>NC_060126.1:498652434-501152434 GCF_021461395.2 Schistocerca americana | reverse complement strand
CTAACTTCACCAGCTTTTAAACAGACACCAAGGATAAAAAAAAAAATTATTTACACACACACACACATTCACACAGAAATACGTATATATATACTGGGTGATCAAAAAGTCAGTATAAATTAGAAAACTTAATAAACCATGGAATAATGTAGATAGAGAGGTAAAAATTGACACACATGCTAGGAATGACATGGGGTTTTGTTGTTGTTGTGGTCTTCAGTCCTGAGACTGGTTTGATGCAGCTCTCCATGCTACTCTATCCTGTGCAAGCTTCTTCATCTCCCAGTACCTACTGCAACCTACATTCTCCTCAATCTGCTTGGTGTATTCATCTCTTGGTCTCCCTCTACGATTTTTACCCTCCACGCTCCCCTCCAATACTAAACTGGTGATCCCTTGATGCCTCAGAACAAGTCCTACCAACCGATCCCTTCTTCTAGTCAACTTCTCTTCTCCCCAATCCTATTCAATACCTCCTCATTAGTTATGTGATCTACCCATCTAATCTTCAGCATTCGTCTGTAGCACCACATTTCAAAAGCTTCTATTCTCTTTTTGTCTAAACTATTTATCGTCCATGTTTCACTTCCATACAAATGCTTTCAGAAATGACTTCCTGACACTTAAATCTATACTCGAAGTTAACAAATTTCTCTTCTTCAGAAAGACTTTCCTTGCCACTGCCAGTCTACATTTTATATCCTCTCTACTTCGACCATCATCAGTTATTTTGCTCCCCAAATAGCAAAACTCCTTTACCACTTTAAGTGTCTCATTTCCTAATCTAATTCCTTCAGCATCACTCGACTTAATTCAACTACATTCCATTATCCTTGTTTTGCTTTTGTTGATGTCCATCTTATATCCTCCCTTCAAGACGCTATCAATTCCGTTCAACTGCTCTTCCAAGTCCTTTGCTGTCTCTGACAGAATTACAATGTCATCGGCGAACCTCAACGTTTCTATTTCTTCTCCATGGATTTTAATACCTACTCCGAATTTTTATTTTCTTTCCTTCACTGCTTGCTCGATACACAGATCGAATAACATCGGGGAGAGGCTACAACCCTGTCTCACTCCCTTCCCAACCACTCCTTCCCTTTCATGTCCCTCAACTGTTATAACTGCCATCTGGTTTCTGTACAAATTGTAAATAGCCTTTCGCTCCCAGTATTTTACCCCTGTCACCTTCAGAATTCGAAAGAGAGTATTCCAGTCAACATTGTCAAAAGCTTTCTCTAAGCCTACAAATGCTAGAAACGTATGTTTGCCTTTGCTTAATCTAGCTTCTAAGATAAGCCGTAGCGTCAGTATTGCCTCACGTGTTCCAATATTTATACGGAACCCAAACTGATCTTCCCCGAGGTCGGCTTCTACTAGTTTTTCCATTCGTCTGTAAAGAATTCGCGTTAGTATTTTGCAGCCGTGACTTATTAAACTGATAGTTCGGTAATTTTCACATCTGTCAACACCTGCTTTCTTTGGGATTGGAATTATTACATTCTTCTTGAAGTCTGAGGATATTTCACCTGTCTCATACATCTTGCTCACCAGATGGTAGAGTTTTGTCAGGACTGGCTCTCCCAAGGCTTTCTAAGGGAATGTTGTCTACTCCCGGGGCCTTGTTTCGACTCGGGTCTTTCAGTGCTCTGAGGTTTTATTAGAAGAAAAAGAAAACAAAACGTCCGACAGATGGCGCTGGACAGCAAAACGTCAGTGACTGCGCATGACAATCGTGTATAAAAGGAGCTGTAATGAGAGAGAGAATCAGATGTGCCAGCAGTCGCAGCATGTTGACGTTACCTGAAAAGGCGCTTTTAGTGAAGCTGTATTATCCGAATGGGGAATGTGCTAGTTCAGCGTTACGATCCTATCGCCATAGGAAGGGGAATCGAACGGGTAAAGGTCCGTTGACAAATGCAGCTGTGACGAGAATGATTTCGAAGTTCGAAGCCACGGGTTGTTTCGACGATAGACCCCGTAGTGGCCGGCCGAGCACGAGGCGTAATGCTGCTGAGACAGTTCAGGAAGAAATGGAGACTGCAGCGGGTTCGTCTATGCAGGGGAAGTCAGCGCTCGTACAGTCGTACGTCGCACCGGAATTCCATACACTACTGTTTGGTTGGCACTGAGGCGTACCCTCCGATGCTATCCGTACAAAATCCATCGGCATCATAAACTGTTACCTGGCGATTTAGTGAAGCGGACGGCATTTGCGGTGTGGGCGTTTCAAAAGATGGCGGAAGACGACGATTGGTTGAGTAACGTGTTGTGGACCGACGAAGCTCATTTCACGCTCCGAGGGTCTGTCAACGCCCACAACTGCAGAATTTGGGCTACCGAAAATCCTAGAACTGTCGTGGAAACTCCATTGCACGACGAGAAAGTCACGGTATGGGTTGGATTTACCACATCTACCGTTATCGGGCCTTTTTTCTTCGAGGAAATGCCTGATTCTGGTTTTGTAACTGTTACCGTGACGGGTGAGAGGTACGCCAATATGTTACAGAATCGCATTAGCCGGCCGCGGTGGTCTCGCGGTTCTAGGCGCTCAGTCCGGAACCGCGCGACTGCTACAGTCGCAGGTTCGAATCCTGCCTCGGGCATGGATGTGTGTGATGTCCTTAGGTTAGTTAGGTTTAAGTAGTTCTGAGTTCTAAGGGACTGATGAC
Source organism: Schistocerca americana (assembly GCF_021461395.2). Classification (NCBI taxonomy): domain Eukaryota; kingdom Metazoa; phylum Arthropoda; class Insecta; order Orthoptera; family Acrididae; genus Schistocerca; species Schistocerca americana. The sequence continues at coordinate 501,149,762 of NC_060126.1, read as the reverse complement.
CACAGTTGTTAAGTCCCATAGTGCTCAGAGCCATTTGAACCATTTTTGAATCGCATCATCCCCAGCCTGGCTGATAAACACCTGCTGGAACGTACGATGTTTATGCAGGATGGCGCTCCACCCTATATTGCTAGACGCGTGAAGATCTATTACGCGCGTCGTTTGATGATCGTGTGCTCAGCCGCCACTTTCGTCATTCTTGGCCACCCAGGTCCCCAGACCTCAGTCCGTGCGATTATTGGCTTTGGGGTTACCTGAAGCCGCAAGTGTATCGCGATCGACCGACATCTCTAGGGATGCTGAGAGACAACATCCGACGCCAATGCCTCACCATAACTCCAGACATGCTTTACAGTGCTGTTCACAACATTATTCCTCGACTACAGCTATTGTTGAGGAATGGTGGTGGACATATTGAGCATTTCCTGTAAAGAACATTTGCTTTGTCTTACTTTGTTATGCTAATTATTGCTATTCTGATCAGATGAAGCGCCATCTGTCGGACATTTTTTGAACTTTTGTATTTTTTTGGTTCTTATAAAACCCCATGTCATTCCAAGAATGTGTGTCAATTTGTACCTCTCTATCAACGTTATTCCGTGATTTATTCTGTTTTCAAATTTAGACTGCCTTTTTTATCACCCGGTATATTGCAGTTTTCTCTCAAAGTAAATGTTCCCCAGATGAGCTTGCAGTTGTCTAAATTGGCTCTGAGAAAAGTTTCATCTAGTAAACAAAAACTTTATAGCACTCATTTTCATTTTGTACTCATCACAGGGGACACTGTTGTCTTCACTCAAGAAATTACACAAGTGCCTTATTTGTAGTAAGCATCTGAATTAGTTAATCTAACCAGAACATCCTTCAGAACATTTGGTGGCAACTGAAAGTGCGGTTTATCATAGAACGCAAGGTTCACATTGGAGATACAAGATCACCGAATTTTTTTTCTGAAAAAATTTTAATATTTTTCTGTGCAACGATCCACAAACAAATCGACTTGCAAAATAACGTCCTCTTTGACCCCTGTAAGAAAGTTCTGATTTGATTGGGTGAAAATATTTTTCCAGTATTCGATTAATTTTACGAGATTCAAGTGCATTTTCTATTACTTTCTTTATTGTTGAGATGTCGTTTCGTTGACAACAACTGACTTCGAACATCTTTCATAAGCGCTTGGTTTTTATGCAAATGTTTTTCATCCGGGCATTTCTCCTGTGCAATACCGCTACGTAATTCTGTAAACTGGCTTTTTCTGAATCATTAGAAATAATTTCACCTGTAAATGTACATTTATCAGCGCTCTTCTTCTGCAGTGAAAGCTTTTGCAAAGTCCCTAAGCTTCTTTTATGGATCTCACATTCGTCGGAACGTTCCTTCCGTTCTTGTGCTATAAGAGATGTGCCAGCGCTAGTGCTAACAGTACAAAGCGAATTGCACAACGGAATTTCATCTTTCTTAACGACTCCTTCGGTAGATTTAGGAGTTCCGAACGCAAGTCTCTAAAGCATTCGCTTTCTTTGAGATGATGAGAGCATAGCCGATCATTTGCAACATTCGCAACCTCTTTTCTACGCTAATTCGGTAGCCATATCCTTTGCAGTCTTGCACCGCAATGGAAAGTACGAAGCACTACTTCCGTCCCTTTAATGTTGCGACTGTGAGAGTTACACCCAACAGCCCAACCTGGCGTTGCTTGCACACACTCAAAACACTTTCACATGCAAGTAATCCACTACACAAAAACAACTACTGGAGAACGACAACACTCACGAAACCACACAGCCCGCAACATGCGAATAACGTCGCGAGGTGTTGCTCTCTGACGTCATGCACACGATGGCAGAAACGCGTCTGCTTTTGCGCAGCGGTTACTACGCCCCTCTGTCTCTGTGTAGTCTATATGTACAGTGGGACGAAGCAGGACTGTAGTGAGTGGGTGATGAACTACGCCCCCACCAAAGGTGCATAAGGCACGCAATCGCTGAAAATAAACAGAAAACTTCTTCAATAAAATTCTTCAGGGTATCAGACCGCATCGTCATAATTTAAAATGCGCCAACGTTTCGGCCAGCGTTGCAGCTAGCCTTCATCAGGGCCTTACGTTAACTGCTTAATGAACACACTTGATTCCTTAAATAGCTGCACGAGAAAACCGTGTCGTTACTTGATTGGCTGTAAAGGGAGGAGGAGGAGGGGTGAAAGGTATGCTTTATTGGTGTTTCCTTTATTATCTGTCATTGGCTGAAATAGCTGTTTTCTATTGGTCTTTATATTAATCCACCCCATTGGAGGAGACGGACGAATAGCGAACAGGTGATGGCTGTGACGTCACACTGTTTCCATGCTGTCCAGAAGCCGGCTGCGGCGTGCCACTGCTTTGTGTGCTCGCGACCACTACTGCGGCTCTCCGCGTGTCTGCATTAGCCGCCACGGCTCTGCCGCCTCTCCGTAGCCCTGCTATTGCATGCAGCCAAGACCTCGGAAGCTTGTACCCGTCCTCTCTATTCATGTTGGCGGGTCTTTTGGCTATTTCTATCGCCTCTCTAATCTTTCTTTTGAAAGTGAGAGGCTGTTTCGCCAGGACGCGGCCCTGATGCAGGCTAGCTGCAACACTGGCCGAAACGTTGGTGCATTTTAAATTATGACGATGCGGTCTGATACCCTGAAGAATTTTATTGAAGAAGACAACGGCCGCGGAAGCCTACGCTTACATTTAACCAACCTGTATGGGCAGGAAATCCACGGAAACATCAAGAAGTTAGAAGCACTGCGTTTAAAAAGATGTAAACTGCTGAATGACCTTGCTTTTTTGAAGAGATGCAGAGACACGAGTGTTGTGCCGTGTTCTTTGCGGTTGACGTCTCACATAAAAACGAACAAGGCGAGGAATATCTGTGTTAAAGCCAGTAAAGCATTGCTACGGGAAAGGATCCGCCACATCCGCATAAGTCTCGATGCTCACAACAGGAATTTGTGTGATCTGCACCTATTTCTGGCCGGAAAACTTCAGATGGAAGACTGGGATAAAGTCGACAGGTTAACCTTTCAGCAAGCATCAAGGACCAGCAATAGTATTACTAACCGCCAGATGAGAAAGTACGACAAACTACAACAGAAAGCCACGGACGAAACATTGACGCTGGACAGGCGACGGACAGTGGTCAACCTCTCCAGCCACACCTTGAGCGAAGCAACCACAGCAATTCTGGCCAAGGGGATGAATTTCGCAGTCGCACCTAAGCGAGTTCCAAAAGAAGATATCATAGAATCCGTAGAGGCTTCGGTACGTCATCTGCCACAGGCCGAGGCGGAGAACATCCGGCAGGAAACGGTCAGAGTTCTGAATAAAGCAAAGCCACCGAAGCAAAACATCAACGCTGAGGAATACCATGCCATCAAGGAACTCAGGGACAACCCCCACTTAGTAGTGGTACAGGCAGATAAGGGCAACGCCACTGTAGTCCTGGACACAACTGATTACAACAAACAAATGGAAGATATTCTCGCAGAACCTATCTACAAGAAACTTCAGGGAGATCCGACGGCCAAGGTAATCAAAACGACGCAGGCACTGCTCAAGCACTCTAGAATCAACTTCTACAAGGCCAGAAGATTCATCCCGCAAGTGACACAGGCACCAAGGATATATGGTGTACCGAAGGTACACAAAACCGACTTCCCCTTAAGGCCCATAGTAAACAGTATAAATTCGCCGACCTACTACCTAGCGAAAGAACTGGCACCTAGGCTCCGACACCTAGTGCACCAAACCGAGTCCTACGTTAAGGATTCCACTCACTTCGTGTCTCTCCTAAAGGAAATGCGTGTTACGGACCAAGATCTGATGGTTAGTTTCGACGCCAAATCCCTATTCACGAATGTCCCAGTGTCAGATACTGTGAACATCCTAGAAGAACGCGTGGCACCTGATATATGTGAGCTTGTGCGCCACTGTCTGACGACCACCTATTTCAAGTGGAGAGGTCAATTTTATGAACAAACTGACGGTGTAGCTATGGGCTCACCCCTATCGCCTATCGCAGCAGAAATTTTCATGGAGGCATTTGAGGAAACAGCCCTCCAGTCCGCACCATTACGCCCAAATTGTTAGCTTCGCTATGTCGATGATACTTTCGTCATCTGGCCCCACGGAGAAGAGGAGTTGCAGAACTTCCACAAGCACCTTAACCAACAGCACAGGAAAATTCAGTTTACAATGGAAACAGAGAAGAGTGGGGTGCTGCCTTTTCTCGACGTGGAAGTTTATCGAAAACCTGATGGTAAACTTGGCCACAAAGTGTACAGGAAACCAACCAATACGGACAGGTACCTTCACGCCTCCTCCCACCATCACCCCACGCAGAAGAAGTCCGCCCTGCACACGCTAACGAAGAGAGCGTACAGGATAAGCGACGAAGAACATCTGAAGACAGAACTTGAACGCCTCAGGTCCATCTTCGGAACTAATGGCTATGGGAAGCAGATGATGGACAGCACCATGTCGACAAGGGAGAAGACTAGTAGGGAAGAGGAGAAGGAGGCACAGAGCATTGCTGTGTTACCATATGTACAAGGGGTCACCGAACGTATTGGCAAAATTCTACGAAAAGCCGACATCAAACCAATTTTCCGAAGCAGAAACAAAATATCAGACATGCTCGGTTCTACCAAGGATGCAGTCGACAAACTACACACAGCTGGCGTGTATGAAATTGGTTGTGCGTGTGGATTAGTCTACATAGATGAGACGGGACGTCCGATTAGCACAAGGCTCTCGGAACATGAAAGATATATCCGCCTGAAACAACACACTAAGTCAGCAGTGGCGGAACACCGAGACGAGTGCGGGAAACCAATATTTTTTCAAGAAGCCCGCGTCCTGGCGAAACAGCCTCTCACTTTCAAAAGAAAGATTAGAGAGGCGATAGAAATAGCCAAAAGACCCGCCAACATGAATAGAGAGGACGGGTACAAGCTTCCGAGGTCTTGGCTGCCTGCAATAGCAGGGCTACGGAGCGGCGGCAGAGCCGTGGCGGCCCATGCAGACACGCGGAGAGCCGCAGTAGTGGTCGCGAGCACACAGAGCAATGGCACGCCGCAGCCGGCTTCTGGACAGCATGGAAACAGTGTGACGTCACAGCCATCACCTGTTCGCTATTCGTCCGTCTACTCCAATGGGGTGGATTAATATAAAGGCCAATAGAAAACAGCTATTTCAGCCAATGACAGATAATAAAGGAAACACCAATAAAGCATACCTTTCACCCCTCCTCCTCCTCCCTTTACAGCCAATCAAGTAACGACACGGTTTTCTCGTGCAGCTATTTAAGGAATCAAGTGTGTTCATTTAGCAGTTAACGTAAGGCCCTGATGAAGGCTAGCTGCAACGCTGGCCGAAACGTTGGCGCATTTTAAATTATGACGATGCGGTCTGATACCCTGAAGAATTTTATTGAAGAAGACAACGGCCGCGGAAGCCTACGCTTACAAACAGAAAACTGTTTAGCAGAATAAGCCTTTCCCTCGGTCCGTTTTTTAGGAGATGTGTAATCGAGCGACATCCGTGATTTGCGTTCCCTAAATATAAGTCTTTAATGACGGTTCAGCGGCGGAGACTGGCTGCTTGTGTTGTTCGAAGACAATAGGCCGGTCTGGGCCATCAGCAGAGAAGATGGAGCGTGTGCGGGAATCATTCGTCAGGTGCCCGAAGAAATCGACATGTTCGGACAGAGAACTACAGATAAGGCAGTCAGTTGTCTGGCGCATTCTGCGTAAACGTCTGCGTGTAAAACCATACCAGCTGTTGTTGCTGCATGAAGTGACTACTCGGAACAGTGAGCTTCGTCCTCACTCTTGCAATGATTTGCGGCAGCTACTGAGGGAAGAGGGTTTTCCACAGAAATTAGTTTTCGGAAACGAAGCAATGTTTTCCTTTGCGAAGCCATCATGCAACTTCTCATGATTGGGCACTGAGAATGTTAGACCATCAGTTGTCAAATGTGTGACATTTTTTGCACAACATGTTACGCGACTACGTTATCCCATTATCAGATGCTACAAAACAACGAAACCAAACAATAAATTGCAATAATAAACGTACTGACAGCCGCACAAAATTATTTAAAACCTCCTGTAGTACAACCTATCGTAAAGCTTCTATGCCATTACGCACCGTCAAAAATAAAACCCCTGCCGCAAACATACGTTGCCACACATAAAATTCTTCTTAGAGCATCTCTTGCTGGGGTTTATACTTCCGAGATGCAGCTGTAAACTAAAGGCAGGCACTTTCACATAACAAAGATAGAACGCATATATACTGTATATCATAAAATCTATAAGTATTATTTGTCAAGTCCTAGTAAATGAAATACCAATTCTACATATATATTGTCACGTATGCGTCCATAAACAACATAATTTACTAGGGCCTGACATATAATGTTCACAATTTTTATGATAGCTAGTAGCATCGTTGGGGACTGTGACATATGTGTTGCAGGAAAGTCCTTATCTGCCTTGAATTTACAACTGTGCCTTGAGAATAGAAAATGCCAACATGATATGTTCTAAGAAGAGTTTTATGTGTGATAACGCATGTGTGCTGCTCGGTTTTTAATTTTGCTGTTCCTAGTTGAATAGAATAAGGTATTTTATGTTATTAAAACTTTTTTTGGTTGGCAGTATATGTATTATTGTGATTTATTGATTGATTTCCTTGTTTTATAGCATTTGATAATGGGATAACGTAGTCCTGAAACATGTTGTACTAACAATGTCACACATCTGACAAGTGGTGACGTAACATTCTCAGTCTCAACTCCACGTTTCATGTGTCTGGATAGGTGAATCATAATAAGAGATGTGTATGAGGAGATTGTGGAACATATGAGTGATTCATGCAATGTTAACGGCTTCCTTGGCATGACCACTTCAAAAGTAATGTCAATGAACCAGTTTTCTTTGCGAAGAAAACTGTGGCTGGTTTTGCGTAGTTGCACATGCTGCAGCAGCGGCTTATGTCACCAATACAGCAAGCCAGTGAAGACATCATTTCGCATCCACCACAGTTTCTTTCATAGGTTCGTGATTACTTCAGTGCGGATCTCCCACGGTATTGGATTGTACCTGCTTTCCACCATGACTCCCCTCTTGTTCAGTGGCCCGCGTGTTCACCTGGCTGAACTCCCTGGGGTTGCGTTAAAGTTCGCGAGCCTCCTCTAACATTTAATTAAGAAGAGTTACAAGGAAGAGTAGTTAATATAGTCGCTGATCTTGGTCAGACGTGTTGGGACGTGTGCGGTAAGAGTTTTGACTAGTGTATTGACGTTTGCTGCACTACAGAGGCTGCTCGTTTTTGAGCAACTAGGTACGCGAAGAGATGCTCTATGCATTGAATGTATCTGACTCATACAACTGTAGTCGGTAGTGACTTCAATCTGTGTGTTGCCCAAAACAGATGTTTAAAGTCGGTGGTAGGCATGAAACGCCGTCCGACATCGTACTGAATGACTCCTCAGAAAACTGTTTTGAACACCTAGTACAGGAGCCCACGCGAAGTGTTAACGGTTGCGAAAACATTGTTGATCTCTTAGGAACAAATAATTCTGAGCTAGTAACGAACATCAAAAGGGATCAAGGGGTTAGTAAACACAGGATTGTCATAGCGAGACTGAATACTGGTAACTCCAAAACCCACCAAAAACAAACGAGAAATATGTCTATTTAAAAAGGCAGATAAAAATTCACTTGAAGCCTTCCTGAGAGACAGTCTCCACTCCTTCCAAATTAACAATGTATGTGGAGACAAGATGTGGCTTGAATTGAGAGAAGTAGTATCGACAGCAATTGAAAGATTTATAGCAAATAAATAACCAAAAGATGGACCTGATCCCCCGTGGTCCACAAATCAGGTCAGAACACTGTTGCAGAAACAACGGAAAAAGGATGCCAAATGTAAACGTAGGCAAAATCCCCAAGACTGACGATCTTTGACAGAAGCTCGAAATGCAGCGCGGACTTTAATGCGAGTTGCTTACAACGGTTTCCACAACGAAACTTTGTCTCGAAACGTGGCAGAAAATTTGAAGAGATTCTGGTCGTATGTAAACCATGCTAGTGGCAACACGAAATCAATGCGTTGGGAACTTAAACTGCTTCTCTCTCTTCGTCTGTTTCGTTCTTCTGCAGTTCTTTTTGTTTTCGCCGTTTTGCTGCAGAACCGACAAGATCTCTTCCTCTTTTGCGTTTGGGCGTTGTCTGAAAGCAAATTTTTACTAACAAATACACTAATGACACTTTTCACGCCTTTCACACTTTATTTTCGCTTTATATTCAGTCACTGTATCCTTTTTTTATTCACTCACTGCACTACTTTTTCAGTTCCTCTCTTAGTCACTGATAAGAAACTGACGTTCGAATCCACGACGGGACTTGCATTATATACCCCTACCAATGGGTAGCCCCATTAATGGCGAATGTCAGGGCGAATGTCAGAACATACTGAAAAGGCTTCGAATGGTCCACAATGTTCCAGAACATTAGTTAAAAATACAGCATTCTGGAATTCCTTCACCAAAGAAGACGAAGTAGATATTCTCGGAGTAGCGAAGCAACTTAAATTAATATATATTATAAAAGTAAGAGTACAATGTGCGTGCCACCAAAACTCAAAAACGAGTCTCGCTACCATCAAGAGAGTTATATGGTGTGGTAGCCCTCTATCCCACGTCCATAGAGAAAGTGTGCGTTCTCACCTGAAGGGCGTGCATCTGAAGATACAAGGGCTGGGAAGTTTCGCCCTCTAGAAATTTCTATAACGTTTCAGAACATTGAGGGTATTCTAGCACATTCCAGAACATTGGAGAGTATTCCACAACATTCCAAAAGATTCTTGAATGTTCCACGATGATCCGGGACGTTCTGGAATGTTCGAGAATAGTCTGGGACATTTAGGAAGATTGCTGAATGGTCGGGAACATCCCGGATAAGTGTGTGGAACATTCCAGAACACTTTCGAATGTCGTGGAATGTTCTGGAACATTGTGGACCATTCGAAGCCTTTTGGGTATGTTCTGACATTCGCCACTATAGGGGCTACCCATTGGTAGGGGTATATAATGTAAGTACCGTCATTGGTTCGAACGTTAGTTTCTTATCAGTGACGAAGGGAGGAACCGAAAAAGTAGTGCAGTGAGTGAATAAAAACAAGATACAGTGACTGAATATAAAACGAAAATAAAGTGTGTAAAGCGTCATTAGCGTATTTGTTAGTAAAAAGTTTACTTTTCAGACAATGCCGAAACGCAAAAGAGGAAGAGACATTGTCGGTTCTGAAGCAAAACGGCGAAAACAAAAGAACTGCAGACGGACGAAACAGACGAACAAATAGAAGCAGTTTAAGTTCGCAACGAACGACAGCGAGCACCGTGGCAAGAAGAGAAACCGAAGAGAAGTTAAATGAACGGATTGAAAAATCAGGAAGTGTGACACGTAATAAAAGAATCCGAACTCAAGCCATCTATAAAAATATTATCCTACGAGAAGCGCGAACGAGGACAAGTTAACAGTACAACCTAACTAAGCATTCCACTACGAGCCGACGAAAGAATGTAACAACACAAACACGTCGTAACGGTAAAAGTGGATAACACCTGGCAATTTTGTAAAGCGAAAAAATTCAGTGTAGAAACACCAGGATTCTGTTGCGTGAAAGGAAAAATTCGATTACTGCCACTGGAAGCACTTCACCAAGAATTTTTACGGTACCTGACAGCGAAAATTCCAGAATCAAACTATTTTATTCAGAATATGAAAGCATACAACGCCTGCTTCAAAAATGGTTCAAATGTCTCTGAGCACTATGGGACTCAACGGCTGTGGTCATAAGTCCCCTAGAACTTAGAACTACTTAAACCTAACTAACCTAAGGACATCACACACATCCATGCCCGAGGCAGGATTCGAACCTGCGACCGTAGCGGTCGTGCGGTTCCAGACTGTAGCGCCTTTAACCGCTCGGCCACTCCGGCCGGCTGCGCCTGCTTCCAAACAACTTCTTTCGGTGTCACTTCCGTCAGCACTAACGGAGATGAAACCGATTATGTCTTTCCAGCCAAGAACAAATCTATTACAATATGGGATCATTACTACCACCACCCAACGAAGGTGATAAATTTCTGAAAGTACGTAGGCTGGAACTTAAATAGTGGAAACTATTTATTCACAACCTGCTACTGTCCGTCAAAGTAGTCACCAGCGTTATGTGAAACCCGTTGCCAGCGATGTGGAAGGCGTTGTATACCGTTAGCAGAGCCTGTTCTGTTGATAGTGCGAGTGGAGCGGTCTACTGCCTGTCAAATCTCTGGAACAGTACTGATGCGAATGCCACGAAGTGGTTCCCTCATCTTCGTAATCAAATCAAAGTCACAAGGACTTAAGTCCGGGGAGTATGGTGGATGGTACAGTACTTCCCAGTCCCATCGATCGAACAGAGCAGCCACAGCTTGCGATATATGCGCCCGCGCATTGTCGTGCAAAATGATGGGTGGGTTGCGCAGGAAGTATCGCCGCTTCTTTCGCAAAGCTGGTTGTTTTTGGAGCATCACTCCCAGTGTTCTGAAATAGCATCTCAGCGTAGAACGTAAATGGGGGATCTAGCCTGAAACTCTGGTGCAGGTACTTATACAAATGAAATGACACGATTGCAGAGGCCTTACTGTTTTCATACAGATATGATTTCATGTATATAGACTGAAGCGTCGAGTGAAAATTTGTACCAAGTAGACTGGGTAGGCAGTGAGAATTTGGACCGAGAAGTGAGGCGTGCCAGGTTAATCCGTGCAGTTCAGTGAAGCCCTGTGCCACGATGGCTTCATGGCTAACGCACCTCCCTAGTAAGCAGAAGATCCGGGTTCGATTTCCGACACTGGTACAAATTTTCATCTGCCGCTTTAGCCTGTATACATAAAATAGTATCTGTCTGACACCTGTGAAGTCTCTGAAATGCGACCGAGCGAGGTGGCGCAGTGGTTAGCACACCGGACTCGCATTCGGGAGGACGACGGTTCAATCCCGCGTTCGGACATCCTGATTTAGGCTTCCCGTGATTTCCTAAGTCGCTCCAGGCAAATTCCGCGATGGTTCCTTTCAAAGGGCACGGCCGACTTCCTTCTCAGTCCTTCCCTAACCCGATGAGACCGATGACCTCGCTGTCTGGTTTCCTCCCTCAAAACAACCCATCTCTGAAATGAGTCATTCCTTCTGTCTCCCTCCTCCTCCCCCATGCCGTCTGATGTGAGTGGAAAGCTTAGTAGTGGGAAGATATCAGGACAAAATGAGACCCTTCAAGATTCTACAGAGACTATGTGGAAGAACTTGCTCCCCTACTAGCAGCGGCTTATCGTAGGTCACTGGAGCGACAAGAAAAAAGCGTAGGTCATTCCCCTTATCAGGATGAGTCGTAGGACATATTTATAGATCTATATCACTGACCTGAATCTGTTGTAGGATTGTGGAACATGTTTTACGTTCACGTGTTACATTTCTCGAGAGCGAAAATCTCGCCCATAAAAATCAACGTGGATTCCGCAAAGTGAGATCTTGCGAAACTTACGTCGCTCTGTCCCTGCACGAGATATACAGTGCTGTAGATATCAACGCTCAGGTTGAAGTTCAAATGGTTCAAATGGCTCTGAGCACTATGCTACTTAACTTCTGAGGTCATCAGTCGCCTAGAACTTAGAACTAATTAAACCTAATTAACCTAAGGACATCACACACATCCATGCCCGAGGCAGGATTCGAACCTGCGACCGTAGCGGTCGCTCAGTTTCAGACTGTAGCGCCTAGAACCGCACGGCCACTCCGGACGGCGCTCAGGTTGATACCGTGCTCCTACACACCAGGAAGCATTTGATACCATCCTGCTCTGGCGTTAAGTGAAAGTTACCAGACGCTTACTGAGTACATGACCAGATTTGCGACTGGATTCAAGACTTCGTTGCACACAGAACTCAACACGTCACTCTTAAGAGAACAAAATCGACAGATGTTAACGTAACATCAGACACACTCCAAAGAAGTGAGATAGGACCGATGCTATTTACAGTATACATGGATGATCTAATAGGAGGTCGGCCGCTGTGGCCGAGCGATTCTAGGCGCTTCAGTGTGGAACCGCGCTACTGCTTCGGTCGCAGGTTCGAATCCTGCCTCGGGCATGGATTTGTGTGATGTTCTTAGTTTAGTTAGGTTTAAGTAGTTCTAAGACTAGGGGACTGATGACCTCAGATGTTATGTCCCATAGCGCTCAGAGCCATTTTTTGACTCTGAAGTGGAATGACCATATGAAACAAAATGTAGGAAACGAGGGTGCTAGACATGGAATCATAGCAAGAATATTAAAGAAATTTAATTCATCGATGGGAGAAGTGGCTTACAAAACACTTGTTCGATCGGTTGTTGAGCATTACTCATCATTCTGGAATTGGTACTTGTAGGACTGATAGAAGAGATAGAGAAAATCCATCGAAGAGCAGTTCGTTTCGTTTTGTGACAGGGTTGTTCAGTCGGCGCGAGAGGGTTACAGGGACGCTAGACAAACTCCAGTGGCAGATTCTACACGACAGTCGTCGACTATCACGGAGTGGTTTACTATTGAAATTCAGAGAGAGTACGCTCCGGTAATGGTCTGACAATATATTCCTTCCTCTCACACACGTCTCGCGAAATGATCACAACGAGAAAATTCGAGAAATCAAAGCTAATACAGAGGCTTACGAACAACCGTTCTTCCCACGCAGCATTCGCAAATAGAACACGGAAGTCGGGATCAGACACTGGAAGTAGAAATACCCCCGGCCACACACTTTTGATGTGGCTTGGCGAGTACTGATGTAGATGTGTGTATTAGTGTACAGGATAACCAATCCACGAGTCGTCTCCTTTTCGACCTGACTTATATGACCGACATATCACTTCTCAGGAATCAGTGCTGATTAATTAGGCTACACAGTGGAATTTAATAAAACGCGATTAGATGTGGGACCCTGAGCACTGTAATTTTGCAATGTCTTTCATCTTCTCTCCAGTGGCTCCTTGAAACTCTTCTCCCAGTCAACTTCTTCACCAACACATTCTAAAATGTGGGACTCAGGACTTACCTCTAAGGTTGTTTACCAACATTGGTTCTCTGCCTCGTGATGGCTGGGTGTTGTGTGATGTCCTTAGGTTAGTTAGGTTTAAGTAGTTCTAAGTTCTAGGGGACTGATGACCATAGATGTTACGTCCCATAGTGCTCAGAGCCATTTTGAACCAACATTGGGCCGTGCTTTTCCCACCGGTGAATTTCCGTCATCGTGGGAAACAACGAGGGGGGAAAAAAAGCCGGAGCCTCTCGACGTCAACTCGGCAGGCCACCAGTCTCCCAATAAACTCACAATTGGTGACGTTTTTCGTACGCTTTCTAAAGATGTTATCTGTGGCCAAAGCCCATGCTATATTTACCCAATGAAGATGAACGGATCTCTGAAATCTCTCAAACCAACGGGCGATTTGCCTCGTTAACCTGAGGGTGCTCTGGTCCGGGAGCAGTGGAGGTAGCGTGTCTGCACCATGACTGCATCCCAGTGTACCGTCCTTGGCAGTGAACACCAGCCTCGCGACTGCCTGGTTGCCCGTACAAAGCCCTGTTCATCTGCTTTCCCTCAGCTGTGGATTCACTGTCCAACATGTAAGGGACCGCCTCCTGTGTACCAAGAGAATGAATCCTGTGGCGACATACACTCTCCCTAGGGCTCGCTTGCCCCCTGAAGGCACGTTGTGCGTCTCTGCACATCATTACATGGCATGTAAGAAGTCCCATCAGAATTGAAAAGCATAGGATGATAGTACGGCCAGTGCAATCACTGTCTCATCCTTCCTTAAAATTCTAAGTCCAATCGGTGCATTTACTGGTTACTAACGTACTAATCTATTCCATCACCGCTTATATGGGTGACATGGGCTAGCCAGAATGGTTAGACACATCTCATCACGTATGGCAAGTAATAACACTTTTCTTTCCCTCTTAGAAAAACGACCTGGTGCTAGGATGTTATGATTTGTAGATGCAATTTTTAAAACCACAATTATAACAGTCATTTCCTTTTGCCAATAAGCTCTACCTTGAAACTTCCTGGCAGATTAAAACTGTGTTGCGGACCGAGACTCGAACTCAGGACCTTTGCCTTTCGCGGGAAAGTGCTCTCTGAGCTACCCAAGCACGACTCACGCCCCGTCGTCAGAGTTTTACTTCCGGCAGTACCTCGTCTCCTACCTTCCAAATTTCACAGAAGCTCTCCTGCGAACCTTGCAGAACTACCACTACTGGAAGAATCGATATTGCGGAGACATGCGAGGAAGTTTCAGGTCAGCACACACTCCACTGTAGAGTGAAAATTTCATTCTAGAAACAACCCCCAGATTGTGGCTAAGCCATGTCTCCGCAATATCCTTTCTTTCAGGAGTGCTAGTTCTGCAAGGTTCGCAGGAGAGCTTCTGTGAAGTTTGGAAGGTAGGAGACGAGGTACTGGCGGAATTTAAAGCTGCGAGGACGGGGCGTGACTCGTGCTTGGGTAGCTCAGTTGGTAGAACATTTGCCCGCGAAAGGCAAAGATCCCGAGTTCGAGTCTCGGTCCGGCACACAGTTTTAATCTGCCAGGAAGTTTCATATCAGCGCACACTCCGCTGTATAGAGAGAAATTCATTCTAAACTCTCACTTGCCTCAAAGACGGCCTTACAAAGTAGCAGCAATTTTTCTGTTCTTTGATGTTCTTATTTTCCTTGTTTATTATCTTAAGGAAGTTTCTAGATAATTTCAAGCACAGACTTGCAAAGAAGAAGACTTTTTAATCTTTATGTTATCACTTTTTCGTGTCTTATACCAAGGGTGTTTCTAGAGTAATTCATTTTAAATGTCTGACCAACATGATTCAACAAAATACAACAATTTGACTTGCAAAATTGTTCGAATCTCATACGGTTTATAAAATTGGAAAACATTCCACAAAATTTCGTTTCAGATCAGAGGAGAAGTGATGAAATTCGTTTGCTTTTCTTCCTGACTCACTTCATTATTACACTGACATGACGCTATCCAGTTTTATCGATGAGGCATACACAAAGACACGCTGATATCGATGGTGTACCATTCTGCGTGGCTTTGCGCCAGTTAGATGAGTGACATGAATGACATGTTGCACGGAAGGCTCTTTGCTTTTTGGTGTTACGTCATACGTTTGCTCTGAGAACTGATTTGAGCTCAACGTTTCGTCAGGCCCATTTATTCCTGCTCTTATTTTGCTACTTGTCGGTCACTGGTTGGCGTTTCACATCATCTTGCTGCAAACTTGTTGGTGAGACCCCCAGATGCTATTAGTATAAACAGTGCACTGCAAATGCAACCTGCTGCATTCACGTAGGATGAACTCGTTTTTCCAATGCTATGTTTAGACATAGTAAACCTTTTTCCCTTACTTGGAATTGTAACTGAAAATGTTACTTGGCTGTTCATGAATGATTTTGAATTGCATGTACATTTGGCCACAATATCCATGCATTATGTTTCCATCCATGATCGTGCTAAATACGTTAACTACTTTTCATTCAGTAACAAGTCAGTTCGATTTTTTTATATCATAATTTTCTGTGTCCCGTAAAGTGATTTATTTCTTTCCTGCTCAGTTTCAATTTTGGTGTTGAATAATGAGGTTCAGTGCATGTCTGTTTGTTCTATAAAGTGAGTAGTTTTCTAATAGGGCAAGTTATTAAAAAAATCTAGTGGCAATATGTCTGTTTTCCCGACTCTTCACAATCCCGTGTCCATGTAGACTCACGTTCTCCAACGGGGCACATTATAATTCCATGCCCCGTTTGACGGTCCCTCCCCTTACAGATGTATCCCACATTTCCCAGTGTCACGACTCTTAGGACATTTTACGTGATTTTTCGCATTTTTAGGTAAGTCTCGTATAGCACACTAATACACTATCGGCCATTAAAATTGCTACACCAAGAAGAAATGCAGATGATAAACGGGTATTCATTGGACAAATATATTATACTAGAACTCAATTTAGGTGCATAGATCCTGGGAAATCAGTACCGTGAACAACCACCTCTGGCTGTAATAACGGCCTTGATGCGCAGAATGTGCTGGCCAGGGCAGAAGTCGGACATTTTCTGTATCCAGAAAGGCCCGTACAGGACCTGCAACATGCGGTCGTGCATTATCAAATAGTTCAAATGGCTCTGAGCACTATGGGACTTAACATCGAGGGTCATCAGTGCCCTAGAACTTAGAACTACTTAAACCTAACCTAACCTAAGGACAGCACACAACACCCAGTCATCACGAGGCAGCGTGCATTATCCTGCTGAAATGTAGGGTATCGCAGGGATCGAATGAAAGGTATAGCCACGGGTCGTAACACATCTGAACTGTAACGTCCACTGTTTAAAGTGCGGTCAATGTGAACAAGAGGTGACCGAGACGTGTAACCAATGGCACCCCATACCGTCACGCCGGGTGATACGCCAGTATGGCGATGACTAATACACGCTTCCAATGTGCGTTACCGCGATGTCGCCAAACACGGATGCGACCATCATGATGCTGTAAACAGAACCTAGATTCATCCGAAAAAATGACGTTTTGCTATTCGTGCACCCAGGTTCATCGTTGAGTACACACACTATCGCAGGCGCTCCTGTCTGTGATGCAGCATCGAGGGTAACCGCAGCCATAGTCTCCGAGCTGATAGTCCAAGCTGCTGCAAACGTCGTCCAACTGTTCGTGCAGATGGTTGTTGTCTTGCAAACGTCCCCATCTGTTGACTCAGGGACCGAGACGTGGCTGCACGATCCGTTACAGCCATGCGGATAAGATGCCTGTCATCTCGACTGCTAGTGATACAAGGCCGTTGGGATCCAGCACGGCGTTCCGTATTACCCTCCTGAACCCACCGATTCCATATTTTGCTAACAGTCATTGGATCTCGACCAACTCGAGCAGCAATATCGCGATACGATAAACCGCAATCGCGATAGCCTACAATCCGACCTTTATCAAAGTCGGAAACGTGATGGTACGCATTTCTCCTCCTTACACGAGGCATCACAACAACGTTTCATCAGGCAACCCCGGTCAACTGCTGTTTGTGTATGAGAAATCGGTTGGAAACTTTCCTCATGTCAGCACGTTGTATGTGTCGCCACAGGCGGCAACCTTGTGTGAATGCTCTGAAAAGCTAATCATTTGCATATCACAGCATCTTTTTCCTGTCGGTTAAATTTTGCGTCTGTAACACGTCATCTTCGTGGTGTAGCAATTTTAATAGCCAGTAGTGTAGTTAATGCATCAAAGCAGCCAGCACACGCTATAGACCAGTTCTCAAAAAATGCTCAGAGAAGGGCTCTTTTTATGCTCATAGAATTAGTGTTTTTGCATTTAAGTATGGTTCGGAATTATTTCAGATAGTACAGGGCAACCTGCAAGTCCGTTAACATTTGAAAATGCAATACAGGGTGACCCATAAGTCAGTTAACATTTGAAAATGCACTAGTTCACGGAATAATGCAGGCGGAAAAGTAAAACTTGACACACATAAAGTTTTATTGAAACCAAAAGCGAGTGCTAAAACCTGCCAATAGATGGAGCCCATTTCACACTTCAGGGGCTGTCTACATTGCAGAATTTAGGCTACCGAAAATCGCAGAACTGTCGTGAAAATCCGATTACATGACGAGTAAGTAATGCTGTGATGTGGATTTACCACATCAGTCGTGACTGCTTTTCAGTCAGCGTGACGGGTGCGAAGTACTCTGATCCGTACGTGACACAATAGCATCACTCCTAGCCTGGCTGATAAACCTCTGCTGGAAGGTACGTCTTTTATGCAGGATGGCGCTCCACCCCATATTGGTACACTTGTGGAAGATCTCTGGCGCACATCGTTTGATGAGGGTCGCGTGCTGAGCCGCACTTCCGTCATGCTTGGCGAACCAGCCCCCCCCCCCCCCCCAATTTCACAATAAAGTCTCCTTTCATTTCATGCAAGTGTGTCAATTTTTATCCCACTATCGGCATTATTCCGAGAAGTATAGAATTTTCAAATGTTAATTCACTTTTGGGTCACCCTGTACGAACTGAATAAGCGTGTGCAGGGCATGGACGATCGTCTACACGGTGATCTCAATTACACTAAGAGATTCATAATCTTTCATCGCCTTTGCTACCTGCTATTCCTCTTGTAGTATTAGACAACGATCTCCTTCTGAGACTCACGTATCTACACTCCTGGAAATTGAAATAAGAACACCGTGAATTCATTGTCCCAGGAAGGGGAAACTTTATTGACACATTCCTGGGGTCAGATACATCACATGATCGCACTGACAGAACCACAGGCACATAGACACAGGCAACAGAGCATGCACAATGTCGGCACTAGTACAGTGTATATCCACCTTTCGCAGCAATGCACGCTGCTATTCTCCCATGGAGACGATCGTAGAGATGCTGGATGCAGTCCTGTGGAACGGCTTGCCATGCCATTTCCACCTGGCGCCTCAGTTGGACCAGCGTTCGTGCTGGACGTGCAGACCGCGTGAGCCGACGCTTCATCCAGTCCCAAACATGCTCAATGGGGGACAGATCCGGAGATCTTGCTGGCCAGGGTAGTTGACGTACACCTTCTAGAGCACGTTGGGTGGCACGGGATACATGCGGACGTGCATTGTCCTGTTGGAACAGCAAGTTCCCTTGCCGGTCTAGGAATGGTAGAACGATGGGTTCGATGACGGTTTGGATGTACCGTGCACTATTCAGTGTCCCCTCGACGATCACCAGTGGTGTACGGCCAGTGTAGGAGATCGCTCCCCACACCATGATGCCGGGTGTTGGCCCTGTGTGCCTCGGTCGTATGCAGTCCTGATTGTGGCGCTCACCTGCACGGCGCCAAACACGCATACGACCATCATTGGCACCAAGGCAGAAGTGACTCTCATCGCTGAAGACGACACGTCTCCATTCGTCCCTCCATTCACGCCTGTCGCGACACCACTGGAGGCGGGCTGCACGATGTTGGGGCGTGAGCGGAAGACGGCCTAACGGTGTGCGGGACCGTAGCCCAGCTTCGTGGGGACGGTTGCGAATGGTCCTCGCCGATACCCCAGGAGCAACAGTGTCCCTAATTTGCTGGGAAGTGGCGGTGCGGCCCCCTACGGCACTGCGTAGGATCCTACGGTCTTGGCGTGCATCCGTGCATCGCTGCGGTCCGGTCCCAGGTCGACGGGCACGTGCACCTTCCCCCGACCACTGGCGACAACATCGATGTACTGTGGAGACCTCACGCCCCACGTGTTGAGCAATTCGGCGGTACGTCCACCCGGCCTCCCGCATGCCCACTATACGCCCTCGCTCAAAGTCCGTCAACTGCACATACGGTTCACGTCCACGCTGTCGCGGCATGCTACCAGTGTTAAAGACTGCGATGGAGCTCGGTATGCCACGGCAAACTGGCTGACACTGACGGCGGCGGTGCACAAATGCTGCGCAGCTAGCGCCATTCGACGGCCAACACCGCGGTTCCTGGTGTGTCCGCTGTGCCGTGCGTGTGATCATTGCTTGTACAGCCCTCTCGCAGTGTCCGGAGCAAGTATGGTGGGTCTGACACACCGGTGTCAATGTGTTCTTTTTTCCATTTCCAGGAGTGTATTTCCCACTGAGATAATGAAAGATGATTTTCCGGTAGAACTTATCGCAGAAAGGATGAAATCAGTTACAAGCGGTTCAAATTTTTGGTTTGCGTGGCTAAACAAATGAATGCGATATTTAGCTTTCAGTTTTCTGCTCCTGCCTGGGTCATCCGTTCAACACATTGTCTGATGGAGTCATATCTTACACTAGGTAACAATGTTCCTTTCAGCGATGGATATTTCTGTCTGAAGATGGATGTTTAACAGGAACCGCTCACCAAGAATAAATAAAAAGCGACTTGAACTACTTTAATATCAGTTATTGTTAATCAGGCGCTGTAGTACCTTAGTCGCTATGTTTGAAATTATCACTGGTTTAGGTTTACATCAAAGTTCGCATCCACAAATTGCCCTGTAATTAGATGATAAATGCATTAAGGAAGGATAGGAACTGGGTTTATTATTATTCTTGCATATCCAGACTTCAGCTATAAATAGCTCTCTTCAGTCCTAAGATACAAGGAAATTACAGAATGAGAACTGATTAACGTAAAAAATAAATAAAACACCACGTTATCGAATAGCAATCATCCATTCTAGTCAACATACCATTTTAATGAATTACCATCCAACAAACTAGCATCAGTACATGTCGCCATATGACATTACTGTTGTATAGGCAGAAGGAATCTGAGGTGGTTGTTCACAACAAACACACCAGCTTCAGTATGCACATTTAGTATAAGTAACGCTCTCTGTATTATAAAAACAACAGACCCAATTTCATTCCAATATACTAGATTAATCCCCATTTTTAATAGACAAAATTTGCATATCACCGCTAAATTTCATCAAGAAATGCTGATTTACAATCTGTTTGCTCGTGTATTAGTGGTGAAGCGATCCAATCAAATCTTATGCAAAAGATCAGTAATAGATTCATACAACTGCTCTCTTTGTCGCATCACATTTTATATTAACTATTTAGTGGATCACTTAAACACTGTGGTGTAACTACTCTAGAAGTTATCTTCTGACGGATTTCAAATTGCTTCGGAGCTATATTTTAATCAAGATTATCTCCAAAAAACTTTTTAAATTTTTATTTATAACATGATGTAACAATTCTGTATAGAACATCGTGTGAACATATTAATGATCTTTTGCATAAGATTTTGTGGATCGCTCCACGTCTAATGTATGAACAAACACATTGTAAATCGCCATTTCTTGATGTGATTTAAACGTGATTTGAAACTTTTATCAATTAAATTAAAAATAGATTTTAAACTACTATAATGGAATGAATCTGGGTTAGCTATTTTTGTCATACAGAGGACGTTACAAATGGATATCGTCAGAATAGGTGTGGAAGACCCAACGGTACCGACCGGCCACAGTGTCATACTTAGCTCTGTGGCGTCAACGGAGGGGCGTGTGGTCAGCACACCGCTCTCCCGGCTGTTGTCAGTTTTCATGCTGTAAACAACATCTGCAGTTTTCTTCTGCCTATACAGCAGTAAAATCATATGGTGCCATATTCTGCTGCGAGTGTGTTAGATGGCAACTCACTCAAATGCACTGTAGAAGGCTGTTTATAGCTGAAATCTGAACATGCAAGAATATCCTACATCACCATCCACAACACGGATTCCTACACCTTTTTCCCCTCCGCCAGTGTGCCCCAGGGTTCCGTCCTCTCCCCTCTTGTGTACCTTTTGTATACGGCGGACACGCCGCCGCCGTCACCCCCCGTCCACCTTCTCCAGTACGCCAATGACACCGCCTTCCTTGCCCTTGCCCCCACCCTGTAGCGCTCCCAACACCTTCTCCAATCCTATCTTGACCGGTTCACCGCTTGGTGCAACCAGTGGTTGCTCAAGGTCAATCCTTCCAAAACCCAGGCGATCATTGTAGGCAAAACCACCCCTTCCTTCCGCCTCCTCGATTCCTACATCACCGTCTATGGCCGTCCTATCGCCCTCGCCCCCACCCTCAAGTACCTTGGTGTCACACTCGACTGTCGCCTCTCCTGGACCCCCCATCTCCGGACGATCCAAGCCAAGACACTCCCACCTCTGCCTCCTCAAGCTCCTTTCTGGCCATACTTGGGGTCTGGACCTCTCCACCATCGTCCTTACCTATAAATGCCTCATTCGCCCTATCCTTTGCTACGCCCACCCTGCCTGAAGCTCCGCTCCCCCTTCTTTTTACAAATCCCTTCAGATCGTAGGATGCCATGCTCTTCACCTCGCCTATCACATCCGTCTCCCCTCCCACACATGGATCCTGTACGACCTTATTCCCTTCCCTCACCTCCTCCTTTTCCTCGAACGGATACAGATCCTGTACACCTCCCGTAAACTCGATCCTTCTCACCCGCTGGTCTGTCCCATCCTCTCCCGCCCCCATCCGCTGCCGCGCCTGTACTTCCACGTCCCACCTGCTCTCCATCTCTCCACTCTCCATACCCTCTCCCAGGGTGGCTTCCGCCAGGTGCCCCTCCCTGATAATGTCCTCCTCCCCTCCATCTACTCCTCCTACCAACTTTGATCCTCCCTCCCTCTTCCTGTGTTTGTTCCTTTGGGCACCCTCTCTCCCTTCTCTCCCCCTTCCCTCCCTCCTCCCTTTCTCCCCACTCCTCCCCCAGGCTTCCCCTACCCCCGTACCTCCACTCCTCCTCACATCTCCTCTGCGATTGGCATCTTTGCTCTCCCCTCTCTGTCCCCCTCACCCTTCTTCCCCTTTTGGCAGGTCCCCGGACTCGCACACGTTACGTGGAGATCATCGCCATCCGTTTCTCGTGTGTGCCATCGTGTTTTTGTGTTTAGTGTTCGCCGTCACGCTCCAACGTTCACATGTGCCATCGAAATCATCTGTGTTTGCGCGTCGTGTCAACAGTTTGTAGTGTGGATTATCGTCGAGTGTGAACGGCTACGTGTTTTTGTATTCTGTGTCTACTGTTTTTTACCCGCCATTATGTCAATTATTTGTATTCTTTATGTTTTCTCATTTTCTACTCTAAGGCTGAAGAGCAGCGCAGAATGTTGCTGCCAGCCTACCTGTTGTACAGGTATTAAAATTACAATAAAGGGAAACAAAACATGCAAGAATAATAAAAAGCAGTAGGACTGCAACTGATTACTGTGTTCCTATTAGGGATGGGAAAACCGACCTGTTACAACGGATGTCGGTGTTTTACTTCTGAATGACCTGTGATTTTCGGTATTTGTTTGATTTCGGTTGTAATCGGTGGTTTTTTTTATTTTTTACTAATAACCGAGCAAAAGATAACAATCATCAATTAGCCATAGCGCTGTGCTAAGATTTTCGTTTTTAAATAAACCTTTTTTTTAAAAAAAAAGAAAAACAGTTTATTCATAATATGCAATAAAATGTAAAGTAGCTTTCCCTCCTTGTAGTCGTTGAAAACGGACAAATTAACACAATAAACAGGGTTTTTCAATCTCAGTTTCCACCCTGCACTGACGATTCGTAACGGCCAAGTACTGGTATGATCCACGATTACATGTTTTTTGAACAGAGTTTTAAAAAATTAGAATCAATGGGAGAATTCTGGTGATTTTTGTAGTATTCAGCCACTTCTCACTTTTCGAGAAAAGTAGTGAACAGTGGACAGACTTAAGTTTTCTTTTGTTTGCCTATTTAATTTAATATTTTGATTCTCTGTATCTTAAAACTGAGAGAGTCAAAAATTTTTCAGTCTTTGTTCGATTTATACGTTTATTACCGTAATAAGAATAAAAAACCGAAAATCGGTTACTTCAGATACACATTATGTTGAACGGTTTTAACGCGAAGAAAAAAAAATACCGATCTAACTGAAAACCACTTGTTTCAACGCGAACTGCCGTACCTAGCTTCTATCCTTCCTTAATCAATCTAGAGTCGCTGTGCACATCGGTTTCTTGTGGAATCAAAGTTGGTAAACGTATTTCATTCAGGCGTCACAGGTAATTCACACACATCGGATATGCGTGCACGCCTGACGTCGCCTGTCGCAGTGACAGCAGCTTTTGTTTGTGGCCTGTGTGGCGAACAGGAGCATCGGTTGTAAACCGCGGCTCCGTCACGCCGCATTAGCGGATATGCCGCCCATTTCATCCCCCTCCCCACCTCCCGGGCCCGGGTTAG
This sequence comes from Schistocerca americana, assembly GCF_021461395.2. Lineage (NCBI taxonomy): Eukaryota > Metazoa > Arthropoda > Insecta > Orthoptera > Acrididae > Schistocerca > Schistocerca americana. The sequence goes on along the minus strand of NC_060126.1, from coordinate 501,125,866 downwards.
ATCCCCGGGCGCAGCGCCGGCTGTTATCGGCTGCCCATTACCGGCCGCACTTCCTCTCTCTGGAGGCGTGACATCACAAAGGGGTGGGGGAGGGGGGAGTGGTGGGGGCGGCCGCCACAGGTGCAATAAAGCGCCGGCCGGCAGCTGATTAACGGCCGCTCCGCGCGGCTCATGTCTCGGCGACCGCGGTCCAACCTGCAGCCAGTGCAAGGGGGTGTCCGCCGTTGTTACTGGTTGCTCCACGCCGCCGCTCTTACAGGGAGGAAAGCCCGATGTTACCGAGCTCACCCATCGTGCCACACAGTGATGGACTGTCGAACAAGTCCGATCCACAGAATCAGACGGACCAGAAGGCGATGTTCCCCTCTAATAGTCCACTGATCGCATTACTATTTGCTCGAACAGTCCACGGGTATACTGCCCGTTCGTAGTGTCCAATGGGCACAATATTTCGGCGATCAGACATGTCGCCATAGTCAGGTTCGCTGACGAACTGAGCTCCTGAGGGCGGGCGGCCGATTTAAATCCCCTCCCCCCGCGAGCCGCTCTCTTCGTCGTTCGCGCCCGCGCGCCAGCGGTCGCGAAGACGTGGGCGTCGGAATCTGTCGTAGCGTCGATGTGCTCGCTACGTCTGCCCTGGTTGCCAGTTCGTACTTCTTGCTGAGAGTCTTCTTAATTACATTCAGTGCCGGGTCCCAAGCCTTGCTGAGATTGTAGCCGCAATCTCGGTTGATAAGATCTTCCCTGGTGCGAATTTCGATAGCCTCCCTTATAATGCTGTCCCAATATTTAGAGGTCTGAGCCAGGATCTTGGTACGCTCATAATCCATCTCGTGTTTGTCGGACAAACGGTGCTATCATGGATTGTGGGTAGAAAACGACGATAATATTGAACAAACGAAAATATACCAGCACAGAGAACAAGATGCTAAATTACGTCAGGGGGACAATATCACATTTGAAGAGATACAAGAAGCATTAAAGTGCGTGAAGAATAGAAAAGTAGCAGGGCCCGGTAATATTACTGCAGAACTTACCAAATGTGGAGGATTAATGGTGGAACTGGGCCTATTGCATTTATTTAATGGAGATAGAAATGGAAGATGATACCCACTCTTGAAGAATGCAAAAGTGACATCACCCTGTAACAAGGCCGGCCACGGTGGTCTAGCGGTTCTAGGCGCTCAGTCCGGAACCGCACGACTGCTACGGTCGCAGGTTCGAATCCTGCCTCGGGAATGGATGTGTGTGATGTCCTTAGGTTAGTTAGTTTTAAGTAGTTCTAAGTTCTAGGGGACTGATGACCACAGATGTTAAGTCCCATAGTGCTCAGAGCCATTTGAACCTGTAACAGAAGAACTCGAAATGTTTGTGAAAAGTATGAAGCAATAAGTCTTCCCATCACTGGCTATGAATTATATGCACGAATAATTACTAATAGACAGAAAAGAATAGCTGATGCCCTGTTACTGGAGGAACAAAATAGTTTTAGAAAAGGATGGTCATGGAGCGACAATATTATAACAGCGCGGCATATAATTGGAAACAAATAAGAATGTAATCTGGAGACTCATACTGCATTTGTAGATTATGAAAATGCCTTCAGTAGAATAAATAGCTCTACAATGTGAAATATAACGGAACGACGAGATTACCATAAACATTTCACACACATGATAAAAAGTTTGTATACAGGTAACGAAATTTTAATTAATTTAGATAAACAGAGAATAGCACGAATAGCAATTAACAATGGAGTACAACAAAGGTGTAGATTCTCCAACATTTTACTTAATATACAGGGTGATTTTTTCCACCGTGTACAAAATCAAGGAATTGATCGATGAGAGGATACGGAACAGAGCAGGTCTAATGAACTTACGTCCGGAAATGCATGGTTTTCGTGATAGAGGCCATTTATTTAATCACACTTTGTCACAGAGACTGCGGTCTAATATGTGATGTTCTATGCAGCACAGTTACCATATGCATGGTTTCCTCCTAAAGGGTGGTACTGTTCCTCAAACGTCACGCCCTAGCGCCCTCTCTTACCATTATAATCGGCAATGTGTCTGATTCACTTCTCTTGCTGACTCACTTTTCAGAGGACGTGATACAGTGTTGTACACAATAGTTCCATATTCAAATCGAGAGCTTGCAACCATGATGTTTACTTACGGAAAGGCAAATGGCAGCGGGTGCCAGGCGGCAAGGTTGTGTCAGGAGACCTACCTCCGCCGACAACAACCTCAGCATCCAGTGTTTACAACAGTGCTTCGCCGTTTGTCTGAGGCATGGTCGTTTCAGGAAGCAGGAAATCATGAGGGACATACCCAAAATGTTCGGATACCAGAAAATGTGATTAAGACTGTGGAAGGCGACAGCCGTGGCAGTACCAGGCAGTTGGTGTGCCAGTACAGGGTAATCCAGAAGACAGAATGAAACGTTCTCCATGACAGTTGTTACTATCCTTATCAGTTACATCATGTGCAGGGCTTACTAGCGCACTGGACTCGCATTCGGGAGGACGACGGTTCAATCCCGCGTCCGGCCATCCTGATTTAGGTTTTCCGTGATTTCCCTAAATCACTCCAGGCACATGCCGAGATGGTTCCTCTGAAAGGGCACGGCCAACTTCCTTCCCCATCCTTCCCTAATCCGATGAGACCGATGACCACGCTGTCTGGTCTCCTTCCCAAAACCAACCAACCAACCTTACTAGCGACCAACTTTCCCCATCGGGAGCGGTTTTGTCAGTGGTTTCTTCACCACGCAACCACGATTCCGGGATTTGTGTCATCCATCCTATTCACAGGAGAGGCCACCTTTAGGTGGAGTGGTATCTTCAACTTTCATGACAGACATCTGTGGGATAGTACGCAGAACATCCACGCTATGGTCACAGCGAATCATCAACATCCGTACAGCCAGAATGTTTGGGCTGGACCACGTTTTGGGACCAGTTTTCCTTCCATGACGCCTAACAGGCTGGAGCCATCAGCATTTCTTGCTGGTGACTTTACGTCCCCTGCTGGAAGAAGTTCCACTGATAATTCGAAGGGTTATGTGGCTGCTACATGATGGTACTCCAGCCATTTCGCAGTTAACATCCGGACGCATCTCAATCGTGTCTTCCTTGGTCAATAGATCGGACGATGGGATCCAGATGCATGGCCTGCTCGTGTACTGGATCTGAACCCGTGCGATTTCTCGTTACGGGGCCAACTCAGATGTATCGTGGATGCAGAGCCCATTCGGTATGTGGAAACACTGGAGTAGCATTAATGCTGCCTTTGCCACTGTTCGGATGCAGCCTGGCTGATCTGAAAATCTGAGACAGAACATGCTACGGCGCATACAAGCATGCCTTGTGGCACATGGAAACCATTTTCAACACATACTGTAACTGTGGCTGCATGGTACATCGCTTATCAGCCGCTCTCTCTGTAGCAATGCATGACTGAATGAATGGTCTCTAGCAGGGAAACTATGGATTTCTGGACATAACTTCATTAGACCTTTTTTGTTCTGTAACCCCTTATCGATCAATGCCTCAAGTTTGTACACGGTGGAAAACTTCATTAGACCTTTTTTGTTCTGTAACCCCTTATCGATCAATGCCTCACGTTTGTACACGGTGGAAAAAAATCAGCCTGTATACTTTGAAACGTCCCCTTTGAACAATTATACAAGACTGTGCTTCAACTGACACACAATATTTTTAGCGCAACGCAGTCTGACTTTCAGAAATCCCTACAAAAGAATGGCCCTAACTAACATTAACCTTTACGTTTCACAAATCACTTACCTCACAAAAATCCTCGTTACTTGAACTACTGCAATACAGCGAGAGCCACTACTGCCAGCTAAATAAAAGATTCAAACTACTGAAGGCACTAACTATTGATAGGCATAGTTAGCAAATGAAAGATTTTGATAGAGAACAAACAATGTATTTACCTTAAAGGTGTTCAAAAGTCGTAATATATATCAGTTCATGACATCCAATCGTACAAATTTACCGTCTCTGATGGACACACGTCCAGATCATCCGCTCTCAAAACTCCGCCATCTCTCCCCCCACATCCACCACTGCTGACGGCTCACCTCCAACTGCGCAACGCTACGCGCTGTTCACATCCAGCTGCCCAACACTACAATGGCAGACAACAATGCAAACTAGCCACAGACTGCACACAGCACAGCCAGTGATTTTCATACAGAGCGCTACGTGGCGTTACCAATAAGAAAACCTAAACAGCCTACTTACACAGCCCCCATGCTCCCCACAAAAAATTTTACAAATTGTTTTGGGCACTGGGCAATACATATTTGTTAAAAAATTTTTCACAATTACAACAACAAAGAAATCAAATGCACACACTTATTGATACAATGTTGGTCAAAAGTTAAAATTTTCCACAGTCCATAAAGACTTCTGATCGTTCATCACAGTAAAATAGCAGTGTTTTTCTCAAAGTCTGAGCAGTAAAAGGCAATGCACATGGAAGTAGTGGATTTCAATGCAGTCTTGAAAAAGTAGTGTTGTCCTTCCAACAGAAAGACAGTGCTGACTCTTGACATGCAGACAGGTAATGGGCCACAACAGAGCAAACCCACTGCAGAGTCATTCGAAGTTTTGAAGAATATTGGTAGATAGGTCATCACAGAGCAGACCCACTATAGTCTTGGTAGAGAGTATGGTATTGGTGGGCCATCAAAGATGCAGACCCACTGTAGTCCTTGTAGAAATAATGGTATTGGCGAGTCATCAAAGGTGTAGACCCACTGTAGTCCTTGTAGAGATGGCCAGCAGCCATCTGTTGTGACTGTACGGGTGCACAATTACCATTGAAGAGTCTTGCGGTTAATATAGCAAGTCCATAAACCACCATTCATGCACTCACAAAGATTTTTTTTTTAATTGTCCTTAGAACCAGCAATGCTGTTAACCAGTCCCTTGCTGAATTATCAACACACGTGCAAGCACTAACAGTCCCAACTTCTCACATACTGTGCATATATGAGGGCCGTTCAGAAAGTAACCTCCGGTTGATTTAAAAAAATACACCAAGTTAAATAAAAATATTTTAATATATACATCTTACAACTACATCTTTGCACTATTTTTCTACATAGTCTCCATAGCGATTGAGGCACTTATCGTATCTCTTCACAAGCTTTGAAATTCCTTCTGCATAAAAATCACCCGCTTGTGCCTGGAGCCAGCATGTGACCGCATCTTTGAGCTCTTCGTTGTCATCAAACCGCTGTGACCCGAGCCACTTCTTCAAATGCATGAAGAGGTGATAATCACTTGGCGCCAGGTCTGGGCTGTAAGGTGGATGGTTGATAACGTCCCACTTGAAGGACTCAAGAAGGGCCGTTGTTCTGCGAGCAGAGTGAGGACAGGCATTATCGTGCAAAAAAACGATACCGGAAGTCAGCATACCACGGCGTTTGTTCTGTATAGCCCATTGTAACTTTTTTATTTGTTCACAGTACACGTCTTGATTAATGGTCGTACCACGTTCCATGAATTCAACCAACAACACCCCTTTGGCATCCCAAAACACCGTTGCCATCAGTTTTCTGGCAGAAAAATCTTGCGAGGCTTTTCTTGGTTTGGTAGGCGAATTTGAATGTGCCCACATCTTTGATTGTTCTTTTGTCTCAGGGTTCACGTACTTAATCCAGGTTTCGTCACCGGTCACGATTCTGTTTAACAATGGTTCTCCTTCGTCCTCATAACGTGACAGAAAGTCTAATGCAGAGGCCATTCTTTGAGTTTTGTGGTGGTCGGTAAGAATTTTGGGCACCCATCGTGCACAGAACTTACGGTAACCCAATCTTGCTGTCACTATCTCGTACAAGAGAGTCTTAGAAATCTGTGGAAAACCAGTAGACAACTCCGACATTGAGAAACGTCGATTTTCACGAACTTTTGCATCAACTGTCTGAACGAGTTCGTCAGTCACCAATGATGGTCTACCACTCCTCTCTTCATCATGAACGTTTTCTTGTCCACTTTTAAATAAACGTACCCATTCACGGACAACTCCTTCACTCATAACTCTTGGTCCGTACATGGCACAAAGCTCACGATGAATAGCTGCTGCAGAATATCCTTTGGCTGTAAAAAACCTTATGACAGCACGCAATTCACATTTGGCGGGGTTTTCTATTGCAGCACACATTTCAAACTGCCACAAAAACTAAACTAGCGCAGGTACGACGTTCACTCGACCACGGCTTGATGCCGACTGACCTGTTGAGTGCGTGAACGCACAGATGGCGTCGCTACTCCCCCCACAACCCGCACTGTGACCAATCGGAGGTTACTTTCTGAACCGCCCTCGTATTATGACCAACAGAAACGTGTGCAGTGAAATGATGCTTAATTTGAAGAACTGGTGTCTATACAATTATAAATTTACAACATAAGAATACAATTACAAAGGTACAAAATACATCATTAAAGAACATAACAGTACAGATAACATTTGTAGTAACACAGGCTTTACAAAAGAATAGAAATAAACATATACATCAGTGTTACAGGAATGATGACATAAGTAAATATATAAAATAATGAGAATAGTTTTCGAAACATTAATTTCACACATGAGCATTGAAACAGAGTAGAATTAATAATGTCTAAACATCTCTACAAAGTAAATAACATATTATTAGAAAAATTCTACAACATAACTCTTATTAGCTAAACACATAAAGACAGGAAAAACACAAATTCACATAGCATAATAACACAGAAGTACAGAACAGGGTTTCTTTACAGTGTGACATTTGGTACTGCAGTCCAACCCAAAACTTTATTTTGTAGATCTTTCCTCTTATTTGAACATTTGTTTCCACCCAAAAAAATCCTATCCAAGCATGCTTTCTGTATTCTGTTCACATCCTCTTTCAAAAATAGTTTTTCTCCACTGTACACTACTTTTTTGGCCAAACCATTTTCTTATAGCTTCTCAATGCATTTCTTCCAATTCATCACAACTCGTTCTCTTATATAGCCTACCACATCTTAAGCTAACTTAAATCTACTGATCTCAGATGCTAAACTAAGGGACGACACAATGCAGCAGCACAAAACAATTAACACAAACAGCAATGACACAAAATTCAGATTGGCAAAACAAGCAGCAAATAATATAAATTAGCAAAGCAAATGCAACATTATCACTAATATGAGCCACTGTGCAGCAATAAGGAAAATAAATCAGTAGTAAAACTGGCTTAACAGAGTAATACAAAGTGAAATTTAGTAGCACTATGCCTGGAAAACAGCAGCAGCAAATGCAATAACTTATATCTGAACATGACAAAGCTCAAGCAGAAAAAAGTATTACGCTAAAGGTGGCCATGTCTAATACCTATGTCACATCTTAACACTAGAGTGATGCATCACCTTGACTTACTCTAGCAGACAAATTACCAAACCGTTAAAAAATTATTTTTGCAATTCCTGTGAAGGGAAATATCTATTTGTGCTCTCTTTTCTACGAAAGTACATCATAAAAATATTCTTTACTGGGTCTGTAGACAGAAAATAGTGATATTAGCACATCTATTAAATTTTATTATAACCAATGCTGCAGTGCAGCTAGAAACTAGATATTAAACAAAATGAGCACTCTCTCAACTAGAAAGACAACAGATGTAAAATGTTTCTCATCATTTTATTAGGCATTTTAGTAAATATCATAAATTAAGAGCTCCACAGTGTAATCATATGTTTTCAAGTTCGAGCGTGTTGTATTTGCGATGCTTTCTACAAAGGAATGTCAATAGCGAGGTTAATGGCCTCTTTTTTTCTCCACCTAATGGCTGCTTCTCCAGGCGGCTGGCACAGCTGGGCGTCCACGACGCATTACGTGTAGGTTACTTAACTTTCTTACCGAAATATTTACGAAAGTAGTGATAGTCTCATATTAAAAAAATTTCACAGGTCGAGAATTTGCGTTACCAATGTAAAGAAATAAAATCCTATAAATATAACTGCGTCCAAAAATTTTTTGCCAGCATTGTGATACATTACGCATATACACACATTTCATAACTCTTAAAGTACGATTCTTGGTTCCCAACGTCCTTTTTCACAAACCAGAGTCCCTAACCACTACTCATTATTCCTTACCTTATCACACATATACATATTCGTCGACACTTCTTCAATATTTCATCATAATAAATACATATCATAATAAACATTCCTCAACAGCATAATACACATAATCGTCGTAATAATATCATAACACCTCATCAAATCTCAAAATGGTTCAAATGGCTCTGAGCACTTTGCGACTTAACTTCTGAGGTCATCAGTCGCCTGGAACTTAGAACTAATTAAACCTAACTAACCTAAGGACATCACACACATCCATGCCTGAGGCAGGATTCGAACCTGCCCACCATATCGGTCGCTGGGTTCCAGACTGTAGCGCCTAGAACCGCACGGCCACTCCGGCTGGCCGTCAAATCTCAAAAACGTCGTAGCTTTTTGCAATAATTTCAAAACCTAAAAAAATTCTCTGCTCATTTAAATAGTGTCATCTACCTCAAACGTACTTTAAAAATCATGATCCCATACCAAATACATCATTCAAGGCTCTCATAGTATCACAATGGTTCCGAAAAAATATGAACAATTCACACAGTACAGACAAAATACAGTTTCATAAGTGTGAAGTTATCCTACTGCATAATTGTGTAAACATGTCACTAATGTAGGAAAAAAATGTTTGTCTCTCAGTTAAATGATCAAATAGCTGTGTAATTTATGTGTTAGAGAAACATGGTACCGATGTGTAAAGTTGTATAAGCAAATACCGTATTACCTAGGGCTCCTTATGCTTGCCAAACACATGATACACAAAGTAAGTGTGTACCCCCCTGAGGATTAATGTAATTATACCCTCAAGTGCTACAGATTACAGCAATGGAATGAAATGTATCACGGAAAACCTTTGTATCATTGTAATTCAAAAATCTTTAAAAATAAATGTTTTAAGTACAAAATTAATCACTCAATTACGTGTGCCGTAGCGCTAAACTGTGCGTCTTGTTGTAAGATAATCTCTGTGGAAGTGCCGTAGCTATCGTCCTCCAAAAGCTAAGTTCTGCGGAAGTCATGTATTTACCTCATGATAAACAAAAGTGAAATGCTTTGCGTATAGATATCTTACTTATTACGCTTATTGCCGTGATGAAGAAAGTAGTGTGCTGTAACGTATTGTTGTGCTACGGAAAAGGCTGTCTCATAGTAGCTATACCACAAAAGTTACTACTAAAACATGTTTTCTTGTCCAGAAGAATTCAGAAAAACTGTGCAGACATAAAACAGAAACACCGCAAAAGCAACATTGTAAATTGTCACTCATTAGTAGCGTCGTGATAAAATCGTGTAGCTGTCACATAAACTAACCACTGTGTCATCTGGAATCTCACAGAAAGTACTTTAAATCCAGACTGTATTTTCAAGTAAACCAAAATGTTGCCTTAAAATCTCATTACACAGTACCAGTATATGTCCTAAGTATGTAAGCCTTATAGTCGTTACGTAATCGTGCAACTAACAAGCAAGAATGTACAAATAACAACACTGTGTCGTCTGTTCACTATAACAATGCATTCGTAATTTCTGTTTAAATATGTTCCCTAGGTTCTAGACTGGATAGTTAACTTCAAAACATTGTTGCATGTTAAGTCTCTCAGTGTGACAAATTGTACTAGTAGTGTGAAGTGAAAAGTTTTATGGCAAAGACTAAGTTGAAAAACAGATTACCTTTAAATAAACGGTTTTACATGTGAAATATGGTGTAAACCTTTACTCGTCCTAGTACGCAGAGTTTCAACTTCAACGCAATTATCATGTGGTATACGTCGGATTCTGTAAGGCCCATTGTAAACTAGCAAGAATTTGTGACTCAAGTGTTTCTTCTTATGTGACAATGAATGAGCTTTAATGAGAACTTTCTGATCAATATATAATTTCTTTGCATTTGCTTTACCTTGTAGTTTTCTCCTTTTGCCTGTTGCAGATTTTATATTTTTAATAGCCAAATCAATTATGTCTTTGTGTCGAAGTTTACGTGTATTCGGGAAAGGTACAAGCTCTCTGATTCTGTTCGGTGGTTCTTCATTCTTCAGTACAAGAATAGGTGGTAAAGCAGTGGAGTCATGAGGCATTTCATTCAGCACGTTTTGAAATAAGTGTAAATATCTGTCCCAATACTGATCCTTTCTGTGACAATAAAGTCTGCAAAGCTTATTGATTTCTTTCATAATCCGTTCAGACGGGTTACGATGTGGTGAGTACAATGAAATAAAAACAGGTTTGATTTTACGGTTCCAAAGCAGGCGTGACCAAACAGCAGATCTGAATTGCGGTCCGTTATCTGAAATGACTTTACTAACGTGTCCAACTTCACGTAAGAAGTTTTTAACAAAGGCGTTGGATACAGACCGTCCAGTGGCTTTACGTAACAGAGTGAAAGAAAAGAATTTTGAAGTAAGTTCAACAGCGACTTGAACGTACGAAAATCCATTAGATGTTCTGACAAGGGGTCACAAGAGATCAACAGCGGCAAATTCTTTTAATCTGGAAGGAATGATAGGAAACAACGGAGCACGATGTGAGACAGTAGATGGTTTAGCCTTTTGAGAAAGTGTACAAATAGACAAGACTCTTCGAATTCTCTTTTCCATATTGTTAAAATAACAAGTCGTCCGAAGAATATGATAACATTTTCTTGGACCAAAATGTGCATAGCTGAAATGAATGTACCAAATGAGCTTATTAACAAAATCGTCAGGAATGCAAAGTACCCATAGCTTGTCATCAACAGTGCAGCGTTTGAACAGTATGTTGTTTCTAACCAGATAATAATGCCGAATCTGTGTCTGTGTCTTTTCATGCCATTTACTTTTGATGTCTTTCCAAATCGGATCTTAATCTTATTCATGAGCAACGTCCTTTAAAGATGTGGTGATGAAGTTTTCAAAGGCGACTTTCTGAATGTAAAGAATACTGAAATTTTTCTCGAGGTTGCCTTCTGTGTCACTTTTCTCAAGACCAGCCGGTGTGCGTGACAGTGCGTCCGCAACAATGTTCTCCTTGCCGGGAATGTAGACTATTGTGAAGTGGAATTCTTGCAGAAACAATGCCCAACCTTTTACCCTGTCATGATTTAATTTTGAAGACATAAGAAATTGTAATGCACGATGATCACTGTATACTTTTATGTGCTTACTAGAAAGAAATAAACGGAATTTGTTAAATGCCCAAACGATAGCTAAAGCTTCTAATTCAGTAATGGAATAATTTTTTTCAGATTTTGTTAGCACTCGGCTAGCAAAAGCAATGGTTTTCTGAATAGTAGTGTCATTTTCTATGGCTTCTTGAAATAAATGGGCACCAAGACCGACTTTAGAAGAATCCGTGCTAAGGCAGAAATCTTGTGACAGATCTGGATGAGCTAGTATTGGTGCGTTAAGTAACGCTTCTTTCAAAGAATTGAATTCCAACTGTGCTTGTTCGTCCCAGTTCCAAATAGTATTTTTTCCAGTGAGAGAACAAAGTTTTAGTGTAACAAGAATTTGCATATTCAGAAAACGACGGTAAAAACTAACGAGACCTAGAAAACTGCGGACTTGTTTTTTTGTGGATGGAACTGGAATGGCTCTGATTGCTTCTAAGTTTTCAGGATCCGGCTGAATGCCTTCAGAAGAAATAATATGTCCCCAAAACTTCACCTTTGTCCTACCGAATTCAGAGTTTTCCAAGTTAACTGTAATTCCAGATTCTGCAAAAATATGTAACACGCTGTTGAGGATGCGATTATGTTATTCCCATGAGGCTTCTGCTATGAGAATATCGTCCACATATAAGGTGATGTGACGTTTTAAGAACTCAGGTAATATGGAATTTAGCCCGCGAATGAATGCTGCCCAAGAAATGTTCAAACCAAAAGGAAGTTTGCGAAACTGATAACAAACGCCGAAACAAAGGAAAGCTGTGTATTTTCTACATTCTGGATGAAGTTCGATCTGATAAAAGCTGGATCTGAGATCAATAGAAGACAACACTATCACACCATTAAAATTTTGAAGAACTTCTTCCAACGTTTGCGGCCTGTCTGTTTCAGGAATGATGATAGTATTGATTTGTCTCGAATTTAAGACAAGCCTGATCAATCCATTTTTCTTCTCAACAACATGTAATGGATTGTTGTATGAGCTTACTGCAGGCTCAATAATGCCCTCGTCAAGCATAGATTGTATTTCTGTTCTAACACAGTCCCTATAATGTGCCGAAATTACGTATGGTCTCACACAAAATTTAGTATGCTCACGAACACGAAATTGGTATTGAAATCCCTTGATTGTTCCTGTTTTGTGAGTAAAAACTGTGGAATTTGCTTGTAAATTCTCAAAAAGGTCTTGCCTATCAGTGTCATTACAATTCTCAATTGTTTGAATTTTATTCTGAATTAACTCATTAGTATCAAATGCACCGTCGATATCATCCCTGTCAGTACTTGCCGAGTGATTGTTAGTGTCAAGTTCCGTCGAAAAATCCGAACTGTTGTCTAACAGGAGGTAAAGCCGATTAATTTCTTCGTCATGGTTTGAGAGCCAATCTTCAAATTTCAAAGCTATTGACTTACCTTCTTTCTCTATACTTATTTCAGCATCGTGAAAGTTTAAGATTGCTTTGTATTCATTCAAAAAGTCTACTTCCAATATAATTTCCGTCGACAGTAATGGAACAATAAGAAAGTTCATAGAGAAGCTGTGGCTTTGGCAAAAGAATTCTAAGTTCGATTGTTGGTGTGCATCTACACTTTTTCCAAAGATTGCACCTTGTAATTTATTCTTACGTAACGGAAGTGTGGGGCAATCTTTCGATTTGTTGCATTTGCTAAAGGCTGTTTCACTAATTACTGAAATGGGACTGCCAGAGTCAAGTACTGCAGTAAATTTTACGCCAGTTACTGTAATGTGAATCACAGGATATGCAATGTTGTTATGTTTTATGTCGTGTTCCTGGAGTAAGATGTCCCTAATGTCTTCCATTTTTACGTAATTACTAGCTACGGCAGCTGCGTCGTCAGTTTCATAAGTACGTTTTGTGGCTGCCGGCGGTATGAGTCATTGCCTATTGTCCCTTTGATGGCGCGCGTCGTTATTGGGATTTGGAGACCTAACTACTACAAATTCACCTTGTCGAGAGGGCCCTACCCTGTTTGAATCCCGCCAGTTCTGATGCAAGTCAGGTCTGTCGTTACGACCATATCGTCTGTCGTCATGTCGGTAGATTCCATAGTTTCTTTCTTGTCGGTCCCTAAATCGTAACCATGCGCTGGACCATTTAGTCTATTCTGTCTCCCTTGATAATAATTATTTTGGTTCCCATATTGTCTGTTTCTCTGATTGCCTCTGTGATAGTCACTACCATGGAGAGGTGATCTTTCCCTGCAATTATTACTGCTGTGCCAACGGTTGTCGTACGGGTGGTGTCTGTTTTGGTCACGATTTGTGTTGTGAAAAAGCCTTGTCGTGTCCAGTTATTATTTCTTTCATCGCGGAATTGCGACCGACGTGACCTGTAATTGTTGTGTTCCTGTTTTCGCGTTCCGCGATTGTCAGTGTCAATTTCTAATTCTTGTAAGAGTCCCTGAAAAGCTTCAGTGTCGTCTTTGCAACGTCCTGCCAAAATAATATGTCTTAAATGTTCAGGTAATTTGATTAAGCAAATGCGGATGAGTTCTGAGGGTCTGTATGGGTTTGACAGGTACTGATTCTTGTGCAACATGTCTTCAAAATATTTCACAAGACTGGAAAATTCAGATTGTTCGAAATGTTTCATCATTATGATGCTATGTTTTACTCGGTCTTGTGTAGCTTGAGACCAATATGCTGAGAGGAAGGCATGATAAAATTCTCCTTCACTGTGACAATCGTGAATGACCGATCGCATTCTTTCAGCTGGTTCATTCTCTAAGTAGCCACACATAAATTCTAATCTGTGCTCTAATGACCAGTTGGGAGGAAAACAATGAGAGAATTGATGGTGCCACGCTTGTGGATGAATGTCGTTGCAGGAATTCTTAAATGTTTTGAATTTACGTGTAGTAATAAACAGCTTATAGTCAAAATCATCGTGTCGGCGAGTAGCATATCGGTCATTGTTACGTCGTGTCGGCCCTTCCATCTCAAAATTCGGTGCACCTTGCCAATTTCTTTCATAATTTCCGAAATGCCCTGTGTTGATATTTTATGGCTTTTCCGTATTTCTAAGTTCCTCTTCCCGTGTTGTAGCGCGAGTGTCCTGTGAAATATGTAATTTTTGTATTACTTGTGCCAACTGATCTTGTACTTCCCGGATTTCTCTTTTGTGTTGCGTATTAATTTGATTCTGATTTCATTTGAATTTTTTAATTTGTTTATACTCTTCTGTGTCAGAGATGGCTACAGGTCTTGTGTCATTCAGATCATCATCTACCTTTGCAGATAAGTTAGTGAACTGATCCGAAAGTTCGGCTACTTTCTCCGATAGTGTACTTATTTCCTCAGTGTGTTTTTCTGAACCAAGTTTCAGAGTGCCCATTTGTGTTGAAATCGTATCTACTATGTCCTTTAAGTTTTCCTGAGTTTTTGCAAGTTGCGTAACCGAATCGGTAGATGCAACTGAGTCAATTTTAGCTTGCAAGGTCTCATGATTTTCATGAACAATAGTTTGCAGTTCTTTTATGGCTGCTTCGTGATTCTGTAATGTATTTTCATGCCGCGAAAAAATGGGTTGGAAATGCTCACAAATTTGTGTTTTTACGTCATTACAGACTTTTTGACATTTCGATTCGATTTTATGTAACTCAGTAGTTAAATCTTCACGTGTTTGTTCAACCGTATGTTCCACTGAGTCTATCGTTTGAAGCTTTTGTTCCATTGCGTCTAACTGTTGCTGTGTTTGTCTCTGGTGTTGTTCCATTGTATCTAACTTTTGAAGATTTTGTTCCATTGTATCTAACTTTTGAAAGATTTTGTTCCATTGTGTCTAACTTTTGTAGCCTTTGTCCCATTTGTTGCATTAACTGTAATAACAATGCACTGGTGTCTGAAACATGTTCCTCAGTGCTTTTCGGCAGTGAAGTTGCACCGGAAACATTCTCATTTTGACAAGCAGAAAATGTGTCTTGACTTATTTGAGAAAACAGTGAGGACCCAAAACCTGAATCTGCAGTATTTGCAAGATTGTGTCCTGTCATTCCCGATTCCTGAGGCGGGCTGTTACCGACCGATCGATCGATAATGCTTCCCTGTTCACTAATTGTTTCACTGTCTACGCTATTATTTGCAGCCCTCTCCCTTTCCCTATGCACAATTATCAAATTACTATGTTGAACATTAGTTAATTCATTACACGGTGGCGATAACACAACTGCTTTCGTCTTCACTGTCATTTCTCGGTTTACTTTGGAGCCTAGTATTACATTTTTCACACGCCATAATTGTCACAATATTTCACACGATAACACAGAAAAGCACAATTTGAAGAGCTAAAATAAGAAAACACATTAACATAGCACTGAAAATAATATCTAGTTAATTGCAAACGCAGTTGCGAAATACTTGGTGCAAATCTACATGCATGCCACAACTGTTTTACTGTACAACAATGGAAGACTGCAACTACAAAGGAGATTCTCTCTACAATTACGCGCTAGCAATAAACAAAAGCTACACTAATTACACAAACTACAAGAAAAAAATCAAAAGATTCCAGTGAGGTATCTTCGGCTAAGGGTCGACATATGAAACGTCCCCTTTGAACAATTATAGAAGACTGTGTTTAAACTGCCACACAATATTTTTAGCGCAACGCAATCCGACTTTCAGAAATCCCTACAAAAGAATGGCCCTGACTAACATTAACCTACACGTTTCACAAATCACTTACCTCACAAAAATCTTCGTTACTCGAACTACTGCAATACAGCTAGCACCACTACTGCCAGCTAAATAAAAGATTCAAACTACTGAAGGCACTAACTATTGATAGGCATAGTTAGCAAATGAAAGATTTTGATAGAGAACAAACAATGTATTTACCTTAAAGGTGTTCAAAAGTCGTAATATATATCAGTTCATGACATCCAATCCTACAAATTTACCGTCTCTGATGGACACACGTCCAGATCATCCGCTCTCAAAACTCCGCCATCTCTCCCCCCACATCCACCACTGCTGACGGCTCACCTCCAACTGCGCAACGGTACGCGCTGTTCACATCCAGCTGCCCAACACTACAATGGCAGACAACAATGCAAACTAGCCACAGACTGCACACAGCACAGCTAGTGATTTTCATACAGAGTGCTACGTGGCGTTACCAATAAGAAAACTTAAACAGCCTGCTTACAACTTGAAGACATTTATAGACAGTGGAAACAAGAAGATAGCCCAGGAAAATAATTAATACCTAAAAACACATATTTGACTACTGTAGACTTCACTGAAGAGGAAATATATTTACAAAAGGCGGAGGATGATATACATACAGTTTGCTCTACATCGCTCAGACAATAGTCAAACTCTATAATTTGAAGAGTGAGAAAGTAAAACTAAAGTTATAGCTTTTAAAGGAAAATGTCCGGTGTGTCCCATAATAAAGCTAAATGGAAAATCAGTATCTCAGTTTCAGTTATTAGGTTAGTTCTTAGATTGTGATGTAAGTTTTGAATATGATAATGATGTTTCCAGTGAGTTAAACAAGTTTTAAACGATGTGCAGCACTATGCACACAAAGTTTGCAAATAAAACTAGACATTCTACAAATTAATGGGAACATATACTTTCACCCGTGGTGTAACTAGTCTACAGAACGGTGGAGTTACAGGCACTGCTGCCTGCCACCCCTTCAGCAGAAAACGTGACTTTGAACGACGGCCTGCAGGCGGAACGTCTTGATGTTGTCAATATACACTTGGTCTAGAATTGCCGGCGTGGTAGCTTAGTGTGTTCGGTCAGCGGGTTAGCTGCCTTCTGTAATAAAAAAACTGAGTGAATGGATCAACGACGAACTTGAACGGGTATCATGGGACTTCCACCCTGAACAATAACGAACAAAATGAGATGAAACATCGGGATAACGTCTTTAATAATCAAAACGTCCACAGCCCCGCGTTCGAAAGCCGCCACTGCTCAAATTTTGAATAAAGTCATCAATAATGGAGTCCGAAGACTTCTGGCATAAGAAATCACCCTCATTCAGCCAACGGCCTTGTCAAAGAGGGCGGAGGAGAAGACACAGGTTCAGTGTACTCTCTTACCCTTCGAATGGGAAACTGTCGCTAAAGGCGGAAAATCAGCGATCAGACGGCAATGGAAACCACTGCATTAAAGACACATAATTTGTCTCCACAGAACACGTGGCCTGTATTTGAAAAAGTGTCATAAAGATTTGTTCACTGGCTAAAAATTCCGGACAAGTCCTCCATTCAGTTCTTTGGGGGGGGGACTGCCAAGGGGGAGGTGACCTTGAGAAAAAGACTGAATAACCTACGAAAGGATAACGTTCTACGAATCGGTGCGTGGAATGTCAGAAGTTTGAACGTGGAAGGGAAGCTAGAAAATCTGAAAAGGTTCAGTCTAGATATAGTGGGAGTTAGTGAAGTGAAATGGAAACAAAACAGCGACTTCTGGTCAGATGAGTATAGGATAATATCAAGAGCTGCAGAAAATGGTGTAACAGGAGTAGGATTCGTTATGAATAGGAATGTAGAGCAGAAGGTGAGTCACTGTGAACAGTGTAATGTGCTGCGAATACACAGAAAGATAGATCCTTTATCATTTAGCTACAAAATAGCAGGTCAGCAACTGGAAGCAGTTAATACCATAAATTATCTGGGAGTACGCATTAGGAGTGATTTAAAATGGAATGATCATATAATGTTGATCGTCGGTAAAGCAGATGCCAGACTGAGATTCATTGGAAGAATCCTAAGGAAATGCAATCCGAAAACAAAAGAAGTAGGTTACAGTACGCTTGTTCGCCCACTGCTTGAATACTGCTCAGCAGTGTGGGATCCGTACCAGATAGGGTTGATAGAAGATATAGAGAAGATCCAACGGTGAGCAGCGCGCTTCGTTACAAGATCATTTAGTAATCGCGAAAGCGTTACGGAGATGATAGATAAACTCCAGTGGAAGACTCTGCAGGAGAGACGCTCAGTAGCTCGGTACGGGCTTTTGTCAAAGTTTCGAGAACATACCTTCACCAAAGAGTCAAGCAGTATATTGCTCCCTCCTACGTATATCTCGCGAAGAGACCATGAGGATAAAATCAGAGAGATTAGAGCCCACACAGAGGCATACCGACAATCCTTCTTTCCACGAACAATACGAGACTGGAATAGAAGGGAGAACCGATAGAGGTACTCAAGGTACCCTCCTCCACACACCGTCAGGTGGCTTGCGGAGTATGGATGTAGATGTAGATGTAGTTCAGTGACCGGGTTGATCTCATCAGAATCGGCAGCAAACCAACAGCGACAACGATGGTTCAGGCATACACTCCTGGAAATTGAAATAAGAACACCGTGAATTCATTGTCCCAGGAAGGGGAAACTTTATTGACACATTCCTGGGGTCAGATACATCACATGATCACACTGACAGAACCACAGGCACATAGACACAGGCAACAGAGCATGCACAATGTCGGCACTAGTACAGTGTATATCCACCTTTCGCAGCAATGCAGGCTGCTATTCTCCCATGGAGACGATCGTAGAGATGCTGGATGTAGTCCTGTGGAACGGCTTGCCATGCCATTTCCACCTGGCGCCTCAGTTGGACCAGCGTTCGTGCTGGACGTGCAGACCGCGTGAGACGACGCTTCATCCAGTCCCAAACATGCTCAATGGGGGACAGATCCGGAGATCTTGCTGACCAGGGTAGTTGACTTACACCTTCTAGAGCACGTTGGGTGGCACGGGATACATGCGAACGTGCATTGTCCTGTTGGAACAGCAATTTCCCTTGCCGGTCTAGGAATGGTAGAACGATGGGTTCGATGACGGTTTGGATGTACCGTGCACTATTCAGTGTCCCCTCGACGATCACCAGTGGTGTACGGCCAGTGTAGGAGATCGCTCCCCACACCATGATGCCGGGTGTTGGCCCTGTGTGCCTCGGTCGTATGCAGTCCTGATTGTGGCGCTCACCTGCACGGCGCCAAACACGCATACGACCATCATTGGCACCAAGGCAGAAGCGACTCTCATCGCTGAAGACGACACGTCTCCATTCGTCCCTCCATTCACGCCTGTCGCGACACCACTGGAGGCGGGCTGCACGATGTTGGGGCGTGAGCGGAAGACGGCCTAACGGTGTGCGGGACCGTAGCCCAGCTTCATGGAGACGGTTGCGAATGGTCCTCTCCGATACCCCAGGAGCAACAGTGTCCCTAATTTGCTGGGAAGTGGCGGTGCGGTCCCCTATGGCACTGCGTAGGATCCTACGGTCTTGGCGTGCATCCGTGCGTCGCTGCGGTCCGGTCCCAGGTCGACGGGCACGTGCACCTTCCGCCGACCACTGGCGACAACATCGATGTACTGTGGAGACCTCACGCCCCACGTGTTGAGCAATTCGGCGGTACGTCCACCCGGCCTCCCGCATGCCCACTATACGCCCTCGCTCAAAGTCCGTCAACTGGACATACGGTTCACGTCCACGCTGTCGCGACATGCTACCAGTGTTAAAGACTGCGATGGAGCTCCGTATGCCACGGCAAACTGGCTGACACTGACGGCGGCGGTGCACATATGCTGCGCAGCTAGCGCCATTCGACGGCCAACACCGCGGTTCCTGGTGTGTCCGCTGTGCCGTGCGTGTGATCATTGCTTGTACAGCCCTCTCGCAGTGTCCGGAGCAAGCATGGTGGGTCTGACACACCGGTGTCAATGTGTTCTTTTTTCCATTTCCAGGAGTGTACATGCCGATGTCGCGAGTGGAGGATGGAGAGATAGAGAAAGTACATGAGGATACCGAAGATGTAATTTAGTATGTAAAAGGAGATGAAAATCTAATAGTCATGGGGGACTGGAATGCGGTTGTAAGGCAAGAGGTAGAAGAAAGGGTTACGGGAGAGTATGGCATTGGTATCCTTAGATTGCGTAATGGTCAGGCAGGAATTCTGAAATTAGATACTGGATTGTAAAGAATACCCAGGATCAGATGTAGACTCAGATCACAACTTAGTATTGATGAAGAATAGGCTAAAGATTAATATACTAAACAGGAACAATCAATTCACAAAGAAGTGGGATGCGGCTGTACTAATGAATGAAGAGATACGTTTGAAGTTCTCCAGGGCTATAGATACTGCGATAAGGAATAGCTCAGTGGGCAGTTCGGATGAAGAAGAATGGATACAGCTAAAAAGGGCAACCACAGAAGTTGGAAAGAAGAACACAGGAACAAAGAAAGTAACTGAGAAGAAACCACTGTCAACAGAAGAAATACTTCAGTTGGCCGATGTTAGAAGGAAGTACAAACACGCTCAGGGAAATTCAGGAATGCAGAAATACAAGTCACTCACATGTGAAATAGATAGGAAGTGCAAGGATTCTAAGGCGATATGGTTGCATGAAAAATGTGAAGAAATCGAAAAATTAATCATAAGGTCTGATTCAGTACACAGAAAAGCCAAAACTAACTTCGGTGAAATTAAAAGCTTGGGTGGTAGCATTAAGATCGCAACACGGACTCCACTGTTAAATGCTGAGGAGAGAGCAGAGACGTGGAAAGAGTACACTGAAAGTGCCTATGAGGGGGAAGACTTGTCAGATGACGTGATAGAACAAGAAACACGGGTTGATATAAATGAGTTAGGGGATCTAGTATTAGAATTAGAATTTAAAAGAGCTTTGGAAAATTAAGATCAAATAAGGCAGAAGGGGTAGACAACATTTCATCTGAATTGTTAAAGTTTTTGGGGGAAGTGCTAACGAAATGACTATTCGTGTTGGTGTGTAGATTTATGAACCTGGCTATATACCAACAGACTTTCGATTAAATATTGTCCATACAATACCCAAGAATGCAAGAGCCGACAAGTGGCAGAATTATCGCGCAATCAGCTTAACAGCTCATGCATCCAAGTTGCTGACAAGAATGATGTACAGAAGAATGGAAATGAGAATTGAGGATGTGTTAGATGACGATCAGTTTGGGGGTAGGAAAGGTAAAGGCACCAGAGAGGCAATTCTGACGATGCGGTTGATAATGGAAGCAAGACTAAAGAAAAATCAAGACGCGTTCGTAGGATTTGTCAACCTGGAAAAAGCGTTCGACAATCTAAAATTGTGCAAGATGTTGGAAGTTCTGAGAAAAATAGGGGTAAGCTATAGGAAGAGACGGGTAATATACGAGGGTTGGAACGTTAATAGTGGCAACTATTTATTTGCAGCTCGTACAAAATAGATACGTGTTTCTAAGGTTTACTGACCTTCAAAGTAGTCGCCAGCATTGTGTATAACCCGTTGCCAGCGATGTGGAAGTCGTAGGATACTCTTAGCAGTGCCAGTTGTGTTGACAGTTCGAGCGGCGGTCTATTGCCCGATGAATTTATAGCAGTTCTGAAGCGAATGTGGTGAAGTGTTTCCTTCAGTTTAGAAATCGAGTTGAACTTACGAGGGCTTCAGTCAGGGGAGTGCAGTAGGTGGTATAGCACATAGCAGCCCCATCAGTCAAACAAATCAGTAACAGCTTGCACTGTACGTGCTTGAGCATTGCCCTGCAAAATGGTGGTCAGGTCCTACAGAAAGTGTCATCACTTCTGTCTCTAAGCTGGTCGTAGATTGTGTTCCAAAAATGAACAGCATAGAGGTTGAAGTGATGACGCTTTCTGCAGAACCTGTCCATCATTTTGCAGGTCAATGCTGAAGTACGTACAGTGCAAGCTGTTACTGATTTGTCTGACTGATAGGGCTGCTAAGTGTTAAACCACCTACTGCACTACCCTGACTGAAGCCCTCGTGAGTTCAACTCGATTTCTAAACTGAAGGAAGCACTTCAAGGCATTCGCTTCAGAGCTGGTACAAATTCGTCAGACAATAGACCGCGCCGCTCGAACTGTCAACACAACTGGCACTGCTAAGAGTATCCTACGACTTCCACATCGCTGGCAGCGGGTTATACGCAATGATGGTGACTACTTTGAAGGTCAGTAAACCTTTGAAACACATATCTATTTTGTACAAGCTGTAAATAAATAGTTGCCACTTCTATAGTTCCAATCCTTGTATAATATGTGCAAGCGCCAAGAGGGAATAATAAAACTGGACGACCAAGGAGGAAGCACTCGGATTAAAAAGGACGTAAGACAGGAACATAGTCTTCCGCTCCTACTGTTCAATTTGTACATCGAAGAAGCAATGATGAAAAAAAAGGAAAGGCTCAGGAGTGGAATTAAAATGCAAGGTGAAGGGATACCAACCATACGATTCGCTGATCACATTGGTAACCTGAGTGAAAGTGAAGAAGAATTACATCATATGCTGAATGGAATGAACAATTTAATGAGTACAGAATATGGACTGAGAGTAAATCGAAGGAAGACGAAAGTAATGAGAAGTAACAGAAATGAGAACAGCGAGAAACTTAACATCAGGATTGATGGCCACGATGTAGACGAATTTAAGAAATTCTACTGCCTAGACAGCAAAATAACCAATGACGGACGAAGCAAGGAAGGGATCAAAAGCAGATTAGCACTGGCAAAACGGGGTCCCTAGCCAAGAGAAGTCTGCTAGTATCAAACATAGGCCTTAATTAGAGGAAGAAATTTCTGAGAATGTACGTTTGGAGCACAGCTTTGTATGGTAAGGAAACATGGACTGTGGGAAAACCGAAACAGAAGAGAATCTACGCATTTGGGATGTCGCGCTACAGGCGAATGCTGAAAATTAGGTAGACTCATAAGGTAAGGAATGAGGAGGTTCCG
This sequence comes from Schistocerca americana, assembly GCF_021461395.2. Taxonomy (NCBI): domain Eukaryota; kingdom Metazoa; phylum Arthropoda; class Insecta; order Orthoptera; family Acrididae; genus Schistocerca; species Schistocerca americana. Next base: position 501,102,834 of record NC_060126.1, on the reverse strand, counting down.
CGCAGAATAGGAGATGGAAGGAATATGTGGGAAACACTGACAGGTAGCAGAGATAGAATTATAAGACATCTGTTAAACATCAGGAAATGACTTCCATGGCGCTAGAGGGAGCTGCAGAGGGCAAAAACTGTAGAGGAAGACAGAGATTGGAATATATCCAGCAAATAACTGAGGACGTAGGTTGCAAGTGCTACTCTGAGATGAAGAGGTTGGCACAGGAGAGGAATTCGAGGCGGGGTTGCATCAAACCAGACAGAAGACTATTGACACAAAAAAAAAGTTCTCTCCTGATGCAAGCTGACCCACAACTGTTGTAACTGTTCCTGGAAGTGGGAATGCGTTGATGTACTAGCTGTTCCCGAACATTTTCTATCGGGGATAAATCTGGATAGCTTGCTGGCCTTGAGGCTCCAGTTAATAGAGGCACGTAGCACGTGTGGACGAGCAGCGTCCTGCAGAAAAATGGCACCATGGTATTGTCGCATATGAGGTAACGTATGAGGACGTATGTGGCCCGTGACGTACGGTTGTGCCTTTAGAAATCCCTAAATCACTACCAACCACGATCTGAAGACGTATGCAGTGTCTGTCCACACCATGACGCCAGGTGGTAACATTGCGGTCCTTCTCAAAAACATTGGAAGAATGTCTCCTCTCCTCAGGTAGTCATCGTACTAACCGTCATCTTTGGAAGAGCAGAGCAGCGATTCATCACTGAACACAATGTGACGCCATTCATCAGCAGTCCCATGCTATCCGGTCATGACACCGTTCTAAATGTAACCGCTTGTGTAGTGGTGTTAACGGCAGCCTACACATTGTGTGGTTATTACCTAGACAGTCTGCTGTTAACCCGCTAATAGTGGTGCGTGATGAGACAGAATGACTCGTGGGGAATCCATTACTTGGATGGCAGAGGCAGATGTGCATGGACTATGATGTGCTTGGTGCACAGTACGACGATCCTTCCTTGTAACACGTAGTCGACTGGAACATCGACTAAGAGTATTCACCCCCAGCCCCCCCCCCCCCCACCCACCCACCCACGCACCCATATTCCAACATCGGGCCACTGTTACATCCCAATGCCTCAGAAATCCGTATACTGTACGATTCGACCTAACTGTCAAATGGGCACACATAGAGAAACCCCCACTCAAACTCTGTCAGGTGCTGATAACGTTGTGTCACAGGAGTACGTGGCATTTTGGTATCCTTCACAGTAGTCACTTAACATCTCACGTCCATCACCCCTCTTACATGCCCTACTATGCCTGGTAGCAATACCAAAGACGAACAACACCAGTGCACTCTAGTGGCCGTTCTACTTGTCAGAGAGAACTGCAACAATAATCATTCCCATACCCGCTGATGGTGTTAGCTGTTCCATGTTCGATCATGTCTTCTGGGTGTTTGACTTTTTTTCTCAGCCAATATAATTTGACTGTTCTTCTCGTCCAGTACTCCATTTTCGAGGTTATTGTAAATGCCATTAGGATGTTAGGGCGTCGTTTACGGTGGTATTTCCGTACTTGTAGTGCACTTGAGAGACCGACAGTATAACAGTACTCTCCAGATCAGCGTTTAGCGAAGCATGTCCCAACGCCGTTGCAACTGCTGTTGATTCTCCTGTCACGATCGAGTTTCCTGGGGGTAATTTACATCGTCCTGCGTTTCCTGCGGCAGAATTTATGTATGGACCGTCAGTACCAGTAGCTAACTCTGTATTCATTATCCGGTCTGGAGCTCCAATTGCCAAAGACTGCAACACTCATTAAAAGAAATATTTGATTCATACGTGGGTCCACAGCCTCCAAAACTATTGTGAAAGAAAATATTGTCAACAGTAAGCTGTATAAAGGATAATCATACACTGAAGCTCCAAAGCAACTGGTATACGATTGCGTTTTGAAATACAAAGATATGTAAACAGATAGAATACGGTGCATGAGTTGACGCCACTTCGACGACTTGCGCGTCGATGGGGCTGAGATGATGATGATGAAGACAAAACAACAGCCAGTCATGGGAATCGAACCCGGGACCCTTGGCATGACAATCCGTCGAGCTGACCACTCAGCTATATTTTTTTTTTTAAAATCTTTATTGAACAAACTGAGAGTACATATATATACACAAAGCAACAGTTCGTCAAGGTACCAGTTAAACATATGCAAATGAATGTTAGGTAAGCAAATTATTATAATATCATTAAATATAACAAAATATGACATATCCTGTTTACTTCCTTTTTTGTTTAAATTTTTTTTATAATCTTTATTGAAAAAATAGAAGTACATATATATTCACTATGCAAGAGTTCAAGGTACCATTCAAACATATATGACTGTTAGTTAAACAAAAAAATATTAAAAAAAACATTAAATACAACAAAATGTAACATAATCTGTCTTCTTCCTTTTGTTTTCTTTAATTATTTTTAATTTGTTTTTTGGTCGATGCATGAGAACGTGGATAAGGGTGTTGCATCATGTGACAGGTAGGCATGGCACACCCCAACTGTGAGGGGGTCAAGGAAGACGCTGCGGAGATAACCGGCAAAAGTTTGTCGGTAAGATGGCTTTCGGGTGAGGGCGCTATGCGCGGTCACAACTTTGTACCAGAAGTCAAGGACTGTATGCGGACCACTCTGAAACAGGTATTCTAAAGCCTGTCCTCGAAACCAGATTAGGGTATGGTGCTTAGCAAGAGGGTAGCGAAATGTCTGGGGCAACAACAGGAAATCCGGGGTTACCGTCATTGGCGGGGCACGGAGGTATAAGCCCACGATTCGTTGGATGAGGAGCCATTCGTTTTGTTTCAGGGGGCACGTAAGACGGTGCTCGTCGGTGTCTTCGGGCTGACAGTCAGGGCAGAGTGGGGAGGTGGCCACTCCTATGCGATAAAGTCGACTATTAGTCGGGAATTTTCCATAGACTAAAACATACCAGAGTGCAGACATAGACGACGGTAAAAAGAGAGCATGCACCCCCCCCCCCCCCAAACGTGCGCCAGTTAATGTCAGGATGCTGTAGCACCATGGGGTCGCAAGGGTTGGACATCATAAACAAACGATAATAATCTTTTGTGCTGGGAGGACGGGCGACTGGAAGATCGGCCCGAACGTAGCTGAGTTCTATTAAACAATTGGCGACGTGGTACAATAATGGAGAAACAGGTGTCACATTGATCGGTGGATCGAGAGAAGCTGGTCGGAGGATATCTAAGAGACTGCGTGTTAAGGACGGGACCGGCCCCTGCCAGTGCCGCAACAGTGTGTGGACAAAGAGTGCAGATCGTGCCCTCACGTTGATGAGTCCGAGGCCACCTTTTGCAGGAGGCAGTGTTAGAGTGTTGTAGGAGTTGGAGTTGGTTTAAGTTACGGTGCACTTGACCGCGGACATGGTGCCGAATCGACTGAAAAAGCCGCCGGTAAGCCAGGGCCACTGTGTGGTGTGTGGAGCTCGTAAATTCGATACCCAAGTAACGAAGGGTGGTACTGACTGGTACTGGGGTCGCCACCATAGCCGGGAGGCCGCGCCCAATGTGCATCATAGTCGATTTACGGACATTAAGAATGCTACCAGAAAGACGTCCATACTGGTGGATCCATTGGATGGCGTCACTGAGTTCCGTGGAGGAGCAGGTGAGAAAGAGCCGGCCGGGGTGGCCGAGCGGTTCTAGGCGCTACAGTCTGGAACCGCGCGACCGCTACTGTCGCAGGTTCGAATCCTGCCTCGGGCATGGATGTGTGTGATGTCCTTAGGTTAGTTAGGTTTAAGTAGTTCTAAGTTCTAGGGGACTGATGACCTCAGAAGTTAGGTCCCATAGTGCTTAGAGCCATTTTTTTTTTAGAAAGAGGAGGTCGTCCGCATAAGCCCTGCAGTGAAAGGTGTAGTCACGCAAAGTGAGACCCTGCAGTCTAGAGGTAAGACCAGTGATGAGGGGCTCAAGTGCAATGGCATATAGTAAAGTAGACATAGGGCATCCTTGACGCACAGAGCGGCGTATAGGAAGCGGTCCTACAAGCCTCCCATTGACTTGTACCATCGAGACCGCGGGAAGTAGTAACCGGCGAATGGCATCGACAAAAGGTAATGGGAACCCCATACGTGTCGCCACCATGAGGAGGAATGGGTGTCGAACGCGATCAAAGGCACTCGTGAAATCGTCGGATACCAGTGCTGCACGAAGGCGACAAACCGACGCCAGTGCGATGAGGTCACGGCATTCTCCTAGGGCTGTTTGTAAGGTGGCCCCACAACCACGTGCAGTCTGCTCCGGTGAAAGAATCGTAGGTAAGACGGTGCGTATGCGCGCTGCTAAGAGGCGTGCGTAGATTTTATAGTCTGCATTCAGTAGTGTAAGGGGGCGATATGCAGAGACATGAGACCCTCCCTTAGGCACAGGTAGAAGAAAGCCAGTGAAGAATTCAGGTGGAAATGGGAAGGACGGAGTAAAGAGTTCCTGAATCATTTCCGTCCAGCGAGGAAGCATTAACGTGGTGAACGCCCGGTAAAACTCTACTGGGAGACCATCTGGTTCTGGTGATTTGTTCTTGGCCCCTTTGTTGATCGCATCTACCACCTCTTCTGCGGTGATTGCATACATCATGGACGTTGACTCCGCTACAGTGAGGGTCCGATCAGGGGAAGGACGGAGATCATCAGGAATTGGCGTTGCCATCGGCTCATCATCATAAAATTGGCGATAATGTTCAGCAAAGGCAGACACCACTGCCGCCTGTGTTGTGTGGTGAACGCCGTCGGAGGTCGTGATGTTGGGGACGAAAAGTCGACGTCGACGACTATGGTCGGATGCGGCGTGGATTGTGGATGGGGTTTCGTCGTGGAGGAGGTCCTGTCGTCGGGAACGCACCACGACATCACGGAGTCGTGCACGTTGGAGAGAGAGGAGACGAGCTTTAGTACGTTGTCGTTCCCTATGGGTGTCAGGTGATGGTGGGAGCGCATCGAGCTCACGGAGGACGGCGTAGTGAAAATTTGTGATGTCTCGATGCCATGCTGCTGCTTCCTTTCCACATTGCATGAAGACTTTTCTGATAGCGGGTTTAGCACATTTGAGCCACCAATGGAACGTGGATGTGTACTGCGGGAGGCGTCTTTCGCAAGACGCCCATGTAGTGGAAATACATTGTCGGCAGTGTGGATCACTAAGGAGGGAGGTATTAAGCTTCCAGTAACCTCTGCTGCGCCACCATGACTTAGATGGCAGAGCCAGGGAGCAAATGACGGCGCAGTGGTCCGAAAATGCAAGGGGCCATCGTTCAGCTTGGGCGACTTCATTGCCATGGTGGGCAGAGACATAAAACCGGTCCAGTCTGCTCGCAGAATGTGCTGGATAATGGGTAAAACCGGGGGTATTGCCATGAATTTTCTCCCAAGCGTCCACTAGATGAAAATCCTCGATTAAGGTGAGCAGCGCCGGGCATGGCGAATAACCAGGCATTTGGTCCTGCGTATGGAGGACGCAGTTGAAATCGCCTACCATGATAAGGCGATCATAGCGTCCAGAAAATAGTGGCGCCACGTCATGTCCGAAGAAAGTGGACCGCTGCCGACGGTTCGTGGAGCCACACGGAGCGTAGATATTGATGACGCGCGTGTCGAAGATGGTAACAGCCATGCACCTCCCACAGGGAAGGATTGTCGTGTCCTTGAGTGGGATTCCTTCGCGTATGTAGAAAGCCACTTCACGCCTTGATTGATCACATGTGGACGTGTATGAGTCGTAGCCGTAGACTGGTGGTAGTGTGGCAACGTGTACTTCCTGAAGAAGGGCGACGTCGACGTCAGAGGCCCGAAGCATGTCACATAGGAGTTGCAGCTTGGGTGCAGTGCCGATCATGTTGATGTTCAGCGTGGCAAACCGGTACGTTTGTTTCAGTGGTGGTGGACGCGCATCTACCATCACCAAGGGAAGTAAGAGGAGGGCACCGACAGGAAGTCCCGTCCCATCAGCTGCAGTGCCTCGCTTTTGATGTTAACAGGCAGCCTTGTCCGACGGAGGCAATGCATCCGGAGGAGGGGGCGTAGCTTCCTCAATGTCGTCGGCCCATGCTTCTCTGCCGTGGGTCTGTCCTATGTCCATGGGAATGGCGTCGTGGTGAGAGAGATCTGGAGTCGTCGGCGGGGAGACAGGCGTCTTTACCGGCGCACCGATCGTTACATTGTGCGTGGCGACCTCCATAGTGGTCCCGTCCTGCGAAACGTCTTGTTCATCGGAAAGTTGTCCGCCGCCCACTGTGTGGAAATGTCGGCTGGTTGGGTGTCGTCTTCGTCGTCGCGGGTGGCGACGCTTTGAGAGCCCGTGGGTGAACGGTGTCGGCGTTTGCGCCTACGTGGCGAGCGTTGTTTGCGCACGTGTTCCTCAGTGTCGGACGACGGCAAGGAGGAGCGTCGACCTGGTTCGGAGGCGTCGGTGGGTACAGTGAAATTGTCAAACAGGTGTTGTGAAGAAGTTCTCTTCTCCTCAGCGTCCGGTGCGGGAGCCTGTTCGGCGGCAAGGTTGTCAGGTGGGACGTCCGCACCGTCCGTAGGTGACTGGGACGGTGGGACGTGCCGATCGGAAGGACCGGGCGACGGACTGGACGAAATTGTACACGTGGCGAGAGCCGCTGCGTAAGTGACCGGTAGGGCGGTCATGGTGGGTGTGACGGACGCTTCCGACAACGGGAGCTGCGCGACACGTCGTTGAATGCATTCAGACCGTAGGTGACCTCCTTTCCCGCAACCGGAACAGGTCCGAGGTTGGCCGTCGTACATTATAATGGCACGGCAGCCTCCGATACGTAGATAGGAAGGCACGCGTTTCTGCAACTCGATGCGGACCTGTCTAACACCGTTTAAAACTGGATAGGTCTGAAATTGTACCCATCGTTCGGCAGCATGTTCCAGAACGTTGCCATAGGGACGGAGAGCCTCGATGACGACATCTGCAGGTAGTTCGAACGGCAGTTCGAAGATCCTTATCGTCCGTGTTCCGAGACCTGCGTGATCGACGGTAACGGGTCCGACGTTGCCGTCGGAATGACAGAAGTGCAGTCCACGTTTTGCCTCTCGAAGCACCTTGTCGCACGCCGCATCGTTGATCATTTTGACGTAGACGGTACTGCTAACTATGGACAAGTGGATACCAATTAGATCCGTCGGTGGTATTTTAACTTCATCGCGAATAAATCGTTCTACCTCCAGGGCCTTGGGTAGGGCGAAGTCGGAACAAAAGTTGAAACGTAACGTATTCTTCCGATAGTTGTGCGCCATGGTGGTCTAGAAGGGAAAACGGCACTTACAGCGGCCGAAGAAAACACCAACACATGGTGCGCGCCTCGCCCGCAGCGCACTGGCGCGTGACCGCCTCGCAGCACTGCCGGTGGCAGACTGCTATCGGGGCGGGGTCGTAATTAATTCCATTTGAACAGAGTTTAGCCTCACAGTGTATTCATGTAAACCAAGTTCGATTGTGTTGTAAAAGGGATTAATTCAGGGGAGACTTGTATAGTTACCACCCGATTGAATGTTTTGTCCATGAAACCCCATTCCTTACCTGATTTATGTTTGTCATTTGTTTGTAAGATAACTAGCTCGATTTTAGTAATGATACGGTGAGTAAAAACTTGTCATTATCTTTGTAAACTTAAAGACACCACGGTTTTCATTAATACTCCCACAGCCCTTCACTGTTTTTATTATTGATGGTGTTATGACAGCAACCAGCCACAAATTTACTTTCAGTTCCTTTATTCAAAGGGTACCGTTACCGGTTTCGAATCGTTGTGATTCGTCCTCAGACGGTTTACACGCTTTCTTTATGACATGTGGTGTGTTTTTTTTACAGATTAATTGTCCTAAAATATAAATAATACACAATTATAAACACGCCACACACAGATGGTTGCGTTACAGATTTTCGTTGCATGTGACTTACGTCAAACGTCGGTTTGGAGTGTTTGTTTATTGTGGTGGTACATGGAAACGGCAGCAATTCAGAATGCAATCGTACTAAGTGAGCTAACTTGATGATTAATTTGAATTCTAAAAGTGACCGCAGACTAAGGTAATAAAAGTGTCTTGAGTAAATTCACTAATTTCATATATAAAAATTAAGGGTGTACCTCACGATTCAAAGATTATTGAGAATATTTTTCTATTTGTAAATATAGTAACGTTTAGCATCACTTGGACATATGTTTATGATGAAGCAAGCGACGGCTTGCAGTTGACGACTACTGGCCAAGATCTCCATTCATGGCACTTTTGTGAGCTAGTCAGTGCGTTGTCTTCGGGAACAGGAGCGTGTTTTTCTTTTTTTCAAAGTGAGCTTATGGTGTACTGAGAACATTTAGACTTGGTTGGTTGGTTGGTTGTTTTGGGGAAGGAGACCAGATAGCGAGGTCATCGGTCTCATCGGATTAGGGAAGGACGGTGAAGGAAGTCGGCCGTGACCTTTGAAAGGAACCATCCCGGCATTTGCCTGGAGCGATTTAGGGAAATCACGGAAAACCTAAATCAGGATGGCCGGACGCGGGATTGAACCGTCGTCCTCCCGAATGCGAGTCCAGTGTCTAACCACTGCGCCACCTCGCTCGGTGTTATTTAGACTTGGTTTTGGCGCTATGCGTTCTATCTCAGTTATTCGTAGTAGGTTGTAGTCATTTTGTTTTGGTGTATGTTTTGTCTGTGTAATCTATTTTGTTTTTCATTGTGCCTTACCTGTTACTTCTGCGTCACTTCATGCCCGATGTTGCGGTTGCGTCATTGGTAACAGCATTGTGCAAGCTTTCGTGGAGCATATTTGCTTATGGGGACGTGTAGGACATTTCACAGTAGTTTTTGTTTCTGGACTTCGGCATAAATGTGTGCATTATTTGAAGAAAGGTCAGAGTTGAATTGTGGCGCGTGATGCATTTGAGTCGGAAGCTTGCGGAAGTAGCAATTGATTTGAATGCTTACAAGATGCAAAGCGCGTGTTGGGACTTTAACAGCTGAGGTCACCAATCCCCTAGAACTTAGAACTACTTAAACCAAACTAACCTAAGGACATCACACACATCCATGCCCGAGGCAGGATTCGAACCTGCGACCAAAGCGGTCGCGCGGTTCCAGACTGAAGCGCCTAGAACCGCTCGGCCACCACGGCCGGCAAACGGGGCACAAATGTCAACTGCAGAATACTCCGTTGATGAGCGTTCAGTTCACTCAGGAAATGAAAGAGAAAACGATGCCGAGGTGGCAGGTCACGTAGGTTCTGTAAACACGCAAAGAGGTGCATTCAGGGAAAGTAACTGTCCGATTTCACAGGCAATGCGCCATAGAGCAGTTGAGTCGCGAACGTCTAGTCCTGGGGCGTTACTGGATCTTCACAATTAGAATCGCTGATTCAGTTTACTCAAGAAGCGAGAAGAGACGGCAGGAAAGGAAAGAAACGGGAGGAAGAAGATCAGAGATAGGAAATCCTCATTAATGAGGTTAGGGGAATCGAGAAGAGACAAGTCAAGGATGGAATGAGAGGATTGGGTAACGAAACAAATTAAAGAAATTCAAAGAGGGCTGATGAGTTCGTCGAAAACGTAAATCAGATCAGGAACGAAGTTAAGGGTGTAAAAGCAGAGGTTAAAGACATTAGGAAAACGTCAAATGACATGCGAGAAATAACGGTAGATTTCAGAAATGAGGCCAGGACAGCCAGATTAGTAGCACGAGACGTGCGAAAAACGCCCAAATTGAGCGAGATGAGGCAGCGCTGGCAAAGGTCGAAGTGAGCGCTACCGATGGGCTATTTATGCTCTTAGAACAGTGATAGAGGGTAGCTGAAAAGACACAGGAAGAAATGTTGGAAATCAAAGACGAGCAAACTCGTCTCACTACACACCAGAATGAGGTGGAGGATGAGATGAGACAAATGTGCGAATGGGGCGCTCGTGTAGAAATTCAGCCGGAAGCAACAGCGCGTCGCCGTGAGCTCGTTCGTCACCAAGAATGTCGAAGATAAAATAGTGAAACCCATCCTGGAGCCACATCCACGGCTCAGGCCGCCGATATACGGCAGGAGTGTTCGCTTATCGGGGTACGACACTCGGCCGGGCGCGCAGTCAATGGCGCGTAGTACACAAAGTACAGGGCTATTACAAATGATTGAAGCGATTTCATAAATTCACTGTAGCTTCATTCATTGACATATGGTCACGACACACTACAGATACGCACAAAAACTCATAAAGTTTTGTTCGGCTGAAGCCGCACTTCAGGTTTCTGCCGCCAGAGCGCTCGAGAGCGCAGTGAGACAAAATGGCGACAGGAGCCGAGAAAGCGTATGTCGTGCTTGAAATGCACTCACATCAGTCAGTCATAACAGTGCAACGACACTTCAGGACGAAGTTCAACAAAGATCCACCAACTGCTAACTCCATTCGACGATGGTATGCGCAGTTTAAAGCTTCTCGATGCCTCTGTAAGGGGAAATCAACGGGTCGGCCTGCAGTGAGCGAAGAAACGGTTGAACGCGTGCGTGCAAGTTTCCCACGTAGCCCGCGGAAGTCGACGAATAAAGCAAGCAGGGAGCTAAACGTACCACAGCCGACGGTTTGGAAAATCTTACGGAAAAGGCTAAAGCAGAAGCCTTAGCGTTTACAATTGCTACAAGCCCTGACACCCGATGACAAAGTCAAACGCTTTGAATTTTCGGCGCGGTTCCAGCAGCTCATGGAAGAGGATGCGTTCAGTGCGAAACTTGTTCTCAGTGATGAAGCAACATTTTTTCTTAATGGTGAAGTGAACAGACACAATGTGCGAATCTGGGCGGTAGAGAATCCTCACGCATTCGTGCAGCAAATTCGGAATTCATCAAAAGTTAACGTGATTTTGTGCAATCTCACGGTTTAAAGTTTACGGCCCCTTTTTCTTCTGCAAAAAAAACGTTACAGGATACGTGTATCTGGACATGCTGGAAAATTGGCTCATGCCACAACTGGAGACCGACAGCGCCGACTTCATCTTTCAACAGGATGGTGCTCCACCGCACTTCCATCATGATGTTCGGCATTACTTAAACAGGAGATTGGAAAACCGATGGATCGGTCGTGGTGGAGATCATGATCAGCAATTCATGTCATGGCCTCCACGCTCTCCCGACTTAACGCCATGCGATTTCTTTCTGTGGGGTTATGTGAAGGATTCAGTGTTTAAACCTCCTCTACCAAGAAACGTGCCAGAACTGCGAGCTCGCATCAACGATGCTTTCGAACTCATTGATGGGGACATGCTGCGCCGAGTGTGGGAGGAACTTGATTATCGGCTTGATGTCTGCCGAATCACTAAAGGGGCACATATCGAACATTTGTGAATGCCTAAAAAAACTTTTTGAGTTTTTGTATGTGTGTGCAAAGCACTGTGAAAATATCTCAAATAATAAAGTTATTGCAGAGCTGTGAAATCGCTTCAATCATTTGTAATAACCCTGTACTTAGCCGGACCACAGCTGCGAGCTACTCAGACGTACGGAAACACTGCTACATGACTCTGATGATGCGGTACGAGGGTACAACGGCATACAGGGATCGATGGGCCATGAAATCTCGGGCGCACGAGCAGCAGACTTTAGGTTACAAAATTACGAATATTTTGACTTAAAATATTTTCTCTCATTTCAAAATTTTCAGGTTTACAAAGAGAACCACAATTCAGTGCACCCATCATCATGTATTGCTCAGTATGACAGGGTACTACCCGAGTCTTGGCCACGAGTATACAAATAGCGGAGCACATGCGATGCATTGCAGCGAACTGCCGCAGTTACAACGAATTCAGAGAGGCGTTCCTAAAATACCTGGTGGTAACAGGAACACCAAGAAAAGATTAAACAGAATATTACTTTAGGGAGGCATTATGAAGCATCAGGGTGCTGCAGTCCGCTAAAGTTTTTCGAAAAGCTTGTCAACAAGATCCGTTACCTGGACCAATAGGGATATAATGCGACACTGCTATGTCGCCATTGATGTACCAGGAAGTACTCAGAGACAAATGAAACGACTCAACAGAGGCATTTAAGAGCGCTCTACGAGAGTTAGACTTCGTCAAGGAAGCAAAAAACGAGAGGAACCCGAGCGGTTCTAGGCGCTACAGTCTGGAACTGAGCGACCGCTACGGTCGCAGGTTCGAATCCTGCCTCGGGCATGAATGTGTGTGATGTCCTTGGTTAGTTAGGATTAATTAGTTGTAAGTTCTAGGCCACTGATGACCTCAGAAGTTAAGTCGCATAGTGCTCAGAACCATTTGAACCCAATGAGACATAACGAACGAAACTCGCAAAATGTATCTGGAGGCAATAATGATGGGCAGAGTAGAAACAAAAACATGGCAACTAGAAATCAGTATCAAGGTGAAAGATTTAATAATGTGCCTCAGTGGAATAATAGAAACAGGGGGCGGGGGTGGGGGGACACATGGTGGTACCTTTCACGAAAACGGAAATAGCGACAGGAGAGAAATGCAAAATAGTAACCGCTCCGTGCAGCCGGTCTGGAACACAGGGCAAACAAGGAATAATGGAGGGATTCATAGGCGAAGTCCGAGAAGTTGTTCACCAGAACAACGTAATGGAAATCAGACCACCTAACCCCTCAAACAGAAACTGCAGCAGAAGTCCGCCTAGGATCTGACTGACGGACGCTGCAGCCTCAGCCCAAAATGAAGACGCGGATAATATCGGAATGGGCAACATTTACTTTTTGGAATCGGAGGACATAGAAGAATTGTTACGTGCATGAAAAATAAGTGATTGACAGACAGCATTTACAACCCATCATTCATGTAACAGTAAATGACGTCTGGCTGACGGGAAGTATCTACAGTGGGAACCACATTACGGCCACATCAGAGAGTGCATACAACAGATGAACCGAAAAGCACCCTTGGGCTGTGCTCAGTATCACTAAGACAAGAATAAAAGGTGCCTTGACGGAGAAGCGCACCGAGGTGCAGTTTCAGACTCGACTCGTGGTTAACTGACAAGGGGGTGAACTGTTGTTGTTGTTGTGGTCTTCAGTCCTGAGACTGGTTTGATGCAGCTCTCCATGCTACTCTATCCTGTGCAAGCTTCTTCATCTCCCAGTACCTACTGCAACCTACATCCTTCTGAATCTGCTTAGTGTATTCATCTCTTGGTCTCCCTCTACGATTTTTACCCTCCACGCTGCCCTCCAATACTAAATTGGTGATCCCTTGATGCCTCAGAACATGTCCTACCAACCGATCCCTTCTTCTGGTCAAGTTGTGCCACAAACTTCTCTTCTCCCCAATCCTATTCTTCCTCATTAGTTATGTGATCTACCCATCTAATCTTCAGCATTCTTCTGTAGCACCACATTTCAAAAGCTTCTATTCTCTTCTTGTCCAAACTATTTACCGTCCATGTTTCACTTCCATACATGGCTACACTCCATACAAATACTTTCAGAAATAACTTCCTCACACTTAAATCTATACTCGATGTTAACAAATTTCTCTTCTTCAGAAACGCTTTCCTTGCCATTGCCAGTCTACATTTTATATCCTCTCTACTTCGTCCATCATCAGTTATTTTGCTCCCCAAATAGCAAAACTCCTTTACTACTTTAAGTGCCTCATTTCCTAATCTAATTCCCTCAGCATCACCCGACTTAACTCGACTACATTCCATTATCCTCGTTTTGCTTTTGTTGATGTTCATTTTATATCCTCCCTTCAAGACACCATCCATTCCGTTCAACTGCTCTTCCAAGTCCTTTGCTGTCTCTGCCAGAATTACAATGTCATCGGCGAACCTCAAAGTTTTTATTTCTTCTCCATGGATTTTAATACCTACTCCAAATTTTTCTTTTGTTTCCTTTTTTCCTGAACTAACCCTACACAAAGAGAGCGTGGTCAGACTGTCATTTGCGGATCGCACAATACGAGCACAGATCCCGGTAGGGCGGTTAAATCTGAGCTACACTACCAATGGGGAAGGAGATGTGGAACTGCACATCGATACGGAAGTAGATCAAAAGCACAAGAGGCGTGTACACAAATGAAGCAAGAGGTGCATCAGGCAATAGATTGCATGTTGAGAAACCTAGACAGTATCCCAACGTGTGACAAGGAGGATTTGGAGAGTCTGTTAAGGGAGAAGGCCGATGTATTTTTGCAAAAGACAGGTGCAATTAGAAATTTAGAATATGTATTCCGGGTACGGGACTACAACAAATTTTTTGTGCCTCCTTACATGATTGCACTGGTATAGCGTTTTAAAGTCTACTTGGTGATTAAGAAAATGACGATAATATCGAACCAGCGACCTCCACGTACAATATATACTTATATGGATATGGTGTCTGTTCTTTCTGACATGTCCGAAAGAACAGACACCATATCCATGTAAGTATATAGTTCTGGCGATACCGGGCATGACTTTCTTCTTTTGTGTGGATGCACACATATTACCTGAACTCTTACGGTACCTGGTAATAATGTCTTCCACGAGTAATGAGTGTGTTGGGGTGGGACACTACGAATGTAGTGTGTGGACATACAAGGTGAGAATGTGGGTCTCACGGGAGGCGCGAGATAGTCCCTGCAGTCGCGCTATCCTCCGTGCCCTCGGTGGCTCAGGTGGATAGAGCGTCGGCCATGTAAGCAGGAGATCCCGGGTTCGAGTCCCGGGCGAGGCACACTTTTTCACCTATCCCCGTTGATATATATCAACGCCAGTCAGCAGCTGCAGGTATTAATGTAATTCTAATTTCCACGTACACTAATCCAATCACCCATGGCTGAGAAACAAGACGGCATGATTCGCTTGGTACTAGATTCGCGCAAAATCAGCACGATACACTGAACCGGAAACGGACCGAATGGAGTGGCTGGAAGAGCTGCTACAAAATTTCCATGGAGTCATTGTATTCTCCATGATCGATTTAAGATAAAGCTTGTGGCAAACAACCCTCTGTCCCGACGGCCGGAAACATAGGGCATTTTTTTTACCTTCGGTAAATGCTATCAATTCAAAAGGCTACCATTTGGTCTGAATGACTCTTCGCCTGCTTTCATTAGGAGACTAGACAGAATACTTAGTGACTCTATTAAGCGAAGGATCACCGGATATGTGGATGACCTTCTGATTGTAGAGCCGACGTGGAGGCAACACAACATGACGTTAGAGGAAATCATCCGTACCTTCAGAGTGTGGTCAAAGCATACTCTCCTTTTTCGACCATGCAAGAAGAATATTGAATTTCTCGAAGCCCCATAGGGCTGCCAGTGCTTCCAACTCGGTGACTGAGTGTGGTGTCATTGCAAATATTACCAAATCATGTATCGAGATGTCCAAAGTCAAATTACTAGGCCACGTCATTACAGCAGAAGGAATATCTCCACATCCAGAAAAAGTAGAAGCAATAGCTAGATTTCCTATATCAACGAAAAAAAAAAACTCTGTGGGTTTCTTGGAATTGTCAGTTTCTATAAGAAGTTGGCACACATAAAACAGTTGGCAACACCACAGCTTTGTCAACCAACTGGAGAGAAGTCTATATGGGTATGGGACGATGCAACTGAGGATGAATTTCAAGCACTCAAAAACTCGTTCACTAATGCGCCAATCCTGTGTCACCCCACTCTAGAGGAGGGATTTTGTGGTCACGGACATCTCTTATTCTGGTCTGGAGATTGTGATCTTCCAGAGGTTCGAAGAAGGTGGTAATATGATACACAAAACCATAGCTTTCGGAACCTGTAACCCGAGCAAAAAATCAGTCACCGAGTTGGAAGCACTGGCGGTCACCTGGGGCTTCGAGAAATTCAGATTATGCTTGTATGGTCGAAAACCGAGAGTATAGAACGACCACAAGGCGTTAGAGTTTCTTCTCACAGCAAAACTCTGCAATAAAAGACAGACAAAGTGGGTTCTCGCATTACAAGAATTTCATTTTGCAATCACACACATACTTGGGGACGAGGATTGGAGAGAAACAGTGTGATTCCACTGCAGGAGGAGCACATCAGTCTTTACTATATAAAAAATGTAGCATTTGGAGGTTATATGACCGTGAGCTTGAAAGACATCAGGAGAAAACAGGAAAAAGACCCAGCTCTATCAGTCTCGATGGGCAGAATCAAGGACCGAGCAGAAACGAAAATTAGGCAGTTCTATTTGTACAGAAACTAGATGGCAGTTACAAGAGTCGAGGGGCATGAAAGGGAAGCAGTGGTTGGGAAGGAAGTGAAACAGGGTTGTAGCCTCTCCCCGATGTTACACAATCTGTATATTGAGGAAGCAGTAAAGGAAACAAAAGAAAAATTCGGAGTAGGTATTAATCCATGGAGAAGAAATAAAAACTTTTAGGTTTGCCGTTGACATTGTAATTCTGTCAGAGACAGCAGAGGACTTGGAAGAGCAGTTGAACGGAATGGATAGTGTCTTGAAAGGAGGATATAAGATGAACATCAACAAAAGCAAAACGAGGATAATGGAATGTAGTCGAATTAAGTCGGGTGGTGCTGAGGGAATTAGATTAGGAAAAGAGACACTTAAAGTAGTAAAGGAGCTTTGCTATTTGGGGAGCAAAATAACTGATGATGGTCGAAGTAGAGAGGATATAAAATGTAGACTGGCAATGGCAAGGAAATCGTTTCTGAAGAAGAGAAATTTGTTAACATCGAGTATAGATTTAAGTGTCAGGAAGTCGTTTCTGAAAGTATTTGTACGGAGTGTAGCCATGTATGTAAGTGAAACATGGACGATAAACAGTTTGGACAAGAAGAGAATAGAAGCTTTCGAAATGTGGTGCTACAGAAGAATGCTGAAGATTGGATGGGTAGATCGCATAACTAATGAGGAGGTATTGAATAGAATTGGGGAGAAGAGGAGTTTGTGGCGCAACTTGACTAGAAGAAGGGACCGGTTGGTAGGACATGTTCTGAGGCATCAAGGGATAACAAATTTTGCATTGTAGGGCAGCGTGGAGGGTACAAATCGTAGAGGGACACGAAGAGATGAATATACTAAGCAGATTCAGAAGAATGTAGTTTGCAGTAAGTACTGGGAGATGAATAAGCTCGCACACGATAGAGTGGCATGGAGAACTGCATCAAACCAGTCTCAGGACTGAAGTCCACAACAACAACAACATTTGTTACGTAAAGAGGTGCTGTACTATCGTGGTGAAGGGGAAGGTGCATTGTGCCGCGTCTGCATTCCTGATGAACACGTAAATAAAGTGATATGGCACACACAATTGAGTTACGCGCCTTTCGGTGCCAGAAAGTGCTATTTGAAGCTACACACACAGTGACATTTTAAGCATAATGAATAGAGGGGAAGGACAGTACTGGCGTTGTGTAAGGCATGTCAGAGATCGAAACACACAACAGTCACAATGAAAGTGCCACAGTACCCTTTCATTCCGACTAAACCAAAGCATATGGCCGCCACAGATCTTATGGGATCTCTCCCACGCACAGCTAGGGGGTACTGCTACCTACTAGTTGTGGAGCTAATGTCTAAATACGTCACATTGACGCCACTGAAGAAGGCTACCGCGCAAACGGCGAGCGAAGCTTTTTGCAAAGCTTTCCCGTCACAAGTAGGATATGTGGACAGAATCATATCCGAGAATGGACGCCAGTTTAGTTGAAACAAATAGCAGGTCACGTTGAGAGGGCACAGGATGAGAATCCATAAGGCATCCCCAATCGTCGCCGGCGGAGAGAATAATGAAAAGCCTCGAGAATCTCTTCTGCATCTACTGCTCGAAAAGGCACGCCATCTGGGATACCTTCTTACACGATTTCCAGGACGTAATGAATCAGCTGCCACCGGGGGGTCACAAGAATGGAACTAGTGACCTTGTCAAAAAGTAGCAGACCAGTGACCTGATTCGTGAGGTAATTGACTTCCTGCTGCGAACCCGGAAACAACATAAATATATGCTAGAGCTGCCTCTCAGACGTCTGCGGGTGGCAGGTGCAAAGAGAAAGGATACTTGAGACAGGAAAGCTCGAAAACGAGGATTTCAGACTGTCCAAAAAACCTTCATCAAAAGCTTCTGAATATCGATTGAGCAAAAGGATCTGTGCCACAAATTTTACTCAGTCTATATCGGACTTGTTCGAGCTCGTAGGATAGCCCATCCAAACACGGTCGAACTCGAAACACTGAAATCCAAGAAGTCAGAGATTCATCACACCTGCCGTGTGAAACCCTTCATAGGATAAAACTTGTACAGTTAGACCGTTAAGTTAGTGCTGAGAATCATTTGACCTCGATTCGTTTATGTAGTCATTTAGCGTATTGTTCTTTATTTGTTTACACTTAGGGTGATTTATTATTATAATTAGAGGATAAGATCTTGACCTGTGTCACCTGATCAATGAGCTTGGCGTTGTAGTTTTCTGTCCAGCACTGTCTTCACATTGATGATTTACCGCAAATTTGTGACGTACCGGTGTTCTCTAATGTTCCTCAGATAGAAATTTATTTCGTGGATAGGAATGTGCCGATTTCTTGGGGAAAATATCTCGAATTTATGACAAAACTGGTTGGTTCAACACTTGAACATTGCTGTATTAGTAGCGTGTCACGCCACAGGAAAGGTATGTGTTGGAACAACGTGAAAACTGCGTTTTTTTTTGGTTTTTTTTTTTTTGGTTCAAGAATAACTGCACGAGTCTTGGGGACACAATTCTTCTCAGTATTCATCTTGGAATGTAGCAATGGTTTGGTTTCTTCCGTTGACATTGTCTGCATTGCTGGTGGGACGTATGCACGGTCTCTTCCACCGTTCGGAACGAGCAGGCGATAGTGGTGCCGCAGAAATTGATCTGTGATCCGATAGCGGGTAATTTGGGTCACGCCACCTGTACTGGTAGAGGTTCCTTGCGAGATGGACATGGGCTGTGCACGCCAGAGGTGTGGTGACGTTCGAGTATGGTTATTTCTCTCGCTGTGGTTCGATTAGGGTTAGCGCCAGTGGACAGTTCTGTTCTCGTTGATAGTTTTCGAGTGTGGTTACACTAATGGGTAATCGGCTGTGGTGCGATATCTACGTTTGAGGTACTCCTTCGTCTGTGGTTATCGCTTATGGATTATTGCCAGGAATGCGATGATGTTCGGTTTGAGGTATTTCGATTGTGGATCGCCAGCACCAGAGGTGCGTCATCGGCAAAGATTTGTATTGCGTGGCTTGAGCATGTGCAGTGGGAGTCACGTTTTTAGATGGATCGGAAGGAAATGGCGAAAGGGACCGGATGAAAACGTAAGGCTCTGAGCACTATGGGACTTAAGATCTGAGGTCATCACTCCTCTAGACTTCGACCTCTTTAATGGAGTGCGACACTCCCCATGCAGAAATTATTTGATAACGGGGAAATAGTGGAAGGTGGCAAGCTACTCTCTCACTTTAACTACTCTGTTGGTCAGATTAACATTCGTATTTTAGGTTATGATCACCATGTTCCCTAATACTACGTTTGGTATGTGTGGCTTATGCCTTTTTAACATGAGGAAATTGTGAGCACAATGTTCTTACAACTGCATGTGTAGCCTGAAGAGAACTTTGTACCTGAGGGGCCATAGTGGAGGCGATGGAGAATAGGGAGAAAGATGGATTGTGGGCTATAAATGTTGAGTCCAGCAATTTGGCTGTGCAAGTGATTCGGGGAAGCAGCACTCCGCGAACTGTACCTGCAGAGGGTCCTCAGGCCATGGCACTCCACTCTCCCCACTTGGGGTCGGAGCAGGAAGCCATCGGCTCGCAAAATATTTTACCTGGGTCAGGTGACAGTCCATAATGAAGGTGGCCAGATCGCGGAATTGGGGGGGAGAGGAAGCTGATAAGAGAGACTGCTGTAATCTGAGATTTTGTGTAAACAGTCGGACGGTCATAAAACTATAAGCATTCTCATGTTTGTAGGTGATACGATACAACCAGTGCAGCTGGTGCACGTGTTCAATGGAGACAAGACTGTATCTCCCCTGATGCCAGGAAGTCACCAGGTTCTTTTAGCGAGCAAAGAAAAGAACATATATTTCACAGGTATGACTGTCTGGGGAGCTTAATAGCCTTCTTTCAGAAGCGAAATGGTTGGTCTGGAAAGATTACATCTCTTCATAAATGAGGGACTGTGGTCCCATCTAGGTAGACGTTTTTTACCGAAACATGAGAACGACGCCTCCCTACCTTAAAATCTTCTTTTTTCAGACCAGAGAAATTTTGAGTCGCTGATTGTCTCCCCTCAGAATACGCAAAGTAGGGACTTGCTCCCCCGGCGTGGGAAACCAGTGGTGTGCCTGGATTGGCTACCAGGTTAATAGAGTAGTGAAGAGGAGATATTCAGTGAGTAGAGGACTGAGCGATTGGTTTGTATAATGTGGAGGCGGGTTTTTTCTGATAGTTTGTCTCCTGTATGAGGCTTGGTGGAAGGTATTTGTGACCATTTTGCCTCTTCGTCTTCTGGTCATCCTCCGGTGGAGAACTTCAGGTCTTTCCCTAGTGGGTGAGACTTGTGGTATGCGACTTGTGGTGGACTGAGAGCCAGTAGCAGTCACCAACTGTAACAGCAGTGGAACTACATATCACCTCTTACGTACTGTGTTACGAGGGTGAACTTATTCGTCCTGAGTCGGCCGTCTGACGTATGTCAATTCCAATTTGACTCACAGGCACTTTCATGCCTGTGAGTCAAATTGGTTTGCCAGGGATTTCAGGTCCGTGATAGGGAGGCTTCCCGCAGTCTGATAATCGGAATGTCAGTCCGTAAGTTTGGTTCAAACGGTTCAAATGGGTATGAGCACTATGGGACTTAACGTCTGAGGTCATCAGTCCCTCGTGTAGTTTGCAAGTTTTTATGGACACTTCAGAACTTAACAGGTGCCACCGCATTCCGCTCGTCGCCCACAGCGTGCCGTTTCCTGCTGTTGCCTGAATCTAGGCGAAAGAATGAAGTATTGCTGCACCGGCTTAGGGTTGTTAAATGATATTCACACCCCTTGTTCTCCAGTGTACCACAGTTTGTGGTCTACCTGGTCGTAGCTGATTCCATTTGAACAGAATTTGGCCTCCTAGTGGATTCATGTTAACGGAGTGTGATTGCGTTCTAAAAGGGACTAATTCTGGGGAGAACTTTTTAGAGTTTCCTCCCCATTGAATTCTTTGCCCATGAAGCACCATTATTTTCATGATTTATGTTTGTCATCTTTTTGTAAGATTAACAGCTTGTTTGTAGTTATAAAAGGATGAATAAATGCTTGTCATTCTACGTTTGGAAACTTAAATATGCCAATGTTCTCATTCATACTCCTACAGCCATTCACTGTTTTTATTTCATTGTGGTGATACATGGCTCCTCCAGCAATTCAGAATTCATTCGTACTAATTTAGTTAACTTGATTATTAATTTGAGTTTTGAAAGTGAAAGCAGACAAAGGCAACAGAAGTACCACGAGTAACTTTACTAATTTCGTATATAAAAATTAAGTGTGTAGCTCACGATTTGAAGGTTGTTGAGTAGATAATACCTTTTTATAGCTGTAAAGGTAATAACGTTTAGCATCACTTGCTCATATATCTGTGATAAAGCAAGCGATCACTTACATCTCTGGTACGGCTCCAGGCTGTCTTGAATGCAGATGATCGTTACATTGAGCAACATTTCTAACTTGGAGCTTTAGTTCGGTGTGCAATTAACGAACATGACCCTCTGATACGAAAATTAAATTGTTTCTCTAAGTGGTTAATTCGTTATTTCTCTTCCACATGTCCTTGCAAATGTTTCCACGAAGGTTCAAATGGCTCTAAGCACTATGGGACTTAACATCTGAGGTCATCAGTCCCCTAGACTTAGAACTACTTAAACCTAACTAACCTAAGGACATCACACACACCCATACCGGAGGCAGGATTCGAACCTGCGACCGTAGCAGCAGCGTGGTTCCGGACTGAAGCGCCTAGAACCTCTCGGCCACAGCGGCCGGCGTTTCCACGAAGTTTAATCGTCCTGTGATCCCTCGATTTTCTTGGGGACCCTCTCACGTAGCAACAGTTTAACTATAACCACCCTGTATTTCGTCGAGTTTAGTCATTACGTTGCAGCAGAACGAGTCGCGACGATTTCCAGAAACTATTCGATACAATTCAGCTGTGTCGTTTAGTGAACGAAGCACGAGCTTACTGAGCAGCGGACTAGATTTGTCACTGGTTACAGGACCTCCTAGCAGAGAGAACGGAACAAAACTGACAAATGTAATTTCCTGAGTACTTCAAGGCTGTATAGAATTTTCGGCTGGGAGACATCAAGGGATATGTTTGGCCAACTAGTTGGAAGGAGTTTCCTCAGCCAACTAGTCTGAGAGTTTTCTACTGATGCACACAATTGCCACTTTTCTCAGGAATAAGTTAGAATAGTCATATATGTATTTTTTTTAATGTAAGTGAGTGTAATCGATGTGTCACACTTGTGTTGTGTGATGATGAGAAAAGGGAGAGTCTGAAACTCGATGCAGTCATATAGCCTAAACCTCTCGGATAGAATCAAAGGGCCCGCCGGCATTAGCGTCCCCATCAGATGGACAGAACACCATCAACAGTGTCTCATGCCCTCAACTTTATGAGACACTGGGGAGAGGTTTGGTATTTGATCCAGGACACTGGCGCAAACATAGGTGATGAGCCACTTTACCCCGCGAACTCTCCTCCCCTTTCCGAGCAAATACAGGCATTGAAAGTTTCATACACCAACACGATTCGAATGGAGCGATCTCCGAGGCTAGTACCACTGCACAGGCGTGCGTTAGTTAGCTTGGCTATGGAGGCGAATAGTGTTAAAGAGCAGCTACTCTTTGAAATTTATAGCAACGATGTAGTGTATGACGGTGGAGGCTTCAGGAGGATATTTGCGGATGATGCTGTCTACTATAGGAAGGTCTCAATGCCAGAGGACCATAGCAAAATGCAGGAAGACTTACAAGAGGATCGACGATTGGTGCAACAAGTTGGCCAGTTAACAGTGGACGTAAGCAAATTTAGTGTCTTGCGCGGAAATGAGCGAAGCGATCCACATCTGTTCAATTACACTATTGGCGACAAATCACTGGAAGCATTAACTGCAGTAAATTAACAAGGAGTAGCCATCCACTGCAACCTTAAATGGAATGACCGCATAAAACAAACAGAAGGAATTACGAGATGCCAGACGGAAATTCATTGGAAGTATTTTAAAGATATACAGGGTGAGTCACCTAACGTTACCGCTGGATATATTTCGTAAACCACATCAAATACTGTCGAATCGATTCCACAGACCGAACGTGAGGAGAGGGGCTAGTGTAATTGGTTAATACAAACCATAAAAAAATGCACGGAAGTATGTTTTTTAACACAAACCTACGTTTTTTTAAATGGAACCCCGTTAGTTTTGTTAGCACATCTGAACGTATAAACAAATACCTAATCAGTGGCGTTTGTTGCACTGTAAAATGTTAATTACATCCGGAGATATTGTAACCTAAAGTTTACGCTTGAGTACCACTCCTCCGCTGTTCGATCGTGTGTTAGGTTTCAGTAGTTCTAAGTTCTAGGGGACTGATGACCTCAGACGTTAAGTCCCATAGTGCTCAGAGCCATCTACAAGTCATCCTGTCTTACGCTGCAGCCATGACAATGTCAGCCTCCTTAGTGACGACAGTCTCGTCATTTAAACCTTCTACAGTGGTACCTCAGAGCCACCCATCCCTCCTCCTGGTGGTTGGGGGCACAGTCCAACAGTTGCTCCCAAAGCTTCCCCATTGTGAGGCAATGACCCCCAAACGCTGGGGACACAGGTCCGCTCTGCCCAGCTGGAGAAGTAACTGCCACCTCCAGCTCCTCTCCATGGAAGGAGTGCCTCGGGACTTTCCCTTTCAAGGTCTCTATAAGTGCGAAAGTGGACACCAGCCAGTGGCTGAAGGAGCCACTACCTGCTGGTCGGAGGGTTTCACCGTCTTCATTCGTACCCGAATCTGCTTCTGAGAAGCCCTCCTAGCAAGTTCCTAAATAGCAGCGAGAGGGCAAACAGTCCAAGAAGAAGACTGTTAAGGAACGGAGACTCCAGTGGCCCCACACCACTACTACGTAACAGTACTGAGGATGAGGTGGAGATTCTAGCGTCCCCGAAAGACCTGGATTTGGCTGACGCTTCAGACGCAATGGTCCTGGCTACCAGCGCTCAACCAGTGGTGGCAGGTGATCCTGAGACGTAAAACGCCTCCTTAGTCCCTTCATGCCTGCCCAGATGACTGACAGCCTCATCACCCCATGGAACTGCAGCGGTCTTTTCTCCCAGCCTACTGAATTGTGACAACTCTTAAGCGTTACACCTGATTTTCGCGTTGCCCTCCAGGAAATCTGGTTTCCTATAACATGGAGCTCTGCGTCTCATGGCTATCACAGGTATTACAAAAACTGTCCTGACTGTGACAGACTGTCAGGTGGAGTTTGTATCTAAGAGCTTACTGTAGCAAACCTGTGCCCATCAAACATCTTTAGAAGCTGTGGCTGTCAGGGTGAGGACAACACAGGAAATTACGATCTATAACATCTACCTGCCTACAGATGGTGAAGTCTGCCCCATGTATTGGCTTCACTAATCTCCCAATTCCCCTCACCTTTTCTTCTTCTGGGTGAGTTTTAACGCCCATAACCCTTTGTGGGGTGGGATCAAGGTTACTGGCTGTGGTAAAGATGTCGATGACCTATGGACTCAACTCGACCTTTGCACCACACATTTCAGAGTGGCACATATTCTGGCCTTTTCGCAGCTACCCATTGGGGAGCTCACGACGACTTGTTTGGTAGTGACCACTTTCCACTCTTCCTGTTCCTAGCCCAGTATCGCTCATCTAGACACTTGCCCAGTTGAGATTTTCCAAAGGCTGGCTGGGGCACTTTCACCTCCACTATCACTTATGTATATCCATTGCATGGCAACATCGAAGAGGTGAGCCACACCATGACTACTACTGTTGATGCAGCAGCTGAATCGGAAATACATTGTTCCTCAGTCTGCCCCAGGCGGAAATCGGAGCCTTGGTGGTCGCTGGAAATCGCTGCCACCCTTAGGGACCGTAGGTGGGCCCTCCAACGTCATAAGCGCCACCCATCCTTGGGGAACCTCATTGCCTTCAAATGGCTCCGTGCCCAGGTTCGCCTGCTCATCAAATGACGGACGCAGGAGTGTTCGGAACGATATGTCTTCACCATTGGAACACAAACCTCTCCTTCCCAGGTTTGGACCAAGCTTCAGTGCATTTATGGCTATCAGACCCCTGCAGGTGTACCTGGAATTTCCACACAAGGAACTGTATCAGCCATTCCAGACGTAATCACAGAGCGTCTTGGGGAGCATTATGCTCGCACCTCTGTGTCTGAGAATTACCGCCTTGCCTTTCATCTCTTCATAGAGTGGGTGGAACGATAACACCTCTCTTTTGCTCCACGCCATCCTGAGTTGTATAATGCTCTCTTCAGTGAGTTGGAATATCTCAGAGCTCTTGCTGACTATCCTGACACACCCCTGGTCCCGGCTGCATCCATTCCCAAATAATTAAACATCTGTCAGTGGATTACCAGCGCCACTTCCTTGCAATCTTCAACTGCATCTGGAGCGATGGCGTATTCTCGTCGCAGAGGTGGGAGAGCATAATCGTTCCAGTGCTAAAGTGTGGTAAGAACCCGCTAGATGTGGATAGCTATCGTCCTATCAGCCTCACCAACGTTCTGTGCAAGCTGTTCAAATGTATGGTGGCCTGGTGGCCTTCTGGCTCCGTCCCAGAGCGCTCCACCACCGACAGCTTGGTCCGCCTGGAGTCTGCCATTCGATTGGCCTTTTCCCGGCGGCAGCACCTTATTGCCGTTTTTTTGACCTGACAAAGGCCTACGAGACCACTTGGCTACACCACATTCTCTCTACTCTGCATGAGTGGGGTCTCAGGTTTTTATACAGAACTTGTCGCTCAGCACTTCCAGAGTTCACGTCAGTGATTCCCACAGTGTGCCCAATATCCAAGAGAATAGGGTCCTGCACGGCTCTGTCCAGAGTGACCTACTCTTTTTAATTGCCATTCATGTTCTTGTACTAGCAATGGGATCCTCAATATCTCCCTTCCTATGTGCCGACGATTTTTGTATTTCCTTCTGCTGCTCTTCTATTGGTGTGGCTGAACGGCGGCTGCAGGGAGCCATATGAAAGGCGCAGTCATGGGCCCTCCCTCACGGCTTTCAGTTTATGGCCGCCAAGACTTGCGTCATGAGGTTCTGTCATCGTTGTACTGTCCACCAAAATCCAGGATTTTACCTCGATAACCAACTACTTTGTGTAGTGCAGACTTACCTCTTTTTAGGACTCATCTTCGACTTCCGCTTAACTTGGCTTCCACATTTTCATCAGCTTAAGGAAAATGATGGCGGCATCTTAATATCATTTGATACCTGAGCCACACTGAGTGGGGTGCTGATCACTCTACAGTGCTGCAGCTGCTGGGCCCTATCCACCACTGTAGAGTTCCGCTTGTGACGGGAGCTTTCCGAATGAGCCCAGTGAACAGCCTCCTCGTGGAAGCTGGCATTCCTCCACTGCGACTCTGGCGGCAACTACAGCTTGCAAATTATACTGCCCACATTTGTAGTTTACCTCACTATCCAAATTACCATCTCCTTTTCCCTAAGAAAGCGATCCATCTCCTGCAAAGGCAGCCCAGATCAGGGAATCTCCTTGAACTCTGTGTCTGGTCTCTTCTTACTGAACTCGACACTTTCCCCTCTACCGTCTTTCCTGTGTGTCCACTTACATAGAAATAGTCTACACCGATGGATCATTGGTTGACGGTCTTGTTGGCTTCCCTCAGTACACCAAATAAATGTCGTGTTATCAAGGAGACAACAAACGTATGGCGCTCATCCATGTGAGCCACTGCAGTGTCTCCTTGTCCTTTGCCGGTTCTGAATCAGCCATACTTGGCTAACACATGGACACCTCCTCCATTGCGAGGACCCACCTTGGTGTCGCTTTGACTCTCTCACGACTGTCGTCCACATCTTGTTGAACTGCTCAATTTCAGCCGCTCTGCAACAGACTTTTAACCTACCCACGTCACTGCCAATGGCGTTGGGAGACAATGCCTCAATGGCTGATGTTGTTTTACGTTTTACTAGTGAGGGTTTTTATATCACATAATCTAAGGGTGGGCATTCGGCCTTCTCTCCCTGGCCTCCACCCTCCCTCCATTTTAGCTCTTCCTCGCTCTTTCTTTGCTGTTTGTTCGCCTTGGTGTTCGTCTTTTCCCTATCTGTGTTCCTCTAGCCTTGTTTTTCAGGCTTGAAATTTAAGTGTGTTGCAGGACGGCTCGCTTATCCTTCTTTATTTTCCTTTTAGTGTACTTTTCCCCTTTTTGTTAGCTTCTGTCATTTTGTCTTTCAGTGTCATTTGAAGTTATTTTTATGCTGTTTACTTTCCCCGACTCCTTTTGGAACTTACTTTAACTCGAGGCCTGTTTGAATGAGGAAAAGGGGACTGATGGCCCCGTAGTTTTATCACTTTGCTCCCCAAACCAACTACCCTTCTCAAAATAGTCGTATTCGCGACGATCGCATTTCTCACAACGGGAGACCAGTTTTTCGATATCGTGACTCTAGAATGACTATTGACGGAGCCACAGCCTCATCCCTGCTTGCACCTCTTCATCACCTTCAAAGTCAAGTGCTCGAAGGTGGAAACATATGAAAATCAGATGGTGCCAAGTCGGGACTCTATGGAGGATGATCGGCGACAGTGAATCCAAGGAGTCGGACTGTTGCAGATGTCGCAGTGCTCGTGCCTGGTCTACCATTGTCCTGCTGAACAACAGGTTGCTCCATGTTGACAAACGTCAACTCACCACGTCCAGTCTCAAAGGTAACTAACGGTCACTACCGATACAGTGTGTATTTACAGCAAAGCTGGTTTTCACCCTCAAAGTGGTGCTACTAGCGCAACTCTGATGCAACTGGCGCTAAATTTGAATAGACATCATCCTTCAGATATAGAAACATGCCTATCAATGCTCGTTTAGGTTGCACAACTACTTAGTGTTGCGATTTTTTTTTCTATCAGCATTTAAATAGCTGAAAGGAGAACACCCAAAAGCGATAACCATTAAAGATTTCGATAGATTTTGTAAATCTATTTACACAGCTAGATGGAAAACTCTACCGAAATTACCTACAAGTATTCAGGAGGTTCGTGTTGTTCTGAATACATTGAGTGTGCAACATACAGACGGGACAGATTTGTTCATATGTAATTATGCTGACAGAAACGGTGTAATATTTAGTGAAGCTGGAAAGTTCAAAACATTTGATGTAATACAGTATATATTGATGGAACTTTCAAGTACTGCAAAAAGTTTGCCAGTTACTTACGATCCATGGGATTGTTAATGGACATATATTTGAATAATTTTCTTTATACAAGGATAAGAAAACTCCATATTATCAAGTATTTTCAACAATTGTTGATAGATGTATTAATCTAGGTCTGAAATTATCTCCGTCCACGATATTTTCGGATTTTAAAGAAATCATTATGAAAGCTGGAAGAGAAGTGAGGACTAATATTACACTCTAAGGTTGTAAATTTCATCTAACAGAGGTCTGGTGACAAAATATAGAAGGTGGAGGAAATAAAAGTGGTCCAGAGAACAGAATTCCGGGATACAAAGGAACACAGCAGAGGAAAGTAAGTACTGAACTAACCCTGACTACAGCAGATGTTGAAAATGAGCACCATTCATCTCTTGGCACTTTTGGGCCGTGGTCAGCAAGTTGAGAAGGCGGATTGAAGCTGGAGTGCTGGGATTGCTGCATTCCCATCCGAAATGTTCTGCTTCAGTTCTTGAAGACTATGGTGGTTGTCACTAGCGCTTGAAACGTCCCCTTTGTGTTAAAGAATGACAGTGCTGGAAAAACTCTTACGTTATTTGATTTTCAAACAGCTGAACAAAACTGAACATACTCAGACAGTTCTCTCTTTACTTATTCTGATCATCACTAAACTGACACACAATATTTGTAGCGCAACGCAATCTGACTTTCAATAACCCAAACAAAAGAATGGGCCTGACTAACAATAACCTATACCCTTCATGAATCACTTACCTCACAAAAATCTTCGTTACCCGAAACACTGCAATACAGCGAGCGCCAATACTGCCAGCTAAATAAAAGATTCTAACTACTGAAGGCACTAACTACTGATAAGCATATAGTTAACAAATGAAACATTTTGATAGAGAACAATGTATTTACCTTAATAGTGTTCAAAAGTCATAATATACAGGGTGTTACAAAAAGGTACGGCCAAACTTTCAGGAAACATTCCTCACACACAAATAAAGAAAAGATGTTATGTGGACATGTGTCCGTAAACTCTTAATTTCCAAGTTAGAGCTCATTTTAGTTTCGTCAGTAAGTACTATACTTCCTCGATTCATCGCCAGTTGGCCCAATTGAAGGAAGGTAATGTTGACTTCGGTGCTTGTGTTGACATGCGACTCATTGCTCTACAGTACTAGCATCAAGCACATCAGTACGTAGCATCAACAGGTTAGTGTTCATCACGAACGTTGTTTTGCAGTCAGTGCAATGTTTACAAATGCGCAGCTGGCAGATGCCCATTTGATGTATGGATTAGCACGGGGCAATAGCCGTGGCGCGGTACGTTTGTATCGAGACAGATTTCCAGAACGAAGGTGCCCTGACAGGAAGACGTTCGAAGCAATTGATCGGCGTCTTAGGGAGCACGAAACATTCCAGCCTATGACTCGCGACTGGGGAAGACCTAGAACGACGAGGACACCTGCAATGGACGAGGCAATTCTTCATGCAGTTGACGATAACCCTAATGTCAGCGTCAGAGAAGTTGCTGCTATACAAGGTAACGTTGACCACGTCACTGTATGGAGAGTGCTACGGGAGAACCATTTGTTTTGCGTACCATGTACACCGTGTGCAGGCACTGTCAGCAGCTGATTGGCCTCCACGGGTACACTTTGCGAATTGTTCATTCAACAATGTGTCAATCCTAATTTCAGTGCAAATGTTCTCTTTACGGATGAGGCTTCATTCCAACGCGATCAAATTGTAAATTTTCACAATCAACATGTGTGGGCTGACGTGAATCCGCACGCAATTGTGCAATCACGACATCAACACAGATTTTCTGTGAACGTTTGGGCAGGCATTGTTGGTGATGTCTCGATAGGGCCCCACGTTCTTCCACCTACGCTCAATGGAGCACGTGATCATGATTTCATACGGGATACTCTACCTGTGCTGCTAGAACATGTGCCTTTACAAGTGCGACACAACTTGTGCTTCATGCACGATGGAGCTCCTGCACATTCCAGTCGAAGTGTTCGTACGCTTCTCAACAACAGATTCGGTTACCGATGGATTGGTAGAGGCGGACCAATTCGATGGCCTCCACGCTCTCCTAACCTCAACCCTCTTGACTTTCATTTATGGGGGCATTTGAAAGCTCTTGTCTACGCAACCCCGGTACCAAATGTAGAGACTCTTCGTGCTCGTATTGTGGACGGCTGTGATACAATACGCCATTCTCTAGGGCTGCATCAGCGCTTCAGGGATTCCATGCGACGGAGGGTGGATGCATGTATCCTCGCTATCGGAGGATGTTTTGAACATTTCCTGTAACAAAGTGTTTGAAGTCACGCTGGTACGCTCTGTTGCTGTGTGTTTCCATTCCATGATTAATGTGATTTGAAGAGAAGTAATAAAATGAGCTCTAACATGGAAAGTAAGCGTTTCCGCACACATGTCCACATAACATATTTTCTTTCTTTGTGTGTGAGGAATGTTTCCTGAATGTTTGGCCGTACCTTTTTGTAACACCCTGTATATCAATTCGTGACATCCAATTTGACAAATTTCCTTTTTCTGAGGGACACACGTCCAGATCGTCCGCTCATATTAACATCTCAGAACTCTGGCATCTCTCTCCCCACATCCACCACTGCTGGCGGTTCACCTCCAACTGCCGAACGCTACGCGCTGTTCACATCCAACTGCCAAACCCTGCACTAGCGGACACTCCAACGATAAGTCCAAACAGCCACAGACTGCACATAGCGCAGTCAGCGATTTTCGTACAGAGCACTACGTGACGTTACCAACATGAAAACCTAAGCAGCCTACTTCCACACTTTGACGCCATTGAACTTCTCGGCAAACAACTAACCACACCGTTTCCACGACTTTGCTGTCACGTAGCTTTTCACAACGAATACCCGCTAATCCCGCACTACCCTCTCAACTGGTGTGGATGACGTGGCGGGCGAGCGCCCGTGGTCCGCGCGTCACGGGGTGTGGTTATATGCATACATTCACGTCCAACTGCATCCACTAGTCTAGGTTATTTTTATTTGCCCTATACTGTACAAAGTTATTACAGAAATGAAATCGAAATGTTTCTGTTCTGTATTTGGCTTACCAATGCTGGATCGGTGGCTTGTTGAGCGCTTTATGTCAGCGATGCCTGTGTATGAGAAACTGTAAGCGTCTGCGACTACTTAGGAGGTACTCCTGTAGACCGAAACGCACTTTTTCCTTCGTCCATGGGGGCAGAACTAAGTTGCAAGAGACAGAGAACCACAAATACTTGCCAAAGTTTCCACAGCAAGTACCATAGTCAGTTCTGCTCGTGCAGTTCAGATGTATATACAAATTTCTTGCCGTATTAATTGAAATACACTCCTGGAAATGGAAAAAAGAACACATTGACACCGGTGTGACAGACCCACCATACTTGCTCCGGACACTGCGAGAGGGCTGTACAAGCAATGATCACACGCACGGCACAGCGGACACACCAGGAACCACGGTGTTGGCCGTCGAATGGCGCTAGCTGCGCAGCATTTGTGCACCGCCGCCGTCAGTGTCAGCCAGTTTGCCGTGGCATACGGAGCTCCATCGCAGTCTAACACTGGTAGCATGCCGCGACAGCGTGGACGTGAACCGTATGTGCAGTTGACGGACTTTGAGCGAGGGCGTATAGTGGGCATGCGGGAGGCCGGGTGGACGTACCGCCGAATTGCTCAACACGTGGGGCGTGAGGTCTCCACAGTACATCGATGTTGTCGCCAGTGGTCGGCGGAAGGTGCACGTGCCCGTCGACCTGGGACCGGACCGCAGCGACGCACGGATGCACGCCAAGACCGTAGGATCCTACGCAGTGCCGTAGGGGACCGCATCGCCACTTCCCAGCAAATTAGGGACACTGTTGCTCCTGGGGTATCAGCGAGGACCATTCGCAACCGTCTCCATGAAGCTGGGCTACGGTCCCGCACACCGTTAGGCCGTCTTCCGCTCACGCCCCAACATCGTGCAGCCCGCCTCCAGTGGTGTCGCGACAGGCGTGAATGGAGGGACGAATGGAGACGTGTCGTCTTCAGCGATGAGAGTCGCTTCTGCCTTGGTGCCAATGATGGTCGTATGCGTGTTTGGCGCCGTGCAGGTGAGCGCCACAATCAGGACTGCATACGACCGAGGCACACAGGGCCAACACCCGGCATCATGGTGTGGCGAGCGATCTCCTACACTGGCCGTACACCACTGGTGATCGTCGAGGGGACACTGAATAGTGCACGGTACATCCAAACCGTCATCGAACCCATCGTTCTACCATTCCTAGACCGGCAAGGGAACTTGCTGTTCCAACAGGACAATGCACGTCCGCATGTATCCCGTGCCACCCAACGTGCTCTAGAAGGTGTAAGTCAACTACCCTGGCCAGCAAGATCTCCGGATCTGTCCCCCATTGAGCATGTTTGGGACTGGATGAAGCGTCGTCTCACGCGGTCTGCACGTCCAGCACGAACGCTGGTCCAACTGAGGCGCCAGGTGGAAATGGCATGGCAAGCCGTTCCACAGGACTACATCCAGCATCTCTACGATCGTCTCCATGGGAGAATAGCAGCCTGCATTGCTGCGAAAGGTGGATATACACTGTACTAGTGCCGACATTGTGCATGCTCTGTTGCCTGTGTCTATGTGCCTGTGGTTCTGTCAGTGTGATCATGTGATGTATCTGACCCCAGGAATGTGTCAATAAAGTTTCCCCTTCCTGGGACAATGAATTCACGGTGTTCTTATTTCAATTTCCAGGAGTGTAATTTAAAAATAAAAACATGTAAACTGTAAATATTTTTGTGCTGGAAGACAGTTCGCCTCCTCGTGGTGAAGCCCGGGTAGCGCTAAACGAACTGGTACAAAAGCCTCTAATTCGTATTTAAGCGCTACAGGCTCTTTTCCTTTTGATCTCGACACGAAGGATAATCAGAGTCGTTTTTACTAATTACATACGACAAAAAAACTTTTACAGCTTCGACTGTAAACGTACATTTTACTATCGGCTTTGAAAGGGAGGAGTAGGTTCCTTACCTGACCGCAGGAGACTTGGGTACTGTGCTGCAGGCGGACCTTTAAGGGCCCGGGAGGCATGGGTTCTATTATTCTGATCGCGGGAGGGGCTCGTGCACCCCTCAACTTTCTAATGTGCAGTTTTTCCTTATTTGCGGAGCCTCGAGCATTTCGTACCTGCCCGAATGAAATTCCGAAAGAAACCTTCAGTTCCCAAATTCTTTCCTGCTCTCCCACGTGAGGTAAGTTATTTATAAACACTTCCTTGCTATAGGACGCTGCCCTGCCTGCCTCCGTTACTTAAGCGAATTACTAAGTAAGAAAGAAACGGCAGAGTTCCTAGCGTCCGTCTCCTTGTTCGTGCTGAACCTTTCCTCGTGCTGCTACACTCTCGTTTTAAAATCCTTCCTCGGTCGCTCCAATTTGGCAGAGCCGGAAACATGCGCGTGCACTCAGGACGCCATTTCCGTAATTGGCAATAGGCCTGATGGCGAAAGAAAGTCCGAAACGTACGCTGCGTCCACGACACTGGTAAGCCCACTTTATTCGCTACCAGCGGAGTAATATTGGAAAGGTATTCCGTGTAACACACGACGAAAGGAGGCAGCGAACTGAGACAGAATTCAACAAAGAAGCCGAAGATAAAATCACCGAGGCTCGAGGTTGAGAGACATTAAATTCTTATAATATGTGACTTGTATCTCTGAAAGATTTGGCGAAGGATAAAATCCCAAAAAGATTTTTAGGTTGGCTTAGCGCTCGCCTTCGCAATAATTCTGGCGCACTTTATTCACACTCTGTGCTAATTCCACAGTCAAACGCCTTGGCTTTTTCATGCGCTTCTCTGCGTTTATCGCTCGCCCACGCGTCCATTTACGTACACAGACAGCCAGACTGAAAGAAATTACGCCTACTATATCTTTTAACAAGCGTTCAAAGGCACATATTTCTCGCCCTGTCATTTCCATATTGAAGGAGAGGAAAAGCAGGGACGGAGTTCTACGCCATAGAGTGATAAGGGCAAAAAAGTACACCGA
Organism: Schistocerca americana; assembly: GCF_021461395.2. Classification (NCBI taxonomy): domain Eukaryota; kingdom Metazoa; phylum Arthropoda; class Insecta; order Orthoptera; family Acrididae; genus Schistocerca; species Schistocerca americana. Next base: position 501,068,319 of record NC_060126.1, on the reverse strand, counting down.
TTAAAGTTGATCAGAAACGTCGCTGATAGCACCGACTTTTCATAAACCCCCAGCTTAAATGAAATTCAATAATTTTAGTTACGATATCTTCAATTCTATCTGTGTTACTGTCATACATTTTTCGCTTCACGTTCCGCATACTTGTCACCAAGAACATACGCAGAATATGCGATACGAGAGGGGAAGGGGGGGGGGTAACGCAGGGATAACAGTGACAGGCAGAGGGGGCAGGGGCGCGACTAATATTACTTCGTGGAAGGCGGGTGGGTCATGGAAACGGAACTCAATTTCTCACAGAAGAAAACTCAAAATTATTGAAAAGCTATTTCATTTATCACTAAATATACTGCAGCTACCACATTATAGTAGGTACTTACATTTGTTATAAAATTTGTGCATGTTACTTTTATGTTAAGCACGTAACGTCATGTTGTTGTTGTTGTTGTGGCCTTCCGTCCAAGAGGCTAGTTTGATGCAGCTCTCCATGCTACTCTATCCTGTGCAAGCTTCTTCATCTCCCAGTACGTACTGCAGCCTACATCCTTCTGAATCTGCTTAGTGTATTCATCTCTTGGTCTCCCTCTACGATTCTTACCCTCCACGCTGCCCTCCAATACTAAATTGGTGATCCCTTGATGCCTCAGAACATGTCCTACCAACCGGTCGCTTCTTGTTGTCAAGTTGTGCCACAAACTCCTCTTCTCCACAATTCTATTCAGTACCTCCTCATTAGTTATGTGATGTACCCATCTAATTTTCAGCATTCTTCTGTAGCACCACATTTCGAAAGCTTCTGTTCTCTTCTTGTCTAAACTACTTATCGTCCATGTTTCACTTCCATGCAAGGTTACACTCGATACAAATACTTTCAGAAACAACTTTCTGACACTTAAATCTATACTCGATGTTAACAAATTTCTCTTCTTCAGAAATGCTTTCCTTGCCATTGCCAGTCTACATTTTATATCCTCTCTACTTCGACCATCATCAGTTATTTTGCTCCCCAAATAGCAAAACTCCTTTACTACTTCAAGTGTGTCATTTCCTAATCTAATTCCCTCATAATCACCTGACTTAATTCGACTACATTCCATTATCCTCGTTTTGCTTTTGTTGATGTTCATCTTACATCCTCCTTTCAAGACACTGTCCATTCCGTTCAACTGCTCTTCCAAGTCCTTTGCTGTCTCTGACAGAATTACAATGTCTTCGGCGAACCTCAAAGTTTTTATTTCTTCTCCATGGATTTTAATACCTACTCCGAATTTTTCTTTTGTTTCCTTTACTGCTTACTCATTATACGGATTGAATAACATCGGGGAGAGGCTACAACCCTGTCTCACTCCCTTCCCAACCACTGCTTCCCTTTCATGCGCCTCGACTCTTGTTACCGCCATCTGGTTTCTGTACAAATTGTAAATAGCCTTTCGCTCCCTGTATTTTACCCCTGCCATCTTCAGAATTTGAAAGAGAGTATTCAAGTCAACATTGTCTACATTCTCTAAGTCTACAAATGCTAGAAACGTAGGTTTGCCTTTCCTTAATCTTTCTTCTAAGATAAGTCGTAAGGTCAGTATTGCCTCTCGTGTTCCAATATTTCTACGGAATCCAAACTGATCTTCCCAGAGTTCGGCTTCTACAGTTTTTCCATTCGTCTGCAAAGAATTCGTGTTTGTATTTTGCACTACGGTCGCAGGTTCGAATCCTGTCTCGGGCATGGATGTGTGTGATGTCCTTAGGTTAGTTAGCTTCAAGTCGTTCTAAGTCCTAGGGGACTAATGACCTCAGCAGTTAAGTCTCATAGTGTTCAAGAGCCATTTGAACCATTAGTATTTTGCAGCTGTGACTTATTAAACTGATAGTTCGGTAATTTTCAAATCTGTCAACACCTACTTTCTTTGAGATTGGAATTATTATATTCTTCTTGAAGTCTGACGTAATGTTATAATGACTGGAAACGTTGTGAGTTGAAGGCAAGACATCACTGATAGGTCTTCGAATGCAGAGCCATCTGGGATTTTCTTTCGGAAGGAGAATACAGGCAAAGGGCAAAAGTATAATACCTCTATACAGAAGAGATATTTATTTCCCGATGACGTTAATTTGAGTTTTTTGTAATATCAGTGGCGCAGTTCCTGTGTGGCTAGAGCGTTTGGCTGGTTCCAGACATAGTCAACGAACTGACCTCCAATTTGTGACCAAGCGGAATGCTGCAGAAAACTAGGAAATGTTTTTCTTACATTTGCATTTACTGTTTTCTTTCTTTTTCCCTGCACAGGAATAGACTAAAAACACTGAAACTTAGGTTCAGAAATATTCAGGGCGAGAAAATATGAATCATAGATCAGCGGTCGTCAACCAGTGGCCACATACCGCTTACGGTCCGAATCAAGTATTCGCACGGCCCGAGGTTCTCAGTCGTAAGTTACAATAATCCAGTAACCAGCAGCCGAGAGTGTAGTTCTCCTGCTCACTAAGAAACAAAAGGTACTTACAGACAGTAATACTTTAAAATGTGCTGAATTTTAAACGATGTTGTTGAACTCGACCGTGAGCTAAGTAAAGTTGGCCGCTTATCCAAGGGGCAGAGCACGGCCACTGATGTGGCAGGGTGAGCAGAGGGGGGAGGGGGAATGCTTCAATGTCTCTGTTCCTCGTGTCTCATATTGCATAATGAAATTACATATAAATAAAAATTACTTTTTTTAATACACCTAATCATCCGCTCATACGCACAACTCTTCGCCAGGCAGTTACTACAACTTTGAGGCAGCTGTTGGTGGTGGCTGTCTGGATAGGAGAACAGAGGACACCAAGTGTTGCCAATGGTGCCGAGTTTAACAGTCAGTACTTGTGTACGGCGCCCGACTTGCCGCTGGACTGCTGGGGGCTCATAACATACTAATTTATGCAGGTTACCAACTTATAATACGATCGATACCACAGCACGTCAGTACTGGCTCTTGAGCAAAAAACTTTGACAACCACTCACATAGATAGTTGCACTAAACCGTGTAAAAGAACATTGCTATGCCATGGAAAACGTGTAAACTTCTGCGTTGAATTTGTCAAATAAAAAGGATTTATTGCCTAACTGTTATCCAGTTTCAAGAAATTAGTTCAGTTATTTAGAAAGTACAAAAATACAGATTTTCTACGACACTGTCTTACGTAGTTAACTGGTTTTCGGCCTGCAAGACGATTGTCCAATGGTGACCTTGCAAGCTGACAAACGGTTAATTAAATAAATGATTACCGTTAGCCGCGCGGGATTAGCCGAGCGCTCTAAGGCGCTGCAGTCATGGACTGTTGGGCTGGTCCCAGCGGAGGTTCGGGCATGGGTGTGTGTGTTTGCCCTTAGGATAATTTAGGTTAAGTAGTGTGTAAGCTTAGGGACTGATGACAGTAGCAGTTAAGTCCCATAATATTTCTCACACATTTGAACAATTTGCTTACCGTTGAACATCCATATTTTCGTACTTTTCATTTACAAATGCGAAGTTGCTCAATCAAGCTGCAAAGGAAGAATGAATTAATTTAATTCAAATAATTACTAGGGTAGTTCGGAAAGTAAGGAACTTTTTTTTCTACAGAAATTTTTATTTCGTATAATTAAACTAATCTGCATTTTGATTACAGTATGACACCAAGCTACTTTTCTACATAATCACCGTTCAGATTTGGGCAACTGTTGTACCGTTTCATCACCTTTTCTATCCCTTCTGCATACTCAGTTGCCGCTGAGTTTTTGAACCAATGAATAACGGCTTATTTAAGTTCGTCATCACTTCCGTAGCGTTGTCCACTCAATACATCTTTCAGTCTGGAGAATAAGTAATAGTTACTCGGGGCGAAGTCCGGACTGTGTGGTGCGTGTCGAAACATTTCCCGCTGAAACTGCTGAAGCACGTCCAGAGTCAGTTCCGCTGACTATGGACGTGCATTATCGTGAAAGGGGATGACTACACTGGTTAGCATTCCGCGCAGCTTGCTTTCAATGGCGCGGCGAAGTCGTTAAAGCGTCTCACAGTAGGCCGCTGCAGTCCACTAATTGTGGAACGTCTGCCTCTTTGATTTTTGTTTCAGTCCTTGTTTTGAGTCCGCCAGCCACAACCGAGCGCCGGCCCGAGCGATCTTGTACGTGAACGTTCCTCTGTCCACCACTAAACATGATACACACCATTTCCGAACTGACGCTTCGTTCATCACATTGCCATAATCCTCAGTTACCAGTCTATAAATTTCTGCGGGTTGGATTTCTGCGCTTTTAAAAAGCATACAACACTGCGCACCTCAATTTTCTCACACATTTTTAAGTTGCACGGCTCAGCAATAATCAAGCGTATCGCATTGTAGCCGCCGCCTAACTGAAGCGGACGAGTACCAAGGTCAGAGGTTGGTCGGCAGTGGTGATGGTAGGGGGAGGCGGTCACGTGCGGAAACAAACATTTTTTGTTTTCCGGAAGATTCTCGTAAGTTGACGTTTTGCCGTTTTCTGTAAAGATGACATAAATAGCTACAGTCACATGTTACAGGTAGTTATTAAATTCTGATTTCGAACTGTGTTCCGAAATAGCAACGTTTTAAACGATGTCGATATTTAACTTCCTGGCAGATTAAAACTGTGTGCTGGACCGAGACTCGAACTCGGGGCCTGTGCCTTTCGCAAGCAAGTGCTCTACCAACTGAGCTACCGAAGCACGACTCGCTCCCAGCCCTCACAGCTTTACTTCTGCCAGTATCTCGTCTCCTACCTTCCAAACTTCACAGAAGCTCTCCTGCGAACCATGCAGAACTAGCACTCCTGGAAGAAAGGATATTGCGGAGACATGGCTTAGCTACAGCCTGGGGCATGTTTCCAGAATGAGATTTTAACTCTGCAGCGGAGTGTGCGCTGATATGAAACTTCCTAGCAGATTAAAACTGTGTGCCGGGCCGAGACTCGAACTCAGGACCTTTGCCTTTCGCGGGCAAAGTGGTAGAGCACTTGCCCGCGAAAGGCATACGTCCCGAGTTCGAGTTTCCGTCCGGCACGCAGTTTTAGCCTGCCAGGAAGTTTCGTATCAGCGCACACTCCGCTGCAGAGTCAAAATGTCATTCTGGATGTCGATATTTAATTATAAATATGATAATTCATATAATTATTTTACTTTCCTTTTCGTTAGTATGTTCAGCAAATGGGATAAATGTGTTCAAGGCTGAACTGTAGATACGCTCCTAGCTGAGGAAAAATGTAGTCTATGGTTCTTGGGGAGCAAGGGACGGCCATACCACCATTCCTACTTTTCGTGGCGGTGAAACAAAGTTACTGTTTTGTTATGCTTCATGATATCAACGCCTGTCCGAAACAGTTTCCACATATTTTGGTATTTGACGGCATGATGGTTCGTAGTTAATTTTTAGTCGGTTTTTGAAGAGTTTTTTAGTTCAGTGGGCGCCTCCGACTTGTAAAATTATTCGTATTCAAGTTTCATTCATGCGAAGCAGTATTGGCATTGGTAAGTTCGATGTACATTCCACTGTTATATATTTATGACACGGACAGTTGTTCGAGAATTACAAATGAACGAGTAATAGTTAAGAGGAACAGTTCGCAGTCCATTAAGGGAAAGCTTCGAGAACGTGAATAATGTGGAGTGAGCCAGTCGCGCATTGGCACACTATTCACTTCGCGTCCTTAGCTTCTCAAGGTACACTTGGCAGAAAATGTTTCAGCCTTGCAATGCTAACATTTATTTCTGAATCTAAAGTAACAGCCACTTGTATTCACAAGTTAGTAGGAAAAAATAATAAGTAAAGAACATGTCTACATTTACATCTACATTTATACTCCACAAGCCATCTTATGATCTTATGGTGTATGGTAGAGGGTAGTTTGGGTACCACTGCCGCTTCTACACCTCATGGCGCCCTCCCCCCCCCCCCCCCCCCCCCCGTGTCGCTGTCGTGATGGTCCGTGAGAAGAACGATTGTTGGTAAGCCTCTGTGTGAACAGAGTATGTGTAATTTTACATTCATGGTCTTCGCGATGTAGGAAAAAGCAATCCGCTGGTTGACTCTTCGAGGGTTACAGGTCCTCGGAATTTTAACAGTAACCACATTACGATGCAGAACGCCTCTCTTGCAACGAGAGCCATTGCAGCTGGCTTAGCGTCTCCGAGACGCCTCCAGTGTTACTAAATCAACTTTCAACGACATGTGCAGCTCTTCTTGAATCTTATCTGTCTCTTGCATCAATTTTGTCTGGTACGGATCCCTGACTGACGAACATTATTCACATACACATCAAACGAAAGTTTTGTAAACAACCACCTTTGTGGGTGGGTGGCACTTTCTGAGAATTCTTTCAATGAATCCCAGTCTGGCATCTGCCTTACCTGTGTTTAGTTTTAATAGGCCGTTTCACTTTAAATCGCTGCATACGCATTCTCCTAGATACTTTATGGAGGTACTTCTTCCAGTGATTGTTCTTCAATAGTGTAGTCATACAATAAAGGGTCTTTCTGGCTATGCATTCGCTACGTGTTACCGGTATTTGTGCTGAGCATCAAATGCCAATCCCTTCACCAAGGACGATCCTTGAAGGTCTTCCTCAGTTTGGTTACAGTTTTCTAGCGTTGCGACTTCTCTGTATACGACAGCATCAACTGCGAAAAGCTTCATCGAACTCCGACGTCATGTACTAGGTCATTTAAATATATTGTAAAAAAATAATGGTCCTACAACCTATAATACTCCCATGGGGAACGTCCGAAATTGCTTTTACGTCTGAAGCCTTTTCTCCTTTAAGAATGATACGTTTGGGGATGTGCTGTTTTGCATACCACTATGATGGTAGAATCCGATCTGCAGTGGCTTACAGAGAAGGGAAGCACCCATTATGATCATGCAAATTAATTGAAAGAAATAATAATGTCACGCAACGGAAGCGTATTACTGAATGACAATTAGTGGGGGTTGCCCAATCAAGCATGACAATATGGGTACCACCCAGCACACATAGACATATTAATGAGACAAGGGGCCGGCCGTTGTGGGCGTGCGGTTCTAGGCGCTTCAGTCTGGAACCGCGTGACCGCTACGGTCGCAGGTTCGTATCCTGCCTCGGGCATGGATGTGTGTGATGTCCTTAGGTTAGTTAGGTTTAAGTAGTTATAGGGGACTGATGACCACAGATGTTAAGTCCCATAGTGCTCAGAGCCACTTGAACCATTTGAGACAAGGGATCACCTAATCTGTAGCAGAAGCAAGTGGTCACTATAACACATGAGTTACCGCTCGTCCAAGTATTTAATACTTGGACAAGGGATTCCACTGATGCACTCTAGCCTTGGCATGGGTAGGTGAGCACGATAATACAAAGTTATGCAAATAACGCATGACCAGATCAATGACTGCAAGCAAGGTTAGTAAATTATAGAAAGAACACGGAAAAATAGTTTCGAATATCAGCGCGTAAGTAAAATAAACTAGCTGGCTGCGTGGTATTAAAATGGAGTATGTTGCTCCTGAATGGAGTGAACTAATGTGGACCTCTATGGAATTGGTGATCACTGGCCCAATTTACCAAACTCGCGGAAGGCAGCGGCTGGGTATTTGAGGTTCAGCTCCCACTCTGTACTCAGTACTCAAGCAGAAACCTAATTAGGTAAAACCTCGTGAGATGTACAGAAAAAGTCTTTACTCTACCATCTCCTGGCACCTTTTGTCATTACTCTTCTGTAGCATAGCAGCAAGTCATTACGCATCAAATGCCTGCAGTGAAGCATACTCTCGATCACCAAATATGAAGTGTTTACCCTCTATCTCCTAACGTAATTTGACTGTTTGTCACCACAACAGGAAGTCGCCTGGCAATGGTGGCAGATGTTGCGTGTTCCGTCTAGAACAAGGCAAATGAAGATGTTAATTAATATCCTGTTCTTGCGAGTTCAGGCTCTATTTAATCAGCAGAGCTGTCGTTTGGGGAGGCAGGCAGAAAATCTCTACCATTTCATGCTACACTCTCGAAACAGTTTTGCGAGACGGCTGTCAAGTAGGTAATACGAGAAATTGCGTGCGATATGAAAAATAAGAATAAGGACCAAGCGGAGCCCTGCATTCGGAAATGTAAACCGAACATTATTTTGTGGCTTCGCTCCTGAGATAGCGGTGATTTACACGCCAGTCTTTGGGAGGCGATACATGGCTAGAGATTCCTCATCCTCCCAATAGGCTTCTTCGAACAATGCTGTGTTTTCTCGTCAAAAAAAAACCATCCTATGTCTCGCTCAGAGAGCGTGAGGTGGTGGATGTGAACGCTGATCTACTTACCAGACGCTGTGACTCAGCCTTGGACTCTGAACATTTTTTTTATGATAGACTGTTCATTTTAAACAGACTCTTATCTTACGCTAGCCAATCTCTTAGGATCTCAGCTCTGCAGTTCCTTCACCGTACTGAAAAGAGAAGTGGAAACAAAGCAATGAACGTGACAGTCACAGGAGATACTGAATATTGATTGAAATTATTATGCTGCATCGTTGATCAACTCCTTGATCAAGGGAAATGAGCATAAAAATAATGTGAAGCATGTCGCATGGCAGTTTGAGAGGAAACTGGCCACGTAACACATGCTCTGTTCTGTTTGCTATAAACTCTTCAGTCCAATCACACAGTTGGTCTAATATTCCGTATGCTTGTATTTTTTTCATTAAATGACAGTGTGGAACTGTGCAGAACGCCTTCAGAAAAACAGGGAACGTGATATATACATTGGCGTCTGTAGCTAACGCTTTCTTGTTCTCTCCTACAGAGTAGATTTTTCAGCAGCCATAAATTTCGTAGTTTGCGAGCTAAAACATGTTCCAAAATTCTACAATAGACCGACGTCAGAGATATGGGCCTAAAGCTTTGTGCGTCTGTTCAGCGATTCTTTACGATAACGGGAATGACCTGCGCTTTTGTCTAATCATTAGGAGCACTTCGTTCCTCAAGAGACCTATGCTACACTACTGTTGGAAGAGGGGCAAGCTCTTCCGCACACTCATCTAGAATGAAATTTATACCCTGTCAGACCTAGTGGCCATTCTCGTCTGCTCAGTAATTTTAGTTGCTTTTCTATACCTTGGTCGCTTGTTTCGATACCTGCCATCGTGTTGTTCGTGCGACGACTAAAAAGAAGGAACCACAGTGCGACCATCTTCTGTCAAACAGACGTTTAATATTTCGGCCATTTCTGTGATATCCTCCGCTGCGAAGCCAGTATCGTCGCAGAGTGGCTGGAGAGATGGCTTCGATCCGTTTACTGATTTAACGTAACTCCAAAACTCCTTAGCATTTTCTTTAAGTCGATCAATTATATGTAAATTCTGAAAAGTAATGGTCCTACAACACTCCTTTGGGGTAGTACGCCAGAAGTTACTTTTACGTCTGAAGATTTTTCTCCGCTAAAAATGACATGCTGTGTTCTGCTTGCGAGTAATTACTTAATACACCAAAGATATTGCGCTATGAGAGCTAAATTGAAATGGATATATTTAAAATTGCCTTCCAGATTATTTAACTGGGGACGTACTTTTGAAGCCGAAACGAAGCAGCAGACAGGAAATGGGCTACAATACGTGAAGGGACGCAGCCACTTAAAGCTGATATGCTCTCTCGACAGCAGGCAGTGACGCAGATTGCATTGCTCTGCCGTGGATAATGCGTTTATCTTATCTGCTGTGATGTATTGACGTAGTGCCGCGGACGTTTCTGATTCACATCTAGGTTCCCTCGGTGGGTTGGGTAACTGCTGAGAACAATGACTAATTTCCGTACTTCAGAAAACAGAACTCATTTTAGAATCAGTTTCGTTGACGCATTTCCTAATCTCTGCGACTTCACTAAGAGGTTTTGGCGTTTTAAAGCAGCCAAGTGAAGAAGCAGTGCTCCATCCACTCTGTCTATGTGTAAGAAACATAATTATAATCCCTTCTACTGCTCCATAATGACTGCTGCTAATCGGCGACGAGTGGCCGAGCGGTTCTATGCGCTGCAGTCTGGAGCCGAGCGCCCGCTACGGTCGCAGGTTCGAATCCTGCCTCGGGCATGGATGTGTGTGCTGTCCTTAGGTTAGTTAGGTTTAATTAGTTCTAAGTTCTAGGGGACTGATGACCTCAGAAGTTAAGTCGCATAGTGCTCAGAGCCACTTGAACCATTTTTGAAGTAACGTATTGTAAGCTATTTCCTTTTTTGAAAGACTTCATTGCTTCAGGATTCTATTGTTAAACCGCAATCTAGAGTTCGCCGTGCCCGTTACTTGTGTAATCTGATCATTCCATTTGAGATCAGATCAGAATAGTCACACCCAGATACTTGACGGACGTTACCGCTTCCAAAGACTGGGCATTTATTTTGTACTTGTACATTAATGGGGATTTTCGCCTTGTTATACGCAGTAGGTTACACTTACTAATATTGAGAGATAACTGCCAGTCATTACACCACACATTTATTTTCTGCAAATCCTCACTGATTTGTTCACAACTTTCGTGTGATACTACTTTCCTGTATACTACAGCATCATCGGCAATCAGTCTAATGCCGCTATCAATACAATCAACCAGATCGTTTATGTAAATCGTAAAAAGCAGCGGACTTATTACACTGCCCTCAGGCACACCTGAAGTTACTCTTGTTTCTGTTGAAGTCACCCCGTTCAGGACGACATACTGCTCCCCGTCTGTTAGAAAACTATCTATCCAACCGCATATGTCATCTGATAGGCTGTAAGAGTGCAATTTTTGGAGCAAGCGACAGTGCGGAACTGAGTCGAAAGCCTTTCGAAAGACGAGAAATATGGCATCAAGTAGACATTCAGTAAGAGGGGACAGACAGCCTCTTCAGATGAATCACATTTTATTCTCCATCTGACGGATAGTCTTTGGCGTGAACGGCTCTGCAATGATCTTCGGAAGGGTCCAGGACAGAGCAAGAAGCGTTACGGTCGGGGAATGTTTTCGTGGCATTCCCTGTATGGTCTCGACTTTATAGAAGGCACAGTAGATCAACAGAAGTATGCATCCCATCCTTGAGTACCACGTCCACCAGTTTGTTGGTGCTCGGCACGGTGGCGTCTACCAGCTGGACAATGAAACGAGCCACACGACTCTGAGCGTACGTGCGTGCTTCGAAAGCAGCAGGATGAGTTTACCGTACTCCCCTCGCCACCACCTAGTCCGGATTTAGATTCAATCGAGAGTCTGTGGCACTATCTCGGTCGGACTGTTCGCGCCATGGATGCTCAACTGCGAAACCTGACGTAGCTCGCCACGAGCTGCAGTCGCGATGAGCCGGCCGCTGTGGTCGAACGGCTCGAGGCGCTTCAGTCCGGAACAGCGCTGCTGCTACGGTCGCAGGTTCGAATCCTGCCTCTGGCACGGATGTGTGTGATGTCCTTAGGTTAGTTAGGTTTAAGTAGTTCTAAGTTCTAGGGGAGTGATGACCTCAGATGTTAAGTCCCATAGTGCTCAGAGCCATTTGAACCACTTTTGGAGTCGGGATGGCCCCACCTCTCTATCGGTACCTTCCTGAACCTGTTGCAGCGGTCTGCACTGCAAAAGGTTTTTGACAGGTAGTCAAATTAATGTGACCAGACTGTGTATATTTACATCTGTACTCCTCAGTTCACTTCATGGTATGTGGGGTTGCAGAATGAAGCGCCTAGAACCGTTCGGCCACAACGGCCTGCCCCCCTTCATGTCTTAGGTGCAAATGATATGCGGGATGACCGGCTGTTGACAGAGACTTCGCATTATTTTGAATCTCATTCTCTGCAAGACACACGTTGGAGGAAGCAATGTGTTGGTTGAATCTTCTAATGATGTACTGTGCCGTGTCTAGAGGCATGGTTGATTTCCCCGCTTCCAGAGGGTCACTCTGCATGGAGCGTTCATTCTTAGGTCACGAGAGGGCAGACGGCGCAAACTTGGTCAATGTAAGCTCCGCGGTAACCGAGCTGGTGGCAAGGGCGGCCGGCGAAGCGATCAGTCGCCGCACGGAGACGAACGGGAGAGTTCCGGGCACAGCCGTGGCCGACGAAGACTCTATAGGCAGCGACCACACACACCTGGCGCGTGACCAAGCACAGAGTCTGCTGTAGGCAACACACGCAGCTCATCATTGCTTTGGGGCAGTGAAGATTTATGACGAACACGTCACCTTGGTTGGATTTCTTATAATCAAATGTCTGTTCATGACACGCTGGCGGTAGAAGTCGTCAGGAGATGAATGACAATATTCTTGCAATTTCACAACCTTCTGTGTGGTCGTGTGGTTGGAGACGTCGAGCTACGGAGCAGAAGGAAATAGGTTTGCGATCTGCTGCCGGCCGGAACTACCCCTGCAGCAGCTCAGGATTCTCTTGTGGCTCGTCATTCAGTTCACTTTCTCTCTCGCGACGCGCTACGAAGGCAACGTTGCATTGTTTTTGTGCGGCGCGGCTGGCTCTAGTCAGTCACATAATATTTTACCCGCAAAGACGCTGCGAATCGAATTATTAGAGGCCACGAGTTCCTTTTAACTGCTAATATTGGCAACAGAACTTAACGTCCATAGCGTTGATGTTACCTTCGACACTACATGAGTGTTCTTAAGGTTTCTTGATCACAGTTTATCACTGTTCACATTTTTCGCTAAATAAATCAATGTCCACTAGACTTTTGCGCAGTTCTTGTAAGACACAGATCAAGTTTCTGGTTGCTGTGAGTACATGTGCATAGTACTTACACACAGTCTATATGCGAACGACACCTTTCATGAAAAGAGGTCTGGTACATTTGCACATATTTTCGCATTACAGTGACTGAATAACAAGATCAAAATTTTATCCAATTCCGTAAACATCATACATTATAAAACTTTAGGAATCTACTACATTGTTGTGATCATTAGATTATTCTTGAACAATCGAGATAACACTACATTTCCATGTTCATGGCAAATACACGTATTTATCATTTCTTGGGACAGAGATCCATGTTTGACTTCTTTTAACCGAAATGTCCCTGATAAGTCATTTTATATGACTTCGTATTGAAATGTGTACATTAATTAGTACACAGTCAGGTACTATTCAGACGTGGCTGACAGGATCACACAGCTCACACATGACATGACCAACACTTGTTGCATGTATGGGACTATATGACTCAATCTCCTTTAAAATATTTTATGTATTTCATTGACATGTACGCTACAAAAAAAATAAAAAATAAAAAATAAAAAATAAAAAAATATTAAAAAAATTCATCTAATACAATAATATTTAAGTGAACTTTTATGAAGATACTGATTTCTTTTATTAAAATGTGTTTATCATGGAGATTCTTTACTCCTTGCACAAATAATTCAAGAATATTATATTGTGATACTTGACGCGTAAATCTACTAACTAACAAACATATAATATCATTGCATTACTAAAACTAAACATTACATTTAATAATGTTCGGTACATTAGCACTTCTTATTAGTCCTTTCTAAATACAAACATTTTATTGCAGCCGGCCGACGTGGCCGTGCGGTTAAAGGCGCTGCAGTCTGGAACCGCAAGACCGCTACGGTCGCAGGTTCGAATCCTGCCTCGGGCATGGATGTTTGCGATGTCCTTAGGTTAGTTAGGTTTAACTAGTTCTAGGGGACTAATGACCTCAGCAGTTGAGTCCCATAGTGCTCAGAGCCATTTGAACCATTTTAGTGCAAATATTTTTTCATGTCTTTATGGCAATATAGCCCCTAGTCCAAGGAACCGAGTAAGCTGCTCTACAATCGGTCTTGTGCGGGAATACATTCATTTTATATTGATAATCTTTTATGATACCAGGTTGTTCAACGAATACTTCATGATATTCAGACAATAATTCGGTCAATTGCTTAGCCTCAGAAGTGTTAATGCAAGTTGTCTCGTTTATTTTTTCTTGTATTGTTGCCACGATGTCATTCGCATTGCTGGGTACATCGTTATTCTGATTTGACTACATATCTGCGGGTGCTCATGGTTCAACATTAACATCTTCTGTGCACTGACAGAAAGGTGTACCTTTTCCATTAATGGAAGGTTTGCACCGAACTCCTGATTCAACATCAAAGTTATCGGTCGCTGTTGGTGATTAAGGTCACACGTCACCCGGGCAAGATTAATTATACATTCCTTTTCCCGATGGAACTCAGATCAAAGTACCACTGGTACGGATAAGTTATCTGTCAATAGGAACGTGCATGTCAAGCGATCATTTCCTAAGGTAACTTCCGCCTGTGTCTGGAATTTTATGGTTTGTGTCTTATTTCCCAATGCTCCAATAACCTTGCAATTTGCGACGAGTACGATCGGTAATTTTCCAAGTTGCGAAACCTTCTTGAAAAATTGCATATTCATTACGGATACATTTGCACCTGTATCGAGCAGAATTGTACTTGCTATCCCATTTATACTCCTGTTGGCACTTGCTTGAATTATTTCCTTTCCTATCTTATCAGAAATGACAGGTTCTTGATATAGCTCATCTTCTAATTCATCTCAAAAAAATGGTTCAAATGGCTCTGAGCACTATGGGACTTAACTTCTGAGGTTATCAGTCCCCTAGAACTTAGAACTACTTAAACCTAACTAACCTAAGGACATCACACTCATCCATGACTGAGGCAGGATTCGAACCTGCGACCGTAGCGGTCGCGCGGTTCCGGACTGTAGCGTCTAGAACCGCTCGGCCACCCCGGCCGGCTAATTTATTTCCATTCTGATATCGAATCATGTTTATATTGTGCTTCTTCGACCTATTGCCTTCCTTGTTGCCCTCGGTCGCCTGGCGAAAGCCTACAGGGACAGCAATTAGTTTGTCGGGTTCTCTGCATTTTGTTTGGTGTCAGAAAGTACCTCTGTTATTTTCACATTTTGTGAATTTTCTGTTGTAGTTGGAGGTGGCTTGCTTGTATCCCACCACGGAGGATATTGGCTGTTTGACATTGAATAGCTTGGACATAGTTTACCGGATGGCCTGTATTAAAAGAGCCTTGAGACGGTTGCCAATGGCTTTGTCCTGGTTGCCGCCAATATTCGTTATCTCGGCGCATATTCTTTGGCTTATCTTTGTACGGACAGTTTGGTCTGTGGTCATTCCGTCTTTTTCGGTTATTAATGTCACTATGAAAATTTGAATTCTGATTGTGATGCTGCCTTGGATTACCATTCAGCTGTTAGTATTCTTCGGCCATCTTATAATCCTTGTTATTATTATCGTTGTATCCACAGTCTTGGTTGTATTGGTTTCTATTACTGTTATTGTTGTAATTGCTGTTTCCATTGTTGTTGTTGTTGTGGTCTTCAGTCCTGAGGCTGGTTTGATGCAGCTCTCCATGCTACTCTATACTGTGCAAGCTTCTTCATCTCCCAGTACGTACTGCAACCTACATCCTTCTGAATCTGCTTAGTGTATTCATCTCTTGGTCTCCCTCTACGATTTTTACGCTCCACCCTGCCCTCCAGTACTAAACTGGTGATCCCTTGATGCCTCAGAACATGTCCTACCAACCGATCCCCTCTTGTAATCAAGTTGTGCCACAAGCTCCTCTTCTCCCCAATCCTATTCAATACCTCCTCATTAGTTATGTGATCAACCCATCTAATCTTCAGCATTCTTCTGTCGCACCACATTTCGAAAGCTTCTATTCTCTTCTTGTCTAAGCTATTTATCGTCCACGTTTCACTTCCATACATGGCTACACTCCATACAAATACTTTCAGAAACGACTTCCTGATACTTAAATCAATATTCGATGTTAACAAATTTATCTTCTTCAGAAACACTTTCCTTGCCATTGCCAGTCTACATTTTATATCCTCTCTACTTCGACCATCATCAGTTATTTTGCTCCCCAAATAGCAAAACTCCTTTACTACTTTTAAGTGTTTCATTCCCTAATCTAATACCCTCAACATTACCCGACTTAATTCGACTACATTCCATTATCCTCGTTTTGCTTTTGTTGATTTTCATCTTATATCCTCCCTTCAAGACACTATCCATTCCGTTCAACTGCTCTTCCAAGTCCTTTGCTGTCTCTGACAGAATTACAATGTCATCGGCGAACCTAAAAGTTTTTATTTCTTCTCCATGGATTTTAATACCTACTCCGATTTTTTCTTTTGTTTCCTTCACTGCATGCTTAATATACAGATTGAATAACATCGGGGAGAGGCTACACCGCTGTCTCACTCCCTTCCCAACCACTGCTTCCCTTTCATGCCCCTCTACTCTTATAACTGCCATTTGGTTTCTACACAAATTGTAAATTCGCTCTTTATATTTTACCCCTGCCACCTTCAAAATTTGAAAGAGAGTATTCCAGTCAACTTCGTCAAAAGCTTTCTCTAAGTCTACAAATGCTAGAAACGTAAGCTTGTCTTTTCTTAATCTAGCTTCTAAGGTAAGCCGTAGGATCAGTATTACCTCACGCGTTCCAATATTTCTACGGAATCCAAACTGATCTTCCCCAAGGTCGGCTTCTACTAGTTTTTCCATTCGTCTGTAAAGAATTCGCGTTAGTATTTTGCAGCTGTGACTTATTAAACTACTGCATAGATGAGCATTTCTCCTCTGTAGTGACGCTACAGAATTCTGTAAAGTGACTTTATGTGGATCACCACAAAGAACTTCATCTGTAAATGTATACTTGTCAACATTCCTCTTCAATGGTGAGAGCTTCTTTAAAGTCTCTAGGCTTCTTCTACGAATTTCACGTTTGCTAAAACGTTCTCTCCTTTCTTCTATTGCAATCGGTGTGTTATCACTGGCGCTACTACCACAAGGCAAATTGCAAGACGGATACGCATCACTCTTAAGGATCAGTTTCCGCGGTAAATTTAACAGTTCTGAAAGTAAGTCCCGGATATAATCCGCTTCCTTGAAATGACGAGAGCATATTATAGCGTTCCCTACGTTCACAGGATCTTTCCTGAAGCATTTTGAAAGCCAAACCTTTTGCAGACTTTCATCACGTGGGAAAGAATGCAACACTATTTCAGTCCCTTTTGTATTGCGATTGTGAGAGTTAGAGCCAACAACAGCACAACCTGGCATTGCTTCCACACGCTCAAATACTTCGGACAAACACTCACTGCAAAAAGATAACCAAACAGAAACGACAGCTCGCACGAAACACAACACGGACGAACCACGACAACACAAGGCACAGACGTACACTTCGCGCGCGCAAAGAGCTGTTCCTCAGTGACGTCATGCGCAGAACGTCAGAAATGGGTTTGCTTCTGCGCAGCAGTTACTGCTCCCTCGTGGTGGACCCGTGTCCACTATGGAGAAGTTCCTGAAGCAGACTTCGCGACCCTCCGACTCTTCCACCACCGCCCTTCTGGGAGAACCGCGTCGGAAACGCTGCACATCCCGGCCTCCCGTCGTGCACAATGCTCCGCCCACCTCGCAACGGGCGAAAGATCGCTTGAATCGCGCCAGCCGCCACAAATCGCCGGTGGATACCACCGGCACTGAAACCGATCATCATGAAGACTGTCCTCCGTCCCGTGTCAGGGTCCGTTCATCCGTGTCATCGTCGTCGTCGTCCGGCGATTCACCTGACCGCCTAGTAATTGATCTTTCTCGTAGTGAGGCGGCGAACACATCGGCTCTGTCTGACCACCACCCGACTGTACCTGCACCTCTCCCTACGCCGTCCCGCCACCGTGGCGAGTCTTCTGGACACCCTGACCCAGTCGGAAAGTCCTCTGGCCGTCGCTCCAGACGCTCCTCCGCCCACGCGGGCTGTGGTGGCAGCGGATCGTGTTCCGATACCCCCCTGCCTGGGGACGCCGCACCGGACGGTCCTGTGGATGAGGAAATGGTTCATGTTCTCGACCCTCCTTCTCAAGAGATCCAGTCAGCCGTCTCAAGAAAGAGAAGATACCCCACATTGTGGTATATAAT
Organism: Schistocerca americana; assembly: GCF_021461395.2. Classification (NCBI taxonomy): domain Eukaryota; kingdom Metazoa; phylum Arthropoda; class Insecta; order Orthoptera; family Acrididae; genus Schistocerca; species Schistocerca americana. Next base: position 501,050,362 of record NC_060126.1, on the reverse strand, counting down.
GTCACTAATTACACGAAACTGAACACTGAGCTCCAGCGCCTCATTGTCGGCCAATTGAGAGCTGTTTACCAACAAGATCATGTGAAATACCTGCTTGACAGTAGGGACGACTATCTTATCATTCTCGATTTCGTAAAATCAAAGGCGATGCCTTACTTTACCCACCAGACGTCGGGTAATCGCTGAACGAAAATCGCCATCAAGGACTTGCCACCAGAGGTTACGGCAGAGGAGGTCAAGGAGGAACTGCTTCGACTCGATTTCGAAGATCCCTAGGTCCACCAGTATAGCAAGAGGAATCCTGAGACCAGGGCATTGATCCCCTGCCCTACCCACGTCGTCTTCCTTTCCCGGAGGGAGGACATAGAGCGGATTTAACAAATCCGGTATCTTCTGTACACGAAAGTCCGGATTGAATCGTACGAGGGCCGCAACGGGCCAGCCATCTGTCGCAAATGCCAACGCTTACGACATACTGGGAATTACTGCTACCTGCCGTTGCGGTGCGTTAAGTGTGCTGGCCCACATTTAGTGGAGAACTGCACACTCCCTGCTTTGGAGAAACCTACCTGTGCCCGGTGTTTGGGAACGACTCACGATCCCCACCACATGGCATCCTGGAGGGGGTGACCTGTTTACCAGAAGGCACTGAAGTCTTCTCGTCCTCCCAAAAGGAAACCAAGAACAAATCGACCTCCCCCACTGCAACGGGACATGATCAACTATCCTGTTTTGTGGGATCAGCCTGGTGCAGTGTCCTCAGTAGACACTCTGGTGCCAGCCACTCAGGCACCAGATAGTTTGGTGGCTCCTGTGCCCCTTCCTGCCCAGACTCCCACGACATCCTTTGCTGCTGCAACCCGGTCGCCTCATTGTCCGTCTTCCGTGGCGGCTCCCACTGCTCACCAACTACAGGAGCCAGCTGCAGCTCCCTCCAGTCCATCTGTGGCTCTGTCTCGGCCCTCTGCCCCTACCCCCACTCTGCCTACTACTACACCTGCACCTGCGCGCCATGGGGGCAAGCAGACCACCCGGGATCCTTCCTCAGTGGTGGAGGCTGATGCATCTTTTCGGGCAGACATGCGCGAAATCCTCCAGGTCACCTCCTTTTTCACGAAACCCCACATCCGGGCTGTTATTCGTGACACTGCACAATAAATCCATCAGCCAGAGGACGGGCTCTCCAAGGTCATCGCCCTAGTGGAGGGGCTTAGTCAAATAGTGTTGTAATGGCGAATGGACCTCCACACTACCACCACCAGTCCCCTCGGGATCTTGTCACCTGCATTTTTAAAGCCAATGACATAAAACAGATGAAGACGGAATTGAACACCTTCCTCCATGACCATCGCGTGGATGTTTTACTGGTCACAGAAACACACCTCAAACCGGCAGACGATTTCCGCCTTCGCAACATGGTGTGTTACTGCTCTGACCGCCTCAACCACCGTGGTGGAGGCACAGCTGTGTTCCTCAACAAAACTCTTGTCCATACCCAAGAGACTCTCCAGCCAATGGAACACATAGTGGCCACAGCAGTTACCATCTCCACATGCCTTGGTCCCATTACCTTTGCAGCAGCGTATTTGAGCCCAAATAAGCCACTGCTGGAAACAGACCTCCGCACATTATCATCCTTTGACAGGCTCATCATTGGGGCAGATCTCAATGCCAAGCACCCAGCTAGGAATTCTCGCATCTCTAACCCCAAAGGCCGGCTCCTCCTTGACCTGGAGGATACTGTAACACTATCGGTCTATGGCCCCCATGAACCAACCCATATCCCAGTCCGTACTAACTGCCAGCCAGACGTTCTGGATCTGGCCATCTTCAAAAACATCACCGCTCAGTGTTCACTGGATGTTCTCCATGAACTAGCCTCTGACCATGAGCAAGTACTCTTGCACCTCACCAATGCTGCCCTTTCATTTGATGTTCGTTCCACTGCGACCCTCAGCAACTGGGGCAAGTTTGCCAGGGTACTTAATAACACAACTCGACACGACCTCGATTTGACAACACAGGCCAATATAGTCCGTGCTGTGGATTAACTTACCGCCAAAATACAGAAAGCAGTGAAACTCTCCACCTCCACTGCACCTCGGAATTTAACATCCTTGGACGACTTGCCCCCTCTGTTACGAGAGCTGAAGGTGCAAAAGAACCGCTACCACCGGCGGTGGAAGCAGTTTCATGACCTTCAGGACAAACGCCAAATGAGACGCCTCCAGCGCGAATTCTGCCACTGGCTCGCCGACTGGAGGTCCGAACAATGGGAGGACAGGATGTCCACATTCCTACCCACCAAAAATCTGACTGGGCTGTCATTTGCACCCTGCGGCGTTCTATGCCAGCGACTGCCCATCCTATTCGCACGGCAGTGGGCTTGTCATATGATACCCTCCAAATTGTGGAAACGCTAGCAGATGCATTCGAGACCCAAAACCGCCCTCTTGTCCAGGACCCTTCGCCAAACGAACTACAGGAAGAACACGAAGTCCTGACAGCTGTTGCCGCTTTCCGCAACCGCCCACCCCAGTCTGCTCCCCTTCTTCCGTCCATGGCAGAAATTCAATGCATCGTTCGACGGAAACGTGGCCGGTCGGCCCCTGGATTGGACAAAATTTTAAATAAAGATCTTTGCCACCTTCCCTGCACACCACTCATCTTGTTCACCAAGATTTTAAACTGTTGTCTCACGTCTGGCCTTTCCCCCCCTCAGTGGAAAGAAGCCAAGCTGATTGCGATCCCCAAGAGGTTCAAGGACCCTACGGTCCCCACCAACAACAGGCCCATCAGCCTCCTAAATACTATGGCGAAGGTCCTTGAATCAGTGATCCTTCACCGACTTTCCCAATCTCTCCCGGCAGCTGGGACGATCCGTCCTGAACAGTTTGGATTCGATTCGCACCTCTCTGCCGAACTTCAGGTCCTACGGATCACTGAACACATCTGCAAAGGCTTCAACGCCGCCAAGTCGACAGCTGCCGTTTTTCTGGACTTGCAAAACGCCTACGACAAGATCTGGCAAGACAACCTCGTACACAAGATGCTGACTCAGACCCCTATACCGTATATTTATGTCAAGATCGTGGATGACTTCCTCCGTGTTGGTACTTTCCTAGTGGATCAACGGGGAATGCGTTCTGGCATTCGCCAACTGTCGGCAGGCACTCCACAAGGATCGGTGCTATCTCCCATCCTTTTTAATATCTATGTAAACCGCCTCCAGCGACAGGTGGACGCCACCATCACCTGGTACCGGACAAACAAAATAGCTCTCAATGCCGCCAAAACTACGGGTGCCCTGGTACCCGACAACCACCTATCTCGGGGTCCAGATGGACCACAAGTTGCTCTTCCACTGTCATGCGGAGTATGTCACCAACAAGGGGCAAAAGCTAACCAGGGCTTTGTACCCGCTCTTTCGCAGTAGGGAACTTAACCTGCATACCAAGCTCCGCATTTACCGAACAGTTATCCTGCCTGCCCTCACGTATGGATCTGCTGCATGGGCCACGATTAGTGTCACCAGGATGCGGACATTGCAGCGCCTGCAGAACAAGGTGCTCAGGTGGAGCCTGCACGCCCCGCCACTCACGAGAATTGTCACTCTCCACGAGGAAGTGGATATCGTCTCAAACGTCCCCTTTCAACGAAACGTCCCATTAGAAAAATTACAAATGACTGTGCTTGTACTGACACACAATATTTTTTAGCGCAACGCAATCTGACTTTCAGAATTCCCTACAAAAGAATGGCCCTGACTAACATTAAACTATACCTTTCACAAATCACTAAATCACTTACCTCACAAAAATCTTCGTAACTCGAACTACTGCAATACAGCGAGCGACACTACTGCCAGCTAAATGAAAGATTCAAACTACGGAAGCCACTAACTACTGATAGGCATAGTTAGCAAATGAAAGATTTTAATAGAGAACAAACAATGTATTTACCTCAATAGTGTTGAAAAATCATAATATACATAGGAGTTCATGACATCCAGTTTTAAAAATTTCCAAACTCCGCCATTTCTCTCCCCACATCCACCACTGCTGGCGGCTCACCTCCAACTGCGCAACGCTACGCGCTGTTAACAGCCCAGCTGCCCAACACTACAATGGCAGACAACAATGCAAACTAGCCACAGACTGCACACAGCACAGTCAGTTATTCTCACACAGAGCGCTACGTGGCGTTACCAATAAGAAAACCTAAACAGCCTACTTACACGTCCCCCTAAAGACGACCATACGCAACAACGCGCGGCGGCTCTATGAGAAAGTGGATGCCTTGCGGGACACTGTCCATGGGTTACGCCACGTTGGGACCACACTTCCACGCCGCTGGCATCGACATCCGGTTCTCCTAACCATCCTAGAGGAATCGGATTCTGACCATGGCTAACGATAGGCCTGGCACGCCCACCACGGACACATCCTTTGGCGGGACTAGCCCCCATTCTACGTCCAGTACTTTCCCTCCCTATCTGCCCACGTTAGGCTAAATTTCTCTGCCTGACTGATGTAGTACTGTCACCGTCAGAGGGTGGTACGGGACTACAAGTCCCACCGCCACACCTCCAAAGTGAATTGCAGTGACGCAGTCACTGCCCTGTGGAAATTTACTGCCTCACCAACGCAGTTACACCCAAATAGACCGGTGAAGCTGTATTTTAACATATCACAAAAAAAAAAAGAATCTGAGTTGAATGCAACGAATGTTGCCTATGTGCAGCTGCAAAATTACACAAATCAAACATGAATCTGTGTTCCTACCTTTATACTCCTCGAAAGTGGTCAGCAGTGCTCTATTTGATTCGTCTGTAGCACCAGGTCTAGTATTAGTAGTAACAGCAACTCGGTGGACAGGTGTCAATGTTCTTGAAAAACAATACATACAAATAATTATTAAGTTGTTGTGGCAATTTATACCTGTAATAAATTACAAATTTTTGGTGTTATAATTTAATTTAAATGAACAAATGTGCATTGGTGGTCCCTGTTCGGGCGCCAGTGTGGCGGTTTTTGTGTATCATCAACATCGACAAGTGCAATGAATATGGATGATACGATACTCTATTGTATTTTTTTTAGCAGTTGCATTGATTTGATTTTGTAAATGATACTGACAATATTATAAACATGTATAATGCATTATTCAAACTACAACGTCTCCCAGATAATTATTTTGTTCAAATTGCACACGAATTCCACCTGACGTAGTGTAATAATGTTGACTGTAAGCAGTGTTCACATCTCTAAAATTACAGATCGTACATCAGAGCTTTTATAATTTTTTGTCTTCGATGGATTTAATTATTCTTAGCAAATTGATCATGAAAAGGAACCACAGAATACCACCCGCACACAACACTGACATATGCTAACAAAAAATATTTTTCTCCGTGATTCGTCCGTAGTTTAATTTTGGCCTCATACATCAGCAATGAAATCTTGTTTAACAATAAATACCATCAGCACTGTTCTTAGAAAATGCACTGTGATTCGATTAATTTTTTTTTCTTTTATAAATAGAATTCAGTACCACCGGTGCACATTTATTTCGTACACATCGTAATATTGTTTGCAGTTTCAAGTAATTTAAATTTGCCACTGTAATAAAAGTTAAGATGGCGGCCAACAAAAGATAGAGGATTTCTTTTTAATTAAGATTTTCCTTTTCCCAATAAATAGTTAATCATTTAAATTGATGCCACCAATAAAAATTTTTGTAATTGTTTTGCGAATTAGTTTAACACAAACCCATGCTATTTTCAACTAGAAATACAGACGAAGTTGCTATATAATGGCAACTAACAATGGCTGCGCTTCTTGCAGCTATGATAAAACAATTAATACAACATTATAATTAAAAGAGGAAGTGAATTTTCAATAATTAATCATAAATAGTTTTAACGCATTTGGCTCTATTTGTTTTTACCAGCAAATGAACATAAAAGTACAATAATTTTACATCAAATGTTTTTCATTTAACAGACCTCAAATCGATTCGCGTCTTGCGCCGGCGATTTACATCAGAAGAAGACGACAAAAGGGTACAAAACAAAAGAAAAGAATGACATATATTAACAAAGAATGTGAGACAAATATTGTCTCTGTTTTACATAATTATCATCTTTTTAACAAATAATTACATAATTGAATGAATATTATCCACACGTTCATATTCCACTCGTAATAAAAAAATATATATATATCGTGAATGTTATACTATTTGAACCATTTTTGAAAAACACAAACCTTAGGATAACTTTGCTGTCTTTCTGTCTCTGTGTGTGTAGAACTGTTAAAAACTCTCGTCAGCATTGGGTAGACGTATCAAGTTAAGCCGCCCATTGTGACCGAGTGGTCCTAGGCGCTTCAGTCCGAAACCGCGCTGCTGCTGTGGCCGCAGGTTCGAATCCTTCCTCAGCCATGGATGTGTCTGATGTCCTTAAGTTAGTTAGGATTATGTAGTTCTAAGTCTAGGGGACTAATGACCTCAGATGTTAAGTCCCATAGTGCTTAGAACCAGTTGAACCATTTTATCAAGTTAAAATTTGTGCCACGTACTATGGTCTTGGCGGTGTAAAAAACTGAAACTTATAAGTCAGTGCAGTCGAAAAATATGCCCATTTATGTCACGTATCTTGATACTCTCAGACTCACTATCAAGACTTATAGAGTACTTCACGTTGACCTGGAGTCACGAAATTCGGCAAGACGCAAGATTTCACAAAATAAGTAAGGGAAAAAAAACAGGAAATTGTTAGTTTGTAATTGCATCACACGAAAAAAATACTTGTTTTATTTTTTACCTGAATGTCTGTGTTAAGAAACCTTTTCTAAGACAGTACAACAAGCGTGAAATTAAACAAAAAAATTAAAATTAAAATAAAACATTCTCTAAAGTCTTGGAATTTCTGAGACTGATATCGTGTCAGTATCAGTGTAGATAACTAGGAAAAATTGTCTAGATTCTCGATTCCTGCGTTGGATGAAGCGTCTATATACATACTTAAGTCTGTAGAGAATCCCGGGCCTACTCACGCCTAGCCTGCTATTTACGAATATTTTACAACGAAATTAGCCAGACAGCCGTGCAATTGAGATGTTATTCCATTTTATTTTCGCTATCAGTTTCGGCAATTCATTACGCCATCTTCAGGTCCCATATGCACCTCCAAAAAATAATCGATGTTGGCATACTGGGGCCGTATGTTTCTGGATGTCGTGAATTCGTAGCTCAAGTGCTTCCTTCAAATACCTGCCTGCAATTCTCTGATGCTGGGCTACGACTTTCCATTTCAACGTTTCCAAGTATGTCTTGACTGGTTTTGCGACTGGTTTTGCGACTGTGATGCTGCCCCGCTCAAATGCGTGAACTGATTTCTATAACGATCTCCGGTGATTATTTCCGTCAGTTTCAGTAGCTTCGAAATCCTGTCTCTTCTACCGCCATGCCGATGTTTCACGTCAAAATCACCATTCTTGAAGCACCGAACTGTTCTCTGAACATTCCTTCACTGATAGGTGCATCATCGTAGGTTTTAGCCAGCATTGTATGAGCCACAGTCGCAGTTTTCTTTGTGTGAAAGCAGAAAACTAAAACTTTCCGCAGATGAGGATAATCGGACTTGTAAGTTGACATATTCGACCGAGAATAAATTTGTGATGCAATCACACATTGACTAATATTTTGATGGCGCTATGTTTACGAACGCCTAAGCTTTTTGTATGACACTTTTAACGACCCGCCGTCTGCACCAACATATGCCGCTGCTGCCACCTACTGCAAAACGGCGGCAGCGGAGTGGTGTACCCAATAAGAGTATAGCTCAGGTTGCTGCGAGTGAAGCAAAGACATTCATAGCTCTTTGCTTGCACAAATATTCGGCTGTTTATTTCCGAATATGTCACTGTATCCGAGGATGTGCTTAGACAAAAACCTAAGAGGACAGCTGAAATTGCTGCGAGTGAAACATTGGGTTTCTTCGTTGTCACAAATATGTAGCTGCTTGAGAAGAGGAGGGGAGAGCAGGCTTTGCACGCGCGCATGGTGAAGTGCGAGTACGGTGCAAGCAGCCTGTTTATGTGTTTGTATGTTGGCAGCGCTATACACTGCATTAATATCTCTGACAGCGTTCTGCGCCCTCTGTAAGAGACTCTGTGGCTGGTCGGACTGGCAGTTTGAAGTTGTCAGCAGTGATGGTGGTTAGAGGTTAATAGTTAGGAGAGATGGAAGCTAGAAGTATTAGTAGCGGGAGCGGACGGTCTGCATGTATGTCCGTCATGGAGATTTAATATTGGTTGGATATGGATTGTAGTTTGATAATGGAGTTATGGACGAGTGTATAAATTTTGGAACTGGATGTCACATGATGAAGGTAAAATCTGCTAAATACATTCCAGAATGAGATTTTCACTCTGCAGAGGAGTGTGCGCTGATATGAAACTTCCTGGCAGATTAAAACTGTGTGCCGGGCCGAGACTTGAACTCGGGACCTTTGCCTTTCGCGGGCAAGTGCTCTACAACTGAGCTGCCCAAGCACGACTGACGCCCGGTGTTCACAGCTTTATTTCTGCCAGTACCTCGTCTCCTACCTTCCAAACTTTACAGAAGCTCTCCTGCGAACCTTGCAGAACTAGCACTCCTGAAAGAAAGGATATTGCGGAGACATGGCTTAGCCACAGCCTGGGGGATGTTTCCGGAATGAGATTTTCATTCTGCAGCGGAGTGTGCGCTGATATGAAACTTCCTGGCAAATTAAAACTGTGTGGCGGACCGAGACTCGAACTCGGGACCTTTGCCTTTCGAGGGCACGTGCTCTAAATACATTGTTTACTCTGCAACAAAATCTTCCCTTTGCTAACCACGTGCCTATTAGTAGTCAGAACTTACAGTAGTTACAATCCTTTTATTTAGCTGGCTGTATACATGCTACATTTCCTGCAGTTCGTGTCATGACGATTTTCTGTGAGGTCAGTGGCTTATGAAATGTATGGGTTATTGTTAGGATTTCTTCTAATTCAGGGCCATTCTTTTGTGTTAATTAATAGATTGCGTTATCAGTATATTTTGTGGGTCATTAATAAATAGAATAAGTCTGAGCTGTATTTGTCAGGGAAAACTCTATAGGTCGGTGTTGAAACGATATAGACAGTCAAAATGACACTACGTTAGTTTCACTCACCAGTTTTAGATAGTTCAGTCGAATTAAGCAACTTAAGTAAAAGCGTAGAAGTTTCACCTTCTCAGTTATTTCAGTTTAAGTAAAAAATTATATTATGAAGTTTCAACGGGTACAGGTACGGCTACGGACTCTGACATTCAGCATGACGTCACAAGTGTGTGCGTGAGGCGTGGCTGCTGTGTGGAGCGGTTGGTGTCTATTCGAGCCAGACGGACAGCGGTCGCAGTCGAAGTGGAGACGTGGTTTTCTGCTTACCAAGAGGAGAGCTACCTGAGTGCTTTTACAGATGACGGTTGCACGGTTTATACAGTGCACTGTGTGCTGTACGAGTGTGTTTGCCAGACACAAATACTGCCTGTCGTGTGACAAGTAGCGGTTGTACGCTGATGGCATAGAGGAGTGCAAGTGTGTGCATTGCGACCGAGAACATGTCTGTTTGCCGACTACACGCTGTGAGTGTGATTTATTGTGTTTTGTTTAAACTGCAGTGTGAGCGGGCGACTGCTGAGAATTTATCTTGTTGCTTGTTCGATGTGAATAATCAGTTCTTTGTGTTATTGTTTAAAAATTTATTAATATATAAGCGTAGGTAGTCTGTAGAGAGTTGCGTGTAGCTTGTTGTGGTAGCTATCTGGTGACGGTAGTAGTACTAGACGAATGTGTAGATGTGTGGAATGATCCTAGTTATGTCTAAAATTGTTTTGTCGTCTTGTGCTTTATTGCTGACGTTCTATCAGATACTGGCCTTACCCAGACACACATTGCTGTGGCTCATTCTGGTTAAATGGGATGCAAGAAAAGAAAAGGCACACGTTTCTAATATATAAGGAAACAGGACATACGTCCTAATCCAGGGCCCTGTCCATCTTCTTCCCCCCTGTCTTTCTCCATTTTCTCCTTCTTCCCCTTCTCTCTGCCAATCACCTCATCACCCCACTCACTGTCGTGTCTTCTCCTTCCCTGTTCATTACCTCCTCCCCCCCTCTCTCTGTCAATTTTCCAAGCCCAGATCTAGGGAAGGGGGGGGGGAGATGGGAGGGGGGATAAATCGGGGTATGTGCCCCGTGCGGCAGTTTCAGTGGGCGCCAGTTTCGTGTTCTTGAAGAAAACAACGTTGTTTCACAAATCGCTTAGCATCCAGTACACGCTGATCTATCGATTATTCATATGATTTAGAAACGCATCCCCGCTGATTTTTTGAACACATTCTAAGTTGATTTCTGAACGAATCATAAGTTGACTTTTGAAATCTTCAACTTTTGTAGTCCCGTCTTCCTCAGTTGCGTGTAACATTACGGTATATTGATAATTTTTACTTATGGATTGTCTGACAGAAACTGAATAAAACACAATTTTAGTGCCATACGCGTTTCGCCATTATTTTCTGCAAGGTATCATCAGTGGCAAGTTGCGTGGACAATTTCTTACATATTACGCTCCTGTTGCATTTTTGGTGTTGTCATTCTTCTTATGAATGCCAATTTTCGGTTTTTTCCCACATTCCACAGCACTATGAACTGAACGCTTGTTTCAATGAAACGTTCAGTTCATAATGCTGCGGAATGTGGGAAAAAAACCGCAAAATTGGCTTTCGTAAGAAGAAGAACACCACCAAAAATGTAACAGAAGCGTAATATGTAAGAAATTGTCCACACAACCTGCCACTGATGATGCCTTGCAGAAAATAAAGGCGAAACGCGTATGGCACTAAAATTGTGTTTTATTCAGTTGCTGTCAGACGGTCCATAAGTAAAAATTATCAATACACCGTGGCTTTTGAAAGCGTGCTTAGTGTGTGATGTCTTTGTTAGGGGAAACCCCGTCGCATCTAGAAATAAAAAACTTTCCGGATGACAGAAAGGGACGGAGCTGTACGAGACGAGCCGAATAGATCCGAACAGGTGAATGCCAATCGCTCTTTGTTTACGTAGTTCACTGAGTGTGCGAATGATCACCGTTGTTATAATTATTAGCGAAATCCATAGATTCAGACTACCAGAATGGAAATAAAGGACTAACGGGAATAACAAATAAGAAAGATTACATATTATCTTTGTGGTGTATCGAAGAAAATGATACATCGAAAGAAAATTTTTGCCAGAAGGCTTCATTGCTAAGGACCAGTTGCACAGTCACACCGGCCGACTGGGAACAGGAAAGGCACCACAGAACATTTTAATTTTCACAGTCCCGGATATAGGTTTGATGGCTTCAATTACAAAATATACTCGATTGAATTCCACAGTGACGTGCGATAGAAGAATGCTGTGTGAAGAAGTGTCGCACTCCACTATGGCACACTTAAAAGCAAATAAAATATCTTACGTTTCCTCATACATACATCTCTACCAAACTCTTCAGAAAGATTTGCGCTACAAAATGAACTTATTTTTGAAAAATCGTTTCTTTTTAATTTTTGATGTCCTACCTCAAACACTCGAGGGACGGGGGGGTGGGGGGTGTTTCCGCTATCAAGCTTTTACCCTGGTTCGGAAATATCGGTAGATCCGGGGCTGCCATCTTTTCCCCCCTGTCCATCTCCTCTGACCCCTGATCATCATCTCCTTTCTGCTCCCTACATCAATTCCGCGCCACTTCTTTATCCATCTCCTCTCAACCCCTCCTTCTCCCTTCTCTTACTGTGAGTGTTGTTTGTTATTAGTGCATTATCCAGTTTCTGTTACAGCATTCCAAACGCAAGCCAATAACCCAGAATACATCTTTCCCGTTTTCTGTAAAAACCGTCTGTGTGAAAGAAAAATCAAACACAATTAATGCTAAAAATATTCCGGTTGGTCAGAAATAATCTCAACAACTTTTAAGGGTGGTGCAAGTAGGTTATACTAAGAAATTACTGTTAGGAAAAAAATTCGACATTTTGCGCCTTTTCCGAGTTAGCATTTAAGTTACCCCGTTAGGCCCGACAGAAAAAAATTCGACATTTTGCGCCTTTTCCGAGTTAGCATTTAAGTTACCCCGTTAGGCCCGACAGAGCCGGTCTCGCCAAATGTGTTCTTCGTTTAGTTTCCAAAAACCGAGCAAGAGAGCGATACAGAAATTGGACATGGGACGGTACTAAGGTCCGAACCCGAGCCAAAAGCTGAGCAGTCTCGTGCGCTGGCGTCGATGCTACACTAATTATATGTGGCGGACCACTTGAATTTCGGCTCGCGATAACATGATTGACTCACTTAAATGCTAATTGATCCGGAAACGGTGCAGATCGTCGAATTTTTTTTCTTTAAGAACTATCTCTCAGCACAACCTGTCCTGTAACACCCTTACCAGATTTTCAGACTGTTTCTGACCACCCAGAATATAATGAGAAAGAATATACATACTTGTATCAAGCATAGGCCTTAATTTGAGAGAGGAATTTCTGAGAATGTAGGTTTGGAGCACAGCATTGTTTGGTAGCGAAACATGGACCGTGGGAAAACCGGAACAGAAGAGAAACTAAGAATTAAGGAATGAGGAGGTTCTCCGCGGAATTGGCGAGGGAAGGAATATACAGAAAACACTGGCTGGAAGACGGGTCAGTATGACAGGACACGTAAAGAGATCAAGGATTAACTGCTATGATATTAGAGGGAACTGCAGGGGGTAAAGCTGTAGTGGAAGACAGAGACTGGAATATATCCAGAAAGTGTAATTCAGGACTTAGACTGCAAGTGCCAAGTGCTACTGTGAGATGAAAAGGTTGGCACAGCACAGGAATTCGTCGCGGGCCGCATAAAAAAATGAAGTTTTTGAAATCACAACATCTGAAAACAGCAGTCACATCAGACATGTATATTAGTGGACCTGGCAATATCCGCTGGTTTCGCAAAAGATGAGGAAACAAAAAAAACTATTAGAAAAGAAATGAATATAAAAATTGGAATCCCGTACTGTATATAATTGTGGTAAGGCCTGATTTCTACGCTTGACAGTTTTGATTGCAGCTTAAATTTGTAACGCTGTAAACAACTTACTTAGTGAGACAGTATCGATTCCATGGACCATACGACGATATTCATTAGCGTCTCTCAAAGAAACCTGGTTTAACTAAATTTAAAATTCTGTTTGAATTAATTGCGAGCTACTAATTTGTGGTTATTAATATATAATTAGTTTCTACGCAAGCATCATTTTTAACCCCTCGTATTACACGTAAAGCTGTGAAAAAACCTGTTCTCCGCAAATTGCTGGCGGATGCAAATCTGGCTTTTAAATGCGTGTCATTCGATAGACTAACGGCTACGGCGCCCATAGTGTGGTATTTCGAAGCGCCAAAAAACAGTTCGAATTGGAAGTATTCTTTTGCTAAGCGGACTATGCCCCTGGAGCCACCTTAATACAGGGTGACAATTATTGAACTATACGAAATAAAATCGTCATAACGTCTGAACGGCTTGCGTTCGGAAGTTCAGACTGCACGGTTGGCCGTCGGGCATGACGGGAATTAATATGCATATGTACGGTTTGGTTCAGCGACGAAGCCCGCTTTCATTTGGATTGGTTCGTCAATAATCAAATTTGGCGCATTTACAGGACTGAGAATCCGTATTTCGCTATCGAGAAGTCTCTTCATCGTCAACAGGTGACTGTGCGGTGTGCAATTCCCTGTCACGGAGTAATCTGTGCGGTATTCCTTGATGGTACGGTGGCTAGCGAACGGTACGTGAAGGTTTTGGAAGATGACTTCATTCCCATTATCCAAGGTGACCCTGATTTCGACAAGATGTGGTTCATGCAAGACGGAGCTCGACACCATCGAAGCAGGAGAGTGATGTCCTGGAGGAGCACTTTGGGGCCCGCATTCTGGATCTGGGGTACCCACAAGCCACTGACATGGGCCTCGATTGGCCGCCATATTCTCCGGATTTGAACACTTGCGAGTTCTTTTTGCGGTTCTATATCAGAGATAAGGTGTACAGCAATAACCCCAAATACCCCAAAACCATTGCTGAGCTGAAAACAAGAGCATCAAATCTGTTCAAATGCGTGTGAAATCTTATGGCACTTAACTGCTAAGGTCATCAGTCCCTAAGCTTCCAGAATGAGATTTTCGCTCTGCAGCGGAGTGTGCGCTGATATGAAACTTCCTGGCAGATTAAAACTGTGTGCCCGACCGAGACTCGAACTCGGGACCTTTGCCTTTCGCGGGCAAGTCCTCTACCATCTGAGCTACCGAAGCACGACTCACGCCCGGCTCTCACAGCTTTACTCCTGCCAGTACCTCGTCTCCTACCTTCCAAATTTTACAGAAGCTCTCCTGCGAACCTTGCAGAACTAGCACTCCTGAAAGAAAGGATATTGCGGAGACATGGCTTAGCCACAGCCTGGGGGATGTTTCCAGAATGAGATTTTCACTCTGCAGCGGAGTGTGCGCTGATATGAAACTTCCTGGCAGATTAAAACTGTGTGCCCGACCGAGACTCGAACTCGGGACCGAGTTCGAGTCTCGGTCGGGCACACAGTTTTAATCTGCCAGGAAGTTTCAGTCCCTAAGCTTACACACTACTTTACCTAAATTATCCTAAGGACAAACACACACACACACACACACCCATGCCCGAGGGAGGACTCGAACCTCCGCCGGGACCAGCCGCACAGTCCATGACTGCAGCGCCTTAGAACGCTCGGCTAATGAGATCATCGATGTTCCGACACTTCAGCATGTCATGCAGAATTTCTCTATTCGTCTCCACTACATCATCACCAATGATGGCAGGCATATCGAACATGTCATAACCGAAATCCTTATATCTGTAGTGACGTTTAAATGTTGAATAAAGTATGTGCACGATGTAGTTCATATACGTAGTTGATTGTCACCCTGTACATAACAAGTATTAGTTGCACTCAAAAGTAATCACAGCACGCGTTGAGACTTTTATCCCACAGGAATGCGAGAGATAAATTCCTGTTTCGTAGGACACGGTCGACTGGTGACGAATCCACAATCTCACCCTTCTTCGTCCGACTGAAACCTGGGTCTACGAGGGTTTTTCTTCAAGAGGTCAAAGATGTGAAAATCACACGGTGAAAGATCCAGGATGTGTGGAGGATGCTGAAGCGCAGCCTTCGTCCAATTAGAAGTCTGTATGTGCGCGTGGGGAGGGGGCGGACGGTATCGTACAACGGGTAATTCCGTCCGACAACATTCCTGGGCGTTTTGACTTTATGGCGCGTCACAGTTTCAGCAAAGTGTCATGGCACTGCTGAGCAGTAATGTGGTTCCACGCTCGAGGAACTGGACGAGGAGAGGGCCCCTGCAGTCGAAAAAGAAGGTAGTCATGACTTTACGTGGTGCCAACATTTCGAGCCCAAGGGTAAACGGCAAACCAAAAGTGGAAACATCCCACATCTACGCCCACAAAGAACTACAAAGTTGTTCACACGATTCCCGGTAAGCTGCCCAAACAATCGTCCCCACGCAGGCAATCGGGTGAAGGCTTCGATTCGGTTGTGAAACACTGCAACATTCGTCGTACAGCTCGAATCTTCCACCGTGTGATTTTCACATCTTTGATGGCTTCAAGAAAGATATGCGTGGACGTCGGTTTGAGTCGGACGAGGAAGCGCAAGAGTAGGTGCGGCTGCAAATCCGTCAGTTGGTAATTACGTCTGTGGCAGGTGTTCGGTTTTCATTTGACTGCCGCCTATAAATTAGAGCGTTTGCCTGATGTTGAAGTTTTACTGCGCACCATTTTAAGCAGAAGTTAGTTTTCCGCGCGTCCAAATGTCTATTGCGTCATATCTCTCGAAGTATGTGTCGTAAAATGTTGTGATTTTGTAGATACATTCACTGGCGTTATGTTGCTACCGTCTGTGTTGCGAATAGAGTCGTTAGGGAAGAAGTAATAAGATTAAAACGTCATGTCTGTGCTAAAGTTTTACTGCATGAACAGTGGAAATGTAGCAAGTGATAAACTTTTTTTCTGTCATCGCTTTGTGGGTGAAAGGGGGGTGTCAGCAAGCAGAATTTCTTAAAGGGAGAAATCATGGGTGAAGTTTCTTGGAAGGCGTTAAGTACTCTCAGTTTCAAATACTGGATGAATAAATTCCGGGTATTTGCGCTCCGTCAGTTACGCTGACTCCAGACAAACACACGTTTTCTCACTGTATTACTTGTCTTATTGTGTTAAACTTTTGATCTAAGATTATATCTCTTATTGAATGGATTATGACTGAATTTGAAGTTATTAAATTCGATCAATAACTACACGAAATATCGATTGTTAAATTTTGTTGCCCTTGAAGCCGTTAGGTAAGCACCTTGCAACTGTTTGTGGGTTCCAGATTCCAGAATAGTCGCTTTTCAGTAATATACACTCCTGGAAATGGAAAAAAGAACACATTGACACCGGTGTGTCAGACCCACCATACTTGCTCCGGACACTGCAAGAGGGCTGTACAAGCAATGATCACACGCACGGCACAGCGGACACACCAGGAACCGCGGTGTTGGCCGTCGAATGGCGCTAGCTGCGCAGCATT
Source organism: Schistocerca americana (assembly GCF_021461395.2). Classification (NCBI taxonomy): domain Eukaryota; kingdom Metazoa; phylum Arthropoda; class Insecta; order Orthoptera; family Acrididae; genus Schistocerca; species Schistocerca americana. The sequence continues at coordinate 501,033,675 of NC_060126.1, read as the reverse complement.
TGTGCACCGCCGCCGTCAGTTAAAAAAAAATGGTTCAAATGGCTCTGAGCACTATGGGACTCAACTGCTGTGGTCATAAGTCCCCTAGAACTTAGAACTACTTAAACCTAACTAACCTAAGGACATCACACACATTCATGCCCGAGGCAGGATTCGAACCTGCGACCGTAGCGGTCGTGCGGTTCCAGACTGTAGCGCCTTTAACCGCTCGGCCACTCCGGCCGGCCCGCCGTCAGTGTCAGCCAGTTTGCCGTGGCATACGGACCTCCATCGCAGTCTTTAACACTGGTAGCATGCCGCGACAGCGTGGACGTGAACCGTATGTGCAGTTGACGGACTTTGAGCGAGGGCATATAGTGGGCATGCGGGAGGCCGGGTGGACGTACCGCCGAATTGCTCAACACGTGGGGCGTGAGGTCTCCACAGTACATCGATGTTGTCGCCAGTGGTCGGCGGAAGGTGCACGTGCCCGTCGACCTGGGACCGGACCGCAGCGACGCACGGATGCACGCCAAGACCGTAGGATCCTACGCAGTGCCGTAGGGGACCGCACCGCCACTTCCCAGCAAATTAGGGACACTGTTGCTCCTGGGGTATCGGCGAGGACCATTTGCAACCGTCTCCATGAAGCTGGGCTACGGTCCCGCACACCGTTAGGCCGTCTTCCGCTCACGCCCCAACATCGTGCAGCCCGCCTCCAGTGGTGTCGCGACAGGCGTGATTGGAGGGACGAATGGAGACGTGTCGTCTTCAGCGATGAGAGTCGCTTCTGCCTTGGTGCCAATGATGGTCGTATGCGTGTTTGGCGCCGTGCAGGTGAGTGCCACAATGAGGACTGCATACGACCGAGGCACACAGGGCCAACACCCGGCATCATGGTGTGGGGAGCGATCTCCTACACTGGCCGTACACCACTGGTGATCGTCGAGGGGACACTGAATAGTGCACGGTACATCCAAACCGTCATCGAACCCATCGTTCTACCATTCCTAGACCGGCAAGGGAACTTGCTGTTCCAACAGGACAATGCACGTCCGCATGTATCCCGTGCCACCCAACGTGCTCTAGAAGGTGTAAGTCAACTACCCTGGCCAGCAAGATCTCCGGATCTGTCCCCCATTGAGCATGTTTGGGACTGGATGAAGCGTCGTCTCACGCGGTCTGCACGTCCAGCACGAACGCTGGTCCAACTGAGGCGCCAGGTGGAAATGGCATGGCAAGCCGTTCCACAGGACTACATCCAGCATCTCTACGATCGTCTCCATGGGAGAATAGCAGCCTGCATTGCTGCGAAAGGTGGATATACACTGTACTAGCGCCGACATTGTGCATGCTCTGTTGCCTGTGTCTATGTGCCTGTGGTTCTGTCAGTGTGATCATGTGATGTATCTGACCCCAGGAATGTGTCAATAAAGTTTCCCCTTCCTGGGACAATGAATTCACGGTGTTCTTATTTCAATTTCCAGGAGTGTAGATAGATGATAAAAGACATTGATAGCACATCATGATAACTGGGGAAAATAAAGTTCTTTTAGATTATTGAGGATAAAAAACGAAAAAAAGCTAGCAAGAATAAATCACTTTTTACTGAAGTGATACAGTTTTCCGATTACACGGTATAATAGCTTTTGTAATGTAAAGATTAAGCTTCTTCTTCTTGTTTCTCCTGACCTTTGTCCGGTATATTCATGGGGTCGGGATATTAATTACTGTGTTTAGCGATGTTACTGGTCTAGGGATGGCGTCTTTGATTACTAACAAAAACGTTTTCGGTCCCGGGTTCGAACCCCACCACAGCTTACATTTTGAATTAAATCATCAGCAATGGTGGCTGAAGATTTCCAGGATAAGAAGACGCCCTCATTTTACCAACGTCCTTGTCAAAGAGGGGGGAGGAGCGGACAGAGGTTTAGGGCACTATCTTGCCCTTAAAGGCGGAAGAATCTGTAATGATCAAAGGCAAGAGCACGCAGAAGGCTATGGAAACCACTGCATTAAAGATACGTACTGTGTATCCAGGGAACATGTGGATTGTAACGAAAAAGTCTCATGAAGATTTCTCCATTGGCAAAAGATTCCCGACTAGTCCACGACTCAGATCTCCGGGAGTGGACTGCCAAAAGGGAAGTGACCATGAGAAAAATATTGAATAAGTAACTAAAAGGTAATGTTCTACGAGCAGGGGGCGGAATGTCAGAAGCTTGAACGCGATTGGGTTCAAAAATGGTTCAAATGGCTCTGAGCACTATGGGACTTAACATCTATGGTCGTCAGTCCCCTAGAACTTAGAACTACTTAAACCTAACTAACCTAAGGACATCACACAACACCCAGCCATCACGAGGCAGAGAAAATCCCTGACCCCGCCGGGAATCGAACCCAGGAACCCGGGCGTGCGATGCGATAACGCTACCGCACGACCAAGAGATGCTGGCAAACGCGGTTGGGGAACTAGAAAATCTGATAAGGTAAATGCTAAGGCTCAATCTAGATATTGTGGGGGTCAGCGAAGAGCACAAGGATTTCTGGACAGATCGGTACAGGGTATTACCAACAGCAGCAGAAATTGGTATAACGCGAGTAGGATTCGTGATGAATAGGAAGGTAGGGCAGAGGGTGTGTTACTGTGAACAGTTCAGTGATAGAATAGTTCTCATCAGAATGGACAGCAAATCATCACCAACAATGATAATTCAGGTATAGATACCGATGTGGCAAGCTGAAGATTGCCTTCTGCAATAAATTTCAGCTAGTAATAGCGAATGCTCTATACAAGAATCACAAGCAGAGAAGGTATATCCAGAATAGATATAGTCGGAGAAGGCCGGGAGATACAGGAAGATTTCAGTTAGATTGTGTCATGGTTAGGCAGAGATTCCGAAATCAAGTATTGGATTGTAAGGCGTACCAAGGAACAGGTACTGACTCCGACCACAATTAGGAGTGATGAAGAGTAGGCTGAAGTTTACGAGACTAGTCAGGAATAATCAATGCGCAAAGAAGTGGGACACGTAAATGCTAAGGAATGCTTGAAGTTCTCTGAAGCTGTAGATACTGCGTCAAGGGATAGCTCAGAAGGCAGTTCAGTTGAAGAGGAATTGATATCTCTAAAAAGGACAGTCACAGAAAAACACAGGTACAAAGAACGTAACTGCAAAGAAACCACGGGTATCAGAAGAAATAGTTGATCGATGAAAGAAACAGAATTTAAGAGAGCTTTGGGAGATTTACTATGGAATAAGACAGGAGGGATAGACAACATTCCAGCAGAATTTCTAAAACCATTGAGGGAAATGGGAAGGACACGACTATTCACGTTGGTGTGTAGAATGTATGAGTATGCCGGTATACTATCCGACTTTCGGAAGAACATCATCTACACAATTCAGATGACTGCAAGAGCCGACAAGTGCGAGAATTATCGTACACTCAGCTTTACAGCTCATGCATCCAAGTTGCTGACCAGAATAATATACGGAAGAATGGAAAAGATAATTGAGGATGTGTTAGACATCAGAGCAATTCTGACCTCACTGTTGATAACGGAAGCATGACTGAAGATAAATCAACAGTCTTTCACAGGATTTGTCGACCGGGAAAAAGCGTTCGACAGTGTAAAATGGTGCAAGATGTTCGAGGAAGAGATTTAGTGTTTAACGTCCCTTCGACAACGAGGTCGTTAGAGACGGAGCACAAGCTCGGTTTAGGGAAGGATTGGAAAGGAAATCGGCCGTGCCCTTTCAAAGGAACCATCCCGGCATTTGCCTTTAACGATTTAGGGAAATCACGGAAAACCTAAATCAGGATGTCAGGAGACGGGTTTGAATCGTCGTGCTCCCCAATGCGAGTCCAGTGTGCAAACCACTGCGCCACCTCGCTCGGTAAAATGTTCGAAATTCTGAGAAAAATAGGGTCACGCTATAGGGATAGACGGGTAATATACAACTTGTTCAAGAATCAAGAGTAAGAAACAAGGGTGGAAGACGAAGAACGAAGTGCTCGGATTAAGAAAAGTGTAAGACTGGAATGTAGTCTTTCGCCTCTACCGTTCAATCTGTACACCGAAAAAGTAATTACGGACATAAAAGAAAAGTTCAAGAGAGGAATTAAAATTCAACGTGAAAGGATATCAGTGATATGATTCGCTAATGGCATTCCTATCCTCTGTGGAGAGAAGAAGAATTCTTCTTGCTGAATGGTATGAACAGTCTAATGAGTATAGAATATGTATTGAGAGTAAGTTGAAGAAAGACGAAAGTAATGAGAAGTATCAGAAATGGAAACAGCGAGAAACTTAACATCAAGATTGCTGGTCACGAAGTAGATGAAATTAAATAATTCTGCTACACAGGCAGAAAAATAACCAATGATGGTCGGAGCAAGAAGGACGTCAAAAGCAGGGTAGCAATGGCAAAAACATAGGCCCTATTTTGGGGAAGAAATTTCTGAGGATGTACGTTTGGGGCACAACATTGTATGGCAGTGAAACATGGAGTTGGAAAAACCAGAAAAGAAGAGAATCGAAGCATTTGACATGTGTAAGTATTAGATGTTCATGTGGTAAACATTGAAAAATAGGTGGACTGATAAGCTGAGGAAGGAGGAGGTTCTGCTGAAAATCGGCAAGGAAAGGAATATATGGAAAACAATGACAATAAGAAGGGACAGAATGGTAGGACGTCTGTTACGACATCACTGAATAACTTCCATGGTATTAGAGGCAGCTATAGAGGTAAAAACTGTAAGAAAAACAGAGATTGGAATACACCCAGCAAGTAATTGAGGACGTAGGTTGCAATTGCTACTCTGAGATGAAGAGAAAAGCACAGGAGAGGAAATCGTGGCGGGTCGCATCAAACCAGTCGGTTTGCAAATTGTATCCGAATAGTGTAAATGAGGTGGGGTGTGGATTCCAGCACTGTATTCACCTAGTTGAATTTGGGGTGAGCCGTGGTAAAAAATTGCTGTTTTGATTAGCGCGCCGCAGCGCGTTGTGTGAAGCAGTCGCCCTCCGCTTCTGGCGGCGGCGCCGCTGTGGCAATCGCAGCTTTGGTTTCTCCCTCTGGTGGATAAGGGGGAAAGGTAGCCTGTTCACGTGCATGTAAGGGGCGCTACGAGCTCGATAGGGGGAAGTCTAGTCAGTTGGTCAGCCGGGACAGTGTGGGGCAGTCAGTGTCTGTCTGTTGTCCTGAGTGCTAGTATGTGTTAGGCCGCCAGTCTGCTCGAGTTTGTTCAGGCAATGGGCATTGGCGGTTGGATCGATCGGTTGGTCGGTCGCGCACTGGGACACAAGATGACTTGTCTGTCTTGAGCGTCGGCGCATGTGAGTTCGCCACGTGAGTCCAGTGGGCCGCGCCGTATAGCGAGGAGTAGTGGCTTCGCGGCCGACACGAGTTGTCTTGTGACAGCCAGAGCGACAGCACCAGCAGCAGCGAGTACTGTTTGTATAAAGCGTTTATTTTGCATTTTGTTTACGACCTTCCACTAAGGAAGGGATTCTATTTGTGTTTATCTGCTCTGCATAGTAACTAACAGTTCTTGATAAAACTTTACGTAGTTTTCGTGTTAGATTTCTTAGTGTTTTCTTGATCGTTTAGAACAGAAAGCGCCCTAAAACCGTCTTTTGTTTGTTTCGCGGCCGTTAGCCACTAGTCACCTGAATCAGCAGTTGTCTTGTGACAGCCAGAGCGACAGCACCAGCAGCAGCGAGTACTGTTTGTATAAAGCGTTTTTGTACTTATTTGCTGCGCTTAGCTTTTAAATAGTTTTTCTGGGAAAACCTAGCGTAGTTTTCGCGTCTCGTATTTCAGTGAGTGTTTCTTGATTATCAGAGTAGCTAATCAGAAGATTATCTTGGGAATTTGTCACCTTATAGAGTAGGGTAAACATAGTCATGTGTAGGGACTGTGGTTGTTGTGAGCGGACGCAAGGAGAATTGGCCACTCTTCGGGGGCAGGTGGAGGCTTTGTCTGTTAGGCTCATCGAGCTCGAGGCGCAGGCGTCGGCTCGTAGTGGCGTTGGGGCAACTGTGGTGAGACCTATGCCTACTTCGGTGGCCTTGGAATCACATGGAACCCCTGATGTCGCTGCGTCTTCCGGCAGTGAGCATCTTACCGGTCAGCCATCACTCCAGGGTGAATGGCGGACAGTGGTGGGCTCGCGCGTGCCTGGCCGAAAGGCGAAGGTGGGATCTGGCCGCGTGGCAGCTGCCTTACCCCTTTCCAACAGGTACGGGGTGCTTCCTAGTGGTGATGACATCGTTTCCGAGCCACCACAGGGTGCCTCGCCTGTTGGGCCAGTGGCCGATTCTCCGGCAAGGTCCCGACAGTCACAGAGGGCGGGCCTATTAGTTATAGGGAGCTCCAACGTTAGGCGGGTTATGGAGCCCCTCAGGAAAATAGCGGGTAGGTCGGGGAAGAATGCCAGTGTGCACTCGGTGTGCTTGCCGGGGGGTCTCGTCCGTAATGTGGAGGAGGCCCTTCCGGCAGCTATTGAACGCACTGGGTGTGACCGGCTGCAGATAGTAGCACATGTCGGAACGAATGACGCCTGCCGCTTGGGTTCTGAGGCCATCCTTGGTTCCTTCCGGCGGCTGGCTGATTTGGTGAAGACAACCAGCATCGCACGCGGAGTGCAAGCTGAGCTTAATATCTGCAGCATAGTGCCCAGAGTCGATCGCGGTCCTCTGGTTTGGAGCCGTGTGGAGGGTCTAAACCAGAGGCTCAGACGACTCTGCGACTATAATGGTTGCAAATTCATCGACCTCCGTTATTGGGTGGAGAACTGTAGGGCCCCCCTAGACAGGTCAGGCGTGCACTACACACCGGAAGCAGCTACTAGGGTAGCAGAGTACGTGTGGCGTGCACACGGGGGTTTTTTTAGGTTAGAGGGACCCCCCCTTGGGCGAAACGATAAAATACCTGACGGCTTACCAGAGAGGACATTATCATCGTTTATAAAGAATGTCCGTCCTCGGAGACCAAAAACAGGAAAAGTTAACGTAATATTGGTAAACTGCAGGAGTATCCAGGGCAAGGTTCCTGAATTAGTATCTCTTATTGAAGGAAATAGTGCGCATATAGTATTAGGAACGGAAAGTTGGTTAAAACCCGAAGTGAACAGTAACGAAATCCTAGACACAGAATGGAATATATACCGCAAGGATAGGATAAACGCCAATGGTGGAGGAGTATTTATAGCAGTAAAGAATTCAATAATATCCAGTGAAGTTATTAGCGAATGCGAATGTGAAATAATCTGGGTTAAGTTAAGTATCAAAGGTGGGTCAGATATGATAGTCGGATGCTTCTATAGACCACCTGCATCAGCAACCGTAGTAGTTGAGCGCCTCAGAGAGAACCTGCAGAACGTCGTGAAGAAGTTTCGTGATCATACTATTGTAATAGGGGGAGACTTCAATCTACCAGGTATAGAATGGGATAGTCACACAATCAGAACTGGAGCCAGGGACAGAGACTCTTGTGACATTATCCTGACTGCCTTGTCCGAGAATTACTTCGAGCAGATAGTTAGAGAACCAACTCGTGAAGCTAACATTTTAGACCTCATAGCAACAAATAGACCGGAACTTTTCGACTCCGTGAATGTAGAAGAGGGTATCAGTGATCATAAGTCAGTGGTTGCATCAATGACTACAAGTGTAATAAGAAATGCCAAGAAAGGAAGGAAAATATATTTGCTTAACAAGAGTGATAGGGCACAAATCGCAGAATATCTGAGTGACCACCATCAAACGTTCATTTCTGAGGAAGAGGATGTGGAACATAAATGGAAAAAATTCAGAAACATCGTCCAGTACGCCTTAGATAAGTTCGTACCGACTAAGGTCCAAAGCGAGGGGAAAGATCCACCGTGGTATAACAATCATGTACGAAAGGTACTACGGAAACAAAGAAAGCTTCATCATAGGTTTAAGAGTAGTCGAATCATAGCTGATAAGGAAAAGCTGAACGAAGCGAAAAAGAGCGTAAAGAGAGCAATGAGAGAAGCATTCAACGAATTCGAACATAAAACATTGGCAAACAATCTAAACAAGAACCCTAAAAAGTTTTGGTCATATGTAAAATCGGTAAGCGGATCTAAATCCCCTATTCAGTCACTCGTTGACCACGATGGCACCGAAACAGAGGACGACCGAAGAAAGGCAGAAATACTGAATTCAGTGTTCCGAAACTGTTTCACTGCGGAAAATCGTAACACGGTCCCTGACTTCAGCCGTCGCACGGACGCCAAAATGGAAAATATTGAAATAAACGATATCGGAATTGAAAAACAACTGCTATCACTTAGTAGCGGAAAAGCATCCGGACCAGACGAGATACCCTTAAGATTCTACAGTGATTATGCTAAAGAACTTGCCCCCTTTCTATCAGCAATTTATCGTAGATCGCTGGAAGAACGTAAAGTACCTAGCGACTGGAAGAAAGCGCAGGTCGTTCCCATTTTCAAGAAAGGTCATAAATCAGATGCGAATAATTATAGGCCTATTTCGCTTACGTCAATCTGTTGTAGAATAATGGAACATGTTTTGTGTTCTCGTATTATGACGTTCTTAGATAATACAAATCTCCTTCATCATAACCAACATGGATTCCGCAAACAGAGATCATGTGAAACTCAGCTCGCCCTATTTGCCCAAGAAATTCACAGTGCCGTAGACACTGGCGAGCAGATTGATGCAGTATTCCTGGACTTCAGGAAGGCATTTGATACGGTTCCGCACTTACGTTTAGTGAAAAAAATACGAGCTTACGGAATATCGGACCAGGTTTGTGACTGGATTCAGGATTTCCTAGAAGAAAGAACACAACATGTCATTCTTAACGGTTCAAAATCTGCAGATGTAGAGGTAATTTCGGGAGTACCGCAGGGAAGCGTGATAGGACCTTTATTGTTTACAATATACATAAATGACTTAGTTGACAACATCGGTAGCTCCGTGAGGCTATTTGCAGATGACACGGTTGTCTACAAGAAAGTAGCAACATCAGAAGACTCGTACGTACTCCAGGAGGACCTGCAGAGGATTAATGCATGGTGCGACAGCTGGCAGCTTTCCCTAAACGTAGATAAATGTAATATAATGCGCATACATAGGGGCAGAAATCCATTCCAGTACGATTATGCCATAGGTGGTAAATCATTGGAAGCGGTAACGACCGTAAAATACTTAGGAGTTACTATCCGGAGCGATCTGAAGTGGAATGATCACATAAAACAAATAGTGGGAAAAGCAGGCGCCAGGTTGAGATTCATAGGAAGAATTCTAAGAAAATGTGACTCATCGACGAAAGAAGTAGCTTACAAAACGCTTGTTCGTCCGATTCTTGAGTATTGCTCATCAGTATGGGACCCTTACCAGGTTGGATTAATAGAAGAGATAGACATGATCCAGCGAAAAGCAGCGCGATTCGTCATAGGGACATTTAGTCAGCGCGAGAGCGTTACGGAGATGCTGAACAAGCTCCAGTGGCGGACACTTCAAGAAAGGCGTTACGCAATACGGAGAGGTTTATTATCGAAATTACGAGAGAGCACATTCCGGGAAGAGATGGGCAACATATTACTACCGCCCACATATATCTCGCGTAATGATCACAACGAAAAGATCCGAGAAATTAGAGCAAATACGGAGACTTACAAGCAGTCGTTCTTTCCACGCACAATTCGTGAATGGAACAGGGAAGGGGGGATCAGATAGTGGTACAATAAGTACCCTCCGCCACACACCGTAAGGTGGCTCGCGGAGTATAGATGTAGATGTAGACAGGAGTCAACCCACGACATCGGTCTGGCCGGTGCGAGCTGCGACGCCGTGAGACGGGAGATCGGCGCACCTTCCTGCGTCCGTTGAAGCGGCTGGCAGCGGACGGTTCGGGAGATCGTTGGGGGTGCTGCGCCAGGTCTTCGCCAGAAATCGCAGTTTATTGGAAGTTAAGTGATTGGAGATATGTTGTTTCATTTACTTGTTAAATTCGTGGTCAGTCTCTCGTCCCCAGCTTGCTCGTCTGTCTCCCGTCCGCATTTGTTAAGCAGTTAGTGTCTGTCTGTCTGTCGGTCTGCGTACGTTAATAGCTGCCCCTGTTATGTTTGTCGGATTCGGTGTTAACGAATTTATTGCTTGAAGTGTAACGGCAGAATTCCTGAAATATGTTTTTATCTTCCGTTTGTTGAAGCGTTCCTGCTTCAGTTCCGAAAGGGACGTGCTAACAAACATGACTTTCCGGGTGGGCCGGTGTAAAGATTAAACAATACAGTGATACAGCGCGACAGTCCATGGGATGGTAAAGATGCATTCAGTGGGAATACACGCAGGGTGAGGAGGCAAGGACGGGCCGCTCAGTATACATGCACCAACAGTAAATACAATTAGCTGAGATTTTCGCTACGGTATTGCTGACCGTGAGGGAAAATTTGTTATTTCGTGTAGCATACTATGTAACCCGTGGGTACTTTCTCTCTTTTAATATTTCATATTTAATATAACCCATTGATTCCCCTCGCATCATCTTCTAAGTATCTTGTAAATTAAAGTTAGATACATACTGCTCAGTGTGGTTTTACACATTTTCGCTTTCATTCCCTACTCTAATACCTTATGAAGTGTTTTCTTTGCTTTCCTACTTCCATCCGATTTTGTTTACGTACTAATCTTCATCAATCACAGCTCTTTTGCATAGTCGTTACTTCATAGGTTACAATAACTACCCTCCTCTCACCCCTTTTCTTTCTATTTTAATCTCGTGCATTCCCTCTTGTAAGGTGGTGGTAAGTTCCCATGGGACCAAACTGCTAAGGTCATCTGCTCCTAGACTTACACACTACTGTAACTAACTTACGCTAAGGACAAGACACATACCCACGCCTGAAGGAGGACTTGAATCTCCGACGGGGGGGGGGGGGGGTGCACAGACGGTGGCAGGGCGCCTCAGACCGTGCGACTACCCTGCGCCACCCCTCTTGTCTTTACTTTCATGTTAGTTATGAGCTGATTAATAATCTCTTCGTATTTATGCCTTTTTTCGTGTTTTACGAAGTGTATTGGCTGCATATACTGTTACTTAGCACGTTTCTGTATTTTCTCACAAGTTCTTCTCGTGCTGCTTTGTGCATGCATACACAAAAAATTAGCATTGTTTACCTCAGCCTGCTTGCTTTTTACATGCCATACTATTTTAACCCTCCCTTCCCCCTCTCCCTTGTTTCCTATTTTCATTAGTTTTATTGTTTTAGACTACTGGCCATTAAAATTGCTCCGCCTAGAAGAAGTGCAGATGATAAACGCGTATTCATTGGACAAATGTATTATACTAGAACTGACATGTTATTACATTTTCACGCAATTTGGGTGCATAGATCCTAAGAAATCAGTACCCAGAAAAACCACCTTTGACCGTAATAACGGCCTTGATACGCCTGGGCATTGAGTCAAACAGAGCTTGGATGGCGTGTACAGGTACAGCTGCACATGCAGCTTCCAACACGATACCATAGTTCATCAAGTGTAGTGACTGGCGTATTGCGACGAGCCAGTTGCTCGGCCACCATTGACCAGACGTGTTCAATTGGTGAGAGATCTGGAGAATGTGCTGGCCAGGGCAGCAGTCGAACATTTTCTGTAGCCAGAAAGGCCCGTACAGGACCTGCAACATGCCGTTGTGCATTATCCTGCTGAAATGTAGGGTTTCGCAGGGATCGAATGAAGGGTTTGTGTATGAGAAATCGGTTGGAAACTTTCCTCATGTCAGCACGTTGTAGGTGTCGCCACCGGCGCCAACCTTGTGTGACTGCGCTGAAAAGCTAATGATTTGCATATCACAGCATCTTCTTCCTGTGGGTTAAATTTTGCTCGTCTGTAGCAACTCATCTTCGTGGTGTAGCAATTGTAATGGCCAGTGGTGTATTTTTATCTGTTAACAATTTTATTTGCTGAATCAGGCATTGGCTGCACAGTGAGGCTATGAGCTCACTGGCTCGCACAGTAAGCGCCACCTACTAAGTTTACATATCGCCAATTCCTGCACATCGTAGTCAGGCGACTCACGTCTCTAGCTTCGTACGTGCAGTACTAAATGTTTGCTGGAGGCAACGGCACGTGTGTGTTATTTCAAAGATATACGACAAATCCCTACAACATTGTGATTTCCCGTCTAATTACGCATTTTCACTGCCGACATTTGTGGGTAACATGCATATTTTACTGGACAGGAGACTTTCGTCTCCGACATCCGTCAATGTGACTTTAGGAGTGAGTATGCTCTTTTAGAAAATTTTGTAATTTTTGTTTATCGAATTTGGTTCCTTCGCTGGTTGACATTTGTAACTATTTTGTAATAATTTAAACAATAGGTTCATGTTCCTTCTGAAGAAGGCAAATTTGTTTTTTTTGAAACTATGGTGTAGGGATGACAAATATTTAATTCAGCAATTGGTTGACTGTTATTTCTCAATCCTATCAGGTTTCTACGTGTATGGTGCTGGAGAGCAGCCTTGTTTAAAATTGTGAAATTTGTAAGGTAATTTTTAATGTAACTATACACTTCTTCCTGTGGCACTGGACAGAAGCTTCTAAGATGACTTAAACGGCATACATATGTGCAACTAGAACAAGCGGTTACAAGATAACAGCGCCGCAAACCATTGTCACGCCGCCGGAGGAAGAGATCCCACAAAGCCTGCCCCCCAAGTACCATAGGTAAGGAAGCACGTAACTCAGATAAGGTTCGTGTCACTGGGACACACGTACTGAGGACTCAAAATGTTAACCTTCAGCAATGATACACGCCATAAAGCTATTCAGGATAGACAATGCAGCACGCTGAATTTCATCTGAGCTTAGAGCAGTGTAGTCCTCGCTGTACAGCATATCACGTTTTCGGTAGTCGTCGGTGATTCCTTGTAGATTAAAATGGTGAGAAGCTTGGCTCTGGGAGAGGAAAGGTGTTGAACCTAAATTTAATGATACTTACTTGCCTCAACGCCTTTTTAAGGGTGAGCGAATAAGAAAGTTAAAATGGCTGTTAATCATTAATAATTCCGATAATGAGAATGACAGAACATACACCAAAAACTTTAAAGTCTGTGTACATGACATTAAGGAACGACAAACTGTAAGAGAGTTAATGATAACAAGTTTCAAAACAATAAATTACAAGAGAGCTGAAAACAAATGCATTTGATTGCAAATTGTGCGTTGATACCAGCCTACCAGGTGAAACTATTTCAGACATACCTCGGTCCCTTCAAATCTGAAACAAGCACAGAGTATGCCTCAAGACGACTTAACAACAAATCGCACTGAAATGTAGACTTTCACGGCCGGAAATATCATGTCCATTATGATTATCCGGGCTGTTATGCCGTGGTCGGTTGATGAATCAGTAGCGAGCCAGTGGACTTTCCATCGAGCTACGGGCCCCCTTGAAGATGTCTTCTGCAGTCGGAGACGAAACGTTGGGAATTGACACAGAATTCATCAACCGACCACGGCATAACAGACCGGATAATTATAATGGACAACAAATCGCATGCCAAACTATCTCTTATGAAGCCCTTGCAGCTTCGATCAAACAACACAAATTTGTACACCTCTGCACTGTAAGGTTTAATTTAAACAAAAATACTGTATCAATTAGAAGAAACAAACAATTCAAAATTGTCGACTTTAGCACATGCAGCATTAAACGAAACCATATAATTTTTAAATGAAATTAATTTCTTGTAAACGAATAAATATTGGCATAAGGATGTAACGTCGGAAATGCATATCCTTCTATTTCCACCTATTGTACTATAGATTTTTTTCCTTATTTTGTTTCCTGAATATATGACGTTTCTGTGTCTTTGGTCTTTGTGTATTGTAATTGTTTTACTATTTGTATATATATATGCATTTATGTCGATGTATAATTGGTTTGTTGTGTAAAGATTATTTGTATTTTTACGCTGGGTCTGGCCTAGGGAAAACTATGGTATCGAACGAATACATCGATAGGTCGTGTGGAGAACCAAAGTGTTTAGGATCTTTGGTAGTGTTAACTCTGTCGCGTGGAGCGCGGGCAGGGGGAGTCTGGCTGGGGTGGTGCAGTGGAGCAGGTGTGTTGTGTGAAGCTCCCGCGAGTTGCCGCGCTTTCGGGGTTTGGCAGCATGTAATTGCGCTCGACTTGCGATGATAGTTTCTGACATGGTGTCGCGGACGGGAAGCATTAGCTGGCGCACATCAAGAGCCCGTTTCGTCTGGTGACCGTGTCGAGAAGAAGGCGCGCCAACATCCAGCTTCTGCAACAGCGACGGCCGACAATGAGTGACTGTCGCCACCTCCTCGATCGACGGCTTCAAACCTTCATTCAACCAACAAGGAAGACTGGAAGCACGTAAAGTTTTAGAACTGTATGGCAGACCTCAGCTTTTCAAACTTTCAAAATTGTTGCATCACAAAATTACAGCAACTTAGCATGAACCTTTGTTGCTCATTGTCCCAATTGTATTACCAAGCAGGATCCCTTCCTTTTCCGAAATGAACCCGAGTGTCGTTGAAATTCAAACGCCAGCATTAAAATAACATAATTAGATTTCACTGCTTTAATTTCAAAGTTCAGTTAAAGTATTCATAGCTGGCTACAATATTTAGATTACACATGCACAAATTAAGAGTGCGAGTTTTTTTAGCATATTTTAGCTTACCTGTGACTGCAGCTCAGCTTAGTACGTGCTAAATTTTACTATTGTTAATTGTTCAGAATCATTTAATTCAAGTTCAAAGTTAAATCTCTTATTTCTAAATTGAGTAGATTCAAGTAGCTTTTGAAATGATTGTTGAGGTAGCCCAAGACTAACCGTATTTTACTGAATTTCGATATGCTTCAGAAACAAGGCTCACTATTAACTTCAGTCACTGAATTTACTTTCAATTTTCCGGTTTTGTTAATTTTTTTGCTAAATTAAGTCAGAGTGTAGCGAAATTTATTACTTCTGACAAACTTTCAGTTTTCACACTACACGTGTCAACCTTCAGTTGCCACGCTTCTAGTGCTAATTATATGTGTAATAACCTTTCTTTTTCAGTTACTATAGTAATTGTCCATAGGACTGGCGACCGTAATTTCCCCCAAATCTCAAATATCTAATTACCGCTAGTTAATTGTTAGCGTAACGGCCGCATATTTACTTTCTTTATTAACTTTACCCCTTTTCAAAATTAATTTCCACCAGTTTCATTTGCATTTTTCCTTTTATTTAGATGTAACCCTTTCCTCCCTCTTTACCGACAGATTAACGTCGGTGACGATTGCTTTTCCCAAATTTCCATTAGGTACACGCGGTTTAATTTTTCACTGTCATTAAGGTCGATAAGTGAGGGGGAGGTTACAAGGACTGCACAAAACAATCGAAGGAAGAAAAATTGCAACAGCAAAAAGTAATTAATATAGCGTAATGAAATTTCAGGGAGTACATTTATCTAGGTAATATATTTAAGTGATTAACATTACGGGCTCACAGGTTAATGCAAGCTCGATATGAGCCATTCCAAATGTGAAATACTAGCGCACTAGTAACCGGTGTAGCTGCCACAGAGTTGAATGTGAGCATGCATGAACTGTGTTGTACAGGTGACGGATGTCAGTTTGTAGGGCGGAGTTTTATGCCTGTTGCACTTGGTCGGTCAATACACGGACGTTAACGCTGTTTGTGGACGACGATGGAGCTGTCATCCGATGAGGTGCCACACGTGCCCGATTGGAGGCAGATCTGGCGATAGTGCAGGCCAAGGCAATATGCCGAAACACTTTAGAGCGCAATGGGCTACAACAGCAATGCATAAGCGAGCGTTATCGCGTTGGAAAACAGGCCTCGGAATGCTGTTCGTGAACGGTAGCGCAACAGGTCGAATCGTCTGACTGACGTCGAAGTCTGCAGTCGGGTTGCGTGGGGTAACCATGACAGTGCTCCCGCTGTCATACCCCAAACCATAACTCCATGCATAGGACCAGTGTATCTAGCACGCTGACAGGTTGGTTGCAGGTCCTCAACTGACCTCTTTCTAACCGACACATGGCCGTCACCGACACCGAGGCAGAACCAGCTTTCACCAGAAAGCACGATAAACCTCCACCCTGGCCTACGATGAGCTCTCGCTTGACAGCAGTTAAGTCGCAGAAGGCTGGGATCAGTGTATAGCTCGCTGCAGGGAGTCTGGCTCGGAGCTGTCTCTGAAGTAAACGATTTATACCAGATCGTTTAGCCGCTGTGGCGACAACTGCTGCTCAAACATCTGCTGCAGGTGCACTACGATCCGACAGGGTGCAATATCACATTTTTAAGGAATTAACTGTGTCAGATGCTGCGATATGTGTAGGAACCAAAGACGTTACTCGTTGCATAAGAAAAGCGAACATTATCATTGTATTTTCTCCGATTTTTATTACCTGTGTTGTTGCATGTAATGTTAATGACTGATTTTCTCTTTGCTCTGATGAAAAAGACGGGAACTTTTAAAAATTGTAATATTACGTAGTACAACTGGATAGTAACAGTAAAAGTTGTATTCAAGGAAGAAATAAAAGAGTGCTCATCTCTGACAAATAATTAGTTGCTACTGGAAAGTAAATATTACTCTTTCTCGCAATTGTAATTACTGTCACAGCTTCAACTTTTGTAGTCCTGTCTTCCTCAGTTGCGTGTAATATTACGGTATATCGATAATTTTTACTTATGGACCGCGTGACAGCAACTGAATAAAACACAATTTTAGTGCCATACGCGTTTCGCCTTTATTTTCTGCAAGGCATCATCAGTGGCAGGTTGCGTAGACAATTTCTTACATACTACGCTCCTACTGCATTTTTGGTGTTGTTCTCCTTCTTATGAACGCAAATTTGCGGTTTTTTCCACATTCCACAGCACTATGCACTGAACGCTTGTTTTAATGCAGTGTTTTAGTTCCTGTTGCCGACTCAACAACACCAAAAATGCAACAGGAGCGCAATATGTAAGAAATTGTCCACGCAACCTGCCACTGATGATGCCTTGCAGAAAATAAAGGCGAAACGTGTATGGCACTAAAATTGTGTTTTATTCAGTTGCTGTCAGACGGTCCATAAGTAAAAATTACCAATATACTGCCACAGCTCTTTACCGACGTATTACCTCACGATAAAACTAACACAAGTCCAGGTTATTTTCAATGGACATTTCAGTGCACCATTTGAAAACAAAGAATATAAGCAAATCTTGTCTGTAAATACCTACAATACAATAAAAATAACAGTATAATCTGACGCCCGTCACAGGACTCAAGAGCACGTGACAAGAAGTCTGCTTCAACTCTTTACCAACACGAGCAGAAATTAAGACCACAATAACAGTAACACTGGGCAACTACGCGGCAGGCTACAAAAAGTAGGTGTATATTTTCATTTCTACATCTCCTGTCTCTTCTGAAGAATGCACAAGGAAAATACTAGTAGTAGATAGGCACTTCTTTTTCTGTAGATGAGACGTAGTAAGTGTAAATTAATTTTATTGTGTCAACTATATTTGCGGCGTTGTTCCTACACAGTCCACACTAGTTGTTTCCGGCATGTTATTTCAGAGTCACAATCAAGCACGTTATTGCAGGAAAAGACTGTTTATGTCTCAGTTGTAATGGATTTAACTATTTTGAACGGATTACCACAATCTAGGTAGCAGATTAAATTTTGTATGGTTAAATCAAGACAGCAAGCTAGAATGACGCAAGAGACGGAACAAAACGTTCAGTAGGAAATGAACGTGCTGGAGGTTGCTGGTTTGTTCGCATTAACGGTGGCGCTTACTGAGCAGATGTCATTGGCATTGAAAACCGTGACGAATTCGGACAAGTCCGTGATCAACAGAAACATTTGCAGATGCGTTTGATACTTTAAACTTGGAATTCTAAAATGTAAGATAGGACAAGATGAATTAATTGACGCTGTTGGCGAGCTGTCAGAGACGTTACTCGTAAACAGCGTGATACTGTCAACATACAATTCTCACAACAAGCACAACAGTTTACGAAGGTTTTCCACCAATGGTTAGAAGTCAAAGATACCTAACTGACATCTACAGTTGAACAGAAGGTTCAGTCAGCGGCAAATGAAGTCATGTCAGAGAAAGATCTTGCTAACATAAAATTTTCCAGAGGTTTGCAAGAAGCACTCCTACGTGAACGATTTTCTGAATGCATGTAACAAATGGAATATGTCAATCAGCAAATGAACAATCTCTCTCATACTTGGCAGGATAATTACTCGGTCATTACTGATGATGAACACATGGCAAAGAGAGGTAGTCCCGACCCTGCACAACAATCTTTTAAACAACATGAGTAAGTACAGACACCATCACCACCATACGCGAATGTAATGTCATATCATGTGAGTGATTATGCAGCATTACATATGGAAGAAAATTATTATGCATAGACACCCATCTTTTAATCCGGAGACCCACCCAATGGTTTTCATCAAGTTATTTAAAAGTGTTTTACGTAGAATCTAGACCGAAAGTCGGAAGGTAAGTCGTGCGAATGGACATATCTTAGGTGACGGAGCCCTTTGGGCAGTTGAAGCTGCAGAACCTTGCAATACACATGCCAAATTCGAGAAAGCATTTATTGCAAAGTATTGGTCTGCTGCAATGCATGAGGGAATCCGTAAGCAGATTTACACTCTAGAACCTTATAATTTGACATTCAAAATAAATTATTGCAGGTCAGTGATATCAATTTTGACGGTTTTTTGTCTGTACAGGATGCGGCAAACATGTTGTGGAAGAATGTAAAAGCCAGAGGTAACAAAGGCAGTGGTCAAAATGTTTCTAACAGAAGCAGTTATCAAACAGGATACAAATAACTTTCAGCAGAAATCTAATGCTGCTGTGAATCAGCAACGAGGTTCTCACAATACTATGTACAATAATGTAACTCAAGAAAAGGAAATGGGAATAACCATTGCAATAGATACAGGAACAAGAGATATGATAGGCGTTAAAATTCCGGATATCAACCAAATCCAGCAATAACACATTGGAATGAGAATTATAGCAATCAACTGAACCCTAATGAAGCAAGTAATGATTAGAAAAATCATTCGCCTATTATTACTGACGTTATTGATGAACCAGTAAATTCCAGATAAACTAAGCGCAACCAACTTTAGCCTCAGAAGGATGGTCAGAATAAGTGGATGGGGTTATGACAGTAATATCGGGAAGATACGGTATAACCAAGGAGCTGACGTTAGGAATGAACCACTGCGTGGTGACCAACTCTATAATTTTAAACCGAAAAACATGTCACAAACAACTATCAACGTTACCATTGTGGGATTCAGTATTTTGGCAATCTCAGACACTGACATAAGTGTGAATGCTGTCTCCACGGCTCTTATGAAGCGATTGTAGGAACGAGTTAATTTGCCGACCATGCCTGTGGCGAACTGCGAGATACTTGGTGCTGTAAGAGGACGCTCTCATTTAATTAAGCTACAAATGAGAATTGAAATAGATCTTGGTAATGGAGCTATTAATTGCATGTGCCTAGTAGTACCTAATCTTGTTATTCACTTGATTTTGGGGCATGAAGTACTGAGAGAGATGAATGCAATAATAGACTTCACCTGAAATAAACTCATATTAACTAAAGTCGGAGTTCCTCTACGAGTCATTTTGGTGCTGAAACAAGAATTACATGGATGCTGTTGTCAAAGAATTGCAGTAAAAGTAATTACTCGTGATACTGGCAGTAGGATCGGCAATCGTTTGACCCATTTTTCTAGTTTAAGAATATCAGAACAAATTAACCAAAAGGTTACTGAATCTAAATGCCCTAATACAACAGCAAATGTCAGAATTAAGACAATTGCTACGAGAAAGTGCTATGTTATTTGTCAAGATGCTAGGCATAATAAAAGGACATCTACGTCATCTAAATGTGAAACAGCATGAAACTTACCGTCACTGGTATTACTCCATTCTAAGGGCTCTAAGGTCAGCCACCGAGCGAAAAATACAACGAATGCTTAGCTGGAGCATCACAGAACCACCCAAGAGTCAGTATTTCAGCCCATTACTCGTGGCACCCAAAACGGATGGGACGGTTCATATAGTTCTGGACGCCAAGGAAATAGATAAAATAAATCTTCCAGTGAGCAAGAGTTAAATTGAAAGTTTTCTAGTGTCAAGATTGTCATCGTGATAAGTTAAAGATCTTCGTTTTGGCAAGTAGCAATAGACATGGAATCACGAAAGTATACGGCATTCCGTTGTTTGGGACGCAGTTACCAATGTACAGTATTGCCATTTGGTCTTAATGTTAGCTCAGGCATACTCATTTCAGCATTAGACACTGTGTTGGGACCACGAGCTAAGTGATTTGGTCACACCATTTGTTGATTTTATGTTCATTGCAACACCAATTTGCGGGCAACACACTGAGATTCTAAGACACGTCCTGGACAATTTTCGACAGTTACCGACGGCAAAAAGGTTAGTGCAATAGAGGATGCACACCAGCACGTAATAAAACGCAACTGAATGCATTTTTAGGATTGGTACTACTGTATAATTGTTTTATATCAAATCAAGTCCTAAATTTGAAGGCCTTGTTAAATTTGTTAAAGAATAACGTGTCGCGGTAATGGAATCAAGAGTGCCAGATAACATTTGACAATATAAAAACCACTCTTGTCAGTGCGCCAGTATTACATCATCCGGACATGACAACAGATTGTGCATTAATGATAGAGGCATCGTCCTGTGGATTAGGAGCCTACCTCTTTCAGATTCAGTTAATCCATGGATTAACTACTTATTGCGCCGTAGATTTTGCAAGTCGAACGCTTAAAAACTGTGAACAATCATACACGACTTCAGAAGTGGAAGCATTGGCAGTGATATGGGCGTTCCGCAGATTTCATCTTTATCTAGCTGGAGCTATCATCACGCACTGAGCTTTTTGAATGCGTGCAAGCTTTTACATCCACGATTAGCCCGATGGACGCTAGTTCTACAGGAATGTCGTTGCGATAATTTATGCACACAGCATAGAAAATATTATATCGGTCGCCTTGTCAAAACTCCCAGAAGGAATAACAGAAGCTACTAAAACGGGTGAACAAACAGCAGAGTTTAATGTTTTGCATATGAAAGATGTAGAATAACGTCGATCCTATCTTAGAATGTGTAGAAACATGACATCTGCAGCAAACTGATCCATGTAGAAGTCATGTTGTCCATCGGATTCAAGCAGGAAGTTCACCAAAGATAAGAGAGCTTTATCAGTTACATGCTAATCTTTTATTTCACAGGAGACATCCTCAGTCAAGCAATTGGTCTGTCTACATTTCACAAGATTGTGTAGAGAAATTAATCTGGCATACACACGTAGCACGGGGGTCGCTGAGGAGGTCACAGATGCTCGAAAAAGTTGGAAGATACCGTCATGATCCTAAGAAGTGGCCAACAAATAAATAAGGAAATGTCAAATATGTCGAAAGGCTAAACCTTCAAACTACAATGCTCGAGGAATGTTACATCTAATCCTCATAAGAACCACTACGGGTTGTTAATGTTAATGTAATAAGACCCCTACTTCATGCATGAGGAAATTTTAAGTACATTGTAGGATTTTACGACCTATTTACCAGATATATAGTACTGTATCCTTGCAAAACATGTACCGTGCAGTCCGTCATCAACAGATTCGCGAACATTACATTTTGCTCGTTGGCAAGCCTCGCGTTTTACTGTCAGACAATGCTGCCAACTTCATGGGCTAAAGGTGGAGAAGATATTTACGAAACAACGGGACTAGAAAATTTTTTATCTCCAGGTTCCATATGCAAGCCAACCCAATAGCGAGATTGTTTCGTGAATTGAATAGATTCATTCACACATATTTCTTCGTACTATTACGTTAGTAGTGATAGTTTTTAACTTTCACGGAAGAGAATGCAGGTGATCTGTTCCTGCATTGCCGGCCGGGTTGCCGAGCGGTTCTAGGTGCTACAGTCCGGAACCGCGCGACCGCTACGGTCGCAGGTTCGAATCCAACCTCGGGCATGGATGTGTGTGATGTCCTTAGGTTAGTTAGGTTTAAGTCGTTCTAAGTTCTAGGCGACTGATGACCTCAGAAGTTAAGTCCCATAGTGCTCAGAACCATTTTTTTGTTCCTGCGTTACACACACATTCATCTACGTCTCCCCATACCTTAATCTTAGTTGTGTCACTCTATTACTAAAACAGAGATATGGGTGATGTCTATTCGACTTCTTTGTGCATTTTTTGCCCTTTAGTTATCTTTGCGTGGTAAGGATACCCATCCCCGTACATACCAATGTACTGCCGCAATCCATGCAAGTATCCATTGTAATTTTGCATACTTTAGCCTACTTGCAACAAAAAGTGTAGGGACCTGCGTGTACAGAAATGACTGTGGGAATATCTGTAGTATAAAGAGATTCCTACACAGAGTTTTCATAGAACAATTTAGTGACGCGACCTCCTCTGCAATGACTTTCAAAGACACATGTCTGAACTTTGTGCAGTGATGAACATGAACTTTCCGTTTAAACTGTGTTTCAACTAGTCAATTCAGTTTGTGATTTTGTGCTAAGTCATGCTACCAGGTGATGTAATATGATCCGCCATGAACGGTAAATCAGTATCATGGATAGTGATCTAATCTATTTGCACGATTGGCGACAAACTTTCGGGCCGTAATAGATCATTACATTTCCACGAGTGGTGTTCTACAATTGTTACATGAAGCGGTCACTAAAGAAGTTTTGTGTTCCCATGATAAGAGAAAGAACGCTGTGATCTGAAGTTCTCGTTGAATTATGCGGACCCGAAGCCACATATTAGTTGTGCTAACGATTCCTGAGATTCTCGGTGCAAACCTGAATCAGAAAGTCTAAGGACCAAAGGTTCGTCGTGTAAGAAATTGTTACAAGATCTCCTCCATTTGTTACAGACACAAGTAACAGAAATTCCCTGTCAAAATTTTAATATCCTGTTACGATGAATATTCAATGTCGCATCTACATCTACATTCCGCAAGCCCCCTGACGGTGTGTAGCGGAGGGTACCTTGAGTACCTCTATCGCTTCTCCTTCCTATTCCAGTCTCGTATCGTTCGTGGAAAGAAAGATTGTCGGTATGCCTCTGTGTGGGCTCTAATCTCTCTGATTTGATCCTCACGGTCTCTTCGCGAAATATGCGTAGGAGAGAGCAATATACTGTTTGACTCCTCGGTGAAGGTATATTCTCGAAACTTCAACAAAGGCCCATACCGAGCTACTGAGCGTCTCTCTTGCAGAGTCTTCCACTGGAGTTTATCTATCATCCCCGTAACGCTTTCGCGATTACTAAATGATCCTGTAACGAAGCGCGCTGCTCTCCGTTGGATCTTGTCTACTTCTTCTATCAACCCTATCTGGTACGGATCCCACACCGGTGAGTAGTATTCAAGCAGAGGTCGAACAAGTGTACTGTAACCTACTTCCTTTGTTTTCGGACTGAATTTCCTTAAGGATTTTTCCGATGAATCTCAGTCTGGCATCTGTTTTACTGACGATTAATTTTATATGGTCATTCCATTTTAAATCACTTCTAATGCCTACTCCCAAATAATTTATGGAATTAACTGCTTCCAGTTGCTGACCTGCTATAATGTAGCTAAATGATAAAGGATCTTTCTTTCTTTGTATTCGCAGCACATTACACTTGTCTACATTGAGATTCAGTGAACTTCCGATGTTATCCACAAGGTCATTTATATATATTGTGAATAGAAACGGTCCTACGACACTCCCCTGCGGCACACCTGAAATCACTCATACTTCGGAAGACTTCTCTCCATTGAGGATGCCATGCTGCGTTCTGTTATCTAGGAACTCTTCAATCGAATCACACAATTGGTCTGATAGTCCATATGGTCTTACTTTGTTCTTTAAACGACGGTTGGGAACTGTATCAAACGCCTTGCGGAAGTCAAAAAACACGGCATCTACCTGGGAACCCGTGTCTCGTGGACGAATAGCGCGAGCTGGGTTTCACACGATGTTCTTTTTCGAAAGCCATGCTGATTCCTATTGAGTAGATTTCTAGTCTCGAGAAAGGTCATTATACTCGAACATAATACGTGTTCCAAAATTCTACAACTGATCGAAGTTAGAGATACAGGTCTATAGTTCTGCACATCTGTTCGACGTCCCTTCTTGAAAACGGGGATGACCTGTGCCCATTGTCGAGCTGTTTCCTGTATCAACCCGAGGGAAGGTTACGGTCCATGTACAACGCCATCCTGAACACGTCTTCCTCCGATCCAGATTCTGGCTGACCATCCTGTCAACTCCATCATCTGTCATCGACACAACGACAAAAGACAACAACTGTATAGTCAGAAGAATGTAAAATTCAATGGTTGTGTTATCAAACATTTACCTGAGTAACTTGACATGACTAGGACATTGAAAACTTTATCGAACGTTATTCAGCAAACATGATTAGTTCAATCAATGAACACTGCCACAAACACTGCAATTCTCAGTGCTGAAGTCCTCGATGCGGTTTTCTTGGTTATTCCGTTCATGCATGTTCGAATGAGGAGGCATGTTATAGTACAGGACCTTTCCAGTGTTGAGAACAGTAATGAAACATAGTGAATATCACATAACACTTAAACCTGCATTTCTACAAGCAAATAAAAATGGTGATTAATGCACAATTATTGTCATGACATATATGAAGAACGGTTAACTGAACAATGTAGTATAAACTTACTAACATATATATTACCAGTGATTTGGTGGGAAAACATATAAAGAATTTTGCGTTCAGTAATTCAAATGCGAATTTTGAACTGTTTTATTCAGGAATTCAGTGTCGATTCTTAACTCACTCTGCTGTACTCCTGTGAAGGCCATTGTAGTACCACATTTTATTACGTAAATAACTGGGTCAGATACGGTACTTTGTGCAGAAGCCAAAGACGTTACTCCTTGCATTAGAAAAGCGAACATGATCATTGCATTACCTCTGATTTTTATTATTAGTGTTATTGAATGTAATGTTAGTGACTCCGATTTTGTTCTTGCTCTGATAATGATGAAGGAAACTTATAATTGTGAATATTACGTATTACAGCTCGACAGCAAGAGTAAAAGTTGTTTTCAAGGAAGAAATAAATGAATGTTCATCTGTGGTAAATAATGATGTGAGACTCGAACGTAAATATTACTCGTTTTAGTAATTCTAATTAAATAATTAGTGATTAAAATCCATGGAGAAGAAATAAAAACTTTGAGGTTCACCGATGACATTGTAATTCTGTCATGGACAGCAAAGGACTTGGAAGAGCAGTTGGACGGAATGGGTAGTGTCTTGAAAGGAGGATATAAGATGAACATCAACAAAAACAAAACGAGGATAATGGAATGTAGTCGAATTAAGTCGGGTGATGCGGAGGGAATTAGATTAGGAAGTGAGAGTTTTGCTATTTGGGGAGAAAAATAACTGATGATGGTCGAAGTAGGGAAGATATAAAATGTAGACTGGAAATGGCAAGGAAAGCGTTTCCGTAGAAGAGAAATTTGTTAACATCGAATATTGATTTAAGTGTCAGGAAGACGTTTCTTAAAGTATTTGTGTGGAGTGTAGCCATGTATGGAAGTGAAACATGGACGATAAATAGTTTGAAGAATGCAGAAGATTAGATGGGTAGATCACGTAACTAATGAGGAGGTATTGAATAGACTTGGGGAGAAGAGTAGTTTGTGGCACAACTTGACTAGAAGAAGGGATTGGTTGGTAGTACATGTTCTGAGGCATCAAGGGATCACCAATTTAGTATTGGAGGGCAACGCAGAGGGTAAAAATCGTAGAGGGAGCCAAGAGATAAATGCACTAAGCAGATTCAGAAGGATGTAGATTGCAGTAGGTACTGGGAGATGAAGAAGCTTGCACAGGATAGAGTAGCATGGAGAGCTGCATCAAACCAGTCTCTGGACTGAACACAACAACAACAACAACAATTACTGTTGAAAGTCTCAGCTACATTTCGTCGGCATGGATTTGGAGAGACACTGGGAATATAGGCGAACGAACATGGGAATAAACACGGCGACTTTCAACGGACTCAAGAGCATGCAACAAGAAATCTGTCGCAGAGTTTTACCGACATATTACTAAACGACGAAACTCACACAAGATGAGTTTGGTTTCAATGAACATTTCAATATACCATTTGAAAAACGAAAACACAGGCTAATCTTGTGTATAAAACCATAATATAAAACAAAGATAACAATATAAGGGCCATACTCCGAACACGATGGTTTTCCCTTTCGGTAGGGCAACGTAACCGTCTGGAGCCCAGTCTTCTTGCCAGCACTCACCTACAGTTGCTACATTGCTTCCGAGTCTATCGCAGAAGGAACCCCCAGTTTCTCGTAGCCGTATTACACGACCTCGTTGGAGCTCAGTGAGGTGTTGATAATGACATCCTTGTCACGTTAGTGGCATTCGTGACTAATGTCAGCTCACCACATCCAATTTCAAAGGTAACTAACGCTCTTGGCCGTTACGGCGTGTATTTAAAGCAAAACTGGTTTGCATCCTCATATTGGCGCTACTCTTAAGCGACTAGCGCTAAATTTGAACAGACATCATCTTTCAGATGGTGAAACACGCTTATCAACTTTGTCACGCAGCGTCTTATTGGTGTTGCAAGTTTTTCCGTCAGCGTATAGTTTCAGTTAGCCTATTGTAAGCTGACTCAAAATTATTCAGGCGTGTACTGTTAACATGGAATGCTGATCTAGAAAATTATAATTGCCTCTGCCCGAAGTTAATCAGCATTATATGTGAGAACCCACACTGTATTTTGCTGCGCGAACAAACAAGGTTACCAATGATGATTTACGCTATTTAGTTACAAATAACAAAGGTTCTCATCGTTTTCTTGACACGCAAGTGCCTGACTGCAAGTAAATAGTGGCACCAAGGCATCAACAACCAAGGCGCCAAAATTAGAAACGTGCCGACTCCGACGACGCAAACCCACCATCGTAAAGGCAGAGGGAAGCAATAATTCTTCAGCTGTCGTATGCACACCATTTTCACATCCACCGATAACACGACGAGTGGGACCTCCGACCTTGGTGAACGACACCCATTACTCTACCGAACAACAAACAAACATTGAGGCCAGGGAAGAGTCCGTAAGCTGTTACGACAGCTTTGCGAGCGACTCCGCGGCATCTCGGGAGACGCCGACCAATCCATCGTTGCAAACGACGAGCAGGTAAGTTTTATGATCAGCAGAAATGGACTTTAACACTCGCTCTTATTAGTAACAGATCTCAGAAGTTGCGCTTGGTGAACGTGCAACCCTGTTTGCCAAACGATTGATACGGCGACAACCAAATGTCCTGTTAAGGTTTGTAATCATCCGTTCGGAATGGGAAGGGAACGGTCACGTAGGTAAACACACGAATCGAGACTGAGTTAGCTGACTGCTTTGATTTGGTACCGTAGGGCAAACGTAAGTGGGATCCTTTCTCATGATGCAAGCTGGTGGTTTCCATCACTGTTATCATATGCTGTTTGATCAAGCTCCACATATATTACGGCGCTGAAGACCTGTTCACAAGCTCGTTCAAACTTCTCTATAAATTTGTCTCCATCGCGGTCTAAAGAAACAGCTATGGAGGTAAGCCAATAAGTAGCTGAAATTTCGCTCTAATTGCCTTAGGATGGCATTTGTGTGCTCACCAGCCGCTGTTGTCTTTGTCTGTGGTAGGCTGTAGCGTTATCGCACCAGTCTACTGTGCGCTTTTGTAGCGTAAAAATAAGCTCGACTTTTTGCATCATAGAAGAACACCGTTCATCGCTGCATAGCCCGTTTTTTGTGGTTTGAAGGTGTACCAAGAACGTCAGTTTGTATAAGACTTTCGGCATAATACGGGGACAACGTTTTGTCACAGTGAAGTGTTCATCAGTGGACCGAACAGTTCAAAAGCGGTCGAACGAGACTGAAGGATAAGGAAAGAGTGGGGCTTCCAGCTATAGCCGTAAGTGAAGCCGATACTGACCAAGTCCGTACCTTGATTCTGAATAAAAGAACACAGTACCAAATCATGAGCACATCCACTTAAGGAAGCTTTAAAAGACCACCGATTCAGCTCCGAACAACAAGTGAGTTACGCAGCTCATACGCAACAAAGACTCTTTTTTTTTTCAGAGACATCACAAAGTTTTATGCAACGGTGGAACAAGTGCTCTGAAAAGCGAGGTGACTATGTTGATAAATGATATCAATCAAAATTGTGTACTCTTGTTGTAATAAATAATAAAAATTGACTGCAGATACGTTTCGACTTTTCCTCATGGGTAACTGATTTCAGTTGTTGAACAACCATCATCTGAAGTAAAAAAAGTAGATGCGTCTACAAGCTCTGATCTGATCTCAGTGCGTCACTTAGGAACTGATATTGTAGGGAGGTCACTTAAAGTACTTTAATGTTTGTCGAAGACAAAAGTATACTGCTACAGCATTGGAACACATCAACAGTTGACACATCCAGGAGCATAACGGACACTTTTACAACTGATTCCTGGGGAACAGTTGCTTAATCGTTAATCTTACAAAGACTCGTTGTATAATGCACAATTTCAGTCAAACAAAAATATCATTGAAGTACTAGTGCCGGCCTGAGTGGCTGAGCGGTTCTAGGCACTTCAGTCTGGAACCGGGCGACCGCTACGGTCGCAGGTTCGAATCCTACCTCGGGCATGGATGTGTGTGATGTCCTTAGGTTAGTTAGGCTTAAGTAGTTGTAAGTTCTAGGGGGCTGATGACCTCAGAAATTAAATCCCATAGTGCTCAGAGCCATTTGAACCCTTTTCTTGAAGTACTAGAATAAATATCATGGGCACACACTGGATGAGACTCGATGTGTCATGTTGCTAGGGTACCTGATGGATAATAAACTGATATTAAAAAACAAGATTATGCCTGATTTGTACACTTGTGTTGATCTGTGGATGGGATTGCTTGCTTACCTTACAGAGGTTTACTCAATTACGCCTTAATCCGTAATCTTCTGGGGACGTGCAGCTCATGTCAAAAGCTAATTTATTCTGCCGAAGTGTGCTAAAATAGTCGTGTACAGTTGATAATCTTAAATTTTTCAGATGCTTTTTCGGAGACCTAGGCTTACTTATGAATACGTTTACTAACTTATGGTATTCGTGGATAACGACAAGCATCAATTTAGAATGAACTGTCTAGGGTTCGGAATCGAATTCTACATTCTGATGCAAAGGTGTAGTGTAAAGTAACTTTAGTTATGTCTCAAGCTTACCCTGGGAAGTTTCAACGAAGCAACTTCAAGGCACAGTGAAGCCCAGTTACCCAAATTACTTGTTCCCCAAAGAGAAAAACTACTGAACATCTTTTTCTAGCTACCTCGCGTTATTGTTGTGTTTTACCCTTTTTTCCCCCCAATAAAATTTCTTCCGGTGTGGAATTCGTACTTCATTGACTAATTCTGTGCACTGTCTTCCAATCTGACACGTGCTTGCCCTATGGTTTGTGATAATTATGGCAATAATATCTGCTCGGTATACTTAGCTCATGCAGTTGGCATTCGGCTATGTTTCTTGATGGGAGATAATCTGATACTGGCTAATTATAATTAAAATCAGCTACTTACGCCGGCCGAAGTGGCCGTGCGGTTAAAGGTGCTGCAGTGTGGAACCGCAAGACCGCTACGGTCGCAGGTTCGAATCCTGCCTCGGGCATGGATGTTTGTCATGTCATTAGGTTAGTTAGGTTTAACTAGTTCTAAGTTCTAGGGGACTAATGACCTCCGCAGTTGAGTCCCATAGTGCTCAGAGCCATTTGAACCATTTGAACCAGCTACTTACAATGATCCACTGTCTGCTGTAATTATCGTATGACAGCGAGAATTCACAGATATTCTACTGCGTTAATGTAGAACAGATTTAGCTTGAAAGAAAAATAGTCACAATCTTGGCCACCAGGTGAAACTCTGGTGCTGTGAATGCCAGACAGACGTACAGAAATTTTTCCACAAGTAATGGGTTACGAGAGGGACGTGGGCAGAAAAGGTCAAACAAGTGAGAAATGTATAATGTTGATTTTATTATTAACTGCTACTTACACGATTTGTTCAGTATGAGCACCGAAGATGCCGACGAGTACTTGCACCCATAAAACGACGTGGCCAACAGTTGCTCGCAGCAGTTCCGGTGGTATCGGAGAAACGTGTTCCTGTATATTGGCCTTCAGATTCAGATCATTCCTTTAGGTATTCTCAGAGCCGAAAGTCACACAAAATCAGATCAAGTGATCCTCCAGACCATGCATCTCGAAAAACTCTGGAGATAACACGTTCGTGGAAGGTTGCATTACACAGATCTATCACTGGGCGATCGACCTGACGTGTTGCCGCATCTTGCATAAAACCTGTGGTTTCTACGCAATTATGCTCTTTCAAGACAGGAATCACGTGCTCTAGAAGGAAGTTTTGATAAGGTGCACATGCTACGATACACCTGGCAGGCCCTCTGAGTGTATTGTCTTCAAAGAAGAACGAACCGAGAATAAAGATGCTCGTGAATCCACATCACACAGTTCCCTGCGGCGAGTGAAGTTGGTATTCGTGCAGAACACACGATTTAACAGGACCACAAATTCGGCAGTTCAGTGTATTCACTGCACCCTATAGTCTAAAATGTGCTTCGTCACCACATAGAATATTTCCTGGCCACATGTCATCAACTTCGATCTTTGCCAGGAACAGAAGAGCAAATTCAGAACATTGCTGCGATTCATGACGTTGCTGCACGCTGTGGATGTTACGTGTACCGACGTAAAACAGACCACAAAATTTTTCGTACTGTTAACCACGGGTGGGCAATTCT
Organism: Schistocerca americana; assembly: GCF_021461395.2. Classification (NCBI taxonomy): domain Eukaryota; kingdom Metazoa; phylum Arthropoda; class Insecta; order Orthoptera; family Acrididae; genus Schistocerca; species Schistocerca americana. The sequence continues at coordinate 501,002,682 of NC_060126.1, read as the reverse complement.
CATGTCGTTGCGCGAGTACTAACACTGCCTGGGGTACGAGCTGCATGCTCAGTTACTGCAACAGCATCCTCACCAATAGCTTCACCGGAATAGAACACCTTTCTCTTCCACCTGTATGGGACACCTTCCTCATGCCACACCAAGCTTACTTGTGTTTTCGAATTTCTATATAAGAATATACAGCCTACAGTTGCAGGTTAACTTTATCGTTCACCTAGGTTTCAACGGTATTAATAACGTCTTCTTCAGAACCTGCAACACGTTAATATTATAATGCGCTAGCAAATTATATTAGATATGGTCATCCTGCAGGGTGCAACGTATAGTTGACTTAGGACATGACCTGTTTTAGGCAAACATTTCAATAATAATTTATGTAAGTACTATACGTTGCACCCTGTAGGATGACCATATCTAATATAATTTGCTAGCGCATTATACAGGGCTATTACAAATGATTGAAGCGATTTCATAAATTCACTGTAGCTCCATTCATTGACATATGGTCACGACACACTGCAGATACGTAGAAAAACTAACAAAGTTTTGTTCGGCTGAAGCCGCACTTCAGGTTTCTGCCGCCAGAGCGCTCGAGAGCGCAGTGCTCGAAATGCACTCACATCAGTCAGTCATAACAGTGCAACGACACTTCAGGACGAAGTTCAACAAAGATCCACCAACTGCTAACTCCATTCGGCGATGGTATGCTCAGTTTAAAGCTTCTGGATGCCTCTGTAAGGGGAAATCAACGGGTCGGCCTGTAGTGAGCGAAGAAACGGTTGAACGCGTGCGGGCAAGTTTCACGCGTAGCCCGCGGAAGTCGACGAATAAAGCAAACAGGGAGCTAAACGTACCACAGCCGACGGTTTCGAAAATCTTACGGAAAAGGCTAAAGCAGAAGCCTTACCGTTTACAATTGCTACAAGCCCTGACACCCGATGACAAAGTCAAACGCCTTGAATTTTCGGCGCGGTTGCAACAGCTCATGGAAGAGGATGCGTTCAGTGCGAAATTTGTTTTCAGTGATGAAGCAACATTTTTTCTTAATGGTGAAGTGAACTGACACAATGTGCGAATCTGGGCGGTAGAGAATCCTCACGCATTCGTGCAGCAAATTCGCAATTCACCAAAAGTTAACGTGTTTTGTGCAATCTCACGGTTTAAAGTTTACGGTCCCTTTTTCTTCTGCGAAAAGAACGTTACAGGACACGTGTATCTGGACATGCTGGAAAATTGGCTCATGCCACAACTGGAGACCGACAGCGCCGACTTCATCTTTCAACAGGATGGTGCTCCACCGCACTTCCATCATGATGTTCGGCATTTCTTAAACAGGAGATTGGAAAACCGATGGATCGGTCGTGGTGGAGATCATGATCAGCAATTCATGTCATGGCCTCCACGCTCTCCCGACTTAACCCCATGCGATTTCTTCCTGTGGGGTTATGTGAAAGATTCAGTGTTTAAACTTCCTCTACCAAGAAACGTGCCAGAACTGCGAGCTCGCATCAACGATGCTTTCGAACTCATTGATGGGGACAAGCTGCGCCGAGTGTGGGAGGAACTTGATTATCGGCTTGATGTCTGCCGAATCACTAAAGGGGCACATATCGAACATTTGTGAATGCCTAAAAAAACTTTTTGAGTTTTTGTATGTGTGTGCAAAGCATTGTGAAAATATCTCAAATAATAAAGTTATTGTAGAGCTGTGAAATCGCTTCAATCATTTGTAATAACCCTGTAATATTAACGTGTTGCAAGTTCTGAAGAAGACGTTATTAATAACGCTGAAACCTAGGTAAACGATAAAGTTAACCTGCAACTGTAGGCTGTGTATTCTTATATAAACAATTTCAGTTGCTGTCGCTGCAAAAAAATGTTAAAAAATTTTTCGAATTTCGTTGTCTTCTTTAAACCATTTAATGACATTCGGTCTCCCTTCAGATCTTTCAGTCGGCGATACTCTCTCAATACAGCACTGTAATTGTTCCGTTTACATAAAACGGTTTCACTAAGAGCGCACAGTCTTCTCTGTCAAATGGCGGCGTGGATGTCATACTGTCATACAAACAGTGTACAGCACCGGGTTTGCACCTGGTGGTCACCATTGGAACTAATTTTTCCCAGCGTAAACGCATTAGCATATCTAAGAAGTTTCGCGGCTATACGATAATTACGACCTACACTGGACCTAAGTGATAACTGCACTCTGATTATAGCCACCCGGTATATAGATAATTTCAACATTGTTAGCCAAATTCCCTTCCTAGAACAAAGTTTAGGTCTATTGTCCGACAAGACTGCTTCGGTTTCTCTACCTTTACAACTACATAGTTGTGTGGTGTTGAAAAAACCCTACATTCAACTGAAAACTGGAATGCAACTAGATTCTACCTTTTAGGAGTCATCGATGCAATGTATATGTGAGTGCAATCTGTTTAACATGCAAAACAATACGAACATAATAAAAAACAAACTAAAAGGCGAATACGCCACTGACTGGAAAATGTCAGCAACACTAAATCAGCGTTTGGTGAGCGGTCAGTTGATTCTAATTCAGTTACTTGAAGCACTGGTCGTCGACGCTGAAAATTACAGGTGATGAAAAGAATTAGTTACGCCGTTAGTAGTGCAAGTCATTTGAAACGTGAAATTAAACAGCCTAGTGCAGTCTTTTGAAGGTGATAAGTGGGGAAGACGGAACAAAATCCTCGGTGAAAATCACTAAGATCTGGATGAGATCTGTTTTACCTTCCCTTACTTAGCCGTTAACATTTTACAAAACGAAACTGGCATATAAGTGTGTCTCACTGAGTAAAAAACTAGTCCATAAAGAGTGCTTAGCCATGAAGATATTCGAACAAACAGAATACGTAATTCATGAAGCATAAATAAAAGGGAAAAAGGAATTGTACCCACTGAACACACACTGTCTGGGTGAAAAGCCTCCTGACACCAGTGTGGAATGCGGAACCGAGCATTAGATGTCGTGACAGGAAGACTCGCCACCGTAAAATGAGTTGCAGACTATTAGTTGTCACTGGAGAAGCAGTATTAGGAGACTGTGACGGTCGGAAGAGCTCAGTGAATTACAACGTGGACTAGTCATTGGATATCACTTGAGCTCAAAAATGGGTCAAATGGCTCTAAGCACTATGGAACTTAACATCTGAGGTCATCAGTCCCCTAGACTTAGAACTGCTTAAACCTAAGTAATCTAAGAACATCACACATCCATGCCCGTGGCAAGATTCGAACCTACGACCGTAGCAGCAGCGCGGTTCCGGACTGAAGCGCCTAAAACGGCCACCGAGGCCGGCATCACCTGAGCAACAGAGCCATCAACGATATTTCAACCCTTCTGAAGCTGCCCAAGTCGGCTACTGGTGATGTGATTGTAAAGTGGAAAAGCGAAGGAATCGGCACAGTTAAATCAAGACAAGGCAAACTCGCGTACTCATGGACAGAGACCGTCACACATTGAAGTTGTTGGATGTAAAAGTCGCCTGAAATTGGCGAATCAATCACTTGTGAGTTCCAAAGTGCTGCCAGCAGAACAATCAGCACAAGGACTGTGCATATAGAGTTAATAAGAAAGTGGTACAGCGGTGGAGCAGGTCCTCATAAGACCACATTTCCGTAATTAATAAGTACGCCTGAAGATGTGCAAAGAACGACAGTAGGTGACTGGATGAGAGTGATTTGGACTAATGAATCCGGGTTACCCTATGGCAAGCCGGAAGAAGTGTTCGGGTCTGGAGAGTGTCTGGAGAATGTTAGCTGCCATGATATACAGTGCCAACACTGAAATACACAGGAGGTGACGTTACTCGTACCTAGGATGTTGTCCCCTTATTGTGCTTCAGAATACTACAAATACCGAAGGATATGAAGTGTGTACTGGGTACAGTAGAGGAACAGTTCGGAGATGATTATATTTGTATCGCCATAACAACGCATCCTGCCATAAAGTAGTATCTGTTAGGGAATGGTTTGTGCACAGTAACATTTCTCAGATGGACTGGCCTGCCCATAGTCCCAGCTTGAACCAACCTTTGGGATGAGTTAGAACGTCGACTTCACTCCATGTCCACTACTAGATGTCCGGATACTTTTGATCATATAGTCTACACGCGGTCTTCAGTACCGCAAAGAAAGGCAACATTCAAGTTACATGGTTTTATGACTAAAAAATAATGCACGACAGCAACCTTCCAAAGTAATTAACTGACTTCCTTTCTGCTGGGAGAGGCTACGCGCTCCTTATACAACTCTTGGGTGTTGAAAGAGTGGGCTGAATATCCTGGTCCACGGAGCATAAGCCTCAAATACATTCGCAGATCACAGAATTCTGTTTCTGGCGAGACGTCAGTGAATGTAGAAATGTATCATGTTTGAAGGCAGTATCAGAAGCAGAATTACTTGTTCTAATTTAATGGAGGAATGTCCACGCTATGCACCAAGGCCAACGGGCAGCCTGACTAGTGAAAGCAAGATCCATGTCCATCTACGTCTACGTCTACTGAATACAGAATTTCAGCTAGATGTGCCATAAACAAAACCAGTCCTTCCAAAATTTCGCCATCCAAGCTGGCTGTCAGTGCAAAGAGCTCTGCGATATGATACTGGCCCCCTGCCCAAAGATCAACTGACTCATGAGCGCATCTTTACAAATTTCGTTGCGTGTAACGACCTTCGCTAAGTAATGGGAAACGTTGAAATAGCAGCTACATGCCTGACAGATTGCCAGTAGTTATCACGAGCGGTTTTAGGCGCTTCAGTCTGGAACGGCGCTGCTACGGTCGCAGCTAAGTGTAGGGGACTGATGACCTCAGATGTTAAGTCCCACAGTGCTTAGTGCCAGTAGTTATCAGGCAGGAAATAGAAACTCTATAGATATTCAAAACCACAATTAAAGAGTATTTTATGAATAGCGCTATGCAGGAAGTTCCATAAATGTTTGAAGTGTCAAATAAAAATAGCAGCTGGATAGTGCACACTGACATCTACATCTGTACTACTCCACTAGTAGCTTAACCGGTTGTGTGGAGGATATTTTGTGGACCACATCCCCCTTCTCCCCCACCATGTTTATGTCACAAATGATGCATCGGTGCGAAGGAAGAACTATTTGCTAAGCCTCAATAGGAGCTCCAATCTGTCTTACTTTACCTCCATTGTCTTTTCGCGAGACACACGCAGGAGAAGCAAGAAATTCTTCGATTCTTCTGAAAGTGTCCTCTCTGTGAATTTTAACAGTAAAACCATAGCGTGGTGCACGAAGTTACGCTTACGGGATTTGCCTCTGTAGTTGGGTGAGCACCGGTGACACTTAAGTTAAACGGACCTCCGACGATACCCGCTGCTCTGCTTTGGTTTTTTTTCTATTTACTGTTCCAGATCCATCTGGAAAGGGTCTTAAGCTGAAGAACAGTACTCAGGTATCCGCGAAATGAAGATTCACTAAGTTACCTCATTCATGGGTGGACTACACGTGTTGTGGATTCTACTAACCTATTTTTTCTGTGATTTACTTTTACGTGATCCCATTTAAATTGTTCGTTACGCATATGCCCAGATACTTAATGGATGTCACTGTTTCTCACGACTGTTCTGCAGTTGCGTAATCATACAACCGCGGAGATTTGCACCTATTTGTGCATGCCGCCATGGCGGCGAAAACTCTGAAAGTTCGTAAAAACTGCGTTGTCAAACGACCATAAGTCACAGAAATCAGTGTATTCACCTCGCCTAAACGTATGAGAAAACACTGCAGCATCAAAGCCATGACAAGTTGTAGATTGTGTAGGAGACTAGCTACCAACATTAATACCCAGCAGCTTCATGTGAGTAAGAAAATAAAATAACCCCCACAACAACAACAACTGAAGATAACACAAAAGTGCTGAAAAAATACTGGTAAAGAAAACTAAAAAGCTGTCTTGCATAAGGCGGAATTCCTCGTCCTATAAGGACAACACATTTTTTATTATCCCGAAATAGTGGAAAGAGTCTCACTGACATGATACAGGATTTGGAGTGGACACCATTGGAACAAAGGCGTTTCTCGCTGCGGCAGAATCTTCTCACGAAATTTCGATCACCAACTTTCTCCTCCGAATGCGAAAATATGTTGTTGACCGTAGACCTTCATAGGGAGAAACGATCGTCATAATAAAATAAGGGAAATCAGAGCTCGCACGGAAAAATATGGGTGTTCGCTTTTCCCGTGCGCTGTCCGAGACTGGAATAATAGGGAATTATTGTGAAGGTGGTTCCACGAACCCTCTGACAGGCACTAAGTGCGATCTGCAGAGTGTGCGTGCAGGTGGCGTGTTTAAGTACGAGGCCTTTTGGAAGCACACTGGGACGAGCGGCCAGCCCTCAGGCAAGCAGCGAGGCCCTCTAGCCGGATGGAAGGGCCACTCCCAAGTTAATTCTGAGAAGGGCGAGCTGGCTGGGCCGCTACTCAGTGCCACTCGCATTGCCAGACCCTCCTTCCGAGTTCTGCGGCTGGATGCTGGCCACTCCACAGGCATCATACATACGTTCTCCTGTGGCGTAAGGGCTCCGTCAGAAACTGTTTTACGACTCGAATGTGGAAAGAGCTAAAATGCTGTTTTCGGCAAAGTCCAGGAAATACAACATTGCGAACGAAATCTAGAAAGCTGTCTTCCTCTGGGATTCACCGAACGCCACAGATAACATCTGGAAAATGGAGTGAGAGCCCACAGTTTGGAACCTCTATAAAAGGGTAGGACGCTGCTAAAATTTAGATCTAGAAAAACTAATGTTTTCGCAACATAAGAACTTCCAGGCACAAATAAACTCGTATTCGTTGTGGCATTGAAGCAAACATCTTCCGAATATCATGTTGAGGAATTACTTGCAATGTCAGGAAGTCATGCATTGCCTCTTCATGAAGAAGGCCACGTGGATGTTGGTATGAAAATATAAGTTTTTCCCATGATATCCCTGATATGTTCTATGATCGACAAATCAGGAGACTAGTGAAGCCACTGAAGAGTGTGTACATTTTTCAAGAAGTCTGTGGTGTGAACTGCAGTATGGGATAATGCGTTATCCTTTTGAAACACACTGATGCATACTTTTTAAAATGGAACAACGCCTGTTATTGACACTAACAGACTAAAAGTAGAGTAAATTAGAATGTCAGTGGTGCTTTTTGTTGGATACTAGTGTGGGTCATTCACGAGGTATCATATTTTATAGAGTTTCCACATAGGCACATGTTTATGCCATTCAACCTGCTTAGTTGCTAGGTATGGTGTTTTGTTTCCTTACAAGATGCTTGTGTGTTCCTTGAGTGCACACACACACACACACACACACACACACACACACACACACACACACACACACACACACTCACACACGCACACTAGAGGCTCATCATGGTTAACCATTGGTATACTGACTAATTCAATTTCTAATGACTGTACAACATATACTGTACATCCATTAAGAACTCAGTTAGAGACATATTAGCAATAGTGTTTGATATTCCCTTTTATCCTTCGGTCTGTGATGGCAATAGGTCATGGAAAGGTATCTAGGAGTCGCACAAATCGTTGGAGAGCGATACAAATTCATTACCTTTCAATATCCTCACAGCACAATCAGATTGGCCAGGATGGCTTTGGTGTGCATGTCTCATTCTATAGTGCCTCAGATAAAATCAACAGGGCCGAAATCAGAAGACATATCGTTGGTATGCACCTTAAGCGATTGTGAGTTAATTCGTTATTGATAGGGTCGTGCATAATCTTGCCGAATACGCAGCCGTCTGCAAGGGTGCTGTAGATCAGCAGTAAATGTCTCTCATATGACATTACTGCTACAACCTGTGTGAACAGAGCGTGATCGATCCTGTAGTATTTTTCTACCTATCTTGTCTGTCCATTTGTGAGTATCAATATTTATTTTTATCCTGTGTAAGATAGAGGTTCTTGCAGAAGTAAATGAACGTCGTGAGTCGCACCATAGAGCATTTTCCTGTGAAGGGCGAAGGTTACAGATTTGAATCCCTGCCCTGAATTTTTTGAATTTCCATCCAGTTACACTTATGACAACTGCCCTATTTCCACAATGGTGACAGAGGGATGAGGGAAACACTAGCACAATTGGGGTACTTTGAGTTTTCTACCAATTTTGCTTTTTCCCGCCATTTTATATATGGAACAATTAGCATACCTCAGAAGGGTGTCAAGTGGTGTTCAAAAGGGCCGGGGAATCTGGCAGCAATGTAGACCGGACTCAGACTGGCCCAGCCCCACTACTGCTGCCGTAAGAGTAATTAGCGTGAAAAGTCAGAGAAAATGCTTCTTAATAAACTCACGTGGGGGGTCCCATTGGGCACCACCCAACGGTTTTCTCTTGGAAATTCGGAAACTGGAGGTTCCAAGAGAAACCATAAAGCATATTGCTTCCTCCCATATGCATTTCGTTTAAGGGCCGTTACGCTGAAACTACAAAAGTACTAGTTTCTACTGCGGTGTATAAAGACCCCTTCTTCCCCCACACTGCATTCTACTGTAGCAGCTGTGGAGGGTTAGTGCCCTCGTACACTAAGAATCACGCACGACATCATGGTGAAGATGCCAGGTGAATTCATTGACGTTTCTGGGTGCACAGCTAATTGTTACAATCGCTGGTAACTGTGCGTCAGTCATTTCGCATTAATCTTTTGACAAACACGAACACCGCAGGGCAACGTCAACCACAGATGTCAGCCAGTTCAAAGGAATCACAAGTGAGGGAACTTATCAGGCTACTGTGAACTGGTTTTTGCATACGGAGAACTTTCAGTTCTAAGGAGTTGTTAAGCTGGCTTTGTGTTCGTGTTAACGACTTCTAGCAACATTTCTGTATTATCCCCGCACTATGGGCCGAATAGTTAACAGCCGTTATCGAGCGTAACGAAGTGCCGAATGCATAAGAACCAGGGATGTGGGAGGAACAGTGTTAAACACAGTGCCTCTCAGTGTTCACACGAGCGCCTGTCCCAGTTTAATGGCCTTGTTGACGAGTATAGCACAGATATTAAACATTTGTGCTGTTCGACTGCGAAGAAAAACGATGAAAACATAAAGCTCCTAGATCCATAGCTCATAAAAAGTAATTCCTACGCTAGGTAGCTTAACGTTCAGTACGACGGAAATCTCGCAAAGTGGATTGTTGGCATGTTATAAGCAACAATACACTACCGCAATGAGACTCGTTGTAGATTCTAACCTTTCATGTAACGCAGGTCTCACCACAGCGAATCGAAAATTACGTTTATTAGCAGCGATGTGTGCCTTAGCAACTCATATGGTTTGCAGTGCGTCATTTAAAGAGATGTCTTGTACGTTACGAGATGACCTAGTGTCGATTATATTTTCTCTGAACCTTAATTTCACACTGTACAGCGTGGAAACGCACAAACGATTGTGAGACGCAAAGCAAGATATGATACATAGCGATACACAAAATTTTCAGGTTACTGAGCTGCACATGATTTCTAACATTTAAGAATTTAGTAAGGTTTCTAGTTTCCACGTGCTGCAGCCAGAGCTTCTGAACGTCATGACATCAGTTCTGGATATGTTCCTGGGAAACCCCCTCCATTCGCCATATTTTCGAGTTCGTAAGCCTTTAATAACTGTTGATGGAGGATCATGACTAATAAGTTGACGATAAACCGTACCATAGAGAGGTTGATGGGTTATAGCACAGGCTATGGAAACAGTGGTACCCGTCGCTCTTCGAAAAGTACCGGCACATTCACCGTGACTTGAGGCCGGGTATTGCTCTGCTGGTATATGACAAGTGGATATGGGTAAAGGACGGATTAGATTAGATTAGATTAATACTAGCTCCATGGATCATGAATACGATATTTCGTAATGATGTGGAACGAGTCAAATTTTCCAATAAATGGCATAATTAAGTTAATTTAACAACATAATTAAGGTAATATAACAACGTTTTTATTTTTTTAATTTTTTATAATTAATTTTTTTGTTTGATTCTTTTTTTTCTTAATTTATATCTAAAAATTCCTCTATGGAGTAGAAGGAGTTGTCATTCAGAAATTCTTTTAATTTCTTCTTAAATACTTGTTGGTTATCTGTCAGACTTTTGATACTATTTGGTAAGTGACCAAAGACTTTAGTGGCAGTATAATTCACCCCTTTCTGTGCCAAAGTTAGATTTAATCTTGAATAGTGAAGATCATCCTTTCTCCTAGTATTGTAGTTATGCACACTGCTATTACTTTTGAATTGGGTTTGGTTGTTAATAACAAATTTCATAAGAGAGTATATATACTGAGAAGCTACTGTGAATATCCCTAGATCCTTAAATAAATGTCTGCAGGATGGTCTTGGATGGACTCCAGCTATTATTCTGATTACACACTTTTGTGCAATAAATACTTCATTCCTCAGTGATGATTTACCCCAAAATATGATGCCATATGCAAGCAATGAGTGAAAATAGGCGTAGTAAGCTAATTTACTAAGATGTTTATCACCAAAATTTGCAGTGACCCTTATTGCATAAGTAGCTGAACTCAAACGTTTCAGCAGATCATCAATGGACACACCTAAAAATTTTGAATATTTTACCTTAGCTATATGCTTCTGATTAAGGTCTATATTTATTAATGACATCATACCATTTACTGTACGGAGCTGTATGTACTGTGTCTTATCAAAATTCGGTGAGAGTCCATTTACAAGGAACCACTCAGTAATTTTCTGAAAGACATTATTGACAATTTCATCAGTTAATTCTTGTTTGTCAGGTGTGATTACTATACTTGTATCATCAGCGAAGAGAACTAACTTTGCCTCTTCATGAATATAGAATGGCAAGTCATTAATATATATTAAGAACAACAAAGGACCCAAGACCGACCCTTGTGGAACCCCATTCTTGATAGTTCCATAGTTCGAGGAATGTGCTGATCTTTGCATATTATGAGAACTGCTTATTTCAACTTTCTGCACTCTTCCAGTTAGGTACAAATTAAACCATTTGTGCACTGTCCCACTCATGCCACAATACTTGGGCTTGTCTAGCAGAATTTCATGATTTACGCAATCAAAAGCCTTTGACAGATCACAAAAAATCCCAATGGGTGGTGTTCAGTTATTCAGATCATTCAAAATTTGATTGGTGAAAGCATATATGGCATTCTCTGTTGAAAAACCTTTCTGGAAACCAAACTGACATTTTGTTAGTACTTCATTTTTACAGATATGTGAAGCTACTCTTGAATACATTACTTTCTCAAAAATTTTGGATAAAGCTGTTAGAAGGGAGATTGGACGGTAATTGTTGACATCAGATCTATCCCCTTTTTTATGCAAAGGTATAACAATAGCATATTTCAGTCTATCAGGGAAAATGCCCTGTTCCAGAGAGCTATTACACAGGTGGCTGAGAATCTTACTTATCTGTTGAGAACAAGGTTTTAGTATTTTGCTGGAAATGCCACCAATTCCATGTGAGTTTTTGCTTTTAAGCAAGTTTATTAATTTCCTAATTTCAGAGGGAGAAGTGGGTGAGATTTCAATTGTATCAAATTGCATAGGTATGGCCTCTTCCATTGACTGACTAGCATCTTCTAATGAACACCTGGATCCATCCACAACATTTAGAAAATGATTATTGAAAATATTTTCAACTTCTGACTTTTTGTTCGTAAAGTTTTCATGCAATTTGATGGTAATACTGTCTTCCTTAGCTCTTGGTTGACCTGTTTCTCTTTTAATAATATTCCAAATTGTTTTAATTTTATTATCAGAGTTACTGATTTCAGACATGATACACATACTTCTGGATTTTTTAATAACTTTTCTTAATATAGCACAGTAGTATTTATAATGTTTGATAGTTTCTGCATCACAACTCTTTCTTGCTGTCAGATACATTTCCCTTTTCCAGTTACAAGATATTTTTATACCCTTAGTAAGCCATGGTTTGTTACGTGGTTTCTTACGAGTATATTTAACTATTTTCTTGGGGAAGCAGATTTCAAATGCATTTACAAAAGTGACATGAAATAAATTATATTTTAAATTGGCATCAGGTTCACGGTACACCTCATCACAGTCTAACTGCTGTAGGCTTTCCCTGAAATTTGCAATTGTTAAATCGTTGACTGAACGTACTACTTTGGAGGACTGTTTAGTACTGCTGAATGGAGCTATGTCATATATTGTAACTAGCTGTGCACCATGATCAGAAAGACCATTCTCAACAGGCTGAGCATTTATCTGGTTAAACTTATCTTGGTCTATAAAGAAGTTATCTATCAGTGTGCTGCTATCCTTTACCACCAGAGTAGGAAAATCAATAACGGGTGTCAAATTGAAAGAACCGAGTAATACTTCAAGGTCATTTTTCCTATTACCCTCCTTCAGAGAATCTACATTGAAGTCCCCACAAATAATAATTTGCTTCCCCCTGTCTGACAGATAGCACAACAAGGAGTCCAAATTTTTCAGAAATAGACGAAAATTTCCCGATGGGGACCTATATACAGTTACAATTATAAATGTGCCTTTATTTAATTTAAGCTCACAGGCACATACTTCTATATGTTTCTCTACACAAAACTTTTTTGTTTCTATACTTTTTGCACAATGGTAACTTTTGACATATATGGCAACTCCTCCTTTCTCCATATTTTCTCTAATTACATGTGCAGAGAGCTTATATCCACTTACATGTACCTTATCCATATCAGTAACAATGTGATGCTCAGACAGACATAATATATCTATTTCATCCTCAGCTTCTAAATCTTCTAAACAAACCAGAAGCTCATGTATTTTATTCTTTAAACTCCCAATATTTTGATGAAATATACTGAAATTACTTTTAATTATACTTTTATGAGAACCTTCCCTTATTCTAACATTTGCAGTCCTCTCCAGTCTGAGTTTCTCATTGTGCTTAGGCCTAGTTCCTATACCAGTGGTCACATGGTGTTCAGAGAGGCAGATTATGTCAACTGGGTTGGGTGACTTTAATTCATCAACGCAATTACCTAGGACTGAGATACAACTTGGTGGAGATAAAATTTCTGGTGACTGGTGAAAATTTATAATTGACAGCTGTGATTGGTGATGCAATGTGCTAGAATTGTGCTGTTTAATTTCTTTCCTAAACTGAAGATTTGTATCAATCCTTACCTCTCATAGAACTTGACATCTTTCTGTCTTACCTATCCTAAAAAAGGTGCTGCTCCAACACCTGTAACCACTGGTATTTTACCATTCATGGCAGTGCCTCCCCCCTTTCAATTTCCTGCTATTATCCCAGCCAGTTTACCCTTCCCTATCCTGCTGAGATGTAGGCCGTGCCTGGTATAGTCCCACCTACTGAGAGAATCGACGGAAAAAATTCTGGTTCATTATCTCCCTCATGTAGACGTTATTGTGGTGTCTGTCTTCGACAGGCGATACTCGATACACAACCAGCACACTCTGCGTTCTGTACCATGCTATTCAACAATGCAGGCTACCAGATTACAGTACTGTAGTTAAGCCTAACACAAGTGGGGGAGTCACTGCAGGAAAAGTTGAAGTGGGACGGGTCTAAAATCCTACGTTTTGCCACACAACTGGTCAGCAGTGCTGTTCATATATCTATTCCTGTCTGAAGCACATTTAAAGTAAAGACAACAGGAGCCGATACAGTCACAAGACCCTCCCCTCCATCCTCTCTCTGAGAGGAAAGAAAGAACGCGCACTGTTTGTCTGCGCGAATCAGGGTGTCAGAGACGTAGTCGCCCAAACTGATGCCTTCCTGCTGGATTTCTGGAAGGCAATGGGTACAGTTACGCAATGTATTTTAGTGAACGACCTTAACTCTTGCATGTTATCAGCTCTGGAAAAACATAATACAGGATATATAAAAAAGAATCATCCAATTTGGCACACGTCTATATTTCTGAAACTAATAAACATATACAGTGAATTTTGTTTTTTTGATCAACGAGAAACTCAGAAAAGCATTTTTTCATACCCTTTCGTTGGTGTTCAATATGGCTCCATGAGATGCGCGACATATGGTCAATGCGGTGTTCAAATTGTTTCCACATCGCTGTGAGCATGTCTTGAGTTACAGCTGTGGAGCTGCTGATGTGCGATGCCTCAGTTCATTCATTGTTGTTGATAACACATACAGTCTGGTCCGGTGACTTTGGAGGCCAGTATTATAATGCTGAATCATTTGGTCCAGTGTTACCGATCCATCGTTCAACAATTCTTTAATTCAAAAATTCCCGCACTTCCAGATGCCAGTGTGGCGGTGCCCCATCCTGTTGGTAAATGAAGTCTTTCGAATCAGTGTCTAGTTTCGGGAAACGAAAGTTCTCTAGCATGTCGAGACGTGTGCTTCCTGTAACAGTGTTTTCACCAAAGAAAAATGGACCATACACCTTTTCCCATGAAACTGCACACAACATATTAATTTTGGAGAGATGTTGTACTACTTCATGTGGTTGTCATGTACTCCATATTCTCACTTTATGACGGTTCACCTTTCCATTTAAATGGAATGTTGCCTCGTCACTAATCACTAAGCGCGGAAGAAAAATGTCATCCCCCACCTTGCCAGCCGGCCGTGGTGGCCGTGCGGTTCTAGCGCTGCAGTCCGGAACCGCGGGGCTGCTACGGTCGCAGGTTCGAATCCTGCCTCGGGCATGGATGTGTGTGATGTCCTTAGGTTAGTTAGGTTTAAGTAGTTCTGAGTTATAGGGGACTGATGACCTAAGATGTTAAGTCCCATAGTGCTCAGAGCCATTTGAACCATTTTGAACCACCTTGCCAGGAACGAAATTGTAGAACTCACACCTTGTTGTTTGTCACTTTCACGGAGAGATTTCAAGAATATACATTGAAGAGCCAAAGAAACTGGTATACCTGCCTAATATTGTGCAGGGCCCCCGCGAGCACTTGAAAGTGCCACAACACGAACTGGCGTTGACTCGGCTAATGTCTAAAGTAGTGCTGGAGGGAACTGACGCAATGAATCCTGCAGGGCTGTCCATAAATCCATAAGAGTACGAGGAGGTGGAGATCTCTTCTGAATAGCATGTTGCAAGGCATTCCAGATATGCTCGATAATGTTCATGTCTGGGGATATCGGTGGCCAGCGGAAGTGTTTAAACTCAGTAGAGTTTTCCTCGCGCCACTCAGTAGCAATTTTGGTCGTGTCGTGTCGCTTGGTCGTCGTGTCGCATGGTTCTGCTGGAATTAGCCAAGCCCGTCGGAATGCACAATGGACATGAATGGATGTAGGTAATCAGACAGGACACGATGCTTAAGTACGCGTCACCTTTCCGCGTCGAATCTAGACGCATCAGGGGTCCCATATCTCTCCAACTGCACACGCCCCACACCATTAAAGAGCCTCCACCAGCTTGAACAGTCCCCTGCTCACATGCAGCGTCCATGGATTCATGAAGTTGTCTTCATATCCGTACACGTCCATCCGCTCGATATAATTTGAAACGAGACTGGTCCGAACAGGCAACATGTTTCCAGTCATCAACAGTCCAATGTCGGTGTTGAAGGGCCCAGGCGAGGCGTAAAACTTGGTGTCGCGTATTCATCAACGCTACATGAGTGGGTGGTCCCGTTCTTGCAGGATCTTTTTCGACCGCAGCGATGTCGGAGATTTAATGTTTCACTGGATTACTGATATTCACGGTACACTCTTGAAACGATTGTACGGGAAAATCCCCACTTCATCGCTACCTCGGAGATGCTGTGTCCCATCGCTCGTGCGCCGACTAACACCACATTCTAATTCACTTAAATGTTGATAACCTGCCATTGTAGCAGCAGTAACCGATCTAACAAATGCGCCAGTCATTGTTGTCTTACATAGGCGTTGCCGATCGCAGTGCCGTATTCTGCCTCGCTGTATTTGAATACGCATGCCTGTTGCAGTTTATTTGGCGCTACAGTGTATAATCTCATAGTAAAGCACGTTAGGGACCTGTGGACGTGACGATACAGTCTGTATTTTTTAATTACGGACTACACATGAAAGTAAATTGTGTGGCACAGCTATGTGCAGGAATTGACATTATTAATGGGATAAAAGATTTTCAGTGTCAAGAAAAACAGCGAGAAATTGTCCCTGTGGTTAACGGTGGCGACTATTTTTATCTACCGAAATGTGAAAACAGCTTTGTTTTCAGAATTAATTTTTGTTCAGTCGTGGAGGGTGAGCTCGTTTGAAACTAACTAGCACTTTAATGCTGTGTGCCAGGTCGGGACTCGAACTCGGAAACTTTGCCTATCACAGGGAAATGATGTGACTACTGAGCTGTCTAGGCAAGACTCACACATTTACTTTCGTCAGTAACTTCCTCATGTTTATTATTATTATGTAGTATTCTGCCTAGTGGCAGGTCCATGTCTTCGTACGGAGAATTTCTGATTTCACTGTTCCCTGTCTTCAGCATCTTCCTTCAGTCTGTTGTATCTCTTTTGATCTTTCATGGCGTCCAGATGTTGAATTCTTCTTCTTCCTCGTCCTGCGTTTCCTCTGAGTTTCCCTTCGATGACATCATGTATGAGTCCCTCGTGTCTAAGTACATGTCCAATCCAGTTGGCCTTTCTCTGAAGAACTGTACGCAGAATACTTCTCTTCTCTCCTACTCTTCGCAGTACGTCGTCAGTTTTTTTGCGATCTGTCCACTTGATCTTTTCCATTCCCCTCCAGCACCATATTTCAAAGCTCTCTAAGTATTTTTTTCTCCTTCTTTCTCATGGCCCATGTCTCTGCTCCATACAGTGCAATGCTCCGGATGTAGCACTTAATCAGTTTTTTCCTCAATGCCAAACTCAACTTGCTGGTCCAGCAGAGTCCTCTTCTTCTTGAAAGCAGCTTTGGCCATGGCGATTCTTGCTCGGATTTCGTTGGTGCAGTGGGCATCCTTTGTGATAAAACTTCCCAGGTACTTGAACTGGTTCACATTTTCCAGTTCCCGATTGTCAACAGTTATCCTCAAGTGTTTCTCACGTTTTGATATAAGCATCACTTTTGATTTTTCGATGTTGATTTCCATGCCGTATTTAAAATTGTACATCATGTGTTGCAGCTGTCTCTGATTTTTGGTGAGCACTACCAGGTCGTCTGCATACTTGATGGTGTTGATGAGACGTCCTCCTACTTTGAAGTTCCCGCATCCTTTCAGCGCTTCTCTCGCCAGTATTTCTCCATACAGGTTGAAGAGACTTGGCGACAGACAACATCCTTGTCTCACTCCCCTTCCTATTTCCACACTGTTCGTTCCTCCATAGTTCAGTCGTATCTTTACCCTTTATAGGGTACAAGTTCCTTATAAGTCTCCGATCTCTCCAGTTGATTCCTATTTCCTTAAGGATGTCCACCAATATATTCCAGTTGACTCTGTCGAAGGCCTTCTGCCAGTCTATAAAACAAGCGCAAACTTCTTCGTTAACGGCCAAAACTCTCTCTGACAATATCCTCATCACGCCAATGGCGTTTCTGGTACCTTTTCCTTTCCTGGAGCCAAACTGGTCTTCTCCCATCAATTCTTCAATTTTGTTTTCCAACCTTCTATTTGGTATACTTGCAATGATCTTTGCCACATGCGATATCACACTACTTGTCCTATAATCACTACACTTCTTGGCTCGCTTTTTCTTCTCAAGAGTAACCACTGTGACGTCCAAAAAGTCTTCAGGCCATTCTCCAGTTTCATAGATTTTGTCTATGAGTTGCGTCAAAACTTTCAGATTTTCATTTCCGATGATACAGTTCTTTAAAATATATCACTGATTTATTAAGGAGTTCTTGAAACAAGAAAAACCGTAGCGTACTGTTTGTCAACACTTATAGTTAAATTTTGCGCTAAATGAGATAGGAAATCTAGTAAATGTGAAAAGCCAGCTTCCCAGCTCATCGTAATGTTAGCTCTTTTATGCTATCCTTAACAAATCAATTGATCTGCACGGGTGTGCGTGCTGTGTTGACATTTCCGGTAAACTGTGTGCTGGGCCGGGATGCGAACCCAGACGCCTGGCCTTGGCATCTAATGCGCCGCCGCTGGATCCACCCTCTTAGTCTGAATTCTAGTTTAGTTAGTATGCAGGAAGTGTGCTAACTAGGAGTGAGGTACTGTCAGAACCGGAACTGAGCTGGTATGCTATGCTCATGCAGCAATAATGGCGAACACGCGGCCTGTTAACCTTTAACATTCGTTATGTCGCTGTGTTCCTATCTTGGCCCGCGAACACTGATTAATAATGCAAATCGCTCCATTTGAAAATGTCGATTGCGACAGTACTGTGCTAATTACAAATGTTACAAACATTAATCATACAAGTAACTTAATTCCATTCGTCATAATCGATGGCTTTTTGAAAGCAGTTAGCTGCGTCATTCATGATTTTACTGATAAGACACACGACACGCTACTCACCTTTTGCGTGCTACGGTGTATCGAAAACATTGTTTCATTAATGTGAAACACGTGTGAAATATTAAGTGTATCCACCTTCCATTATTAGGAAAATAGCAGTTAATTGCGTTGATATATTGCTGGTAGGTAGGTATAAAACTATTCTGAATATCCTTTACTTCACGTCCATGGTCACAAATTTTTTATGTCATCAGACTACCGGTTTAGGTCTATAATGACCGTCTTGTTTTAAACAGTTCAAAACCACTGTTCAACACAAACTTGTTTTAAACGGTAGTGCTGCTCACAACATGACTCTTTATATACTATTATTTATATATGTCTGAAGATGCTGGCGTTGATTTTGTGTTTAGCATTTGACAATGCCGCTATGGCCCCAGTATATTAGGACACGTTTTTCATAAAACAAATCTGAAGATGGTCATGATAGACCTAAAATGGTAGTATGATGATATAAAAAAATTGTGACCATAGACGTCAATAAAGGAAATTTATTTTCTTTTAGGGTCACTGTTCAATTCGCGACCGAGTCGCAGCTTGTAAAACTGTTCTGTTTCACGGACACGGAAATAAACCTGAAATTTAACACCTGTCTCTCTTATAATCTCAGGAAAATGCGTAAATGTTACTGAGAAATTACACAGGAAAATGCGTAAATATACTGATAAATTACACATACACTCAGGACTGAGAGAAGAAAATAATTATTTAGATGAAAATATATTTTTATTCAGTCACATATTAAGTCAGACTAAACTTGGTAAAATATTATATCCTACGCCCACGTAGTTTCCTGACACCACGTATATAGTCCCGAAAATTTGTGATTGTGAGTTTTTAATAGCTATGAAATTATTTATAAGATTTTTAACTAAAAACGTGTGGGGGATGCAGTACATAATTGATGCATGAATAGTTCACCTCCGAACTCACGCACCGCACTTTTTGCATTATAAATCTTAAAAGTACTTTCATAGCTATTAAAAATTCACAATCACAGATTTCCAGGACAGTCTGTATGGCGTTAGGAACCTCTACGGATCTGGAGACATTATTTTATACTTTTACTCCTGATTGAAAACGCGTTATATTAAAAAAGTTACTTTTATTTAAATTATTATTTCATTCAATTTTTGGCAGTGTATGGTTCGGTAAGCGGTTAAATGGTTCTAGATCATACTTGTCACTGCAGCAGATGACACCACGTTAGCCGTTACGTCTATAGTACCGGAGATGGACTAAAATATGGAAACACAAAAAACGCAACACATTACCACTCGTAATACGGCATAGGAGAACCGTTGCATTCGAAACAGCTTCAGTTCGTCTCGAGATCATTCACAGAAGACCTTGTATGGTTTTAAAAGTATCTTTCATCATTATTCATGCAAAATAGAGGCAAGTTCAGGTAACACGCCTCCTGGCCTCCAAGTATACCACTAACACTCAGTATCATTGACGTCTGGTGAGTGCGGTGGTCGGGGGAGATACGGCAATTCCATCCTGGTGCTCGCAAAACCAGTTCTGGACGATGGGAACTGTTTGAACTGTGGTCCAGTTGACTTTGGTACACAGCGTCATCATTGCGGAAAAAGAACGTTGTGATATGGGACATGGGAAGAGGACTTATTGTATTATTCTAGCGTTAATAAAAATATACCCCTCCTCTATGGCCCATCTGCTTCCCCATCCACCGTCTGCAAGAAATGGTGTACACGACCATATCTAGGAGAGGTATCACAGATTGTAGCCAAAGCACTGAAATCCTGCAAGTATAGGCTCCCCTAATATGTTAAGAACACGACAGCTCGGTGTACTTTCAATAGCAAAGATAAGACCCAGTTATTAGCCAACAGTGGGGTATACAAAATTACCTGTTCTGATTGTGACAAGTTTTACCTCGGTCAGTCAGGCAGAGGCATAATAGCTAGGCTGGCTGAACATGAACCCAGCTCGAGGTTGCAGAATTCTGACTCCACATTTGCTGGGCATGTACTGATTGAGGATCACAACTGCCAGCCAGTGTTCCATGTACTGCAGTTAGCAAATAAAGGCCATAAACTCAACCTGCTGGAAGCCCTGGAAATTAACAAACATCTAGCCCACAGTCCAGGTCTAATCCTAAATGACCAGGCACTGCTCAACACTTCCCCTCTCCTAAGCTTCATACAATCATCTCTGTTGTTCATTACTTCCCACACTGTCTGCTCCCACATATTCCCATTTTCCTGTACTCATTAATTTCTTTTACTTTATTGAAGATGTCTA
Source organism: Schistocerca americana (assembly GCF_021461395.2). Taxonomy (NCBI): domain Eukaryota; kingdom Metazoa; phylum Arthropoda; class Insecta; order Orthoptera; family Acrididae; genus Schistocerca; species Schistocerca americana. Next base: position 500,981,933 of record NC_060126.1, on the reverse strand, counting down.
TGTATTCCATATAGACTTTAGTATCAATTGTTAAGGCTTTCTTCCAAATAGTACTTGTATTACTGTCCATGTTTAATACCTCTTGTAGCTGTCTCATCAAATATTGTTTATATTTTACTTGATTCATTTAATGAATGCAAACTGTTACATAGCCGCAGTTTTGAATATAATGTTAGTGATTTCCTGTTTGCTCCTTTTGTTTCTGTGTATTGTTCAGCCTTTTTACCTTTAAAAAATGCAGTATCACCACACTCTCAAAGATTGCATTTACTGAATGTTTCCTCAAACTCCTCCATTTTCCTGCATTTATTTATTTATTTGTTTCTGTTTATAGTATTGATATTGCTTAAGTTCCATAAGTATTCTGTAGTTACACTGATAATTGTTTCTTCTTCTTCTTGGTTTGTGAATCACTCTCCATGTTTTATACCTCCTAAAGTAGCCCTGCCAAGCACTAATTTTATTTTGTTATTTTTCTTCATTAATAGAAACTGCTATTTAGGCATGCTGTTCCTATTTTGTGTTAAAAGTTCTTCCTATCTACTCCATTTTCATTTATTTACTGTACAATTTTTTACTTTTTCAATGCATTACCACCACACTGTCAAAGATGTTACTTACTGTATGTCTCTGCTTCAATCTAGACGTGTAACTTCTCTTCCAAAGTTGTATGCAAACATTGTAACTTCTTTGCTGACAATACTCAATAAATGTCTGAAGATGGCCTTTTAAGCCGAAAACCGGTTAACACAATAAAAGTAATACTGTAGAACAAAAGCAAACTGGTGCTTTTCATTTATTATAATGTTGACCTACCAAGAACCGACGGAAGATTCAGTTAACAAAATAAAAATATTGTCTATCAAACTGAGTAGAAATAATAAATATGCCAAATTTGTATTGTTTTTTTAAGTCAATAATGGAGTTATTCAGTTATATAATTTGCAAATTATTTCACTTTCCATCTGAAAGAGTGGGACAGAAATACCCACGGGGCGCAAGTAATACCGCGATATAGCTGCGCTAATCAGAACCGAGCCCCCGGTATGTTTCGCTCTTGGGAAGTAAACTAGACCAGAAGTTAGAAACATGGCGAAACAAGACTCGTCCGACCAAACGACTCTCCGTAGCTCCACAGTCCAGGTTTCATGGCTTCGGCACCTCGTTTTCCTGTAACGGACTGGTTTTGGAATGCCAGTTTGCCCTGAAATTCCCTGCTTATTGAAGTTTCTTCATGTTCTTTTGGCGCTGTCAGGGTTCACGAGCACGACGTTCAGGTATGTAGTGACTTTTACAGCTGTCGTCCCCTTTGGTTTTTCGTCGCAATCTTCTTCAACGACCGTTCGCGGATGACGTTGTTCCGCTTTACCCGTAGGCGGAATAAATCTTAAAACACGGAGCACTTCAGCTCGCTTCCTTACGGAAGGGCCCACAATAGGAGTACCAAAACAAGTTGCCCACGTTCGAATTCACTTAGCTGCGACATAATGCTTTCACAACTACGCCGAACACTGTTCCGACCACGACTGACAATCGCAAAGTATCGACGATATATCGCACAAGTGCCGTTCGCTGTCAAATACAACAGCGCAACGTGTTATTATTTTATAATTAACATTATAATTGTAACTTTTTTAAAAATGTAATGGTTCCGTTTTCTGCTATTTACTGTCATTTAAATTTATGTTAAACCAAGCTGACTAGTAATTACATATAACAAACTGTATTAAATGCCGTTGATCGCCGCTGGGGGTGTTGCCGTCTATTCACGTGATCTCAGCACGCTATTTAAGCCCATACGAAGGATTAGTCTCGCATAGTTTCCTGCCGTTATGTAGACAGGAGTGACACCACCAGCACTCGACCAATGGGTAACATACTTTAAATTTACGTAATTTTAGCTGTTGTATAATGGAGTCTTTCTGACGGATATCTATAATTTCACAGAGTAAACGCCCAGAAGATCACCCCTACGTCGGGTTGAAACCGGTTGGCGGTATAATAATAATAAATGCGATTAAGACTGATTTTGAATAATTGATCAATCTGAATTTATGTTCAAACGTTCATTTCTCTCGGTGTTTTCAATTTTTTTCCAACCGCTAAACGTGCTACTGTGTTTATAACTCACTCGCAACGGTGCTCGCAAATATAGACGTTCTCCGAATCGAATGTGTACAAGCCTGTTGCAGCTTTCTGCGCGTTTCGACGAGCAGAGATAGCCTTCCCTTCCCTGGAAAGGGCTTATCGCGGTGGAGCGGAGCTTCAGCAGAGAAGGCGGTGATAAGACTTGTTTACACGCGGCTCTGAGTCACCGCTTCGTGCTTGCACAGCCGCCTCTGCTTCCGGCAGAGCAAGAGGGCCCTCCTCACCTGTCTCTGTCGATACTCACGTAACGCGGCAGTGGACGAGTCCCACACAGGATAGTAGCGAGGGGGTGGCGAGGTAGGGCAGCATCGGCACAGAGGACTCGCAAAAACTGACAGAAAGGAGAAAGGGAGAAAAGCAGCTGAAGAACTAACCACGAGCGATACTCACATGTACACTACTGGCCATTAAAATTGCTGCATCACGAAGATGAAATGCTACAGACGCGAAATTTAACCGACACGAAGAAGATGCTATGATATGCAAATGATTAGCTTTTCACAGCATTCACACAAGGTTGGCGCCGGTGGCGACACCTACAGCGTGTTGACATGAGGAAAGTTTCCAACCGATTTCTCATACACAAACAGCAGTTGACCGGCGTTGCCTGGTGAAACGTTGTTGTGATGCCTCGTGTAAGGAGGAGAAATGCGTACCATCACGTTTCCGACTTTGATAAAGGTCGGATTGTAGCTTATCGCGATTGCAGTTTATCGTATCGCGATATTGTTGCTCGCGTTGGTCGAGATCCAATGACTGTTAGCAAAATATTGAATCGGTTGGTTTAGGAGGGCAATAAGGAGCGCCGTGCTGGATCCCAACGACCTCGTATCACTAGCAGTCGAGATGACAGGCATCTTATCCGCATGGCTGCAACGGGTCGTGCAGCCACGTCTCGATCCCTGAGTCAACAGATGGGGACGTTTGCAAGACAACAACCATCTGTACGAACAGTTCGACGACGTTGCAGCAGCACGGACTATCAGCTCGGAGACCATGGCTGCGGTTACCGTTGACGCTGCATCACAGGCAGGAGCGGCTGCGATGGTGTACTCAACGACGAACCTGGGTGCACGAATGGCAAAACGTCATTTTTTCGGATGAATCCAGGTTCCGTTTACAGCATCGTGATTGTCGCATCCGTGTTTGGCGACATCGCGGTGAACGTACATTGGAAGCGTGTATTCGTCATCGCCATACTGGCGTATCACCCGGAGTGATGGTATGGGGTGCCATTGGTTACACGTCTCGGTCACCTCTTGTTCGCATTGACGGCACTTTGCACAGTGGACGTTACATTTCAGATGTGTTACGACCCGTGGCTCTACCCTTCATTCGGTCCCTGCGAAACCCTACATTTCAACAGGATAATGCACGACCCCATGTTGCAGGTCCTGTACGGGCCTTTCTGGATACAGAAAATGTTCGACCGCTGCCCTGGCCAGCACATTCTCCACATCTCCCACCAACTGAAAACGTCTGGTCAATGGTGGGCGAGCAACTGGCTCGTCTCAATACGCCAGTCAATACTCTTGATGAACTGTGGTATCGTGTTGAAGCTGCTTGGGCAGCTGTAACTGTACACGTCACCCAAGCTCTGTTTGACTCAATGCCCAGGCGTATCAAGGCCGTTACTACAAAAAATAACGGACGTCTGGTATTTTCATCTTTCCACTTAGTTTAATAGACCTTATTTTCATTGAAGCTAGGATAATACAATAAGCCTATTTCTTCCAGTATTCAACATAAAATTTTAAAGATATCAAGAATTACGTTAAATGTAAACAAATTGCGTCTTCTTTTAATATTTGGTACTAGAACAAGATTCAGATATTTAGTGCTGTTACAGATGAATCTCTGTGTACGAGGGTCATTCAATAATTAAAGAGACAAATTGGTCTGGGGAAAAAACTGTTAGTAAGACAAATTTTGTAGTTTTATGGCTTTGCGTTGGCATCGCTGGGATGAGCTCTGATCAGCTGATGTATCAACATTGTTTTGTTTATAACATCAAAAATACATTTCAGGATGGCGAATCTGCTTGAAACGTCCACATTAGTTGAACAACGTTCCGTTATTCGTTTTTTACTTGCTGAAGGCGGAAAACCAGTGAATATATACTGCAGAACGTCTAAAGTTTATGGCGAAGGTTGTATGAATCGTGCAAATTTTTACAAGTGGGTAGACCAGTTCAAAAATGGCCACGACTCAGTGACTGACGAACACCGTTCTGGCCAACCAGTTGCAATTTTATCTCCCTCACTTGAAAGTCGAATTGAGGACATTATTCGTGTCGACCGCCGTGTGACTGTGGAAAGGAAATAATGGTTGATAAGGTTCAAATTAGTACTGGTACAGTCCATAACATTATCTGTAACAAGCTGAAGTACCGCAAAACATGTGCAAGATGGGTCGCAAAGTGTAGTGGGACGAAATTGAAGCGTCACCCATCCACCAGTGTCAGCCCAGTTTGCAGGTGAAGATAAGTTTAATTTAGTTTTGTTTATGTATTTTTCTTAATATTTGTAATAGCTGTGAATTATCTAAAAGTTTTGTATTTTTTTATGTTTCATGTACGGAGAGGGCGGCGGAACGAACGGAGACAGCATCTTCGCTGCCGCGACCAGAGAGGAAATTGCTGGCCACTATACGTCGCGGGTCGACAGCCAAAGAGCAACAGAAGATCCTGGAACCGAGTTGTTGCGTCGTGCTTCTAAAAATTAAAAAATGAATTTTTTTGTACTCTTTTTGTACAACAATGACGTCATAAAGAGCTTAATCTTATTGGAAAGTCAGTCCTAGTTTGTCAACGGTCAAGTTCACATCTGTATGTGTAGGAAGCTAATAAAATAGTGGATGCTACTAAAGTTGAAACACGTTTTCTGAGGATTTATTTGTGAAGAATTATGTGAACGGATTAATAATATATTTGACAAGATTATTGAATTTTGATAGCGTTCATCGAAACTTTGAATCTCAAAGGTTTATTCAATGTGTGATTCTGATATCGATTAAATCAAGATAACGTGTGTCAATATAATTTCTGAGGAGAAACAAACGAAATTTAAATCGAAAAAGTTACAAAAACCAATTGGCCCAAGTCATGTAATTCTTTGCATACGACTCAACTGATGTTTTACAGTTTCGTTCAAGAATCATTCTATGACAATTTAAAAAATAATATAAATCATTTGAAGTGGGTTGTAACTGACGTAGGTGACGAAGTCTGCACATGGTCATCTATCAAACGAAAATCGGTTATAAAATACTTACGTCGTTACACTACAAAAGGAGTTGACGCGACTACACAAGGAAACTAACTTGCAATGAAACTTTGGTTCACTATTATGAGCCAGAATCAAAAAGACAAAGCATGGAGTGGAAGAACACCAACTCACCTGTCAAGAAATAATTCAGAACCCAAGCATTAGCAGGAAAAGTGATGTTGATGGTGTTTTGGGATGATGAAGGTCCAGTTTTTTGTGATTACCGCTAAGAGCATGCGAACAATGAACAGCCAGTACTACTCGGATTTGCTTTTAAACAATGTGAAGTCAGCCACGAGAGAGAGACGTCCTGGATCTCAGAGGAGAGGTGTGATTCTCCAGCAAAACAACGCACGTCCTCATATTGCTCAAATAACCCGTGAAACCATCGAGAAAATGAGCTGTGAAGTACCGCCTCATCCTCTTTCCAGTCCTGATGTAGCATCTAGTGATTTCCATTTGTTTGGTGCACTGAACGTGGCATTACATAGGAAGAGGTTCCAGGACAACGAGGACATGAAAAATTTTGTGGGAAATTGGTTCAAAACACAAATATAAAGAGTTCTTTGCAGCTGGAATAAAAAGGCTTGTAGCCCGTTGGAACACGGGCATAAATGTTCAAGGGGACGATGTTGAATGAAAAGTAGAAAAAGTATTGTTTTGTAAAAATAACGTTTTTTACTCCAGATCAATTTGTCTCTTTAATTATCGAATGAACCTCGTAGTATTCTTTTTAAAAATCAATCATTCCCACAATTACTAGATTTCATTTATTTTTGAATTCTTTACCAAATGCTCAAGGACCAAGGAAATACAAATATCGTCTGAGGGCGACAAAAATGATACGTCGCTTGTCTGGCAACATGTTATCGAGTAGGTCCTGACTGCCGCCCAATGGACGTTTATCCCTGACGTGGCAACAGTGCGCTTTGTTCACACAACTGCCGCCTACAACGCTCGCTCATATTCGACATTAGTTTTTGCTATTTTTTTTCTCTTCCGCATTGGTGCAGATGCTGAAATGAATGTGCGATTTGACTGAAGGCTTTCGAATTTTGCCAATTTCGGCCGACTGAGAACTGAAACGAAACTGTTTGAGCTAGAGTGATTCAAACTATTTGATAGAACAGAGGTTAAAAATACCGCTTCAGTTGCAAATTACTTTATTTTCGCACGACCGGTTTCGGAATGTAACAAGCCCCGAACGGTCGTGTGAAAATAAAGTAATTTACAACTGAAGCGGTATTTTCAACCTCTGCTATAATGCTCAGTTGCGGATGTTCTGCCAACAGGATTGTTTGTATTTGATAGAACAATAATTGAAATGCAATATTGATGTCACATATGACACACCATTTGATCCGACATGAATTTTCTGTCAGGAACCGCCTTAAATGAAAATTATCTTATCTTAAAAAATGTACAGCTGATTTTGCTGCCAAATGTAGCATCAATATTGATGCAAAGAAAACTAATTGCAAACACAAGTTTTGTCGACTTATTCCACTGGTGAATAACGAACTCTGCGAGGTATCTTGACCTGCAGAAGACGAGTAGAAAACTCGTCACAAGGCTGCGACAACACGACGCTACAAGTCAACAACGAAAGGTAGTTGACCGAATTCCTACTATCAAGTTCCAGGTGAAAGAGCTGATGGAGTCCGTTGACACGGATTCCCGTTTGAATATTTTGAATTTTTCCTCAGAGTATGGATTAAGATATGGTTATCCAAACATGGAACTTGTTTTGAGGCATTTAAGACAATGTTAGTTACTGCAGCATCTTGTGAACGCAGTCTCAACAAATTCAATGTGCACCCACTACTTAAAGCTGTGCCTGTCAAATGTTTTACATCGTTTACAGAATACAACAGAGCTTCTAAACTTGAGTTCAGTGACATGATCAGTGAGTTTGCCTCGCTCAGTGCAAAGTAAAATTATAATAAAAACTTAATTCCTGTAAGGGGATTGTTTCCTGAGCCGTAGATTATAGTCCTCACTTAATAACATATGCACTATTAATAATTTATGAGAAGCAATTGAAATATGTTGTTCGTTATACAGCGCACTACAACCAATGTACTGTAGCTCTCACGAAAAGATTTTCGTTTTGCATTACTTGCAATTTCTTTAGAACCTGTGTACAGTAACGCTTAGGTAATGTTTTCCAATAAAGCTAGTTTCTACAGGGTGGTTATAATTAAAGTGCAGCTATTCACGGAGGTCAGGTGTAGGCTGTAACTACCGTAGTTCAGCAAAACTCGGTAGATACGCTAAAGCATTAATGCGGAACCGATTTGTGATAGGAAAAAAAAAAAATAGTTCCTGTTTTAGCCACCAGGTGCAAACCTGGCGCTGTACGGTTTTTGCATGACGGTATGACATGTACGCTCTCATTTGACAAGTCATAGCGTTAGTGGGGCCCCGGGAGTAGACAACATTCCATTAGAACTACTGATGGCCTTGGGAGAGCCAGTCATGACAAAACTCTACCATCTGGTGAGCAAGATGTATGAGACTGGCGAAATACCCACAGACTTCAAGAAGAATATAATAATTCCAATCCCAAAGAAAGCAGGTGTTGACAGATGTGAAAATTACCGAACTATCAGTTTAATAAGTCTCAGCTGCAAAATACTAATGCGAATTCTTTACAGACGAATGGAAAAACTGGTAGAAGCGGACCTCGGGGAAGATCAGTTTGGATTCCGTAGAAATGTTGGAACACGTGAGGCAATACTAACCTTATGACTTATCTTAGAAGAAAGATTAAGAAAAGGCAAACCTACGTTTCTAGCATTTGTAGACTTAGAGAAAGCTTTTGACAACGTTAACTGGAATACTCTCTTTCAAATTCTGAAGGTGGCAGGGGTAAAATACAGGGAGCGAAAGGCTATTTACAATTTGTACAGAAACCAGATGGCAGTTATAAGAGTCGAGGGGCATGAAAGGGAAGCAGTGGTTGGGAAAGGAGTAAGACAGGGTTGTAGCCTCTCCCCGATGTTATTCAATCAGTATATTGAGCAAGCAGTAAAGGAAACAAAAGAAAAATTCGGAGTAGGTATTAAAATTCATGGAGAAGAAGTAAAAACTTTGAGGTTCGCCGATGACATTGTAATTCTGTCAGAGACTGCAAAGGACTTGGAAGAGCAGTTGAACGGAATGGACAGTGTCTTGAAAGGAGGACATAAGATGAACATCAACAAAAGCAAAACGAGGATAATGGAATGTAGTCAAATTAAATCGGGTGATGCTGAGGGGATTAGATTAGGAAATGAGACACTTAAAGTAGTAAAGGAGTTTTGCTATTTAGGGAGTAAAATAACTGATGATGGTCGAAGTAGAGAGGATATAAAATGTAGACTGGCAATGGCAAGGAAATCGTTTCTGAAGAAGAGAAATTTGTTAACATCGAGTATAGATTTAAGTGTCAGGAAGTCTTTTCTGAAAGTATTTGTATGGAGTGTAGCCATGTATGGAAGCGAAACATGGACGATAACCAGTTTGGACAAGAAGAGAATAGAAGCTTTCGAAATGTGGTGCTACAGAAGAATGCTGAAGATAAGGTGGGTAGATCACGTAACTAATGAGGAGGTATTGAATAGGATTGGGGAGAAGAGAAGTTTGTGGCACAACTTGACTAGAAGAAGGGATCGGTTGGTAGGACATGTTTTGATGCATCAAGGGATCACAAATTTAGCATTGGAGGGCAGCGTGGAGGGTAAAAATCGTAGAGGGAGACCAAGAGATGAATACACTAAGCAGATTCAGAAGGATGTAGGTTGCAGTAGGTACTGGGAGATGAAGGAGCTTGCACAGGATCGAGTAGCATGGAGAGTTGCATCAAACAAGTCTCAGGACTGAAGACCACAACAACAACAACAGCGTTAGTGGACGGTAAGGCTATCGGGAAGAGCCACATTCTCACAGTATAGCACTCTCATGGCTGCTGCTGTCCACAAAAGAACAGCAACAATAATTACAGTGCTACATTGGGAGTGTGTCGCCGAGTGAAAGGTCTGAACAGAGAGCCGATGTCAGTAAATGGCTTAAAGAAGATAAAGAAATTCGAAAACCCAGGTGAGCTCGGTATGGTCCTAGGCGTCCTACTGCAGTGGACGTTGTTGATGAGGTTGCTGTTGCCTACCATACAGCACGTCTGCCGGGTGGTGCAAGAGCTCTTGCAGTGTCACGAGGGTGGTCTATTTGCATCGGTACACGTAAGATCAAGACGGCGCAGAAACTGAAATCTCATGATCCGCAGAAACGTTCTGAATTTGCTCTTCGGTTCCTGGCAAGGATCGAAGTTGATTACATGTGGCCAGGAAATATTCTTTGTGGTGACGAGGCACATTTTAGACTACAGGGTACAGTGAATATACAGAATTGCCGAATTTTGGTACTGATAAAATGCGTGCTTTGTGCGAACAGCCGTTACGCTCCCCGTATGTAAGTGCGTGGTGTGGATTCACAAGCACCACTATTTTCATCCGTTCTTCTTTGTAGAGAATACACTCAGAGTCCCTGTTAGATGTACCGTAACTTCCGTATGTTATAGAGAGATCCTTGTGTGGCGTGTGTTTCCTGTTTTCGAACACCGCAACTCTTCGGAAACCACTGTTTTCATGCAAGATGGGGAAACACCTCAAGTCGCTCGACCCGTGAAAGGTCTGCTTAATGCTACCTTCCACGAACGTTTTGCGTCCAGCGGTTTTCCAGATTAATTGACTGCAAGACCACCTGATCGGAATCTGGCTTTGAGAATACCCAATGGAAAGCGATTGGCCGGCCGCAGTGGCGGAGCGGTTCTAGGTGCTTTCAGTCCGGAACCGCGCGACCGCTACGGTCGCGGGTTTGAATCCTGCCTCGGGCAGGTGTGTGTGTATGTGATGTCCTTAGGTTAGTTAAGTTTAAGTAATTCCAAGTTCTAGGAGACTGATGACCTCAGATGTTAAGTGCCATAGTGCTCAGTGCCATTTGAACCATTTGAAAGCGTTTGTCAGGGAAACGTTCGGTCTCTGATCTGACGGCCAGTATATAGGAACACCGGAACTGTGCGAGCAAATGTTGATCACGTCATTTTACGGATGCAACACCTCGTTGACGTGTTCGGTACTCTTATTGAACAAATTGTGTAAGTGATGGCCGGCCTTTGTGACCGAGCGGTTCTAGGCGCTTCAGTCCTGAGCCGCACTGGCGCTACGGTCGTAGGTTCGAATCCTGCCTCGGGCATGGATGTGTGTGATGTCCTTAGATTAATTAGGTTTACGTAGTTCTAAGTCTAGGGGACTGATGAGCTCTGATATTAAGTCCCATAGTGTTTAGACCCATTTTAACCATTTTGGTGAGTGGTGGTTTAAGAACAAAATCAACATTATCCCTTTTTCACTTGTTTGACCTTATTTGCCTAAGTTTCGTTCCTGATTCTTTACATACGGAAATATTTCTATATGACTTTCTTGCATTCACAGCTCAAGATTTACACCTTGTTGCCAAAATTTGAACTAATCTTTTTTCCAGCGCATATCGGTTCCGCAGTAGGGGATTGCAATACATACCAAGTTACGCTCTCATACGATAATTTCAGCCCACAGGGGACATCTGTGAATAGCTGCACCTCAATTACAACCTCTCAAATTTAATGTAAATTGATGTATCCATCTAGAAGAAGTTGCAGAAAAAAAGGGAGGATTTGATTTGCCTGTTCCGCCAGGAGCGTAGGATTATCTGAGTACGTTAATGATGCGATACAAGACAGCAGTGTTATTTTATTCTGTGTTCTCGAATCTACCACCCAGAGCGAGCCATTGTGGAACATACAGCTGTAAGATTAACAGATGGCAGGTTGAGATTCAGTGGAGAGAATATACAGGAAATGTTATTCATTTATGAAACAAGTGGCTTGCAAAAGACTTGTTCAGCCTACTGCCAGTCTCAGATCTTCATCAAGTGCGATTAATAGAAGCGACTGAGAAGTTACAAAGAAGAGCTGTGCGTTCCGTCATGGATTATACTTGAAACCACGAGAGTGTTATGGATGTATTCACCACAATGCTGGATGCTACAAGAGTGGAGTCGTGTGACACGGAGAGGTTTACAGTATAAATTTCCGGAATAAACGCTCCAAGAAGAATCAGACAACCTATTGCTTCCTCTTACGCGGTCATAACGAAATGACCAGCGCGCGAAAATAAGAGAAATCAGAAGCCACAGGGAAGCTTACCGACAATCGATCTTCACACGTAACACTTCATCGTACGGCACCCGTGGTCTTCATTTGGTTGCTTAAATCCCCCCCCCCGCAATTTACCTTTGTACCTGTATTACACTGAAAATTTATGCACGACACCGAAAATGACGACGCATGCGCTGTGTGTTTTGTCTGTAAAAACTTGTTCATTTGTAACAGAGTTGTCGACATATAAAGGGTGTAAATTTTAAGTTGACAAACCAGAATAACTCGAAAAATAAGCTTCACACGAAAAAATGTGTAGAATCCAAAGGTGATTATTTTCGAGTGGGACATCTTCTGGTGCTAAAATTAGCGTGCCACTCCAGCCCCCTGGGGGTGGGGCGGGAGGCAACATTAAAATTTCAAATAGGAACGCCAATTTTTTATTGTAGAATCAGATTATACACTACTGGCCATTAAAATTGCTACACCACGAAGATGACGTGCTACACAATTGAAATTTAACCGACAGCAAGAAGATGATTTGATAGGCAAAAGATTAGCTACTCACGCAAGGTTGGCGCCGGTGGCGACACCTACAACGTGCTGACATGAGGAAAGTTTCCAAACGATTTCTCACACACAAACAGCAGTTGACCGGCATTGCCTGGTGAAACGTTGTTGTGATGCCTCGTGTAAGGAGGAGAAATGCGTACTATCACGTTTCCGACTTTGATAAAGGTGGGATTGCGGTTTATTGTATCGCGACATTGCTGCTCGCGTTGGTCGAGATCCAATGACTGTTAGCAGAATATAGAATCGGTGGGTTCAGGAGGGTAGTATGGAACGCCGTGCTGGATCCCAACGGCCCGGTATCACTAGCAGTCGAGATGACAGGCATCTTATCCGCATGGCTGTAACGGATCGTGCAGCCACGTCTCGATCCCTGAGTCAACAGATGGGGACGTTTGCAAGACAACAACCATCTGCACGAACAGTTCGACGACGTTTGCAGCAGCTCGGAGACTATGGCTGCAGTTACCCTTGACGCTGAATCACAGACAGGAGCGCCTGCGATGGTGTACTCAACGACGAACCTGGGTGCACGAATGGCAAAACATTTTTTCGGATGAATCCAGGTTCTGTTTACAGCATCATGATGGTCGCATCCGTGTTTGGCGACATCGCGGTAACGCACATTGGAAGCGTGTATTCGTCATCGACATACTGACGTAATCATCCGGCGTGATGGTATGGGGTGCAATTGGTTACAAGTCTCGGTCACCTCTTGTTCGCATTGACGGCACTTTGAACAGTGGACGTTACATTTCAGATGTGTTACGACCCGTGGCTCTACCCTTCATTCGATCCCTACGAAACCTTACATTTCAGCAGGATAATGCACGACCGCTTGTTGCAGGTGCTGTACGGGTCTTTCTGGATACAGAAAATGTTCGACTGCTGCCCTGGCCAGCACATTCTCCAGATCTCTCACCAATTGAAAACGTCTGGTCAATGGTGGCCGAGCAACTGGGTCGACACAACACGCCAGTCGCTACTCGTGATGAACTGTGGTAATCTATGCACCCAAATTTCGTGAAAATGTAATCAAATGCCAGTTCTAGTATAATATATTTGTCCAATGAATACCCATTCATCATCTGCATTTCTTCTTGGTGTAGCAATTTTAATGGCCAGTAGTGTACATAAAAAACTACGTACATTTTGTCTTAAACATTTGTTTTGATTCTTGGTAGTTGGCGCTGTAACTCAAGAAAATCCGTGTTCTCATTTTTGAATGGAAAATGGTTACGGATAAATAAAAAATACTTATTTGCTTCTTAAATTTTTATTCGCTAAAACTAAAACTCTCTCTCTCCCCATAGGGTGTCTTCCGTCTGAAAACAAATTTAAAACTGAAATCTCATATTTTAGAGAGACAGTAGTAGATTCTGAGAATGAAATAAGCAACCAAGTAAATGTTTGCGAACAGAAGTGTAACAAAAACACCTCACAAATTCAAGGCAAAATCTGCGACCATGAAAAGAAAATAAGAAACAAGTCTAGCTGCGTCAATTATAGCATACCACATTTACGAACTATTAGAAGGTGAAACTAATAGAAGTGAAGAGCGCTTTGATCTAGGCTAGAGGAACACCGGCTGGCACCCATTAGATAATCGGAGAAATTTCGAAAGGATTTTTCCTGAATATTTGACAGCTCAGGAAAAGATTAACGTAGTTACCAGTGCACCAGCAGGGGGTGCTAAGCGATGGGGACAAAATTTGAACGCTAAGCAGATGTCGTTTAACGAATTCAAGCAAAAGTCTACGGAGGAATACCGATCAGAACAAAAACAAGGTTGTTTGCAGCGAGAATTCACAATGGCTAGATTATATAACAATAAGAGGAGAAACTCTATGAAAGATTTCTGTAAATCCTGGTACCAAAAACAGACACACTTAGGAAGTGGCCAATCCGAATCTGAAATTATACGGGATATGGAAAAAGCTGCCAGAGGATTCGAAGAGATACGTAAGAAGCAATCATAAAATCTTTCCTGCGGTTTGAGAAAGAGTAGAGGATGAAAATCATTGGCAAAGTAATGGCGATTATCGCCATAATAACAGCAATAGGAGTAATAACAATGACAATGAACAAAATGATGGCTATGGGTATCAAGTTAATATTGTTCAACGAGGTAGTGACAGAGGTCGATGTACTTGATACACTCGCGGAGGAGGATTTGCACCGCAATATGTCGACGACTACAACAACGTGGAAAACTAAAGGCCATGGATGTTGCGGGCCAAACTAACGCGGACGGATTTTCACGGTCCAAACCTAAGAAACAATACCGGCGTCGACGTAATGAATTTAAACCTCGAGAGAGCGATTGCGAAACACCGCAGGTCCTCTCAGGAATGAGTCACCGCTGGCAAATGATGAAACTTATATTATCCGGCGAAGAATACAACAGACTGATCAAGTATTCGTATGGAAGATGTAGTTATGGCAGTAGAGCAAAATGAAAGCGTCACAGTAAAATAAAATGAATCTGCTTCGGCAGGCAACGACACCAGGGCAAGAGTAAGCTTGAACATATTCGTAGGCGTGGAAGAAAGCGCCGACGATAGTTTGAACAATTTGTGAAAATGAGCTGTCGGGGATCACTAGTTGATGTGAACAGATCGATGACCCGTGCCAAGTGTGAGTGGGAGGATTTCAAAACTGATTATACGACCAAACGGATAGGTAGTAGCGAAAGGAGATAAAGAGACGTCGAGAAGAGGACGTGGCCCTGTGTAAAGGAGGAAATTGAAATATTTAGCACAGCAAGAAGTTCGCGAACTGCAATTTGTAAAGAGGTGGCAAGTAGTGAGGAAAAGGGCAAGGCGCAAAGTACGCGAGCTGACAGTAACACTGAGATCAATAGTAAGAAAAGAAATACGGTCGCAATTAGGGGAATGGAAGAAGATGAAACCGTCAGCGTTGCTGGCGAAATATTCCTGACTAAGGAATCGCCAGGAGAACAAACTCTTGTCAGTAGCCCGGAAGCAGTAGATACAGATCACTGTTTACAAATTACTGAAATTCACGAGGACTACACAAAATATGAAGTAAAGGTAGACACATTACAGCTGATGTAAAAGACTGTTCAGACGAAGAAGAAGCTGTGAAAAAAAAAGAACTAAGAACATTACGAGGAAACCGTGACCCTGAATCCGTAAGACCCGACGAAAGATCGGAAGAGGAAATTAACGAGTTGTAACGTTCTTTAAAAATATCTTTGTGTTACCCAAATTTACTGTGTGTTGTGTTGTTGAGCAAATGGTGTGCTTATCAGTTTTACTGTAATCCAAAGAAAAATTAAACCACTTAATCTGGAAAACCGGTATGTGATGCCTATAACTAAATCAATCCCTCTGAAGTTTACTCAGTCTCGTGGACACCGAGTTCTATGGCACTGTGCAATAAACTGATAAAATTCCCTATGCAAATAAACAATGAAATACATTTTCCTTAGCTCTTGAGTCGCAACGGATGTAATCTTGGTATTCTGTTCTTTCCACAGTAGGCATCCAAAATATTCAATTGTGGCTCAGTGAAGTGTAATGCCGGCCGTAAAATAGCTTCATACAAACAGCGTCAGTAGATTAGTCGATAAATGAATAACCTTGCAAATGTTGAGTGATAATTTTTGATATTGGCTCAACGCTGCGCAATGCTGCCCGCATTGAATCTGTTACAAACATTAATACTTTTCTGACTCTGGCACACTAATATTTTTGACTCTGAAAAATCATTTCTTTTAAAAAAAAAACACTCATTGAATTTAAACAAACACGACATGGAAGAGGATGAGGTATTGATAACAGGATACGCTAAGACCGAATACTTCAGTTCGAAAATTGTATTCAAAATAAAGTTTCTCCTTGACAAAATCTAATACGAAACCTTTTACATTAACTTCAAAATCAGTATACTTCTCAAGTGTTCTACAATTCTCACTTACTGACATAATTAAACACATCTGGATTTTTACACGACAAAAGTCATCATTGTTGGCGCTCTTCGTCGGTCGAGGCTTTACAGTCATTCACCTTACTGTTGATCGTCTGCACAATGTCATAATCTACTTCCTCAGTGATATTGTTACTGCGGAAATACGTTTCTGTAAACAATGTTGTACGGCAATTAGTATTCTTAGATGCTGAAATGACCTCTACTCTGTTAATGTCTTGCTCCTCAGCTGCCAAAGTATTCTGAAAAGTGACAGATCGTTGATACGTATCAGATTTCAGTATAAGTGACAGATAGTTGTTGCGTATCAGTTTTCAGTATAAGCGAGGATTTATTAAAGTTGATAACAGCGTCATGTTTGACAAGGAAATCCATACCAAAGATGACGTCGTTTTTTAAGAGAGGAACGATCCAGACATTAGCGTGAAATGTGTGATCAACAAGTATAAAAGATAGGGGGGGTTTGCTGTTTCGCATTTACTCCCTTGTCAGAGATTGCGCTTCGAATTTTCGTCTTACCAAGTGGAAAGGTAGGACAGGTATTGTCAGCGTTACATTTTTGGAATGCTGTTTCATTTATCACTGTTACTGGCGAACCAGAGTCGATCACTGCAGAAAATAAATACAAATCAATTTTGATTTCAACACTGCGATGAGAAATATTCTTTTGAGTTTGGTGTCTCTCTTGTAATAATGTCCCCCTAAGAGAAAGCTTTTGACAATGTTGATTGGAATACTCTCTTTCAAATTCTGAAGGTGGCAGCGGTAAAATACAGGGAGCGAAAGGTTATTTACAATTTGTACGGAAATCAGATGGCAGTTATAAGAGTCGAGGGGTATGAAAGGGAAGCAGTGGTTGGGAAGGGAGTGAGGCAGGGTTGTAGCCTATCCCCGATGTTATTCAATCTGTATATTGAGCAAGCAATAAAGGAAACAAAAGAAAAGTTCGGAGTAGGTGTTAAAATCCATGGAGAATAAATAAAAACTTTGAGGTTCGCCGATGACATTGTAATTCTGTCAGAGACAGCAAAGGACTTGGAACAGCAGTTGAACGGAATGGACAGTGTCTTGAAACGAGGGTATAAGATGAACATCAACAAAAGCAAAACGAGGATAATGGAATGTAGTCGAATTAAGTCGGGTGATGCTGAGGGAATTAGATTAGGAAATGAGACACTTAAAGTAGTAAATGAGTTTTGCTATTTGGGAAGCAAAATAACTGATGACGGTCGAAGTAGAGAGGATATAAAATGTAGACTGTAAATGGCAAGGAAAGCGTTTCTGAAGAAGAGAAATTTGTTAACATAGAGTATAGATTTAAATGTCAGGAAGTCGTTTCTGAAAGTATTTGTATGGAGTGTAGCCATGTATGGAAGTGAAACGTGGACGATAAATAGTTTAGACAAGAAGAGAATAGAAGCTTTCGAAATGTGGTGCTGCAGAAGAATGCTGAAGATTAGATGGGTAGATCACATTACTAATGAGGTGGTATTGAATAGAATTGGGGAGAAGAGAAGCTTGTGGCACAACTTGACTAGAAGAGAGGATCGGTTGGTAGGACATGTTCTGAGACATCGAGGGATCACCAATTTAGTATTGGAGGGCAACGTGGAGGGTAAAACTCGTAGAGGGAGACCAAGAGATGAATACACTAAGCAGATTCAGAAGGATGTAGGCTGCAGTAAGTACTGGGAGATGAAGAGGCTTGCACAGGATAGAGTAGCATGGAGAACTGCATCAAACCAGTCTCAGGACTGAAGACCACAACAACAACAATAATGTCGTCGAAGGTTGTGACGTTTTCCTGAACGGTATTATGAGTAGAAGAATTGCATTGCACGTGTTCCGATTGAACAGACCTGGTAGTTTCTAGTCGTACATTATTAGTGAGCTGATTGGTGGCAGAAGACTGCTGTCACGGTTCAATTAAATGTACTGTACGGTTGTTTTGGTGTGCAGGATTCAGCGGTGGATGGAAACGAACATTAGGTTCATTAGGAATGAACTGAGACTACTAGGGCTGATTGTCATGAAAGTTGCTGTTGCGAAAACTACGCTTAAATTGTTGATTATTCCCTTCATACTTGTGGTGAAAATTTCTTTGCCGTTGATCGCTTCGATGTGACTGTGACCATTGGTTTTTGTGTGAGAAGTTATGCCCTTGCGAATGCGTAAAATTTCTGGACTGGGATGTAGTGGCAGAGCTAGGTGGTGGAACATGACCTTCGGTTGGGCTTGTCGACCGTATTGTTGTTGGATATTTCCGGGCTGCTCCGGCAAGAATTGCGGCTGGAAACTGTGATTGTTAACGTCGAAATTCTGATATAGTTGCTGTTGCTGAATATACTGGTTATCAAAATGTTGTCTCTTGTTAGCGTGTCCATAAAAATTGTTATCTGAACCTAATATTTTATTTCTTTTGCTACGGAATGGGCAGGATTGCTCGTTTAATCGAATGAATTGTTACCTTGATTGTCGTTATTAAAGTTCTTATTGACAAGAGTAGCCCAATTGCTGAATTTCTAATAATTGTAATAAGCCCCTTAAATGCTTTCCTTTTGCTGTCCGGTGAGAAGGGAAACTCGTAATGAGCGCGGAAGTTTTGAGATGCATAATTGTATGAGAGCTGATTGGCTATACGGTTCGGTCAGGTACTGGTTTTGTTGAACTATGTATTCAAAAAACTGTGTGATAGTTGGAAAACTGGAGTGTTGAAAATTGGGTAAACTAATTAGTTGGTCATTAATGCCTCACTGAGTCGTTTCCGACCAATACGAGGATAGAAAAGCATTCTGAAACACTTCGACGGAGTGACCTTGCCTTGCTATGGGTCTCATACCCATCGAAGGTTCTCCCTCTAAAAAGCTACAGATAAATTCGAGCTTGTGTTTCACTGGCCAGTTTGGTAGCAGCGAAAATAAAAATTGCTGCACCCAATCAAGGGGATGTAGGTCTGTGCGGTTATTTCTAAATACCGCGAATTTCTTTATAGATAAGAAATGTTTATAGCCAAATCCTTCGCGTTGTAGATTTTGAGAGGGTTCGGCGGCGTAAAAGAACTGATTGTGAGATGACTGGCTTGTATCAAAGTCATGCACTCTTTGTAGTCTGCTCATATTATTGTAAGACTGAAAAGTAGGTAACTGTTGCTGTGTCACTGATAACGTGAAGAAAATTTTCTGATATTGTCTACTTCCTGATGTAAATTGCTAACTTTCCTATGAAATGAACTGTTATGTGCACCAAGCTGGTTTAATGTTTGCTGCGTGTACTGATATTTTTGAGATTCGGTGAACGGAATGGGAGCTGTGTTGTCTGATTTATTTTCGGTTTGATTTTCAAGTGTTTCTAAACTTGCCGATTGCTCATAACATCTTTCCGTGATCGTAAGACTGTGTGTGGAATTGTTTGAATCCAAAGCGTCGACTTGCTTCTGTAGTTAGCGTGAAGTTTCGTTCATCTTTTTCAAATCTGCTTTAAATGTGTCAGGGTCCTGCACCAGCCCTATTTGTTCAAGACGGGAGCTTAACGACTGAATGTCATCCGTACACTTTTCTTTAACTTTTTAGATTCGTGTGTCAACAGAGGTTTTGAAATCAGTTACGTCTGGTACGTATTTGGTTCTGTGATTGCTTTATTGTGTTAAACTCGTCTGTAACGGAAGTTACACTAGCGTCAACATGGGTTGTAAGACTAGTGAGCAACTGCTGTTATACTTCCTGTCTTTGTGCTGCTAATGACTGTAAAAACTGATTGTTTCCCTCTGTGTGTTTACGGAGAAAGTCTTTGTATCGCTTTTTTGAGGTCTCAGTGTGAATTTTAAGACGTGCATCTAATCGAGTGTCTTGTTGATCTACTCTTTCATTAACTGATTGGATTTGCGTATGTAAGATTTTTATAGGTTTCACTACATTGATATCTTAAAGTATTAATGTGATCTCTCAAACGTTTGATACTGTCCTCGCATTGCCTGGCTTTCACTTCAATTTTATCGCAAAGACGTTTTTCACTAGCCTTAATACCTGTTTGAAACGGTTATCACTCGTTTTTCTGTACGATTTAAGCTCATCACGTACGGCGGAAAATCGTTCATTGAACTGAGTGATGGTGCCAACCCGAATTTCTCGTAAAGTAGAAAATTGTTCATGGAACTGAGTGTTCAGGTTGACCATCATTTGCATGAGATTTTGCAACGTCGCTTCCGTATTCTTCTCAAATGATTCAAATGGTTCAAATGGCTCTGAGCACTATGGGACTTAACTTCTGAGGTCACCAGTCCCTAGAACTTAGAATTACTTAAACCTAACTAACCTAAGGACATCACACACATCCATGCCCGAGGCAGGATTCGAACCTGCGACCATAGCGGTCGATAAACTTCAGCGCCTAGAACCGCTCGCCTACCCCGGCCGGCTATTCTTCTCAATTGATGCGTCGGGTGTCACCTGTGTTGTGTTTTATGGTGTGGAGACATCATCTACAACCATGGACGTCTCGTTTGTTGCATTATCCGCACAATTACCGCTAAGAAAATCCGACGGATATACAAGACAGACTGAACACTTTGCACTATTCTTCCCTCTGACATACTATTGGCAGTCTGATTCATTGTGTGAAAAGTAGGTAAATCGTTTGCCTGATTCGTAAAAACAATCAAGTTTTGAATTGTGAACATCAGTCGTGTGCAGATCAGCGGCGTCCGTAACATCGGAATCCGCCGTCTGATTACCAGTCAAATTAGTGGGTGAAATTATAGTGTCAGGAATTTGTTCATTATTTTTCGAAACGGAACTCACGTTTTCTGTGGTGCTTTGCAACTGCTGCACCACAGAGTGGTTACCATCATTCTCAACATTGTTGTCAATAATCGGAAAGTCGTCCATTTCGGTATCTTTAATTGTAAGATTACCCACCGGAACCTTAACAGTTTTGCGCGGCATCTTAAATCACATGCAGGATGCAAATCCAAAGACAAAATTTCAACGCTCAACTCAATGGAAAAGAAAAAAACAAGGCGGAGTATAAGAATGCCGATGAACTGTGGAAAATTTTTATACAAGTTAGTTAACTGCCTCTTGACCAAAAAGTGTAACTACTATTATTGCTACAGAGTGGTTGAGAGATCAGAATATATTTATCTGACTATTTTAACATGAAAGAATTCACAAAGGGAACGACTGGCAGAGCTGTCGCCAAGTGTAACGTTCTTTATAAATAATATTATTTTGTGCTATCCAAATTTATTGTATGTTGTGTTGTTGAGCAAATGGTGTGCTTAATCAGTTTTACTGCAATACAAAGAAAAATTAAACCACTTAATCTGGAAAACCAGTATACAATGACTACAACGAAATCAATGCCAACTCGTGAGCACCGAGTTCTATGATCCTGTGCAAGAAACTGATAAAATTCCTTACGCAAATAAACAATGAAATATGTTCTCCTCAGCTCTTGAGTCGCAACGGATGTGATGTTGGTATTCTGGTCTCTCCACAGTAGGCATACAAAATATTCAATCTTGGCTCAGTGAAGTGCAATGCCGGCCGTAAAATAGCTTCATACTAATAATTTCAGTAGATTAGTTGATAACTGAATAACCTTGCAAATGTTCAGTGATAATTCTGGATATTGGCTCAGCGCTATGCAATGCTGCCCACATTGAAACTGTTACAAACATTAATACTTTTCTGATTCTGGCACATTAATATTTATCTGACTCTCATTGAAAAATCATTTCTCTTAAAAATACTCATTCGATTTAAACAAACACGACATGGTAGAAGATGAGGTACTGATAACAGGATATGCTAAGACCGAGTGCTTCAGTTGGAAAATTGTATTCGAAATAAAGTTTCTTCTGCACAAAATCTAACATGAAACATTTTACATTAACTTCAAAATCACTAAGCTTGTCAATTGTTCTACAATTCTCACTTACTGACGTAATTAAAAACATTTGGATTGCTACATGACAAAAGTCTAACATCGTCTGACGAAATGGATTGTCTTATCAGGATTACAAAGCACACAAAATATGGGTCTAGTTTAGGGTGGCCAAACGTTCCGGAAAACCGGGATTGTCCCGGTTTTCATCTCTGTATTTGTTTCGGGACGCTCAGAAGTCCCGGAATTCAGTTTTTAAACACATTTCGTGAAACTTTCTCAAATTTTTGGGATTTCGCTATATTAAAGGAAATACAACACAAGAAATTAATATATTTTAGCTTATTTGTCTAAAACCTCCATTGTCCCATACTAGTAATCACAGTATCAGTATTGATACACTCAGGCAATAATTTACTTTGAGCGGTACTTTGGCCAACATGTAGTAAGTTGTATTATTGTAACAGAGCTATGAAACCGTCCGATTGTCGCGCCACTTACTCACACACTCATTGTCAGAACAGTGTAGTAGTTGATGTTTTCTCAGACAAACTGCAATAGTTTTTTCTCATGTTAGTGGTATTATTGCTGCAGTACTGTGAAACACAATGCCGAAACGTGCCTGCAAGTTCAGTGATTGTTATTCCAAGGAATGGAATTTCATTAAGAAAGGTCGTTTAGATTATGAAACACAGTATTCAATGAAACATCTGACGAAATTTCAAGATTTTGTATGAATACTATCGAAATGTTTGATCTTGAGAAAGATAAATGTGTGGCATTTTGTGGAGACAACACCAACACAAACTTTGGTGGTTTAAAAATGGTTCAAATGGCTCTGAGCACTATGGGACTTAACAGCTGTGGTCATCAGTCCCCTAGAACTTGGAACTACTTAAACCTAACTAACCTAAGGACATCACACACATCCATGCCCGAGGCAGGATTCGAACCTGCGACCGTAGCAGTCGCACGGTTCCGGACTGCGCGCCTAGAACCGCGAGACCACCGCGGCCGGCTTTGGTGGTTTAAAAAGACAAGGCAAATGCAACGTATTTACCAAATTAAAGGCAACATTGCATGAAAACATTGAAGGCATAGGATGCCCTGCGCATGTTTTACACAATAGCGTGCAGACATCTGCTGACAGTTTAAGCTGTGATGTTGAAACTATCTTCTTGAAGGTATACTCACACTTTTACATATATACTGTTAGAACAGAGGGGCTTAAGGAGTTCTATGATTATGTGGGAACTGAATATATGAATGTAATGTGTCATTCAAAAACTCGCTGGTTATCACTGTTTCCAGCAGTTGAAAGAGTAATCCGCCTGTTTGAACGATTAAAAGATTTTTTCCTAAATGAAGACAAAGCCCCCAAAATATTGGTTCAGTTTCTCAGTAACCCTTTAAGTGAAGCCTGCTTAGGGTTCATTCACAGTCAGCTTTGCACTTTGCAGCATGGGATACAGAAAATTGAGGGAAGCACGAAAAGTGTAATAGAGGTAAATGATGTTTTGAAAAATACTCTGGAAACTCTTACTAAGAGGAGAGAACAGCAGTTCATTTATTTTAATGTTAAACCTGTCCTTAAAAGAGCAGAAGTATCAGAAGCAGCGGAAAGGAGTTTTAGAGAAGAAGTTAACAAGTTTTATGACACTTGTGTAGAATATCTCAGCAAGTGAAGTGCCTCATATTTACCCTTATCGCCGGTGTTTGATTGGATGTTTCTGAAGAGAGTGCCAAAATGGGAAAGTGTTGAAGAGACAGTTTCTTATTTGAAGAGAAAGGAATTGAAATCGATGATTCCATTCTCTTTGATCAGTTCGGCATACTGACAAATTTTGTTGAAGAAAGTCTTCACAAGTGGAATGATGAAAAGAAACACCATTGGAATGTCATGAGAAGTGGGTGAATTTTTTTAAAAGCTGTGACTGTCTTCAGCATTACTGTGAGTTGGTAATAACTGCAAGGTATTTATTTGCAATCCCAGCCCATAATGCCAATGTAGAAAGAATATTTTCGTTCATGAATATCCAGTGGACTGATGAAAGAAACAGAATGGAGGTGGACTCTCTTGAAGCAATCCTGCAGATCCTGTGCAACTACAAAATGGATTGCGCCGAGTTTTATCACTGTGTCTCAAAGAACAAAGACATGATCAAGAAGGCTGAAGGCAGTGAAAAATACCCTTTTCTCCAAGGACAGTCAATTCCATCTACAAGTGCTCAGTAATATTAAACCTCATGTTAATATTAATTGATTAAAAGTTGAATGGCTGTAAAATTTTGTAAAATCGTAATACATTTCTTTATTGCTGTATACTTTTATTAAATGTAATTAATTATACAGATAATCTAAGTTATATCAATCTTTTGTATCCTCTTATTAGTTATAATAATCGGGTTAACAAAATGTATCAAAAAAACATTAATATTTAAAATTAAGAAACCTGGGTACATATGGAATGAGGTGTCCATTGACACCCGGGTGAATGTGTCCCGGTTTTCACCGAAAATAATTTGGTCACCCTAGACTCTAGTTTAGCAGGGGATACAACGCGTCGGCTTTGACCAATGACGT
This sequence comes from Schistocerca americana, assembly GCF_021461395.2. NCBI lineage: Eukaryota > Metazoa > Arthropoda > Insecta > Orthoptera > Acrididae > Schistocerca > Schistocerca americana. The sequence goes on along the minus strand of NC_060126.1, from coordinate 500,957,357 downwards.
CAGAATTGGCCAGAGAGCATGTATTACAAAGATGAAAGAGCTGAGAAGAATGTTCAGAAACAAAGGAATGCAAGAGAGAAAAACTGTACTTCACATATATAAGGGCCAGTTGTATTTTCACGTTAACGATATCGCGTGTATGTATCTTACTATTTCTCCGCAAAATACAATGGAAAGAAAGGAATGAAATATATTACTAGCAAAGAATATATCACGTTACATGTATGTCAGTTGTATCTCGAAACTCTTTCGAACTGTATAGCTTAAGTGCATTACGGGATACAAGTTCAGAGTATGTCGATTTCTTAGTTTCAACTAGCACTGCTGTCCTGTTGTTCACTTGAACTATGTTTCCCCCGCTTCACTAAACCGTAAATGAAACATCCGATACAAATTAAAAGCTCATTCGAAGTGTGTTGTGTAAGTACAGTACGGAATACGAGTTTGTCGTAAGTCGATTTCTTCGTTTTCACTATCATTGCTGTCCTGTTCTTCACGAGAGACAAATTGTAGATGTGTTGTTTATTTCGTCTCCGCTATTACTAACAGTCTTTTCTTACGTACATATCAGTACTACTGATGAGAGAAGGACCTACGTATGTAATATATGTATACCAGACTTCCGTTGACCTCTATATATGTACACTGATAACGAAAAGGTGGAAATAGACGTACGTTACATTTGCAACCTGTACCTGAAGTGAACCACACGGAGAGAAGAAGGCGACAAATGTACAATTTGTATCCCGTACTTCACTGGGATACAAATTTTAGTTGTGTCAGGGGTTTCGCCTGTAATATAGCAAGTACACATTCGAAAATGTCGTACTGATACTAGTGATGGGAAACGAAAGAAGATCGACAGCTAAGAAATTTCTATTACGTACTTCACAACACGAAAATACACATATTGGTGGAATAAAACAGTGAAATATGTGAAAATAGTGAAATACAGTGAAAGAAGCAAATGGAAAAGTGAACTTACCACACGGAAATATCGAGGAATAACCGAAGCTCGCCTAGACAGACAATAACGAAAATTACATAGCCACAAACAGACAAATCCATTCCTATAAACGAAAATAAGACACTAAAATTGTTCTACAATGACAAACCAATACTCCAAACTACCTCAATATCATTACGAATGATTATTTCAATGTACAATGATAGCGATTATCCGGAACACAGAACTGTTTTATTATCTATGCATCGAAGTGAAGACACTATATATGACTAATGTATGACGTCATTGGTAAAAGGCGACGGGTTGTATCCCCTGCTTCACTAGACCCCAAAATATTACAAATCGGGGTAATTTCCAAGAATGATTACCTATCGAAGTCGCGGGGTCCGAACGATACATATCGAACGTGCTATCGTAAATGGATCATGCGACTCTGGTGGTGGGCGTTATGAGTATATTTACGGTGGTCGCTACAGCAACGACAAAAGAAGAGCGTCACAAAAATGCTTTTAATTACAAAGGAGACGACTTACCTTTCTCGTCTTCGGTGTTGTCATGTTAAAGTCCATTAGGGTGGTCTGGATGGATAATTTGGAAGAGTGGAACCATGTATTCTTCCTGATACTCGTTCGTTGGGACTAGTGCAGCAGGGGATACAACCCGTCGGCTTTGAACAATGACGTCACAAGTCGCCAGAGAGCATGTATTACAGAGATGAAAGAGCTGAGGAGAATGTTGAGAAACAAAGGAATGCGAGAGAGATAAACATTGATCTTGTCAAAAGCATAAGTGTTTTTTGACTTTTAAAAAAAAAAATCTCACGAGATAGAATAAACTGATCCTACTTTATTAAGCAATATCTTGTCAAAAGCCGAGAAGCGATTGTTCTTAATGTTCTAGCTCCCTTCAGTACGTAATAAGTGTTTTTTGACTTAGAAAAAAAAATCTCACGAGATAGAATAAACTGATCCTACTTTATTAAGCAGCTCCCTTCAGTACTTAATAAGTGTTTTTTGCCTTTTTAAAAAAAATCTCACTAGATAGAATAAACTGATCCTACTTTATTAAGCAATATCTTGTCAAAAACCGAGAAGCGATTCTTCTTAGTGTTGTAGCTCCCTTCAGTAGCTAATAAGTGTTTTTTGGCTTTAAAAAAAAAATCTCACGAGATAGAATAAACTGATCCTACTTTATTAAGCAATAGTGTTTTTTTGGCTTTTTAAAAAAAAAATCTCACGAGATAGAATAAACTGATCCTACTTTATTAAGCAATATCTTGTCAAAAGCCGGGAAGCGATTCTTCGTAGTGTTGTAGCTGCCTTCAGTAGCTGATAAGTGTTTTTTGGCTTTTTAAAAAAAAATCTCACGAGATAGAATAAACTGATCCTACTTTATTAAGCAATAGTGTTTTATTGGCTTTTTTTAAAAAAAAATCTCACGAGATAGAATAAACTGATCCTACTTTATTAAGCAATATCTTGTCAAAAGCCGAGAAGCGATTCTTCGTAGTGTTGTAGCTGCCTTCAGTAGCTGATAAGTGTTTTTTGGCTTTAAAAAAAAATTTCACGAGATAGAATAAACTGATCCTACTTTATTATGCAATAGTGTTTTTTTGGCTTTTTTTAAAAAAAAAAAGATCTCACGAGATAGAATAAACTGATCCTACTTTATTAAGCAATCAGTAAAAAAACGAAATTGAAACATAACAGCAAAAGCTTATTAGAACACAGAACTGCTTTATTATCTATGCCTCGAAGTGAAGACATTACGATCTATGACTAAGGAATGACGTCATTGTTCAAAGCCGACGGGTTGTATCCCCTGCTGCACTAGACCCCGTTCGTTTTCTGCACTGTCCACAATGAAATTGTAAACGGTGTTTCAGCATCGAAACCGTTCTTACCAAGTTATACGTACTTCGCTCCGCCACAGTCTACACAGTCCCTTCTTTCCTCGTCCAGTAGTATTCCATATTTGCGACACAAAGTCGAACGATTTCCTACGCCGGATAAACTTGGAATTAGATTTTCCATATGAGAGAATACGCCGAAGAAACGTCAAGAACACCAGACATCCTACTCACTAACCACATAAATCGTCTGAGATTCCCTAGCAATTCACAAATAATTCGCGGAGGTATGTAATATAGAGCAACTAAGGGAACGACGGGAAACAGATAAAAATGACGATCACAAATAACTGATCACAACGTCCTCCACCAGTGTCGCACGATCGATTTACGATCGTACATTCGATATGTATCTTTTGGAACCCGCGACTTCGATAGGCAATCATTCTTGGAAATTACCCAAATCGAATATACCTAATCAACCTATACATTAAACCTGATAGCAAATACTTGGTTCTTACACTGAAGGGTCAGTACTATAAAATTAGCAAGATTCACACTGCGTTGCTGCATACTTAAAACTAAATATACAGAATTTCATTTCCTTACAAAATTGTATGATGCTGCGTCCATAGGCCAACAGCTAAATTCTCACAGCTAGCCACTAGCTATGTCTCATACCCCACCTTTAACAGGGTGCAAAGGCAACTGCTACAGCGCTCCAAGCGCCACTATTTACAATCGATTCTGCCACTCAGGCAACATCTTTGGTCCAGTGGTGTCAAAGATGCAATCTCTTCTACATGTTATAACGAAATATATTACGAAATCGGGCTCCTCGTACAAGTGGACCCCTCATTATGTGTCTAAGAAAGGTGTTTCTGTTGTAACCGAACTGTGATCCAGAATGGTCAGATACAGAAGATAGTTCAGATGAAGAATATATTGAAGTAACAGAAATCGATGAAGGTGTGACGAAATGTTGTTTTGTACCATCATATGAAGTAACGTCAGAACAAAACCATGAAGTAAACATAGAACCAAGAAACAAAGAACCACTGGACGATACTATATACTATCAAAGACGGATTCAAGTCGCGAAAAACTATGAAATCCCAAAACAAAAAAACAAAAAAAAACCGCGACGGCGAATGTTCACAGAGACAAGGGTATTGTTATGAGGGCCCCAGGGAAATGTGATGGGACCACTGTTGTTCTCTATATACGTAAATGATGTGGCGGACAGTGTGGGTAGCAATCTACGGTTGTTTGCTGAGATGCTGTAGTGTATGTAAGTGTGGTTCAAAATGGTTCAATTTGGCTCTGAGCACTATGGGACTTAACATATGAGGTCATCAGTCCCCTAGGACTTAAAACTACTTAAACCTAACTAACCGAAGGACATCACACACATCCATGCCCGAGGCAGGATTCGAACCTGCGACCGTAGTAGTCACGCGGTTCCGAACAGAGCACCTAGAACCGCTCGGCCGCCCCGGCCGGCTATGGAAATGTGTCGAAGATGAGTGATTGTAGAAAGATACAAGGTGACTTAAAATTTCTAGTTGTTGTGACGAATGGAAGCTAGTTATAAGTGTATAAAATTATACTTAACGCAGATGAATAGGAAAACAAACCCGTAATGTTCGAATACAGCATTAGTAGAGTCCTGCTTGACACAATCACGGCGCTTATATATCTGCGCGTAGCGTTTCAAGCAATATGAAGTGGAAAGAGCACATGAGGATTTTGGTAGGGAAGGCGAATAATTCTCTTCGGTTTAAGGTGAAAATTTTGGAAAAATATGGTTCGTCTGTAAAGGAGACCGCAGATATGACACTAGTGCGACCTTTTCTTGGCCGGCCGGGGTGGCCGAGCGGTTCTAGGCGCTACAATCTGGAACCGCGCGACCGCTACGGTCGCAGGTTCGACTCCTGCCTCGGGCATGAATGTGTGTGATGTTTTTAGGTTAGTTAGCTTTAAGTAGTTCTAAGTTGTAGGGGACTGATGACCTCAGGAGTTAAGTCTCATAGTGTTCAGAGCCATTTGAGTTTTTCGACCTTTTCTTGAGTACTGGTGGAGTGTTTGCGATCCGCACCAGATCTGATTTTAGGATGAAATCTAAGCAACTCACAAGCAAGCTGCTAGATTTGTTATCAGTAGGTTATAACAACAGGCAGGTTACGGAGATGCTTCAGGAACTCAAATGGGAATCCCTGAAGGGAAGGTGGCGTTCTTTTGGTGGAACACGACTGAGAAAGTTTCGAGGACCGTCATTTGAAGCCGACAGCAGAACGATTCTACTATCGCCGATATACTTTTCACGTAAGAACCACGGAGATAACATACGAGAAATTTGGGCTCATACGGTGGCACAAAACAGTCGTTTATGCCTCGCTGTGTCTGCGAGTGAAATAGGAATAAAAATGGCTATTAGCGCTACAGGGTACCCTCCGCTACTCGCCGTACGGTGGTTTGACGGGTATCTGTGTAGATGGAGAAAGGTATCCGGATACCCCAATGAGCTGCGGAATTGGCCAATAGATGTCACGAGTTGCGGACGCTTCATTATAGCTGTAGACGGGAGGAACTTGTTGTCAACAGAGAACCAGTTAACAGCAGAATGGGTCGGACGGAAGAGCTGAGCGACATTGAACGTGGACTAGTAATTGGACGTTGCCTGGGAAACAAGTACACCAGTAACATTTCAGTTGCTGTGGCAACCACAGTTACACAAAGACCACGCACACCTCATGTACAGAGTGACGGAGACCGTCGATCATTGTAAGATCGTTGTAAGAAATCGCGCGAAATCGACGTCAGGAATCACCCGTGAGCTCCATAGTACTACCAGCAGTCTAGCTAAAACAATAGTTGTGTGTTCGGAGTTGAGCACGATCTCAAAAGGCACATATTTCTGCAGTCGACGCTGAGCGACTTTTGAGGTGGTGTGAAGAGCGATATCACTGGACAGTGAACGACTGGAAACGAATGATTTGCAGTGATGAATACATACATACAGGGTGTGATTCAAAAGTTTTAAGACTTAATACAGAACTAGAAATTTATTGAACATTTAAGTACAGCGGACAAAAATTCTTCAAAATATGATACTTCAGCATCAACTCAGCGCTGCCAGCGCGTGTTCCACTGTTTGTAGCCCTTCTGGAAGGCTTCGAGCGTCCTGCTGTCAAGGGCTCTCGTCGAAGCCTGCTGGATGGCGTCGATGGAGTAGAATCGCTTCCCTTTTAGGCCTGTCTTGATTCAGGGGAAGAGGAAAAAGTCACTCGGAGCCAAGTCGGGGCTGTAGGGTGGCTGCGGCAGTGTTGTCACGTTGAACTTCACCAGAACTTCGGCGGCGGCGCGCACGTGTGAGCGGGCGCGTTGTCGTGCTGGAGAATCCAATCGCCCTTGATCGCCAGGTGGACGCAGTGAACTCGATCCCTCAAGCGGTGGAGCACTCACACTAAGACGACGGTCACTGTTTACAAATTCCCACTCTCTCCCCACATTTTGATCCGTTTGGCTTGATGATGGTCTCTCAGAGCGGTCGTTGTGTTCAACAGTCCTGCGGCCATCTTTGAAACGATTGTGCCACATGAAAAACATTGCACGGGACATGGCTTCTTCCTTAAAGGCCTCTTGAATCATACCGGAAGTCTCCGTGGCGGTCTTGTTCAGTAGCACGCAAAACTTAATCATAACTCTGCTCCAAGTGCTGCTCCATTCCCGCCTCTCCCACTTTTCCATCGAGGTCAATAACACGCACTCATACTGCAAGTGATGCGCGCTTTCCAGGGTTCTGGAGGCAACTGCAGCAGTGTCACTTCGTTCCCTGAGACCCCCCCACTACTTCCCCCAACTGGCGGAACCGGTCTGTGTGTGCTCCCCTACTCAGAAATTAATCAGTGTTGAAATTTCTCAATCACACCTTGTAGACACATTAATTGTTGTTCCATAGATCACGAATACGACATGTAGAACGTGTCACTGTAACACACGTTCTCTTTACACAGAATAATTAATAATTTTTTTTCCACTTACTACCACATATCTAAAAATTCATCTATTGAGTAGAAGGAGTTGTCGTTCAGAAATTGTTTTACTTTGGTTTTGAATGTTGGTTGGCTATCTGTCAGACTTTTAATGCTATTTGGCAAATGATCACAGATTTTTGTGGCAGCCCAATTCACCCCTTTCTGTGCCAAAGTGAGATTAATCCAGAATAGTGAAGGTCATCCTTTCTTCGAGTGTTGTAGCTATGCATTTCGCTGTTATTCTTGAACTGGGACGGTTTATTAACGGCAAATTTCATAAGTGAATATATGTATTGTGAAGGTACTGCGAATATCCCGAGTTCCTTAAATAAATGTCTGCAGGATGATCTTGGGTGGACTCCAGCTATTATTCTGATTACACGCTTTTCTGCGATGAATACTTTGTCTCTTAATGACGAATTGCCTCGAAATATGATGCCATACGAAAGCAGTGAATGAAAATAGGCATTGAGCAGGCTAATTTACTCATATGTTTATCACCAAAATTTGCAATAACCCTAGTAGCTTAAGTAGCTGAAGCTAAACGTCTCAGCAGATCATCGATGTGTTTCTTCCAATTCAATTTCTCATCAATGCAAACACTTAAAAATTTTGAATATTCTGCCTTAGCAACAGACTTCTGTTCATAGTCTATATTCATCAATGGTGTTATGCCATTTACTGTACAGAATTGTGTAAACAGTGTTTTCTCAAAATTTAGTGAAGGTCCATTTGCAGAGAACCACTTAATAATTTTCTGAAAGATATTTACTATTTCCTCAGGTAATTCTTGCTTGTTGGTTGCGATAGTATACTTGTATCATCAGGAAAACGAACTAGCTTTGATCTTCATGATTACAGACTGGCAAGTCATTGATATATTTTAAGAGCAAAGAGGGACTCAGGACTGAATCCTTTGGGACACCATTCTTGATGAATCGTGCTATACCCCGTGACAATCCGATAGAAAGGTTTGGGTTTGGAAAATGCCTGGAGAACGTTACCTGCCATCATTTGTATTGTCAACAGCAAAGTGTAGATGAGGTGGTGTCCGGGTAGGAGGTTGTTTGTAGTGGTTAGGTTGTGGTCCCGTTATTGCTCTTATCAAGACCATAAATTCGGTAGGACATGAGCACATTTTGCAGCGCTATGGACTGCGTTCAATACAGGAACAGTTCGGGACGATGATTGATTGTATGAGCAGAAAAACAGTACACCCTGTCACAAGGCAGCAACTGTGAAGCAGTGATATGAGGCCGGTAATATTACTGTAATGGACTGGCCTGTCCAATGTCCCAACCTGAGTTCAATGGAATATTTTTGATATGAGTTGGAACGTCAACTTTGCTCCATGCTACAGAGTCTAGCATCACTAGCTCCTCAAATTTCGGCTCCTGAGGAAGAATGGGCTGCCATCTCTCCGTAGACAATTAGCCACCTCGTTCAACGTGCCCGCAGCAGAACCGAAGGCGTCATGAAGGTGAAGGGGGGACACAGCCCATATTATCGTCCACTTTTCGTCGTACTGTGTGGCAAACTGCAGAAGAGCTGCAAAAGTTGCAGATGCAAAACTTGGATGATGTGGCTGCAGCTGCTGCGGAAACAGTTCAGAACAGCGTCTTTGTGTCGCTCTTTTATTACGTTCTGTGAACTCATAGATGAGATGCATATCAGCCAACGCTTCATCAGTAAACCTACCCACATGGCAGTGTACCTCTGTTAATATACAACACTGCCCGAGCCGTATTGAAAGGCAAGATCGAGGCCAAAGAGTAAAGTGATCGTTAGTGTGGTCAATAGCAAGTTTCACGACTCAATGCAACAACTTTGTTTCGAAACAACACATACAGTCGACATGCACACTGTTGAGTAGATATTTTCAGTCTACGTACAAATACAAAGGTAAATGGGGTTAAGAAATCAAACGCACTGCTATTACTTTGCAACGAGGTGCCTGAGACAACGGGTCCCTTATGCCAAAATACTCAGAAAATTTGCCTGAACCTAGTCCAGAACGATGTCGACGGTGTTCTGGTTTAACAAGTAAATAAATATAAATTTCTGATCCTACTAATATGCAAAATAACAAATGACACTTATGTATTCAACACTTAGATATGTCTGCCAGATACGTACTTTCAACTGTCAGACATACTGACATGGACTAAAGTGTTATTGCAAAAGAATTTGCTATTTGAAATTTACTGTGAGTGAGTCAATAACGCCAAAATGCGCTCAAAAAACTTACTATAGTTCGACCTATGTACTTACCAGAACGGAAAATGCTCCTATCATAGTACGATAATCGGCGAAAAGTGAAAGAAGGGAACTAGCTGTTCGACTTATCTGGCAGCTTCAAACACGTTTAAAGCAGAACCTCCTGACATATTCCAGCTTTTGTACTAGTTACTATTAGTACCCATGTGTAACACGATACATGACATCATGTCGCATAAAATGACACATGCCATCACGTCATCAAGCAAGGCATTCGTCGTGTCGTGAAATATGACACAGCGTGTAACTGAACCTGAGGATACATGCATTCCCATTTTGAGATATTTCGTGTTATAGCTGCGCATCCCTCCCTCCCGGATTCTTTCTACTGTAGAAGCATCCCACTCTCTAGAATCACATATATTTGTTCTTACCCCTCATCACACATGTAACAGGGAGTCATTTGGGAGAGAAATTGTCCCCTAGGGGAAAATATTAGTTCCTCCCCCACCCAGAAACAAAAAAAAATGTTTTATCGTCCTCCAGGAACAAATCTACTCTCAGAAATTTCATCCTACGTGTGAAAGAGACTTTTTTTGGTTATTACGTGTGTGCTCTTCAACCATGTGATACCATATATATTCTTTCTATAGCTGGCGAATCTTCTGGATTTTGGGCACAGGATCAGGGACCTTGGCCTATAAACTGCAAGAAGCAAGCGTCCCAACAGCTTAGAGAGTTCATTGCACTGGGGAAGTAGGGTCAATTCGTAAAATAGCGCCTATATCCCAGAATGTTTTTGATTTAAACCTCTTTGAAGCCGCCACATAAGTCGAAAAACTAGTTCCCTTCTTTTACACCTCTAACTCTGGCCAGGATATATTCGCCTCTTTTGCGCTATGGTAGGAGCATTTTTCATTCAGGTTTTCAACTTTTATCTCATCGATATTTTGACATTAGACTGGTATAGCTTCGCAGCCGAAATAGATTTTTGTTGATCTCTTTTTTAATTGTGTTTCGAACCATGTTACTTATACTGGGGCAACGGATGAAGCTTTCACAAAACAGGACGACCATTAATTAAGTATATTTGTCTAGGTTGTTACGAAATTTGAACAGACTCACACAAGTTCGAAACGTAGAAGTGGAAAAACTAGAAAAAAAACGTGCGTTTTGCACGTAAAACCCTAGGGACACCAGGTATTTTTCAGTTGGTTAAAACTTATCTAAGAACATACTCCGATATATCGGTGGGCCGAATTTGAACCATAAATCTCCCTCCAGTCTAGAGTTATTTAAGGGTGACCGTTTTTGCACGTAAAATCTAAACGAGGGTAACTTTTTGCACATAAAATCCGAACGGGGGTATGGAAATGGTACCACTAGCTGAGCATAATGTCCAACACAATTAAAAACTCTTTCGCAAAAGGAATTAATCGATTCGCACAATTTACTTGGGCTCCAACTCCGGTTCGTCGTTCAACCCTTACTTAATACACTTCAACATAGCTACAGTAAGATAAGTGTTCGAATGGCTATACAAACCCTTACTTAATACACTTCAACATAGCTACAGTAAGATAAGTGTTCGAATGGCTATACAAATATGCGCTGTTCAGCACTTCCGCCCCGTAACAATGTGCTGGGAAGGGCAGAAAAAATTACGTTGTATCCACCAGTTTTCTCCTTCTTACGCTCCCGATTCTGGAGAAATGAAACCACGAACGCGAAGTGGAAGAGAAATAGAGTGGAGCCGGAGTTCTGAGATCGATAGCCTTACGAAATTAATGTGCAAGAGCAAGAATGAAGGGAGAGAAGGCGGGAGAACGTGAGTAAGACAATAGAGAAGAGTCAAATTGCGTTGATAACGGACATTTCATCAAGGTCTGTCCGTGATTTGTGACTGTACGACTTTTTACCGAAGATCTGGATTTCTTATTACGACCACAACAGTAACTTCCACCAGTGCATAGGCCGCATTAATCCTTCTGATTTTTGATGTTATATCTTAATTTTTCGTTTTGGAGCTTCGTTTCGACCAGAGAAAACAGTACGATTCCTTTTAATTTGCTTTATGTGTCGCGTAGAAGACTGTTTACTCCGAGATATTGAATTTTGGTAATTATTCAGAAATAGCGTTATCTTTGTGCCTGCTTAGCAACTCTCAAATACACATTTTCTGTTTTTACTTTCAATAATTTTATTGAGCAAGTAACGAATCAAGACATATTTTCTTTCACGAGACAAATTCGTTTTAGTTGCATAAGATGCACCATCACTGCATGGAAAAGCTCTCAGTGCAATATAATTCAGTCGCATCACCAATGAAGATATTATATTCAATGGCACATAATTTCAGTACGTGTTTACTTAACTATGCCCGCATCTCGTGGTCGTGCGGTAGCGTTCTCGCTTCCCACGCCCGGGTTCCCGGGTTCGATTCCCAGCGGGGTCAGGGATTTTCTCTGCCTCGTGATGGCTGGGTGTTGTGTGATGTCCTTAGATTAGTTATGTTTAAGTAGTTCTAAGTTCTAGGGAACTGATGACCATAGATGTTAAGTCCCATAGTACTCAGAGCCATTTGAACCATTTTTTACTTGACCATGACGGAACAAGAAGTGAAGAATTCAGACATCTACATCAATATTCCGCAAGCAACTTGACGGTGTGTGGCGGCGATACTTCTGAGTACCGCTATCTGGTCCCCTCCTTCCCTGTTCCATTCGCGAACGGCGCATTGGAAGAATGATTGTTGTCGTAAACCTCTGTATAAGCTAAACTTTCTCGAATTTTCCCTTTATTGGCACTTCACAAGTTGTGTGTGGGAAGCAATATGCTGTCCGGCCCTTCCTGGAACGCAGTCTCTCGGAATTTCAACGATAAGCCACTCTGTGACTCGCAGCGCCTCTCTTATAGCGTCCACTGGAGCTTGTTGACCATCTCTGTAACGATCTGGCGCCAAATAAACGGCACTGTGACGGAACGCACTGCCCTTCGTTAGAACTACTCTCTCTCTCTCTCTCTCTCTCTCTCTCTCTCTCTCTCTCTCTTTCTCCCTCCTCTGTTAGTACTACCTGGAAGGGTTCCAGAGTGATGAGCAACACTCAGAAATCTATCAAACAAGTTTTTTGTGTTAAAAAATAACACATTACACGATGCATGTTAGATGGAGAATTTTTTAAGTCTTTTACAGTGGTTTACTGAAGTCTACGAATGTATCTATACTAATAATAAAACTGTAAATACTATTTTGTATTATCGCGAAACAGAGGTGAGAGTGTCACGGATGTGATATGCGAATGGTGGTGATCATTAAGACAAAGACGTTTTTAGTTGGGACGGGACCTTCTCACGAATTTAAATTATCAAATTCCACCTCCGAATGCGAAAATATTTTGTTGGCGCCTGCCTGCATAGGGAGAATATCATAACAAGATAAGAGGAACCAGAGGTGGCACAGAAAAATGCAAGTGTTCGTTTATCCCGCTTTTTTTTCGAGAGTGGAAGGTTAGAGAAATACCTTGAAGGTGAGTCGATGAAGCCTGTGCCACGCACTTAATTGTAAACTGCAGAGTAATCATGTAGACGTAGACGTAAAAAGAGCGAGTACTGACATTTGGCGTCTTGTCGCTACCTCATTCTTGGGGTGATGCCAGCCATTATGTCATCAGCGGAAGGTATCTTATTCACTTTAGACATCTCGATTAATTACGCGGATAGCGAAAGGATGCTCAAACGGTACATTCTCAAAAGAAATCTGAGTTTCGTTTTATTGCGAACCTGAGACCGCGTATGGCGGTGACTATTAGACAACAACATCGCTGTTTTTGTTACGAAATGGTTTTACGACGAATAACTACAATGGAGTATAGAGAAGTCCACAGGTCTCTTTATCTCTCTTAGCTGTCATAAAACGCATTCCAGTTGAGAAAAGTAGAGATGTTCACAAAAGCAATAATAGGGGGAAAAAGGATCTGCATTCTAGCAAATCTAACTTTCGCACCTGTCCGGCAATATAAGTAATTTCAAATGTAGATTAAATTTCTTTCAAAAACTGCTTTCAAACCATGCAGGAATGTTTGAATGGAGATGAGTAGTCAGCTGCAAACTTTGAATGGCCGACATGTAGCGGTAGGTTTATGAACTTAAGACACAAAATCTTCTCTGCAGTCTCTTGCTCAATTGACATGTTTCCTATAATATTATTTTTTATTAATCTTGTCTATTGCGCTAACTAACAAAAAGATTAATCGAAAATGCGGTACCATCTTCTACTGTCACCATGTTGGGCGTTTACTCGTGCTCAGCCCCGAGCTTTCTCCAAGCGGGAAGTTTCCTCACCCTACCGTTCCTTAAGGACAAAAACGACTCGATCATGTACATCCACGCGCATGAGCGTGATGGCATGACATAAAGACATCTCCCCCAAGACTGAAGATCGTCGTAATTAAAACAATGAACTCACAAATCTGCTTTATTGCCACGAAACGACTTATATCGACCGATCTCCTAGTTAATAAGGAATAATTACGTGTATTCCTCAATTCTGAATTTAAAAGGAAATGCAAGAAAACTACATCTTAGAGGCTAAGTAACACTTAATAACTAATTTTATTCAGAAGTTAAACCAAATACTTAAATATTACCGATCTGATGAACACCTAAGAATTTCACATACCAATTAACAGTTTCTCATTCCATATGACTGTGTGGGACGTGGTGTTTCACGCCGTATTAACCAGTGCACCACCTCAGCTGAAGGACATCACACACCCACTCAGGGATGTGAAAGTGAAACAGCGATATTGCAAAGGCCACAGATAAAAACTGATGCATAAAAATTCAAAGTGATAAACCTCATGTTCCATTTTTGAACGTTCCCTACAGTACACGCTTATAGCAATGTTAGATAGGAAACACTTCCTAATCTTCTGGAAAATGATATTTCTTTCGACACGAACCGGACTTCGACTTTTTCGGTCTTCATGAGATGACAACTGGAAGTCACAAAGACAGATAAAACAACGTGCGACTTTCACAGTTACTGTTTATACTGAAGTAAGTGCGCACCGAGGATTCCGTACACCTTTAGTTATGCATATGCATGCTGTTTCACAATTCACGTTATACACTTCTTGAATTTGTATAGGGGACTTCGTAGATCAAGTATTACACACGAACCCACGTGCGGAAACGTCATCCAACGACGCTACAGAGTGTCAAAGTTACAGGCGCCGGGGGCTGTAGATGTCTGTATATATACAGTGTGATCTCGTGATGACGTTAAAAACTTTCTAGCATGATGGAAAATCATAAATGCATCAATCTGAGATGTGGCTCCCTGTACCGGAAACGAACGAGTTGTAAGTTATAAGCGAAACTTCCGATACTTCTGATAGTGGAATACTTGTTTCAGGACTGTTGTTGCTAAGGTTGTAGGGTAGGCAGCTTCCAGAGGTGGTGGATTGGACGAAAGCAAGGAAAAAATTTCCAGTAAACATGGACTCTAAAATGCATACCTAAGAAGCGATGAGCACTTGTTCATATTCTACTGTTGAAATATATCTCCTCTACTGAACAGATGCTCGTAGTTCTTAAGCTATACATTTTAGAGCCCATGGTTACTCGACCCAAGAGTCCATACTACCATCTCTGGAAGTTTTCGACCCTTCAATCGTGGCAACAACGGTTCCAGTACATGTATTTCATTGTCAGAGGTATCAGAACTGTTTTCGCTTATAAATTTCGACTCGTTTGTTTCCAGTACATGGACCCTTACCCCAAACTGACTTATTTTTCCTCCTCCACCATCCTAGGAAGTTCGTAGCATCACCACGGAATCACCCTGTATATTAAATTTACAATCGCCGGCGCCTATTGCTTTGGAGCTTTGTAGCGGCGTTGTGTGACGTTTCCCGTCTGTAAAACGTGCTCTACTAAGTCTACTCTACACTCCCCAAGTGTGAGCACATGAATTGCGAAACATCATTTCGATAGTTCATCCATCTCAGAAATCGAGAATTTTGACGGTTTTTGCCTGTTATGAGTACAGATACTGGCAAGATATCAAAATACGTGGCATAAATGGGAAAAGGGGCCTTACCAGTAGGACAGACAGACAGACAGTCGGCTATCATGACAAAAAATGTTTTTCTTGTTATATAATTACAAATTAGCAATTTTCGGACTTTTTTCCTTCACTTATACTGCAAAATCTTGCTTCTTGCGAATGATGGGTGAGTTTGCGAATATCAAAATATGTGACATGGGTGGACGTATCTTTTATTTGCATTGACTTAGAAGCTTAATTATTTACACAGCCAAGGGACCACAGACCTTAGTGTGTGGCTTAGAAAAAAGAGGTCTTAACAGACGAGCAGACGGATTGACGGATAAAGAAAGATAAAAAAAATTTCGTTTGATATAATTAAAAATTAACGGCTTTCAGATTTTTTTACTTTACTTGCAGTGGTTCAACGGGAAGTATCCAATAAGTTGTGACAGGTGAGTTTAAGACTATGAAATACGTGACGTAAATGGCCATATCTTTTAACTGAATTGTCTTAGAAGCTTA
This sequence comes from Schistocerca americana, assembly GCF_021461395.2. NCBI lineage: Eukaryota > Metazoa > Arthropoda > Insecta > Orthoptera > Acrididae > Schistocerca > Schistocerca americana. The sequence goes on along the minus strand of NC_060126.1, from coordinate 500,941,713 downwards.
AATTTTGTACGCCTCCAAAGGACTAGAGACCTTAGTATGTGACATAATTTCAAGTTGATACGCCTGTCCGTTCCTTAGGGAAAGAATCTTAACAGCCGCACCGACAGACGAACAAAAAACAGGACCTATAAGGGTTCCGTTTTTACCGACTGAGGCACAAAACCATAATAATTATGAGATGCGGAGCACAATCTAACGTAACAGTCGCCACATTCCGTCATCTCTTTTCTGCCCACTACGATAGTAGCCCGCCATGCGGCCAGCAGGTAACATTGTTTCAGTTGGGCGAAATCTTGCTGGACGTCCATTAATTACGTGAGCCCAAAAAGATAGGTGGTTCCGGCATTGAAAATTCGGAGTGTTTACATTATTAGTGCATAGCAATCTGTTTTATGAAATTAATCACGGACGTAGATAATATTTAAGTGCGCGCCAATCTTTGTGGCTTCTGTATGCATGCCCGGAATTCCCCGATTTGAAACAAGTGCCGCATAAGTGTCTCACGTCATTCGGAAAGTTCCCGGCCGCTTCGGTGCAAATCACTGCATCTCAGTCAGTACGTCAGTTGTGATACTCTGCTAAGCACATAAGGCCGATGTTATTGTGTTCAACACGAATTTTTATCTAAACTTTACAATGAATACGTTAAACGGCATGTGGACAAGTCGAACCAATCGTACCAGTAAGAAGCTGATCGTTTGTGGAAAGAAGTTAAGCTGAAGTTCACGGACAAGAATCCACTTAGTGAACATACACTGAAAAGCCAAAGAAACTGGTACACATTCCTAATACCGTGTAGGCCCCCAGCGAGCATTCAGAAGTGCCGCAGCACGACCTGGCACGGACTCGACTAATATCTGAAGTAGTGCTGGAGAGAACTGACACCGTGAATCCTGCAGGGTTGTTCGTAAATCCATGTGAGATCTCTTCTGAACAACACGTTGCGAGGTATCGCAGGTAAGGTCAATAATGTTCATGTCCGGGGAGTTTGGTGACCAGCGGAAATATTTACACTCAGAAGAGTGTTCCTGGAGCAGTTCTGGACGTGTGGGGTGTCGCATTGTCCTGCTGGAATTACCCAAATTACTTAATAGAAACTGTTATGTAGGCATGCTGTCCCTATTTTGTTACAGTTTTTCTGTCTACTCCATTATTTACTGTTCAGTTTTCTTTTTCATTGCATTACCACCACACTGTCAAAGGTGTTACTTACTGTACGTTTCTGCTTCAGTCTAGACTTGTTACTTCTCTTCCAATGTTGTATGCAAACATCGTAACCTCCTTGGTAACAATACTCAGTAAATGTGTGAAGATGGCCTTGTAAGGCGAAAACCGGTTAACACAATAAAAGTAATATTGTAGAACAACATCTAACTGGTGCTTTTCATCTATCGTTTTTCTGTGCCTATCGCTTCGTCCCCCCCCCCCCCCCCCCTCCCATGAACCATGGACCTTGCTGTTGGCGGGGAGGCTTGCGTGCCTCAGCGATACTGATAGCCGTACCGTAGGTGCAACCACAACGGAGGGGTATCTGTTGAGAGGCCAGACAACCGTGTGGTTCCCGGAGAGGGACAGCAGCCTTTTCAGTAGTTGCAGGGGCAACAGTCTGGATGATTGACTGATCTGGCCTTGTAACACTAACCAAAACGGACTTGCTGTGATGGTACTGCGAACGGCTGAAAGCAAGGGGAAACTACAGCCGTAATTTTTCCCGAGGGCATGCAGCTTTATTGTATGGTTAAATGATGATGGCGTCCTCTTGGGTAAAATATTCCGGAGGTAAAATAGCCCCCCATTTGGATCTCCGGGCGGGGACTACTCAAGAGGACGTCGTTATCAGGAGAAAGAAAACTGGCATTCTACGGATCGGGGCGTGGAATGTCAGATCCCTTAATCTGGCAGGTAAGTTAGAAAATTTAAAAAGGGAAATAGATAGGTTAAAGTTAGATATTGTGGGAAATAGTGAAGTTCGGTGGCAGGAGGAACAAGAGTTCTGGTCAGATGAATACAGGGTTATAAATACAAACTCAAATAAGGGTTATGCAGGAGTATGTTTAATAATGAATAAAAAATAGGAATGCGGGTAAGCTACTACAAACAGCATAGTGAACGCATTATTGTGGCCAAGATAGACACGAAGCCCACACCTACTACAGTAGCACAAGTTTATATGCCAACTAGCTCTGCAGATGACGAACAAGTTTATGAAATATATAACGTGATAAAAGAAATTATTCAGGTAGTGGAGGGAGACGAAAATTTAATAGTCACAGGTGACTAAAATAGTAGGAAACGGGAGAGAAGGAAACATAGTAGGTGAATATGGATTGGGGTTAAGAAATGAAAGAGGAAGCCTCCTGGTAGAATTTTGCACAGAGCACAACTTAATCATAGCTAACACTTGGTTCAAGAATCATGAAAGAAGATTGTATACATGGAAGAACCCTGGAGATACTAGAAGGTATCAGATAAATTATATAATGGTAAGACAGAGATTTAGGAACCAGTTTTTAAATTGTAAGACATTTCCAGGGACAGATGTTGACTCAGATCACAATCTGTTGGTTATGAACTGTAGATTAAAACTGAAGGAACTGCAAAAATGGGACCTGGATAAAGTGACTAAACCAAAAGGTTGTACAGAGTTTCAGGAAGAGCTTTAGGGAACAATTTACAGGAATGGGAGAAAGAAACACTGTAGAAGAAGAATGGGTAACTCTGAGGGATGAAGTACTGAAGGTGGCAGAGGATCAAATAAGTAAAAAGACGAGGGCTAGTAGAAATGCTCAGGTAACAGAAGAAATATTAAATTTAATTGATGAAAGGAGAAAATATAAAAATGCAGTAAATGAAGCAGGAAAAAAGGAATAAAAAAGTCACAAAAATGAGATCGACAGGAAGTGCAAAATGGCTAAGCAGGGATGGCTAGAGGACAAATGTAAGGATGTATGGGCATATCTCACTAGGCGTAAGACAGATGCTGCCTACAGGAAAATTAGAGAGAGCTTTGCAGAAAATAGAACCACTTGTATGAATATCAAGAGCTCAGATGGATACCCAGTTCTAAGCAAAGAAGGGAAAGCAGAAAGGTGGAAGGAGTATACAGAGGGTTTATACAAGGCCGATGTACTTGAGGACAATATTATGGAAATGGAGGAGGATGTAGATGAAGATGAAATGGGAGGTATGATACTGCGTGAAGAATTTGACAGAGCACTGAAAGACCTGAGTCGAAACAAGGTCCCGGGAGTAGACAACATTCCATTAGAACTACTGACGGCCTTGGGAGAGCTAGTCATGACAAAACTCTACCATCTGGTGAGCAAGATGTATGAGACAGGTGAAATACCCTCAGACTTCAAGAAGAATATAATAATTCCAATCCCAAAGAAAGCAGGTGTTGACAGATGTGAAAATTACCGAACTATCAGTTTAATAAGTCACAGCTGCAAAATACTAACGCGAATTCTTTACAGACGAATGGAAAAATTGGTAGAAGCCGACCTCGGGGAAGATCAGTTTGGATTCCGTAGAAATGTTGGAACACGTGAGGGAATGCTGACCTCACGACTTATCTTAGAAGAAAGATTAAGGAAAGGGAAACCTACGTTTCTACCATTTTTAGACTTAGAGAAAGCCTTTGACAATGTTGACTGCAATACTCTCTTTCAAATTCTAAAGGTGGCAGGGGTAAAATACAGGGAGCGAAAGGCCGTTTACAACTTGTACAGATACCAGATGGCAGTTATAAGAGTCGAGGGACATGAAAGGCAAGCAGTGTTTGGGAAGGAAGTGAGACAGGGTTGTAGCCTCTCCCCGATGTTATTCAATCTGTATATTGAGCAAGCAGTAAAGGAAACAAAAGAAAAATTCGGAGTAGGTATTAAAATCCATGGAGAAGAACGAAAAACTTCGAGGTTCGCCGATGACATTGTAATTCTGTCAGAGACAGCAAAGGACTTGGAAGAGCAGTTGAACGGAATGGACAGTGTCTTGAAAGGAGAATATAAGATGAACATCAACAGAAGCAAAACGAGGATAATGGAATGCAGTCGAATTAAGTCGGGTGATGCTGAGGGAATTAGATTAGGAAATGAGACACTTTAAGTAGTAAAGGAGTTTTGCTAATTGGGGAGCAAAATAACTGATAATGGTCGAAGTGGAGAGGATATAAAATGTAGACTGGAAATGGCAAAGAAAGCGTTTCTGAAGAAGAGAAATTTGTTAACATCGAGTATAGATTTAAGTGTCAGGATGTCTTTTCTGAAAGTATTTGTATGGAGTGTAGCCATGTATGGAAGTGAAACATGGACGATAAATAGTTTGGACAAGAAGAGAATAGAAGCTTTTGAAATGTGGTGCTACAGAAGAATGCTGAAGATTAGATGGGTAGATCACATAACTAATGAGGAAGTATTGAATAGGATTGGGGAGAAGAGAAGTTTGCGGCACAACTTGACGAGAAGAAGGGACCGGTTGGTAGGACATGTTCTGAGGCTTCAAGAGATCACAAATTTAGCATTGGAGGGCAGCGTGGAGGGTAAAACTCGTAGAGGGAGACCAAGAGATGAATACACTAAGCAGATTCAGAAGGATGTAGGTTGCAGTAAGTACTGGGAGATGAAGAAGCTTGCACAGAATAGAGTAGTATGGAGAGCTGCATCAAAGAAGTCTCAGGACTGAAGACCACAAAAACAACAGCATCGCTTTGTCTCCTAACGCTGGAGACATAAATAGAGGCTATAAAGATTCATTCATTTGGTTCAGATATTATGAATCTCGGTATTATGCGAACACTTTATCATGGCAGTTTTATGTTGGAATGTATTGAACTATGGTTGCGTAAGACAGTGGTAGAGATCGGACCTGAACTACCATTGTCAACCGCAGCAAACAATTGCGCTGTAGCCACTATCAAATGCTTTGTGTACGCCAATTTATTATGAACTGTGGATTGTCTGTTTCCTTTGCTTACTGAGTTCAGACTAATCCGGGTGCATAAAGGGATTCCAATGCACCTCCCTCCACAACAACGGAATCAGCGATCGCTATGACCGTTACGTCAGTCCTGCTTTCGCGAAAGCACAGAACGTGGAATAGCAGCCCTTCGAGAGGCAGGCGGGGATTATTTCCCTGCACCGCTCCTTTTCCCGCATAATAATACGAATTGTTTATACGTATGGATGAGACGTTCGGCGGGTGGCAGCATCAGACCGATTCCTAAGATCGCAAAGTTGCGCCGACTTCGGTTATGGAGACAGGAATGCGGAACAGTAGCTGCTCTTTGCTTTACTTCGCGCGTCAATTGAAACAATGCGATGCAGACGTTACTTCACACGTCTGATAGAATGGGAAGAGGATTTGTCATACCGTAAGTACATCGCATTCTGTGTGTTCAATAAAGTGTCCAACTAATTGCACGCTACTATTCGTTTCTCCAAAAGAACAGAACCATTGTCTGTATCAACGAATATGCTACATCGCACTTTATGGGAAATTAAGCCGGGAATATGTTTTCATCGTACCATGCGGGATGTCATGTGGCAGGGCTTGCATTATTGACTCAGTCCCATCCAAATTGGTATGCGTCAGTGTTGTGTACATAGTTCCGCGTAGTCAGCACGTACACAAACTTTCCCACTAGAGCGCGCCCCGATAAACACAACAGCGCAGGTGCAGCGCTCGTCCGTCTCCGCACTACGAGATGGCGCTGCCATAGAGACGGACCAAATTCTGCTTCCGCCGATCCACGTATTAATATGTAATGCAGCCAATGAGATTGCTGCTAACGTAGAACCTTTTCTCCTCGCGGATCACACTCGCGCAGTGATACCTGAACGCGCGAGGTATTATGACGAGTGTACAGACCTCCGATTAGTCAGTCTGCATCAGTCTACATTAGTATGTGATAAAGTTTCAGTCTGCACCTAATAAGATTACCATATTCCTGTACATAGCCATGAAGATATGGTTCAAATGGCTCTGAGCACTATGGGACTCAACTGCTGTGGTCATCAGTCCCCTAGAACTTAGAACTACTTAAACCTAACTAACCTAAGGACATCACACACATCCATACCCGAGGCAGGAATCGAACCTGCGACCGTAGCAGTCGCACGATTCCGGACTGCGCGCCTAGAACCGCGAGACCACCGCGGCCGGCCCATGAAGATATATGAACAGACACTTTGTCAAGTATCAGAGATATGTTAGAATAAGATTAACGTACCAAGACGAAAGGAACTTCAGATTGTCAATTGTAAACAGCATCCAAAATCAAGTTACGTAATATATATGATTTTTATCATTTTAAAAAATGTGTGTGAAAATTAATCCAGTTCTGTTTAAAGTTGGTCACCGTCAATCTGCTACTCTAAGCGTGCAAGTGGCATTTCTATCGTCTGACCTAACGCCAGAAGATAAACACGCCACGATAAGACCACGAGACATATTGCTGACACTCGCCTACTTCGTTAGAGCGACCAGTCAAATAATCTGATGGTGTGTGTACCGAAGGTCTTACAGTACGCACACCACAGTCAGAGAATAAGATTAATGGAAATGAAAAAAAAGATTAGTGTATTCGAATGTTTATTAACGGAAGTCGCCGAGCACTGTCTCCAGGTAGAACAGGAGATAAAAATTCTTTTAATCTTTAAAAATAAGTGAAAATGACTTCGAAATAGTTTTGCTACTTTGTTGAAACAATGTGAATACATGTATATAACTGAATGTGCTTCCATATGTGAGGTATTCTTCGAAATTAAATTTACAAAATGTAAACGTACTGTATAATTGTCGAGGATCGAAGGAGATAATCAGTTTCTGTAGATCTATCGTATATTACACAAACAATATATGTAAAGTACACGGGGTGCCCGAGCGGTCCTAGGCGCTTCAGTCTGGAACCGCGCGACCGCTACGGTCGCAGGTTCGAATCCTGCGTCGGGCATGGATGTGTGTGATGTCCTTAGTTAGTAAGGTTTAAGTAGTTCTGAGTTCTAGGGGACTGATGACCTCAGAAGTTAAGTCCCATAGTGCTCACAGCCATTTGAACCATTTTTTTTGTTCATGAGGGACATGAGAAACACAATGCAGTACTTGGTCCCTCACGCTCTGTAGGTAACACAGTACTGTCATCGTGGTCCTATTGGCCGGCCGGCGTGGCCGAGCGGTTCTAGGCGCTTCAGTGTGGAACCGCGAGACCGCTGCGGTCGCAGGTTCGAGTTCTGCCTCGGGCATGGATGTGTGTGATGTCCTTAGGTTAGTTAGGTTTAACTAGTTCTAAGATCTAGGGGACTGATGGGTTCAGACGTTAAGTCCCATAGTACTCAGAGCCATTTGAACCATTTTGTGGTCCTATGCGCGTAGTGCATCATGATTTTTTTTCAAGCCTGTGTCATGTTTTGGATGCTTATCATTCTCAGCACTTCCATAGAACAACCACGTGTTCAAAATATTTTTAAAAAATGTATCAGTGTATTTCGGCATGGGCTTCCTGCACCAAAGACATATTTGGTATTGATCACATCACTAGTACTTACAAAGTTCTCAAGTGGTTTGGAATATTTTCTTAACTCAACGTCCGGCGCTTATAGCACTCCAACTGCAATTACCGTTTTGCGTCATTCCACTTTATGGTATCCACTTCACTTCATATCACTTATTGCTCACAAGTACCTAAACACGTAAGTAGCTACCGTCACGTATCATTAATTCTCCAATCAAGATTAGCTGAGATGTAATTGTTCAGTATTCTGGGGCAATATTGATAATATAGTAATTTCCTGTGATATCTGGGTGAAATGCAGTTTTAATTTTTCATATCCTAGCCGGCTGTAAAAGGCAATTAAATGTTTGAATTTTTGATAATACAGTAAGTTACAAAGTACGAATTACGTTCTTTAAAGATGGCTGCCGCATTTGCAGAATATGTTCTCTATTGTGACAATTAACGTGACTCTACACGCATGCGGGGTGGTGTAGGAACTTCGGTGTCAAACATAACTCTGGAACCAACATATACATCTATAGTCTGCGGATCACTGTGAAGTGAGTGGCAGAGGGTCCCTTTCAATTCCATTCGCGGATGGATCTTGGGAAGTGGGAGCAAATGGAACGTGTCTGTCTGAGTTTGTGCGATCTCATATACACTACTACTAATTAATCACAATAAACGTAATAACTGGCAAATAATTGCCTCTTGATACCATATAACACTATGGCTACGGTTGAGTAAGCAAAGCAATAGTACGCAATGGTAAACATGGCAGGTTTATACGTTTTGTTTTCATCTACATGCAGTATTATCTAGAAGTGTGTTTTGTATGTACAAAGTCCGCAGTGCACTTCAGCCAGTGGTATCATACATACGGTACGGTTCTTGCACTTCAGTTCCTTAATGACGGTTGTCAGTGAGCAAATGCTTATTATGGTTCCAAGAGAGGAGATATCCGTAGACGAACGTGCTGCAATTGTTGCTCTCAGACAAGCAATGCAACGCATCCTTCGCTGCCAAGTGACAAGAAGTAGCAATAAGGACTTATAACGACAATTAAGAGATGGAAAATTCATCAGAATTGTAAACATTCTCGCAGAAATGATAGAAATGAGCAAGAAAAACATACCTTTTGCAACAGTAAAAGAGAGACTGGCTGATGATGGCTTGAGAGGACCCCATCTGAACCCCACAAATAAAAACAAGAGACTCTAACGGGGTAGGAAACACAGTAGATGGACATATGCAGAGTGTAAGGAAGTGTCACTTACAGATAAATCTAAATTCGAGATTTGTAGTACCAGAAGGAAACCGTTAGTTCGTCGAGCTCAGGGAGAAAGGGTGGCCCAGCAGTGCATTCCACCTACAGTTAAACACTGTGGCGGCTGAAGTATCGCTTGGAGGTGTTTTGCTGGAGATCGAGCTGGTGACATTGTGAAAATAGAAGGCTGTATTTGACCAGAAGCACTACTGCCTCACGCTTCTGTATCATACTTCACCATGCGGAAAGCGTTCACTTTAAAACAGAATAATGAGCCAAAATATCCTTCAGCGATCTAAGAGATATGAGGCCTCAACGAAAATATATATGGTAGTGAAAGACACGATTGAAATCCTATTGAAATGGTTTGGGATGAAATGGACAGCTGTATCCGGTGTGTGGTATCGTATAGACTCACAATACCTACAAAAATTCATTGACCGCTCGCCTTGAGTTTGTGAGATAATCATTAATTCCAAGGTAGGATACTTTGATTAAAGTAAAATATAATTTTTCTGTTCGTGTTATATATGTTTAATTGTAGCCCTTAAATTGAAGGCCTCAATGAGGGAGAAGATCTGTCTGATGTGGTAGAAGCAGAAAAAGGCGTCGATTTAGAAGAGAGATGGGTCCAGTATTAGAACCAGAATTTAAGAAAGCTTTGGAGAACTTAAGATCAAATAAGGCAGAAGGGATAGTAACATTCCATCAAAATTTCTAAAATCATTGTGAGAAGTGGCAACAAATCGACTACTCACGTTGGTGTGTAGAATGTATGAGTCTCGTGACATACCACCTGACTTTGGGGAAAGTATCAGCGACACAGTTCCGAAGACTGCAAGTGCTGACAAGTGCGAGGATTACCTCACAATCAGCTTAACAGCTCTTGCATCCAAGTTGCCGACAAGAATAATATACAGAAAAATGGAAAAGAAGGAACGACATGTTAGATGACGATCAGTTTGGCTTTAGAAAAGGTAAGGGCACCAGAGCGGAGCTCTGACGTTGAGGCTGATAATCGAAGCAAGTTGTTGTTGTTGTGGTCTTCAGTCCTGAAACTGCTTTGATGCAGCTCTCCATGCTACTCTATACTGTGCAAGCTCCTTCATCTTTCGGGAGGACGACGGTTCAATCCCGCGTCCGGCCATCCTGATTTAGGTTTTCCGTGATTTCCCTAAATCACTCCAGGCAAATGCCGGGATGGTTCCTCTGAAAGGGCACGGCCGACTTCCTTCCCAATCCCTCCCTAATCCGATGAGACCGATGACCACGCTGTCTGGTCTTCTTCCCCAAACCAACCAACCAACCTTCATCTCCCAGTACTTAATGCAACCTACATCCTTCTGAATCTGCTTAGTATATTCATCTCTTGGTCTCCCTCTACGAGTTTTACCCTCCACGCTTCCCTCCAATTCTAAATTGGTGAACCCTCGATGTCTCAGAAAATGTCGTACCAACCGTCCCTTCTTCTAGTCAAGTTGTGCCACAAGCTCCTCTTCTCCCCAATTTTATTCAATACCTCCTCATTAGTTATGTATCTACCCATCTAATCTTCAGCATTTTTCTGTAGCACCACATTTCGAAAGCCTCTATTCTCTTCTTGTCTAAGTTATTTATCGTCCACGTTTCACTTCCATACATGGCTACACTCCATACAAATACTTTGAGAAACGACTTGCTGACACTGAAAACTATACTCGATGTTAACAAATTTCTCTTCTTCAGAAACGCTTTCCTTGCCATTGCCAGTCTACATTTTATATCCTCTCTACTTCGACCATCATCAGTTATTTTGCTCCCCAAATAACAAAACTCCTTTACTACTTTAAGTGTCGCATTTCCTAATCTAATTCCCTCAGCATCACCCGACTTAATTCGACTACATTCCATTATCCTCGTTTTGCTTTTTTTGATGTTCATCTTATACCCTCCTTTCAAGACACCGTTCAACTGCTCTTCCAAGTCCTTTGCCGTCTCTAACAGAATTACAATGTCATTGGCGAACCCCAAAGCTTTTATTTCTTCTCCGAACTTTTCTTTTGTTTCCTTTATTGCTTGCTCAATGTACAGATTGAATAACATCGGGGACAGGCTAAAACCCTGTCTCACTCCCTTCCCAACCGCTGCTTCCCTTTCATTCCCCTCGACTCTTATAACTGCCATCTGGTGTCTGTACAAGTTGTAAACGGCCTTTCGCTCCCTGTATTTTACCCCTGGCACCTTCGGAATTTGAAAGAGAGTATTCCAATCAACATTGTCGTAAGCTTTCTCTAAGTCTACAAATGTTAGAAACGTAGGTTTGCCTGTCCTTAATCTTTCTTCTAAGATAAGTCGTATGGTTAGTATTGCCTCACGTGTTCCAACATTTCTACGGAATCCAAACTGATCTTCCCCAAGGTCGGCTTCTATCAGTTTTTCCATTCGTGTGCAAAGAATTTGCATTAGTATTTTGCAGCTGTGACTTATAAAACTGATCGTTCAGTAATTTTCACACCTGTTAACGCCTGCTTGCTCTGGAATTGGGATTATTATATTCTTCTTGAAGTCTGATGGTATTTCGCCTGCCTCATACATCTTGCTCACCACATGGTAGAGTTTTGTCAGGACTGGCTCTCCCAAGGCTGTCAGTAGTTGTAATGGAATGTTGTCTACTCCGGCGGCTTTGTTTCAACTCAGGTCTATCAGTGCTCTGTCAAACTCTTCACGCAATATCATGTCTCCATTTCATCTTCATCTACATCCTCTTCCATTTCCATAATATTGTCCTCAAGTACATCGCCCTTGTATAGACCGTCTATATACTCCTTCCACCTTTTTGCTTTCCCTTCTTTGCTTAGAATTGGGTTTCCATCAAAGTTCTTGATATTGATGCAAGTGTTTCTCCTTTCTCCAAAGGTCTCTTTAATTTTCCTGTAGGCAGTATCTATCTTAACCCTAGTGAGATAAGCCTCTACATCCGTACATTTGTCCTCTAGCCATCCCTGCTTAGCCATTTTGCACTTCCTGTCCATACCATTTTTGAGATGTTTATATTCATTTTGACTTGCTTTTTATATTTTCTCCTTTCATCAATTAAATTCAATATTTCTTCTGTTACCCAAGGATTTCTACTAACCCTCGTCTTTTTACCTATTTGATCCTCTGCTGCCTTCACTACTTCGTCCCTCAAAGCTACCCAGTCTTCTTCTACTGTATTTCTTTCCCCCATTCCTGTCAATGGTTCCTTTACGCTCTCCCTGAAACTAGGTACAACCTCTGGTTCTTTCAGTTTGTCCAGGTCCCATCTGCTTAAATTCCCACCTTTTTGCAGTTTCTTCACTTTTAATCTACGTTTCATAACCAATAGACTGTGGTCAGGGTCCACATCTGCCCCTGGAAATGTCTTACAATTGAAAACCTGATTCTTAAATCTCTGTCTTACCATTATATAATCTATCTGAGACCTTTTAGTATCTCCAGGGTCCTTCTATGTATACAAGCTTCTTTCATGATTCTTAAAGCAAGTGATAGCTGTGATGAAGCTATGCTCTGCGCAAAATTCTACCAGGCGGCTTCCTCTTTCTTAGCCCCAATCCATATTCACCTACTATGTTTCCTTCTCTCCCTTTTCCTACTCTTGAATTCCAGTCACCCATGACTGTTATATTTTCGTCTCCCTTCACTACCTTAATAATTTCTTTTATCTCATCATACATTTCATCAATTTGTTCGTCATCGGCAGAGCTAGTTGACATATAAACTTTTACTACTGTATTAGGCATGGGCTTCGTGTCTATCTCTGCCATAATAATGCGTTCACTATGCTGTTTGTAGTGGCTTGCCCATTCTCCTATTTTTTTATTCATTATTAAACCTACTCCTGCATTACCCCTATTTGATTTTGTATTTATAACCCTGTATTTCCCACTATATCTAACTTTAACCTATCCATTTCCCTTTTTAAATTTTCTAACCTACCTGCCCTATTAAGGGATCTGACACTCAACGCTCCGATCCGTAGAACGTCAGTTTTCTTTCTCCTGATAACAACCTCCTCCTGAGTAGTCCCCTCCCGGAGATCTGAATGGGGGGCTATTTTACCTCCGGAATATTTTACCCAAGAGGACGCCATAATCATTTAATCATACAGTAAAGCTGCATGCCCTCGGGAAAAATTACGGCTGTAGTTTCCCCTTGCTTTCAGCCGTTCGCAGTACCGGCACAACAAGGCTCAGTCGGCACTTGCCTAACACTACCTTGGAATCCCTCAGAAACCTCTAATTGTTTTAGATTTTGCCATTTATCTAGCTTTAATTTTGCGTTTCACAACTTATAAATAATGGTCAGGGTCCGCATCTGCTGCTGCAAACGTTTTACAGTTTAAAATCTGGTTTCTGTATAATTTTTTTGCTACTATATAATTTTGCTTACACCATTCAATGTTTTCAGGTCTCTTCTAGCCTCAACAACCTTCTTGCATTGTTCTTTAATCAAATATCAGAAATGATTTCACTGTGTTCGGTGGACAGTTCTACCAAACCGCTTCGCCTTGCACCCATTTGCCCAGCCCATTTTTTTCCTGCTGCTTTACCTTCGCTTATGAACCAACGCACCGAAAACTTCGCTTCCCTTGATAATTTCTTTATCTCTTCATACAATTATTCAATCTCTTCATCTTCGGTAGAGATATTACGTATAGAGACAGAAGGTAATTACGAAGTCCTACTTACCACTTCTAAAATATCAAGTGCAGATATGAAACCTGGCAATGGAGTTGCCCTTTGATACATCTTCTCCTTTCAATGCGATCTTGCATGGAGAACTCTGGATTCTGGCTGTTCAGTAAACGTTACACCTCGAAAGTCACCACGTCGTCATTCTGAAAATGCCTGCCATGCACGTGTGGTCTGTGTCGAATAATCCAGGGGGTTGTCGTGGTGTACAAGACTCCTTTGGATAGCTTCCCGAAACACTTTATTTATTTTTTTATTTATTGGGTTACGGGACGTACCCGTTCAGGCATATCAACACAGGAAATGTTATATCACAACTGGTTTGACAGTTAATGGTAGACAATAATTTTAGTTGTACCCTGATTCGAAGTTACATAGGCTTAACAAAAGACTAATTCGACATAAAACAAGTTTTATGATGAGAGTATACTAAAACGAGTAAACGATATTAAAATGTTACGTAGGATACACAGTAGTAGTACAAAAATCCTACTGGTAGCACAATAAGAAATGATAAATCGCCATTGGTACATACATAGGATACTCCCAATTCAGTCTATGTTGATGACTATATATCTATATTAACGATAAAATGCTCTTTGTGTGTCCCGTACGAATTGTTTTAGAAGCTGTGGACAGAGAATTCAATATTTGTGCAGGTCTATAAGTACCATTTAGGCAGAACAGGAGAAGAGTTTAAATGATCCAGATTTGTATATCACGTGTATGTACACCAGTATTCAGTCACATACATAAGAGGTGCATAGTGACATACGTTTACAGGTTGAATATTCTGGTGAGTTGCACCTGCGAGTGTAGTCGTTTAACTGATCTTTTGTTGTTCTCCTGGCATTATAAGTACCAAGAGCATTAGATTAGCAGTGCGGGGGACTATATCTTGATGCTGGCAATGTCGACGAACTCGTACAGTAGGTTGTACGTTGATGTGTGGATAGATGCTAACGAGGGTTGGAGACTGCTTGGGAACTGATGACCAAGCACATGAAGATTACCTGCAGGTACGTTTATGTGATGTGTTCCGAGAACATTGTAGGAAAACTTAGTTTTAATCGCCTTCGTCTCCGCAATCACATAGAGGGATGGCGCTTAGAGTTAAGCCAGTACAGGTGTCTGTTGAATTTCCAATGATTAAACTTCAGCCGCTCTCCAACTGTTGTGAAGATCCTTGACGTTTGTACTTACTGTAGCATGGTACTCTTGGAATCGTTGAGTGGATTAGTGTGTAGAGACTAACTTTTATTTTTTCAATAAAATGGAACACCTACAGCCGTCTTTCAACGTTTTCTTCCTCTTTTCTACGTATGTCGCAATGTCCTCACTCACTGACTGACCAATCATCGCTCAGCCCAAGCCGCTAAGGATAGAAACTCGAAGTTTGGAGAGGGTCTGGATCTTATACTGTAGGCATTGTTTTAGAAGGGATTGTCCGAAATTCCAGTGGTAAGGGGGTGAAGTAGGGGATGAAAGGCTTTTAGAAAGTGTGTCACTATTAAGGGAATTCTGAAGCTGGGACTACGAAACGTCTTATTTGGTTTCTCAGTCAGAAAATAAAAAAATACCTGCCTCATCAGTTTCGGAAATTCGACCACTAAGGGGATAAAATAGTGGGTGAAAGTTTCGTTGGAAATAAATAATTACTAAAGAACCACTAAAGGATTTTAAGGCTACATTTACAGGAATTGGATTTGACTTCTCGATTAGAAATTAAAAAAAAAAAAATACTTGTTTCAATGTTTCGCGAAATTCGATCATAAGGTAGTGCAGTAGGGGATGAAAATTTTTTAAGAAAGTATTTCGTTACATTAACAAAATTTAAAGCTCATTTTATGAAAATTGATATTTCAGTTTTCGTTAGCTATAAAGAAATATTTGTTAGGAAATGAAAGTTGCTATGGAAATACCTCCACTAGAATGCAAAAGGCATGATTAACAAGAACTTTGTACTTTGGCTACCAGAATAGCTTTTTGGTCAGACATATATTCGGAAAACACCATGCGGAAAATATCATGCTTCCCCGACCTTAATTAGTGTGAAAACCTTAAAAAGGTGTTGCAATATGTGTACAACATAAAAATTCAATTACATAAAAACAAAACAAAAGAAACATATCTTCAAGCCATAGAGTCTACTCGAGCGAAGCAGCGGTCACTAAGCTGTTTTATTATATTCCTATCAGTTTCGGTAATTCAGTACACCACCTTCAGACCTTAAGCGAAACTGAGGGGGTTAGCCCCAATCGTATACACGATTCTATCAGTGGCTATCATCTATGAACTGATTTCATAGAGAGTAACAACGATTGGAGTTAGCCCCTCCCCCCACCCACGCTCCCGCCTCCCTACCCTCTCCGCCCCCAGCCTCAGTTAAGGCTTGAAGATGGCGTACTGATTCACCGGAACTGGTAGCTACATAATAACATCGAAAGGACGGTTGCAACTGTTCCGTTCTATTACATAAGTGAGCGGCAGAAATGCCTCCGACCTTCAGTTAGAAGGATGGACACACAAAAAGTTTTATTTTAGATGGCCTCGTCCATTCCTCTTGCCAGTCCGAGGACAACTGCTTTCTGAGCAGGGATATCATATCCGTGAGAGGGAGTTTATCATACTTAATAGCTCTATGCAAAGATGCCTGTTCTGCCAATAGGACATCTTCTGGGTCATTTCCATGTTGTCGCGTTTACTCCTCATCTCAAGTTTGTAGTCGGCTGTCGAGTGAGCATGAGCCCTTGCATTCGGCGCACTATCCCTGTGTTCGTACATATTGCTTATTTTAAAATTGGACATGCCGGTGTCCAATGATTTTCATGATATTAACATGCATATTCGTGATGTGACACGATATATAGCACAGATGGAGGAGATTATGTGAGCATGACAGATGTTATTTTTCCAAGTCTATGGGCAATTCATTTTGTACGTTGTTATACTTGCCTTGTAAACCTATTATCCTGTCAACTGGGTTATATACATTGCAGATCTGAAGATGGTAAGGTAGACTTACCGAAACAGGGTATCGAAATAAACACTTTACTAGCGATCTCGGCTGTTTGAAGTTTTTTCTGAGTTTATAGAAAAATTACTTAATATGTTACTGATCGGACATTCTGCATCGAAGTGATTCTCTTTTATCAGAAGTCTGAACTACTTTTGCTGTTAGCACCACGCCGTGGCGGTCCCAAAAGGCGCTCAGAAATACACTCCTGGAAATGGAAAAAAGAACACATT
Organism: Schistocerca americana; assembly: GCF_021461395.2. Lineage (NCBI taxonomy): Eukaryota > Metazoa > Arthropoda > Insecta > Orthoptera > Acrididae > Schistocerca > Schistocerca americana. The sequence goes on along the minus strand of NC_060126.1, from coordinate 500,924,993 downwards.
GACACCGGTGTGTCAGACCCACCATACTTGCTCCGGACACTGCGAGAGGGCTGTACAAGCAATGATCACACGCACGGCACAGCGGACACACCAGGAACCGCGGTGTTGGCCGTCGAATGGCGCTAGCTGCGCAGCATTTGTGCACCGCCGCCGTCAGTGTCAGCCAGTTTGCCGTGGCATACGGAGCTCCATCGCAGTCTTTAACACTGGTAGCATGCCGCGACAGCGTGGACGTGAACCGTATGTGCAGTTGACGGACTTTGAGCGAGGGCGTATAGTGGGCATGCGGGAGGCCGGGTGGACGTACCGCCGAATTGCTCAACACGTGGGGCGTGAGGTCTCCACAGTACATCGATGTTGTCGCCAGTGGTCGGCGGAAGGTGCACGTGCCCGTCGACCTGGGACCGGACCGCAGCGACGCACGGATGCACGCCAAGACCGTAGGATCCTACGCAGTGCCGTAGGGGACCGCACCGCCACTTCCCAGCAAATTAGGGACACTGTTGCTCCTGGGGTATCGGCGAGGACCATTCGCAACCGTCTCCATGAAGCTGGGCTACGGTCCCGCACACCGTTAGGCCGTCTTCCGCTCACGCCCCAACATCGTGCAGCCCGCCTCCAGTGGTGTCGCGACAGGCGTGAATGGAGGGACGAATGGAGACGTGTCGTCTTCAGCGATGAGAGTCGCTTCTGCCTTGGTGCCAATGATGGTCGTATGCGTGTTTGGCGCCGTGCAGGTGAGCGCCACAATTAGGACTACATACGACCGAGGCACACAGGGCCAACACCCGGCATCATGGTGTGGGGAGCGATCTCCTACACTGGCCGTACACTACTGGTGATCGTCGAGGGGACACTGAATAGTGCACGGTACATCCAAACCGTCATCGAACCCATCGTTCTACCATTCCTAGACCGGCAAGGGAACTTGCTGTTCCAACAGGACAATGCACGTCCGCATGTATCCCGTGCCACCCAACGTGCTCTAGAAGGTGTAAGTCAACTACCCTGGCCAGCAAGATCTCCGGATCTGTCCCCCATTGAGCATGTTTGGGACTGGATGAAGCGTCGTCTCACGCGGTCTGCATGTCCAGCACGAACGCTGGTCCAACTGAGGCGCCAGGTGGAAATGGCATGGCAAGCCGTTCCACAGGACTACATCCAGCATCTCTACGATCGTCTCCATGGGAGAATAGCAGCCTGCATTGCTGCGAAAGGTGGATATACACTGTACTAGTGCCGACATTGTGCATGCTCTGTTGCCTGTGTCTATGTGCCTGTGGTTCTGTCAGTGTGATCATGTGATGTATCTGACCCCAGGAATGTGTCAATAAAGTTTCCCCTTCCTGGGACAATGAATTCACGGTGTTCTTATTTCAATTTCCAGGAGTGTACGTTGCCTGATGATGATTTGTTCTTCGCCTTTTTCGGAGGCGGTGACCCACAGGTTGTCACTCGTTGCTTTGCTCCAGCGTCTCAGGTCACAGTGATCACCCACTTTTCGTGCGTGGCGATTAGGTAGCTAGATAAGTAATCTGGATTGGACTGACACAGCTGCGACATTTTCACTGCTCCTCGGTTGGGCAGGTTTCTTGAATGGGCGAGAGCAGTAGCGGAATGCAACCAGATGCGACCTCTACCGTGATCAGAACGTCGCAGAATGTTAAAAAGCGGTCCATGACTGATTTTCAGTTTTTGCACTACACCCTCGACCGTGGCACGGTGGTCTTCGATCACCAGGGCCTCCATTTCTCTTGCGATTCCCTGTTCTTCGCAGGCAGAGGGTCTGCCAGTTCGTTCATCACGCTTTAGAAGGATAAGGTTAGAGGTCCTAATTCCGCGCCTATTCCTAATTTCGTACGCTTAAGAATTTCCGGTTTCCACAGTTGGTAACAAATGTTTAGCTGTGGGCGCAACCGTCACTTCTCTTGTCTTGTTGAGAGAGTCTGTTGTGTGCAGCACGAAAAGCTTCCATGTACGAGGGAATCAGCTTTATACGTTGATATGAGTTAGCGCAGCAGTCAGACTAACAGCATGCTATTATTAATATTAGCCCTGATTTGAATTCACGTATTGGTCTCTAGTGCAGTGGTGTGTTGTACTTTCTGGTGTGTTAGTCTATAGTCAAAGACTTTGTGTGTGTTACCGTAGCGGCCATTATAATAAACTTGGGAAAGAATAATAACTTTGTCTTGGAACTCTTTCATTTGGTCAGTGTTTGCATAGAAAAACAACAATATAAGAAACAGAGTCCACCTTGACGCAAAATACCTTGTTATTTGTTTACTTATTTACTTCCCGAACTAGTTTCAGCGACAAATATCACCATCAACAGTGGGTTTTTTAAAATCTGAAACACGCAGAAAATAGCATATGTATTGGGCCTGACAGGAGTTGCATGTGAGTTGATATGTTCCAGCGTTGCTGACTTTGTCTGCGGTTTTTTACTGACACAACACTCACAATAGAAGAACAGTAGCTACTTGAGAAAAGCCCCAATTAAAATTTGAGTGCCCACATAACACATAAGACCATAGAAAATCTCATTACTGAGACTGAATACGTCATAAGAAACATGAGAAAACTAACACCCCAGACTCCAAGCAACGCCTAAAAAGAGAACAAGTGACAGAGGAAATGAAACAAATCATCAGAAAAAACAAATCATACATAAACACAGATAAAAAAACATCTGATGTGAAAACCATGAACAGCATATACAGAAAACTACACCAAAAACAGAACCCTCAAAACACAGGAGACATAACAGAGAAATTTTAAAATTCAACAACCCCCCAACAGAAAAACTGGTATCTTTTGACATTACATCTATGTACACAAACATACCGACAGAAGGAACTATAAACACTATAGAACAACAGTTAAAATGCAAGAAATTCCTAGACATACAAATAAATGAAATCTCATCCATTCTTAGGCTAAGCTATTTCACTTTCAACAACAACTTCTATTTGCAACAAGAGAGGCTACCCATGGAGTGCCCTTCAGTGGAACCTTAGACAACATTTTCTTGGGCCATATAGAGAACACAATATTCAATAACATTGTAAAACATGGAGGGTACAAAATAATCTACTGGTACAAGTATGTGGATGACATAATCTGTCTTCTAGATGAAACACATAACAGGATAGAAGAGACACACAGTAACATCAGCACAGTACACCCACAAATCCACTTCAGAATGGAAATAGAAAAAAAACAAGAAACTAAATTTCTTCGATCTCACAATCACAAGAAACAACCACCAACATGAATTCTCCATCTACAGAAAACCCACATCGACAAGCACTGTTATCCACAGCTCATCCAACCACCTGACAGTGCATAAATATGCCAGTTTCACACACATGCTCCACAGGATAAACAGAACACCCCTTAAACCAGAAAACTACACAGGAACTAAATATAATCAAACAAATTGCTGTTGAAAATGACTACAAAGCAGGCATTATTAACAAGCTCGTCAACAAGGGAAAAATGAAACATAAAAATAGCGGCCAGCCACTCAGGAGCACACCCAAAATGTCTGAAAACCCAGAGGCAGGACACACAGACAACACTGCAGACCACACCACATCAGGAAAACGAGACAGATGGTACACACTAACATACAATAAAAAAAAACCATAGAATTAGAAACGTCTTGAAAAAGCAGGGATCTCAATGACATTCAGAACAAACAACATAGTTCAGAGTAGGCTAAGACCAGTCAAAAACACCTCAGACAAATTCAGCAACGCTGGACTATGTCAACTAACATGCAGTTCCTGTCAGGCCCAATACATATGCTATTTTCTGGATTTTCTAGATTTTAAAAAATCCACTGATGATGGTGATATTTGTTGCCCAAACTAGTTTGGGAAATAAACAAATAAAGAAATAACAAGGTGTTTTGCCTCAAGGTGGACTCAATTTCTGATATTGTTGTTTAACTTGGGAAAGATTCGTAATTTAATTCTCCTTGCAGTTCCTATTTTCATCTTAGAGACGATGTTTGGTACTGTTAAAATATGATTTTATCTGTTATTTGTAAAGATTATTTAACTTTTTTCCTAATTGGAAAACGCAAGTGGAGATAAATGGGTTCGTTGCACGAAATGCCTGGTTTCGTATCTCGAGAAGTCCTCGTCATTTGCACAGACATACAAATTCATATGTGAGAAGCGTTTAGAAGGCTGAAAATAAATTGAAAAAACTGTTAATTCGTTACCTTCAAGTGATTTATAAAAGTAAAAGAGTTCGGCAGTCTTACAATTGAAGCATATATTTAAATTAATTGTACTTTTGAGAATTTTTGTAGCGAACGAAATTGCAACAACTTTTTTGTATTTATTTTTTTGCAGTCTTAATGTTGATGTCAAACACCGACTGTAGTACGTTATACAATTTAACTGTAACTTGCTTACAAGAGGAGATTAAATTCAGGAATATGCTTATCAGTTTTCAGTCTCTTATGTTACATTTCAGGGCTATACAGGTTCTAACCTAATAAGGTGACGATATTTCGGCCCAGTATCTTATGCGTCATCTAACCCATGTTTCATATGATGGTGCATTGTGACCATAAACATCCACCAACTCACTATGGACTGTTGCGGCGGTGTTCCTCTTGAAATGTAAAGAAAGAAAAAATTATCGAATGACACACCACTTTGTCAATGGACTGTGCCATTTTGTTTTGACTTCAGTAGCGGCCTATTGCAGTATTGTGGTTTGGGAATTTCGGAGTGTAACATAACTGTAAACATGTAACTGTAGGCGTCAAAAAATTAATTATGTAGACTGTCAGTATGTGTACACTTGTGACAGGGAGGAGGAGTTTGTAACGACTCTACACACTTCTACACGCCACGTAATATAAAGTGGTCGGCGCAGTTCTACTCTTTTAATATGATGTTCTTTTACCGCCTTTGCCAACGCCCTTACCCTAGTGGTAACACCGATTCCCATCAGATCACCGATATTAAGAGCTGTTGGGCTTGGCTAGCACTTGGATGCGTGACCGTCCAATCTACCGAGCGCTGTTGGCAAGCGAGGTGCCCTAAGCTCTTCTGAGGCAAGTTAAGGAGCTACTTGATTGAGAACTAGCGGCTCCGGTAACGAAAACTGACAACGTCTGGGAGAAAAACATGCTGACCACATGCCCCTACGTATCCGCATCCACTGAGCCAATAGGCGGAGGGTGACACGGTGATCGGTAAGTACCGCTGGGCCTTTCGTGGCCTATTCGGACAGAGTTTAGTTTAGAATTCTGCTCCTTTTATTATGAATGGCTGGTCGCACCCGTAAATCTATATGGTTCAAATGGCTCTGAGTACTATGGGACTTAACATCTTAGGTCATCAGTCCCCTAGAACTTAGAACTATATAAACATAACTAACCTAAGGACGTCACACACATCCATGCCCGAGGTAGGATTCGAACCGGCGACCGTAGCAGTCGTGCAGTTCCGGACTGAAGCGCCAAGAACCGCTCGGCCACCGCGGCCGGCACCTGTAAATCTATGTGACCTGGATACAACCTTGAAAGGCTCGTATTGTTTAACAATGGGCTTGTAAAAAATAATAAAATTTGCACTTTTTGAACCGTTTACATTTCAACTGATTTCTGCCATAGTTATCAATCGTGCGTAAACCTGCCTGAATGTTATTTAGCGTATCGTAGTTAGTGAAATTCTAAGGCATCGTTCCATCCAGAAACAAAGTTCAACACTTCACTCCTCTCCTTAGTTTTAATTAACGTTTTCATAACTGTTTCCCACTAACACACAGTGTCAGTACTTGCCACTGAGACAGCAACCAATACCAACTCACCTTGAAAACCTTCATTCTCAACCTATGCAAAAGATTTTAATGAAGTACTGTTATAGCCCGACCCATCACATTCGCATGTGTTCCCTTTATCACGTAAATGAATCACACAAAGCTAGCAATAAATGCAATCATTTTTCAAGTTATCAAATGAGACAAAGGCATGCAGAAAAGTAATGTCTCAGAAGTTTTTATTGTTCTCAACGTCGGCTGACGTATTACATATGATATTCAGTATGTGATCAAAAGTACCCGGACACCTGGCTGAAAATGAATTACAAGTTTGTGGCGCCCTCCATCGGTAATGCTGAAATTCAGTATGGTATTGGCCCACCCTTAGCCTTGATGACAGCTTCCACTCTAACGGGCATACGTTCAGTCAGGTGCTGGTCGGTCGGTCGGTGAGGCCCGTCACAAAGTCGGCGTTCCAAAACATCCCAAAGGTGTTCTATAGGATTCAGGTCAGGACTCAGTGCAGGCGAATCCATTACAGAGACGTCATTGTCGTGTAACCATTCCGCCATAGGCCGTGCATTATGAATACACGCTCGATCGTAATGAAAGATGCAATCGCCATCCTCGAATCGCAATACAACAGTGGGAAGCAAGAAGGTGCTTAAAACATCAATGTAGGCCTGTGTTGTGATAGTGCCACGCAAAACAAGAAAGGTGCTAACCCCCTCCATGAAAAACACGACCACGTCATAACAGCACCGACTCCAAATTTTACTGTTGGCACTACATACGCTGGCAGATGACGTTCATGGCGCATTCGCCATATCCAAACCCATACCCTGCCATCTACATCTACATCTACATCTATACTCCGCGAGCCACCTTACGGTGTGTGGCGGAGGGTACTTATTGTACCACTATCTGATCCCCCCTTCCCTGTTCCATTCACGAATTGTGCGTGGGAAGAACGACTGCTTGTAAGTCTCCGTATTTGCTCTAATTTCTCGGATCTTTTCGTTGTGATCATTACGCGAGATATATGTGGGCGGTAGTAATATGTTGCCCATCTCTTCCCGGAATGTGCTCTCTCGTAATTTCGATAATAAACCTCTCCGTATTGCGTAACGCCTTTCTTGAAGTGTCCGCCACTGGAGCTTGTTCAGCATCTCCGTAACGCTCTCGCGCTGACTAAATGTCCCCATGACGAATCGCGCTGCTTTTCGCTGGATCATGTCTATCTCTTCTATTAATCCAACCTGGTAAGGGTCCCATACTGATGAGCAATACTCAAGAATCGGACGAACAAGCGTTTTGTAAGCTACTTCTTTCGTCGATCGGTTCGCCACACTGTGTGCCGTGATTCGTCACTCCACACAACGTTTTTACAGTGTTCAATCGTCCAATGTTTACGCTCCTTACACCAAGCGAGGCGTCGTTTGGCATTTATCGGCGTCATGTGTGGCTTATGAGCAGCCGCTCGACCTTGAAATCCAAGTTTTCTCACCTTCTCCGCAGCTCGTGGTCGTGCGTTAGCGCTCTCGCTTCCCACGCCCGGGTTCCCGGGTTCGATTACCGGCGGGGTCAGGGATTTTCTCTGCCTCGTGATGACTGGGTGTTGTGTGCTGTCCTTAGGTTAGTTAGGTTTAAGTAGTTCTAAGTTATAGGGGACTGATGACCATAGCTGTTAAGTCCCATAGTGCTCAGAACCATTTGAATTTGAACCATTCTCACCTTCCGTCTGACTGTCATAGCACTTGCAGTGGATCTTGATGCAGTTTGGAATTCCTGTGTGATGGTCTAGATAGATGTCTGCCTATTACACACTACGACTCTCTTCAACTGTCATGGGTCTCTGTCAGTAAACAGACGAGGTCGCCCTGTAAGCTTTTCTGCTGTAAGTGTTCCTTCAAGCTTCCACTTCACTGTCACATCGGAAACAGGGGACCTAGGGATGTTTAGGAGTGTGGAAATGTCCCGTACAGACGTATGACACAAGAGACATCCAATCACCTGACTACGTTCGAAGTCTGTAAGTTCCTCAGGGCGCCCCATTCTGCTCTCTCACGATATCTAATGACTACTCAAGTCTCTGATGTGGACGTCATGGCAGTAGGTGGCAGCAGAATGCACCTAATATTTAAAAAAAAACGTGTGCTTTTGGGGGTGTCCGGATACTTTTGATCACACAGTGTATATTACTCGGTCGACTTTTCCAGCTTCACTGATCCAGGTTGTAACCCTCTGCTGCTAGAGGACTCCAAATTATCGAGTGTAACATGACTGTGCGCAGCGTAACTACGTCGGTGCGTGAGAAACAGAGAGCTGCAATCGAGTTTCTAAAACACATGCCTTCAATGGAAATCAGCAATGTGAGACATCTGCATCAATCCGATACCTTGGGCTCTCTGTCAACGATTATCCATACCGTCCCCACTTGGCCCCATCCGATTTACATCTGCTTCCAAAACTTAAAGAACACTGCCGAGGACTTCACTCTGGTAGTAATGAAGCGGTGCAAACAGCGATGCGGCTGTGGCTCCCTCAACAAAGTAAAACATTCTACAAAAATGTGTTCGTCGCCGGATTGACTATGCTGAGAAATACGTAAGCAGACATGAGGAATAAAGTTGCAGACTGTTAATAAAACTGGTTTTATTTAAAATTCTTTAAGAACTGTCACATAAAAAAATTCGGGGCATTAGTTTCTAGCACCCCTAAGCAACTTTAAGATAGCATTTAAGCAAAACAAGTATAAGGTACTTGAAAAAGCAAGGTAACAATTCAGAGAATTAAATATTGCTGTATTAATCCAAAAACATTCTCCACACAGCTTCTGTTAACAAAAGTCTGACTTTCCTGCGGCAATAATAACTTCGAAATAAATTTACAGTTGCTCGCCTAGTCAGAAGCACAGCTCTTGAGGGGATGGTGTACGAGGTGTGGCTAGAAAAAAACCGAACTAGTACTGGTGAAACAATAAAACGAATGCAATAAGCCTGAAAGTCGCGTGGCCTGTCACGTGACTCTCGCTCCGCCTACTGCTCGAGTTTCATCTGCCTCCTGCACTCAGTCTGCCCGTGGTGTCTGTTTTAAGTAGTTGACGTTTTGTCTGTGCGTCGGAAAATGTTGAGTGTACAGAAAGAACAGCGTGTTAACATCAAATTTTGTTTCAAACTAGGAAAATCTGCAAGTGAAACGTTTGTAATGTTACAACAAGTGTACGGCGATGATTGTTTATCGCGAACACAAGTGTTTGAGTGGTTTAAACGATTTAAAGATGGCCGCGAAGACACCAGTGATGACACTCGCACTGGCAGACCATTGTCAGCAAAAACTGATGCAAACATTGAAAAAATCGGTAAACTTGTTCGACAAGATCGCCGTTTAACAATCAGAGCAGTGTCTGAGTTAACAGGAGTTGACAAGGAAACTTGTCGAACAAGTTTACCGATTTTTTCAATGTTTGCATCAGTTTTTGCTGACAATGGTCTGCCAGTGCGAGTGTCATCACTGGTGTCTTCGCGGCCATCTTTAAATCGTTTAAACCACTCAAACACTTGTGTTCGCGATAAACAATCATCGCCGTACACTTGTTGTAACATTACAAACGTTTCACTTGCAGATTTTCCTAGTTTGAAACAAAATTTGATGTTAACACGCTGTTCTTTCTGTACACTCAACATTTTCCGACGCACAGACAAAACGTCAACTACTTAAAACAGACGCCACGGGCAGACTGAGTGCAGGAGGCAGATGGTACTCTAGCAGTAGGCGGAGCGAGAGTCACGTGACAGGCCACGCGACTTTCAGCCTTATTGCATTTGTTTTATTGTTTCACCAGTACTAGCCCGGTTTTTTTCTAGCCACACCTCGTACATTTGCTTCCACCGTATCTTAATTTGCCATAGCATTTATATGGACGAACCACGCCGTATTTTGTACATTTTTCAACCATTCTTGAAGTAATATGGTGCAATTCTCGCAGCACCATAGTTATTCCTGGAAATACCTTTCATCCACGGTTACAATTTATATGAGAGGACACAGTATTGAAAAGTGGTAATTATCACTGTCGTCAATAAATCGCATCTCTGCACTCTAACAAATAGGATGTACCACGAAGGAGTTACGCAGATTGGTCACCAATTGGTATTCAAGCAGGTATCGACAGAAAATACAAAATTGCGAACTATGGCGGACGATAGGCGTATGTGCGACGCTACAGTGCAGTTTCACCGAGCAGCTGGCAAGAATAGTCAACAGGAGATTTGTCGATAACAGGGCGTAAAGTCTTTGCGAATTTCATTCCATGCATTCAGTTGTAAAGAAACGACGCCTCGCGTACAGGTGCGTGAACAACATAGGGAGAAGTTAACATTTGAGAGAGGACGTGTGGTTAGACTTGAAGTAGCCGGTTCGAGTGATCGGTGCATCGCTCGACATTTCAATATGAGCGATGTCACTATTCGACGATGTTGGCAGGAACGAGTCACCATGGCTGAATACAGCGTCAAGAAGGAAGTAGTCGACCCAGAGAAAGGACAGAACGGGAGGGCCGAGCGGTTGTCAGAGGAGTAGTCAGACAGCCAGATTCATCATTGTCATCGACGCGCAGGTGGTGCGTCAGTGACCACAGAGACCATTGATAGATGTCTGGCATAAAGGGGGCTGAGCTCTCGACACGCCCTGTGCTGACTACAGTTGCCACATGTACACCAACAAGCCTGTTTGCAGTGATGTTGGGCGTATATGGACTAGGATCTAACTGAATGGAGTAGAAGTACCTTCAGTGATGAGTCCCGTTACGAAATGAGTCCAGATGACCAGCGAGGACATGTCTGGAGATGCCCTGGCCAGCAGAGGGATACCGAACTGACAGTCCACCACCATATGGCGTGACAACCTGGAGTGACGGTCTGGTCTGCCATTTCTTTTCATAGCAGGACCCCTTTCGTCATCATCCACGGCAGCCTTACAGTACAGAGGTACATCGGCGAAAATCTATGCCCCGTTTTGTTGCCCTTCACGGCAAACCATCCTGGGCTTACATTTCAGCAAGATAATGTCCGCCCGCACACTGAGAGGATATCTACTGTTTGTCTTCGTGCTTGCCAAATCTCACCATTGCCAGCGAGGTCGGCGGATCTCTCCCCATTTGAGAATGAGTATTAACGGCAGTTCCCGACAATCAGTTAGGGATTTTGACGATCAAACGCCCAAAATGGACAGAAATTGGCACAGTATCTCTCAGGAGGACATTGAACTGCTCTATCAATCAGTGCGAAAGCGAATAACTGCTTCCACATGGCCCACAGTGGACCAGCGCGTTATTGAGCTGCTCAGATCGTGAACCTCTTTCACTTGAATAAAGCATCCCATTTTTATCAAATTGTAATCATTTATTACATCATGTACATCTGTTGCAGCCACATGTAGTAAACGTTGCTTCACGCAGTGGAGAATGGCAAAACAGAGGCATGCTAGCGACCGAGGCATTGCGAAGTAGGCAAGCACAGATAGACTTGCTGACAGCAGCAGTCTACCAACAGGCTGACGCAAGGCTGCACACAGACCGAGCGCCGAGCGAAGCCTGGAGAGCGCTGAGTAAGGGGAAGTGAGGCCAGCACGCTAAGTTATGCTGCAATATCCTGCGAGAGTAATAACAAAAAGCTACCGCCGAGGGTAAAATACGTCCTCCTGCCGGATATAAATAGTGGAGCGCAGGCAGCAACAGACAGAAGCCATTAGGAAGCAGTTCGGATCTGAGGACGGACGTGGTCCGTGTCTGAATGATCAATCTTCGTAGGTCACGATTCCGAAAGTCTGTTCCAGCTCGCAGGAGTCAGCCGTTCGCCTCCAGATGTCAACTTCAGCTCTGGAGGTCGGCCCGAGTTCGGTCGGCACCATGGCTGACTAACTACAGTGAGAACTTCCAGCAGAACCGGGCGCTGCGCGATTCTGGTCACAGGTGCTGCCGGGGACTGATGTCCGGACTTCATGGCAACCTGGCCCCACGGCGCGTGGTCCGCCCGTGACGGGGGCTCGCGGACATCGCGGCTGACGGCTTCCCAGCCGCCGGTGCAGCAGGCGGCGGCAGCTGACCTCACGGCGACGCGGCTCCGTGGGCGTGCCCGTACTGGGGCGCCGAGCGGCGACGAGTTCATCTCAACCACAGGGCATCCTGGCTTCAGCAGAGCACTGGTGGCCTGAGGTCCCGAGTGCGATCAGCGGTGCGCGTTGCACGCATTGTCGGAGAATCTACACAGCAGCAGCCAGGCGGAGGGATCCGCAGGGCTGGGCAGCGACGACGAGGGACAAATTGTAAAGAAAGTTCAATAAATAATTGTAAAACTCCACCCTGTCTCAGTCTTTAGCGCAGCCATTGTTTCTGCTGCTAACAAGTGGTGCAGAAGTCGTAACACATCATACGCAACGTTTTTCTTCCCGTACAGATGACTCCATGGTGCATACTTTTCTTGCTCTAGTTAACTCTACCCGGAAAGGTTTTGAAGGAAAAACGGTACCGACCGAGCACCTTGTTGTCCTGAGCCTGCAGTGGTCAGTGGATGCGGATATGGAGAGGTATGTGGTCAGCACACCACTCTCCCGCCCGTTGTCAGTTTTCGTGACCGATGTCGCTACTTCCCCATTAAGTAGCTCTCCAATTGGCCTCACAAGAGCTGAATGCAACCTGCTTGCCAACAACGCTCGGCAGACCAGATGGTCACCCATCCAAGTGGTAGCCAAGCCCGACAGCGCTTGACGCCGGTGATCTGACGGGACCCAGTGTTACCACTGCGGCAAGGCCATTGGCCTTTGTTTGTACTAGAGTGTAGGAAAATTTTGAAGACTGCACCATTACTTGACCCTACTCAAACCTAATTGGCCATTTCTCCTACTTCAGTCTGTCAGCAGTATTCCCCGTTCCGCAGAAAAGTCGTTCCAGAAACGATAATGCCCGTGGAATCTGCTCTATATCGCCACTGTCCTGTGGTTCAGTCTGTTGTGCATCTACCCCGTAGAACATACGTTTCCGAAACGGGAACGACTAGGGAAAAATGCTAAGTTCACAGAACTAACGATGTCCCAGTTTCGTTAGCTGAATACCACTCTTTTCATTGTTATAAATTACTGTTCCCGAGTAAAAGGCAGGCAGGACCTCACAAATGTAACGGTTTTAAATATATAAGTGTATAACAATGAAATAAAAGGTCCAGTCGCTAATAACTTCATACTTTCACAATTATAGCGTCTCTCTCCCCGTATTCACATTGAAATAATCATTAATGATTTATATCAGACATTGACAACACACCTCGGAAATGTAAATAGAACGCTGCCCCATTACGGAGTGTTCATGATCTTGCCTCATATGGTAAAAAGAATTAAATGCTTGTAAACTAAAAGGAATTTGTGAATGGATTGAAGGCCGTGACATCAAAAAATATATAATGGCACCAAATGACAGCGTCGAACCTGTAGTGTAAAGAATGTGAAGTGACAATTGAAAGTTTGTGCTAGTGTGGGATACGAACCTCGATTTTTTTTATCATCATGAGTAGTAAGCTTCAGTATTATTTCTGCAGACCTCCTTTCTCTCCTTCCAGTCCTTGCTTTCAGTCACCAGACCCATTCTTCAGTGACCTTTCACCTGTGTGGTTGTCTTCTTGTCCTGCTTTCGCATCAGACGTTACCACTTCTCCGTTACACACATGTTACTGTTGTTGCAATTCTTCTCCTGGACGCTTTTACTTTGCATGATAACAATGGAAGCACTTGAAGAAAAAAACCCGTCAAACAATTACATAAAATTAAAAATGATGTATAGCTCTCTCTAGTGTCAAATCTCTTATTCTTTAAGCAGTGCCGCTACCAACAACCATTTGAACTTGCTTACTGTATTCATCTCCTGTTCTTCTTCTACAATTTGACCCCACAAACACAAATACTTCACATCCATTGCGAACTGACGATGCATTTATGCAACAGGAAGTATTCTGTCAACCGATCCAATCCCTTCTCTTTATTACGTTCCACCATAGAATCCGTTTTTCTTCCATTAGAGTCATTACCATTTCTTAATTACTCTATCTAACCTTCAGCACCACATTTCAAAAGCTTCCATTCTCTTCTTGTCTGAACTTCTTATCGCCCATGTTTCACTTCTTTACATGTATACTTAAACTTATAGTAGATGTTCACAAATTCTTTTTCTTTTTCAGATATGATTTTCTTGCTTAGCTAGTCCGCATATTATATCCTATGTACTTCAGCCATCCTCAGTTATTTTACTGCGCAAGTGACAAAACTTGTCTTCTACTTTAGTGTTTCATTTCCATGTTTAATATCAGCATCGCTTTGATTTAAATCGGCTCCACTACATTAACCTTGTTTTATTTTTGTTGATCTTCAACTTATAAAATCGTTTCAAGTCATTATCCATTTCGTTCAACTGCTCTTCCGCCTATTTTTCTGTCTCTGACAGAATTACAATGTTAGCGGCGAAGCTCAAAGTTTTTAGTTCTTCTTCCTGAACTTTAAATCCGTTCCCAAAATTTTCATTGGTTTCCTTTACTGGTTGCTCAATGTAAAGTTTGAATAACATCGGAAATATTCTACAACCTCGTTCACCCTCTTCTGAACCATTGCTTCCCTTTCTCGTCCGTCGGTTCTTACAACTGCAAACTGGTTTCTATACAGGTAGTAAATAATCTTTCGTTTCCTGTCTTTCATCCTTACTACCTTCATAATTTAAAAGATCATCGTTCAGTCAACAATGTCAAAAGCTTTCTGTAAATATCCAAATGTTGTAAATTTAGGTTAGCCTTTCTTTAATCTGCTTGCTAAGATACCTCCTATTGCTTTGCAAGTTCCAACACTTCTTCAAACTGATCTTCCCCGAGGTAGGCTTCTACCAGTTTTTCGTTCTTCTGTAAATATTTCGTGTCAGTATCATATTACCATGATTTAGGTAACTGATGGTTCGGTAATATTCACACTTGACTCGCCTGCCTTCTTTGCAATTGGAGTCACTACATTCTTCTTAAAGTCTAAAGCTATTTCGCCTTACACATATCTTGCACACAAGTGGAATACCTCTACCATACCTTTCAGCTCGTGGTCTTGCGGTTCGTGGGCTTGCGGTAGCGTTCTCGCTTTCCGCGCACGGGGTCCAGGGTTCGATTCCCGGCGGGGCCAGGGATTTTCTCTGCCTCGTGATGACTGGGTGTTATGTGTGTCTCTCATCATCATTTCATCCCCATCGACACGCAAGTCGCCGAAGTGGCGTCAACTCGAAAGACTTGCACCAGGCGAACGGTCTACCCGACGGGAGGCCCTAGCCACACGGAATTTCCATTTATACCATACCATAGGATACAAACGTGTACTACTGTGGAGAGTGTTAGCTTTGTCTCTATCTTGGCTACAATAATGAGGTCACAGTGCTGTTCATAGCAGAATACCCGCATTCTTAATTTCTTAATAATTATTACACATTGTATTACCCTTATTTGATTTTGCACTTATAGCCTTGTACTCACCTTACCAGAAGCTCTGTTCTTCTTGCTACTATAATACACTAAACACACTATATCTAATCTTAGCCTGTAACACCTATTTTTCACATATTTTATATCTGTATAGATATTTCTACGTCAATTTGTAGTATTGCTTACGTATAATGTATCTGTCATGGAAATTCTTTGACTCTGTATACATACTTCACGTATGTGAACTTTCGAACGGTGTTGTTTAAATTATGCTTGTGGATTTAAATAACTAATGGAATGATTGTTATGTAATGTACTGTAAATGACTTGGTCTGTAGTTATGGAACATATGATTGAGTGTAAAAGACATGGGGAAGCCCCGCAGCTACGGAAGTAGCCTGGCGGAGTGGAAAACAAGTGGTTGGCGCGGAAGTGGCGACTCGTGCTTTGTGATGGGTAAGGAGTCTGGGCTGAGCAGTGCTGTGGTTAACACCTCGCTAGCGGTAGCGGATCATTGTGGCTCATACTCCTGGAGTTTTGAGGCCAGAAGAGCTTAAGGGCAGTATTTGTGGGTCTCGGATGCTGCCATTATAATGACGTGGTTTTTGGCCTTATAAAAATATTATTTCGACGCCAGGAAGATCAGTAATAGGGCGACAACAATATAGCCATGACTGCATCGCCATCAGGTTAACAGCAACTGCAAATTACGCCACCAGTACCACTAGCCTTCCACTAAATTGTTTATATTTGGCACTCTGTAAATGGACCAGGTATTTGTGAAATCAGCTTGATTTTATGATAATAATCGTGGTGTTGCTAAAAACTCTTTGTTATACCCGTGATTATCCCAAATCACAAACCTGGACAGGAATCCTATCCTAGAGAATTTAATTCCAAGTGGCCTAATTTATTTTGAGAAAGTAGTTGAAATTGAATTTAATGTTGAGTTATCATTTCCATAGCCTATTATAACTTGTTGAGTAGGTCAAAAGACTGCTTATGAAAGCACATTTGTTATTTAAAGAATTATACACCACTGGCCATTAAAATTGCTAGACCAAGGAGAAATGCAGATGATAAACGGGTATTCATTGGACAAATATACACTCCTGGAAATTGAAATAAGAACACCGTGAATTCATTGTCCCAGGAAGGGGAAACTTTATTGACACATTCCTGGGGTCAGATACATCACATGATCACACTGACAGAACCACAGGCACATAGACACAGGCAACAGAGCATGCACAATGTCGGCACTAGTACAGTGTATATCCACCTTTCGCAGCAATGCAGGCTCCTATTCTCCCATGGAGACGATCGTAGAGATGCTGGATGTAGTCCTGTGGAACGGCTTGCCATGCCATTTCCACCTGGCGCCTCAGTTGGACCAGCGTTCGTGCTGGACGTGCAGACCGCATGAGACGACGCTTCATCCAGTCCCAAACATGCTCAATGGGGGACAGATCCGGAGATCTTGCTGGCCAGGGTAGTTGACTTACACCTTCTAGAGCACGTTGGGTGGCACGGGATACATGCGGACGTGCATTGTCCTGTTGGAACAGCAAGTTCCCTTGCCGGTCTAGGAATGGTAGAACGATGGGTTCGATGACGGTTTGGATGTACCGTGCACTATTCAGTGTCCCCTCGACGATCACCAGTGGTGTACGGCCAGTGTAGGAGATCGCTCCCCACACCATGATGCCGGGTGTTGGCCCTGTGTGCCTCGGTCGTATGCAGTCCTGATTGTGGCGCTCACCTGCACGGCGCCAAACACGCATACGACCATCATTGGCACCAAGGCAGAAGCGACTCTCATCGCTGAAGACGACACGTCTCCATTCGTCCCTCCATTCACGCCTGTCGCGACACCACTGGAGGCGGGCTGAACGATGTTGGGGCGTGAGCGGAAGACGGCCTACCGGTGTGCGGGACCGTAGCCCAGCTTCATGGAGACGGTTGCGAATGGTCCTCGCCGATACCCCAGGAGCAACAGTGTCCCTAATTTGCTGGGAAGTGGCGGTGCGGTCCCCTACGGCACTGCGTAGGATCCTACGGTCTTGGCGTGCATCCGTGCGTCGCTGCGGTCCGGTCCCAGGTCGACGGGCACGTGCACCTTCCGCCGACCACTGGCGACAACATCGATATACTGTGGAGACCTCACGCCCCACGTGTTGAGCAATTCGGCGGTACGTCCACCCGGCCTCCCGCATGCCCACTATACGCCCTCGCTCAAAGTCCGTCAACTGCACATACGGTTCACGTCCACGCTGTCGCGGCATGCTACCAGTGTTAAAGACTGCGATGGAGCTCCGTATGCCACGGCAAACTGGCTGACACTGACGGCGGCGGTGCACAAATGCTGCGCAGCTAGCGCCATTCGACGGCCAACACCGCGGTTCCTGGTGTGTCTACTGTGCCGTGCGTGTGATCATTGCTTGTACAGCCCTCTCGCAGTGTCCGGAGCAAGTATGGTGGGTCTGACACACCGGTGTCAATGTGTTCTTTTTTCCATTTCCAGGAGTGTATTATACTAGAACTGACATGTGATTACAAAAAAATGGTTCAAATGGCTCTGAGCACTATGGGACTCAACTGCTGAGGTCATTAGTCCCCTAGAACTTAGAACTAGTTAAACCTAACTAACCTAAGGACATCACAAACATCCATGCCCGAGGCAGGATTCGAACCTGCGACCGTAGCGGTCTTGCGGTTCCAGACTGCAGCGCCTTTAACCGCACGGCCACTTCGGCCGGCACATGTGATTACATTTTCACGCGATTTGGGTGCATAGATCCTGAGAAATCAGTACCCAGAACAACCACCTCTGGCCGTAATAACGGCCATGATATGCCTGGGCATTGAGTTGTTGGATGGCGTGTACAGGTACAGCTGCCCATGCCGCTTCAACACGATACCACAGTTCATCAAGAGTAGTGACTGGCGTATTGTGACGAGCCAGTTGCTCGGCCAACATTGACCAGACGTTTTCAATTGGTGAGAGATCTGGAGAATGTGCTGGCCAGGGCAGCAGTCGAACATTTTCTGTGTCCAGAAAGGCCCGTACAGGACCTGGAACATGCGGTCGTGCATTATCCTGCTGAAATGTAGGGTTTCGCAGGGATCGAATGAAGGGTGGAGCCACGGGTCGTAACACATCTGAAATGTAACGTCCACTGTTCAAAGTGCCGTCAATGCGAACAAGAGGTGACCGATACGTGTAACCAATGGCACCCATACCATCACGCCGGGTAATAAGCCAGTATGGTGATGACGAATACACGCTTCCAATGTGCGTTCACCGCGATGTCGCCAAACACGGATGCGACCATCATGATGCTGTAAACAAAACCTGGATTCATCCGAAAAAATGTTTTGCCATTCGTGCACCCAGGTTCGTCGTCGAGTACACCATCGCAGGCGCTCCTGTCTGTGATGCAGCGTCAAGGGTACCCGCAGCCACGGTCTCCGAGCTGATAGTCCATGCTGCTGCAAACGTCGTCGAAGTGTTCGTGCAGATGGTTGTTGTCTTACAAACGTCCCCATCTGTTGTCTCAGGGATCGAGACGTGGCTGCACAATCCATTACAGCCATGCGGATAAGATGCCTGTCATCTCGACTGCTAGTGATACGAGGCCGTTGGGATCCAGCACGGCGTTCCATATTAGCCTCCTGAACCCACCGATTCCATATTCAACTAACAGTCATTGCATCTTGACCAACGCGAACAGCAATGTCGCGATACGATAAACCGCAATCGCGATAGGCTACAGTCCGACCTTTATCAAAGTCGGAAACGTGATGGTACGCATTTCTCCTCCTTACACGAGGCATCACTATAACGTTTCACCAGCCAAAGCCGGTCAGCTGCTGTTTGTGTATGAGAAATCGGTTGGAAACTTCCCTCATGTCAGCACGTTGTAGGTGTCGCCACTGGCGCCAACCTTGTGTGAATGCTCTGCAAAGATAATCATTTGCATATCGCAGCATCTTCTTCCTGTCGGTTAAATTTCGCGTCTGTAGCAATTCATCCTCGCGGTGTAGCAATTTTAATGGCCTGTGGTGTAGTTTGTTGTGCTTCATTTAGTTAACAATTAATGATAAGTGTTGTGGCGTAACCACAAGCGCTGGAACGAAGAGGAAGTACGCGAGACCAGAGAAGGCGGTGAGGCAACGCCAGCCAGTAGTTCGCTGACAAGGACCGCGCCGCGCAGGAGCGACCTGTGCAAGCAGTAAATATAAGTGCCGCTCCTGCCAGCCTCGGCCGGACATTAGTGGACAGTATTCACACAGGCCTAGCCGAGAGTGCAACGAACAGTTATTAGTGCTCCATATCCATTGCTTGTGTGGTCATTACTGTTTGCATGCCGCCCATCGCTTGCGACACAATAGTTATTTCAGAGTTAAGTATTGTCAATCTGCTTTATTGAAATAAAACTACTAATGTTACTTGCTTGAATTTTTGAATAGCATTCCGAGAACGGAGCATCCTGTAGGCACCCTATACGAGACGATTGTTCAAGACGCCACAATAAGAATACTTACCATTTCTCATACATACTGGTGTAGTTTTGTTAATGAGCATGGTTCTTCAAACGATGAAAGTTTAACGGTCCTCGTGTACTAGGCTAGTCAGTTACTGAAGCAATGCAAAGGCTCCTTCAGAGCCAGTGTATTTAGATTTGCATTCTGTTTAGTTGTGTCAAACCGAGTTTAGAACTACACTCATGCTCATAAATAAAGGATAACTGCAGAATGTGGTGCCACACAACGTGGCACTACACAAAACTGGCGCTAATAGCATAGGCACATAGGGAACACGCGCGACACAGATCTGAAAGTCTACGGTATTGGTTGAGAAAACCATCCCGAAACACATGTGCTACAAAAAGCCACTCTTTCCTGCACATGTACCCCGACATCAAAATGGTATATGACCACCATGCAGACGCACACAGGCCGCACAACGGGTTGGCATACTCTGGATCAGGTGGTCGAGCAGCTGCTGGGGTATAGCCTCCCATTCTTTCAGCAGTGCCTGTCGAAACTCCTGAAGTGTCGTAGGGGTTTGAAGACGTGCAGCGATACGTCGACCGAGAGCATCCCAGACGTGCTAAATCGGATTTAGGTCTGGAGAACAGGCAAGGCATTCCATTCGCCTGATATCTTCTGCTTCAAGGTACTCCTCCACAATGGCAGCTCGGTGGGGCCGTGCGTTATTATCCATCAGGAGGAAGGTGGGACGCACTGCACCCCTGAAAAGGCGGACATACTGGTGCAAAATGACGTCCCGATACACCTGACGTGTTACAGTTCCTCTGTCAAAGACATTCAGGGGTGTACGTCCACCAATCATAACCCCACCCCACACCATCAGACCACGACCTGCATACAGGTCCCTTCCAAGGACATTAAGGGGTTGATATCTGGCTCCTGGTTCACGCCAGATGAAAACCCGGCGAGAATCACTGTTCAGACTATACCTGGATTCGTCCGTGAACATAACCTGGAACCACTGTTCCAATGACCATGTACTGTGTTCTTGACACCAGGCCTTACGGGCTCTCCTATGACCAGGGGTTAGTGGAGTGCACCTTGCAGGTCTTCAGGCGAATAAACCATGTCTGTTCAATAGTCTATAGACTGTGTGTTGTGCACTGTGGACGTGCAGTACTATAGCGCCTGTCTGCTGGAACCGTTGCCATAATCTTGAGATCACACTTTGTGACACATGGGGGGCCCGCGCTACGACCTGCTGTGTTTGACCAGCCTCCAGTCGCCCTAGTGCTATACCCCTCATAACGTCATCAATATGTGTTCTTTGAGCCATTTTCAACATACAGTCACCATTAGCACGTCTAAAAACGTCTGCACACTTACTCGCTGCACCGTACTCTGACATGGACCAACACACCTCTGCATATGTGGACTGCTACCAGCGCCACCGTGCGACGACCGCAGGTCAAATGCACCGCATGGTCATACCCCGAGGTGATTTAAATCTGCAAAGCGCCCACCAGAGCGTTGTTTCACCATGTATCAGCATTATCCTTAATTTATGAGCATGAGTGTATTTACTGTGTTACCTATTCTAATGCAAGTCGGTTAATGCCCAGGCATAGAGACCCTGTACTAAGTACTGAAGTTATAGATTATGATCATTAGCAGACCCCCTTATTTAAATTCAGAATCATTTCAAGTTTTTCCCTGTTCAGTAGTGCTACTAGTTTCATGTGTGTCGGTAACTGGTTTTATAAACTGTTACACCTAGTTCATTTAAGGTAGGTGTTGTTGAGAAACGTATGTTATTTTTTACTATCTCATTGGTAATTTGTTTGTTAGTAGCGCATTTATGTGCAAGGTGTTGCAGTATGAACAGATAAAAGGAAAGAGTTTAGTGTCTGTGTGTCAAGGAAGGTTGGGTTAGTCTTAACATTGGCTTCTGCTTTATCATTTTGCTTGATACTTGAATGCCTAATCAGGCTGGCGATCGGTTTTAATACGTAATGTTACAACTTGCTTTAGTGCTGGGAGAACGATTGTTCCTGACCAACCTGTTTACCGTTAGTTATACTCTGCTGCAGTGATTTGGAAACGAATCCCAGTTTGATTGTTCTGTTTCCATTAGGTTATCTCACGGTCAGCTTTTCCAAAATTCCTCGCAGAGGTATAACGTTAGCATCGGTTGCCGTTCAAGGTGGTCGGTGGTACCGTTTGTAGCCGCTCTTTAGAGAGTGGTTATACAGAAACGAATATTAGATGAAATTCTGTAATACGAAATGACCTAAGAGCCAAAAAACGGTAGTAGTATTCGAAGTAGTAGTTAGTTAAAATTTTACAAAGAGTAGATATTCGAAATAGAGTAACGCAAAGTAGTACAAAGGGAATCCAAGGAAGACATAACAGAGCTACGTTTTCTGTTGAATGTGATATATAAACCAATGTGCGGCATTGTTAGGTCTTTTGAGTTTTGGTTGTCAGCGGTAGCGAGTGTGATCGCAGTCCTACCATGGTGGTCGGAATTTTGGGATTAGAAACCTAATCAAATTGCGTTCTTAGAACTGGATTGGACAATGGAGTGGTTGAGGTTAGATTATTTTGGGATAAATTCAGAGACGGAGTCAATTAGAGGTGATTGGGTGTACGAACATTGATTTTCAAGTGAATGGTGATTGTACGTGTTAAACGAAACGCTACGATCGTATACTTGTGACTGCGAAGAGATTTATTGACAATACGGAAACTTTTATGTTGAATTAGGACTTTATTCGCTGTATGCGACTTATTAAAGAGTATTGGGACCGAAAATAGTTTGGACCTTATCACTCTAGTATCTTTGGCGCTCGCTGTCAAGGTGATTCCGCTAATAAACGAGAAGTGAAAAATAGTGCCCGTTAAAAGACTAAACTTGTGCTGAACAGACATTGAAAGGATTCGAACACATAATTAATATCGTGTCGTGAGAATTGAGAAGCTTAGGCACTGTAAGGCCCAGAGACATATTTATAATTTATCGGACATTAATGGCAAAGGACAGTTTCATGGGAAAGCATATTTTTGGTGATAGGTACACGAAGGAATGTGGTAGTGACTGACTGTTATCATACCGAAACCATACACACTAGGATCACCTCTATTTTCATTGATCCCCAGTGTTATCTCTCATTAATTTACGAACTTAATTGTGTCAATAAAACAGAAATATACGAGACATTCCGCGTGTTTACTAAACTCCATAATCAGCTAGTACATAGACAACAATATCTGTGAACATTCAAGAGTTATTGAAGGAAGCTGATAAACCTTTTACAACCATATTTAATAGGATTCAGCGAATGCATACAGACTGCTAATGTAGACTAATTAAATAAAAATACTCAGGGAAACAAATTAGTAAAAATAGACTGGAACTCAACTGATATGCCGGCCGGGGTGGCCGAGCGGTTCTAGGCGCTATAGTCTGGAACCGCACAACCGTTACGGTCGCAGGTTCGAATCCTGCCTCGGGCATGGATGTGTGTGATGTCCTTAGGTTAGTTAGGTTTAAGTAGTTCTAAGTTCTAGGGGACTGATGACCTCTGAAGTTAAGTCCTATAGTGCTCAGAGCAATTTGAACCATCAACTGATATCTTAATCCAGAGTAATAAAAACAGAACTGTCTTTGGATCTGTCGTGGTTGAAAGTGTAAGAATTATCTCTGGAAAAACGCGATCAATATTTAACTGCTAGTTCACGCGACTAGATTCACAACGTCATTCAGAGATGTTTTATGCCCGACCCACACGGCAGGGAATGGTTCTTCACTAGCCGGCTCACTATATACACAGACTTTTGAGATCGGCTCCGCTGCCAGAGAGAAACGTGGAAGCGATATCTGTGCAGTCGCGACGACAGTGGGTGTGCGGGCATACGTTGCAAGCCAATCGATTTTTCTTTTTAAGTTTAATCAGCCTACCACACACACACACACACACACACACACACACACATACACAGCCCCAAAATAAAATGACACCAAAAAACACTCACTCACACACACAAAGACACACACACACACACACACAAGCGCACACACAAATGCATACACGAACAGACCACAGATACTTCGATAGTTACACTCATAAGTTTGGCAGTAATATTCGATCTTTGGCAAAAACATTTGACAGTCGGCAACAGAAACCAAAACATTGCATTAAAAAAAGCGTTCAGTGCATAGAGCTGTGGAATGCAGGAAAAGCAGCAAATTGGCGCTCATAGGAAGAAGAACAAGACCAAAAATGCAACAGGAGCGTAATATGTAAGAAACTGTCTACGCAACCTGTAAGTACAGTTCAAAACATTACTACTTAATAGGAAATACCAACCACCAGAACTGTTTATAACCTATAGGCACAGTGACAAAAATGTAAATAAAATAGCTAACATATGTACATATTACAGGCCACTGATGATGCCTTGCAGAAAATAAAGGCGAAACGCGTATGGCACTAAAATTGTGTTTTATTCAGTTGCTGTCAGACGGTCCATAAGTGAAAATCATCAACATACCGTAGTATTACGCGCAACTGAGGAGGACAGGACCAAAAAATTGAAGATGTCAATACAGCTATGTCAAGCATTCCCTGTCAACGTGTACAACAGGTTCAAGAAAATACATCTGAGAGTCCATAAGACGATACAGCGTATAAAATTCAACAGAACATGCAAAAAGAACGATTTAATTCCAAGCTACATTAATGTAAAGGTTAAAAATAGTTCTACAGTGGCACAAAAGTCGAAATCATTCGCAGAACGATATTGGTTACTACATGAAATTAAGATGCTCTATTCGAAAAAACAGCACCTAAACTTGATGCTCTATGAAACTCATCTAGAATTGGCAAAAAACGTAGGAAACGCCGCAGTTTTCATGGCACTAGTAGAAAAAACTGAGCACAACACATACATAGCAATGAACATTTACAAAACAAACATAAACACAAGATAATGAAACTAACAGTAAAAAAGACGCAAAAATACATTTACATTTTAAATGTGAAACCACATGAACACCAACACTCATTCCATCCACGCTTAGTTAACCTAACAGAGACAGAACTACACGAAAACGAAAAAATGCTCTTGGAAAAAGGTTTGAAACACTGCACCAATAGCAAGGTGAACAATCAATACATAGAAAATCTCATAGTAGAAACCGAACACATCCTTACACGTGAAGAACAACAAAATAATTGTGAAATAAACATAGGAGTGACAAGAGAACTAGTAAAAGAAGAAATAAAAGGCATAATAAAACAAACACAGCAGACACACAATAAGAACAACCAAACAGAAGCAGCTACTATGAAAAGGTTAAAACAAAAGTTAACAAACAACAACGTATTAATAACAAGAGCAGACAAGGGAAATGTAACAGTACTCATGGATAAAGAGCAATACATCACAAAAACCAAGGAATACATAAACACCAACGCAATACAAAAACTGAAGTCAGATCCAACTACACGATTCCAGGCAAATGTGAAACGAACACTGAAAAACATTGAACACACACTCACAGACAAACAAAAATACTACTTAACACAGAAAAACCCACAAGCACCAACACTCCGCAGTCAACCGAAAGTACATAAAGACGGAATGCCAATGAGACCTGTTATCAACTTCAAGAAAGCCCCAACATACCGCATAGCCAAACACCTCCAAAAGTTAGTTACAAAACACTATAAAGTAGAAAACAACAGAACAGTGATAAACACAGGAAACCTAATAGAAAATATACAGAACATACAGGTACCACACACAGCATCACTGATTTCATTCGATATAGAAAATATGTATACCTCCATCCCTATCACAGAAACAATAGAAATCATAGAACAAAATCTCTCATCCCACAGCAACCTCACCACAGACGCAATAAAAGAAATAACAGATATGCTCAGACTGACAACTGAACAAAACTACTTTCAGTTTGAGGAAGAATATTATCTACAAACTGATGGACTGCCCATGGGATCCCCAATATCAGGAACACTAGCAAACATTTTCATCAGTCACCTTGAAAATCAGATATTTGATAAGATAACCACAAATGAAAGTTTCAAAATCATATATTGGTACAGATACGTGGATGACATTATTTGTTTGGTAGACGAGCCAAGTGAAAAAATAGATGAACTCCATTCAGAAATAAACAAAGCTCATAAGAACATAAAATTCACACTTGAAAAAGAAAAAGAAAATCAAATAAATTTTCTTGACATTACAATTAAAAAAGAAAATGGAAAACATACATTTAACATCTTTATAAAACCAACAGCCACGGACACAATAATACATTCCACATCCAACCACCCCCAAAGCCAGAAATTTGCAGCACTAAGACACATGTTACATAGATTAAACAGAATCCCACTCAGTAAGAGAAACTATGAACAAGAAATGAACACGATCATACAAATTGCTAGGAACAACGGGTATGACACACATGTGGTACACAGGCTCAATCAAGAAATAAAAACACAAATAAAAAACAAACACAACATTTCCACAATACAAGAGAACTCACAAGCTGAAAACTTACAAACACACTCAACAAATACACACAATGACAACACCACACAGAAAAGAACCAGATGGTACACCATGACCTACACACATAAACTAACACACAGAGTTGCAAACTTCCTAAAGAGACAGGGCTTCAAAATAGCATATAAGCCTGGGCAAACCCTTCAATTACACCTAAGCCAGCCAGCTACCAAGAGGGACAAATTCCAACAATCAGGAATATATAAACTTGAATGTCAAAGTTGTGATGCAGTATACATAGGCATGACATGCAGGAATTTTGAAACAAGATACAAAGAACATATCAGATGTTGGAAGTATGAAACAAACCATTTCACATTTGCAGAGCATTTAAAACACTACAACCATCATCCTACAAACATGGAACAAGAAATGAAAATAATGAGAATAAGCAACCATGACAAACATCTTATACAAATGCAAGAAAATTCCACATCCAGAAAGCCATAGCAGAAAAGAAACATGTGATAAATGAACAAACATACATCAGCACAGGCTCCTTACTACACTTAATAAAGGAAATGATAACATAAAAAAAGTATATAACACCAAAATACACACACACACACACACACACACACACACACACACACACACACATACACAGCTCCCCCCCCCTCCAAAAAAAAAAAAAAAATGCATAACACCTAAATACAGACAGACACACATACACAGCACAAAAAAAAAAATATTTATATATATATATATCACACCAAAACACACACACACATACATAGGACATAAACAAAAATAAATAATTAAATACAATAAAATAAAATGACACCAAAAAACAATCACTCACACACACAAAGACACACACACACACACACACACACACAAGCGCACACACAAATGCATACACGAACAGAGACCACAGATACTTCGATAGTTACACTCATAAGTTTGGCAGTAATATTCGATCTTTGGCAAAAACATTTGACAGTCGGCAACAGAAACCAAAACATTGCATTAAAAAAAGCGTTCAGTGCATAGTGCTGTGGAATGCAGGAAAAGCAGCAAATTGACGCTCATAGGAAGAAGAACAAGACCAAAAATGCAACAGGAGCGTAATATGTAAGAAACTGTCTACGCAACCTGTAAGTACAGTTCAAAACATTACTACTTAATAGGAAATACCAACCACCAGAACTGTTTATAACTTATAGGCACAGTGACAAAAATGTAAATAAAATAGCTAACATATGTACATATTACAGGCCACTGATGATGCCTTGCAGAAAATAAAGGCGAAACGCTTATGGCACTAAAATTGTGTTTTATTCAGTTGCTGTCAGACGGTCCATAAGTGAAAATCATCAACATACCGTAGTATTACGCGCAACGGAGGAGGACAGGACCAAAAAATTGAAGATACTTAAACCTAACTAACCTAAGGACATCACACACATCCATGCCCGAGGCAGGATTCGAACCTGCGACCGTAGCGGTCACGCGGTTCCAGGTTGAAGCGCCTAGAACCGCTCGTCCACCCTGGCCGGCCAATATAACCGTGTGTCAGAACCCTTACTAACCGCCTTTTGGAGCGTAGACCGCTGCGGGACGTGAAGGAAGAGAGCTGGTGAGGTTCTGGAAGATATTGACGAGGATGTGGAGTCACGCCGACTCCAATGCCTTGGTCAGCTGCGCTAGGTTTCTCGCTTGAAGATCCATAGTACGAACAGCCCGATCGAGGTGGCCCCATAGACTGTGGGTTTAAATCAGGGGAATTTGGTGGACAGTAGGAATCTTGGTGCTCTTGGAACTGTGCACGTACACTGCGAGCTGTGTCTTGCTGGTAGATGCTCTTGTGGTGGGGAAACGCAAACTGCATGTAGGAGTGACATGGTCCCCAAGGATATATGCATACTTGTGTTGATCCATTGCATCTTCCACAACGACGAGATCACTCCGGAAATGCCACGATAACATTCCAGCCGGAGGACGGCTTAGTCCCTTCCTACAATCGTTGCAACGTGTTTGCTATTAGACGTTTCACGCCGTACACGCCAACGGCAATGGAGCGTAAAATGTGATTCATCTGATTAAGTCACGTGTCGACACTCAGTGGACTTGGAGCTGTGTTTATTGCCCATGTACAGCAGTCAGCATGGGTGCAAGAACCAGGCACCTGCTTCAGAGGCCTATACGCAGCAACATTAGCCGATCGGTCGTTGAGGAGACACTGATCGCAGCCCCTTGGTTCAACCAGTTGGTAAGTTGCTCAACAGTCGCACGCCTGTTCGCCCGTACGCACCTCCACAGCCGTCTTTCGCCCTTGTCATGTGTGGTCCGTGGTGCACTGCAGTTGTCTCGGTGCCACTTTTGAACAGAGCCATTTTGCCGTGTAACCACGGCGGCAGGCGAAGAGTTTACAGACCTAGCTGTCTTGGAAATGCTTCGCCCGGGTTCCCGGGTTCGATTCCCGGCGGGGTCAGGGATTTTCTCTGCCTCGTGATGACTGGGTGTTAGGTTAGTTAGGTTTAAGTAGTTCAAGTTCTAGGGGACTGATGACCGTAGATGTTAAGTCCCATAGTGCTCAGAGCCATTTGAACCTTGGCCCAAAAGACAATGATCACGCCCATTTGGACGTCAGCGAAATCACTCCATTTCCGCGTGTGGCGAAATAAAATAGTTAAAAAATATTAATAATAATAATATTTTAATTTTGAGATTTTTTTGTTGGCTAGATAAAATAACTGTTTTTCTGAAAGTCTTTTTTACGGACTGTATTGACCGGCTTGAATGTGGACAAATTCAGTGTTGCGTGAAATTTGCCTGTACTATAATTTACAGTTTCGATTAATAATATTTTTGAATTCTGCGTCATTGTTGATTTATTCAGAGTTCTCACCTGAAATATAGAATTAGTACTTCTGCCACAATATTAATTCATTAGTCGCCATCGATATCCTTCTCTTTGTTAACCCTGCGTATCTTCCTAAGTCGGCATCGGTTTCCTTCTCGAAGACAGTGGAAAAAAAAGGAATACAATGTTACGTCGCTTTAAATAATTCTTGTAAAACTTGGATACTTTTCACTGTTTTTTTATTTACAAGACAATAAGGCTTGCTACGTTCGTCGCACAAATCATAAATACTAACAAAATGGCTGCCTTTCAGCTCACACCAAAAATTACGTCCATCCCATACAAGGTAACAAACGAGAGTTTAGCTCCTTCTTGGAGTACGAAACAAAAGTGAATCAAATATGGACACTCCATAGATTTTTTTTTTAAATTCCTCTCAATTTAATCTTTGACGCAGAATTTAAAGTATTGTATCTCTCTGGGTAGTAATGTGTCATTACACACGTTACGACAATGATGCACCCACCAGTTTCCGATTCCACCCCGACACGCTTCATATACTATCCACTGTTAATGCTGCCACCTACTATCTGTAGTTGTTATTGCACGTTGACATCGAACATACGCGGTGGTTACATTAATGTGTGGCCCGTGTATTTTTCTCAAGAGGAAACCATCGGCAATTTAACGGTACAGCAGAGCTTCAACTAACCAACTATGAACGTCAACAACTTTTTGTTGCTACTACCAGTGTCTTAGGTCAAAGAAGATTGTACAACAGCGTACTGACGTCTCCATGAGTAAGTTGTCAGCGCATACTCGCATCCTCGAGAACAGATTCTGTAGATGGAGGGAGATCCGGACACAATCGGAACGACGACGGCGGTTGAGTCGGCATTGAATTATAAGGCTCTCCGAGCATACTTCCTGGTGTCAAAGGGAGAATTCCTACGGAATAGCTATGAAAGGTAGGAAGTGAGAAATAACTTTATAGCTGATACATAATTGTGGAAGTACACTAACGAGCCAAAACATTACGCATTATGACCACCTGCATAGCTTGTTTGTCCGTCCTTGTGAGAGTTGGCAATACTCTCTTAGGATGTAAAGGTTGGCTACAGCGCGCATACACAAGCTCTGGAATCTAAGATATTGTTGTCGCGCCTCGCAGCGCACGTATTAACCAGTGGCAGTTTGGAAGCCAGTGTAGGAGCCCGCCTGCCCGCCTGCTGTGGTGCGCCAGCAGCGACACAGGATTTGGTATTTAGTTGATATTTTTTATAATTTGCATTGCGCTTATTAATTTAAAGAAAAGGGTTTGTGTATGTGCGTAGCAGCAGACGGTAATTTTGATAATGATAGGAGTTGAATTCTTAAGGGGAAATCATTGTTAGATTAAGTATTGATTTCTTTTGTAATTGTCAGGGAATTGTTTCACTATGTATTCAATTGAGAAGTATTTCAGTCTGTCTCAGGAGTTTGATTAATTTGTAATATTGTTTTAGTGCCACTGGAGGCAGATTTACAAACGAAGTGATTGTTCCAAGAGCTTCTACCGTTTTGTTAATTGAATGAGAAAGAATCGCTTTCAGAATATAGTTTTTTGTTTGGGTTACCATTTATCGAGTTTAGATTTGACCAAACCCTTTCTCTTGCATTTTATGTAGTTGTAGCAAGCAGCAGCAGCCGCAGCAACAGCAGGAGCCGCCATACAGAACATGCATTGCACTCAGCATGAATAAAAGTTTTTTTTTGTGTTTTTGTTAAATAATGGAATGCAGCAGATCAAGCAGTGGCAGCAGAAAGACCAAGTAAGTTATTTGGACCAATAAAAAAAATAAAGTTTTGGCGATCTCTGTAATAATAAAGTTAACAAGAGTACAAGCATGAGATTTTCAGTAGAAAACACGAGATAAGAAGATAGAGCTCGCAACTTTCACTTGGAACAAAATACATCACTGATGCTGCGTGTTACGGATCCTACAGTTTGTTGGTAGGTTTATGGAGGAATGTGATTTAGACGTGTACACACGAGTCATGTATTTCGCGTAAATTAAGGGCCGCTGCGTACACAGTGATGAACCTGATAGCGAACCAGATGGGTTCCATAGGATTTACAGCAGCCGATCGCCGAGACGTCAACGTAAGTTCACTATAATACTCCTCAAACTACTGTAGCATGGTTCTGGCTGCGAGACACGGACAGTTATACTGCTGAAAGATGACATAGCCATCAAGGAAGACGTCGAGCATGGAGAGATGCAAGTGATTCGCAGCTGTCACCAAGTCTTCCATTACTACCACATATCCCATGCAAGCACAGGAGAAAGTCTCCCATAGCATAACACAGCTCCCACCAATCTGAGTGCGTGGGGCGCTGTGCGCTTCCAGCCGGATGACGGAGTTTGTGGAGACGACCAACAACCTACTCTAGCAAAAGTGTGATTCGACAGATGACCCGACACGTTTCCATTAATCGACGCTTGAATCCCGATGCTCCAGCGCCCACTGCTATCACAGTTGGCGGTGTAGTAGTTGGGTCAACTTGTCAACACGTAAGGGTGGTCTGCTGCAGAGCTCCATGTTCAACGATACACGATGAACGGTGTGCTCCGAAGCACTTGTACATGCACCACTATTGTGCTCTTTCGGTAGAGATTACCATCCATCCTACTTTACAGAGCAGACAAACCTTCGAACCCCAAGTTCTGTGAACAGTCGGGGGCGTCCAACCATTTAGCGCCTAATGGTAGTTTCACTGTCCTCCTACCTCTTTCCGTAGATGCTCACGGCAGTAGTATGTGAACATTCGACCTGCTTCGCCGTTTTCGAGATACTCGTACACAGCTGCGTAATAATAATCTGTCCTTTGAAAACGTTACTTATATCAGAGGATTTCCCCAGGAGGAGTCCATATCCTGGCTAGGGTGATCCCCATCCGACTGGTGCGCTTAAATACTTTTCATAGCGCGTCATCTTCTACATCTACATCTACATTTATACTCCGCAAGCCACCCAACGGTGTGTGTCGGTGGGCACTTTACGTGCACTGTCATTCCATTTCCTGTTTCAGTCGCGTATGGTTCGCGGGAAGAATGACTGCCGAAAAGCCTCCGTGCGCGCTCGAATCTCTCTAATTTCACATTCGTGATCTCCTCGGGAGGTATAAGTAGGGGGAAGCAATGTATTCGATACCTCATCTTGCTGCAACGCCGCCAGGTGGCGTCCAACCTCGCGGTGGGCAGCGGTCATAATGTTTTGGCTTCTCGGTGCAGATATACTGCATATTCCATAGTATGTAAGCCAGATTCTATACGGAATACGAGAAAATTCCTTCACAGGTACTGTAAATCAATAAGCTTCAGTTTGCAATTGGGAGAGAGGAAAAAGGCAAATTGCATAAAGTAGTATTACAGTATTTTGAGGAATTGAAAAGTATTTAAAATACCTCACTAGATAACGACAAAATCGTACCCCAAAACTATTCCTCTGTAGTTAGTAATGATATTTTCACGCACTCACCATTCCATGGAAATTTCGTTATTACACTACTGGCCATTAAAATTGCTACACCACGAAAATGACGTGCTACATACGCGAAATTTAACCGACGGGAAGAAGATGCTGTGATATGCAAATCATTAGCTTTTCATAGCATTCACACAAGGTTAGCGCCGGTGGCGACACCTACAACGTGCTGACATGAGGAAAGTTTCCAACCGATTTCTCATACACAAAGAGCAATTGACCGGCGTTGTCTGGTGAAACGTTGTTGTGATGCCTCGTGTAAGGCGGAGAAATGCGTACCATCACGTTTCCGACTTTGATAAAGGTCGGATTGTAGCCTATCGCGATTGCGGTTTATCGTATCCCGATATTGCTACTCGCGTTGGTCGAGATCCAATGACTGTTAGCAGAATATGGAATCGGTGGGTTCAGGAGGGCAATACGGAACGCCGTTCTGGATCCCAACGGCCTCGTATCACTAGGAGTCGAGATGACAGGCATCTTAACCGCATGGCTGTAACGGATTGTGCAGTCACGTCTCCATCCCTGAGTCAATAGATGTTGACGTTTGCAAGACAACAACCATCTGCACGAACAGTTCGACGACGTTTGCAGCAGCATGGACTATCAGCTCGGAGACCATGGCTGCAGTTACCCTTGACGCTGCATCACAGACAGGAGCGCCTGCGATGGTGTACTCAACGACGAACCTGGGTGCACGAATGGCAAAACGTCAATTTTTCGGATGAATCCAGGCTCTGTTTACAGCATCAGGATGGTCGCATCCGTGTTTGGCGATATCGCGATGAACGCACATTGGAAGCGTGTATTCGTCATCGCTATACTGGCGTTTCACCCAGCGTGATGCTATGGGGTGCCATTGGTTGCACGTCTCGGTCACCTCTTGTTCTCACTGACGGCACTTTGAACAGTGTATGTTACATTTAAGATGTGTTACGACCCGTGACTCTACCCTTCATTCGATCCCGTCGAAACCCTTAATTTCGACAGGATAATGCGCGACCGCATGTTGCCGGTCCTGTACGGGCCTTTCTGGATACAGAATATGTTCGACTGCTGCCCTGGCCAGCACATTCTCCAGATCTCTCACCAATTGAAAACGTCTGGTTAATGGTGGCCGAGCAACTGGCTCTTCACAATACGCCAGTCACTGCTCTTGATGAACTGTGGTATCGTGTTGAAGCTGCATGGGCAACTGTACCTGTACACGCCATCCAAGCTCTGTTTGACTCAATGCCCAGGCGTATCAAGGCCGTTATTACGGCCAGAGGTGGTTGTTCTGGGTACTGATTTCTCATGATCTATGCACACAAATTGCTTGAATATGTAATCACCTGTCAGTTCTAGTATAATATATTTCTGCAATGAATACACGTTTATCATCTTCATTTCTTCTTGCTGTAGCAGTTTTAATGGCCAGTAGTGTAGTATTACAGTGTTTTGAGGAATTGAAAAGTATTTAAAATACCTCACTAGATAACGACAAAATCCTACTAAAAGCTATTCCTCTGTAGTTAGTAATGATGCGATGGTAATCCCAAAAGTAAGGTCTACTATTTTTTTATAAGTACATAGACCCGTTTATTTCGACAATGGTTTACATCAGTTCACAGCTTTACCATTTAGCTATTTTTCGAGATAATCACCATTTCTGTCGATACATTTTTGTAGACGCTGTGGCAGTTTTTGAATGACCATGTCATACCAGTTCGCCGCCATGCTGTTCAGAAAGTTATGAACCTCTTCTTTCACCTCGTCGTCGGAGCTGAATCGCTTTCCAGCCAAATGTTCTTTTAACCTAGGGAACAGGTGATAGTCACTGGGCGCCAAGTCAGGGCTATAGGGCGGGAGGGTGGGTGATTATGTTCCACTGAAACTGTACAGGAGAGCAACGGTTTTCCGAGCGATGTGTGGGCGAGCGTTGTCATGGAGAATGTGTACGCCCTTGCTCAACATTCCTCTTCTCTGGTTCTGAATTGCCCGTTTGAGTTTTTTCAGAGTCTCACAGTACCTGTCAGCGTTAATTGTGGTCCCAGTGGGCATAAAGGCGACCAACAATACCCCTTTCCGATCCCAAGAAACGGTTGTCATGACTTTACCGGCAGACTGTGTTTGTTTGAATTTCCGAGGCTTTGGCGAAGAAGGATGCCGCCAATGGCGTGATTGTTGCTTGGTCTCAGGTGTAAAGTGGTATGCCCAGGTTTCGTCACCCGTGACAATTGAGTCCAGGAAGTTGTCCTGCTCGGCTGCAAGGCGGTGAAGAAATGCGCGCTAAGCATCAAATCGTTGCCGTATGTGGTCCTCAGTCAGCATGCGTGGCACCCATCTTGCGCACACCTTCCGGTAGTTCAATGTTTCCGTTAAAATTCAGTGAGTGGTGCTTCGGGAAACCTCAGGAACTGAGGTGCAGAGATCATCCGATCCTCACGCATGCTTTGCTCAACCTTCAACACTGCCTCCTCAGAAATTGACGGTCTCCCGCTCCTTTTTTTCGTCGTGAATTTCGGTCCGACCAGCTGCAAATTCTCTACACCACTTACGAACATATTTGCCATCCATGCACGACTCACCATACACTTTCGTCAATTGGCAATGGATTTCAATCGGCGCAGTGCCCTTCGCGTTCAAAAACCGAATAACTGCGCGCAATTCGCAGTTGGCGGTAACATCCAACTGGAGCTCCATTCAGAAGCCAAGACTGAGCGCTTGAGCGCGGCGTGCGCATGTTTATACACATAACAGTGTGGCCAACTGCCACACAGAGTTCTGTACTTATAAAAAAATAGGAGACTTTGCTTTTGGGATTACCCTCGTATTTTCACGTACTCACCATTCCACGGAAATTTCGTTATTAATAAACGTGTTAGATATGTACTTCAACACTGAAGTAACGGTTTGCTCAGATCGTCTGTGCCCACTTATTACGAAAATACATATCATTCAATTGAATTATTTCTAAGCTTTTATAATCACATGAAATCACGTTCCTCTTTTTCTAAAATTTCCACAACATAACATGACTTTACAAAAAACCGTTCGATTAGAGACTACCCCTATTTGACACAGAACGAAAGAGAGTAGTGCAGCCCTCATACATGTCCGTAAAAGAAAGTGTATCATATTTGACAACCGCTTACGTGTAAGATATAAGTAATTTATCGTTATTCAGGTGCTGCAAAATTATACTGGCGCTGAGTATTAGATCCTTAGGTGTTGCTTACGTCATCATTGTCTTTCCAAAGAGTTCTCATATTCACGGTTAGACGGCTCTGGTATAATTTTCCTTTCAGCAGTGAACAGCAGTGGTGGACTTGAAATGAAAAAAACAACAACAAAGGGCAGGAAATGATATCCTATAAGCTACTTAGCCTACAGAATTAACATTAATTTTTCATTATAATGTTTCGTGCTTGTACTGGTTTAACACACCCAGGTTGCGATCGACTTTTGCAAATCCTCCTCAAAAAAGACAAGAAAAAAGTGTTGCATTCCAACTTTCACAACAGAAAAACTCAAAATCAAACAGACCATCCATTCTTGACAGTGGAATAATCGTACAGCTTCATGTTAACAGGAGAATTATCTACAATTCCAGATTACATGGCCCTTCTTTGAGATCCGAGATCCCAGATTTATTGCTCTGATCTGTGTGTGAACGAAAATCGCAGCGGCACGCCCTCTAGCTGCGATAGAAGCTGTCCAGCGGTGTTAAATATTGTCCAGCGGTAAGAATGTTATATTTATGGAGCTAACAGTTGAGCATGCAGCCGGGAGTTTAAAGCTTAATGGCTTTTGCATTTATTTCAAGGTCAGTACTCAGCGAATGATGTTGTAGCGTGTTGTGGAGATACTGCTGTTTGTCTCTCTCATTCCGCGATTATGGAACACGGATAAATACGTCAGGCTCTGATAGATGAGCAGAAAAGCAAACTCCGATTCGAATTATCGAGATTGGCAATTTTCAGTGTGTATAAATAACATTAACTTTTGTAACGAAAGAACCGAATTGGCTATTAGATTCGCCGAATGGAATGTAAACGAGATTTTAACAGTGTAATGTGTACGTTAATATCTCTGTCTGATTCATACAGCTACATCACAAAAATAATGTATATAGCATATGTTTTAAACGCATCACCAGATTCAACAACCAAATACAAAGAGCAAAGCCGAAATTTTAGTACCATCATAAGTAAGGATTTCGCCATACAGTTAACTCCGCAGAGATACAGTAAGTCTTTCACGTTCTCTGTATTTGTGAAATTATTTTCTGTTGTATGGGATACGTGATAGTAATCGCCTGTAGCGGAGTGTTCCGCTTGGGGAGATGGTGCTGTAGTAAGACACTAAACTCACATTCGACAGGACGCCTGTTGAAATTCCAGTCTGTCCACCTAGATTTAATTTCTCCATAGATTTCCTAAATCGGTTAAAGGACATGCTGGGATGGTTACTTTGTAAAAGAAACGACCGATTTTCTTCTTTATCCTTCTGCCACCCCGATATTGTGCTCTGTCTCTAATGTCACTGTGGTGTCGTATGTGCTGAAGCCCTGCGCTGGCTGCTATTAAATCACGACGAGAAAATTAAGATTTTTATCGACAACAGGCGCTTCAAAACATTGGTCTGGTACAGTTTTTTAGTGAGTGACGTCTGGCCGCACTTTTAGTAAATATAGCTTACAGCACACACGCAGGAGGGCCGCTCTGCGATATTCGACAAAGGGCATTTTAGTATGGCACCATCTATTTGCGAATCACTGCGCATGCGTGATTTCTGCGGAAGCGCATTGTTCGCGAGGGTGTTCTATATACAAGCCGTCAATGTGCGGATGCCTTCAGTCGTACCTAGCGACCAGCAAGGCTGCTCCGAGGAAATATTGTGGAATTTGCACAACGTCATCCAGCGGCAAACACGTGAAGAAGACTATTTACAACATATCCTCCGGGAAAGCTTGAAGAGTCACATCTAACAACTCTATAGAGAGCAGATGGCGAAGAACATATGTGAGCTTGACAAGTTACGTCTCAAGAGAGGTAGATTGTTAAGCGGCCTTGCATTTTTACTGAGATGCCGCGACAAGCAAAACATTCCTACGTTTGTCAAATTCAAACATTGTATAAATTCTGCGGCTGCCATTAGAATTAAGCGACGGGAGAGTGCGGCGCGCCAGGAATTGTGCTCGATGTCCAGACAATTACTATCACTCTATCTGGAGATTTCAGCGAACCTTTCAGAGGTTTTCTGGAACTGGGTAGACAGCGCCACTTGCCCACTGGCTGACTGGACTGAACGATAAGCTAAGGTTCGTCAAATGACAAAATACGATCGACTCGAAGCCCATATGCAGGGATACATGCCAAGAAGACGCAGCGTGTTTAATCTCACGGAGAAGACCTTGGACGACGCTGCAGTTTCGGAACTAGAGAAGAGTCTGAATTTTGCCCCTACACCTGGGACCATTCCCATCCGAGATGTGGTTAGTGGAATAGATCAGGCTGTTTCGAAACGTCCTAAGGATGCTGCCGCAGAGATTGGGCGTGACACATGTCGCATCTCGACTCGAGCTTCACCTAAGAAGTCCAACTTCAGCATCACCTCAGCTGAAAGAAATGCTCTACTGGAGCTGAGAGGAGAACAAGACATCGTCTTCTTACCTGCTGACAAAGGAAATGCTACTGTACTTCTCTTACGCAAACCGCTCGACGATCCTGCATACGGCTAGGATCCAGAGTAAGACTTTGGAACTCATCAGGAGGAGCTCGAATCAAGTGCACGTCAGTAAGGGTGTGCGTCAACAGGCTGCAGTTGCTCCTAGATTCTACGGCCTACCCAATATCCATAGGAATGGGGTGCCTCTCCGTCCCACTGCAAGTAACATAGGAGCACCTACTTATTTTGTTGCCAAATACCTGACATCACTACTGGGATCTCTATTAGACAAGCTCGACCATCATATCAGAAACTCTGAAGATTTCGTAGGTCGCCTGAAATCCCTTAGACTGCAATATTCGGATCGCTTAGTAAATTTCGATGCTGTGTCTTTATTTACAAAGGTGCTCTTGCAAGACTCTTTAGAGCTCATTAGCAACAAGTTTGAGGAGGACATAGTTGCATTATTTAAAAACGTGCTTACTTCAACATACTTCTTATTTCATGACCAATATTTTAAACAAGTGGACAGTGTTACCAAGGGAAGCCCTCTGTCTCCTGTGGTGGCCAATTATTTTATGGAGACTTTGAAGAAAAAGCACTACAGTAAGCTACTCTCAAACCCTGTTGTTTTCTGCGGTATGTGGATGATACATTTGTGGTGCGGCCACATGGACTTGATACTCTACCCACATTTCTTCAGCATTTAAATTCTCTCCATCCGAATATAAACTTCACAATGGAAGTGGAAAAGACGGTACTTTACCTTTTTGGTACGACGGAAAGCAACTGGAACCATGGGACACAGCATCTACCGCAAGCCAATGCATACATGATTGATCCTCACACACACTTTTTTATGCCTCCTCTATCAGCGCTTTATTTGTTCTTATCAGTTCATCTTCCTCCTCCTGTATAACAACAGTATTATCGACAAAAGCTAACGGTTTTACTTGGCTTCCTATATCTACCCTTCTTCTAATCGATAACTCTCGTTTCAGGGCCTTTTCCATTATCAAGTAAAATTTCATCCAGACTCCCTGGCTTCAGTCTGCACCTTACATTTAGTTTCCTCAGTGTTCATTTTGGTTAGCCTGATCAATTTCGAAGGTATCCCAGGTTCTTTCAGTATCTACCATATACTTTTTCTGTTGGCTCTATCACAGGCTGCCTTGAGTCCTGTAAATAGGCAGTATACCTTCTCATAAAATTTCCACATATTTGCAGCTATTTGTGTGGGAACTAATATTTGGTCCGTCGTTGATATTCATTTCCGAAATCTGACCTGATTCTTCAGGGGTTTTCTTCTATGTATGGCAATAGCCTGAGTAAGACAATTGAACCGTGCTCCGGCTAGTGTTTGTGCCGTTGACAGTTTGGCGTCGTGTATTCGTTCAAATGGTTCAAATGACTCTAAGCACTATGGGACTTAACATCTGAGGTACCCAGTCCCCTAGACTTAGAACTACTTAAACCTGACTAATCTAAGGACATCAAATGGCTCTGTGAACTATGGGACTTAACATCTGAGGTCATCAGTCCCCTAGAACGTAGAACTACTTAAACCTAACTAACCTAACGACTTCACACACATCCATGCCCGAGGCAGGATTCGAACCTGCGACCGTAGCAGCAGCGCGGTTCCGGACTGAAGCGCCTAGAACCGCTCGGCCACAGCGGCCGGCTCGTGAATTCGGATTGTGACCTCTCGTTTCCTTAGTCTGTTCACTGACGCCACTACGTTTGCTGGTTTTGTCTGTCCGTGAGTGGCAGCAGCGGCGTTTATCGATAGCGAGTACTGTGGAGCGACCTCTAGTATTTCCGGATCGTCGTGTGTGGGAGTTCAGTGGGGACGGAGCGGCAGTGAGGTCCGGACAGCGCCAGTAGCCTACTCGCCGAGGGAGCTGGCGACACACATGCACTGCCCGACGGAAGGATGTGGTCGCGAGAGTGCACGACTACGCCGAGGTCCTGATTCAGCGAGTTTAAGTTGAATGGATCGTTATATTCGAGCAGTGAAACTTTCACTCGTGTGTGTGTGTGTGTCGTTCGTCAAAGTGACCTCATGCCATCAAGCTGTTGGCGGTGTTATACTCCGACGTTTCGCTTGCCTGACTTGATTGGTAACCACCAATGGTTGGTCGTTCGGTCGGTCGTCTCAGTGGACGACGTGTATCTCGTCTTTCGACCGTTTCTGTGTTCTTAGCGTTCATGTCTACTTGCAATTCGTCTTTTTGCTGTATAGTGACCGTTTTAGCATTCTTTGAGTGGTTCGTGGAATTCTCTTTTGTGGTTCCATGTGCATCTAGTCAGATTTTGATTAGACAGTTTGGTCTTAACCCTGTCTGCGCCACCTTATGTAATTAAATGCTTGTCATTTGTCGATGTTAACTGTTATCCTATCGTGGTATTGGTTATCGCATCTCAGGTGGATTTTGCGAGTGTGCTGGTCGGCGTTTAAGCTGTCCCTAGTTTGAGTTGCCTTCCTGTTAAGTGAGCATAGCTCTTGGCTGCCTGTCTCACCACTTACGCAGATGTAGGGACCTTTTCTCAGGTCGATCCTTGGAGCACTGTCTGTGGATCACTCCCTTCTTTATTTGGTCTGATTGTGTCAATTGTTTAAAAATAATATTTTGTTTAAATTATTCATATTGCTTCTGGCTTTCAGCCGACAAATAATTTGAATTCTTCTTAATAAGGTCTTCAGCCGTCAGTGTAGCTTATTTTACAGTCAATTTTTTTAAAATGAGTGTTTTAAAAAAATTATTTCCTTAAGTAAAGTGTAGGCGTTTACTGTGCAACCAACGGTAACTCATTAGGCCCCGTCCACACCTTTTCCTCCTTTTCCATAAGTCCCACGTCTCAAGAATGCTTGCAGACAATTTGTATGTGCTGGATAAAAATCACGTACACCCTTAATTCTCACACTTGATTCTGTTCCCTTTCTTGCATATTGGACGTATTACTGTTTGTTGCCATTCCTATAGTGTCTTTTCGTTTCTCCAGAACTGAAGAACAGCTTCTCCACTTTATTTCAGTAGTTCTATTGCGATGCCACCTATTCCTGGGGTCTTATTATTCTCGATTTTTCTTAGAACATCATCCATTTCACTCACTGTAGTCTGCTCCACATCTGGTAGCGGTAGGTCAAAGTCTTCTTTTACTACAGGGATGTTGAACAGCTCTTCGAAACAGACCTTCTTTAAGTTTCGTACTGTTCTTGGCATGCCAGCAAGTCACCTCCATTTTCTTTCATCGCCACAATTATTTGTTTGTTACCCATCTTGAAACAGACATTTGTTCTACAATGACCGAGACTAAGGAAGAACAAACGCGAGCAGTACAGAATGTGCCCGCATCTCGTGGTCGTGCGGTAGCGTTCTCGCTTCCCACGCCCGGGTTCCCGGGTTCGATTCCCGGCGGGGTCAGGGATTTTCTCTGCCTCGTGATGGCTGGGTGTTGTGCGCTGTCCTTAGGTTAGTTAGGTTTAAGTAGTTCTAAGTTCTAGGGGACTGATGACCGTAGATGTTAAGTCCCATAGTGCTCAGAGCCATTTTAGTACAGAATGTCTGAAAACTTCGTACGATTTTACAAGACTGCATGACTTAGATGATTGGAAATAGAAGCTGGGAGAATACAACAAATTAAATTTTGCCTTAGAGTTCAGCTACTTTGCTCGATCACTCTCCTGCAAGAATTCCATAAGTGGATATGTTTTTCACAATTGCCG
The DNA here is from genome assembly GCF_021461395.2 of Schistocerca americana. Lineage (NCBI taxonomy): Eukaryota > Metazoa > Arthropoda > Insecta > Orthoptera > Acrididae > Schistocerca > Schistocerca americana. The sequence goes on along the minus strand of NC_060126.1, from coordinate 500,882,899 downwards.
TAACATTCCTACAATGTTATTTTTCAGTAGGATGGAGCACAACGCACTGCCTTCTGCATGCCTGTGGTTCGAGAACATTTTTCCACACAAGCGAAATATCAATGGACTCTCCCCCACCCCTGCCCCTTCTTCAGATATTAGTTGGCTTCCAACTATTGTTGCATCAATCATGTGACTGATGCTGCACACATCGAGTTACTTTCCTGCTCCAACCACTTCGTCACAAAGTACCTGACGACCAAAATAATTTGTTGTATATCTACATCTACATCTACATTTACACTCCGCAAGCCACCCAACGGTGTGTGGCGGAGGGCACTTTACGCGCCACTCTCATTACCTCCCTTTCCTGTTCCAGTCGCGTATGGTTCGCGGGAAGAACGACTGCCGGAAAGCCCCCGTGCGCGCTCGAATCTCTCTAATTTTACATTCGTGATCTCCTCTGGAGGTATAAGTAGGGGGAAGCAATATATTCGATACCTCATCCAGAAACGCACCCTTACGAAACCTTGACAGCAAGCTACACCGCGATGCAGAGCGCCTCTCTTGCAGAGTCTGCCACTTGAGTTTGCTAAACATCTCCGTAACGCTATCACGGTTACCAAATAACCATGTGACGAAACACGCCGCTCTTCTTTGGATCTTCTCTATCTCCTCTGTCAACCCGACCTGGTATGTTCAAATCTGTGTCTCCCTCTACAGTTTTTACCCTCTACAGTTTACCTCAAGTACCGTGAGAGTTCACCTTGATGTCTCAGTCGATGTTTCCCACGTTTACCTCTTCTTGTCGAATATCCGGAGATCCTCGTCATTACTTTCCTTGTCATTCCATCTAATTTTCAACATCCTTCTATGGTATCACAAGAGTGATATCTTTGCCTGCCCTAACTCGGCTTTTTCTATCCCCCTTGCTTCGTGAGTGATGTTATTTTGCTTTAAAGACAGCAGAATTAGTTCAGTTCATGAAGTTCGTGACCCCTAGTTTCGTTGTTAAGTTTATGGCCAGTCTCGTTTCTGCTGCTTACTCATTAGTTTCATCGTTTCTCTGTTTACTCGCAATCCATACTGTGTAATCAGTGGACTGGACGTCCGCCACCGTAGCTGAGTGGTCTTTCCCGCTTCGCGCGTCGGGCAACTCGGTTGTGCTAATAGTTCCGTGTCTACCGTAGCGCTGCGTGTTTTCCTCGTGCCCGTTTGGTGTCGTGTTGGTCTCCGTGCGCTTCGCATCGCTGGTTGTTGGCTAGTGTTTGGTGTTGGTGCAGCCCTTCCTGTCGCGGCGAGTAAAACTGAAGTGATATCAGGTGTTCCCCAGGGAAGCGTCCTGGGACCTCTGCTGTTCCTGATCTATATAAATTACCTGGGTGACAATCTGAGCAGTTCTCTTAGGTTGTTCGCAGATGATGCTGTAATTTACCGTCTAGTAAGGTCATCCGAAGACCAGTATCAGTTGCAAAACGATTTAGAAAAGGTTGCCGTATGGTGTGGCAGGTGGCAGTTGACGGTAAATAACGAAAAGTGTGAGGTGATCCACACGAGTTCCAAAAGAAATCCGTTGGAATTCGATTACTCGATAAATAGTACAATCCTCAAGGCTGTCAATTCAACAAAGTACCTGGGTGTTAAAATTACGAACAACTTCAGTTGGAAAGACCACATAGATAATATTGTGGGGAAGGCGAGCCAAAGGTTGCGTTTCATTGGCAGGACACTTAGAAGATGCAATAAGTCCACTAAAGAGACAGCTTACACTACACTCATTCGTCCTCTGTTAGAATATTGCTGCGCGGTGTGGGATCCTTACCAGATGGGATTGACGGAGGACATCGAAAGGGTGCAAAAAAGGGCAGCTCGTTTTGTATTATCACGTAATAGGGGGGAGAGTGTGGCATATATGATACGCGAGTTGGGATGGAAGTCATTAAAGCAAAGACGTTTTTCGTCGCGGCGAGATCATTTTACGAAATTTCAGTCACCAACTTTCTCTTCCGAATGCGAAAATATTTTGTTGAGCCCTACCTACATAGGTAGGAATGATCATCAGAATAAAATAAGAGAAATCAGAGCTCGAACAGAAAGGTTTAGGTGTTCGTTTTTCCCGCGCGCTGTTCGGGAGTGGAATGGTACGAAGATAGTATGATTGTGGTTCGATGAACCCTCTGCCAAGCACTTAAATGTGAATTGCAGAGTAATCATGTAGATGTAGATGTAGATGTCCATCGTGGCTCCCACGAAAATTCCGCTTACAGGTACTGTCAGCTACATCTTAGACAAATCCACGCGTCACGTCCAGCCCGGTTCTTTGGAGATACACGATGCGTTAGTTGATACTATAAAAGTCACTACTGATCAGGTGCATACTGCATATTTAGACAGCGAATTATATGTGTTTTTTGTTAAGTTTCTTGACCCGCTCCAGGTTGATAGGATACTTTCTCGTCACGGTTCTCAGGTACCCTTTACGCACCGTGAAGGTTCCACTAGTATGGTTGTCTTAGCAAATGCAGAAGTGATATATGCGAATTTCCGGGTGTTAAACCTTCCACCCGAGGTAGACGACTGTTTTCTGAGGCCCGTTTCGCTTCGTTATGGGTAAATACGTCATATTCTAAAGGAACGCTGGTCTGCTCAGCACCGCTTACAGGTCTGTAGTGGTATTCGGTCGGTGGAAATGGTGATCAAAAAACATATTCCTTCTTATCTACAGGTTCAAAATGGTTCAAATGGCTCTGAGCTCTATGGGACTTAACTTCTCAGGTCACCAGTCACCTAGAACTTAGAACTACTTAAACCTAACCAACCTAAGGACATCACACACATCCATGCCCGAGGCAGGATTCGAACCTGCGACCGTAGCGGTCGCACGGTTCCAGACTGTAGCGCCTAGAACAGCTTGGTCACTCCGGCAGGCGTATCTACAGACATGTTGTTATACGGTTCAAATTACGTACAGTTGCCAAGAAGCAACATGTTATTGTTGTAATCAAGCCGGTCATTTCCGTACTAATTGTCCGTGGCGCGTGGTGGTATTAAAACCTACATACGAACAGCTTAAAAAAGTGACATTAGCTGCTCTTCTCCAGCAGTGATCTCAGACTGAATCGCTCCCTGTTGCTGAGTGATCCATTGACCGACAACACACGTGATTTTCCCCCGCTGTCCTTGCGTGGGACAGCCGTTATTTCCGATGTGCCCGCCATGCTTTCTCACACCAAGCGTCGCCGAACACAGCATGATGCGGCAGATGAACCTTCCCTATTGGCTCGCCCTTCCGATGGGCCTCCAGTAAAGGACCCTCTTCCTCCGTCTGAAATCGTGGATGTGGACGCCACAGGTGCTTTCACGCCTGTACCCTAGATCCCCGACACCTTGTCTGGCGTTGTTCCTGTTGTCGAGGCCGCCCTTTCGGAGACGCCCGTAAAGAACCTACTTCCGGTTCCGACGTGTCTCCTCCGGTTCTCTCGGACACTTCTCCTGTCGACTCTGTTTCCCATCCCCCTTCTGCGACTTCTGTCGCTCCCTCTGGGTCACAGCCTTTTCTCATGAAACAACTGACTGATTCTCAAGAGCCAGTGGATCCCGTTGTCATTCACCAACCGTCCCTCCGCGAACCCACGTCTGCGGACGAGTGGGATGTAGAGGCCTCTCCCTCGCAAATCTGAAACGGAATACCTACATGATGCTGTCACGCGGCAGCGTCGGCGCCGCGCAGCTGCAGTAGAATCCTTAAACAGCGACAGAGAACCGCGTCACGGCCGAAGAAAAAGCAGTGGGACGATGAAGGTTCTGTTTCGTAGTTCTTCTCTCTCTGGTTCGGCGATTGATCCTGGTATGGTTACTTGTATGTTGCTCCGTCAACTGACGGATCTCTACCGTTCTTTGTTCTTCTTTCTGGGTTGAAGTTCCACGCAAGCATACACATTTCTTACTCTGAATATTAAAAGAATATATTCTGAGCTTCGGCTTGCCGCTTTGCGGCAGTTTATGTATCGATGTGGGGCAGATGTTTTTTTTACAGGAAGTCTTATTCGAGCAGTTTTCCATTCCTGGGTTCTCAACCATTTTTAATGTACCTTCCGAACTTTCTATGGGCACTGCCTTGTTTTATAGGGAATGCACACCGCTGATGGATTTCGAAGTACTCGACAGTGGAAGGGGGATCGGGGGCACGTTTTGTGATCTCGGTTTACCCCTTCCTTATGCTCCTTCTGGCACAGGTCCTACTATCGCACATTCGAGTTTCTATAAAGAAGAAGACCGCACATTCGAGTTTCTATAAAGAAGAGGATAATGGAATGTAGTCGAATTAAGTCGGGTGATGCTGAGGGAATTAGATTAGGAAATGAGACACTTGAAGTAGTAAAAGAGTTTTGCTATTTGGGGAGCAAAATAACTGATGGTGGTCGAAGTAGAGAGGATATAAAATGTAGACTGGCAATGGCAAGGAAAGCGTTTCTGAAGAAGAAAAATTTGTTAACATCGAGTATAGATTTAAATGTCAGGAAGTCGTTTCTGAAAGTATTTGTATGGAGTGTAGCCATGTATGGAAGTGAAACATGGACGATAAATAGTTTAGACAAGAAGAGAATAGAAGCTTTCGAAATGTGGTGCTACAGAAGAACGCTGAAGATTAGATGGGTAGATCACATAACTAATGAGGAGGTATTGAATAGAATTGGGGAGAAGAGGAGCTTGTGGCACAACTTGACTACAAGAAGAAATCGGTTGGTAGGACATGTTCTGAGACATCGAGGGATTACCAATTTAGTATTGGAGGGAAGCGTGGAGGGTAAAAATCGTAGAGGGAGACCAAGAGATGAATACACTAAGCAGATTCAGAAGGATGTAGGTTGCAGTAGGTACTGGGAGATGAAGAAGCTTGCACAGGATAGAGTAGCATGGAGAGCTGCATCAAACCAGTCTCAGGACTGAAGACCACAACAACAATAACATAAAGAAGAAGACATTTACCTGCTTCGAAACTCCCCGACAAAGATTAACTTAGGTGGGGACTTCAATTGTGTTCTGCGGCCGGTGAATCAGTCTCCTAATTGTAATTTCAGTAAAGAACACGACGACCTGGTGTGTCTTTGCTCCTGCGTGGCGTGTGCTTCTTGCTATCCTACACTTGTGGACACGCATACTTTACTCCAACGTCTAGCAGCCGCGTCGATCGCTTTTACCTTTCCCGTTCTTTATGTGGGCAACGCCGGCCGGAGTGGCAGTGCGGTTCTAGGCGCTACAGTCTGGAACCGCCAGATGGCTACGGTCGCAGGTTGGAATCCTGCCTCGGGCATGGATGTTTGTGATGTCCTTAGGTTAGTTATGTTTAAGTAGTGCTAAGTTATAGGCGACAGATGACTTCAGTAGTTAAGTCCCATAGTGCTCAGAGCCATTTGAACCATTTGTATGGGCAACTTCTGGATGTTGGTGTGATACCAGCCTGTTTTACTGGCCATTGCGCCGTAGCCGTTATGTTTAATTACGAGCAGCAACCGCTAAAATAGTTTCGTCCTCCCTGGATGCTCAGTGTTGCCTGTTGGCAAGATTCCTTTCTTGGTGTCGTCCTGGAGGACGTACAGGTTCGTTGTTCTCGAACTATGGACCGGTATTCGTCTACTGTGGCATGGTGGACACTGAATGTTAAGCCACAAATCCGTAGGGCTCTCATGCGTTTGGAGCTGCGAAGGTGGCAGACAATCGACGAACGCAAGAATTTTACTGCTCAGTCTTACGTCAACTGTACGATAGTGCTACGCATGCTCCCCTACTGATATACAGCGCATCAAAGCCAGATTGCTGCAGCTCAAACGCATTCAAATGGAGGGACTCCGGAAGAGGTCTCACCCACGTTCCCTTTTACAAGACGAATTGACGCCACTGTACCATCTAGTCCGTTTACGGACGCGCGGGAAACGTGTGTGCCTTGCCTCTCTCACAACCACTGACGACCGCATGTTCACCTGTCACCGTGACATTTACGACTTTTCAAATGGTTCAAATGGCTCTGAGCACTATGGGACTTAACACCTGAGAACAACAGTACCCTAGAGCGTTGAACTACTTAAACGTAACTAACCTAAGTACATCACACACACCCATGCCCGAGACAAGATTCGAACCTTACACCGTGGCGGTCGCGCGGTTCGAGACTGAAGCGCCTAGAACCTCTCGGCCACACCTGCCGGCATTTACGACTTTGTTGTTGTTGTGGCCTTCAGTCCTGATACTGGTTTGCTGCAGTTCTCCATGCTACTCTATCCTGTGCAAGCTTCTTCATCTCCCAGTACTTACTGCAACCTACATCCTTCTGAATCTGCTTAGTGTATTCATCTATTGGTCTCCCTCTACGATTTTGACCCTCCACACTGCCCTCCAATGCTAAATTAGTGATCCCCTGATGCCTCACAACATGTCCTACCAACCGGTCCCTTCTTCTAGTCAAGTTGTGCCACAAACTTCTCTTCTCCCCAATCCTATTCAACACCTCCTCATTAGTTATGTGATCTACCCATCTAATCTTCAGCGTTCTTCTGTAGCACCACGTTTCGAAAGCTTCTATTCTCTTCTCGTCCAAACTATTTATCGACCATGTTTCACTTCCATACATGGCTATACTCCATACAAATACTTTCAGAAACGACTTCCTGACACTTAAACCTATACTCGTTGTTAACAAATTTCTCTTCTTCAGAAACGCTTTCCTTGCCATTGCCAGTCTACATTTTATATCCTCTCTAGTTCGACCATCATCAGTTATTTTGCTCCCCAAATAGCAAAACTGCTTTACTACTTTAAGTCTCTCATTTCCTAATCTAATTCCCTCAGCATCACCCGATTTAATTCGACTACATTCCATTAGCCTTGTTTTGCTTTTGTTGATGTTCATCTTATATCCTCCTTTTAAGACACTATCAATACCGTTCAACTGCTCTTCCAAGTCCTTTGCTGTCTCTGACAGAATTACAATGTCATCGGTGAACCTCAAAGTTTTTATTACTTCTCCATGGATTTTAATACCTACTCCAAATTTTTCTTTTGTTTCCTTTACTGTTTGCTCAATATAGAGATTGAACAGCATTGGGGAGAGGCTACAACCCTGTCTCACTCCATTCCCAACCACTGCTTCCCTTTCGTGTCCCTTTGCCTTGTTTCCGTCATTGCTTCCTCGATTTATAGACTGAACAGTAGGGGAGCAGAACTACATCGCTATCTTATACCTAGTCTAAGCAGAGCACTTCGTTCATGGCTGCATTCTTATTTTGCACTCTTTTTCTTGTGCAGACTACACTCATGTTCAGAGAAAACAGAACACCTCTAATGCCTAGAGATAGGACGTTCATATTCACAGGACACGTACGTGACTGTGTTCTGCAGAAATGATTAGCATTTGAGCCATGTCTTCCCGCGGGTGCAAGGTCAACATCTATATCCCGAAGCAACACAACCTACAGGTAAAACGTGCCTGCGGCTCTCGTTGTCGGTGTAAACCGAAGATAATTGGTCAGTGTGACTTCAGCAGACGTGCAGGATGCTTCGCGGACGTTTGCGCGAACCGTACGGTCAAAACAGTGCGTTTGAAAGAGGGCTTATTATTGGCATGAGAGAATCCTGGAAATTGCCGGTCGTGTGGAAGGCCCTAGAAGACGACGAGATGGATCAGGTTGCACAACTCAGATAACGTCCCCCTGCCCCCCACCCCCCTGTCCCCCCCTCCGAGAATATCGAAATATCGACAATCGATACTTCCATCCGAATGGCATTGCAGGACAGATCTGCATCCTCCTCGGCTCTGTCGCAACAGAGAAACACTAACAGGGGTAACAAACAGTCCGTTGTCGTTTACTACGGCACGGGTTACGTGCGCGTCGTCCACTTCTCCGCCTACGTTTGACGAATGTGCAGAAACATTCTAGACGGCAATACTGCGTGTAACGGCGCCACCGTGGACAGAATTGCACCACAAAGTGTTTCCGGACGAATCCATGTTCTGTTTGTTTGAAAATGATGGTCACATTTTGATTCGTCGCAGACAGGGGGAACGGCATCACAGTGACTGCATTCGTACAAGACACACAGAGTCGTCTTAAGGCCTTACGGTGTGGGTGCTGTTGGGTACAACCACAAATCATAGTTGATGCGTGTCCAGGGCATTGTGAGCAGTGTGACCTACGTGAATAACATCCTGCGACCTATAGCCATACACTTTCTGCGCAACACCACAGACGCCATTTTTCAGCGAGACAATGCTCGATCACATGTTGCTGCACGAACATGTGCCTCCTTTGTGTCACAGGCTGTCAGCCTTTTGTCCTGGCCCACCAGATCACCAGACTTGTCGCCATTCCAAAATGTGTGGGATAAGATGAACTGGCGGGTGCAGCAGTGTGACCCAACGCCGACCACCACAGATGACCTTCGGGACCAGGTGAATGTAGCATGAATGTATATACCACTGGACACCATTTGCGCCTTATACGCGTTGATGCCGTCAGCAGTTATCAGAGCCCACGGCGGACCCTGTGCCCACCAGGCAACAGGACACATGCTGAATCGAGGTGACTGGAATGATAATCGTTTCTGCAGAACATAATGTACAAGTCCTGTGAATATGAACGTCCTAATTGTAGTCGTACAGGGTGGTGGTCATTAGAGACGGAGCGCAAGTTCGGGTTAGGGAAGGATTGGGAAGGAAATCGGCCGTGCCCTTTCAAAGGAACCATCCCGGCATTTGCCTGAAACGATTTAGGGAAATCACGGAAAACCTAAATCAGGATGGCCGGAGACGGGATTGAACCGTCGTCCTCCCGAATGCGAGTCCAGTGTGCTGACCACTGCGCCACCTCGCTCGGTAGTCGTACAGGGTGTTCTGTTTTTTTCTGAACGCGTATGCATATATTGTCAGTTTTTCCCTATGAATTACACTATTTTACTGAAAATTACCAACAACTTGCATAATTTTACATTGTCAAACTTTTTTTCTATGAATCGGTTTTGATTTTTCTTACGTTTTAGTTCTATTATCAAATTAAAATCAGAACTGCGTAAAGCCAAACTGGTTGTCATGTTACTTACGCTAGAGGCGACACACACAGCCATGCCTGAGGGATGACTCGAACCTCCGATGGGGGAGCCGCGCGGACCGTGACATGGTGCCTTAGACGCCGTGGCTACCCCGCGTGCCTCTTCTGTATGTAATTCTAGTAACCAGTTCGGATGCATGAATTCTTGAAATGAAGTTTTCTCTCTAATCTGCCTTGATGTCTTCGGGTTTGTGTGGGTTAAATTCTTTCGAAAGCCTGCTGGTATTCTACATACTCATAGTCGTTTACTTGCCACTTCCCCAAGTATTTCAGAAATTCCGAAGGGTGGTTATCTATTGGAAAGACCTTTAAAATTTTTGCACTGGGCGCCTCTCGTCCTCCTTTCAGCTTGGCGTGCCAAGCGGCCGCTTCTGTCACTTGCACAACAGAACCAGCCTCGCCTGCAAGTCGGAACATCTCTTGCCAATGAGCTGCCTCAATGGAGGACCAGCAGCAAGGGGCGCACGGACCTTGCATTCCAAGTCTATCTGATCTCACGGTGTTTTTATTTTATTTTATTTTTGTGATGATTTGTGAAACGTTTCGCGTATGTGGCTTCCCTCTCAGCATCTCTAGGTGAACTGCGACGCAGCGCAGCAGCATCAGTGAATGCAGGTAAGTGCAGATGTGATCGCAAAAACATGGGGAGGCTTCTGACTATTGTCTGGATATGTTCGTGCGGCCTGAAAAGGCGCATGGAACATTCTCGACAGTTGATCTTAACACGTAACTGAAGAAAGTGCCACGGGATTGTTTGCACTTTCATGTAAAATCTGCACAATATTAAAATCGGATGGTATTTTTGAAAACAAAATATATTTGGTCCTATTCGTAAGTTAAGATCCTCCCTAAATTTATATCTTCGATCATATGTTACGCTGTACCTTTTATTTCTCTAACTGACTGAAATACGTAGTTGAATGCTGAGGAATTGTAAATTTAAGTGCCAATATAACTACACAACAATGAAATAATTCCTCTACAAAGTTCTGTTCGCTTTCTAGAAGTCAATCCTCCTTTATAAGCCGCAGGCAAGTGCGTCGTGTAAGGGCTTTTCCAATGCAGATTTTCGTATGATTGTGGTTACAGATTCTTTGCTCCGAGCCGGCCGGGGTGGCCGAGTGGTTCTAGGCGCTACAGTCTGGAACCGCGCGACTGCTACGGTGGCAGGTTCGAATTCTGCCTCGGGCATGGATGTGTGTGATGTCCTTAGGTTAGTTAGATATAAGTAGTTCTAAGTTCTAGGGGACTGATGAGCTCAGAAGTTAAGTCCCATAGTGCTCAGAGCCATTTGAACCATGCTTGCTCCGACGCATCGATGTCTTTCCAGGGAAAAATTCGTGATAATATTCCGAAGCTTTATTAAATATTTTCGAGTGTTCTCGAAGACAACCCGGGAACTGCACATATCGTACTGATCGACACTTCAGCAACATCGTCTCAAACGTTGATTTGTGCAACGTGGAAATACTAGAGGGACAAATAATCCAAAAAATGTATCCGCTTAGACAAACAATATAGACAAGAAATGGTTGTGTGAGCGAACAATTTTAGCAGTAGAAAGTGACTTAGTATTGTGTTTGATCGGGCAAATCAAAGAATACAGAATATGATAATAGGGAAAAAATATTTAAATTAATTAAATAACTAGACTGATGTACCAAGACGATAGCGTAGACTTCCCAGCATAATTTCTGAATGTCAGTTAACTTCGTACAGCTGCAACAAATAGTTCACTGTTTTACAATAAATGACCTGCAGCCAACCCTCTGCCCCCTCAGGATTTTAAAAAAGTACGTTCAAAGTATTAGAATTAATCTATAGTTTAAATTCCATTCAAGGTAAAACTTCGTTATTACTCAGGTACGGTATTCTAAGATCGATTAGGGAATGACGTTACTTTTCTGTATTACTGTATCTTCGAACAGGATCACAAAAACACCTGACGATTGGATTATTTAATAGGTGTTGAACCACAAACATTTGTATAGCTGAAATCGTGCGTGACATAACGGCACAAACTAAAATCGAATCTAATGTTTTTTTCCCTTTCGGTAGTGTATTTCGATGAAGGAATTCCATCTATCGCCGCACGGTGGGCTGGTGTATGTGCTGCGAGATTACCTGTTTAATAAAAAGCGTTTCGAATCGGATCAGACGACGCGGGGAGACTTCATGGCACAGTTTATATTTTGCTACACTATGGAATTTCGATGGCATTTCAGGCGTTTTTGTTTTATTAATGAAAAGCAGAGAACACGCTAGCCGTAGCGCCGGTCGCAAATTTATGTTGGCAGCGTCCTGTCAAATATGTGTCGCACTCCCCGGGTAATTAATCAATGCAGCTGCGGCGCGACGGGCAGCCCGCTGCACACGATGGCGCACGCTGCAACAATTGCATTTCCGCAGTAAACGAATTCCCGCAGCGGGAGGACGATTACGTGCTACACGAAAGCACCACTGAACGGAGTGGAAAAGTACTGGTGCGAAGGTACATCTACATCTAAATCTACATGATTACTCTGCAGTTCACATTTAAGTGCTTGGCAGAGGGTTCATCGAACCACAATCATACTATCTGTGGTGTCACCGCCAGACACCACACTTGCTAGGTGGTAGCCTTTTAAATCGGCCGCGGTCCGCTAGTATACGTCGGACCCGCGTGTCGCCACTATCAGTGATTGCAGACCGAGCGCCGCCACACGGCAGGTCTAGAGAGACGTACTGGCACTCGCCCCAGTTGTACAACCGACTTTGCTAGCGATGGTTCACTGACAAAATACGCTCTCATTTGCCGAGACGATAGTTAGCATAGCCTTCAGCTAACTCAATGGCTACGACCTAGCAAGGCGCCATTTATCCTTTGCTATGTATCTAATGAAGTATGTACAGTAACAAGACCAATGTTCACCCATTGTGGATTAAAGTTAAGTATTCCAGCAGCTACGTACTTTTCTTTATAGCATTCATTACGTATCCTGTTTCAGACCTCACGCCAGCCTGCGTGAGTTTAAGCGCGTGCCTTTCGGTTACCCGTCACTGTGGACTGGCTGTCTTGTCAGTCCACAACATTTTTGGCGACGAGTAGAAACAGGGTATTGTTCTTTATACTTGCTTAGATTACTTGTGTCATGGTTTCGCCACAATCTCCAGATCTACTGTCCGAATTTTATCGCTTGCAGACTCAGCAGACGCAGGCGTTATTGGATGCCCTTGGACAGCTCGTCCAGGGTCAACGTGCGATGCAAAACGATGCGGCAGCTGCCGCTAAACCGCTACCGCGCCCACAACATGCAGTTGCACCACCGTTTCGACGCTTCGATGCTGCCCTGGAAAGCTGGACGGAGTGGTCACGCCAATTTGGATTTCATCTCGCCGCCTACAGAATTCAAGGTAACGAGCGGCAGCCTCATTTATTGGCGTGTGCAGGGGTGCAAATGTACCGTGTGATAGTGAAATTATTTCCCCGACGCGACGTAGCAACTCTGTCCTACGAAGAAATTTTGTCTGCTTTAGATGCCTATTTCAAGGAATCAGTTAATGTGGTTGCAAAAAGGTATACGTTCTTTCGTACAAAACGTACGGCCGGTCAAACTAATCGGGAGTGGGTTGCAACTTTGCAAGACCTAACAAGGGATTGTGCTTTTGAGTGTGAATGTGGACTCCCTTATTCAGATACTATGGTGCGTGATGCAATTGCACAGAACGTTTCTGATGTTCGTATATGGGAGCAAATTTTGAAACTAGTCAGTCCCTCCCTTCAACAAGTGATAGACATATTGGATAGGCAAGACACACTTGACTTTGCTCAGGAATCATTTGCAACTTCGCCAGCTGTGTGTCACATTAACCGGCCCGCCGGGCGAGCTGCACGGAACAGTAAACAGCCCTCGCGCACGTCTGCGCAGCCACGTGTCCCTCGCCAGCATGCAAATGCAGTACTAAAGTCATGCCCGCGGTGTGCTACTAGACATTCGCGTGAGACTTGCCCGTCACGCCAAACTATTTGCTTTTTCTGTAATAAAAAAGGACATGTTCAGAGTGTTTGCCAGAAAAAGCTCAGATCGGACACTAAAAACCATTCCAGGCCCTTTGCTTCGCGCCGGAATCGAACCAAGAATACTCAGGCTCGTGAACCTTCGCCCATGGACAGTGAACCTTCGCCCATGGACATTCATGTAGTTAATTCCACTCCACCCAGTGCCACTCTCTCTAACAGTGACGGTGTTCGTCCCACAAAAAGTGTGCGTCGACATCGACGGAAATCACGTCAATTAGCAAGTGATTCTGTACCAGTGTCTGTTCAAATTGCGCAAAACAGTCGCTCTTGTCGTCAACAGGACAATAAACTTTTTGTGGACTTGGACATTCATGGCAACGTGATCCCATTCCAGCTCGATACCGGAGCTGCAGTTTCATTGATCAATAACGACATGTACAAACAACTGGGCACACCCCCATTCCATGCCGTGAATGTTACGCTAACTACATATTCAGATCACAAGATCCCTGTGTTATGACAGTGCAGCCTTCTTGCAACATACAAGGGACAAACAAAACTTGTGTCATTTTACGTACTTCGTTCTTTTCTGCTGTAAACTTGTTTGGTTTAGATTTATTTCAGTTGTTTAACTTGTCTATAGTCAATCAGGTCCTATCCGTGAACCAGACTGTGCCTTCAGCCAGTGTTCCTCGTCTATGTGAAGAATTTGCAGACATTTTTGCACCGGGCCTTGGTTGCGCTAAGAACTATGAAGCACATTTGGAACTGAAAGTAAACTCGCAACCGAAATTTTTCAGAGCGCGCAATGTTCCCCACGCATTGCGTGATGAGGTCGCAAGAACGTTACACGATTTAGAATCACAAGGTCTAATTGAACGTGTGCAGGCTTCTCTCTGGGCCTCACCCTTAGTAATTTTGCCTAAACCTTCCGGAAAATTGAGACTTTGCGTGGACTTCAAGGCCACAGTGAATCCACAACTAGTGATAGCAACTTATCCATTACCCCGCCCAGAAGATCTTTTTGACAAACTGTGCCCGGGTAAATATTTTTCTAAGTTTGACCTAGCAGATGCGTACTTGCAAATACCGGTGGACGAAGAATCACAGCGCATATTGGTGGTTAACATGCATCTTGGTTTGTATCAATTCAAAAGACTGCCATTCGGGTGTGCATCCGCCCCTGCATTGTTTCAGCAATATTTACAAACTGTTTGTGCGTCGGTCCCTACTGCAGCAAACTATCTGGACGATATTGTGATCTCCGGAAAGACAGAAGAAGAACATTTAGCCAACCTCCGAACATTATTTCAGGTCTTGCGACAAAATGGTCTTCGCTTGCGGAAGGACAAATGTGTGTTTTTTGCTCGTGACTTACCATATTTGGGACATGTAATCAATGCCCAAGGCATACATCCGAGTCCAGAGCACCTCCGTGCCATACGAGACTTGCCTTCGCCGCAGAATTTGAAGCAGCTACAGAGTGTGTTGGGAAAACTTAATTATTATACTATGTGCCGCAAGCCTCTTCCATTTCAGCTCCGCTTCATCGCTTACGCCGTAAAGGTGTTCCGTTCATCTGGTCGACGGAATGCGAACGCGCCTTTCGCCAGTTGAAATCGGCGTTGCTTTCTAATACTTGCCTTACGCCATTCGATCCCCAGAAACCCCTTTTGTTGATGGTAGATGCATCGGATTTCGGGATCGGTGCTGTGCTTGCGCACAAAGATGGTTCGCATGATCGCCCTATTGCCTTTGCGTCCAATTTGCTCTCGTCAGCGCAAAGAAATTATTCACAGATCGAGAAAGAAGCTTTGGCTCTCGTATTTGGTGCTACAAAGTTTCTTGATTTCTTGTATGGTCGTTCGTTTACCATCATCACAGACCACAAACCTTTGACATCGCTTTTTCATCCGAACAAGCCTGTACCTCCACGTACAGCGCAGAAATTCATTCGCTGGTCTATTTTCCTCTCGCAGTACCGCCACGATATCTTGTATCGGTCCACTGCTAACCACGGAAACGCCGATGCGTTGTCCCGTTTGCCTGTTGCTGAGGATAGAGCATTCGATTCCTCCGAACTTGCTTGCATGTCCTTGATGCGGAAACCGATGACGTGGTCGAATCGTTTCCGATTGATTTTCGTCATGTAGCTACAACCACAGCTGCTGACCCTGTCCTTGCTACCGTTTTGCGTTTTGTTGCTACGCAATGGCCCTTGTCAAAGTCACGGATCGAGGATCCGTTGGTTCGCCGATTTTTTGCTCACAAGGAGAGACTTTTTGTACGACGTGGTGTTTTGCTGTTGCGTTCTGATAATGATCAGTCCAGGGTCGTGGTCCCACGTTCGTTACAGTCCTCTGTCTCACGGCTTCTCCACCAAGGACATTGGGGTATAGTGCGAACGAAACAACTTGCTCGTCAGCGCTGTACTTGGTTCGGAATCGATGCTGCGATTACGAATATGTGCTCTTCTTGCATGGTGTGTGCCGAACAACAATCCGCACCGCCGCGGAAATTCTTTGCATGGCCGAAAGCCACTTCCCCTTGGCAACGCTTGCACATCGATTTTGCTGGTCCATTCTGGAATGGTCGATGGTTGGTTGTGGTAGATTCATTCAGTAATTTTCCTTTTGTTGTCAAGATGTCTTCCACGACGTCATCTGCCACCATCCAAGCGTTATCTGCTATCTTTTGCATTGAAGGTCTTCCACAGACTATTGTTTCCGACAATGGCCCACAATTCATGTCCGCGGAATTTCAGTCATTCTGCAAGGCCAATGGTATTCAACATCTGACATCCGCGCCGTTTTCGCCTCAGTCAAACGGAGCCGCTGAACGATTTGTCCGGACTTTCAAGTCACAGATGTTGAAATTGAAAGAGTCGCATTCGCGGGAGGACGCGTTGTTGCTCTTTTTGTCCTCGTATCACTCTCAGCCCCGAGTTGGTCGCTCGCCGGCTGAGTTGCTCCACGGTCGTCCTCATCGAACCTTGATGTCTTTGCTGCATCCGCCGCATCAGGTTCCTGTGCAGCGGCAGACACCTGCTTTTGCTCCAGGCGACGTTGTCTATTATCGCAAATATCGCGGTTCACGGCGTTGGCTCGCAGGGCGCATTCTTCGCTGCCTCGGCCGCGCTATGTATCTGGTTTTGGGGGCCTCTGGTGAGGTGCGTCGGCATCTCAATCAGCTGCGCCTCTGTCGTCGCACGGGTTCTGCCGCTCCCCGTCTGCTTTCAGCGACGGTGCCGTCCGGTCAGCGCCCTGGGGACCCATCTACTGGCTCGCCTCATCCCCAGGTGTTACCGTCGCTGCCTTCCATTTTGCCCCATGGCGACGCGCCGCCGCCGCCGCCGCCGTCGCCTGTTCTCCCGCCGGCGCCGCCGCAGTGGACGCTTCGCTGCAGCCGCCAAGCGGCTCCCTGGGTCGCGCGCCGCCGATCGCTTCCCGTGACCAGCTGTCCTCCGCCATGGACCTTTTGCCGGCTCCGGACCAGATGTCGTCTTCGCCCGTCGGGTACCCCGACGCGATGGAGGTCGACCCTTCGGCCCCTCCTGTCTCTCTTAGGGCGCATAACCCGCATGTTGGCGTGCACCCTGGACTAGGTTTTCAGGCGTTTCCCAGCTGCCCTCGGACCGAATGGCCGGGTGCGGGTGGCACAGCCTCGCCTGTTGTTAGGCTCCCCACCTCGTCGCATACGCCAACATGGGGTCCTCCCCACGGCGGGCGGAAGCCTTATAACACAACCGTTCGCCGATTTGCGGGGGAGGAATGTGGTGTCACCGCACCGCTAGGTGGTAGCCTTTTAAATCGGCCGCAGTCCGCTAGTATACGTCGGACCCGCGTGTCGCCACTATCAGTGATTGCAGACCGAGCGCCGCCACACGGCAGGTCTAGAGAGACGTACTGGCACTCGCCCCAGTTGTACAGCCGACGTTGCTAGCCATGGTTCACGGAGAATTACGCTCTCAATTGCCGAGACGATAGTTAGCATAGCCTTCAGCTAACTCAATGTCTACGACGTAGCAAGGCGCCATTTATCCTTTGCTATGTATCTAATGAAGCATGTACAGTAACAAGACCAATGTTCACCCATTGTGGATTAAAGTTAAGTATTCCAGCAGCTACGTACTTTTCTTTATAGCATTCATTACGTATCCTGTTTCAGACCTCACGCCAGCTTGCGTGAGCCTTTCGGTTACCCGTCACTGTGGACTGGCTGTCTTGTCAGTCCACAACACTATCTCTCTACCATTCCACTCCCGAACAGCGCGCGGGAAAAACGAACACCTAAACCTTTCTGTTCGAGCCTCGATTTATCTTATTTTATTTTGATGATCATTCCTACCTATGTAGGTTGGGCTCAACAAAATATTTTCGCATTCGGAAGAGAAAGTTGGTGACTGAAATTTCGTAAATAGATCTCGCCGCGACGAGAAACGCCTTGCTTTAATGACTTCCATCCCAACTCGCGTATTATATCTGCCACACTCTCTCCCCCATTACGTGATAATACAAAACGAGCTGCCCTTTTTTGCACCCTTTCGATGTCCTCAGTCTATCCCACCTGGTAAGGATCCCACACCGCGCAGCAATATTCTAACAGAGGACGAACGAGTGTAGCAACCTTTGGCTCGCCTTCCCCACAATATTATCTATGTGGTCTTTCCAACTGAAGGTGTTCGTAATTTTTACACCCAGGTACGTAGTTGAATTGACAACTTTGAGAATTGCACTATTTATCGAGTAATCGAATTCCAACGGATTTCTTTTGGAACTCGTGTGGATCACCTCACACTTTTCGCTATTTATCGTCAACCGCCACCTGCCACACCATACAGCAATCTTTTCTAAATCGCTTTGCAACTGATACTGGTCTTCGGATGACCTTACTAGACGATAAATTACAGCATCATCGACGAACAACCTAAGAGAACTGCTCAGATTGTCATCCAGGTCATTTATATAGATCAGTAACAGCAGAGGTCCCAGGACGCTTCCCTGGGGAACACCTGATATCACTTCAATTTTACTCGATGATTTGCCGTCTATTACTACGAACTGCGACCTTCCTGACAGGAAATCACGAATCCAGTCGCACAACTGAGATGATACCCCATAGGCCCGCAGCTTGATTAGAAGTCGCCTGTGAGGAACGGTGTGACACAAGCTTTCCGGAAATCCAGGAACACAGAGTCAACCTGAGATCCCCTGTCGATAGCGGCCATTACTTCGTGCCAATAAAGAGCTAGCTGCGTTGCACAAGAACGATGTTTTCTGCAACCATGCTGATTACGTATCAATAGATCGTTCCCTTCGCGGTGATTCACAATGTTTTAATACAATACATGCTCCAAAATCCTACTGCAAACCGACGTCAATGATAAAGGTCTGTAGTTCGATGGATTACTCCTACTACCCTTCTTAAACACTGGTGCGACCTGCACAATTTTCCAATCTGTATGCACAGATCTATCGGTGAGCGAGCGGTTGTATATGATTGCTAAGTAGGGAGCTATCATATCAGCGTAATCTGAAAGGTAGGTAACATAGGTCCCAGGTGATCTTTGGAACGGTTATGTTCACCTCATGTCCAGGATTGGAAAAAATGCTGTAAAGTGCAAAAGTCTTCTGACAGGTTAAAACAATGCGCCGGAACACTTTCGCAAGAAATAACCTACTAAGACTGACACTTCCGGAAACGTACTGCGTCGGGTTGCTAGCACCCAAACGAGGATTCGGGATTGGGCTCCTTTCTTTCTCCCGCCTTCTCCACGAGACATGAAGACATCGGCTGTAAGCAATGGTAAAGCCGTCCTCATACGGGACGAGGCAGCTAACGTGGACGCGGACGGAACATCCGACCTCACGAGAGACAGCGCCAGCGGCACACGGGACGAGCTGGGTAGCGTGATTTGTGCTCTCACCGCGCTCCAATGGCCGTTGCCAGCTTTATTTGGCTCGCAGACCACAAAGTTTCTTTACGAAAATGGACGCGGGTAAAATAATTCTGATAAGCAGGGCTTAATTTCGGCTAGTAAAGCGTTCCGGCAACTCCCGAGGGATTTGTTTGTAACTCATTGGAACAAGTCGGCACCAGAGCCTCAGAATAGTACGTGTTTGTTGAATCACTACGGGGGACAACAGATGGTAGCAGCTGTTGTTTACATAAAATCTTGTGGTTTTATTGTGTTCATTTTAAAATATTACGTTTTATAAACCTGAATTTAAAAAATTTTGTTGTAAAAAATGATTTATTAAAGGTTTTCAAGGCTGCGGAGAAAAAGGAGAGGGAGGGGCGTGAGAGAGGAGTGCAGGGAGGGTTGCGTGATTGAAGACATGCATTCATGTTCCTAAAATTTTAAAAATAAGCTCTGCAGTTAGCGATTGTCGAAGAACAGCTGAGAAAATTTCGAAGAAGTTTAGGGCTCGTCGATAGCCTGAACAGCGAATTACTGGCAGACGACCACTACGATATGCTGTGCAACGATCTGAGCTACATGTTAGTACAAGTTATTCGTTAACTCAGTTGGATTTTTCATCGTGTTTTCGGTTTTAAATTGATTGCCAGTTTTCCCTCGCGTACTATCCATGATCTCGGTGTTGCACTAACTACGAACGCTCTGAAATAACGTACTTCACCAAATATGTTTATAGATGGACATTTTATTCGTAAATTCATTCAAATGCAAGAGGAGATTTTTTTCGAAATGCTCACCATAACTGATAAAGGCATTTACCAGCACCGCGACACACATGAGCCAATCCTTAAACTCAGTAATATACTGTACATATTTTACAGAAGATTTCGTAATAGCAAAAACTGCCAGTGTGCAAATTGTCTATTTCGTATAGACTGGCAGCCACGTTAAGATTTTTGGGCACTGGCGAAATATCCCAATCGTTGGCCTTTGCAACAAGAATTGCAGCAAATACATTATTTATAATTAATAACTACGACTTTTGAGATAATAATTCTATTAAATGAATAAGAAAGACCAAGAATCTTTTAGAAAGCAAATGTTGAAAGAAAACTGGAATGACATAGAAGCGAACCAGCTACATTTCTCTTCACAGCTTTTATTTCACGACTCCATCAACTCCGCTACAGATGTCGGTAACCGTTGTTGTTGTGGTTTTTAGTCCTGAGACTGGTTTGATGCAGCTCTGCATGCTACTCTATCCTGTGCAAGCTTCTTCATCTCCCAGTAGCTACTGCAATCTACATCCTTCTGAATCTGCTTACTGTATTCATCTCTAGGTCTCCCTGTAATGCCGGAAATGCATATCCTCCTATTTCCATCTATTGTACTATAAATTTTTTTCCTTAATTTGTTACCTGAAGATGACATTTCTGTGTATTTATGTCGATGTATAATTGGTTTGTTTTGTAAATACTATTTTTATTCTTACGCTGGGTCTTGCCTAGGGAAAACTATGCTATCGAACGATTACATCGATAGGTCGTGTGGAGACCAAAGTGTTTAGGATCTTCGGTAGTGTTAACTCTACCGCGTGGAGCGCGGGCAGAGCAGAGTCTGGCTGGAGTAGGGCGGTGGAGCAGGTGTGTTGAGTGACGCTCCCGCGAGTTGCCGCGCTTCCGGGGTTTGGCAGCATGTAATTGCGCTCGACTTGCTATGATAGTTTCTGACACGGTGTCGCGGACGGGAAGCATTAGCTGGTGCACATCAAGAGCCCATTTCGTCTGGTGACAGTGTCGAGCAGAAGGCGCGCCAACATCCAGCTTCTGCAACAGCGACGGCCGACAATGAGTGACTGTCGCCACCTCCTCGATCGACGACTTCAAACCTTTAGTCAACCAACAAGGAAGACTGGAAGCTCGTAAAGTTTTAGAACTTTATAGCAGACCTCAGCTTTTCAAACTGTTTCAAAATTACAGCAACATAGTATGAACCTTTGTTGCTCATTGTCCCAATTGCATTACCAAGCAGGGTCCCTTCCTTTTCCGGAATGAACCCGAGTGTCGTTGAAATTCAAACACCAGCATTAAAGTAATATCATTCCATTTCACTGCTTTAATTTCAAAGTTCAGTTAAAGTATTCATAGCTGGCTACAATATTTAGATTACACAAGCACAAATTAAGAGTGCAAGTTTTGTTACCATATTTTAGCTTATCTGTGACTGCAGCTCAGCTTGGTACGTACTAAATTTTACCATTGTTAATTGTTCAGAATCATTTAATTCAAGTTCAAAGTTAAATCTCTTATTTCAAATTTGCGTAGATTCAAGTAGCTTTTTAAATGATTGTTGAGGTAGCCCAAGACTAACCTTATTTTATTTAATTTCGTAGTGCTTCAGATGCTAAGTTCACTGTTAATTTCGGTCACTAAATTAACTTTCAATTTTTTCCAGTTTATTAATTCTTTTGCTAAATTAAGTCAGAGTGTAGCGAGATTTATTGCTTCTGACAAACATTCAGTTTCACACAGCACGTGTCAACCTTCAGTTGCCACGCTTTTAGTGCTAATTATATGTGCATTAATCTTTCTTTTCAGTTATTAAAGTAATTGTCCATAGGACTGGCGAGCGTAATTTTCCCCAAATCTCAAATATCTAATCAACACCAGTTAATTGTTAACGTAGCGACCGCACATTTACTGTCTTTATTAATTTTACCCTTTTCTCAAAATTAATTTTCACCAATTTCATTTGCATTTTTCCTTTCATTTTGATGTAACCCTTCCCCCCCTCTTTACCGACAAATTAACTTCGGTGACGATAGCTTTTCCCAAATTTCCATTAGGTGCACGCGGTTTGATTTTGCACTGCCATTAAGGTCGATAAGTGAGAGGGAGGTTACATCCCTCTACAATTTTTACCCTCCACGCTGTCCTCCAATACGAAATTGATGCCTCAGAACATGTCCTACCAACCGATCCCTTCTTCTAGTCAAGTTGTGCCACAAACTCCTCTTCTCCCCAATTCTATTCAATACCTCCTCATTAGTTATGTGATCTACCCATCTAATGTTCAGCATTCTTCTGTAGCACCACATTTCGAAAGCTTCTATTCTCTTCTTGTCCAAACTATTTATCGTCCATGTTTCACTTCCATACATGGCTACACTCCATACAAATACTTCCAGAAAGGACTTCCTGACACTTAAATCTATACTCGAAGTTAACAAATTTCTCTTATTCAGAAACGCTTTCCTTGCCATTGCCAGTCAACATTTTATATCCTCTCTACTTCGTCCATTATCAGTTATTTTGCTCCCCAAATAGCAAAACTCCTTTACTACTTTAAGTGTCTAATTTCCTAATCTAATTCCCTCAGCATCACCCGACTTAATTCGACTACATTCCATTATCTTCGTTTTGCTTTTGTTGATGTTCATCTTATATCCTCTTTTAAGACACTGTCCATTCCGTTCAACTGCTCTTCCAAGTCCTTTGCTGTCTCTGATAGAATTACAATGTCGTCGGCAAACCTCAAAGTTTTTATTTCTTCTCCATGGATTTTAATACCTACTCCGAATTTTTCTTTTATTTCCTTTACTGCTTGCTCAATATACAGATTGAATAACATCGGGGAGAGGGTACAACCCTGTCTCACTCCCTTCCCAACCACTGCTTCCCTTTCATGTCCCTCGACTCTTATACTGCCATCTGCTTTCTGTACAAATTGTAAATAGCCTTTCGCTCCCTGTATTTTACCCCTGCCACCTTCAGAATTTTAAAAAGAGTATACCAGTCAATATTGTCAGAAGCTTTCTAGGAGTCTAGAAATGCTAGAAACGTAGGTTTGCCTTTCCTTAATCTTTCTTCTAAGATAAGTCGTAGGGTCAGTATTGCGTCACGTGTTCCAACATTTCTACGGAATCCAAACTGATCTTCCCCGATGTCAGCTTCTACCAGTTTTTCCATTCGTCTGTAAAGAATTCGCATTAGTATTTTGCAGCTGTGACTTATTAAACTGATAGTTCGGTAATTTTCACATCTGTCAACACTTGCTTTCTTTGGGATTGGAATTATTATATTCTTCTTGAAATCTGAGGGTATTTCGCCTGTCTCATACATCTTGATCACCAGATGTTAGAGTTTTGTCACGGGTGGCTCTCCCAAGGGTATCAGTAGTTCCAATGGAATGTTGTCTACTCCCGGGGCCTTGTTTTGGCTCAGATCTTTCGGTAGCGGTATAAGTGTCTAAAGAGAATATCTCCACTGAGGTAACAAAAACTCTTTGAATACGTCCTAATATCGTGCCGAGCCTCCTCTTGGTCGGAGTAGTGCAGCAACTCTGCCTGCTATGGACCCAACAAGTCGTTGGAAGTCGCCTGCATAAATAATGATCCATGCCGCCTCTATAGCCGTCCATAATTAGAAAGTGATGACGGTGCTGGGTTTTGTGCACGAACTGACGTCTAGATTATGTCCCATGAATGTTGGATGGGATTCATGTCAGGCCGTCTGGATGGACAAATCATTCGCTCGAACTATCCATAATGTTCTTCAAACCAATCGCGAACAACTGTAGCGCAGTGGCATGGCGCATTGTCATCTATAGAAATTCCATCGATGTTTGGGAACAAGTAGTTCAACATAAACATTTCCTGTCAATGATCAGTTCAGTTGGAGCAGATGACCCAGTCCATTCCACACCAGTATGGAGCCACCACTGTCTTGCACAGTCCCTTGTTGACAACTTTGGTTCATGGCTTCGTGGGGTCTGCGTCACATTAAAACACTAGCAGTTTTACGAGGGACATGGTCATGATGAGCCCAGGAGAGGCACTGCAGCCGATATAACGCTGTTAGCAAAGGTATTCGCTTCGGTTGTTTACAGTCATAGCCGATCAACGCTGAATTTCAGCGCACTGTCATAACGGATATGTTCGTCGTACATCCCACACTGATTTCTATGGTTATTTTACACACTGCTGGTTGCCTGTTGGCACTGACAACTCTACGCAAACGCCGCTGCTCTCGGTTGTTATGTGGTCGTCGGCCACTGTGTTGTCCGTGGTGAGGGGTAATGCCTCAAATTTGATATTTCCGGCACGCTCTTGACACTGTGGATCTCGGAATCTTGAATTCTCTAACGATTTCCGAAATGGAATGTCCCACGCGTCTAGCTGCGACTACTATCGCGCTTTCATGGTCTGTAAATTCCGTAGCGCCACCACAATCACGTCAGGAACCTTTTCATATGAATCACCCGAGTGCAAATGACAGCTGCGCGAATGCTCTGCCCTTTTATACCTTGCGCACGCGCTGCTGCCGCCATCTGTATATGTTCGTATCGCTATCCCATGACATTCTTCACCTCCGTGTATAAATGTCATTATTTGAGATGTAGCACGCAAATTGTGGCAAAAAGATGCGCTTTTGATACATCACCATTGTCCTGCAACACTGAAACGGTATGCTTTCGTAACACACACGTTGTTATATAAAAAAAAAAGAAAAAAAAAAAAAAAAAAAAAAAAAAGGTTCAAATGGCTCTGAGCACTATGGGACCGTAGCGGTCGCGCGGTTCCAGACTGTAGCGCCTAGAACCGCTCGGCCACCACGGCCGCCCACGTTATAACGCTAACAAGGGAATGGTACAATAAGACATGTCGAAATCTACCCTGAAATTTTTTACGCAGGAAGAAGACAACGAATGGAATGCGCTGTCAAAATTTTAGCTGCTAAGAGGCACTGCAAGTATTAAAACAAAAAGCTGAAAAAGCTGGAAATTACCAAATTCGTAGCGCTGTAGCAACTGCACGTGCGCAACTATACACACACATAGCCGAGGTCGGCGGTACATTTGTAAACAGGAAACACGACACAATCCGATCGTAATTTTTAAAAAAACGTTTCAGGTTACCGTTCGTTGATGGTTTCTCTGACACTACAGTACACAGTTACTATTCTCTCGAATTAGCCACTCAAGTAACATCTGTTACAAATTATCAATTGATTTTTGCAGTATTGGTAGGTATTGACAGTACAGATAAAGCTAAATTAATATTTATTGTGCTCTCCTAAGGCATGCCTGCTAATAGTACCTTTTTTGTCTTCCAGTTTCACACTAATGTGGAATACAATTAACGTTCTCAATTTAGCAATGATGAAATGTGAAGAACATGGTTTCCAGCCAAATCATCTACTTCTCCTGAGGATGTCACAGGTGTCATTTTGCACTTGATTTTCTTGACAATCATTCGAATGATATCAACAATTCGTTTGAAATTGTGGATACAATAGAAGAAATAGGAAATAACTGTGACGATTCCATGAACTGTGATTCGGACGCGTCATTTGTCCCAGTATCAGTTCTGAAGAAGAATACCCTCCAAGCGTAAAAAAAAGCGTACTGCAACAGCTTTCAGCGACAAAGAAAGGCAGTGAAATATTGGTTAAACGAAGGAGGAAAAAACGCTTTAAGGTATGCAGCGTGCAAAGGTGTTTTCATTTCGTAAAATCGGATGATGAACTGTACAAAACGAGGAATGAAATAATGAAGTAGAAAATATGCGCCGAACGGAAACGCGATACCATCTGAATGAAAAACTCTTCGAAAGATTTAGAACTGCCCGTGAGAGGCATGCACTTTTACCAATATAGATCTACGTGACTGGTTCTTCCGAATAGCATCTGACAGGAACATTCCAAATTTCCAGACTTCATCGACCTGGCTACCCAGGTTCAAGAAATTGTACGGAATAGGAAGTTGCAAAATTACCAAGTTTACGTCACGTAAGCGTGTAGATGGTTCAAGTGGCTCTAAGCACTATGGGACTCAACTGCTGAGGTCATTAGTCCCCTAGAACTTAGAACTAGTTAAACCTAACTAACCTAAGGACATCACAAATATCCATGCCCGAGGCAGGATTCGAACCTGCGACCGTAGCGGACTTGCGGTTCCAGACTGCAGCGCCTTTAACCGCACGGCCACTTCGGCCGGCCTAAACGTGTAGAGCATCTGCCAGTGAGAGACAATGCTATAGCGAAATTCATAGCTGACGTAAACACGAAACTTGCTGTTATCCTCGCAACTACTGTTTATAACGCTGATCAGTCAGGTTTCGTGAAAGAACTGCGTGCACACTGGACTTTATCATTTCGGGGTGAAAAAAAGACTGAGTCGGTTGCCCAGTCAATGAATACAATGACCATTCATATGCGATAATGCCAGTGATAAGTATAAGTAGTTTACTATTCCCGCAGCTGTATATCTGTCTTCAAAAACTGCAAGGTAAATTAGGACCAAAAATATAAAAAAATGGACTGTTTAGCTGCAAAAATCTTGTAATCGACGTATGAAACTCTGGAAGAATAGGAAATAATAATTTTCAACATTCCTTTCGAAACGTATTCCTACCAGCTGCAGAAACTAATTCATTGCTTTTGTTGGATTCGTGGTCTGGACATAAAGACGCCTCTGTTTTTGTGGAGGACGACGAAAAATCTGTAGATGTAATGTGGATTCCTCCTGGAACTACTAGTGGGATTCAACCTTTCGATAAAGAACTTTTTCGACAGGGGAAAGCATTTTTCAGGAAATTATAAGACATACCTGTCTCTCATTTCAGGTTTATCAGCGGAACAGTATTCTTAAGCTTCAGTCATTTGTGCACTACCAGTTTTCTTCGCCACGCTTTACGAATTTGATCGAGTATGCCTGGTATGCAGTGCAATATGCAGAACAACGGTCGGGACTATTTCTGACTCCATCTCAGTTCTATCTAAATAAAAGTAGTGGTTACTGCGAAGTGCCTGACTGTATAAATTTTTTCTTTGTCCGGGTGTGCCTGATGCAAGAAAAATGTTTGTTTTTCTCATTAAATAGACACTTCGCGTTTTTGTGACGACTACAGCGCATAAACAAAGAACTGTTCCACTGATAGTCAAATGTACAACATTCAGACATTATTATAACGAATGGCCTACAGGAATTGTTAAAAAATGTAGTACAGTGAGGTACATTTCATTTCAACAAATTACAAGTACTCAGTTTGAAGTCATCTGTGGCATCAAACACTGCCTTTATTTTATTTTCTCTGCTAGCCATTTTTGTCAGAATTACATGTGCAAGAATTGAACTGCCGATATGAAGTTATTCAAAAAACTGTTTGTATAGTTTAAGCCAGGTTTCCAACAGAGCAAACAAGCTAACAAGCACGAGGAAAAGAGAATTCCGTCTGGTGTACCCGGTAGGCCTCTTGGCATGTCTTCCAACTGGACGCCACTGCAGCTACTTACGAGTCCCTAACTTTCCCCAGTTACCTAATCAGACAATGGAGACCTGTAGTTTAACGTGGAATCCAAACCATATGTCTTTCGTGGCCACTCCAACATCTGTGAGAAGTGAATGCTCGGTTGAAAATCATAGTGGAAAAGTTGTGGTCTGCGCTCTCTCGATCTTGAAGCACGCGCTTTGCCACAAGACTATTTTTGTTTTAGAAAAAAGAAAAAACAAAAAAGAATATGACCATTAGACCTTAAACACATAGTGGAAACGCTAGCTGTGTCAACTCTTGAGATGATGCTCGATGTTGATAATTAGTGTTCTGTTTATAAATGTCCCCTCAATGGTACAAACGTCAAATGCCTAAAGCCTTTGCGTACCGATATGTAGTTTCCTGTAATCTAATTATTATAAGCAGTCGGAGTTAAAATGAGGCGTTTTCCAGAGATCTTCAATTTACTGATGCTCTGAATCAGCTTGTATTCATACCACGTACTGTGTGAGAAGTGGATGTTTAACGTCATACAATATAGTGGCTCCTACAGTACGTTCAGCCTGTGACGTAAATCGATATCACATCTCATTGGCCACGTTCCTCCATACGAGGCAAAAATCTGACAGGCCAGATTCTTTATTTCACGTTCCGCAGTATTTTGGAACGTGGAATTCCGCGATGTGAAGTCACCAGCTCCTCTTCCAAGTGCGCTTTCACGTCCTGTGAGAGTTCGGCTTTCAGGGACAGACGATAAGAAACACAGTTATTGCATGTCAAACATGGTACGTGATGTCTTCAGTTCGTATTAGTTAACAGTTCCACGATAAACCGAGAAATGGCTATTTTGTAATCCAGAGTCCCACCAAAGGCAAGTTCGTCAGCGTGTGCGCAACGTAAACAATTGTAAGTGCCATAAACGTGGTTGTTAATGGTAGTAACGAGTGCGTGTTCGTGCCAGGGAAATACTTTTCAGGGACGATTTGCACAAATCCGAGGATGATGCGAATGACTACAACCAAGATAAAGATCCGGAATATTATGTTTTTTAACGAAAAAGTACTTCAGAAGCTGTTGCTGATCACGTAAGTGTGAATAATTATTTGAGCAAGTAAAGAATCTCAATCTGTGTTCCTTACACCATTTTCCATAAATTTGCGTGACAGCGTGATGGCAGAAATGTGAAGGTGCATCCTTGACTGAAAATGTGCTGTAGTTAAGCAACAATAAAATTAATTTTGTGTTCTGCTGAATCTTAGATTAATTTTTAAGGTTGTTATACTTTACTATTCAAAAGGTGCTAATGTCAATATTAGCATCGTAAGGTCAAACAAATCGGACGTCTCATATTTGTATTTTTGAGAGGTTTCACAGTAATATTTCTTTAACTCACCCAGTAAGTAAAGGGTGGTAAGTCAATGACCATCCAAGTTAAGTGTACTCATATTGCAAGTAAACAATGCGCAGTACCCACAGATGTATTTTTAAAGATAAAATTTTGGATAGAATTATGATTTCAAAAATGTGTCTCTCCTCTAGAAATATTTGAAAACAAATCCTTATCTAAATGAAAAGAAACAACAGCGGAAATAATTGAATTATTTTATTTACGAAATTTTATAGAAAATTTACTGTGCAATTTTTCAAAACAATCAATCGGTCCCTTAACATTCTTTACAGCCGAGGTCTTTATATAATTTGTTGTCTCCGATTGTTGACGTACCATAGGTGCCAAGAACTTTACTAATAATAACAATAAAATGTGCAACACGTGTTTTAATGCTATAATAACAATAGAGTTACATTAGAGATTAGTACAGCACTGTATGACAGTTTGCAAGAAACTGCATTTCAGATAAATAGATGTTTTTAAAAAGCATTCGTATGAAAAATTTGAGAATTTCTTATTTCATGAAATTGATTTAAGATCTATGATAGCAAAAAGCTCTTACAAATTTGACAATGTTGTAATTTACAAAAGATAAATTTGGAGTGCACACTAGTCATTGTCAGTACTGCACGTAGCACAACGACTGTAAACACTGGACTACCTGGCGGATACCTGAGCGCGTAAGTGGGAAAAACCTTGAGTCTCTACCTTTCTGTCTTGCTTTACACATTTGACTATGGTTTGCCAGTCCTACCTATGGACAGACAAATAATGTCGGGTCTGTTGAGGAGAGCCACTGTGGTCAGCTGGTGAATGAACACCTTTTCTTGGTTGGAAGTTTACCACGTTTTTGTTACGTCGCTTTCTTGTCTGTCTCTGTCTTTGCAAACTTTTCATTTGATTTTACACTAATGATCAAGAGACCGAAAGTCTTAAATGAAGCTCAAAACTGAATGAAAATAAATATTAACTCACTTTGTTGTTCTTATTATTTAACTGCAAAATGTCTGTATTAAGCCGGCCGAAGTGGCCGTGCGGTTAAAGGCGCTGCAGTCTGGAACCGCAAGACCGCTACGGTCGCAGGTTCGAATCCTGCCTCGGGCATGGATGTTTGTGATGTCCTTAGGTTAGTTAGGTTTAACTAGTTCTAAGTTCTAGGGGACTAATGACCTCAGCAGTTGAGTCCCATAGTGCTCAGAGCCATTTGAACCATTTGTCTGTATTAACAGTTCACATGAAACAATATTTCTTCAGACATGCATGCATGGATGCGAAATTTGTGAGCATAATGTATTAAGATATAAGAGCAGTTAATGCTAGAAATCAATTAATCATCCACTGGAACAGATGCCACAACATTTCAAGAAGCAATTACATTGTCACAACTTTGAGATCGCTGAGGGTGGCAGCAATCTACTTGTACGTCTACGCTCCACAAGCCACCTGGCGTTGTGTAATGGAGGGTACTTTGTGCATCCCTGTACCCCGCTCCCCCCCCCCTCCATCTCCCCACCCCCGCAGTCATGAATAGTTCGCGGGAAGAACAACTCATTGCCGGTAAGCCTTCATGTGGGCTAGAATTTCTTTAATTTTGTCTTCACAGTCTTTATGCGAGATACACAAAGGAGGAAGGAATATAACGGTTGATTCTTCCAGGGGCGTATGCTTTCGGTATTCACACCTGGCTGAAAATGACTTACAAGTTCGTGGCGCCCTCCATCGGTAATGCTGGAATTCAATATGGTGTTGGCCCACCCTTAGCCTTGATGACAGCTTCCACTCACGCAGACATACGTTCAGTCAGGTGCTGGAAGGTTCCTTTGGAATAGCAGTCCGTTCTTTACGGAGTGCTGCACAGAGTAGAGGTGTCGATGTCAGTCGGCGAGGCCTGCCACGAAGTCGGCGTTCCAAAACATCCCAAAGGTGTTCTGGAGGATTCAGGTCAGGACTCTGTGCAGGCCAGTCCATTACAGTGATGTTATTGTTGTCTAGCCACTCTGCCACAGGCCTTGCAGTATGAACAGGTGCCCGATCGTGTTGAAAGACGCAGTAGCCATCCCCGAATTGCTCGTCAACAGTGGGAAACAAGAAAGTGCTTAAAACATCGATGTAGGTCTGTGCTGCGATAGTGCCATGCAAAATAACAAGGGGTGCAAGCCCACTCCATGAAAACTACGACCACACCATAACACCACTTTCTCCAAATTTTACTGTTGGCATTACACACACAGACAGGCGACGTTCACCGGGCATTCGCCTTACCGACACCCTGCCATCGGATCGCCACATTGTGTATCGTGATTCGTCAGTCCACACAAGGTTTTTTTACTGTTCAGTCGTCCATTGTTTACGCTCCTTACACCAAACGAGGCGCCGTTTGGCATTTACCGGATTTATTTGTGGTTTATGAGCAGCCGCTCGACTATGAAATCCAAGTTTTCTCACCTCCCACCTAACTGTCACAGTACTTGCAGTGAATCCTGATGCAGTTGGAATTCCTGTGTGATCGTCTGGATAGATGTGTGCCTATTACACATGACGACTGTCTTCAACTGTCGGCGGTCTCTGTCAGTCAACAGACGAGGTCGGCCTGTACGCTTTTGTGTTGTGTGTGTCCCTTCACGTTTCCACTTCACTATCAAATCAGAAATAGTGGACCTAGGGATGTTTAGAAGTGTGGAAATCTCGCGTGGAAGAAGTAGTGACACCCAATCACGTGACCAAGTTCAGAGTTCGAGAGTTCCGCGGAGCGCCCCATTCTGCTCTCTCACGATGTCTAATGACTACTGCGATCGATGATATGGAGTACCTGGGAGTAGGAGACAGCATTATGCACCTAATATGAAGAACGGATGTTTTGGGGGCAGTCCCCATACTTTTGGTCACATATTGTATACTAGTAAACCACAACGTGATGCAGAACGACTCACTTGCAATGTCTGCAGTTGGGTAACGAAGTGTGCTGCTTTGGATCTTGTCTATGTCCTATATAAATCCTATCTGGTAGGGATACCATGCTGGAGAGCAATATCCAAGTATTAGTCAAACGAGTGTTATCTAAGTAACCTCCTTTGTTGATGGACTATATTTCCAGAGGATTCTTCCTATGAATCTGTTCTGCAGTTAGTTTTATGCTCCGTACGCATACTCATACATATTTTATGGCAGGAGCTGTCTCCAGTGATTGTTCTGCAGACGTGAAATCGTATAACAATGGGTTGTTCTGTCTGTGTATAGGCAATACCTTCCATTAGTTTGTATTGAGGGCCAACTGCCACTCCCTTCGCCAAGCGACGAACGTTTGCAGGTCTTCCTGCATTTTACTACAATTTTCTAGCGTTGCGACTTCTCTGTATACAACAGCATCATCCGCGAAAAGCGACGGACAACTTCCGACATTGTCTAGTAGGCCATTTACATATATTGTGAAAAGTAATGGTCCTACGAGAATCCCCTGGGGCACGCCCGAAGTCCCCTTTACGCTTGAAGACTTGTCTCCTCCCAGAATGACACGCTGTCTTCTGTTTGCTAGAAACTCTTCAGTCTAGTCACACAGTTGGTGTGACATTTTGTACATTCGCATTTTGTTCATTTGGTGGCAGTGCGCAACTGTATCAATAGCTTTCGAAAGTCAAGGAATACGGCATCTACTGATTTCTGTTATCTCGTGAACGATCAGAACGAGCAATGTCTCACACGTTTGTTGTTTTCGGAACCCTTGTTGGTTCCTACAGAGGAGATTTTCGGTCTCCAGAAGTGTCATAGTACGCGAGCAGAAAACACGTTCCAAAATCTACAACTGACCGACGGCAGAGATACAGGCGTAATAATCCAGAAGATTTTACCTACAGGCCTGTTGTTTGTTTTTCTGTCCTAAGACCCTTGTTCAAGTGATGACTAACTGACAACCTCAGCTGCCCACAGGTGTTGTTGATATACCTCGATGTGGACAACTGAACATGTGTGCCCCGACCGGGACTCGAACCCGGGATCTCCTGCTTACAAGACAGACGCTCTATCCATCTGAGCCACCGAGGACACAGATGAATAGCGCGACTGCAGGGACTTACCCTTGCACGCTTCCCGTGAGACTCACATTCCCAACTGTCCACAATTCTACAAATGTATTGTACCTTATAGACATTTGCCCACCCACTCATTACTCGCGCACGCTTTGGCGGTTCCCGTAAGAGTTTGGGCAACCTGTGCGCATTTGGACAGACGAAGGTCAATGGCTGGGTAGCCTTTAACTATATATACGAAGACAGTAACTTGTTCTCGAAAGAACAATTACTGTTGATGACCGTGCAGCTTTTCCCTGGAATAAATGATGAATAACTGACAACCGCAGCTGCCGACAGGTGTCGTTGATATACCTCGATGTGGCCTGCGTTTTTTCCCCAATCATCATGAACGCTTCGAACCTGCAAAGACCTACGGTAAACTACTGCAGCAAGTTTATCGCATACTATTTGTAGGATCGTATTCGTATCTAATGAGATAAGGTGACCTTTCCTCTGTCGAGCGATTTCAGTTGTCTTTGTGTAGCGTGGTCTCCTATTTCGATATCAGCCACTTTGTCGTTCATACGACGACTTAAAGGAGGTGCTACTGTTTTGTTTTCCTCTGAAAAACTGTTTTGGAAAAGGACGTTTAGTACTTCGCACCTTTTCCCTGTCATCCTTCGTTGCAATAGCATTATGGACACAGAGTTTCTGTACAGATGCCTTCGATCTTTTTACTGATTTAACATAAGACCAAAACGTCCTAGAATTTTCTGTCAAGTCAGTAGATTTTACTTTCTAATTTGCTGAACGCTTTAAGCGTGGCTCCCCTTACGCTAATTTTGGCTTAGTTTAATTTTTGTTCGTCTGTGAGAGTTTGACCGTGCTCAAATTTGCAGTGAAGTTCTCTTTGTCTAGCAGCTTTCTGCCGTGGCTGTCGAACCACGGTGGGTCTTATCCCTCTAAAACAGAGAACAGTCGACACTAAGTGTTCCGAATGGTGCGAACTTTAAAGGATCTGTCCTAGAGGGCCGGAGGGAAATTTATCGCCCCCTCAGTAATCATAGTGTATTTGGGGTTCATAACAAACAAATCTATGTAGGTTAACAGTTGTAAGAAGTGTATATTTCTATTGTCAAATCACAATTTATGAAAGATGTTTATATTTTATTAATAGGATTAAGTATGAATAATTAATATTTGTCATGTTGGAAATAATTGTGGTAGCAGGGAACGTCTGCACCGAAGTACTGTTGGAAAGAGAGAGCAAATTGATATAATTTTAAAAAGTGCGGGAGAGACCGTGTATGGATACATTTTAAGAAAAGAGCGGGAAAGACCGCGCATTGATACATTTTGTAAAGGTAGCAGGGATTGTCTGCACCAGAAAGCATTGTTGGCAGGAGAGACCGTACATTAGCGTTCATAGGAAGTCAGCAGTGAGCCAGATGTGAAGCGAGTTGGTAGCAGATCTGAAGCGAGAGGTTGAGAGGAGCGGTGTGCCTGCCAGCCATCAGCTGTGATCTACAGGAGTTTATAAACGGATGTACAGAGACATCAACTACTATTATCATAAAAGGAAGTAATATTATTGAATTATTTTCTTTGCGAAACTCAAGACTACTGAAGGTATGTTTTCGCAATGCTAGTTGTAAGATTATTGTAAAAAGTAAGTCCCATTTGAACGTTTGTAAAATCATTTCATTACCAACAGTAAATATTTGAAGCGTTTTCAGAATATAATTAATTTTTGCCGGCAATGTTGCATTATTGATTATAATCCATCCCAAAAACCATCAACGTAAAACTTTGCAAACATTTTATTGTTGTCAAGAAAAAGTGTAACTATGAATTACGTAACTTCAGTCAAATTAATTACAGAATAACGTCAGCTTTGCTATTAAAGAATAACGTCAGCTTTGGTAATAAATACAGCCACTTGTTATGACAGCCCACCAGCAGTTAATAGAGTATAGTAAACCAGAGTAAGTATATTCATGTCGCAGTTCGATGTAGCAGTCAGATGGCGATCCAATAACAGTAAAAAAAGGTAAGGAACAGTTCTGGGTTATTGCAAATAACGACTGAGGGCCACGACGACGACACATTCTATGTTTCGTCGAAATAATCAGAAAATCACTTTTAATAAGCAGCATTTAAATGTTTATCAGAAGATAGAGAAAGAGAATAAATTTCAAAGGAAAGATTTAATTTGTTATTATTAAGCAAGAGATAGAAATCCTAAGTAAAGGTTTCATAGGTTATTGTAGAAGGGCAGGTTGCATAAAAAACAAGAGATATAGAGGAGACGGGAAGGTTTCTCAGTTAATAACAAGAGCGGCAGGTGTGCTTCCCGAGCTGCCGTCCTACAACGTCAGTATCGGGTCTTGACCAAAAAAAGTTTGACAGCCAGTGCATTAGAGTCGTCTTTGTTTTCCATTTTCAAATTCCAACTCAAGATACTCAGTTAGAAAGAGGCATTTCTCGCGAAGGGAAATTCGAGTCTCGGCCAATTAAATAGTTTTAATTGGTAAGAATGGTCCACCTGGGGTACTTTAGTGAGTCTCTAAAAAAGTGCAATCATTCGCCTAAAAGCATTATTGGACATTGTCTTCATTTCCGCATATTTTTATCTGTCATCTCACTGTGACATGAGGCGGACGACAACTTGCATACCAAATGACTAATTCCCTATCCACAAAGCCGCTCACATATGTGCCCGCTGCCAGTACATAGTCAAGTGGCAATATTACACAATGCTTCCTAATAAAAGTGTAAGTCGCGTAACATATTGTTTCATTCAACACATCAGTGTAGAACGTTTTGAAAGTAGCTGGTTCAAAGTTGTAAAACACTGGGTCTACCAAGAACCGATAAGTTTCAAATGGTTCAAATGGCTCTGAGCACTATGGGACTTAACAATTGTGGTCATCAATCCCCTAGAACTTAGAACTACGTAAACCTAACTAACCTAAGGACATCACACACATCCATGCCCGAGGCAGGATTCGAACCTGCGACCGTAGCAGTCGCGCGGTTCCGGACTGAGCGCCTAGAACCACTAGACCACCGCGGCCGGCACCGATAAGTTTCTAGAGGCGTTCAGTCTAATAGCTATGGACCTCAAGTTTCGATGTTAATTGTTGTTTCAATTGTGACCCAAACAGTGTCCTGAAAACAAGCTTTCCTAAATTCAAAATTATGAAAGTTGTTTGGTAAACACAATACAATGCGTTACAAATTTAGACTTACGCCCATTGAAAAAATAAAATGTGACAGATTTGAAACTATTAGCGCAGCGGTGGAATTCTCCTGAGCAGCCCCTGTGGTGGAAATAAGTTTTTTTAAGATGACTCAGCAGTTTTAATGCGAGGTTGATACCCATCGATCGCATTCATTGTAAGGCGTAGCCTGTTGAGAAATTAGTAGGACAGGTTGGTAAATACGAGAACTAGATTGCTACGGCTGATTTGGTGTATTTGGGAGAGATATTTGTTTC
This sequence comes from Schistocerca americana, assembly GCF_021461395.2. Taxonomy (NCBI): domain Eukaryota; kingdom Metazoa; phylum Arthropoda; class Insecta; order Orthoptera; family Acrididae; genus Schistocerca; species Schistocerca americana. The sequence goes on along the minus strand of NC_060126.1, from coordinate 500,846,734 downwards.
CCTGAGGCACAAATGAATATAAAGTTAGTAAAAACGGTTGCTGATTGACTGGTAATTGGTTATTATTTATTAGTCGGGATTCGTCACCGTTCGTCATAGGTTGTAAAAGGACTGGCGTCTGACACACAGCAACCAGATTAACTCCTCTCAGTACCATTGTGACAAGCAGCCATGGCGAACAATTAGAGAGCGCGGGACCTAAGTTCAAGTTCTGCTTTTCGATGAGGTTATCATTTGCTTTAGGACATCCTTATGAAATGGGCCGTTGGAACTTCTAAACTTTCATTCGAGTTCGTCTCACCACTCCAGGCTTCGTACTTCTTCTGTGCCTGCTAAGAAAATCCGAGTGTCCAGTAAAACGTTTAGACGAAATTAGTCAGTTAGACTTTCATTTCCGGTGTACCCCAAGGAAGTGTGATCGGACGGTTACTGTTTACAATGTATATGAATCAAATGGTACAGAGCGTCGGAAGCTCTTTAAGACTGTTCGCAGAAGATGCGGTTGTCCATAAGAAAGTAGCCACATCAGATCACAGTATCGATTTGCCGGATGACTGCAGAGGACTGACGAATGGCGCAGGCTCTGGCAGTGGACCCTGAACGTAAATAAATGTAACACATTGCTCATACACAGGAAAAGAAATCCACGACTGTACAGCTACACTATTGATGACAAATTGCTGTAAACAGTGTCTACCGTAAAATACTTACGAGTAGCTTTTGATATCCACCCTGAATGTAATGGCCACGTAAAACAAATATTAGGAAAACAAGATACCAGATTGAGATTGATAAGAAGCATCTTAAGGAAATTTAACTCATTCACGAAGGAAGAGGCCTACGAGGTGTTTGTTAGACCATTTCTTGAGTATTCTTCATCAATATGGAATCCTTACCACATATGAATGATAGAAGAGATGGAGAAGATCCAACGAAGAGTGGTGCGTTTCGTCACACTGTCGTTTAGTCGGCGCAAAAGAACCTTACAGAAATGCTCAACAAACTTCAGTTAGATAAGAGGCGTTGTGCATCACGGACAGGTTTACTACTGAAATTTCGAGTGACCACTTTCCCGCAAGAGTCGGACTTCTTATTGCCTCCTCACACATATATCTCGCGACGTTAGAACCAATACCCACAATCACTCTTGCCTCGCACCATTCGTGAGTGGAATAGGAAAGGGGGCATCAGTTAGTGGTATCAGCAGTATCTTCCGACACACATCGTTGGGTGAGTTACGGACAATGATGTTAATGTAAACGTAGATGTAGATGGCTGCGTGTTTAGTTGTCTAACAAACAGGAACTAAACATTTTTCAGAGTTTGTTGCAGAGTAGTGTGAATCTTGCGATGAAATTTGCTTTGTTATAATACATAATTCATGAACTGTTAGCCCTTTTGTAAACTACTGAAATTTGTGAAGGCCATGAACCTCGAGATCGTGTACTTTAATTGGGGCATATACAGGATTTATCGTGGTACATTACGATGATTTTTTAATTACTTTCGTAACCATCTCCGCCGACACTTTTGGGAAAGTCACGTCACGCTGTAGGATGGTAGTAGTGAAATATTTACAGCTGTTTTTGCGCTACCACCAGTATCCCACCGGGTAGCCCCTTCTTGACGAGAAAAATGAGGATGTGAGGATAATATATAGTTAGGAGACGCAGCAGATTCTCAAACAAATAATTTAAATATCCAATATCTGACAGATACTAAAAAAATATTTTAATCAGTCCATCACCAGGGTGACTGCATACGATCTCACAGTGAAGGTGAATTGTGGGCTGTGTTGATGTGGTTCTTGATTTACAGTTATTTCTCATGTGTGATTCTAATGTTATTTGGCGTCTTAGGTTACTAATTTCGCGTTTTATTGAAAACTTCATCGCACAATGTCTGTAAGAGGGTGTCCTACAGATCCGCATACCTCATCTCTGCCACCAGGCACCTCGATCTCGCCATTCGTCCTCATCTTCTTCTACTCCTCTTCTCTCTGTCCTTTCTTGGATACACCTTTCTGCGGACTTCCTCTTCTTCTTCTTCTTTCAGGAGGTTGTCATGAAAATGCTGCCATCGGCCTTCTTCCATTGTTTTGACATGCTCTAAACAACCTAGGTGTGTTTTTTCCATTCTATCCGTAATACTAAATGAGTTCTAAGTGATCTATGCACGTATGAATTATGCACCTGATCACATGTATTATACCACATAAATATCAAATCTCAACACCTTTTTTTTTTTTAAATATTAGCAACATAAAAGGAAAAACATTGAAGGAATGGACATAACCAAGGTGTCTCTGCACTCCTTGAAACTTGATCATTGTAATGCTGATGTCAAATTTATTACATGAAAAACATTCTGTTTTTGTGTTAATTTCATTTTATACTAAATTTCACGCAGCTGTGTCCTAATGTCACAATGTTTTTGATGTTTGAGGTGCATACTAGTCTTTGTATTTTATTACCTATATGCTTACACGTAAGTAACAATAAAACTGTCAACTGATTTTACTCCGAAACTGAAATTTGAAAATTTCTGCTCTTCTTTAAGTCAAAAGGAAGGTTTTATTCTGAGGTTTTACGATAACGCTATGTTGTATAAAATTAAATATATCTGATTGCAACTGAAGTACATGTAGGATTATGCGTGAATATGATACGATTTATCGAAATTTTGTATCCTTTGTTATATTTGTGAACTTTATTATGTTTAACACACTATAATTCTAATTCGTTCCATCTTGTGACTTAAGAAACAGTTTAATCTGCATGCATATCCCATTACGCGTTAGCGATTCTCATTAAGTACTTTTTATCTTGATCTCAGTGTGTTCACATCGCTGGAACGATGTTCCCTTTTTTGACAGCTGATCTGTCATGATCAGGTTTGGATTAGTTAACGATCGCGTACTAAAGCCCGGTCTCTCGCTTGATAGCCGCTTACTCGTGCGTCACATTATGGAAGCCTTTACTTATTATTCTCCACAATGAACGTTTAATACGGCTCGTTTACGACCTTGCTCTGATTCGTTTCGTATTTTTCGTGTACATGCCCCGGTACAGAGGGTATTCCCGACATATCGCATTTGCAGTACTAATAGGCTTTATCAGTGACGCAATAATAATGGCAGCTGTGACGTGCTTCTCGGTACACGTTATGAATTTCCGTTCTTTACAGCGCTATTGTCGTATTTTTGTTCGTTACAAAAGAAATCATATTTCTGGTCTTTTCTGTGTATGAGAAACTGCAGCTTATGTTTCGAAGGGAATTAGAATATTTAGTCATTTTTCATCCTTTTTTTCTTTACAATAAATATTTCTTTTAAGATTCGTATTGTTATCGCGATCCCTCCTTACAGCTGTAGGGCTTTTTCAATTCGTGTTCTGTCGATAAACAAAGTTCTCGTGTGATATCCGTTTGGATTTACTACTGTACATTCACATACCCGTAAACGTGTATCGAAGTTTCCACTTGAATTATATAGCTAAATTGTGTTATCCGACACTAACTTCGATTTTTTACGGTATATGTTTTGTATTTAGTTGGTACCGTTTATCGAAATGCCCACTACAGCTGTAGACCTTTTCTTCAATTCCATTCTCCTCAGTCAGCCTATAATATAAGCAATTTCTACGATTTTTTTGGAAAACTAACGAAGCAATCAACGCAAATCTTTTTGAACATTATTTATTGATTCGTCGACATTTTCTTATTGATTTTACAGAAATTCGATCATCATTAACCCCATCCCAGGAGTTAAATTTTCTCTCTCCAAAATGAGGTGTATCCATGACGGAATTCCTGCAGTCTGAAACTTTTATCTGAAAAAAAAAGAATAAATCTTCTTAATCTGTAGGATAGGCAGACGTTTGAAACCTGGGAGGGTGGGGACATTTTTGAACGAGAAAATAGTTTCTCCAGAAGTTGCATCCGCTGCTATTGCAGTTGCTGTTAGTTATATAACCCGTAGTCTAGGGGTAGCATCTTCGATTAAAAATCAAAATTTTCTTGGTGCTAGGTTCGAAACCAGTAACCGCTTCAATTCTGATTAATAATCAGCATTGGCGGCCGAAGACTTCCGGCATAAAAAGACACACTCATCCTGTCAACGGCCTTGTCAAAAAGGGCGGAGGAGCGAACAGAGGTCCAGGGTATTGTCCTGAGTGGGAAATTGCCTCTAAATGCGGAAGAATCAGCAATGATCAATGACATGGCATTGCAGAAGGCAATGGGAACCATTGCATTAAAGACACATAAAATGTATCCACAGGATGTGTGGTCTGTAATTGAAAAAGTGTCATGATGATATCCCCACTGACAAAAGATTCCGGAACAGTCCCCAATTCGCTTCTACGGGAGGGGACAGCCAAAGGGGAGGTGACCACCAACAAAAGGATAATGTTCTACGAGTCGGGCCGTGGAATGTCAGAAGCTTGAACGTGGTAGGGAAGATAGAAAATCTGAAAAGGGAAATGCAAAGGCACAATCTAGATACAGTAGGCTTCAGTGACGTGAAATGGATTGAAGCCAAGGATTCCTGGTCAGATGAGTTTAGGGTAATATCAACAGCAGCAGAAAGTGATATAATGGGAGTAGGATTCGTTATGAATAGGAAGGTAGGACAGTTCATTGTTAAGGCAGCAGAGAGTTAATTCTGACGTTGCGTTTGATAATGGAAGGAAGACTAAATAAAAATCAAGACACTTTCATAGGATTTGTCGACCTGGAAAAAGCTTTCGACATTGTAAAGTGTTGCAAGATGTTCGAAATCCTGAGAAAAATATGGGTAAGCTATAGTGAGAGACGGTATTATACAAGAGTCAAGAGGGAATAATAAGAGTAGATGACCAATCACGAAATGCTCGGGTTAAAAAGGGTGTAAGACAGGGATGTAGTAATCACCCCTCCTGTTCAGTCTGAATATCGAAGAAGCAATGATGGAAATAAAATAAAGGTTCAGGAGTGGGACTAAAATTCATAGTGAAAGGATATCAATGATACGATCCGCTGATGGCATTGCTTTCCTGAATGGAAGTGAAGAAGAATTACATGATATGCTGAATGCAATGAACACTTTAATGAGTACAGAATAAGAACTGAGAATTAATAAAAGAAGGACTTAAGAAATGAAAAGTAGCAGAAATGAGAAAAATGAGAAACTTAATATCAGGATTGATAGCCATGAAGTAGATGAAGTAAAGGACTGCTCCCTAGGCATCAAAATAACCAATAACAGACGGATCAAGGAGGACAAAGAAGGAGACTAGCACTAGCAAATAAGGCATTCCTGGCCAAGAGAATTCTATTAATATGAAACATAGGCCATCATTTGAGGAAGAAATTTCTGAATATGTTAGTTTGGAGTACAGCATTGTTTAGTAGTGAAATGCGGACTGTGGGAAGACCGGAACAGAAGAAAATCGAAGCATTTGAAATGTGGTGCTACAGACGAATATTGAAAATTAGGTGGATTGATGAGGTAAGGAATGAGGAGGTTCTGGGCAGAATCGGAGAGTAAGGGAATATGTGGAAAACACTGATAAGCAGGAGGGACACGATGTTCAGACATCAGTTAAGACATCTAGGAATGACTTCCATGATGCTAGAGGGAGCTGTAGAGGACAAAGACATAAAGGGGTGAGAGACTGAAATACATCAAGCAAATAATTGAGGACATAGGTTGAATGTGCTAGCCTGAGATGAAGAGACTGATACAGGAGAAGAATTCATAGAATTCATGGCGGGCCACATCCAGCCAGTCAAAAGACTGATGACTCAAAAAAAAAGACAGTCTAGGGGCAGTCTGTTTTCGGAAGTGGTATGGGGCAAACGTGTGTCTGTGTTCTTCACGTAGGGCAACGCTCACCTGTGTTTATTTTATATCGTGTGTGCTAGCAAGATCACATGGCGAACCAATAGCGTAAAGCAACGCTACGATTCACCTCTGTCTCGACTTTGCACGACCCAAAGCGCTTGTTGTGAACCGTATCTTAGGAGACGAGGTGAAGATACGAGTATCAGACGTCTTAGATATACATTTTTTCATCGTCAGCAGTGAAGCGTATGTGGAGATCATCTATGACTCCACGTGCGACAAAATCACAAGGAAATCACATTGAGGACTCTGCTTCTGCCCCTCAGATGGCAACGCAGGCACTGTCACTGTTCATCACGTGGGTTTGGGCGTATGAACAATTAGAGATTTCGAGCTGCTTTTTGAACTACCTGCTGAAGCTGTGATTGCCACCCTCTGTCCCTACGGAACGGTCCTTAACCACTTAGCCGAGAAATGAGCACAGTTCAAGACATACTTTGTCAAGAGCCGTGGCAAAAATTGCCGTTTTGAAGAGCGGGCCGCAGCACGTAGCGCGAAGCAGTCGCCCTCCGTTTCTGTCGGTGGCGCCGCTGTGGCAATCGCAGATTTGGTGTCTCCCTCTGGTGGGAAAGGGGAACGGTTGCCTGTTCACGTGCATTTAAGGGGCGCTATGAGCTCGCCAGGGGTCACTTTGAGTCTGCCATTCTCGGCGAGTCGGTCAGTTGGTCAGCTGGGTCAGTGTGAGTAAGTCAGCGTCTGTCTGTCGTCCGGGTGCTAGTATGTGTTAGGCCGCCAGTCTGCTCGACTTTGTTCAGGCAATGGACATTGGCGGTTGGATTGATCGGTAGGCCGGTCTCTTCCCGGGGCAGGGATGTCGGGTAGCCTGAGGGCATGTTTGCTCTGCAGGGGTCGGTCCGACCGAGTGATCGCTTAGTCAATGTTGGTCTGCCGCCTGGAGTGCCAGGATGTCTGTCGTTCGGATCGATCTTTAAGGCCGGTTGGATCGATCGGTTGGTCGGTCGCGTACTGAGGCACAAGATGACTGGTCCGTCTTGAGCGTCGGCGCATGTGAGGTCGCCACGTGAGTCCAGTGGGCCGCGGCGTATAGCGGGGGGGGGGGGGGGGGGGGTAGCGACTTCGCGGTCGACACGAGAGCAACAGGAGTCAACCCACGACATCAGTCTGGCCGGTGCGAGCTGCGACGCCCTGAAACGGGAGATCGGCGCGCCTTCCTGCGTCCGTTGAAGTGGCTGGCAGCGGACGGTTTGCCCACGCGCAGGAAGGTGGTTGTTTATAAATTGGGTGGTCCGTTTTTCCCTTGTGGAGTAGGGGCGGATTAGAGCAACCTGCGGTTCGGGTTGTTCGGTAATCTCCCTATCAATCTACCGTACGTTAGTAGCTGCCTCTGTCATGTTTGTCGGATTTGGTGTGTTAACGAATTTATTGCTTGGAGTGTAACGGCCTGATACCTGAAATATGTTTTGATCTTTGGAAACTTTGATATTATTGCCTATGATCTTGAGAGGCGGTATCTGTGTACTGTAGAGCATCTTAACTATTGTTTGGCCAACCTTGTAGAATTTTATATAATATTGCATTTCATGGGCTTTTATTTAAATGATCATTTTAGTATATAAAGTTGCCAGCCTTTCACCGTAAGACTTTTCCTAGAAGTTAAAATCAAGGTGCATCTTCAGTGGCAAGGTTAATATTTTAATTGTTAGTGTTTTGTACAATTTCCATCCCTCCTTTGGGGGGTGCATAGTTTGTGTGCTTGTGTAAATTGTTAAAACTCTTAGTTTAAAGTTATCTGGTGTGTTGCAGATTTGCACCAGGGTAGTCTTTCAGAGGCTGTTGTGAGCGGTCGTAACTACGGCCGTGTCAAACGGAGCGGCAAGGTTCTCTGCCCAAAAGCTCATACAGTCGAAACTTGTTTCTTTCTGCCTCTGAATAAATTGTAACTTTCATATTTAGAGGGTGCTTTCTGATTATAATTTTAAATCCGTTTCTTTTAAAAAATGCTTTTAGGCACTATTAAAGTGAATAAAATTCCCATTTGTTAAAAGGAATTTGGTTATGCTTTCATCAGTTACCCCCTTGCAACTACTTCCATGCTTACATAGTGTGATTAAATGTGTTAATGTTCTTAATGAATCGCTAGTAAATAAAATAAATTCTTAAGAATATTCTTTGAAAATAAATCACGGTTCAGTGGTGTCCGACAAGATCGATCGATCTCTGTAGGCATGTGCCACCCTACCTCTGTGTAAGGGGCTGCAGAGCCGTTGTCGTGTACGACGGCCAACTCCGCATTTCTTGGAATGCAGAAGAGGGCATCTTCAGTCAGATCACACAGTTACAGCCTACAGTCATGACGCCCAACTCTGCCGGTGACATAAATAGTGGCACTTACCGCCGCCACTGTTTTACGAAGCCTACTGCTTAGCCACGCAAGCCTGCAACAGCCACCACAAAACGACTGTTTGGACGACACGAAGGGACAGGTGGACAGTGAGGCCGCCACATAGCCACTTGTTCTACGTAACACCTCGACCGTCGTTGCCACCGTGTCTGCACTTGGCTCCTTGTGGCACCAAAGGTAGCTTTCGAACCCAGATGGCAGGCTCGTTGCCATCGTCTGATGCGGAAAGACACGTTCGTCAGCAACTTTCGCCACGGCGGCGCTTGTGGAGGCACAGGTCGATACCAGGAGCAGGTGACAATCCCATGCAAAAGGATGACGATGGCACACGTACAGATGACGTCCACCTCTCGATGTCAGCTGACTGTGACAGTGATGGAGAACCTTGCATAACGATCACGCCAGCGCTACCCCCTCTGTGGATGGTGTGACAAACAACATGCGGTGGGAGACAGTTGTCTATGTGTATCCCCATCAACATAGTACAACCACTCTCTCACAAGCGAAGACCCTATGGATACCAAACGCTCCCACGCCACAGCGACATACAGAGATGATGAAGAAGACGCGTTGGCGATCCTATTGAGGTCGATGCACCCAATTAGCCCCACCCATCAATGACTTTCAAGTGGCCCCCCTGTGGTCAGACAGGGTGGGGTAAGTCATCCATTCAGTAAACTCTTTCCTCTCTCAGTGATGGTAGGTCAACTTTTTGCGACCCCACGAAAAATATGCAGAGTGGCCACAGTCAATACTAATATTATTCCCAGTGCAGTGAAGATACGATTATTCCAAAAAATGGTTCAAATGGCTCTGGGCACTTTGGGACTTAACTTCTGAGGTCATCAGTCCCATAGAACTTAGAACGACTTAAACCTAACTAACCTAAGGACATCACACACATTCATGCCTGAGGCAGGATTCGCACCTGCGACCATAGCGGTCACGCGGTTCCAGACTGTAGCGCCTAGAACCGCTCGGTCACCCAGGCCGGCGATTATTCCAATACGTGATTCGCGCGTCAGATGTCGACATTGCTCTATTGTAAGAGGTGCATATTGTGACGATTCCGGTCATTTACGGATACATCTTGTATCACGCTGTTAGTGATCAGGCTGGGTGTGATGTGACGATCGACGTGCGAGAGGGCACCATAGACGTGACCTACTCCCATATGCAAGGGGCATGGCCGTTATCTGACTCGGAATTCGCATAATCAAGCTGGATGCTCTGTCGGGCACATCTCACCAGCTTCTCCGTCCTGTTTTTATTCTGTAGACATCACTTCCCTATGTCTTGAATACATTATAAAAAAATGTTCAAATGTGTGTGAAATCATATGGGACTTAACTGCTAGGGTCATCAGTCCCTAAGCTTACACACTAATTAACCTAAATTATCCTAAGGACAAACACACACACCTACACACACACACACACACACACACACACACACACACACACACACACACATGCCCGAGGGAGGACTCGAACCTCCGCTGGGACCAGCCGCACAGTCCATGACTGCAGCGCCCAGACCGCTCGGCTAATCCCGCGCGGCAATACACTATAGTTTCAGGCGACTTTCTGTGCTACATTTGAAAGACCAACATCCCAACTACTCACTGGCCCGAACCCTATGTAAAGTCGTGGAAGAACACCACCTTATTGACGCATGGGACGAGATCCTTTAGGACTCTCGAGCTCACACATATCTCACACGACATTCTCCAAGGAGCACATGCCGCGTCTACCTCTCCAACACTCTCCAGTACGGAGTTCTCGCCGCAGAAAAATGGGCACTCGCCTTTTCCGGCAACTGCGCGCACCTAAGCTCTCTCCTACTTCCACTGCAGTCAGCCTGGTGCAGCTGTCGGACATGGAAACTTAGCACGTCCCTCCTTTGCGACCCAATTTGTTGACAGCGCGTTGTAGCAGTGTGGACTTCCTGTGAACGCTGTCTTCCCAGGAGGGCTTCTACACTGATGTGGTGGCTCAACTGCACCAAAACAATGATAACGACGGAGCTGGTCCAATGCGAGGAAGAATAGACTATGTGGCTCCTTGGCACCACGCATTTTTACTACACCTTGCTCGACAAGCAACCTCCTCATATGTCTGTGGAAGCAGAAGAAACTAACGATCAAAGTCCGAAAACAATTTATTGGACTGTTCAATTAACCAAAACAAATTCCCCAAGTATAACACCAACACAAAACAGTGATCCGTCTCCGAATCACAACTACATACAAGAATAATACAGAAAACAACTGAAATAATTTCCTTCTAGTTTCCTCAAGAGACTTCTCCGATATACCAAGCCTAATCCAGAGATCAGTGAGAAGATCCAAGCCGGGCTGCCGGGGTGGCAGCTATCGACGTCTGCTGGCGGTCGATGAAATACCGATGTGCGGCCGAGCGCCGGCCTTTATAGCGCTTCGGCAGATGAGTACCTCGAAACTATTTTCCATCACGTGGTTTGACGTATGAGAATAGTTCTGGGATCTGCAGCGACCTCTTCCTTATGTTTATATGGGCTTGTAGTGGCCCCTGGTGGCCGCTGGTGTCTTCGCTGTGGTGTTGTTGTTGTTATGGCCGTTCATCAATATTGCCTGTCAGTTGTGTAGTGCTTCGATGTGCCTGCGAAGCGGGCAACCCGCGGCTGCAGGCTGTCAGTTTAGTTGCTGATACTCTAGGCGCCGTGATGTCTGGTGGAGAAGGCCACAGCACCTCCATCACCTGAAACGCAGAGGGAACGACAATGCATTAATACCGGACTTTTTTCAGTGACACGCGATAAGCAACAGTGTACAAGAATGGTGGTGAGAACAAGCAAACAGTACATCGCACCTAGGGAAACACTATATATGCTCCAAAACACGTCTGACCATCGTCGTCATCGTCGCCGCCGTTAACAACTTATCACCACCCTCCTCAAGCAAGACAATACACAATGGAATATTGTTTCCACCTTTGCTGACCACTATCGGTAATTTTACGACGACAGACGCGCAAACGATGTGACAACTGAGGACATTCTCCAACACCTCACACATACTCTCGACGCTGCAGAGGCAATATGTTTGGTGGTGGCAGTTACTACAGACAAGGTGGCGGATGCAATTGCCATAAGCGTGACGAACAAACCGCCAGCCCCAGACGGCCTTCCAGTTGAATTCTATCCAGCGTTCCGTGATGCAGAAGTGAACCGAAATGTGTCAGGAGCTGCTCACTCCCAACTACCAAGTGCCAACGACCATGAGTGGCATTTTAATTTCGGCACGTAAACTGTCTTGAGGTCCTGAGATCACAAATTTTCGCCACCTTACTCTTCTATGTGCGCCTATTAGTGGCACATATACACGGTACTAACCACAATCCTTCCACTGGAGCAGACTTTGCAAGCACGTGGTGCTAACCTACAAACTGCCACAGGCGAATCTCGGGATCTCATTGCGCTCGACACCTACTGCCGCCTCTGTGCAGCACTTGTATTAAATGACTTTAATAGTGCTTTTGATAGGGCCTGACACCAGTTCCAGCGTCGATGCATATTTGGTTTCCCATGCCATTCGTCGACACCTTGAGATGCCTGCTTGCCAGTAGCACATCAAGTATTCAAGTCAATGGACAAGAGGGTGAATAGATTTAAAGACGACTTTTGTCAGACAGGGATGCCCCATGTATAATGTGCTGTCATCCATCGCCCGCTAACACCTTATTGGGGGCCTCTTACCACGCCTTAAGGGTCTCATCCTCCATGGCCATACCTTCTGTTGCCAGGCATATGCAGACGACCTCCTGCTGCTCATACTGACACCAACGGAAACACATAACGCCATCACATGGATTCTGCAGTATGGAACAAGCTCCAGAAGCATCAGTGATTATGGACGTAGGTCGTGGGCTCTAAGGCGAAGGCCACTGCCACTGCCTACAGTGAACAAACTCCGTTACCCAGGCATCACACTTAATGGACGTACCCACCATATGGCAGTATACGCCTACCAACATTTGTTTCAGCTTATATGAGCACATATCCAACACAACCTCCACCACAGCCTGAATGCAATCCAGCGAGAGGCCTGTGTCAACACCTAGCTGGCGGCCAAGATGGTAGACGTAGCCCAAATCTTCCCTCTGCCAATTGCCCTATGACGACAATTCCAGGAGGCCATTGAGTACTTTGCATTGGCAGGAACGACCTTTAATCCGCTGTGACACCCTCGCCCTCCCCACTTCAGCAGGAGGACTCGATCTCGTTCATGTTGGAGCCAGAACAACCGCTTTATACTCAGACTACTATGATCAGGCGTTCGCATGTGCTTCCACGTCCCATACACGCAGCCACTTGGATGGTTCAAATGGCTCTGAGTAGTATGGGACTTAACTGCTGTGGTCATCAGTCCCCTAGAACTTAGAACTACTTAAACCTAACGAACCTAAAGACATCACACACATCCATGCCCGAGGCAGGATTCGAACCTGCGACCGTAGCAGTCACGCGGTTCCAGACTGTAGCGCCTAGAACCGCAAAGCCACTTCGGCCGGCAGAGCAGCCTCTTGGAGATTCTTATGCCGGCTTCCCCTGCCTCACCAGTCATTGTGGCCCACATGACCCAACACTTTCCCACATATTGACCTATTGTGTCAAACTCAGCTACCTGCGTGTCGCCCTTCCAACCACATGCGGACCACAAGCAAAAAGTTTTTACAAGTTGTTTTTGTGACACACCCGCTGCAATATGTTGGAGAACGTCCGTCCAGATGTATGTTTTGGGCACCTTTGTGGAAGAACGTTCCTGTACAATTCACAACAACTGATGCATGAGCCATATGGTAATGCATCATTAAGATAAATACCCAACAAACCATCGACTCCACTGTACTGGACTGGTCAAATCACAGTTATATACTTGGTTGCCACAACGATAATAGTGATGAACATTGTCTCACATTTGCGTCCACGCACGATGTACGGCAACTTTTGCAACGGATACTTCACACCCTGCCTTAGTCAATGACTGTCAGTCCACTATTCCTTCTTCTTCCGGAGGACACATTTTCCACTTACTAAGCACTGTGCTTTAACATGGTTCAAGGGACTGACGATTGCATATCTCACCAGCCATGTGGCGCATTCCACTTTAGATTTTCGGTATTATGTTATAGATGCTCACATCGCACTTGAACGAACTCCATACTACCACTGACAGTTTGCTAATTATATACACAGTGTAATTTATGACCACCCTCAGTTGGGATGTAACCGACATTCGATATTCGTGACACCTCAAGGCATCCTTGGTATGGTGTAACAGCCTAGTCACAGCCAGTGAAGAGGAGATGCACTCGACGAAGTCCGCTCAACATCTTCCAACTTATCTTTGTTTTCTCCTTTTTTTGTCCCAGTGTTTTATGAGCCTTGAGGTATTGGGTAAGTGTACCTTTACAGTGATTTTATTTATTTATAAGTTTTTCAAATTTTATTATACATATGCAGTTGCAGTCTGAGTGATATGGGACCCTTGATATGTCTAGATGCGACTCTGACAGGTGACACGAAAGCATTGTGTCGTGTGGTGTAAAAATGGTTGAAATGGGTCTGAGCGTTATGGGACTTAACATCTGAGGTCATCAGTCCCCTAGACTTAGAACTACTTAAACCTAACCAACCTAAGGACATCACACAGGTTCGTGCCCGAGGCAGGATTCGAACCTGCGACCATTGCAACAGCGTGGTTCCAGACTGAAACGCCTAGAACCGCTCGGCCACAACGGCCGGCCATGTGGTGTAATTGCGTGAGTTGTGTTGTACAAGTTCAGTAAGATTACAATAAAACTAGTTACTTATTCTTAACGTAACATGATGTTTTATTTAATCACTGCTTTTCCCGACTAGTGACCGTTGTTTTGTTAAAGAAATATCCACCTGGGAACGTGTAGCAATGTTGTCTGTCAAGCAGTGTAAATGGAACTAAGTTCGTTCACAGAAGTAATAATATACAACCAGCAAACATTCTAAATGTATGTTGTTGTTGTTGTTGTTGTGGTCTTCAGTCCTGAGACTGGTTTGATGCAGCTCTCCATGCTACTATATCCTGTGCAAGCTTCTTCATCTCCCAGTACCTACTGCAACCTACATCCTTCTGAATCTGCTTAGTGTATTCATCTCTTGGTCTCCCTCTACGATTTTTACCCTCCACGCTGCCCTCCAATACTAAATTGGTGATCCTTTGATGCCTCAGAACATGTCCTACCAACCGATCCTTTCTTCTAGTCAAGTTGCGCCACAAGCTTCTCTTCTCCCCAATCCTATTCAATACTTCATTAGTTATGTGATCTACCCATCTAATCTTCAGCATTCTTCTGTAGCAAATGTATGATAAGTAATCTAAACTAAAAGAGTTATGATTTTCAGTAATTTCAGTGCTGTTTGAACAGTCCCCAGGTGTACTGCCGGTCCATAGTGTCCAACAGGCACAATATTTCGGCAATCAGACATGTCGCCATCATCAGGTGCGCTAGCGAACTGAGCTCCTGAGGGCGGGCGGCCATCTTAAATCCCCTCCCCTTGCGAGGCGTTCTCTCCACGCCCGCGGTCGCGCGTCGGCGGTCGCTGAGACGCTGGCGTCGGCGTCTGTGGTGGCGTCGGTGTAATTGCCTCGTCCGCCCTGGTCGCCCGTTAGTCTGCTTTGCTGAGCGTCTTTTTAATTAGACTCAGTGCTGGTTCCCATGCCCTGCTGGGGTTGTAGCCGCAATCTCGGTTGATGAGACCCTCCCTGGTACGAATTTCGATAGCCTCTCTAACGACGCTGTCCATGTATTCAGGTGTCTGTGCCAAGACCCTGGTATGTTGGTAGCCCATTTCGTGATTTTCGGACAAACAGTGCTCTGCGACCGCCGAGATGTTGGTGTACCCAAGTCGAGTGTGCCTCTGATATTCTCGGCAACGATCTTCGATGGTGTGCACTGTCTGTCCAATATAAGCCTTCCCACATTGACACGGAATCTGGTATATGCCGGCCTTCCGCAAACCGAGATCGTCTTTGGCGCTTCCCAATAATGCTCGTGTTTTATTTGGTGGGCAAAAGATAGTTTTTACTCGGTGTTTCCTCAATATTCGTGCTATTATCCCTGAATGTGCGCCAGTTTACGGTATATAGGCAGTGGCTATCTCTTTCTCCGTGGCTTCTTCCGTCTCCACACGCTGTACTGTAGAAGTGGGGCGGAGAGCGCGTCTGATCTGCCATTCCGAGTACCCGTGTTTCCGGAATACAGTTTTGAGGTGTTCCAGCGCTTGGCGCAGACTCTCTGCGTCAGATATGGTGTGCGCCCTGTGCACCAGTGTTTTTAGCACCCCATTCCTCTGCGCAGGGTGGTGGCAGCTATCCGCATGCAAATACAGGTCGGTGTGCGTTTTCTTCCTTTATACCTCGTGGCCCAAGGTGCCATCCGCTTTTCTTTTGACCATGACGTCCAGGATGGTAACCTTCCTTCTGCTTCAGTCTCCGTAGTGAATTTGATGTTCGGATGTATGGAGTTCAGGTGTGTAAGGATGTCAAGGAGCTTGCCCCTTCCATGGGGCCAGATCACGAACGTGTCATCCACATAACGTAGAAAACAAACAGGTTTCCATTTGGATGACGCCAAAGCTTCCTCCTCGAAGTACTCCATCTAGAAATTGGCCACCACAGGCGAGAGTGGGCTCCCCATTGCGACTCCTTCTGTTTGTTCATAGTATTCTCCATTAAAGAGAAAATACGTGGAGGTCAGAACGTTCTTGAAAAGGTCGGTCATCTTCTCGTCAAATTTAAAAGATTCTTTGCTAGTTACATATCGTTTATCGAATTTAACGCTACTGTTATTCGAGGTGACAACACTTTTCTTTATGCAAAATGAACAGTTTTGTCACACAATACCACACGTACACAACACTAATGTATTTTTCTGTCAAAAAATGTCATAAAAGTTGTTACGAAATAACCAGGCTTCATACGCCAGCAGATAAGAATTTATATGTATGATTTTGTTTGCATTCATAGAAGTTCAATGTATTCACATTCTAACTGGAATTAATTACTTCGGAGTTTGTCCTCGGCCACCAGTACACAATTACTATCGCAATTATGACCAGCAACATTTATGTCTGTATAGAATATCAATTTAAAACTGCCGCAGTAATATTTCACTAATATGGCTGCTAACATAAGACGATCACTTATCGACTCTGGTTCAGGCTGTGTTTTACTGCTAATAAACCTTCACTATGTGCATTAACATTTGAAAATATTTCTCAATGTTGACGGCTCAGTATTGACCAATTACTAATAAAAAGAGCTGTAGATCGATAGCGCCAATGGCTGTGCTCTTTTGTAGCTGAGCAGAAAACTTGACATTTATATAGGATGGGAATTACGATGAAATAAAACTCCAATCAAAGATCACTCATTTCAATAAGACATAGACTCTATTTTCAAATGTTGGTTAGCAACATAATACAGTTTTTTACAGTCCTGTGTGTTACAAGATATGAGTCACATCCTCTGAGTACAACAGTTCCACAAGAAGACGGATTTTTCTAGAAAAATCATAGATAATAAAAGATTGAGATTTTCATTACCTTTTTACATGGGTGTTGTCTGAGGTATAACTTTTTACCGAATAGTAAAGTATGTCATTGACAATAATTATTTATTATTTTACTAACGATGAAGTCCGTTTTATCAGTATCACGAGAATAGAATCAAAGTTCAGCCACATTCCACGTACAGTGCTGTCGTGACAATTATTTTGAATAAAATATAGGCGTGGATATTGCAGCATCCTGTCTGATCACCTGCAGCCATTTATGTCCATTGATAATTCCGACGGACTTGGTCAATTCCAGCAGGATCATGCGACACTCCACACGCCCAGAATTGCTACTGAATGGCTCCAGAGACACTCTTCTGTGTTTAAACACTTCCGGTGGCGACCAGACTCCCCAGACATGAACATTATTGAGCATATCTGTGATGTCTTGCAACGTGCTGTTCAGAAGAGACCTCCAGCCTCACGTACTCTTAAGGATTTATGGACAGCGCTGCAGGATTCATGGTGTCAATTCACTTCAGCACTACTTTAGACATTAGTCAAGTCCATGCCACGTCACGTTGCGGCACTTCTGCGTGCTCGCGAAGGCCCTACACGATGTTAGGCAGGTGTACCAGATTGTTTGGCTCTTCACTGTAATTAAGGCATGGCCTTGCCGCAGTGGTAACCTGGTTACGGGCAGTCTAACAACCCTACCACAACAAAGGTCAAAAATTAATTATGATTGTAGTGTTGCTCACGCTGCTAAATATTGCATTTTCGGGCAACAACAAAGTTATATTGTGTGGCAGGTGTCATTAGAGCACAGTTAATAAAGTTATTTCTTGAAATAATGGATAAACTAGGCACTCATCTTTTCGTGTTTCCCACGCTGGTCTCGTTGTGAACTCATGGCTCAATCGTCGAAAATCTAGGTAGTGATGATTCCAAGCTCGGATGCAAAGAGGCCTAGGTGTTATTGTGCGATATTCAAAAAGTTTTATAGATGTGTTTCATAAACCATTCTTGAAGATTAAACTTTTGCAAGTTAGGACAATGGTGATGTAAAAAAGTAATCAGCACTCCGAATTTAAGTTACACTTCTTTTTTATTACTTTTGGTGCAATATCATGTAACTCGTTCCAAGACATCACTTCATAATATAAAACATACTTGAAAATATCTTCCTCACTGTTAAAGTTCACATTTCATAAACTGACTACAATTTGCGTCTTTTTAACATGACTACCAAAGCTTGACTCTCTAATAACTGCTTACGCGCCAAAAAATCTGAGTTACAAGTACGTCAATGATCATAGTGACAAAAGAAAGAATACACATAAGAATAATATCATTGCAATGTATACATATCGATGTATCGAAGTACCTCTACATTAATGAAATCAAATCTGAATGTTGTCACAGAAATATCTTAACAATTTTACAGAAACACGGTAGAATACTGCTGGTATTGAGAGGTTGAGGTGAGGTGCCGTAATGGTTACGTAATTCAAGTACCATTCCAACAGGTCGCCAGCGTTAAGCGGTGTCAGGTACTTGGATGAGTCACTGCTCAGATCTGCCGAGCGCTGTTGGCAAGCGGGGTGCACTCAGCCCTTGCGAGGCCAATTGAAGGGTTGCTTGGCTGAGAAGTAGCGGCTCCGGCCATGAAAACTGACAGCAGCCGGAAGACCGATGTGCTGACCACATGCCCCTCCATATCCGCATCGTGAGCACGACATGAGGACCAGTCGGTACCGTTGGGCATTCTGAGATCTTCTCGTTTAGTTTTACGTGATATTAAAGCACAGTAGCGACGGATGTCAAGTGTGCTCTGTAATTACGGTATAGAAGGAAACTACGTAGATAAGCCATTGGTTTAATGTGGAACCGATTTATGCAGGAAAAAAATTAGTTCCAATTTTGTCCGCAAGGTGAAAATTTGGCGCAGTACAGCATCCTGTCACCGTCTCCGGTATTAATATTGAGTAAAACGTGTGTAGCCGGTGGTTAATAATAAAATCGAGATTACGATTTTCTCACGTGTTTCACCTTTTCTGCCCACATCCCTTTCCTGATACAGGAAAATTACTATGCGCCCTTCTTGCATTGCGCCTAGTAAGAGGTCCATGACTGAGGAATTTGTTGCTAGCGCACTTGAGCAGATGTAATTTCCATGGATTGCTCACGCGCTGCCTGCGATATGTAAGCTATAAGAGAATCTCAGACCAGAGAGCAGTGTTGTATGCAGTAGGAACTGTGTGGCAGTAGGAGTTAGTAGTTGCTAGCGAGCAGTCGTGTGTATGGAGTTGGCTGGGCCGGTCGTGGGGAGCGATGGCGGAGCCTGAGCGATATACTATAAGGTAAAAGCAGCCTTGCGCATATGTAGTATTGTAATATCAAGTCCCATCTAAATGTTATTCAAAAAATCTCTTAGTAATAATCTTTCTTATAAAAATTAACTTTTGACAATCATTCATCTCAATTTAAAGAATTTACTAATTTCTCCAATCCATGGTGATCCCGACTATTGTAAAGAAAAATTCAGTTGTTCTTTTTATACATGACAAATCTATCGGCCAGCATTGCACTGGGCTGTGCCAAAAAAATTTCTTGTAGGAGCAGATATATACGCGTTATCCGGCGACCTTATTGAGGTAAGAATTTTCAATTTATTCAGTATTATGTTTCAGGGCCATGACGCAGCACTGCTGACGTCCTAAATTTACCAGTTTAATTCACAGTCAATTATTGAAAGGTTATCTATGAGTCACATTTTTTTATTAGGAGATTAGTTACATTTTATTGTTCCAGGGTTACGAAATTTATGTGTTGGGAGGTTACACTAAATGTCAATGTTATAGTTATATTTTTTATCTGTTGGGAGGTTACAACCTAGTGGCCAAAATTGGAATTATTCTTTTTCCAGCGTAAATCGGTTCCGAATTAACGCATTTAATAAGTTGCACTGCCCATAGTTGTAGCCCACACAGATACCTCTGTGAGTAGCTGCACTTTAGTTATAGCCACCCTGTACTTAACCTGAAGCCTACGCTACGTTGATACCAGAATATCTTTCCACTCTGTTCCGGCCCTGTGCGTGTTACTGTTTAAGACGATTCCGGCTTTGTTAATAAGTACTGATTTGAGCTTACGTTACTCGACGTCGTAATTCTCACTTCCACTTGCTTTCAGTCAATAAATTCGCGCTGATCCTGGTAACAACCGCTACAAGATTCGTGGCAATGACTTCCAGAATGACAGCCACCATATCAGCTAGCGTTGCCGACTTTTAACCCACAGATGGGTGTATACTAAATAAACTAATAATTTTCTTTCTTAATGCAGTTGTTAATGGCTTCGTAATTGTGTTTATTAGTCATAGCATTCGACTACTAGTATCAAATTTATTCATTGGCCCGCTTGATATAACACTGGAAACGGGCTTCCAGTCCATTAGGGGACGCCAACGACTGTTTACTCCATCAGACATTTTAGCATGAAAGCGTTACTAGTTCTGTTTATCTTCCATAATTAACTTCTGATGATGTTGTGGTCAAAATGTTTTTTGGCGAATGCGTAACTGACAGATCTTGCGTTGCGCTCTCGTAATTGCAGGCAGCACGTCATTATTCGGGTGAGTAATCATATGCTGCGTGCTTATGAATTTTAATCTGTGTTGCCACATTGCGCTATTGACCTCGTTCGTTTGTTAGCCTTCATTTGACGTCAATCAGTCGTTTCACGTAAATCGTGTGCGAAAATCGGTGTTTGAAGACACCGAAAAGTGCATTCGTTTTTAAGGTCGTAATGAAGGATTTAGCGCTGGAATAATGATACCCACAGGGGGTCGGTATTCCCCGATACGACGCAGCGCTCGATACACTATCGAATCTGCTCGAACAGTTGCATGAAAACTGACCCGTGTGGCGCGAATGCAAGAGAAACGCGAGGAACTACGAACTAACCACAACAACAACTGCATAAAATTTGAGAGTTTCGCGAAACACGCGAGGAAGTACCATCAAATCCTACCACCATACAAACTCATATTTGGGCTAATTTCGAGTAAGAGTCCTCATATACACTGAATAGCCAAAGAAACTGGTACACCTGCCTAATATCTGGCAGGGCCCCCGCGAGCACGCAGAAGTACCACAACACGCCGCGGCATGGACTCGACTAAAATCTGAACTAGTGCTGGTGAGAAATGACACCATGAATCCTGCGGAGAACTCTTTTGAACAGCACGTTGCAAGGCATCCCAGATATGGTCAATAATGTTCATGTCCGGGGAGATCGGTGGCCAGCGAAAATGGTTACACTCCGAAGAGCGTTCCTGGAGCCACTCTGTAGCAATTCTGGACGTGTGCGGTATCGCATTGTCCTGCTGGAACTACCCAAGTCTGTCGGAATGCACAGTGGACATGAATGGATGCAGGTGATCAGACAGGATGCTTACGTACGTGTCACCTGTCAGAGTCGTATCTAGACGTATCAGGGGTCCCATACCTTTCTAACTGCACTCGCCCCACACCATTACAGAGCCTTTACCAGCTTGAACAGTCCCCTCCTGACATGCAGGGCCCATGGATTCATGAGGTTGTCTCCATATCCTACACGTCCATCCACTCGATACAACATGAAACGAGACTCGTCCGATCAGCCAGTATGTTTCCAGTCATCAACAGTCCAATGCTGGTGTTGACGGGCTCAGTCGACACGTAAAGCTTTGTGTCGTGCAGTCATAAAGGGTACACGAATCGGCATTCGGCTCCAAAAGCCCATATCGATGATGTTTCGTTGAATGGATCGTTCCACGCGGACAGTTGTTGGTGGCCCAGTACTGAAATCTGCAGCAGTATGCGAAAGGGTGGATCTTCTATCACGTTGAACGACTCTCTTCAGTCGCCATTGGTCCCGTTCTTGCAGGATCTTTTTCCGACCGCATCGATGCAGAAGATTTGATGTTTTACTCGATCCCTGATATTCACGATACACTCGTGAGGTGATCGTACGGGAAAAACCCCACTTCATCGCTACCTCGGAGATGGTCTGTCACATTGCTCGTGCGCCGACTATAACACCACGTTCAAACTCACTTACATCTCGATAACCTGCCATTGTTGTTATTGTTGTGGTCTTCAGTCCTGAGACTGGTTTGATGCAGCTCTCCATGCTACTCTATCCTGTGCAAGCTTCTTCATCTCCCAGTACCTACTGCAACCTACATCATCCTGAATCTGCTTCGTATATTCATCTCTTGGTCTCCCTCTATGATTTTTACCCTCCACGCTGCCCTCCAATGCTAAATTTGTGGTCCCTTGATGCCTCAGAACATGCCCTACGAACCGGTCCCTTCTTCTTGTCAAGTTGTGCCACAAATTCCTCTTGTCCCATATTCTATTGAATAACTCCTCATTAGTTACGTGATCTACCCATCTAATCTTCATCATTCTTCTGTAGCACCACATTTCGAAAGTTTCTATTCTCTTCTTGTCCAAACTATTTGTCGTCCATTTTTCACTTCCATACATGGCTACACTCCATACAAATACTTTCAGAAAGGACTTCCTGACACTTAAATCTATACTCGATGTTAACAAATTTCTCTTCTTCAGAAACGCTTTCCTTGCCATTGCCAGTCTACATTTTATATCCTCTCTACTTCGACCATCATCAGTTATTTTGCTCCCCAAATAGCAAAACTCCTTTACTACTTTAAGTGTCTCATTTCCTAATCTAATTCCCTCAGCATCATCCGACTTAATTCGACTACATTCCACGATCCTTGTTTTGCTTTTGTTGATGTTCATCTTATATCATCCTTTCGAGACACTGTCCATTCCGTTCAACTGCTCTTCCAAGTCCTTTGCTGTCTCTGACAGAATTGCAATGTCGTCGCCAAACCTCAAAGTTTTTATTTCTTCTCCATGGATTTTAATACCTACTCCGAATTTTTCTTTTGTTTCCTTCACAGCTTGCTCAATATACAGATTGAATAACATCGGGGAGAGGCTACAACCCTGTTTCACTCCCTTCCCAACCACTGCTTCCCTTTCATGCCCCTCGACTCTTATAACTGCCATCTGGTTTCTGTACAAATTGTAAATAGCCCTTCGCTCCCTGTGTTTTTCCCCTGCCAGCTTTAGAATTTGAAAGAGAGTATTCCAGTCAACTTTGTCAAAAGCTTTCTCTAAGTCTACAAAAGCTAGAAACGTAGGTTTGCCTTTCCTTAATCTTTCTTCTAAGATAAGTCGTAAGGTCAGCATTTCCTCACATGTTCCAACATTTCTACGGAGTCCAAACTGATCTTCCCCGAGGTCGACTTCTACGAGTTTTTCTATTCGTCTGTAAAGAATTCGCGTTAGTATTTTGCTGCTGTGACTTATTATAGTGATAGTTCGGTAATTTTCACATTTGTCAACACCTGATTTCTTTGATATTGGAATTATTATATTCTTCTTGAAGTCTGAGGGTATTTCGCCTGTCTCATATATCTTGCTCACTAGATGGTAGAGTTTTGTCAGGACTGGCTCTCCCAAGGCTGTCAGTAGTTCTAATGGAATGTTGTCTACTCCCGGGGCCTTGTTTCGACTTAGGTCTTTCAGTGCTCTGTCAAACTCTTCACGCAGTATCATATCTCCCATTTCATCTTCATCTACATCCTATTCCATTTCCATAATATTGTCCTCAAGTACATCGCCCTTGTATAGACCCTCTATATACTCCTTCCACCTGTCTGTCTTCCCTTCTTTGCTTAGAACTGGGATTCCATCTGAGCTCTTGATATTCATACAAGGTCTTTCTCCAAAGGTCTCTTTAATTTTCCTGTAGGCAGTATCTATCTGACCCCTAGTGAGATAAACCTCTACATTCTTACATTTGTCCTCTAGCCATCTCTGCTTATCAGTTGTACACTTCCTGTCGATCTCATTTTTGAGACGTTTGTATTCCTTTTAGCTTGTTTCATTTATTGAATTTTTATATTTTCTCCTTTCATCAATTAAATTCAATATTTCTTCTGTTACCCAAGGATTTCTACCAGCCCTCGCCGTTTTATGTACTTGATCGTCTCCTGCCTTCACTACTTCATCCCTCAAAGCAACCTAATCTTCTTCTACTGTATTTCTTTCCCTCATTTCAGTCAATTGTTCCCTTATGCTCCCCCTGAAACTCTGTACAACCTCTGGTTCTTTCAGTTTATCCAGGTCCCATCTCCTTAAATTCCCACCTTTTTGCAGTTACTTCAGTTTTAATCTACAGTTCATAACCAATAGATTGTGATCAGAGTCCACATCTGTCCCTGGAAATGTATTACAATTTAAAACCTGGTTCCTATATCTCTGTCTTACCATTATATAATATATCTGATACCTTTCAGTATCTCCAGGGTTCTTCCATGTATACAATCTTCTTTCATGATCCTTGAACCAAGTGTTAGCTGTGATTAATTTATGCTCTGTGCAAAATTCTACCAGACGGCTTCCTCTTTCATTTCTTACCCCCAATCCGTATTCACCTACTATGTTTCCTTCTCTCCCTTCTCCTACTCTCGAATTCCAGTCACCCATGACTATTAAATTTTCGTCTCCCTTCACAATCTGAATAATTTCTTTTATCTCATCATACATTCCATCAATTTCTTCATCATCTGCAGAGCTAGTTGGCATATAAACTTGTACTACTATAGTAGGCGTGTGCTTCGTGTCTATCTTGGCCACAATAATGCGTTCACTATGCTGTTTGTAGTAGCTTACCCGCACTCCTATTTTTTTTATTCATTGTTAAGCCGACTCCTGCATTACCCCTATTTGATTTTGTATTTCTAACCCTATATTCACCTGACCTGCCATTTTATCAGCAGTAACCGATCTAATAACTGCGCCAGACACTTGTCTTATACAGGTGTTGCCGACTTCAGCGCCATATTCAGCTTGTTTACACGTCCGTATTTGAATACGCATGCCTATACCAGTATTTTTGGCGCTTCAGTGTAGTACTGGTATGTACGGGTGCATAAACGTTGATGTTGGTGTTCGTGTAAAGGTAATGGGTAAAGGCGGAAATATTGTTCACCACAAAATAATGCTTGTTTCAACCCAATACAATATTTTATTTGTTTGTGAGAGACTTTAATGAATCCTCAAATAATGGCACTAGACACTATGAAACTTCAACAAAAGCCCGTACCGAGCTACTGAGCGTCTATCCTGCAAAGTCTTCCACTGGAGTTTATCTATCATCTCCGTAACGCTTTCGCGATTACTAAATGATCCTGTAACGAAGCGCGGTGCTCTCCGTTGGATCTTCTCTATCTGTTCTATCAACCCTATCTGGTACGGATCCCACACTGGTGAGCAATATTCAAGCAGTGGGCGAACAAGTGTACTGTAACCTACTTCCTTTGTTTTTGGATTGCATTTCCTTAGGATTCTTCCAATGAATCTCAGTCTGGCGTCTGCTTTACCGATGATCAACTTTATATGATCATTCCATTTCAAATCACTCCTAATGCGTACTCCCAGATAATTTATGGAATTAACTGCTTCCAGTTGCTGCCCTGCTGTATTGTAGCTAAATGATAAGGGATCTTTCTTTCTATGTATTCGCAGCACATTACACTTGTCTACATTCAGATTCAATTGACATTCCCTGCACCATGCGTCAATACGTTGCAGATCCTCGTGCATTTCAGTACTTACAATTTTCAGTTGTTACAACCTCTCAATATACTACAGCATCATCCGCAAAAAGCCTCAGTGAACTTCCGATGTTATCCACAAGGTCGTTTATGTATATTGTGAATAGCAACGGTCCTACGACACTCCCCTGCGGCACACCTGAAAACCACTCTTACTTCGGAAGACTTCTCTCCATTGAGAATGACATGCTGCGTTCCGTTATCTAGGAACTCTTCAGGGGTCTGATAGTCCATACGCTCTTACTTCTTTCTTATCTGTGGAAGTAGGGAAGAGAGTGCTGACATTGCGGACTTTGGTGGGACTTTTCCAACGCAGATAACGAACTGAATAACATTGACAAAGTATTCAATTATTCAGCAGTTATCAGTCAAAAAATCAACAGTGTCTTACGTCAATCGACGATTATCGCTCATCTTGATAATATCAACATATGAAGTGGTATTTAACATCCAAAGCTCATTGTGGCGGGTCGACGTGCAGAGAGAGAGAGAGAGTGCAAGGTGTTTAAAAAAGAATGACCTGATTTCAAAACTCTATACTTATTGGTAAAAACAAGCTACAAACATTGGATGAATTCCAAAATACAAGATAATGAAATTTAGGCTATGCTGTTACAAACGCTGTGTGTGCTCACCGCCAGCAGCACAAACGACATCTAGCTACATTCGTCATAAACTTTACACGAGGTAAAAGCGAGATGTACACAATTTCCTCCTCGTTTTCCCACAAAGACAAATCGCATGGGGTCATGTCTGGCGATCTTGGAGACCACGAATGCACCCTGTCCAGCGTTGATGCAGAATGTCACTGAATAAATGTCGTACGTTGATTTGCCAGTGTGGTGCAGCTCCGTCCTGTTGGGAAATGTAGCCATCAGATTCCTCCTGAAATTGTGGAAAAATCCAGTTCTGCAGCACCAGAAGATAGCTCATTCCAGACACTGTTTTTCTCAGTAAAGAAGTGAGTCTCCAAATGCGCACGTTACGTCGGTTTATTTTAGCGCTATCACGAAATGTTGTTTCATCACTGAGAATCGTGGTACAAATGTTTCGTCTTCCATGTCCTCTGGCAGAGCATAGCTAAAGTCAACCAGTTTCCTTTTATCACCAACCCGAAGAGCTCTGTATTGTATATAGATCAAAGGACACCTTAACACTCTGTAGGCAGTCATAAGAAACACTGCTTGCGCGCCGAGTTGACTTTCGTGGACTCTCCTCAAGCCTTTTCCGAGTCCTTTCCACTACGTCATCAGAATTACGAGGTCGCCCTGAGCTCTTACCTTTGCGCAAGCAATCTGTCTCTTTAAACTGACGATACCAACGACGAATGTTTTTGGGTACAATCGCATCAGTCCAAAATGCCAACGAAAAGCATGCTGGATCGAAATTACTGACTCATTCTTTGTAAACTGCAGCAAGTACTTTGAGCGGGCGCTATCCTATTTCTGACCAACTGTAAACTGAGAAGACACGTTGACTGACATCTAACGGCGATTTTCTGGAAGTCTAGGCCACCCCCATTCAAACAGTATACGCTTCCTTCGCGCCATGTCCCATGTTTCGTCATTATTACCGTCCAAAATCAGTTCGTCCTTTTTGAAACCTCCTGTATTTTCTCATCGTTTCCGTCAATCGACCTGTCCATGTAACCGGTTCGGTCTTTTTACGCTCTTAGTAGCTTACTGGTGTTCACATCGGTTAATAAAATTATCCTGTTAAGGCCTTAACTTTACTATAATGTTGCAAACAGTTCCACCAATACTAACTAGGTCGATATAACCGTCGTCGCTTTATCCTAGCTGATTCTTGTTCAGTAAAACTAGCAGGCATTACTGGCGTAACTGTGATCAATAAATCTGCTCATAATGTCAAGCAATAACGTATATTTCGCATCTCAACATATGGTTGTTTTCGTTCGTTCCTAAGACAATCAGCGATATTAGCACATGTAACTAATCACTCGTGACTCGTAACTCTGAATTAACGTTACGTCAATGTAAAAAATTATGGCACCTCTTCAATTTTTAAAACTCTATATTACTTAAAGAGTATCTAATAGCCTTCCAAAATTGATCGTGGATGATACTACTGCCTTCAACGCCAAAAGTGCTTCAACGAAAATCATGTTTCGAAGATAGTCCACTTCCTTTTCCACAGACTCTCTCAGTTAACAATATATCTTTGGTTCAACAGCACTGTCTGGATAACATTTAACACCATTAGCCTCTAGCATAAACACTATTGCAACAAATGACTTCTCAAAACAGGTTTTAAATACCTATTAATAACATCTTCTGTTTTTATTCGTCCTTCATAATACATTTGTATCATCTATGTAATAAAAGAAACTCTGGTTGCTCGCACATATAAGTGCGACTGAATGCTATAAACTCAATGCTGTGAAGACAACCAGACAACATCTGATACATAAATTAAGATCCTACGAAGCTTTTACATCTTTTTTTCTTTCTACCATACAGCACAATATCTTTTTAAAAATAATCAAAGGCCGCTGTCCAAACGACGTCTTGAAGCTTGGCACGGTCGTCGGCTTTGTTCTTTTGATGCCCAGCTTTCAATGAAGCCACGCCTTGTTGCAGGAAGTCGGCGTCCGTTGATTTGGCTCATCGGACCCGTGTAACAGAAACAAGCAACAGCGCACAGTACACACTATTTCTAACACGAGGCTACACATTCCACAGATATACTAATGTTTGATATTATGACCCGATACAGCTTAACTACATTTCCTTTAATATGAGTATTACACACTTTGTCTATCCAGCGTTTATCGAACTGTGTCACTGAAGGTAGGTAGCGCTGGCCAAGGATGTGCTATATGCTCACATGAATATCAGCACAGCAGTTTTCTTTTGAGTCGTCATTCTTCTGGCTGGTTTGATGCGGCCCGCCACGAATTCCTGTGCTGTGGCAACCTCTTCATCGCAGCACTGCAATCTACGCACTAAATTATTTGCTGGATGTATTTCAATCTACGTCTTCCTTTACAGTTATTGCCTTCTACAGTTCCCTCTAGTACCGTGGAAGTCATTCCCTGATTTTTAACAGGTATCCTATCATCCTGTCCATTCTCCTTGTCAGTGTTCAGCACAGCATACTGTTGCGTATATCCGCATGAAGGCTTACTCTGGGTAGTTACCACTCCAACAGACTTGTTATGCTGACAAACATTGTCCAATAGAGATACAGCCTTAGATATACGAGGGTTGGAACTTTAATAGTTGCAATTATTTATTATGCCATGTATGATACTATGGATACAGTCCTCAACTGTATGCTTGCAGGCAATGCCCTTTTCCTCAGCTGAGCATATTTCCCAGCAAAAATAAACACAGTATCTTCCAATCCAGCCTTTTTTTCCGCCAATTCACAAGTGGGGGCGAGGAGCAGGAGAACTGGGGTCAAAGAGTGGGGGGCAGAATGTGGGGGTGGAGGGCAGCAGAATGTGGGGGACAAACCAACACCTTCGATCATAAATAAATTAAATAAATGAAGACACTACCTTACATCCTTCCTCTCCAGCAGCTCTGCATGAACTGAGTCTTCCTCCTGTCAATTTCCAAGAAGAGTGGGGAGGGGAAGTGGAGGTGGCAGGCAGTGGGAGATGAGCCTGGGAATTCCCCAGGATGGAGAAAACAGGCTCATAACTGAAATGGGTAGGGGTGACAAAAAAGTGTCCCTTTTCCAAAAGGGAAGAGGTGGGGGTTTCTCAGAAGGTCGTATTATGCCCAAGGGGTCATAAATCAACATCCAGGGGGTCATAAAGCACTCAGCAGAACAGTAGGTTAAGCGGAGGGGTGGTTTAATTGATCAATTTAATTAATTAGCACATCAATTTAAAATCAAAGTGTGTCAGAACTGGCTTCACCTCAGTACTTGTGTTATCTCCATTCAGCTAAATACGAGTTGGTGATGTGGGGTCTCTGACTCGGCATGCTTCATAGAATCCCCGCAGGTTTTCCCATTTCTTCTGATCCTGAGCTTCCTGTTGCCAACTGAATCCACTTGCCTTTCTCAAGTCTTTACCTTATCTGTCCGGTGGTCTTCCCATGAGTCTTTTTTCGTAAATTGGGTTCTAATCCAGTAATTGTTTTGACCATCTCGCATCCTTTCCTTCCATGGTATTTAGGACTACTCTTTCCATTATGCCACTGACGTTTGTTGTGTGCGTCTGACATCTGCTGATTTCTTTTGGTTTTTTATTGTGTAGCCCACCGTTGATCTTACCATTTCTGTTTGATCTGCGAGAGCGTGCTGAAAAGTAATGCCGCCGGATTTTTTATTCTGTTCTCAGTATCGATTGAGGTATTGCATGTCGTACATATCTCTCAGTCGACGCAGATTGCAACCCTCTGCTGCTAGCAGTAGCGTGTAACGTGAAGGTATGCGATGTAATTGTATCGATACGGGAGAGATCCTCCGAAAACTGTGAGCACGCATTCGAATAGTTCGTCCATATATGGAGCACGCTCTCCTTCAGCATGACAATCCCACACCGTACACGAGCGCTGCGATGTCTCCAACAATTCCGTGACTTGGGTTGGCTGTCACTGATAATCCGACTTAGTCCCGTTCCATTTTCATCTGTTTCCAAAACTTAAAAAACACGTTCGAGGACTTCATTTTGATAGTGATGAAGCGTTGCAAGCAGAGGCGAGGTTGTGGCTCCGAGAACAGAGTCAAACATTTTATAGTGATGATATCAATACGCTAGTGTCTGGTTGACGGAAATTTTTCGTCACCAGGATGTCTACGTTGAGAAATAAATATACAGGTCAACATAGTTGTATGGAGATAAACAGCGATTAATTTGCTTATAATCAATTATTCAAAATGACGGTCACAATCGCATTATTTATTTTGCCGCCAACCGGTTTCAACTCGCGATGGTGTCATCTTCAGGGCAATTTGCACCATTTGGTCGCTCGCTGGAGTCGTCACCCTGGCGGTGCACGGTTGTGATAGTTACCAACCGTGCACAGGTAGGGTGACGACTCCAGCGAGCGACCAAATGGTGCAAATTGCCCTGAAGATGACACCATCGCGAGTTGAAACCGGTTGGCGGCAAAATAAATAATGCGATTGTGACCGTCATTTTGAATAATTGATACAGGTATGCAGAATAAAGACACAGGATGTTAATAAAGTTTCTTTTATTTAAAAAATTTCACATAAAAAATTGGATGGCATTTCTTTTGAGCATGCCCTCGTAGTATGAGTTTTTCGACAATGAACTCACTTTAAGTCCATGTCTCACAGCAGTGTTATTGCTCGTAATACACATAGGTGAAGAACTGTTCCTTATGTCAACCGACATCTTGTGACGTATTAGAGCGTAATTTTTCCATATAAACCACTGTTGGGTGGATTACAAAACAAAAAGAAGTTACATGTGGTCAAACGAACAGAAAAGGGTCACAGCTATTGGTTTTATCTTCCACAAATTTTACATACATTTTTTCTCATAAGTAGAACACTCTCTTCTTGTTTGCAATGAAAAGAATAGCTTCTGCTACTTATTTAGGAAGTTATCTCGATCAGTTTGACGACAAATACGCGAGAACAGGCCTGCTCTCCGTAACAAGAAAACACCATTCTTTGGGCTTCCAACACAGATTTGTATCATTAATCCACTCCAGAAGTAGTTCAGTCTCTCATTCTCGAATACACAAATTAATGGCACTGGAGACGGTCAACATCCTGTCTGACATCAGTTTTTATTTCAAGTTTCTGTGATAGTGCTTCTGGAGTGGGTGTTGTCTTAATGTTTGGTGGTTTATTTCTTTCGATTTGATATGGATCACTTATTGTCTTTCAGAGATATCCGTATGTAGGCTTACTCTGGGAAGTTACCATGCCGACAATCTCCTTATACTGACAGTCGTTGTCCAATTGAGACACAGCCTGAGAAATACGTAGAAAAGAAGACGATGAATGAGTCCGAAAAACAGTGAACAATTTAACGGTCGCTTTTCTGAGAAACCTTTGCTTTTCAGCATATACGCAACGGTATTCTGCGTTGTGTATATGCTGAAATGCAGAGTTTTCTTGCAAAAGCGATCGTTAAATTGTTCACTGTTTTTTGCACTCATGCATCGTCTTCTTTTCAATGTACGAGGGTTGGAACTTAAACGGTGGAAACTATTTATATACAACTCGTACAAAATAGATAATTGTTTCAAAGTTTTACTGACCATCAAAGTAGTCACCAGCATTGTGCATAACCCGTTGCCAGCGATGTGGAAGTCGTAGGATACTCTTAGCAGTGCTAGTTGTGTTGACTGTTCGAGCGACTCGGTCTCTTGCCCGACGAATTCGTAGCGGTTCTTAAGCGAATGCGGTGAAGTGTTTCCTTCAGTTTAGAAATCGAGTTGAACTTACGAGGGCGTAAGTCAGGGAGTGCAGTAGGTGGTATAGCACTTAGCAGCCACATGAGGCAAACACATCAGTAACAGCTTGCACTGTACGTGCTTGAGAATTGTCCTTTGTGAAATGATGGTCAGGTCCTGCAGAAAGTATCATCACTTCTGTCTCTAAGCTGGTCGTAGGTTGTGTTCCAAAAATGAACAGTGTAGAGACACCTAGAGAGTTTTATCTTTGACAAGACGACAGTCGACAGTTAAGTTTTGTCCCTGACACGGATTATCTCTGCTCTTCACGTGTTACTTTGACCACGCCCCCTTCCCTACTGTATTTATATCGCTCTCGGACGTCCAACCGGTCAGTCAGCAAGACTCAGCGGAGGAGCGCCTCTGAAGATGTCCAGCGCAGTCCTGGACGAAATGTCAGGAACGGAAGAGAACAGAAGCAGGCAAAGAATCGCAAGCACTTTCCACCAAGCCTCGGTACAGGAGCCGAATTAGCAAAAACAAAACCGCCTTGACACTGTACAGACCAGTTGAACTATCATCTTCTACTCATTGAGTCTCCCCTCTTGATTGTTCTATTGGCCTGGTCGCAAATCCAGACACAGAACGAAGGTTCCCACGCTCAGGGAGCAAGGCTCTGCTCTGCATATCCTTAGAGGAGCCAATCAGTGACACAAAATCTCTCTTGTCTGAAAATGAAGATATTAGACAAAGGAGGCTTCGTTCTCATGGAAGGCATAGCCATGTTTGGGCAAAAAAGTCTATGTACATAGATGTGAGCATGATCCTCATTTATGGAGAGATCTGATCTTTCCAGGCCGACCATTTCCAATTTCTGAGAGAAAGCTGTTAAGCTTCTCAGACAGTCGTGCCCAGGAAATATATGCTTTTGCCGCTCCCTAAACAAACCTGGCGACTTCCTGCCATTAAGGAAGTTGTAGTCTTGCTTTCACTAAACACTTGCACCAGTCCGTATCATCCCAGCTTCTAACACAAGAATCTTCAGAGTCTTATAGCCTGCCCACTGTTTGCACAAAAGCTCAGATTACAACAGTCTCTCTTAAGTGTCTTCATCCAACCACTTTCTGCCAGCTGCCCACTGTCACAATGGACTGTCACCCAGCTCAAGTAAAATGTTTTGTGTCCTCCTACTCTGACACTAAGTGGGAAGAGGGGGATGCCATGAGCTGAAGTCCCTCTTTAGGTACAATCCACAAAGCGCTGATACCCAAAATCTTGCACAGACAGGTCGCTGGACTTAGCATTTATGGCCTGCAATGCATCTCTCCCACTGTTATCTGTCACCTACACTATGGCCCTTTGGGTACAAGTTCTCTACAGGCTACACATGCAGTTATGTGAACTTTCTGGCCACATAAACCACAAATAGCAAATGTAGTACTAGGGAACACCGAGATCATAGCCTAATAACGAATATTAATTTGACTGACAGTATTGTTAAAGTGAGACAGTGGCATGTCACCTCTCACTGCAAAAACCGATCCCAAAAGGTCTCACCAGGAGAGAGTGGTGGCAGCTGCACATGTGTGGGTACAGATTAAGCAGCTTAGCACCAGTCTTATCTCCCCTCCTATCTCCTATTCCTCCTTCCCTCTCCTCTTCCTGTAGGAGGTAGGGATACCGGTTTTACAGTCCTGTTGTAGCCTGTCACAGATGGTACACAAAGAGATCCAGGTGAAACTCTTAATAAGTAAACAACATGTGATTACACAAGCACCCTTCTCAGATGGTGGCATTTCCTTGACTGGGAAATTTCAGACTCTTTTCATATCTCTCTATCTCTCAAATTGTTATTTCATGTTTTACACTTCCCCTCACTCCATTTGTGTAATGGAGGGAAAATCCCAGTCTGTGTTGAGCTGCTAGGCTGGGAAGATCTCATTACACGAAATGGCCGGTAAATTGAAGCAATATATTGTTTATTTATTGAAACATTAATTATATTAATTAATTAAATTGGGGGAAATTCTGGGCTGTGGATCACTTTATTTGGGTGGGAAATATAGCCCACTCGTATGATGTCACAGGCCAAAGGAGCTGGCACAATTGAGATGTCAAAAATGGCTGGAAATAGTCCATTGCACTACCCTGTCAAAGTAACTGTTCAAAAATTTAGTGGAGTCAAACAGATCACTTAAAACACTCACTACCACCTTACGATGGCTCTTCTTCATAGTAATACATATATGAGCCATCTCTCATAAGTTGAACACATTTTCTGCCAAAATTAAAGATGGTGCCTTCCACTCCAGCCTTTTTCCTGTCAGTTCACAAGTGGGGTTCAGGGGCAGTGGGATGTTGCAATGAATGAGGGGTGACTGTAGGACAGTTTTGAGTGCCCTATGGTGGCAATATTGTGGACTCGAGCAGTTTTGAGGCGAAGATATAGACATGTGGTGGGAAAAAGTAGGAATGGGGAGTGATGGAATGTGATAGGGGAAAGTGGGGGACAAAAGTGGAGATGGGGGCACCGGAGTATGAAAGACAGTTCAGCACCTTCAAAAATAAATAAAGTAAATAAATAGAGACACTACCTTACATCCTTCCTCTCCAGCAGCTCAGCGCATACTGAGTCATTTTCTCGCCAATTTCAAAGTGGAGGAGAGGAGGGGAAGTTGGTGAGTAGAGAAAGTAGTGGGGGAGGGGAGGGGGCTGGATGATTTCCCAGGAGGGGAAAAAACTGCTGAGAAGGCTGGGGAACAGTGACAAGAAAAAAATGTGCCATTTCTCAGAGGGTTGGGAGAGAAGGAGAGGGAGGAGGGGGGGGGTGAGATGGAGGGTTTCTCAGAAGGATGAATTATCCCTAGGGGGTCATAAGTCAACCTCAAGTGGGCCATAACCCACCTAGCAGAACAATAGGTTAAGGGGAGGACGAGGTGGATGGTGGTTTAACTGATCAGTTTAATTATTTAGCATATGTTTGATTTGGAATGTGTGCTGGAACAGTCTTTACCCCAATACATATCTACATTTGCAAAAACAGACATAATGTCTTATGGGACAACCGCAATCAGTGATTTTATAATGTTACTTAAAATCCGACTTGATAGCAAATTTTTTTTTTTATTCATATGACCGGTTTCGGTTCATTCAGAACCATCTTCAGATCTGTAAAAATAATTACACTAATTTACTATTTCACGAAAGCAAATCTTTTTCATCCTATCTTATCAACATCAAATGTACCAGAACGTACCTGATATTTAAGTTACAGGAGTAACCCGTCCAATTCAGCAACTTTCACATGCTACGTCACATAAAATTGGTTGGCAGAGTGCACGTCATTTATATTAATTATAACACTATTACCGACAGGTGGCGTCTGGTACATTTGTTACATTCCATTTGCTCATACTGTATTCAGTAGATCTTTTTTATATTACAAATATTTAATTAAAATATGTAGATGTCAAAGCTAAAATCTGTACTTGTCAGGATTAAAAAACAGTAAAATTATCATTTTTATACGATCTAACAGGCATAGGGCGATTTATATATCTATGGTGCTAGTGTGAACTTGTTTTCTTCTACGGTCTGCTTCCGTGGTTCCCGCCACTTTGGTGTTGTGCCGCGGTCCGCTCAGTCGTCTGCTGTCCATCGCCGCGGGCAAGAGGGCCGCACAGGAGGGCCCCGTCAACGACGCCAGGCGTTGCACGCGTCTTCCGGCTTCTCCACCGCGCACCATCTCTCATCCCTCGGCCTGGATCTCCATACGCAACAGTTGTCATCTTAGTAGGTCGTCATAAATGCTAAAATAGGCGTTATGATTGAATTCGCTTTGTTCGTTGAGGATTAAATCCGGATCTTTATTTTTGTGGGTGTATATTTCGATCTCTTCTAAAATGTTAAGGAACCGTCCGTTGTGAGCTCTATGCAGGATGTCTAAGTTGTTTTCAATATTCGTGACTGAGTGCTTTGTCGCAGCCATATGCGCCCCAAAAGCTGTTTTGTTTTGAGAGTGGGTGTGCTCCCTGAATCTGGTTTCAAAGTTCCTACCAGTCTGCCCTATATATTGCTTACAGCAGTCATTACATTTGATTTTATATACACCTGAATCCTGAAATTTATTCCTACTATTACACATTCTATGCCGGAGCTTCAATTTTAACGTGTTATTTGTTCGGAACCCTATTTTAACGTCGGATTTATGAAAGCATCTTTCAATTTTGTCTGCAATTCTTCCATTGTAAGTGAGAGCTACATATTTTTTCTTGTTGTTCCTCTTAACTGCTACTTGCCTTCCTTCTGTTTGTTCCATTTGCCTCTTCTTTATCTTCCTATAAATATTCATCACCTGATTACACGTATATCCGTTCGCTACGACCACTTGTTTTAAAATACTTAACTCCTTTTCTACTTCGTCTTGGCTTAGTGGCAATCTTAGTAGCCTGTATACCATCGAAGTAAAATATGCCCATTTGTATCGCGGTGGGTGACAAGAGCGCTCGTTGATAACTAGATCTGTACACGTAGGTTTTCTGAATATGCTAAATTCATGCTTCCCATTTTTCTTTATTAGTGTTAAATCTAAGTAATCTATACGGTTGTTTTCTTCAAATTCCATGGTGAATCTAATTTTCGGGTGTTGAGAGCTCATTTTTTGTGCTGAGTTTTCGATATCATTTTTATCTCCTTTGTATAATAAAATGGAGTCGTCCACATATCTCCTGTAATATACAATTTTCTCAGCGATATTAGGATTTTCATCAAAGAATTTGTTTTCTAAGTGATTTACAAAAATGTCAGCCAGCGTCCCAGCTAAACTGTTCCCCATTGCCAGCCCGTCTTTCTGTTGATAAATTTTACCATTGAAAGTAAAGTAATTGAACGACAAGACATGTTCCAACATTTCCACTAGTTCAATCACTTCCCCCAGTGCCAATTTACCATGAGTGAGGAGATTGTTCTTAATGATCTCAATCGTTTCTTTTACGGGAATGTTTGTGTACAGATTGGTGACATCCAATGAAGCTAGTGACGCATTCTGAGGTATAAGTACGTCTTTAATTTGCTCGGCAAATTCGTAGCTGTTGCTAATGTTGAAAGTCCGACGATATGTATATGCCGCCTTCAATCTGTTATTTAGCTCTTTATTTAATTTATAACTTGGGCTGCTGGTGTTATTAACGATTGGGCGAATCGATTTTTCAACTTTATGGAGCTTTATTTGTGATCGTAATTCGGGGATTCGCGGATTCATTACTTTCAGTTTAAACTTTTCCTCCTCTGTGAATAGAAACACACTGTTATCTATTTGTTTCCTTATTTCTGTTTGAAATTTCTTGGTTGGATCTTTCTTGACTTCTACTATTCCGTTTTCCATAAAGAATTAACTCTTAACAGACATCAGAAGAAGCTTTTTAACCTAGGTGTAGATCTTAATACTGATAACGAAACGGCGTTTAAAAAGTTGCATACTTTTTGTGAGAGTGTCGTGAACTTAACTGAGATAGAATTAACAAAAGATGAGCAGAATCTTTTAAATAAAGGCCTGCAATATAACCTAAATCCCGCAATTAACTCAAATACAATAAAAAAGACTGTCGGAGAATTGAAAATTGCATGTGATATCGCAAATATGAATAGATACGAACAGACAAACACGGCAATTAAAGTAAAGAAGTCGATTATAGATGAAATGCACTCTGCTCACAAGAACAGAAACGAACTACTAACTCTTAAGGGTTTGAATAAGAAGTTAGAATCACGTAAGGCTATCGTCACAAAGGCAGATAAGGGCGGCACTATGGTTTTCATACACGATACAGACTATACAGAGAAAACTGAAAAGTTCTTTATGGAAAACGGAATAGTAGAAGTCAAGAAAGATCCAACCAAGAAATTTCAAACAGAAATAAGGAAACAAATAGATAACAGTGTGTTTCTATTCACAGAGGAGGAAAAGTTTAAACTGAAAGTAATGAATCCGCGAATCCCCGAATTACGATCACAAATAAAGCTCCATAAAGTTGAAAAATCGATTCGCCCAATCGTTAATAACACCAGCAGCCCAAGTTATAAATTAAATAAAGAGCTAAATAACAGATTGAAGGCGGCATATACATATCGTCGGACTTTCAACATTAGCAACAGCTACGAATTTGCCGAGCAAATTAAAGACGTACTTATACCTCAGAATGCGTCACTAGCTTCATTGGATGTCACCAATCTGTACACAAACATTCCCGTAAAAGAAACGATTGAGATCATTAAGAACAATCTCCTCACTCATGGTAAATTGGCACTGGGGGAAGTGATTGAACTAGTGGAAATGTTGGAACATGTCTTGTCGTTCAATTACTTTACTTTCAATGGTAAAATTTATCAACAGAAAGACGGGCTGGCAATGGGGAACAGTTTAGCTGGGACGCTGGCTGACATTTTTGTAAATCACTTAGAAAACAAATTCCTTGATGAAAATCCTAATATCGCTGAGAAAATTGTATATTACAGGAGATATGTGGACGACTCCATTTTATTATACAAAGGAGATAAAAATGATATCGAAAACTTAGCACAAAAAATGAGCTCTCAACACCCGAAAATTAGATTCACCATGGAATTTGAAGAAAACAACCGTATAGATTACTTAGATTTAACACTAATAAAGAAAAATGGGAAGCATGAATTTAGCATATTCAGAAAACCTACGTGTACAGATCTAGTTGTCAACGAGCGCTCTTGTCACCCACCGCGATACAAATGGGCATATTTTACTTTGATGGTATACAGGCTACTAAGATTGCCACTAAGCCAAGACGAAGTAGAAAAGGAGTTAAGTATTTTAAAACAAGTGGCCGTAGCGAACGGATATACGTGTAATCAGGTGATGAATATTTATAGGAAGATAAAGAAGAGGCAAATGGAACAAACAGAAGGAAGGCAAGTAGCAGTTAAGAGGAACAACAAGAAAAAATATGTAGCTCTCACTTACAATGGAAGAATTGCAGACAAAATTGAAAGATGCTTTCGTAAATCCGACGTTAAGATAGGGTTCCGAACAAATAACACGTTAAAATTGAAGCTCCGGCATAGAATGTGTAATAGTAGGAATAAATTTCAGGATTCAGGTGTATATAAAATCAAATGTAATGACTGCTGTAAGCAATATATAGGGCAGACTGGTAGGAACTTTGAAACCAGATTCAGGGAGCACACCTACTCTCAAAACAAAACACCTTTTGGGGCGCATATGGCTGCGACAAAGCACTCAGTCACGAATATTGAAAACAACTTAGACATCCTGCATAGAGCTCACAACGGACGGTTCCTTAACATTTTAGAAGAGATCGAAATATACACCCACAAAAATAAAGATCCGGATTTAATCCTCAACGAACAAAGCGAATTCAATCATAACGCCTATTTTAGCATTTATGACGACCTACTAAGATGACAACTGTTGCGTATGGAGATCCAGGCCGAGGGATGAGAGATGGTGCGCGGTGGAGAAGCCGGAAGACGCGTGCAACGCCTGGCGTCGTTGACGGGGCCCTCCTGTGGGGCCCTCTTGCCCGCGGCGATGGACAGCAGACGACTGAGCGGACCGCGGCACAACACCAAAGTGGCGGGAACCACGGAAGCAGACCGTAGAAGAAAACAAGGTCACACTAGCACCATAGATATATAAATCGCCCTATGCCTGTTAGATCGTATAAAAATGATAATTTTACTGTTTTTTAATCCTGACAAGTACAGATTTT
This sequence comes from Schistocerca americana, assembly GCF_021461395.2. Lineage (NCBI taxonomy): Eukaryota > Metazoa > Arthropoda > Insecta > Orthoptera > Acrididae > Schistocerca > Schistocerca americana. The sequence goes on along the minus strand of NC_060126.1, from coordinate 500,807,098 downwards.
AGCTTTGACATCTACATATTTTAATTAAATATTTTTAATATAAAAAAGATCTACTGAATACAGTATGAGCAAATGGAATGTAACAAATGTACCAGACGCCACCTGTCGGTAATAGTGTTATAATTAATATAAATGACGTGCACTCTGCCAACCAATTTTATGTGACGTAGCATGTGAAAGTTGCTGAATTGGACGGGTTACTCCTGTAACTTAAATATCAGGTACGTTCTGGTACATTTGATGTTGATAAGATAGGATGAAAAAGATTTGCTTTCGCGAAATAGTAAATTAGTATAATTATTTTTACAGATCTGAAGATGGTTCTGAATGAACCGAAACCGGTCATATGAATAATAAAAAAAAATTTGCAATTAAGACGGATTTTAAGTAACATTACATATCTACATAACAAAATCTTTGTTTCTACGAAATTGTGTCATTCAGCCCTTTTTTATTAGGTTCATGCGAAAGCACAACAGTGCATGAGTTGTCTACTGTGGTTTACAAACTGTGCATCACAGCTCGCATGGGGATTGGCGGTAGCGTCGCCACAAGAGGTGGTTACGAGGTCCGAGGAGCCGGAAGCAGTAGGTCGACATCCCGTCAGTTGGTTAGCAACATTCTTGTCACTCGACTGCTCGTGGCCTGGTTGCCCTCTTCTACCTGGCTGTCATCGGCTCCAGTCAGTAACCGCTGTGACGCGCCGTGGATCCATGGAACTGCTTGCTGATAAAGGGGAGTAATATTGTATAATCCTCGTGGTGATTTGTTTCATTGTCTACATGACCTCCTTATTACTTTCTGGTTTGCACCCGACCCTCAGACTTTTACTTGGTCGGCTCTTTGGTCGTAAATATAGGAAATAGTATTGTACTAAGACACTAGTTGTCGTTTGAAAAATTGTCCCACTAGTATATTGCCTTTCCTTTTTGGTTTGTACCCGATGATTAGTGTTCTAATTAATCATCTCTTGGTCGTAAATACAGCCAGAACAATTGCACTAAGGTATCGGTTGCTGTTAAGCAAAAGAGGGACCTTGTGGTTAGATTTAGCTTTTAACCGGTTCAGTTCTTTGATTGTAACTGTATTTCTCAGTCATTAGTTGTAATCTGAACAACCTGTTGTACTAACCTGTTCGTTTCCGTGTTTGAAAGACCGGGTCATTATTGGTGTATTTTAGCTGGATCTTGTGGTTCCGTCGATTGAGTTCTCTTGTAATAAGTGTTCACAAGTGTTATTTTAAGACGTTCCTTCAGAGCGGTCTTAATAAGTGAGAATCAGTTTAACTTCTAAAAGATTAACAGTCAACCGTCCCCAGGGGTTTAGTCAAAATAAAATTGACAGAAGCGGCGGGTTGGGATCCAGTCGCACCTTGGTTGCGATTGAAATTAAGAGGTTGGTTGCTTTGAAGTAAGTCTTATTATTGTCATACTGTTTGCTAATCTGTTTAACTTTTAAGTACAAATGCGCATCTTAACCCCAAACCTTTCAAATTAAAAGTTGTCATCTGTTTTGAGTGACTGAATCACTCTTGTCATCAATGGTGCTTATATAGTTTCCATGTGTTGCAGAAGGGCATTTAACAAGACAGTCTGTGTCCAGCGCGGTAGTAAACATCGCTGTTTCACCCGATAACGGACGGGCTGCAGGTCCGGCCGTCTTGTAATCATTGTCATATTGTTTACTGTTTTGCAATACGGCACTTCAGATATCTTTTGCAAAGATTCAAAGCTCATTCAACTTAAGGATTAAGGTCAAAAGAATTTTGCAGATTTGTTCATTCTGTTAAAGAAAATTTTATGGTTAAATGCTTCGATTATCTGAAAACACAGTTAATATATTGTTAAATAAACAGGTTGTGTGAAAAGGGCCGGCCGGAGTGGCCGAGCGGTTCTAGGCGCTTCACTCTGGAACAGCGCGACATCTACGGTCGCAGATTCGAATCCTGCCTCGGGCATGGATGTGTGTGATGCCCTTAGGTTAGTTAGGTTTAAGTAGTTCTAAGTTAAGTCCCATAGTGCTCAGAGCCATTTGAACCATTTTTTGAACCTGGTGTATCCTCGTGATATCTTTGAAGAACTTGGTTCTTTGGCTGTATTCTTCCAAGATAATCAGATCATTATTCTGCAACTACGAGACAAAATTTTCATCAGAAAGAAACTGCTTTTTGGAAGAAAAAGTTGAATGATAAAGATGCATGTTACCTTTCTCCTGCCCTTCACATGATTTCATAAGACGACGACTTTCAGTAGAGTGAAAAACTGAAGTCCGTCAGTGGATCATTTAGTCGAACTCAGTGATTGCTTTCTGGAGTACTTTTTGCAAGAAATTGATCAACGCAACTGGATCAAAGATGCTTTCAGTGCAGAACTTCAGCAACACTTACCACTGACGAACAAGAGCAATTAATTGATATTTCTTCAGACTCCTAATTGAAATCACAGCTCGTTTCCTCGTAACTGCTTGAGTTTTACAAGTTGGTGAAGCAGGAGTCTCCACAAGTAGTCCCAAAGAGTTCTTATGTTTTAACAACAACCTGCTTATGTGAGGTCGCGAATGAGTAAGGAGAAAGAGATGGGACTCGTGATGTCCTATTTTGTACCAGATTTGAAGAACTAAGGACGAAGGAGGCAGCTTATTCTTCCCACTGGTTCCACTGCAAGAATAAGACAGAATAACATTAAAAATTGAGTCAAATGAGTTATGTCAACAATTAATAAAGAAATAATTACTCTTGTTCATTTTTTTGACGTGTAAGTTTATTTATATGATAGAGACAGATGTCATACGTGAAAGGACACACATGTGTTTATGTTCAGATCAGGGTAGTCGTGGAAATGTTTGGAAACTACTAGTCTATTGTGAACAGCGGGCAAACTGAATAGCACCTTGGCGACCACTGTGTCCACGCATATCTTCGGACATGTCCGAAACAACAGATACCATCTTCATATAGATAAGGCTTACTGGCCAATGATCTTCTTGAGTGAGGATGCACTCACATTGCCCGAACTCTTACGGGAATCGGTAGATTGATAGCCGCGAGTATAGTGGGCAGTGGACAGTGTACAGTAAGTTGTAAATGTGGGCATCACGGGGAGCGTGCCAGCGATAAGTCCCTGCGGTCGCACTATTCTCTGTATCCTCGGTGGCTCAGACGGATAGAGCATCTGCCATGCAAGCAGGAGATCCCGGGTTTGAGTCCCGGGCGGGGTACACATTTTCAACTGTCCCCCTTGATATTTATCAACGCCTGTAAGCAGCTAATGTCCTGGATTTCGTTGTAATTTCATTGAAAGTCCTCTCCATCGGTCTCAAAACAATTCACATGAAATGGCCTTTCTTTGAATCTTATGGTCCGCTGTGAGCATTCGTGGAGCCCGTCGTGAGTACCTCTTTGAATGTCCGAGAGTCTCGGTCATTGCAGACGCACTTCCAATGCCGACCGATGGTTGTAGAGCCAATTGTCGAGTTGTGATGAGCCGGTCAGCACGAATAATCGAATCCGCACGATTCAGCATGTCTGGAGCAGTGGCTGTGACAGGACGTCCCGAGTGTGGCTGATCATGGAGCTCTGTTCTTGCATTTCCTGAGGCTACAGCTTTCTTTGCCCATCGCCCAACTGAACTCCTATTTGCAGCATCGCCATACACTGCACTCAAACGTTTGTGGATTTTCACCACGATTTCTTTTTCTGCGCACAAGAATTCAATAACAGCACGATGCTTGTAGCGTGAGTCGTATGTAGACGCCATTTTGTCGCTGTACTACGGCTCTGCCATCTGCCAGAACGGTTCGAAACTTCACAGGCGCACAGCACAAACATCAAATGTAAGCACCAAGAAGGACTTTAGCCTATGTATATTAATGGCCTTTTTAAAAAAAAAATGTGGGGCATCACTTACTGAACGACCCTCGTATAAAGAGTACCGTTGGAGTAAGATAGCCCTACTATTCCTAGTGGTGGGGGTGTGAGTGAGACGGGGTGACGTGTGAAAATGTTCGAAAACTACTTGTTTGTTCTGCATTTAATAGGCCATGCGTACTTTAAAAGTATGAAGCGCAATCTGTCTCTTATTTGTGTCGTTCAGTATTTCAACCAGGCCGCGAGAATGAGCACTGCAGCGAAATAACAATTTTTTCGTCGTGTTTGAACCAAAGACCAAGCCACACGGCTAAGTACCACAGATACGGTACATTTAACGAACTCTCTGAGGTCACTTCGTGTGAAACTGCGGAGATTTAACTGCTGGCGACAGTCCATTTTCTGGAGACGACAATGGCTTTCTATTATCAATATGCCTCAAACGAAAAGGAAGTTATCAGTCTCATTCAATGAAAAGGAATGAAAGCAAAGTTGCTCGTGAAAAGTTAATGTTACAGTAAATTTACATTAGTCTTTTTGTATGTGAACGTGGACTTGTAATAATGAGTTGGGCACACCGTAGAGAAACTGGAGCTACGATTTCTCCACAGACGCATTAGTTCTTTCATATGATCTCGATATTTAGATAATGCAAAGATTTCATTTTTCTCTAGTAGACTCACGCCAGCGGTCGCATCGAAGACTTACCACAACACCGATTCAGAATAGGTGAGCTAGTTAAACAACACGATTAAAATTATGAAAGAAAAGATACTGTCGTTGCCAAGAACTCAGTGTCTTGCAGTAATTTACGATCAGATTGTGAAATATCACTTGATCCTCATTGGACTAGAAAAGTTTGATCGTTCTCTACGACGTTCTAGTGTTTTTCTCGTTGCCCATACGGTGGAAGATACACGCTGGGATAGTCTACTGGTACGTTAGAAGATTCCTAAGATGGAAGCACCTGTCACCCCATTAGTAAATGAACCATCCCAATGTGAGCTGGAATCCGCCGGAAAACGTCAACATTATTCCTCCGCACACACCTCAACTTCTTTCATATATCTATACGCCCGCGTATAACTAAATATACGTTTATAACGTTATCGTAAATTTATTAAACGTGATTAGCAATAGTCGAGTAATGAAATTTAGTACACGTCTCTCCCTTCCCTTCGTCTCACGTGCCTGTACCCAAAAACAGAATACTAAATTCATAATATCACAGTAAAGATGTAAATTACATATGACTAGCAGAGGTTGACTAATTGTATTACACGCACTTGCGGTGTGATCACTACATGTATTTTTCTCGTTTTTGTGCAGTATATTTTACATTTACAACAATTTTTCTCGTTTACCTGTGTCACCGTGTGTTTGTCCGGTTCTGACTTATAGCCCGCCCTGCATTCCATTCAGGCAGCTCATTTAAAGAACAATTGTTTTACGGCACACATTTAGAGATATTTTGTGATTATCCTCCCTGCCGTCACGGGCAGCTGCCATCAGAGAATGCTACCCATTAATTTACATTGCATTTGTTTGCAGCCCTCCACCGTGGGTGCCCCTATTTCCTCACGTTCTGTTTTTCACGGCCAAAGCGTGTATGCATTATTGCTTGTATTTGCATTTAAACAGAAATTTTAGCCGGGAAATATTCTGTTGATTTTTTATTCTTACTCGCGTACAGTACTGAAATCGTGTGCGACAGATGAAAAGCGGTGAACATGATGAATGGTAAAACGGCGCCATATTCACGTTTATTGTCGGAGCGAGAGAAGCTGCCAAGTCAGACGTTTTCGGCCCAGGTGTTGACACGTAGCACTGCATAATGGTATGCCCGGAAAAGCCAGCTGCTACAGTATTTGATACAAAAGTACCTACTTTACACACCCTTTCTTGTGCCATATTCCAGCTCCTTTGCAGTCCGCTAGATAGGCTTTTCTTCACGCGTACAAGATCACACTGATTCATGAAGTCTCAACTGTTATACTATGACACTATGAAAACTCATAAGAAGCGTAGATCGCTAGTGGAACAACGAACAATGTAGTTTGGGAAGAATTTACGTAGTTAATTTAACCATATAGTGGTGGTTGAGCTTCTTGGCTGTAGACTAAATTAGAAATAAAGTAACACCTCCTTTTTTGTACAACTTTATGTATGATAAGATGAACTGGAAGTTATCCGTCTTTTAAAAATGAACAACAACAAAGACATATCTGGGGACGCCCCAGACATTGGTGGAGTGCCAACCTAACCTTTCTTTTTGTCTTAGCGTTGTAATGTATTCCTCAGCCCAAACATTTTGAATTCATATTTATTTCTACTCTGATTCGAGTATAGTTTAGCTATTTCCGTGCTGGTTTTCAGCGGTTCTCCTAACTCGCTTGAAGCGGCAACCCAGAAAGTCTCGCAGTTTTCGTGTGCAGAGAAAGGGAAGCGTTCTCCCACTAATGACCGACCACGCAGATGACGGCCGTAAAATTCCAACGGGAAGGCAAAAAGCATCTCGTGCGTGTGCACCTCGGATGTGTTCCACGTTTTTCGCTGCAGCACGCTGCCGAAGCGAAGCATTTTTGTCGGCGGTTATAGCGGTCGCCGGCTGACCGCCGGCAAATGTAACGGGAGAGGAGAAGAAATATTCGGTGGCGAGGAGATAATGTGGGAGGCGTCTACTAGATAAGATTGCCTCGGTTTATTTTATGAAAACTGTTGTTGTGTATTCTTCTTGTATCTGTTAATAGCGGCGTGACGCTGGAACATAACATTGCCATGAAGAAAGATCTCATGACGCCACATGACTCTCTTCCTGGTTCGGCGAGTGGTTTCCATATTGGGAAAGGCTGCTACATTGTACCCTTATGAACAGGACACCGACATATTCATTGAAGTTGTTCACCTTTAGGATCTTGGGAAATATATACGTCTTTTTAATTAAACTGTTCACGCAGTACTTCGGTAAGATAACATTTGTATGAACTCCATATGGACTACATCTGGAAAAGATAGACTATCAGTTAAATAAGAATGAAACGATCATCGAAAATTGTCATCAATGTAGACTTACAACCAAATTTATAAATATGCAGTTATGTAGAAAGCATAAATTCGGAAATGAGCAAAGAACATAATACATGTAACCAAGTCTCCGAAAGCTAACAACATGAAATCAAAAGACTAAAGCTACGAATTGAATAATATGTTAAATTACAGATTAAATTGCCTTTTGGAAGTTTGTATCACATGAGAAAGCTTATGAGACACAGACAGTGAAACGCTTCCGGTTTCCGGTAGTTCTATCCGAAATGGAAAATATCCAGATTTGAAATGTGGAAATTGCTTCGTATTCTGGATTCAGAAACAGACGTAATTCACGAAACTTTTCACGCAAATATTCCGTTTATTATTTGTTATTCATGATACTGAATATAAAACGTATGTAACTTATTCACAGAAAAAACAAAACTGCCAAACACCTGTTTGACGATCAGAGTGGAAAAAGTTCTCTAGTAAAATTAAGCACACCATTATCCTCACAACATAGAAAATTATATTCTCATTAATAAATACCAGTAACGACTGTAACCCTTATTCACAACATCTACATTTTCTATTTTATTAATTTTTATAATATTATTGAACAGTCTCAAAAGTGTGTAAACAAGAACCGTAATAACCCCAGCCTGAACTTGCAGGTTTCGCAAGGTCTTTGACATCTCTTAGCAGACGCTTCACTTAGTTGACAAGTACCCTAGAAAGCAGATGTGTGTTGAAGGTCTCTCTGTAACTTATTTTATCAATATTAACATAAATGAACATTTTTATCAACTGAGATAGTGTATCGAAACCTGAAATTGGACCATCTGGTAAAAAGGACGTCATGGCTAAGACTAATTATTTGAAGAGGTTGTCAAATATAAACCTGCTACCAGAACCTATTTTTAACAGCTTGCATCAGAAGAAGCAACATGGAGTACTATTACCAAGACTTCATCAAGTTAAATACAATTAATTCAGCTACCTTCTTCACTGTACTCATATTAAGATGCTTAAAGAAAAGTATTAGGACAGGTGTCTGAAGCGATGTTAGAACATTCATCGATCGCGACCGGTTCCAGAGATCTCTAAAAGGTTTATAGTCCCTATCTCCTTTTCCTGTCATAGTCAACTATTTAATAATATCAAATGCTAACTTCAAGATAAGTTCTACAGGGGTTGGAAAAAAAGTGGAAACACTTCAAGGAATGTATGCATCAACATAACTGCTGGTACATGTCATGTCTGCATGTTGTGCTGTTATAAATATTAAAATGTATGTCAATTCCTAAGGGACCAAACTGCTGAGGTCATCGGTCCCTAGACTTACACACTGCTTAAACTAAATTAAACTAACATGCGCTAAGGACAACACACACACCCATGCCCGAGGGAGGACTCAAACTTCCCACGGGAGGGGCGGTACGATTCGTGACATGGCGTGTCAAACCGCGCGGCAACTCTGCGCGGCTGTGCTGTTATTCTTGATCACGAAAGGTAGCAGTGCATTGTCCTCAACAGGTTGCAAGTGTCAGCCATGATTGTCAGTGCATGGCGTCGGAATTATGTACTTTTCTGGCCAAATAGTAACATTCCTGTACTACTTTGAGTGTCTCATTTCCTAATAAAATTCTACCACACTCATTTGATTTAATTCGACACATTCCGCTACCCTTGTGTTACTTTTGTTGACGTTCATCTAACGACCTCTTCTTAAGACATTATCCATTTTATTAAACTGGTCATTCATGACCCTTACCGTCTCGAACAGAATTATGATAGCATCGGCGAACCTCCAAGGATGGTTCAAATGGCTCTAAGCACTATGCGACTTAACATCTGAGGTCATCAGTCCCCTAGACTTAGAATTGCTTAAACCTAACTAACCTAAGGGCGTCACACACATCCATGCCCAAGGCGAGTTTCGAACCTGCGACCGTAGGAGCAGTGCGGTTCCGGACTGAAGCGCCTAGAACCGCTCGGCCACAACGGCTGGCGAACCTCAAACCAACTGTAATTCACTTTCGAAATGTATCCAAGATTTCCTTTACTGCTTGCTAACTATGTGGATTGAAAAACATCGAGAAGAGCTAGAGTCCTGACTTATTCCTTTCTCAACTACTGAATCTTTGCATTGTCCGAGTTTCGTAACTGCAGTCTAGTTGCAGTACAAATTATACATAACTTTTCGCTCTCTATATTTCATCCCCGCTACCTTCAGAGTTTCAAAGACTGTATTTCAGTCAGTATTAGCAAACCTTTCTCTAAATCTACAGACTCTATTTTCTAAGTACAGCGTCGCGTCTTCCTGCGTTTCTCCGGAACCCAAACTGATATTCTCTAAGTTCGGTTTGTACTAGTTTTCCAATTTTCTTTAAATAATTCGTGTCCATTGTTTGCAGCAACGTCATATTAAGTTGATGGTTTGGCAATAATCGCGTCTGGCAGCACCTGCTTTTATTAGAATGGGAATTATTACATTCTTCTTGATATGTGTGGGAATATGTCCGTCTCACACCTTACATACCAGGTGGAGTAGTTCTGCCACGGCTAGCTGTCCCAAGGATCTCAACGATTACGAAAGAATTTCGTCCACTGTCAGGGCCTTGGTTCGAAGTGCGTCTTTCAGTACTCTGTCGAACTCTTCTCACGAGATAACCATAAGTTTTAAGTAATATTTCACAGATATAAACCGTGATTCACGAAAGGTGACACGTGTCAATGTATGTTTGGGCAAAGAATAAAAAAGGAAAAACTTAATGTTTTGCACAATGTCGAGTTTTAAATATCAAATGTGTTGGATGTTTCAGGTCGTCATTGACAAACATTGAGAAACAATAGGTCACACAAAGAGGATCATATTTTGTAGATGCATATATTCCTTAACATGTCGTGTATGAGTAACGCACACAAATCAGATTTTAATCGTCTGTAAGACTTGTTAAAATGCAATCCGAATGACGTCACTACTCAGAGTGCTAGTTTATCTTCCGAATAATACCAGTGTTGTTCGAACATTGTCAAAGGAAGGGACAATTCTTGCCATGATACCCTCTTCGATCACGACGAATCGTTTACACAGCTCTACGAAAAGAAATCAACAGTGATCAGATAAGTTGAACGAGCTTGCTAAGAAGCACAATCCCCTCTCCCCATCACTCTTTCGATGGAGGTCTGTAGCAGTTGTTCACCGTCAAGGCGTGCAAAATGCGCTAAGGCTCCATGATGCTGGAACCACATACGAGAGTGCAAATCAGACTCTGTTATATTGCTAGAGAAGGCCGAGATGCACGCGCTAACTCACGCAGGCTGGCGTTAGGTCTGAAACAGGATACGTAATGAATGCTATAAAGAAAAGTACGTAGCTGCTGGAATACTTAACTTTAATCCATCATTTGTATACAGCGTTCTTGATGATACAAGTGAGACTCTCTCTAGAAATGGTTAATGGCGCTTTGCTAGGTCGTAGCCATGGACTTAGCTGAAGGCTATTCTAACTATCTCTCGGCAAATGAGAGAAAGGCTTCGTCAGTGTAGTCGCTAGCAAAGTCGTCCGTACAACTGGGGCGAGTACTAGTAACTCTCTCGAGACCTGCCGTGTGGTGGCGCTCGGTCTGCGATCACTGACAGTGGCGACACGCGGGTCCGACATGTACTAATGGACCGCGGCCGATTTAAAGCTACCACCTAGCAAGTGTGGTGTCTGGCGGTGACACCACAGACTCCAACGACAGAAATAAGGAAGACTGCAGTTTTACGTCTCTTCCACAACGAAGTCATTGGAGACAACGTAAGTGGGGATTGGTGAAGGAGGGGGTAGGGGTTTGGCAGCGACCTTTCAAAGGAACACCCCAGCATTTGCCTTCGACGATTTAGGTAAATCACGAAAAACATGTATACTGATGGCCAGATGGGAATGCCAACAGCCCTCCAGAGCAGGATTCCAGCGTGTTATCACTGCGCCCGCCGTTCGTTACGGCGTACTGCTTTCTCAGAAACAAAGTGTATGCTGTTGGGGTTAAGCATGGGGGAAGCAGATACAAGCCCGTTGACCAATCACTGAGTACGTTAGCCTACAGACCCACAGCAAATGTGTGTGATGACTCTTCTCAAAAAACACATCCAATCGTATTCTGACTATGTCGCCGTTGGAGCCATGCTTCATTTGACACAAATGCACCTTCAGGAAAGTGAAAGTGAAGTGGGGATTGGTGAAGGAGGGGGTAGGGGTTTGGCAGCGACCTTTCAAAGGAACACCCCAGCATTTGCCTTTGACGATTTAGGTAAATCACGAAAAACCTGTATACTGATGGCCAGATGGGAATGCCAACAGCCCTCCAGAGCAGGATTCCAGCGTGTTATCACTGCGCCCGCCGTTCGTTACGGCGTACTGCTTTCTCAGAAACAAAGTGTATGCTGTTGGGGTTAAGCATGGGGGAAGCAGATACAAGCCCGTTGACCAATCACCGAGTATGTTAGCCTACAGACCCACAGCAAATGTGTGTGATGACTCTTCTCAAAAAACACATCCAATCGTATTCTGACTATGTCGCCGTTGGAGCCATGCTTCATTTGACACAAATGCACCTTCAGGAAAGTGAAAGTGAAGTGGGGATTGGTGAAGGAGGGGGTAGGGGTTTGGCAGCGACCTTTCAAAGGAACACCCCAGCATTTGCCTTTGACGATTTAGGTAAATCACGAAAAACCTGTATACTGATGGCCAGATGGGAAGGCCAACAGCCCTCCAGAGTAGGATTCCAACGTGTTATCACTGCGCCCGCCGTTCGTTACGGTGTACTGCTTTCTCAGAAACAAAGTGTATGCTGTTGGGGTTAAGCATGGGGGAAGCAGATACAAGCCCGTTAACCAATCACTGAGTATGTTAGCCTACAGACCCACAGCAAATGTGTGTGATGACTCTTCTCAAAAAACACATCCAATAGTATTCTGACTATGTCTCCGTGGAGTCATGCTTCATTTGACACAAATGCACCGTCAGGAAAGTGAAGGTCGCCCATACAGCTGTACGATACCCATTTGGCTATAACTGAGTTTGAAGGCATCAGAAGTTACAGCACCAACAGTCTGTGAGTGGTACGGTGCATCTTCTTTTCCCGTTTCAGTTTCCAAGCCGTAATGTGTGGTGGGATCCAGTTGACCCGCAACTGACTGAGTGTTGCTCTTCAACACAAGCAAGCACAGCTTCTTCTAAGTCCTCCTACGCCACTGTATTGGGGTAACATGTGCCTTGTTTCTCTAAATCGTTGAAACAGTTTCACAAACTGTGTACATCCGACCAGTTTCCATTTCCTTGTCTGTACAGAAAACTCATGTCTGTTGATTGCGTAAACGGATAAGTCTTTTCATTAGGCCTGATCGACAGTAAGCATCAACTAACAAACACAGATTGCAGTCGCACCCGTGCATTAGGAATGACCATGTTGCATTGCACGTCACACCAGTTGCAGCACATAGTGAAGCTTCCTGTGTCTACCCTTCAAAATTTATTCCAACATATTGCTCATACTTGCCAATTATTTTATCTTAAGGACTAAATACATGAGAAATCAACTTCTTACTTCGTACATACGAAGATTTGTATGTTCTAGAGGTAGATTCCTCTTACAAAACATTTGACTACGTAATCTGCGGGTTCTGAACTTGTTAATTCTTCCTCCCTCCATCATCTGACATTATTTACATGTGAAAATATAAAGTTGGTCTTATAAACAACGGACAAAATATTTAACGCCTCCACGAGACATCAGTCTAATACCGTGTTACACCATTAGAAGATGTCCTCACTATGACGAGAAAGAGTCCAAAAGTTACTTCAAGTAGGGTAAGGTGGGGATAAATGAGTCATTTCAAATTTTTGGGCCCCAAGGGGTGTGTATTGTGTACTGTGTATTGAACAGGGGACGCAGAAACGATAGAGAGGCATCGTTCCACTGTAGCCCTTAGTGGTCCACAACCTCACAACAGACCACAGCAATCCACCCACCCCACCGCCGCCCCACATCGAACTCATGGTTACTGTGCGGTTCGGTCCCCAGCCCTCCCCCCCGGGAACGTCTCATACCAGACGAACGTAACCCCAGATGCTTGGGTGGTAGGGTAATGGTGGTGTACGCGTACGTGGAGACAGTGTTTGCGCAGCAAGCGCCGACATAATGTAACTGAGGCGGAATAGAAGCATCCAGCCTGCATTCGCCGAGGCAGATGGAAAACCGCTTTAAAAACCATCCACAGGCTGGCCGGCACACCGGACCTCGACACTAATCCTCCCGTCGGATTCGTGCCGGCGTCCAGCACGCCTTCCCACTCGGGAAGCAGCGCGTTAGACTGCGCGGCTAGCCGGGCGGGCTGCCCCAAAGGGGTACTAATTATGACAAATGTTAAATTGTATTGGAGAATAGGTCATAATTATAAGTTTTCACTGATACAAGCACATTGCTTCAGAAACCTCTCTTCTGAATTGCAGATAACAAAATATAGAATGCTGAATAGTCGGGAAAATTACAAATTTGTGGGGCTATTTGAAACATAAATGGGGCTAAGTGAATCACTGTCATCTTTCAGACAATTATACAAAATATAGAACATTACACTTCAGTTACACTTTGTAAATGTTCCAGTAGTTGTTACACCCATTTCCCACAGTGGAAATGTTTGCGACCAGCACCCCCCACACAAATTCAGTGAAACCACACCTTTCACTTATCACACCTGATCCATCCCCCTTTCTTCACAGATCTAGGCTCGTAATATTTGATGCTACAGAAACCACAAGGTACGTTTTCTGCCTCAGACTCAGCTTCCGGTCGCGGCGGCGCGGTTTCGTTCGTCCGTTACCTGTACCTCCTTGTGAACTCGTTGCAGCAGATCGCCGGTAGGAAAGCCGAGCAGAATCCTACCGTACTGCAACTCGCACCAGGCTGCATACAACGTAAGTATTCTAAGAAACGGGAAAAGGTCTTAATTTTGGATGAAAGGTGGAAATACTGGCAAAACTTCGGTATATTCTGAACCTTGAGATGTACACGTTCACTGCCAAGCCCGTGCTTATCTTAACACAATCATGCACAGACCCTTTCATTCACGTTGGCAAGTTCACGGTAACGTATTTCCCGAAATCTGGACAGCTTCTAAGCACAGATTATTAGTAGATCTACAGGGTGATTCAAAAAGAATACCACAACTTTAAAAATGTGTATTTAATGAAAGAAACATAATATAACCTTCTGTTATACTTCATTACAAAGAGTATTTAAAAAGGTTTTTTTTTCACTCAAAAACAAGTTCAGAGATGTTCAATATGGCCCCCTCCAGACACACGAGCAATATCAACCCGATACTCCAACTCGTTCCACACTCTCTGTAGCATATCAGGCGTAACAGTTTGGATAGCTGCTGTTATTTCTCGGTTCAATTCATCAATGGTGGCTGGGAGAGGTGGCCGAAACACCATATCCTTAACATACCCCCATAAGAAAAAATCGCAGGGGGGAAAAATCAGGGCTTCTTGGAGGCCAGTGATGAAGTGCTCTGTCACGGGCTGCCTGGCGGCCGATCCATTGCCTCGGGTAGTTGACGTTCGGGTAGTTATGGACAGATAAGTGCCAATGTGGTGGCGCTCCATCCTGCTGAAATATGAATTGTTGTGCTTCTTGTTCGAGCTGAGGGAACAGCCAATTCTCTAACATCTCCAGATACTGTAGTCCAGTTACAGTAGCACCTTCGAAGAAAAAGGGACCAAAAACTTTATTGGCTGAAATGGCACAGAAAACGTTCCCCTTAGGCGAGTCACGTTCATACTGGGTTGTTTCCCGTGGATTCTCAGTGCCCCATATACAGACATTGTGACGGTTGACTTTCCCGTTAGTGTGGAAAGTTGCTTCATCACTAAACACAATCTTTGAAACGAAACTTTTCCCTTTGCACAAACACCCATTCTCTGCAAACTGTTTATACCAACGTTTAATACACCACCTATCAGGAGGTTTAACATCATACTTCGTTCAAAATGCACGCTGAACAACTGTCGTCGATTCACTTCTGCCGTACTCAATAACACAAAAAGCTTTCTGTTGAGCGGTCGCCATCTTAGCATCAACTGACGCTCACGCCTAGTCAACAGCGCCTCAAGCGAACAAATGTACAACTAAATGAAACTTTATAGCTCCCTTAATTCGCCGACAGATAGTGCTTAGCTCTGCCTTTTGTCGTTGCAGAGTTTTAAATTCCTAAAGTTGTGGTATTCTTTTTGAATCACCCTGTATTGAGGGGGTTTTGCATCAGCGACCGTTACGTTACGTTTACCTTTTTTCTCGTTACTTTTACTTACGTTTACTTTTACGTTTTTTCTTCACTTTGCGTTTACGTTACGTTTACGTTTTTTTCACGTAACGGCCGCTGATGCAGAGCCCCCAAAATATATCTACTACTTATATATCATATAGATATATAGATATATTTTGGCGCTTCTGCATCAGCGGCCGTTACGTGAAAAAACGTAAAAGTAAACGTAATGTAAACGTAACGTAAACGTAACGCGAAAAAGCGTAAACGTAACGTAACGGCCGCTGATGCAGAACCCCCAAAATATATCTACTATTATTCTTAAATGAAAATGCTCGCCATACTATTGAGTTTATCGGTGTCTAATACACTCAAGTTTTTAGTCATCGATCTGCTCAAAATGCCACGCGGAATTATTGTCTTTCTCATACACAAAATTACTTTAAAAAATCCGTACTTAGTAAAGAGCTAAGCGGAAAATGCCTTCACTTTTGAAACATGTGGCACAACCAAAACCGGCAAATTATAACTTCATTCGGAGCTCGTACTACACACGACCGTACCATTGAAAGGCTGGGCTCCGACTACTTTAAATTGCCGTGAGCATTCTATATCTCCAAAAGAAAAGACGCGCGAAGAATACACCGTTCTGATTGGTCAGTTTCGTTTAAGGCCAACAGAAAAACATATTTTCCCGCGTTATTCCGCGCTTGTCATGAGTAACCAATCAACAAATAACACACTTTCGAACTGTACTTTTTCTCGAAATAAATATTTCACATTCTGATATTTTGTTTATACTTTACGTTATTAACTATTTTCAGTTGCACTCGAATTAGCTTTCCTTTTACCATAAACTTACTTAACACAGTATGATTCAAAATTCTCCATCATTGCATTAACACTGTAGTAAAACTTTCTCACATTAGTTCGTACAGCGTTCATTAGTAGAACAATGATCTACATATTTACTTTAGACCACATTCACACATCTTTCACACTGCTAAAAGGATATACAGAAGTGTAAAAACATAAATAAACCTTCAAGAAATAAACAGAACAATTCACAAAAACATTCTCTTGCCGTGCTTCTTGAATGTCTCTGTGCACTACTGGACTCTGGAGATCAAAATTCCTAACTACATTATAGTTCTTTCTGTTTAGTTCCGTCCGCTACTATCCTCTAGAAGATGAAAATTAGAACTACGTACTCGACTGAAACCGCTTCAGACCATCTGTCACTGTGCACGCATAAGTCATTCTCTCGATACACAGGCTCTAGACAGGAGCGGTACAAGACGCTTCATTTCACAGTGATGTTGAATATGAATCATTTTCTTCACTTGAAGGTCTCTCATAAACATCCAGCGCATTTCTGTAACGCTTGATCTTCTTCCTTTGGGAGTTTTCAAGAGGCTATTTTCTCTTCCCTCTCGTAAGACTGAGCTGAACGGATGAAGTCAGACAGAAAGTCTTCCGAAGTAAGAGTGATTTCAGGAGTGCCGCAGGGGAGTGCCATAGGACCGTTGCTATTCACAATACACATAAATGACCTTGTGGATGACATCGGAACTTCACTGAGGTTTTTGCAGATGATGCTGTGGTGTATCGAGAGGTTGTAACAATGGAAAATTGTACTGAAATGCAGGAGGATCTGCAGCGAATTGACGCATGGTGCAGGGAATGGCAATTGTATCTCAATGTAGACAAGTGTAATGTGCTGCGAATACATAGAAAGATAGATCCCTTATCATTTAGCTACAAAATAGCAGGTCAGCAACTGGAAGCAGTTAGTTCCATAAATTATCTGGGAGTACGTATTAGGAGTGATTTAAAATGGAACGATCATATAAAGTTGATCGTCGGTAAAGCAGATGCCAGACTGAGATTCATTGGAAGAATCCTAAGGAAATGCAATCCGAAAACAGAGGAAGTAGGTTACAGTACGTTTGTTCGCCCACTGCTTGAATACTGCTCATCAGTGTGGGATCCGTACCAGATAGGGTTGATAGAAGAGATAGAGAAGATCCAACGGAGAGCAGCGCGCTTCGTTACAGGTTCGTTTAGTAATCGCGAAAGCGTTATGGAGATGATAGATAAACTCCATTGGAAGACTCTGTAGGAGAGACGCTCAGTAGCTCGGTACGGGCTTTTGTTAAAGTTTCGAGAACATACCTTCACCGAAGAGACAAACAGTATATTGCTCTCTCCTACGTATATCTCGCGAACAGACCACGAGGATAAAATCAGAGAGATTAGAGCTCACACAGAAGCATACCGACAATCCTTCTTTCCACGAACGATACGAGACTGGAATAGAAGGGAGAACCGATAGAGGTACTCCGGGTACCCTCCGCCACACACCGTCAGGTGGCTTGCGGAGTATGGATGTAGATGTAGATGTAGATGTAGATGTAGAGTATTCCAGGCATTTGAGAGAACTGTATGAACTGCGACCGTCCAAAAGTAAAAGACATCTGCCCTGTGAACCGTGATTGTTGACGTGTTGGAGCCAACTCAGACTCAAATCTTCGTTTATTTAGGTCGAATCTGTCTTAGACACTTGAATATCTGGAGGGGTTCCCAGCTATTATTCTTCTCGTATTCTTTTGCCTTTGAAGATGATGAACTGTGGAATATATGTCCCAGTGGCATTACAGGCAACAACGACTGTCACATTTCCCCCCCCTCCAAACCTGTCAATTTCATGGGAATCCCGTTTTCGGTCACATTATATATGTTTTGAGGTTTATTTTGCAAATTAAATTCATGTAAGACACTTTTCAAAACACTGTAAAATTTTTTTAACTGTTTGCTCAATTAATCCCATGGCTCGACCTTTAGAAAGTGCCTTAGGCTTCCTTCATGAAATATCTTCCGTTTGTCGTTTCATGAAAGAAAGGAACTAGTCCTCAGCAGCCACTTTCGTATCTTCTTCAAATGGAACCACAATGTCACTGATGAGGTATGTCCAAAACCACACTCACACCAAATCTTCAATCTTTGGACCAAATCTGTTTTCTTGTTCTGCTGGTAACACAGTTGTATGACCCATTTTTCTTCTTCTCTGAGTGATCACGTGATGCGTTGTATTGTGTTCCACTCCTCGTAGGAAACGAATTTTTTGAACCCGTCTATGGTGCATAGATGCTTGCATGCCCTTGTAAAACACTGGTTATAGCGCTTGTCATCGAGTCTTCTGACCATTGTAAACCTGAATGGTTTCGTTTATATCTTCTTCCCATCTGAAAAAAGCGAAAAATCAAAAATACTTTTAATAATTACTAAATTAGTATCTCATGCTAATTACTATAGCCTCAATCATAACATGAATGAATTATCGTTGTAAGTTATAATAATGAGGCTACACGAATACTTCAGTAAAGAATAAATAATACATATTATACACACATCAAAAAAAATTTTGCATCATCTCGGTTCCGAGAGTTCCGGAACCTGTACAGAAAATTGGAATAGAGATCAACATAAACTTCATTTCCGCCCTTTTTATTGCTGATGGAAACCAAACATAGATGTTGAACCACCATACAGCGAGACTTTCGGAGGTGGTGGTCCAGATTGCTGTATACTCCGGTACCTCTAATACCAGCAGCACGTCCGGTTGCATTGATGCATGTCTGTATTCGTCGTAGCATACTATCTACATGTTCATCAAGGCACTGTTGGTACAGATTGTCCCACTCCTCAACGGCCATTCGGAGTAATTCCCTTAGAGTGGTTTGTGGGTCACGTCTTTCGTAAACAGTCCTTCTCAGTCTATCCCAGGAATGTTCGGTAGGGTTCATGACTGGAGAACATGCTGGCTATTCTAGTCGAGAGATGTCGTTATCCCGAAGGAAGTCGTTCAAAAGATGTGCACGATGGGGGCTCAAATTGTCGTTCATGAAGACAAGTGCCTCGCCAATATGCTGCCGATATGGTTGCACTGTCGGTCGGGTGACGGCATTCACGTTTCGTACAGCCGTTACGGCGCCTTCCATGACCACCAGCGGGGTACGTCAGCCCCACATAATGCCATCCCCAAAAAAAGCAGGGAAACTCCAGTTTGTTGTACTCGCTGCCCAGTGTGTCTAAGGCATTCAACCTGACCGGATTGCCTCCGAATACGTCTCTGACGATTGCCTGTTTGAAGGCATATGCGACACTCATCGCTGAAGAGAACGTGATGCCAATCCTGAGCGGTCCATTCGGCATGTTGTTGGGCCCATCTGTACCGCGCAGCATGCTGTCGTGGTTGGAAAAATGGACATCGCCATGGACGTCGGGAGTGAAGTTGCGCATCATGCAGCCTATTGGGCACAGTTTAAGTCGTAACACGACATCCTGTGGCTGCACGAACAGCATTATTCAACATGGGGCCGTTGCTGTCGGTTCCTTAGAGCCATAATCCGTAGCTAGCAGTCATCCACTGCAGTAGTAGCCCTTGGGCGGCCTGAGTGTGGCATGTCATCAACAGTTCCTTTCTCTCTGTATCTCCTCCATGTCCGAACAACATCGCTTTGGTTCGACGAGGTGAAAGAAGAGGTTCATAACTTTCTGAACAGTATGGCGGCGAGCTGGTATTACATGGGCGTACAAAAACAGCCACAGCGTCTACAAAAATGCATCGATAGAAATGGTGATTGTGTCGAAAAATAGCTCAATGTTCAAGCTGTAAGCTGATGTAAACCGTTGTAGAAATGAACAGGTCGATGTACTTATAAAAAATAGGAGACCTTACTTTTCGGATTACCCTCGTACTTTTAACTGTGTTTACAGGACCTGGTTATCTATCGTTTTGACGGAGGTTGGTGCACTTCGCCATTGGTTCATGTTCATGGTAGCCTGAAGGACTGGGCGCAACACATGATATGGAAACAGCCCCAAATCATCACAGAACCACTTCCAGTCAGAACAACATATTCGACACACAACGAGCTAAACTCCTCGTTAAGCCGTTGTACACTAGACCATCTACATAATATGAAAAGAGGCAAAATCACGAGTCGAAGGGTCACACTGCACGACTTCAGTCAGCGACTGGTCAGCAAGTTCAGATTTGTGTTTCTTTAAATAAAAGGTCTTTTACAGTGCACACAACTTCAAATGAAGGGTCACAAGCTGTTCGCCTCGCAGCTTTCGCTCAGAAACAATTTAAGACGGACCAAAAGTCACCGGAAACAGTAATTTCTGCCGAGTCCGAAATCGATTTTCAGGCGTAATACTCGTCTCCAGTCCCATCGGAAAGGAGCATTCTATAAGCACTTTTCTTCCGTCATGTTACGTGACTATGATGTTTTTACGACCACTGCACTTACACCGTGTTACATGAGTAAGACAATCGTCTTACTGACCAGTGTTCATACGCTGTGTAACATGACGGCAATGTTTCTACGACGACTAATTCTTACGCCATGTTGCATAACTTCGAGTGGTACACCATTTCTTATAGAAATTATTGGCAGTCAGCCTAGATACACTCACAAATCGAAAATTTTATTTTGGTGTGATCGTGGGCACGTCCAAGCACGATATCTGCTTCTTGGTATTCTGTTTCCTCTCCACATGGGCCCATTTCACTGTGCTGATTCCATACAACCGACTGTTATAAACAGACCACTTCAGTATCGTAACATATGTCTGAAGTGGAGGGTCACAAAAAAAAAAAAACGCTATTCCGTTCTACACTGTCCACCCCAAGGGGATTAGTGTGATCTTTCATAGACTGAATAATATGTACAGACAAACAAATGATTACAGTTTCAGAAAAACTGAATGATTCATTCAAGAGAGAGAGCTGCACAAATTGAGCAAGTCAATGCCGCGTTGGTCCACCTTTGGCCCTTATCCCAGCTTGACACTGAAACTTCCTGGCAGATTAAAACCGTGTGCCGGACCGAGACTCGAAATCGGGACCTTTGCCTTTTGCGGGCAAGTGCTCTAGCAACTGAGCTACCCAAGCGCGACTCATGCCCCGTCCTCACAGCTTTACTTCTGCCAGTATCTCGTCTCCTACCTTCCAAACTTTACCGAAGCTCTCCTGCGCACCTTGCTGTGGCTAAACCATGTCTCCGCCATATCCTTCCTTTTAGGAGTGCTAGTTCTGCAAGGTTCGCAGGAGAGCTTCTGTAAAGCTTGGAAGCTAGGAGACGAGATACTGGCAGAAGTAAGGCTGTGAGTACGGAGCGTGAGTCGTGCTTGGGTAAGTCAGGTGATAGAGCACTTGCCAGTGAAAGGCAAAGGTCCCGAGTTCGAGTCTCGGTCCCGCACAGAGTTTTAATCTGCCAGCAAGTTTCATATCAGTGCACACTCTTTTGCAGAGTGGAAATCTCCGAATCTCTCCTGCGAACCTTGCTGTGGCTAAACCATGTCTCCGCCATATCCTTTCTTTTAGGAGTGCTAGTTCTGCAAGGTTCGCAGCAGAGCTTCTGTAAAGTTTGGTAGCTAGGAGACGAGATACTGGCAGAAGTAAGGCTGTGAGTACGGAGCGTGAGTCGTGCTTGGGTAGGTCAGGTGATAGAGCACTTGCCAGTGAAAGGCAAAGGTCCCGAGTTCGAGTCTCGGTCCCGCACAGAGTTTTAATCTGCCAGCAAGTTTCATATCAGTGCACACTCCTCTGCAGAGTGGAAATCTCATTCCAGCTTGACACTGATTGACACAGTTGTTGGATGTCCTCCTCAGGGATATTGTGCCAAATTCTGGCGCGTTAGGTCGTTTAAATCCCGAGATAGTTGGAGGGAACTGCCCATAATGCTCCAAATTTTCCCAATTTTGGACAGATCTGACGACTCTGCTGGCCAAGATAGGGTTAGCAAAGCACGAAAACAAGCGGTAGAAACTCTTTCCGTCTGCGTGCTAGCATTATTTTGCCGAGGTATATAAGCCCGGGATGATACCCCAGATCATCATTCCTGGTTGTCGGGCTGTACAGCGGGCAACAGTCAAGTTAGTATTACACTGCTGTCCAGGGCGTCTGCAGGCACCCCTTCGGCCTGGAAGTAGAATTGCCTTCAGTGGTGAGTTCTGCTTCGAAATGAGCCCCGATGTTCACCGAACACGTGTCTGCGGAAGCCCCAGACAGTGGTGGGATACCAAACTCACTGTCTCCCGCCATAACGCCCGACAGCCAGCAGTGATGGATGGTCTGGCGTGCTGTGTCTTTTCTTAGCAGGATCCCTCTGCTTGTCATCCGTTGCGCAGTTTCGGTGTAGCGACACGTCGACTGTATTCTACTCCCAGTTTTGCTGACCTTCACAGCAAGTCAATCTGGACTTACATTTTAGCAGGATAATGTCTGGCCGCAAGCGTCGTGAGTTTCTACGGCTTTCTTTCGTGCTTGTCGAACCGTACCTTAGCCAGCAAGGTCGCTGGATCTCTCCCGCAGTGGAGAACCTTTGGAGTAATATGGGCATGGCCCTCCAAGTACCTCATGATTTCGATGATATAATATATCCAATTGGACAGAATTTGACACGATGTCCCTCAGGAGGTCGTCCAACAAGCCTGTCGCTCATTGCCAAGCCAGACAACTACTTGCATAAGCGCCTGAGGTAGACCAACGCGTTATTGACTTGTTCATTTTGAGAAGCTCTTTCTCTTGAATAAATCATACAATTTTTCTCAAATTGTAATCATTTGCTTGTCTGTACATGTATATTACACTAGTGGCCATGAAAATTGCTACACCACGAAGATGACGTGCTACAGACGCGAAATTTAACCGACAGGAAGAAGATGCTGTGATATGCAAATGATTAGCTTTTCAGAGCATTCACACAAGGTTGGCGCCGGTGGCGACACCTACAACTTACCGACCTGACGAAAGTTTCCAACCGATTTCTCATACACAAACAGCAGTTTGCCTGGTAAAATAATGGTGTGATGCCTCGTGTAAGGAGGAGAAATGCGTACCATCACGTTTCCGACTTTGATAAAGGTCGGATTGTAGCCTATCACGATTGCGGTTTATCGTATCGCGACGTTGCTGCTCGCGTTGGTCGAGATCCAATGACTGTTAGCAGAATATGGAATCAGTGGGTTCAGGAGGGTAATACGGAACGCCGTGCTGGATCCCAACGGCGTCGTATCACTAGCAGTCGAGATGACAGGCATCTTATCCGCCTGGCTGTAACGGATCATGCAGTCACGTCTCGATCCCAGAGTCAACAGATGGGGACGTTTGCAAGATGACAACCATCTGCACCAACATTTCGACGGCGTCGGTTGCAGCAGGGAATATCAGCTCGGAGACCATTGCTGCGGTTACCCTTGACGCTGCATCACAAACAGGAGCGCCTGCGATGGTGTACTCAACGACGAACCTGGGTGCACGAATGGCAAAACGTCATTTGTTCGGATGACTCCAGGTTCTGTTTACAGCATCATGATCGTCGCATCCGTGTTTGGCGACATCGCGGTGAACGCACATTGGAAGCCTGTATTCGTCATCGCCATACTGGCGTCTACGCGGCGTGATGGTATTTGGTGCCATTGGTTACACGTTTCGGTCAACTCTGGTTCGCATTGGCGGCACTTTGAACTTTGGACGTTACATTTCAGATGTGTTACGACCCGTGGCTCTACCCTTCATTCGATCCCTGCAAAACCCTACATTTCAGCAGGATAATGCACGACCGCATGTTGCAGGTCCTGCACGGGCCTTTCTGGATACAGAAAATGTTCGACTGCTGCCCTGGCCAGCACATTCTCCAGATCCCTCACTAATTTAAAACGTCTGGTCAATGGTGGCCGAGCAACTGGCTCGTCACAATACGCCAGTCACTACTCTTGATGAACTGTGGTATCGTGTTGAAGCTGCATGGGCAGCTGTCCCTGTACACTTCATCCAAGCTCTGTTTGACTCAATGCCCAGGCGTATCAAGGGCGTTATTACGGCCAGAGATGGTTGTTCTGGGTACTGATTTCTCATGATCTATGCACCCAAATTGCGTGAAAATGTAATCATATGTCAGTTCTAGTATAATATATTTGTCCAATGAATACCCGTTTATCAACTGCATTTCTTCTTGGTGTAGCAATTTTAATGGCCAGCAGAGTACATCTGCCGGTTTCCGTCCCATGCGGTTAATTCCTTCATGGTTCATAGTATATTTTTTGTTTTCTGTTGTCTAGTGTGTTTTTTGCTAGGTGAGATTGCTATCAAATTAGAAATAGATCTTTGTGGAAAGTCTTCCATTTGGCCTTAGGCTGTAACGTTCGATTTCGTAATTCTTTAATATAAAATTGAATCACTTGGAGGTTACGGAAATGACTTATCGGATGCGTAATTATTTTAGCGCGCACTATTGTGAAGCGTAGGGCCGACGGGTCGCGCTATTGCCGCATTGATTAATTAGCCGGTCTGGGCGACGGGCTCGCATTTGACAGGAAGCTGTCAACATAAATTTTCCAGTACACCGACGTTTACCGTGTGCTCTGTTTTTTCATTAATGCAATAAAAGCACTGAAAACAACGTGGAAACTCTGGGGCTCACAAAATTTTAACGCGGTGATGTGAAATCGTTTTCGAACAGTATATACAATTTATTACCGTACATTATTATGCCACGGTTCTGGCAAGAGTTGTGTTAAGTCATTTTACAAGCAGTGAAATTACCATTCAAGTAATATGTACTTTTCATTACAATATGAATATGTTTCTGGCTCTTCTTATCTTGTCAACCAGAAGTTTACTTCGCCAGTACACATCGTCTAGCTAATTTCTTTTTGAGGTAATAGTGTCACGCCACTGTCTATGTTACTGCCTTTATACTGTATTTATTGGTCCATATAGTTCACGTTCTTCTTACTATTCTTCTTAAAAGCTTCATTTGTGCACAATCCATGCACAGAGTGTGGCGAATAAAAGTGACAGTAACTATCGTCCAGTGAATTTCTTCTTCAGGTAATACTGTCACCCCACTATGTTACTGTTTTTATCCTGTATTAACTGGTCCATACAGTTGAGTTCAAGTTTTTCTTTCTATTCTTCTTAAAAGCTTCATTTGTGCCCAATCCATGCACAGGGTGTGGCAAAAATAGTGGCAGTACCCACCGTCTAGCGAATTTCTTTTTCAGGGAATACTGTCACCCCACTGTTTATGTTACTGCCTTTACCCTGTGTTAACTGGTCCATATAGTTCACGTTTTTGTTACTATTCTTCTTAAAAGCTTCATTTGTGCACAATACATATGCAGGGTGTGGCAAATAAAAGTGACAGTAACTATCGTCCAGTGAATTTCTTCTTCAGGTAATACTGTCACCCCACTATGTTACTGTTTTTATCCTGTATTAACTGGTCTATATAGTTGAGTTCAAGTTTTTCTTTCTATTCTTCTTAAAAGCTTCATTTGTGCCCAATCCATGCACAGGGTGTGGCAAAAATAGTGGCAGTACCCACCGTCTAGCGAATTTCTTTTTCAGGGAATACTGTCACCCCAGTGTTTATGTTACTGCCTTTACCCTGTGTTAGCTGGTCCATATAGTTCACGTTTTTGTTACTATTCTTCTTAAAAGCTTCATTTGTGCACAATACATATGCAGGGTGTGGCAAATAAAAGTGACAGTAACTATCGTCCAGTGAATTTCTTCTTCAGGTAATACTGTCACCCCACTATGTTACTGTTTTTATCCTGTATTAACTGGTCTATATAGTTGAGTTCAAGTTTTTCTTTCTATTCTTCTTAAAAGCTTCATTTGTGCCCAATCCATGCACAGGGTGTGGCAAAAATAGTGGCAGTACCCACCGTCTAGCGAATTTCTTTTTCAGGGAATACTGTCACCCCAGTGTTTATGTTACTGCCTTTACCCTGTGTTAACTGGTCCATATAGTTCACGTTTTTGTTACTATTCTTCTTAAAAGCTTCATTTGTGCACAATCCATGCACAGAGTGTGGCAAATAAAAGTGACAGTAACTATCGTCCAGTGAATTTCTTCTTCAGGTAATACTGTCACCCCACTATGTTACTGTTTTTATCCTGTATTAACTGGTCCATATAGTTGAGTCCAAGTTTTTCTTTCTATTCTTCTTAAAAGCTTCATTTGTGCCCAATCCATGCACACGGTGTGGCAAAAATAGTGGCAGTACCCACCGTCTAGCGAATTTCTTTTTCAGGGAATACTGTCACCCCACTGTTTATGTTACTGCCTTTACCCTGTGTTAACTGGTCCATATAGTTCACGTTTTTGTTACTATTCTTCTTAAAAGCTTCATTTGTGCACAATACATATGCAGGGTGTGGCAAATAAAAGTGACAGTAACTATCGTCCAGTGAATTTCTTCTTCAGGTAGTACTGTCACCCCACTATGTTACTGTTTTTATCCTGTATTAACTGGTCCATATAGTTGAGTCCAAGTTTTTCTTTCTATTCTTCTTAAAAGCTTCATTTGTGCCCAATCCATGCACAGGGTGTGGCAAAAATAGTGGCAGTACCCACCGTCTAGCGAATTTCTTTTTCAGGGAATACTGTCACCCCAGTGTTTATGTTACTGCCTTTACCCTGTGTTAACTGGTCCATATAGTTCACGTTTTTGTTACTATTCTTCTTAAAAGCTTCATTTGTGCACAATACATATGCAGGGTGTGGCAAATAAAAGTGACAGTAACTATCGTCCAGTGAATTTCTTCTTCAGGTAATACTGTCACCCCACTATGTTACTGTTTTTATCCTGTATTAACTGGTCTATATAGTTGAGTTCAAGTTTTTCTTTCTATTCTTCTTAAAAGCTTCATTTGTGCCCAATCCATGCACAGGGTGTGGCAAAAATAGTGGCAGTACCCACCGTCTAACGAATTTCTTTTTCAGGGAATACTGTCACCCCAGTGTTTATGTTACTGCCTTTACCCTGTGTTAACTGGTCCATATAGTTCACGTTTTTGTTACTATTCTTCTTAAAAGCTTCATTTGTGCACAATCCATGCACAGAGTGTGGCAAATAAAAGTGACAGTAACTATCGTCCAGTGAATTTCTTCTTCAGGTAATACTGTCACCCCACTATGTTACTGTTTTTATCCTGTATTAACTGGTCCATATAGTTGAGTCCAATTTTTCTTTCTATTCTTCTTAAAAGCTTCATTTGTGCCCAATCCATGCACAGGGTGTGGCAAAAATAGTGGCAGTACCCACCGTCTAGCGAATTTCTTTTTCAGGGAATACTGTCACCCCACTGTTTATGTTACTGCCTTTACCCTGTGTTAACTGGTCCATATAGTTCACGTTTTTGTTACTATTCTTCTTAAAAGCTTCATTTGTGCACAATACATATGCAGGGTGTGGCAAATAAAAGTGACAGTAACTATCGTCCAGGGAATTTCTTCTTCAGGTAATACTGTCACCCCACTATGTTACTGTTTTTATCCTGTATTAACTGGTCTATATAGTTGAGTTCAAGTTTTCTTATTATTCTTCTTAAATGCTTCATTTGTGCCCAATCCATGCACAGGGTGTGGCAAAAATAGTGGCAGTAACAACCGTCTAGCGAATTTCTTTTTCAGGGAATACTGTCACCCCACTGTTTATGTTACTGCCTTTACCCTGTGTTAACTGGTCCATATAGTTCACGTTTTTGTTACTATTCTTCTTAAAAGCTTCATTTGTGCACAATCCGTGCACAGAGTGTGGCAAATAAAAGTGACAGTAACTATCGTCCAGTGAATTTCTTCTTCAGGTAATACTGTCACCCCACTATGTTACTGCTTTTATCCTGTATTAACTGGTCCATATAGTTGAGTTCAAGTTTTTCTTATTATTCTTCTTAAAAGCTTCATTTGTGCCCAATCCATGCACAGGGTGTGGCAAAAATAGTGGCAGTACCCACCGTCTAGCGAATTTCTTTTTCAGGGAATACTGTCACCCCACTGTTTATGTTACTGCCTTTACCCTGTGTTAACTGGTCCATATAGTTCACGTTTTTGTTACTATTCTTCTTAAAAGCTTCATTTGTGCACAATACATATGCAGGGTGTGGCAAATAAAAGTGACAGTAACTATCGTCCAGTGAATTTCTTCTTCAGGTAATACTGTCACCCCACTATGTTACTGTTTTTATCCTGTATTAACTGGTCCATATAGTTGAGTCCAAGTTTTTCTTTCTATTCTTCTTAAAAGCTTCATTTGTGCCCAATCCATGCACAGGGTGTGGCAAAAATAGTGGCAGTACCCACCGTCTAGCGAATTTCTTTTTCAGGGAATACTGTCACCCCAGTGTTTATGTTACTGCCTTTACCCTGTGTTAACTGGTCCATATAGTTCACGTTTTTGTTACTATTCTTCTTAAAAGCTTCATTTGTGCACAATACATATGCAGGGTGTGGCAAATAAAAGTGACAGTAACTATCGTCCAGTGAATTTCTTCTTCAGGTAATACTGTCACCCCACTATGTTACTGTTTTTATCCTGTATTAACTGGTCTATATAGTTGAGTTCAAGTTTTTCTTTCTATTCTTCTTAAAAGCTTCATTTGTGCCCAATCCATGCACAGGGTGTGGCAAAAATAGTGGCAGTACCCACCGTCTAACGAATTTCTTTTTCAGGGAATACTGTCACCCCAGTGTTTATGTTACTGCCTTTACCCTGTGTTAACTGGTCCACATAGTTCACGTTTTTGTTACTATTCTTCTTAAAAGCTTCATTTGTGCACAATCCATGCACAGAGTGTGGCAAATAAAAGTGACAGTAACTATCGTCCAGTGAATTTCTTCTTCAGGTAATACTGTCACCCCACTATGTTACTGTTTTTATCCTGTATTAACTGGTCCATATAGTTGAGTCCAATTTTTCTTTCTATTCTTCTTAAAAGATTCATTTGTGCCCAATCCATGCACAGGGTGTGGCAAAAATAGTGGCAGTACCCACCGTCTAGCGAATTTCTTTTTCAGGGAATACTGTCACCCCACTGTTTATGTTACTGTCTTTACCCTGTGTTAACTGGTCCATATAGTTCACGTTTTTGTTACTATTCTTCTTAAAAGCTTCATTTGTGCACAATACATATGCAGGGTGTGGCAAATAAAAGTGACAGTAACTATCGTCCAGGGAATTTCTTCTTCAGGTAATACTGTCACCCCACTATGTTACTGTTTTTATCCTGTATTAACTGGTCTATATAGTTGAGTTCAAGTTTTCTTATTATTCTTCTTAAATGCTTCATTTGTGCCCAATCCATGCACAGGGTGTGGCAAAAATAGTGGCAGTACCCACCGTCTAGCGAATTTCTTTTTCAGGGAATACTGTCACCCCAGTGTTTATGTTACTGCCTTTACCCTGTGTTAACTGGTCCATATAGTTCACGTTTTTGTTACTATTCTTCTTAAAAGCTTCATTTGTGCACAATCCGTGCACAGAGTGTGGCAAATAAAAGTGACAGTAACTATCGTCCAGTGAATTTCTTCTTCAGGTAATACTGTCACCCCACTATGTTACTGCTTTTATCCTGTATTAACTGGTCCATATAGTTGAGTTCAAGTTTTTCTTATTATTCTTCTTAAAAGCTTCATTTGTGCCCAATCCATGCACAGGGTGTGGCAAAAATAGTGGCAGTACCCACCGTCTAGCGAATTTCTTTTTCAGGGAATACTGTCACCCCACTGTTTATGTTACTGCCTTTACCCTGTGTTAACTGGTCCATATAGTTCACGTTTTTGTTACTATTCTTCTTAAAAGCTTCATTTGTGCACAATCCGTGCACAGAGTGTGGCAAATAAAAGTGACAGTAACTATCGTCCAGTGAATTTCTTCTTCAGGTAATACTGTCACCCCACTATGTTACTGCTTTTATCCTGTATTAACTGGTCCATATAGTTGAGTTCAAGTTTTTCTTATTATTCTTCTTAAAAGCTTCATTTGTGCCCAATCCATGCACAGGGTGTGGCAAAAATAGTGGCAGTACCCACCGTCTAGCGAATTTCTTTTTCAGGGAATACTGTCACCCCACTGTTTATGTTACTGCCTTTACCCTGTGTTAACTGGTCCATATAGTTCACGTTTTTGTTCCTATTCTTCTTAAAAGCTTCATTTGTGCACAATCCATGCACAGGGTGTGGCAAATAAAAGTGACAGTAACTATCGTCCAGTGAATTTCTTCTTCAGGTAATACTGTCACCCCACTATGTTACTGTTTTTATCCTGTATTAACTGGTCCATATAGTTGAGTCCAAGTTTTTCTTTCTATTCTTCTTAAAAGCTTCATTTGTGCCCAATCCATGCACAGGGTGTGGCAAAAATAGTGGCAGTACCCACCGTCTAGCGAATTTCTTTTTCAGGGAATACTGTCACCCCACTGTTTATGTTACTGCCTTTACCCTGTGTTAACTGGTCCATATAGTTCACGTTTTTGTTACTATTCTTCTTAAAAGTTTCATTTGTGCACAATACATATGCAGGGTGTGGCAAATAAAAGTGACAGTAACTATCGTCCAGTGAATTTCTTCTTCAGGTAATACTGTCACCCCACTATGTTACTGCTTTATCCTGTATTAACTGGTCTATATAGTTGAGTTCAAGTTTTTCTTTCTATTCCTCTTAAAAGCTTCATTTGTGCCCAATCCATGCACAGGGTGTGGCAAAAATAGTGGCAGTACCCACCGTCTAGCGAATTTCTTTTTCAGGGAATACTGTCACCCCACTGTTTATGTTACTGCCTTTACCCTGTGTTAACTGGTCCATATAGTTCACGTTTTTGTTACTATTCTTCTCAAAAGCTTCATTTGTGCACAATACGTATGCAGGGTGTGGCAAATAAAAGTGACAGTAATTATCGTCCAGTGAATTTCTTCTTCAGGTAATACTGTCACCCCACTATGTTACTGTTTTTATCCTGTATTAACTGGTCTATATAGTTGAGTTCAAGTTTTTCTTTCTATTCTTCTTAAAAGCTTCATTTGTGCCCAATCCATGCACAGGGTGTGGCAAAAATAGTGGCAGTACCCACCGTCTAGCGAATTTCTTTTTCAGGGAATACTGTCACCCCACTGTTTATGTTACTGCCTTTACCCTGTGTTAACTGGTCCATATAGTTCACGTTTTTGTTACTATTCTTCTCAAAAGCTTCATTTGTGCACAATACATATGCAGGGTGTGGCAAATAAAAGTGACAGTAACTATCGTCCAGTGAATTTCTTCTTCAGGTAATACTGTCACCCCACTATGTTACTGTTTTTATCCTGTATTAACTGGTCTATATAGTTGAGTTCAAGTTTTTCTTTCTATTCTTCTTAAAAGCTTCATTTGTGCCGAATCCATGCACAGGGTGTGGCAAAAATAGTGGCAGTACCCACCGTCTAGCGAATTTCTTTTTCAGGGAATACTGTCACCCCACTGTTTATGTTACTGCCTTTACCCTGTGTTAACTGGTCCATATAGTTCACGTTTTTGTTACTATTCTTCTTAAAAGCTTCATTTGTGCACAATCCGTGCACAGAGTGTGGCAAATAAAAGTGACAGTAACTATCGTCCAGTGAATTTCTTCTTCAGGTAATACTGTCACCCCACTATGTTACTGCTTTTATCCTGTATTAACTGGTCCATATAGTTGAGTTCAAGTTTTTCTTATTAATCTTCTTAAAAGCTTCATTTGTGCCCAATCCATGCACAGGGTGTGGCAAAAATAGTGGTAGTACCCACCGTCTAGCGAATTTCTTTTTCAGGGAATATTGTCACCCCACTGTTTATGTTACTGCCTTTACCCTGTGTTAACTGGTCCATATAGTTCACGTTTTTGTTACTATTCTTCTTAAAAGCTTCATTTGTGCACAATCCGTGCACAGAGTGTGGCAAATAAAAGTGACAGTAACTATCGTCCAGTGAATTTCTTCTTCAGGTAATACTGTCACCCCACTATGTTACTGTTTTTATCCTGTATTAACTGGTCCATATAGTTGAGTCCAAGTTTTTCTTTCTATTCTTCTTAAAAGCTTCATTTGTGCCCAATCCATGCACAGGGTGTGGCAAAAATAGTGGCAGTACCCACCGTCTAGCGAATTTCTTTTTCAGGGAATACTGTCACCCCAGTGTTTATGTTACTGCCTTTACCCTGTGTTAACTGGTCCATATAGTTCACGTTTTTGTTACTATTCTTCTTAAAAGCTTCATTTGTGCACAATCCATGCACAGAGTGTGGCAAATAAAAGTGACAGTAACTATCGTCCAGTGAATTTCTTCTTCAGGTAATACTGTCACCCCACTATGTTACTGTTTTTATCCTGTATTAACTGGTCTATATAGTTGAGTTCAAGTTTTTCTTTCTATTCTTCTTAAAAGCTTCATTTGTGCGCAATCCATGCACAGGGTGTGGCAAAAATAGTGGCAGTACCCACCGTCTAGCGAATTTCTTTTTCAGGGAATACTGTCACCCCACTGTTTATGTTACTGCCTTTACCCTGTGTTAACTGGTCCATATAGTTCACGTTTTTGTTACTATTCTTCTTAAAAGCTTCATTTGTGCACAATCCGAGCAGCGAGTGTGGCAAATAAAAGTGACAGTAACTATCGTCCAGTGAATTTCTTCTTCAGGTAATACTGTCACCCCACTATGTTACTGTTTTTATCCTGTATTAACTGGTCTATATAGTTGAGTTCAAGTTTTTCTTTCTATTCTTCTTAAAAGCTTCATTTGTGCCCAATCCATGCACAGGGTGTGGCAAAAATAGTGGCAGTACCCACCGTCTAGCGAATTTCTTTTTCAGGGAATACTGTCACCCCACTGTTTATGTTACTGCCTTTACCCTGTGTTAACTGGTCCATATAGTTCACGTTTTTGTTACTATTCTTCTCAAAAGCTTCATTTGTGCACAATACATATGCAGGGTGTGGCAAATAAAAGTGACAGTAAATATCGTCCAGTGAATTTCTTCTTCAGGTAATACTGTCACCCCACTATGTTACTGTTTTTATCCTGTATTAACTGGTCCATATAGTTGAGTTCAAGTTTTTCTTTCTATTCTTCTTAAAAGCTTCATTTGTGCCCAATCCATGCACAGGGTGTGGCAAAAATAGTGGCAGTACCCACCGTCTAGCGAATTTCTTTTTCAGGGAATACTGTCACCCCAGTGTTTATGTTACTGCCTTTACCCTGTGTTAACTGGTCCATATAGTTCACGTTTTTGTTACTATTCTTCTTAAAAGCTTCATTTGTGCACAATCCATGCACAGAGTGTGGCAAATAAAAGTGACAGTAACTATCGTCCAGTGAATTTCTTCTTCAGGTAATACTGTCACCCCACTATGTTACTGTTTTTATCCTGTATTAACTGGTCCATATAGTTGAGTCCAAGTTTTTCTTTCTATTCTTCTTAAAAGCTTCATTTGTGCCCAATCCATGCACAGGATGTGGCAAAAATAGTGGCAGTACCCACCGTCTAGCGAATTTCTTTATCAGGGAATACTGTCACCCCAGTGTTTATGTTACTGCCTTTAACCTGTGTTAACTGGTCCATATAGTTCACGTTTTTGTTACTATTCTTCTTAAAAGCTTCATTTGTGCACAATACATATGCAGGGTGTGGCAAATAAAAGTGACAGTAACTATCGTCCAGTGAATTTCTTCTTCAGGTAATACTGTCACCCCACTATGTTACTGTTTTTATCCTGTATTAACTGGTCTATATAGTTGAGTTCAAGTTTTTCTTTCTATTCTTCTTATTAGCTTCATTTGTGCCCAATCCATGCACAGGGTGTGGCAAAAATAGTGGCAGTACCCACCGTCTAGCGAATTTCTTTTTCAGGGAATACTGTCACCCCAGTGTTTATGTTACTGCCTTTACCCTGTATTAACTGGTCCATATAGTTCACGTTTTTGTTACTATTCTTCTTAAAAGCTTCATTTGTGCACAATCCGTGCACAGAGTGTGGCAAATAAAAGTGACAGTAACTATCGTCCAGTGAATTTCTTCTTCAGGTAATACTGTCACCCCACTATGTTACTGCTTTTATCCTGTATTAACTGGTCCATATAGTTGAGTTCAAGTTTTTCTTATTATTCTTCTTAAAAGCTTCATTTGTGCCCAATCCATGCACAGGGTGTGGCAAAAATAGTGGCAGTACCCACCGTCTAGCGAATTTCTTTTTCAGGGAATATTGTCACCCCACTGTTTATGTTACTGCCTTTACCCTGTGTTAACTGGTCCATATAGTTCACGTTTTTGTTACTATTCTTCTTAAAAGCTTCATTTGTGCACAATCCGTGCACAGAGTGTGGCAAATAAAAGTGACAGTAACTATCGTCCAGTGAATTTCTTCTTCAGGTAATACTGTCACCCCACTATGTTACTGCTTTTATCCTGTATTAACTGGTCCATATAGTTGAGTTCAAGTTTTTCTTATTATTCTTCTTAAAAGCTTCATTTGTGCCCAATCCATGCACAGGGTGTGGCAAAAATAGTGGCAGTACCCACCGTCTAGCGAATTTCTTTTTCAGGGAATACTGTCACCCCACTGTTTATGTTACTGCCTTTACCCTGTGTTAACTGGTCCATATAGTTCACGTTTTTGTTACTATTCTTCTTAAAAGTTTCATTTGTGCACAATACATATGCAGGGTGTGGCAAATAAAAGTGACAGTAACTATCGTCCAGTGAATTTCTTCTTCAGGTAATACTGTCACCCCACTATGTTACTGTTTTTATCCTGTATTAACTGGTCTATATAGTTGAGTTCAAGTTTTTCTTTCTATTCCTCTTAAAAGCTTCATTTGTGCCCAATCCATGCACAGGGTGTGGCAAAAATAGTGGCAGTACCCACCGTCTAGCGAATTTCTTTTTCAGGGAATACTGTCACCCCACTGTTTATGTTACTGCCTTTACCCTGTGTTAACTGGTCCATATAGTTCACGTTTTTGTTACTATTCTTCTCAAAAGCTTCATTTGTGCACAATACATATGCAGGGTGTGGCAAATAAAAGTGACAGTAATTATCGTCCAGTGAATTTCTTCTTCAGGTAATACTGTCACCCCACTATGTTACTGTTTTTATCCTGTATTAACTGGTCTATATAGTTGAGTTCAAGTTTTTCTTTCTATTCTTCTTAAAAGCTTCATTTGTGCCCAATCCATGCACAGGGTGTGGCAAAAATAGTGGCAGTACCCACCGTCTAGCGAATTTCTTTTTCAGGGAATACTGTCACCCCACTGTTTATGTTACTGCCTTTACCCTGTGTTAACTGGTCCATATAGTTCACGTTTTTGTTACTATTCTTCTCAAAAGCTTCATTTGTGCACAATACATATGCAGGGTGTGGCAAATAAAAGTGACAGTAACTATCGTCCAGTGAATTTCTTCTTCAGGTAATACTGTCACCCCACTATGTTACTGTTTTTATCCTGTATTAACTGGTCTATATAGTTGAGTTCAAGTTTTTCTTTCTATTCTTCTTAAAAGCTTCATTTGTGCCCAATCCATGCACAGGGTGTGGCAAAAATAGTGGCAGTACCCACCGTCTAGCGATTTTCTTTTTCAGGGAATACTGTCACCCCACTGTTTATGTTACTGCCTTTACCCTGTGTTAACTGGTCCATATAGTTCACGTTTTTGTTACTATTCTTCTTAAAGGTTCATTTGTGCACAATACATATGCAGGGTGTGGCAAATAAAAGTGACAGTAACTATCGTCCAGCGAATTTCTTCTTCAGGTAATACTGTCATCCCACTATGTTACTGTTTTTATCCTGTATTAACTGGTCTATATAGTTGAGTTCAAGTTTTTCTTTCTATTCTTCTTAAAAGCTTCATTTGTGCCCAATCCATGCACAGGGTGTGGCAAAAATAGTGGCAGTACCCACCGTCTAGCGAATTTCTTTTTCAGGGAATACTGTCACCCCACTGTTTATGTTACTGCCTTTACCCTGTGTTAACTGGTCCATATAGTTCACGTTTTTGTTACTATTCTTCTTAAAAGCTTCATTTGTGCACAATACATATGCAGGGTGTGGCAAATAAAAGTGACAGTAACTATCGTCCAGTGAATTTCTTCTTCAGGTAATACTGTCACCCCACTATGTTACTGTTTTTATCCTGTATTAACTGGTCCATATAGTTGAGTCCAAGTTTTTCTTTCTATTCTTCTTAAAAGCTTCATTTGTGCCCAATCCATGCACAGGGTGTGGCAAAAATAGTGGCAGTACCCACCGTCTAGCGAATTTCTTTTTCAGGGAATACTGTCACCCCAGTGTTTATGTTACTGCCTTTACCCTGTGTTAACTGGTCCATATAGTTCACGTTTTTGTTACTATTCTTCTTAAAAGCTTCATTTGTGCACAATCCATGCACAGAGTGTGGCAAATAAAAGTGACAGTAACTATCGTCCAGTGAATTTCTTCTTCAGGTAATACTGTCACCCCACTATGTTACTGTTTTTATCCTGTATTAACTGGTCTATATAGTTGAGTTCAAGTTTTTCTTTCTATTCTTCTTAAAAGCTTCATTTGTGCGCAATCCATGCACAGGGTGTGGCAAAAATAGTGGCAGTACCCACCGTCTAGCGAATTTCTTTTTCAGGGAATACTGTCACCCCACTGTTTATGTTACTGCCTTTACCCTGTGTTAACTGGTCCATATAGTTCACGTTTTTGTTACTATTCTTCTTAAAAGCTTCATTTGTGCACAATCCGAGCAGCGAGTGTGGCAAATAAAAGTGACAGTAACTATCGTCCAGTGAATTTCTTCTTCAGGTAATACTGTCACCCCACTATGTTACTGTTTTTATCCTGTATTAACTGGTCTATACAGTTGAGTTCAAGTTTTTCTTTCTATTCTTCTTAAAAGCTTCATTTGTGCCCAATCCATGCACAGGGTGTGGCAAAAATAGTGGCAGTACCCACCGTCTAGCGAATTTCTTTTTCAGGGAATACTGTCACCCCACTGTTTATGTTACTGCCTTTACCCTGTGTTAACTGGTCCATATAGTTCACGTTTTTGTTACTATTCTTCTCAAAAGCTTCATTTGTGCACAATACATATGCAGGGTGTGGCAAATAAAAGTGACAGTAAATATCGTCCAGTGAATTTCTTCTTCAGGTAATACTGTCACCCCACTATGTTACTGTTTTTATCCTGTATTAACTGGTCCATATAGTTGAGTTCAAGTTTTTCTTTCTATTCTTCTTAAAAGCTTCATTTGTGCCCAATCCATGCACAGGGTGTGGCAAAAATAGTGGCAGTACCCACCGTCTAGCGAATTTCTTTTTCAGGGAATACTGTCACCCCAGTGTTTATGTTACTGCCTTTACCCTGTGTTAACTGGTCCATATAGTTCACGTTTTTGTTACTATTCTTCTTAAAAGCTTCATTTGTGCACAATCCATGCACAGAGTGTGGCAAATAAAAGTGACAGTAACTATCGTCCAGTGAATTTCTTCTTCAGGTAATACTGTCACCCCACTATGTTACTGTTTTTATCCTGTATTAACTGGTCCATATAGTTGAGTCCAAGTTTTTCTTTCTATTCTTCTTAAAAGCTTCATTTGTGCCCAATCCATGCACAGGGTGTGGCAAAAATAGTGGCAGTACCCACCGTCTAGCGAATTTCTTTATCAGGGAATACTGTCACCCCAGTGTTTATGTTACTGCCTTTAACCTGTGTTAACTGGTCCATATAGTTCACGTTTTTGTTACTATTCTTCTTAAAAGCTTCATTTGTGCACAATACATATGCAGGGTGTGGCAAATAAAAGTGACAGTAACTATCGTCCAGTGAATTTCTTCTTCAGGTAATACTGTCACCCCACTATGTTACTGTTTTTATCCTGTATTAACTGGTCTATATAGTTGAGTTCAAGTTTTTCTTTCTATTCTTCTTAAAAGCTTCATTTGTGCCCAATCCATGCACAGGGTGTGGCAAAAATAGTGGCAGTACCCACCGTCTAGCGAATTCTTTTTCAGGGAATACTGTCACCCCAGTGTTTATGTTACTGCCTTTACCCTGTATTAACTGGTCCATATAGTTCACGTTTTTGTTACTATTCTTCTTAAAAGCTTCATTTGTGCACAATACATATGCAGGGTGTGGCAAATAAAAGTGACAGTAACTATCGTCCAGTGAATTTCTTCTTCAGGTAATACTGTCACCCCACTATGTTACTGCTTTTATCGTGTATTAACTGGTCCATATAGTTGAGTTCAAGTTTTTCTTATTATTCTTCTTAAATGCTTCATTTGTGCCCAATCCATGCACAGGGTGTGGCAAAAATAGTGGCAGTACCCACCGTCTAGCGAATTTCTTTTTCAGGGAATACTGTCACCCCACTGTTTATGTTACTGCCTTTACC
Source organism: Schistocerca americana (assembly GCF_021461395.2). NCBI lineage: Eukaryota > Metazoa > Arthropoda > Insecta > Orthoptera > Acrididae > Schistocerca > Schistocerca americana. The sequence continues at coordinate 500,768,632 of NC_060126.1, read as the reverse complement.
CTGTGTTAACTGGTCCATATAGTTCACGTTTTTGTTACTATTCTTCTTAAAAGCTTCATTTGTGCACAATCCGTGCACAGAGTGTGGCAAATAAAAGTGACAGTAACTATCGTCCAGTGAATTTCTTCTTCAGGTAATACTGTCACCCCACTATGTTACTGCTTTTATCCTGTATTAACTGGTCCATATAGTTGAGTTCAAGTTTTTCTTATTATTCTTCTTAAAAGCTTCATTTGTGCCCAATCCATGCACAGGGTGTGGCAAAAATAGTGGCAGAACCCACCGTCTAGCGAATTTCTTTTTCAGGGAATATTGTCACCCCACTGTTTATGTTACTGCCTTTACCCTGTGTTAACTGGTCCATATAGTTCACGTTTTTGTTACTATTCTTCTTAAAAGCTTCATTTGTGCACAATCCGTGCACAGAGTGTGGCAAATAAAAGTGACAGTAACTATCGTCCAGTGAATTTCTTCTTCAGGTAATACTGTCACCCCACTATGTTACTGCTTTTATCCTGCATTAACTGGTCCATATAGTTGAGTTCAAGTTTTTCTTATTATTCTTCTTAAAAGCTTCATTTGTGCCCAATCCATGCACAGGGTGTGGCAAAAATAGTGGCAGTACCCACCGTCTAGCGAATTTCTTTTTCAGGGAATACTGTCACCCCACTGTTTATGTTACTGCCTTTACCCTGTGTTAACTGGTCCATATAGTTCACGTTTTTGTTACTATTCTTCTTAAAAGCTTCATTTGTACACAATCCGTGCACAGAGTGTGGCAAATAAAAGTGACAGTAACTATCGTCCAGTGAATTTCTTCTTCAGGTAATACTGTCACCCCACTATGTTACTGTTTTTATCCTGTATTAACTGGTCTATATAGTTGAGTTCAAGTTTTTCTTTCTATTCTTCTTAAAAGCTTCATTTGTGCCCAATCCATGCACAGGGTGTGGCAAAAATAGTGGCAGTACCCACCGTCTAGCGAATTTCTTTTTCAGGGAATACTGTCACCCCAGTGTTTATGTTACTGCCTTTACCCTGTGTTAACTGGTCCGTATAGTTCACGTTTTTGTTACTATTCTTCTTAAAAGCTTCATTTGTGCACAATCCGAGCAGCGAGTGTGGCAAATAAAAGTGACAGTAACTATCGTCCAGTGAATTTCTTCTTCAGGTAATACTGTCACCCCACTATGTTACTGCTTTTATCCTGTATTAACTGGTCCATATAGTTGAGTTCAAGTTTTTCTTATTATTCTTCTTAAAAGCTTCATTTGTGCCCAATCCATGCACAGGGTGTGGCAAAAATAGTGGCAGTACCCACCGTCTAGCGAATTTCTTTTTCAGGGAATACTGTCACCCCACTGTTTATGTTACTGCCTTTACCCTGTGTTAACTGGTCCATATAGTTCACGTTTTTGTTACTATTCTTCTTAAAAGCTTCATTTGTGCACAATCCATGCACAGAGTGTGGCAAATAAAAGTGACAGTAACTATCGTCCACTGAATTTCTTCTTCAGGTAATACTGTCACCCCACTATGTTACTGCTTTTATCCTGTATTAACTGGTCCATATAGTTGAGTTCAAGTTTTTCTTATTATTCTTCTTAAATGCTTCATTTGTGCCCAATCCGTGCACAGGGTGTGGCAAAAATAGTGGCAGTACCCACCGTCTAGCGAATTTCTTTTTCAGGTAATACTGTCACCCCACTGTTTATGTTACTGCCTTTACCCTGTGTTAACTGGTCCATATAGTTCACGTTTTTGTTACTATTCTTCTTAAAAGCTTCATTTGTGCACAATCCGTGCACAGAGTGTGGCAAATAAAAGTGACAGTAACTATCGTCCAGTGAATTTCTTCTTCAGGTAATACTGTCACCCCACTATGGTACTGCTTTTATCCTGTATTAACTGGTCCATATAGTTCACGTTTTTGTTACTATTCTTCTTAAAAGCTTCATTTGTGCACAATACATATGCAGGGTGTGGCAAATAAAAGTGACAGTAACTATCGTCCAGTGAATTTCTTCTTCAGGTAATACTGTCACCCCACTATGTTACTGTTTTTATCCTGTATTAACTGGTCTATATAGTTGAGTTCAAGTTTTTCTTATTATTCTTCTTAAATGCTTCATTTGTGCCCAATCCACGCACAGGGTGTGGCAAAAATAGTGGCAGTTCCCACCGTCTAGCGAATTTCTTTTTCAGGGAATACTGTCACCCCAGTGTTTATGTTACTGCCTTTACCCTGTGTTAACTGGTCCATATAGTTCACGTTTTTGTTACTATTCTTCTTAAAAGCTTCATTTGTGCACAATCCATGCACAGAGTGTGGCAAATAAAAGTGACAGTAACTATCGTCCAGTGAATTTCTTCTTCAGGTAATACTGTCACCCCACTATGTTACTGTTTTTATCCTGTATTAACTGGTCCATATAGTTGAGTCCAAGTTTTTCTTTCTATTCTTCTTAAAAGCTTCATTTGTGCCCAATCCATGCACAGGGTGTGGCAAAAATAGTGGCAGTACCCACCGTCTAGCGAATTTCTTTATCAGGGAATACTGTCACCCCAGTGTTTATGTTACTGCCTTTAACCTGTGTTAACTGGTCCATATAGTTCACGTTTTTGTTACTATTCTTCTTAAAAGCTTCATTTGTGCACAATACATATGCAGGGTGTGGCAAATAAAAGTGACAGTAACTATCGTCCAGTGAATTTCTTCTTCAGGTAATACTGTCACCCCACTATGTTACTGTTTTTATCCTGTATTAACTGGTCTATATAGTTGAGTTCAAGTTTTTCTTTCTATTCTTCTTAAAAGCTTCATTTGTGCCCAATCCATGCACAGGGTGTGGCAAAAATAGTGGCAGTACCCACCGTCTAGCGAATTTCTTTTTCAGGGAATACTGTCACCCCACTGTTTATGTTACTGCCTTTACCCTGTGTTAACTGGTCCATATAGTTCACGTTTTTGTTACTATTCTTCTTAAAAGCTTCATTTGTGCACAATACATATGCAGGGTGTGGCAAATAAAAGTGACAGTAACTATCGTCCAGTGAATTTCTTCTTCAGGTAATACTGTCACCCCACTATGTTACTGCTTTTATCCTGTATTAACTGGTCCATATAGTTGAGTTCAAGTTTTTCTTATTATTCTTCTTAAATGCTTCATTTGTGCCCAATCCATGCACAGGGTGTGGCAAAAATAGTGGCAGTACCCACCGTCTAGCGAATTTCTTTTTCAGGGAATACTGTCACCCCACTGTTTATGTTACTGCCTTTACCCTGTGTTAACTGGTCCATATAGTTCACGTTTTTGTTACTATTCTTCTTAAAAGCTTCATTTGTGCACAATCCGTGCACAGAGTGTGGCAAATAAAAGTGACAGTAACTATCGTCCAGTGAATTTCTTCTTCAGGTAATACTGTCACCCCACTATGTTACTGCTTTTATCCTGTATTAACTGGTCCATATAGTTGAGTTCAAGTTTTTCTTATTATTCTTCTTAAAAGCTTCATTTGTGCCCAATCCATGCACAGGGTGTGGCAAAAATAGTGGCAGTACCCACCGTCTAGCGAATTTCTTTTTCAGGGAATACTGTCACCCCACTGTTTATGTTACTGCCTTTACCCTGTGTTAACTGGTCCATATAGTTCACGTTTTTGTTACTATTCTTCTTAAAAGCTTCATTTGTGCACAATCCGTGCACAGAGTGTGGCAAATGAAAGTGACAGTAACTATCGTCCAGTGAATTTCTTCTTCAGGTAATACTGTCACCCCACTATGTTACTGTTTTTATCCTGTATTAACTGGTCTATATAGTTGAGTTCAAGTTTTTCTTTCTATTCTTCTTAAAAGCTTCATTTGTGCCCAATCCATGCACAGGGTGTGGCAAAAATAGTGGCAGTACCCACCGTCTAGCGAATTTCTTTTTCAGGGAATACTGTCACCCCAGTGTTTATGTTACTGCCTTTACCCTGTGTTAACTGGTCCATATAGTTCACGTTTTTGTTACTATTCTTCTTAAAAGCTTCATTTGTGCACAATACATATGCAGGGTGTGGCAAATAAAAGTGACAGTAACTATCGTCCAGTGAATTTCTTCTTCAGGTAATACTGTCACCCCACTATGTTACTGCTTTTATCCTGTATTAACTGGTCCATATAGTTGAGTTCAAGTTTTTCTTATTATTCTTCTTAAATGCTTCATTTGTGCCCAATCCATGCACAGGGTGTGGCAAAAATAGTGGCAGTACCCACCGTCTAGCGAATTTCTTTTTCAGGGAATACTGTCACCCCACTGTTTATGTTACTGCCTTTACCCTGTGTTAACTGGTCCATATAGTTCACGTTTTTGTTACTATTCTTCTTAAAAGCTTCATTTGTGCACAATCCGTGCACAGAGTGTGGCAAATAAAAGTGACAGTAACTATCGTCCAGTGAATTTCTTCTTCAGGTAATACTGTCACCCCACTATGTTACTGCTTTTATCCTGTATTAACTGGTCCATATAGTTGAGTTCAATTTTTTCTTATTATTCTTCTTAAAAGCTTCATTTGTGCCCAATCCATGCACAGGGTGTGGCAAAAATAGTGGCAGTACCCACCGTCTAGCGAATTTCTTTTTCAGGGAATACTGTCACCCCACTGTTTATGTTACTGCCTTTACCCTGTGTTAACTGGTCCATATAGTTCACGTTTTTGTTACTATTCTTCTTAAAAGCTTCATTTGTGCACAATCCGTGCACAGAGTGTGGCAAATAAAAGTGACAGTAACTATCGTCCAGTGAATTTCTTCTTCAGGTAATACTGTCACCCCACTATGTTACTGCTTTTATCCTGTATTAACTGGTCCATATAGTTGAGTTCAAGTTTTTCTTATTATTCTTCTTAAAAGCTTCATTTGTGCCCAATCCATGCACAGGGTGTGGCAAAAATAGTGGCAGTACCCACCGTCTAGCGAATTTCTTTTTCAGGGAATACTGTCACCCCACTGTTCATGTTACTGCCTTTACCCTGTGTTAACTGGTCCATATAGTTCACGTTTTTGTTACTATTCTTCTTAAAAGGTTCATTTGTGCACAATCCGTGCACAGAGTGTGGCAAATAAAAGTGACAGTAACTATCGTCCAGTGAATTTCTTCTTCAGGTAATACTGTCACCCCACTATGTTACTGTTTTTATCCTGTATTAACTGGTCTATATAGTTGAGTTCAAGTTTTTCTTTCTATTCTTCTTAAAAGCTTCATTTGTGCCCAATCCATGCACAGGGTGTGGCAAAAATAGTGGCAGTACCCACCGTCTAGCGAATTTCTTTTTCAGGGAATACTGTCACCCCACTGTTTATGTTACTGCCTTTACCCTGTGTTAACTGGTCCATATAGTTCACGTTTTTGTTACTATTCTTCTTAAAAGCTTCGTTTGTGCACAATCCGTGCACAGAGTGTGGCAAATAAAAGTGACAGTAACTATCGTCCAGTGAATTTCTTCTTCAGGTAATACTGTCACCCCACTATGTTACTGCTTTTATCCTGTATTAACTGGTCCATATAGTTGAGTTCAAGTTTTTCTTATTATTCTTCTTAAATGCTTCATTTGTGCCCAATCCATGCACAGGGTGTGGCAAAAATAGTGGCAGTACCCACCGTCTAGCGAATTTCTTTTTCAGGTAATACTGTCACCCCACTGTTTATGTTACTGCCTTTACCCTGTGTTAACTGGTCCATATAGTTCACGTTTTTGTTACTATTCTTCTTAAAAGCTTCATTTGTGCACAATCCGTGCACAGAGTGTGGCAAATAAAAGTGACAGTAACTATCGTCCAGTGAATTTCTTCTTCAGGTAATACTGTCACCCCACTATGTTACTGCTTTTATCCTGTATTAACTGGTCCATATAGTTGAGTTCAAGTTTTTCTTATTATTCTTCTTAAATGCTTCATTTGTGCCCAATCCATGCACAGGGTGTGGCAAAAATAGTGGCAGTACCCACCGTCTAGCGAATTTCTTTTTCAGGTAATACTGTCACCCCACTGTTTATGTTACTGCCTTTACCCTGTGTTAACTGGTCCATATAGTTCACGTTTTTGTTACTATTCTTCTTAAAAGCTTCATTTGTGCACAATCCGTGCACAGAGTGTGGCAAATAAAAGTGACAGTAACTATCGTCCAGTGAATTTCTTCTTCAGGTAATACTGTCACCCCACTATGTTACTGCTTTTATCCTGTATTAACTGGTCCATATAGTTGAGTTCAAGTTTTTCTTATTATTCTTCTTAAATGCTTCATTTGTGCCCAATCCACGCACAGGGTGTGGCAAGAATAGTGGCAGTTCCCACCGTCTAGCGAATTTCTTTTTCAGGGAATACTGTCACCCCAGTGTTTATGTTACTGCCTTTACCCTGTGTTAACTGGTCCATATAGTTCACGTTTTTGTTACTATTCTTCTTAAAAGCTCCATTGGTGCACAATCCATGCACAGAGTGTGGCAAATAAAAGTGACAGTAACTATCGTCCAGTGAATTTCTTCTTCAGGTAATACTGTCACCCCACTATGTTACTGTTTTTATCCTGTATTAACTGGTCCATATAGTTGAGTCCAAGTTTTTCTTTCTATTCTTCTTAAAAGCTTCATTTGTGCCCAATCCATGCACTGGGTGTGGCAAAAATAGTGGCAGTACCCACCGTCTAGCGAATTTCTTTATCAGGGAATACTCTCACCCCAGTGTTTATGTTACTGCCTTTAACCTGTGTTAACTGGTCCATATAGTTCACGTTTTTGTTACTATTCTTCTTAAAAGCTTCATTTGTGCACAATACATATGCAGGGTGTGGCAAATAAAAGTGACAGTAACTATCGTCCAGTGAATTTCTTCTTCAGGTAATACTGTCACCCCACTATGTTACTGTTTTTATCCTGTATTAACTGGTCTATATAGTTGAGTTCAAGTTTTTCTTTCTATTCTTCTTAAAAGCTTCATTTGTGCCCAATCCATGCACAGGGTGTGGCAAAAATAGTGGCAGTACCCACCGTCTAGCGAATTTCTTTTTCAGGGAATACTGTCACCCCAGTGTTTATGTTACTGCCTTTACCCTGTGTTAACTGGTCCATATAGTTCACGTTTTTGTTACTATTCTTCTTAAAAGCTTCATTTGTGCACAATCCGTGCACAGAGTGTGGCAAATAAAAGTGACAGTAACTATCGTCCAGTGAATTTCTTCTTCAGGTAATACTGTCACCCCACTATGTTACTGCTTTTATCCTGTATTAACTGGTCCATATAGTTGAGTTCAAGTTTTTCTTATTATTCTTCTTAAATGCTTCATTTGTGCCCAATCCATGCACAGGGTGTGGCAAAAATAGTGGCAGTACCCACCGTCTAGCGAATTTCTTTTTCAGGGAATACTGTCACCCCACTGTTTATGTTACTGCCTTTACCCTGTGTTAACTGGTCCATATAGTTCACGTTTTTGTTACTATTCTTCTTAAAAGCTTCATTTGTGCACAATCCGTGCACAGAGTGTGGCAAATAAAAGTGACAGTAACTATCGTCCAGTGAATTTCTTCTTCAGGTAATACTGTCACCCCACTATGTTACTGCTTTTATCCTGTATTAACTGGTCCATATAGTTGAGTTCAAGTTTTTCTTATTATTCTTCTTAAATGCTTCATTTGTGCCCAATCCATGCACAGGGTGTGGCAAAAATAGTGGCAGTACCCACCGTCTAGCGAATTTCTTTTTCAGGTAATACTGTCACCCCACTGTTTATGTTACTGCCTTTACCCTGTGTTAACTGGTCCATATAGTTCACGTTTTTGTTACTATTCTTCTTAAAAGCTTCATTTGTGCACAATCCGTGCACAGAGTGTGGCAAATAAAAGTGACAGTAACTATCGTCCAGTGAATTTCTTCTTCAGGTAATACTGTCACCCCACTATGTTACTGCTTTTATCCTGTATTAACTGGTCCATATAGTTGAGTTCAAGTTTTTCTTATTATTCTTCTTAAATGCTTCATTTGTGCCCAATCCACGCACAGGGTGTGGCAAAAATAGTGGCAGTTCCCACCGTCTAGCGAATTTCTTTTTCAGGGAATACTGTCACCCCAGTGTTTATGTTACTGCCTTTACCCTGTGTTAACTGGTCCATATAGTTCACGTTTTTGTTACTATTCTTCTTAAAAGCTTCATTTGTGCACAATCCATGCACAGAGTGTGGCAAATAAAAGTGACAGTAACTATCGTCCAGTGAATTTCTTCTTCAGGTAATACTGTCACCCCACTATGTTACTGTTTTTATCCTGTATTAACTGGTCCATATAGTTGAGTCCAAGTTTTTCTTTCTATTCTTCTTAAAAGCTTCATTTGTGCCCAATCCATGCACAGGGTGTGGCAAAAATAGTGGCAGTACCCACCGTCTAGCGAATTTCTTTATCAGGGAATACTCTCACCCCAGTGTTTATGTTACTGCCTTTAACCTGTGTTAACTGGTCCATATAGTTCACGTTTTTGTTACTATTCTTCTTAAAAGCTTCATTTGTGCACAATACATATGCAGGGTGTGGCAAATAAAAGTGACAGTAACTATCGTCCAGTGAATTTCTTCTTCAGGTAATACTGTCACCCCACTATGTTACTGTTTTTATCCTGTATTAACTGGTCTATATAGTTGAGTTCAAGTTTTTCTTTCTATTCTTCTTAAAAGCTTCATTTGTGCCCAATCCATGCACAGGGTGTGGCAAAAATAGTGGCAGTACACACCGTCTAGCGAATTTCTTTTTCAGGGAATACTGTCACCCCACTGTTTATGTTACTGCCTTTACCCTGTGTTAACTGGTCCATATAGTTCACGTTTTTGTTACTATTCTTCTTGAAAGCTTCATTTGTGCACAATCCGTGCACAGAGTGTGGCAAATAAAAGTGACAGTAACTATCGTCCAGTGAATTTCTTCTTCAGGTAATACTGTCACCCCACTATGTTACTGCTTTTATCCTGTATTAACTGGTCCATATAGTTGAGTTCAAGTTTTTCTTATTATTCTTCTTAAATGCTTCATTTGTGCCCAATCCATGCACAGGGTGTGGCAAAAATAGTGGCAGTACCCACCGTCTAGCGAATTTCTTTTTCAGGGAATACTGTCACCCCACTGTTTATGTTACTGCCTTTACCCTGTGTTAACTGGTCCATATAGTTCACGTTTTGGTTACTATTCTTCTTAAAAGCTTCATTTGTGCACAATCCGTGCACAGAGTGTGGCAAATAAAAGTGACAGTAACTATCGTCCAGTGAATTTCTTCTTCAGGTAATACTGTCACCCCACTATGTTACTGCTTTTATCCTGTATTAACTGGTCCATATAGTTGAGTTCAAGTTTTTCTTATTATTCTTCTTAAAAGCTTCATTTGTGCCCAATCCATGCACAGGGTGTGGCAAAAATAGTGGCAGTACCCACCGTCTAGCGAATTTCTTTTTCAGGGAATACTGTCACCCCACTGTTTATGTTACTGCCTTTACCCTGTGTTAACTGGTCCATATAGTTCACGTTTTTGTTACTATTCTTCTTAAAAGCTTCATTTGTGCACAATCCGTGCACAGAGTGTGGCAAATAAAAGTGACAGTAACTATCGTCCAGTGAATTTCTTCTTCAGGTAATACTGTCACCCCACTATGTTACTGTTTTTATCCTGCATTAACTGGTCTATATAGTTGAGTTCAAGTTTTTCTTTCTATTCTTCTTAAAAGCTTCATTTGTGCCCAATCCATGCACAGGGTGTGGCAAAAATAGTGGCAGTACCCACCGTCTAGCGAATTTCTTTTTCAGGGAATACTGTCACCCCAGTGTTTATGTTACTGCCTTTACCCTGTGTTAACTGGTCCATATAGTTCACGTTTTTGTTACTATTCTTCTTAAAAGCTTCATTTGTGCACAATACATATGCAGGGTGTGGAAAATAAAAGTGACAGTAACTATCGTCCAGTGAATTTCTTCTTCAGGTAATACTGTCACCCCACTATGTTACTGCTTTTATCCTGTATTAACTGGTCCATATAGTTGAGTTCAAGTTTTTCTTATTATTCTTCTTAAATGCTTCATTTGTGCCCAATCCATGCACAGGGTGTGGCAAAAATAGTGGCAGTACCCACCGTCTAGCGAATTTGTTTTTCAGGGAATACTGTCACCCCACTGTTTATGTTACTGCCTTTACCCTGTGTTAACTGGTCCATATAGTTCACGTTTTTGTTACTATTCTTCTTAAAAGCTTCATTTGTGCACAATCCGTGCACAGAGTGTGGCAAATAAAAGTGGCAGTAACTATCGTCCAGTGAATTTCTTCTTCAGGTAATACTGTCACCCCACTATGTTACTGCTTTTATCCTGTATTAACTGGTCCATATAGTTGAGTTCAAGTTTTTCTTATTATTCTTCTTAAAAGCTTCATTTGTGCCCAATCCATGCACAGGGTGTGGCAAAAATAGTGGCAGTACCCACCGTCTAGCGAATTTCTTTTTCAGGGAATACTGTCACCCCACTGTTTATGTTACTGCCTTTACCCTGTGTTAACTGGTCCATATAGTTCACGTTTTTGTTACTATTCTTCTTAAAAGCTTCATTTGTGCACAATCCGTGCACAGAGTGTGGCAAATAAAAGTGACAGTAACTATCGTCCAGTGAATTTCTTCTTCAGGTAATACTGTCACCCCACTATGTTACTGCTTTTATCCTGTATTAACTGGTCCATATAGTTGAGTTCAAGTTTTTCTTATTATTCTTCTTAAAAGCTTCATTTGTGCCCAATCCATGCACAGGGTGTGGCAAAAATAGTGGCAGTACCCACCGTCTAGCGAATTTCTTTTTCAGGGAATACTGTCACCCCACTGTTTATGTTACTGCCTTTACCCTGTGTTAACTGGTCCATATAGTTCACGTTTTTGTTACTATTCTTCTTAAAAGCTTCATTTGTGCACAATGCATATGCAGGGTGTGGCAAATAAAAGTGACAGTAACTATCGTCCAGTGAATTTCTTCTTCAGGTAATACTGTCACCCCACTATGTTACTGTTTTTATCCTGTATTAACTGGTCTATATAGTTGAGTTCAAGTTTTTCTTTCTATTCTTCTTAAAAGCTTCATTTGTGCCCAATCCATGCACAGGGTGTGGCAAAAATAGTGGCAGTACCCACCGTCTAGCGAATTTCTTTTTCAGGGAATACTGTCACCCCAGTGTTTATGTTACTGCCTTTACCCTGTGTTAACTGGTCCATATAGTTCACGTTCTTGTTACTATTCTTCTTAAAAGCTTCATTTGTGCACAATCCGAGCAGCGAGTGTGGCAAATAAAAGTGACAGTAACTATCGTCCAGTGAATTTCTTCTTCAGGTAATACTGTCACCCCACTATGTTACTGCTTTTATCCTGTATTAACTGGTCCATATAGTTGAGTTCAAGTTTTTCTTATTATTCTTCTTAAAAGCTTCATTTGTGCCCAATCCATGCACAGGGTGTGGCAAAAATAGTGGCAGTACCCACCGTCTAGCGAATTTCTTTTTCAGGGAATACTGTCACCCCACTGTTTATGTTACTGCCTTTACCCTGTGTTAACTGGTCCATATAGTTCACGTTTTTGTTACTATTCTTCTTAAAAGCTTCATTTGTGCACAATCCGTGCACAGAGTGTGGCAAATAAAAGTGACAGTAACTATCGTCCAGTGAATTTCTTCTTCAGGTAATACTGTCACCCCACTATGTTACTGCTTTTATCCTGTATTAACTGGTCCATATAGTTAAGTTCAAGCTTTTCTTATTATTCTTCTTAAATGCTTCATTTGTGCCCAATCCATGCACAGGGTGTGGCAAAAATAGTGGCAGTACCCACCGTCTAGCGAATTTCTTTTTCAGGTAATACTGTCACCCCACTGTTTATGTTACTGCCTTTACCCTGTGTTAACTGGTCCATATAGTTCACGTTTTTGTTACTATTCTTCTTAAAAGCTTCATTTGTGCACAATCCGTGCACAGAGTGTGGCAAATAAAAGTGACAGTAACTATCGTCCAGTGAATTTCTTCTTCAGGTAATACTGTCACCCCACTATGGTACTGCTTTTATCCTGTATTAACTGGTCCATATAGTTGAGTTCAAGTTTTCTTATTATTCTTCTTAAATGCTTCATTTGTGCCCAATCCATGCACAGGGTGTGGCAAAAATAGTGGCAGTACCCATCGTCTAGCGAATTTCTTTTTCAGGGAATACTGTCACCCCACTGTTTATGTTACTGCCTTTACCCTGTGTTAACTGGTCCATATAGTTCACGTTTTTGTTACTATTCTTCTTAAAAGCTTCATTTGTGCACAATCCGTGCACAGAGTGTGGCAAATAAAAGTGACAGTAACTATCGTCCAGTGAATTTCTTCTTCAGGTAATACTGTCACCCCACTATGTTACTGCTTTTATCCTGTATTAACTGGTCCATATAGTTGAGTTCAAGTTTTTCTTATTATTCTTCTTAAAAGCTTCATTTGTGCCCAATCCATGCACAGGGTGTGGCAAAAATAGTGGCAGTACCCACCGTCTAGCGAATTTCTTTTTCAGGGAATACTGTCACCCCACTGTTTATGTTACTGCCTTTACCCTGTGTTAACTGGTCCATATAGTTCACGTTTTTGTTACTATTCTTCTTAAAAGCTTCATTTGTGCACAATCCGTGCACAGAGTGTGGCAAATAAAAGTGACAGTAACTATCGTCCAGTGAATTTCTTCTTCAGGTAATACTGTCACCCCACTATGTTACTGCTTTTATCCTGTATTAACTGGTCCATATAGTTGAGTTCAAGTTTTTCTTATTATTCTTCTTAAAAGCTTCATTTGTGCCCAATCCATGCACAGGGTGTGGCAAAAATAGTGGCAGTACCCACCGTCTAGCGAATTTCTTTTTCAGGGAATACTGTCACCCCACTGTTTATGTTACTGCCTTTACCCTGTGTTAACTGGTCCATATAGTTCACGTTTTTGTTACTATTCTTCTTAAAAGCTTCATTTGTGCACAATCCGTGCACAGAGTGTGGCAAATAAAAGTGACAGTAACTATCGTCCAGTGAATTTCTTCTTCAGGTAATACTGTCACCCCACTATGTTACTGCTTTTATCCTGTATTAACTGGTCCATATAGTTGAGTTCAAGTTTTTCTTATTATTCTTCTTAAATGCTTCATTTGTGCCCAATCCATGCACAGGGTGTGGCAAAAATAGTGGCAGTACCCACCGTCTAGCGAATTTCTTTTTCAGGTAATACTGTCACCCCACTGTTTATGTTACTGCCTTTACGCTGTGTTAACTGGTCCATATAATTCACGTTTTTGTTACTATTCTTCTTAAAAGCTTCATTTGTGCACAATCCGAGCAGCGAGTGTGGCAAATAAAAGTGACAGTAACTATCGTCCAGTGAATTTCTTCTTCAGGTAATACTGTCACCCCACTATGTTACTGCTTTTATCCTGTATTAACTGGTCCATATAGTTGAGTTCAAGTTTTTCTTATTATTCTTCTTAAAAGCTTCATTTGTGCCCAATCCATGCACAGGGTGTGGCAAAAATAGTGGCAGTACCCACCGTCTAGCGAATTTCTTTTTCAGGGAATACTGTCACCCCACTGTTTATGTTACTGCCTTTACCCTGTGTTAACTGGTCCATATAGTTCACGTTTTTGTTACTATTCTTCTTAAAAGCTTCATTTGTGCACAATCCGTGCACAGAGTGTGGCAAATAAAAGTGACAGTAACTATCGTCCAGTGAATTTCTTCTTCAGGTAATACTGTCACCCCACTATGTTACTGCTTTTATCCTGTATTAACTGGTCCATATAGTTGAGTTCAAGTTTTTCTTATTATTTTTCTTAAATGCTTCATTTGTGCCCAATCCATGCACAGGGTGTGGCAAAAATAGTGGCAGTACCCACCGTCTAGCGAATTTCTTTTTCAGGTAATACTGTCACCCCACTGTTTATGTTACTGCCTTTACCTGTGTTAACTGGTCCATATAGTTCACGTTTTTGTTACTATTCTTCTTAAAAGCTTCATTTGTGCACAATCCGTGCACAGAGTGTGGCAAATAAAAGTGACAGTAACTATCGTCCAGTGAATTTCTTCTTCAGGTAATACTGTCACCCCACTATGTTACTGCTTTTATCCTGTATTAACTGGTCCATATAGTTGAGTTCAAGTTTTTCTTATTATTCTTCTTAAAAGCTTCATTTGTGCCCAATCCATGCACAGGGTGTGGCAAAAATAGTGGCAGTACCCACCGTCTAGCGAATTTCTTTTTCAGGGAATACTGTCACCCCAGTGTTTATGTTACTGCCTTTACCCTGTGTTAACTGGTCCATATAGTTCACGTTTTTGTTACTATTCTTCTTAAAAGCTTCATTTGTGCACAATACATATGCAGGGTGTGGCAAATAAAAGTGACAGTAACTATCGTCCAGTGAATTTCTTCTTCAGGTAATACTGTCACCCCACTATGTTACTGTTTTTATCCTGTATTAACTGGTCTATATAGTTGAGTTCAAGTTTTTCTTATTATTCTTCTTAAATGCTTCATTTGTGCCCAATCCACGCACAGGGTGTGGCAAAAATAGTGGCAGTTCCCACCGTCTAGCGAATTTCTTTTTCAGGGAATACTGTCACCCCAGTGTTTATGTTACTGCCTTTACCCTGTGTTAACTGGTCCATATAGTTCACGTTTTTGTTACTATTCTTCTTAAAAGCTTCATTTGTGCACAAAGTGAATTTCTTCTTCAGGTAATACTGTCACCCCACTATGTTACTGTTTTTATCCTGTATTAACTGGTCTATATAGTTGAGTTCAAGTTTTTCTTTCTATTCTTCTTAAAAGCTTCATTTGTGCCCAATCCATGCACAGGGTGTGGCAAAAATAGTGGCAGTACCCACCGTCTAGCGAATTTCTTTTTCAGGGAATACTGTCACCCCAGTGTTTATGTTACTGCCTTTACCCTGTGTTAACTGGTCCATATAGTTCACGTTTTTGTTACTATTCTTCTTAAAAGCTTCATTTGTGCACAATACATATGCAGGGTGTGGCAAATAAAAGTGACAGTAACTATCGTCCAGTGAATTTCTTCTTCAGGTAATACTGTCACCCCACTATGTTACTGTTTTTATCCTGTATTAACTGGTCTATATAGTTGAGTTCAAGTTTTTCTTATTATTCTTCTTAAATGCTTCATTTGTGCCCAATCCACGCACAGGGTGTGGCAAAAATAGTGGCAGTTCCCACCGTCTAGCGAATTTCTTTTTCAGGGAATACTGTCACCCCAGTGTTTATGTTACTGCCTTTACCCTGTGTTAACTGGTCCATATAGTTCACGTTTTTGTTACTATTCTTCTTAAAAGCTTCATTTGTGCACAATCCATGCACAGAGTGTGGCAAATAAAAGTGACAGTAACTATCGTCCAGTGAATTTCTTCTTCAGGTAATACTGTCACCCCACTATGTTACTGTTTTTATCCTGTATTAACTGGTCCATATAGTTGAGTCCAAGTTTTTCTTTCTATTCTTCTTAAAAGCTTCATTTGTGCCCAATCCATGCACAGGGTGTGGCAAAAATAGTGGCAGTACCCACCGTCTAGCGAATTTCTTTATCAGGGAATACTGTCACCCCAGTGTTTATGTTACTGCCTTTAACCTGTGTTAACTGGTCCATATAGTTCACGTTTTTGTTACTATTCCTCTTAAAAGCTTCATTTGTGCACAATACATATGCAGGGTGTGGCAAATAAAAGTGACAGTA
The DNA here is from genome assembly GCF_021461395.2 of Schistocerca americana. Classification (NCBI taxonomy): domain Eukaryota; kingdom Metazoa; phylum Arthropoda; class Insecta; order Orthoptera; family Acrididae; genus Schistocerca; species Schistocerca americana. The sequence goes on along the minus strand of NC_060126.1, from coordinate 500,752,836 downwards.
ACTATCGTCCAGTGAATTTCTTCTTCAGGTAATACTGTCACCCCACTATGTTACTGTTTTTATCCTGTATTAACTGGTCTATATAGTTGAGTTCAAGTTTTTCTTTCTATTCTTCTTAAAAGCTTCATTTGTGCCCAATCCATGCACAGGGTGTGGCAAAAATAGTGGCAGTACCCACCGTCTAGCGAATTTCTTTTTCAGGGAATACTGTCACCCCAGTGTTTATGTTACTGCCTTTACCCTGTGTTAACTGGTCCATATAGTTCACGTTTTTGTTACTATTCTTCTTAAAAGCTTCATTTGTGCACAATACATATGCAGGGTGTGGCAAATAAAAGTGACAGTAACTATCGTCCAGTGAATTTCTTCTTCAGGTAATACTGTCACCCCACTATGTTACTGCTTTTATCCTGTATTAACTGGTCCATATAGTTGAGTTCAAGTTTTTCTTATTATTCTTCTTAAAAGCTTCATTTGTGCCCAATCCATGCACAGGGTGTGGCAAAAATAGTGGCAGTACACACCGTCTAGCGAATTTCTTTTTCAGGGAATACTGTCACCCCACTGTTTATGTTACTGCCTTTACCCTGTGTTAACTGGTCCATATAGTTCACGTTTTTGTTACTATTCTTCTTAAAAGCTTCATTTGTGCACAATCCGTGCACAGAGTGTGGCAAATAAAAGTGACAGTAACTATCGTCCAGTGAATTTCTTCTTCAGGTAATACTGTCACCCCACTATGTTACTGCTTTTATCCTGTATTAACTGGTCCATATAGTTGAGTTCAAGTTTTTCTTATTATTCTTCTTAAAAGCTTCATTTGTGCCCAATCCATGCACAGGGTGTGGCAAAAATAATGGCAGTACCCACCGTCTAGCGATTTTCTTTATCAGGGAATACTGTCACCCCACTGTTTATGTTACTGCCTTTACCCTGTGTTAACTGGTCCATATAGTTCACGTTTTTGTTACTATTCTTCTTAAAAGCTTCATTTGTGCACAATCCGTGCACAGAGTGTGGCAAATAAAAGTGACAGTAACTATCGTCCAGTGAATTTCTTCTTCAGGTAATACTGTCACCCCACTTTGTTACTGTTTTTATCCTGTATTAACTGGTCTATATAGTTGAGTTCAAGTTTTTCTTTCTACTCTTCTTAAAAGCTTCATTTGTGCCCAATCCATGCACAGGGTGTGGCAAAAATAGTGGCAGTACCCACCGTCTAGCGAATTTCTTTTTCAGGGAATACTGTCACCCCAGTGTTTATGTTACTGCCTTTACCCTGTGTTAACTGGTCCATATAGTTCACGTTTTTGTTACTATTCTTCTTAAAAGCTTCATTTGTGCACAATCCGAGCAGCGAGTGTGGCAAATAAAAGTGACAGTAACTATCGTCCAGTGAATTTCTTCTTCAGGTAATACTGTCACCCCACAATGTTACTGCTTTTATCCTGTATTAACTGGTCCATATAGTTGAGTTCAAGTTTTTCTTATTATTCTTCTTAAAAGCTTCATTTGTGCCCAATCCATGCACAGGGTGTGGCAAAAATAGTGGCAGTACCCACCGTCTAGCGAATTTCTTTTTCAGGGAATACTGTCACGCCACTGTTTATGTTACTGCCTTTACCCTGTGTTAACTGGTCCATATAGTTCACGTTTTTGTTACTATTCTTCTTAAAAGCTTCATTTGTGCACAATCCGTGCACAGAGTGTGGCAAATAAAAGTGACAGTAACTATCGTCCAGTGAATTTCTTCTTCAGGTAATACTGTCACCCCACTATGTTACTGCTTTTATCCTGTATTAACTGGTCCATATAGTTGAGTTCAAGTTTTTCTTATTATTCTTCTTAAATGCTTCATTTGTGCCCAATCCATGCACAGGGTGTGGCAAAAATAGTGGCAGTACCCACCGTCTAGCGAATTTCTTTTTCAGGTAATACTGTCACCCCACTGTTTATGTTACTGCCTTTACGCTGTGTTAACTGGTCCATATAGTTCACGTTTTTGTTACTATTCTTCTTAAAAGCTTCATTTGTGCACAATCCGTGCACAGAGTGTGGCAAATAAAAGTGACAGTAACTATCGTCCAGTGAATTTCTTCTTCAGGTAATACTGTCACCCCACTATGTTACTGCTTTTATCCTGTATTAACTGGTCCATATAGTTGAGTTCAAGTTTTTCTTATTATTCTTCTTAAATGCTTCATTTGTGCCCAATCCATGCACAGGGTGTGGCAAAAATAGTGGCAGTACCCACCGTCTAGCGAATTTCTTTTTCAGGGAATACTGTCACCCCAGTGTTTATGTTACTGCCTTTACCCTGTGTTAACTGGTCCATATAGTTCACGTTTTTGTTACTATTCTTCTTAAAAGCTTCATTTGTGCACAATACATATGCAGGGTGTGGCAAATAAAAGTGACAGTAACTATCGTCCAGTGAATTTCTTCTTCAGGTAATACTGTCACCCCACTATGTTACTGCTTTTATCCTGTATTAACTGGTCCATATAGTTGAGTTCAAGTTTTTCTTATTATTCTTCTTAAATGCTTCATTTGTGCCCAATCCATGCACAGGGTGTGGCAAAAATAGTGGCAGTACCCACCGTCTAGCGAATTTCTTTATCAGGGAATACTGTCACCCCAGTGTTTATGTTACTGCCTTTAACCTGTGTTAACTGGTCCATATAGTTCACGTTTTTGTTACTATTCTTCTTAAAAGCTTCATTTGTGCACAATACATATGCAGGATGTGGCAAATAAAAGTGACAGTAACTATCGTCCAGTGAATTTCTTCTTCAGGTAATACTGTCACCCCACTATGTTACTGTTTTTATCCTGTATTAACTGGTCTATATAGTTGAGTTCAAGTTTTTCTTTCTAATCTTCTTAAAAGCTTCATTTGTGCCCAATCCATGCACAGGGTGTGGCAAAAATAGTGGCAGTACCCACCGTCTAGCGAATTTCTTTTTCAGGGAATACTGTCACCCCAGTGTTTATGTTACTGCCTTTACCCTGTGTTAACTGGTCCATATAGTTCACGTTTTTGTTACTATTCTTCTTAAAAGCTTCATTTGTGCACAATACATATGCAGGGTGTGGCAAATAAAAGTGACAGTAACTATCGTCCAGTGAATTTCTTCTTCAGGTAATACTGTCACCCCACTATGTTACTGCTTTTATCCTGTATTAACTGGTCCATATAGTTGAGTTCAAGTTTTTCTTATTATTCTTCTTAAATGCTTCATTTGTGCCCAATCCATGCACAGGGTGTGGCAAAAATAGTGGCAGTACCCACCGTCTAGCGAATTTCTTTTTCAGGGAATACTGTCACCCCACTGTTTATGTTACTGCCTTTACCCTGTGTTAACTGGTCCATATAGTTCACGTTTTTGTTACTATTCTTCTTAAAAGCTTCATTTGTGCACAATCCGTGCACAGAGTGTGGCAAATAAAAGTGACAGTAACTATCGTCCAGTGAATTTCTTCTTCAGGTAATACTGTCACCCCACTATGTTACTGCTTTTATCCTGTATTAACTGGTCCATATAGATGAGTTCAAGTTTTTCTTATTATTCTTCTTAAATGCTTCATTTGTGCCCAATCCATGCACAGGGTGTGGCAAAAATAGTGGCAGTACCCACCGTCTAGCGAATTTCTTTTTCAGGGAATACTGTCACCCCACTGTTTATGTTACTGCCTTTACCCTGTGTTAACTGGTCCATATAGTTCACGTTTTTGTTACTATTCTTCTTAAAAGCTTCATTTGTGCACAATCCATGCACAGAGTGTGGCAAATAAAAGTGACAGTAACTATCGTCCAGTGAATTTCTTCTTCAGGTAATACTGTCACCCCACTATGTTACTGTTTTTATCCTGTATTAACTGGTCTATATAGTTGAGTTCAAGTTTTTCTTTCTATTCTTCTTAAAAGCTTCATTTGTGCCCAATCCATGCACAGGGTGTGGCAAAAATAGTGGCAGTACCCACCGTCTAGCGAATTTCTTTTTCAGGGAATACTGTCACCCCACTGTTTATGTTACTGCCTTTACCCTGTGTTAACTGGTCCATATAGTTCACGTTTTTGTTACTATTCTTCTTAAAAGCTTCATTTGTGCACAATCCGAGCAGCGAGTGTGGCAAATAAAAGTGACAGTAACTATCGTCCAGTGAATTTCTTCTTCAGGTAATACTGTCACCCCACTATGTTACTGCTTTTATCCTGTATTAACTGGTCCATATAGTTGAGTTCAAGTTTTTCTTATTATTCTTCTTAAAAGCTTCATTTGTGCCCAATCCATGCACAGGGTGTGGCAAAAATAGTGGCAGTACCCACCGTCTAGCGAATTTCTTTTTCAGGGAATACTGTCACCCCACTGTTTATGTTACTGCCTTTACCCTGTGTTAACTGGTCCATATAGTTCACGTTTTTGTTACTATTCTTCTTAAAAGCTTCATTTGTGCACAATCCGTGCACAGAGTGTGGCAAATAAAAGTGACAGTAACTATCGTCCAGTGAATTTCTTCTTCAGGTAATACTGTCACCCCACTATGTTACTGCTTTTATCCTGTATTAACTGGTCCATATAGTTGAGTTCAAGGTTTTCTTATTTTTCTTCTTAAATGCTTCATTTGTGCCCAATCCATGCACAGGGTGTGGCAAAAATAGTGACAGTACCCACCGTCTAGCGAATTTGTTTTTCAGGTAATACTGTCACCCCACTGTTTATGTTACTGCCTTTACCCTGTGTTAACTGGTCCATATAGTTCACGTTTTTGTTACTATTCTTCTTAAAAGCTTCATTTGTGCACAATCCGTGCACAGAGTGTGGCAAATAAAAGTGACAGTAACTATCGTCCAGTGAATTTCTTCTTCAGGTAATACTGTCACCCCACTATGTTACTGCTTTTATCCTGTATTAACTGGTCCATATAGTTGAGTTCAAGTTTTTCTTATTATTCTTCTTAAAAGCTTCATTTGTGCCCAATCCATGCACAGGGTGTGGCAAAAATAGTGGCAGTACCCACCGTCTAGCGAATTTCTTTTTCAGGGAATACTGTCACCCCAGTGTTTATGTTACTGCCTTTACCCTGTGTTAACTGGTCCATATAGTTCACGTTTTTGTTACTATTCTTCTTAAAAGCTTCATTTGTGCACAATCCGTGCACAGAGTGTGGCAAATAAAAGTGACAGTAACTATCGTCCAGTGAATTTCTTCTTCAGGTAATACTGTCACCCCACTATGTTACTGCTTTTATCCTGTATTAACTGGTCCATATAGTTGAGTTCAAGTTTTTCTTATTATTCTTCTTAAATGCTTCATTTGTGCCCAATCCATGCACAGGGTGTGGCAAAAATAGTGGCAGTACCCACCGTCTAGCGAATTTCTTTTTCAGGTAATACTGTCACCCCACTGTTTATGTTACTGCCTTTACGCTGTGTTAACTGGTCCATATAGTTCACGTTTTTGTTACTATTCTTCTTAAAAGCTTCATTTGTGCACAATCCGTGCACAGAGTGTGGCAAATAAAAGTGACAGTAACTATCGTCCAGTGAATTTCTTCTTCAGGTAATACTGTCACCCCACTATGTTACTGCTTTTATCCTGTATTAACTGGTCCATATAGTTGAGTTCAAGTTTTTCTTATTATTCTTCTTAAATGCTTCATTTGTGCCCAATCCATGCACAGGGTGTGGCAAAAATAGTGGCAGTACCCACCGTCTAGCGAATTTCTTTTTCAGGGAATACTGTCACCCCAGTGTTTATGTTACTGCCTTTACCCTGTGTTAACTGGTCCATATAGTTCACGTTTTTGTTACTATTCTTCTTAAAAGCTTCATTTGTGCACAATCCATGCACAGAGTGTGGCAAATAAAAGTGACAGTAACTATCGTCCAGTGAATTTCTTCTTCAGGTAATACTGTCACCCCACTATGTTACTGTTTTTATCCTGTATTAACTGGTCCATATAGTTGAGTCCAAGTTTTTCTTTCTATTCTTCTTAAAAGCTTCATTTGTGCCCAATCCATGCACAGGGTGTGGCAAAAATAGTGGCAGTACCCACCGTCTAGCGAATTTCTTTATCAGGGAATACTGTCACCCCAGTGTTTATGTTACTGCCTTTAACCTGTGTTAACTGGTCCATATAGTTCACGTTTTTGTTACTATTCTTCTTAAAAGCTTCATTTGTGCACAATACATATGCAGGATGTGGCAAATAAAAGTGACAGTAACTATCGTCCAGTGAATTTCTTCTTCAGGTAATACTGTCACCCCACTATGTTACTGTTTTTATCCTGTATTAACTGGTCTATATAGTTGAGTTCAAGTTTTTCTTTCTAATCTTCTTAAAAGCTTCATTTGTGCCCAATCCATGCACAGGGTGTGGCAAAAATAGTGGCAGTACCCACCGTCTAGCGAATTTCTTTTTCAGGGAATACTGTCACCCCAGTGTTTATGTTACTGCCTTTACCCTGTGTTAACTGGTCCATATAGTTCACGTTTTTGTTACTATTCTTCTTAAAAGCTTCATTTGTGCACAATACATATGCAGGGTGTGGCAAATAAAAGTGACAGTAACTATCGTCCAGTGAATTTCTTCTTCAGGTAATACTGTCACCCCACTATGTTACTGCTTTTATCCTGTATTAACTGGTCCATATAGTTGAGTTCAAGTTTTTCTTATTATTCTTCTTAAATGCTTCATTTGTGCCCAATCCATGCACAGGGTGTGGCAAAAATAGTGGCAGTACCCACCGTCTAGCGAATTTCTTTTTCAGGGAATACTGTCACCCCACTGTTTATGTTACTGCCTTTACCCTGTGTTAACTGGTCCATATAGTTCACGTTTTTGTTACTATTCTTCTTAAAAGCTTCATTTGTGCACAATCCGTGCACAGAGTGTGGCAAATAAAAGTGACAGTAACTATCGTCCAGTGAATTTCTTCTTCAGGTAATACTGTCACCCCACTATGTTACTGCTTTTATCCTGTATTAACTGGTCCATATAGATGAGTTCAAGTTTTTCTTATTATTCTTCTTAAAAGCTTCATTTGTGCCCAATCCATGCACAGGGTGTGGCAAAAATAGTGGCAGTACCCACCGTCTAGCGAATTTCTTTTTCAGGGAATACTGTCACCCCACTGTTTATGTTACTGCCTTTACCCTGTGTTAACTGGTCCATATAGTTCACGTTTTTGTTACTATTCTTCTTAAAAGCTTCATTTGTGCACAATCCGTGCACAGAGTGTGGCAAATAAAAGTGACAGTAACTATCGTCCAGTGAATTTCTTCTTCAGGTAATACTGTCACCCCACTATGTTACTGTTTTTATCCTGTATTAACTGGTCTATATAGTTGAGTTCGAGTTTTTCTTTCTATTCTTCTTAAAAGCTTCATTTGTGCCCAATCCATGCACAGGGTGTGGCAAAAATAGTGGCAGTACCCACCGTCTAGCGAATTTCTTTTTCAGGGAATACTGTCACCCCACTGTTTATGTTACTGCCTTTACCCTGTGTTAACTGGTCCATATAGTTCACGTTTTTGTTACTATTCTTCTTAAAAGCTTCATTTGTGCACAATCCGAGCAGCGAGTGTGGCAAATAAAAGTGACAGTAACTATCGTCCAGTGAATTTCTTCTTCAGGTAATACTGTCACCCCACTATGTTACTGCTTTTATCCTGTATTAACTGGTCCATATAGTTGAGTTCAAGTTTTTCTTATTATTCTTCTTAAAAGCTTCATTTGTGCCCAATCCATGCACAGGGTGTGGCAAAAATAGTGGCAGTACCCACCGTCTAGCGAATTTCTTTTTCAGGGAATACTGTCACCCCACTGTTTATGTTACTGCCTTTACCCTGTGTTAACTGGTCCATATAGTTCACGTTTTTGTTACTATTCTTCTTAAAAGCTTCATTTGTGCACAATCCGTGCACAGAGTGTGGCAAATAAAAGTGACAGTAACTATCGTCCAGTGAATTTCTTCTTCAGGTAATACTGTCACCCCACTATGTTACTGCTTTTATCCTGTATTAACTGGTCCATATAGTTGAGTTCAAGGTTTTCTTATTTTTCTTCTTAAATGCTTCATTTGTGCCCAATCCATGCACAGGGTGTGGCAAAAATAGTGGCAGTACCCACCGTCTAGCGAATTTGTTTTTCAGGTAATACTGTCACCCCACTGTTTATGTTACTGCCTTTACCCTGTGTTAACTGGTCCATATAGTTCACGTTTTTGTTACTATTCTTCTTAAAAGCTTCATTTGTGCACAATCCGTGCACAGAGTGTGGCAAATAAAAGTGACAGTAACTATCGTCCAGTGAATTTCTTCTTCAGGTAATACTGTCACCCCACTATGTTACTGCTTTTATCCTGTATTAACTGGTCCATATAGTTGAGTTCAAGTTTTTCTTATTATTCTTCTTAAAAGCTTCATTTGTGCCCAATCCATGCACAGGGTGTGGCAAAAATAGTGGCAGTACCCACCGTCTAGCGAATTTCTTTTTCAGGGAATACTGTCACCCCAGTGTTTATGTTACTGCCTTTACCCTGTGTTAACTGGTCCATATAGTTCACGTTTTTGTTACTATTCTTCTTAAAAGCTTCATTTGTGCACAATCCGTGCACAGAGTGTGGCAAATAAAAGTGACAGTAACTATCGTCCAGTGAATTTCTTCTTCAGGTAATACTGTCACCCCACTATGTTACTGTTTTTATCCTGTATTAACTGGTCTATATAGTTGAGTTCAAGTTTTTCTTTCTATTCTTCTTAAAAGCTTCATTTGTGCCCAATCCATGCACAGGGTGTGGCAAAAATAGTGGCAGTACCCACCGTCTAGCGAATTTCTTTTTCAGGGAATACTGTCACCCCACTGTTTATGTTACTGCCTTTACCCTGTGTTAATTGGTCCATATAGTTCACGTTTTTGTTACTATTCTTCTTAAAAGCTTCATTTGTGCACAATCCGTGCACAGAGTGTGGCAAATAAAAGTGACAGTAACTATCGTCCAGTGAATTTCTTCTTCAGGTAATACTGTCTCCCCACTATGTTACTGCTTTTATCCTGTATTAACTGGTCCATATAGCTGAGTTCAAGTTTTTCTTATTATTCTTCTTAAATGCTTCATTTGTGCCCAATCCATGCACAGGGTGTGGCAAAAATAGTGGAGGTACCCACCGTCTAGCGAATTTCTTTTTCAGGTAATACTGTCACCCCACTGTTTATGTTACTGCCTTTATCCTGTGTTAACTGGTTCATATAGTTCACGTTTTTCTTACTATTCTTCTCAAAAGCTTCATTTGTGCACAATCCATATGCAGGGTGTGGCAAATAAAAGTGACAGTAACTATCGTCCAGTGAATTTCTTCTTCAGGTAATACTGTCACCCCACTATGTTACTGTTTTTATCCTGTATTAACTGGTCTATATAGTTGAGTTCAAGTTTTTCTTTCTATTCTTCTTAAAAGCTTCATTTGTGCCCAATCCATGCACAGGGTGTGGCAAAAATAGTGGCAGTACCCACCGTCTAGCGAATTTCTTTTTCAGGGAATACTGTCACCCCAGTGTTAATGTTACTGCCTTTACCCTGTGTTAACTGGTCCATATAGTTCACGTTTTTGTTACTATTCTTCTTAAAAGCTTCATTTGTGCACAATCCGTGCACAGAGTGTGGCAAATAAAAGTGACAGTAACTATCGTCCAGTGAATTTCTTCTTCAGGTAATACTGTCACCCCACTATGTTACTGCTTTTATCCTGTATTAACTGGTCCATATAGTTGAGTTCAAGTTTTTCTTATTATTCTTCTTAAATGCTTCATTTGTGCCCAATCCATGCACAGGGTGTGGCAAAAATAGTGGCAGTACCCACCGTCTAGCGAATTTCTTTTTCAGGGAATACTGTCACCCCAGTGTTCATGTTACTGCCTTTACCCTGTGTTAACTGGTCCATATAGTTCACGTTTTTGTTACTATTCTTCTTAAAAGCTTCATTTGTGCACAATACATATGCAGGGTGTGGCAAATAAAAGTGACAGTAACTATCGTCCAGTGAATTTCTTCTTCAGGTAATACTGTCACCCCACTATGTTACTGCTTTTATCCTGTATTAACTGGTCCATATAGTTGAGTTCAAGTTTTTCTTATTATTCTTCTTAAATGCTTCATTTGTGCCCAATCCATGCACAGGGTGTGGCAAAAATAGTGGCAGTACCCACCGTCTAGCGAATTTCTTTTTCAGGTAATACTGTCACCCCACTGTTTATGTTACTGCCTTTATCCTGTGTTAACTGGTTCATATAGTTCACCTTTTTCTTACTATTCTTCTCAAAAGCTTCATTTGTGCACAATCCATATGCAGGGTGTGCAAATAAAAGTGCCCTGGACGAATGGATACAATTTGTGGCAGCATTAACGGAGAAGGAAAAGACCTACAGTTACGTCCAACAGGACAGAACAACCGCCCATACAGCCGGCCGAACCTTGGAGCACATTTACAGTCTTCACCCCTGACATAGTTATTGGCAGAGGCCAGTATGGTCGCGGTCCCAGCAGGCCACCCACATCTTCTGATCTGTCAGTGTGAAATTACTTTGTATGGAGAGCCCTCAAGTATTAAGTGTATCCCAACAATCTTCACAGGCTTCAAAAACTGCAGCAGAACCGTTCGGACGAGACTCCAGCAAATTCCAGCACTCCAGCTTCCATCTGCCTTCAGCAGCTCAAGAGATGAATGGTGGTCACAATCAACTTCGTCTATAGTCAAGTTAGTACTGTATTTCCTTTCCTCTGCTGTGTTCCTTTGTAATCTGGAACTCTGTTCTCCTGGCCACATTTATTTGCACCGCGCTGTACATCACCTATTAGCTCTACATCACCTATTAGTTAAAACGTACTGTAAATTTCTCTTTCGCTGAAGCGATTTCACCGATTCCATCCAGGTATGGTGCTCTCGAAGTTCTCTGACCGTCCGTATCTCGAAAGCTCTGCCGTCAGCTCGCTATGTATCCCTGTGTACAGATGCGGCGGCGCGGTTCCCTCCGTACCTTTACGACGAACCTGCACCTACCTGTGAACATTGTCTCAGCAGATCATCAGTAGGAAAGCCGAGCGAAGCCTACTGTACTTCGATGTGAACCAGGCTGCAATTAAAGTCACTAATCTGCGTTTCGGGAGAAAGTTTTTTCACGAAATGAAAGGTTGGAAATTTTGTCCTTAATTAATATATCACTGCCAAGCCCGTGCTAGTCTTAACACAGTCACTCACATTCCATTTCACTCACTTTAGCAAGTTTATGGTGTTGCATTTCCCGAAAACGTAATAGCTACAAAAATACGGATTGTTTTTGACTGAGAGTGCTCGCCAACTATTAAGGCTGTCGGTACCTAATGCAGTCACAATTTTTAGCCACCGACCTGCTCAATACGTCACGCGGAATTTATGTCTTTTCTCGTCACAACATTTACTTAAAAATTCCGAAATTTCTACACACCCATCGGAATAATTATGCCGTCACTTTACAACACTGCTACATCCGGCAACTTATCATTTCCATCGGAACTACTACTACACACGTCCGAACTGTTTCATGTCTAGGCTCCGACTCCTCTCTAGAATACTCCAAGTCTTCTCTACCGCCGGCCGGAGTGGCCGTGCGGTTCTAGGCGCTACAATCTGGAGCCGAGCGACCGCTACGGTCGTAGGTTCGAATCCTGCCTCGGGCATGGATGTGTGTGGTGTCCTTAGGTTAGTTAGGTTTAATTAGTTCTAAGTTCTAGGCGACTGATGACCTCAGAAGTTAAGTCGCATAGTGCTCAGAGCCATTTGAGCCATTTCTTCTCTACCAGCGCGCGCAGAATATTGCTTTACCATTGGTCAGTTTACTCAACAGCCAATAGCAAAAAAACATTCTCCCGCGTCAGTCCGCGCTTTTCATCAATAACGAATCGCAAAATAGTAAACCTAACGACTGCACATTTTACCGACGTAATTATCTAATATGCTGAAGTTTTGCTCATGCATAAAGTTATTTACTATTGTTATTTATACATGAACTAACTTTCCCTTTACCATAAACTTACTTTACAAATCTATTCTACAAAAATCGCCTTTGTCCACATCCATACTTCTTGGAAATGTTGCCACACTAAATCCCACTACATAACTCGCTAAACAATTATCTTCATAATAACCTTAAACCACACTCATGCTTCATTCATACTGCTAAAACACATTTATAACATTTTACATACACAAAAAGACATAATTACAGTTTATGAAAATAATAGAACAGTTTATGAAAAACATTCTGTTACTTTAGTGCACTCTAATGGGCACAATCGAAACTAAATCACAGTCCCCTATGCAATACTGTCCTCTATCGGCTGATACATAAGCTTCGTGCGCGTCCAGTCTCGCGTCACCATCTGTCACCATCCAGCTCTGAGACACATCTCCCACTTAACCGCCTCCAAGGCGGGATCGGCATACGCCGCTACGCCTCACAGAGCGGAAAACCTGTAACATCCACGTTTTTCTCTGAGATGTGGCCGTCCATCCCCTTGTCGCCTACTCGTGGTTTGACCACTCTTCAACCACTTTCCATAGATGCACACCAATACCCGATCAACTACACCATTTCTGAGTGCCCGTTCACAACAGCCGAGCCATAACAACTTGCTCGTTGTCAAAGTCGTTTGTTTCGTAGGCTTTCCTCATATGCTACACGTACCGTCGCTAGCATTATTAAACATTCGTGTCCGCTCAGCCCATACATGTCGGCGTGCTGAAGAGTTAGGCCCTACGAGCTGTGCGAATTCTGCAACAATCCGACGCGTTAGGTTTCCTGCCATAGACCATTCTCCGTACGGTCCCGACTTGGCCCCACCCGATTTTCATCTGTTTCCAGAACTTAAAGAACACCTTCGAGGACTTCACTTAGATAGCGATGAAGTTGTGCAAGCAGAGATAAAGTTGTGGGTCAGTCAACAAAGTCAGACGTTCTACGGAGACGGCATCAATAAACCAGTCTGCCGTTTCAAAAAACGTGTTCTTCGCCAGAGTGACTCTGTCCTGAAATAAATGTGTAGACGTGAAGAATAAAGATGTAGAATCTTAACAACCTATGTTTTACTTAAATGCCTGAAGAGTTTTCATACAAATGTTTCCGAGGCATTTCTTTTCAGTTCTCCCTTATGGTTTCCTTACTGCGTCATCTTTCCACAATGCCATCAGGCGGCATTGAGAGTCATTCTGGGCATTATGTTAATTATACAAGGATAATTGAATAAAGATCTTGTTTTAAAGAATCTCGTACGAGCATGGAATACACCATTTACTTCCTTTTCACTACAATTGCCCTCAAGTTCTGCGCACTTATGCCAGTTGAAACATCCCCTTTGAAAAATTTTATAAAAGACAGTGCTGGAAAACCTCTACGTTATTTGATTTTCTAACAGCTGAGCAAAACTGAATGTACTCAGACATTTCTCTCTTTATTTATGCTGATCAACACTAAACTGACACACAATATTTTTAGCGCAACGCAATATGACTTTCAATAATCCCTACAAAAGAATGGCCCTGACTAACAATAACCTATACCTTTCATGAATCGCTTACCTCACAAAAATCTTCGTTACTCGAACTACTGCAATACAGAGAGCGCCAATACTGCCAGCTAAATAACAGATTCTAACTACTGAAGGCACTAACTACTGATAGGCATAGTTAGCAAATGAAAGATTTTGATAGAGAGCAAACAATGTATTTACCTTAATAGTGTTCAAACGTCATTATATATATATATATATATATATATATATATATATATATACAGTCCTGGAAATTGAAATAAGAACACCGTGAATTCATTGTCCCAGGAAGGGGAAACTTTATTGACACATTCCTGGGGTCAGATACATCACATGATCACACTGACAGAACCACAGGCACATAGACACAGGCAACAGAGCATGCACAATGTCGGCACTAGTACAGTGTATATCCACCTTTCGCAGCAATGCAGGCTGCTATTCTCCCATGGAGACGATCGTAGAGATGCTGGATGTAGTCCTGTGGAACGGCTTGCCATGCCATTTCCACCTGGCGCCTCAGTTGGACCAGCGTTCGTGCTGGACGTGCAGACCGCGTGCGACGACGCTTCATCCAGTCCCAAACATGCTCAATGGGGGACAGATCCGGAGATCTTGCTGGCCAGGGTAGTTGACTTACACCTTCTAGAGCACGTTGGGTGGCACGGGATACATGCGGACGTGCACTGTCCTGTTGGAACAGCAAGTTCCCTTGCCGGTCTAGGAATGGTAGAACGATGGGTTCGATGACGGTTTGGATGTACCGTGCACTATTCAGTGTCCCCTCGACGATCACCAGTGGTGTACGGCCAGTGTAGGAGATCGCTCCCCACACCATGATGCCGGGTGTTGGCCCTGTGTGCCTCGGTCGTATGCAGTCCTGACTGTGGCGCTCACCTGCACGGCGCCAAACACGCATACGACCATCATTGGCACCAAGGCAGAAGCGACTCTCATCGCTGAAGACGACACGTCTCCATTCGTCCCTCCATTCAGGCCTGTCGCGACACCACTGGAGGCGGGCTGCACGATGTTGGGGCGTGAGCGGAAGACGGCCTAACGGTGTGCGGGACCGTAGCCCAGCTTCATGGAGACGGTTGCGAATGGTCCTCGCCGATGCCCCAGGGGCAACAGTGTCCCTAATTTGCTGGGAAGTGGCGGTGCGGTCCCCTACGGCACTGCGTAGGATCCAACGGTCTTGACGTGCATCCGTGCGTCGCTGCGGTCCGGTCCCAGGTCGACGGGCACGTGCACCTTCCGCCGACCACTGGCGACAACATCGATGTACTGTGGAGACCTCACGCCCCACGTGTTGAGCAATTCGGCGGTACGTCCACCCGGCCTCCCGCATGCCCACTATACGTCCTCGCTCAAAGTCCGTCAACTGCACATACGGTTCACGTCCACGCTGTCGCGGCATGCTACCAGTGTTAAAGACTGCGATGGAGCTCCGTATGCCACGGCAAACTGGCTGACACTGACGGCGGCGGTGCACAAATGCTGCGCAGCTGGCGCCATTCGACGGCCAACACCGCGGTTCCTGGTGTGTCCGCTGTGCCGTGCGTGTGATCATTGCTTGTACAGCCCTCTCGCAGTGTCCGGAGCAAGTATGGTGGGTCTGACACACCGGTGTCAATGTGTTCTTTTTTCCATTTCCAGGAGTATATATATATATATATATATATATATATATATATATATATCAGTTCATGACATCCAGTCTTACAAATTTGCTCTTTCTGAAGGACACACGTCCAGATCATCCGCTCTCGAAACTCCGCCATCTCTCTCCCCACATCTACCACTGCTGGCGGCTCACCTCCAACTGCGCAACGCTACGCGCTGTTGACATCCAACTGCCCAACACTACAATCGCAAATATTCCAACAATGCAAGCCAGCCACAGACTGCACACAGCACAGCCAGTGATTTCTTACAGAGCGCTACGTGGCGTTACCAATATAAAAACCTAAACAGCCTACTTACACAGTGCTGCACAAGCTTCTCCATTCCACGTGAAAAAAGTTCCTGATTGGTGGGGGGTGGTGGGGAGAGGGGGATGGGTTCATAATCAGTAGGTGTACTCCTGCATGGACTTCCTCATCCTCAGCGAACCTGAGCCACTAATAGGTGGATCGTTGTTGTCGTGGTCTTCAGTCCTAAGACTGGTCTGATGCAGCTCTCCATGCTACTCTATCCTGTGCAAGCCTCTTCATCTCCCAGTACGTACTGCAACTTACATCCTTCTGAATCTGCTTACTGTATTCGTCTCATGGTCTCCCTTTACGATTTTTACCCGCCACGCTTCCCTCCAGAAATCAAATTGGTGATCGTTTGGTGTCTCAGAACATGTCCTACCAACCCATCACTTCTGCTAGACGTTGTGTCACAAATTTCTTTTCTCCCCAACTCTATTCAGTACCTCCTCATTAGTAATAGTATCTACCCAACTAACCCTCAGCGCTCTTCTGTAGCACCACATTTCAAAAGTTTCTGTTCTCTTCTTGTCTAAACTGTTTATCGCCCATGTTTCATTTCCGTATGTGGCTACACTCCATACAAATACTTTAAGGAAAGACTTCCTAACACTTAAATCTATACTCCATATGAACAAACTTCTCTTCTTAAGAAATGCTTTTCTTGCCATTACCAGCCAGGGGGTTTCAAATCTTATAATCGGAAATTGCCAGATACATGGAATAGCGGAGGGTAGGAGGGGGGGGTGGGGGGCAAGCAGCCTCAGAACTTTCAGCATACAGGGAAAGTCAAAGCAACGTTCGGTGACATTAAAAGCAAGGATCGTAACGTTTAGAACGCAACGGGAATTTCACCATTAAATACAGAGGAGAGAACTGATAGGTGGAAAGAGTACATTGAAAGCCTCTATGAGGGGTGAAGGTTTGGCTGATGTGATAGAACAAGAAACAGCAGTCTATTTAGAAGAGATAGGGGATCCAGTATTAGAATCAGAATTTAAGAGACCTCTGGAGGTCCTCAGATAAATTAAGACAGAAGGGATCTATAATATTCCTTTAGAATTTCTTAAATCATTGGGGGAAATGGGAACAAAACGACTATTCAAGTTGGCGTGGAGAATGTATGAGTCTACTGACATACCATCTGGCTTTCGGAACATTTACATCCACAGAATTCCGAAAACTGCAAGAGCTAACAAGTGCGATAATTATTGCACGATCAGCTTAACAGTTTATGCATCCGTGTTGCTGACAAGGATAATATACAGAAGAATGGAAAAGAAAATTGAGAATGTGCTATATGACTATCAGTTTGACTTCAGAAAATTTAAAGGCACCAGAGGGGCAATTCTGATGTTGCGGTTGATAATGGAAGCAAGACTCAAAATTTAAAAATCAGGACACGTTCATAGGATCTGTCGGCCCGGAAAAAGCTTCCGACACTGCAAAGTGGCGCAAGATGTTCAAAATTCTGAGAAAAATAGATGTATACCGTAGGATGAGACGAGTAATATACAATATGTGCAAGAGCCAAGAGGGAATAATAAGAGTGGACAGCCAAGAATGAAGCACTCGGATTAAAAGTGTGTAAGACAGGGATTTAGTATTTTTCGCCAACTGTTCAGTCTGTACATCGAGGAAGCGATGATGGAAATTAAAGGAAGGTTCAGGAGTGGAATTAAAGTTCAAAGTGAAAGTATATCAATAATATGATTTGCTGATGACATTGCAGTCCTAACTGAAAGTGAAGAAGAATTACATGATACAGTCTAATGAATGCAGAGTATGGATTGAGGGTAAATTGAAGAAAGACGAAAGTAATGAGAAGTAGCAGGAACGACAGTAGCGAGAAACATGAGGATTGATGGTCACGAAGTAGATGAAATTACGGAATTCTGCTACCTAGGAAGCAAAATAATTAATGACGGACGGAGCAAGGAGGGCATCAAATGCAGACTATCAATGGCAAAAAGAGCATTCGAGGTCAAGGGAAGTCTACTAGTATCAAACACAGGCCTTGATTTGAGGAAGAAATTTCTGAGAATGTACATTTGGAGCCCAGCATTGTGTGGTAGTGAAATGTGGACTGTGGGAAAGCTATAACGGAAAAGAATGGAAGCATTTGAGGCGTGGTGCTATAGGCGAATGTTGAAAATCGGGTTGACTGATGAGGTAAGGAACGTGGAGGCTGTGCGCAGAATCGGATAGGAAAGGAATATGTGGAAAACACTGACAAGGAGAAGGGTCCAGATGATAGGACATCTGGTGAGACATCATGGTGGTACTAGAGGGAGCTGTAGAGGGTAAAAACTGTTGAGAAAGACAGATATTGGAATACATCCAGCAGATAACTGAGGACGTAGGTTCCAAGTGCTACTCTGAGACGAAGAGGAAAGGGATTCGTAGCGGGCTGCATCAAACCAGTCAGAAGCCACCACAGTGATTCTAGCAGCGTGTAGCAGCGAGTGGCCTCGTGTTGCCATGAAATATGTACTACTCAAAAAATGAAAATTGATAGGTTAACAGAAGTGCAACGACCCCATACCAAATATGAACCATAATTTGAAATCAAGTAATCTTCCAGATTTTTCAAATATGAACAATACCTCACGAAGATACAGTTCACAAATCTGAAACAAAACTGCTCAGCACAAATCTCAAATATGACATAGAATTCCATCTACACAATGCAACCATAAAACATCCAACAGCTACAACTATGATTGCGGCAGACGTGGCAAAATTGTGTGATAGATAAAGCCCTTGACTGATTTTGTCTTTCTGTTGCAATTTGTTGATAATTTCTTGCTTCATCCAGATATTTGCTCCAGAGTTTTTAAGACACTGCATCAGGTTACATTCAGTTTGTACACGCGTAAGTTGGCCTAAGTTTTTCTTGCAAGGGTCATTTTGTTGTATCTTCTTTTCGCTATAAATTGTAACATTTTAATTTCAATGTTAAGTATTTTAAGATATTCGCTTTAGTTTCTTTTGGTATTAAATTCAAAAATTTTCGTTCTGATGGGGCAACAGCACGCATAAGTTTGAAGAACGACTTATTGCACATATTGTTCCAAGTTTTTGATGCAATTGAACTTTATTAACCCGTTACATTTACATCTCGACGAGCTCGTTCAAGCAACTTTTGCCATTTTCAAGTGATCCTGCAAGTAATGGTACAATTTTTTGTGATACTGTACGATACATGTTTGTTGCGTACATCCATGTTAGCAGTTGCTTGTTCTACACTGTATGCCACAATACTTTCAACAAGACTGTATGGATTATGTCTATTTTTGGTTCTGCCATGGCGTGGTGCTTATAGATGATTATCACAAGAGGCAAGCCGTTGCAAGTGCATACTACCAAAACTCCCTGACAAGACTGCGGAGGCGGTTAACACGAGGCGACACGTGAAGTTTCCCAAGTGATTACCGAATCAGGTAGCGCAGTGGTCAACATACTCGACTCGCATCCTGATTTAGGTTTTCTGTGATTTCACTAAGTCGCTTAAAGCAAATGTCGAGATAGTTCCTTCGAAAGGACACTGCCAATTTCCTTCCCATCCTTCCTTAATCCAAGCGTTGCTCCGTCTCTAATGCCCTCATTGCCGACTGGATGTTAAATACAAATCTTCGTCTTCATCCTTCCAAGAGGATGATTTTGTCTTATGTCAGGATTATTTTGTCCTATGTCCCACGATAACACACCCGGCCCCCCCTGCTCATTCTCCACAGAACAAAGTCAAACATGCTCCTTCCTAGGGGCGTGAAATTTTGACTCGCTGTCGTATTCCTGTTACACGG
The DNA here is from genome assembly GCF_021461395.2 of Schistocerca americana. Classification (NCBI taxonomy): domain Eukaryota; kingdom Metazoa; phylum Arthropoda; class Insecta; order Orthoptera; family Acrididae; genus Schistocerca; species Schistocerca americana. Next base: position 500,733,466 of record NC_060126.1, on the reverse strand, counting down.
CAATCAGTGGCTGTTTTCTCTTTCCTCGGTTGAAGAAACCATTGAGGGGCTCGTCTTCCCAGGACAGCAAAGATGTTATTTTCAAGGTAAAACGTTCCCTGAACAGCCAAAAGGTAAACGTTTATAGCCAAGACATTCAGCTTTAGGAAAACGGTATCTTTCTGTAGGGTAAATATGTACAGCAGGCCTAACGCCATCATCAAGTTCTACGGTCACAATTTGACTATTTACATATGATAATTCCAATCGAATGACTATTCTTCATATTTTTAACTGAAATCAGCTTGTGAGACGTGACGAGTAGTTGTATCTTGTGGACTTAAGCTCGTGAATTTAAGAGTGGGAAAGACATTGGGGGGGGGGGGGGGGGGGGGGGAGGGAGGTCATACTCTTAGAACTGGAACCTCTAGAAACGGGGTGTCATACCATCAGCACTGGAACCTCTAGAAACGGAGTATATGATCACATGGTGGATACAGGGTGCCTGCTACGATCTAAGAGAAAAAGAGAACCATACACCTTAGGATATGTAGGTGAACACGGGAAACCAAGCTCGTTTGTAGACGTATAGAGATCTGACCTCTGCTTATCTCCAGTTGTCAATCCAATTCCTCAACTACTGTGGCGCCTTGCTCGGTCTGTTATTAATCATATTTTATTAAAAAATAAATGCATTTTCGTAGACGTCACACACACACACACACACACACACACACACACACACACACGCACACACACACACACACGGACACGGACCCAGACACGTGACCAAATCCACACAAATTTTTGATGTCAATAGACAATATTGTCCCAAAAATAAATTAAAGTTACTTCCAATCCCAATTGATAATACCCTGCCAGTTTTTCCCGTTTTGAAACCTCTCACTACCAGCTTGACTGGTAACTGGCTGAAAACAAGCGATGCTCTACAATGGATCGGATATCAAAGGGCCAGCTTTGCTCCTGGGAGTACAGTGTGACAGAGCGAGCAATAACAAACGAAAAGTGTAAGAGCATTAAATCGGTAGCGGCGCTGCGGAAAGAATATTCTCGGAATTTCTTTCAAGTGGTTTAGAAAATTCTAGAGAAACGTAAATGAAGATGACCCTGACTTGGTTGGTTGGTTGGTTGGTTTTGGGGAAGGAGACCAGACAGCGAGGTCATCGGTCTCATCGGATTAGGGAAGGATGGGGAAGGAAGTCGGCCGTGCCCTTTCAAAGGAACCATCCCGGCATTTGCCTGGAGCGATTTAGGGAAATCACGGAAAACCTAAATCAGGATGGCCGGACGCGGGATTGAACCGTCGTCCTCCCGAATGCGAGTCCAGTGTCTAACCACTGCGCCACCTCGCTCGGTGACCCTGACTTGATATGGGCTCTACCAAAATACAAGTTCGATGTCGCGTCCCGAGCCTCACTTCGTTCGTAGCAAGTCTGTTGTCGAGACGTGTTTAACTGCAATGTCTTTTATTCTTTAAGAGATGGAACAAAGTTAATGTCTTCTCCTCATGCGTTATGGCTACATAATGGGCCACACATTCGAATATGTTTTTTATCTCAATAACATTCCATTCCTAGTATACATTTAAATAACTGCTGTTTTACAGAGCACATCCGGAAATATATCGTCATTATTTGCTCTGTCATCACGGGCAGTTACTAACAGAGACTGTAGTATGCAAACCCACTCTGCGTTTGTTTGAAATTCTCGCCGTCCCCGTTGCCAGCTTGTTCCAGTTCGGTTTTTTTATCTTTACGCCGCTTGTGCATTATTGGTTATATTTGCATTTAAACAGAAATTTTAGCAGGAAAATATTCGGCTATTTTTTTTCGTTATTTGTGCAGGTTACCTACACAGCCACTGTGTGACAGATGAAAAGCGAAGTCTAACAAATGATCAAAACAGGACTCTATTTGCATCTATGGCGCAGGTTCTCCTCACGCCACGATACAAAATGATTTTTAGAGGAAGGATATAATGATTAGGGCAAAAGCAAAATAGAATGTTGTAAAAAATATGGCTACTACGCATGGTATAGTCTTAATTATTCTTACAGATATAACAAAAGTTTCCTCTTCACGAAGCACAGGCGACTTCTTTCTCTCAGAAACCGAATTTTCACGGTTATTCACTCCGAAATTGTGGTGCAGACCCCTCGAACCCATGGACCAAGTTGTCAGCAAGGCGCTGTGCAAGCTGGTGGTGACTCCATGGACTAATGGTGTGGGCTGTGTTTACATAAAATGGAATGGGTCCTCTGACCCAACTGAACTGATCATTGACTCGAAATGGTTATGTTCGAATACTCGGAGACCATTTGAAGCCATTCATGCACTTCATGTTCCCGAGCAATGATGGAATTCTCATGGATCAAAATGCGCAATGGCATCAGGCTACAGTTTTTCACGATTAGTTTGAAGAACTTTCTGGACAATTCGAGAGAATGATTTGGCCACCCAGATCTTCATATATGGCAATGTCTCAGGCAGGAGAGATGCGATAGAGAGGTGCGATATATTGTACTTATAACGGTACTTGACTTGCGAGAAAGTGTATTACAGTGTCTTGCATTGGGGGAACACAAATCTTGTTCAGATCTTTCGAGTGAATGTTGCCCTCACACCCCGCCACTACGTATGCCATTATTCCCTCAGTTGGTCCATGCAGAGGAGAGAGTACTTCGAAAACAGTTTTCAGAGATGCTACTCTAAATAGGACTTTAATAACCATAGGTAGAATGCTTCACAGAAATTAAGGATGAATTTACACTTTGTTTTATCTTGATAATTAGAACGTACTGTTATCGTCGGCGCGATAAAGCGGAGATTTTCTCGTTCGACCATTTCATTAGTGTACTGTGAATATCAGGAATCCGGAAAATTTCCGACATCGCTGCGACCGGAAAAAGATCCTGCAAGGACGGAACCAACGACGACTTAACAGAGCCGTTCAGCGTGACAGAAATTCAACCCTTCCGCAAATTGTTGCTGATTTCAATGCTGGGTCATCAACAAGTGTAAGCGTGCGAACCATTCAACGAAACATCATCGATATGGACTTTCGGAGCCGAAGGCCCACTCGTGTTCCCTTCATGACTGCACGACACAAAGCTTTACGCCTCGGCTGGGCCCATCAACACCGAAATTGGGCTGCTGATGACTGGAAACATTTTGCCTGGTCGGACGAGTCTCGTTTCAAATTGTATCAAGCGGATGGACGTGTCGGATATGGAGACAGCCTCATGAATCCGTGGACCCTGTATTTCAGCAGGGGACTGTTAAGGCTGTGGAGGCTATGTATTGGTGTGGGGCGTGTGCAGTTTGAGTGATATGGGACCCCAGATACGTCTAGATACGACTCTGAGAGATGACACGTACGTAGCATACTGTCTGGTGAGATGCACCCATTCATGTGCAGTGTGCATTGCGACGAACTTGGACGATTCCAGCAGAACAATGCGACACCCCACACGCCCCAAATTGCTGCAAAATGGCCACAGGAGCACTCTTCTGAGTTTAAACATTTCCGCTGGCCACCAGACTCCCCAGACACGAATATTATTGAGCATATTTGGGATGCCTTGCAACGTGCTTTTACGGATTTATGAACTGCCCTGAGGGATTCATGGTGTCAGTGGTCTCCAGCACTATTTTAATTTGCTAAGGAACTAAACTGAAATACTATAAGCGGAACGTCATTTACAAATGCAATAAGAAGGTTCTAAGAATTAAACAATGTGAGACTCCATTCATGATTTGTCGACAGTCAATTTTTTTCCTGGTCTATTGTTTGAATCGGTCAGCAAAACAGTTTCTTCATTCTTCCTGGTTCATTCTAGTTATTAGTAATAGCATTAATTCTACAAAGTGTTAACTTTTTTCACCGAATATCGCGAGCCACACTTTCAATTGCTTTGAATAAATTGCATGATGTATCAACTAGGGACAATTTGTAGTTTCAGAACTGTAACATAATGTTAACGAATGTATAATGGAAAGACCATTCGAACAAGGTTTCAAAAACCGGAACTGTGGTATTCTGAGAAATTGATTTTTACTTAAATATGACACTATTTTAGGGTATATTTATTGTCAAACTTTTTGGAAACATGTTTCAGTAAGGCTGTTAACTGCTAGTAGTTTATGTATTCTCTACCATTTTTCTTACATAGTGGTATGGGGGACAGTCGTTAAGTATCTGACGGCTTACACTACCGGTCACTACTGTGATTTCCCTCTCCGTTTCCAAATGGCAGAAGAATACAGTAAGCAGAAGCAGGTTTGTGTATCCAGGTGCACTGGAGTCGGACATCTTCTTCCTGTCTTCAGTGCTTTGTCTTCTCTGAGTGCTTGGTGGTGTTGCTGTAGCTCTTAGCGCACGGAAGATGTTTTGACGTCCTTAGTGCTCGTTTTTACTATAGTGATTCATTTCATTGCTATATCTCGGTTATCTATGTTCTACAAGGAAGGGTACCTAACATAGCTTCACGACAGTTTCTATAAAAGAGCGTAAAATATGACTATACCCTACGAAGTGTTTGTCTTGCAGTGCCGGCCACCCGATTGCCTTTCAGTACCCCCATATGTAATTTCAGTTTTCAAATTATATTTTCTTTTTCTCCTTCTTTTCTGTCTGAAATGGTGGAAAAATTAGAAGAAATTAAGTGGAATGAAGAGGGCATGAAAACAACTGTGAGCAACATTATGTCTAACAAACTGACCGCGAGGGACGCAAGTGAAGCTTTTTCAGATATTAGAAAAGCCACTGAAGAGAAGAACAACTTAAAAACAGAAAAAATAAAGTCTGAAAAAGAGCTGACGAATGCTGAACTTAAGTTGGGTGCTCCCAGATAAAATAAACAAGCGAAGGATGGCCATGGAAAGCCAATTACAAAGAGGCGAAGAAAACTGGAATTTACTGGAAATAATGGGTCAGTAGAAGAGACTGAAAACTGCGTTGTGTGTTTGGAGTTATTTGGAGAAGACTGGGTACTGTATGCCAAATGTAGAGGCTGGGCACGTGTTGGATGTGTGGATCAGGAGAATATTTTGTGTTTCATTTGCGACGTCTGTAAAACAATGAGATAAACAACGATGAACTGAGCTGAAATAATAAGTTCCCATGCTTATGTGTTATACTATTATTCAATCAGTATCTTGCAGTGTATAATTAACAGGTAATGTTATCCTGGAAAAGACAATGGCCAATACTGCAAGACATTTTCTACATGCTTTGTAATTGTATACTGTTTCACCTTAGATGTAATTAAGAACTACAATTCTCCCCTAACAGTTTCGTATTTTCACTTGACTTGAAAATTTTTCTTTGATAGCGTTATGCGTATTTCATGCAGCATATAAATGGTTACGGTGAACAAAATGAAGAATACTGGAGGATATTTGAAGTGCAGTATTTTTAAATGAAAGGTATTTCTATGTGCTCTAAAAAAGCATAACACTAAGTCATGAACTTTTATTCGTGTGTATCACTGCACATAAACCATTTCATTATTTTCAGTATAAAGCATAGGTTTCTCTCTATTTATTTACTTATCTTATGACATATGTGATAAGTCTTACAATCATAAGACTAACTATACATACACTAAGATCACTAAACTACTACATGCATCTATTACGACACAGCTCTCCAGCATAATACAACGCAAATGAAACAGTGGTAGGAAATCTTCGAAAGAACCTGCAGGCACGTGCGGTACATGTTGATGTAGCATGCGCAACTGTCTGCCGTTCTCCACCACGTTCTCCACCACTTGTGGAGAGGTCGGGATGTCTTCAATGGACCACTCGGACGCGGCTCAGGATAGCCGAAATTGCCTGAGGAAGGTCAAATTGAAGGGATTTCTCCTGGATGCAGGACATTTTCAGGCATTGTGCAGGACAGTTTTGTTGCCAACAGTATTTCCATTCGTCGATAAAAATGAATTCATTTTCAGTAGGAGTTCTCTCTATGATAAGTGTGGAATGCCTTGATCTTAGTGTTTTGCACTCCACAGGGAATACGTCACTCAATATAATACGGTCGGGCTTATCAACAATCTTCTGGTATTCTCGTAGCAGTACACTAGAGCTGAAAAGCAGATCGAGTCATATAATGTTAAAGATCTCCAGGCTAAAATTAATTTGTCATAAGACTTTCACTCACACTGTTCTTTCCAGGACCCTCGACCTATAAACTTCTCCCCATTGTTTGTTTACTTCTACGTTTTTATTATTCTGTGGCAAATAGTTGTTGAAGAAATAACCATTAATATCCCATTACTTCGTTTTTTGTGTATGTATTTGTGTATTTTCGTTGATTTAATCTATCGTATTTATTTACGAGGGTTGCCCAGAAAGTAATGCACCACCTTTTTTTCTTCAACAATTCACTGTTGAACATAATGAGAATTACACGCCCGTAACAATGGTGTTGTCTCTATACACCCTATTTTTCCACGGTATGGCTTTCTTCCAGCACGAAAGGACGAGCATGTCCTCTCGGTACCAATCCTTGCCCTGGTGGTGGAGCCAGTGCTTCACTGTGTAAAACACCTCCTCATCGTCCTCAAAATGTCTTCCAGGAATGGCATCCTTTATGGCCCAAAAAAGTAGAAGTCCGAGGGGACTAGGTCAGGGCTGTAGGGTGGATGGGGCAACACTGTCCAACATTGTTTTGCAATGTGTTCAGCAATCCTCAGACCAGTGTGGGGCCGAGCGTTTTCGTCTTGCAGCAAAGCACCTCCTGGATTGCTGTGGCGCCGAAGTCACTGGAAGCTTGAGTCTTGTTTACGTCCTGATACATGCTTCTGAATTAATAATACCGCCTCTTGGCATCACATCGATGAGATCACACATCCACAGTCCCAGAACACGGATCGTGACCTTACTGGCGGAAGCAGTTCCTTTGAATTTTTTCTTTTGTGCGGAATGGGAATGGCGCCAGCTCAAAATGGTGAACCCAGGTTTCATCACCTGTCACAATCCGGGACAATAAGGCCTCCTCCCCCTCAGCTTCAAAACATTGCAACAAATCAAGACAAATGTTTCTTCTGTGCGATTTGTGATCCATCGTTAGACTCCGCAGGTCCCATCTTGCACACACTGTTGAATATCCAAGAGTGCGAATAATTGTATCCACACTTGCTTTGCTGGTTGACAGATGCAGCGCCACCTGCCGGGGCGTAATGCGTCCGTCCTCGCGAATGGCATCAGTTTGCTGCAGCATGTCCAGTATGACAGCCCTGGATGGTCTCCCCGACCTCTGCAAATCGTGGAGCTCTGCCAAACCGCCTTCTCATGACCTCACTCTCCGTGCCCAGCGACTAACTGGGCTTCTGTCGAGATCGGATGCTGCATAGACTTTGAACAAGCGTTTGTGAGTAATCCCTAGAGTTTCTTTCTCTCCAGTGGAAAATTCAATGACGGCACGTTGTTTGTGATGTACATCACCTTCATACGCCATTTTGAAACTGTCCTATCTGTCGGAAGTGAAGGAAACTTGGCGCCCTCACTTAGGAGACTTCAGATAATACATATGTAACGTTTCGAATTCGTAGCAGTGTTTCTGGCTGAGAAAAAAAATGCAGTGCATTACTTTCTGGCCAATCCTCGTATTTTCTACTTTAATTCTGCAGTATTATATTTCTACAATTGAGAAAGCTCAAAAGTATTATAATAATGTTCATTCTGCATAACGCATACTTTGCATTGTGCATAACTTTAGTATATTTAAATACAAAGCTACAGGGTGTTTAAAAAATGACCGGTATATTTGAAACGGCAATAAAAACTAAACGAGCAGCGATAGAAATACACCGTTTGTTGCAATATGCTTGGGACAACAGTACATTTTCAGGCAGACAAACTTTCGAAATTACAGTAGTTACAATTTTCAACAACAGATGGCGCTGCGGTCTGGGAAACTCTATAGTACGATATTTTCCACATATCCACCATCCGTAGCAATAATATGGCGCAGTCTCTGAATGAAATTACCCGAAACCTTTGACAACGTGTCTGGCGGAATGGCTTCACATGCAGATGAGATGTACTGCTTCAGCTGTTCAATTGTTTCTGGATTCTGGCGGTACACCTGGTCTTTCAAGTGTCCCCACAGAAAGAAGTCACAGGGGTCCATGTCTGGCGAATAGGGAGGCCAATCCACGCCGCCTCCTGTATGTTTCGGATAGCCCAAAGCAATCACACGACCATCGAAATATTCATTCGGGAAATTAAAGACGTCGGCCGTGCGATGTGGCCGGGCACCATCTAGCATAAACCACGAGGTGTTCGCAGTGTCGTCTAAGGCAGTTTGTACCGCCACAAATTCACGAAGAATGTCCAGGTAGCGTGATCCAGTAATCGTTTCGGATCTGAAAAATGGGCCCATGATTCCTTTGGAAGAAATGGCGGCCCAGACCAGTACTTTTTGAGGATGCAGGGACGATGGGACTGCAACATGGGGCTTTTCGGTTCCCCATATGCGCCAGTTCTGTTTATTGACGAAGCCGTCCAGGTAAAAATAAGCTTCGTCAGTAAACCAAATGCTGCCCACATGCATATCGCCGTCATCAATCCTGTGCACTATATCGCTAGCGAATGTCTCTCGTGCAGCAATGGTAGCGGCGCTGAGGGGTTGCCGCGTTTGAATTTTGTATGGATAGAGGTGTAAACTCTGGCGCATGAGACGATACGTGGACGTTGGCGTCATTTGGACCGCAGCTGCAACACGGCGAATGGAAACCTGAGGCCGCTGTTGGATCACCTGCTGCACTAGCTGCGCGTTGCCCTCTGTGGTTGCCGTACGCGGTTGCCCTACCTTTCCAGCAGGTTCATCCGTCACGTTCCCAGTACATTGAAATTTTTCAAACAGATCCTTTATTGTATCGCTTTTCGGTCCTTTGGTTACATTAAACTTCCGTTGAAAACTTCGTTTTGTTGCATCAACACTGTGTTCTAGGCGGTGGAATTCCAACACCAGAAAAATCCTCTGTTCTAAGGAATAAACCATGTTGTCTACAGCACACTTGCACGTTGTGAACAGCACACGCTTACAGCAGAAAGACGACGTACAGAATGGCGCACCCACAGACTGCGTTGTCTTCTATATCGTTCACATCACTTGCAGCGCCATCTGTTGTTGAAAATTGTAACTACTTTAATTTCGAAAGTTTGTCTGCCTGAAAATGTACTGTTGTCCCAAGCATATTGCAACAAACGGTGTATTTCTATCGCTGCTCGTTTAGTTTTTATTGCCGCTTCAAATATACTGGTCATTTTTGAAACACCCTGTATATCCAAAATTTCCTGAAGTTTATAAATACAGTAATATCGTACAAGATTTTTATTCGCCAGAATCACTTTGAAAGAGTCCCCCTTGGGAGCTCAGACTCCGACCACAGGGCCACAAAGCCACCGCTAACGGAATGCATCCACTAAAAGTCTTTTTAGTCAGGGTGTTCAGCAACACTTGCGATTCTTTTTGAATTTCATCTGTTGTGTCAAATATTTGTCCCTTCAACTTCATTTTAACCTCGGGGACCAGAAAGAAATCGTACGGAGCGAAGTAGGGTGAATACAGCGGTTGAGGAAGAATTACCGTGTTGTATTTTTGCCAAAAATGCCCACTGGGGGCCGAACCGCACAGTAACCCTGGGTTCGGTGTGGGGCGGCGGTGGGGTGAGTGGACTGCTTTAGCCTGTTGTGGGGTTGTGTACCACTGCGGGCTATGGCGGGGACGAAGCCTCTCCGTCTTTTCTTGGTCCCCAGATCCATACAACACAATGCAATGTCTGAAGTAGTGCTCGATGGAACTGTCACCATGAATCTTGCAACGCTGTCCAAAAATCCGTACGAGCACGAGGGGGTGGAGATCTCTTCTGAGCAGCACGTTACATCCCAGATATGCTAAATAATGTTCGTGTCTGGGGATTTTGGTGGTCAGCGGAAGTTTTTAACTCAGAACAGTGTTCCTGGAGAAACTCTGTAGCAATTCTGGACGTGTGGTGTGTCGCGTTGTCCTGCTGGAATTGCCCAAGTCCGTCAGAATGCACAGTGAACTTGAATGGCTGCAGGTAATCAGACAGGATGCTTACGTACGTGTCACCTGACAAAGACGTATCTAGACGTATCAGGGGTCCCATATCACTCCAACTGCACACATACAACACCAATACAGAGTCTCCACAGCCTGAACAGCCCCCTTCTGAAATGCAGGGCCCATGGATTCATGAGACTGTCTCCATACCCGTACACGTCCATTCGCTCAGTACAATTTTAAACGAGACTCGCCCGACCAGGCAACATGCTTTTAGTCATCAAGAGTCCAATGTCAGTGTTGACGAGCCCAGGCGAGGCGTAAAGCTTTGTGTCGTGCGGTCATCAAGGGAACACAAGTGGGCCCTCAGCTCTGAAAGCCCATGACGATGGTGTTTCGTTGAGTGGTTCGCACGCTGACACTTGTTGATGGCCCACTACTGAAATCTGTAGTAATCTGCGGAAGGGTTGTACTTCTGTCCCGTTGAACGATTTTCTTCAGACGTCGTTTCATTGGCCCCATTCATGCAGGATATTTTTCTGGTCGCAGGAATGTCGGAAATTTGATGTTTTTCCGGATTCCTGATATTCACTGTACACTCATGAAATGATCGTACGGGAAAATCCCTACCTGATCGCTGTGCCCCATCGCTCGTGCCCCGACTATAACACTATGTTCAAACTCACTTAAATCTTAATAACCTGCTATTTTAGAAGCAGTAGCTGCCCTAACAACTGCGCCAGCTATTTGTTTCTTTTGCAGGCGTTGCGTTGCCGACCGCTTTGCCGTATTATGCTTGTTTACATATCTCTGTATTTGAATACACATGCCGGTACTAGTTTCTTCGGCGCTTCAGTGTATGTATAAAGTTATCTTCTGGTGGTCACTGGTGCCTCTTCCTCTTGTCTACGTGTTTTAAAATGCACTGTTTTTTCTTTCGTTGTTAGCGGAGGTTGGAATATGAAGAAAATGTAGCTGCACAAATGCTGAGTATGAAACAAGTGAAACTACAATTCCATTTGTATGAAAACAACTTCTGAGAAATTTAAGAAAGTTAAGTGCAAAAAATCGCCACCAAAAGAAAATGGAGCTTGTGAAAGCCGAGAAATCGCGCTTTTAAAATGCAGTAATCTTCAGGCGGTAAAAAGATGAAGAATTGCAGATGTTGAAGTTATCGTTATTCACAGTTCGTATAGCTTCCACTACAGAAATGCGTCTCCATTCAAATATTTCACTTGTTCAAGATGAGTATCTTTTTTTTTGCCAGAAAGTTATGACAAGCCTATTTCATAAATTTCGCCGAATTCTCTTTTTTCCGTAGACTAACTGTATTTCAGTATATATTTTCAAATTATGTTATAGATAGCATCAAATCACCGATTATCAATAAAAATTTCACTTCCATATCTCTAGTAGTTACGAAGTCAGAATGATTTCATTTTATTACTGCTCGAATTGACAAAAGTAAGAGAATGTATAATCATATATTGTCCTCACTGTAGTAGTATAGTTAGCTTACATGTAACATGTGCCATAGACAATGTTCATTAATTTTCGTCTTCATTTCTGGAACACGTTTCCCGCTAGAAGTGAGCAAGATATCACGCACCTTGTACAAATAATTATGTGCGATTCATCACAGTTTTCACAATCGCAACTTTATAGCATCTAGCTGTGATTTCAGTCAAGCTGGATCACAAGTAACTACTAAAAGTTGCAATTAAGCGTTGTAATGTTCACTGATGTGTGTCATTTGTTGACTGAGGCTCACACCTTGTTCTAAGAACTTTGTCTAATGCTATGAGTGTACAACTTACCTGTGGTTGAAGGAAGGAAACCAGAAGGTAATTTGCTTGAGAAAATTTTACATTTGGCGTTTTACCTGGCAGTAGCACTGATAAGTTTGGCAAGAGAATGATGTATGTCATTTAACCCCCACACCCCCTCCTCTCAAAACTAATTGTGTAGTGTACCCTAAGGTCTAGGTTATGCAGAGAGATAATTCAACTGAGAGCTGGCGAGGGCAACAAATACGAAAACCAAATAAATGTTAAGGTAATGGACTGAGCTATAGCATAACCTAGTATTTACGCTGATGCCATAGTTAAACACACATCATGTTCGTTTCATAAAAAAAAGAAAAAAAAGCGCAAGATAAATTCAGGAAAGATTTATTATATAATTGACAAACAGAACACACCTCTGTCTTCCTCCACAAATCAAGCTGATATTTACACTATAATACCACTAACAGTTCATAAAAGTAAACTGCTCAAGTGTTCATGAACAAATTGTGTGCTATCGAAAGGCAATGCTGAGAAATACAACTAGGATGTGTGGAAACCCATCACGGTAACAAAGGGTTGATGAAATGATGATGAAAAAGAAGGATACTTACCTATCTTCAGCACCTCGTTTCAACTGCACTGACCAAAAGTTCAACATGTGCAACACCTGAAGAGAAGCTTACAAGTCTTCAAATGCAATGCATTTCAAAAATCAAATGCAAATTGTCGTTGCTGGCAGTGTTTTTTAATATCTGAAAGAGTGTAGTATCTGTTGAAATACATGATAATGGACAGGCTAAAGATGTTTCTTTTGGACATGGCTAGGCACACAGGCATTTCCCTGCAGATTTGTTCAGACAAATATACCATCAAAATAAAAGTACAGCCTGTGGAAGAATTGTATTGATTTCAAGGCAATTGATAAATAATACTGCTGATTGTAAGCGACTGTGGACATTATAAAGTCAGTTTTCAGAGGTATATCTGACACACCTCTTACAGAGGTGCCTTTGTTGTTGAGCACAGAACCAAATATGTAATACAGCACTAAATAACGCTAAAAATACGTTAGGTAGATTTTTTTTTACTCATCTTGTACTGTATAAATCAACGCAAAGTGAAAGACAGGAAACACTACAATTGGAAATTATTTATTTAATAGTCTGCACCAATGACATGACAATATAAGTTTGAAATAGTGTTTCATTGCCACATGTATGTAACTAAGGCAAATACAAAAGAACAGTTTCACATATTAACTTTTATTTATATTAAGCAGGAAAATTAATTAGAAAGAGTTCGCAGTTTTCGCTGGATATTCTTTGAAATTTTGTCCTCATTAATTTTTTTTTACAATAGTTATTAAAAAATTTGCTGACACAGTCCCAATCAACATTTTTCATTATTGTGTAAGGTGAATGTCCATTGGAGCAAAATCCATTGAATAATAAAATGTCAGTTTCTTTGATAGTAGCAAGTGATACTGCAAATGCAGTATCACGTTGATTGCTGCGGGAAAGAAAATATCGTTCATAATTTTTAAGTAATTTACTAATGACAACATAAGTATAAACAATGATATTCAAAACAGTGCTGATGGATATTTTAATCTTCCATTACCAAGTCACTGTATTACACTGAAATGATCATTTATAGGCAAGTCTTTATCAGTGACAATTTCACTAAGGAAAGTCCGACATTTCAAGCTTTTTATTACTGCGTGAGCGCAGTAACCTGCAATGTAAGTTAAAGAAGGTGTGATTTCTATCAATGACAGAATGTTTTTCTCGCTTAGACTGACTTCCAGGTCTACGGAGTATGTCTCATCAACTTCTGAAAACATAAAAATTTTAATGGCCCCTACTGTTATTTTGCCATAAGAAGTAGAGCTTAAGAGCAGAGACATTACACTTTGAATGTGAAGCTTCCTTTCTGCTTGATAAACCTGTGCCACTGAAACGTTATGCTGTGAACCTGCTAGCCGTTGGTATTTCCCAAAACGCCACTCGAGCACATCTGTTTGAAGCTTGGCTGTCAATAAATATTTCATACCTAGCTCTTCAGTGCAGTAACGATGAGTTTCCATAATGGCACATGTTGTGTGCCAAATGGCAAAAAATGTATCTCTTGTAACAAATCAACTTGACAGACTTTCAGCTTTCAGCAGATCAATCCAGTCTATAAAATCTTGCAAACATTTCATAGAGAAGCTATCAGCAATCGAAGGATTCATATACGGATTCTGCTTGTGTTTCCCTTGAAACACTGATTTGACATTCATTACCTCAAGTCGTCTTGTTATTATTCTAATGTACTGAACTTTTACCGACCCATGTTGCAAACTGAATTTACTGCTAGCTGCATCAAGGCCCTCTGAAATATGCTGATTAAATATTTACAGCACTAGCTTCATGCTCTGTTTCTCTAATGATGTACGGAAAAGTGATTTCGGAGTAAGGTGATGACCATGGTTAACAATAGAAATGAAATCTATGTCTGAAACGTTTTTAATTGTTTAAGAGAAGCTACAAAAATCTTATTTGGTTCCATTTCCTCTCTGACTGGAAACTGAGGATACAAAACAGCTCCGTCTTCATTTTTCTGTTTCAGCCACACATTTCTTATACGTTTCAAGATGTGAAGTGGGTCGATTACAAAGAAAAGTGGATGATCAGGATCACATGGTTGTTTCAAAATAATATTAGTAGCTTTCTCCACAGAAAACATTGACATAGCTTGGCTGTTAATCCTGTTTTGTCAGTTGCAATACAAAAAAAATCCAATAGCCAGTAAGTTCAACACCATTTATTATGGCTAATAACGCTTCATGTAACAACTGAGCAGAAACGGTTTTCACTGGTAGGATGCGAACAACATCTCTGTCATCAGTCCTTACACTCTGCAACATAAACACAAATGCTGAATTTTGCAGCATGTTCTGAACTATACAACATGCCGAATAGGCTGCCTTCTTTGTTATTCATATTAGAGGTTAGCTGAATTTCATCAAGATTCAAAATAACGTTAACATCGTGGACATGTAAATATTGATTTTTGTTTTGTTTTGCGTAAGATAGGAAGTTATTTCCCCCAAACATTTCATGTGATGGGTTTACACTAAATCTGTTACAGATTCTACGTAGAGTGCTTGCACGTGGCATTTTCAGTAGTGAACTGCTATGTACCAACTTATAGGCATGAGAAGGAATAGAAAACAATGAACAACGAAATATCATGAATGTGGAACTAGACCTATGATTAAGTTTTTTTACATTTACAAGCCTGATTTGTTCAGTTATAAATTCCAGCATTTTCTTTTCACACTCCTCCACTTTAGTTCTTAGCACTCCTAAACTCTTCTGTCACTACCTCTGCTATGTTCTCTAATTAGAGTCCTGCATGACCGAGTAAGCGAGAACAAAATACGAGATGGGGCGAGCACATCCTGACTGGATAGGCTGCCCGCACTGCTTCTAGTGACCGAGCATAGATGCCGTGACCGAATACGTAGCACGTAGCTTCAAACACACTACACGTGTGATTATCCGTGTGAGACTGCAGCCAGTACGGGCTTCTCGTTTGTGGTGTGTTCCTCTCTGTAATCATACAGCGCGAGGAAGCCAGTGCAGTAAGACGTAGCATTGAAACCAATGTCTACACATTGAAGAAACGGGAAGGACTAAAACACCTAGTATGGAGTACATTTCTATTGGTTGTAGACGAAAACAGTACGTCTACTGGGTACGTATCGTGCATAAACTGCTCCACATTATTGTGTTTCCAGGCGTGAACTACTCATTTAAAGAAACACAGTCGCAAGATACCTCACAAAGATACAGCTCCTTCAGGATACCGGCAGTAATAAAAAGTAGTATTACAGCAAAGTGTGTTGCAATGTGTGCTAAAGATATGAGATCTTTTAATGCTGTTTCCGGTGAAGGTTTCAGAGAACTAGGCCAAGAATTAATATATCTAGGTGCGCATTATGGAGAAGTTAACGTGGCAGATGTCATGCCACATCCCTCTTCTATAAGCAGACATGTCAAAGAACAATTTGATGCAATACGAAACAGCATAATGCCTTCTGTTATTGTGGAAGTTATTAATAAAACCTGTGCTGCGACAGTTGATATGTCGACTGATTCGCATAATCAGGCCCATTATTTGACGCTTAGAACACATTACATTAACACAGATCGGTCTCTTGTGAACAATGTTTTATTTCCAACAAAATTCCTTGACGTTAAGAAGACGGGAGTAAATATTGTGAAAGAAATTGAAGAGAAGGTGGCTGATAGGGACATTTCGCCGGACATGTTGCACAGTTTTGTTTTTGTCTCCGACCGGGGTGCCAATGTATTAAAGGCTTTGAAAAATCACGAAAGGATCCCTTGTGCTGCTCATTGTATAAATACAACACTTAACCATACTTTCTATGAAGATAACGTCTTGTTATATCATGCCCCGAACATCGCATCAACAATAAATAATGCAAAATGCATTGTAAGTGGCCTCTGCTCGTCTTTGAAATCATCGTTGAAACAAGAGGTCTGCACACGCTGGAACAGCTTGTACACTCTGCTGGAATCCTTACACACTCAGTATAACGAAGTAGCTGCCTTGCCGACGGAAAAGGACTCCGCTTACAGATTGCAAGGATATGATAATGAGCTTGCAGGAAAAAATTGCGCATTTTCTGAGACTATTTAAAGAGGTCACATATGAATTAGAAGGCGAAAAAGAACCAACAATCCAGTTAGTTCCTTTTTGGTTTCACAAACTGCAACAAATTTTCAGTGTCAATGACTCTGACTGTCAGGTGAATAATTACTGCAGTTAAAAGCACTGTTTCATTATGATGCGCGATAGATTTATAATTAACTAGCGTAACTGATGTGTACTAACAGATATGTATTTTTTAACAGGAGGTACAAAGGATTAAAAATCGAGCCTTGACTTTCGTTTGTGAGAAGATTGTGATCACTTCCAGAGATTTCCGTGATCTTAATATGCTTGAAATAAATGAAAAGCAGGAAATTCTTAGCAATGTGCGACAAATGTGTGCTACATACGCAGGTACAACATGAAATCATTAACATAATCGTTTTTGCATAGTTAGTGGATAGTGTATTTTAGAGAAACGGGAATGTTATAATTCGTATAATATTTCATTAACGTAAAACATCTCGTTTTTACGGGAACGTTTCGATGATTTCCACATCAGTTCTGTATTACTTGACTCTTTTGTTTATTATCATAGATCCTTCAAGTAGTGTGTCATCACCATCCAGAAAGAGAGATCGTTGCAAGGAATGGAGGAATAACAGATCTTCCGCAGCAGATGAAGTAGATCTGTACATTTAAATGCACCCCGTAGATGATGATGACATCTTAAATTGGTGGTGCAAGCATCAAACAGATCTGCCAGGCCTGGCTGCAGTTGCAAGACGTATTTTATGTATCCCAGCAACAAGCGCACCTAGTGAAAGATGCTTTAGTAAAGCCGGCATGTTACTAACAAATCGCCGCAGCCAATTAAATCCGTAACGCGTTAGTGATTTACTGCTGATCAACAATAACTATAATTTTGTTTCTGTTGCAAACAAGTGAAAAGTATGACAAGTTACCTCTGTAAATGTTTAATGTTCTTTGTATGCTTCCTTTATGAAGATTGTTGTCTTCTAGATTACAGGGACAGTACTTATTCAATGTTTCCTAGTAATGAAAGGAAAAATATATCTTCTCTTTGGAAATGAGACTCGTCTTCTATCCGCAATTGTATTGAAATATCATTTTACTTTCCAAGTGCCGTATGAATTCAGCTGTGTCACGTACCCGTTCTTGGAAACGTTACTTTTGTATTAAAAGAGAGAGAGACAGATATAAATACATTGTGTATGTGCCTCGTGATGACTGGGTGTTGTGTGCTGTCCTTAGGTTAGTTAGGTTTAAATAGTTCTCAGTTCTAGGGGACTGATGACCATAGATGTTAAGTCCCACAATGCTCAGAGCCATTTGAACCATTTTTTTTAACATTGTGTGTGTGTGTGTGTGTGTGTGTGTGTGTGTGTGTGTGAGAGAGAGAGAGAGAGAGAGAGAGAGACAGACATAGAAAGGGAGAGAGCGAGAGAGAGACAGAGTGGCGTTGGATTTGTAGAGTATAGTGCAGCGAGCCAGGGCGAGGCGAGGTAGACGTCAGCGTTGACCGGTCATGCTCGGTTATCCGCGTGTCCGGAATCCAGACAAAAGGCATGGGGCGAATACATGACCGAGCCGAGTCGTGTGGGGCCGGACACGAGAAGTTCGGTCCCCCCGTCAATAAGCGAGACGTGACCGGTCAAACATTGAGCGTTGCATCACCCTATTCTCTATGCAACTTTCTGAGCACCAAGAATCTCTGTATGAAAACTCTTGCAACAGACTCACAGTTTCTTGTATATTCTTTACTGCTCAGGGAGAAGACCTATTTCCTAATATCTTAGGCTGCAAATTTTTCTGGGATAATCAAAACGAGTAATCAATGGTGCTAGGTTTCCTGTTATCTTCAAAAAATACAGGACCTATTCTTCCTTTCATTTACACGCCACTACAGGGCAATTCCACTTCCTTGGCACGTAATAGCAACTCATCTGAGGAACCGACGCTGAAAGCTTCGTCATTGTCCTCTTTAGTAGACAGACTATACTCTAGCACTGCTGCTAGTTGTTCATTTCCTAGCTTAAGTTTTTTCTCCTCTGGCCCTTCACGTCTGCTGTCTTCTTTTGATAAGTAATGAGGACAGTCTGGGAATATCGAAGGAATTGCACCTGGCTTCAAACGTGGGTTTTGGAGAGGGGCCACATAAAAACTGTCCTGTGCTTTCATCTAAAATTTGTGTTTCCCACAGACCATCATTTTTTCGAACGTGGACGTGGCATATCTGTAAAAACTAATGAGTAAATAATGGGAACTGCGCAACCAGGTATTTATACTTCATAACAGATGTATCAAAACGGCTATATGTACTATATAAAGCTAGCGTTCTGCTGTAAAAACACAATGACCTTCTCATCGCAAAGAAAAAGAGATACTCATGTATGTGGAACATGGGCGAATGTGGAACATACACCAATACATCATGGCAACAAATCCAAGAGAACAACTAAAAATAGATGGTAGAGGAAAGAAGTCAACTTGTTCCATAGTATATTAAAGGTGACCACTACACTCTATAGAGTATCTGTGAGCCCTTTTGCAACTACCAATTCACAGTCAGTTCATAGACAAAAACTGACAGTGTTAAGAAAGCTAAAACACTGCGACTTGTGCTGCATATTAGCAGCAACATATGCACACAATTACTTTGAAACAATTTAATTTCAAACTTAATGAGGAAAGAGTAGGGCACTTACGTATGTCTGAAATTCAGACCCAGAAATTAAGACAGTTTGCAAAAAGAACTGATACATGACACTTGTTACTTCTTTTTTTACCCATGTATGTTCACAGATTTTTGTATTTGTATCTGATGAGACTATAAATCCTTGAACACAGAAATAGTTCCTGTCTATCGATTTGCTATTATCTAAACACGTATTTCTTTCTTCTGTGGAACACTACCTACGTTTCTAAACAACAATAGTTATATGATCACTGTAGGATTAGAAACATTTTTCACTCAGTGTTATGCCCAAAATTACTAACAGGGATTTTAAACTTCCTGGTAGATTAAAACTCTGTGCCGGACCGAGACTCGAAATCGGGACCTTTGCCTTTCGCGGGCAAGTGCTCTACCAACTGAGCTACCCAAGCACGAATCACGCCCCATCCTCACAGCTTTACTTCTGCCAGTACCTCGTCTCCTACCTTCCAAACTTTACAGAAGCTCTCTTGCGAACCTAGGCGAAAGTAAGCTGTGAGGATGGGTCAGTCGTGCTTGGGTAGCTCAGTTGGTAGAGCACTTGCCCACGAAGGGCAAAGGTCCCGAGTTCGAGTCTCGGTCCGGCACACAGTTTCAATCTGCCAGGAAGTTTCATATCAGCGCACACTCCGCTGCAGAGTGAAAATCTCATTCTGGAAACTGGGATTTTGATCATCAGGTTGCTAGAGCTAATTTATTGGAGATGTGCTAGTACAGTAGCTACGCTGAACTTTGCTTTGATTTACTGGGTCGATTTTTAAGAAATTTTTTTAACACGCAGCTTTCTGAAAGTTTTTACAGCAGGAAACAGAACTGAACACTGCTGCTATCCCATGTAGAAGTTACTTAGATACATGTATATCAAACTTCCTCAGTACCGATTTGTTTGACTAGCAACATTACTAAAGACGAAATATAGTGTGAAGTATATGCAGTAAAAGAAATCTAATGTTCTTGAAGAAGCCTCTTCAAGACTCAGCTGTCAGTTTTGTACAAATTTCTACCGCTTACGCTTACGGAATAAAGAAGTTAATATCGGGAGGGGCCATAATTTCAAGAAAATAAATCACGATAGACAGTACTCTTTCTCATTACAACGAAACTATTTTCAAAATTTAAAATACTCACCGTTGAACTTCCAGAAGGAGTAAAGTTATTCCTGTGAATTCTTGATAACCATTTCTTCCTTATTGTTTCATCTTCAGGAAATTTAAATAAAAAACTTTTGGGCTTCCATCGTTGTTGCCTCTACAGTTCGTCACAGAACAATGAAACGGCATTATATGAATCGCGAGACTTGACAGAACACACACAAATAGTCCAGTCTAGTTTACAGCAGAATTCACATTTAACACACGGTTACTCCCCTCACGAACGAGCTAAATTACGATGCAATAACGTGCAGCACAATGTTTAGAAGCTTCCACAGACTGTTTCCGTCGCCATGTTGTGACCCCACGCACAAAGTGCGCAGGCTTTCTTTCTTTGGGAGGTGCTGCTACTTCCCAATTTACCAGTTATGCGAAGTCAGGGTGGACGTATTGAGTACCCACACACCCATTGTACCATCATACCACGTGCTTGTATGGTATGGCAATGATGAATGTTACCCAGCAATTTTTACTCCAGTCAGAGCCTTCATCCAGGGATTAGCGGTCATTATGCTATACGCAGAGATGGACGACATCTGAACAGGCGGCATGATGTCGCTCCTCCATCCATTACAGTTAGGCACACAGCTGTCAGTGCGCCTATCACTGTTGCCAAGTTAAGGGAATCCTCTTCAACAGAGACATGCTGACCGTCTGTAGTAATCTAGACGTCGTCGCAGCGTCCGTGTCGATACCTGACTTGCTGCCAAAAAAGCCCATTTCCTTATGCAAGGTATATAACGTGGCTGTAGAGCGGTGACAGCAGAGCGCAGCTTATACGTTTACTGATCGATGAGATTTCGGGATTGCAGCCGGATCATGTAGACTTCTTGCCACGATATTTCGGCTGGCAATCGTCCAGCCATCTTCAGGTGAGTGTCCGTCACTGGAGACTGCAAGTTCCCGGAGTCAACTTTATAGCAAAAAATTGGGGCGAAAACGCATGCGCATTGGCCTCCGCCACAGGAGCGTCCTCTGTCGAAATCCGCGCCCTCTGGAGCTACTGTTCTGTCTGTGGAGCGCAGGCGCATGCGCAAAGGTGAAAAATACATGTCCGCGCTCTGTCGACAAAGAACCCGTAAGAGGAACCTTAGTGAAAAGTGAGATGACATCGAAGCTAACTAGTAAGTCAGTTTCACTGAGTTGAATGGATTCTTTGTCGCTCCTCAGCAATGAGTTCACGGCCGACGTAACAGCACTTTTCCATCACGTCCTTTCCTCAACCTACTTTTTATTTAACAACGAATATTTTGAGCAGACTGACGGTGTTGCCATGGGCAGTCCCCTATCGCCTTTGGTAGCAAACTTTTTTATGGAAGACTTTGAGGAAAGGGCACTAGACTCAGCAGAACTTAAACTGAAAGTTTTCTGGTGATATGTAGATGACACATTTGTAGTGTGGCCCCACGGTGAAGAAGAACTCTCACGGTTCTTGCAACATCTGAATGCAGTCCACAAGAACATTCAGTTTACGATGGCAGTAGAGAAGGATGGTTGCTTGCCGTTTTTGGACGTCTTCGTTACTAAGATGGATGGGTCATTAGGGCATTGTGTCTACCGTAAGCCAACACATACGGACCTTTACCTGCAAGCGTCGAGTTGTCATCACCCTGCACAAACTACCGGCGTCCTTAGAACGTTGGTGCACCGGGCTTATGTTGTCTCTGATGGAGACAGCCTTACAAAGGAGCTGTTCAGAAGTAATGGTTACTCTCCACATCAGATTAGAACAGCACTAATAAGAAAGAAACGTGACTACCTACAAAATCAAGAAGATAAGGAGCTACTCAAGTCCAGGGCGTTCCTTCCATACGTCGACAACCTTTCATCTAAAATAGGCAGGATCCTAAGGAAACATCAAGTTAAAGAGATCTTCCGGCCACCGGCGAAGATTAGTGCCCTTCTCGCATCAGTAAAGGACGATCTGGATCTGCGGAAGGCCGGGATCTATAAAATTCCTTGCCAGTGTGGCAAAGCTTGCATCGGTCAGACAACACGCATGGTACACGAAAGGTGCGTTGAACACGAGCGCCATACTCGCCTTTCGCAGCCCAGTAAGTCGGCCGTAGCTGAGCACTCTATTACCACAGGACACGCTATGGATTTTTCTGCCACGAAAATCTTGGCCCCAGTGAAAACTTTCTGGGATTCAGTAATTAAAGAATCTGTGGAGATACGCCTAGCGCAAAATCTTATAAATCGTGATGGCGGTTTTCAACTGGACAAGGCTTGGGACCCGGTGATCTCTCTAATTTCTTCTGAAGAAGACATTTTATTCATAATGACACGTCTGGCGACATCTGACGTTTGTTTTTCGCGACGCGGGCGCGCATTCCGACAGATGGCTGACGTGTAGTTTTCACCTTTACCCATGCGCCTGTGCACCACAGATAGAACAGTAGCTCCAGAGCGTGCAGATTTCGACAGAGGACGCTCCTGTGACGGAGGCTAATGCGCATGCGTTTTCGCGCCAATTTCTTGCTATAAAGTTGACTCTGGGAACTTCAGTCTCCAGTGACGGACACTCATCTGAAGATGGCTGGACGATTGCCAGCCGAAATATCGTGGCAAGAAGGCTACATCATCCGGCTGCAATCCCGATATCTCATCGATCATTCAATACGCCGGTAAAACTTCAAAAATATACGTTTCCTCTCTGACACTAGTCGCGTGTGGTCACTGAGATCGCACATGGAGTTGAGTATAGCTCTCTGGAACTCATCGATTCCATATTCGCTTGATATTCGTTGAATACCGATCAAGGAGAGCAGCAATGTGGCAGAACGCTAAACTCCAAAGATCAAGATCCAGCCGCTTTCGAATTCTGACTCATACTAGTAATTTTCACTTCTCACACGACGCATAACGCGATCTTCTGACAAACAATGTCATTCATGGCATGGCTCTGAGCACTATAGGACTTAACTTCTGAGGTCATCAGTCCCTTAGAACTTAGAACTACTTAAACCTAACTAACCTAAGGACATCACACACATCCATGCCCGAGGCAGGATTCGAACCTGCGACCGTAGCGGTCGCGCGGTTCCAGACTGATGCGCCTAGAACCGCTCGGCCACTGCGGCCGGCAAAATGTCATTCAAAAGTGACTTCTTAATGAGAAATCCGCGGCAAGATATTTTGTTATGTATAACATTCAGATGATATTAATTCTACCTACATATTGGAAATGCCATGAAATGTCAGTCATTTGCGTATCAATGCATAGAGTAAACTTCATACCAGTTCGACGTTTGTTGTGTCATCTTCATTGTTTTGCAGTTTTAATGTCTATCAGGGTTTAACGTTTTTAGGGGTTTCTACTGAAATCATGAAAAATAGCACGTTGTCAAAATGAGCAGTATATTCGACTTACACGAGGGCTATCCACAAAGTACATTAAGTTTTGGAATTAAAAATAAATAAAGTATTGGAAATTGGAAATGAATACTACTTTTCTACATAGTTGCCATTTAAATTAAGGCACTTATCGTAGCGATGGACGAGCTTGGAAATTCCTTCGTCGTAAAATTCGGCCGCCTGCACCTTCAACCACGTGGTTACCTCTTCTTGAAGCTGTGCGTCGTCATCAAAACGCTGCATAGCCAACCACTTCTTCATTGCTGGGAATAAGTGGAAGTCCCTCGGTGCCAGGTCGGGACTGTACGGCGGATGAGGAAACAACTCCCACTTTAAAGATTCGAGAACTTCACGAGTGGCATTTGCCGTGTGGGCCCGGGCGTTGTCGTAAATCAGCAAGATCTTTGAGCCCAACTTTCCCCTGCGCTTGTTTTGTATTGCTCTTCTGAGGTTGTGCAGAGTTTGGCAATACCTTTGAGAGTTTATTGTAGTGCCTCTTTCCAGGAAATCCACAAAAATCACACATTTTCTGTCCCAAGAGAGGTAACCACGTAGTTGAAGGCGCAGGTGGCAGAATTTTACGACGAAGGAATTTCCAAGCTCGTCCATCGCTACGATAAGTGCCTTAATTTAAATGGAAACTATGTAGAAAAGTAGTATTTAAGTGTGGCTTTCATCTGTATGAAATAAAAAAAATTTCCAATAGTTTATTTATTTTTAATTCCAAAACGTAATGTACTTTGTTGATAGCCCTCGTACATGACGAAAAAAAATCGCCAGTATCAACAAAATTAATGCAGAGTTATGAAATTTCGTGAATACATTTTTATGGGTATCATATTTGAGTGATTAACATTGCAAGATCAAAGGTTAATGTAAGGGCGAGATAAGGCACTGACGGTTTGAAACTTTGGCACATAAACAGCCTGTGCAACCACCAGAATGTTCATTGTAAATATGCAAACGTGCATGCACTGTGTTGCACAGGTGCTGGATCTCAGCGTGTGGGATGTAGCTCCAAGCCCGTTGCCCTTAGTCAGTCAACACAGGGACGGTTAGCAGTGTTTTCGGATGACGCTGGTGTTGTCGTCCAATGACGTCCCATATGTGCTCGATTGAAGACTGATCTCGTGATTGAGCAGGTCCAAACTTCGCGTCGACTCTCTGTAAAGCTTGTTGAGTTACAACGGTATGAGGGCAAGAGTTATCATGCTAAAAAACACCCCCTGGAATGTTGTTCATGAATGGCAGCGCAACAGTTCGAATTACCAGACTGACGTACACCTTTGCCGACAAGGTGCATGGGAAAAGCACGAGAGCGCTTCTGCTGTCATACGAAATTGCACCCCAAACCATAACTCCAGTGTGTGTAGCATGCAGACATGTTGGTTGCAGGCCCTCAACTGCTCTCATTATAACCAACACACGGCTATCGCTGGCACTAAGCCAGAACCAGCTTTCATTAGAAAACACACATACGACCTCCCAGCTTTCCAATAAACCAAATAGTGGTGGTTTGGGGTGAGTCGAATGCACGCTACAGGGCGTCTGCCTCGGAGATGACCTTGAACTAACCTTTTTATAAGTGTTCATAGTGTCACTGCGGTGCTGCTCAAGCTGCTGCTGTAGATATAGTATGATGCACCACAGCCATACTCCGGAGACCATTGTCTTCTCTCTCGGTGGTGTCATGTGGTGATCCGAAGCCCCGCCTTCTTGCGACCGTTTGTTCTCCTGTCCACTGCTGCCAGCAGTCATTGACAGTGGCTACATTCTTGCCAATCAGTAAAGTGTTGATGATGGTGTTTTTGTCGTCTTAAGGATATAGGGTACTTATAAATGGTGGAAAAATCGAAGTTGTGGAAAAATCGAAATTTTTCAATGTGTTTATTAAATTCTATAGCCTTTCCTGATTACACACACACACACACACACACACACACACACACACACACACACACACACATATATATATATATATATATATATATATATATATATATATATATATATATATATAGGGTTTCAAATGAAAAATGACCTATATATACCAAATTTACGCTAATGTATGCCGCCATGCCCCCTTTATTTCTGTTACAGAAACCAGTATTAATTCAAAAAGAACTGTGAACTTTCTCTTTCCAGAGATTATACATATGATACATTGTATATGTCGATAACATCCAGGTTTCTAGTGTCTATAAATGATTATCTTTGCTAGTATTTATTTTTGTTACAATGAAGCTGTTTGTTCACGTTTTACTCAATGTTTGTTGCCCAAGTGCTACATATATTTGTGGAAGTACATATCCTTTAGTATGCAATAAATACGAACTATCCCACGCATCAAGAAATTCAGTAAAAGGAAAATACGTGCTAACCAGTTCACAAACAAAGCAAGACACACTGTTGAAAGTAACCTATGTATCAATTCTACAGGGAAGAAACTACTACGTGGCACGCCTCCAGGTGATTCAAAATTTTGAGTCGACAATGACGCTGTTTGTAGCGGATTTGTTGTTGTTGTTGTGGGCATCTTATCTTCTTTGATAAAGGAAGTGGCGAAATGTAAACAATGTAATGGTGTAGGCTGTCTGGAAATAACTGAACAACATAGTAGCAGGAAAGGTTTAGCGTGAAAATTAGTTGTTCTGTGTAGATCCTGCAATAAACCTGCCCCGAAAATGACTTCGAACATTGTGCATAATTCATATAATGTGAATTTGAAGTTATTGTCTGCAATGCGTGCAACAGGAAAAGGAAAAAAAGCCTGCTCAAACGTTTTGTGGTTTGATGGACCTTGCTCCTCCTCCCAGTAGGTTCAGCAAGTACATAAAAATACTTTTAGGTGTCTTGACAGTTGTATCTAAAGCATCTGTGAAACGTGCAGTATAAGAAACTGTAAATATTTGTGGAACTAGAGACATTGCTGTTGCACTTCATGGGACAAGGTAACGTCGACGACATCGTTCCTTGAATGGTGTTGTAAGTGCTACTTCTCTGGAAAATGGAAAAGTTGTTGATGTTGAGTGCTCATCTGCCACACCTGCCATGCATAACACTGAAGGACATATTGAACATCAGTGTTCTAAGAATTATGATGGTTACAGTGGAGGTATGGAGTGTGATGGAACTCTTAAAATATTTCAGAAGTTGGTGCCCGTTTATAACGTAGGTGATGGGGACTCTAAAGCTTTCAATAAAATTAGTGAGTGCAATATTTATGGTGATACCTTGGTAACAAAACTGGAGTGTTGTGGACGTGTGCAAAAGAGGATGGGTGCTAGATTGAGGAAGCAACGAAGAGAAGTGAAATGAAAGTTGCTATCTGATGGAAAATCACTGTGCGGTCGAGGTAGAATGACGGAAACTGAAATAGACCTTCTTCAGAGTTATTATGGACTAGACATTAGTCGAACTGCACCTCTGAATGATGATACACCAACGAGAAAAGCTGTGTGGGCCACCTACTTTCATAAGTTGTCCACAGATGACCACCCTGGTCACGGACTTTGCCCTAAGGAGCAGATTCGTGGTGTGGTTACCAAAAAGCAAAAGAAAGTGGTCAAATATACCATCATAAGCATTCTCTTCCTGAGACTGTTGTCCGCAGCTCGTAGTCGTGCGGTAGCGTTCTCGCTTCCCGCGCCCGGGTTCCCGGGTGCGATTCCCGGCGGGGTCAGGGATTTTCTCTGCCTCGTGATGACTGGGTGTTGTGTGATGTCCTTAGGTTAGTTAGGTTTAAGTAGTTCTAAGTTCTAGGGGACTGATGACCATAGATGTTAAGTCCCTTAGTGCTCAGAGCCATTTCAACCATTTCAACCTGAGACTGTTACGATTGAAATAAAACCAAGTTTTAGAGACTTGAGAGACCCTGTTTGCTTAGTAAATTTCTTCATGAGGGCACTCAGAATACCAATGAAAGTGTCAACCATTGCATATGGGAAAGATTACCCAAGAATGTTTTTGTAGAACTAAAGACATTAAAAGTTGGCTTACTAGATGCGGTGATATGTTTCAGTGGAGTGATAGGAATGTTGGAAGTCCTGAGAAATTTAGGCATAGAATGTGGGTCTAATATGGAAGATCAATTCCTTGCGTGTGACAGACAACGGGTGCATGAAGCTGAAAAATTTGCTCTTCAAGTTACCAAAGAAGCAAGAAGTGCTAAAAGGAATGCCAAGAGGAAGCCTGAAGATGAAGAAATTCTGCAAGATGGAGACTATGCTTCAGGAATGTTCTGAGGCACAGTTTAATTGGGCTCATATCTCCATTCACAATTTCCCACAAGTTGTTTTGAGAATTCAGGTACAAATATTTCCTAAAGTTTATAAAGCATTGCTCTAATTTTTTCTGTAACTTGCAATAGTCCATACTTATGTAGTACACCTAAGTTTCGTTTCAAAATAAACTAAATTATAGAAAAAAATAAAATTCTTACTAGGAAAAAAATTATAAAAATTAAAATCTAAGATGTGATTTTTTTTATCTTTGTAAAGTAGATGATAGGTGGAATTAAATAGATCTAGTACCTCAGCCATCATGTCAAGCACATCTGGTAAAAATTTGGTCTCCTTCAAATGTATAACATTGGATGAAATGGTACCTCAATTTGAGGAAGCATTTTGGAAAAAAAATTGCATCAATTTCTTTCTAATTTTTTTAATAACCCTAAGCAGGTTAAAAATATTCAAAATACTTCTACTTTGTTTATAAAGTGTACTGCATTTCCTGGTATCAACCAAAAAATCTGTAAATCATATACATTATTAACAATGCCTGAAAGAAATAGGTGTTGGTTTTTACATAATATTGAGCCGGAAAAGTACCCTGTATCCTTAAAGGCATTCTTAACCATGTTCCGTCTGAAAATTAACTAACGTTTACGACCCTTACAGCGTGTTTTTGAAGCAAACTTGCTTTCCATCGTCATAGTGGCGCCACTAGCGCCACTCTCATGCAACTTGCGTGAAATATGAATCGACATCATCTTTCAGGTATAAAAACACGCCCAACAAGTTTCGCTTGGGTCGCACAACTCCCTCTTGGTGTTGCGATTTTTCCGTCAGTGTATTTAAGCAACACAGATGCGTAAGCAATTTGACAGCCTATGGTTTACACATGCTCAAGGAATGACACAACGTGGGTCATATCGGTGGCCAGTATTCGGTATTGCATACGGCCGAAAAGTTTACAGAACTGAACACATACATTTTTAACGGGGACGTCATGAAATGTAAGAAACCCCTCAAGGTGTTAATAAATGCGGCATATTCTTCAGAGAATTCTATTTCAACGTTTTGGTGATAGTCTACGGTAAACTGCTTCATCGTTGAAACTTCCTGGCAGATTAAAACTGCAGATTAATTATGCTTCATCGTTATTTGTTTTACACCTCAAATCTTTAGAATCTGGCCATGTGTATGGTCTATGACGCGCGCGAGGACACAGCCTTGCGCTGCTCAGTCCATTTGGCTACAAAATTTCTTCTGGTCGCAACAAAAATACCTCACGGGATTGGAATGAGAATACTTTCTGGAAAACACATCTCTGGCTAGTCTCGGTTGTTTTCGCATATTGTTTCTTATGAATGTAGAACGCAACATCGGTCCTTTTTTATTTTAAGTGTTAGTTCTACGAAAGCACGTTCTAAAACATGCACAACTTATTTCTTATTTTTAAAATGAAGGTTTTACGGGAGAGATAGGTCATAACCATACATTTCGTTTCGGCTAACTCTATTAATGACTGTCAAATGTTAAATGGCACTCATATAATGTAATTAAAATCTTACTAGTTTCAGAATCAATTACACTAAAAAGTCACTAGAAAGCACTACACGATATATCACAGTAAATATACAAGGTTTCGACCAATAAGTTAAATGAGAACGCAGTGCTTTTACATATACAATATATTATACTACGCTGCTATGCGCAATGTCGCATGTGACTGTAGCTTACACTAACCCATCGCGTATCATTAGTTAGGCACGACTCCACGGTAAAAAGTTTTATTTTTTTACATTTTTCCTGAATATGTCAAATTATTCTTAGAAACCAGGAAAATGTTGTGTGGCTATGAAGTGACTGTATTATTCAACTATTTTTAAAAGGAGTTTTATATACAGCACATAGTCCTACATATTGATGTTACGGCAGTATTTACAAAATGTTTTGTTTGTCACACAAATACGTGAGAAAATCTTAGCATTTAGATCAAAGAAGTAGACCAGTACAGACAGATATGACCTGTTAAGGGAGAAATAAAATAGGCGATAAAAGGTACCAAAAGGTACAATGTTGTTCAGTGAGTGAAAGGACACACAATCTTTGTACAAGAAGGCCTGTTACGTTTTGATATCCTGGGGCAAACATGTGTCACATAGTAGTACTTGTGGGTGCCTGATCTCATACTCTGAGCAGAAAACACGTAGCTAAATGCAGTGAAGCTGGGAGAAGCGTGTGGAAGACCACAGTTGATTTGGAGGAAGCAGGTGCCAGTAATATAACAGCGGAGACTTTCGTGGCCAGAGTCAGCTGACATAAAAGTTTTCGGAGTATTGTACTGCACCATAATTAAAAAAAAAACCATACTATGGAAACCAACGTTTCGGTCAGGGTTACGGTGGCCTTCTAGGTTTTTACATCATGACGCTGAACAGAGAGGGATAAAAAATAGTCAAAAATAAATATTTTAACATAAAAACAATCCAAAAGAATTAAGAAAATCTGAAAACTTTCATGTTAAGTAGCAGTAATATAGCCTGGAATGGTAGAACAGCGTACACCAGCTGGACACTCAGAACTATACAAGCTCAAGAAAGACGTGCACAAGAAAGAATTTAATTTTTTTCACGGTATTCTTTTTAAAACATATCTGATCGATGAATCTGCTAAATTCTCTTCGGATGTTTGTATTACTGTCTCTCGGTGTATGTCCTCTACAATAGACATGAAGTTAAAGACCATATTCCTGGTCTCGGTGACAGAAAAATACAAGCGATACGGTCACCTCACTATAAACCACCACTCAGAGCCCCATTAAGATCGGTCCATTAGAGCATGCCAAATGCTGACTCATCCGGTGTCCAGTTGGAAAAATATGTTGGTAACATTTCCAATAAATATCCTTCGCGAAAGTCTCCCGCAAACGTAGACACACTGCCGGAAAAAATTAGTGCACCCTTTTAGAATTTTCCAGTTCACTCAAGATTTATTGTCGCTACAGTGCATATGAAGTACATGGAATGATTACGTTTACAGATCAATAGCACAAGCGGTCCTGAGGTAACAGGTATCGAACAATGCTGAAACACCTATATTAGTACATGGTGTAGTCTCCACGGATGGCAATGCTTTCGCTGAAAGTGGCATCTAGTCGATTGTACAGGCGGCGAATACTATCTTGGGATACGTCATGCCACACCTGTTCGAACTATTTACGCATTTCTGTAAACGTTGTTGGTTGACGAGTCGCAATCGCTTCTCATCCCATCACATTCCACACATGCTCGATTGGAGACACGTCCGCAAATGCTGACAAGGGACGTTGCTGCATGTCTTGAAAAGCACGTTGAGTTTCACGGGCAACAATGTGTGGTGAGCATTATTCTGCTTTGGACAACACATCAGCTTCCCGTTGCCAGAACGGTAAAGGAATGGGTCGAACAGCATTCTGCACGTACCGAGCGCTGGTTAGCGTCCCCTCTGGAAACGCCAAAGGTGAACGAAAGTTGTAGCTTATCGCGTCCCAGACCATAAGGTCTTCGATGATGCACTCTACGAAACACCACTCACCAGCTCTCAGTAATACGCGCGAACGGAAGGCCTAAATTTAACTCTTTCAAATTCGCTCAGTTAGCTGTAGGAAGTACGAGTGTGTCTCCGTGGCATTGTTGCGTGCTTGCTTCACACGTGCAGGCAGAATATGCTGTCATCGCTGAAGACCAATGCGAGCCATTCCAAGTGCTCCTCTGATGGCAACAGTAGAGGCGTGGACGTCGACGCTGTGGAGTGGGTGGAAGACGGACAAGAGGTGTGCGTGCCCGAAGTTCCACCGCTAATAACCTCATCTACGCTTATAAGATAGATCACGTGACCACTGATACCTGCGTCACTGTACAACTGACGCAATGCGTTCAGCTTGTGTGACAATTCTCCTAAAGGACCGTCCCGTCAATCGGAAGGCCTCAATTTGACCCCTTTCAAACTCTCTCCGTTAGCTGTAGGAAGTACGGGTGTGTCTCCGTGGCATTGTTACCTGCTAGCTTCGCACGTCTGCACCATACTGAGCCTTCTGGCTGTGAGCATTCCCTACAGGGCAGGTACAGATGGCGCTCTGTAGCTATGCTACTACGCTGTCTGTTGGCGGACGACGTTGAAACCATTATCAGCACGTCTACTATCCCCCAGGTGGCATATGACATCATCGGATCTAAATCGACGTCGTGTTTTCAGGTGTAATAACTTTCCCCAGCAGTGTCATATACCCTGCCATTTTCTGTTTAAATTTGGATATCAGGCGGCATTTATGTACCAATACAACACGTAAACGACGATTTCATTTAATATGTCATTTCTGTACCAGAACATATTTTATACAGATGAAGTTTCATTTAGTGTCTATCTTCTGAAATGATTTTTCAGGTTGTTCCTAATAATAAAATAAACTACAAATAGTTCAGTCATGGCACAGTTTTCATAATCAATCCAACAACAAAGATTTGTTCTGATGAACACAGTTAGGCAGTCAAACGGAGACATTTGGAGAGTGGATGTCTGCAGTGGGAGACAGTTACGGACGTGGGGTAGTCGATTCTGGGCGCCCAGACAGGTCATAGTTTTAGTAGCCAAGAGCACAGGTGAAGTGCGCAATGTCCTTATGCTTTAAAGGCATATGTCAAAAAGTCGGATAATTTTGTTGCAGTTGATAGCGCTTTCTGTCGAGACAAAGTAAGAGCGTATGGACTATCAGACCAATTGTGTGATTGGATTGAAGAGTTCCTAGATAACCGAACGCAGCATATCATTCTCAATGGAGAGAAGTCTTCCGAAGTAAGAGTGATTTCAGGTGTGCCGCAGGGGAGTGTCGTAGGACCCCTGCTATTCACAATATACATAAATGACCTTGTGGATAACTTCGGAAGTTCACTGAGGCTTTTGCGGATGATGCTGTGGCATATCGAGAGGTTGTAACAATGGAAAATTGTAAGTACTGAAATGCACATGGATCTGGAACGAATTGACGCATGGTGCAGGGAATGACAGTTGAATCGCAATGTACACAAGTGTAATGTGCTGCGAATACATAGAAAGGAAGATCCTTTACCATTTAGCTACAATATAGCAGGTTAGCAACTGGAAGCAGTTAAATCCAGAAATTATCTGGTAGTAGGCATTAGGAGTGATTTAAAACGGAACGATCATATAAAGTTGATCGTCTGTAAAGCAGATGCCAGACTGAGATTCATTGGAAGAATCCTAAGGAAATGCAATCCGAAAACAAAGGAAGTAGATTACAGTACACTTGTTCGCCCACTGCTTGAATATTGCTCACCATTGTGGGATCCGTACCAGATAGGGTTGACAGAAGAGATAGAGAAGATACAACGGAGAGCAGCGCGCTTCATTACTGGATCATTTAGTAATCGCGAAAGCGTTACGGACAGATGAACTCCAGTGGAAGACTCTGCAAGAGAGACGCTCAGTAGTTCGGTACGGGCTTTTGTTGAAGTTTCGAGAACATACCTTCACCGAGGAGTCAAACAGTATATTGCTCCCTCCTACGTATATCTCACGAAGAGACCATGAGGATAAAATCAAAGAGATTAGAGCCCACACAGAGGCATACTGACAATCTTTCTTTCCACGAACAATACGAGACTGGAATAGAAGGGAGAACCGATAGAGGTACTCAAAGTACCCTCCGCCACGCACCGTCAGATGGCTTGCGGAGTATGGATGTAGATGTAGATGTAGATGTACCCCCGACCTCTCCGGTCCCGTCTTCCACCGCTATCTACCTTCGCATAAGAAACTTTGCAGCCGCTGGTTGCGCTGCAAATATAAGAGGTGGAAGTATAAAAACAGAGTGGATATTGATCATGTGCGGAAAGCATTACGAAGACTGCGAAAGCTAGCTCGATGTCACAGAGCAGAACCTGACCTCAGCAATAAGTTAGTGACTACAATTTTAAAGAACGATCTCCACTGATATCCACACAAGGAGCGTGTTGTACATACCCGCAGCCTGAAGAGTATAGTAGCTGCGTATAATTTTGTCGTGTGATATTAAAATGTTAGCAGAGAAACGAAGAGAAATGGATGAGTGATGAACACCACTATACCTTAATAGTTTTGCAAGCAAGGAAAACTTTCGATACTGGTGTGATGAATACCCACATCGTCTTTTCTTTATTCAAAAACGGTTTGGTGCACATTACCATCTCGTACAATGTTCGGACCTCACTTTGTGAAGAAGGAACGTGGTAACACGTGACAGTAAATTCTAAACGTTAGGCTGACCTATTGGTAACGTTTTCTCTGTCTAAACACAATGCCTATGGCCCAGATGAAGACAGACTCTTCCAACAGCTTGGCACAACAAGCCATACTGCGGCAGTGTTAATGTATTAGCTTGTACTCATATTTCCTGGTAGCTCATCAGCAGACTACTTTTTTTTTTGGAGCTATCTCAAGTCCAAAGTTCCACAGAAAAACCATCCAAGAACCCAGATGATCTGAAGGGCGATAGTTTGTCAGAAAACAAACAAAATGTGTTGTAGTTGCTACGCAACGGCGTGAGCGAATTCGCCCTCACATTGCGGCAATGTGTGCGAAACCAAGGACGCTATCTAAGTGATACAATCTTCAGAAATGATAACTTGCAAGGTAACTATTAATTTACACTCAAGTATACCACATTAGCGTCAAAAATATTGTTTACATCTCAAGTCTGTGCGAATTCTTTTTGTTCTTCCCGTTTGACTGCCTCTCCCTGTATGTGCCCTATAATTCCCTTCACATGCCAAATATTTAATCCTACGTATTACGTTCCTGTTGCTGCACGCAAGGTAAATTTTTTCATAACAGTGCCTTAAAGTAGCTTTATCGACCCTTATAAATGCCTCTTTGTTATGTCAGCAGTTTTCACTTATTAGCAGGGTCATATGTTTCTGAACTCTGTCTCGTTATTGTGTTAAGTGAATGGTAGTCTTAGAGCTTATTGCCAAGGATATATTATGGAATTATTGAGAGGTAAGATTTCTCAAGTGAAAAGAAAGTAAGTTATAACGTGCAGTTTTATCAATTTGATGCTACTTGTATATTATGAGCAGTTTTACTGTCGAATGAATATTGGCAAGCTATTTTGTTTCGTGAGAGATTTGGTATTTAGTGAAATGCCAGAAAGTTATTGTTGTATAGACATTACCTTATGTGCACACTGTAAGTTTAAATTATTTACTGTTTGATATATTATACTATACAATATGATTTATATAAATTATATCTCTTAACCGTAAAAACTTCAACGAGAGTAGGCTTTGTAAAAATAACAACAAAAAGATTAAGTGTACAAGCTGCAGAAATATAATTGATGTACGTTAAAATTGTTTTAATTTACAAACATTTTGGGTCACGCATAAATTGAGTAGGATTACTCTTTACAATATTACTCAGTATATTATTCAGAAGCAATTAACTTCTTTCGAACGTACATTAAAATGAAAAAAATATATGCCTTGTGTTTGAATAATTACATCAGAATCAATTTCTGGGTGTTAGTTATTTTTGTGAGACAAACGAAACACTGGTGGGTGGACTTTCATTTGGGTACATTACAACATTATTTTCCTAGGCGGTGACTAGCCTGTAGATGAAGGGGACGTTGGCTGTGGCAAGACACTCATTGTACTTCCTGGAGAAAAAAAAAAGAGAGCTCCTGTTAACTTTGGCGTCCGGTTTACGGCAAAGCCAGGTCAGACTTGGTACCAGTGAGCAAAAATTTGACCAACTGCGCAGCAGACACTCGAAATATGTCACATAAATCCTTCCAGCAAAATGTTTCTCAGCAGGAGCTCTACTGCACTTAGTGTTCTGCAAAATTTGTTGAGAGAGTGGCCTTACTCTGACTGGCCAACTGCGATTCTTCGTCTCAGATTCAAGTTCTTTTTAGGTCCTGCACTTGCCAAAGATGCACCTGTTTAATGCATTCCACCCGAGACTAATATATGCTTTGACCGTATTTTCCGAAAATTACAAACCTTCTTTTACGTATGAAGCTTGTGAAGTTCTTTTGATAAATAGCTACTCCAACATGATCTTATTGTTCTGACCTACAGATGAAACAACCTACTGTTTCTCATCCCGTCTCTCCCGGCGCAATAGCAGCTTTCAGGTCATCTGGAGTTTCGTTGTGTGGGCAAAAGGCTTTACACGCTGCGCACAGGCGAGGCTCTGGATTTCTAATAACAGAAATTTGGAAAAAATTATGTCTAGATTGCTCCTAATTTACTTGGCTTTCTTACTAAGAGAGTCTTTCATAATCACCGAGCTGAAGCAACTTCTTTTTACAGACGTAATTTGCTAGATGTTACAAACGGCACAGGAAATATTCACATTAAAGTTGACCACTTTTGTATTAAACACAGGCGTTAATTCGCCACTGTTGTGAGCTGCAGCATGGAGAAATGGACTTTGCATGTATTCACAGCTAACACACGAAGATATGTTTATATACTGACAGGTTTTAAGTACACTATTGACTTCACAATACTAGACAGAAAGGAGGCCAGTTGGGTGAGAAGACTGGAAAAATTCTATCTAATTGTTCTTCATGGTAACGGAAGACCCAGGGGCATTGCTGTGCATGAAGTATTTGTCCTGACTGAGTTGCATTCAAGAAGATACAGAAATGCACGCTGAAACGAGGCAGTACTCATAATTAACTGTTTCACAACTCGGAAAATAAAAATAAAATTCTCTTCTTATGTCCATTAAGGATTCTCCACTGCATTAGACTCATCCGCGTATATCTCCCTCAATGATTTTATCTCTGCTTTGAAACTCACTGTAAGTAAATGAATGCCCACTTCCTTTTTGTCAATTTAGTTTCGTAGTCATTGTGATAAGGTTGTAAATTTCTTTGTGTAGTTTGTTTCCACCTTCTTTTAATATCTCTTCAAATATCTGGTCCCAGTCTGGTGCCTTGTTGTTTTTCTGCTTTTGAATGGTGTTCACCGCTTCCTGTTCTGTGATGCTGTATTCGTTAGTACCTGAACACTGGAAAACTGCAATAATTTGCCTGCCCCATGCACAAGAAAGGAAACAAAATGGATTGTGGCAATTACAGGGGAATCAGTTTGCTGAACGTAACATACAATGTACTGTTAATCATAATTCTCGAAAAAATTTTGCCTTACACAGAAAACATTATTGAAGAGTACCAGGTTGGGTTTCGAACGAACCGTCCCACAAATGATAATATGTTTACTCTACGACAGATCTTTGAGAAATACTGAGAATTTAACGAAAACGTCCACTGTCTATTCATTGATTTCCAACGAGCCTATGACAGCATCCACAGATGTGGCCTCTGTAACACAGTAACAATATTTAGGATACCCAGTAAAATAATTTGGACGAGACAACTGAGCATGGATGGCTGACAGGCAGTAGTGAAGATCGGAGGATCCATATCCCCCAACTTCCAAATCAAACCATGCTTACGACAAGGAGATGCTGATTCGTATGTTCTCTTTGACCTTACATTAGAGAAAGAGGTTCGAGAGACTAATCTACGGCTACACAATGGTCCTCAATTCGAAAACAGTGAAGCCTAACTCCTGGTGTACACAGATAATATAGTCTCACACAGTGAAACAGAAGAGGAGGTGAAGGACATGTACAGATCTCTCGGGCACAGTGCCAGCTGAACGAGACTTCTGATAAACGAAGAAAAAGCAGAATATATGGAAATAGGTGGAATAATAAACCCAAATCCACACTTTGAAATTGACGTCCATTGTAGATTCAGAAAGGTACGTCACTTTAAATATCTTGGGTCACACTTCAGCAGTAAAAATATCGTAGCACTGGATAGAAATGAGGGAACAGCCTGAGGATCAAGATGTCTGTACGCTCTAAGCAACCCACTCAACTGTAAAGCTTTGTCAGTGACGACTAAGATGAAGATATATAACTCCATCATCTGCCCAATAGTACTGTATGGCTCGGAAAGCTGGAGGCTTACCAGGAAAGAAAGAGAAAAACTGAATGTTATCAAAAGAAAAGTGATGAGAAAAATCTGGTGACCTGTGATGGAGAATAACATATCGAGAGTTCATAAGGACACAGAAATGTATCCGTTAATGAAGCAACCCACTATCGACTAGAAATTAAAATGTAGGAGACTGTAATGGGCTGGGCATTGGCTAGAACGCCTAAGAAGACATTTGAGGGCACTCTCCAAGCAACGAGATCACTGGGCCGACCTCACATATTTCAAATGGCTCTGAGCACTATGGGACTTAACATCTGAGGTCTTCAGTCCCCTAGAACTTAGAACTACTTAAACCGAACGAACTCAAGGACATCAAACACATCCATGACCGAGGCAGGATTCGAACCTGCGACCGTAGCAGCAGCGCGGTTCCGGACTGAAGCGCCTAGAGCCGTTCGAACACAGCGGTCGGCGGGCCGACCTCGCTCACAGTGTAAAGATGACATAGAGAAGGACGTCGCAGCATTAGGAATCCCCACAGGGTGGAAAGAGACAGTGACAGACAGAAGATGATGGAAGCAAATCGTTGATGCAGTGCGTGGTCTACAGCACCTGCGATTTCTGAAAAGAAATAAGTTTCATGATGATAATTGATCTTGTGCTTTGTCACGCTAAGTTATTGTATACATTCACAACTGAAAATCTAAAGGGCTTAGGGAAAAAGTCAAATAGCGCACGTATGCTGCAGGAACAAAGAACCTCGCCTTCATTTTGATTTATTGGTACTGCTGTGGTCTTCAGTCCGAAGACTAGTTTGATAAATCTCTCAACGCTCGTCTATCCTGCACAAGCTTCTTGATCTGCGTCACTACTGCAATCAACGTCCATAGGAGCCAGCTTTAGAGGGGTTGAAATGTACGTTGTGGATAAATGGTTCAAATGGCTCTGAGCACTATGTGACTTAACTTCTGAGGTCATCAGTCCCCTAGAACTAGTTAAACCTAACTTACCTAAGGACATCACACACATCCATGCCCGAGGCAGGATTCGAACCTGCAACCGTAGCAGTCGCGCGGTTCCAGACTGTAGCGCCTAGAACCGCTCGGCCACTCTGGCCGGCACCTGGTGGATATATTACTCAGGTTACATCTAATGACTATTTTATATTGGAAGTTCTCCTAATCAATGCATCCTACTGTTCCTGCTTCTCTATTGACTACACAAAAGTCCCTGCCACCTTGTATACTGGCGGTTCAGTCTCTGGTGACATCTAATGGCAAAATCAGCATTACATGAGGTGTCTGGGTACTTCTGACCAGATAGTGTACAAAGCTAGGTCAGTTCAACTTTGAATATACTACTTTGAAACGCTCTGGTAAAGGAATATACTGTAGGTGAGAGTGACGCTTATGACCGACACGAGCAGCGTTCTGTTGATAGAGAATAATCTGGCGGCTGTAAACCGCAGAGGCGGCACTTCCTCCGACCGCTCGGTCAGCAACCAGCGGACCTCTTCAGCGCGCTTGGCTGCCTCCGTGCTCGACTCCACGATCAGCAGCAGCCTGAGGAACGAGTAGGCCACCGTGGTCACACCGACGACGAACATGGGACCCACGACAGTCTGCAGGAACGCGCCGTGGTCCACTGTGCTGGTGACGAGGAGAACGTGGATGCTGTGCAGCATTATGAAGACGTCGGCACCCACCTCGCAGGCGACAGTCAGCCCAAAGTGCTCCTGCAACTGCTGCGCTGCTTGCATCAGCGACATGTATCGAGCGCGTATTTCTTGTGAGGCCACACTCGTTTGAAAGCTGAATCCGTAACCGATGGTGACATCTGCAAAGAGTACAAATTAGTTCTCTGTCGTCAATGAGGATTAACGTTTGGCCAAATGAGCCCTCGGTCACAATTTTTAGTCTTATTAACCAGGTTTCAACACTTCTAAGAATGCCTTCATCGGAAATTAAATGTTGAAAGTGGCCTATAACATAATTACAAATTCATGGGGAAAGAAAATTTTTTAATATAAAGAAGTGTAAGTAATGACTAACAATACAAGACAGTACATGTCACGTATAAAATAAATAACAGGCCAAAAGGGCTTCAGTCACAAAATTTTTTAAAAAGAATATATCAAGGCGAGCCAATATGGGCTGCTCATTTCTGTAAAGTCACAGGTAGCAACGGACTCAATAAGAATACATATAAGCAGAAGTCCCATTAAGCTTCTCGAAACAGCGACCACTCAATTTGTATTCAATAGTGCACTATTTATGTGCATGTCACGTATAAAATAAATAACAGAACAGATGGGTTTGGTCACAAAACTTTTAAAAAAGAATGCATGAAGGCGAGCTACTATGGGATGCTCATATCTGTAAAGTCACAGGTAGTAATGGGGATACATATAATCAGAAGTCCCATTAAGCTTCTCAAAACAGTGACCAGTCAAAAAATGGTTCAAATGGCTCCGAGAGCTATGGGAGATAACATCGGAGGTCATCAGTCCCCTAGAACTCAGAACCACTTAAACCTAAGTAAGCTAAGGACATTACACACATCCATGCCCGAAGCAGGATTCGAACCTGCGACCGCAGCGGTCGCGCTGAAGCGCGTAGAAACGCTCGGCCACCCCGGCCGGCGTGACCATTCAGTTTGTATTCAATAGTGCACTATGTATGTACGTACGTATGTACGTATGTATGTGTTAAACTGGGGACCTAGAAGCGACGGAGAAGCTCTGTCCTGCCGTAGCCTACAGTGTTTCACAACCCCACAGCAAGCCACAGCAGTCCACCCACCCTACCACCGCCCCACACCGAACCCAGGGTTATTGTGCGTTGCGGCCCCCAGTGGA
Source organism: Schistocerca americana (assembly GCF_021461395.2). Lineage (NCBI taxonomy): Eukaryota > Metazoa > Arthropoda > Insecta > Orthoptera > Acrididae > Schistocerca > Schistocerca americana. The sequence goes on along the minus strand of NC_060126.1, from coordinate 500,692,654 downwards.
TCCCTCCCCCCCCCCCCCCCCCCTGGGAACGTCTCATACCAGACGAGTGTGCTGGCCGGAGTGACCGAGCGGTTCTAGGCGCTACAGTCTGGACCCGCGCGACCGCTACGGTCGCAGGTTCGAATTCTGCCTCTGGCATGAAGGTGTGTGACGTCCTTAGGTTAGTTCTAGGGGACTGATGACCTCAGAAGTTAAGTCCCATAGTGCTCAGAGGCATTTGAAGCAAGCCAGACGAGTATAACCCCAAATGTTTGAATGGTAGATTAATTATGGTGTATGTGTACTTGGAAACGGTGTTTGCGTGACAATCGTCAACACAGTGTAGCTGAGGCGGAATAAAGGGAACCAGCCCTCATTCTCCGAGGTAGATGGAAAACCACTTTAAAAACCATCCACAGGCTGGCCGACACAAATCTGCCTTGAGGATTCGTGCCGGGGACCGGCACGCCTTCCCGCTCGGTAAGCAGCGCGGTAGACCGCGCGGCTAGCCGGGTGGGCATAGTACACTACACTAAAATATCATCTATAACGTAATTTCCGTAGGAGCGTGCAAAAATATAATACGACATAGAGAATGCTCCACGTAACAATTTGAGCTAGGGAATCTGGGGTCGGAGAAGCCAGCTTATGGAGAAATGGAAGTAAAGTTGTCTACCATTTTGTCTAGTATTGCTGTTTTCCAGCTTATTTACAACTAAGATGCGTACAAGTTTACACCTATAGTGCTGTTTGTTTGCATGTACATTCTTTATTTTTTGTGAGGAAACAAGGAGGAAGAGCCAAATTACTAGGAAGTCATGATGTACTAGGCCGTATGAATTTGCCACTTGTACTTCAGGTTTGTTCAAAGAGTTGCTGTAGAACGTGTCCTTGGCTGTTCGTGAGAAAATGTGGATACAGCATGACGGGGCACTGCCTCACTTCAGTGTGGATATCCGCAGCCATCTCACCTTTATTTTGATACCTATGTTGGTACTGTTGTGGTCTTCAGTCCGAAGACAAGTTCGATGCATCTCGCAGCGCTAGTCTGTCCTGCACAAGCTCCTTGATATCTGCTGGATTGGAAGTGGAGGTCCTACTCCATGGCCTGTGACGTCAACTGTTCTGAATTCCGTTGATTATTTCCTGTGGGAATATCTCCAGTCACTTGCATATGAGACTCCAGTGGATACAGAGATGGAATTAGTTGCCAGAACTGCAGCTATCCTTAGGCGCTGCAGTCATGGACTGTACGGCTAGTCCCGGCGGAGGTTCGAGTCCTCCCTCGGGCATGGGTGTGTGTGTTTGTCCACAGGATAATTTAGGTTAAGTAGTGTGTAAGCTTAGGCTCAAATGCCTCTGGGCACTATGGGACTCAACATCTGAGGTCATCAGTCCTCTAGAACTTAGAACTACTTAAACCTAACTAACCTAAAGACATCAAACACATCCATGCCAGAGGCAAGATTCGAACCTGCGACCGTAGCAGTCACGCGGTCCGGACTGAAGTGCCTAGAACCGCACGCCCACCGCGACCGGCGTAAGCTTAGGGACTGTTGACCTTCGCAGTTAAGTCCCATAAGATTTCACACACATCTGAACATTTTTTTGCAGCTGCCCTATGTGATTCGAAACACATCACGGATTTTTTTGTCAGGGTGCGTCAGAATCTTGTTCGCCGACGTCATGTTTGCACTGAGGTCGACGTCCATCAGATTCAACACATTTTGTAAGGTACAGTATAAATGGTACGTTTATTGTGACTGTGAGGGTAACTAACCGTAACTGTAACTAAGGTAAATAAAAGAGTCCTCAGAAACGTGTTTTTATTCCTATTATCTCCTTATACTGGCTTCTCCAATCCCAGATTCCCTACCTCAAATTGTTCAGTGGAGCATCCTGCACGTTTTGTTAAATTTTTGCGCGCTCTTACGGAAACACTCTGCGTATACTATACTATCTCTGTAGACAGTCATTTGTACACTACTGGTCATTAAAACTGCTACACCAAGAAGAAATGCAGATGATAAACGGGTATTCATTGGACAAATATATTATACCAGAATTGACATGTACTTACATTTTCACGCAATTTGGGTGCATAGATCCTAAGAAATCAGTACCCAGAACAACCACCTCTGACCGTAATAACGGACTTGATACGCCTGGGCGTTGAATCAAATAGAGCTTGGTTGGCGTGTACAGGTACAGCTGCCCATGCAGCTTCAACACGAGACCACAGCTCATCAAGAGTAGTGACTGGCATATTGTGACGAGCCAGTTCCTCGGCCACCATTGACTAGACGTTTTCAATTGGTGAGAGATCTGGAGAATGTGCTGGCCAGGGCAGCAGTCGAACATTTTCTGTATCCAGAAAGGCCTGTACAGGACCTGCAACATGCGGTAGTGCATTATCCTGCTGAAATGTAGGGTTTCGCAGGGATCGAATGAAGGGTAGAGCTACGGGTCGTAACACATCTGAAATGTAACGTCCACTGTTCAAAGTGCCGTCAATGTGAACAAGAGTTGACCGAGACGGGTAACCAATGGCACCTCATACCATCACGCCGGGTGATACGCCAGTATGGCGATGACGAATACACGCCTCCAATGTCCGTTCACCGCGATGTCGCCAATCACGGATGCGACCGTCATGATGCTGTAAACAGAACCTGGATCCATCCGAAAAAATGACGTTTTGCCATTCGTGCACCCAGGTTCGTCGTTGAGTACACCATCGCAGGCGCTCCTGCCTGTGATGCAGCGTCAAGGGTAACCGCAGCCACGGTGTCCGAGCTGATAGTCCATGCTGCTGCAAACGTCGTCGAACTGTTCGTGCAGATGGTTGTTGTCTTGCAAACGTCCCCATCTATTGACTCAGTGATCGAGACCTGGCTGCACGATCCGTTACAGCCATGCGGATAAGATCCCTGTCTTCTCGACTGCTAGTGATACGAGGCCGTTGGGATCCAGCACGGCGTTCCGTATTACCCTCCTGAATCGACGGATTCCATATTCTGCTAACAGTCATTGGATCTCGACCAACGCGAATAGCAATGTCGCGATACGTAAACTACAATCGCGATAAGCTACAATCCGACCTTTATCGAAGTCGGAAACGAGATCGTACGCATTTCTCCTCGTCACACGAGACTTCACAACAACGTTTCACCGGGCAACGGCGGTCAACTGCTGTTTGTGTATGAGAAATCGGTTGGAAACTTTCCTCATCTCAGCACGTTGTAGGTGCCGCCACCGGCGCCAACCTTGTGTGGATGCTCTGAAAAGCTTATCATTTGCATATCACAGCATCTTCTTCCTGTCAGTTAAATTTCGCGTCTGTAGCACGTCATCTTCGTGGTGTAGCAATTTTAATGGCCAGTAGGGTATTTCTTATCGATGGGCATCTGCAGAAAATTTTCCGGGCAGTCGGGGGTGGGGAAAGTGGCCGCTGTTTAGCACCACCTCCACATTAACAAATGAAGCAATCCATCCACACAGAGATGACGTGGCTGGGATGCATCGCTTCGTGGTCCGCGCCACGCCCGTTTGTCGTCACGATTGGCGCACCGAAGGGAGGCGTGGCGGAGACATGCATGTGGCGAACAGCTATTTTCATAAATTTTTAAGTCATCAGACGTGTCTCAAAAATATTACTTTATGCAGATTAAGCAATGTTGCCTCCGACTCTGTAGTCGGTTTATCAATACAACTTTCAATTTTTTTTCATAAAAAATAGAGCCCACACTTTTGGCACTCGGCTATGCAGTCTTTCTCATTGGATTTTGGCAAAAAAGAAAAAGGAAAAAAAGAAGAAGAAGAGAATCGATCTCCTATAGTCTGACATCGCAACCTAATAATGAACTGGTTTTATCTTAAGTGATGAACATATTCCTTGTTGCACTTTCCCTATAAGAAAACCATTGGGCGTATTTTAAAAAGTGTGCAGTGATGAATGTAGTCGCTGGCCAGTTAGCTTTTCGTGTATTTTAGGACGTAGGTGCTGTGTACGAAATGTAATTAACATAAAGAAATTGTTTTTAATGGTGGAAGGAGAGCGATCCCTGTTTGCAGTCACGAGTAAACAGGTGATACAGTTTGACATTTGGCCGCGACGACCTACGCCGCACACACAACACTCGAAGCTATGAGCGCACGCCATGCGGATATGTGGCTCGTGTTTCTCTTTCGTATGTGGTCTACGAAGTCAAATGCAATCACATTTGAAGTTAATACTGCATTAAGAGTTATTTTCATTTTAAAATTAGTGGTAGATAATCGCATATCCAGTGGCAGAATTTGCTGTATACTGTGTATGTAATTTTTTCTTATCTACACTAACAGTTTCATTCTCGAAACATTCAGTAACTTTTTCTGTGCACCTATTGTCCAAAAAATGACTTGTGGACCAGCGAGCAGTGAATGAGAATGGGATTTTGCTACCGATATAACTAAAGTATTCTGTGTTCTGAATGCTTTATGCTTAGGTATTTGCTTAAGTATTTTATGATTACGTATTTGGCGTTTCTTGAGGTAGGCAGTGAATATGAGGTAAAACGCCATTTTGCATATTTTTGTAACACTTATTACACAATTACTTATGTTATCTTCGAAAAATAGTGCTATATTTTTTAACTTCCTTTATGAACAACGTTGTATTTGTGCAGTTACAACGTTGTGTTGGTAAGAGACTCTGGTTTTCCTGTGTAACTTATTGCAGAAATAGAAACCTTATTTTGAGATAGTACAACTACACAGGTCAAACACATAACGTTATTTTCACGTTTCATGGGTATTTTGTACGATAAATCTTACTGATGTGGAATAAGTCGTCGACATTCACATCCCAAATTAATTTGTAAACATGGCTTCATGGTGAACATCTATAACTTTAATCTTTTTTTTAAATATACATATGTTACTAATTACTACCCACCAATTTTTACACATTAAAATCTTAATTCCTCTATGGATAGAAGGAGATGTCAGTGAGAAACTTTTTTCAGTTTGTTTTCAAATCTTGCTTTGCTGTCTGACATTTTATATCACTGGGTAAGTGATCAAAAGTTTTTCTTGCAGCATTGTGCACTCTTTTTTGTGCGAAAGACAGCCTTAATATGAATTAATGCAAGCCGTTTTTGTAATAGTCCTGCTGTGTATCACACAGTGTATGATGACAAAAAGTAATTACACTGATTTACCGGCAAACCGTATGCCACACAAAGTTTGAGTTGCACCTTCATTATCAGTCATTGTAGTTTAACAAAGTTTGCTTAACCAGAGACACTTCCAGGTAATTTCGCTGCATTAACATACTCAACAGCTAGATGTCTTCATAAAGGCCTTCAAAGGCGTGCTTCATTAATTCTGGAATGAAAAGCAAAAGATTCGCTTCATAACAGACTGTATTAAGGTTGATGGTGCTCTTTGGGCAACTCGAACTTCAGAATCTTGTCAAACATACTAACAATTTTAAAGAGTATTTTATCTAAATCCTGCTCAGGATTGTTGTTGTTGTGGTCTTCAGTCCTGAGACTGGTTTGATGCAGCTCCCCATGCTACTCTATCCTGTGCAAGCTTCTTCATTTCCCAGTACCTACAACCTACATCTTCTGAATCTGTTTAGTGTATTCATCTCTTGGTCTCCCTCTACGATTTTTATCCTCCACACTGCCCTCCAATGCTAAATTGGTGATCCCTTTATGCCTCAGAATATGTCCTACCAACCGATCCCTTCTTCTAGTCAAGTTGTGCCACAAATTTCTCTTCTCTCGAATTCTATTCAATACCTCCTCATTAGTTATGTGATCTACGCATCTAACCTTCAGCATTCTTCTGTAGCACCACATTTCGAAAGCTTCTATTCTCTTTTTGTCTAAACTACACTCCTGGAAATGGAAAAAAGAACACATTGACGCCGGTGTGTCAGACCCACCATACTTGCTCCGGACACTGCGAGAGGGCTGTACAAGCAATGATCACACGCACGGCACAGCGGACACACCAGGAACCGCGGTTTTGGCCGTCGAATGGCGCTAGCTGCGCAGCATTTGTGCACCGCCGCCGTCAGTGTCAGCCAGTTTGCCGTGGCATACGGAGCTCCATCGCAGTCTTTAACACTGGTAGCATGCCGCGACAGCGTGGACGTGAACCGTATGTGCAGTAGACGGACTTTGAGCGAGGGCGTATAGTGGGCATGCGGGAGGCCGGGTGGACGTACCGCCGAATTGCTCAACACGTGGGGCGTGAGGTCTCCACAGTACACCGATGTTGTTGCCAGTGGTCGGCGGAAGGTGCACGTGCCCGTCGACCGGGGACCGGACCGCAGCGACGCACGGATGCACGCCAAGACCGTAGGATCCTACGCAGTGCCGTAGGGGACCGCACCGCCACTTCCCAGCAAATTAGGGACACTGTTGCTCCTGGGGTATCGGCGAGGACCATTCGCAATCGTTTCCATGAAGCTGGGCTACGGTCCCGCACACCGTTAGGCCGTCTTCCGCTCACGCCCCAACATCGTGCAGCCCGCCTCCAGTGGTGTCGCGACAGGCGTGAATGGAGGGACGAATGGAGACGTGTCGTCTTCAGCGATGAGAGTCGCTTCTGCCTTGGTGCCAATGATGGTCGTATGCGTGTTTGGCGCCGTGCAGGTGAGCGCCACAATCAGGAGTGCATACGACCGAGGCACACAGGGCCAACACCCGGCATCATGGTGTGGGGAGCGATCTCCTACACTGGCCGTACACCACTGGTGATCGTCGAGGGGACACTGAATAGTGCACGGTACATCCAAACCGTCATCGAACCCATTGTTCTACCATTCCTAGACCGGCAAGGGAACTTGCTGTTCCAACAGGACAATGCACGTCCGCATGTATCCCGTGCCACCCAACGTGCTCTAGAAGGTGTAAGTCAACTACCCTGGCCAGTAAGATCTCCGGACCTGTCCCCCATTGAGCATGTTTGGGACTGGATGAAGCGTCGTCTCACGCGGTCTGCACGTCCAGCACGAACGCTGGTCCAACTGAGGCGCCAGGTGGAAATGGCATGGCAAGCCGTTCCACAGGACTACATCCAGCATCTCTACGATCGTCTCCATGGGAGAATAGCAGCCTGCATTGCTGCGAAAGGTGGATATACACTGTACTAGTGCCGACATTGTGCATGCTCTGTTGCCTGTGTCTATGTGCATGTGGTTCTGTCAGTGTGATCATGTGATGTATCTGACCCCAGGAATGTGTCAATAAAGTTTCCCTTTCCCGGGACAATGAATTCACGGTGTTCTTATTTCAATTTCCAGGAGTGTATTTGTCGTCCATGTTTCACTTCCGTACGGCTACACTCCATACATATACTTTCAGAAACGACTTCCTGACACTTAAATCAGTACTCGAAGTTAACAAATTTCTCTTCTTCAGAAACGCTTTCCTTGCAATTGCCAGTCTACGTTTTATATCCTCTCTACTTCGACCATCATCAGTTATGTTGCTCCCCAAATAGCAAAACTCCTTTACTACTTTAAGTGTCTCATTTCCTAATCTAATTCCCTCAGCATCACCCGACTTAATTCGACTACATTCCATTATCCTCGTTTTGCATTTGTTGATGTTCATCTTATATCCCCCTTTCAAGACAATGTCCATTCCGTTCAGCTGCTCTTCAAGGTCCTTTTCTGTCTCTGACTGAATTACAGGAAAGGGATAAGAAACAGATATCCAATCCCGAACCATTTCATGCTAGACACGTTAGCCTCCACAGTTATTTTTAGAATTACTTAGACAAAAGTCGCTATTGGGATGAGACAATTTATCATTAAGTACGTATTGAGAACTAGACATTCGCGAGAATTTGGTACTTGTCTCAGAAAACGTAGAAAATTTTATGTCCATGTTTGACTCCACAGACGTGATCTATGCAGACATAAAGGTCAGTTGTGATGACAATAACGGCTACAATAGCGCGCCACAGTCAAATCAGCTGCGCCCGCAGAATCACAACCCAGGCCAGCCAACGGCTATCGCACTGCCCACGTGGCGTCACCGACTATGTCACTTGGGTATGCTGCACGACCTACTGACAACTGACCACCAAATCTGAATAGTGACAGAAGAAGTTACCGTAATCGGTATCAACATGGTTGCCAGGGAAAAGGAGGCAGACGGCTCTGTAGAAGTAACAACAACAGTTACTGGAATTCAGATAATGCAAAGCAGACCTGAGGGAATATGAAAAATATTCTGGTTCACAGTGTTACAAATGACCTGCTCGCTTTTGGGCTGGTACTGCCATTGTGTTCGTGCTTTCACTGTACGAGTCTTTTGACACTCTAGCGTTTCCGCAATTCTCGTATTTTCCTCATAAAGGATTGATCGTACGATATTTTGTCAAAAGACATTAATTTTTCTGAAACCTAGTGACCCCTAGAATGTTGAAAGGCTTCGGAGAGAATTTCAGACCTCCTACACTAATAGATGTTGTGTGCGTTTTTTCCAACAGACTTTTTATGGTCTTTCAAAATCTCTCGTTTTCTGCTAGTTGTTTTCTTACTAAGTCGACACTGAAACTTTCAACTCATGTTTCCGTACTGAAGCAAAGAAATGTACTGAATCGCAGAGCGACATCATTTCAAAATAAGAAAGTATTTAAAAATTTCTATTGTACAGAATAAGTTTACACACATCAAAAAAAGTTTTGCATCACTCCGGTTCCCGGACCTCCTGAAGGTAGACGTTGACTGTGGATATTGTGTCAGAGATGTCACTAAACCCGCCCAAAGATGTAAACAACCATGCATGAGCAGCGCCTATTAGACGGAGGGGGTCCGACAGCCGATCAGTTCTAGTCATTCAACCAGGGAGGATGTACCGGTTCATGTTGTCTGTAGTTCAACCATGCATAGACTGTCAATACAGCGGTTCGATCGCGTTCGCATTGTTACTATGCGCCAGGAAGGGCTCTCAACAAGGGAAGTGTCCAGACGCCTCGGAGTGAACCAAAGCGATGTTGTTATGACATGGAGGAGATACAGAGAGACGGGAACTGTCGATGACATGCCTCGCTCAGGCCACCCAAGGGCTACTACTGCAGTGGATGACCGCTGCCTACGGATTATGGCACGGAAGAACCCTGACAGCAACATCACCATGTTGAATAATGATTTTCGCACAGCCACAGGACGTCGTGTTACTACTAAAACTGTGAGCAACAGGCTGCATGATGCGCAATTTCACTCCCGTGGCGCGGTCCATCTTTGCAACCACGACACAATGCAGCGCGGTACAGATGGGCCCAGAAACATGCCGAATGGACCGCTTAGGATTGGCATCACGTTCTCTTCACCGATGAGTGTCGCACATGCCTTCAACCAGACGGTCGTCGGAGACGTGTTTCGAGGCAACCCGGTCAGGCTGAACGCCTTAGACACACTGTCTAGCGATTGCAGCAAGGTGGAGGTTCCCTGCTGTTTTGAGATGGCATTATGTGGGGCGGACGTACGCGGCTGGTGGTCATGGAAGGCGCCGTGACGGCTGTACGATACGTTAATGCCATCCTGCGACCGATAGTGCAACCATATCGGCAGCATATTGAGAGGCATTCGTCTTCACGGACGACAATTCGCGCCACCATCATGCACATCTTGTGAACGACTTCCTTCAGGATAACGACATCGCTCAACTAGAGTGGCCAGCATGTTCTCCAAACATGAACACTATCGAACAAGCCTGGGATAGATTGAAAAGGGCTGTTTATGGACGACGTAACCCACCAACCACTCTGAGGGATGTAAGCCGAATCGCCGTTGAGGAGTGGGACAATCTGGATCTAAAGGGCTTGATGAACTTGTGGACAGTATGCCACGACGAATACAGGCACACATCAATGGAAGAAGTCGTGCTGCTGGCTATTAGAGGTACCGGTGTGTACAGCAATCTGGACCACCACCTCTGAAGGTCTCGCTGTATCGTAGTCCCACATGCAATGTGTGGTTTTCATGGGCAATAAAAAAGGGCAGAAATGATGTTTATGTTGACCTCTATTCCAAATGTCTGTATACGTTCCGGAACTCTCGGAACCGAAGAGATGCAAAACTTTTTCTGATGTGTTTTGTTGGAATGAAAGCCTACGAAATGACACATTCTGTATCACACACTTAACGAATAATTTCGGTGTGTGTTACTCTCTAAGAGACATTTTAGACAGAATGACGGGAATTTTCTTCCGCATTTAGTCCTGAGCTTAGCAAACTTTTGCCTCTGGCGTGGCTACCTACCTTCCTGCGTCAACAGCTGAATGGTTGCAGACTCCACTTTCTGTTCATCCGGAAAATATTGCTTCAGTATTCCGCAGCTGCGCTCTATGTCACTCACCAAGGACACGAATTGATCCAACCAGGCTACTGTAGACAAGGTGAGACACGTATACAAAGTATTGAGAACTGCTGTACAGGCGAAGTTCCCGCTCCTCCATCCCATGTACAGATTAAAGGACAAAGCTGTTACAAGCAAGAAAACAAGCAGGAGACACACGAAGTCGTATTTCGAATAGCAGATTCGAGACGTGTGTTTCGGGTTTCTGAAACGCCTGAGAATAGAACAGGTGAGATCTAGCGTTTCAAATCCCGAGCAGATGTACTTCGACAGTAAGGTAGCGGATGTCAGACGGATCGAATAAATGTGCAAATATCTAATAATCTGTGTATATGGAGAAAACTCTGAGAAACAAGTTGATACTGAAAATATTACGAACGGTTCCAGACCTAAATATACTACTGTCCACATGAAAGGTAGACATCGCGTGATAAATCCGTGACGTCGGCGGTCCCTGCGAGGTGGGAGAAGTCCAAGTACTGTCCATAAGAGCAGCCTGCAAGGATGGTGCCACTCCAGCAGTCTGCTTTCTTCTCTCCGGCTCCAAACAAGTCTACACATCGAACCACCAACTGCTGTATGAACCGTGCACGCCATATCTACTGAAGCAGTAGACACCAAAGCTCACAGCAAGTAGGCTGCGTTATCGACTTAAAAGCAGTCAGTGACATGTTTTTATTTTTCGTAACGTAATGCTTCTTTACAAATTGCTCCACCGTAAATCGAATTCCGAGAAAATGTTTACTGTCGCCTAATGTTCTCCTGCGGGTGAGCGCGAGCTACTTACACACACTGCACAGTGATTATGGTAAAAGTGAATACCCAAGAACTAAATTGTCTCTGTCGCACGTTTTACGCCTAAAATTAATGGTTAACTGCGTGTCGCAATAGCTCCACAAATTACGGTGCGTAGTTTGTAATCGATACATTGCCGGTTAACGACTAACCCACAGGCGAAGATCTTATTACCCAGATCGGATTTATAAATGACGACTGAAACCTGAACCATATGTGTTCGGTATAGCTGAGCCATCTACCAGTCAAAAATTATCAGTTATCTTCATTACTGATCGACTTTACGTGATATGAAGTTAGCGCTGTGCAGTAAAGTCGCTTTCACACGAGAGCAATTTCTGTCATTGAGTGAGTACAATCATCAGCAGCCATTTGGTATCCACGGCTGAATAAAAGCTTCCTTTAGAAATTTCCATGCACTACATTTTACATTTAATCGTATGTATGTTTTCCCCGGAAATTTTCTGTTGCTTTCAAGCCACCTTCCATTTCTTCGTCATCTGGGTCTTTCTCATCACTTGAAAAAAAAAAAAAAAAAGGTTCAAATGGCTCTGAGCACTATGGGACTTAGCATCTGAGGTCGTCAGTCCCATAGAACTACTGAAACCTAACTAACCTAAGGTCATCACACACATCCATGCCTGAGGCAGGATTCGAACCTGCGACCGTAGCAGCAGCACGGTTCCAGACTAAAGCGCCTAGAACGCTCGGCCACAGCGACCGGCTCATCACTTGAATCCAATGGAGAACTTCTTTGGTCCATCTACTATCCGTTCTCCTTACTATATGCCCCACCCATATCCCTTCCATTCTCATTATACTCGATATTACACTATTCATTCCAATTTGTTCCCTGATTAATTTGTTCTCTGTATCTCCTATTAATTTTCGTCATGGGCATTATTGTTCACAGTATTGATTCATTTAGAAGAAACTGCAACATTCATTTATTGTACATTAAACGGAAAATGACATGTACTAGGAGAACAATTCTTTAAGCATTGTACAGAAATGTACGAACTGTTCAGCAGGTTGCTACTTAAATAGGCTTTCAGGAGTACTGAAAAAAGTGAAGTATAAACCACACGTATTCATATTCGAGTTGAAAGGTTTCGTTGTTACACACTCACTCCATTCTGTATGAAGGGCTTATTTCAATAGTGGTACAAGTCCAATTTTGTTCATTTTGAGATACAGAGTCCTAAAGTTAAATGAGCGCTGAAAAATCTGCAGTCGAGATAACAGAAATGTTCAAGCATATGGCTTCTTGCTAGAGATGAACCTTTCTTTCTGTTTGTTTGGATCATTAATGTCAGAAACATTATAAGCAGAAAAGTGGAGGCAATGGACTTGTACCACTATTGAAATAAGCCCTCCATATAAGAGTTCCACTCAGGAACTGAGAACTTCTCTCTGTAATTTGTTATTTATTCGTATGGTCTCTCATAATTATTTCGTGATTTATTGAATCTTTAATTGATTTTGTTTATACATTTTTTAGTCAGAATTCCATAAACTGTGTACGAAATCGTTCCACGACCATCTGCATTAATGTTCAGAAGAAACGGGATGTCTTGAACGCGTAGAGGTAGAACGTTCATATTCACAGGACATCAACATTAGTATATTTTGCTGCGATTAGCATTTCAGTCACCTCGGTTCAGCGTGTGTGCCCAGAAGGCACACGGTCCACCATGGCTCCTGATATCTTGTTCTATTCGTGATGGTATCGACGCGCATTAGGCGCGAAAGGCGTCCTGTGGTGTAGCAATCCGCTCTACATTCATCTGGTTCCAAAGTTCAGCTGTGTTGGTTGGCATTGTGTCCCAATGCTGTAACCACCATTTCACCTGTACGAGGTATGCGCTGCCTGCAATAGGCAAGGCATAGGAGAGTCTCTGACCAGAGAGCAGTACGTAGTTAGTTGTTGCTTGTCAGTAGTCTGCGCGTGTCTGCGCGTGTGTGCGCTTGTCTGCTGTCTGCTCTGGTCGGGACTCTGGAGGATGAGTATTATTGTAGAAGGTAAAGAAGCAGCCTTGCGCATATCTAGTAATGTCTGTGAACTGTCATCCAATTTTTTTTTAAAATGCCGTAATAACAATTTTTATAATATAAAGTAATTTTAAAAAAAGCATTCATTTCAATTTAAAGAATTTATCCAATGCATGATCATTCCTTTCACGAATCATAAATGTATAGGCCAGCATTGCACGGAACTGTGCCGAAAATGTTTTAGGTAAGAGCAGATATATTCGCCGTTTTTATTGAGGTAAGAATTTTTGCTTTTTTATTCAAAATACAGGGCCGTGACGCAGCGCTGCTGTCGTCCTAAAATTTACCAGGTTACTGAATTTTTTTTATTTCGGGGTTTAGGAATTTTTCTGTTTCGAGCTTACATTCAATGAGCAAAGAATTTTGTGGGTACATTAAATGTGAATGCATTTCTGCACAGAGATTATAAATGGCAACAAATTTTGTTCAGAGGTTGCATTAAGTTACAATCACATTCATTATTCGTATTTTTAAAATTCGTGTGTAGAATCACATTCATTTATTCACATTTATTATTCATTTAAATATTATTTTTGTGGGGAGGTTACACACCATATACCACACATTTTCGGTTGGCAACAAGTCCGGTGATTTGGCTGGGCAGGGCAAAAGGCTGACATGCTGTGACACCAAGAAGGCACGTATTCGTGCAGCAACATGTGGTCGTGCATTGTCTTACTGAAAAATGACGTTTTGTGGGAAAGTGACGTCATTCGATACACTACTGCCGTCTAGTATGTTTCTTCACATTCGTCAAAGGTAGGCGGTGAAGTGGACTACACGTAGGTAACCCATGCCGTAATAAACGGCGATGGACTGTCACCCACGATAGCGTAGGGTGTGTTTCACTTTCCACCGTTGCGCTAGAGCAGACGCGGACACAAAATTGTGCAGAAATGCCACTCAGATGAGGTGTCGATCTTCTCGGGGGAGTGGTGTGGGTGGTGCGATGTGACCCAAGCAGTCGTGTTCTCCGGCCTTCTGTCAACCACTGTGCACACATCCGTTGCACTGCCGTAACATATCGTCCTGCACAAGTAGCAGTTTGCTAGGGACTGCACCGCACTCTCTCATGCCAATTACGCGCCCTCTTTGAAACTCACTGATCTGACGGTACGGTTCGCGCTTACGACTGCGAACATCCTGCAGGTCCGCGAAAGTCACACGGATCCATTACCTTCATATTAAAGCGACAAAGAGAGCCCCTGACACATTTTACGGGTAGGTGGCGCTGCGCCGCGATATCGATGTTGAACTTGAACTCGCAGGCGACATGGCTCAAATGCTAGTCGTTTCTGCAGAATATATTAGTGTACATGTCCTGTGAATACGAACGTCCTATTTCAAGTCGTTCTGATTTTTTTTCTGAACATGAGTGTAGTATTGGGTCGTATTATCCAACGTAACCAAATAAAAGATTAATTAATTAATTTAAAAGTTCACATAACGTTACCATAATTCAAAACCAATAATATACACTGATTAACTTTCCTTGTCAGATACAACGAAAACTTGTGAGTATAAAACCCTTGGCCTTGCACTTGATAGAGCCCATTCCCTGTAGGCAACAGACCACACGCGATTTGACAATTATTTTGGTTTTCATAATATTGCTGGATGCAGTTCCTACAGCAGCAAACATTAGGTTCCCTAAGGTTGGGAAGTAGTCTGTGCGATCAGTCTGTGAAGTTTTGTAAACTATACTCTATATGTATTTAACGTTGTTGTCGTCTTCAGTCCAGAGACTGGTTTGATGCAGCTCTCTATCCTACTCTATCCTGTGCAAGCTTCTTCATCTCCCAGTACCTACTGCAACCTACGTCCTTCTGAATCTGCTTAGTGTATTCATCTCTTGGTCTCCCTCTACGATTTTTGCCCTCCAATACTAAATTGGTGATCCCTTGATACCTCAGAATATGCCCTACCAACCGATCCCTTCTTCTAGTCAAGTTGTGCCACAAACTCCTCCCCAATTCTATTCAATACCTCCTCCTTAGTTATGTGAACTACCCCTCTGATATTCAGGATTCTTCTGTAGCACCCCATTTCGAAACTTTCTATTCTCTTCTTGTCTAAACTATTTATCGTCCACGTTTCACTTCCATACATGGCTACACTTCATACATATATTTTCAGAAAGGACGTCCTGACACTTAAATCTTTACTCGATGTTAATAAATTTCTCTTCTTCAGAAACTCTTTCCTCGCAATTGCCAGTCTACATTTTATATCCTCTCTACTTCGACCATCTTCAGTTATGTTGCTCCCCAAATAGCAAAACTTATTTACTACTTTAAGTGCCTCATTACATAATCTAATTCCATCAGCATCGCCCGACTTAATTCGACTACATTCCATTATCCTCGTTTTGCTTTTGTTGATGTTCATCTTATACCCTCATTTCAAGGCACTGTCCATTCCGTTCAGCTAGTCTTCCAGGTCCTTTGCTGCCTGTGACAGAATTACAATGCCATCGGCGAACCTCAAACTTTTTATTTCCTTTCCATTGATTTTAATTCCCACTGGGAATTTTTCTTTTGTTTTCTTTACTGATTGCTCAATATACAGATTGAATAACATCGGGGAGAGGCTACAACCCTGTCTCACTCCCTTCCCAACCGCTGCTTCCCTTTCATGCCCCTCGACTCTTATAACTGCCATACAAATTAGAAATAGCCTTTCGCTCGCTGTATTTTACCCCTGCACCTTCAGAATTTGAAAGAGAGTATACCAGTCAACATTGTCAAAAGCTTTCTCTAAGTCTACAAATTCTAGACACGTAGGTTTGCCTTTCCTTAATCTATTTTTTAAGATAAGTCGTAGGGTCAGTATTGCCTCACGTGTTCCAACATTTCTACAGAATCCAAACTGATCTTCCCCGAGGTCGACTTCTACCAGTTTTTCCATTCGTCTATAAAGAATTCGCATTATTATTTTGCAGCTGTGACTCATTAAACTGATAGTTCGGTAATTTTCACTACTGTCAACGCCTGCTTTCTGTGGGATTGGAATTATTATATTCTTCTTGAAGTCTGAGGGTATTTCGCCTGTTTCATACATATTGCTCACCAGATGGTAGAGTTTTGTCGGGACTGGCTGTCCCAAGGCCGTCAGTAGTTCCAATGGAATGTTGTCTACTCCGGGGGCCTTGTTTCGACTCAGGTCTTTCAGTGCTCTGTCAAACTCTTCACGCAGTATCGTATCTCCCATTTCATCTTTGTCTACATCCTCTTCCGTTTTCATAATATTGTCCTCAAGTACATCGCTCTTGTATAGACACTCTATATACTTCTTCCCCCTTTCTGCTTTTCTTTCTTTGCTTAGAACTGGGTTTCCATCTGAGCTCTTGATATTCACACAAGTGGTTCTCTTTTCTCCAAAGGTCTCTTTAATTTTCCTGTAGGCAGGATCTATCTTACCCCTAGTGAGATGCCTCTACATCCTTACATTTGTCCTCTAGCCATCCCTGCTTAGCCATTTTGCACTTCGTGTCGATCTCATTTTTGAGACGTTTGTATTCCTTTTTGCCTGCTTCATTTACTGCTTTTTTATATTTTCTCCTTTCATCAATTAAATTCAATATTTCTTCTGTTACCCAAGGATTTCTACTAGCCCTCGTCTTTTTACCTATTTGATCCTCTGCTGCCTTCACTATTTCCTCCCTCAAAGTTACCCATTCTTCTTCTACTGTATTTCTTTCCCCCAATTCCTGTCAATCGTCCCCTAGTGCTTTCCCTGAAACTCTCTACAACCTTTGGTTCTGTCGCTTTACCCAGGTCCCATCTCCTGAAATTCCTACCTTTCTGCGGTTTCTTCAGTTTTAATCTACAGTTCATAACCAATAAATTGTGGTCAGAGTCCACATCTGCCCCTGGAAATGTCTTACAATTTAAAGCCTGGTTCCTAAATCTCTGTCTTACCATTATATAATCTATCCGAAACCCTCCAGTGTCTCCAGGCCTCTTCCATGTATACAACCTTCTTTCATGATTCTCTAACCAAGTGTCAGCCACGATTAAGTTATGCTCTGTGCAGAATTCTACCAGGTGGCTTCCTCTTTCATTGCTTACCCCCGTTCCATATTCACCTACTACGGTTCCTTCTCTCCCTTTTCCTACTATCGAATTCCAGTCACCCATGGCTATTTAAGTTTCGTCTCCCTTCACTATCTGAATATTTTTTTCTTTTATCTCATCATACATTTCTTCAATCTCTTCGACATCTGCGGAGCTAGTTGGCATATAAACTTGTACTGCTGTGGTAAACGTGGGCTTCGTGTCTATCTTGGCTACAATAATGCGTTCACTATGCTGTTTGTAGTAGCTTATCCGTGCTCCTATTTTGTTATTCATTATTAAACCTACTCCTGAATTTCCCCTATTTGATTTTGTATTTATAACCCTGTATTCACCTGACCAGAAGTCTTGTTCCTCCTGCCACCGAACTTCACTAATTCCCACTATATCTAGCTTTAACCTCTCCATTTCCCTTTTTAAATTTTCTAACCTACCTGCCCGATTAAGGGATCTGACATTCCACACTCCGATCCGTAGAACGCCAGTTTTCTTTCTCCTGATAACAACGTCCTCCTGAGTAGTCCCCGCCCGGAGATCCGAATGGGGGACTATTTTACGTCCGGAATATTTTACCGAAGAGGACGCCATCATCATTTAACCATACAGTAAAGCTGCATGCCCTCGGGAAAAATTACGGCTGTAGTTTCTCCTTGCTCTCAGCCGTTCGCAGTACCAGCACAGCAAGGCAGTTTTGATTAGTGTTACTAGGCGAGATCAATCATCCAGACTGTTGCCCCTGCAACTACTGAAAAGGCTGCTGCCCCTCTTCAGGTACCACATGTTTCTCTGACCCCTTAACAGATATTCCTCTGTTGTCGTTCCCCCTACGTTACGGCTATCTGTATCGTTGAGGCACGCAAGCCTCCCCACCAACGGCAAGGCCTATGGTTCGTGGGGGGATGTGTTTTTGTATTTTAAGTTTATGTCGAGGGCAGGGACCAATCCGAATTTTCGAAGCTTTGTGTCGTAAACCACATAAAACCGAGGCCCTGTGTGTTGACTGATGAGTCAAACGATCGTTAATACAGCGCACATTATCGACGTGAATGTGGCTCATCGCCTTTACCAAGATAGTGCACTGCTCTCTGAGGTCCAAGAAGGGGTATCTTCGTGACAGCAGACATAAATAATGTGGTACAGTGCAGAAGGGATTATCATGTCGATAACTAAAAACTGTATAAAAATTCACCTTAATTACTGTTCGATAACACTGACCTCAGTTCAGAAACTGGTGAATAATGGGGTACAAAAATCATTGTTTATTTATCGAATGAGACGAACTGTTTGAGACACTATAGTAGCTACATTTGAAATCTAGCAGAAGTCGTGTTTTTTATTCTCTGGATATTTCTTCTAATCTGTAGATTGATTGTTGTTTCTATACACTTAGTTAACATAAAGAAGCAGAGTTAATCGTTTTTTGCGACTATGCAATTTCCCCTGTAAGTGATTAGCAAGGAGCCATACTTAAAATCAAATTTCGTTAAATGATGGAACAAGTAATTACGACGATTACTATAAATTCCCAGTGAACTAACTAAACAATAAGAATCTGCCCGTATTCAAGTGGACATGAAAATGAGGTACATTATTTATATTATATGACTCCGTTGGTCAGAGCTGTATGCAAGAGAAACATGAAAGCTCATACAAGAATAAGATTCTAAAAGCTGTTGGAATATAGTAACACAGAAGAACGCTGTAAACGTGAGAAATGAAGTAGGAACTAGAAATGCAATATAAAAACAGACACAGAAAGAAGTCGACTGAAAATTCTCGGCATGAGGAGGAACACGTTAGCAGGACATCAGCAAAAATTACACGTTTAAGAAAAAGGTAATCAGTCGTTGCTTCACGGATCAGAGTGATAACGGAAAAAATGTTTTGCCTGTCTGCTTCAGCGGATGCCACATCTGTGGAATGATGCCCACCAGATGATAAGCAGCCCTTTTTATCTTAACTTCTGACCAAGGGTCGGGATGCAATCTCGCTGCACTGGGAAGTGCCTTAATTTCTGACATCTCATAGCGTACCCCGGTATTAGTTCTCGACGGCCTTTGGTTGGTCCGCCTTTTCTCAGAAGCAGAGCAACACAAGCATCCTCTATTTAATCTCGAGATACCAGGAAGCCGACGAAGCTCTGACAGCAGTTCCGTTTCCTCGTATGAACTTGGCCATTACCGTTCTCTTCTGTTGTGTTATGCCGCCATCGTTCCCGCAATAAACGCAATATACTGTACCCTAACAAATGGATATCACATCATGCGTCTTATTTTCTAATCATTTTATTAAATTTGTTCGTTACATGCTAATACTTTTTTATATCATAGTATCCTATTCCTCCAGTATTCGTTGTAGTATTACCAAGCTTCTTTTTTATTTATTCAGACCACCTCACTCTTATCTTATAGCACACGGTATCCTTGTAATTTTGGCACTAGTAAAAAGTGGTGCTGGATCTTCCTTTACATTCTTTATTGATAGGTCTTTTTAAAAATTTAGGTTTCGATCAGTTACTGACAACTCTTCTCACAGACATAAAAAGATCGCTTTTATTACACAAATATCTTTCATTAGGTATACATCCTGAAATAATACGTCACTAAGATAGTTAAAATACTTAATTTATTTTCGTTTTGTCACGTTTACGTGTAAAAAAAGGGGTTTACTTACATCCAATACCGAGTTAAAGTACATAACTGGTGCAGTTGTGGAAGTCCAATGCGTCAGAGGAAAGCATCCATATAGGCCATAAATCGACAAAAGTGTATTGATGCATGAATATCGATATTATTGTTTCTATTTACAAGATCGAAATTTCCGATATCCCAATTAGTTGTGGCCGTACTAGCTACGTTCTCGTACATATGTTCGATGGACGTTCAATGAGTAATGCAACATTTTTTCCTGGAACCTGGTTGCTTTTATTCTGCATTCCAATAGACTACATTATTCCCCGATCTTTTGGTTTCAAAACCGTATTTTTCAACATAATCTGCGTGCAATGTGTTGGCCTAACGCTACCTTACTGGCAGGTCGGGTTTGCCCTCATGGTACTATTATACTGATCGATGTGGTAGCCAAAGTCTTGCCGCATAAAAAACCGCCTCATCATTCACGTACTGCTTCCTGCAGAGTGCACCCTCCATTGGGCCATATAGATAGAGGTCGGAAGGTGTGAGTTCTGGGTTCTTAGGCGGTTGAAGAACAACAGTCCAAAGAAGTTTTGTGAGCTCCGCTCGGGCGCGCAGATTTGTATGAGGCCCTGCGTTGTCCTGGGGAAGGAGACGTTGTTTGCACTTTTGTGGAGACCGATACGCTAAAATCGTTTTTTCAGTTTCCTGAAGGTGAAACCCTAGACTTCACAGCTGATCGTAATGCCATGAAGGAAGACTTGTGACTGTTAACCGTCGATCACCTCCAGTGAGAGTATCCGCACGTTCCAACATTGCAGGAGCCACAGCTGTGTGCGGCAGACGAGCACACGGGAGATCGGGCAGGTTGGCGCGACCTTGCGACGATGACAGACACATCGTCCAACGATTCGGCGTGCTTTTGTTCACTGCCAGATCTCGGTAGACAATCTGCTAGCGCCTATGAATATCTACGGTGATGTAGTTTTCTGCCTGGAAGGCACCTCCGTTCCAGAAGCGTTTTAACGCTACGTACAGCGCCATCGTTTATAGGAACATCATGAAAATTCAAGGACTGAAGCTGCAATGTTTCGCGATGTTTCACAACAAAATACACATTCTTTGTCAACAAAAATTGGACGAAAATAAAAATTTGAAGCATTACTTATTGTCAGTCTGCAGTGACCCCTCACACATCCACAGGTCCCTTAGACATATTACACTACTCGCCATTAAAATTGCTACACGAAGAAGAAATGCAGATGATAAACGGGTATTCATTGGACAAATATATTATACTACAACTGACATGTGATTAAATTTTCACACAGTTTGGTTGCATAGATCCTGAGAAATCAGTACCCAGAACAACCACCTCTGGCCGTAATAACGGCCTTGATGCGCCTGGGAATTGAGTCAAACAGAGCTTGGAAGGCGTGTACAGGTACAGCTGCCCATGCAGTTTCAACGCGATACCACAGTTCATCAAGAGGAGTGACTGGCGTATTGTGACGAGCCGGTTGCTCCGCCACCATTCACCAGACGTTTTCACTTGGTGAGAGATCTGCAGAATATCCTGGCCAGGGCAGCAGTCGAACATTTTCTGTACCCAGACAGGCCCGTACAGGACCTGCAACATGCGGTCGTGCATTATCCTGCTGAAATGTAGGGTTTCGCAGGGATCGATTGAAGGGTTGAGCCACGGGTCGCAACACATCTGAAATGTAACGTCCACTGTTCAAAGTGCCGTCAATGCGAACAAGATGTGACAGAGACGTGTAACCTATGACACCCCATACCATCACGCCGGGTGATACGCCAGTATGGCGATGACGAATACACGCTTCCAATGTGCGTTCACCGCGATGTCGCCAAACACGGATGCGACCATCATGATGCTGTAAACAGAACCTGGATTCATGTGAAAAAATGACGTTTTGCCATTCGTGCACCCAGGTTCGTCGTTGAGTACACCATCGCAGGCGCTCCTGTTTGTGATGCAGCGTCAAAGGTAACCGCAGCCATGGTCTACGAGCTGATAGTCCATGCTGCTGCAAACGTCGTCGAGCTGTTCGTGCAGATGGTTGTTGTCTTGCAAACGTCCCCATCTGTTGACTCGCTACTCGAAAAAAGTGGACCAATTCTGACAATTTCTCCCATTTCTTATTATTACTCGACCGCTTGGCTCCCGGTGGCCATTACCAGATACACGCGTTGATGTTATAATGGTAACAAGTACAGGGGTTACTAAGGGAAACACATCGCATTGTGAATGACTTCAAGACAGTTATCCGGCATGGGTGTGTGCGTTGTTCTTAGCATACGTTAGTTTAAGTAGTGTATAAGCCTAGGGACCGATGACCTCAGCAGTTTGGTCCCTTAGGAATTCATACACATTTGAACAATCAAATGGTTCAGCGTGACCTTGTGAAATATCACGACAAAAACTCACTATAAGCTGACGGTAGCTCCCTCACCTCAAGGTGTCGTAATGCTGTAGTCGACTAATACTAGAAACTGTAACATTAACAACACAACAATACTGCAAACCTTACACTAAGGATGAGACAGCTGATGTTTGCCACTAGTACACTACTGGCCATTAAAATTGCTACACCGCGAAGATGACGTGCTACAGACGTGAAATTTAACCGACGGGAAGAACATGCTGTGATATGCAAATGATTAGCTTTTCAGAGCATTGACAAAAGCTTGGCGCCTGTGGCGACACCTACAACTTGCTGAGATGAGGAAAGTTTCCAACCGATTTCTCATACACAAAGAGCAGTTGGCCGGCGTTGCCTGGTGAAACAATGTTGTGATGCCTCGTGTAAAGAGGAGAAATGCGTACCATCACGTTTCTGACTTTGATCAAAGTCTGATTGTAGCCTACCGCGATTGCGGTCTGTCGTATCGCGACATTGCTGCTCGCTTTGGTCGAGATCCAATGACTGTTAGCAGAATATGGAATCGGTGGGTTCAGGAGGGTAATTTGGAACGCCGTGCTGAATCCCAAGGGCCTCGTATCACTAGCAGTCGAGATGACAGGCATCTTATCCGCATGGCTGTAACGGATCGTGCAGCCACGTCTATATCCCTGAGTCAACAGATGGGGATGTTTGCAAGACAACAACCATCTGCACGAACAGTTCGACGACGTTTGCAGCAGCATGGACTATCAGCTCGTAGACCGTGGCTGCGGCTACCCTTGACGCTGCATAACAGACAGGAGTGCCTGCGATGGTGTACTCAACGACGAACCTGGGTGCACGAATGGCAAAACGTCATTTTTTCGGATGAATCCAGGTTCTCTTTACAGCATCATGATGGTCGTATCCGTGTTTGGCGACATCTCGGTGAACGCACATTGGAAGCGTGTATTCGTCATCGCCATACTGGCGTATCACCCGGCGTGATGGTAAGGGGTGTCATTGGTTACACGTCTCTGTCACCTCTTGTTCGCACTGACGGCACTTTGAACAGTGGACGTTACATTTCAAATGTGTTACGACCCGTGGCTCTACCCTTCATTCGATCGCTGCCAAACCCTACATTTCAGCAGGATAATGCACGACCGCATGTTGCAGGTCCTGTACGGGCCTTTCTGGATACAGGAAATGTTCGACTGTTGCCCTGGCCAGCACATTTTCTAGATCTCTCACCAAGTGAAAACGTCTGGTCAATGGTGACCGAACAGCTGGCTCCTCACAATACGACAGTCACTACTCTTGATGAACTGTGGTATCGTGTTGAAGCTGCATGGGCAGCTGCACCTGTACACGCCATCCAAGCTCTGTTTGACTCAATGCCCAGGCGTATCAAGGCCGTTATTACGGCCAGAGGTGGTTATTGTGGGTACTGGTTTCTCAGGATCTATGCACCCAAATTGGATGAAAATGTAATCACATGTCAGTTATAGTATAAAGTATTTGTCCAATGAATACCCGTTTATCATCTGCATTAATGTAGCAATTTTAATGGCCAGTAGTGTATTATTAGGTATCACTGTTATAGCCACGAGCGACCGGGAAAGGGTGCACGGCAGAGAATGGGGATGCAAAGCCGCCAGGCGGGGGAGCCGGTGGAGGTACTGCTAACTACCAACAGACAGGACAGACGAACAAGTGGGGGGCGACAGACACTACAGTCGACCAGGAGACAACACGAGGCAAGCGAGCAAGAACTGAGGTGATACACACGGCGAGACAACAACGCCGGAACACTCCAAACAACGACAGTAGGTATCTCAACACACGGAACTGGAACGCAGTACGACCGAGATGCACACGCGAACTAGTGGGTATCCAGGGCCACACGCTCTGGCGCGCATTCGGCTTCCGCCCCTTCCGACACTAGAGTCACATCAAATATTTTTAAGTTAAAAACCAAATAATGTATAAGATGTATACGTATTTTGTCTAAAGGCTCACATAGTGGCCATGTTTCCCAATCTAGAAGGGGAAAGAGGACAGTGCCATCGCAGCTGCATCCCATGTTTTTTGATTTGAGTTTCGGGTATATTTGTAGGCGTCTTGATGCCCTACTTTATGACACAATACCAGGGAGGTGGAGCAAACTTTTTTCAAATGGAGTTTTGTGTTACGCCAAGTATAACTCAACACAGACGGTTTTAAATAACATGAATCAATCCAAAATCATTACAAAAGGATAGAATGATGGACGAGCCCTTTGAACATAAAGGGGCTTAGAAGTCAATCTGATCTGTAGTATGGTTCAAATGGCTCTGAGCACTATGGGACTTAACATCTGAGGACATCAGTCCCCTATAACTACTTAAACTGCTACTTAAACCAAACTAACCTAAGGACATCACACACTTCTTTGCCCTAGGCAGGATTCGAACCTGTGATCGTAGCGGTCGCTCGGTTCCAGACTGAAGCGCCTAGAATCGCTTGGTCACACCGGCCGGCGATCTGTAGTATTATGTATGATGTATGGGTGTAACTAATTCTTGTTGGATAAACACTTTGACCACTTTTCCCGACCAGTAGCCCGGACCCTTGTCCCGATCGGACACCGTGTCAGAATTACCACTTCACAGAAGAAACTACCAAAACGGAAGAAACAAGAAGGAACTGATTTGGGAGGCTAAAAGACGTTATTTCAGTATTGGTGCGGCAAATAAGTATTACTCTACGTACAAGTGAGGTAAGTAACACGAATAATACAAATTACTTACATCGGATGACTGAAAATCAGAAAAGTTTGTACTACAAAAATAACTGAACAACTTTCCTGTGCCAAACTCACTGGGAACAACCTTGGTGTGTATTGGAACTAGTTTCACCACTTCTCGGCAGGCAGAAGCACTGGTCAGAACAAAAAATATGCAGTGCTCACTTTTCCCGCTCTGGTCACTTTACGCTACTTACCCTGTTTAACAGATTACTAAATACTGTACTAAGGAAACTAGAAAGAAATATCTTCATGTTAATGTAACGAAGCCAACTGCCAAAGCTGCAAAATGCTGTAACCTTTGCGTAAAATAGTCCAACTGACAAGGTCTTCCAAACTCACGTCGTCGTGTTTTGAAGAACATTATTGAGCACTTTGATGAGAGAAAGTGGTGCCTAAACGTTCCAAAGTACTGAAACTTACTGGCAGCTTAAAACTGTGTGCCAGACTGAGACTCGAACTCGGGATCTTTGTCTTTCGCAGGCAAGTGCTCTACCATCTGAGCTACCCAAGCACGACTCACGCCCCCTCCTCACAGCTTCAGTTCTGCCAGTGCCTCGTTTCCTACCTTCCAAACTTCACAGAAGCTCTCCTGCGAAGGTTCTGAAACAGCAAATTACTTTCGAATAGAAGCACACAATCTCAAGATGCATCCCGAAGGAAATGGGATACAGTGTAATTGTATTGTACTGTATGTTAACTGGGGGCTTAGAAACGACGCAGAGGCTCCGTCCCCGCCGCAGCCGCAGTGGTCCACAACCCCACGACGACTACCGCAGTCCACTTCACCACTCCGCAGCCCCACACCGAACCCAGGATTATTGTGCGGTTCGGCCCCCGTTGGACCCCCTACGGAACGTCTCACAGCAGACGAGTGTAACCCCTATGTCTGCGTGGTAGAGTAATGGTGGTGTACGCGTACGTGGAGAACTTGTTTGCGCAGCAATCACCGACATAGTGTAGCCGAGGCAGATGGAAAACCGCCTAAAAACCATCCACAGACTGGCCGGCTCACCGGACCTCGACACAAGTCCGCCGGGTGCATTCGTGCCCGGTACCACGCGCTCCTTCCGAAGCCGGAAAGCCGTGCGCTATAGACCTCACGCCTAAACCGGGCGGGCACAGTGTAATTACTGCGTGTCAGGAACAAAGTTATTAATGGTTCAAATGGCTCTGAGCACTATGGGACTCAACTGCTGAGGTCATTAGTCCCCTAGAACTTAGAACTAGTTAAATCTAACTAACCTAAGGACATCACAAACAGCCATGCCCGAGGCAGGATTCGAACCTGCGACCGTAGTCAAAGTTATTAATACAATAAGTAAACATTGTAAGTAAACCCGCCCGGTTGTCCGTGCGGTCTATCGCACGGTTTTCCGGGCGGGAATAAGCGCCTGGTCCCCGGCACCAATCCGCACGGAGGATTTGTGTCGAGGTCCGGTGAGCCGGCCAGTCTGTGGATGGTTTTTAGGCGGTTTTCCATCTGCCTCGGCGAATGCAGGCTGGCTTGCGGAGTATAAATGTAGATGTTCTCCTTATTCCACCTGAGTTACACTACGTCGGCGATTGATGCGCAAACAAGTTCTCCACGTACGCGTACACCACCATTACTCTACCACGCAAACATAGGGGGTTACACTCGTCTGGTGTGAGACGTTCCCTGGGGGGATCCACCAAGGGCCGAACCGCACAATAACTCTGACAGAGTGATTCGGTGTCGGGCAGTGGAGGGGTGAAGTGGACTGCGGTAATCGTCGTGGGGTTGTGGAGCACTGCGACTGCGGCGGGGATGGAGCTTCTCCGTCGTTTCTAGGTCCCTGGATAACATGCAATACAATACATACAAATATGGTAAGGTTCAGAACACACACAGGGTACAAAGGATAAGGAACTTAAGGTCCGATGGTTCGATGGTAGGGGAGTATTTTATGACGAAGGGACTGCTGGCAACAGAATGTCGAAGTAGGGGTCTAAACGTAAAGGTGTCAAATAGCACGACGGTTGCACGTCACTGAGGGGACTCAGGTTTTGTTAAAGAGTGAAAACTAATTCACAAGGCAGGAACAAGTATTTGTGATTACCGTGCGCAGATGAGCTCCGCTAATTCTGAGTAGTGGTTGGAGGCGAAAATTATTCCCAGTTTGGCCAAACCTAAAAAACAATTTGTTGCAGTAATTGTGGGCAACGCTCCATGCCACGAGAATTAGATCGACCAAGCGCAGGTAAAAAGTTCAGTAAAATGAGAACAAGACTTGTGTCGAAACAAAGCGGAAAGATATGCTCTTCACACAGATAATGCAGGTACTACCAAAGGAAAAGAATACAGACGGTCAAGTGTCACTGAAAGGACTGAAGAAACTTGTGACAGATGGACAAGTGCGACTGTGACCAATTGGTCTCGTTTCTGTCGTGAAAACGTACAGTTAGCAGACTATCACAGCGGATATTCGAGAATTCGGAGTCAAGGCACCTAACAAAAAGTCTGAACAGCTGAGAGTCCGATTTAACGGACTGATTTAAGTTTGACTGGTCAAGGTGGGATGTGTGAAACCACTACTAGCCTGACACTTTTCATTTTTCTGATGTACAAATCACATCTGATGCCAATTAAAGTCAAGTGTAGGCCGGTCAACTGATTATTTTTTATTCAAATGACGAGCTCGTAAGAAGTCATCACCAACGAAAAGAGCAGTGACCGGCACGCCCTGCTGTTCCGTTCCCAGGAGAGCCTTGGGGCAGCTGAAAGGGGGCACGCTGTTTGTAGAAGCGTTCCTGGCCGCCCGAGGCCGGTGCTATGGAGGTGTGTTGTCCGCTTGGCGGCTGCAGCAGTCTTCTTCAGAGAAATTTGGAAAGCGGAGAACAACCCAGAGTATATGTGCCACAACAAGGGGGCTTTTTACAACATGTCCCTTCTGGCAATGCGCTATCCGCGGAGGGTATTGTGCGTTGGCAACCAGGCTGACGGAACACGGGTGGAGTGAGGACAAATATTTCTCTCACAGTCATGAAAGCTACGCCTCGGGTGTTCTGAAAAGGACAGCTGTAAAGTATAGGCCACTGACTGTTTTGAAAATTTTTTTGAGAGAAGACCGTGGCTTGGCAGTTAATAAATGAGGCTCTGACACAGCGCCGTTTCTCTGTAATTCTCAGAACAATTCGAGTGTGAAGACCAACGATTTTAGGGTGATTTTAGCAATGTGGCGGCACCACCGTTTAGGATAGGGAAAGTTAGTTTTGTGCGATATTCTGAGCACAAGTTAGAGCCAGGTGCGAGCTGGATTGCAGTAAGTTACGCTGACCAGCGGTTGCGAAGTGGAATGGACCCCACAGGGGCCATCGAACGGCTGAAAAGCGTAAACGCAGCAGTTCGCATGTCGCAAGCTATAGGCAGAAGGGGCCCACTCGCGCAACCGGGTTGTGGGGCGTGCGTGACTTGGAGCGATGCGTTAGCGAAACAGAGCTGCGAAGCCGAGTATAAATAGGTGTGGTTTTGTGACGAGAATCATTCAAGCGTGGCAGCTCTCCTGGACGGCAGGGCGTGTCACAATACCGGAGAGACACGGCAACAGATGGGGCGACAGCGTCCCAGTCCACAAAGGGGCATTGGTTCGACCCTCTGATGCCGACGCGTGGTTTGCAGCCAGCCAGGGCGGGCCACTCTTTGGCTCACTACCGTGGACAGTTGTCTCGGCTCCCGACACACGCCAGAGACTTACAAGGCGAGGGCCGCAGGTTCGGACCCCGGAATGGGAGAGGTCATTGCAGCCGCATTCCCAGCTACGCCAACTGAGGAAGAAGCAGCAGCATGGCTGGCCTACGGCTCCCGGCGGGGCAGTGCGGAGTCAACGGGGGTGGTGGCTGCTGAGTCAGCTGCTGGCGCAGCCACCCTCATATAATTGGAACCCCGCAGCTGGCGTACAAGGCCGGCATGACACAGTGCCTTGCACAGGCCACTGGGGTGCTACCTCAGCAATGCGGGGCCTGTGACAGGGACCGAGGTCAATGAAGCTCTCTAATGGGTTGTTGTTGTTTTTGGGGGAAGAGAACAAACTGCGAGATGATCGGTCTCATAGGGTTAGGAAAGGACAGGGAAGGAAGTCGGCCATGCCCTTTCAAAGGAACCATCCCGGCATTTGCCTGAAGCGATTTAGGGAAATCACGGAAATCCTAAATCAGGATGGCCGGATTCGCGATTGAACTGTCATCCTCCCGAATGCGAGTAGAGTGTGCTAAGCGCTGTGCCACCTCACTCAGTGCTCTGTGGTGGAGAAAATAAATCATCTGAAAAACTTGGATTAGTTTTAATATGGCACCTACTGGCACCCATTCACTACAGCAACGTAAGAGTTGTATGTTCCCTCAGGGAACGTCTCACGCCAGACGAGTGTAACCCCTATGTTTGCGAGGTAGAGTAAATCGCCGACATAGTGTAGCTGAGGCGGAATAAGAGTAACCAGCCCGCATTCGCCGAGGCAGGTGGAAAACCGCCTAAAAACCATCCACAGACTAGCCGACTCACCGCATCTGCACACAAGTCCGCCGGGCGGATTCGTGCCGGGGACCAGGCGCTCCTTCCAGCTCCAGAAAGCTGTGCGTTAGACCGCTCGCTATCCAGGCGGGCTTAACATAAGAGTTACACTGTTGGCTAGGGCCAAGTGAAGTTTTCTTTCACCGGTCGGCCAAAAATTTCGAAGGAGACTGTGAGCAGATGAAGCACAGGAGCGATATTCTATACTCACACCCACAGCAGACAACACATCAGTTGTCATGTTGGAAAATCGGGTTTTCTCTTTGTAACCAGCGTCGTACGTCGACGATATTTCGATCGCAACTCGCAATCTTCTTCAGATGCTCTCCGAGGCTGAATACACTGTGGAACGGGTCGAGCATTTATGCCTATGTTTTTACTGACAACAGCAAAAAAGTACACACGTAGTAATTGGAACTGCTACGGGTAGAAAATACTACAGCTGCTGCTATTGACCGGCGCGGCGCGGACCGATTACGGAGCTTCCAGCCCCACATAGGCGTATATACTGGATCCACTGCACACTGGATTCAGCCACAGGGAGCGCCTGATGAGGACTGCGAGCTACGCGATGGAAATACCGAACAAGGATGACGCGGATTACTGGCAGGAAACCTGATTTTTCAAGATGACAACACCTCGCCAGGAGGTTCTGAAGACATGCAACACTTCCGTTTCTGACATCTTGCTAATAGCAGACGGCGCTTAAACGGCAGACTTAGAAGCAGGTAGGCAGAGCAGCCTAGACAAGGGTGAGACGGGGAGATGCATAATGCACTCATATTTTTCACTACGAGAGAATTTTGTGGACGAGCTTCAATGACACCCCGTCTTGAACATACAGTCTACTCTACCGCACTCACATGACAGTGAGAATATCTAGTGGCATCGGCTGGTTAGGGCGGAACGGAGTTAAATGTTTATTTATGTTTCAGTAAATTCGCGCTGGCTTTTCATGACCAGGCGGACAGAAACAGTTCCATGTAATCTCATTTTCTTCTTCATTCGCAACTATGCAACCACTGATTTCATTTCACGGCCATGTTGTACCGTATTAATCCGCAAGGAAGTTGATTTGCACCAACGCACTCTCTCCGTTAAATTATCTGTCCCACTCGTACCTTTGCTGTCATCAGGTGAGAGGCGGGCGAAATGCCCAGGGTAAGGTATTCCTATTTTTTAAGCAACAGACATAAATCCGTAGAAATCAATTACTATAACCTACGATTATTGAAGTATAAATAGGATACTTTAATCGCCTTGCGATCAAAGTCAGTACTTTAAGTAATTCATTTTTCACAATGTAACAAAATGGTCACTTTGCTCGACATGAGTAGACAACTTAGTTTTGAACTCAGAAATAAGGTTAAAAGCCTGTTTCAACAAAGAGGTAAAGACGATGCGATATACGTGTACAGACAAGCAAATGATTACTGTTGATTTTTTCAAGAGAAAACCTTTCACAAACTCAGTAAGTAAATATTTCGTCGGCCCTCCTCTGGCCCTTATTCAAGCATTTATTCTGGGTGATTGATAGGAAAAAAGAAATTCAAATGTGTGTGAAATCTTATGGGACTTAACTGCTAAGGTCATCAGTCCCTAAGCTTACACACTACTTAACCTAAATTATCCTAAGGACAAACACACACACCCATGCCCGAGGGAGGACTCGAACCTCCACCGCGACCAGCCTCACAGTCCATGACTGCAGCGCCTGAGACCGCTCGGCTAATCTTGCGCGGCAGATTGGTAGAGTTGTCGGGTTTCCTCCTGAGGAATATGGTGCCAAATTCTGTCCCACTGGCGCGTTGGATCGCCAAAATCTCGAGCTGCGTGGACAGCCCTGCCCATGACGCTCCAAACGTTCTCAGTTGAGGAGAGATCTGGTACCCTTGCCGGCCAAAACAGGATTTGGCAAGCACGAAGACAAACAGGCGGGGGGGGGGGGGGGGGGGGGGCATTATGTTGTGGAACAGAAAGCCCAGACCTTCACTCCTTGTTGTCGGCGTCTGCAGACTCATCTTCGGCCTGGAATCTCATTCACTGGAGTACGGTTGTCTTAGGTGATATGTCCCGCTTGGGATTGAACCCCGTTGACCAACAAAGACGTGTCTGCATTACCAGCCCAGGTAGAGGGGACATACTAACTTGACTGTTGCCCACCATACGGTCGACGGATTCGGAGAATTCCTTCGTGGCGTGGAGTTTTTTTTTTTTTTTTTTTGTCTTAGGGTGTAGCTCTGAGGGATGAAGTAGTGAAGGCAGCAGAGCATCAAGTAGGTAAAAAGACGAGGGCTAATAGAAATCCTTGGGTAACAGAAGAAATATTGAATTTAATTGATGAAAGAAGAAAATATAAAAGTGCAGTAAATGAAGCAGGCAAAAAGGAATACAAACGTCTCAAAAATGAGATCGACAGGAAGTGCAAAATGGCTAAGCAGGGATGGCTAGAGGACAAATGTAAGGATGTAGAGGCTTGTCTCACTAGGGGTAAGATAGATACCGCCTACAGGAAAATTAAAGAGACCTTTGGAGAGAAGAGAACCACTTGTATGAATATCAAGAGCTCAGATGGCAACCCATTTCTAAGCAAAGAAGGGAAGGCAGAAAGATGGAAGGAGTATATAGAGGGTTTATACAAGGGCGATGTACTTGAGGACGATATTATGGAAATGGAAGAGTATGTAGATGAAGATGAAATGGGAGATAAGATACTGCGTGAAGAGTTTGGCAGAGCACTGAAAGACCTGAGTCGAAACAAGGCCCCGGGAGTAGGCAACACTCCATTAGAACTACTGATGGCCTTGGGAGAGCCAGTCATGACAAAACTCTACCATCTGGTGAGCAAGATGTATGAGACAGGCGAAATACCCACAGACTTCAAGAAGAATATAATAATTCCAATCCCAAAGAAAGCAGGTGCTGACAGATGTGGAAATTACCGAACTATCAGTTTAATAAGTCATAGCTGCAAAATACTAACGCGAATTCTTTACAGACGAATGGAAAAACTGGTAGAAGCGGACCTCGAGGAAGATCAGTTTGGATTCCGTAGAAATGTTGGAACACGTGAGGCAATATTGACCTTACGACTTATCTTAGAAGAAAGATTAAGAAAAGGCAAACCTACGTTTCTAGCATTTGTAGACTTAGAGAAAGCTTTTGACAACGTTAACTGGAATACTCTCTTTCAAATTCTGAAGGTGGCAGGGGTAAAATACAGGGAGCGAAAGGCTATTTACAATTTGTACAGAAACCAGATGGCAGTTATAAGAGTCGAGGGACATGAAAGGGAAGCAGTGGTTGGGAAAGGAGTGAGACAGGGTTGTAGCCTCTACCCGATGTTATTCAATCTGTATATTGAGCAAGCAGTAAAGGAAACAAAAGAAAAATTCGGAGTAGGTATTAAAATTCATGGAGAAGAAGTAAAAACTTTGAGGTTCGCCGATGACATTGTAATTCTGTCAGAGACAGCAAAGAACTTGGAAGAGCAGTTGAACGGAATGGACCGTGCCTTGAAAGGAGGATATAAGATGAACATCAACAAAAGCAAAACGAGGATAATGGAATGTAGTCAAATTAAATCGGGTGATGCTGAGGGTATTAGATTAGGAAATGAGACACTTAAAGTAGTAAAGGAGTTTTGCTATTTAGGGAGTAAAATAACTGATGATGGTCGAAGTAGAGAGGATATAAAATGTAGACTGGCAATGGCAAGGAAATCGTTTCCGAAGAAGAGAAATTTGTTAACATCGAGTATAGATTTAAGTGTCAGGAAGTCGTTTCTGAAAGTATTTGTATGGAGTGTAGCCATGTATGGAAGTGAAACATGGACGATAACCAGTTTGGACAAGAAGAGAATAGAAGCTTTCGAAATGTGGTACTACAGAAGAATGCTGAAGATAAGGTGGGTAGATCACGTAACTAATGAGGAGGTATTGAATAGGATTGGGGAGAAGAGAAGTTTGTGGCACAACTTGACTAGAAGAAGGGATCGGTTGGTAGGACATGTTGTGAGGCATCAAGGGATCACATATTTAGCATTGGAGGGCAGCGTGGAGGGTAAAAATCGTAGAGGGAGACCAAGAGATGAATACACTAAGCAGATTCAGAAGGATGTAGGTTGCAGTAGGTACTGGGAGATGAAGAAGCTTGCACAGGATAGAGTAGCATGGAGAGCTGCATCAAACCAGTCTCAGGACTGAAGACCACAACAGCAACAACAGGGTGTATATTTTATTGTGAAACATGAGTTTGTGAACTAGGAGTTCTGCTGCGGCTACACGTTTGGCACAATCATCAAGTGCACCGCTTTTCACTTTAACTTTCAGTGCTTCACTCGTAATAATTGTGTCTACACTAGCCCTACCACATCTCAAACGGAAATGATTATCGAAATACCTGTGGTAGTAGAGGTAAGACACATTACTGTCAGGATAATTGACAAAATACATTTCATGAATAGTTTCCACTGTTTAAGTGGAAAACATCTCTGTTTCCACAGTGGGTATGGTTAGTTGGAAATGACGCAATATGGAAATGAATAGAAGCAAGAATATCAGCCTCTTTTGCGTTCCCTGGTTTGTGTTTTCCACGTTGGTCTGCAGGAGACTTACCAAGAAGCAGGTACTTTCACTGTGTCTTCATCCTAGACGCGTTAACACAATAAACACTGAGGAAGGCTTTCTTACATACCTCTATCTGCTTGTCTGAATCTTTAAAATAATATTTGATCATAGCTGCCCCAGTATCAGACTCATTTTTCCTTCCTGTTAGTACTTTTATGGCAATATTTTCAGTTTGTCCCTATCAGAACACATATTGTTCGTTCTTAGCGTCAAAATCGTTCATGTAATTCACTGCTTCTAACAATGCATTTTCGGAAATCAAGTTGAGACATTGTTTCCTGCATCTGAAATATATGACAAATTTTTTTATAAACAATAGTCTGCATTACTAGTAACTACCAGTCTCAGTAAGCTACAATGATGTGTACAAGAATATTGTGTACAACAATATTGTGAAACAAAATTAAATCCGAATTGCTTACCGGCAAGCAGGTCCTGTTTGTCTAGCTGAAACTAGTTTCCCCCACCATTTACGTGCTCCAAACCTTTAACCTTAGCACGCTTTATTGTAGCCCTCTTGTATTCTGCAGCCCTTTTCATTCCTTTACTCCTTTTTTGGTCATTATTTTCTTCATTTTCAACAACAGCAATACATAAAGAACTGCTGTTAGACGCCAATTTCGTTTACAACTAACGTACCGCAGGTCTATCAAACAAACAAAAGTAATACAGATGTTTTTCAACTTAAAGCAATTATCATTACCTGACTAGTAAAACAATGCCAGTCCTGAACTAATACTGTTTTGCCGGTAATCACGAATTTCTATCACTGGAAATAATGTACAGCAGTTAGGGACTACTGTCTCTTTGGTATTAAGCGATGCGTGTTGGGTATTGGAACATTGCTGTGCCCATAACTCAAAACCAAGAAAAAGTGGACTTAAGTCATTTTGCAAATTCACGAATATGAAAAGGGAGACTCTTATTCGTGATTAATAAGTTAGCTTCGTATGTATGAAGTGTGGTAACCATGATGCCATTTTGTCTATGATACTCAAAAGACTCTTTTATGTCAAATTTTTTCAAAATAATAAGTTTTTGCGAAAAATCAGTACGCAATATCAGAAATCGGTTAAAATTTTTTCTCACGATACCCCACTCATTCCTGTACGGCTAGCGTGAGTTGAGAAAAAGGTATGTTGACTTGAGAAAGAATACACGATAATACCTTGACTGTGTCTTAGTAAACTTTTAAACGATTATAAAATTAAGCAACAGCGCATAACCACTCAATAATGACTTCCCTTCTCGCTGTTGTCATACTCAGTTCTCTACATTGTGGATGTCGCTGTTTCAACATTTTCTTTTTAGCTATCCCGCTTTGACACCTCTACAGTATGACATTTCTATCGTATTTTTTAACATCTTTCAGGAAAAACGGCTCGAGAAAAGTATCGACGAAGCGAAATCGGTTTTGGATTTACAATCCGTCGCCTATGGCGAGAGAAAGAAGCTGGAACATTAAGGTGACAAAAGCTGAAGTGGTCGAAGGGGGAATAACATGTCGTTTCTTAAGGTGCCATCATCGCTCACTTACCTTCAGAGAGACATATGATTCTGA
Organism: Schistocerca americana; assembly: GCF_021461395.2. Lineage (NCBI taxonomy): Eukaryota > Metazoa > Arthropoda > Insecta > Orthoptera > Acrididae > Schistocerca > Schistocerca americana. The sequence continues at coordinate 500,656,839 of NC_060126.1, read as the reverse complement.
CTCGATCTTTGCAGTTAATAGAGTCAGATTATTGGCGAAACTAAAATTCCGCCCCCATATCATCGTCATTCAGATATATGTGGGCGGATGGCAACTCCTGTGCAGCTTCATTATAAATAGTAGGACATGAATACGTCATTCAAGTTTTCTGTAGAATTTTGAACGTTACAATAAAGCGCAAATAAACAGAAAACTAATTAAATCGGCAGGGAATAAAACACGAGAATGACCTTTGTAGTCTGTATGTGATTCTTTCTGCTCTGTTTTAACGTTTTGACTGCCTCCCATGCGAACCTTGTCGTTTCTTATAACGGCCTCCATTTTTACGGGTTTTCAATGTTTATTATTAAGAAAACTAGTCAATATTTAGCTGTGATACTAACTTTCTATGAAATTCTGAAACTTCCTTTTGTGGAGTACACATATACAGCTTCTTTGACTGCTTACTTTTCTTGCTTACATTTTTGATTGATGTTAGCGTCTGAAAATAACATAAAAGTTTACCAAAACCGAAACAGAGTTTATCTACTATTTTGGTCCACTATTCTAATTTCAGTAAATGTAAACTTACAATCTAAAACCATAATTATGAACTGTTACAGTTTTTTTTACATAAAATGGTTCAAATGACTCTGAGCACTATGGGACCTAACATCTAAGGTCATCAGTCTCCTAGAACAGGGGTCTCCAAACTTGTTAGACCGCAGGCCACGTTGACTCCTCCACGAAGTCATAAGGGCCAAGATCTACCTAGAGGGATTAAAGCACCCTAGCACTCCACGATCACCGTCATGTAAGGCCAAAGGAAAGATGAAATCGCAAAAATCTAAGGTTGTGGGAATAGCTAGCACTGAAACGAACTACGATTTTTATTTAATTACATAATTTTGATTTGTGGACGTACCTGACCAAAATTCTGGCGTATTTTATTCTGGCGAATTTCACCGACAAAAAAGTATGTCACTGCACATTCTTCACGAAAGCGTCCTGCAAAGTTAACTAAATCTCAAAATCATTGTTAGCAACACTATTACTGCAAGACGTAACAGAGGTAGAGTGTGTCAACGCATTGTTATTTTAAGCGGTGCAACAATAAGTTCAGTTATGTAGTCTTGTAGCGAGTAGCAGAGTCAATGTCGCGGTGTATTGGTCGCTATAGGCCTCGAAACTCAATTGTTGGCAGTGTAGGTACCGACCCCTGTCCTAGAACATAGAACTACTTAAACCTAACTAACCTAAGGACAACACACACATCCATGCCCGAGGCAGGATTCGAACCTGCGACCGTAGCGGTCACGTGGCTCCAGACTGAGGCGCCTAGAACCGCTCGGCCAAAATGGCCGGCTTTTTTTTTACATAGTATGGTTTTTTGTGTGATACTTCAACCGACATGTTACGAAATCAAAACGAGTATGGTTCTTTGTGTGATACTTCAACCGACGTGTTACGAAATCAAAACGAGAAATACTCATTTGAAACTTGACGGTTGCGTTCTTAAGCAGGGTCAGGGTCATCATCTGAATCGTCGTTAACGTCATCCTCACTGTTATTGTCAATAAAATCTTGCTCCAATTCGCGCAGAAATTCGTTTTCCTTAAGAAAACATGAAGACATGTCTTTCGTCTCTTTACGTACTGAACGAGCTGCAGCTTCCCTCCAGCAGTATGACTTCATACTACTGTATGGCCACCAGTCCACGCAGTAGAGACCGATCGAGTCCGGCAATATACACAACTTTCGCGTCCCGCCCGTCAACAGGATTGGCAGTCAAAGTGTTCACGGTGTAGAGAGCTTATTGAAAGCTATTGGGAATGCCTTTTCTCATTCCTACTTAAGATATAACTAACTGAGTACCCAGCGATGCCCAGGTATGTATTTATTCCAATCTCCGATTTATCCATCTCCTCCTTCACTCCTCTTACTGTCCATCCCCCCCCCCCCCCACCCCACACACACATACACTCTACGCGTCTCCTCTTTCCCCATCTCTCGTCCAGATGCTCGTTCCCCCTCTGTCTATCTCCTCCTTCCCCTCTCTACCCACATCTTACCCTCAGTCTCTTCCTCCATCTCCTCCTCGCCCTTCTCTTTGGCCACCTCCTGCTCTTCCCATTCTGTCCCTCTCCTCCTCTGCCCCGCTTTCTATCCATCTCCTTCTCCCCCGCTTTTCTGTTCATTTACCCCTCTCCCTCTATCCATCTCTTCCTCCTCCCTCACTCTGTCCATCTCCCCTTCTTTCCTTTCTCTGGCCATTGCCTCCTGTTTCCTTTCTTTTTTGAAATCGTTCCAGTGGTTTCGGAGGATGTAACGCCGGAAATGCATATCCTCCTATTTCCATCTATTGTACTAGAAATTTTTTCCTTGTTTTATTACCTGAAGATATGAATATACATTGTAATTGCTTTACTATTTGTATACATGTATTTATGCATTTATATCGATGCATAATTGGTTTGTTTTGTAAATATAATTTGTATTTTTACGCTGGGTCTGGCCTAGGGAAAACTATGCTATCGAACGAATACATCGATAGGTCGTGTGGAGAACCAAAGTGTTTAGGATCTTTGGTAGTGTTAACTCTGCCGCATGGAGCGCGGGCAGAGCTGAGTCTGGCTGGAGTAGGGCGGTGGAGCAGGTGTGTTGTGTGACGCTACCGCGAGTTGCCGCGCTTTCGGGGTTGGGCAGCATGTAATTGCGCTCGACTTGCTATGATACTTTCTGGCACGGTGTCGCGGACGGGAAGCATTAGCTGGCGCACATCGAGAGCCCGTTTCGTCTGGTGACCGTGTCGAGAAGGAGGCGCGCCAACATCCAGCTTCTGCAACAGCGACGGCCGACAATGAGTGACTGTCGCCACCTGCCCGACCGACGACTGTAAACCTTCAATCAACCAACAAGGAAGACTAAAAGCACGTAAAGTTTTAGAACTGTATGGCAGACCTCAGCTTTTCAAACTGTTGCATCACAAAAATACAGCAACTTAGCATGAACCTTTGTTGCTCATTGCCCCAATTGCATTACCAAGCAGGGTCCCTTCCTTTTCTGGAGTGAACCCGAGTGTCGTTGAAATTCATACGCCAACATTAAAGTAATATCATTCCATTTCACTACTTTTATTTCAAAGTTCAGTTAAAGTATTCATAGCTGGCTACAATATGTAGATTACACGAGCAGAAATTAAGAGTACGAGTTTTGGTACCATAATTTAGCTTACCTGTGACTGCAGCTCAGCTTGGTACGTACCAAATTTTACGATTGTTAATTGTTCAGAATCATTTAATTCAAGTTCAAAGTCAAATCTCTTATTTCTAAATTGCGTAGATTCAAGTAGCTTTTGAAATGATTGTTGAGCTAGCCCAAGACTAATCTTATTTTATTGAATTTCGTAGTGCTTCAGAAACAAACTTCACTATTAATTTCAGTCCCCAAACTAACTTTTAAATTTTCCGGTTTTGTTAATTCTTTTGCTAAATTAAGTCAGAGTGTAGCGAAATTTATTACTTCTGACAAACATTCAGTTTTCACACAACACGTGTCAACCTTCAGTTGCCACGCTTTTAGTGCTAATTATATGTGCATGAATCTTTCATTTTCAGTTATTATAGTAGTTGTCCATAGGACTGGCGACCATAGTTTTCCCCAGATCTCAAATATCTAATTAACGCCAATTAATTGTTACCGTAAGGACCGCACATTTACTTTCTTTATTAATTTTACCCTTTTCTCAAAATTAATTTCCACCAATTTTATTTGCAATTTTCCTTTCATTTAGATGTAACCTTTTCCTCCCTCTTTACCGACAAATTAATTTCGGTGACGATTGCTTTTCCCAAATTTCCATTAGGTTTAATTTTTTACTATCATTAAGGTCGATAAGTGAGGGGGGGGGGGGGGGGGTTACAAGGAGATGTGGTGCATACACATATACATATGTGCATTGATTTTTGTAGTATGTGTGAATTACACTTATGTAGCTGACAGAGTGCATGAATATCAACTGTGGATCCAACTTCGATGGCTGACGTGACAATTATAGCCTGGGGTATCTTTGCTTTTAACCTGGAATTGCGTCGTATAAAATGACAAAAGTGATGTTTCATATCGCATATTTAAAACTGCAACGTGAAAGTCCTCATAATTTTCTCGTTCGCTTGATACGCAACATAATAATAAGCTATGTCTGAAGCGACGTCCCAAACAGTCCCAAATTTAAGATCGGATGATTCAATGTGTCAACCTAGGTGGAACGTTGCGTATGTGTCGTCAGATCGGAAAGTATGAATGCGGCCCTGTGAACTCGGCCGTTGTCGTCTTGGAAGATGAGAGTATCTTCAGCATACTTGCCATGAAGATGTAAAAGTAAGGGCATCAAGTATGTTGAAATAAATTTCCTGATTAATGTTCACGGTAACATGAGTGACTAAGCACAAGGCACAATACGAAAAACTTCTCCAAAACGTCACAGGACTCGAAACGGCATTACCCTTTCTAATAATAAAGTCTAATATTATTTAGCTGTTATATCAGGAAGATCCCCTTACTTTTTCGGTACTTTATGCTCGTCAGAAGACAAAAGTCAGAGTATTTGCACAATTTACAGGGTAGCGCACGAAATGTGTTACCAATTTGGTTTTGAATATAAACTTTATTGTCAGTGCAATCTGAAAGGAACATATACTGCAATGAAGAGCCGTCCATGGAAATTTGTTCTAACTCAGCACATGCTCAATATGTCCACGATTTCTTTTCCTAACTTCCTTCAAACGAACTCTGAAGTTAGTGATTACCCTACGGAACATGTCTTCTGTAATTTCTCTGCAAGCTTGAAGAATAAGTCTTCTGAGCTCCATTAAATCGCGTGGACGTTTCGGGAAAATTTTTTCCTTTAGGTAACCCCAAAGAAAAAAGTCACACGGATTGAGGTCTGGACTATTGGGGGGCCAATTTTGTCTGTCATTGAAGCGACCTGGAAACCTGAGTGAAACGATCCGCTTGTCGAAATGCTCGTGTAAAAACTCCAACACAGTGTTTGCAGTATGTTGCCTTGCTCCATCTTGCATGAACCACTGCGTGTTGAAGGGCAAGGCAGTAGCAAGAAGCTGTGGAATTTAATGGAGCTCAGAAGACTTATTCTTCAAGCTTGCAGTGAAGTTACGGAGGCCATGTTCCGTGGGGTAATCACTAACTTCAGTGTTCGTTTGAAGGAAGTTAGGAAAAGAAATGGTGGACATAATGAGCATGTGCTGAGTTAGAACAAATCTCCATGGGCGGCTCTTCATTGCAGTATATGTTCCTTTCAGATTGTATTGACAATAAAGTTTATATTCAAAAACAAAATGGTAAAACATTTCGTGCGCCACCCTGTAGTTTGGAGACGAAATTTTCTTTTACTGTTTAGGCTAGATAATAGAACATATTTCAGAATACTCCTTGAGTAAGTGCAAAAAATAGAAAAAAAGAGTAGCTGTGTAACCTTAACACACAACTGATTTGTGTTTCATTTTCTTACAAATGCACAAGATAAAGGACGAAGATGATGAAAAGAAGGGCATAAAATATCATATATCAATTCTTTCATTTTTTCTTTACGTAACTATTTTTATTTTGTGCTGAATTATTTAATCACCTATACCAGGAAGTTAATTTATATCTTTTATTCACAGTAGAGAAAAAGTGAATGACATTGGTGGTGGGCCCGGAAGGCAGAGTCTAGACAGTGAAAGGAAGTACTAAACGGAAAGAAGGAGGTGTACGCATATACATCAAGAACAGAATCTTAATATGTTCCATCGAAATTGACGGTTATTTCTGACGTGACTAATAAGATACAATATTTCTTCTGTTCTCAGGACCGTACATAAGCTTGAGGCGCATTAGACATAAACGATGTGGTGAGAAGACCCAATTCACAGAACTACTTTCAGAACATTACTTTATGGTTTGACTGTCTAACAGTAACTGGGAAAAATGTCATAATATTGTCCCCCATGTGCAGCATAACGCCTCAAAAAGTGTGAATCTGAGATTGTAAAATTGCTTGTATACGAAATTTTCGACTTGATATGGATACTGAATTATCATTTTGAAGCTAATAGCTTCAAAAGACGCCTGCGTCGGTTATTCGATTATTAACGTGGTTGTAAAGGCGTGTGTGTGTGCGTGTGCGTGTGTGTGTGTGTGTGTATGTGTGTAATGGGGAGGCAGCAGTGTGCGAGCACACGCGTTCGCTTATGTTATTATGGCTGACGGTGTGATTGACACAAAGAGCTTCCGGCAAAATGTAAATTAATTTTATTAAAATAATGTATCAAAGTGGCGGTCTTTTGTGCCTGTGACCCCCATTAATGTCTGCCGTAATGAGGAATGGAACTCGTGCAATGAGAGGAAGCTACAGCATGGGATTTCTGAGAGAGACACGGTAATAGCGTCAGAGTCTGCTTTGATCCGGTTTTAACAGGTGGGGTGCGGGCTACTTGCTGAAGCAATAGCCCCCGTCATGCTTGCTCTTCTCTACGTCAGGGACAAATTAACCAGGAAGGCAATACTGGCAAGACTGCTGCAGATTGTGCTTAAAATTTAACCATATTTTAGACTGTTGTTTGCATCTGTAGGAGAGCTCAGCACCTGCTTCACTTAAGCAACAGAAGAACGAAATTAATTTTCCGATGAAATTCATTTATTCGTGGTGGAGATTCAAGGCATTTCCAGTCACTCGATCCGCAGTTGGCGGAAACAAGACTAAATGTTCATATGGGTGTACGTCGGGCGAAGCGTTTTTATAGAAGTGAAACTGTACAGCGTTACGATAATTATTTACATCAGATGCCGGCCGCGGTGGTCTCGCGGTTCTAGGCGCGCAGTCCGGAACCGTGCGACTGCTACGGTCGCAGGTTCGAATCCTGCCTTGGGCATGGATGTGTGTGATGTCCTTAGGTTAGTTAGGTTTAAGTAGTTCTAAGTTCTAGGGGACTGATGACCACAGCTGTTAAGTCCCATAGTGCTCAGAGCCATTTGAACATCAGATGAGATGTATATATTGCGTGCTGTGAGCAGTTACGCCTTGCTGTCGAAGTCTTACTTTCAACTAGCGAAGCCTTTTGGTGATACCTTTGCGGTGCACTTGCACAGGCTGATGCTGGACAGTTCGTGGAAAGAAAAGTTGTGAATATCGAATTATGGATCGTCCCGTGTAGCCGGGACTTTACACCAGAACGAGAACTGTTGAAATATTATGAGAAAGACTCCATAAGAATAAAAGACGGATGTTTTATTTTGTAAAGAAAAGTAAAATTTGATCTATGAAACTAACGTCGCAAACTCGTGCAACTTCGTCTCATTCTCTAGGGTATATTTGTTCTGTTCTTGCAACTACAAAATGCGTGATTTTTTTCACCAGAGGCGTTTCGCTTTGTTGAGGTAAAACATCATTAGTGGTCTGTAATAAATTATTTAAATTTTGATTCGTTTTTAGATGGAAAAACAGTTCGTTGAGAACTATATAGGATAACTGATGAAATTACATAAAAAATAAAAGAACCTTTTCATCCTTGACCCTCTCCCACTCTCCCACGACTCCCATCATCACTCACAGCTGCATTTCACTTCTCGCTCCTCACGTTCTCCCCTACACAAAAAAAAAAAAATCCCTCCATCACTATTACTTCTCTACTCTTACACAATACATAAATACACAGAAACATAATGAAATAGAATCACACAGATAAAATAATTTAATTAAAAAAGTTGTAGATCAAAGACAAAGTAGTGGAAAGGTTATGTTGGCAATACTAGAAAACATCAACCACAATACATACCTGAAGTGCAGAAACAAACAGAATACAGTGGTGTGCATAAAAGTGTGTTGTGAAAAGCATTAGAAATGCATAGTGCTGTAGAACTCCTAAAAATCAGACCAAAATTAGCAGTGTCTAACGCAGAAAAACAGAGATGTGCCACTAGACGGCATTTCCCGATGTAAGCCAGAAATCAAACGAATACAGCTGTAAGTACAAATCAACTTAATCTTAACGAACTGTTTTTGATCTAAAAGCAAATCAAAATGTAAATAACTTAATTAAAGACTACTGATGATGCTTTTATCTCTGTAAAGCGAAAGACGTCTGCTGGAAAAAAATCACGCGTTTTGTAGTTGCAACGACAGAGCAAAAATACCCTCAAGAATTGTAAAGCAACTACGGACACTATGGACACACAAGTGAAGAACTTCGCCTCAGTTTGATAATAGTGTTTTCCTCAGAGCTGCTACAAACGGCATGAAATTCCATGCCGACATCATTTTCCAAAATTTTTGAGAAAGTGACGTATTCTAGATCAGTATCTCACCTGAGTTAAAATAATCCTTCAGCAAATCACAATTTGGAATTCAGAAGGGCTGTTCTACTGAGAATACCATTTACATGTCCACTCACCAGATTTTACAAGTGTTAAATAATAAAATAGCTTCGGTTTGTACTTTATGCAGTGTATGTAAGTCATTTGGCTATTTGGACCACAGCATTCTCCTAAATAAATTGAAGTATATGAGACTGATGGAATAGTCAACCAATGGATAACACCATATCAAACGAATAGAGCGCAAAAGTTGTACTTAAGAATTCAATGTAGTCCAGGGACAATATTCTGACTAGGAAGAAATCATGAATAGAGTTCCTAAGACTCAATCTCAGGTCCACTACTGTTGCTCACATATGCAAACGATCTTCTGTCTAATATGCAAACAGGTTTAGTAATTTTTTCAGATCACACTAGGATTGAAATCAATCAAAGCATAAGAAATGGGAAATAATGTTCTTAAAAGTATCATTAACTGGTTTTCTGCGAATGGTCTCGCAATCTCTTAGTAAATCTTTCCGGATAGGGCCACATCTGTACAGGGCAGAAAGGGCAGCCCTCTATCGAGACAGGTCTCCAGCAGAACAATGCCGAGCTACTTGCCATGGCGCCAGCAGAAGGCTGGGCTGGGGGTGACCGACTGAAGGGGTGTGTCTGCACAGTGGAGTCGCAAGCTGAGCATTGTGTGAAGAGCCACACACAATAAAAATTCACAATTTTTTCATGTTCGCCGATAGTACAAGTAGGCCAGTGAACCACTTCCCCAGCTGCCTGGGTTGTATACGAACAATTTGGCGTCTGAGAAACATTTCGAGATACAATGCTTACTATATCTCATAGCTAGGACTGACAAGCTCCAAGGGACAGGCGATTTAGGTAAAGATTTCTAAGATGACATCTGTTCACTTGTTGCCATGGGAAGCGATGTGATTTTGGAGAAAATCGTTTTCCCCTCTGCGAAAACTTAAAAAAGCCAGTAGTTGGCAGTTTCTTTTTTTTTTAGAGATGCAGGTTTCTTAACTGTTGCCCTGGTTCGACATGAGTTTGTTCTGTCGTGTGGGAGGGGAGATTTAGCGCCTCTAGAGCCCCCTGATTGGCTCAAGACGGCGTGAAGGCGGTGTCATTCGTGCACTTGGCGGGAAAACGGATTTTTTTCCCGGAAAGGTGGGAAACTCTCAGGTGCAGGACTTTGGTCTGGTAAGAGGACTTCTGGTCGATGCTCTGGCATGTGTGGTTGGTGCTTGGGACCTGTCCTGAGACTAACTTCACTTGCGAGTAGTTTAGACTGGGGCAGCGTGTGGTTAAGCTCTTACTGCACCTACAGTGTGACTTCAAATACACGGTCGCAGGTTCGAATCCTCCCTCGGGCATGGATGTGTGTGACGTCCTTATGTTAGTTAGGTTCAAGTAGTTCTAAGTTCTAGGGGACCGATGACCACAGATGTTAAGTCCCCTAGTGCTCAGAGCCACATGAACCATTTTTGAACTTCAAATGCCTCGGACTACTGGACTACTCGTTTGCCGAGGACACACTTATTCGTTTTTGGTTTACCAGTCTTGTCGTTTGGTATCCTTGTGCGCTATGTCGCATAAGTGAGCCAAATTGGTCCTTGGTACGACCGGCGGACGGGTGTGTCACACACTGAAATCTACCGTGATTTCAGGGCTCTGGTAGAGAGTAACTAGCGATCCTCTGCCTGATCGCTAGACCGTGATATTTTTGCATTTCTTTCGTGGCCGCGATCGATTCACAGCTGCCGCCTCAAGTCTCACCTCCACCGCACACATCTCGCCAGCTGTTACAGCGACGCACGAAGCAAACAGGGTAACGTATTGCCGTTCTGGCATTGTCAGGGAGTGCAGATCTCAATCGCCACTTGCTCTCAGCTGCACCTATGTAGAGAAACTACAGTAGATTTGATCACTCAAAGTCAGCTCAGCGTCAGAAATTCAAGTTGCGTTATCCACGTTTTTAGTTCCAGAGTACTTGACTCATTTCTGCCACCCAGGATCCTTGTCCATTGTTCAAAATGGCTCTGAGCACTATGGGACTCAACATCTGTGGTCATAAGTCCCCTAGAACTTAGAACTACTTAAACCTAACTAACCTAAGGACAGCACACAACACCCAGCCATCACGAGGCAGAGAAAATCCCTGACCCCGCCGGGAATCGAACCCGGGAACCCGGGCGTGGGAAGCGAGAACGCTACCGCACGACCACGAGATGCGGACTCGGGTTCTCAGATGAATAGTCGATTCCTTTTGGTGCTCCATAGAAATCGACACCAAGTTGCTGACAAGGATTATTTACAGAAGAATGTAAAAGAAAACGATGTGTTAGATGACGGTAAAGGCACCAGAGAGGCAATTCTGACGTTACGGTTGATAGTGGAAGCAAGAGTAAAGAAAATTCTAGACACGTTCATAGGATTTGTCGAGCTGTAAAAGGCGTTCGACAATGTAAAATGCTGCAACATGTTCGAAATTCTGAGAAAAATAAAGGTAAGCTATATGGAGAGACGGTTAATATAGAATATGTACAAGAGCCAAGACGAAATAATGAGAGTGGACGACCAAGAACGAAGTGCTCGGATTAAAAAGGGTATAAGGCAGGGATGTAGTCTTTCGCCACTACTGTTGAGTCCGTATATTGAAGGAGCTATAAGGGGAATAAAAGAAAGATTCACGAGTGGAATTAAAATTCAAGGTGGAAGGATGTCTATGATACGACTGGCCGATGATATTGCAATCCTGAGTGAAAGTGAAGAAGAATTACATGATGTGCCAAATGGAATGAACAGTCTAATGAGTACAGAATATGGATTGTGAGTAAATCGAGGAAACACGAAAGTAATGAGAAGTAGCAGAAATGAGAACAGCGAGAAACTTAAAGTCAGGATTGACGGTCACGAAGTACATGAAGTAAAGATTTTTCTACCTAGGCAGCAAAATAACCAATGACGGACGGAGGAAGGAAGGCATCAAAAGCAGACTAGCACAGGCAAAAGTGGCATTGTGGCCAAGATAACACAGGCCTTAATCTGAGGAAGAAATTTCGGAGAACGTGCGTTTGGAGCACAGCTTCTCATTGAAGTGAAACATGGACTGTGGGAAAGCCTGAACAGAATAGGATCGAAACATTTGAGATGTGGTGTTACAGACGAATGTTGAAAATTAGGTGGACTGATAAGATAACGAATGAAGAGGTTCTGCGCAGAATAGGAGAGTAAAGGAATACGTGGAAAACACTGATAAGGGGAAGGAACAAGATGATAGGACATCTGTTAAGACATCAGGGAATGATTTACATGGTAGTAGAAGGAGCCGTAGATGGCAAAACTGTAGAGGAAGGCAGAGATTGAAATACATCTAGCAAATAATTGAGGACGTAGGTGGCAAGTGCTACTGTGAGATGAAGAGGTTAGCAGAAGAGAGGAACTCGTGGTCGGCCGCTTCAAACCAGTCAGAAGACTGATGACTAAGAAAAAAAATCAGCGAAAATAGCGTAACTATTAAAATAACAGTGTGTGTCGTACCTATTAGGCAAATAAGACGTTCCATGCTGGACCGTAGCAGCAGCGCGGTTCCGGACTGAAGTGCCTCAAACCGCTCGGTCACACCGGCTGGCTCTAGATAGTAATAGGAAATATATTGAGTTTTTATTATAACGAGTTTATTGTTGCTTCTAAATTTTCTGGCATGTAAACCATATCGAGCTAAGTCACTGTGATATGCGAGCTCGGAGTTCCATCTCGCACAGTAAGCTCACTGGGCAAGAAGTTAGTGAGCCCAGGGGGCACCACGCTATCTCTATACATCGTTGCCACCAGCTTCCATAAAGGCCCCAATAATTAGGAGAGGAGATTAAGTCTGTAACCTTATTAAAGAACCCTGTCACTAAAGGTACTATCGGTATATTTCGCAGCCGTCCCCAGTAAGGAATCAACGAACGGCACCTCGTCGAGCTGGAGGATTCGGTTGCAATTACAGGCATACTAGCTGACAAACTCGATATTACCCATATATTCATTTTGCCATCTTTCTACTAGATGCGCTACAGTCTGGAGCCGAGTGACCGCTCCGGTCGCAGGTTCGAATCCTGCCTCGGGAATGGATGTGTGTGATGAAGTTCTAGGCGACTGATGACCTCAGAAGTTAAGTCGCATAGTGCTGAGAGCCATTCGAGCCATTCTACTAGAAACTAAAACAAAACATTGTAACACCACAATAGGTGTCGTTACATGACTAAAAATGAGTGCAAAAACAAATCTCCATACTACCTGACGTATAATATTGTAAAATTTATGCAACTAATTAATCTCTGCTCCGACAACTGCATGCCTGTAAAAACAATATGGGTCGACACATTTCAGTCTTATGAGCACGTCTTGTGTCCTGATTTCCATTTTTTCACCCTTCCTGAAAGTGTGTGGTCGAGTGCGAATGAATTAAATGAAGTAGCAGACGGACCAGAGAAGTGATGGGTTTCCTAGTCTTCTACCAACTTAAACAGTGTCGGTGGAAGGCAGAGAGCAGGAACAGGAGGGCTTGGCCAAAGATGAGAAAAGCAAAAACATTTTCCGCAGCAGAGGTTGGTCATGGCCCTCCCCCACCAACTGGGGCGGTTCGGATAGGGCTCCGCGCGACGGTTACAGGGGGTTGTTCGTAAGACAGGTAAACGACCAGACGTTCCTTCGGAACGAAGGACAAAAAGGTATTTGAATGTGTTAATAATTTTTAATCTCAACAATTGCTTGTCCTAGCTATTTTGAATTACCATTTAGGCTCAAATGGCTCTGAGCACTATGGGACTTAACATCTGAGGTCATCAGTCCCCTAGACTTGGAACTACTGAAACTTAACAAACCTAAGGACATCACACACATCCATGCCCGAGGGAGGATTCGAACCTGCGTCTGTACCGGTCGCGCGGTTCCAGACTGAAACACCTAGAACCGCTTGGCCACAGCGGCCGGCTACCATTTAGGTTCTGGTTACAATTATGGTTCAGATAATCAGTGGTATAATAAGATGATTTCCGTTAGTCGCGACCAAGCGGTCCCTAGATTCAAATCGTAGCCGAAGCCTTAACAATTTCGTCTTGCCATATTATTTCATTTGTGGTAGACTTGTAAATTATGAGTACAATTGTATCGAGCGTACATTTGGCAAAGAATGATTCTAAGCGCTCCACGCAAAGGTAAGCAGCCACCCAAAATCCTGCTCGATGCCAACCACGAGGTACATACAGCACTTCTTACAAAAATGCTATCAACATTTTGTTCGGCATGTGGATTTCATGCATGCGAGTGTTTGTGTTTCGAAACTGAGCATTGACCACGTGCTCTCCAGATTTTCCTCACCCCACAGAACTCGCCAAATTAAGGAGAACATGAGGCCATAGGTCCGTTTATATAAATGTATCAAGAATGTTTTGTCTATCTATTAAATACGAAAGACTACTCTTATCATGCGAAATCTTAGTCAAAATAAATATTTCGTCATCTGAAGCTATTTCCGTGCTAGTTTAAATTATCCCTTTCCAAACGTCTGAAAACAGAGTAACATTTGTTTCATTGATGATGATGCTACTAAAATACGTGGGTCTTGGCACAAGTGCAGCTAACGGGACGTAGTTTTCTCTGACTGCCCCATAATAATTCATTGCGTTATCCGTTGCGACCTTTATAAACTTAATCTGTGAAGGGATTGTTGCCTAAAATTTAGATGGGCCTAAACCTCTTTTCAAACAACGGGCAAAGTTATGCAGAGAACCTCACGTTACGTTAAATTTGGTCGACTCTGTGCCAGGATTATTCCGCATTCCGGTAATCTTCTGCTAAGGTAGCCAGATCTTAGATGAGGATGTACTAGCTTAACTTTAATACACAAGCACTTACAACACATTATTAATAATAAACCATAAAAGATGCAATTTAATTCAAGATTTAGTCACTTAACGACTACGGAGTGTAACAGAGCCGTAATTTACATGGTGCTTCAAATGGTTCAAATGGCTCTGAGCACTACGGGACTTAACTGCTGTCATCAGTCCCCTAGAACTTGGAACTACTTAAACCTAACTAACCTAAGGACATCACACACATCCATGCCCGAGGCAGGATTCGAACCTGCGACCGTAGCGGTCACGCGGTTCCAAACTGTAGCGCCTAGAACCGCACGGCCACCCCGGCCGGCATGGTGCTTCAATCAATAGCCAAAACAAGTATTTAAAACAAAATTACAGGATCGGATTAATCAAAAGATTAAAAGGGAATCAGCGACCGCTCATACCAATTAGATTTGCCTGTGGCCGTATAGAAATTAATTTCGCAGCATAATCCACATTCAGAAATTTTTAGGGACAGAAGCTCCACTCAGACAATAATTTACTTTAACAAAACAACAACTCCAGAATCATTACGTGGAACATCATACGCTAAGTAATAATATAGTTGTCATTCCGAAACAAATTAAGTAAATGGCGACGGCATAAGCGAACAACTGAGATTAATGCACTAACAACAAACAATATAGTCATCAGCTGTTCCAGCTGCGAGACCGTTACTTCTGCGTTTCAATGTACATCTGCTGGCGGGCATCGTTACTAAAAATGGCTCTAAGCAATATGGGACTTAACTTCTGAGGTCATCAGTCCCCTAGACTTAGAACCATTTAAACCTAACTAACCTAAAGACATCACACACATCCATGCCCGAGGCAGGATTCGAACCTGTGACCGTAGCAGCAGCGCGGATCCGGGCCGAAGCGCCTAGAGCCGCTCGGGCACAGCGGCCGGCGCACCGCTACTAACAAGGGAATGGTCCAATAAGACATGTCGAAAACCTACCCTGAAATATTTACACAGGAAGATGACAACGAAACAAAGGCAGTGCCAAAATTTTAGCCGCTGAGAAGCACTGCAAGTATTTTGTAAACAATGTTGAAGTTACACATCTTTGCCGCGCGAAGGACACCTCGTAGCAGTGGTTTGTACAGCCACGCACGCCCGCCTTGCGAGCGACTCGGCGAATCACTCACGCTGCGCCACGTGGCGAAATTATCCGGAGTTCACAGACACCAATTTTAAGCACCTAAAGCCTAGTTTCAAATGGAGCGAATGGAAGCAAATATCAGCCAACGAGCACTTGCAGAAACTGCACTACCACTCACTTGTATGTGGGTAGAATCGTTTATACTAGAGGGAGCGGAAGAGTACGCGAGGTAGCGAACACTACCTATGAACGCTGTGCTATTAGTTTTTAGTTTTTGGAGCTAATATTCGGCATACAAGATACAACTCTATCTTGTTAGAGTCACAATGTGAAATTTTGATATTTGGTGAAGTTTATTTTGCATGGCGAGCGCACTGTCCTCGACGGAGTTGGCAAAACAGCGCAGGAAGGAAGAATTTCATGTATTTGCAATCACTATCAGATAATATTTAATAAAAAATGAAGGAATGCAGTATTTCAAATCAAATTAAGTCTCCCAATTTGTATGGAAGCGTGACGTGTGTGGAGGTCGTGCACTTTACATGGTATTGCATCTCCATCTCTCCATATTACTAGTCCAAAATTTTCCTTGTATGTGGGCTGCCATTTTTGCCTGGCTTCTCATTACCACTGAGGGAAAGTTTATAAACAGAACACTAATTACCGACGACGAGCATCACCTCGAAAGGTGGCACAGCTAGCGCTTCCACTACGCCTGTAAGGTCTAATGATCATATTCTTTTTTTTTTTTCTAAAACAAAAACATTCTAGTGGCAAAGCACAAGCTTCGTGATCCATTCAGAGGGCCCGGGATCAAATCCGGTTCAGACTACAACTTTTTCACTATGATTTTTAATTGAGCATTCACTTCTCATAGATGGAGTGGCCACGAAAGACGTGTTTTGGATTCCACGTTAAACTGCTGGTCTCCATTATCTGATTAGGTAACTGGGGAAAGTTAGGGACACCTAAGTAACTGCAGTGGCGTCCGGTTGATAGACCTACAAGAGGCCTACCGGGTACACCAGACAGAATTCTCTTTTGCTCCTGTTTGTTAGCTTGTTTTTTCCGGTGAAAACCTGGCTTAAACAATACATACATTTTTTTGCATAACGTCATATCGACAGTTCAGTTCTTGCACATGTAATTCTGATAAAAGTGGCAAGCAGAGAAAATAAAATCATGGCAGTGTTTGAAGCCACAGATGACATCCATCAATCAGAACTTTTAATTTGTTGAAATGAAATGTACCTCGCAATACTACATTTTATAGCAATTCCTGTAGGCCATTTCTTATAATAATGTTTAAATGTTGTACATTTGACTATCAGTGAAACAGTTCTTTATTTATTTGCTGTAGTCGTCACAAAAATGCGAAGCGTCTATTGAATTAGAGAAAGAAACATTTTCCTTGCACCAGGCACACCGGGCAAAGGAAAAATTGATGCAGTCAGGCACTTCGCAGTAACCACTAGTTTTATTTAGACAGAAATGGGATGGAGCCTCCATACTTGATCAAAATCGTAAAACGTGGCGAAGAAAACTGGTAATGAACAAACGACTGGAGCTTAAGAATGCTGTTCCGCTGATAAATCTGAAATGACAGAGACGTTTCGGAAATAATGTTGCCTGGTAATTTCCTGAAAAATGCTCTCCACTGTCGAAAAAATTCTTTATCGGGAGGTTGAATCGCACTAGTAGTTCCAGGTGGAAACTATTTTACTTCTAGATGTTTCGTCAATCTCGCGTCGTTATGTCCAGACCATGACTCCAACAAAAGCAATGAATTAATTTCTGCAGCTGGTAGGAATGCGTTTCGAACGAAAAGTTGAAAATTATTCTTTCCCATTTTTCCAGATTTTGATACGTTGATTACAAGATTTTTGCAACTAAACAGTCCATTTTTTATTTCTGGTCCTAATTTGCCTTCCAGTTGTTGAAGACGGATATACAGCTGCGGAAACAGTAAACCACTCATTACTGGCGTCATCGCATATGCATGTGTCATCGTATCCATTGACTGGGAAACCGACTCCGTCTTTTTTTCACCCAGAAATGATAAAGTTCGGTGTGCACGCAGTTCTTTCGTGAAACCTGACTGATCAGCGTTATAACCAGTAGTAGCGGGGATAACAGCAAGTTTCATCTTTACGTCAGCTATGAATTCCTCTATAGCATTGTCTCACTGGCAAATGCTCCACACGCTTACGTGACGCAAAACTTGGTAATTTTGAGACTTCCTATTCAGTACGATTTCTTGAACGTGCGCACCCAGGTGGACGAAGCCTGGAAATTAGCAATGTTCATGTCAGATGCAGTTCGGAGGGTCCAGTCTCGTAGGTCTATATCGGTAACGGTGCACAGCCTCTCACGGACAGTGCTAAATAATTAGAAGAGTTTTTTCATTCAGATGGTTTCGGGTTTCCGCTTGCCGCATATTTCTTAATTCATTTAATCCATTCTTTCATTTGTACAGTTCACGCTTCGATTTTACGAAATGAAAACGCCTTTGTACACTACGTAACTTCAAGCGTTTTTTTTCCTCCTTCCTTTAACCAATGTTTCACTGTCTTCGCCGAAGGCTCTTGCAGTACTTTTCTTGTCTTGGAAGGTAATCTTCTTCAGAACTGATACTGGCACAACTGACGTCGTTCGAATGAATGCCAAGGAAGTCAGCTAAAAAATAACACAAATGTACGTGCTCAAAAGAAGCATGTGATTTCGGCTGGGAACCACGTTCTTCAAATTTCATCATTGCTAAACTGAGAACCTTAGTAGGATTCCACTTGTAACAACGACTCCGTACTATTGTACGAGGGCAGTTCAATAACTAATGCAACACTTTTTTTTTCTCGGCCAATTTTGGTTGAAAAAACCGGAAATTTCTTGTGGAATATTTTCAAACATTCCCGCTTCGTCTCGTGTAGTTTCATTGACTTCCGACAGGTGGCAGCGCTGTACGGAGCTGTTAAAATGGCGTCTGTAACGGATGTGCGTTGCAAACAACGGGCAGTGATCGAGTTTCTTTTGGCGGAAAACCAGGGCATCTCAGATATTCATAGGCGCTTGCAGAATGTCTACTGTGATCTGGCAGTGGACAAAAGCACGGTGAGTCGTTGGGCAAAGCGTGTGTCATCATCGCCGCAAGGTCAAGCAAGACTGTCTGATCTCCCGCGTGCGGGCCGGCCGTGCACAGCTGTGACTCCTGCAATGGCGGAGCGTGCGAACACACTCGTTCGAGATGATCGACGGATCACCATCAAACAACTCAGTGCTCAACTTGACATCTCTGTTGGTAGTGCTGTCACAATTGTTCACCAGTTGGGATATTCAAAGGTTTGTTCCCGCTGGGTCCCTCGTTGTCTAACCGAACACCATAAAGAGCAAAGGAGAACCATCTGTGCGGAATTGCTTGCTCGTCATGTGGCTGAGGGTGACAATTTCTTGTCAAAGATTGTTACAGGCGATGAAACATGGGTTCATCACTTCGAACGCGAAACAAAACGGCAATCAATGGAGTGGCGCCACACCCACTCCCCTACCAAGAAAAAGCCATACCCTCAGGCGGTAAAGTCATGGTTACAGTCTTCTGGGACGCTGAAAGGGTTATTCTGTTCGATGTCCTTCCCCATGGTCAAACGATCAACTCTGAAGTGTATTGTGCTACTCTTCAGAAATTGAAGAAACGACTTCAGCGTGTTCGTAGGCACAAAAATCTGAACGAACTTCTCCTTCTTCATGACAACGCAAGACCTCACACAAGCCTTCGCACCCGAGAGGAGCTCACAAAACTTCAGTGGACTGTTCTTCCTCATGCACCCTACAGCCCCGATCTCGCACCGTCGGATTTCCATATGTTTGGCCCAATGAAGGACGCAATCCGTGGGAGGCACTACGCGGATGATGAAGAAGTTATTGATGCAGTACGACGTTGGCTCCGACATCGACCAGTGGAATGGTACCGTGCAGGCATACAGGCCCTCATTTCAAGGTGGCGTAAGGCCGTAGCATTGAATGGAGATTACGTTGAAAAATAGTGTTGTGTAGCTAAAAGATTGGGGAATAACCTGGTGTATTTCAATGCTGAATAAAACAACCCCTGTTTCAGAAAAAAAATGTGTTGCATTACTTATTGAACTGCCCTCGTACATATAGGTAATTCTTTTCATCTGGTTTTACGATAAACTTGTGTAATTGATGTTCTGATTTCATTTCTTTTTGTTTCATGCCATTATGTTAAGAAAACTGTAAATTAGTTTCAATGTGAATATTAATATTTATGTCAAATGTCAAGTAATATAGTAATAGAATTGAAATGTAATAAATGTTGAAACTGTTGTAGGATGTTTAAAATTGTAACTGTGCGTCTCGTCCATACGTAGGCAATGTGTTAGGATATTTAAAATGCAAAACCTCGGATGAATACCCGGTCTGTCAGGGAGCGGTAAAAGGTGGATGGCAGGCGAGCGCGGGAAAATGCACGCGGACACTGCTCGGCACAAGGGGCACAGTAGTAGTTGGAGTTTAGCACTGGTTTGGACAACACCTTCTGGAGCGAGGAGGCTCTCCTGGAAGACATAACTTCACTGAGCCTCGGGTACGCCGTTCCAACGCCCACACAGGATGGCAAAATTGCATAGGCACTAAATGGAAAAGTATTGCGACGCTAAGAAGAATTAAAGTGCCGGTACGTCAAGAGCCATAGCTGTGGTTGTATGTGTGCTCTGTGCCTCGCCTTCTTGCCGCCCGTCAACCGCCGCATCGATACCAGCAGGTTGAAACTTTTAGTACTGTATTCGTATGGATCAGAGAGTGAACTGTGTTTGTTTGGTGCAATAATAACCTATATTTTACCAGAACTTTTCCATCATTCAATTATCCTCACAACTAACATAGACAGGGTCCTTTCCAAACGTTGCGCAATGCGAAATGAAAATTAAAAATTGTGTTAATAATAATTATTTGCAGAGCTAGCTATATTAGAATGGTGCTTAAAAAAATGTTTTGTTAATGAACCAGTAAATGAATAGCGAAGGTCTAACGAAGTCGAAAGATAACTTTAGTATTGATGTAGTAATGCAGTTTATTATTTCGAGACAGATTTAAAGGCATTTAAATGAGCAGGAAACAAGATGAAAAGAGTAGTAACTTATATACTGGAAATCTTGAATGAATAATAAATTCAGTAATCATTTTTTTTTTAAATACAGCGATCACAACAGTTTCAGGGCACCCTCTTCATTCATTTGAATTCTGAAGTGTTGTAAATTGGTTTGACCAGCAAAAGTTAAAGTCAATATAAAAGTCAAAATTTGTCAGTTTATCTTTATCAAAATTGACATTCTGTGTGTGGCATGAAAGTACAATTTCTAGGGTAAGCTATACCCGATTTTAATCAGATTAATAGACAGTATAAAGTTTTGTAGTAAACATTATAGTGTAGTATTATGTATTCATGATTTTCCATATCAGTACAGAACGTGAAACTATCAGTTCAACAGCTTTTCTGGTTCTAAAATTCTACTATATTACGCCGTGTTACAACTTGTTGTTTTGCATGAATACATACCAACTTGTACAAGGAAGAAACTCAGTTAATGCCTAATTTGGCTGGCGACCGTATTATTGCCACATTGGTAGCATCTTCTGGTTTGCTTTTGATCCATCCTGACGTGTGATTGCATTTCGAACTTACTTGACGTATCACTGTTATTACAGAGTGGATATAAGTCTGATTTGCCAGCATTCAGGTACACGCGGTCGATGTCTATGCGAAAATCCTTTCTCATAAGGTGAATCCCGCTCATTTACCATAGCACAGGCTTTAACGAGCACTGTGTCAGGGATTACACACTTACTGCGAAACTAGAAGAAAAGGAAAAGGCACTATCAGCTAGGTATGCCTTAGGAAAGCACAATAAATATTAATTCAGTTTCATCTGTATTTTCAATACTTATCAATACTGCAAAAATCAACTGATAATTTGTAATAGCTGTTACTTGAGTGGCTAATTCGAGAGAATAGTAACAGTGTACTGTAGAGTCAGAGAAACTAGCGATAACCTGAAACGTCCTTTACAAATTACGATCCGGTTTTGTCGTGTTTCCTGTATACAAACGTACCACCAATCCCGGCTGTGTGTGTGCCCAGTTGCGCATGCGCAGTTGCTACAGCACCAGTAGACGTGTATGAGGGTCGTTCAATAAGTAATGCCTCACATTTTTTAAAAAAAGTCATTAATATACATAGATAAACGTACCTGTTGGTGATTCACATTTGATGTTTGCTGTATGCGCCGGTGAAGTTTCGAACCGTTCTAACAGATAGCAGAGCCATAGCACAGCGTAAAAATGGCATCTACATACGACTCACGTTACAAGCAACGTGCTGTTATCGAATTCGTATGTGCAGAAAAAGAAACCGCTGTGAACATCCATGAACGTTTGTGTGCAGTCTATGGCAACCCTGCAGTTGATAGGAGTACAGCTGCGCGATGGGTAAAGAAAGTTACAGCCTCAGAAAATGCATAATCACCCACGCTCGGGACGTCCTGTCTCAGCCACTGCTCCAAACATGCAGAATCGTGCGGATGCCATTATTCATGCCGGCCGACTCATCACAACTAGACAATTGGCTCTACAGTCGTCTTTCAGCATTGGAAGTGCGCCTGAAACGATCGAGACTCTCGGATATTCAATTAGGTGCTCACGATGGGTTCTCCGAATTCTCACAATGTACCACAAGATTCAAAGTAAGACCATTTCATCTGAATTGTTGGAACGTTTTGAGACAGACGGAGAGGCATTTCCGTCACGGATCGTTACGGGGGACGAAATCTGGGTGCACCACTTTGCGCTGGAAACGAAAAGGCAGTTCAAATGGCTCTGTGCACTATGGGACTCAACTGCTGAGGTCATTAGTCCCCTAGAACTTAGAACTAGTTAAACCTAACTAACCTAAGGACATCACAAACATCCATGCCCGAGGCAGGATTCGAACCTGCGACCGTAGCGGTCTTGCGGTTCCAGACTGCAGCGCCTTTAACCGCACGGCCACTTCGGCCGGCGAAAAGGCAGTCAATGGAGTGGCATCACCCTCATTCACCACAAAAGGAGAAATTCAAGACAACATCCTCTTCCGGAAAAGTCAGGGTGACAGTCTTCTGGAATTGTGATGGCGTCATTCTCGTGGACGTGATGCCAAGAGGGTCAACCATCAATTCAGAGGTATACGTTGAAACACGTATGTATTCAGTAGCAGCGATGGCGAGGCATGACAGAATCTCTGACCAGAGAGTTATTTATCGTTGCTAGTCTGCGCTTGACCGCGCGTGAGTGCAGTAGTTGTACGTAGCGAGTCGCGAGAGCATGTAGTTAGCAGTTGCGAGTTAGCTGTTGCGAGACTGTTGTACGTAGCGAGTCGCGAGAGAGCATGTAGTTAGCAGGTGCATATAGGGAGTCAGTAGTTGCAGTTGCGAGTTAGCAGTTGCGAGTCGGAGTTGTGTGTGAGGAGTCGGCGGGCGTCGACATGGGTCTCTGGTCAAGGTTCGGGACGAGGTATATTGTTAAATAAGGTAATGAAGCAGCATTGTGCACATCTGATAATGTAATGTATGTTAATTGTAATTAATTTGTTCAAGAAAAGCCCCAATAATAATTTTGTTTCTCAAAGCAATCTTTTAAGAAAAGAATCATTACAATTGAAACAATATTTCCTATGCTTTCCCTCCCAGAATCAATTTATCAGATTAATTATTGCACAGGGCCTAAGGACAGCGCAGCTGCCCTTACAAAATTTATCAGGTTCACCTTAACGTTAATTTTGTGGGGACTTAACATTTTTGCACATTTTTATTATCATTGAGTTTTATTACTGTGGGAAGCTAACATTTGGCTCTATTTGCATTTTTATTCAATTCATATGATTTAAAAATAATTACGGGGAGGTTACACTTAGCACGATGTCCCATTTACATTTAATTAATTATTTTCTTTCATTTTTGCGGGAAGGTTACACTTGGCTCTATTCGCATTAACATTTAATGATTGTCGTTTATACAATACTTAGTGGGGAGGTTATACTTTGGCTCTATTCTCATTAACATTGAAATATTTTCGTTTATTATTTTTGTGGGGAGGTTACACTTGGCGACATCCGGTCCAGGATCGTATTTCTTTGAGAATCTTCTGAAAAGTAGCCAGATATCTGCTCTTATTTACTAAAATATAATTAGCATTTGGCGCAACACTTTTACTAATTTCATGACTTTCTTTCCTCAGATCATCGGCAATTCGTTGCTCTGTTGTATTTTGTTTGTTGCTTTTTGCATTGTGCTTATTTCACTTGTGAATAATTGTGACTATTGTAAAAATGCCGCGAAAGACTGTGAGTAGTGCATCGCGAAGTATAATGAATGAAATTACCGATTTAAACAACTTCACCGATAGTACTTGTGGCACGCAGTGTAATGATGACAATCCTGCGTTCACTGACAATCAGTGCGTTCCAACCACCAATAATGAAGTAGATCTTAATGATGAACAAGCGAACTTAATTGTGTCCTCTGTTAATTTGACGACAATTGATGACGCGGGGAGCTCTATTGTAATGAGCGCTGCCCAGCTTAACACACCCGGTTTGGAAAATTCAACTAACGTACAGACAAATTTTTCTAATGAAAATGGACAGTGTACTGACAGTACGACGAATTCATTTAATTCCGAAATAGTGACCAATGGTACACATCCGATAAGTAAACCTTCTTGTAAATCTCAGAATAACCAAATGGTTACAGAAAGCGAGACAATTCCAGATCCACCATTAAACAGCACAGAGAATAGAAATGCTAATTTTGGCTTGGATCAAACGACGGCATTATTGTTACAAATTCTTGAATAGAACAAACACCTTAATGAAAAACTAGACAACAATGATGAAAATTTCAAACAACTTAGTGAGCAGAACAAACAGTTCAATGAGAAATTAGACAACAATTCCAGACAGTTAAATGAAAAATTAGACAACAATTCCAGACAGATAAATGAAAAATTAGACAACATTTCCAGGCAGCTTAGTGAACAGATTGGAGCCGTTGCCGCACAGTGTCATGATACTAAGGAACAGTTACACGAGGAAATTGAGGCTTGTTCAAAGAAAAGTAGCGAAGAAATTAGATTTGTTGCTCAAGAATTAAGGGATAAGCTAACAGCTGCAACAGAATCACTCAGAGACGAAATTAGTACAGTCGGTAAACAATCATCTGAAAAAGCTACACAATTAAGCGACGAGTTTAAATTAATAACAGCAGAACTTTCGCGCACAATGGACGTAAAGATAGACGCGAAATTCGAACAACAGAATACTCAAATTGACGAGCGCTTTAATCACCACATACAAAACAGTGATACGCGTTTCCGCAAATTTATACAGGATCAAAATAAAGTAAAACGTCAAGTAATCGAAACAATCACAGCACAGAGACAAGAAGACAAACGTAAAATGATTGCAAAGGCAAAAACATACGTAGACAACAATATTGCTACAGTGTCCGACAAAATTAATACCATCGAACAGTTGAACGCCGAATTACGTGATGAAATTTCTGATCTTAAATCAAAAACAGATACACACACAGCAGATATTCAGACAGTGACAGACAGATTCGAACAATTAGAACTAACACAGGATTCCGATGTCGTGAAAGCTGACGTTAAAAAATTGAACGAAACCACATGTAAATTACAAAAACAGATTAATGCTTCTGACAGTAAAAACGACGATCAGACAAAAGTACTGACTGAAAAATATGATGAATTGGCCAGTCGTATTGATGTTATCGAAAGTAATAATGGCAACAAATCAGACGATACTGCACCAATTTCATTTAATCAAACACCGGAATTTCAAAATCTACAACAGACAATCAATGAGATCGATACATCTAATAATACCATATGTAGAAAGTTGTCAATTTTACAGCAAGAAGTAACAGAGATGAAAAATATTTCAGTTAATAACACATCACAGCAGACACCACTTTGCGAACATTTGTCAGACTCACGCAGCGCGTATAATTTGGGTAATCTACAGAGAGTACGGGACTTAGATTCCGAACAGACACAAACAAATAGATTCTCTTACAATCATGAACCTGTTCCATCATACAGAGACGATAATTTTGATTACAAACATTTTCTGTCAGTGAGAAAATTTAAAGTGTTTAAAAATGACAGAACACAGTTTCACCCACTGGATTGGATTCAACAATTTAGCTTTGTTTTTCCACCGACTTGGCCTGTAACACATAAACTTGAATTTATTTGCAGTTTTTTAGAAGGTGAACCGGCAACTCGTATGAGACCGATCGCGAGACAGTGTTACTCGGTAGAGGAATTTCAGAATGCTTTTCTGTCAGCGTATTGGTCGAAGACGACACAGCGCGGAATTAGAGATCAATTAATTAGTTTACCAAATTATGAGAACTCCAATTTTTCCACTGTCACGCAATTTTTTGAGCACATGGTCCAACAAAACCAGTACTTAAGTGAACCTTATAGTGAATCTACACTTATTCAACTATGTATCTCTAAATTACCACAGTCATTAAGAGTGTCACTTCTAACAGGTCAGCAAAAAGAAAATATTTCGGCATTCAGAGATCTGTTACAGCTTTTGGAAGTACAGCAATCGGACTATTCCTTTGTAAACAAAAATTTTTCAAATAATAACCAAGGCCAACAAACTTACAGTAATTACGGTCAACCACACAATTTCAATACTAAAGGTAATAGACGCTTTAGGAACGACAACCACCAAAACTTTAATAACAGACAAAATTCTAATTATCAATATCGTCAAAATTTTCAGCAACAGGAACCACATTTTAGTAACAATAGAGGTTTTTCACAACAACAGCAATAAAACCAGCTGGTTAGCATACCTAACCAACAATGTAATGCACAAGGTCAACCTAACTTTAAAGTTTCGCCGCGTGGACGTATAGTCCCTGGTACAACAAATAGTAACGCACCGCAGCAAAGGAACAACTACGTACAGAAAACAAAGTATTTCAATTCCTATCGCAATGCACCGTACAGAAATGACTATCACGACAGACGTAAAAATAATGAGCAAAATTTTCAGCGTACATATAATAACAGTCGGTCTTACCAACAGCAAAATCATCCGCAAGAACATATTCTCATGAATGAACCTGACAGTAGGAATCATCCAGAGCGTAATACGTCTGGAAGAAATAACAGAACAGTTCAAATAGTCGAAATGCCACAGAATTCTCCTGACAATAACTACACGTCAGATAGAATCTGACTAGATACTGTACAGGTCGCATCTTCCAGTAATACAAGCACTACTTTTGACATGCAGAATGTTGTTCACGAAAATGTTATTAGTTTCGACGACACCCGAGACACTCTTTTACAGGAAAGACCAGTTGTTCAAAAAACCATTTCACATCCTGTCATCGAAATTAAAATTGGTTCATCGAAATTTTCAGCAGTAATCGATTCCGGATCACCTATGTCAGTTATAAATGAAACTTTCAACGAGTGTAATAAAGAGAATACCTATCCTACATTACCATTAGGCAAAACGAAAGTAAAAGGAGCAGAATCGAGTAAAGGAGTAGATGTTAAATTACAGACGCATTTATCATTTTGTATTGCAGGTCACACATTTCACCCAA
This sequence comes from Schistocerca americana, assembly GCF_021461395.2. Taxonomy (NCBI): domain Eukaryota; kingdom Metazoa; phylum Arthropoda; class Insecta; order Orthoptera; family Acrididae; genus Schistocerca; species Schistocerca americana. The sequence goes on along the minus strand of NC_060126.1, from coordinate 500,629,786 downwards.
ATTTTTGGATTGTTCCTTTATTGACAACAGACGTTATTTTAGGTAAGAATTTTCTGGTACAACACGACGCAGTTATCGATTTTCAGAATTCCTATTTAATGTTGAAGGATGAAAATGTATAATTGGCTTTAGAATTTCAGCACTCTTTATCTGCGGAAGAACAAACAATTAATCGTACAGAGGTCATTTCTGTATCACGTAACATAGACTGTAATCCCACATTGTTCACAGATACGTACGTACACAACTATAATACTCCAGACGAAGCCGACTATGACGTTATACAGATGATTTCTGATAAAGTTAAACAAAGCAGTGCAAATACAGACGACGAACGCACGCAATTACACAAAATTCTTTTACAGCAAGCTCCAGTTTTTGACAATGTTCCTGGTACTACGTCCAGTTTTATGTATGAATTTCAAGTCAAACAGCACGACACATTTAAAGCCAAGCATTATCCCATTCCGTATATTCATAGAGAACAGGTTAAAAAAGAATTGCAGGATATGCTTGACCAAGGAATTATTGAACCAGCAGTTAGTCCGTCCATAAACCCGCTACATATTGTTAAGAAAAAAGATGGCTCACTTCGCCTCGTACTTGATTCACGTCACATCAATGACATTATTATTAATGAAAACGATCGACCACGGACACTAGAAGAACTTCTACAGAAATTTCACGGTACAGCTATTTATTCTACATTAGATTTAAAGTCGGGGTTTTGGCAAATTCAGCTTCATCCGAATTGCAGAAAGTATACAGCTTTTCTCTGTTTTGGCGAGTGTTATCAATTTCGAAAATTACCGTTCGGCTTAACAATTTCTTCTGCTGCTTTTATTCGCGGTTTGAACACAATACTTCCGACAGAACTTAAAGACAGAATTACAACGTACGTAGACGACATTCTTATTGCAGAAGCTAACTGGTCTGAACACAATCTGATTCTAGAACAACTGTTGCAAACTTTTCATGCACAAGGACTCACAGTTAATCTCAGTAAATCGCACTTTGGCAAAACTTCTATAAAATTTCTTGGACACGTAATTTCAGCAGAAGGCATTGCGCCTGATCCGGAAAAACTTCAAGCTCTACGTGACATTACTGTTCCTACAACGAAAAAACAACTACGCAGCTTTTTGGGATTAATTAACCTTTTTCGTAAATTTATTCATCACTCTGCTTTACACTCACCTAGATTATGCCAATTGACAGGTAAAAACACTATTTGGTCCTGGGATAAGCAAGCACATTCTGAATTTATGAACTTGATACACGCCTTGTTGAATGCACCACCTTTATCGCCCCAGATCTTACTAGAAATTCTTCCATTGCCACCGACAGTTCTAACACCGCTTTAGGCGTACATATTTTTCAGGAAATTGAAGAAGATGGCTCAACAGTAATTAAAAACATCGCATTTGCAAGTCGCATTCTGTCACCTGCTGAACTGGAAACATTATGTGTTGTTTGGGCTTTTACGAGGTTCAGGCATTTTCTTTATGGAAGACATACCACTGTTTACACAGACCACAGAGCGATACAATTTTTACTTTCAGCTAAATTCACACACGACAGGTTAAGCAGATGGAAACTTTATTTACAAGAATTTAATTTTACGATTGTTCACATTCCCGGCACACAAAATGTTATAGCAGACGCACTATCGCGTTCTCTGAGCAACAATCAGCAAGACGTAGCAACCAACTTCTGCAAAGCAAATTTCAGTGTCATGTACATTCAACAAGTAGCATTTGAAAATTTTATTTCGTCGTCATTACAGGACATAGCACAAGAGCAGAATAAAGACAACGTGTGGAAAGAAATTAAACACATTTGGCAAGATAAGAATAATGTTACGATTAGAAACCATTACACTGTACGCAATGACATTCTGTTTCGCCGCTCTCATCCTGACAGCAACAATTGGTTATTATGCATTCCTGACGAACTGGTTAACAAATTAATATGGTATATTCATTTAAGTTACGCACATTACGGAGCCAGAAAATGTTTTCTTATACTGAGACAGAACTGTTATTTTACCAACATGGAGAAACGTATACGACGAGTTTTAGCGTCATGTAAAATTTGCCAGAAACCTAAGTCAGACACAACTTTACATATTCCTCCATTATATCCCATTGTACCTGTTAAATTAAGACATATTGCCGCTGTAGACATTTTTGGTCCGATTCCCAGAACTAATAGAGGTTTTTGCTACATCTTTGTCGCTGTTGAACTCACTTCAAAATTTATTACTTTCACTCCGTTACGCAAAGCTACTGCTAAAACCGTTTCGAAAGCATTTGTAAAGCATTTTCTATTTCATGTAGGGCATGTGTTGAAAGTAATTTCTGACAATGGATCACAATTTCGTTCTGCTATATGGACACGCATGTTACGAGCTAGAAACATTTCTCCGATCTATATATCCAGGTACCATGCTTCTTCGAACCCTTGTGAACGATTAATGAAAGAAATTGGTAAACTGTGTAGGATATACTGCCACAAAAGACATATTGATTGGGACACACACATATTCTCATTCCAAGATGTAATTAATTCCATTCCAAATGAATCCACTATGCTATCTCCGTCTGTTATACTGAAAAATGTTGAACCACCTAACAAAATTACAGAATTAGTAAATTGTCCTACATCTCGTCGATTACGACACCACGAAATAATCGACATTGCGCTGAACAACATCAAACGTGCCGCAGAGCGCCGGAGAAGACAGCAAAAACAGGTTTGTATACGCCGTGACTTTCACATTGGACAGAAGATATTAGTACGTACACACTATTTATCCAGCAGAATAAAAGGTAAGTGCAGTAAATTTGAACTTCTATACGCAGGTCCATATCGGATTCGCAGCATTCCTCACCCCAATGTTGTACACGTCGAAACTCTGAGAACCAGAAAAAGTAAAGGCAACCACCATGTCTCCAATATTAAACCCTTTATTGAATGAAGACACTTTATGATTTAACATGCTATGATGCAATTTACTAATTTTTATGATCACTTATGCAATTATATTCACATGACTAATTACTGATGATAATCATATTTTTTTTTGGCAAGTGCCCGGCAAGGTAAGGTTAGCAGGTCGCTCTTCTTGTCGTTACATATCAGACTGTGCACATTTTTTCCAGAGAAACTTACGTATCTTATGAATAATTATGCAATGTTATCTAGTGACATATTAATTTTTATTAAATTTTCTCTCCATTAAAGTCTTTAATTCTCGCCTCTATTAACTACACAACATACAAGCTGAACACAACGAACGTCACATTTTTGTCTTTCTTATGATTGTTTCATGTTTTGTTTGTATGCACTATGAAATTGTTAAGATATAGCAAACACCAGTTGACTTTGACATTTTGCCTTATGATATCTCAACATCGTGACTACTTTACTGTTACATTGTGATACACTGAGTACATTTTTTGCCTTTGAACACTATATAAGTTTTTCACACATTACGTTTTCTGTCATGTTATGCTGTATGCTTAATTATGCTACCATAAACCAGTCATTATTTAATGAGTATATGATTTAAATGCAAGAAATTAATCTCTGTTCAACAATTTCAGAAAGAAATGATGCGTGAAAGAAATAAATTAAACAGAAATGGGAATTTCACCTTCGGAATAATCGAAAGAAGATGCAAACCTCGTGAGGAAGAGTAAATGGATCAGGATTAACAAGAATATACTATACACATCGCAGAATAGCAGTCTTAACTAATTTTTTCTTTCAGAATACAAGGCGATTGATGCAGGCTGTCAGACAGAACTAAACATCTTAGTTTTAGTGATGAAATATGCTAGAGATAAGGAATAGTTATGTAATGAGTAATGAAATGAGGTTTTTTTTTGCAAATGATAATGAATGCTGATGAATAATGATGAAGAATATGCTACTATGGATAATGAAGTTTTTCTTTACAGGTGATGATAATAATGCAGTTATGATAATGAAGTGATGGATAATGAAGTTTTTTCTTTACAGATGAGGATATTGTTGAAGTTATGTATTTATGCTATGTAGTTATTTAAGTATTTGTTGCAGTTTGCTTTGACAGCAGGTGTTATATTGCATAGTATAATGACGGAAGGTTTTGGAAAGGACAGCTATGGAACACATTTTTATACACATTTCACTACCTGTTAATTCGAAGTTCACTACTTTTCAGCATAAAATGCATTTCTTCTTTCAGCTTAATAATCCATTTTTATATATTTTTGCAGGAGAAATTATTTATGAAATTAGCTATAAGCAGTTGTTCATTAAATCTATGTCATTTATGAATGTGATTACATATACTCTACTTGTTTCATAATCTTGCTACAGCTGACTCATGACGAATGACATTACACATTTTCATTTACACCAATAACCCAGAAGCCAATTTTTCTCTCTTGCTTTCCCATATAATTACCCAAAGCAATGCATTGCTAACAAAAAAATGTATTACCAGTCCCAAATAATGATACCAGTTTAAGAGAGTTCTGAGTAATGCTGATCAGCTATGAATAATACATCACTTGAATAATGATTGGTACTGATTACGGTATTGACATTACCAATGATTAATTAATAATGCTTTGTAACTAGGAAATGTATGCTACTAATTATGCTTTGTAACAGGGAAATGAATGCTACTAATTATGCTTTGTAACTGGGAAAAGAATGCTACTGATTACTGTATTGAGATGATTATTGTATTTAAATGACCGATGATTAATAATGCTTTGTCACTAGGAAATGAATGCTACTAATAATGCTTTGTAACAAGGAAATGAATACTACTAATTATGCTTTGTAACTGGGAAAAGAATGCTACTGATTACTGTATTGAGATGATTACTGTATTTAAATGACCAATGGTTAATAATGCTTTGTAACTGGGAAATGAATGCTACTAATTATGCTTTGTAACAAGGAAATGAATGCTACTGATTATGCTTTGTAACTGGGAAATGAACGCTACTGATTACGGTATTGAAATGACCAATGACAATGTTGTCTGTAAATCAATTAATGAACATTCTTCTGTAATACTACATACATGGTACAGGAATGTTCAATAACTGGGCTATGAATGCCGCAAACTACTACTGTAATTCCCAATGAAGACTAGTATGTGACTTAATGTCCTTCACTTTCTGACCTAACTACCGTGAATTACTGTAATATCCATTTGTCCTGTATATCCTCTTGATCATGGAGCACTATATTTGATTTTTGCACTAATTCTACGTTGGTGGGCCTTGTAAGAGCGTGGTGTTGACACGACATGCTGTCCACCACCGTGAGCGATGGAGACGTTATTATGGTCCCACTGTTTGGTGTACCTGATGTACTGCCAAAATGATAACATGGAATATTCTTACGACATTTCAGTGTCTTGGGTACGCTGATAAATACTTCTGGGAAAAGAACTTCAGATTGTCTCACTTGGTGTTGTACTTCTGTGGAAAGATATGGACTTTCAGTGCAGCTGCGTGCAACCTAAAGTGCTACAACCATGATGCAATCCTTCCCTTTCCTATCCTAATTCTTGTAACATAGTGAAAATCATTTTTTTTTGCTAACATCATTTATATTCATGGCCTATACATTTTTTTCGATTTGCTGAACTACAGTGCGTGTGCACTTTTGTCTTTTTCTAACATGATTTTTACTTATTGCATATACATTTTGTGATTTGATGATATGTTCTGAATTTCAGTGCGTGTGCACTTTTGTCATTTTCTAACATGATTACTACTCGTTGTATGTACATTTTGATTTGCTCATATATTCTGCACTTATGTCACTTGTCAACATGATTTTTTGCCATTATGTTTATTTGTTGTGAAAATGCTAAAGAGTTTTTCAGTGCGTGTGCACTTATGTCATTTGTTTTGTACTCATTGTATATATATATTTTGTACTCGGTGCATGTGCACCATATTTACTTCATGTTCTATATCTGTATATTCTCTGTTTGTAAAGTTAATTAATTATGAAAAAATTTGTTGCTCATGGCAAGTCCAAATGACTCACCATCGCTGCCAAATTTTTGCCCCCCCCCCCCCCCCCAGTGGAGGGTTATGAAACACGTATGTATTCAGTAGCAGCGATGGCGAGGCATGACAGAATCTCTGACCAGAGAGTGTTATTTATCGTTGCTAGTCTGCGCTTGACCGCGCGTGAGTGCAGTAGTTGTACGTAGCGAGTCGCGAGAGCATGTAGTTAACAGTTGCATACAGGGAGTCAGTAGTTGCAGTTACGCGAGTTAGCAGTTGTGAGTCGGAGTTGTGTGTGAGGAGTCGGCGGGCGTCGACATGGGTCTCTGGTCAAGGTTCGGGACGAGGTATATTGTTAAATAAGGTAATGAAGCAGCATTGCGCACATCTGATAATGTAATGTATGTTAATTGTAATTAATTTGTTCAAGAAATGCCCCAATAATAATTTTGTTTTTCAAAGCAATCTTTTAAGAAAAGAATCATTACAATTGAAACAATATTTCCTATGCTTTTCCTCCCAGAATCAATTTATCAGATAAATTATTGCACAGGGCCTAAGGTCAGCGCAGCTGCCCTTATAAAATTTATCAGGTTCACCTTAACGTTAATTTTGTGGGGACTTAACATTTTTGCACATTTTTATTATCATTGAGTTTTATTACTGTGGGAAGCTAACATTTGGCTCTATTTGCATTTTTATTCAATTCATATGATTTAAAAATAATTACGGGGAGGTTACACTTAGCACGATGTCCCATTTACATTTAATTAATTATTTTCTTTCATTTTTGCGGGAAGGTTACACTTGGCTTTATTCGCATTAACATTTAATGATTGTCGTTTATACAAAACTTAGCGGGGAGAATATACTTTGGCTATATTCTCATTAACATTGAAATATTTTCATTTATTATTTTTGTGGGGAGATTACAACGTGAAGACTGAAGAACCGTTTCCGACGTGTTCGATTGGACAACAAGCCAGCAGAAGTCTTGCTCCAACACGATAATGCACGCCCACACGCGTCTGAGAACCTGGGAACACATCGCGAAATTGGGTTGGACATCACTTCCTCATCCACCCTACAGTCCAGACCTGATACCCTCGCACTTCTATCTCTTTGGACCGCTTAAGGATCCCCCACGGGGAAGATGAGGAGAGTGTCAGTCATGCAGTTGAAACGTGGCTACGCCTACAGGCCAAGAGCTATTACCAGCAGGGAATACATGCTCTTCCACAACTTTGGCGTACGGCCATACATGATGGAGACTACGTAGAAAAATAGAAGGTGGACATGTTGATATACATTGTCACCAAATTCTGACTCTCAACAGTAAATATCTTCCGATAAAACAAATGTTGGGCATTACTTATTGAACGACTCTTGAACATTTCTACTGCCTCCTGTCGTGCTACGAATTTGGCAATTTTCAACTAATTTTTTAATACTTGCAGTGCCTCTTAGCAGCTAAATTCTTGACAGTGCATTTCTTTCGTAGTCTTCTTCCTGTGTAAAAAATTTCAGTGTTGGTTTCGACATGTTTTATTGGACCATTCCATTTTAAGTTATTTGAAATAACGGTCAGCTATCCACTACTAACACCGACGCTTATGACGAGGACACAACAGGCTAATAACAGCTGGAGGAGTTTAACACGCTCAGCGCTTTAGCTCAGAAAAACGTACCGTAAAACTCAGTACAAAATCCATATATAAGCAGACAGAAGTACTGCTCCTCTTCCAGGAGTTTCAATTGCACAATTCACGCACTACCACCTGCCAGTCGTTTCCCATTCCGTCCATACTAATAGCGCCAAACCAACGCCAATCTAACAGGGTTTGCCGTCAAACAGCAATATTGTAGCTCGCGCTGCACACACCGCCTTCCACGCCACCGTCACACAAACATGGAGCGCCCAGCAAACTTCATTGCTTCTTCACTTCCCCCTCAATCCGCACCGCCACTGACGGCTTCTTCTGCGTACCCTGCACGACCATTCGTTGGTAGTGCCGTTGCATGACTTTCAAATTATAAAACTGCCGTAAAAGAGTCCTGGACAACTTCTGTACGTCGGGCGCAGCTGATTCGGTATCTGCAACGGGATTTTGTAAGCGTCTCTGTGGAAACACCTCTTCATAGCTCTGTGAACGGTTTTTCGCCACAGCCGTTTGCGCTTCGCAGTTCAAAGCTGTCAAAAGCGCATCCAGGTGTCAGCGATTTCCTTAAGCCGACCCGACTGTATGTACGGTTTAATAATAAGAAACAAATGTACACTACTGGCCATTAAAATTGCTACAATAAGAAGTAATGCAGATGATAAACACGTATTCTTTGTACAAATATATTATACAGGGTGATTCAAAAAGAATACCACAACTTTAAAAATGTGTATTTAATGAAAGAAACATAATATAACCTTCTGTTATACATCATTGCAAAGAGTATTTAAAAAGGTTTTTTTTTCACTCAAAAACAAGTTCAGAGATGTTCAATATGGCCCCCTCCAGACACACGAGCAATATCAACCCGATACTCCAACTCGTTCCACACTCTCTGTAGCATATCAGGCGTAACAGTTTGGATAGCTGCTGTTATTTCTCGTTTCAAATCATCAATGGTGGCTGGGAGAGGTGGCCGAAACACCATATCCTTAATATACCCCCATAAGAAAAAATCGCAGGGGGGAAAAATCAGGGCTTCTTGGAGGCCAGTGATGAAGTGCTCTGTCACGGGCTGCCTGGCGGCCGATCCATCGCCTCCGGTAGTTGACGTTCTGGTAGTTACGGACAGATAAGTGCCAATGTGGTGGCGCTCCATCCTGCTGAAATATGAATTGTTGTGCTTCTTGTTCGAGCTGAGGGAACAGCCAATTCTCTAACATCTCCAGATACTGTAGTCCAGTTACAATAGCACTTTCGAAGAAAAAGGGACCAAAAACTTTATTGGCTGAAATGGCACAGAAAATGTTCACCTTAGGCGAGTCACGTTCATACTGAGTTCTTTCCCGCGGATTCTCAGTGCCCCATATACAGACATTGTGACGGTTGACTTTCCCGTTAGTGTGGAAAGTTGCTTCATCACTAAACACAATCTTTGAAACGAAAGATTCATCTGTTTCCATTTGAGCAAGGATAAAATCACAGAAATCGATTCTTTTAATCTTATCAGCTGCAGACAGTGCTTGAACCAATTTCAGACCATAAGGTTTCATAACTAACCTTTTTCGTAGGACTCTCCATACAGTTGATTGTGGAATTTGCAGCTCTCTGCTAGCTCTGCGAGTCGATTTTCCTGGGCTGCGAACAAATGCTAGCTGGATGCGTGCTACATTTTCATCACTCGTTCTCGGCCGTCCAGAACTTTTCCCTTTACACAAACACCCATTCTCTGTAAACTGTTTATACCAACGATTAATACACCACCTATCAGGAGGTTGACGCCTAGTGAATAGCACCTCAAGCGAACAAATGTACAACTAAATGAAACTTTATAGCTCCCTTAATTCGCCGACAGATAGTGCTTAGCTCTGCCTTTTGTCGTTGCAGAGTTTTAAATTCCTAAAGTTGTGGTATTCTTTTTGAATCACCCTGTATTAAAACTGACATGTGATTACATTTTCACGCAATTTGAATGCATAGATCCTGAGAAATCAGTACCCAGAACAACCACCTCTGGCAGTAATAACGGCCTTGATGGGCCTGGGAATTGAGTCGAACAGAGCTTGGATGCCGTGTACAGGTACAGCTGCCCATGCAGCTTCAACACGAGACCACAGTTCATCAAGAGTAGTGACTGGCGTATTGTGACGAGCCAGTTGCTCGGCCACCATTGACCAGACGTTTTCAGTTGATGAGAGATGTAGAGAATGTGCTGGCCAGGGCAGCAGTCGACCAATTTCTGTATCCAGAAAGGCCCGTACTGGACCGGCAACATACGGTCGTGCATTATCCTGCTGAAATGTAGGGTTTCGCAGGCATCGAATGAAGGGTAGAGCCACGGGTCGTAACGCATCTGAAATGTAACGTCCACTGTTCAGAGTGCCGTCAATGCGAACAGGAGGTGACAGAGACGTGTAACCAATGGCACCCCATACCATCACACTGGGTGATACGCCAGTATGGCGATGACGAATAGACGCTTCCAATGTGAGTTCACCGCGATGTCGTCAAACACGGATGCGACCATCATGATGCAGTAAACAGAATATGGATTCATCCGAAAAATTACGTTTTGCCATTCGTGCACCCAGGTTCGTCGTTGAATACACCATCGCAGGCGCTCCTGTCTGTGATGCAGCGTCAAGGGTAACCGCAGCCATGGTCTCCGAGCTGATAGTCGATGCTGCTGCAAACGTCGTCGAACTGTTTGTGCAGGTGGTTGTTGTCTTGCAAACGTCCCCATCCGTTGACTCAGGGATCGAGACGTGGCTGCACGATCCGTTAGAGCCATGTGGATAAGATGCCTGTTATCTCGACTGCTAGTGATACGAGGCCACTGGGATCCAGCACGGCGTTCCGCATTACCCTCCTGAAGCCACCGATTCCATATTGTGCTAACAGTCATTGGATCTCGACCAACGCGAGCAGCAATGTCGCGATACGATAAACCGCAATCGCGATAGGCTCTAATCCGACATTTATCAAAGTCAGAAACGTGATGGTACGCATTTCTCCTCCTTACACGAGGCATCACAATAACGTTTCACCAGTCAAAGCCGGTGAACTGCTGTTTGTGTATGAGAAATCGGTTGGAAACTTTCCTCATGTCAGCACGTTGTAGGTGTCGCCACCGCCGCCAACCTTGGGTGTGAATGCTCTGAAGAGCTAATCATTTGCAAATCACAGCATCTTCTTCCTGTCGGTTAAATTTCGTGGTGTAGCAATTTTAATGGGCAGTTGTGTATTAAATCTTCATGCACGATGATGCATTTTTTTCACGCATCTGTGTGTTTATGACGTCATATCTCTTGTACTATACGCCGTACAATGATGTAATTTTGTAGGTAGATTCAGTGGCATATGTCGAAATTGTCTGGTAAATGTATTGCCGATAGAGTTAGTTGCAGAGAAGTAATGAAATTAAACGTCGTCACTTTGCGACAGTTTTTCGTGCGTCTCAGTTTTTGTAAGGTCATATCCGCTGAACTACGCGTAGTACAATATTTTGTAGCTGCATTTAGTGGCGTATTGAATGCTGTCTGCGAAGTTTAATGCAAATAGAATTAGTAGCGTAGAAGTAATTAATTTAGTCGTCATGAATGATGCGGAAGTTTTTCACGCATCTAATTGTTTAAGACGTCATATCTCCCGAACTATGGTAGCAATAGCGACTGTTGCCTGATAGTGAGGTATGTATGTGGCAAGTTTGGTTGAAACTGGTTGAGTGGTTTACGGGGAGATGTGGAACATATACCAATATATACATACAATTTTATAATATGTACGGCTTAATTTTCAGTTTCTATTGTAGTATATGTGATTCCGTACCTGTATTCTTAAACACTGCAGCAGGTCTGTTACAAAAGACAAGCGATTACTGAATAACAACACAAAAATCAGTACTACTGTTATTGCAGTTTTAAAGACATGTTTTGTTTTCCAGTGTTTCGTCTATTTCCCTACCACGCGCATTAATTCTTCGTACTTACTAGTTCATCGTCTGTATTGCTCCCGCCTTTCTCCAGCGTAAAAATGAAAGCACCAATACCACCATTCACATTGTTTTGTTACTGGTGCTTTGGTATTCATTTCGTTAAATGAACCGCGTTGTGAAGCTAGAGTACGCGAAAATTTCTTCGAGTTGTATAAACCGTATCCCAATATCGGCGAACAATCGACGTAATAAATGTCACTGATCCCCTTGAGCATTGTACAATCTGCGCAATTTATTGCAGTACTCCGACGGAGCATCTGTTCGTCATCTTCAGAACACGGGGAAGAATTTTGTTGTGAGTCGCCAGCAGGGCAGTAAGACTCGCTCTGAAATTCCAGCGTGGCCAGTCAGTGAGGAGCTAGCTTAGAGCGATTTTTTGAAACGGACTCATCCATACGCAACACTCCGAGGTCACAGCAGCAACGCTTCGCCTGGGAAGGTCGGAAAATGGCGTGACGTTGGCAGGTCGACCATAATTTATCACTTCCAGTAGACAGTACCAGGTCCCTCCATTAGGCAGGAAAAAGGTGACCATATGGAGAGATGGCTATCTCCGTCACCGATGAAGAAGAAATGGCTATGGAATTTGTTGATGTGAAATTTCAGTGGGAGCTTTACGCGACTGTGGACTGGATAGACCGCGATGCCACGACTCAACATTCTGTAGAAAATAAAACGAGATATTATTTACTTTGTGCAGCGTGCGCAACATTGTTGTTCATGGTATTCGTACGGTAGCAATTTATTGCAAAAAAAAAAATATTCAACAGTTGCTGCAACTGTATTTTGGAACACCACGACCGATGTCATCCACCTGGGTCACTTTCAAATGGCTATCTGAATGAATAAAAATGTTAAAGAAAAAATACAAATGGAATTAGTTACAAAAATGGATAGAGTAACAACAAATATCATTAACCAGAATGAGATTTTCACTCTGCAGCGGAGTATGCGCTGATATGAAACTTCCTGGCAGATTAAAACTGTGTGCCCGACCGAGACTTGAACTCGGGACCTTTGCCTTTCGCGAGCAAGTGCTCTACCATCTGAGCTACCGAAGCACGACTCACGGCTGGTACTCACAGCTTTACTTCTGCCAGTATCTCGTCTCCTACCTTCCAAACTTTACAGAAGCTCTCCTGCGAAATTTGCAAAACTAGCACTCCTGAAAGAAAGGATACTGCGGAGACAAGGCTTAGCCACAGCCTGGGGGATGTTTCCAGAATGAGATTTTCATTAAATATCATTAAGACAACCAGTAAAATTCTTCTGGGTTTGAGGCCGCATTGTCATCTGTAAAATTCCGACGTTTCGGCGACTGTTACAAGGCGACTTACTCAGGGTGTTAGCAGTACACCCTGAGGAAGGCGCCTTGCAACTGTCGCCGAAACGTCGGAATTTTACAGATGACAATGTGGCCTCAAACCTAGAAGAATTTTATTGACTGTGACAACGGCTGCGGAAGCCTACGTTTACAATCATTAAGACAAGATAGTACAGTATGGATTACGAAGTCATTATGGGAAATAATGCATCTGAATGTTAGATGTGAAAACTCTTTAAATGAAACAAACTTTATTAACATTCTACATCTTCATTCTTGCTGTCTACTTATTTGCAGTCCTCTGTCGCTAAGCGGCTCCGAATTCTAGCGTGTAACGTCGCGGTGTGTAACGTAGGTTTGTCGATGGGTGAGAAACAGCGTGCTGTAATCAAAATTAAAATCTAAGAGTTCTTCCACACGTAGAACACCCTCTCCTTCAGAATGACAACGCTGGAACACACATGGGCGCTTTGGGTTCACAGTCACAGAGTCCCGATTTGTTCCAGTAACATATTAGAAGATAAAATGTATATATCCCCATTTCATTGTGACCCACCCTTAGATATTAAGCGAACAGAGTCTGAGGCACTCTTTTTGTTTGTTCTACAGGACAAACCAGATAATGGCAGCCTGGTAGCTGCGTGAAAGCGTGGAGTGACTTGGACACAACTCACAGTGACCCCTCCCCTTTCCCCATGTAATTTAGATTGAACGTGAAGGACGCACACCATAGCAACTTCCCCTCCTCTACCCTTGTGAATGGAAGTGTAGAACGCCAGCCAAAGCGGCTACAACCACGTGTGTAAAAATGAAATTGTCATGATTATAAGATTTTCTTTCAGATTTAGAAAAGACTGCTAAGATATAATCATGTGTTTCTGTATCATGAATAACTGTGTTATTTTCTTTGAATTTGTGTATGTAAAAATGTATTTAATGGATTTAAGAGTTTCATAATTTTACATATTTTTATGTGTTTGTCTAAGGCAATATGTATGCCAAAGTGTTTCATTGTATTTGCTTAAATTTTGAGGGATAATATTGCTTAAGAGGCAGTGAACATGCCAGTAATTTAAATAATTGAAGTAGGTAATCATTTTTATTTTAATATTTCTATATGTTTACATTTCAATTTTAATTTTTCATAGGGAGTTAAGCTGTACTCTTGCTTCCCTTTTTGTAATTAAATTTTTTTTCGTTCATTAACATTACAAAACAAAAAATTTAAGGAGACGGTGATGTAGGGAAGCATCCTACTCACGCCGTAATAAATTCACATCAGTCTTTCCATTGTGTGCCAGCCAGTCCGCTGTAACTAGCTCTGACGTCATAAATGTTGCGCAATACTTTAAAAATCACATAAATAACCTGAAACGGTTCTAGCATGTCAGGAGTAGTACTAAATTAATATGTGTTGAATATCAGTTCAATAACTTTAACCATTTCAGAAATTTGGATGTTTTTCTGTAAAAATCATTGGCGCAACAGAAAAGAGCTAGAGACTTAAAAATTTATATTTAGATTCCTTTTTCATAATTATTTAATAGAAACAGTACTTTGGATTTCACAAATTAAGATTTTAGTGGAAATTCATGATTCTCTGGTTTTTGTCTTAAAAATTAAGGAAGCAAGATAGATTAAGTAGGCTAATAAATAAGGCTAGGATGTTTAAATTTAAGTAGAAGGGAGATCCGCTATAACCATAAAGATTTGAGAAGTTTCATTTGAATAACTATAAAACTATAGCGATAGCGAATCTCCAAAGGGCAAGTTCAGAGCTCGTCTACTGCGTGCAGTGTAATTACATTAATTCTCTCGCCCAAAATATTTTACTTAGCCACATCAAACTTTTATTATGATTACTTACCTGTGTGTTGAATGTACATTTAAATTAAGAGCTTCATCGGCCATCAGCAAAAGAAGCTATGATTTATTCGGTAACTTACTGTGGTGCATTACTAGCCCAGCGGCTAGGCGGGAGAGCCGATTTGATCAGGCGTTCCCTTAGCCGTCGGCACCGCGGCTTTATATATAAGAACGCTGCGTGAGGAAGCAAGGCCCCAGTTCTCTCCAAACGCTGAATAGCACGCCATCTGTGTCGGGAGTCGCGTCGCGTCGGTATCATTGGTATAAACAGCCTCAGATGCCGTAATAAGTTACTCGGGATACACGTAACCATGAAATCATTTTCAAGTGAAGTGTTGATTCTGGGATGACTTTAATTATCTATCTTCAGTTAGTGTATGTCGTATTTTCACGTGCCGTCGCGGGACAAACATTCTACCATTATTTAGCGTGGCGTTTGATGAACATTATCATCAAATTATGGCGAGCATTCACTTAAACATTTAATTTGAACAGTTATAGTTGCATCAGCGCATTAGACTCTGAACTGCTCTGTTAGTCAGATTGTGTGGATTCTTTTTTTTTTCATCTGTGACTTTCAGAATATAGAGAATGTTGTTACACGAACGTTTTTGATTATGAATCCCAGACAATTTCCTAATTCCTCAGAGCTATAAGCTGCATCTATAAGTGTATTTCTCAGATGAAGTGGGCACTAGGAATTCTAATTACAGGCTTCACGTTTTGCTAATCACTTTCTGGCTGCCAATATTGTAGTTAGAGAGCCAGTGTTGAGAACGGCAAAAGACAGCATAAATAATAGGAACATTTATAGATCAATTAATTTCCACCCGCCGCTCCACGTATGGTTAATCGGCAGGGAATTGCATAATTTCTACATTACAATTTCTACATTATATATAACATTAAAATCCACCCGCCGCCCCACAGGGTTACTCCTGTAACTGAAATATCAGATCTGAAGATGGTTCTGAATGAATCGAAACCGGTCATATCAATAAAAAATTTGCAATCAAGACGGATTTTAAGTAACATTACAAAATCACTGATTGCTGTTGTCCCATAAGACAGGCTGTTCCAACCGAGCTCCATGGAGCCGGAGCGCTCCGGAGCGCTCACTGCGGCAGCTCGGAGCCGGCGTGGAGGGGGAAAGCGTACTCACTGCCCCCTGGCCGCATGCAGCCGCAACTGACGCAATTATCCGTGTTCAATGACAGCTATGACTAACTGCGGGAGCCCTGTACCTCTATTGGAGCATACCTTTCTATTCACTGTGAGGGATGGTCGTCCGCAGTGTCTTGTATGTCAAAGTATTTAATTCTGCGAAGAGGTACAGTATACAACGACATTATACTCGTCTTCACGCAGCGCACTACGATCAGTTAGAAGGCGTTGCACGCAGAGAACTGGTAGCCAGGCTTAAGAACGGCATTCCAGGAGACGTAAGTTTAAAAACGGTTTCGTAATACGGAGGGTATCAAAACAAGCAACATAATTCGTGTTCTGTAATGCGTTTATAATTTTCAGGTGAACGAGAGCGGAGAAAACACTACTGAATCTGCAATTCAAGCAAGCTACAGGGTCGCTCACATCATTGCGACAAGTGGCAAGCCGTTTCCGGTGGGACCACTCGTAAAATCGTGAATGGTAGCAGTTGTAGAATGTTTGTTTCCAAGGGAGGTGCAGGCAGTTGAAGGGGTTTGCTTGTCAAAGCAAACAATGTCTCGTCGAATCCTGGACATGACAGTGGATTTAGAGACACAGCTCACGAAAAAGGCGCAGAGCTTTGTTGCATTTTCGCTAGCGCTTGACGAAAGCACCGCACATGCTGGGCTTGCAGTCTTTATTTATTTCCTGAACATCGTATTTCCTGGTGTAGCACGTCACCACGTCTTAGCAGCTAAGAGTATGAGGTTGTCGATCTTGTAAGATGCAGCTGGCACATCAGAACACTTGCCTTGCCGCCTGCCTCATAGAGATGGGTAAAACTGTTCTTTTCAGAGATTGGATCAGAACTGTTCACTCCCTGAAATGAATTAGCTCTTTTTCATGACTCACCACTCATTTACAATAGAAAATAAATGGAAGGCACATTGCCCTTTAAACTTGGTTTATTCCAGTAATATACCTGTATTTTGATCTTATTTTATCCTATTTTGAAGTAACACAGATAATGAGTAAGAATTTTGTATTGTTTATTAAAATTTCCACGATATGACAAAGTTTTTGATTATTGGTTTATTTTGCACTATCGTGGTTTTTTGGGTGATCGGAAAATGTTGTAACTTGAGATTTACATTAACAATATATTTGGCTATAACGTATTAAAATTTCATTAACCTCATACAAATACATCGCAAGCCATATATTTTTTAAGTGAACGTTTCCTTCCGAAGACGCCTGAAATCGCAAAATCCGTACCAGAATAAGAAAAAAAAAATATAAATTTGACTGTAAAACGAAAGTGCTGCATATAGAATAAAACAAGGAAAATATTGGTGTATCACATTTTGCAATACGTTTATCAGTTCGCTCGTAATTAAAGCGAAAATTCGAGTGTCCATAATAAAAATCCTATAGTAAGAGGAGTCATCAGGAACCTAATCTAATCAGTTTAAACAAATAAAATAAAATAAAAACAATTGGTGTATACATAACATAATGTAATATACATAGCAGTATTACTACGAAGAACAATATCCAGTAGGGACGAACTCCAATGCAGAGGCGCTGAGTCGAGCAAGTCGAGCCGCGAGCTGTATTACTGCGTGAGCTGAGACCGCAGAGAGCAGAGTGACACCTGAGTCGCTTTGCTCAACGCTCTGGCTAGAGTCGAGACGGTGGGGTGAGCGTTGAGCGGGCGAGTTCCAAGAGTGGGGGGAGCGGTGAACTCACCCGCTCCGAGACAAATCGTCCGTTCCCTTGCGAGCAGGTTGTTGCAAGTAGTTCCTATGTTATCCGCTAGGTGGTTCTCTGCCCTGTTGCTCGCATCAACTGCCCAGAGGGCAGGACGTGCGACTGAAATGATCGCCGACAGAGTGTGATGCTAAGTTAAGCTGCGCCAGACACTGCACGCGGCAGACGACGCACAGAGACAGACGGCACGGCATATGTGAAACACAAAATCCAATGGGGCACTGCACAATGCAGGCAGCCAAGGTAGAAGCAGGGCAGAGGCCGGCGCTGGCTGTGTTGTGTGGCGTGCACTGTGCTCTGAGCAGCAGAGGCGCTGCTGATATGCTCCGTCTCTCTCTCTCTCTCTCTCTCTCTCTCTCTCTGCCGTGGGAAACGTTTGGAGCTACCGTTCTTTTTTTCTGAATCACTGATTGTTCACTCCTTTGAAAGATTCAACTCTATGAATTAGTTCAAGAGCGGATCCCCCATCTCTACTGCCTCAGCCAGCCACGACACGTGCCGGCCCACTTGACTGGTCACAGAGAGCGACACGGCTCCCTGGAGCAGGGAGCGCTCCGCGGCTCACAACGGAGCCGACGAGCTGGAACAGCCTGCCATAAGACATTGTGTCTGTTTTTGCAAAATTCGAAGACTTCACTTCGATAGTGAGGGACCGGTGCAGGCAGAGGTGAGGTTGTGGCTCCATCAACACAGTCAAACTTTCTACAAAGACGTTATCAACAAACTGGTCTGTCGTTGAGAAATAGTGTTGGTCACTAGTGTGACCATGTTGGAAAATAAACATGTAGGCACGAAGAATAAAGATGAAGAATGTTAACAACGTTAGATTTTTTAAAGCTATATAAGTTTTCACGTAAAAAATTCGAAGGCATTATTCTTCCGCGCTCACTCGTACGTTCTTAGAGACTGTTAAATTCACATCAACGTAAAGTCAATTTGCAGTTTATTGTCGTTTTTGCAGATCTGAAGGCGGCTTTGTAGCACTAGAAACTAGTAGTCAACAAAGTAGTAATCAACAGATTGTTGCGATCAATACTTTTTTTTTGTAGATAGTAAGCAGAAGACCTTAAAAGCGAAACAAAATCTTTATTCAGATAAACACTTGAAAATGACCCTGGTACCTGAATCTGGTCATGGAATTAGCAAATACTGCTGTAATTTTTTTTACAAAAGCTGTTACTACTGTTAACAATTTCTTTAACATAATTTGGTACGAGTAGGACGGAAGGAAGGGCGATTACGATCGGCGACGGGGTTAGCGAGAAGCGACCCGAGTTCGACGTACGAGGGTAGGAAAAAAAGGAAAAACGACCGCCCGAATGCAACTCCAGTGTGCTGCCGAGCGTGTTGTCACAGTGCTGGGACACTTTACTCGGACTTCGGAGAACAGCGCGTAAGAGGTCCATGATTAAGGAATTTATTGCTAGCACACTCGAGCAGATGTAACTTCGATGGACTGCTCACGCAAAAAAAATGGCTCTGAGCACTATGCGACTTAACTTCTGAGGTCATCAGACGCCTAGAACTTAGAATTAATTAACCCTAACTAACCTAAAGACATCACACACATCCATGCCCGAGGCAGGATTCGAACCTGCGACCGTAGCGGTCACGCGATTCCAGACTGTAGCGCCTTTAACCGCACGGCCACGCCGGCCGGCCGACTGCTCACGCACTGCCTGCGATATGTAAGCTACAATAGAATCGCAGATCAGAGAGCAGTAGTAGCAGTAGCTCGCAGTCGGGCGGTTGGGGCCGGTCGTGGAGAGCGATGGCGGTGCCTGACCGATGTAGTATGAGGTAAAAGCAGCCGCGCGCATATATAATTTGTAACAACTGATTTTGTACTATTGTTATATCAAGTCCCATGTAAATGTTTTAAAAAAAATCTTTTAATAATAATCTTTCTTATAAAATTAACTTTTGACAATCATTAATCTGAATTTAAAGATTTTACTAATTTCTCCTATCCATGGTCATCAGTTGTTTCTTTTTATACGTGACAAATCTAGCGTCCAGCATTGCACTAGGGTGTGCCAGAAAAATTTCTTATAGGAGCAGATATATACACTCCTGGAAATGGAAAAAAGAACACATTGACACCGGTGTGTCAGACCCACCATACTTGCTCCGGACACTGCGAGAGGGCTGTATAAGCAATGATCACACGCACGGCACAGCGGACACACCAGGAACCACGGTGTTGGCCGTCGAATGGCGCTAGCTGCGCAGCATTTGTGCACCGCCGCCGTCAATGTCAGCCAGTTTGCCGTGGCATACGGAGCTCCATCGCAGTCTTTAACACTGGTAGCATGCCGCGACAGCGTAGACGTGAACCGTATGTGCAGTTGACGGACTTTGAGCGAGGGCGTATAGTGGGCATGCGGGAGGCCGGGTGGACGTACCGCCGAATTGCTCAACACGTGGGGCGTGAGGTCTCCACAGTACATCGATGTTGTCGCCAGTGGTCGGCGGAAGGTGCACGTGCCCGTCGACCTGGGACCGGACCGCAGCGACGCACGGATGCACGCCAAGACCGTAGGATCCTACGCAGTGCCGTAGGGGACCGCACCGCCACTTCCCAGCAAATTAGGGACACTGTTGCTCCTGGGGTATCGGCGAGGACCATTCGCAACCGTCTCCATGAAGCTGGGCTACGGTCCCGCACACCGTTAGGCCGTCTTCCGCTCACGCCCCAACATCGTGCAGCCCGCCTCCAGTGGTGTCGCGACAGGCGTGAATGGAGGGACGAATGGAGACGTGTCGTCTTCAGCGATGAGAGTCGCTTCTGCCTTGGTGCCAATGATGGTCGTATGCGTGTTTGGCGCCGTGCAGGTGAGCGCCACAATCAGGACTGCATACGACCGAGGCACACAGGGCAAACACCCGGCATCATGGTGTGGGGAGCGATCTCCTACACTGGCCGTACACCACTGGTGATCGTCGAAGGGACACTGAATAGTGCACGGTACATCCAAACCGTCATCGAACCCATCGTTCTACCATTCCTAGACCGGCAAGGGAACTTGCTGTTCCAACAGGACAATGCACGTCCGCATGTATCCCGTGCCACCCAACGTGCTCTAGAAGGTGTAAGTCAACTACCCTGGCCAGCAAGATCTCCGGATCTGTCCCCCATTGAGCATGTTTGGGACTGGATGAAGCGTCGTCTCACACGGTCTGCACGTCCAGCACGAACGCTGGTCCAACTGAGGCGCCAGGTGCAAATGGCATGGCAAGCCGTTCCACAGGACTACATCCAGCATCTCTACGATCGTCTCCATGGGAGAATAGCAGCCTGCATTGCTGCGAAAGGTGGATATACACTGTACTAGTGCCGACATTGTGCATGCTCTGTTGCCTGTGTCTATGTGCCTGTGGTTCTGTCAGTGTGATCATGTGATGTATGTGACCCCAGGAATGTGTCAATAAAGTTTCCCCTTCCTGGGACAATGAATTCACGGTGTACTTATTTCAATTTCCAGGAGTGTATGTACGCGTTATCCGGCGACTTCACTGAGGTAACAATATTCAATTTATTCAGAATGATTTTTCAGAACCATGACACAGCATTGCTGACGTCCAGATTTACCAGTTAAGATTCACAGTCAGTTAATTATTGAAAGGTTATATATGAGTCACATTTTATTACTCCGAGGTTGCGGAAGTAAACTGTTGGGAGGTTACAAGCAGTTAAAACCCCGATCCGGCCATCCGGTTTTAGGCTTTCCGTGATAACCGTAAACCTATTAGATCAACTACTGTGGTGGTTCCTTTGATATGGCACTACTGACATATTTCCCCCAAACTGAATTCATGCTCTCTCTCTAATGACCTCATCGTCGACGCATGGCTTAACCCTACCATTCTTTCCTTCCTCCCAATGCTTTAATCTGTGAAACCTTGCTCGGTGCTCAAATTATAGACGCCTGGAAAGAACAGTAAGTGGTGTAGGTGAATTTAGAAGCATTGACTAAATAGGACTAAGATTATCTGACTGACTGCTGAGAATTAATTACTGTTTTTGAAAATGTAAGGAGACCGTATGAACGTCCACGTGGCGAAGGGAGGACTTTACGTTATTTTCTACATCCTATGAGAATAATATATCGCTTCGTTCCAAGAAAGGTACGCCCAGCTGAAAGATGGAGGTAAAGCATAGTAGATGCTTTAGGTTTCAATGATTGAAAGCACACCCAAAAAATACACTAGGTAAGAAAGAATGTTATGTCCGTTCCAGTGTTTTAGCTGCACACCCAAGAGCAGTAATAGCCGAACATTTTTGCTCAACAGATAATACTGGTACTGCGAGGCGGCAAACCCGGGCCAAATTTACACCGATTCTATTAATAATTTATAACGAACATAAATTAGCATTTTATGAGTCCCAGTAGGCTAGCTGTGGCAAGGATGACTCAAGAAGTCTTATAATACCGGGCACTAAAATGCGTACCTCAAAAGCTCTAAGCAAATGTTCAGTAGCAGAGATGTGTTTCACAGTATCAGGGATGAAGAAGTGCTCATTGCATTCACTGTGTTCAAATGGTTCAAATGGCTCTGAGCGCTATGGGACTTAACTTCGAAGGTCATCAGTCCCCTAGAACTTAGAACTAAATAAACCTAACTAACCTAAGGACATCACACACATCCATGCCCGCGGCAGGATTCGAGCCCGCGACCGTAGCGGTCGCGCGGTTCCAGATTGCAGCACCTACAACCGCTCGGCCACCCCGGCCGGCGCTTTCACTATGTATTTTTTCTTATTTTGGTCCACAGTAGCACTTCTGAAAATATGGAAAGCAACGGGCTTGCAATAGAACAAATCTACACTGGAACGCCAAAGCAATTGTATCCAAATACACAGATATGTAATCAGGCAGAATACGGCGCTGCGGTCGGCAACACCTATATAAGACAAAAAGTAACTGGCGCAGTTGTTAGATCAATTACTGCCGCTACGGTGCTAGGCTGCTGCCGCTACGGTGCTAGGCTATCAACATTTAAGTCAGTTTGAACGTGATGTTACAGTCGGCGCAAGAGCGATGGGGCACAGCATCGCCAAGGTAGCGATGAAGTGGGGATTCTCTCGTTCGACAGTTTCAAGCATGTGTAGTGAATATCAGGAATCCAGTAAAACATCAAATCTCCGACATCGCTACTGCGGGAAAACGATCCTGCAAAAACGGGACCAATGACGACTGAAGAGAATCGTTCATACTGACGGAAGTGCAACCCTTCCGCAAATTGCTGCTGACTTCAATGCTGGGCCACCAACAAGTGTCAGCGTGCGAACCATTCAACGAAACGTCATCATGATGAGCTTTCGTAGCCGAACGCCCACTCGTGTTCCCTTGATGACTGCACAACTCAATGCTTTACGCATCCCCTGGGCCCCTCAACGCCGACATTGGAGTTTTCACGATTGGAATCATGTTGCCTGGTCGGAGGAGTCTCGTTTCAAATTGTATCGAGTGGATGGACGTGTGCGGGTATGGAGACAACCTCATGACTCCACTGACACTGCTTGTCGGCAGAGGACTGTTCAAGCTCGTGGACGCTCTGTAATGGTATGGGGCGCGTACAGTTGGGGTGATATGGGACGCCTGGTACGTCTAGATAAGGCTCTGACTGATGACGCATACGTAAGCACCCGTTTTGATCACCTGCATCCATTCATGTCCATTGCGCATTCCGACGGACTTGGGCAATTCCAGCAGGACAATACGACGCACTGAGCATACCTGGGATGCATTGCAACGTGCTGTTCAAGTGAGATCTCCACCCCATCGTATTCTTACAGATTTATAGACAGCCCTGTAAGATTCATGGTGTCAGTTCCCTCCTTCATTAGTTCAGACATTAGTCGAGTCCATGCCACGTCGTGTCGCCGTACTTCTGCGTGCTCGCGGGGGCCCTACACCATATTAGAAGGTTTTTCAGTTTCTTTGACTCTTCAGTCTATTTCACAGTATCGAAGATAAAGAGATGCTCATAGTTCTTGAGGTAAACATTACTGAGGCCATATTTACTATACTTTTTTTTTTTTTGCTTCGAATGGTCATGGTTCAAATGGTTCAAATGGCTCTGAGCACTATGGGACTTAACTTCTGAGGTCATCAGTCCCCTACAACTTAGAACTAATTAAACCTAACTAACCTAAGGACATCACACACGTCCATACACGAGGCAGGATTCGAACCTGCGACCGTAGCGGTCACGCGGTTCCAGACTGTAGCGCCTAGAACCGCTCGGCCATCCCGGCGGGCTCGAATAGTCATTCCCGCTATATCCTGA
This sequence comes from Schistocerca americana, assembly GCF_021461395.2. Taxonomy (NCBI): domain Eukaryota; kingdom Metazoa; phylum Arthropoda; class Insecta; order Orthoptera; family Acrididae; genus Schistocerca; species Schistocerca americana. Next base: position 500,605,702 of record NC_060126.1, on the reverse strand, counting down.
ATACTGACGAATCCTCCTGGGGCAGTCTGTAGCTGTTTAGTGGGGTGTTAATTGGCTTGAATGTGTGTGTGAACGACTTTTATTAATAATACAATTTGTAATTATATTTCTGTGCACTCTTGAATATGAGATACCATTACAAAAGTTTGAGAAATTGTGTAAATGTCAGCTTTCCCCTACTTAACCGACAGGAAGAAGATGCTGTGATATGCAAATGATTAGCTTTTCAGAGCATTCACACAAAGTTGGCGCCAGTGGCAACACCTACAACGTGCTGACATGAGGAAAGTTTCCAACCGATTTCTCATACAAAAACAGCAGTTGACCGGCGTTGCCTGGTGAAACATTGTTGTGATGCCTCGTGTAAGGAGGGGAAATGCGGACCATCACGTTTCCGACTTTGATAAAGGTCGGATTGTAGCCTATCGCGATTGCGGTTTATCGTATCGCGACATTGTTGCTCGCGTTGGTCTAGATCCAATGACTGTTAGCAGAATATGGAATCGGTGGGTTCAGGAGAGTAATACGGAACGCCGTGCTGGATCCCAACGGCCTCGTATCACTAGCACTCGAGATGACAGGCATCTTATCCGCATGGCTCTAACGGATCGTGCAGCAACGTCTCGATCCCTGAGTCAACAGATGGGGACGTTTGCAAGACAACAACCATCTGCATGAACAGTTCGGCGACGTTTGCAGCAGCATGGACTATCAGCTGGGAGACCATGGCTGCGGTTACCCTTGACGCTGCATTACAGACAGGAGCGCCTGCGATTGTGTACTCAACGACGAACCTGGGTGCACGAATGGCAAAACGTCATTTTTCCGGATGAATCCAGGTTCTGTTTACAGCATCATGATGGTCGTATCCGTGTTTGGCAACATCGCGGTGAACGCACATTGGAAGCGTGTATCCGTCATCGTCATACTGGAGTATCACCCGGCGCGATGGTTTGGGGTGCCATTGGTTACGCGCCTCGGTCACCTCTTGTTCGCACTGACGGCACTTTGAACAGTGGACGTTACATTTAAGGTCTGTTACGACCCGTGGCTCTACTCTTCATTCGATCCCTGCGAAACCTTACATTTCAGCAGGATACTGCACGACCGCATGTTGCAGGTTCTGTACGGGCCTTTCTGGATACAGAAAAAGTTAGACTGCTGCCCTGGCCAGCACAACCTCCAGATCTCTCACCAACTGAAAACGTCTGGTCAATGGTGGCTGAGCAACAGTCTCTACTCTTGATGAACTGTGGTATCGTGTTGAAGCTGCATGGGCAGCTGTACCTGTACACGCCATCCAAGCTCTGTTTGACTCAATGCCCAGGCTTATCAAGGACATTATTACGGCCATAGGTGGTTGTTCTGGGTACTGATTTCTCAGGGTCTATGCACCCAAATTGCGTGAAAATGTAATCTCACTTCCGTTCTAGTATAATATATTTGTCCAATGAATACCCGTTTATCATCTGCATTTCTTCTTGGTGTAGCAGTTTTAATGGCCAGTAGTGTATTAATGGTATGCGGAGAGACTGGCATTCCAACACTCACCAGCCACTAAAATAGATTAAATATGGCATGGAGTTTAAGAAGCATGGAATGAAGTACCATATCTGCCACGAAATCATATTTCGACTCAGCACACAGCCACGCTAGATTCGTGTTGCCGTGATGTGTAGCAGGTCTGGAAACTAAACTTAGTACCGGATACATACCCAAAATACTTACTTCCTACTATACTGTATACTCACAACAACCAACATTTTGCATTTTCTGTCCTTCGAGATCTAAATGTCTGTGGACGCAAAGACAAGTTATATACGAAGGTGACTTTTAGTTACCATACGCACAGAGTTACTTGTTTGCTGCAAGTTCTGTTGCAGTTCATCCGAGGCAACACGCTCCAGAAGGGTGCTGGCTGGGTCTGAGACGCCGTAAACACTCCCCGGTTCAATAAGCCGCTGGAGTTGCGACAGGTGCAACCAACGACGCTCCACTTGAGGGACGATGCAATAGGCGGGTTCGCGGCGTGGCTTTGGCTGGAGTTCGGTCCCCCCTCTTCTCTTCTCCCACCTCCCTCTCTCACTCAAGCAGAAACTTCTCTTCGGCAGTATGCAGGTCCTCAGGAGCCGCTGGTGCCAGCAGGCGCGTGAATCGGTAAAACGAGGTCGTCATCCATCTCAGAGGGACTTCCTATCCAGTAACCCAGGTATTGTGACACTTGTTGCTCACTGATTCATTCTAGCACCACTTCATTTCGTGATGTATATTCATGACTTGTCTGTTAATCCTGGCAAATCCAACGTTATCATGACCCGCATTACCATGGTGGAGGGGGGGGGATACCTTATGCCCACACTAAAAAAATCTAAAACAAATCATATTATTTAATTCTTGCTAACTGAAAGCAATAACAATCTTTTAATGAGAAACTGATGTGTAAGGAGAGTCCAGAAGCTGAAAATATCGTTTAGCGAACTGTAAGCAGTAGCGAGGTACTCTCAACTGCCATCTCTACCATAATCAACACAAAAAATTAAGTGTAAATATCGTTAGTTGTTATTGACTGTAACTAAAAGTACACTTTTTAAAGACATACTGATGTGTAAGCAAGTTCCTGAACGTGAAAATATTGCTAGTGACATTCATTAGGAAATGTGACGTTTACTGCAAAGGCTTAAATTTGCGGATTAAGTTCAGCTGAAAAACTTAAAACATTACTGGAATTTGGTGGAAGAATTCATTAAAAACAAAAACACCATTTTAAAATATAAAAAAAGCAGACTAGGTACAATATTTTCAAAAGACAGAAATAAAGTACTCTCCCCGTCCTCTGTTACTGCGACAGTTAATCCTCCCTGTTCTGGCATTTAGTGTGGACAACATATTAAAGTATGTTCTACAAGGCTCCAATTTTACACCTTTGTAACTGTCCACGTTAAACTGCCTGAAGTTGAGGGCTATCCCTCAGAACCAATGGCCGTGAATAAAAGACACTGTTAGCAAACGCAGGCGTCCACTGCAGGGGATACAGAGATTGTTAGGAACTAATGTAGAGGCAAACGGCCACAGAATACGTATTAATTAATTTATTGTTAGTTACACTCACCAGAGACGAGCATCTTCAGATACTCTTTCCATTGTGGCAACATGTTGAAAGTATCACGTTACACTCAGCACCATGTGAGCAACTAATTTCTAAAGATGCTCATGTCTGATGAACGGACCAGTAATAAATCACTTAATAAGCGATTTGTAACGGTTTATCTGCACACTAAAGGACTTTGTGTAAGGGTTGTAATTATATCTATTGTAATTAACTATTTGGCTTCGAATGTATACATACTACCTTAACGCCATCTTTTTTTTATTAATAAAGGAAAACTGCTGTGACTTCTTCAGATGCGGTACACAGCGCTACCTTGAAAGGTCACCACACAGCAGACAGTAACAGCATGCCACCTCACACATAATAATATAGGCAGTCACCTCCAGATGGCGCGCATACTAGAACTGCTTTCTGCTTCTGCTCCAGTAAATTCGAATACGCCATGCATCCGCCAATTGCGAATACATAGAAAGAAGGATCCTTTATTGTATGATTATATGATAGCGGAACAAACACTGGTAGCAGTTACTTCTGTAAAATATCTGGGAGTATGCGTGCGGAACGATTTGAAGTGGAATGATCATATAAAATTAATTGTTGGTAAGGCGGGTACCAGGTTGAGATTCATTGGGAGAGTGCTTAGAAAATGTAGTCCATCAACAAAGGAGGTGGCTTACAAAACACTCGTTCGACCTATACTTGAGTATTGCTCATCAGTGTGGGATCCGTACCAGATCGGTCTGACGGAGGAGATAGAGAAGATCCAAAGAAGAGCGGCGCGTTTCGTCACAGGGTTATTTGGTAACCGTGATAGCATTACGGAGATGTTTAGTAAACTCAAGTGGCAGACTCTGCAAGAGAGGCGCTCTGCATCGCGGTGTAGCTTGCTCGCCAGGTTTCGAGAGGGTGCGTTTCTGGATGAGGTATCGAATATATTGCTTCCCCCTACTTTTACCTCCCGAGGAGATCACGAATGTAAAATTAGAGAGATTAGAGCGCGCACGGAGGCTTTCAGACAGTCGTTCTTCCCGCGAACCATACGCGACTGGAACAGGAGAGGGAGGTAATGACAGTGGCACGTAAAGTGCCCTCCGCCACACACCGTTGGGTGGCTTGCGGAGTATAAATGTAGATGTAGATGTAGATGTAGAATACAGGGCGAGTCAAAAGTCCTTGGACACCTTCATAAGTCGGAAGATTAAAGGGAAAATTGAAATGTGATGATGGGAGCAGAGGTTCGATGTAGGGTCGCAACTTTTTAGTGAATGTCATTCATGGCCGCCATCTTGAAATCCGCCATTTTGGATTCAAGGAGGTTTTTTTTTATTTTTTATTTTTTATTTTTTTTTTTTTAAGAGAAGGGGTATGTGTGACACATCAAATAACACTCGCTTGAGCTCTGGAATTTAATGGAGTAATTTTTTGTCTATCTTGTACAGTTACCTTCATACCGACGGCTACAACACATCTTCTACGTGTTGTCCATCCCCTGCAATGCACAACTAGAGTCGCCGCAACCACTTTGACTGTACACGGAGGAGAGTGTCTCCTGCAATTTGGTCACAGGCGTGTTGTGTGCGTTCCTCCAGGTCTCTCAAATTACGGATGCTCTCAGCATTCACTGTCTGCTTAAGGTGTCCCCAAAGACAAAAATCAAGGGGCGTTAAGTCAGGGGATCTTGTCGGTCACTCCACGGGCCACGGCGACGAATCCACGTCCCTGGCAGTTGTTCCTCCAACCATTCACGGACACCGATGCCATAGTGTGGAGGGGCTCCATCGTGCTGAAAATAAGATGGAAAAATGCCGTCAGCGTTCAGTGTGGAAGGGAACACAAGGTCCTGCAGCAGCATTAGACACTGTGGTGCAGTTAAGGTGTTGTAAATGAAAAATGGCCCAATGATGCTGGTGTCCAATATGCATTAGGACTGGGCAACCCAGTTCGGATTTGCGTCACTCCAGTATCGACAATTATGTCGATTGACGTCACCGTTCAAAGTGAAATACGCCTCGTCGCTGAACAGTATGCCTTTGGCAAACGAAGGATCCAGTTCGTGTTGCTCACAAGGGAACCTCCCCATCGCACCCCCCTCAGATTTAGTTATAAGTTGGCACAGTGGATAGGCCTTGAAAAACTGAACACAGATCAATTGAGAAAACAGGAAGAAGTTGTGTGGAACTATGAAAAAAATATGTAAAATATACAAACTGAGTAGTCCATTTCAAGATAGGCAACATCAAGGACAATGGGTGTCAATGAGCGCTGTGGTCCCGTGGTTAGCGCGAGCGGCTGGAGAACGAGAGGTCCTAGGTTTAAATCTTCCCTCGGGGGAAAAGTTTAATTTTTTATTTTCAGTTTATGTGACAAACTCTTATGTTTTCATCACTTTTTTGGGAGTGATTATCATATCCACAAGAAAACCTAAATCGGGCAAGGTAGAAGAATCTTTTTACCCATTCGTTAAGTGCACAAGTTAGGTGGGCCGACAACATATTCCTGTCATGTGACGCACACGCCGTCACCAGTGTCGTATAGAATATATGAGACGTGTTTTCCTGTGGAGGAATCGGTTGACCTATGACCTTGCGATCAAATGTTTTCGGTTTCCATTGGAGAGGCACGTCCTTTCGTCTACTAATCGCACGGTTTTGGGGTTCGGTCGCAAAACACAGACACTAAACTTATTACAGTAAACAGAGACGTCAATGAACGAACGGACAGATCATAACTTTGCGAAAATAAAGAAAGTAAAATTTTGAGTCTACGAAAGACTTGAACCAAGAACCTTTCGTTCCGCAGCTACTCACGCTAACCACGGGACCACGACGCTCCTGACCCTACATTCTCCTTGATGTTGCTTATGTTCCGCATGGACTACTCAGTTTGTACATTATATTAATTTTTTTCATAGTTCTACACAACTTCTTCCTGTTTTCTCGATTGATCTGTGTTCAGTTTTTCAAGGCCTATCCACTGTGCCAACTTATAACTAACTCTGAGGGGGGTGCGATGGGGAGGTTCCCTTGTCAGTAGCCCACAGGCAGAACTCCAACCGGCTATCAGGGTCATCCGCGTTAAGTCGATATTGCATCTGCAGCTTGTAAGGATGCCACGTATTGGTGTGCAATATCCGGACAACGGAGGTTTGGCTCATTCCACATGCTAGGGCCACACGGCCGGTATTTCAAAAAATGGCTCTGAGCACTATGGGACTCAACTTCTGACGTCATTAGTCCCCTAGAACCTAGAACTAGTTAAACCTAACTAACCTAAGGACATCACACACATCCATGCCCGAGGCAGGATTCGAACCTGCGACCGTAGCGGTCTCGCGGTTCCAGACTGCAGCGCCTAGAACCGCACGGCCACTTCGGCTGGCACGGGTACTTCGTTTAGGACTTTTCACAGACGACGCAACAACTGCAGTTGCAGTTTCCTCATTGGTGGCAGTCCTCGGTCGCCCACTACGCGCCCTATCGTGAACAGAGCCCGTTCCCCGGAATCTGGTGATCACGTGAGCCACCGTGCTATGTGATACTGGTCCTCCGTCTGGCTGCCGTCCGCTGTAGTCAGCTGCTGCTGTTCGGGAGCTGCGTTCCCCTGGTACAAGGATGATTTCGATCTTCTGTTCATGTGTCAGACCCATTTTAGATCACCTAGAACAAAGAGAGAAATGAGTCGGTATCAAGGTAACTTTGAACATTAATAAGTTATAAACTCTGCAAGAAACACAAAAACAAATTACACCACTCAATTCCAGAGCTCAAGCGAGTGTTATTTGATGTGTCAGACAACCCCCTTCCCATTAAAAAAAAATGACTTGAATCAAATGGTTCACATGGCTCTGAGCACTATGGGACTTAACATCTATGGTCATCAGTCCCCTAGAACTTAGAAATACTTAAACCTAACTAAACTAAGGACATCACACAACATCCAGTCATCACGAGGCAGAGAAAATCCCTGACCCCGCCGGGAATCGAACCGGGGAACCCGGGCGTGGGAAGCGAGAACGCTACCGCACGACCAAGAGCTACGGACGACTTGAATCAAAACTGGCGGATTTCAAGATGGCGGCCATGAATGACATTCACTCCAAAAGTTGCGGCCCCACGTCAAACCAATGTACCCACCACCACATTTCAATTTTCCCTTTAATCTTCCAACTTATGAAGGTGTCCAAGGACTTTTGACTCGCCCTTTCTGCCGCTATAGAGAGCGCTGTAACCTACAAGTATTTCAAGCATCCGTCCAATAGTTCGCATGATGAGCTTCATACGCCGAGCGCACGATTTAAGCGACTGCACGCCGACCGTTGGCCAGTTCTTACCAGTTCCAGTTACCAGCAGTTGTCGTCAGTGTCAATTCCACTTATCACAGTCATTCCCCAGCGTTCTTTAGCAGCTAATGCCGCGGTTCAGCAGTTCCAGTCGTCGGTCTATTTACGCCGAGTGTCAGACGTTATTCCAACTGATAATGAAAGTATTCATCTATTGAGGGAGGGAATTTAAACTCTCTCAATTTGAAACAGATAGAGAGAGATCATCTATTTTGTTAGGTTGTTCATCAGTGTCACATCTTATCACAAAGCAAAATCTGAGCATTTATTTTGTGATACATATTATTCAATATACGAGGGGAGTTCAATAAGTAATGCAACACTTTTTTTTCTGAAACAGGGGTTGTTTTATTCAGCATTGAAATACACCAGGTTATTCCCCAATCTTTTAGCTACACAACACTATTTTTCAACGTAATCTCCATTCAATGCTACGGCCTTACGCCACCTTGAAATGAGGGCCTGTATGCCTGCACGGTACCATTCCACCGGTCGGTGTCGGAGCCAACGTCGTACTGCATCAATAACTTCTTCATCATCCGCGTAGTGCTTCCCACGGATTGCGTCCTTCATTGGGCCAAACATATGGAAATCCGACGGTGCGAGATCGGGGCTGTAGGGTGCATGAGGAAGAACAGTCCACTGAAGTTTTGTGAGCTCCTCTCGGGTGCGAAGACTTGTGTGAGGTCTTGCGTTGTCATGAAGAAGGAGAAGTTCGTTCAGATTTTTGTGTCTACGAACACGCTGAAGTCGTTTCTTCAATTTCTGAAGAGTAGCGCAATACACTTCAGAGTTGATCGTTTGACCATGGGGAAGGACATCGAACAGAATAACCCCTTCAGCGTCCCAGAAGACTGTAACCATGACTTTACCGGCTGAGGGTATGGCTTTAAACTTTTTCTTGGTAGGGCAGTGGGTGTGGCGCCTCTCCATTGATTGCCGTTTTGTTTCATGTTCGAAGTGATGAACCCATGTTTCATCGCCTGTAACAATCTTTGACGAGAAATTGTCACCCTCAGCCACATGACGAGCAAGCAATTCCGCACAGATGGTTCTCCTTTGCTCTTTATGGTGTTTGGTTAGACAACGAGGGACCCAGCGGGAACAAATCTTTGAATATCCCAACTGGTGAACAATTGTGACAGCACTACCAACAGAGATGTCAAGTTGAGCACTGAGTTGTTTGATGGTGATCCGTCGATCATCTCGAACGAGTGTGTTCGCACGCTCCGCCATTGCAGGAGTCACAGCTGTGCACGGCCGGCCTGCACGCGGGAGATCAGACAGTCTTGCTTGACCTTGCGGCGATGATGACACACGCTTTGCCCAACAACTCACCGTGCTTTTGTCCACTGCCAGATCACCGTAGACATTCTCCAAGCGCCTATGAATATCTGAGATGCCCTGGTTTTCCGCCAAAAGAAACTCGATCACTGCCCGTTGTTTGCAACGCACATCCGTTACAGACGCCATTTTAACAGCTCCGTACAGCGCTGCCACCTGTCGGAAGTCAATGAAACTATACGAGACGAAGCGGGAATGTTTGAAAATATTCCACAAGAAATTTCCGGTTTTTTCAACCAAAATCGGCCGAGAAAAAAAATGTGTTGCATTACTTATTGAACTGCCCTCGTATGATATTTATTGTACTCACGTTTTGCCTGCACTGATTCTGCTTTAGAGGATAGTGTGTAGCTAGCGTGGCAGCAGGCCATTCCCAGTTACCTTGAGCTATCAGTAGTAGGCGTTTCACTTCCTGCTACCCATACGCCATCTCAGGTGTACCCAACAGAAACAGAATTTCCGGTGTAAGTCCCTGGTCAATGTAAATATTTTGTGAATAAACCCATCTAAGTCACATAATGTTATTTATTACGCCATTATGCTACTATGATTAGATCGAAACTTAGAGCCCGACACCCCAATTAGGCATACTTTTATGATGGTGACACTGAAACTTGTTTCGGAAGTTCTAAGTTTTGATATGACGACGACAATAGCAGAAACGGCTTCAAAATAAAAACTACTAAGTGATCTGAGGTCGTTTTGTTTGCCGATGATACAAACTTAGATGGTCAATTTGTTCAGCATGCACCTCGTCTTCGATAGAGGGCATCCGAAACTCTTGGTACAGTTTGATCAAATGGCAACTGCAACTGCGTAAAAACGTGGCTAATGTCGACCGGTTCCGACCCTTACGCTAATATCATATTATCAGAATTAGGTATTACAAGTCATGTTGTAATTCCATGGGAGCAAGGGACATACACTACTAGTACTACAAAGTTCTCATCATGTTCCTACTTCTTACATGGTCAATTTGTTCATCATGCACCTCATCTTCGATGGAGGGCATCCGAAACTCTTGGTACAGTTTGATTAAACGGAAACTGCAACTACGTAAAAGCGTTGTTAATGTCGACCGGTTCCTACCCCTAGGCTAATATCAAATTATCAGAATTAGGTATTACAACTCATGTTCTCATTTTATGGGAGCAAGGAACATACACTACTAGTGCTACAGAGCTCTCGTCATGTTCCTACTTCTGCTAATTGGAAAATCTCGATCACGTACAGTTATTTTCATAACGCCTAGAAAATGCTCGACGGTGGTTACGCTGAGCGATTTCCATGGAAATGTCTTTGTTTTAAAGCTTATAAAATGCCAGACGAAGCACGGTCGTTCGTTGTTTGTGTTGGGTGTGTACGAAACTCACGAAGATGTGAAATAATGTAGAATGCTTTCTTATATCAGACGCCGAATTATCCAAGTAGGGTTTCCGTGGCAACGGCGAATGCCCCACCCTTGTGTCGATACAATAGCACTAGTAACGTGACGTGCTTAACATCCAAACTTTCAACACAGTAGTGGAACGAATGAAAGTATTATCCTGCCTAGAAATAAGAATCCATAGGATGGAAGACATCGGAATTAGACTGGTACGACGTGATGAAAGCTTTCTTGAGTGAAATAGAAAGGAGGAAATGTTCTAGAAAACGTGAGTCGGGAGCACTGCGTAGAATGGAAGTGAAATGAAAACCAGGAGACCAAGAACGAAAGGTGGTGCTATTCGAGAATGTTAATAACTCAGTGGAGATATGATGTACGAAGTGAAGAATTTATAAAAATACTTGAGTGTGAAAGGAATCTATGGGAGACTCTTAGCGGGACATATATTACAGCATCGAGGAGTGGTTAACTAGGCGCTGGAATGAGGAGTAAAGTAGAGAAATGGAAGGGACAGAAAACGACTAGTATGTACAGAACAGGTTATAGGGGATACTGGATGTAGTGGTTACGAAGAATCGAAAAGATTCCCACAGGATAGGGAAAGTAGCATAACAGCAACAGATACGTAGAAGAAAAACTTTAGAAAAATTGACAACCATCCACAGATCAACTGGAATCAGACTGTAGCCTTAAAATCCCAGTATCGATATTGATACATGCGTGAAAAACTGAAGGACGAAAGTAACTTTCGCATAATGCGTCACTGCCAAGCAAAACAACTCGATGAAACTTACAGAAAACGCAATGAGACGAACAGAAATGACACTTTCATACAAACAAAATGATTACATAATAATCTCCGCGAGTTATGACGGTCACCCGGCCATTATAAAAGGCAGGTCGTGGTGCTCGATAGGATGTATGATAGCCACGGGTGACAACACATCCTCTAAAACATACTTCCAAGCTGGATATAAGGTTGGCAACGTCTTTTTGTGGTAGGGTGTTCCATTCCCTCACCACCGCGATTGACAAATGCTGGATGGTCATTGGTACATGTAGTCGTGCTGTCTCTCCAGCGCATCATACATGTGCTCACTGGAATTTAGCCCTAAACCACTAAAAGGGGGGTGGGGGTGGCGTGGGGTGGGGGGAATGCCACTAAACCATCATAAAGTGTACTACTGCACATTTCGATCAAAGCAAGTCACAATTTACAGGTTAGGTGTTCGTTAATTACAATTAGGGGATCTGCAATGCTATGTTGTATACCAAATTAACTAGGCTACAAAATGTCCTGCTTTATGCTCCACTGCAGTCGTAAATTTTACGGAGGTTTAGTAGCCCAGAGTTACGTCAGGTGAGCCGGCCACTGTGGCCGAGCGGTTCTAGGCGCTTCAGTGTGCAACTTCGCGACCGCTATGGTCGCAGGTCTGAATCCTGGGGCCCTATTCTGTATCTTTCATACCGATCGGTGTAGTAAGTTAGTGTCGGTAGTGACGTCATTTTCGGTTCCTTATCGAAACATCCTATTCAGTAAGCTTCTGAGACTTGTTACCGAATGGTCCTCCCACCGATTTTACGACAATTGTACCGAGAGGTTTTGGATTTCGGTCTGGCCCTGTCTATCGGTGAGCTGTGGTTTATGTACACTTATAATCTGATATTTTCAGCATATTTAGCGGTTTTAGTTTTGGATTTAGCGATTGTGTTACTAAAGAATCACCAAAGGACGCATCCGGTTGGAAAGTGAGTTTGTAATAGACTATTTTCCTTTGTTAGAAATATGGTTATGTTAGGTTTTTACTGTGAATGATTACATCCAAAAAGAAAAAGTTTTCGGTCAATATTCTCTCAAAATACGTGTTATTTTTCTGCAAATAATAGTTTAAACATCATTAAAAATCATTAAATATCTGCTTACGTATATTACATGAGTGTGAACTGACGTCACTTGTGCCTTTGTGTAGTTCTTCCCACAAATGGGTTAGTTAGTAATTATCGAAACGTGTTTACAACTTTCAAGTAACAATAGAAAGCAATTATGTGACGCCTGATATTGGGAACCTTCCAAACTATCACGCATTTATGACTTATGCAGCACCGTTGGACAACTAAATCAGCCTACGTTCCTCTCCACAATACTAAAACAAATGAGCACTGCATGTCTGTTGTTTGGGGTGGACAAGTGGTTAGTGCGCGGAAATGCAATACGAAAGCTCACGAGGTCGCTCATGGGTGGATGCAGAATTTTTTTTTCCCCCCTTCATATATGCAACACGTTCTGAGACACTGTTATTCGTCTAAGTTAAGATTTTTCTGCAATATTCATTATTACATACATGTAAGAGCGCACTTCCTCAGTAATGATTTAGTGGTTTCTGTGTGTTTAAAATACGAAATATGAAATTGCTGTGAGTGAAACAACCGACAGTGACCTTGTCTGAAATAATTCACCATTTTTCCCGAATATGTAGCGATTTCAGAGTATGCGGTTAGACAGGAATCTAAGAGCACAACTTAAATTACTGGAAATGTAAGTAGCAGCAGTCACCTTCATAATCTTGCGTGTCACAAGTCTTTATCTGCGATCGAATCCTCATCCACAGTAGACCGGGATGAAAGATCTCTGCCGTAATATTTTTAGACTGTAGCACCATATACGAAACATTTTCATTCATGAGATGCATGTTATGAACTTCGACGAATTGCAGGAGCTCTCGAAAATGCGTTTATTTTTTCAATTTTGTTTTTAAGACCCAAATCGTTGACGCATCATATAGGGAAGTGGGCTACTTAATCATTTGGATCTTTAGGAGCGTTTTATAACCACATTCTGTTTATCTCTAAGAAATCAATTTTTCGGGTGTTTTTATAGATGTATTAGTACAATGTGGTACTATACACTATTTCTAACTCATTTTCCGAAACGTAAAATCCAAAACACGATGTCAGTGTGAATGAGAATAAGATGACATAATGCGGCATTTACGACAATCTGCAGAATACAGTCAAATACGCTATCGATAATATACGAGGTGCGGCTACAAAAAAACCGGACTGATGCTGGAAAAAACATTTATTTACAATTATTTACAATTTCATGTTATCTCCTTCAATGTACTCTCCTCCTCGGTCTCTACACCGCTCCATACGAATTTTCCACTGTTCATAGCAATGCTGCAGATCATTTTCGGTACGTCCATTCATTACTTCCGTCGCTTTTTCTTTTACTGCTTCAACAGTCTCAAATCTAGTTCCTTTCAAAGCTGACTTGACTTTAGGGAAAAGAAAAAAGTCACAGGGGGCCAAATCAGGTGAGTAGGGTGGATGATCTAAGATGGGAATGTTGTGTTTTGCCAAAAACGTCTTCACTGACAACGCACTATGAGCTGGGGCATTGTCTTGGTGAAGGATCCATGACTTTTTTCTCCACAAATCGTTCCGTTTTCTCCGTACTCGCTCACGTAGGGTAGCCAGGACGCTAATGTAGTAATGCTGATTCACTGTTTGTCCCCCTGGTACCCCAATCAATCTGCACAATCCCTTTGACGTTAAAAAAAAAAAAAAAAAAAAAAAAAAACAATCATCATTGCCTTGAATTTCGATTTTGACATTCGTGCTTTTTTTTGTCGTGGAGAACCAGGAGTTTTCCAATGCATCGATTGGCGTTTAGTTTCGGGATCGTAAGTAAAAAACCACGATTCATCGCAAGTAATAACATTTTGTAAGAAGGTGGGATCACTTTCAATGTTTTCCAGGATGTCAGAACAAATCATTCTTCGGCGTTCCTTCTGTTCAATTGTGAGACACTTTGGAACCATTTTTGAACACACTTTGTTCATGTTGAAACTTTCATGAAGAATCTGCCTAACACTTTCCTTATCAACTCCTGTTAACTCAGACACTGCTCTGATTGTTAAACGGCGATCTTGTCGATCAAGTTTACCGATTTTTTCAATGTTTGCATCAGTTTTTGCTGACAATGGTCTGCCAGTGCGAGTGTCATCACTGGTGTCTTCGCGGCCATCTTTAAATCGTTTAAACCACTCAAACACTTGTGTTCGCGATAAACAATCATCGCCGTACACTTGTTGTAACATTACAAACGTTTCACTTGCTGATTTTCCTAGTTTGAAACAAAATTTGATGTTAACACGCTGTTCTTTCTGTACACTCAACATTTTCCGACGCACAGACAAAACGTCAACTACTTAAAACAGACGCCATGGGCAGACTGAGTACAGGAGGCAGATGAAACTCGAGCAGTGGGCGGAGCGAGAGTCACGTGACAGGCCACGCGACTTTCAGCCTTATTGCATTCGTTTTATTGTTTCACCAGTACTAGTCCGGTTTTTTTCTAGCCACACCTCGTACATGCATGGAAACATGCCGTCAGAGAAACTGTAAAAAATTTTATGGATTTCAGCTGAGAATCATGGAAATGGATATACTGCGCCTGATACTGTTAAGGACGAGGCAAGGGCGATGAAAGCGGGCACGTCAGCTCGATGGAATGCGGCGTCATGCGTTACGGCAACGTAAACGCAATTTTCGGTACTTGGAAGAACAGCGCGCCCGTATCGTCTGCTAGCGACCTTGTGTTCATGGTGCTGTGCGCGCTGCAGTGCGCATGCGCGGATCTGCGGCCGCTTGTTTTTGATTGGCTTTCACGATGCGAACCAACAGCGCTTCGGTTCTCTAGACCCGAACGGTATCGCTGCCGAAATGCATACTGAATAACGCAGGGACTCTAATTCGACTACAAGACCGTACGGTGCTACTGAGTACCGAAACGATCGGCACAATGACGGAAAGATACAGAATAGCCACCCTGCCTCGGGCATGGATGTGTGTGATGTCCTTAGGTTAGTTAGCTTTAAGTAGTTCTAAGTCTAGGGGGCCGATGACCTCAGAAGTTAGCCGCGCGAGATTAGCCGAGCGGTCTAAGGCTCTGCAGACATGGACTGTGCAGCTGCTCCTGGCAGAGGTTCGAGTCCTCCCTCGGGCATGGGTGTGTGTGTGTTTGTCCTTAGGATAATTTATGTTAAGTAGTGTGTAAGCTTAGGGACTGATGACCTTAGCACTTAAGTCCCATAAGATTTCACACACCTTTTTGAACCTCAGAAGTTAAGTCCCATAGCGTTCAGAGCCATTTGAACCATTTTAACGTCAGGTGAACGGGCAGGCCAGTCCGTTTGCCGAATATCCCCTCGTTCCAAGAGCTCCTCCACCTGCGCTATTCGATGCTTTCACGCACCGTCATCGATAAAAATGAAGTTGGGGAGGAGTACAGTGTCACAATAACGAGTGGTGTCACAATACTGTGTTCAAAGATTTGGTCATTACGCTTATGGAACAATGAGACACTATGCCTCCCTACACCATAACATGTGGACCACCGAAACGATCATGTTCGACCACATTCTTGGGTTGCACTATGTAATTCCCATTGTACGAAGATACGTCCAGAATCACTACTCAGACTTAAGCTCCTCTTATCAGAGGAGAGCTCGCATCCCAGTCCTCTTTCGTTCAGTCCCTTCTCTCTTGGCATCATTGCAAACGGTGCCGCTGATGTGCGGGTCTCAGCGGAACACAACGTACTGGTCGTCGCGCAGAGAGACCGCACTATGGTACAGTCGGCGTGCTACTTTGCAGAATGAGACTGCACAGTGTGACGGCCGTCTGCCGTTGTAACTGACCATTGTCAGCAACATCCTGTTACTCGGGCAGCAGTGCCTGTGATTCGGAACGGTCCCCGTACACCCTAAGCAGTGCTTTTAGCTACACCAAAGTTTTTTTAATAAATTGCTGAAAAACAACAAAAAATGGAAAGAATAATTGGAGTAAATTTTGCTCTGCGCTCCATAAAGCAACCAAAGTGGCAAGCATTCGATATAAAACAAAGGCTTTTAGAAACAGCCGATTGCCTTCCATTCTTCTTACTACCACTGCCTGGTTAGAGAAATTTATCGATACTGTCGTTCCTCCCACAGATCCTTACCTAAATCATTCGTCTCGTGTTGCGATGACCGACATCATATTCTACTTCGTTCTTTCAACAGGAACTCAGTGAATTTTTAGAACCGTGGAATGACAGTTCTTCTGGATTACTCTGTGCTTGAGAATCTGCCCACGGAAGCAAATGATTTGCTCTTGCACAGTTTTAATCGGAGTTGGATGCAACAGGACCTCATGGCATTATAGCCGATGCAAGTCATAATTCCAATTCTTAGAAGTGGGGAAGATCCAAACCTGACCTGTATCTACCGACCGATCGCGTTGCCGTCATGCGTCACGAAAACACTCGAGTGAATGGTAAAAAGAAGTCTGGAATGGCGACTTCAAAATAGTTATTTGATGCCTCGGAGTCAGTATGGATTCAGAACAGGCAAAGGGATTCGCTTACTGTGGATATTACCTTTGCCATTGGAACGAAACAAACGGTCGTCGCGGCTGTTCTTGACGTTAAGGAAGCTTATAATCATGTACATATTCCTATTCATTTGGACAAGCTGACGGAGTTCGGCATTTCTTCAAGGACGGTTTATCGTATTAATACCCTGGTAACTCAAAGGACAAACCACATCAATTTCAAAGGCAGCCTGCTCGGACCTATTCTAGTGTCCTAGGTGCAGTTTTAAATTGACTCTTATTTACTCTCTACACTCGTGATGGGAATACACGATCACTTCCCAACTAAAATATTGCGTATACGGACGAAGTATGTGCTTATTCCACTGCCGAATCGTATGTTCATGTCAAAACGGCATTACCCACCCTCATAGCACACGTCGATGAATGGCTGGAGGTTCCTACTGAGAAAGCGATGATCGCTATTCTCATTGATGGTCATACCGTGTGTGGAAAGTACGTTATGCTCGATGCCTAGGCTTGATATTCGACTCTCGTTTTAGCTAGGCGCCTCATGTTAGAACTAATGTGGCAAAGTGTGAATAAGGTTAAAATGTAATTCCCTCACTCACCCTTGTGCGGCGGGCAGGTTGCCTTACTCACAGTATAACGAAGGGTTATTCGATCTCGCCTAGCACAAAGCTGTCTACTGTATCACAATGCAGCTATGGTTTATCCCTCCAAATTAGAGACTCCTCAACATAGAACCATTAGAACTTGTGCAGGAGTCACGCTTTCGACGTCCACAAATGCCGCTTTAGTGGAGGCAGATTTCCTTGTGCATTAGAAGCCAAACATTGTCCGATAAACTTTACCCTCAAGGCAAGATCCCCATGGACAGTTCTGTATTTAAAATCAGAGACTGCATTTAATGATTACGAACTGCCAACTACAGAAGAAATAAACTTTCGGCCGTCTGTACCAGCTTTGGCAATTGATCTCCCACCAAACATTGTGTACGATATTCTCCGCATTTGCCTCTATTTATACACTTAAGTGCCAAAAAACTGTTATACGCATGCGTATTCAAATACAGATGTATGTAATCAGTCAGAATACGGCGTCGCGGTCGGCAACTCCTATATAAGACGACAAAAGTCTGGCGCAGTTGTTAGATCGATTACTGCTGCTACAATGGCACGTTATCAAGACATAAGCGAGATTCAACTTGGTGTTAACACTCGGCGCACGAGCGATGGGACACAGCATCTCCGAGGCAGCGATGAAGTGGAGATTTTCTAGTACGACCATTTCACGAGTGTGCCGTGAATATCAGGAATCCCATAAAAACATCAAATCTCCGACATCGCTGCTGCCGGAAAAAGATCCTGCAAGAACGGGACCAACGACGACTGAAGAGAATCGTTTAACGCAACAGAAGTGCAACCCTTCCGCAAATTGCTGCAGATTTCAATGTTGGGCGATCAACAAGTGCCAGCGTGTGAACCATTCAACGAAACGTCATCGACATGGGCCTGCCCGCTCGTGTACCCTTGATGACGACACGACACAAAGCTTTACGCCTCGCCTTGGCCAGTCAATGCCGACATTGGACTGTTGATGACTGGAAACATGTTGCCTGGTCGGACGAGTGTCGTTTCAAACTGTATCGAGCAGGTGGACGTGTGCGGGTATGGAGACAACCTCATGAATCCACTAACCCTGCATTTTAGCAGGCGACTGTTCAAACTGGTGGAGGCTATGTAATGGTGTGGGGCGCGTGCAGTTGGAGTGATATGGGACCCCTAATACGTCTAGATACGGCTCTGACAGGTGACAGGTACGTAAGCACCCTTTTTGATCACCTGCATCCATTCATGTCCTTTGCGTACTCCGACGGACTTGGGCAATTCCAGCAAGACAATGCGACACCCCACACGTCCAGAATTGCTACAGAGTGGCTGCAGGAAAGCTCTTCTGTGTTTAAACACTTCCGCTGGCCACCAAATTCCCCAGACATGAATATTATTGAGCGTATCTGGAATGCCTTGCAACGTGCTGTTCAGAGGAGATCTCCACCCCCTCGTATTCTCACGGTTTATGGACAGCCCTGCAGGATTCATGGTGTCAGTTCCATCCAGCACTACTTCAGACATTAGTCGAGTCTATGCCACGTTGTGATGCGGCGCTTCTGCGTGCTTCCGGTGGCCCTATACGATATTAGGCAGGTGTATCAGTTTCTTTGCCTCTTCACTGTAAATGGTCTCTAAACACTCAGCTGCAAAATTCGAGTCTATTATTTTCACGCGATCAGCTCGGATAGGATATCGTTGACAGATTATCTATTTTGTATGCCGATGAATCCAAAATTCTTCAAGAGGAGTATACTGAATGTGCTTTTCCACGTCCTTAGTCCTAAGTCCGCAATTCTACAGAATTGATTATGTCGCAGAGATGGAAAAGTATTACTGAATGATAGTTAATAGCGGTGACCCAATCAAGTATGAAAACATGAGTACCACAGCACTCATGGATAGAAGGTATCATGTATTTATGACAGAAACAGGTGGTCACAGTAACAATCAGGTTTGTTACCGTAAAGGACCAACACATGAATTTCCCACTGGGGTAACCAAATGGATATTCAATAAATGGACGAGGGATCGACCTTCAGCTCTGAACACTGTTATGGCTTTTCCTGGCCCTTTTAAGTAAACTTATAAGTCGGCCAAGCCAGGTTGCAAACTGTCAACTCTGTAGAAAAGTAACACGGCCCTCACGACAGAAAAAAGAGGGAAAGAGAAGAATTAGTTAGCTGAGTAGTCACTGCTGGTACAGAATACTGCCTGCACGTATGACACAATGAATCACACTGACCATGGCGATGAGTATATAATATTATGAAATATGCTGTGTGAGAATTCTGGCGAAAAGCTGTCACGCAACACCATGTTTCAAGGGGAACTCCTCCACAATCGGCCTTAATTGTTCGCTGATACACACACTGCCTTTTCCCGCTACTTCAACTGCTTCGTGATTCAGGGCAGCTATTTGGCGTTATAGCGAGGCTTACCTCAAACCATGTGGCGTCCAGCTTCTTGTGCAAGGCTGGGATACCTGTGACAACATGGTCTTATACTGTCATTCATTTCCACCAAATTGTTAATATACACTACTGGCCATTAAAACTGCTACACCACGAGGATGACGTGCTACAGACGCGCAATTTAGCCGACAGGAAGAAGATGCTGTGATATGCAAATGATTAGCTTTTCAGAACATTCACAAAGGTTGGAGCCAGTGGTGACATCTACAACGTGCTGATACGAGGAAAGTTTCCAACCGATTTCTCATACACAAACAGCAGTTGACCGGCGTTGCCTGGTGAAACGTTGTTGTGATGTCTCGTGTATGGAGGAGAAATGCGTACCATCACGTTTCCGACTTTGATAAAGGTCGGATTGTAGCCTATCGCGATTGTGGTTTATCGTATCGCGACATTGCTGCTCGAGTTGGTCGAGATCCAATGACTGTTAGCAGAATATGGAATAGGTGGGTTCAGGAGGGTAATACGGAACGCCGTACTGGATCCCAACGGCCTCGTATCACTAGCAGTCGAGATGACAGCCATCTTATCCGCATGGCTGTAACGGATCGTGCAGCCACGTCTCGATCCCTGATCCAACAGTAGTGACGTTTGTAAGATAGCAACCATCTGCACGAACAGTTCGACGACGTTTTCAGCAGCATGGACTATCAGCTCTGAGACCGTGGCTGCGGTTAGCCTTGACGCTGCATCACAGACAGGAGCGCCTGCGATGGTATACTCAACGACGAACTTGGGTGCACGAATGGCAAAACGTCATTTTTTTCGGATGAATCCAGGTTCTGTTTACAGTATCATGATAGTCGCATCTGTGTTTGGCGACATCGCGGTGAACGTAAATTGGAAGCGTGTATCCGTCATCGCCATACTGGCGTATCACCCGGCGTGATGGTATGGGGTGCCATTGGTCACACGTCTCGGTCACCTCTTGTTCGCACTGACGGCACTTTGAACAGTGGACGTTACATTTCAGATGTGTTACGACCCGTGGCTCTACCCTTCATTCGATCCATGCGGAACCCTACATTTCAGCAGGATAATGCACGGCCGCATGTTGCAGCTCCTGCACGGGCCTTTCTGGATACGGAAAATGTTCGACTGCTGCCCTGGCCAGCACATTCTCCAGATCTCTCACCAATTGAAAACGTCTGGTAAATGGTGGCCGAGCAACTGGCTCGTCACAATACGCCAGTTACTACTCTTGATGAACTGTGGTATCGTGTTGAAGCTGTACCTGTACACGCCATCCAAGCTCTGTTTAACTCAATGTTCAGACGTATCAAGGCCGTTATTACGGCCAGAGGTGGTTGTTCTGGGTACTGATTTCTCAGGATCTATGCACCCTAATTGCGTGAATATGTAATCACATGTCAGTTATAGTATAAAATATTTGTCCAATGAATACCCGTTTATCATCTCCATTTCTTCTTGGGGTAGCAATTTTAATGGTCAGTAGTGTATTATCTTACTCTACGTATCTCCTACTTAATATTTGCAAAGCAGTGTACGAACAGACCACGCGCTGCTGTGATAAGTTTTGTAAGACTTTACAAGGAGCTGCCTGTTATGCAGTAACAAAGGGGCCCTGTTGCGCTGCTTTCTGTTCGCTTATCTCAGAGAACGTCCCACTGTTCTGCAGGCTGTAGGTCTGGTTGGTCGCCCATTAAAACAGTGCAGTCACGTCGTAACAACGTTGCCTTCGTGTTGTTCATTTATAGTGGATGGTACGAGTTGTAATCCCCGGCTTTTCGTACGTAACGTAGTTTCCCATGAGGCAATTCTGTCAGGTAAACGTGTGAGTAACATGCAGTTAAATATTGGCAACGTCAAGTATACGTTTGCTTTTTTTAATGTGCGCTCTGTCCCGTTAATTGTGTAACTGATGTTACATAATTGTGAGTTTCTGCATTAAGGGGCTAAAAGAACACACAGAGGCAACAGAACGATGCAGCGCCTGTAAATCGTGTGACTGACGTTTTACAAGTTTGAGTTTCTGCATTATTGGACTAGAAGAACACCTAAAGGCAACAGAATGTTGCAGCGCCTCACACATCGGAAACATCATGCATAAATAACACAATACACCAAAATTCACTTCGGAATGGGAATGATATTCCGGAACGCGGCGGGATTGAAACAAACAAAATAGAAACACGAGTGGAGAAAAATTTATTTTATGAAGAAAATCAATACAGGTCTGATTTGCCAAAGATTGGATATGCAGTTCGCCCTCGCTTTGCATTACAAAAAAGTGGTTCAAATGGCTCTGAGCACTATGGGACTCAACTGCTGAGGTCATTAGTCCCCTAGAACTTAAAACTAGTTAAACCTAACTAACCTAAGGACATCACAAACATCCATGCCCGAGGCAGGATGCGAACCTGCGACCGTAGCGGTCTTGCGGTTCCAGACTGCAGCGCCTTTAACCGCACGGCCACTTCGGCCGGCTTTGCACTACAGACAGTCCGGCATTTGCCTGGAGCAATTTATATAAACCACGGAAACGTAAACCAGGAGCCTAGAGTCTCCGTCCAAACGAATACAAGGACAGTTTCTTTAAAACAGCGTAATCTCGTTTGGTTTATCCATAGTACACAATACCCCTTTGCAAAGGAGTTACTTAAGCTAGTGGAACACTGTTCGTTCATTTCTCATTGCCGATAACCGCACACACTGTACAAGCATTATTCCATAATGCAGTACGGCAGGAGCTATCAGATGACATCAAGACCATGATGATGACATTTTGTTCCCATTTTGTGTACTACCACATTAAATTTTCCTGCTTGAAAAATTGGATCAGCATTCCTCCATAATGTGAAATGACAGAGTTGTGGTTTTATTTTTATCATTTACTTGCGTTAATAGGTTCTATAGAGTCCATTCACAGTGTTACTAAATAATCCTTGTAAAATGAGTGCCATATTTTGAAACAAGTTCATTTTAACAATCTCTTTAACCTCCTTAGACAGTTTATTATACAATAATTCTTCCTGGGAGAAAATGATGAACTCAGATTTATCTAAAATTAAAGCAATAACAGCCCTCGGTCGCAAAAGGAAGTCTTTTGACATAGGTTTCGGCACTACTATGAGTGCCTTCATCATAAGTAAAACACTCAAACTGGCATGTCAAGTATAAAAACAAATATCAAGCGATAAAGCTTCATTCACAAAATTTTAAAATAGAATATATAGAAGGCAAGCCACTACGGGCCACTCACACGTGTCGTACTGCGGTAGCATCAGTGCAGCAACGGATCGTGCAACCAAGTTTCCGACGGAATTTCTGAAGTCAGAATAGAAGCCTCGGCTTAGTGAATCTCAACACTTGTGAAGCGAAATAAAATAAGTTCATCACTTAGATTTAACCGCAGTGCGGATACTGGATAAGAACACAGTTGACTGCTGCACAAACTGCTTTGAACGGAGTAAAGTTCGTGTAATTGCAAATGAATGCAAACTTCGAACACTAACAGGAAATAACGATTCCCGTCACATTTTTAGAATCAGCGTTCACTAACGTGAAGGTTCAAAAAATGGTTCAAATGGTTCTGAGCACTATGGGACTTATCTGAGGTCATCAGTCCCCTATAACTTAGAACTAATTAAACCTAACTAACCTAAGGACATCACACACATCCATGCCCGAGGCAGGATTCGAACCTGCGACCGTAGCGGTCTCGCGGTTCCAGACTGTAGCGCCAAAACCGCTCGGCTACCCCGGCCGGCAAGGTTCAAAAGTGCCGCAAAAGTTAAAGACTCAAACAAGCAGTCAGTTGAAATTAAATATCTTCGAAAGCGACTGTTAGGCCGCACAATATCAAATACAAAACTTACCAGCTCCACGACAGGACGACTGCCAAAAGCTAGCGTCCCCCAGATGCTCAAACAACCAAAAGACCTAGTTTCCTTCTGCACTTGCCCTTATGCGAGGTGGTCAGATACAGTCTGAATCAGACAGCTGCGCGAGCAAATTCAAGCGACCCGCAATTCAATTAGTTTGCCAGTTTTTCCCATAGGGTAGATCGTAGCGCACGAGACTGCCTACTCTGTGGCTCGAGTTCGATCCTCACTGCCGTCCCAAGCCCAATTTTTGTATCGCCCTCTTCTTCGGCATTATTAAACGAAACGAAGGAAACGTGGGGAGCTTCCGTCTCTGACACACCGCTTGAATTTCCACGCGCTACGGCCTGATTGGGTAACTTAAATGTTAATTAACTCGGAAACGGCACGAGGTATCGAAGTTTTTTCTCAACAATTATTTCTCGGCGCAACCTACCCTACAACACCATCACAAGCTTTTCAGCCTTTTTCTGTCTACCGTGTATAGATTCGGTCACATGACCACTACTCTACCCAGTAAGAACATTTAAATAAACGACCACCATCTTAATTAATGACAGTAATTTAGCATACGAACGCAAGACAACATATAAACAAATATCCTCGGTCATTTTTAGACCTGTTCCTACTGCTGTTTTGGTTCATTTTCATGTACTTATTGCAGCACAATCTAACGCAACCGGTGGTACTAGAAAACAACAGAATGTCCGGAATATAATTTATGTGTACGATTTAAATAATAAAAAAGTTGGAATACACGTAGAACTTGGTCGGGTAACACATGAGGTTACTCACAGTGGTTTCAAGCGGTGTGCTTTCGTGGACGTCTTCTAGTTTGTCACATTCATACCGAAACCGTACACAGTCTCAACGGTAGAGTTGTTTAATACAAAAAGGTGATGTGCTCGTCTTGTAACTGGTGTCGTAAGCTTTCATTTGAGCTACTTGTGTTTTATGAACTCTACGCACTCATTATGAATTTCATAAACATTAAAATAACCATTGTTAATAAATTTTGAACCATACATTAATTAAACATACTAATTACTTCAATGAGGTCATCACACTACTGTGATTAATTAGGTATCTCAATCTTTGTGATATTGTGCGTGGAATGCATGTTCGTAAAGTCTTGTCTGTATTATTTACATGTTCACATTTTCCTCCATCATAGCGGATGTCTAGTCAGCCAACCTAAGTTACCAGTTACACTCTCATCTCACGTGTGGGGTTTTTCCAGCTACTGACACCTGTATAGCCGAAAGGTGTCGTCGCATGGCACAAGGTAGCTAGTATTGACGTGCACACACACAGGATATCCCACGTCACCAGACACAGCACCGTCGCTACAGGGCACGAGCGAATTAAAGTGATTTTGCGCTCTCAGCGATCTCCAGGGGCAGTTCTCGGCTGTATATTTACTCGCATAAAGTTCTTACGCACATTTCCTCCCTTGTCCCAACGCTAGTCATGTTGTTTAGTCTGTGGTATACAGAAATAAAAACTTCAATATCTGTTGCCACATAATAAGACCAGAAGGAAAGATACATGTCCAGCTAGTTAGGATATCAACTTACAAAATCTAACAAACTCACTACTGACAGAGAGATCACTTATAATTAAATAACATAAAATATTACAAAACTCATTTCTATCAGTTTCATAAGAAAGTCTCACAGCCTTTTAGAAAATGCGAAGGTAGAAAACAGGTTCCAAATATTGTACAGGTGTACCCTCTGTTCCATTATGTGGCGCATCTACTAACTACACTACGCTGAAGCTCTGCAATCAGAGACTTTGTTATTTGTGTTAAAGTCTTCTAAGGGTTTGTTATTAATTGACATTTAATTATAAAAGTCTTAACTAGAATGACGCGTTTTTCATGAATCTTCACTGTACCGTTGCTTTAAAACGGCCTTCGTTGACAATAGGTGAGCTGTAGCATGAAAATAACTAAATGCGAAAATTATTTTACCACCAGTACGACGTTTCCCGTCATTCTATAACAACAAATCGGACCAATAACGATTCGTCCGCGAGACATTGAATGTGCTAGTGCTTAGAAACTGCATATATTCGTAGATAGTAAGGTCTAATATAAAACCCATCGAATATGGCCTTTTTTCCTCACCTGCAGTGGTGAGTGCTATTGACTGGGCTTTCAAATTGACTCCTTATTTTTGGATTTCCAGAGAGCTTTTGTCGCTGTACCACACCAGCGGCTTGAAGTGAACTTGCGTGGTTAGGGAATATCGTCGGAGTTATCTGACTGGATTCGTGATTTGCAGTCAGAGAGGTCACAGTCCGCAGTAATTGACGGGAAGTCATCGAGCAAAACAGAAGTGATTCCTTGTTTTACACAAGGTAGTATTATACGCCTTCTGCTCATCCAAATTAATATAAACGATGTAGGAGACAATCTGAGCAGCCGTCTTACGTTGTTTGCTGATGGTGCTCTCTTTTATCGTCTAGTAAAGTCTTCATATGCTGTCCGATCCCGGTAGCTGAGCGGTCAGCGCGACAAAATGTCAATCCCAAGGGCCCGGGTTCAATTACCGGCTGTGTCGGAGATTTTTCTCCGCTCAAGGACTGGCTGTTGCGTTGTCCTCATCATTTCATCCCCCTCGACGCGCAAGTCGCTGAAGTGGCGTCAAATCGAAAGACTTGCACCGGGCGAACGGTCTACCCGACGGGAGGCCCTAGTCACACGACATTTACATTTATTTATCATACGATGAAAATAAACTTCAAAACGATATCTGTATTGTACAAAAATTGGCAATTGACCCAAAGTAATGAAAAGTGCGAGGTCATCCACATGAGTGCAAAAAGGAATCCGTTGAACTTCGGTTACACGATAAATCAGTCAAATCTAAAGGCCGTAAATTCAACTAAATACCTAGGAATCACGATTATGAACAACATAAATTGGAAAGAACACACAGAAAATGTTGTTAGGAAGGCAAACCAAAGACTGAGATACATTGGCAGAACACTTAGATGACTGCCCACACTACGCTTGTCCGTCCTTTTTTGGAGTACTGGTGAGCGGTGTGGAATCCTTACCAGACAGTATTAACGGAATACATCGAGAAAGTTCAAAGAAGAGCAGCACGTTTTGTACTATCGAGAAATAGGGGAGAGAGTTCGCGGGCATGATGCAGGATTTTGGGTGGACATCATTAAAGCAAAGCCGTTTCTCGTTGCGGCGGAGTCTTCTCATGAAATTTCAAACACTAGCTTTCTCCTACGAATGCGAAAATATTTTGTTGACGCAGCAGACCTACATAAGGAGAACCGATCATCGTCATAAAATAAGGGAAATCAGAGGTCACACGGAAAAATATAGGTGTTCGTTTCTCCAGCGCGCTGTTCGAGACTGAAACAATAGAGAATTATTGTGAAGGTGGTTCGATAAACCCTTTGCCAGGGACTTACGTGTGATTTGCAGAGTATCCATGTAGATGTAGATGATGTAGATACGCGCCTCTACGGAACACGACAAATACAGTATGGCATCTCGCTTTCAGCTTGCGACTTAGGAGCGTAATTCATTGCTATTGGTTCCGCTCTACGTGGCGTGTTGCCGAATTGTCGCAGAACTTATTTTGTCTTTCACTGACGAAAGTTCAAAAATGGTTCAAATGGCTCTGTGCACTATGGGACTTAACTGTTGTGGGCATCAGTCCCCTAGAACGTAGAACTACTTAAACGTAACTAACCTAAGGCCATCACACACATCCATGCCCGAGGCAGGATTCGAACCTGCGACCGTAGCGGTCACGCGGCTCCAGACTGTAGCGCCTAGAACCGCACGGCCACTCCGGCCGGCCACTGACGAAAGTCCTCAGCGTGAAATAACAGGAAGTGACGTCACCAAATTTATAGAGTGCTACGTCATCCGTAACTGACTCGTCTGGGGAGACGATAGCTTAAGCGGCAGCTGTCTCGTTACCTCCCCTCTCCTCTCGCAAGTCTCCTACGTCAGCGGTCTATGTAAGACGACACAGTACCACAGTTGTCAAAACATCCACATAACGCGCCACTGTCACCCATTATGTCACACGGCGGTAGCTTAAATGATTCCATTTACCTATAGCAGTCGGCGAGGGTATCAAATATTCCTTCCTGGGATGCACCCTTCTACTCTTTGAAGGATTTGGTTGTTAGAACCTAAATAGTCACTTACTGGCAGGTTAGAACTGAGCTGTAGAAAGTGAAGCTGTGATGGTGGGTTGATAGTCGCGACTGGAAAGCTCAGTCAGAGCATTGCCTACGAACACGAGGTTCCGGTTTGGAGTCTCTGTGTGGCACACAATTTTTTCCAGCTAGTGTATACTCTGTTGCAGAGTGAATGATTCAATCTGGGAACATTCCAATAGGCTGTAGTGATGTCATTTCTCGGTAATGTCCATTCTTCTACGAGAGCTAGTACCACAAAGCACGCTGCTTGATCACAAGTACCCGCACGAGTGTTAATGGACACTAATACGGGGTGTGTCTAACTTTCGCCGGCCGCTGTGGCCGAGCGGTTCTAGGCGCTTCAGTCCGGAACCGCGCTGCTGCTACGGTCGCAGGTTCGTATCCTGCCTCGGGCATGGATGTGTGTGCTGTCATTAGGTTAGTTAGGTTTAAGTAGTTCTAAGTCTAGGAGACTGATGACTTCAGATGTTAAGTCCCATGGTGCTTAGAGCCATTTGAAACATTTTGTCTAGCCTTCGGCTGTATGGCGACTTGGGAAAATTTTCAACGAGGCGTCTGAAAGTCTGTGAAGGAATGGCAGCCTTTCCTTCCTCAGGAACTGATGCCTGAGAAGGTAGCTATGTTGGACGTTTGCGTTTGGAATTAAAGCGACGTTCTAACCCGTCCCTAAGGTGCTACGTTCAGGTCAAGACTCTGGACAGGCCACTCCAACTCAGGAATGGTACTCTACACAGTGCGTTACCTCACAGATGCTCCCTTAAGACAAGGTGTACCGTCATGCAGACGCGATCATCATCCCCAGACAGTTCCGCTACTGTACGCAGTACACAATGCTGAAAAATGAGCTCACATCGTTCGGCATTTAGCGTTTTCTTAAGTGCAATTACAGGATTCCACTAAACACGAAAAACATCCCCATACCATAACACCAGATGAACATCTACATGTATATGACTGCTCAGTAGTTCACACTTAAGTGCTTGGCAGAAGATTCATAGAACCGTTTCAGACTCCCTACGAGGTGCGGCTAGAAAAAAAACCGGACTGATGATGGAAAAAACATTTATTTACAATTATTTACAATTTCATGTTATCTCCTTCAATGTACTCTCCTCCTCGGTCTCTACACCGCTCCATACGAATTTTCCACTGTTCATAGCAATGCTGCAGATCATTTTCGGTAAGTCCATACATTACTTCCGTCACTTTTTCTTTTACTGCTTCAACAGTCTCAAATCTAGTTCCTTTCAAAGCTGACTTGACTTTAGGGAAAAGAAAAAAGTCACAGGGGGCCAAATCAGGTGAGTAGGGTGGATGATCTAAGATGGGAATGTTGTGTTTTGCCAAAAACGTCTTCACTGAAAACGCACTGTGAGCTGGGGCATTGTCTTGGTGAAGGATCCATGACTTATTTCTCCACAAATCGTTCCGTTTTCTCCGTACTCGCTCACGTAGGGTAGCCAGGACGCTAATGTAGTAATGCTGATTCACTGTTTGTCCCTCTGGTACCCAATCAATGTGCACAATCCCTTTGATGTCAAAAAAAACAATCATCATTGCCTTGAATTTCGATTTTGACATTCGTGCTTTTTTTTGTCGTGGAGAACCAGGAGTTTTCCAATGCATCGATTGGCGTTTAGTTTCGGGATCGTAAGTAAAAAACCACGATTCATCGCAAGTAATAACATTTTTTAAGAAGGTGGGATCACTTTCAATGTTTTCCAGGATGTCAAAACAAATCATTCTTCGGCGTTCCTTCTGTTCAATTGTGAGACACTTTGGAACCATTTTTGAACACACTTTGTTCATGTTGAAACTTTCATGAAGGATCTCCCTAACACTTTCCTTGTCAACTCCTGTTAACTCAGACACTGCTCTGATTGTTAAACGGCGATCTTGTCGAACAAGTTTACCGATTTTTTCAATGTTTGCATTAGTTTTTGCTGACAATGGTCTGCCAGTGCGAGTGTCATCACTGGTGTCTTCGCGGCCATCTTTAAATCGTTTAAACCACTCAAACACTTGTGTTCGCGATAAACAATCATCGCCGTACACTTGTTGTAACATTACAAACGTTTCACTTGCAGATTTTCCTAGTTTGAAACAAAATTTGATGTTAACACGCTGTTCTTTCTGTACACTCAACATTTTCCGACGCACAGACAAAACGTCAACTACTTAAAACAGACGCGACGGGCAGACTGAGTGCAGGAGGCAGATGAAACTCGAGCAGTTGGCGGAGCGAGAGTCACGTGACAGGCCCCGCGACTTTCAGCCTTATTGCATTCGTTTTATTGTTTCACCAGTACTAGTCCGGTTTTTTTCTAGCCACACCTCGTATAGTGCCATTATCGAACAATGCATTGAAAAAAACGAACACCTCTTGCCGTGCGAGCTCTGATTTCTCTTACTGTAACACAATCTTGATTTATCTCTATTTAGGTCAGCATCAACAAAATATTCACTCTCTGTCGGTCCATTATGGCCCGAGGGACGTCGGCTGGTACGTATTTCTTGATTCAAAAAACTTTACCGAGTGCCGCATGTTTTGGTTTATTTTAT
The DNA here is from genome assembly GCF_021461395.2 of Schistocerca americana. NCBI lineage: Eukaryota > Metazoa > Arthropoda > Insecta > Orthoptera > Acrididae > Schistocerca > Schistocerca americana. The sequence goes on along the minus strand of NC_060126.1, from coordinate 500,575,450 downwards.
TTTATATCTCAAATGCTACCAGTTTCGGCAACTCAGTGTTGCCATCTTCAGGCCCCATACGTCATTATCGTATTAACAATCTTATCGAATGGTGCCATAAATCTGGAATCGTAAATCCGATCGTGATGCAACAGATTCCTGTGAATGTGTTACACTGACTCAATACGATAATAGCGTATGGGGCCTGCAGATGGCAATATTGAGTTGCCGAAACTGGTAGCATTTGAGATATAAAATAAAATCAGTCAAAACATATGGCTGTTGGTAAAGTTTTTGGAATCAAGAGATCAACAAAATTTTGTCGTCTTCGGAGGAGGAACTAGGTGATAGAAATTTCGTGAAAAGACCTCGCCGCTATGAAAAACGCCTTTGTTTTAACGATTGCCACACAAACTCGCGCATCACATCCGTGTCACTCTCTCCCCTATTCCGCGATAGTATAAAACCAGCTGGCCTTCTTTGAAGTTTGTCGATGTTCCTCGTCAATCCTACCTGGTAAGGATCCCATACAACCCATAAAAGGACACGTATAGTGTAAACAGTCTGTTTTGTAGATCTCTTGTATCTTCTAAGTATTCTGCCAATAAAACGCAGCATTTTGTTCGCCGTCTCCACGAAATTGTCCATGTTATCAAATCAGTTTAAGTTTTCCGTGACTACAATACCTAGGTATTTAGTAGAATTCACAGCCTTTAGATTTGTGCGATTTACTGTGTAATCTGTTTAGCACTCATGCAATTGACTTTACACATGTGATTCTTCATGGTCAACTTGTGGCGGTCGTGCCTTCCCCAGGATTATTCCATCAGACTTCGTTTGGCGCGACTGAACACACGCCTGACAGATTGCCCCCCCACGACCCACTTTGTGTCGCCTGTAGTTGACAATCCCCACGCTCTGTTTATATTATACAAGAATTTAATAATGAGGAATAATCGGCAACACAACTCTTGGGTTGATTCCCTTTGAGGTATTCTATTTTATTTAATCTTCCCTTATCCAGACACACATATCCTTCAGTAAGGACCCTCACTTTTTCTACTCCGTCACACACCTTTCCCCTACACAATACCAGGATTATTACTAGAATATTACATCTACTAATCTACTAATATCCTTACAATAACCACTGATAAGGCTACTAAGCTGCGGTGACCCTTCTGGATTTAATCATGGCAGTTATCCTTGATCCTTCAATTTGGATCACTTGAAACTTTCACGCAGTTACTCTGCTCACTCATTGTCACCCACAGCGTAGCATCCGGAATTTGCAAGTACAGTACTTTGTAGTGTCTTTTGATCCCTCCAGCTCGTTGACATCCGCAATTGTTAATTCTGAGTAACTATCACCAGCGAAATTCTTTGCCTCAGTGCGACTGCCGATGCTCCTGTCGACCTCTTGTGTACTCCATGACTTGTACCCAAGCCATGTACCAGGTGGTGAAGGACTTAGGTTAACTGCCGGCCGAGCGGTTCTAGGCGCTACAGTCTGGAACCACGCGACCGCTACGGTCGCAGGTTCGACTCCGGCCTCGGGCATGAATGTGTGTGATGTCCTTAGGTTAGTTAGGTTTAAGCAGTTCTAAGTTCTATGGGACTGATGACCTTAGAAGTTAAGTCCCATAGTGCGCAGAGCCATTTTTTGAACTTAGGTTAACGCTCAAATAACATTCACTGGGACCACTATTTGGGGTAAACACAAATTTAATACTCTTTCACTCGTAGCACAATAGATGTATATACCGATTGATCAAAAAGTCACTATACATTTGAAAACTGAATAAATCACGGAATAATGTAGATAGAGAGGTACAAATTGACACACATGCTTGGAATGACATGGGGTTTTATTAGAACCAAAAAAAAAATACAAAAGTTCGAAAAATGTCCGACAGATGGCGCTTCATCTGATCAGAATAGCAATAATGAGCATAAGAAAGTAAGACAAAGCAAAGGTGATGTTCTTCACGGGAAATGCTCAATATGTCCACCATCATTCCTCAACAATAGCTGTAGTCGAGGAATAATGTGGTGAACAGCACTATAAAGCATGTCCAGAGTTATGGTGAGGCATTGGCATCGGATGTTGTCTTTCAGCATCCTTAGAGATGTCGGTCGATCACGATACACTTGCGACTTCAGGTAAACCCAAAGTCAATAATCGCACGGACTGAGGACTGGAAACCTGGGAGGCCAAGCATGACGAAAGTGGCGGCTGAGCACACGATCATCACCAAACGAGGCGCGCAAGAGATCTTTCACGCGTCTAGCAATATGGGGTGGTTCTAATAAAATCCGCTGTCATTCCAAGCATGTGTGTCAATTTTTACCTCTCTATCTACATTATTCCGTGGTTTATTAAGTTTTCAAATTTATACTGACTTTTTGATCACCCGGTACATATACTTCTTTTACACTGGAAAAACAAATACTTTTTTGTTTGTTTTTGGTCTTTGTTCTATAGCGCGGTTTCGCACTTACAATCGCTCACGGTGCTGGGAGCATCTTCTGTTCACGAGCTTGGCCCAACACAGTGCACTTAACAACTTTCTTCTTTACCGTTGCCTCCGTACATACCATAGCGGAGTCCAAAGCCGTGGGTATAACTGGTTGCCATCGTCATTGTGGTATTGTACAATAACGCACTTATCAGTGAAATATACTTCTCCTCGTTCTGGAACCCTTTTTAACATGTATATGTCACTGCTGTATACCACACGACGTCGTCTCAGCGCTGTCTTTTATAATAATTAACAAAAGTTTGTGTACTGCGTACTTAGGCCTCTCCAGTTCACGTGCGAAACTTCCGCTGCCGTGAGCCACCTCGACTTGACTCCGATCATTGTTTTGTTTTTTTTTTTTTTTTTTTTTTTCCCTGCCGGCTACGCTGTTCCATCCGTGTAACCCGGGGGGAAACTCCCCTTGTCATTCTTGTAAAATTACTGGTTCATTTACTTATGGTCTATTTACTTTCATCTATTCTTCTTCCATCAATACAGCTTAATTATTATTTTTATTCATTTATTTACTATATATTTTCCTTACATACTATTTATATTTTCAAATGGGGAGTACTGCCCCCGGGTAAGGCTAGCAGTACCGTTTATTTTTTAAGGCGCTAGATGCCTCTCGCTGGCTGTCTCCATTCCCTGCTGCCCTCTCTCGACTTTATTTTTTTGTTAATACTACAACTTATCGTCACCTTTTTGCCGCTAGATGGATCGCACTGGCTGCCTCCAGCTATTGTGTTGCATCGTCACAAATTGTCACTTTTGTTGTGTCCTCGTCGACAATGTAGAGTCTTGTACCGCAGGAATGAAGGGAGAGGACGTTGTTTGGTGGCTGGTATGCTCTTTCTACAACAAAACTGCACACATGTATCAACAGGGCTTTTTATTTACGTATATGGGAATCTTGTTTTCTTTAAGAAAGTCCATGTGTTATGGTACAAGGTCTTCCACAATAGTCCACTTTAGCCTCACTGCTAGTGAAGTACAAGGCCCCCTATGTACTCTAATCTGGTCGCAATTTACGGAGAGATGCCAACTAGAATAGTGACAGAGCTGGTGACTGAGTCTGATCTAGTGACTGAGCGACTGAGATAGTGAGTGAGAATGTACTAGTGATTGAGAGTGAGCCTGAGGTCATCTGGCCAGTGGCGGCTAGCTAAGTACTTGCAATCGAGAGAACGTTGGTGGCGTGTTGCTAGCGAGTCTTTCTTTGGCCACTCTTCTGACAGGCGCGCTTCATCCAGCGCCTACGATCGATCTCCTTGATACATTTTTGCCGACCGGTGTGCTGGCGATAGCTTAGGCCAGCACAACTCTTCGTCTCATAGATATCTTGTTCAAATCATTTTGCTACTGGTGTAAGAGGTCCATGATTAGGGAATTTGTTGCTAGCACACTCGAGCAGATGTAATTTTGATGGATTGCTCACGTGCTGCCTGCGATATGTAAGCTATAATAGAATCTGAGACCAAAGAGCAATGTTGACTGCAGTAGGAACCGTGTAGCAGTAGCAGTAAGTTGTTGCTAGTGAGCAGTCTGGTGTGTCGAGTTGGCTGGGCCGATCGTGGGGAGCGATGACGGAGCCTGAGCGATATAATATAAGGTAAAAGCAGCCTCGCGCATATGTAGTATTGTTATATCAAGTCCCATGTAAATGTTTTAAAAAATCTCTTAATAATAATCTTTCTCATAAAAAGCAACAAAAAAAAAATATTACCAGTCCCAACTATTACCAGTATACAACCAAATAATGCTACCAGTTTAAGATATATTTCTAGTTCTAAATATAATACAAATTTCTCTGTTGTATTGAATCCATTATATCTATGTATTATTGGACTACAGACCTTGAGTAATAGTTACAGTGTGTGACATTTTACTTATGTCCTATGTCACTTGAATGATGAGTTCTGAGTAATACTGAATGATGACTTATGCATTAATGCTATTCGAATAATTAACTCTTGTTTTGAATGATGACTTCTGAATAATACTGAATAATGTTTTGTAAAACTATATGAATACTTTGTAAATGGCCAATGAGTGCCAATGATTACTGCAATCAGATGAGTTATGAATAGTGTTTTGTAATATTCAATACTTGCTACATGTTTAGTAACTGGCCAATGAATGCCAATGACTACTATAATTAGATGAATTATGTATAAATGGTATGTCAATAATTAACTCTTGTATTGAATGATGACTTCTGAATAATGCATAAAACAATGCTTTGTAACCGGCCAATGAGTGCCAATAATTACTATATTCAGATGACTTATGAATAATGTTCTGTAATACTCCATACATACTACTTAAATGCTCTGTAAATAGCCAATGAATGCCAGCAATTGTTCAGATCGGTTGATAGACTAGTGTAATTCTCAATGATGACTAGCATAAGACTTAATGTCCTTCACCTTCTGACCTAATTACCAGAACTTACTGCAATATCCGTTTGTCTTGTCCATTCTCATGATCATGGAGCACTACATTTGGTTTTTACACTAATTCTACGTTGATGTGAGAGTATGGATTCTACAAGAATGTGGTGTTGACATATCAAGCTGTCCACCACCTTGAACGATGGAGACGTCATTATGGTCCTACTGTTTGGTGTACCTAATGTACTACCAAAATGATAACATACAATATTAATACAACATTTCAGTGTCTTGGCTACACTGATAAATACTTCAGGGAAGAGAAATTCAGATTGTCTCACTTGGTGTTGTGCTTCTGTAGAAAGATATGGACTTTCAGTGCAGCTATGTGCAACCTACTGTGCTACAACCATGATGCAATCCTTCCCATTCCTTTCCTAGTTCTTGTAAAATGGTAAAGACTTATACAGTGCGTTTAAATTCTTGTAAAATGATAAAGTCATATACAGTGTGTGTGCACTTCATTTCATTTGTGAACAAGATCAGTTGTCCTAAATATGCTAAAGACTTTTACAGTGCGTGTGCACTTTATTTCTCTCCTTGATATGTTTATTTGATGTAAAAATGCTAAAGACTTCTACAGTGCATGTGCACTTTATTTCACTCCATGATATGTTATGTAAAAATGCTAAAGACTTCTACAGTGCGTTTGCACTTTATTTCACTCCTTGATATGTTTATTTGTTGTAAAAATGCTAAAGAGTTTTACAGTGTGTGTGCACTTTATGTCATTTGTTAATATATTTTGTATTCATTGCACATATATTTTGTCTTTCTAAGTATGTTCTGCACTTATCAATAATGTATATACTCTGTGACTGTAGACTTAGTTAATTAAGTAGATTATAGAAAAAGTTGTTGCTCATGGCAAGTCCAATTGACTCACCATCGATGCCAAATTTTTGCGCCCCCCAGTGGAGGTTTATGTAAGAGGTCCATGATTAAGGAATTTGTTGCTAGCGCACTCAAGCAGATGTAATTTCGATGGATTGCTCACGCGCTGCCTGCGATATGTAAGCTATAAGAGAATCTGAGACCAAAGAGCAGTGTTGACTACAGTAGGAACTGTGTAGCAGTAACAGTAAGTTGTTGCTAGCGAGCAGTCTGGTGTGTCGAGTTGGCTGGGCCGGTCGTTGGGAGCGATGGCGGAGCCTGAGCGATAAAATGTAACGTAAAAGCAGCCTCGCGCATATGTAGTATTGTTATACCAAGTCCCATGTAAATGTTTAAAAAAAATCTCTTAATAATAATCTTTCTCATAAAAAGTAACTTTTAACAACCATTCATTTCAATTTAAAGAATTTACTAATTTCTCCAATCCATGGTCATCCCGATTATTGTAAAGAAAAATCAGTTGTTTCCTTTTATATAAGACAAATCTATCGGCCAGCATTGCACTGAGCTGCGCCAGAAAAATGTATTGTAAGAACAGATATATATGCGTTATCCGGCGACCTAATTGAGGTAAGAATATTCAATTTTTTTCAGAATGATCTTTCAGGGCCATGACGCAGCACTGCTGACGTCCAAAATATACCAGTTTAAATTCACAGTCAGTTATTGAAAGGTTATATGTGAGCGACAATTTTATTGAGGGGTTAATCACATTGTATTATTGGTAGGTTACGGAATTTATCTGTTAGTAGGTTACGCTAAATGTCAATGACATAATTATATTTTTTACTGTTGAGAGGTTTAGGAATTTTTCTGTTTTGAGGTTACACAAAATTAGAATATTATTCATATTATTTTATTTTGTTGGGAGGTTACACTGGTCTTAACCTTCTGAAGACTTCACTAGACGGTAAACTACAGCCTCTTCTGCAAGCAGTCTAAGAAAGGTGCTAAAACTATCCCTAAGGACAGCAGAGAAATTATAACACGTCTTTAAGCAGCACTTCCGATTTACTCCACAACGTTCATCCCATCAGTTACTATGATAGACTGAGCGGCTGGTCCCGGCGGAGGTTCGAGTCCTCCCTTGGGCATGGGTGTGTGTGTTTGTCCTTAGGATAATTTACGTTAAGTAGTGTGTAAGCTTACGGACTGATGACCTTAGCCGTTAAGTGCCATAAGATTTCACACACGATAGAATCCGATAGAGTAGTTACTATGAACTGTGACCTTTCCGAAAAAGAAAATCTCAAATCCACTCTCACAACTGCATCGATACTGCATAGGCATACAATTTTATTAGAATTAGTTTGTTTGGAACTGTATCAAAAGCCTTCTGGAAATCTTAAGATTTGGAATCATTCTGAGCTCTGCTGGTGATAGCATTCTTTACTTCGTGTGAATAATGAGTCAGTTGTGATTCAGAAAAGAAAATATCTTCAGAATCCGCACTGACTCTATGTCACCGATCGTTTTTTTCACGGTAATTCATAATCTTTGAGCATACAGGGTGTCCCAAAAATAGAATTATTTATTAGGGCCGACCTGTGTGGCCGTGCGGTTCTAGGCGCTTCAGTCTGGAACCGCGTGACCGCTACGGTCGCAGGTTCGAATCCTGCCTCGGGCATGGATATGTAGGATGTCCTTGGGTTAGTTAGGTTTAATTAGTTCTAAGTTCTAGGGGATTGATGACCACATAGTGCTCAGAACCACTTGAACCATTTATTAGGAAGAAGGGCTTCACACCAATAAATTGCATACTAAATTACTCAGAAGAGACAGACGTTTATAAAAATCTATCATAAATGTTCAATATGTCCTCCATTGGCTGCACGGACGACATCTAGCCAGTAGCCGAATTCATCCCAAACTGAGCGTAAGGTGTCTTCTGTCACTGAAGCTACAGCAGCTGATATTCTGCTTTTTAGTTCATAAGTGTCACGAGGTAAGAGAGGAACGTAAACACATTGTTTAACATAGCCCCATAGGAAGAAATCTAAATTCAAAAACACAATACGCCTTCTGTTGCGCGGACGCCATATTGCGCGAGACTGGCTGCACGCTCCAGGTCAGCGCTCGTAGCGACATCTAGCGGATTTTTTCTAAAACTCTATACTATGCCGATTACATCTAGCGCTGTTTCAATTACCTAGTGACATTTGCCTCAATATTATTACAAGTTAAAATTCTTTTTGGGACACACTGTATTATGTGTTAGAGAATCCTGCTGTAAATCAGTGTCGGTTATATGTGTCTGTAATTCAGAGGATTACTCCTATTTTTACTTTCTTGAGTGTTGGTGCGACCTGGGCAGATTTCAACTCTTTTGGCACGGATCTTACATCGAGCGAGCGATTCTATGTGATTGCTAAGAACAGTTGAAAATTAGGTGGACTGATAAGGTAAGGAATGAGGAGGTTCTACGCAGAATCGGAGAGGAAAGGAATATGTGGAAAACACTGATAAGGAGAAGGGACAGGATGATAGGACATCTGCTAAGACATGAGGGAATGACTTCCACGGTACTAGAGGGAGCTGTAGAGGGCAAAAACTGTAGAGGAAGACAGAGATTGGAATACGTCAAGCAAATAATTGAGGACGTAGGTTGCAAGTGCTACTCTGAGATGAAGAGGTTATCACAGGAAAGGAATTCGTGGCGGGCCGCATCAAACCAGTCAGTAGACTGATGACCAATAACAACAACAAAGAACAGAGCTATTACAAGGTTCAGTCACATCCCTGTGACCACGTGATGTCAACGTGCAGTGACTACTCGTAGACGGTGGGTGGCAGCAGTAGGATTGGAGGGTATACACAGTGTACTGGTGGGTTGTGGAAACCAGTTCTGCCGTTGTCGTATTGTAGGAATGGAGTGATTGACCTGTCGTCCAAAAGGGCATGATCATGGGCTTTCGGAGGCAGGGTGGAAGCATTTTCGAAACGGCTATCTTCTTAAAATGTTGGTGTGCCGCCATGTTAAAGTATACTCTGGGTGGAAAAAGTGGCGCTATCTAAAATCCGGCACTGTAACAATCGGAGGAAGAGTCCAAGTCGGAAGAGCGAGAGTTATGGTTTGTGGAATGTTTTCTGGTATTGCCTGAGTGATTTCATCATTCTCTAAGGCACAGTTAATCAAAATTGGCATGCATCTATCCTTGGGGTTCACGTGCTCAGCACGGTGGCATCTGCCACTAGGACAATGCAACGTGTCACACAGCTCGCAGTATGAAACTTCCTGGCAGATTAAAACTGTATGCCGGACCGAGACTCGAACTCAGGACCTTTGCCTTTCGCGGGCAAGTGCTCTACCATCTGAGCTACCCAAGCACGACTAACGCCCCGTCCTCACAGCTTTACTTCTGCCAGTATCTCGTCTCCTACCTTCCAAACTTTACAGAAACTCTCCTGCGACCTTGCAAGACTAGCACTCCTGAAAGAAAGGATATTGCGGAGACATGGCTAAGCACACAGTTTTAATCTGCCAGGAAGTTTCATATCAGCGCACACTCCGCTGCAGAGTGAAAATCTCATTAAACTCGCAGTATACTTGCTGCGTTCGGAGGGCACAAGGATGAGTTTACAGTACCCCCCTAGCAACAAAACTCCCTGGATTAGAACGTAGTCGAGAATCTGTAGAAACACCTCATTCTGTGACTGAATCATGCATATCAACATACTATGAAAGGAATCGTACTGGTATACAGTGTGGACCAGAAGATCTGCCTTTATTAACTTCCTTTGCTGCAACGAACCTATCTACTGTATTTCTATGTTACTGATAGTGGCCGCTGTTCTTGATTCGAATTGAGCATTATCTACTTCGTCTTCTTTGATGAAAGTTTGGTAACTCCATTTTAGTGGCACTGTCATTGGTAACATTACCATCGCAACTGCGCTGTGGAGTTGCCATCCCGATAGGTGGGCATAACTCTTGGCCGCCTGTCACACCGCTTACACAGCTGTAGGGACCTTTCCCACGTCGATCCTCGGAGCACTATCTGTGGATCACTCCCTTTTTTTATTTGGTCTGATTGTGTCAATTGTTTAAAAATAATATTTTGTTTAAATTAATATTATTGCTTGTGGCCTTCAGCTAACAAATAATTTGAATTCTTCTTAATAAGGCCTTCAGCCGTCAGTGTAGCTTGTTTTATAGTCAATTTTTTCGAAAAGATTGTTTAGAAAATTATTTGGTATTTTTAGCGTGTAAATGTCTTCCTCATTTGTGATGCAGGCCTCCAGCCATTAATTGTTCTGAAGTATTGCTTGTGGTCTTCAGTTGACAAATAATTTTGAATTCTCTCTTAATAAGGCCTTCACCCGTCAGTTTAGCTTGTTTACAGTTAATTTTTTAAATGATTGTTTTAAAAATTATTTTGGGGTCTTTAACGTGTAATTGTCTCCCTCATTTGTAATTGAGGCCTTCAGCCATTAATTGTCCTGAAGTATTACTCGTGGCCTTCAGCTGACAAATAATTTGAATTATTTCTTAATGAGACCTTCAGCCGTCAGTGTAGCTTGTGTTACAGTCAGTTTTTTTAATGATTGTTTTAAAAATTATTTTGGTATTTTCTACGTGTAGTTGTCTTTTTCACTTGTAACTCAGCCCTTAAGCCGCTAATTGTTCTGTAGTATTGCTTGTGCCCCTTCAGCCGAAAAATAAATGGTTCAAATGGCTTTGAGCACTATGGGACTTAACATCTGTGGTCATCAGTCCCCTAGAACTTAGAACTACTTAAACCTAACTAAGGACATCACACACATCCATGCCCGAGGCAGGATTCGAACCTGCGACCGTAGCAGTCACGCGGTTCCGGACTGAGAGCCTAGAACCGCACGGCCACTGCGGCCGGCAGCCGAAAAATAATTTTGAATTCTTTCTTAATAAGGCCTTCACCCGTCAGTGTAGCTTGTGTTACAGTTAATTTTTTAAATGATTGTTTTAAAAATTATTTTGGTGTCTTTAACGTGTAATTGTCTCCCTCATTTGTAATTGAGGCCTTCAGCCATCAATTGTCCTGAAGTATTACTCGTGGCCTTCAGCTGACAAATAATTTGAATTATTTCTTAATGAGGCCTTCAGCCGTCAGTGTAGATTGTGTTTCAGTCATTTTTTCAAAAAAATGACTGTTTTAAAAATATTATTTCCCGAAATAAAGTGTAGGCGTTTACTGTGCAACCAACGGTAACTCATGAGGCCCCGTCCACACCTTTTCCTGCTTTCCATAAGTCCCACGTCTCAATATTCTTTAAAATTAATGGGGTTTTTACAGATTTCTGTTACTTTCTTGTTCATGATTTCTAAACCATTTACTTTCATTGATTGTGCATTAGAGAGAATTGTGTGTCAAGAGATAAATTGCCTACTAGCAACAGCTAGAACGTGATCCTTTGTATTGATTGCACTCTTCTTGATAAATAGCAAATAATTTAGGTCTTCGTTCTTGTAAGACGTACGGTGCAAGCTGTTACTGATTTGTTTGACTGATGGGGCTGCTAAGTGCTATACCACATACTGCACTCCCCTGACATAAGCCCTTGTGAGTTTAACTCAATTTCTAAATTGAAGATCTAAATTGAACTTCACGGCATTCGCTTCAGAACTGCTACAAATTCAGCCACTACTGGCCATTAAAATTGCTACACCACGAAGATGACGTACTACAGACGCGAAATGTAACCGACAGGAAGAAGATGCTGTGATATCGAAATGATTAGCTTTTCAGAGCATTCACACAAGATTGGCGCCGGTGGCGACACCTACAACGTGCTGACATGACGAAAGTTTCCAACCGATTTCTCATACACAAACAGCAGTTGTCCGGCGTTGCCTGTTGAAACGTTGTTGTGATGCCTCGTCTAAGGAGGAGAAATGCGTACCATCACGTTTCCGACTTTGATAAAGGTCGGATTGTAGCCTATCGCGATTGCGGATTATCGTATCGCGACGGTGCTGCTCGCGTTGCTCGAGATCCAATGACTGCTAGCAGAATATGGAATCGGTGGGTTCAGGAGAGTAATACGGAACACCGTGCTGGATCCCAACGGCCTCGTATCACTAGCAGTCGTGATGACAGGCATCTTATCCGCATGGCTGTATCGGACAGATGGGGACGTTTGCAAGACAACAACCATCTGCACGAACAGTTCGACGACGTTCGCAGCAGTGTGGACAATCACCTAGGAGACCATGGCTGCGGATACCCTTGACGTAGCATCACAGACAGGAGCACCTGCGATGGTGTACTCAACGACGAACCTGGGTGCACGAATGGCAAAACGTCATTTTTTCGGATGAATACAGGTTCTGTTTACAGCATCATGATGGTCGCATCCAAGCGGCTCTAGGCGCTTCAGTTTGGAACCGCGCCACCGAGGCGGTCGCAGGTTCGAATCCTGCCTCGGGCATGGATGGGTGTGATGTCCTTAGGTTAGTTAGGTTTAAGTAGTTATAAGTTCTTGCGGACTGATGACTTAAGATGCTAAGTCCCATAGTGCTCAGAGCCATTTGAACCATTTGATGATCGCATCCGTGTTTGGCGACATCGCGGTGAACGCACATTGGAAGCGTGTATTCGTCATCGCCATACTGGCGTATCACCCGGAGAGATGGTATGGGGTGCCAATGATTACACGTCTCGGTCACCGCTTGTCCGCATTGACGGCAGTTTGAACAGTGGACGTTACATTTCAGATGTGTTACGACCCGTGGCTCCACCCTTCATTCGGTCCCTGTGAAACCCTACATTTCAGCAGGATAATGCACGACTGTATGTTGCCAGGACATTCTCCAGATCTCTCACCAATTGAAAACGTCTGGTCAATGGTGGCCGAGCAACTGGCTCGTCACAATACGTGTTGAAGCTGCATGGGGAGCTGTACCTGTACACACTATCAAAGCTGTGTTTCACTCAATGCCCAGGCGTATCAAGGCCGTTATTACGGCCAGAGGTGGTACTGATTTCTCAGGATCTATGCAACCAAATTGCGTGAAAATGTAATCACATGTCAGTTCTAGTATAATGAATAGCCGTTTATCATCTGCATTTCTTCTTGGTGTAGCAATGTTAATGCCCAGTAGTGTAGTAGCTTGATCATATCTCTAAATGTGGAAACTTTCATTTGGATAGGTGTGGTCGCATTATCTTGTATTCCTGCGCTGTGTAGTATTCGCTTTGCGCGGCGATCCGTAAATATTTAGGCCGGGCGTGTCAAGGGACAAATGACCGATAAATTCCGTGCGTGTTTGCCGTCAGGGTCACGGCGTACGTTGCCTTGTTTTTTCTTCTCACCGCTAAGTCCACGTGGTTCATTATCTGATTTGCCTTTGGAGTTTCTTTCATCATCCGCGCATCTATATCTGTCGTTACATGCGGTGGTTGCGAATAATTGTTCTCTCTCCATACTGTCGCGCTGTCTGTTCCTCGGATAAAATTATCTTCGTCTTAAATCCAACAAAATTACTCATGTAGAATGTCGGAAGTCGGCTCAATGGCTACGTCCTTCCCTTATATTCAAATAAAATCTCAATATAAATTGGCATCCAAGTCCATCAGTCACGTAGGACTTCATCTTCTTAATAACTAACCTAAAACTAATCCGATAATTTCGCCTGTAAATCTGGTCGGCGACTTTCTTTAGTAATTTTCTTTTCTTCTTTCCTGTTGTCCGTGCGACAGTGTCTTGACTCGTGGATTCATTCTTCTTCTTGTCTTTCAGTGGTCTTTTTGTAGATGTGATCGGCAAAATCTTCCTCAATTGTCATTATTATTTCCTCGGCTCGAAGCATACTTCTTAATGTCCTGATGGTGGTATTCTTTATTCTTCTTTATTCTTCCAGACACAGGATCGGCTATCAGATAACAATCAATGTGTAGTTTGCGCAGGATTATGTACGGACCCTCGTACAAGTATCTCCACTTTTTATTTAGACGGTACAGTAATGAAGGTTTCTAATGCTTCCTCACAAATACTTTTTAATTAAGTTTGTAGTCTGCCGCTTTCCCAATCTTCTTATCATGTGCTCTCTTTCTGATATTCGTATGAACAGTAAGTGAATTCATGGCCTGTCTGAGGTTTTCATCGAGTTCTTCTTCATCACTCTGAATTTTAGGTGTCGGATCGATCCACTCGTCGCGTTCCCTTTGATTCGACATTAGTTCTGCTGGCGCGTAACCGGTTGACATGTGGGGTAGGTTGTTGACTATCTGCTCGAACCGGGTTACAAATTCCACCCATTCTGTTTGGCGTGTCAGAATATATGTGCGGATGAATCTGTTGAATTCCTTTAGTATGCGTCTGTCAAGTTTGACTGTGGTCTGAATTTCGAAATCAAAATTTGCTTGATGTTGTTCCTTGCGAAAAAACCTCTCCATTGTTTGCCGATAAATTTCGAGGCATTGTCCGAAAGTATGGCCTCCTGTTTGCCCAAACTTGGGAAGTAATCCTGCTCTATTCTTCTTATAATCAGCGGTGCGTTTGACGACTTCGTTGCGTACAGACGTATACGTTTCGTAAACAGATCTAGAAGTGTCTGAAGGTATTTCACATCTCCTCTTCGTGTCGGGATCTGTCCAGCGAGATCTATAGTTACTATCTGCCCTGGTTTCTGGGTTAATATGGGGTTTAATGGCAAAGCATTTGACAGATTAAGTGACTTGGCTTTCTGGCATGCTAGGCAACTTCGTAGGAGTTTGTGTATCTTTCCATGCAAATTAGGAACGTAGCAATACATCGATATTTTCTTCTTGCATTTTTCGGGACCGAAGTGTCCCCAAGACAGGTGGGTATACCACAACAAATGTTCCAGATAGGCATGGGGTATGCACAAGCACCATCTTCATGTTTCTGTCGTCCGATGAAATAACACTGCTTCATGTAATTTGTAAAATTTCGCTAACCCATGTTGAGCATTTAACGTAAAGTATTCCCTTTACTTTATTCCGTTTTCTATGAGCGTCTTGCAAGGACTTCATTTGTCTGCATAACTGTAGGGAGTAACTTCGGTAAATCGGGTCTTTCATTAACAATATCTATCGGTTGCGTAATTGTTCCTCAGTATTTAACACGCCTTGCCGGGACTCCGGGCGATTAGAAATTACACGCGAGCGGAGCTGGCATGTAGCCGCGTTTGTTTCAGAAAGTTCATCTGCGGAATTATCCACTCGCTTGTCTTCTACCATGTTTGCAACCAAAGATTTCGCGATAGAACCACTGGTAATATTTTTAGATACACGTCTGTACTGCTCACACGGTGTGTCCATCTCTGAGTTACTAAAACAGTCAATTCTCGCTGGCGGCAATGAAAATTGAATAGCGCAACACGAAAGAGGCAATATGGATGCCACTAAATGTAAACAGTTGAAGGTAACGCTGCTGTCTGACACCAACGCTGTATATCCACCGTCTTGCATTTGAATGACAAGAATGAAAACAAGAGAACATATACAGACAATTACTGTAAAACAATAAAAATTTTGCACTTTAACGAAATTGACTTTAAAAGTTGCAAAGAAACGTTTTTGAGGTAACTAATCTGAATAAATTTATGAAATGAAGCGGGGTTTGGTGGGAAAGCTGGCTTTTAAATGAGCACAGCACCTGAATGTCAGAAAATGCACTACGGAAGCGGGGTTTTCGCAAACACAAAGGATTCTACTCACTTTGCGTTGTCTTGAAACAGCGACTCGCAACTGCAATTACGGCCTCAAATTGTATTTTACCGTTCTGTTGATAGCTGCCAGAATATTTTCCACGTCCATGTTTTCCAGAAAATTCCGTCTCCGGCCCCACATGAAATTAAAAACAAGACGATTAGCTACGATTTTGATTCAAGTCCCTGTTCGGGCGGAGCATCTGATGTAAGGAAATTTTATTATTATTATTAAGCATCAGATGGAGAAGGGGAAGCAACATATACTTGCGTGGCTCCCTCTCCTGTTTAGAAAGGGCCGCGTTCCATTGTGGAACAGCGAGGCTTTGTACGAGCGTCTACATCTACATCTACATCTACGTGATTACTCTGCTATTCACAATAAAGTACCTGGCAGAGGGTTCAATGAACCACCTCCAAGCAGTCTCTCTACCGTTCCACTCTCGAACGGCACGCGGGAAAAACGAGCACTTTAATTTTTCTGTGCGAGCGCTGATTTCTCTTATTTTATCGTGATGATCATTTCTCCCTATGTAGGTGGGTGCCAACAGAATGCTTTCGCAATCGGAGGAGAAAACTGCAGATTGAAATTTCATGAGAAGATCCCGTCGCAACGAAAAACACCTTTGTTTTAATTATTGCCACTCCAATTCACGTTTCATGTCTGTGACACCATCTCCCCCATTTCACGATAATACAAAACGAGCTGCCCTTCTTTGTACTTTTTCGATGTCATCCGTCAGTCCCACCTGATGCGGATCCCACACCGCACAGCAGTGCGCCAGAACAGGGCGGACAAGCGTGGTGTAAGCAGTCTCCTTAGTAGACCTGTTGCAACTTCTAAGTGTTCTGCCAGTGAATCGCAGTCTTTGGTTCGCTCTACCCACAATATTATCTGTGTGATCGTTCCAATTTAGGTTATTTGTAATCGTTATCCCTAAGTATTTAGCTGAATTAATAGCCTTAAGATTTGTGTGACTTATCGTGTAATCGAAATTAAGCTGATTTCTTTTAGTACTCATGTTAATAACTTCACACTTTTCTTTATTCAGGGTCAATTTCCACTTTCGCACCATACAGACATCTTATCTAAATCATTTTTCAAGTCGTTTTGATCATCTGATGACTTCACAAGACGGTAAATGACAAACTCATCTGCAAACAATCTAAGACGGCTACTCAGATTGTTTCCTATGTCGTTCATATAGATCAGGAATAATAGAGGGCCTATAACACTTACTTGAGAAACGCCGGATAGTAAGTCTGTTTTACTTGATGACTTTCCGTCTATTACTACGAACTGCGACCTTTCTGACAGGAAATCACGAATCCAGTCGCACAACTGAGGCCATACTCCGTAGGCACGCAGTTTGGTTAGAAGACGCTTGTGAGGAACGGTGTCAAAAGCCTTCTGGAAATCTAAAAATATGGAATCAATTTGGCATCCCCTGTCGATAGCACTTATTAATTCATGAGTGTAAAGAGCTGGTTGTGTTTCACAAGAACGATATTTTCTGATTCCGTGCTGACTATGTGTCAATAAATCGTGCGCGGTGCCATTCCCGGACGTCACTCGCACTGAAAATGTACCTAAGGGACAATTTAAAACTGAGTTTGAAGAATACTGCAAGGGGGGGAATATAAGTTGTATGTTAACGTCGCCCTCGACTGTTCTGTCCACGCCCTATGGAAAAAACTTGGCACTTAGAAAGTAAGTGATTAAGGTTGTCCAACTACCAAAGTAAACACAAATTTTGATTAATTGACACTATAATTACGATCTTGGATTTAAAACCCATATAACATGTTAACACTTACGTCAATAACAATGACAGAGCCTGAGTGGTTTGAAAAGCTTAGAAATCACACAGAAATGATCATTAATTAACCACTCTGCGTTTTTCACATATACTAGTCTCACATGCAACAAAATAACAGTATATCTCTGTAGATTTAAACAAATTACAAATCATATAATGACGCCTATGTAATGGTGCGTCCGTATTATACACGAGATAAAAAGAGAGTGATATCGTCCGGCAGTGGACGATGGGTTGCGCCCCTGCTTTTTTTTTTTTTTTTTTTTAAATAATCAGATGTCATCAGAGTCTGTCTTTAATATCGATGTTTTTACATGCGCGCTGAATTAGTCTATAGTGTCTTAGGCGCGTCAGTGGCGCTGGATTCATTATCTCCTTGTAAATTGTCAAAATACGTCATTACAGTGCGTAGATGAATATTATGCACTGGCAAATAAATGGCTCTTGGCCTCTTTCATTACTCAAATCAGTGTTTTATGTGACGAGATGTGGCGGCGTAAAAGTACAACATATCAATATGTAAGGCCGTTTATTTAACCAGTGAATGTCATAGAGAAGACCGCTTTTCTGTTTCCAGTAAACATGTTTTGCTTTCTTAAATTTTCGTTCCATTGTATTTCGTTCAAGTTCGTGAGAATTGAGGCAGTATTTGCATAATAAGAAGAAAAGATTTGCACTGATAATCATCAGTAACACAGTGAAAGCGTAAACTTGAAACAAGTTCCCACAAGATCCTCTTCCGAATCTTATGTATATGTGATTTGCTATGAAGGCGCGTGGGAAACCTGTCACCATATCGTTTCTAGACAGTGTGGTTACTCGTATGGTAATCTGCTGGCCCTAAACATCTGCTGAGTTTTAGTACTGAAAGCTACAATGGGTTAACGACATTCATCCTCAACAATTCCTACGTAAGTAAACTATGCACTGTGTCTGCTGGTTGTATGTGTGAGAAAATATTCCGATGTAGAACGTTGAGCTGATGGTATAAACAGCAGAAAATACAAGCATGGGAAGAAAGCGACAACATGTGTATGCATCACACACACACACACACACACACACACACACACACACACACACACACACAGGGGGAAGAGAGAGAGAGAGAGAGAGAGAGAGAGAGAGAGAGAGAGAGAGAGAGAGAGAGGCAGAGTGAGAGAGAACCAAAATAGAAATTGTTTTGGAAGATGAGCTTCTAGGAAGAATTTAATGATCGCTGATTGTGACTTTCCCAAATGTGGATTAGTGGTGTTGGTTGTTATTTCTGTGTGTTGCGAGAGCAAGCAAATTTAATTTTTTGCCAATTTCTGTTTCTACAGTGGATTTTATTATTGAATGGATTATGTTTATGTGATAGCAGAGCTGTTGGAAGCGACTGGATGCTTCATTAATAAAGCATATACTGTTATCTATGTGGCGATACCAATATACTACCCTGTACCAACTGGATCTTACAGTGGTCTACTATGTTCTCAGTGTGATTAAGGTAGATGTCAGCTAGCAGTCAGCCGGCCGAAGTGGCCGTGCGGTTAAAGGCGCTGCAGTCTGGAACCGCAAGACCGCTACGGTCGCAGGTTCGAATCCTGCCTCGGGCATGGATGTTTGTGATGTCCTTAGGTTAGTTATGTTTAACTAGTTCTAAGTTCTAGGGGACTAATGACCTCAGCAGTTGAGTCCCATAGTGCTCAGAGCCATTTGAACCATTTTGAATCAGCTAGCAGTCCACTGATTTGCAACCCCATGGGAAGACAATCTTTTTGTGAGAAGAACTGGTTGTCAAATGAGAAACCGTTTGCTCTGTGATTAATTTTGGAATGTTTACTATTTTTTATGTAGGTTTGGGAATGCCTTTCTGTTGCTGTATTTGCTTTTTGATGATGTTGATGGTGTCTGAGATGGGGATATTGGTGTACTTGAAAGCAATGTATTTTGTTTATCTCCTGTTTTATTACCACTATTGTCCTTGCCTGCTTTCACGATAAGAGCCGTTTGGTTCCATGGTTTGCTCATTACTAGAGAACCTGTCAGTGTCTAGCAGTTCCAAAGTATGTATATTAATTGGATAAATTGCCTAATCTCCTTCTCCCCATCTCTCTCTGCCCACCTCCTCCTAAACCTTCCAATTCTCTCTATGACGCTCCTCCCCCTCTCTCCATCCAGCTCCTTCTTACCCTTACCCCCCTCTCTCTCAACCCTTCTCTGTCTATCCCTCCTTATCCCTCTCTATATCCATTCGATGCCCCTCCCCTTTTATGACCACCTACGCCTATCACTGTCTCTGATCTTGAGCCTTGTTTATTTTTATTGTAAATTAAGATTCCGTAGCAGTATTCTAATTATAAACTGATAAGACATTAAACCAGTATTCCTGTTTATTATGAAGACTCACTGCGATGAAAAAAAACAAAACAGCACGTTGTTCTCTCTGTCTCTTTCTCTCTGTCTGTGTCTCTCTCTCTCTCTCTCTCTCTCTCTCTCTCTCTATCTCTCTATCACACACACACACACACACACACACACACACACACACACACACACTATATACGAGTGCCAAACTTGGTGGAGAAATAATGCAGAATCAATTCAATTGAAACACTTTTAATGTGCTGCTATGGTACTTCACACCAATGTATACCTGTACCATTACTGCTACAAAAGGGGCTTCATTGTCCACAAGAGTCTGAAAGCACAGGATTGCATCCTGCATAGTAGAACGAAGCATGTCAATAGGTATTGTTACCTACCAACCCTGTATCAGGCAGCTGGCCGCAGAATTTCATAATTGCGAGACCTCGTTCACTTTGTGTTCCTTGCGGGAGTGTCAACAAGAGCGACACGGAACGGCAGCGTTTCATCACGTTAAGCCGTCGGCACACGGACCGTGCTGTCGAACGTTAACGTTGAGCGTGCCAAGTTCAGCGTGCTGCTGAACGCTCAGGAACGATGCGACTTGTGCACACGGTACGTGGGCCCCAACGTGGTATACGCGATCGCAACGGACTCCAACGGCAGTTGAGGGATGTTTCTAGTTCGTAAATCACACCGTTTACTTAACGGGCGCGCGTAAAATTCCCATGTTAGCCCTATTAAAAAGCACATTTTCCTCCATCGTCCACGGAAAGGAAAGTACCATGTCCAATCAATAAGGACACAGGCTCATAAAAGTTACATTACACACAGTGTGGTATAAATTTGGAATACTTCTCCGCATAAGATAAACATTATTTCATCATTCGCACAGTTTAGTAAAACCCCAAGGTCAGTTTACTTGATCACTGTTCCTACCCTGTAGCAGAATCTTTGCAACATGTAAATTACGAAGCGTAAAAGAAAAGGGAGCAAACTACCTGTATACAAGTAGCCCAAGATGTCCTGTAGATTAAGCCAATCAAACAAAGTCACCCCTAAAAAAAAAGGTTGACTTATATTGGTATATAATCATATTAAACTAATAAAGTATCAGAACCTAATAAAAACGAGAATGTTAGGGAAAAACAAATCTGAAAATGTCAAGACGCAAACCCCCACACTACTAAGTTATTCACGAGAGGACAGCGACGCTACTCATTACGCTAAATCAACAACACACCCGTTGAATCTAATCACATTATGTTACCCTTTGCTGAAAACCTTAATCGTAGATATGTTACTAATTGAAATTTAATTATAACACATTGTACCGAGAACAATGCATTTTAGGTCGATCTTCAGCACCAACGGCAGCCTACTCTCATAATACGCAAGTTACAATAATTCTTTTGCCACGAATATGATGTTTCTAATAATTTTATTGGAACGAATCACACAGTTAACAATGGGTTTTCCAATGATTCTTAATTTGTTGGTGCTCAGGAATGGCATATATACATATAGGCTTGAAATCAATGCCAATATGACGGCTCACAAATCTGTACTGAAGGGAGACGGCGTGCGTGTGACGTAGGTGGCGTTTTGCCATCTCATTGGTCAACGCTCAAACGCACGCTCAGAATATCTGACATACCAGATACTGCTCTGCCCGTTCTGAAAGACTCCCGAACTTGCTGTTCCACACTATGACGTCAGAAACTCGGCACGCTCAACGCTCAACGTTCGGATGCACGGTCCGTTTGCAGGTCAGGCGGAAAGCAGGACATCAGCGCTTTGTGTGAACTGGGTAGCTAGCATCAGCAGGAGTTTGGCAAACTAATACGACTGAGAAGTACCACGTCACTTTGTTATATGAAATAAGAAGCCACGTCGCTAACCCAAGAAGGCGTACTGACTATTGTTACCAGTCTGTTGGTACAACAAGTGTGTTAAGCAAATAAGGTGCTACTTGAACCGCTGATACATTCGTATTAGGAAAGCCTATGCGGGCATTACAAGTGACGTTGCGTCAACACCAGCCGATATTTCACACGATAAATACTCCAGCTTTTGAGTTCAGAAGGATGTTGGTCAGAAGGGTCGATTGTGTACGGGACGCGCGTACTCGATTCCCCGACACGGTACTAACGCTGGGTACAAGTCTGTTGCAGATTTCCTGCTCGTACTTAACACCGTCAACAGCCGCCGGAGACGTGTCTTCCTCTCCGTAAGCACCAGTCACGAGTTCAGCCCTGGTGACATCTTCCAATGCAAATGGGAAGACCTGGGCGTCTTCCGTGTCGACTTGGGAAAGGGCACCAGCGTTCCTGACATTTCAGCAGAGCGACGGGGCCTACCTGCATGGCAGGTCCCGATCGGCGCATTTCTCGACCACACGACAACCGTCAACGCGGTTCAGAGAGCAGAGATGAACCACCGTTACGGGAGGGAATCGAGGACCTCCAAGGGGAGCGCGTGTAATCCACGCTCTACCTTCTTCGAGTGCGGAGGGTGGAGATGCAGCATCCACTTCCTCAGTTGCTGCCGGACAATCAGCGGCAGAGGGCCACTGTAGGATCGCTAAAGGAGAGATGTATTTGCAGAAATAATTGGTTAAAAGTCACTCTTCTTTTACTGCGCCCACCGGCGTAGACAGGTTACAACCACCTCCTCTGCTCTGAGGAACCGGCAAGTGGCGAACTGGGAGAGTGACTCCTCACACACCATCCATCTGCCACGCCTCCCAATAGTCGCCACCTGCAGTACGCTGCCTACTTCTTTTGAGAGGCTGCGCTTCAGATCAGCACATGTGTAAACGCTCCCCTGGTAAACCCTATCCTTCAGGTAGCCCCACAACCAGAAATCACAGGGAGTGAGATTAGGTGATCGTGCTGGCTGAGTATTTGGAAACGATCGGCTGGATAATTCGATTGTTTCCAAACGTGTTTCGGAGAAGCAGGTGAACTTCACGAGCGATGTGTGGTGGGATCCTGTCTTGCATGAAAACTGTTGAGTTCAATGCGTCTCTCTCTTGTACGGCGAATATGACATGCTGGCGAAGCATATCGCAGTAACGCTGGCCAATCACACTGCACGTCTTTGGTCCTTGAGCGCCAGCCTTTCAAAAAAGAATGAGTCAGTGATGAACGTATCCGCGAAGCCACACCATACGGTGACACGTTCACCATACAGAGGAACTTCATGTGCAGTGACGAGTTAAAGATCTCCACACTAGGCAGTTTGTGTGTTCACCTCGCGCGTCGAGAACAATGAGCTTCGTCTGTCAACTTCAACCCCATCCAGAAAGCGGAGAGCGAAGTCAACAAGTCTTAGTGCGTTCTATGGTGCAAGCTAGTGTACGATATGGATCTTGCTCGGATACCATTTGACAATGGTTCGAAGCACCTTCCATACAGTGGACCACGGGATCTTCAACTGTCGTCACACAGTACACGCACTGTCTGACGATCAGCAACTGCGCGCAACGTTGTCTGCCATACTAACAGCGATTTCGTCAACCACCTGCGGCGCAACCAGTCATCGGCCTCTTCCCGAAGCGACGTCCAGTTCCCCAGTTGATTCGAACTTCTTCATCATGCTCCGCACAGTAGGTGGAGGAAGAGGACCCTTCCATTATCCTTTCAGCCAGCGATATTCTCGAAGTGCAGCTGCAGCATTATTGTTGTTTTGATAACAGAGCTTCACCAATAATAGCCTGCTCCTTTTGTCCAAGCTCATGTTGACACGTCAACAAGTGCGCTGCGACTGGTCGGGTGTGTGAGACTATAAAGCACGATGACTGATCTCGACACCTGGTGGCCAGTGAGAATCGTAGCTGGTGAGAAAAGGGGCGAGGGCATAAAATGGATATAGAGAGGGAGAAGAAGGGATGGACGGAGAACGGTGGAGGATGAGGAGAAAGAGATTTAAGGGTAAGAAGGGGATGGACAGAGAGAGGGAGAGGTGTGTCATAGACAGAAGTGGGAAGGTGAGGAGACTGACAAAGGAAATGGGGAGAATGATATTAGGCCGTTTATTCAATTAATATATGTACTTTAGAACTGTTGTGCACTGACGGTTTCTGTTCTAATGAGTAAACTATGAAACAAAAAGGCTCTCATCTTGAAAGCAGGCAAGGACAATAGTAGTAGTAAAACAGTAGGTACACAAAATTCATTGCTTTCATGTACACCAATGTCCCCATCTCGGAGACCAACATCATCAAACAGCAAATACAGCAACAGAAGGGCATTCCCAAATTCCACATAAAAAATAACAAACGTACTAAAATTAATCACAGAGCAACGTTTATACTAAGAAAAAATATACATGCGAGACCCAATTTTTCTGAGGGTTTGAATGGCGTACCATCGTAGTTAAAACCGACTATGAGAAAGAAAACAAAACAGCACAATTTCAGAGCAGAGCATAGCACAGCAATTTCATTTTCTTTCTCGCAGTCGGTTTTAACAGAAAATCTGTTCATAGTTTTAAAAAATTATGTTGCCTAGGTTTACTGGAATGTTTATTGAAGCAACGAATAAAAATTTGAGCAAGCTGGTCAAGCACTTTACGAGATTTTGGAACATCGATTCGCCTTTATTTTTATACAAGGTTTGGACCTTTAATAGTGGCAACTATTTATTTACAGCTCGTACAAAATAGATGTGTTTGAAAGTTTTACTGACCTTCAAAGTAGTCACCAACATTGTGTATAACCCGTCGCCAGCGATGTGGAATTCGTTGGATGCTCTTAGCAGTGAAAAATGAAATGTCGTGCGACGAGGGTCTCCCGTCGGGTAGACCGCTCGCCTGGTGCAAGTCTTTCGATTTGACGCCACTTCGGCGACTTGCGCGTCGATGGGGATGAAATGATGATGATTAAACAACACAACACCCAATCCCTGAACGGAGAAAATCTCCGACTCAGCCGGGAATCGAACCCGGGCCCTTATTATTGACAGTCTGTCGCGCTGACCACTCAGCTACTGGTGCGGACCTCTTAGCAGTGTCAGTTGTGTTGACAGTTCGAGCGACGCGGTCTATTGCCCGATGAATTTGTAGCAGTTCCGGAGCTTCAGTTTAGAAATCGAGTTGAACTTACAAGGGCTTAAGTCAGGGGACTGCAGTAGGTGGTATAGCACTTAGCAGCCCTATCAGTCAAACAAATCAGTAACAGCTTGCACTGTACGTGATTGAGCATTGTCCTGCAAAATGATGGCCAGGTCCTGCAGAAAGTGTCATCACTTCTGTCTCTAAGCTGGTCGTAGGTTGTGTTCCAAAAGTGAACAGCATAGAGACAGAAGTGATGACACTTTCTGCAGGACCTGACCATCATTTTGCAGGACAATGCTCAAGCACGTACAGTGCAAGCTGTTACTGATTTGTTTGACTGATGGGCCTGCTAAGTGCTATACCACCTACTGCACTCCCTTGACTTAAGCCCTCGTGAATTCAACTCGATTTCTTAACTGAAGGAAACACTTCACGACATTCGCTTAAGAACTGCTACAAATTCGTCGGGCAATAAACTGCGCCGCTCGAACAGTCAACACAACTGGCACTGCTAACAGTGTCCTACGACTTCCACATCGCTGGCATCGATTTATACACAATGCTGGTGACTACTTTGAAGGTCAGTAAAACTCTGAGACACATATCTGTTTTTTACGAGCTGTAAATAAATAGTTTCCACTATTAAAGTTCCAACCCTCGTATATATTACAAGCAAATAACCTGTGTCCATTGGAATACTCATTAGAGTATCGAGTAAATGTTTCAAGTAAATAGGTCACGTACATTTCGAAATTTATGCAAACAATTTTTCCCGTTCAAATTCTACATATGTATTCATATATTATAAGATGGCGCTCCAGTAGGCATACGAAAACACACACATTAGTGTGCAACATTGTACCACAATTTCAAATCAGTCAGTGAAGAATTAAGGTTTGGAACAAACGAACATCTACATTTTTGTTGATATAGATTTAACCGGATATTTTTTCTTCCTCCCTTTTTGTTCCTGTCAAAATGTTATTTTTATTTTCCTTCATTATGTATCCAATTATTTCTGCAAGTGATTAAGAGAAGAAAAATTGTTTTGACATAAGGCAGATCCCCTCCAGAAACAAATTCTTTGTGATCCTTTTCGCTACTTAAATTTCTTGGACGAGACGTGTTTAGTGAAGTATTTTCTCAAGGTATTCTGTTTCAGGGCAGCTTATAAATTAGCCATTAACTGTCAATTTTTCTTCAGAGGCAAAGGGTTTGTACCGTAAAATGTGCGATGCACAATGCACGACTTGTCACGTAGGCGGACATCTCGTTAGGACGTCCTTAACGTAAGACCAACGAGAGCGGGGATGGGGGTAAGGTTAAGACGATAGAAGAGAGAACTCTCGAGCACAGCACTTCAGTCACCATAGGGAATTTTTTGCATCGTTAAAGCAAGATTAATCCAGTTTGCATTTTCCGAGTATCGTACCACTGTACGGAAGGCTACCATTTGTATGAAATGACTGATTACAGTTGTGACTCAAAGACATTATAGGTCTTGCGTGTAGTGAAGTACAGAGCTTTACATTTCTAAACCTTTAAAATAAGTAGCTAATCACTGCATCACTTTTGTGGGTTATCAAGTTCTGAATATTTGTGCTGCTTTCCTCGGGCAGTCTGCGAAAAGTCTCAGGCTACTGTCAATATTGTGTTAACACACAAAACGAAAAGAAAAAAAAATGGCTCTGAGCACTATGGGACTCAACTGCTGTGGTTATCAGTCCCCTAGAACTTAGAACTACTTAAACCTAACTAACCTAAGGACATCACACACATCCATGCCCGAGTCAGGATTCGAACCTGCGACCGCAGCGGTCACGCGGTTCCTGATTGTAGCGCCTAGAACCGCACGGCCACTCCTCTGGCAACATACTTTCCAGTAGCAGGTCTGACGTGACTTGTACGTCTGTCTAAGACTCTTTGTCCAAGATTAAGCACCACTTCCTTAGTACCAAGAAATCCTCATTACAGTCAGAAATTTCGTTTGGTACCTAACTGTACATTCGTTAATAAGCATTAGTGTGACATTAAGTCAAATGCTTTTCAAAACTCGAGGAATATAACCTGATAGGGGTTTCAACGTTCCAGTGTCCAGGTATCTCGGAGTGAACCAAAGCGATGTTGATCGGACATGGAGGAGATAGAGTGATAGGAACTGTCGATGACATGCCTCGCTCAGACCGCCCAAGGGCTGCTGCTGCAGTGGATGACCGCTACCTGTGGATTATGGCTCGGAAGAACCCTGACAGCAACATCATCATGTTGATTAATGCTTTTTGTGCAGCCACAGGACGTCGTGTTACGACTCAAACTGTGCGCAGTAGGCTGCATGATGCGCAACAACACTCCCGACGTCCATGGCGAGGTCCCTCTTTGCAACCACGACACCATGCAACGTGGTAGAGATGGGCCCAACAACACGCCGAATGGACCACTCAGGATTGGCATCACGTTCTCTTCACTGATGAGTGTCGCGTATGCCTCCAACCAGACAATAGTCAGAGACGTGTTTGGAGGCAACCCGGTCAGGCTGAACGCCTTAGACACACTGTCCAACGAATGCAGCGATGTGGAGGTTCCCCGCTGTTTTGGTGTGGCATTATGTGGGGCCGATGTACGCCGCTGGTGGTCATAGAAGGCGCCGTAACAGCTGTACGATTCATGAATGACATCCTCTGACCAATAGTGCAACCATATCGGCATCATACTGGCGAGGAATTCTTCTTCATGGACGACAGTTCACGCCCCCATGGTGCACATCTTGTGAATGACTTCCTTCAGGATAACGAGATCGCTCGACTAGAGTGGCCAGCATGGTCTCCAGAGATGAACCCTATCAATCATGCCTGGGCTAGATTGAAAAGGGCTGTTTATGGACGATGTGACCCACCAACCACGCTGAGGGATCTACGACGAATCGCCGTTGAAGAGTGGGACAATATGGACCCGAGTGCCTTGATGAACTTGTGGATAGTATGCCACGCCGAATGCAAGCATGCATCAGTGTAACAGGACTTGTTACTGGGTATTAGAGGTACCGGAGTGTACAGCAATCTGGACCACCACCTCTGAATGTCTCGCTGTATGGTGGTACAACATGCAATTTGTGGTTTTCATGGGCAGTAAAAACGGCCGAAATTATGTTTATGTTGATCTCTATTCCAATTTTCTGTACAGGTTCCGGAACTCTCGGAACCGAGGTGATACAAAACTATTTTTGATGTGTGTATTATGTATCTTCGATATATATTCATATCTTGTAATAGGACAACCAGTCTATGGGACCAGAAATATGTTTTGTTGGCTATGACGTGTCACAGAGACAGATCAGCTATATTGCAACATTTCAATATGCATTTCAGAATGGACATAAAGCCTTAATCACGGTTGAGTGAAATAAATGAACAATAATTTACATTTGAATGGTGGAGATTTCTTTCGAGCAATATAATATTGCTATTACCTCCCTTATACGAAAAGTATTTATTTTTAACCCTATTAACATATAAACAACGTCATTCGTTGTAGAGATGTATTTCTTCTTGTTTCTTACGGTTTGATAGTTTCATCTGCTAACTACTAATACTATCATAGTGTCCAATCGGGAAAAGTGGTCACACTAGTCGTCAGGAAAAGTGGCCAAGGTATTTACTCCATTAACAACTAGTTACTTCCATATGTTACTCATAATATTACAGATCAGACCAGCTTCTAAATATTTTTATGTACAAAGCTATCATCTGATCTGTCAATCCATCCCTTTGTGGGACGATATGACGTGCGTAGAATACACGCTACTCAGATACGTTTCAATCACCTAACGGTCAAGTTATAACATTCCCCCCTGCTACTGTTATACCATAACCTCAAAACTGGAGGCAATTTGCAAAACAGAATTATTTTGTTGGATTAATAATGGTATAAAGCAACAGAGCAGTGTTACCCTCTGAGAGGAATTTTGGTATGTTGACCGTGTTGTTCCTAACGGAGGTGGCTTATCGGAAATAAAAGTCAGAATTACGTAAATATTTTAACAGTATCAAACAAAATATTGCCTATCTGGACTGTTCAATTGATAAAGAAAACGGTCGCCAGCCTAATTAGGCAAGAGAAAGATTAACGTTCTCGTTAAGAAAGTAGTTATAAGTAACTATAATGGACTAACAGAACCTAGACTTAGCCACACGCGAGTGCAATGAACTCTGACACACACATATGTTTTAAGATTGAAGCTAACAGTTAGAGCAGCACAAACTATTTGCAAAATTATAACATGTACCGAAACACACTATTACTTTCAGGGCTTACACAAAGTGAGTGGTCTTTATACTGTTAATATGCACACAAGAGAGACAAACGCTTAGTAATCATGAACATATAATTTCCTACTATGCAATTTTCCACTTTTACTACCATGAGACATAAAATTAACATTTATGTAAGATACTAACTCACTTTCTGCGATTAACAACAGGTAGTAATGTGACCATTTACTAAGCAAAACTTTATAAGTCTTGGTCTTAAGAACTTTTACTTTGAAGTTGGCAACAACACATTAATAAGCATTTTTAATAGGAAAATTATTTTGAGCAAATAACATTAACTCTAACTCACTCTCTTGCCACATTAACTTTAACTTTCCTTTACCAAGTTCAAGAGGCATTAATTAGCAAAACTCTAGGCTTTAATTTCTTTTAGTAAGGACACTCGGATATCACTTTAGCTCAAACGGAGAGGAACCTGGTAGGTGTTATGATGAGGAGAAAAATCAAGGTAGGTACATAAATTCAGATATAAATTACCTTATATTTCAGCACATTAGCACATCCATTAAGCTGATCCTTCACTGTAACTCATTATAGTATTACGTTGCAATGATTGCGCAATGTGGTGGCAACTGCATGTTGGTAGGTGGAATTGTAGGCAGAATTGCTGGACTCTGTCATTTCTTGGTGGCGACGGCAGATACAAATTCCAGAATAGTTCCAGCTATTTATCCATCCATCCGAGGCCTTGGAAAGAAGCAGGAAAAGCCACTCTCGGAATCAGCACAATATGCATCTTTTACATGGCAGAGCACGGACTCGTAGCTCGTCTCCGACTGCTGGCTCGTCCCTGACTGACTATCAGTTCCACCTTTTCCACCTAGGCCAACCACAATTTGCGCGCGCTACACAGTTCCGTTCCCGAGGGGAACCACTACACCTTTTACATACAGAATAACTAAGAGCCCTAAGTGAGGATCAGCAATTTACATAACAGCAAACAAATATATTAAATAAGACAGAACATTTTCACATATTGACACTTCTGCAAAAATTATTCATACAAAGTTACAATCATATACAGTAAGTTTTGTTCCCTCCAAATGGGACAAAGAATTTAAATCACAGATACATTACTTTGCATAGAATCAAATCACGACATCAAAGGTTTGACAAAGAAAAGAGTACACAATTTTATGTTATCGATTCAAACATATTTACAAAAGATCAACAATGTGACATTAAATAAAGCAAAAGCAAACAAAAAAAAAAAAAAAAAAAAAATCCATACAGCATAAGAGCTGTGGTGTTACAAAGTCTCATTACTTAGAGGAATAAAATTTTGTGGCGCATCACTGGGAATATTGTGTTGGCCCATCAAAACTGTATCTGATATTAATCAAGTTATAAATTGCTTAAAAGAGCATAGTTTATTGAACTGAGGCAGGAGTGTAGTATTAAGATGCATTTGATATACAGAGCTGACGTGCTGCAGTGCGAGTTATGTGGTGCTCCATCAGATGTATGCTTGGAATTTTGATAATGCCATACTGATGAATCTGGAGAGGACAGGAAGTATTGGAAATTATCAGCTTCGTCCCAGAAATTTCGGAGCAGTCTTTGCCGTCACGATGAAGAACAAACACTGCGAGGCTCATCTTCAGCTGCTAAAAATGTGATGAAAACTAATTCTTTGTACTGTTTGACACAACTAAGCGTTTCTTAGTCAACCACCTTCGATCCCCGTAACTAAGTTGTCGACGCTAATCAGGATGGATCAGAAGGCCACTGAAAAAATTTCGTAGTGTTAGGCTCTGAGCACTATGGGACTCAACATCTATGGTCATCAGTCCCCTAGAACTTAGAACTACTTAAACCTAACTAACCGAAGGACATCACACAACACCCAGTCATCACGAGGCAGAGAAAATCCCTGACCCCGCCGGGAATCGAACCCGGGAACCCGGGCGCGGGAAGCGAGAACGCTACCGCACGACCACGAGCTGCGGACTCTTAGTGTTTACTTTTGTATGGAGCCACAGTCATATAGAACTTTCTGAGAGATGTAACCGCCATTTGGCTGTGCAAAAGGTTTGAGTTCACAATCTAGATTTAGGCCTTAGGCCATTATGAAGTGCTACAAATATTATATATCATCATACTTGATTAGAACCCAAGTTATCACCAAAACATGTGCCTTCGGTTATATAAACCAATTTTTGTCGAAATAAATGCGTGAAAATTTGTGTAAAATCCTAAGTTACTGGAAATTAACATGGCTCAGTGGATACGGTTGTAAAAATTGATGACCAAATCATAGATTTTAAATTTTGCTACACTGTGTCTAAGCAGCCACTGACAAACATAAGTGAAACGATTCACAACCATATCCACTGAGTAATGCTACCTGCCAGTAAATTAGCATATTACGCAAATTTTCTCGCATTTATCTCGACAAAATTTGTTTATATAACAGAAGACACATATTTTGAAGATGACTTGGATTCTACTCAAGTCTGATGATTTGTAATATTAGTAACACTTCATAATGGCTGAAATCTGCTGGTTTCGCGGGCAGAGCGGATGAGGTTATGGTTGTGGAAATGGGGCTAAGATCAGTTACTGTTAGTTGCACAGAACACACAAGTTTACTTTCGTAAAACACTTAATTACACATGCCCTTAAAAGCATTCAGAAACAATATGGCTGAAGGCCCAGACACAAGTTATTAAAATTGCCTTATGGAATACACACGGCTGAATTCCTTAGTTACAAATTTGTACATAAAAACTCCGCTTAAGGTTTGGATAACAAGAATAAGATAGAGAGGAAAATTTTCAAACGTTCAAATTATTTTTCTGATTTTAATTTAATTCGGCTGAAGGCCTCTTCTTAAAATACACTGAACTTTAAAACAAACTAAATTAATACACCGCTGAGGGCCTCTCACATTACTTGAGACCAAAAGAAAACCACAATCCAAAGCAACAGAACAGTGGTGCTCAAAAGTGTTCCAAGGGTCGGCCTGGGGAGGTAACTCTAACGTAAGGTTAGGTGACATAGTCAGCCAAGAGTAAGATTAAGTAATCAGATGGCAGCCCGACCCAGGGATGGCTGAAGGACCGACCAACAACTTAATCAATTCCCTTCCGCCGACCAACGGCACGACAACGGATAATATCAACCGAGGACGAAGATACCAGCAGCACTACGTTTTGCAGATTGGCGTCTAAACAATAACCACTCAAAAATATAAAGAAACACCAAAGGCTGTCGAACTACACGCCGTGACGGACAGCATCAGCACCTCGAGGAAACAGACACTCGCTGCTCTGTCCCAACAGACCGACTGCCTACTCTAGTACGCACACAGCATTCATAACTGCTCAGTGGAAATCACAGAAGCTACACACAGTTCCACGTAAACACTTGCACCAAGAATTCCGAGAATGCTAAAACCAATCACTGCGGAACAAGGAGAAATGACAAGTAGACACACAAGGAGTTTCCATAAGCGGTCGGCGACCAAATACACGTAGTCCGATGAGACGACCTACCGAACGACCAACCAAGGTCGTCCCCACTCAAGTTATGTGTGTCGGCAACGGTCGGGCGAGTCATGTCGGCCGGAGATCACTGCAGCTCCATCCTGACTCCCTGGATATCCGTTCGGAACTCGGAGACACGGCGACCAGGGCACACTGGCTCGGACCCAACCAAGCAGAGGTAACACTTGCCCATTGGACACCCGACGAACCAACGGTCGATCCCACTCCAGTCTGGGCGGTGCATGTGTGTCACCAGCGGTCGGCGAGTTCTGGCTGTCCAGACCTCACTGGCGCTGCCTGCCGACTCAACCACCGACACGCGAGGAGCCGGAAATTCTCGCGGTCGTTTCAAAAATAATACGACAGTGTTCTTATCGATAAGCGCTGCTGCTGCCACTCACGGGCAGGCAAGCCAGCAACTTAGTGATGCCAGTAAATCGGATAAGAACCGAGGCGACAGTTCCGTGAAGACAAGCTGTCAAGCAAGAAACGGCATGAACACGAGCCGCGCACGGCTCACTGGCATAAGGCCGAAATGTAGATTGTGAAATGAAACCTTTTGTACAGCCAAATTGCGGTTATATCCTTCAGCAAATTTCATAGGTCGAATACGAATACAGGGGTATTACAAACGATTGAAGCGATTTCATAAATTCACTGTAGCTCCATTCATTGACATATGGTCACGACACACTACAGATACGTAGAAAAACTGATAGTTTTGTTGGGCTGAAGCCGCACTTCAGGTTTCTGCCGCCAGAGCGCTCGAGAGCGCAGTGAGACAAAATGGCGACAGGAGCCGAGAAAGCGTATGTCATGCTTGAAATGCACTCACATCAGTCAGTCATAACAGTGCAACGGCACTTCAGGATGAAGTTCAACAAAGATCCACTAACTGCTAACTCCATTCGGCGATGGTATGCGCAGTTTAAAGCTTCTGGATGCCTCTGTAAGGGGAAATCAACGGGTCGGCCTGCAGTGAGCGAGGAAACGGTTGAACGCGTGCGGGCAAGTTTCACGCGTAGCCCGCGGAAGTCGACGAATAAAGCAACCAGGGAGCTAAACGTACCACAGCCGACGGTTTGGAAAATCTTACGGAAATGGCTAAAGCAGAAGCCATACCGTTTACAATTGCTACAAGCCCTGACACCCGATGACAAAGTCAAACGCTTTGAATTTTCGGCGCGGTTGCAACAGCTCATGGAAGAGGATGCGTTCAGTGCGAAACTTGTTTTCAGTGATGAAGCAACATTTTTTCTTAATGGTGAAGTGAACAGACACAATGTGCAAATCTGGGCGGTAGAGAATCCTCACGCATTCGTGCAGCAAATTCGCAATTCACCAAAAGTTAACGTGTTTTGTGCAATCTCACGGTTTAAAGTTTACGGCCCCTTTTTCTTCTGCGAAAAAGACGTTACAGGACACGTGTATCCGGACATGCTGGAAAACTGGCTCATGCCACAACTGGAGACCGACAGCGCCGACTTCATCTTTCAACAGGATGGTGCTCCACCACACTTCCACCATGATGTTCGGCATTTCTTAAACAGGAGATTGGAAAACCGATGGATCGGTCGTGATGGAGATCATGATCAGCAATTCATGTGATGGCCTCCACGCTCTCCCGAGTTAACCCCATGCGGTTTCTTTCTGTGGGGTTATAAGATTCAGTGTTTAAACCTCCTCTACCAAGAAACGTGCCAGAACTGCGAGCTCGCATCAACGATGCTTTCGAACTCATTGATGGGGACATGCTGCGCCGAGTGTGGGAGAAACTCGATTATCGGCTTGATGTCTGCCGAATCACTAAAGGGGCACATATCGAACATTTGTGAATGCCTAAAAAAACTTTTTGAGTTTTTATATGTGTGTGAAAAGCATTGTGAAAATATCTCAAATAATAAAGCTATTGTAGAGCTGTGAAATCGCTTCAATCATTTGTAATAACCCTGTACTTTCTGAGTATTTTTGTTTGAGGGACCTGTGGTCCCCTGTTTGTTTGTTACAGACTGATAAAGAAATTATGGTTTTCTCAGTTCATTACCCAAGCTACTTTTGTTGGAGGAGCAGCTTATGGGAAAATTACATTTGTTGTTGTGAAATACTTTCATAGCAGTGAAAAGCCTGTAGTAGACAATGACCAAAACGTAAACCACAAAACACATGGTAAGACAACAACATCAGCCCGCGCACTGATGCAAAAGTACTGTGAAGTGGCCGCCGTCGCTGCAGGAACAGCTAGGTATACCCCCCCCCCCCCCTCCCCACTGTGACGCCCCTCCACTGATTTCATTGTACCCAGGTGCATATCGACCAACTCGTGGTCAGTAAACCTGTCCATATTGCTGTACGTACCTATAAGTGTAAACGTACAACCAACACCGACACAAAACCAAATCCGATACAGAGTCCAGCGGTACTGAATGCAAGTGGAGGTAAAAATTAGCCAGGTGCGAGTTAAACTCACATACTGAGGGTTCCGTACAAACTTAATTATGTACATAGACAGATCATTAGTTCCCAAAGATTTCTGCCTGTTATCGAGATCGATACGTTGAAGAGGCGGTCCCGACAATTCCAATACCATACCAAAATCTCTGCAGTAGTTCCTGAAATTAGCCCGGACATGCAAAAAAAAAAAAAAAAAGAAGCGAGTAATCGAGTTCAATTTATGTATGTAGGGAGAGAAGATTTAGTAAAATATTTGTTATTTACTAACTGAAACATGACATTTTTAGAGGAGATGTATGATTTCATAGGTGCCTGTGATGGAGGGAATTGCAGAACAGAGAAGTGTACAACAAGCAAACGCAAACTGAACCCAAGATTCTCACCAGCATAAGTCAGAACCTACTGACACAAAACGCAATAGCAGTAAAATCTGATAAAGGAATCAATATAGTTATTATAAATCATAATGTATATGTAGACAAAGTAATGGCTCTTTTAGAAGACATCCATGTTGTTGAATTGCCAAAAAAGCGCAAAACCAACAAATATGCGTTACAAACAAAAAATGCATTAAAATTGTAGTATAGTTCTAAGAGACCAAAAAAAAGAGAGCTTCCGTCATCATGAACCCACGTACAACAACATCTAAAAAACCAAAATCATTAAGCAGAGCATATTGAAACACATTACAAGTTCTACACAAAATACCAAAAGGACAAGCTATGAACATTCTGGAAGAAACTGACATATATACGTACACGAAAAATTATCCAAACAATATTCACAATGAACAATTCATCTTAAATATAAAAACTATCTAAAAAATTTTATTAACGTTTTGGAAAGCGAGAACGGATAAAAACACACGGTAAACAAAACCAAAACATAACCACATATGCAAACCGTAACAAAACTAAAATATCAATATAGCACAACTAACACCGTTCACTAGCGAAGATTACACTGTAAACAGAAAGCATCAACTAGAACATAGTCTTAGTCTGGCTGTCAAAAGTAGTTCACGAAAAGTATACACAAGCAGAAATTATGGAACTTATATAACAGTCTAGCAATAAATAGTCGGCAGTTTACTAGCTGATGCAATATGGCCGTATATTCCAACTAGACGTAGGTACGCATTTAAACTGAGCTAGATGTACAACTTTTATACATTTAAATAGACTCACCAAACATCTACAGGTTTACTTGAGAATGGCGCTACAGCCGAAATAATGAAAAAAACTAATTTTTTTTTCGTGTGTTGAAATTGCAAATTAAAATTTTTTTACGTTTTTATCCTTTGCATGTATCGTGAGAAACTTCGTGATTCTAGGTTAGCGAGAAACACGCAACAGGTTTTCATGAGTAAGTTTTTAGTTTCAAAATATGTGACGTAAATGGCTGTACATCTATTGCATCGACTTAGAAGCGTAAATGATCTACGCAATCAAGGGACCGTAGAACTTAGCATGTGACATACATGTGAACTTGATACGCTTGCCCGTTCCTGAGAGAAACGGTCTTAACAGTCGGATAAGCGGACAGGAAACCGATCCTATAACGGTTCCGAATTACCTATTTACGCACGGAAACCTGAAAATCAACCGAAACACAATTATTCCGAAACGAGCCACCAAAGACCACGAGTTACTGGCATCAGTACACTCAGACAACATCCCCGCACAACCTCCGAAATTTTGTAGGCGGACTTCGTGGTTACCCAATATAAACATAATTACAGTATTGCTTCGCAGTAACGATGCTCGGTGTCTCATGTGATCAATAGCCATGTCTGACGTAATTTCTTCTCTTTTTCTCCTCTTACCCAGCACCAAGTTTCTGCTAAAGCAACTACACATAACGGTCGATGTACCAGGTGATCAAAAAATTTGAAAACTGAATAAATCACGGAATAATGTAGATAGAGAGGTACAAATTGACACACATGCTTGGAAAGACATGGGGTTTTATTAGAACAAAAAAATAAATAAATAAATAAAAACGTTCAACATATGTCCGAAAGATGGCGCTTCATCTGATCAGAATAGCAAAAATTAGCATAACAAAGTAAGACAAAGCAAAGATGGTGTTCTTTACAGGAAATGCTCAATTTGTCCACCATCATTCCTCAACAATAGCTGTAGTCGAGGAATAATGTTGTGAACAGCACTGTAAAGCATGTCCGGAGTTATGGTGAGGCATTGGCGTCGGATGTTGTCTTTCAGCAACCCTAGAGATGTCGGTCGATCACGATACACTTGCGACTTCAGGTATCCCCAAAGCCAATAATCGCACGGACGGAGGTCTGGGGACCTGGGAGGCCAAGCATGACGAAAGTGGCGGCTGAGCACACGATCATCACCAAACGACACGCGCAAGAGATCTTTCACTCGTCTAGCAATACTTTTTTTTGTTCTAATTAAACCCCATGTCATTCCAAGCATGTGTGTCAATTTTTACCTCTCTATCTACATTATTCCGTGGTTTATTAAGTTTTCAAATTTATACTGACTTTTTGATCACCCTGTACTTAGGGAATACGTGCCTCAGTGTCCAAACGTTAGTCTGTCACTTAGCGCTAACTCCAGCCTTCTCAATGAGTTGCTGATGTGGAGAACATTGCACTATGGTCTAGATGTGGAGTTCACAGTAAACGGTCGGTCCTCCTATGAATTGTCTCTGTAAGGCAGTTCAGAAAGTCGGATGAAGGCAAGGTCGTAATATCTCCATCAAGCCCATGTCTAGTAAAGTACCGGTATGTTCGAACCAAAGTTCGACTTGAGGATAGCTTCACTTTATGTATCTATGTTGTATGTTTAACAGGAGTGGTAAAAACTTCTTCGGTACAGGTGAGGTATTTGATGTCTATGACTCGATCATGTACACTGAGGTGATGGTCAGTTTCCACAACGAAACTTTGTCTCGAAACCTGGCAGAAAATCCAAAGAGATTCTGGTCGTATGTGAAGTATTTTAACGGCAGGAAACAACAAAGCCTTCTCTGCGCGATAGCAATGGAGATACTATCGAAGACAGTGCTGTCAAAGCTGAGTTACTAAACACGGCCTTCCGAAATGCCTTTACAAAAGAAGACGAACTAAATATTCCAGAATTAGAATCGAGAGCAGCTGCCAACATGAGTAACGGAGAAGTAAATATCCTCGGAGTAATGAAGCAACTTAAATCACTTAATAAAAGCAAGCCTTCTGGTCCAGACTGTATACTAATTAGGTTCCTTTCGGAGTATGCTGATGCATTAGCTCTATACTTAACAATCATATACAGCCGTTCGCTCGACGAAAGATCAGTACCCAAAGACTGGAAAGCTGAACAGGTCACACCAATATTCATGAAAAGTAGTAGGAATAGTCCACTAAATTACAGGCCCATTTCTTTAACGTCGATATGCAGCAGCATTTTGGAATATATATTGTGTTCGAACATTGTGAATTACCTCGAAGGAAACGGTCTATTGATACACAGTCAACATGGGTTTAGAAAACATCATTCCTGTGAAACACAACTAGCTGTTTATTCACATGAAGTGTTGAGTGCTATTGACAGGGGATTTCAGATCGATTCTGTATTTCTGGACTTCCGGAAGGTTTTTGACACTGTACCACACAAGCAGCTCGTAGTGAAACTGCGTGCTTATGGAATATCGTCTCAGTTATGTGACTGGATTTGTGATTTCCTGTCAGAGAGGTCACAGTTCGCAGTAACTGACGGAAAGTCATCGAGTAAAACAGAAGTGATTTCTGGCATTCCCCAAGGTAGTGTTTGTTATAAGGCCTCCGTCTTCGATTGTTTGCAGAAGACGCTGTCGTTTATCGACTAATGAAGTCATCAGAAGATCAAAACAAACTGCAAAACGATTTAGAAAAGATATCTGAATGGTGCGAGAAGTGGTAGTTGACCCTAAATAACGAAAAGTGTGAGGGCATCCACATGAGTGCTAAAAGGAACTCGTTAAACTTCGGTTGCACGATACATCAGTCTAATCTTAAAGCTGTAAATTCAACTAAATACCTAGGTATTACAATTACGAACAACTTAAATTGGAAGAAACACATAGAAAATGTTGTGGGGAAGGATGACGAAAGGCTGCGGTCTATTGACTGGACACTTAGAAAATGTAACAGATCTACTATGGAGACTGCCTACAGTACGCTATGAAACACCCCCGTTTTAAATTGCATTATTGGGTTTTGTGTCATTTACCGAAGCCGCCAAACAGTTAATTATTATGATTATACAGGGTGTTTCAAAAATGACCGGTATATTTGAAACGGCAATAAAAACTAAACGAGCAGCGATAGAAATACACCGGTTGTTGCAATATGCTTGGGACAACAGTACATTTTCAGGCAGACAAACTTTCGAAACTACAGTAGTTACAATTTTCAACAACAGATGGCGCTGCGGTCTGGGAAACTCTATAGTACGATATTTTCCACATATCCACCATGCGTAGCAATAATATGGCGTAGTCTCTGAATGAAATTACCCGAAACCTTTGACAATGTGTCTGGCGGAATGGCTTCACATGCAGATGAGATGTACTGCTTCAGCTGTTCAATTGTTTCTGGATTCTGGCGATACACCTGGTCTTTCAAGTGTCCCCACAGAAAGAAGTCACAGGGGTTCATGTCTGGCGAATAGGGAGACCAATCCACGCCGCCTCCTGTATGTTTCGGATAGCCCAAAGCAATCACACGATCATCGAAATATTCATTCAGGAAATTAAAGACGTCGGCCATGCGATGTGGCCGGGCACCATCTTGCATAAACCACGAGGTGTTCGCAGTGTCGTCTAAGGCAGTTTGTACCGCCACAAATTCACGAAGAATGTCCAGATAGCGTGATGCAGTAATCGTTTCTGATCTGAAAAATGGGCCAATGATTCCTTTGGAAGAAATGGCGGCCCAGACCAGTACTTTTTGAGGATGCAGGGACGATGGGACTGCAACATGGGGCTTTTTGGTTCCCCATATGCGCCAGTTCTGTTTATTGACGAAGCCGTCCAGGTAGAAATAAGCTTCGTCAGTAAACTAAATGCTGCCCACATGCATATCGCCGTCATCAATCCTGTGCACTATATCGTTAGCGAATGTCTCTCGTGCAGCAATGGTAGCGGCGCTGAGGGGTTGCCGCGTTTGAATTTTGTATGGATAGAGGTGTAAACTCTGGCGCATGAGACGATACGTGGACGTTGGCGTCATTTGGACTGCAGCTGCAACACGGTGAACGGAAACCCGAGGCCGCTGTTGGATCACCTGCTGCACTAGCTGCGCGTTGCCCTCTGTGGTTGCGGTACGCGGTTGCCCTACCTTTCGAGCACGTTCATCCGTCACGTTGCCAGTCCGTTGAAATTTTTCAAACAGATCCTTTATTGTATCGCTTTTCGGTCCTTTGGTTACATTAAACCTCCGTTGAAAACTTCGTCTTGTTGCAACAACACTACGTTCTAGGCGGTGTAATTCCAACACCAGAAAAATCCTCTGTTCTAAGGAATAAACCATGCTGTCTACAGCACACTTGCACGTTGTGAACAGCACACGCTTACAACAGAAAGACGACGTACAGAATGGTGCACCCACAGACTGCGTTGTCTTCTATATCTTTCACATCACTTGCAGCGCCATCTGTTGTTGAAAATTGTAACTACTGTAATTTCGAAAGTTTGTCCGCCTGAAAATGTACTGTTGTCCCAATCATATTGCAACAAACGGTGTATTTCTATCGCTGCTCGTTTAGTTTTTATTGCCGATTCAAATATACTGGTCATTTTTGAAACACCCTGTATGACCGTGTGCTTAATGGATGAAGGCTATCGGTTTTCCTGCTGTGGTTTCTGGGTATTTCAACCGAGTGAGGCTCTTCTGGGACTGAATAGTGGAATGATTGAAAGTTTGTCTATTATTAAGAACCACAAAGGTTGCGATGTACAAACTGTATATTTTCTACTAACACACAAATTCTGAGGCAGTTGCTACCTTCGCCTTACAAGTTTAATTACGGTTATGTCTTTTATTAGTTGCTGATTTTAGGTACTTCGTCACACACAATGATTATGGTTAACATTCACAGCAATCCCCACTGCAATCCATGGTTGTTGCTGGCCGACGCGGTTAACACGACACACGTAATTCGGCACTTGTCACTTTCTGTTTCATATCACTCGCGAATCGGCATTAGTGAAGGTCAACCCCACGACGATCAGGGGGTCGTGCTCACTCGTCATACTCCGGTGAATTTTACCGTTTACAACTCACGCGACCACCATTCTTGCGCGTCTCTCCAGCACCACCGCTCGCTCGACACACTCCATTACTACTGCGCATTCGCCACTAGTCACACTGCCTCCTGCAGCGCTCGACAATCGACTCGTGTCTACTATCGACCTGGGCGTCGGATACTAGCATCTATGCTTGTGGGATCACGGATCCCTTACAGCTTGTCCGTCCTCTTTTAGAATACTGCTGCGCGGTGAGAGATCCTTACCAGATAGGATTGACGGATGAAACACGTATGTAACGCAGCAGCGATGGCGAGGCATTGCAGCGTCTCTGACCAGAGAGTATGCGCTTGACCGCGCGAGTGTTGCGAGCAGTTCGCTAGTTGTCGCTATGCAGAGCAGTACTCTGTCTGTAGTCGTGGCAGTCTGTAGCTCGATTTAGTTACGAGCAGTCGGTCAGTAGTAGTCGTGCAGTGCAGTTCGCTACTAGTCGTCATGTAGTGCAGTACGCTAATAGTCGTCATGCAGAGCGGTCGGTCAGTAGTAGCAGCCCAGTGCGGTTGTGTGATGTAGGCGGTCGGCAACACTGGTCAAGATGCTGAATGAGGTATACTGTTAATTAATATAATCATTAGATAATGTAAAAATTTATTTATTGTAATTAATTTCCAACAAATGCCCCAATAATAATTTTTATTTCAAAAGCATTTTTTCAAAAAATTTTATTTTTTATTGAACTAAAGATTTCGTTGCACTTCCCATTTCACTCCACTTTTTTTTTAAAAGAAAAATTTCAGTAAAATCACCAAAAAAAGGAATATTATTATTTGCAATGCAGTTCCTCCAAGCCGTGCGCACGAAAAAGAGCAGAAATTTGACATCCAGTTATTCTGAGGTAAGACTTTAATTCTGATTGTTTTACACAGGGCCAAAGACCGATATTTCGGTTTAATTGAATTTTCTTATCACTGAATGGACTTTAATTTTTGTGAAGAACTTATATTTGAGTCAGATTGCTAATTTTTGTTTAATTGTCATTGTCAGTAGAATTCTTTGTGGGGAGGTTACACTCGGCTCCCATTTGTATTAAGTATTGTCATTTCCTTTTAAATTACGGTGGGGAGGTTACACTTGGCGACCCTGCCAGGATCGAATTTCGTTGAGAATCTTTTGAACAACAGTCAGATATCTGCTCTTATTTGCTTAGATATAATTAGGATTTGGCGCAACGCTTTTATTAATCTTGTGACTTTCTTTCTACAGGTCAACGGCAATTCGTTGCTCTGTTGTATTTGTTTGTTGCCTTTTTATATTTGTGCTTATTTCTTTTGTGAATAATTGTGACTGTTGTAAAAATGCCGCGAAAGACTGTGAATAGTGTATCGCGAGGTATTATGAACCAAATAAGCGAATTAAATAACTTCACCAATAGTACTAGTGACACGCAGTGTAATGATGACAATCCTGCGTTCACTGACAATCAGTGCGTTCCAACCATTAATAATGATGTAGACCTTAATGATGAACAAACGAACTCTATTGTGTCTTGTGTTGATTTGACGACAATTGATGACACGGGTCGCACTATTGTAATGAGCGCTGCCCAGCATAATACACCCGGTTTGGAAAATTCAAGTAACGTACCGACAAATTTTTCGAATGAAAATGGTCAGTGTACTGAAAATTCGACGGATTCATTTAATGCGACAATTGTAGGTACGCAATCAAACAGCACAGATAATGGAGTAGGTAATGTTACTTTGGAACAATTTATGGCAATAATGCTACAGTTTAAGAACGAATTTAGTGTAAATTGCAAACAACAGAGTGAAGATCTCAAAAAACTTAGTGAGCAGTATAAACAACTTAATAAAAAACTTGATGAGCAGAACAAACGACTGGAAGAAGAAAACAAACAATTTAGAGAACGGAACAAACAATTTTCTGAAAGTATTAAACAGCCGAGAGAAAAACACGATAATGTTAATGAACAGAACAAACAAGTTAGGGAAGAGATTACAGCTGTTACCGTTCAATGTCAGGACAGTAAAGAACAATTACGTGAGGATACTAAGGCTTGTGCTAATAACAGTAATGAAGAAGTTGGCACTGTTGCACAAGAATTAAGTAGCACACGTGTAGGCACAACAGAATCACATAAAGACGAAGTTAATGCAGTCACTGAACAATGCCCTAAAAACGCAGTACAGATACGCGACGAGTTTAATTTAGAGTCACTGGAAGTTTCACACACTCCGAATACGGAAGTCAATAATAAAAGTGAACGTCAGAACAGCCAAAATGTGGAAAGCTTTAAAGTAACAGAATTAAAGATTATTTCAGTCACCAATACGTCACAGAATCCGCCACGTTGCGAGCATTTGTCAGAGTCACGCAGCGTGTATAATGTGAACAATTTACAGAAACTACGCGACTTAAAATCTGAAAAGCTACGCGACTTGAGATCCGAAATGACACAAACAAACAGATTCTCACACAAACCCGAACGTGTTCTTAAATTCAGTGACGAGAACGTTGATAATAAGCAATTTGCATTTGTAAAAAAATCTAAGGAATTTAATAATGACAGAGCACAGATACACGATTTGCACAGTATGAGACAATTTATTTTTGTACTTTCACCGCTATTGCCTGTAATGCAGAAGCTAGCTTTGAACCAGATGCGACAATTTATTTTTGTATTTACAACAGCATTGCCTATAATGAAGAAACTAGAATTAGCATGCAGACAGCAATTTATTTCTGAATTTGTACCGCCATTGCCTATAACACAAAAGCTGAAATTTATTTGCAGTGCGTAAAGAACCTCAGGGGATTCATTACGCTTTAATGAATATGTGCCGTAGCGAGCATAGGGCCCCGAGCTGTAGTAGTGCTGTTTCATCTTTAGTTTTCTGCACTGCTGCCTTTTCTTCTACTATCCTTTATATCTATCAAAACTGCTCTTTAACT
Source organism: Schistocerca americana (assembly GCF_021461395.2). Classification (NCBI taxonomy): domain Eukaryota; kingdom Metazoa; phylum Arthropoda; class Insecta; order Orthoptera; family Acrididae; genus Schistocerca; species Schistocerca americana. Next base: position 500,531,246 of record NC_060126.1, on the reverse strand, counting down.
ATTGCTCTTTGTAGTATTAAGAAACGAGTAATGAAAACCGGATATGACAAATATTTTACCGAATGTGACAATTTTCATTAGGCACTGCACAACTACCGCCGTAATTTTAATTACAGATAAAATCGTAATCATCAGTATGTGTAAAATTATTAGTAACAGGAACCACATTTTGGTAACAATAGACCTTTTCACCACAACAGCATGAAAGTCAGCCGCTTAGCATACCTAACCAACAATGCAGTCTACAAGGTCAACCAAACTTTAATGTTTCGCCGCGTGCACGTATAGTCCCAGCCCCAACAAATAGTAACGTACGGCAGCAAAGAAATAACTACGTACAGATAACACACCATTTCAATTCCTATCGCAATGCGCCGTATAGAAATTACTATCATGACAGACGTAAAAATGATGAGCACAATTTTCAGCGTACATTTAATAACAGTCGATCTTTTCAGCAGCAACAACATCAGCAACAACGAATAATCATGAATGAAACAGACAATAGGTGTCATCCATAGGGTAACACGTCCATAAGAAATAACAGAACAGTTCATATAGTGGATATGCCACAACATTCTTCCGTAAATAACAGCACGTACGATAGAATTTGACCATATACAGTACAGGTTTCATATTCCAGTAACGTAAGCAATAATTTTGACAAGCAGAATCCTCTTCACGAAAATGTTATTAATTTTGACGCCATCCGACACACGTTTGCATTAAGGACAGAATTACGACGTATGTAGACGATATTCTTATTGCAGAAGCTAACTGGTCTGAACACAATGTGATTTTAGAACGTCTGTTACAAACTTTGCATGCACAAGGACCTACAGTTAACCTCAGTAAATCGCATTATGGCAAAACTTCCATAAAATTTCTTGGACACGTAATTTCAGCAGAAGGCATTGCACCTGATCCGGAGAAACTTCAAGCTCTACGTGACATTACTGCTCCTACGACGAAGAAGCAATTACGCAGTTTTTTGGGCTTAATTAACTTTTTTCGTAAATTTATTCATCACTCCGCTTTAGACACGCCTAGACTATGCCAATTAACAGGTAAAAACACTATTTGGTCTTGGGATAAGCAAGCACATTCTGAATTTGTGAACCTGAAACATGCTTTGTTGAATGCTCCACTGTTATCGCACCCAGATCTTACTAGAAATTTTTCCATTGCCACCGACAGTTCCAACACCGCTTTAGGCGTACATATTTTCCAGGAAATTGAAGAAGATGGTTCAATAGTAATTAAAAACATTGCATTTGCAAGCCGCATTTTGTCACCTGCTGAACGAAATTACTCCGTTACAGAATTGGAAACATTATGTGTTATATGGGCTTTCACGAGATTTAGGCACTTTCTTTATGGCAGACATACCACCGTGTACACAGACCACAGAGCGATACAATTTTTACTTTCGGCCAAATTCACGCACGATAGATTAAGCAGATGGAAACTATATTTACAGGAATTTAATTTTACAATAGTTCACATTCCCGGCACACAAAATGTTATAGCAGACGCACTATCGCGTTCTCTCAGCAACAATCAGCAAGACGTAGCAACCAACTTCTGCAAAACAAATTTCAGTGTCATGTACATTCAGCAAGTTGCATTTGAAAACTTTATTTCATCGTCATTACAGGACATAGCAAAGGAGCAAAATAAAGACAATGTGTGGAAAGAAATTAAACACCTTTGGCAAGATAGGAAAAATGTTACGATTAGGAACCACTACACTGTACGGAATGACATTCTGTTTCGCCGCTCTCATCCTGACAGCAACATTTGGTTATTATGCATTCCTGACGAACTGGTTAACAAATTAATTTGGTACACTCATTTAAGCTACGCACATTACGGAGCAAGAAAATGTTTTCTTATACTGAGACAGAACTGTTATTTTACCAATATGGAGAAACGTATACGACGAGTTTTAGCGTCTTGTAAAATTTGCCAGAAAGCTAAATCAGACACCACTTCACATATTCCTCCTTTATATCCCATTATACCTGTTAAATTAAGACACATGGCCGCTGTAGATATTTTTGGTCCGATTCCGAGAACTAACAGAGGTTTTTGCTACATCTTTGTCGCTGTTGAGCTCACTTCAAAATTTGTTACTTTCACTCCATTACGCAAAGCTACTGCTAAAACTGTTTCGAAAGCATTTGTAAAACATTTTCTATCTCATGTAGGGCATGTAATGAAAGTAATTTCTGACAATGGATCTCAATTTCGTAGTAGCGTATGGACACGCATGTTACGAGCCAGAAACATTTCTCCGATCTATATATCCAAGTACCACGCTTCTTCGAACCCCTGTGAAAGATTAATGAAAGAAATTGGTAAACTGTGTAGAATATACTGCCACAAAAGACATATTGACTGGGATACACACATACTCTCATTCCAAGACGTAATTAATTCCATTCCAAATGAATCCACTATGCTATCTCCGTCTGTTACACTGAAAAACGTTGAACCACCAAACAAAATTAAAGAATTAGTAAAATTTCCCAAAAGTCGTCGCCTACGACACCACGAAATGATTAACATTGCGCTGAACAACATCAAACGTGCCGCAGAGCGACGGAGAAGACAGCAAAAACAGGTTTGTACACGCCGCGACTTTCACGTTGGACAGAAAATATTAGTACGTACACACTATTTATCCAGCAAATTAAAAGGTAAGTGCAGTAAATTTGAACTTCTATATGCAGGTCCATATCGGATTCGCAGCATCCCTCACCCCAATGTTGTACACGTCGAAACTTTGAGAACTAGAAAATCGAAAGGCAATCACCATATCTCAAACATTAAACCGTTTATCGAGTGAAACCACTGTATGATTCAACACACTATGATGCCATTTACTAATGCAATTATTTCACCTGACTAATTACTGATGATTATCGTATTTTTTCTTGGCAAGTGCCCGGCAAGGTAAGGTTAGCAGGTCGCTTTTCTTGTCGTTACACATCAGACCGTGCATATTTTTTTAGAGACACTTACGTATTTTATGACTAATTATGCAATGTTAGCTAATGACATGTTAATTTCATTACATTTTTTTCCATTAAAGACTTTAATTCTCGTCTCTATTAACTACACTCTATACAAGCTGAACACAACGAACGTCACATTTTTGTCTTTTTATGTATGATTGTATTCCAGTTTTGTTTGTATACACTGTGAAATAGTTAAATAGTTAAGATATAACACACACCAGTTGACTTTGACATTTTTTTTTTGCCTTATGACATCTCAACATCGTGACTGTTTTACATTTTTTTTGCTGCTGCATTGTAATATTCTGTGTACATTTTTGCATCTGAACACTGTCGATGTCTTTGACATATTACGTTTTCTGTCATGTTATGCTGTATGCTTAAGTATGTTACCATAAACCAGTCATTATTTAGTGGGTATATGATTTAAATGCAGGACATTAATCTCTGTCATCAATTTCAGAAAGAAATGATGCACGTAAGAAATAAATTCAACAGAAATGGGAATTTCACCTACGGGATAAACGAAAGGAGATGCAATAACTTTATGAGGAAGAGTAAATGGATCAGGATTAACAAGCATTAACAAGAATATACTATACTCATCATAGAATAGCAGTCTTAACTAATTTTTTCTTTCAGAATACAAGGTGATTGATGCAGGCTGTCAGACTGAACTACACATCTTAGTTTTAGTGATGAAATATGCTAGAGATAAGGAATAGTTGTATAATGAGTAATGAAGTGATTTTTTGCAGATGATAATGAATGCTGATGAATAATGATGAAGGATTATGAATAATGAAGTTTTTCTTTACAGGTGATGATGATAATGAAGTTATGATGATATGGATAATGAAGTTTTTTCTTTACAGATGAGGATAATGTTGAAGTTATGTATTTATGCTATGTAGTTATTTAAGTATTTGTTGCAGTTTGCTTTGACAGCAGGTGTTACATTGCTTAGTAGGATGATGGAAAGTTTTGGAAAGGACAGCTATGGAACACATTTTTATACACATTTCACTACCTGTTAATTCGAAGTTCACTACTTTTCAGCATAGTGTGCGTTTCTTCTTTCAGGTCAATAATCCATTTTGTATATTTTTGCAGGAGAAGCTTTTCATGATACTTACTAAACCTGTTACTTATTATACCTGTTCTAGTACTTGCATTTTTTATTTTTTTTACCCATTTGTGTTTAGCATTTATAAATGTGATCACATATACTGCCTTGTTACATAACCTTGGTACAGCTGACTCATGACAAATGACGTTACCTATCCTCATTTGCAGCAATAGGTCAAAAGCAAATAGTGTTATGCCTCAGCAATTAATTATCGATCCCAACGCAATGCATTGCTAACAAAAAAAAAAAAAAAGTATTACCAGTCCCACATAATGTCACTAGTTTATGATAATTCTGAATAATACTGATTAACTCTGAATAGTATGTTACTTGAGTAATGACCTCTTAATGAGACAAAAAAAGTATATATTTAAAATAATGCTTTGTCACTAGCTAATAACTAACACTGTTTATTGTAATGAGACTACTTATAATGCCTGTGATTATTAATGCTTTGACTGTAATTAACTGATTTTAATAATGACTTCATAATGATCTGAATACTACTGAATAAGGAACACTGTTTATTGTAATGAGTACTTATAATGCCCATGATTATTAATGCTATGACTGTAATTAACTGATTTTTAATAATGACTTCGTAATGATCTGAATAATACTGAATGATGAACTATGTTTTATTCTATTCAATACTTGCTGGCCACTGAGTGCCAATAATTAATGTCACTCGACGAATTGTTATTAATTATACCATTAATTAGCTCTTGTTTTCAATGTCCATACTTTGTTATTGGAAATGAATGTGACTGTTTAATAATGCTTTGTAATTAGAAGAAGGCTAATGATTCTTACTAGATTGGAATGACACATAATTAATTAACTATGCTATTGTTTCATAATGCTTTGTGGTTAGGAAAAAGATAATGATTATTACTATTGGAAGACAAATGATTAATTAATTATACTATATTTTGTAACTGGAAAAGAATGCATTTATTTCATAATGCTTTGTAACTAGGAAAAGAAGGCTACTGATTCTATGTAAAACAATTAATGAACATTTTTCTGTAATACTACATACTTGGTACAGAAATGTTCTATAACTGGGCTATGAATGCCACAAACTACTAATTAAGTCTGTAATTGTCAATATTATGTGACTTGATGTCCTTCACCTCATGAGCTAACTACCCTGAATTACTGCAATGTCCATTTGTCCTGTCTATCCTAGTGATCATGGAGCACTATCTTTGGTTTTGCACTAATTCTACGTTGGTGTGCCTTGTAAGAGCGTAGTGTTGACACGACATGCTGTCCACCACCGTGAGCGGTGAAGACATTATTATGGTCCCACTGTTTGGTGTACCTAATGTACTGCCAAAATGAAAACATGGAACATTACTACGACAGTTCAGTGTCTTGGCTACACTGATAAATTCTGATGGGAAAAGAACTTCAAGTTGTGTCACTTGGTGTTGTACTTCTGTGGAAAGATATGGACTTTCAGAACAGCTATGTGCAATCTAAAGTGCTACAACCATGATGCAATCCTTCCCTTTCCAATCCTGATTCTTGTCACATAAAAAAAAATTTTTTTTTGGTAACATCATTTATGTTCATAGGTTATACATTTTTCGATTCGATGAACTCCAGTGCGAGTACACTTATGGCACTGGTCGACATGATGTTTTGCCATTATGTTTATTTGTTGTGAAAATGCTAAAGACATTTTTTCAGTGCGTGTGCACTTTGGACATGATTTTTTTTTTTTTTTGCCATTATGTTTATTTATTGCGAAAATGCAAAAGACATTTTTTTCGATTTGTTCTGAAGTACAGTATATGTACACTCTTGTCTTTTATATTGTATATACATTTTTATTTTAATGATATGTTCTGAACTACAGTGCATGTGCACTTATGTTAGGCGTTAATATGTTTTCTATTGAACTTCAGTGCCTGTACACTTTTCTCGTTTTTCAATATGATTTGTACTATTCTGTATATTCAATACTTCAATGCGTATGCACTTATGTCATTTGTTACTAATTGTACATACATTTCATCATTTGTTGATATGTTCTCAACTGCAGTGCATGTGCACTCATGTCACTTGTCAACATAATATTTTTTGACAGTCTGTTTATTTGTTCTGAATATGCCAATGAATTTTTTCAGTGCCTCTGCACTTTGTTTTCTGTCAAATAATTTGTATATACATTTTTCTGATTTGCTACTATGTTTTGTACTCACATCTTGTCTTTATCTTATATATTTTGTACTTAGTGCGTGTGCACAACATTTAATTCATGTACTACATCTAAATATTCTGTAAATTGTAGAAGTTTATTAATTAGGAAAAAATTTTGCCGCGATTGGCAAGTCCAAATGACTCACCATCGCTGCCAAATTTTTGCCCCCCCAGTGGAGGGTTATGAAACACGTATGTAACGCAGCAGCGATGGCGAGGCATTGCAGCGTCTCTGACCAGAGAGTATGCGCTTGACCGCGCGAGTGTTGCGAGCAGTTCGCTAGTTGTCGCTATGCAGAGCAGTACTCTGTCTGTAGTCGTGGCAGTCTGTAGCTCGATTTAGTTACGAGCAGTCGGTCAGTAGTAGTCGTGCAGTGCAGTTCGCTACTAGTCGTCATGTAGTGCAGTACGCTAATAGTCGTCATGCAGAGCGGTCGGTCAGTAGTAGCAGCCCAGTGCGGTTGTGTGATGTAGGCGGTCGGCAACACTGGTCAAGATGCTGAATGAGGTATACTGTTAATTAATATAATCATTAGATAATGTAAAAATTTATTTATTGTAATTAATTTCCTACAAATGCCCCAATAATAATTTTTATTTCAAAAGCATTTTTTCAAAAAATTTTATTTTTTATTGAACTAAAGATTTCGTTGCACTTCCCATTTCACTCCACTTTTTTTTTAAAAGAAAAATTTCAGTAAAATCACCAAAAAAAGGAATATTATTATTTGCAATGCAGTTCCTCCAAGCCGTGCGCACGAAAAAGAGCAGAAATTTGACATCCAGTTATTCTGAGGTAAGACTTTAATTCTGATTGTTTTACACAGGGCCAAAGACCGATATTTCGGTTTAATTGAATTTTCTTATCACTGAATTGACTTTAATTTTTGTGAAGAACTTATATTTGAGTCAGATTGCTAATTTTTGTTTAATTGTCATTGTCAGTAGAATTCTTTGTGGGGAGGTTACACTCGACTCCCATTTGTATTAAGTATTGTCATTTCCTTTTAAATTACGGTGGGGAGGTTACACGGAGTACATCGAAAAACTCCAAGAAAGGCAGCACGTTTTGAATTATCACGAAATATGGGAGAGAGTGTCACAGAAATGATACGCGATTTGGGCTGGCATTCATTAAAAGAAAGGCGTTTCTCTTTGCGACAGAATCTTCTCCCGAAATTCCAATCGCCAACTTTCTCCTCCGAATGCGAATATATTTTGTTGACACCGGCCTACATAGGGAGGAACCATCACCACGATAAAATAAGTAAAATCAGAGCTCGTACGGAAAGGTATAGGTGTTCATTCTTTCCGCGCGCTATACGAGATTGGAATAACAGAGAATTGTGAATGTGGTTCGATGAACCCTGTGCCAGGCACTTAAATGTGATTTGAAGAGTATCCATGTAGATGTAGATGTAGATGAGATAACTTCCAGTATCGTGTCGGACCTCCTTTTGCTCGGCTTAGTTCAGCAATTCGACGGGTCATGAACTCAATAAGTCGCTGGAAGATCCTACAGCAGTACTGAGCCAGGCTGCATCTATAGCCGTCCATAAACGCGAAAGTTGTGCCCTTGCAGAATTTTGTGTATGAGCTGACCTCTACATCTACATCTACATTTATACTCCGCAAGCCACCCAACGGTGTTCCAGTCGCGTATGGCTCGCGGGAAGAACGACTGTCTGAAAGCCTCCGTGCGCGCTCTAATCTCTCTAATTTTACATTCGTGATCTCCTCGGGAGGTATAAGTAGGGGGAAGCAATATATTCGATACCTCATCCAGAAACGCACCCTCTCGAAACCTGGCAAGCAAGCTACACCGCGATGCAGAGCGCCTCTCTTGCAAAGTCTGCCACTTGAGTTTATTAAACATCTCCGTAACGCTATCACGGTTACCAAATAACCCTGTGACGAAACGCGCCGCTCTTCTTTGGATCTTCTCTATCTCCTCCGCCAAACCGATCTGGTACGGATCCCACACTGATGAGCAATACTCAATTATAGGTCGAACGAGTGTTTTGTAAGCCACCTCCTTTGTTGATGGACTACATTTTCTAAGCACTCTCCCAATGAATCTCAACTTGGTACCCGCCTTACCAACAATTAATTTTATATGATCATTCCACTTCAAATCGTTCCGCACGCATACTCCCAGATATTTTACAGAAGTAACTGCTACCAGTGTTTGTTCCGCTATCATATAATCATACAATAAAGGATCCTTCTTTCTATGTATTCGCAATACATTACATTTGTCTATGTTAAGGGTCAGTTGCCACTCCCTGCAACAAGTGCCCATCCGCTGCAGATCTTCCTGCATTTCGCTACAATTTTCTAATGCTGCAACTTCTCTGTATACTACAGCATCATTCGCGAAAAGCCGCATGGGACTTCCGACGCTATCTCTCCATTATGCCACACAACGTTCGACGAGATTCATGTTCGGAGATCTGGATGGCCAAATCATTCACTCGAATCGTCCAGAATGTTCTTAAAATCAGTCGTGAACAACTGTGGCCCGGTGAGATGGCGCATTATCATCCATAAAAATTCCATCGTTGCTGGGATCATGAAGTCCATGAATCGCTGCAAATAGTCGACAAGTAGCCGAGCATAATCATTTCAACTCAGTGATCTGTTCAGTTCGATCAGAGGACCAGTCCATTCCATTAAGAACAGCCCACACCATTGTGGAGCCACCACTGGTTTGTTCGGTGCCTTCCTGACAACTTGGGTGTGTGGCTTCGTGGGTCTGCGCAACACTCGAACCCTACCATTAGCTCTTACCTGAAATTGGAACTTATAAAATGACTTTTATCGTAATAATATGAATATTTATATATGTGTTTGGAGAGAGACAGAGAGAGAGAGAGAGAGAGAGAGAGAGAGAGATCGATTTTTGATTTAGATTTTTACTTTAAGTCGTAACTGGTACCTGAATTTTGGTTGCTGCCTCCTAGAATGATGGGCTTCTGCACCAGTTGGTTACGTATTACTATTTGGAGGAAGTTGTTGTTCTTAAAGTTCAAAATACGACTCAGTTACTTGGCCGTATTGCGGATAGCTTTGAGCCCAAGTTTTCGTAGCTTTTCATACCTAAGGGACAACTGTTGTAAGTAAATAAGATCAAACAGCAATCTGCATTTCGTGAGAAAAGGAAACTGCTTGGTACACAAACTTCCTTCAAACTACACGTACTGCTACATCAAAATTGGTCAGAGGAGTTCAGCACCATACTATTGTACAAGAACATAATCCAATTACTGTAATTAAGAAATTATGAGAGGTTGTTATTTATTGAATGAAAACTATAGAGAACGCATTTCTTTTCCTGTATTTCAGTGAACTTTGTACACTTACAGTTCTGTCGATTGATAGACGGCGACACCGGCCGGTGTGGCCGAGCGGTTCTAGGCGCTTCAGTCTGGAACCACGCGACCGCTACGGTCGCAGGTTCGAATCCTGCTTCGGGCATGGATGTGTGTGATGTCCTTAGGTTGGTTAGGTACTTAAACCTAACTAACCTAGGGACATCACACACATCCATGCCCGAAGCAGGATTCGAACCTGCGACCGTAGCGGTCGCGTGGTTCCAGACTGAAGCGCCTAGAAGTTCTGGGGGACTGATGACCTCAGATGTTAAGTCCCTTAGTGCTCAGAGCCATTTGAACCATTTTTTGATAGACGGCGACGACAATGAAGTTCACCTCCTTTTCCAAAAACGAGATATTTCTATTCTTCACTTCCAAAAAATTTGTATACATAAATGTTTGGCAAATATTACACATACTTTACTCGGTTTTATCACTAAAATACCAATTTTCATTAAATGTACCAATACGTTCTGAGCGACGGCCTAGCAATAAGTCCTGTTTCCACAAGATACAGATTAACAGTCCTCTTTTTTTCTAATAAATCAATTGTCCTTTTTTTTTAGTCCATACTCAGAGATTCACAACTATTATCGTTGCGAGGATTGCGCGCTAAAGAGTTTGTTGCTCACCAGCCGCTCTTCACTTCAAGTACTTTTTGAATCAAATTTACATTTACGGCGTTTACATACATCATTGAGCTTCTCAGAATAAAATCAGGCACAAATTAGTTTAAAAAAGGGGCAGTGAGGCTCACATAGCATGACAAACTCATCTGGCCAGTCCACGATTTTCCAGTCGCCTAGGGTCCGACCGATATACTCACGAGCGCAGAAGATGCGCTGCAGGCGATATCGTGCTTTTAGCAAATGCACTCGCCTCGATCGTCTTCCTCTAGAACCCGTCAACACCAAATTTTGCCGCACTACACTAATAGATACGTTCGTCGTACGTTCCACATTGATTTCTGAGGTTATTTCACGAAGTATTGCTTGTCTGTTAGTACAGACAACTCTACGCAAACGCCGCTGTGCTAGGTTGTTAATTGAAGGCCAACGGCATTTGCGTTTTCCGAGGTGAAAGGCAATGAAATTTGGTATTTTCAGCACACTCTTGACACAGGGGATTTCCGAATCGGTTCTAGGCGCTCAGTCCGGAGCCGCGCGACTGCAACGGTCGCAGGTTCGAATCCTGCCTCGGGCATGGATGTGTGTGATGTCTTTAGGTTAGTTAGGTTTAAGTAGTTCTAAGTTATAGGGCACTGATGACCACAGATTTTAAGTCCCATAGTGCTCAGAGCCATTTGAACCATTTGATCTCGGAATACTGAACTCCTTTACTATTTCGGACACGGAATGTCCCATGCATCTGGAACCAATCACCATTCGGCGCTCAAAGTCTGTAAATTCCCCTCCATAATAAAATCGGAAATCTTTTCACATGAATCACGTGAGTACAGATTACAGCTTCGCCAACGCACTGCCCCTTTGGACGTTGTGTACACGATACTACCGCCATCTGTATATGTGTGTATCACCATCCCATGACTTCTGTCACCTCAGCTTTGCAACAGAAATGTATCTTGCTTCTATCAATGTTTGACGCTACAGAGGAAAAAATATATTTTTTAAAAGAATTAATCTTGAATAGTGAATATATTGGGAGCTTTCAACGAGTGATGATACAATTGTCTCAAAGTCAGAGTGTGAATTGCCTGTCAGATGCAGCGATACGATAGTCGGTTCACTAAATATGGTTGGCTACATAAGCATTCTTACTGAGCCGATTTGACATCACTATCACTGACCATTCCATGTATCTCACTAAGATAGTTTGTACTAATTATAGCAATATCCAGTAAAGGATCTAAGATTAATTAAAAGAACTACCAACGTACCTGGGGACTACATTTCCACCATCCTTCATTCCCAGGATCATTATCCAAACTATACTTCTCTTTAGAGACGTACCTTGAATATCTGTATTGACTAAATGTAACCAGCCACGGCAGGTTGTTAAAAGCTACTCACTCACAGTTTCAGTGCATGGATTTTATCTTTCCAACACACGTCATCTACTAACTATTCAGGTTTCGTCCTCTCCTTTCAGTGAAATTTCAATACTAAATCTCGTAGTTCCTTCACAATTTCTTTTTCTGCGATACTTGTCAGCTTCTGTGTACTATTTCCTCTTTCCATTAGTACAGTGTGCATGTTCTGTCTCAGTGCACCTTTAGTAGGATTCATCATCCTATACCACAGCTACCTACTGACCACACTACTCATCTTCTCTCCATAGAATGGAACCCCAATATTCCATCTAGCCGGTTATAGCAATATCTCAATATTTACTCTTCCTTGTCCCGTTTCCCATTTTCTATTTACACAGTTCTCAACACCAAATATTCCTCCCCCCTACTCGCAGATAATTAACATCATCCCCAAATCATACCCCACTCCCCTCATCTTCCCTTTCCACTCTTTCTACGTATATGGGGAACTTATTACTATATATACAGCGGCCAGGAGCTACAATGTCGACTACAACTTCTAGCAAAATACTGAAGCACCATCTACAACTATTTCACTTTTATTCTGTATAACCACAGCATCAATATTAATCGAATTTATTTTATTTTAATTGTAAGAACTTCGTTATACACACCAACGTGAGGCTGAAGAAAAACATTGCGATTGCCCTCCTTCCTCAACATATCAGGAATGAAATTATCCATTAAAGAGAAAAAAGAGGTTTTCCACTGTTCTCCTTGCAACCACTATGTCAGCAGCTTTAAATGTGAGGTATGTATCTGTGGAAGTATCATCCACATTTAGAAACAAGTCGGCACGTTCGAGATGGTCTGCGGAAAGCGGTTGAATTTAGATAATTGTTTCATTCCACACATGGTACAACAGGTAGGCTTAGTAGATTTGTCAGAAGCAGTGCGTAATGGAAGGTATGCACTGCCAATAGTTTCGGTTTTAATACTCAATACGAATATATCCTTCATTACAAATCTTCAGATGAAGTTAGAGTTTGGAAACTACTTCTAGTGTAATGCTCAGCTACGGATGTTCCACCAGCAGTATTGTTTGTAGCTTCAGGTGAAGGTCAGTTCCAATGAATAGAACTATACACTCACTACATCTCTCTCTCACGATAGATTAGACGTATTACTTAAGAGGGCACCCCTTAACGTCTCGCTAGCGCCAGCAAAAGAAAAAAATATATATGAAAACTGCCAGCCTGCTGTGTTCCATTGCACTTACATTGAAAATACCAAAACAACCCGACTACGAGTGTGTTCCTTAGCAGAATAACATACAGTTTGAATCTTCCTGGCAGATTAAAACTGTGTGCCCGACCGAGACTCGAACTCGGGACCTTTGCCTTTCGCGGGCAAGTGCTCTACCATCTGCCTCGAATCTAATACACGACGTGCTTCTTGAACTACACAAAATGATGGAAGATGGGATAACTGAACCCACATCATCAAACTACAGTAATCCTTTAACGATTGTAGGTAAGAAAGATGGTAGTATTCGTCTTCTACTAGATTCGAGGCAGATGGTAGAGCACTTGCTCGCGAAAGGCAAAGGTCCCGAGTTCGAGTCTCGGTCGGGCACACAATTTTAATCTGCCAGGAAGTTTCATATCAGCGCACACTCCGCTGCAGAGTGAAAATCTCATTCTGGAAACATCCCCCAGGGTGTGGCTAAGCCATGTCTCCGCAGTATCCTTTCTTTCAGGAGTGCTAGTTTTGCAAGGTTCGCAGGAGAGCTTCTGTAAAGTTTGGAAGGTAGGAGACGAGATACTGGCAGAAGTAAAGCTGTGAGTACCAGGCGTGAGTCGTGCTTGGGTAGCTCAGATGGTAGAGCACTTGCCCGCGAAAGGCAAAGGTCCCGAGTTCGAGTCTCGGTCGGGCATACAGTTTTAATCTGCCAGGAAGTTTCATATCAGCGCACACTCCGCTGCAGAGTGAAAATCTCATTCTGGAAACATACAGTTGATTCACATGCATCTCACAGGGGCAGTCCTGGTGTTACATAGTATGCAGCAACTGATTGTCACGACAAATGACCGATTTTCCCCTTTACTGTTCCATTCTCGAAATATTTTCAGCAAAGAGAGTCTGTTGATGGTCGCAAAGCATACAGGCCCTGTGTTTGCTATGAGTTTAGTAAGGTGGCGGAATAATTTTGCCCCTTAACGTACTATTTTAAATATAGAAACGTAATCTGCTCATAAAGCCGTCCGCAACTCGTGGTCGTGCGATAGCGTACTCGCTTCCCACGCCCGGGTTCCCGGGATCGATTCCCGGCGGGGTCGGGGATATTTCTCTGCCTCGTGATGACTGGGTGTTGTGTGATGTCCTTAGGTTAGTTAGGTTTAAGTAGTTCTAGGTTCTAGGGGACTGATGATCTCAGATAAGTCCCATAGTACTCAGAGCCATTTGGTCATAAAGCAGAGGACGCTGATACCATGCTTGTCCTACTTCAAGTAAAGTGATACTAATTTGCATAGAAACGGAGTGTAATCATTCATATGCGGCCAAAATGAACTCGATACGAAGCATACCCTGCTTTGCATGTTAATTGTCACGTAGTACTGCAATCACTTTGAACTGAAGTGTATGCAGGAAGTTCCCAGCCTTGGAGAGAAGTAGAACATGAAATGCATTTCGAGAGGGGCCATAATAAAGCCGACTTTTCGCAAGGGAGAGGCAGGCACCATTAACTAAATACAGGCCATTAAGCGAGCTTATCTGCTTCACACCTGTGTGGAACAGAAAGAAATAGCATAGCAGGGGTCCGCCTAACCGCCATTAGAGAACCAATACAAGGAATTTGCATTTATAAAAACTGTTGAGTTGTGCAAAATAAAGTTTACAGTGGGTCAGGGACTACTGGACAGATCACACGTCGAAAGACCACACCCGATTTCTGGGAAAGCTTCTAGGAAAGGAATGTTTTCAGAATCACAACAGGAGATCTTTGAAAAGCACTAATATCATTACCGCTATGCTTCTTTTTCGAAACAGAAATCGGGCCACAGTGGTAAGCACCACTATTTTTATCAAATACTCGCATATCATGTGATGAAGGCGTGGAGAACACGAGGTTGCACGTGAACAGCTCATGTGTGGGCGGAGCCTCATTCATTCTAGAGAAGCTGCACGGTCATCAATGGTATCTGTTCTTTTGAGAACAGTTACTATCTTCATGTATAGTTAAATGGCTACCTGGCCATTGACCTTCGTCTGTGCGAGTGCGCACAGGTTACCGAACTCTTACGGGAATCGTCAACTTCAGTGGGCGCGAGTAACGACTGGATGGGCAAAGTATCTATTAGGAACATTATGTACGTAGATTGTGGACAGTTGGGAAGCTGGGTCACACGGGAAGCGTGCAAGGGATAAGTCACTACAATGGCAGTATTCATCCGTGTCCTGGGTGGCTCAGATGGATAGAACATTTGCCATGTAACCAGGAGATCCCGAGTTCGAGTCCCAGTTGCGGCACACGTTTTCAGCTATTCCCATCAAGGTATGTCCACAACACCTGTCGGCAGCTGAGGGTTTCAGATAATTATCATTTATTCTAGAGAAGCTGCATGGTCATCAGTGGTATCTGTTCTTTGGAGAACAGTTACTATTTTCATATATAACTACAGAGAATGCTGAAGTATTACATTGCTTATACAAAATGTTTGACACAGAGAGTAGAATGGAGACAGTTCAGGAGGATAATGTGTCATCGAGCAAAACCTCAGTCTGGCTACTGCTAGATGGCAAAGTTAATGTTTGTAATTCGGAAAACTATGACATGATTGTGCAAGCATATAGAGAAGACTTTGGCGAAATTAGACTGGCAAAGACCGGGAAAGCCATCCATAATATAGAAGAGGAAATGATTGTTGTACCTCTACCACAAAGTTTGGTGTATGGGAGTACTCAGATCAATAGCCTCGAATATGATTCGATTGAGGGTTCACTCATGAAAGAGAGTGATCGAAGTGTGCCACTCAAGATACACCCAATACTCAGGGTAGAAGTGGTAGATACAATGATCAATGCTGACAGTGGAAGTGAAGTGACAGCCATTTCAGAACAGCTGTTTAATCAATGTAACAGGAAAATGAACTGCCAGTATTCAAAATATGAAAAAATGGAATGTGAGAGTCAAGGGACCAGTTGTGGATCAATCCACTGACGTCAGCCAGCCGGAGTGGCCGTGCGGTTCTAGGCGCTAAAGTCTGGAGCCGAGCGACCGCTACGGTCGCAGGTTCGAATCCTGCCTCGGGCATGGATGTGTGTGATGTTCTTAGGTTAGTTAGGTTTAAGTAGTTCTAAGTTCTAGGCGACTGATGACCTCAGCAGTTAAGTCACATAGTGCTCAGAGCCATTTGAACCATTGAACCACTGACGTCACAAAGCAGAGTAGGATAGCATTTACGTGTCAAAGACACACTACAGAGACTAATTTTGTAATTGTGGCAAAATTATTAACAGAGATGAATCTTGGGGCTGATTTCTTGAATCAATAATGAGCAATTTTGGACACGGGAAAAGGAGGCATGACATTAGTTGGTGTTACTTTTGTCTTTGTAGAGAAGCTTTGACAGGACAAGACGGCCAGTGAGTACATACAAAGTATGCAAATTGAGGTAGAGGTGTCAGAAGATAAACATACATGGTACGAGTGGACAGAGATAATAGATCCAGCGTTAGTATATGACAGTCATCAGGAGATACATAAGATATTACAGGAAGTAACTAATATCTCTCATTGTAAAGCAAGAGAGAGAATACTTCGTAGTAATACAGAGATAGTTTTACCAACAACAGGTTCAATTGACCATTTTCAATACTACTTTGAGGTGAAAGATCACAAACCGTTTAGGGTTCCACCTTACCCCATACCATTGTGTTATAGGCACAAAGTGTTTCTTGAACTACACAAAATGATGGAAGATGGGATAACTGAACCCACACTATCAAACTACAGTAATCCTTTAACGATTGTAGGTAAGAAAGATGGTAGTATTCGTCTTGTACTAGATTCGAGGCAGATGGTAGAGCACTTGCCCGCGAAAGGCAAAGATCCCGAGTTCGAGTCTCGGTCGGGCACACAGTTTTAATCTGCCAGGAAGTTTCATATCAGCGCACACTCCATTGCAGAGTGAAAATCTCATTCTGGAAACATCCCCCAGGCTGCGGCTAAGCCATGTCTCCGCAATATCCTTTCTTTCAGAAGTGCTAGTTCTGCAAGGTTCGCAGGAGAGCTTCTGTAAAGTATGGAAGGTAGGACACGAGGTACTGGCAGAAGTAAAGCTGTGAGGACGGGGCGTGAGTCGTGCTTGGGTAGCTCAGATGGTAAAGCACTTGCCCACAAAAGGCAAAGGTCCCGAGTTCGAGTCTCGGTCCGGCACACAGTTTTAATCTGCCAGGAAGTTTCAGATCAATACAAAAATGGTAACTGAAACAGATCAACCCGAATAGTTAGAGGAATTTCTTCAGAAATTTTATCGGGTGAAGATCTTTTCATCCCTTGATCTAAGATCGAGTATTTGGCAAACTGAGCTAGCACCAAAATGTAGGACATATCAAACAAACAAAAACAGCAATGCCATAAGTTCTTTTCTGCATATAGGGATCCAGTAGAAATTCGTAAAATTATACATACAAATGCTGTGGAATTAGTGAACCTGAAAGCAGGAATGCTCTGAGGGGATGCACCACATAAACCATCCAACGCATATGAGGGTTAGAACTATAACAATCAAAGTTCATATGTTTGACTGAGGTCAGGTATCTTGATAATTTGCTATTTGATATGTGATAAACATATTTTTTATCGACAAGTCTCCTAAAAGACTGAATTTTTGTTGTACTGGTGGGTGAAGAACACTGAATCAATATAAAGAGGATATGAGATTATTATGTAGATATTAGAAGATTTTTGATTCAAAGAGCTGGTGATGGAGAGCAAAGGGGTTAAGATGAAAAATACAGGAGAGCCAATAAGTGCAGATATTAGATGCATGGTAAGTATGCAGTTATTGGAATAAGTTGATAGATATGATTGAAATAGTTGAGATTTACATATATGCAATTTGGTGATGGAGAGCAAAGGAAGATGAGATGAAAAATACAGGAGAGCCAATAAATGCAGGTATTAAAGGTAGTGTGAGTGCGCAGGTATTGGAATAATTTGATAGATATGCTTGAAATAGTTGAGATTTACATGTATGCAAGTTAATAAGTTAATCAGATGAGAATTTATGTTGCAGGAGTTGTTAGTAAAGAAGAGTGGAAATGGCAAACAGGGGAGAGAACAGAGGACAAGGATCTCTTCATTTTTTTAGCATGAGACCAACAAAGTTTAGGACTGAAAACATACTAACTCCATGTACATACTAATGATATGCAAATTACATCACCATCTCCTTCTACTCTATTTCTCTCAAAAGATGAGGAAACGTATGTGGAAATAAGAAACAATGATATATTCGAATTTAAATTGAAAAAGCAAAAGCGATTTACATGGAAGTAATTGTGAGATGAGTTAGAAGCCGAATGTAAAGTTTTGAGGGCAACTACGAAAACTGTTAGTAGTTTATCATAAAAAAAGAAAAAAAAC
Organism: Schistocerca americana; assembly: GCF_021461395.2. Taxonomy (NCBI): domain Eukaryota; kingdom Metazoa; phylum Arthropoda; class Insecta; order Orthoptera; family Acrididae; genus Schistocerca; species Schistocerca americana. The sequence continues at coordinate 500,512,867 of NC_060126.1, read as the reverse complement.
AACTTTGTAGCATGAGTGGGCATGAGGACCACAGCATGAAGTCACTACTTGACGACAATCCAGGGGCCAACCTAAATGTCAAGATCCAGATGAGGTGGCAGAATAGCAGAGAGAGGGGAAGCCAGTCAGAGTGAGAAGACAGGCGTCAGGCAATACAGCTCATACTACTTTGACAGCAGATAGCAGTAAAGAACACTATAGAACAATTTACCTGGAACGTTCAACAACGAAAATGGAATGAGGCAACAGGCAGACGCTGGTATGGCAAACCCAATGGAGAAGAGCCTATCAGAACAATACCTGTTGAACGAGGCAGCCTAAAGCTACAGTGGTTATTAAGAAATTCATTGCCACAGTAAGAGGCATAGTTTACAATGGGAGTGCTACTGCAAAACTAGCAAATCCACAAACACGTATCTGATGCATAAGTACAAAGCACTGCTGGAAGCTACATTGCGAGGCAAACATGGTAACCATATACTACATTATTCAAAGATTCACATCAAATATAACTCGTAAACAATAGTCAAGATTCCTAAAATTCCTATCTACATTATCCCATCCCAAAGAGAAAACAAAAACCAAGCAAGAAGAGCAGAGGAAGCAGCAAATACAGAAGAGTCATAGTAGAAGACAGGGAAGGAAGAAGATGGGCCAGAAGAAGAAAGAATATACCTTCCACATACCATAGTTAGATAATTATTGATATCAAACCACGTAACGTAGCACCTTTAAATGATTAACTGGAGGGAAAATCTACTTTATTTACAAATATCCCATCTAAGGAAGATGAGTACAGAAGCATCCAAAGATCCATAATACATGGAGCAGCCAAGGATACATTGGGCCAACTCTACCACGTATTGAGAAGTTGTGTACCACGTACACGACCGCTTGACAATGTTGATGTAGTTTGCGTACTTAACAGTCAGGAGACTGTAACTCCAATACCACACTCTCTCATATCACTCTCTCTGTACCAACCCCCAATTTCTTCGACTACACAGCACAACACCTTAGCTTAGGATGACTGCAATATCAAAATTTACAGTTATAATTATACAAACTTTGCACAAAATATTTTTCATGCAGTGTTAACGAAGAAAAATCCAATGGATATTTTCGTAAATTATTTTTTAATGATTGATATGATGAAAAATAGTGCATTTATGAAACATAATGATAAAAGTGGGTTTCCCTCTTGTGAATAGATTGAATATTTTGAATAGATGTATATGTGTGTGGATCAGATTGTTCTACTTACTCGAGCGTGTATTAGCACAAATATAAAAAAAAAAAAGTTTTGCATCACCTCGGTTCCAAGAGTTTTTGAACCCGTACCAAAAATTCGAATAGAGGTCAACATAAACATCATTTCCACCCTTTTTATTGCTAATGAAAACCACACATTACATGTTGTACCACCATACAGCGAGCCCTTCAGATTGCTGTACGCACAGGTACCTCTAATACCCAATAACGCGTCATCTTGCATTGATGCATGCCTGTATTCGTCGTGGCATACTATCCACGAGTTCATGAAGGCACTGTTGGTCCAGATTGTCCCACTCCTCAACAGAGATTCACGTAGATCCCTTAGAGTGGTTCGTGGGTCACATCGCCCATAACGAGCCCTTTTCAATCTATACCAGGTATGTACGATAGGGTTCCTGTCTGGAGAACATGCTGGCCACTCTAGTCGAGCTATGTCGTTATCCTGGAGGAAGTCATTCACAAGATGACACGATGGGGGCGCGAACTGTCGTCCATGAAGACGAATGCTTCGCCAATATGCTGCCTATGTTGTTATTGTTGTGGTCTTCAGTCCTGAGACTGGTTTGTTGCAGCTTTCCATGCTACTCTATCTTGTGCAGCCTTCTTCATCTCCCAGTACTTACTGCAACCTACATCCTTCCGAATCTGCTTGGTGTATTCATCTCTTGGTTTCCCTCTACGATTTTTACCCTCCACGCTGCCCTCCAATGCTAAATTTGTGATGCCTTGATGCCTCAGAACGTGTCCTACCAAACGGCCCCTTCTTCTTGTCAAGTTGTGCGACAAACTGCTCTTCCCCCCAATTCTATTCAATACTTCCTCATTAGTTATGTGATCTACCATCTAATTTTCAGCATTCTTCTGTAGCACCACATTTCGAAAACTTCTATGTTCTTATTGTCCAAACTATTTATCGTCCATGTTTCACTTCCCTACATGACTACACTCCATACAAATACTTACAGAAAGGACTTCCTGACACTTAAATCTATACTCGTTGTTAACAAATTCCTCTTCTGCAGAATCGCTTTCCTTGCCATTGCCAGTCTACATTTTATATCCTCTCTACTTCGACCATCATCAGTTATTTTGCTCCCCCAATAGTAAAACTCCTTCACTACTTTAAGTGTCTTATTTCCTAATCTAATTCATTCAGCATCACCCAACTTAATTTAACTAGGTTCCATTATCCTCGTTTTGCTTTTGTTGGCGTTCATCTTATGTCCCCCCTTCTAAGACACTGTCCATTCCGTTCAATTGCTCTTCCAAGTAATTTGCTGTCTGTGACAGAATTACAATGTCATCGGCGAACCTTAAAATTTTTATTTCTGCTCCATGGATTTTAATACCTACTCCGAATTTTTCTTTTGTTTCCTTTACTGCTTGCTCAATATACAGATTGAATAACACTGGGGAGAGACTACAACCCTGTCTCACTCCATTCCCAACCGCTGCTTCCCTTTCATGTCCCTCGACTCTTATAACTGCCATCTGGTTTCTGATCAAATAGCAAATAGCCTTCACTCCCTGTATTTTACCCCTGCCACCTTTAGAATTTGAAAGAGGGTATTCCACTCAACATTGTCAAAAGCTTTCTCTAAGCCTACAAATGCTAGAAACGTAGGTTTCCCTTTCCTTAATCTGTTTTCTAAGATGCGTCGTAGGGTCAATATTGCCTCACGTGTTCAAATATTTCTATGGAATCCAAACGGATCTTCCCCGAGGTCGGCTTCTACCAGTTTTTCCATTCGTATGAAAAGAATTCGCGTTAGCATTTTGCAGCAGTGACTTTTTAAACTGATAGTTCGATAATTTTCACATCTGTCAACACCTGCTTTCTTAGGGATTGGAATTATTATATTCTTCTTGGAGTCTGAGGGTACTTCGCCTGTCTCATACATCTTGTTCATCAGATGGTAGAGTTTTCTCAGGACTGGCTCTCCCGAGGCTGTCAGTAGTTCTAATGGAGTGTTGTCTACACCCGGTGCCTTGTTTCGACTCAAGTCTTTGACTGCTCTGTCAAACTCTTCACGCAGTGTCCTATCTCCCATTACATCTTCATCCACATCCTCTTCCATTTCCATAATATTGTCCTCAAGTGCATCGCCCTTGTATAGACCCTCTGTATACTCCTTCCACCTTTCTGCTTTCCCTTCTTTACTTAGAACTGGCTGTCCATCTGAGCTCTTGATATTCATGCAAGTGGTTCTCCTTTCTCCAAAGGTCTCTTTAATTTTCCTGTAGGCAGTGTCTATTTTGCCCCTAGTGAGATAAGCCTGTTCATCCTTACATTTGTCCTCTAGCCATCCCTGCTTAGCCATTTTGCACTTCCTGTCGATCTCATTTTTGAGGCGTTTGTATTCCTTTCTGCCTGCTTCATTTACTGCATTTTTGTATTTTCTTCTTTCATCAATTAAATTCAATATTTCTTCTGTTACCCCTCGACTTTTTACTTACTTGATCCTCTGCTGCCTTCACTACTTCATCCCTCAAAGTTTACCATTCTTCTTCTACTGTATTTCTGTCCCCCATTCCCGTGAATTGTTTCCTTATGCTCTCTCTGAAACTCTGTACAACCTCCGGTTTAGTCTGTTTATCCAGGTCCCATCTCCTTAAATTCCCACCTTTTTGCAGTTTCTTCAGTTTTAATCTACAGTCCATAACCAATAGATTGTGGTCAGAGTCCACACCTGCCCCTGGAAATGTCTTACAATTTAAAACCTGGTTCCTAAATCTCTGTCTTACCATTATATAATCTATCTGATACCTTTTAGTATCTCCAGGATTCTTCCAGGTATACAACCTTCTTTTATGATTCTTGAACGAAGGGTTAGATATGATTAAGTTATGCCTTGCGCAAAATTCTAGCAGACAGCTTCTTCTTTCATTTCTTACCCCCAATCCATGTTCACCTACTATGTTTCCATCTCTCCATTTTCCTACTCTCGAATTCCAGTCAGCCATGACTATTAAATTTTCGTCTCCCTTCACTACCTGAATAATTTCTTTTATCTCATCATACGTTTCATCAATTTCTTCATCATCTGCAGAGCTAGTTGGCATATAAACTTGTACTGCTGTAGTAGTCATGGGCTTCGTGTCTATCTTGGCCACAATAATGCGTTCACTATGCTGTTTGTAGTAGCTTACCACCACTCCTATTTTTTAATTCATTATTAAACCTACTCCTGCATTACCCCTATTTGATTTTGTATTTATAACCCTGTATTCTCCTAACCAAAAGTCTTGTTCCTCCTGCCACCGAACCTCACTAATTCCCATTATATCTAACTTTAACCTATGCATTTCCCTTTTTAAATTTTCTAACCTACCTGCCCGATTAAGGGATCTGACATTCTACGATTCGATCCAGTTTTCTTGGTTGCACTATCGGTCGGAGGATGGCACTCACTTATCGTACAGTCGTTACGGTACCTTCCATGACCACCAATGACATATGTCGGCCCCACATAATGCCACCTCAAAACAGCTGGGAACCTCCACCTTGCTGCACTCGCTGGACAGTGTGTCTAACGCGTGCAGCCTGACTGAGTTGCCTCGAAACACGTCTCCAACGATTGTCTGGTTGAAGGCATATGTGACACTCATCGGTGAAGAGAACATGATGCCAAGCCTGACCAGTGCATTCAGCATGTTGTTGGGCCCATGTGTACCATGCTGCATGGTGTCGTGGTTGCAAAGATGGATCTCATCATCGATGTCAGGAGTGAAGTTGCTCATCATGCAGCCTATTGCACACAGGTAGAATCGTAACACGACCTCCTGTGGCTGCACAAAAAGCATTATTCAACATGGTGGCGTTGCTGGCAGGGTTCCTCTTAGCCATAATCCATAGGTATGGCGAGGTCCACTTTCTCACGTACTCATCGGTTGTCTGCAACTGAACAATGATGCCGTCAATGGCCTCACTGGGTTGATGTCGTAGCCCCACCACTTAAATACGATGATGAACGATCATATAAATCCATGGTGGCTTATAATTATTCTGAACGTCTAGCATACTATTTAGAAAGATCATTATTCCTGTTCATCGTCATTAGAGTTTTCTCTTTCTCATCGTGGTACTGAAGTTATGCAGAATTTTTTTGCAATCATGGCCTTTTCTTACATCAACTTTTTTAATAAAATGTCTCAGACGTTAGAGAGAGAGAGAAGGAGGAACATTTCAGCTTCTAAGACGTCTAGGAATAGTGGAGTTGGTGGAGGAAGGAACTAGAGGAGTAATTTGCAGAATCAGATGACGATTTGTAGACTTAGAGAAAGCTTTTGACAATGTTGACTGGAATACTCTCTTTCAAATTCTTAAGGTGGCAGGGGTAAAATACAGGGAGCGAAAGGCTATTTACAATTTGTACAGAAACCAGATGGCAGTTATAAGAGTCGAGGGACATGAAAGGGAAGCAGTGGTTGGGAAGGGAGTAAGACAGGGTTGTAGCCTCTCCTTGATGTTGTTCAATCTGTATATTGAGCAAGCAGTAAAGGAAACAAAAGAAAAATTCGGAGTAGGTATTAAAATTCATGGAGAAGAAATAAAAACTTTGAGGTTCGCCGATGACATTGTAATTCTGTCAGACACAGCAAAGGACTTGGAAGAGCAGTTGAATGGAATGGAGAGTGTCTTGAAAGGTGGATATAAGATGAACATTAACAAAAGCAAAACAAGGATAATGGAATGTAGTCTAATTAAGTCGGATGATGCTGAGGGAATTAGATTAGGAAATGAGGCACTTAAAGTAGTGAAGGAGTTTTGCTATTTGGGGAGCAAAATAACTGATGATGGTCGAAGTAGAGACGGTGTAAAATGTAGGCTGGCAATGGCAAGGAAAGTGTTTCTGAAGAAGAGAAATTTGTTAACATCCAGTATTGATTTAAGTGTCAGGAAGTCATTTCTGAAAGTATTCGTATGGAGTGTAGCCATGTATGGAAGTGAAACATGGACAATAAATAGTTTGGACAAGAAGAGAATTGAAGCTTTCGAAATGTGGTGCTACAGAAGAATGCTGAAGATTAGATGGGTAGATCACATAACTAATGAGGAAGTATTAAATAGGATTGGGGAGAAGAGAAGTTTGTGGCACATCTTAACCAGAAGAAGGGATCGGTTGGTAGGACATGTTCTGTGGCATCAAGGGATCACCAATTTAGTATTGGAGGGCAGCGTGGAGGGTAAAAATCGTAGAGGGAGACCAAGAGGTGAATACACGAAGCAGATTCAGAAGGATGTAGGTTGCAGTAGGCACTGGGAGATGAAAAAGCTTGCACAGGATAGAGTAGCATGGAGAGCTGCATCAAACCAGTCTCAGGACTGAAGACCACAACAACAACAACAGATGACGATTAAAGTATATGAAACACATTAGAGAATTTTAAGACTACATAGGAACAGATGTAGGTCTTCATGAAACTGTTTGAAAGAGAGATGATTTTCACACAGAATAATACTCTGATTGTGAGAGTAGAGACTGACCCTCTAACAAAGAAGCAGTTTAAAAAATGTTGAGTATTGTTCTGTTCAGAAACGAGTCTTAGTTGTTTTCCTTAGAACACATTTAGCTACTAAGTTTGTTCAATATCCAAATCATTGTTGTTAGTTTTAAATAAGGCCATAACAGTAGAACTCACATCATCACATAGTTATTTCATAAATTGTCAGCATCAACTAAATTAAATATCAAAGTCTCATGACATTGCTTTCTCTCCATCATAAAATATATATAGCATGAGGTTTATTCTATCTTGTAGGTGTAACAATATTTAATACTTTAGTAGAGACTACGCTTAGAAAACAGATATTGTCAATGCATGTACTGTGCCAGATAGAAACTTTTTCTTCATGTAAACATTTTTTGATGTTTCTGAGCAAAAGTCATACAATATTTTTTAAAGGAACACAACGTCATTTCAGACTTTTATTGTTTATTTAAGTACAAGTCAGCATTCGGTCTTTTATGCCATTTTTAGGTATTCACTAAAGGCAAAAATTGCGTACAGTAGGACCATGTAAGATTTCAAAACATGTAAATGTCTTAAACAATGAATGTAAATTTCAGTATATTTACGAGATATCTACCTACATTTTATGTCTTTAACATACATATTCTAGGACATTTAACACGATGTCAAGCTCAAAGCTGGCCACAAATTAAGAAAATATTCGATGCCCACCAAATGCCTAATGTAAAATCACCATCTTGTGACAGATGATTAAATAACCGTGGGAGCACGTCATATTTGGTAAAAATCAGGCTTACGTTGGTAAATGAAATATGAGCACATGTCCTTAAAACACGATGATGTTATTCACTGGTCTATACAGTCGTGTTACAGTACAATCATTCCATTAGGGATTTGTCATTAAGGTTCTATTACCCTATATCGTACATGTATACTGCATTTAAACATTTCTGCATACGTATCACAGTTACCATACATACCCTATTTTTGCAGTAGTATCTCAGGTCTTCACATGGTGACTACAATGCAACATATTGACGTGAATGCAAGTGACATACAAAAGGAAGAAATGTTCTATTAAAATTCTTCATCTCAAAAGCCCCAGATACAAATAATTCTTTTACTCACAGTAAATGATGTAATATAATCTACACTGAAGCACCAAAGAAACTGGTATAGGAATTCTCATTCAAATACAAAGATACTTAAATAGGCAGAAAACGGCGCTGCGGTCGGCTACACCTATAGAAGACAACAAACGTCTGTCACAGTTATTAGATCGGTTACTGCTGACATAAAGGTAGGTTTTCAAAATTTACACTACTGGCCATTAAAATTGCTACACAACGAAGATGACGTGCTACAGACGCGAAATTTAAACGACAGGAAGAAGATGCAGGGGATATGCAAATGATTAGCTTTTCAGGGCATTCACACAAGGTTGGCGCCAGTGGCGACACCTACGACGTGCTGACATGAGGAAAGTTTCCAGCCGATTTCTCATACACACAAAGCAGTTGACCGGCGTTGCCTGGTGAAACGATGTTGTGATGCCTCGTGTAAGGAGGAGAAATGCGTACCATAACGTTTCCGACTTCGATAAATGTCAGTTTGTAGCCTATCGCGATTGCGGTTTATCGTATCGTGACATTCCTGCTCGCCTTGGTCGAGATCCAATGACTGTTAGCAGACTATGGAATCGGTGGGTTCAGGAGGGTAATACGGAACGCCGTGCTGGATCCCAACGGCCTCGTATGACTAGCAGTAGAGCTGACAGGCATCTTATCCGCATGGCTGTAACGGACCGTGCAGTCACGTCTCGAGCCCTGAGTCAACAGATGGGGAGGTTTGCAAGACAACAACCATCTGCACGAACAGTTCGACGACGTTTGCAGAAGCATGGACTATAAGGTCGGACACAATGGCTGCGGTTACCCTTGAGGTTGCATCACAGACAGGAGCGCCTGCGATGGTGTACTCAACGACGGACCTGGGTGCACGAATGGGAAAACGTAATTTTTCGGATGAATCCAGGTTCTGTTTACAGCATCATGACGGTCGCATCCGTGTTTGGCGACATCGCGCTGAACGCACATTGGAAGCTTGTATTCGTCATCGCCATACTGGCGTATCACCCGGCGTGATGGTGTGGGGTGCCATTGGTTACACGTCTCGGTCACCTCTTGTTCGCATTGACGGCACTTTGAACAGTGTACGTTACATTTCAGATGTGTTACAACCCGTGGCTCTACCCTTCATTCGATCCCTGCGAAACCCTACATTTCAGCCAGTTAATGCACGACCGCATGTTGCAGGTCCTGTACGGGCCTTTCTGGATACAGAAAATGTTCGACTGCTGCCCTGGCCAGTTCATTCTCCAGATATCTCACCAATTGAAAACGTGTGGTCAATGGTGGCCGAGCAACTGGCTCGTCACAATACGCCAGTCACTACTCTTGATGAACTGCGGTATTGTGTTGAAGCTGCATGGGCAGCTGTACCTGTACACGCCATCCAAGCTCTATTTGACGCAATGCCCAGGCGTATCAAGGCCGTTATCACGGCCAGTGGCGGTTGTTCTGGGTACTGATTTCTCAGGATCTATGCACCCAAATTGCGTGAAAATGTAATCACATGTCAGTTCTAGTATAATATATTTGTCCAATGAATACCCGTTTATCATCTGCATTTCTTCTTGGTGTAGCAATTTTAATGGCCAGTAGTTGTTCGGCGCACAAGCTATGGGACACAGCACCTGCCACTATGAAGTGGGGATTATCCTGTACAACCATTTCACGAATGTACATTGAATATCACGAATCCGGTAAAACACTAAATCTCCGACATCGCTGAGGCCGGAAGAGCATCCTACAAGAAAGGGACCAACGACGACTGAAGAGAATCGTTCAACTTGACGGAAGTATAATCTTTCCGCAAATTGCTGGAGATTTCAGTGCTGGGCTATCCGCAAGTGTCATCAGCGTGCGAACCATTCAACCAAAAATCATAGATATGGGCTTTCGAAGCCGAAGGCCCACTCGTGAACCCTTGATGACTGCACGACGCAAAGCTTTACACCTCGCCTGACCCCGTCGATACCGACGTTGGGCTATTGATCACTTGAAACATGTTGCGTGGTCGAACGAGTCTCGGTTCACATTGTATCGAGCGGATGGACATACAGGGGTATGGAGACAACCTCATCAATCCATAGACCCTGCGTATAAGGAGGGGACTGTTCAAGCTGGTGGAGCTCTGTAATGGTGTGGGGCGTGTGCAGTTGGAGTGATACGAGAACCCTGATATGTCTAGATACGACTCTGATAGGTGACACGTACGTAAGCCTCCTGTCTGATCACCTCCATCCATTCATGTCCACTGTGCATTCCGACGGTCTTGGAGATTTCCAGCAGGAGAATGCGACACCTCAGACGTCCAGAATTGCTACCGAGTTGCTCCAGGAACACTCTTCTGAGGTTAAACATTTCCGGTGGACACCAAACTCCCCAGATATGAACATTTTGAGCATATCCGTTATGCCTTGCAACGTGCAGTTCAGAAGAGGTCTCCACCCCATCGTACCCTTCGGATTTATGGGTTCATGGTGTCAATTCCTTCCAGCACCACTTGCGACATTAATCGAATCCATGTCACTTTGTGTTGAAGCACTTCTGTGTGCTGGCGGGGGCTCTACACGATATTAGGTGGGTGTGCCAGTTTCTTTGGCTTTTCAATGTATTTCTAACATTCTTTGCCTGTTGACTCACATCATACCCACAATATTTGATATGTTATTTGGATGCTGCATTGTGTGTACAAATACATTAATTTTTGATACTTGTGTAATTGTCAACATGGACAATGAATCTTTGTGAACTCACACCATATCTACAATGTTTAATGCTTTTATGTTCATTACTAGTAAGATACAATGTATATGTGTACTGATATATTACTGCTTAGTTAAACCATAATTGCTTTATTTAGGTGTTTTTTTCCTACTTAGGGCAATCACTCCATACTATCGAATTCATAATGCACTTCACATTTCTGCAGGCATATCACAGCTGTTATGTACTTTTTATTCATATATTGTGTTACATACGCATGCTTGAATGGTGCACTGTTGTATTGCAGTTACAGTTCCTTATTCTGTGATCCCATTTGCCTCCCCACCTGCCCACCTTTGCTGCCCACCTGCCCCAGCTTTGCTCCCCACCTTTCGTGCCCCTCAAACATTTTTAACCCCCTATTCACTCCCCCCTACTCTAATACCTACTTCTGATACACCATTTCCTACCCCTTCAGCTCACAAAGACAACCCAAACATAAAACAATCTTATATAAATAGCTTCTAAGTCAAGTGGAGGTTAATTGAACGTACTGGAAATTCTGTAATCTCCTTGCGCTTAATTACCATCCTTGTAATAAATAACATCTGTATCTGCTGTGATTAAGATAGATTGTAGGCGTACGCTAACGTATTTATGCTATGTAGCACTAAAGTGGCTTTGATTAGGTGTTTTTCCTACTAAGAGACAACTACTCTATTTTATACGAGTGTGACACATTTTTACATTTCGATAAACATATTATAATACTATATATTTTCCAACTTTTAGCGTATTTCATAAATATTGCACTGTGGCTGCAGTCTCATGTTTTCTATCCAACTTGGATCCACCATCCATCCCACACCTCCACCTCCTCCCAAATTCTCCTCCCTCCCTCCCGTATCTTCTGGTCTCTCTCCTATTTTCTTATCTTTTGCTCTCTGCTCTGCTAACCTAATCCAGTGGATCACTATCCTTCCCCCCCCCCCCACCCCAGCCACTCTCCCCTCTCAATTCTTCAATGTTTTATTTGTCGTTATGTATCACAGTCTCTTGTCACCCCACCCCCTGCCACCCATTCAAATATGCAGTAATTTTCTTACTGTCATTTTATTAAACCACCCTTCCTCATTCTCCAGCATATACCCACCTCTAAAACTGCTTTTCCCAGTTCTCCTTCTCACTATTGCCCTTTGACACTGCTGCCCCCAATCTCTCCCACCGTATTTGATTCCTAACCCATCTGTCTCTCTCTCTCTCTCTCTCAATTACACTGCTAGCAATCTTAATTTTCTTAATTTCATAAGTCTTGACTTAACAAAGTACATTCCTGCCCCTTTTCAACCAGCATCCATTTACCTCCTCTCCGCCCCCTGCGGTTTTAATTCCTATTATAAGCCGGCCGAAGTGGCCGTGCGGTTAATGGCGCTGCACTCTGGAACCGCAAGACCGCTACGGTCGCAGGTTCGAATCCTGCCTCGGGCATGGATGTTTGTGATGTCCTTAGGTTAGTTAGGTTTAACTAGTTCTAAGTTCTAGGGGACTAATGACCTCAGCAGTTGAGTCCCATAGTGCTCAGAGCCATTTGAACAATTTTTTTAATTCCTATTATTAACTTCCGTATTTTGTATTATCAATGGAACTTACTATATCCTCATGTGTGGCTCACTGTTTTTGAGTTTTATCTCGATTTGTTCCTTTTAGACTTGAGGTCCTCACCCAACCTAATGTAGATTCACTTACGGTTGTTGACGATGTGATGTATACACGTTTATTGCAAAGATGATGGTGCACAGTGTCACCCCATAGATAATTACATATAATCTGAAGGTATTTAACGTTAATAGCCATATATCCATGTACAGCTCTTGACGATCTGATGTATACACGTTTATTGCAAAGATGGTGGTGCATAGTGCCCCCCTATAGATAATTATACATAGTCTGAAGATGTTTAACGTTAATAGTCATATATCCATGACCCTTTTTCATTTTAGTTATTCTATAACTGATACTTCCTGATTCCACTAACATTACGTTTTAAGGACGTGTGCTCATCTTTTATTTACCAACATCAGCCCGACTTTACTAACTATAGCGTGCTCCCACGATTATTTACTGATCTGTTACAAGAAGGTGTTTTTACACGTGGCATTTGGTGGCGAGCCGACATTTTCTTAATTTATAGCCAACATTGACATTGACAACATGCTAAGTGTCCTGCTATATATGTTAAAGGCGTAAAATGAGGTACATATTTCGTAATTATATAGAAATATACATTCATTGTTTAAGACATTTTGTATCTTTTGAAATTTTATGTGAACTTATTATATACATTTTTTGCTTCTAGCAAATACTCTGAAATGTCATTAATGGCCGAAACTTTGGTTGTACTTAAATAAACAACAAACAGGGAAATGGCTGTGAGTTCCTTTAAAAATTTTTGTTCATGTCTTACTACCTTTAATTCATATTTGACATAAATGCTTGTAAGCTACATTTTTAAGTATAATTTTACTTGTTAAAGTTTTCTGGTAACATTCCTATGTACGTTCCCAGAGATAACATAGTGAATGTGTTATTGCAATGCATGAGTAGCAATTTAGGGATAAACATATTTTAACGTCGTAGTCTCCTCTCGCAGCGCGTAATTAAGTCATAATAGTAATTATTCAATCTTTATAATCAGTCGAAAAATCAAGCAAGAGGGGCTTGGAAAACAGAGATAACGCACCGGAGCCACAATACTGACATTACAGATCAATTGAGCGCTTCATAGGTCGGCTAAATGAGGGACACGACCACAGCAAATTTTGTTTTACGCCTCTTTATGATGCTCTCTAACCAACGGATAAATATTATTTAGTCCACCGAAAATCACGTTATCAGAGACAAACGAATTATTATAGGCGGTCACTTTGACAGTGCTGTTTGCACAGTCAGTTCTTTTATGAAATGATCCAGAGAGACAATAATTAAATTCTTTGTTATACTGGAGGAATATTAATGTCGGGGCAAAATACGCATTATTTGCCAATAATTTTCAATAGGAAGCACATGCCAAAATTATTTTGCCCCGTAATCTCTGAGTGAGCGTTTAGTCATCAACTGAACGAAATGTAATCATGTAATTAATTTTTTTGTTGTTTACAGGTGGACTACCCTGCTATACATTTAAAACGCTGCTCTGCAGAACCGTACACACCATTAGACGAACTAAAGCAATGTCTCAGCTTTACAAAGGAGATACGCTATTACTTATTTTCATTTTGTCCAGCTGACAGCCAAAACTTTATAAGGAACCCTCGTAGTGTGAACGTTAAAACGAAATTTGAAACCATGATTGAAAATGAACATTGTGGCTACTCTAAGGTAGAGTTGATGTGGCTACATTAAGCCTACTGAAATGACAGGAATATGACAGAGAAAGAAATACAGCTTGCAAAGCCTTCTGAAAGAACTCGAATATACGTACAAAAACATGGTTATTTCAGTGTTCAGTGACGATTTTGCGACAATGGAGTAACAAAGTTTGAAACAAGATCTAAGTCAAGGATGTTAGTTTTCTGTTCTGTTCAGTTTGTATTCAGATTTAATCATGTAACACGAAGCGTCTAGAATGTAAACATACAGATTTAACTCAAAAGTTTTTTGTTTTTTTTGGCGACCAGGTCATGGGTTACTATCCTCCTTTGAAAATTAATAACGAAATTCAGTCCACCCTCTCAGGAAGCTTTTCATTAGGTTCAACAGCGGAATATAAAATACGAAAACTGGACGTATTACGAACTGAAAAACATGTTTAGGTAACATTACACTTGTACAGCAAAGCCCTTTTAATTACCTTGTATATAAATTACACATAGTAATGGTAAGTACATTTAAAATTAGAAGAAACAACCAAACGTGTAGACACAGTGTATATTAACATTACAAGGCATCCGAAAATCCCCTGCAGAAAAGAAGAAAGTTGAAATTTTATACAAGTTGAGAACTATCGTATTTGTGCTATTTTCCAGAGGAGTTCAATGAATCATTTTTTTAGTACTGAGACACTGTAGGAAGAACAGGAAATCTTGGCAAATAATGACAAATTTAAACACAATATGCAATGATAATAGAGTAACACATTTCACAAAATTAATAGAATGCGGTATTTCGTCAAAGAAGAAGTTCATGTACAAACAAAACGATGAACAAACATGCCGCATACGAATAAATGTTAAATCAGTGGACCAGAACGCAGACATTGCTTAGCAAAATACAGGTGATCACAACAACGATGTAGTCTTTGTCAGTGACATATGGTATGTACGATAAGGGCTTCATTTCTCCATGTAAAATTTTCTGTGACAACGTGTAACACAAATTATTTTCCTTGTGAATTCAAGATCATTCTGCAGAAATATGTTCAGACAATTCAATGAAGGAAATATTGAATATTTCAATATTCCTATAAATTCCTTAGTATTAAGGAGTATATCATTACTACCGACCAGTAAATGAATTCACAAAATCGGTGCTAACAATCATTACAATGACTTAAAGGCGCTTGTATTCCTTCAAAAGATGTTCAATAATCATGAACACACATCCCAGTAACTTAGTAGCAGCCGTAAGTTCGTATTCTAATTGATCGTTTCCCAACCTGTGGTTTGCGAATCCCCACGGGATGCGCAAAATGTTTCAAGCCGTTCACCAAAATTCTTTTCCATAATGGCGGGTTTAGAGGTCAGGTCTATTACTGTTTCCTTCGTTTCTGCGCCATTGTCATAATAATAAGAGTAATAATAATAATTATCATTATTGTTATTATTTTCAAATTAAATTAACCCTGTACAGCGTTGTTATATATGTGTAATATCGGGGATTTATTACATTGTTTCCACGCTAAATTAATATTGAACGCGAATGCCTGATTTACAGTTATGTGATGACGTTAGGAATACATTTGATTTCGCTATAATTGAAATTTACCGCTCCAGCTTCTATGTATTCTAACAAAACTAACCAAAGTAAAGTGGCCCAACTAAGGGACGATTACATGGGGGTCAGGAATTTGATTGTGAACACTAGCCTACTTCTTCTTCCCTTGTGACAGAGGTAGTAAGTTGTCAGTTGTGTATCACAATCGTTTCCGTTCACATTTAAAAAAAATGGACGTTTCAAAGGGAAACAAGGTCTAACAAAACCACAAGTTAGTGTTGTCAACAAGACATCAAGCTTCTAGTGATGCTGTCAATCAAACAAAAATGAAATGTGTGTAAAGAAGAGAAAGGGTGATGATGATAATAATATTAGGTTCCGATTTTCATATGTAGATGGAAAGGATTATCCAAGGCCACAGAGTATTGTTTGCGGTGACATTCCTGCTAAAAGTACTCAAAAACCTTCTCTACTAAAACACCATTTAGAAGCTAAATACCCCAAATACGCACACAAATCTGCTGATTTTTTACACGAAAAGCTAACGTCTGGAAAAATGGTACAACTACTTTTGTATCCGCTCAAACAGTAACAATGGGAATGCTCTCGAAGTGTCTCATCGCATTAGCTACAGAACTGCTAAAAAATGCAAAGTCTCATTGAGCAGCTGCAGATGGAGTGTGACCATTTCTAAGTGATTTAGCGCAGGCCATGCTTTGGGCTTGGAGAATGTTTCACAAAAAAGTCAGTATGATACCACTGCCTAGCAATATTATCAACCGTCGGATTAAAAAGAAAATGAAATTTTGGAGAGAGTTCGTACCAGTCCTTTTTTTGCGATTCAACTTGATGGATCTACTGAAGATTCTAATTTAGCCAGTTCGTTAATTTTCGTCCGTTAATATAAATTGGGGAGTCTGCAGAAAAGGAGCTAGAATTCTGCAGATTCTTAAAAGAATAATTTCGTGAAAATTCAATTGAATGGACTCGCTGTGTAGGCATGTGTTCAGGCGGTGCGGAATCTGTGACAGAGTGTTATCCTGGGTTTGGTGCCATAGTCAAAATGGTAGCTCCGAACGCTTCTTGCACACGTTGTTACACTCATTCTTGTTTCTAATCGCATACCCAGTGGATTATAATCTGTATTATTCGATGTAGTGAAAATATTTAATCGTATTACGGCTCATTCTACACTTTTCTGCGTCTTTGCAATGCTTTAGGAGGAAGTGGAAAGCATTTATGTTTATTGTCTCACATTGAAGTTAGGTGGCTGTCTCGGTGTAGAACTATTTCTATACTGTATGAGATTAAACACGAAGTTCACGTTTTGCTCACCAGCCATGCCTTTCACGAAGCAAAATGTATGAAAGATGAGATCTGGCTTTTAGACTTTAGCTTATTTGGCATACATTTTATCAGAAACTAACAGTTTAAACTAATCTCCTCAGGGGTCAAATATAACTGTTTATACTGTGCAAGATCATATCGAGTCTCGCATTGAAAACCTGACTTTTGAGAAATGTGTCTCGATGTGAATGAGACCGAGTGCTTTGATACCCTTTACGACTCCCTGCTGGAAAATCATCTTTCTTTAGACGAAAATGTCAAGAGCGTCGTTAAAGAACATTTGAAGAGACTTGGAATAACTACAAAGAAATATCCTTGCTATGTCCAATAATAACAACTGGATTAGCAATCCCTTCGAAGAGTCATCAACTTTAAAATCGACATTTAGCGTAAATGAGAAAGAGCAGGCTCCTGAAATTCCAACTGATTTTCAGTTACAAAAAAGTTATAAATCTTTATCATCAAACGGTTTTTTTCTTAAGTTTAAAGGAGTTCCCAGCGTTAGCAAATTCGGTCGTAATGAGTTAATTACCTTTGTCATCCACATGTTTGTGCGAAAAGTCGTTTTCTTCACATGCTCTTTAAAAAATAAATACAGAAACAGACTTTCTGTTGAAAGTGACTTGAGACTTTATTTAACTTCTGTGGTTCCTGACTTCAACGCCCTGTGTCGTGGAAAGCAGGTGCAACGTCCTCACTGAATCCTAACGGTGAGTAATTAGAATGTAAACTTGTATTTGTTGCTGCAAGTAGACCTACACATTGTGTAGCTTTCAAGATGTAACTAGAGTAACTTTAGATTTTAACCGTTAAGGGGTAACTTAATTTCAGGTTGCTAAAGCTTTTTGCTTGGAAATAAGTGTTTTGCATGGCTACTTCATGTACATTTAAAAGTCAGTGGTTCAGCCAACTCAGATCGTGGGAGAAGGGGGCTAGCGAGATGAAGAGGTTGGGAGCTACTGTTCAGAGTGCACTACTGGCCATTACAACTGCTACACCACGAAGATGGGGTGGTACAGACGCGAAATTTAACCGACAGGAAGAAGATGCTGTGATATGCAAATGATTAGCTTTTCAGAGCATTCACACAAGGTTGGCGCCGGGTAGCGACACCTACAACGTGCTGACATGAGGAAAGTTGCTAACCGATTTCTCATACAAAAACAGCTGTTGACCGGCGTTGCCTGGTGAAACGTTGTTGTGATGCCTCGTGTAAAAAAGAGAAATACGTACCGTCACGTTTCCGACTTTGATGAAGGTCGGATTGTAGCCTATCGCGATTGCGGTTTATCTTATCACGACATTGCTGCTCGCATTGGTCGAGATCCAATGACTGTTAGGAGAATATGGAATCGGTGGGTCCAGGAGGGTAATACGGAATGCCGTGCTTGATCCCAACGGCCTCGTATCACTAGCAGTCGAGATGACAGGCACCTTATCCCCATGGCTGTAACGGATCGTGCAGTCACGTCTCGATCCCTGAGTCAACAGATGGGGACGTTTGCAAGACAACAACCATCTGTACGAACAGTTCGACGACGTTTGCAGCAGTGTGGAGTATGATCTCGGGGACCATGGCTGCGGCTACCCTTGACGCTGCATCACAGACAGGAGCGCCTGCGATGGTGCACTCAGCGACGAACCTGGGCGCGCGAATGGCAAAACGTAATTTTTTCGGATGAATGCAGGTTCTGTTTACAGCATCATTATGGTCGCATCCGTGTTTGGCGACATCGCGGTGTACGCACGTTGGAAGCGTGTATTCGTCATCGCCATACTAGCGTATCACCCGGCTTGATGGTGTGGGGTTCCATTGGTTACACGTCTCGGTCACCTCTTGTTCGCATTGACGGCACTTTGAATAGTGGACGTTATATTTAAGATGTGTTACGACCCGTGGCTCTACCCTTCATTCGATTCCTGCCAAACCCTACATTTCAGCAGGATAATGCACGACTGCATGTTGCAGGTCCTGTACGGGCCTTTCTGGATACATAAATGCTGGACTGCTGCTCCGGCAGGCACAGTCTCCAGATCTTGTGGCCAACATGAGAGCACGTTGTGCAGCATGCACTGCTCTCTGTGGTAATCATGCCCACTATTAACAATCGTGTTTCATCTTGTCATTTCTGTTCGTCCCATGGCGTTATGCTTTCAGTTACCTTCATTGCTATACTGTACCAATTCTTTCTACGTATGGTCCAAGTTTCATCGAGATACATTACTTGGCAGCGACACGTCGTCTTTAAGTTTTATACACCCATTTACTTTCATTCTCCACCCCGTAAGAGGGAGTGAGATGATTGAATAATGACCCATTCTAGGGCCAGGGAGTTATCAGCAAACACCAGGAGGGCTGGTAGTGAGGCAAGGGATGTCCTTTTTGGAAATATTTGGGAGGCGATTCCCAACTCAGGTATCTGTCTTACAACGACGAAAGATCTCCCAACAGTTGTGTCCAGAGCCGGAAAACGGAAACTGGGTTTTCGTTTTTATTTATTTATTTATTGTTCCGTGGGACCAAATTAAGGAGAAGTCTCCATGGTCATGGAACGAGTCAATACATGAAATTATAACACGATATTAGAGACAGAAAAAAAGGAATATAAAAAAACATATTCAGGTGACAATGTAACACTGGAATTTGCTTAATTTTTTAGCTCTTCCAGGAGCTCCTCGACAGAATAGAAGGAGTGATCCATGAGGAAACACTTAAGTTTAGACTTAAAAGAGTTTGGGCTACTGCAAAGATTTTTGAGTTCTTGTGGTAGCTTATTGAAAATGGATGCAGCAAAATACTGTACTCCTTTCTGCACAAGAGTCAAGGAAGTGCATTCCACATGCAGATTGGATTTCTGCCTAGTATTAACTGAGTGAAAGCTGCTAACTCTTGGGAATAGGCTAATATTGCTAACAACAAACGACATTAAAGAAAATATATACTGTGAGGGCAATATCAGAATTCCCAGACTATTGAATAGGGGTCGACAAGAGGTTCTCGAACTTACACCACATATAGCTCGAACAGCCCGTTTTTGAGCCAAAACTACCCTTTTTGAATAAGAAGAATTACCCCAAAAAATAATACCATACGACATAAGCATATGAAAATATGCGAAGTAGACTACTTTTCGTGTTGAAGTGTCACTTATTTCAGATACTGTTCTAATGGTAAATAAAGCAGCATTTAGTTTCTGAACAAGATCCTGGACATGGGCTTTCCACAACAGCTTACTATCTATCCGATCGCCTAGGAACTTGAACTGTTCCGCCTCGCTCATAATATGCCCATTCTGTCTGATCAAAATATCTGTTCTTGTTGAATTGTGAGTTAGAAACTGTAAAAACTGAGTCTTACTGTGATTTAGCATCAAATTATTTTCCACAAGCCAAGAACTTATTTCATGAACTACATTATTTGTTACTGTTTCAATATTACACATAAGATCCTTCACTATCAAGCTGGTCTCATCAGCAAACAGAAATATTTTTGAATCACCTGTAATACTAGAAGGCATATCATTTATATAAATAAGAAACAGCAGTGGCCCCAGCGCCGACCCTTGGGGAACGCCCCTCTTAACAGTGCCCCATTGGGACTGAACATCAGTACCACTCTCAATATTGCGGAGAATTGCCTTCTGCTTTCTGTTCTTAAAGTAAGAGGCGAACCAATTGTAAGCTACTTCCCTTACTACATAATGGCCCAACTTCTGCAGTAATATTTTGTAGTCAACACAGTCAAAAGCCTTCGTTAAATCAAAGAAAACACCTAGCGTTCGCAACCTTTTATTTAATCCGTCCAAAACCTCACAGAGAAAGGAGAATATAGCATTTTCAGTTGTTAAACCATTTATAAAACCAAACTGAACATTTGACAGCAAATTATGTGAATTTAAGTGCTCCAGTAACCTTGTATATACAACCTTCTCGATAACTTTAGCAAACACCGATGGCGTAGAAATAGGTCTACAATTGTCAATATTATCCCTGTCTCCCTTTTTATAAAGTGGCTTCACTACCGAGTACTTTAATCGGTCAGGAAACCGACCACTCCTAAAGGAAAAGTTACAGATATGGCTAAGTACTGGGCTAACATACATAGAACAATACTTCAGTATTCTGCTAGATACCCCGTCATATCCATGAGAGTTCTTGGTCTTTAGTGATTTAATTATTAACTCAATCTCCCTCTTGTCAGTATCCTGGAGGAGCATTTCAGGTAACAGTCTCAGAACACTTTTTTCTAAGAGCGCTATATGATTCCCTGTTTGGACTAGGTTTCTATCTAGTTCACCTGCTATATTCAGAAAGTGATTATTAAATACGTACATATATGCGACTTATCAGTAACACGGACATTCCCACTATGCACTGATTCTATATCCTCGATCTGTCTCTGCAGACCAGCCACTTCCTTTACGACTGACCATATGGTTTTAATTTTATCCTGAGACTTAGCTATTCTATCTGCATACCACATACTTTTTGCCTTCCTAATAACATTTTTAAGCACCTTACAATACTGTTTGTAATGGGCTGCTGCATTTAGATTCTGACTGTTTAAAAATGGTTTAAATGGCTCTGAGCACTATGTGACTTAATTTCTGAGGTCATCAGTCGCCTAGAACTTAGAACTAATTAAACCTAAGGACGTCACACACATCCATGCCGAGGCAGGATTCGAACCTGCGACCGTAGCATTTTGACTGTTTCTAACGTTTTGATATAATTGCCACTTTGTTCTACAAGATATTCTTATCCCTCTAGTCAGCCACCCAGGCTGCATGTTTGTGCTAGTACCCTGTTTTGAACGTTCTAACAGAAAGCAACTTTCAAAGAGCACGAGAAAATTCTTGAGAAAAGCAAATGATCTATAAATAACAACAGTTAGAAGTTTAGCTCCATTATATTTAACCACACCTGCACAACATTCAAACACCTTTTCAGTGCAGTACTTTGAAACATCAATTGACCCAAATTGTATGCCGTTTTTCACATACATGGCTACTCCCCCACACCGCAAAGAGCTCCTCGAAAAGCTGCCAGCCAACCTGTATCCTGGTAAAGGAAGCCTCTGAATTATTTCCTTATTTCAGAAGTGTTCAGATATACTAATAATTTCAGAGTCAACATCTATAAGCAGTTCACTAACTTTATCTCTAATACCTTGTATATTTTGATGAAATATACTAATTCTCTCATTACTCGGATACCTAAGCTTTGTCAAAAGTGGTTCCTTTGTTAGAGAGACTTCCCTTAAGCAGGAATACCTATCAGCTGACTTCAGCCTAAAAAAGTTGCAGCTCTAACACCCACTACTGCAGGAATTTTCCCATGAGTGATCCCAACCCCATCTATGCTGTCACCTATAAGCTTTGCTAACCTCCCCTTTCCATACCTGTTGAGGTGCAGGCCATGTCTAGTGAAACCCGTCCTGCTGATAGACTCCACCGACACCACTGAAATGTGACTCATGCCTTCTGCCATTAGCGCACCCCCAAGTCTCATGTTGTTCGTGACTCTGAAACAGTTCCACGAAATGCACATTCGTGTTGCCAGTCTGAGTCGCTATCTTTTCCAGGTCACCATCTATGTCATACTCCCCATCCCTATCAATACTATTACCAGCCCCATCCACTATCACTACCTGATCCTCTTTAGTAAAATCCCTACATAACCCCCCTATGTTAACAGTCACCTGAGCCAATCCTGCATTAGGCTTCACAATGCTGGTGACCTGGTACTCACTCCCCAGCACTTCCTGCAACTGCTGGCCTACACCTCTGCCATGAGAACTACCTAACAACAGAACCTTCTTCTTTCTCTTAGACTTTGCAACTGTCCTAGCCACCGTAACTGCTGAGGTCTGCTGCATACTTCCTACATCTACAGCTACTAGAGATTCCTCTCCACTAGACTCTGACAGTTGGTCATATCTATTGTAAACACCAATAGCAAAACTATCTGAAAATCTTCTTCTCCTAGCAGATCTCCTGCCAACAGCCAGCTCCCATTCCCCAATCCCCTTCTCACTCCTCATCCTACATAGCTCCTCCTGTGCGTTTTTTAACTGCACCTGAAGGGCACAGATCTTAAGTTCCTGCTCCTCTATTAACTTACTCTTGCTACATAACCTGCAGTTCCAAGAGAGGATCTCACCAGAATGCCCACTGGCTTCCCCACTGCATTCCCCCCAGTGAAAATACTTCGAACAAGTCTCACACCGCAATCCACTACTCACGAACCTACGGCTAGGCCCACACTTCTCACTGATGGTAAAATTGTACTTTTTCTAAGTTCCGCTACTACAATAAGAAGATGTTAAAAGCCTGACTACAATAATCACGAACTTACTCGACAAGGGAAGTAACTACTATTATTAACAGTGTTAATAAACAACAAATGTGAATATAAGACTAATACAGAAGGAGAATCAAACGTCTAATGACAGTAAGGAAGCTGAAAACAGTTGCCAAAACGTTCTTCTGTAATTATTTCACCACAAAACACAAAAAAAACTAGTTTTGTGACGCTGTTTGATATAATTTACAGATGTACATGGATACCTGTCGCTTAGCCCCCCTTTATAAAACCCAGTCCTGTTATTCACCCGCGAGACTAGCAAGTTTGTGACTGTATTCGTGGACCTGTGCAAATACTGAGTGTCGGCTGAAACGGCGATACAATGGGTATACCAACTATTGAAACAGTGCTGCAATAGAGTCTACGCAAATTTATTTTAGACCACCTTTTTCGTAGATAAACCGCAGTTTCACTGCAGGCTCCTTCATCCATACAGGCTGAAGAAAAATTCGGGCACTCGGACTTCTTCACATACTAGCAATACAAGAAACTGCCACAAATTTTTGTCCTGCTCATATTTCGGGCAGTAAATGGACGCTAAAGACTGGCAATCTGGCAACAATGTAATCATGTGCCTGGTAACTGTGCATTTCGTGCAGTGGCTAGCGTTTCGGGTTAGCGCGTAGGAGGTCCAGCCTTCGATTCTGGGTCGAGGTTTATTCCTTTTTATTTGCTAAATGTAGTCTGCGTGGAATGGCATCTGGCGTCTTGATCGACATACAGCGATTACACTGTGTCTTCTACAAAATATGTGCAGTTACATACTGTTGTTGTTGTTGTTGTGGTCTTCAGTCTTGAGACTGGTTTGATGCAGCTCTCCATGCTACTCTATCCTGTGCAAGCTTTTTCATCTCCCAGTACCTACTGCAACCTACATCCTCCTGAATCTGCTTAGTGTATTCATCTCTTGGTCTCCCTCTACAATTTTTACCCTCCACGCTGCCCTCCAATACTAAATTGGTGATCCCTTGATGCCTCAGAACATGTCCTACCAACCGATCCCGTCTTCTGGTCAAGTTGTGCCACAAACTTCTCTTCTCCCCAATCCTATTCAATACTTCCTCACTAGTTATGTGATCTACCCATCTAATCTTCAGCATTCTTCTGTAGCACCACATTTCGAAAGCTTCTATTCTCTTCTTGTCCAAACTATTTATCGCCCATGTTTCACTTCCATACATGGCTACACTCCATACAAATACTTTCAGAAATGACTTCCTGACACTTAAATCTATACTCGATGTTAACAAATTTCTCTTCTTCAGAAACGCTTTCGTTGCCATTGCCAGTCTACATTTTATATCCTCTCTACTTCGACCATCATCAGTTATTTTGCTCCCCAAATAGCAAAACTCC
The DNA here is from genome assembly GCF_021461395.2 of Schistocerca americana. Lineage (NCBI taxonomy): Eukaryota > Metazoa > Arthropoda > Insecta > Orthoptera > Acrididae > Schistocerca > Schistocerca americana. The sequence continues at coordinate 500,488,286 of NC_060126.1, read as the reverse complement.
TATACTACTTTAAGTGTCTCATTTCCTAATCTAATTCCCTCAGCATCACCCGACTTAATTCGACTACATTCCATTATCCTCGTTTTGCTTTTGTTGATGTTCATCTTATATCCCCCTTTCAAGACACTGTCCATTACATTCAACTGCTCTTCCAAGTCCTTTGCTGTCTCTGACAGAATTACAATGTCATCGGCGAACCTCAAAGTTTTTATTTCTTCTCAATGAATTTTAATACCTACTCCGAATTTTTCTTTTGTTTCCTTTACTGCTTGCTCAATATACATATTGAACAACATCGGGGAGAGGCTACAACCGTCTTACTCCCTTCCCAACCACTGCTTCCATTTCATGTCTCTCGACTCTTATAACTGCCATCTGGTTTCTGTACAAATTGTAAATAGCCTTTCGTTCCCTGTATTTTACACCTGCCACCTTTAGAATTTGAAAGAGAGTATTCCAGTCAACATTGTCAAAAGCTTTCTCTAAGTCTACAAATGCTTGAAACGTAGGTTTGCCTTTCCTTAATCTTTCTTCTAAGATAAGTCGTAAGGTCAGTATTGCCTCACGTGTTCCAGTGTTTCTATGGAATCCAAACTGATCTTCCCCGAGGCTGGCTTCTACTAGTTTTTCCATTCGTCTGTAAAGAATTCGTGTTAGTATTTTGCAGCTGTGACATATTAAACTGATAGTTCGGTATTTTTCACATCTGTCAACACCTGCTTTCTTTGGGATTCGAATTATTATATTCTTCTCGAAGTCTGAGGGTATTTCGCCTGTTTCATACATCTTGCTCACCAGATGATAGAGTTTAGTCAGGACTGGCTCTCCCGAGGCTGTCAGTAGTTCTACTGGAGTGTTGTCTACTCCCGGTGCCTTGTTTCGACTCAGGTCTTTCAGTGCTCTGGCAAACTCTTCACGCAGTATCATATCTCCCATTTCATCTTCATCTATATCCTCTTCCATTTCCATAATATCGTCCTCAAGTACATCGCCCTTGTATAGACCCTCTATATACTCCTTCCACCTTTCTTCTTTCCCTTCTTTGCTTAGAACTGGGTTTCCATCTGAGCTCTTGATATTCATACAAGTCGTTCTCTTATCTCCAAAGGTCTCTTTAATTTTCCTGTAGGCAGTATCTATCTTACCCCTAGTGAAATAGGCCTCTACATCCTTACATTTGTCCTCTAGCCATCCCTGCTTAGCCATTTTGCACTTCCTGTCGATCTCATTTTTGAGACGTTTGTATTTCTTTTTGCCTGCTTCATTTACTGCATTTTTATTTTTTCTCCTTTCATCAATTAAATTCAATATTTCTTCTATTACCCAAGGATTTCTACCAGCCCTCGTCTTTTTACCTACTTGATCCTCTGCTGCCTTCGCTACTTCATCCCTCAGAGCTACCCATTCTTCTTCTACTGTATTTCTTTCCCCCATTCCTGTCAATTGTTCCCTTATGCTCTCCCTGAAACTCTGTACAACCTCTGGTTTTTTCAGTTTATCCAGGTCCCATCTCCTTAAATTCCCACCTTTTTGCGGTTTCTTCAGTTTTAATCTACAGGTCATAACCAATAGATTGTGGTCAGAGTCCACATCTGCCCCTGGAAATGTCTTACAATTTAAAACCTGGTTCCTACTAGTTACATACTACAAACACAGAAATGGAAGTACAACTGTTTTCATTGCTCAGGTTTTAAAGAAGCTTTTGCACGCAGTGGACGCGAATTGTTTCGCACCACTGCATCTATTAGATTCCGAACTTGTTTTGTTTGTTCCCTCCACCAATGGTCGCATCCATTAATACCAACTATTATCCTTGCCACGTTGAGGTTTATTACATTTCGTTAGAGCTTTACAGCACCAGAAGGGCTAGCAACCTGCTTTACAAATAGTTTCGGTATGACAATTGTGGAAGATCAAGTCTGAAGTGTAGTAGATGCAGTGGCGAGAAACAATTTGCGTCCACGAGGTGCAAAACGCTTCATTAAAAAGCTGACTAGTGAAAATGATCGTACTTCCATTTTCATGTTCGTAGAACGTAACTACAGATGTTTTGTGGAAGACCCACTGTAATCGCAGTATGACGATTAAGTCGCCCGATACCGTACCACGCAGACTGTATGTAGCAAATAAAAACAAGTAAGCCTCAACCCAGCATCGAACCCTCAACCTCATGCAGGGCAACCCACAGCGGCAGCAACTGCACCAACTGCGCAGCACTGCTGCTATCTGCTGACAGAGGCAGTTACCAAGCATGTGATTACAGTGTTGCCAGATTCCCAGTCTGTAACGTCCATTTACTGCCCGAAATAGGCGCAGGGCAACATTTTGTGATTAACGTTATTGTATTGCTAGTATGTAAGGAATCACACTGCGAGTCGACCAAATTTTCTTCATCCTGTATATGAACTATGTGATCGTTCCATTTTTGAACCTTTTTACTTCGAGATATTTTCTTGACTTACTCGAGGCATGGGGTAGGAAATGGTTTGGCTATTCGAAACTGACTAACATGCAATCTTCGAAATGTGTCTTCATTCGTGTCCAGCGACGTAAGACACCCCATCCCTGGATCGAGATTAAGCATACTATGAGCATCTTGATGACGGCAACGTGACGAGCTTATACGAAAAGGGTATAATTTTCGCTCTCGCTCGGAGAAGTCTTCCCGCCACGGAATTTCTCTGGCAGGCAGGAAGTTTTCAGCTCCCCAGAAGACGAAGTTCACGACATCAGGCTGCATGTTTCTAACACGTTACTTACGGTCACCAGCGCCAGGGGCTAGTATTTGATTGGTGAAAGAGCAGACATTCTTTCTATAACAGGATATCAACAGGTTTTACCAGGAGAAGAAGGGAGAGTTCTCCATGATGACCCATTGGGAGGACACAACAAAATAGTTATTTCCATTATGATAAACAGTTTTCTCTCTGAGAATGTGTTAAAAAACTTACTCTTGATACTGTCATTCTACCTTGACTACATAGTTTAACGAAAATTCGCAATAATGGGTTAATATTGCAGTATGTTTTTGGTAATTTTGATGCACCCGACGAAACGTGGCACTGTATTTGGCGAATGCTCTTCGATCTTTAGCCAGTAAGTGTGAACATCTTGTATCCAATTCAGATAAATTTAACGGGCGTCTCAAAATCTTATGTCTGGGTCCATCGAATGGGCTTGTACTCTTTTTTTTGGGGGGGAGGGGATGGGGGGAGGAGAGGTTGGGAAGGAGGGATGAGGAGCAAATCACCAGTCATCCAAATTTAAATTTACGTAACTCCCCTGAAGACCTTAAGACAACCGGCAGATGCCTGATTGTTTCCTTTCAAAAGGTCATGACCGATTTCCTTTCACACTCATAGTCACAGAAATCTGGCCTTCCCTTGCCTGTAATTACCCCGTTAACTTGACATGATACCATGTTCACAGTAATTAGGGGCTTCTTCCCATGTTTTTTTATTCATGGAAAAGATGTTTTGAAAGTGAGACGCGTCAACTGTGGGGGGCTTGTTACCTGCCATAGCTGCTACCTCTTTCCTCCGAGAATATTGAAGATAAGAGACTGACAGTTAAAACTACTATTATTGCTTAATACAAACTGTTCAAAAAATGGTTCAAATGACTCTGAGTACTATGGGACTCAACTGCTGTGGTCATAAGTCCCCTAGAACTTAGAACTACTTAAACCTAACTAACCTAAGGACAGCACACAACACCCAGCCATCACGAGGCAGAGAAAATCCCTGACCCCGCCGGGAATCGAACCCTGGAACCCGGGCGCGGGAAGCGAGAACGCTACCGCACGACCACGAGATGCGGGCACAAACTGTTCAGTCATAGTAATGTGACCACCGATCAAAAGCCTGAATAACCACCTTCTGCAGCGCAGACGTGCAGGAAGAGAGTATGTGACATTCTGGAACGTACCAACAGGGATGTGGAGGCTTGCCGCGTCCACTGTCGAGGCCAGCTGCGCTAGGTTTCTCGGTTGAAGATCCATGGTACGAAGAGTCACTCGACGTGTTTGTGCATATCCTCTATTGGGTTTAAATCCAGTGAGCCTGGTGGCCGTGGGAGTATGGTGATCCCTGAAGCACACAAGTACACTGAGAACTGTGCGACACGTTCCGTTTCTTGCTACTAGATGTCTACATCTAGATCTACATATCTACATTTATACTCCGCAAGCTACCAAACGGTGTGTGGCGGAGAGCACTTTACGTGCCACTGTCGTTACCTCCCTTCCCTGTTCCAGTCGCGTATGGTTCGCGGGAAGAACGACTGCCGGAAAGCCTCCGTGCGCGCTCGAATCTCTCTAATTTTACATTCGTGATCTCCTCGGGAGGTATAAGTAGGGGGAAGCAATATATTCGATACCTCATCCAGACACGCACCCTCTCGAAACCTGGACAGCAAGCTACACCGCGATGCAGAGCGCCTCTCTTGCAGAGTCTGCCACTTGAGATTGCTAAACATCTCCGTAACGCTATCACGCTTACCAAATAACCCTGTAACGAAACGCGCCGCTCTTCTTTGGATCTTCTCTATCTCCTCTGTCAACCCGACCTAGTATGGATCCCACTCTGACGAGCAGTACTTAACTAGAGGTCGAACTAGTGTTTTGTAAGCCACCACATTTGTTGGTGGACTACATTTTCTAAGGACTAAAAAATTGGTTCAAATGGCTCGGAGCACTATGGGACTTATCTTCTGAGGTCATCCGTCCGCTAGAACTTAGAAGTACTTAAACCTAACTAACCTAAGGACATCACTCACATCCATGCCCGAGGCAGGATTCGAACCTGCGACCGTAGCGGTAGCGCGGTTCCACACTGTAGCGCCTAGAACCGCTCGGCCACTCCGGCCGGCTCTAAGGACTCTCCCAATGAATCTCATGAATCTCAACCTGGCACCCGCCTTACCAACAGTTAATTTTATATGATCATTCCACTTCAAATCGTTCCGTACGCATACTCCCAGATATTTTACAGAAGTAACTGCTACCAGTGTTTGTTCTGCTATCATATAATCGTACAATAAAGGAGCCTTCTTTCTATATACTCGCAATACATTACATTTGTCTATGTTAAGGGTCAGTTGCCACTCCATGCACCAAGTGGCTATCCAGTGCAGATCTTCCTTAATTTCGCTGCAATGTTCTAATGCTGCACCTTCTCTGTATATTGCAGCAACTTCCGACACTATCTACTACGTCATTTATCCATTGATAACAACATGCTGTGTTCTGTTTGCTAAAAACCCTTCAATCCAGCCACACAGCTGGTCTGATATTCCGTAGGCTCTTACTTTGTTTATCAGGCGACAGTGCGGAACTGCATCGAACGCCTTCCGGAAGTCAAGGAAAACGGCATCTACCTGGGAGCCTGTATCTAACATTTTCTGGGTCTCGTGAACAAATAAAGCGAGTTTGGTCTCACACGATCGCTGTTTCCGGAAACCATGTTGATTGCTAGAGAGTAGATTCTGGGTTTCCAGAAACGACATGATACGCGAGCAAAAAACATGTTGTAAAATTCTACAACAGATCGATGTCAGAGATATAGGCCTATAGTTTAGCGCATCTGCTCGACTTAAAAACAAACTGCATGTAGTGATGTACATGGTTCCCATGGGCACATATACACTAGTGTTGATCCATTGTGTCTTCCAGAATGATGAGATCGCCCATGGAATGCCGCTAAGACATCTGCCAGACCATAACACTCCCTCCAAGGGCCAGGACCTTTACGACGATTGTTACACGATCATACGCGCCAATGGCGATCTGTTCGACGGTGCATGAAACGTGATTTACCTGAGAAGACCACCTGTCGTTACTCAGTGGACATGCAGTTGCGGTACTGGCACGCAAATTTCAACCTTCGTCGCCGCTGAACAGCAGCTAGCATGAGTGCGTGGACAAGGCGCCTGCAGCGGCGGCCCATACGCAGCAAAGTTCGCTGAACGGCCGTTCGGGTGACACGGTTGTTGGCCCCTTACTTCATCTGGGTCGCCAGTTTCTCAACAGTTGGACGTCTATTCGCTCGTACACATCTCGGTAGCCGTTGTTCACGCCTGTCATTTATTGCCGGTGGTGCACCACAGTTTCCTGGGCCTCGGCTTTGGATGGTTTTCTCATCCACGTCATGCTTACACGAAGACGACGTGCGAATAGTTTACAGGCTAAGCCGTTTCGGAAATTCTTGCACCGTTGTCCCGAAAGAAAATGATCAAGCACCTTTGGACTTCAACAAAAGTGCTCCTTTCCGCATTGGGGAACCCGACTACCCTGTTTTTCCGTGTTCGCTCGCTGAGAAAGACAAGCCTATCGTGGGCTTGACTGTTCCGCAGGCTAAACGTTTGGTACACTATTCCTGCGGTACTTTTAGTTCTCGCTGTTGTCTTCCCTTTCATCGTAAATTTTCCTCACCTTTCCGCATCTCCTCGACAAGTTTTACACTACTGGCCATTAAGAGTGCTACACCAAGAAGAAATGAAGATGATAAACGGGTATTCATTGGACAAATATATTATACTAGTACTAACATGTGATTACATTTTCACGGAATTTGGGTGCATAGATCCTGAGAAATCAGTACCCAGGACAACCACCTCTGGCCGTAATAACGGCCTTGATACGCCTGGGCATTGAGTCAAACAGAGCTTAGATGGCGTGCACAGGTACAACTGCCATGCAGCTTCAACTCGATACCACAGTTCATCAAGAGTAGTGATTGGGGGATTCTGACGAGCCAGTTGCTCGGCCACCATTGACCAGACGTTTTCAAGTGGTGAGACATCTGCAGCAGTCGAACATTTTCTGTATCCAGAAAGGCCCGTACAGGACCTGCAACATGCGGCCGTGCATTATCCTGCTGAAATGTAGGGTTTCGCAGGAATCGAATGAACGGTAGAGCAACTGGTCGTAATACATCTGAAATGTAACGTCCACTGTTCAAAGTGCTGTCAATGCGAACAACAGGTGACCTAGACGCGTAACCAATGGCACCCTATACAATCACGCCGGGTGATACGCCAGTATGGCGATGACGAATAGACGCTTCCAACGTGCGTTCACCGCGATGTTGCTGTAAAAAGAACCTGGAGTCATCCGAAAAAATTACGTTTTGCCATTCGTGCACCCAGGTTCGTCGTTGAGTACGCCATCGCAGGCGCTCCTGTCTGTGATGCAGCGTCAAGGGTAACTGCAACCATGGTCTCCAAGCTGATAGTCCATGCTGCTGTAAACGTCGTCGAACTGTTCGTGCAGATGGTTGTTGTCTTGCAAACGTCCCCATCTGTTGACTCAGGGATCGAGACGTGGTTGCACGATCCGTTAGAGCCATGCGGATAAGATGCCTGTCATCTTGACTGCTATTGATAAGAGGCCGTTGGGATCCAGCACGGCGTTCCGTATTACCCTCCTGAAACCACCGATTCCATATTCTGCTAACAGTCATTGGATCTCGACCAATGCGAGCAGCAATGTCGCGATTACATAAACCGCAATCGCGATAGGCTACATTCCGACCTTTATCAAAGTCGGAAATGTGATGGTACGCATTTCTCCTCCTTACACGAGGCATTACAACAGCGTTTCACCAGGCAACGCCGGTCAACTGCTGTTTGTGTATGAGAAATCGGTTGGAAACTTTCCTCATGTCAGCACGTTGTAGGTGTCGCCACCGACGTCAACCTTGTCAGAATGCTCTGAAAAACTAATGATTTGCATATCACAGTATCTTCTTCCTGTCGGTTAAGTTTCGCGTCTTTAGCACGTCATTTTCGTGGTGTAGCAATTTTAATGGCCAGTAGTGTATATACGGTCCACCGCTAGTTCTGCCACCTGCTCTCGGTGAGTTATTATTGCACGTTGACGTTAAACAGAGGCGGTGGTCACACTAACGTGTCTGGACCGTATTGGTTACTGACACCTTTAACAACCCTTAAAATACTTTCATTCTTTTCATTTGAACATTAAGCTTACGACGACGTTAAACTGCTAGCAAGCTTTTTGTTTCAACGTAACGCCTACAAAAGGAGTGATGGAAGACTTTCCACCCACTTACACACACCGGAATGTGTATACAACGAACTGCTATCCAACGGATCAACGGTTTTGGCCACTTTGGATATAGCCAAAGTGGATGGACCTCAACGTATACGCTGACTGTTTCCACAATGGAGATTGAAGACATGAAGTTTGTGTTTAAGCACAAGTAATTGACGGGAAGCCATCGAGTAAAACGGAAGTATTATCTAGTGTACCGCAAGGAAATGTTACGGGCCCTATGTCGTTCCTGACCCACCTGAACGATTTAGGAAATAATCTCTTACATTGCTTGCAGATGATGGTGTCTGCCGACTTGTAAAGTCATCAGATGACCAAACCGATTGAAAAATTATTTAGACAAGTTATCTGTATGGTAGCCAAAGGGGAAATTGACTCTAAATAATGAATAGCGTGAAGTCATTCACAGGAGTACTAAAAGGATTTCGCTAAATTTCGGTTACACAATAAATCACACGAATGTAAAGGTTTTAAATTCAACTAAATACTTAGCGATTACAACTACGAATAACTTAAATTGGAATGATCACATGGATAATGTTGTGGGAAAAGCAAACCAAAGACTGTGATTTATTGGCAGAACACTTAGAGAATGCAATAGGTCTAATAAAAAGACTTATACTGCTGCAGTCCACCCTCTTCTGGAGTATTTCTGTGCAGTGTGCGATCCGCGTCAGAGATGAGTGACGCAGGATATCGAGAGAGTTCAAAGAAGGGCATCTCATTTCGTATTTTCGCGAAATATGGTAGCGAGTGCCACGGATAATACGCCAACTGGGATGGCAATCATTAAGGAAACGCATTTCTCGTTGCTGCAATATATCTTCATAAAATCTATATCGGCAACTTTCTCCTCGGAATGTGAAAACAATTTGCTGGCGGCCACCTACAAACGGAGGAATGACAATCATAATATATTAAGAGAGATCAGAGTTCGCACACAAAGATATGAATGTCCGTCTTTCCAGCGCATTGTTCGAGAGTGGAATGGTAGAGAAATAGCTTGAAGACGGTCCGATGAACCCTCTGCCAGGCACATAATAGTCAACTTCAGAACAATGGTCTGCATGTACATGTAGTTCTAAATGTAGGCAGAAGGGACTTCCCTGTAAGTATATTTGCTTGGTGGCTGGAAACATCTACATCATAATGGATACTCTGCAAATCACATTTAAGTGTCTGGCAGAGGATTCATCGAACCACCTTCACAATTCTCTATTATTCCAATCTCGTATAGCGCGCGGAAAGCGACCTCTGATTTACCTTATTTTATCATAGTGATCGTTTCTTCCTATATAGGTCGGCGTCAACAAAATATTTTCGCATTCTAAGTAGAAAGTTGGTGACTGGAATTTAGCGAGAACATCTCTCCGCAACTAAAAACGCCTTTGTTTTAATTATGTCCATCGCAAATCCTGATCATTCCAGTGACACTTTCTCCTCTATTTCACGATAACACAAAACGTGCTGCCCTACTTTGAACTTTTTCGATGTACTCCGTCAATCCTATCCGGAAAGGATCCCACACAGCGCAGCAGTATTCAAAAAGAGGACGGACAAGCGCATTGTAGACAGTCTCCTTAGCAGATCTGTTACATTTTCTAAGTGTCATACCAATAAAACGCAATCTGTGATTAGCCTTCCCCACAATATGTTCTGTGTGTTCCTTCCAATTTAAGTTGTTCATAATTATATTTCCTAGGTATTTAGTTGAATTTACGCCATTTAGATGTGACTGATTTATCGAGCAACCCAAGTATAACGGATTCGTTTTAACACTCATGTGGATGACCTCACACTTTTCGTTATTTAGTGTGAATTGCCAATTTTCGCCCCAAACACGTGAAGATGAAAATAAACCAGTTATGCTACTGTCTTATGCTGGGAGCGTGTGCTACAAATTGGGGGAGTTTGAAACATTAAATCTTACTTGAAGAATGTTTCGTCCTTGAGGCAAGATCATAGCCTCCCTGGGACATACTAAAGATCATAGAGAGCGGCAGAAGCGCGGTGTGTATAAACTTCCATGTCAATGTGGATAAATCAAACTGTCCAGATTGTTCACACTATCTTTACCAGGTGTGTGAAATTTCGTTCCAAATACAGGATTAAAACAAAATGAGAAACCCGCGGTGAGGAGTGTCAAATCACGAGACATTGCTTAACCGAGAATATGGAATAAGGCAGCATTCTGTTTTTTTTTTATTTTCTTTACCATCTGGTCATGTCTTTTCGCGGCCCGTGTAGGGTCGAAACGAAAACCTGATAATAACGTCAGATCATGGTAGTGAGCTTCTAATGAGCAAATTTGGCGTGAAGCTTATTCTACAAAACTATAACCAATGAGCGATGAATGTACGGAAATCAACAACAATGAATAATTGGTCGCAAGAATTTTTGAGACCGTGCAGCACCAGTTTAGAGCATGTTAGCCAACAATTTCTTTGTGAATATCCATACGGGCACGGAAATTTCAAGTACGTATAGTGAAACATATTTGAGATAAGAAAAGTGTTTATAATTTAATTTTTGTTTTGTGCATCATTTGTGTCACAGTTTACAGGTGCTGATCTAATTTTAGAGGTGCTGATCTACTTATCAGAATGAAAATTTATTCGTGCTTGCCATACATTATAAAAAAAATTAAAACACGTGACGTTTAGAAACAGGATTTAAGTAGAAATTGTAGACATCGAAAAACAGAGTTAATTTAGAGCAGGCAGATCATGTATTGATAATATACTGTCCCTACTACTGAAAGAAATTTGCAAGTTCACTTAGTATCCATACATATCAAGAAAATATATGACAACGTCCCACTAACCAAGCTGCTCGAAGCTCTGGAACTATACGACTGACTCGTTATATACGTCCACGGTAAAATAAGGGTAGGATTTACCATCTCTAACTTCTTTAAAATAAATAAAGGATTCGAGTAAGGCTGCTGTTTATCTCCAAAACTATTCAAAATATGTCTAGAAATGGTCTTCCAGAATTGGGAAAATTAATGCAGTAGACTGGGAATTGAGTTACAAGACCACAATGTGAATACCCTTTTTATTCTCAGATAACCGGGTGGTGGTTGGGATGGCTGAAGTGGATATATCCTACATGATGAGAAAATTAACAATTAACAGAAGAATATAGCAAACGGGTACTGAAGTAGAACCTCGAGAAAACACAGTACATAACGACGGAAACGCAATAGTTAGACATAAGGTAATGTATCAGTCGGTAATTGTCGAAGTTACAAATACCTACGGAGTATAATTAATGAAGACGAAACATATGAAGATGACTTGAGAAACAGATTGAGGTCTGGATGAAGTGCAGTATGAAAACTGAACTCGCTTCTGTGATCCAAAAAATAGGATTGAGGATGGAACTTAATCCAATTATATTAAACTGGAAAGAACACACAGAAAATGTTGTGAGGAAGGCAAACCTCTTTCGGAGTACTGCTGCGAAGTCTGGGATCCTTGCCAGATGGGATTAACGGAGTACATGAAAAAAGTTCAATGAAGAGCAGCACGTTTTGTATTATCGCGAAATAGAGGACAGACATGATACAGGATTTGGGGTGTTCATCATAAAAACAAAGGCGTTTTACATTATGGCGGAATCTAATCACGAAATTTCAATCTCCTCTGAAGGCGAAAATATTTTGCTGACGCCGATCTACATAGGAAGAAACGATCATCAAAATAAAACAAGGCAAATCAGAGCTCGAACGGAAAGATACACGTGTTCGTTCTTTCCGTGCGCTGCTGGATATTAGAATAATGGACTATTATTGTGAAGGTAGTTCGTTGAACCCTCTGCCAGGAACTTAAGTGTGATTTGCAGAGAATCAACGAAGGTATAGAAATAAATCCATTATTGAGGCAATTTCAATTTACGGTTCGGATTGCTGAACGATTACGAAGAAAAACCGCAAGATGATCGAAACTATAGAAATGGACTTTCTAAGATGAGTGTAATAGATCTCCCGTTTGGAGCATCGGGCGGATGAAGAAGTACGGGGAATAACATGCAAGATATGCAACAGTCGAAATAGAACGCAGATGACTGTTATGTTTCGGATACTTAATGGGAACAGAACAATAAAGAATACCCAAAAACAGACTTTAACCTAGACCTAGAAACGGAAGGGGTAGAGGAGGACCGCTACTTGAATGTACTCAAGGGATGGAAAGAAGTATAACCAACAGAGATTTTACCATTGAAGACACACAAAATGGGCTGTTATGGAGGCTGAGATGCAGCATCCGGCAGCGGCAGTTGTAACTCCCCCCTCCCCCCCCCACCTAGTATACAGAGGTTCCCAAAAATCACCTACAAATTTTAGGAACAGGTTACTTATACAGAAATAAGTAAAAATGTCTAGTAAACAAAGGATCCAAAATGCTTACCTTAAGAGCATGAGCACTTTTTATCTTCGATACTATGATATACATCTCTTCTACAGCAAGGACTTTGCTTTTCATGTAATGGGAGGTGGAAGAATTGACCAAAACAAGAAAAGAATATGTGGTAAGCATGCGACCCAAAATGCGTACTTCAAAAGTTATGAGCACTTGTTCGTCGTCGCTATTCTGAAACACATCTCTTCTACTCAACAAGCGGTCATAGTTTTTAAGGTACGCTTTTTAAAGTCTATGTCCACTAGACTTTTCCTCTTGTTTCGGTCCATACTACCACCTCCCGAAATAATGAAAAGCTTGCAGTAGGAGACTAGTATTGAAGAGGAACAGGTATGCATATATCTTAACGTATGCGCTGTAGAGCCCTTGTTTACTTGACTTTTTCTCTTGTTTTGACTTAAGGAACCAGTTCCTAAAGCTTTTTTTTAAAATTTCGTTATGATACATATTGCGTTTTACGGTATTAACAGGCGCAGGCAAATGAAAAGGAGACAGATAGAAAAAAGTAAGTAAACTTGGAAACGAATTCCGCCTTACGCAAGACAACGTTTTGTGCCTTTCGTAGTATCTTCAGTGGGTTTATTTGTTTACTTTCTTTCTGCAAAATTTTTGGTATATATTAACTTCTAAAGAACCTTTTGGTGCAAAATATTTAAATTTGTAAAATGAGCTATTATTATCAAATATTTTACATTCGTTTGCATACAGTTCAGAGCTGAGACAGGAATCAATAAGTTTAGGATTTCGATGTTGTTCTTTTACAATATGAGTAATAGTTCTACTTTTATGGTAAATTTCGAAATGAAGTGGAAGTATACATTTGTTTCCATACCTTACACATACATCTGCACAACCAACAGCTTCATGGGAGGTCCTTAAACAAATGTATACATCCACTTTATTTTGAAATTTGCTATAAAACTAGAATCCCTACACATATCGTATAAGAACAATAGAAAATGCCTTGACTCATTAACGTCTCTGAAATGTTATGTCGTACTGATTTTTAGCGTCAGCGTCATTCCGACAAGAGTGCCGTATTTAACTAAAGTTGTGAAAGATTAATAATGTTCTCAAAGGTGATAAAATATCGCGAATTGTCGAGTACAGAAGATCACATTTCTCCATTCTGTGAGTTAATTCCTATATTTCGTAGGTGTTGGATGTTTTTTACCTGAAACCATTGGATATTGTTTGTATTGTTAGTGGCTAGCATATCCTCTTAGACAACCATCTCCTCGTAGAAAGGTTGTCACCAATATTATCGTGTTTAACCTTAATATTCCAGGTGCAAGATAAACATCATACGGACTTCAGTCGTATATTCCAAGATCTATGAGGAAAAGAAAACTCTCTATCAACATGAGTCGAAAGACGTTCTCTTAGGACATAACATTGCTTTGAACGTTTGTAGCACTGCGTTAACAGGTATGTTGGAAACATTACCGAGGGCGCGTAGTTATAAAGTAACAAGTGAGGATTTCGCCTAAGGCAGCCGTAGGCAATAGAGGTTGGCGGCACAGATCCAATAAAAGTAAAACTAGTGTGGTCGACAGACGCGTTATATCAGTAAACATATGGTACTACATACATTTATAGGGAATTCGCAATAATATTTACCGTAAGTGATGGAAACGTCGTGGTGGGCCTGCGACTTGTCTATTTTAGTCCTCATTCTACTGGACTTTTCTTGAGATGTCACACAAAATGTCAGGCAAATGCTCTAGACAACAGTGAGGATGAGAGGTACTATGAAGTTTCCACTTAATTCTCAAGTTTCCATGATGAGCATGAAATGTTGATAATAGTAAAGGAGTCAACGTAACGCTCTGTCGAGAGGGGCGAGTCTCGTTTAGAATTGACGCTTATAAATTAGGAAAGAAGTTGTAAATACATTAAAAGGACTATTACGAAACCGTCTGGTAGATTAAACCTGTATGTCGGAACGAGACTCGAACTCAGCACCATTACCTTTTGCAGGGAAGTGCTCTACCGACTGAGCTACGCAAGCAGAACTCGCGAACCCACCTCACAGCTTTGCTACTGCCAGCACCTCGTCTCTTACCTTCCAGACTTCACAGAAGCTCTCCTGTGAAACTTGCGAGGCTCGTACTGCTGGAAGAAGGGATATTGCGGAATCACGGCTTAGCCGCAGCCTGGGGTACCTCCACAGAAAGAAATTTTCTGTATGCAGCGGAGTTTGCACTGATATGAAACTTCTTGGCATATTGTCCGTGAAAAATATGGGTCCCAATTTCGAGTCTCGATCCGGCATGCAGTTTTAATCTGCCAGGAAGTTTCACATCAGTTCACATTTCGGTGCAGGGTGAAAATTTCTTTCAACGGCTGTTATCTTGTATAACAGAAGTTTAGGATAAGGTTAGTTTTTTATTCACTTTATATCATTTCACAGTGATAAGAAATATATTCAGCTTAAAACATAACTGAAAGTCAACAAATGTTGAAAGGTGGCTACACTGAGTCACAGCGCCAGAGATTGCGCCAAAGGTTATTATTCTGCAGCCTCCACTGGTGCAGTAGTAGTTCAACGGATGTCGAATGCAGTTGTTGTTCTGTTGGGCGAGAGAATAGATGCTGTTCGGTTGGTGTAATGTATAGATGGAATATGTTGCAGTTATCACAGTGTATTTGAGACAGGAGATGGGCTTTGATTTACGATGCTGGTGTAATGGAAAATTTTCGTCAATATATAATGAGGTGAAAAGGTATTACAGATTTCTTTAATGACAATGCCTCTTGGTCACAGGTACAGTCAACAAAGCATCTGGCTCGTGTTCATGTATTAGACTTGTAATTCTGGTTTCTATGTGCAATTATAGTATTTCTGGTTTTTCAATTAGTTGATTGTAAATGGTGTTTAAAATATTTTGTCGTTTTGAGAAAGAACCGAGCTAGATACATGTACGTTGAGTCACACTACCACACACAGAACAGTTACACTTGTGCTTTGTTGTTTCGTAGCTTTCATAGTTGCAGGGGACTTAATTAATCAATTGTGTTAATGGAAATTCCTTGTTATTCTTTATTTTTATTTTAAGAAGTCAGATTACGTGCTAATACTAGTCGGGGCCAACCGGTTACGAGACTTCGTAACCGGTTACACAGCTACTAAAATTATTACATCTTTTTCTTTTAATTAATCCCCCATTCACGTGGCAAGCGCTGCTTCGGATCGTCCCCTGGAATTCTTTTGATAGTAGAAATAGCAGACAGTAGTATTGTTGTAGTAATTTGTAGTTTGGTAACTGTAGTCTATATTGCACGTATAGATTTTGTAATTGAACATTTGAAGTTGTCTTGTCATTATTCTGATGGTATTTTTGTAGAATTTAATTTTTGATGTGTCGTATACAGGTTTGACAATTTTGTAGAATTGTGAAGATTTTAATTGTTTGTTAATCGTGTTTGTCGGGAAACATTTCGTGTGGATGGTATTGTTGGTGATAAAGTGTTATATTGTGTGTAATTTTCGTATAGTGACGAGTTTTGTATGTTTTGTAAGTGATTATGCAATCGATGAAAAAGCAAAAATGATGGACAGTCAGAATAACGAAATTGTTAACATGGCGAACTCGCCAACACAGGAGAACAGTATGATGAATAATGAAGTAGAAAACAATTTAATAAGCCGGGAAAGTAGTCCGGAACCAGTTCAAAATTTTTCACAATCAAAAAATGTTCAGAATACGAAATTAACGACAGAAGATTCTGGAATAGTATCGAACACAGATAGCTTTACAGCTATGACGAAGGAAGTTAAGATTTACGGGAAATGTTAGGGGCGAAAAGAATTTCGAACCAGTTAATATGGAGCAGTTGATGAGTGCAATATTAAATTTGGGATCACAAATAGGAACAATTAAAACTGATATGGGAACAATCGAAACACGGTTAGACTCACGAATAGAGACATGTTTTAAAAACATGAAAGATGAATTAAAGAAAGAAATTAGAGAAGAAGTACAACCGATTTTGAATGCTCACAATAATAGATTAACTTCAATAGAAATTAGACAAAAGGAACGGGATAGAGAACTGGAAGAAAGAGATCGCGTGATAGTACAAACATTTTCAGAGTTAAATTTACAACGTGCACACGATAAGGAAGAAACATTTGAAAGCATCGAGGAAATCGTACCAAACGACATAATAAATAACCTAACACAACAATATGAACAGTTAACTACTAAATGTGTCAATACTGAAACCAGAGTCGCGACACTTACGGAAGACGTAAATAAACAGAAAGAACAAATAGGTGACTTACCCGAAAGAGTTGAGGAGATTTCAGATAAATTGACAAGTCTTAGTTTAAATGGGGACAGAGATTCAGTTGAGTACCAGAATATAAATAAACATGTTGAAAATCAGGGAAAATTTAATGAACGCGTTAAAAGGGAATTTGAGGCGTTACGAAAGCAAGTTAAAAAAATTGAAAGCGAAATCGTAGGAAAAGACAGTAGAAGAAATTTAGAATCACCGATAGCAGCGGGTTTTGAAGAAAATTATTTATTTCATTTACGAGATGCAACAAGAGAGCGCCAGGCGCGCGAACTTGACAATAATCGACATTCGGACTGGGGCAGACGCGGTAGGTCTTTGTCGCCACGAGGCGAAAACTTTGACTATAAACACTTTTATCTGTTCGGAAATTTAAGATCTTTCGCAGTTCTAATAATGACATACATCCATGTTCATGGTTAGATCAGTTTATGTACGCACTTCCACCAAATTGGCCACTAAGTCACGAACTGGAATTTATTTGTGGATATTTAGAAAACGAAATGGCGACGCGCATGCGCGCACTTATTAGAGCTTGTAATAATTTAAATGATTTTTATCATGCATTTCTATCGGCATATTGGTCCGAAAACACGCAAGACAGAGTCAAACACAGTCTTATTATGCAGCGTAATTTTAAACAGTTTGAGTTCCGCACGCCGGCAGAATACTTTGAAGATATGATTGGAAAGAATCAATTCCTTTCCAACCCTTATAGCCCCACTGAATTAATTCGCATTTGTTTAACTAAGCTGCCACAATCGACAAGACACACTGCTTTAGCCGGAAGATGTAAAGACAACATTGAAACTTTTAAGACTTTGCTACAAGAACTTGAGTATGACAACGACGACGGAACTTCTTGTAATTTTTTCAGTAACGGTAATCACAATAGATTTTCAGAGAAAAGGGATAATGATCGGCACGGACGTCATAGCGGTAATTTTGAAAATGACAGACGAAACAGACAGGACAATAGATACCAGCCTTATGACAATAACAGACGTTCTTACAGAAATTACACAGACAAGTATAATAACAGAAATTCTTACCGGAATGATCAATCATACGGAAACAGTAATCGGTATCATCAAGACAGGAATTATTTATACAGTAATAGAAATTCTTACTACAGAAATAACCAGGGTAGTAGATCTAACAATAATTTCAGAAGTGACAGTCGAATTTAGACAAGAAGTAGTCTTGCAGATAGCCAGGAAAATAGAAATTTTAATAACAGACACAACCAAGAATTTGCTTCTAACAGACAGGAGGGACCTAATTGGCATCCTCCACGTGACAGAAATTCAGAGAGACAAGTGCAAATCGTAGAAATTGATCCGCGAAATGACGCGAATAATCAAAGACGTGACCCAAACAATCGACAATGACTTGTAGCTTCGGCTTCTGGCAGCAATATAGACGGTTCAGAAAGTAATGACACTACAACTTCACACTACGTACGCTTGGAAGACTTGAGAGATATTTTGCTAGACGAAAAGGAAAATAATGTAGACGCATTTTTACATCCTGTTATTGAAGTATGCGTGAGTAAGAATAAGTTCACTGCGGTTTTAGACTCTGGGAGCCCATTGAATGTTATTATTGAATCAGTTTTTTGTATATGTGTAAGAACTATTGCTTGCCCTGTGTTACCTGTTTCTAAAACTACAATTCGAGGAGCTATTTCTGGAAAAAGTGTGGAAGTCCAACAACAGACCACCTTAAATTTCATTATTCAAGCATATGAATTTTCTGCTAATTTTACTATTGTTCCTTTACTCAGTACACAAATTATATTATGTATGGAGTTTCTTAACACATATAAGGCATTTTAAACTTTACGGAAGGAAGTGTGAACTTGACTGTTGCCGGAATGCCGAGATGTTTGAAATTTTTCGAGTGTGTAACGAAATCTGAATCAGAAACAAATTGTTTAAGGTTTCTTACATCTAATGTTTTCGCTGAGTATTATGACGACAATGTGTTCATTCATGACAACGACAATAGGTACAGAGACGCGATGGATGATATAATTAGCAGTGAAGAACTAATAAATGAAAAGGTTTACAAAGCTGAAGTGACAGATGACGTTGAAAGAGAAGAATTGCACCAGATTCTGACTTCACATGCCACAGTATTTAGTCATCACACAGGCACTATACAAGGCTTACAATATTTATTAAAGCAAAAGAACACACACCATTTCGGGGAAAAACGTACGCTATTCCTTTGGCTTATAGAGACAAGGTTAAGAGTGAACTTCAATACATGTTAGATCATGGCATTATTGAGCCAGCAGTCAGTCCTTATACCAGCCCATTACATGTCGTTCTTAAAAAAGATGGGTCAATTCGTTTGGTTCTGGATTCCAGACAGATAAATAATATCATCATTCCTGAAACTGACCGTCCACAAAATTCAGATGAACTTCTTCAACATTTCCATGGAATTACAGTTTTATCCACAATTGATATGCACACAAGTTTTTGGCAATTAGAACTCCACCCTGATTGTAGAAAATACACTGCCTTTTTAGCCTTTGGCAACTGTTATCAATTTCGGAAATTACCGTTTGGACTTCTGTATCTTCAGCAGAATTCATTCGTGGTTTAAATGAAATTTTACCTGTTTATCTTCGTAACAATATTACTTTATATGTTGACGATATTTTTATTGCTAAACGTTCTTGGAGTGAGCATAACAGAATTTTGGATTCATTATTATGTATTTTTAATAGAGTTGGTATCACAGTGAACTTGGAAAAATCTGAATTTTGTCGTTCTCAGGTGAAATTTCTCGGTCATATTATTTCTATAGAAGGTATTCTTCCTGATCCAGAGAAACTAGACGCTATTCGTAATTATGCTGTTCCTACTACAAAACGTGATGTTCGTAGTTTCCATGGTGTCTGTAATTTTCTTAAACGCTTTGTTGGATTGGACAATTTGACCACACGTCGTTTATGTGAACTTTCTGGAAAGAATTCTAATTGGTTTTGGGATGAGGAAGCTCAATTAGAATTTGAACAACTTCGTGATGCTTTAGTTGCTGCTCCACTTCTTTCACATCCGGATTTATCGAAAGATTTTTGTTTGGCGACGGACTCATCATACAAAGGCCTAGGTGCACACTTATTTCAAGAGATATAAGAAAACGGCGTTGTAGTACAGGAAACTATTGCAGTTGGAAGTCGTGTTCTCTCTAAATCAGAAAAGAATTATTCGATTACGGAACTTAAAGCTTTGGTTGTTGTTTGGGCTTTCACAAAATTTCGCATCTTTTTGTATGGCAGACATACTAAGGTTTACACCGATCATCGAGCTCTGGAATTTCGTATGTCAACAAAATTAACACATGGAAGATTGTCACGATGGGCGTTGTATCTACAGGAATTTGATTGTAGTATAGTTTACATCCAGGGTTCTTCAAATATTATTGCTGATGCTTTATCACGTGCACCTATGGGTTTGAAACAAAGTGCTGAGGAGGACTGCAAAGTAAACAATTGTTGTTTGATGTATATTCAAGGTATTGCGTTTGAAAATTTTATTTCGTCTTCGCTCCAGGACATCGCTAAGGAGCAAAACAAGGAGAAAGGAAAGCGTGGCGATTAGACAGTATTATTTAGTTCGCAATGATATTCTTTTTAAAGGAAAGTCGGTTGGCAACTCTGTTTGGTTAGTTTGCATTCCTGGTGAGTGGGTTAATAAATCGATTTGGTATACACATTTCAGTTATGCACACTTTGGTCCCAGAAAATGCTTTCATAAATTGAGAGAAAATCCTACTTCAGTAATATTTATAAACGTATTCGATTTGTTCTTGCCAAATGCAAATTATGTCAAAAGGCTAAGCCACCAACCATTTCTCACACAGCACCGTTTTTTTCTATCATCCCAGAGCAATTAAAGGAGATGGCTGCAGTCGATTTGTTCGGTTCAGTGGTTCGTTCTACTAATGGTTTTGCGTACATTTTGGCAGTAGTGGAATTGACATCAAAATATGGGTGTTTTACACATTTACGGAAAGCAACAGCTCGTTCAGTATCTAATGCTTTCATCACACATTTTCTTAAAGAAGTGGGTCATGTTGATAAAGTTATATCAGATAATGGATCACAGTTTCGCTCTAAAATTTGGCTTCGTACTCTACGGCGTCGTTAGTTTAAACCAATTTTCATTTCACTTTTTTACCCTCAATCTAACGGTTCAGAGAGATGGCTGAAGGAAATCAATAAATTGTGTCGTCTTTATCAGAATCACAGAATGTGGGATCAGTATCTTCATATTTTTCAAAACATTCTGAATGAACTCCCTAATGATTCAACTTCTTTTACCGCCTATATTGATATTAAAAAATAAAGCACCGACAATTCGCATTTCTGAAATCGTTCCTTTTGCGCCTACACGGAAACTGCGGCATTCTGAAGTTGTCAACCTGGCTCTACAAATATTGCATCTGCGGCTGCTAG
Source organism: Schistocerca americana (assembly GCF_021461395.2). Classification (NCBI taxonomy): domain Eukaryota; kingdom Metazoa; phylum Arthropoda; class Insecta; order Orthoptera; family Acrididae; genus Schistocerca; species Schistocerca americana. Next base: position 500,467,015 of record NC_060126.1, on the reverse strand, counting down.
AAGAGAGAAATCAGCTAAACGTCCTGGTCGTTTAAAAACTTTGTCAGTTGGTCAAAAGGTGTTAATTAAGTCTCATCGTTTGTCTCACAAAGGAAAAGGCTTGTGTCGCAAATTTTTTCTGCTTTATGACGGTTCATATAGAGTTCGCTAAATTATTCATGGTAACACTGTTGAAGTAGAAACTCTTAAATCACGGCGCTCTAAGGGAATGCATCATACATCGAACGTTAAAAAATTTTGTGGAATGACATACTTTTGAGGAATTAACAGTTACACTTAAACTCGCAGAGAATACAGGGATACCGCGCCGTGTTCTGGCGGCGGCACATACACAAAGCGACAGTCAGTCCGCGCGCCGCCGAAGGTAGCCGTTGACAGCAAACAATTACTTCCTACGTCACGCTTACCTACAGCTGATCGAGCGCTCAGTGCGAATGCACTGACAGCCGTAGACAAATACACAGTCTAACTTCTCCGATTAAATTCAGTATAAAGCTATAGTGATTTGTTAACTTATGTTATTAACGTTCAGTTTTTCCAGGATACAGTTGCATAAAATATTTAAGAACCTCAGGTAAATTCTGTGCGTGTCCGACATTAAGAAGAAATGCTATCGAGAAAATTTCAGGAAGAACCTAATTTCGAAGAAGAAAGTAATAAACTAAAAAGGTAACTATTAATTGAGTTTATTTTTCAGGTAACGTATTTCTACTTAGGTATGTACTTTATACGTAATGTGCTGCTCTCGATTACGTGATTTATACTTTGTGTTAAATTTTATGGTCTATGAATTTACTTGTGAAGCGACATGCTTGCGTACATTTGCTGATTTTTGACAATGTTTTATTAATGAAGAGAGTTGTTACTCGTGTATATTATGCATCGCTTGGCTGCTATGCTTTTTCGCTGATGTCATATTTTTTATTATGTGCCTGCTGTGATTATTTATTTAAATTATAATTGTCACCTGATTGGTTGTGCTGATATGGTTATGTATGTAAGTTATACTTTGTGATTTATCTGCTTGCGCCTTCATGTTTACCTGATATGATGCTTATGACCTATTTATTATATAAGATATATACTTGCTGCTTTGCGTATGGATTGCATATTTACACATTTCTGTTTAGTTGTCATAACTACTCTTTAATTTAGTATAGAGAAATACTTATATACTGTGTACGAACATAGAGTTTAGGTTACACTATGGTATTAATTATAGATCGTTCGATTGGCAGAGCCTCGTTGTAGGGATTGTGCTGCATCCACTTGTTGACATTCTGTGCTCTACTGGTATATTTACTCGCTTTTGCACGTTCTGCTTACCCTCAGTGCTTTACATTTTAAGATAAGGGAATGAACTGCTATAATTCTACGAACTACATGGGTACAAGAAACTTCACTGAAGTTACATGAACTGGAGGTTCTATGGAAGCTGTATTAATTCATTATAATAGAAAGGAAGCGGACGACATGAAATACCAACACTAGCTTTAGACCATTGACAGTTATTACACTAAATTCTTCGTGAGCAACTGAAATAGCAAGTGACACTTGACACTAAAAATACTCCACATGTTTGCTTCTGTTTTGCCATGATTCTTGAAATGGTGTACACACTGTGAAATATTACGGTTTATTCATTCAAATTTTTATGTGATCATTAATACTGTGTACTCGCAGCTACTTACTGAAAGTTATTCAAACTGAAGGCTGTTAGAGGTCATGTATGCATTTCTTATAGTTTATGATGGACAAGGTAACCAAAATGTATTTTATAATTCATAATGAGTAGAAGATTTGGCTCAGTTGGATTACACAGAGGTTGTGTGTGGACACTGTGTCTTCGGATTGTATGGGATGATGAATTGAAGTTTGCACTAGGATTTTATCTGTACTTGTTCGAGAAGACTGACTAGAGGAAAGAGTTGTTATGGAAGTGAAATGATATTGGTGATAAGGTTTATATGTATCGACGTATTGAAGAGGTGTTATTGAAGTACTGTGATTATGTGATGCTGATGATTATTGGAGTTTTGGTGGATAAGAGGTAAAGTAAGTGAGGAGCATGTTTCTTTTTTTTTTTTGTTGGTTTATATGGAACAAGAAGGATGAAGATGGCAGACTAGAACACTCCAGTGGAAGGAAGATTGTCTACACACACACATTGTTAAATCAATAAGCAGTATATACTTTTTTTGTGGAGAAAGGAAGTATTTGCGTATGTTGGCAAACTGACAGCTGTTCAGCAACCGTGTATTTTGACGTGTCTTGGCAAACATTGGTCTTGACATGATGACGATGACGTTGACTAACTATTATTGCCTATTATACACTGTTGCCACTACTATTTGATACACATGTTGAACAGCAAATCTTGACAGAATTGCATTTACACAGTTAACACTATTCAATTACGCAATAGTACTTAATATGTGGATGAAAGATGAGTGAGTGTGTTTTGTGTGTTTTCCTTTCCTAATCTCAAATAATTGGTACCGACCTACCTCCTAAATGTTATTTTACTTGTTTGTTGTGGCTTGCACTGACACCCAAAAATATTATAGGTTTACTGATATTTATGTGTTTGTAATAGTTACTATGACAATTATCTGATATCATTTGTGCGTTTATTATAATTTGTATGTTTAGTGTAAGAGCATTGATACTAATTTTGTAAAAGCAATTGTGTGTGCATTCAAGCTGTTGTTTGTGCTTGCACCTATTATCATTGATGGGTGCCAGTTGGAAATGTTTAATTTCTGCTGATGAACTGTGATGAACTGTTTAATTATTGCTGTTGAATATTATGGACTGTTACCTGCACTTGTTCAACATTACTGGGTGCCACTGTTGGAACTGCTACTATTGATGTGATGACACTCATTCCTGCCTGCACCTGCTCGCCATTGCTGGGTGCCACTGTTGGAACTGCTGATACTGAAATGATGTCACTTGTTGCTATTTGCACCTGTTGACCTTTGCTGGGTCCCACTGTTGGAACTGTCAACTACTCTGAGGAGTGCTACTTGTTTATTGAACTACTGAAAAGATTTTATGTGTGTAAACTGATTTATTGTGTATTTACTGTTTATGAAATGTTATGGGACTGCTATTTGCACTTGTTGACAATTGCTGGGTGCCACTGTTGGAACTGTCAACTACTCTGAGGAGTGCTACTTGTTTATTGAACTATTGAAAAGATTTTATGTGAATATTTGTGTAAACTGATTTATTGTGTATATACTGTTTATGAAATGTTATGAAACTCTTATCTGCACCTATTTGTCATTGCTGGTGCCATTGATTGAACTGTTTAGCTACTTTGAGAAATGTAAATCACATGTATGCAAGCATTTGTATTCCTTACTGTATTTTTATACACTCCTGGAAATGGAAAAAAGAACACATTGACACCGGTGTGTCAGACCCACCATACTTGCTCCGGACACTGCGAGAGGGCTGTACAAGCAATGATCATACGCACGGCACAGCGGACACACCAGGAACCGCGGTGTTGGCCGTCGAATGGCGCTAGCTGCGCAGCATTGGTGCACCGCCGCCGTCAGTGTCAGCCAGTTTGCCGTGGCATACGGAGCTCCATCGCAGTCTTTAACACTGGTAGCATGCCGCGACAGCGTGGACGTGAACCGTATGTGCAGTTGACGGACTTTGAGCGAGGGCGTATAGTGGGCATGCGGGAGGCCGGGTGGACGTACCGCCGAATTGCTCAACACGTGGGGCGTGAGGTCTCCACAGTACATCGATGTTGTCGCCAGTGGTCGGCGGAAGGTGCACGTGCCCGTCGACCTGGGACCGGACCGCAGCGGCGCACGGATGCACGCCAAGACCGTAGGATCCTACGCAGTGCCGTAGGGGACCGCACCGCCACTTCCCAGCAAATTAGGGACACTGTTGCTCCTGGGGTATCGGCGAGGACCATTCGCAACCGTCTCCATGAAGCTGGGCTACGGTCCCGCACACCGTTAGGCCGTCTTCCGCTCACGCCCCAACATCGTGCAGCCCGCCTCCAGTGGTGTCGCGACAGGCGTGAATGGAGGGACGAATGGAGACGTGTCGTCTTCAGCGATGAGAGTCGCTTCTGCCTTGGTGCCAATGATGGTCGTATGCGTGTTTGGCGCCGTGCAGGTGAGCGCCACAATCAGGACTGCATACGACCGAGGCACACAGGGCCAACACCCGGCATCATGGTGTGGGGAGCGATCTCCTACACTGGCCGTACACCACTGGTGATCGTCGAGGGGACACTGAATAGTGCACGGTACATCCAAACCGTCATCGAACCCATCGTTCTACCATTCCTAGACCGGCAATGGAACTTGCTGTTCCAACAGGACAATGCACGTCCGCATGTATCCCGTGCCACCCAACGTGCTCTAGAAGGTGTAAGTCAACTACCCTGGCCAGCAAGATCTCCCGATCTGTCCCCCATTGAGCATGTTTGGGACTGGATGAAGCGTCGTCTCACGCGGTCTGCACGTCCAGCACGAACGCTGGTCCAACTGAGGCGCCAGGTGGAAATGGCGTGGCAAGCCGTTCCACAGGACTACATCCAGCATCTCTACGATCGTCTCCATGGGAGAATAGCAGCCTGCATTGCTGCGAAAGGTGGATATACACTGTACTAGTGCCGACATTGTGATGCTCTGTTGCCTGTGTCTATGTGCCTGTGGTTCTGTCAATGTGATCATGTGATGTATCTGACCCCAGGAATGTGTCAATAAAGTTTCCCCTTCCTGGGACAATGAATTCACGGTGTTCTTATTTCAATTTCCAGGAGTGTATATTAGGTTATTGAAGGATCAGTGCAAAGCCAAACTTTATTTAGTTATGTGATATTTACTTTTTAATATGATCTTTTATTTTTGTCTGTGTTTTTTGGACGAATTTGGTGGTATTTTCACCACCAATGCTTGCAAAAATACCACCAAATTCTAGACCGTGGAGGAGGGGCATATGAAAGGTGCCTACACTGAGTCACAGCGCCAGAGATTGCCCCAAAGATTATTATTCTGCAGCCTCCACTGGTGCAGTAGTAGTTCAGAGGATGTCGAGTGCAGTTGTTGTTCTGTTGGGCGAGAGAGTAGATGCTGTTCGGTTGGTGTAACGTATAGATGGAAGATGTTGCAATTATCACAGTGTATTTGAGAAAGGAGATGGGCTTTGATTTATGATGCTGGTGTAATGGAAAATTTTCGTCAATATGTCTTTAATGGCAATGCCTCTTGGTCACAGGTACAGTCAACAAAGCATTTGGCTCGTGTTCATGTATTAGACTTGTAATTCTGGTTTCTATGTGCAATTATAGTATTTCTGGTTTTTCAATTAGTTCATTGTAAATGGTGTTTAAAATATTTTGTCGTTTTGAGAAAGAACCGAGCCAGATACATGTACGTTGAGTCACACTACCACACACAGAATAGTTATACTTGTGATTTGTTGTTTCGTAGCTTTTATAGTTGCAAGGGACTTAATGAATCAGTAGTGTTAATGGAAATTCCTTGTAATTCTTTATCTTTATTTTATGCAGTCAGATTGCGTGCTAATATTAGTCAGGGCCAACCGGTTACGAGACTTCGTAACCGGTTACACAGCTACTAAAATTATTGCATCTTGTTCTTTCAATTAAGCCCCCTTCCAACCTTCAAAAGCATAATTACAGATGGGATCAGTTAATTACAGAGTTCATTTTGCACTGGTTTGTCACATTACTTTCGCTGCACGCAATGTACACACATACTTATAGCTGACATCATGATCATGATGATAACCCTGTCTGTAAATTTATATTCTTTTTGAATTCCCACTGATCCCTCCAATAATCTGAGTTCGCATCCCTCCATAAGTAATGAGTTTTGGAGCTCAGATAGATCACAAACCTTCGACATATACTTTTCCAGTGTCGTACATTACACCCTGAGAGTATGTTATGGGATGTGCGAGAATTTAAATTTTTGGAAATGCAGCCTTGATAATTTATTTCCGGAAGCTTACTCTTTGTTATTTTCTCTAAAGTATAAATTACACAGGCTGACAAGAAAAGTGTATCACACAGCGGACACAGTATGGTGTCAGTGCAACGCGGTACACGTACACAACATTGGCGGGTATGTAAATGATTAGAGTTGCAGTTCTCTGTGACAGCTGGAACTGTCACCAGAGTGATTTGGTGTTGTTACAAGGCCTTGCAGAGCGTGTAAGGTGAGCCAAGGTCATCGGATGATGAGTGACGACTGTGAACGACATGGAACTCGAATGACACAGAGATTCCCCGTACTCGAGTGCGACAGCGTTCTCAGAACCAAAATGCGTTTGAAAGCGGCCTTGTTGGTCTCAATTAGGCCGACTTGTCGAATTGTTCACTGTCCAGAGGTTTTTGGGAATTCGAATGTGACAGTGGATTGTCGTTGGACTGCAATGGAACGTGAGGTAAGGTGTACTTGTCATCAAGATTCCTGTCGAGATTTCTGGTAGAGTTCGATTCGGAGGAGACCACCAGAGAGGCTCGCCGTATTGCGTGCAAAATATGTCCTTATGTCTGCCATTCGACGACATACAAAAGACTCCGAGCAATGGTTTGTGTCATCCCCCATCAATGGGCAGAGAATACCAGCAGTTGGGGTAGGGAATTACTGTCCCATAAGTAGGGTGCCACAAGCGAAACGCTACATTTTAGTGACACAGTCACCGGGAAGCATGCCCTGACGAAGAATGGCGTCGCAATGTGTTCGGCGATGAATAGCAGTTCTGCTTACCCCAGATGACCATTGTCGGCGAGTATGGCGGCAAACCAAGGACTGGTCCCATTGTTTCAGTGTTTTGGAGAAACAGCGCGGTGTTACTCCTGCTATCATGGTTTGGAGAGACATCCGTATCATGACGTGGGTCAAGGTTGGCTGTGACTGAGAGACCTCTGACACACAACAGTAGGTCACGGATATGGTGCACCTTACTGCTCACGTGATGGTACCATGGTGCCAATTTTCAGCTGGACAATGCTCGTCCACATGTGGCACGTATGTCTATGAATTGTGTGTGTGATGTTAACGTACTTCAGTGTCAAGAAAGATCCACAGATTTTCCCCACTCTAACATTTATGGGACTGGCTCTGACGTCACCTACTCCCAGTGGTGGTATCCAGTATATCAAGGACCAGTCACATCAGTTGGGGGCCCGCTTCCTTCAGGTAAGTGTACAACAGCTTTCATACCCTTGCTAGGCAACTCAGTACATGCATTCAAGCTATAGGTGGTGTAACATCATATTGATAAGTGGGCTCATTCTACCAAGGTCTTTCTAAATTTAGCTCGATGAATAATCACCGAAATGAAATCACATGTCATTTCACGTCGTCCCCTCCTTCAATTCTGGTCGCTTCCCTTTTTTTATCAGGCAGCGTATTTAAGAGGCATGTTATGAGTGCCTTTTTAAGTATGTTAGTTTTAGCTATCTTCTCTCATTTCCTTGGGCCATTTGTTCGATGCTTTGATTCCGTTGTAAAAACTACTGGGCAAGTTAAATCTTACTCAAATATTAATATAGACTTTTTTCCCTTAGGTTACCCGTTCACCGACAGAATTCTATTCGGAGCAGACTCAGATCAGATGGAACTATGGTATATTCTGCAGATTTCGATCGCACAGTGTGCTTACCTAAATACAACTCTCGCAAGCCGAAAGTTTGATGACTTCATTAGGAAATGCATTTACGTAAACTTTCCGTATTCGCCTTACGAATTGGCTGTGGTAAGTTGTACACTTTTGTACAGTGAATCGTTTGGGCGATGTGAATGAAATGTAAGGTTACGCGTGTTTTCCGTGAGGGATGGGCGCTCTAATCATAAATCAATATTGATGTATCTGAAAATCTCCAGCAATATTTCTATGAAGTGCCATAATTGCCAGTTTTTTGTTTAGTTGGTAATTTAACATGTTGGCTTTAGTTACATTATCATTGTCCCTACTTACTGCCAATTGTTACATGGTAATAAACGTTTACATTAATGTACCATGTGTCTCAAAAGTTACTACTAACATGGCCGTAAACCAAAACCACACATTTCTTGGGAACGAGAAAGTACCATTCTTTCATCCTGCTTGTACGATACGATATTACAAAATTGTAATTGGTATAGGATAATAGTCTCACAATATTTTTTAAAATTTAAATTATGTTCTACACTGACAGTATCATTTATTACAATTTCAACAATAGTTTTTTCTACCTTAGGTCATTAGGGTGGGGTATGAAAACTGCAGTTATCAACATCAACAAATAGGGCAAAAAGGATGTGCTTCTATGTCTCATCTCAAGATTTGTCGCATACACCGTTTTTTTGCCTTAGAATGTTAGAGCTAGTTGAACGACTGCGGGAGAAACCCAGGAGGTATTCAAGGAATATGATAACAGCATTGTAATGGCGTGCACATAGTATGACTCATTTTATACTGCAATTAACGCATCACTTGAATAGCAATGGTACAAATGCCTCTGACTTTCTGAGAATAACAATGTCGTATGTGATAAACGCCGACATGAGCTATATACGTTTGTATCCGTCTTAGTTTATTAATGTTGATAACTGTTGCTTTCAGCACTACTACTCGTTAATGACGTAAGATCGAAATAGAAATCGTGGAAATTGTAATAAATAAAACAGTGGATAGCTAATATGATGCATTTAAAAAAGGATACGATTTGTACGAGGGCAGTTCAATAAGTAATGCAACACATTTTTTTCTGAAACAGGGGTTGTTTTATTCAGCATTGAAATACACCAGGTTATTCCCCAATCTTTTAGCTACACAACACTATTTTTCAACGTAATCTCCATTCAATGCTACGGCCTTACGCCACCTTGAAATGAGGGCCTGTATGCCTGCACGGTACCATTCCACTGGTCGATGTCGGAGCCAACGTCGTACTGCATCTATAACTTCTTCATCATCCGTGTAGTGCCTCCCACGGATTGCGTCCTTCATTGGGCCAAACATACGGAAATCCGACGGTGCGAGATCGGGGCTGTAGGGTGCATGAGGAAGAACAGTCCGCTGAAGTTTTGTGAGATCCTCTCGGGTGCGAAGACTTGTGTGAGGTCTTGCGTTGTCATGTAGAAGGAGAAGTTCGTTCAGTTTTTTGTGCCTACAAACACGCTGAAGTCGTTTCTTCAATTTCTGAAGAGTAGCACAATACACTTCAGAGTTGATCGTTTGACCATGGGGAAGGACATCGAACAGAATAACCCCTTCAGCATCCCAGAAGACTGTAACCATGACTTTACCGGCTGAGGGTATGGCTTTAAACTTTTTCTTGGTAGGGGAGTGGGTGTGGCGACACTCCATTGATTGCCGTTTTGTTTCACGTTCGAAGTGATGAACCCATGTTTCATCGCCTGTAACAATCTTTGACAAGAAATTGTCACCCTCAGCCACATGACGAGCAAGCAATTCCGCACAGATGGTTCTCCTTTGCTCTTTATGGTGTTCGGTTAGACAACGAGGGACCCAGCGGGAACAAACCTTTGAATATCCCAACTGGTGAACAATTGTGACAGCACTACCAACAGAGATGTCAAGTTGAGCACTGAGTTGTTTGATGGTGATCTGTCGATCATCTTGAACGAGTGTGTTTGCACGCTCCGCCATTGCAGGAGTTACAGCTGTGCACGGCCGGCCCGCACGTGGGAGATCAGACAGTCTTGCTTGACCTTGCGGCGATGATGACACACGCTTTGCCCAACGACTCACCGTGCTTTTGTCCACTGCCAAATCACCGTAGACATTCTGCAAGCGCCTATGAATATCTGAGATGCCCTGGTTTTCCGCCAAAAGAAACTCGATCACTGCCCGTTGTTTGCAACGCACATCCGTTACAGACGCCATTTTAACAGCTGCGTACAGCGCTGCCACCTGTCGGAAGTCAATGAAACTATACGAGACGAAGCGGGAATGTTTGAAAATATTCCACAAGAAATTTCCGGTTTTTTCAACCAAAATTGGCCAGAAAAAAAAGTGTTGCATTACTTATTGAAACGCCCTCGTAATTTGGCAGCCTGTGAGTGAGGCGCTGCAGAAGTTTATCAACCATATGAACGGCGTACAGCCAAACACAAGATTTACAGCGGAGACGGAGACACACGCAACGTTGCCTTTCTTAGATGTGTTGTTGGAAAGGAAAGCAGACGGGCAGTTAGGCCATTCTTTGCATCTAAAATCACCACACATGGACTTATATCTTAGCGGGCGTGGCTTTCAACATCCAGCTCAACAGGAAAGATAAGCTGAACATCCCGATGTACAGAACCAGCAGTATGTCTGACAAGGACCATTTTGGCCCCAAGATTAATCATATGATGTCGGTGTTCTGAAGGAGCAGCTATACATGTCGTGACAAGAGATCAGCGCTGTCTAGGAAACAAAGACACTATGTTGTTCAACTTAACCAGAAGGTCAATGCAAAGTGCAGCTTCGATTCTGCGGTGCAGCAACAAGTAAGATAGGTAGAGTCCTAGCCAGGCAATGAATCAGACTGGTCTTCCAGAAAATTAAAGAAATATTGAGATGTGCTAAATATAATCTCGGCCAGAGTGCCAGGGGTTTATAAGGCTTTTTGTGAGGATGGCACCAGTGAAGCAGCAATTGTATATGGGTTGTTGCCGAGCTCTGTGTTGAACATCCGCGTTATTTAAGTATACGAATTTTGGAAAATCAGTTGTGCCCTAGGACAGTCTAATAAATAAATGAAAGAAGATTATGTTCAAACATCCGAGGATTCTGATTTACGATTTGAACAATTGGGCAGCACTACCCCTCGCATTGTGTACTGAGGGCGGCTTTTGTTATGGCTGCACTGCTCGCAAAATGCTCGTACCTAAGCTGAATGACGGCGTTGCGCTCGATATGAAATACGTATCATCCGATTTTTCGAAAACTGTTAAGTGCAAAAGTTTTGTTTTTACACATCTTACAGTCTGTGTGTAGGTACTTGGTGAAAGATCTCCCGGGATATGGTAAAGTTAAAATTTATTAAAAAATGAAACAGCAATAACGACAGAATCAAAGACAGACTTTAAGTGCCGGCAAAGACATTAGTTATGAATGCGCGGTAAAGCATAGATAAATGACCATAAAAAATCATTCACTCTTATGTAGATGATTTTGTTTCACTCTCTCGTATGTAGAAGTTTGGTTAAGATGTATTGCTCAGAGTATGACGGGCTACAAGTGTTTTGTATCATATGTGTGTCTGAATATGAGAAGACTTAATAACAGTATTAAGCATTTTTATTAAAGTGGTATAGAACCAAGGTAAGAAGAATTCCTTTGTATTTTATATCATCTTGTGAGGCACTGATGTTTGCTGGAGTCGGCTGTCTGCATCTACAATTGAAATGGGGGGAAAGAAGTCCACGGTCATATTTTCGTAAAATTAACAGAAGGAGAAGCTTTCAGAAGATATATATATATAGTGATTGACACAGAAAAAGAAACGACGCAAGGTAAAGTGAATGAACAATAGCACAATTTCGAAAACGCAGAACATTTCATAATAATACGCTGTACTAATATTCTATTTTCATTGCAAGCGAAAGGACAATTACCAATCAATTTCTTTAATTTCTCTTTTTATTTATTTTTTTTCCTTTATGATGAACTGAATTCTTTTCGTTACCCATTGACTTAATGTGCTGCATCAAATTAAGTAAAACGTTCTATGAAATGTTAAAGAATTTGCAGCGGTAAAAATGCGTTGCATAAACTTTATCTCATATAGTGCAGCAAACGAAATGTAGATAAGATATCGAAATTTTATTTAAATTTGAGAACTGAACGGTATCCAATTTCGTTCTCTAATTATTGTGTTCTATATTAGACGGAGGGTCGCACAGAATGCGGATTTGCTGGCTGCTATGAAATACTTATCATCCGAGTTTAAGAAAACTATAGGCTGAAAAAATTGACTTTTTTATATCTCATAGTTTGATAACTTAGCTCGATAAAGAACTGAACTTCTTTTCGTTATACGCAGTAGCTATTGCACTCCATCAGGTAAAATATTGCGCGAAACTTTAAAGATTTAGCAGGGGACAAATCGCAACTACGCTTATGCTTGATTTTAGCTCATACATTGCAGTGATTGAAATTTAGATAAGATGGCGAAATTTTATTTAAAATTAAGAGCAGAAGGGTATTTTATTTTGTTGTGGAGTTATTGGATTTTATATTTTGTGGACGGGTGCGCGCGACGCGCCCATTCACTTCCTTGCCCGTTTCAAATCATATAGTCATAACAATCGTCATATTTCACAAACAATTCAAGATATCGAAATGAGGTTTTTTGCAAATGATAGCACGCAATGAGTCACATTTGGTTTACGATAAATACTCTAGACTTTTTTATTCAAAGATACACTACTGGCCATTAAAATTGCTACACCAAGAAGAAATGCAGGTGATAAACGGATATTCATTGGACAAACATATTATGCTAGAAGTGACATGTGGTTACATTTTCACGCAATTTGGGTGCATAGATCCTGAGAAATCAGTACCCAGAACAACCACCTCTGGCCGTAATAACGGCCTTGATACGCCTGGACATTGAGTCAAACAGAGCTTGGATGGCGTGTACAGGTACAGCTGCCCATGCAGCTTCAACACGATACTACAGTTCATCAAGAGTAGTGACTGGCGTATTGTGACGAGACAGTTGCTCGGCCACCATTGACCAGACGTTTTCAATTGGTGAGAGATCTGGAGAATGTGCTGGCCAGGGCAGCAGTCGTTCCGTATTACCCTCCTGAACCCACCGATTCCATATTCTGCTAACAGTCTTTGGATCTCGACCAACGCGAGCAGCAATGTCGCGATACGATAAACCGCAATCACGACAGGCTACAATCCGGCCTTTATCAAAGTCGGAAACGTGATGGTACTCATTTCTCCTCCTTGCAAAATATATTCTTGTTCAAGGAGACATTACTTTGTACTATCATTCCTAATAAAGTGACCATCTTTATCTATCCCGTGAGTTTTTTTTTAAATTAAAAACAATAATCATACATGGGTTGTAGGGGTTCCGACCCCTGGGGAGGCGGGTGGGTATTCATAATTTCTGTGTGCGCCGCCATCTTGGCGGGTGACCTTGAACGAGTTTCGCTCGGCAACGCCGGTCAACTGCTGTTTGTGTATGAGAAATCGGTGGGAGACTTTCCTCATGTCAGCACATTCTAGGTGTCGCCACCGGCGCCAACCTTGTGTGAATGGTCTGAAAAGCCAATCATTTGCATATAACAGCATCTTCTTCCTGTCGGTTAAATTTCGCGTCTGTAGCTCGTCATCTTCGTGGTGTAGCATTTTTAATGGCCAGTAGTGCATGTGGAAATAAGTCGAAATGACTTAACTGCTGCAGTGAGAGGATGGGGATTCAGAACGCATACAGACGTCGATAGCTCTGTAACTGAGTGAGGTGGCGACCTGGTTAGCACACTGGACTCACGTTCTGGGGACGATGGTTCAAATTCGCCTCCACGTTCTCTGCGATTTCCCTAAATCGCTTAATGCAAATGCAGGGATGATTCCTTTGAAAGGGTATGGCCCATTTTCTTCTCCATCTTTCCCTAAACATAGCTTGTGTTCCGTCTCTATTGACCTGGTTGTCAACGGGACGTTAAAGACTAATCGCCTCTTCCTCCTCGACAGTATTGTAGAAAAACCCAAGAAGCGCGGATGTATACGTCCACAGCATCTGGGGAACGGCGTAGCAGGAAGTATATATACGCCCACGGTAGCGAAAGGGTTAGAAACTAGACTATAACTTCAATAGAACTACTCAACTACAGTAGCGTATGCACTTAGCAATACATGTTAAGAGTGTACTTAGTATTGAAAGCGGCAGAAACCATGTAGTTTACTGACTGATATGAGTGGTAGCGCTACAAGGGAGGCTGAGCAGAGAGCACAAAAGTGTTCTGCGCAAGCAGAGGGTGTCGCCTCAGAACGCATCATTTGCCTGGTCTCATACTGACGTCATCTAACCGATGAAATGGCGTTCTCTGGACATAAAAGTCAGAACCCCAGGACGACGATGATGGAGGCAATCAAGAAAACTGCTGCGGAAGCAAAGAGAACTTCACAGCAAACATAAACATAGCCAAAGCCTTGCAGACAAACAAAAATTACGCGAAGCGAAATGTAGTTTGAGGAGGGCTATGCGAGAGGCTTTCAATGAATTCGAAAGTGAAGTTCTGTATACTGACTTGGCAGAAAATCCTAAGAAATTTTGGTCTTATGTCAAAGCGGTAGGTGGATCAAAACAAAATGTCCAGACACTCTGTCACCAAAATGGTACTGAAACAGAGGATGACAAACTAAAGGCCGAAATACTAAATGTCTTTTTCCAAAGCTGTTTCACAGAGGAAGACTGCACTGTAGTACCTTTTCTAGATTGTCGCACAGATGACAAAATGGCAGATATCGAAATAAACGACAGAGGGATAGAGAAACAAAATCGCTCAAAAGAGGAAAGGCCGCTGGAGCTGATGGGGTACCAGTTCGATTTTACACAGAATACGCGAAGGAACTTGCCCCCTTTCTTGCAGCGGTGTACCGTAGGTCTCTAGAAGAGCGTAGCGTTCCAAAGTATTGGAAAAGGGCACAGGTCATCCCCGTTTTCAAGAAGGGACGTCTAACAGATGTGTAGAACTATAGACCTATATCTCTAACGCCGATCAGTTGTAGAATTTTGGAACGCGTATTATGTTCGAGTATAATGACTTTTCTGGAGACTATAAATCTACTCTGTAGGAATCAGCACGGGTTTCGAAAAAGACGACCGTGTGAAACCCAGGTCGCGCTGTTCGTCCATGAGACTCAGAGGGCCATAGACACGGGTTCCCAGGTAGATGCCGTGTTTCTTGACTTCCGCAAGGCGTTCGATACAGTTCCCCACAGTCGTTTAATGAACAAAGTAAGAGCATATGGACTATCAGACGAATTATGTGATTGGATGGAGAGTTCCTAGATAACAGAACGCAGAATGTCATTCTCAATGGAGAGAAGTCTTCCGAAGTAAGAGTGATTTCAGGTGTGCCGCAGGGGAGAGTCGTAGGACCGTTGCTATTCACAATATACATAAATGACCTTGTGGATGACATCGGAAGTTCACTGAGGCTTTTTGCGGATGATGCTGTGTTACATCGAGAGGTTGTAACAATGGAAAATTGTACTGAAATGCAGGAGGATATGCAGCGAATTGATGCATGGTGCAGGGAATGGCAATTGAATCTCAATGTAGACAAGTGTAATGTGCAGCGAATACATAGAAAGAAAGATCGCTTATCATTTAGCTACAATATAGCAGGTCAGTAACTGGAAGCAGTTAATTCCATAAAATATATGGGAGTACGCATTAGGGGTGATTTAAAATGGAATGATCATATAAAGTTGATCGTCTATAAAGCAGACGCCAGACTGAGATTCATTGGAAGAATCCTAAGGAAATGCAATCCGAAAACAAAGGAAGTTGGTTACAGTATGCTTGTTCGCCCACTGCTTGAATACTGCTCAGCAGTGTGGGAACCGTACCAGATAGGGTTGATAGAAGAGATAGAGAAGATCCAACGGAGAGCAGCGCGCTTCGTTTTAGTAGTCGCGAAAGCGTTACGGAGATGATAGAGAAGCCCCAGTGGAAGACAAGGAGAGACACTCAGTAGCTCGGTACGGGCTTTTGTTGAAGTTTCGAGAACATACCTTCACCGAGGAGTCAAGCAGTTGCATGGGGGCTTAATTATAAATAATGCAAATATTTTTGGTAGCTGAAAGTCCGATTACGCAAGTCTCGTAAACGGTTGGCCCTGACTAGAATTATTACGCTATCTGACTGCATAGAACAACAACAAAGAATGAAATGAAAATTTCAGTTAATACAATTCATTAATTAAGTCCCCAGCAACTATAAAACCAACGCAACAACAAGCACAAGAGTAACTGTTCTGTGTGTGGAAGTGTGATTCAACGTACACATCTGGCACGGTTCTTCTTCAATAAGACAAGAAATTTTAAATATCATTTATACTGACGTGATAAAAAAATAGAAATACTATAATTGCGTAAGGAAAGCAGAATTACACTCTAATACAAGAACACAAGCCAGATGCTTTGTTGACTGAACCTGTAATGACACATTATTCAGGACATTGAAATAATGAAAAAAAATAATAAAAGTAGTTTGTTACCTTAATTTATATTGATGAAAAGCACTCTAAACATTACAATCTCTCCACACCGACTCGCTACTACCACATCTCAACCAGAACTCTCCAATATCACATCTCAGCAAGCACTGCCTACAAACACTGACTGCTACGAGTTCTTAACAGGCACTGACTACTACGAGCTCTCCCCATGCACTGTGGAGGCGGCTTAATAATACTCTTTGGCGCAATCTCTGGCGCAGTGGCTCAGTGTAGCCACCTTTCATATGCCCCTCCTCCACAGGCCAGAATTTGATGGTATTTTTGCCAGCATTGGTGGTGAAAATACCACCAAATTCTTCCACAAAAATACAGACAAAAATAAAAGATAATATTAATACCTAAATATCACATAATTAGTCAAAATTTTGGCTTTGCACTGACCTTTCAATAACCTAATATATAAAATACAGTAGGCAATACAAATTCTTTCATACATGTGGCTTTACATAATAGTTTACACAATACACAAAAAATCAGTTTATACAAATGTTCACATAAAACACTTTTAATTATTCAACAAAAAAAACAAATAGTTGATAATTCCAGCCCAGCAATGGTCAACAGGTGCAAACACCAACAAGTGACATCATTTTAGTAACAGCAATTCCATCTGTGGCACCCAGTAGTGTTGAGCAGGTACACACAGCAACAAGTCACATTATTTCAGTAGAAGCAGTTCATCAGTGGCACCCAGTAAAGTTGAGCAGGTACACACAGCAACAAGTGACATTATTTCAGTAGAAGCAGTTCATCAGTGGCACCCAGTAAAGTTGAGCAGGTACACACAGCAACAAGTGACATTATTTCAGTAGAAGCAGTTCATCAGTGGCACCCAGTAAAGTTGAGCAGGTACACACAGCAACAAGTCACATTATTTCAGTAAAAACAGTCCATCAGTGGCACCCAGTAATGTTGAGCAGGTGCAGACAGCAACAGTGACATTATTTCAGTAGAAGCAGTCCATCAGTTGCACCTAGCAATGATGAGCAGGTGCAGTCACATTATTTCAGTAAAAGCAGTTCATTAATAGCACCCAGCAATGTTGAATAGGTGCAGACACCAACAAGTGACATTATTTCAGTAGAAGCAATCCATCAGTGGCACCCAGCAATGTTGAGTAGGTGCAGACACCAACAAGTGACATCATTTCCATAGAAGTAGCTCCATCTGTGCACCCAGTAATGTTGAGCAGGTGCAGACACCAACAAGTGACATCATTTCCATAGAAGTAGCTCCATCTGTGCACCCAGTAATGTTGAGCAGGTGGAGACACCAACAAGTGACATCATTTTAGTAAAAGCAGTTCCATCTGTGGCACCCAGTAGTGTTGAGCAGGTACACACAGCAACAAGTGACATTATTTCAGTAGAAGCAGTTCATCAGTGGCACCCAGTAATGTTGAACAGGTGCAGACAGCAACAAGTGACATTATTTCAGTAGAAACAGTTCCATTTGTGGCACCCGGCAATGTTGAAAAGGTACACACAGCAACAAGTCACATTTCTCAGCAGAAGCAGTTCCATTAGTGGCACCCAGCAATGTTGAGCAGGTCCAGAGAGCAGTCCATAATAATCACTATCACTGATCACACTGTTCATCAGAGTTTATTATCAGAAATTAAACATGTCCTAGTGGCACCAATCATGTAGAAAAAGTACAAGTAACAGTCCATAATATTCACTATCACTGATCACACTGTTCATCAGAAGAAATTAATCATTCCTAAGTGGCACCCATTATGTTGAAAAGTGCAGGTAACAGTTCATAATATTCACCATCGCTAATCAGACAGTTCAGGCATGAACAATAGTTTGAATGCACATACAAATGCTTTTACACTAAACATACAAATCATAACAAACACACAAATGATGTCAGATAATTGTCATATTAACTATTACAAATACTCAAATATCAGTAAACCTATAATATTTATGGGTGCCAGTGCAAGCCACTACAAACAAATAAAATAATATTTAGGAGATAGGTGGGTAGGATTAGGAAAGGAAAACACACAAAACACACTCACTCATCTTTCATCCACATTAAGTACTACTGTGTAATTGAATAGTGTTAACTTTGTAAATGCAATTCTGTCAAAATTTGATGTTCATCTTGTGTATCAAGTAGTAGTGGCAGCAATGTATAACAGTCAATAATAGTTAAGTCAACGTCAAAGTCATCATGTCAAGACCAATGTTTGCCAAGCCAGATCAAATGTACTGTTGTTGAACAACTGTCAGTGAGCCAAGATATGCAAGTACTTCCTCTCTTCAAAAAAAAGTATATACTGCTTAGTGATTTAACAAGTGTGTGTATAGACAATCTTCCTTCCACTTTAGTGTTCTAGTCTGCTATCTTCATCCTCCTTGTTCCATATAGACCAACAAAAAAAATATACTCCTCACTTACTTTACCTCTTATACACCAAAACTCCAATAATCATCAGCATCACATAATCTCAATACTTCAATAGTACCTCTTACGTCGATACATATAAACCTTATCATCAATATTATTTACCTTACCTCTTGTCCACAAAAACTCCAATAATCATCAACTTCATATAATCTCAATACCTCAATAATACCTCTTCAATACGTCGACACATATAAACCTTATTACCAATATCATTTCACTTCCATAACAAGTCTTTTCTCTAGTCAGTCTCCTTGAACAAGTACAGATAAAATCCTAATGCAAACTTCATCATCCCATACAATCCGAAGACACACTGTCAACACACAACCTCTGTGTAATCCATCTGACCCAAATCTTCTACTCATTATGAATTATAAACAAAAGAAAAGCATACATGACCTCTAACAGACTTAGTTCGAATAACTCTCAGTAATTAAGTACGATTACGGAGTGTGAATGATCATAATATTTCACAGTGTGTACACCACTTCAAGAATTATGGCAAACAGAAGCAAACATGTGGAGTATTTCTTGTGTCAAGTGTCACTTCCTATTTCAATTGCTCACGAAGAATGCAGTGTAATAATTGTTAATGGTCTAAACCTAGTAATGGGATGTCATGTCGTTAGCTTCCTTCCTATTAGCATAAATTTATACAGCTTTCATAAAACCTCCAGCTCATGTGACTTCTATGAAGTTTCTTGTACTAATGTCGTTCGTCGGATTATAGCAGTTCATTTTCTTATCTTAAAAATATAAGGCACTGAGCGTAAGCAAAACATGCAATAGCGAGTAAATATACCGGTAGTGAACAGAATGTCAACAAGTCGATGCAGCACAATTCTTACAACGAGGCTCTGCCAAGCGAACAATCTGTAACTAATACCATAGTGTAACCTAAACTCTATGTTCGTACACTGTACATCAGCATTGCTATACACCAAATTAAAGAGTAGTTGTGACGACAAACAGAAATGTATAAATATGCAATCCATACGCATAGCCGTAAACATATATCTTACGTAATAAACAGGTCATTAGCATCATATCAGCATAAGCAAATAAATGTTCATATGTAATCTTAATAAGTAAACATGAAGGCGCAAGCAGATAAATCACAAAGTATAACTTACATACATAATCACAGTCAGCACAATTAATCAGGTTACAATTATAATTTAAATAAATAAGCACAGCAGGCACATAATTAAAAAATATGACATCAGTGAAAAAGCAGTGCAGCCAAGCGACGCATAATATACACAAGTTACAACCCAGTTCATTAGTAATCATTGTCAAAATCAGTTAACGTACGCAAGCACGTCGCTTCACAAGTAAATTCATAGAACATGAAATTAGCACAAAGTATGAATCACGTAATTGCGAGCAGCAATTTACGTCTAAAGTACGTACCTAAGTGGAAATATGTTACCTGAAAAATGAACTCAATTAACAATTACCTTTTTTTAGTTTATTAGTTTCTTCTTGGAAATTACATTCTTCCTGAAAATTTCTCGATAGCAAGTCGTCTTAACGTCGGACACGCACAGAATTTACCTGAAGTTCTTAAATATTTTATAGAACCGTATCCTGAAAAATACTGAATGTTAATAACATAATTCATCAAGTCACTATAGCTTTATACTGAATTTAATCGGAGAAATTAAACTGTGTATTTGTTTACGGCTGTCAGTGCATTCGCACTGAGCGCTCGATCAGCTGTAGGCGCGTGACGTAGGAAGCAATTGTTCGCGGTCAACGACTGCCTTGTGCGGCGCGCAGACTTGACTGTTGCTTTGAGTATGTGCCGCCGCCAAAACACAGCGCGGTATCCTTGTACTCTCCGCATGTTTACATGTAGCTGTTAGTTTCTCAGAAGTATGTCATTCTACAAAAAGTTTTCAAAAGTATACCATTCCACAAAAATTTTGGAAACTACGAACCTCACGTTTTGTGGTAGGAACAGCATAATTACGAATAGCGTCTAATTTCTCTGGATCAGGACGAATACCTTCTGTAGAAATAATGTGACCGAGAAATTTCACCTGAGAACAACCAAATTCAGATTTTTCTAAGTTCACTGTAATGCCAACTCTTGCAAAAATACGTAATAATGAATCCAAAATTTTGTTGTGTTCACTCCAAGAATGTTTAGTAATAAGAATATCGGCAACATATGAAGTAATATTGTCACGAAGATAAACAGGTAAAATTTCGTTTAAACTACGAATGAATGCTGCAGAAAATACAATAAGTCCAAATGGTAATTTCCGAAGTCACTTTTGGGTAAATTAGTCATATTAGGTTATTGTTTACTTACTCACTAGATAGATTGATAGTCGAAGAGTTGGTTTGACAGATGCAAAGAATAGTAAAAGAGTAGGCAGCGGTGCAGAAAACTAAAAGGGAAATAGCACCACCACAGCTCGGGGCCCTATGCACGCTACGGCACATATTCACTTAGTAGTGAATCCCCTGAGGACATTAATAGCCGCACATAATTTCAAGTTTGTGACTTAGTGGCAAATCTGGCGGAAGTGCGTACGTAAATTGATCTAACCATGCACATGGATGTATGTCGTTCTTAGAATTGCGAGAGATCTTAAATTTCCGAACAGTCAAGAAGTGTTTATAGTCAAAGTTTTCGCCTCGTGGCGACAAAGACCTACCGCGACTGTTCCAGTCCGAATGTCGATTACTGTCAAGTTCGCGCGCCTGGCGCTTTCTTGTTGCATCCCGTAAATGAAACAAATTATTTTCTTCAAAGCCCTCTGCTATCTGTGATTCTAAATTTCTTCTGCTGTCTTTTCCTACGATTTCGCCTTCAATCTGTTTGACTTGCTTTTTTAATGCCTCAAATTCCCTTTTAACGCGTTCATTAAATTTTCCCTGATTTTCAACATGCTTATTTATGTTCTGATACCCTTCGGTTTCTGCAAATGGCAATGGTGCTGTATCATCTGAATCTCTGTCCCCATTTAAACTAAGATTTGTCAATTTGTCTGAAATCTCCTCAACTCTTTCCGATAAATCACCTATTTGTTCTTTCTGTTTATTTACGCCTTCCGTAAGTGTCGCGACTCGGGTTTCAGTATTAACACATTTAGTAGTTAACTGTTCATACTGTTGTGTTAGGTTATTTATTCTGTCATTTGGTATGGATTCCTCGATTCTTTCAATTATTTCTTCCTTATCGTGTGCACGTTGTAAATTTAACTCTGAAAATTTTTGTACTATCACGCGATCTCTTTCCTCCTGTTCTCTATCCTGTTCCCTTTGTCTGATTTCTACTGCAATTAATCTATTATTGTGAGCATTCAAAATCGGTTGTACTTCTTCTCTGATTTCTTTCTTTAATTCATCTTTCATATTTTTGAAACACGTCCCTATTCGTGAATCTAACCGTGTTTCCATTGTCCACATCTGCGTTTTTAATTCAGATGTAAACTGTGTTTCCATTGTTCCCATGTCAGTTTTAAATTCAGATCCCAAAGTTCCCATCTCGGTTTTAATTGTTCCTATCTCTGTTTTAATTGTTCCTATCTCTGTTTTAATTGTTCCTATTTGTGATCCCAAATTTAATATTGCACTCAACAACTGCTCCATATCTTCTGTCGTTAATCTCGGATTCTGTGAATTTTCTGATTGAGTAAAATTTTGAAATGGTTCCGGACTATTTTCCCGACTTATTACATTGTTTTCCACTTCATTATTCATCATACTGTTGTCCTGTGTTGGCGAGCTTGCCATGTCAACAATTTCTTCATTCTCACTATTCATCATTTTCGCCTTTTTCATCGATCGCGTAATCATTTACAAAACATAAGAAATTCGTCACTGTACGAAAATTACACACAATGACTCCTCATCTTCAACAATACCATTCACACGAAATATTTCCCTCAAACACGATTAATCGAACAATTGAAATAATTGCACCAAATCGTCAAACGCGTATACAAGGCAATAAAAATTAAATTTTGAAAAATACCATTAGAAGAATGCTAATTACCAAATCTACACATGCAAAATAGACAACAATTACTAAACTACAAATTACTACTACAATACTACTGTCTACTATTTTTACAATCAGAAGAATTCCAAGGGACGATCCGAAGCAGTGGTCGCCACGTGCATGGGTGCTTAATTAAATAAAATGCAAATATTTTAGTAGCTGTATGTCCGATTACGCTGTCTCGTAAACGGTTGGCCCTGGCTAGTATTATTACGACATCTGACTGCATAGAACAACAACAAAGAATGAAATGAAAATTTCAGTTAATACAATTCATTAATTAAGTCCCCAGCAACTATAAAACCAACACAACAACAAGCACAAGAGTAACTGTTCTGTGTGTGGAAGTGTGATTCAACGTACACATCTGGCACGGTTCTTCTTCAATAAGACAAGGAATTTTTAATATCATTTATACTGACGTGATAAAAAAATAGAAATACTATAATTGCGTAAGGAAATCAGAATTACACTCTAATACAAGAACACAAGCCAGATGCTTTGTTGACTGAATCTGTAATGACACTTTATTCAGGACATTGAAATAATGAAAAAAAAAGAAAAGTAGTTTGTTACCTTAATTTATATTGATGAAAAGCACTCTAAACATTACAATCTCTCCACAGCGACTCGCTACTACCACATCTCAACCAGAACTCTCCAACATCACATCTCAGCAAGCACTGCCTACAAACACTGACTGCTACGAGTTCTTAACAGGCACTGACTACTACGAGCTCTCCCCAAGCACTGTGGAGGCGGCTTAATAATACTCTTTGGCGCAATCTCTGGCGCAGTGGCTCAGTGTAGCCACCTTTCACAGTATATTGCTCCCTCCTACGTATATCTCGCAAAGAGACGATGAGGATAAAATCAGAGAGATTAGAGCCCACACAGAGGCATACCGAGAATCCTTCTTTCCACGAACAATACGAGACTGGAATAGGAGGGAGAACCGATAGAAGTACTCAAGGTACCCTCCGCCACACACCGTCAGGTGGCTTGCGGAGTATGGGTGTAGATGTAGATGTAGAAATTTCATCCAGTTTTA
This sequence comes from Schistocerca americana, assembly GCF_021461395.2. Classification (NCBI taxonomy): domain Eukaryota; kingdom Metazoa; phylum Arthropoda; class Insecta; order Orthoptera; family Acrididae; genus Schistocerca; species Schistocerca americana. The sequence continues at coordinate 500,443,248 of NC_060126.1, read as the reverse complement.
AAGCGGCAAGTTAAGCGAGCACTTTTTTATCCCGTCTGTGGGACGCCACCCCGCACCTGGAAATGGCTGCCACGGACAAGACGGGGTCGTCGCATAGAGCAGGCAGTTGGCCGGCCATCGCGCCACGCACGCCTCGGAGGTCGCAAGAAACGCACCGGGCGTCGATAGCGCCTGAAATACGGTCCGCTGCCGCCACCGCGCCTCCTACTGCCCGTAGATCTAATTAAGGCGGCGGGGCGTCCTAATGCTCTCGCCCCCTCGCTAATGGCCCGATCGTTTCGCTTCGATTTTGGCTTAACGCGGCCGGGATTCGGTGAGTCCGGGACCTGAGCTCATTTGTGCAGTGGACGAGTGATGCGAGTCCGTCTGTTACTCGCACAACAAAATTGGAACCGACCTAGCTGAAATAAAAAAAAATTACAGTTTAAGTCTTCTGCAATAGTTTAGGTTAGAAACGTTTTACTATCGTAAGTTGCGATCAAATAGCTCCCGTTTGAGCGCGTTGCTGCAGCATTTACGTTTGTGCAACGAAAGGTGGCTAATCCGGGTATACAAACGCTGACACGCAGGCAGGAAATTTATTGTGCCATTCGATTTTCTCCGTCGTGCTTCATCAGAGTACCACTTGCAACCTATGTCGTCAAATTGTTTGCTGGATGTGTTCCAACCTATGTCTCGGACTCTTAGCATGGAAGTTATTCCCTGATGTCTTTATACTTGTCATATCACCTTCAATGTATTCTCCACAGTTTTCACCTTCTACAGCTCCCTCTGTTGGCATGGAAGACTTCTTAAGTAACACTTGTCAACCTCTCCCATCCTCTCGGTACTGTTTTCCGTACAATCCTTTCCCCACCGATTCTGCAGAGAACCTGCTCATTCCTTACCTTCTTCCGCCTCACTTTCAACATTCTTCTGTAGCACCACGTCTCCAATGCTTCGATTCTGTGATTTTACGATTTTCCAACAGTGTTTCACTACCGTACAGTGCTGTGCTCTACATGCGCATTCTTCGAAATTTCTTTCTCGATTTGAGGCCTATGTTTGATACCAGTAGACTCCTCTTCGCCAGGAATGCCCGTTTTGACAATACTAGCCTGGTTTTTATTTCCTAGTTAATCCATGAATGACGACAGTTAATGTTGTTGTTGTTGTGGTCTTCAGTCCAGAGACTGGTTTGATGCAGCTCTCCATGCCACTCTATCCTGTGCAAGCTTCTTCATCTCCCAGTACCTACTGCAATCTACATCCTTCTGAATCTGTTTAGTGTATTCATCTCTTGGTCTCCCTCTAGGATTTTTACCCTCCACACTGCCCTCCAATACTAAATTGGTGATCCCTTGATGCCTCAGAATATGTACTACCAACCGATCCCTTCTTCTACTCAAGTTGTGCCACAATTCTATTCAATTCAATACCTCCTGATTAGTTATGTGATCTACCCATCTAATCTTCAGCATTCTTCTGTAGTACCACATTTCGAAAGATTCTATTCTCTTCTTGTCTAGACTATCGTCCACGTTTCACTTCCATACATGACTACACTCCATACAAATACTTTCAGAAACGACTTCCTGATACTTAAATCTATACTCGATGTAAACAAATTTCTCTTCTTCAGAAACGCTTTCCTTGCAATTGCCAGTCTACGTTTTATATCCTCTCTGCTTCGACCACCATCAGTTATTTTGCTCCCCAAATAGCAAAACTCATTTACTGCTTTAAGCATCTCATTTCCTAATCTAATTCCCGCAGCATCACCCGACTTAATTCGACTACATTCCATTATCCTCGTTTTGCTTTTGTTCGTGTTCATCTTATATCCTCCCTCCAAAACACTATCCATTCCGTTCAGCTGCTCTTCCAAGTAGTCCTTTGCTGTCTCTGTCAGAATTACAATGTCGTCGGCGAACCTCAGAGTTTTTATTTCAACTGTTTGTCATGGCAGACCCGGAAGTTTTAATTTCTTCTCCATGGATTTTCATTCCTACTCCATATTTTTCTTTTGTTTCCTTTACTGTCTGCGCACTATACAGATTGAATGACATCGGGGATAGGCTACAACCCTGTCTCACTCCCTTCCCAACCACTGCTTCCCTTTCATGTCCCCCGACTCTTATAATTGCCATCTGATTTCTGTACAACAGAATTCCTTAACTTCGTTTAATTCGTGATCCCCAATGCTGACATTAAGTTTCTCGCTGATCTCATTTCCGCTACTTCTCATTACTTTCGCCTTCTTTCGATTTATTCTGCGTCCATATTCCATACTCACCAGACCGTTCATTCCATTCAACAGATACTATAATTATTCTTCACCTTCACTGAGGATAAAAATGTTATGAGCGAATCTTATTATTGGTATCCTTCCACCTTGAATTTTAATCTCACTTTTGAACCTTTCTTCTATTTCCGTCACTGCTTCTTCGATGTACAGATTGAACAGTAGGAGTGAATGACTACATCTGTGTCTGACATCTTTTTCAATCAGAGCACTTCGTTCTAGGTCTTCCAGGCTTATTGTTCCCTCTTGGTTCTTTTACATATCGTACATTACCCTTCTTTCCCTATAGTTTACCTCTATTTTTCTCAGAATATCGAACATCTTGCACCATTTTACAATGTCGAACACATTTTCCAGGTTGACAGATCCTATGAATGTCTCTTGATTTTTCTTGAGCGTTGTTTCCATTATAAACCGCAACGCCAGAACTATTTCTCTGGCGAACTGTGATGGCGTGTTTATCAAATGCGTACAATCAGGACCAAACTGTTCTTATTCTTTTCTTGGCTTCCGAAACACAAACACCATTAGCATCTATCGGAGAATGAAGAATGTGTATGGAGGGGCATGTCTGTCGAAAATCACCGTTGTGGAATGGGGTGCCAAGTTCCGCACGTCCCCACATCGCAGATGTCGTAACTAAGAAATTTTCACCATCTCAATTCGGAGACACTAGAGCTCGCGCCTGTAGTCCTGATCTCTCCCCACGCGATTGTCAAGCTTCGGTCTCTTAAAATAGGCCTTGAAAGGTTGACGATCCCTGTCGGGTGAGGATGTAGCAAGTAGTTACGGACTTCTTCGCGCAGCAGGACACGTTTTACCAAACGGGTATCTTCAAACTAGTGTGTCGGTGGGATGACAGCCTCAGTGCTCGCGCCTATCCCGCCTGATTGGCATACCCGTACTGGACTGTACGGGCTTCGAATGGAAAGTCTTCGTTCGTTCCTTGTAGAGTTGTAGTTCCGAGACGCGTTGGACTACACACATACCCGCGTATCCAACCTACCACGCGCTGCTCCCACAAACTACCTCCATTCCTTCCTAGTTACTGCTCGGTTCCTGCAGGTGTCTTCAATGCCCAGGTTTTCAGGGTCGTTCGCCAGGTCGTCAACCCAGCGCTGCCTTGGCCATCCTATGGGTCGTTTGGTGTTTGGCTTCTCCTCAGATGCCTTCTTCACCCGTCTTCCCTCTAGCATGAGGGCTACAATGCCCTACCGCCTGCGTTTTCTGCTCTTTAGCTTCTGTCGGACTGGTGTTTGTTGCATAAGTAGGTAGATTCTCTCGTACCTCATCCTCCTCCATTCTCCTTCGTTCAAGATCGGTCCCCATATCTTCCTCATTACTCTTCTTTCAAATATTATCAGTTTCTTTTCTCCTTTAGTCATTCTTCAGGTTTCTGAACCGTACATGACTGCAGAGCATGTCACTGTGTTATACTCGTGGATTCTCATCTTAGTGTTCGCTGATATCGAGTCTGAGCCGAGAGTCTCCCTCAAGAGAAGACTTATATTTAATTGTCATTTCTTTTCTTTCCTTGGCGTCCATTCATATGATTTTGTTAAGTGTTAAGCCAAGATCTGGTGAACTCTCTCGAACCACATGCCATCTATCTCAAGAAATTCTTCCTGCTCTTTACTTACTAATTGCATGAACTCCATTTTGTCTTGATTCACCTTTAGCCGAAACTTTAGTGCGTGGTTGTCCATTTTCAGGTGCACTGCCTTCAAATCGCGGTTGGATTCAATTAGTAGTACTGTAGACTATCATCTGCGTATGTGGAACAATTGAAGTTATTGTCCATTCGTACAGTAACACATTCGTGTTGTGTACATATCGCGTTGGACTAAATCAGGGAAATAAAATAATTTACCTTGGCTTGTGTTCACAGTCCTGTAACACTTGCCATTTGTCTGTGTAGATCGCTTAATCGGCCGTGTACAACCACGAGTTCGGCGTTCGGTCATTTTCAAGCACGACAGTCATCCACGGCATTGTGGTACTCGAAAATGGCCAAAGGCGGAAATCATTGATTGTACAGCAAATAATCGATCTGTACAGTCAAATGGCGGAACTTTCGTTGATTGTACAGCAAATAAGCGACCTGTACAGTCAAATGGCGGAACTTTCGTTTAAAATGGAAATAAAACATTGTGACTGGAGACGGCTCATTAATAGCAAACTTATTCCTAACGTATTAGGTTGCAGTCACCGGCAGTCCTTGACGAAACGTCTGTTGATAACGTCTCTGATGTTGTGTGCAAAACGACGCAGTTGCGTGTAGGGAGCAGACGTCAGTAGAAAACCGATGTCAAATGCTGGGAGACTCAAATGAAATATGAGTGAATAGAGGGAAACATTCAATTCTTTACGGTCCTTTAGCCGAGTAATCTACGAGGCGTGTTTTTTAAGTAAGTTCCGATCTGAAATAAAAATAGACGTGCTAAGATATCTCAATAATTTTATTTTTACGTGAAAGCCTGTATCTCAATCTACGCACTGACGCCATTACAGTTTGATTCTTCCTTGTTTACGTTGTGTACTGAGTGTTTAAGATCCCTCCGATAATCGTGAGTCCCGCCGACTGTGAAGTACGGGCTGTTACAAGATTTCTTAGTTCTAAAGACCTAAAAGCGATCGATATTCATCGTGAGATCTGTGAAGTTTACGGAAAAAACATTATGAGTGATGGAATGGTAAGAAAGTGGGTGAGAGCATTTAAAGACGGCCGCACAAATGTGCATGATGAACAACGGAGTGGGCGTACTTCGGTCGTTAATGAAAGTTTGGTGCAGGAAGTGGACAATAAGGCGAGAGAAAACAGACGCTTTACGATTTACTCCTTGCGGGATGACTTTCCTAATTTTTCTCGTAGTGTTTTGTGTGGCATTGTGACCGAGCACTTGAAGCACCGAAAATTGTGCGCACGTTGGGTACCGAAAATTTTGACGGATGTGCACAGAACCAAACGTTTTGACAGTGCATTGACTTTCCTTGAGCGGTACCACAACGACGGTGATGATTTCTTAAGCCAAATTGTTACGGGCAATGAAACATAGGTGGCCTAGGTCACACCAGAATCAAAGCAACAGTCCATGGAAGTTGAGCAAGGGCATCGTTCTGCTGCAAGACAATGCCCGTTCGCATGTGGCGAATCAGACCAAAGATCTCATCACATCTTGTCGATGGGAAACTCTAGATCATCTTCCATACAACCCCGATCTTGCGCCCAGTGACTACCATCTGTTTCTGCACTTGAAGAAACACCTGGGCGGTCAGCGTCTTCAAGACGATGACGAAGTCAAAACCGTGGTGATGCAGTGGTTAACAAGTCAGGCGGTAGACTTCTACGAGGAAGGTATTCAAAAACTGGTACAACGTTATGACAAGTGCTTCAACATTGACGGAAATTATGTAGAAAAGTAGGTTAAGGTACAGGCTTTCATGTAAAAATAATATTATTGAGATACCTTAGGACGTCTTTTTTTAAAATTTCAAAACGGTACTTACTTTAAAAATACGCCTCCGATCTACATTCTTAATATTAAAGCTTGTTAGTATAGTTGAAGTATACGGTTTTCTGTTTAGTGTTATTTGATATTTGAACATTGATTAATTCTGTTCATGTTAGAAGTGTTTTGATTGACCTGTCCCAGTTGCATTTATCTGTATATGTACATTAAGAAAGTAGAAACAGAAGTACTCTTGTGTGAACGGAGTTACATATAGTGACAGTAGAAGGAAGTTATATATAGTGACAGTAGAACATTTACTTATACGCTGCGTCAGCAACGCTTCAAGCGGACCGAAACCTAAACTTTCGATTATGATATCCAGTGAGTACGAATAGTAACGTTTACATTAAGTGTAACTTATTTTATACAATAAGGAGCGTCTGTAGTGCCACAAAAAGAGCAACTAAAAAAGGCCAAATCATCTGTCATTCAGTTACCTAACGATCCTGTAATGAATGTAAAGGTACATTGCAGGACAGTTTATTTACGATTCTCTTGTAACCTGCAGATATTTACTGAAGAATGTCAGGTTATTTTAAGAACAAAGAAATGACTAGAAGAAAACACGAGACCTGAGCTTTTGCAGAAAGGTGTAGTACATCTGCTCAATAATGTTTTGTTCATTGCACTTCGAGTCACATCCGTGAATGCTGAAAATAGGATACTTGCATGCAAAGCAATAACTCCATTGTTTAGCGAACAAATGACGCGCCGTCAACTGTAGCTGAAGGTAAAACCACGAAGCCGTGATAGTAGAACGCTAAAAGCAATAAAACTGTTTCTCAGCACAGGAGAAGTCAGTTCCACAGCTGTTATTACATTTGAGCCGCAAACTACAAGAATCTTCAACATAATAGCTTTTAAAGCAAAAGTAATTACATTTACAAGAATATGTGTGTATTAGGAACTCGAGTGAAGTGTCTCTTATAATGAGAGCAGTTAACGACATCCAACAAACTATTATATATTACATATCATTTCAAAACCTTTTCCAAATTTTTTATCGCTTATATACCGGGTGATCAAAAAGTCAGTACAAATTCGAAAACTGAATAAATCACGGAATAATGTAGCTAGAGAGGTACAAATTGACACAGATGCTTGGAATGAGATGGGTTTTATTAGAACCAAAAAAATACAAAAGTTCAAAAAATGTCCGACAGATGGCGCTTCATGAGATCAGAATAGCAATAATTAGTATAAAAAAGTAAGGCAAAGCAAGGATGATGTTCTTTACAGGAAATGCTCAATATGTCCACCATCATTCCTCAACAATAGCTGTAGTCGAGGAATAATGTTGTGAACAGCACTGTAAAGCATGTCCGGAGTTATGGTGAGGCATTGGCATCGGATGTTGCCTTTCAGCATCCCTAGAGATGTCGGTAGATCCAATACACTTGCGACTTCAGGTAACCCCAAAGCCAATAATCGCACGGACTGAGGTATGGGGACCTGGGAGGCCAAGCACGGCGAAAGTGGCGGCTGAGCACACGATCACCACCAAACGAGGCGTCTAGCAATATGGGTTGGAGCGCCATCCTGCATACACATCGTACGTTCCAGTAGGTGTTTATCAGCCAGGCTGGGGATGATGGGATTCTGTAACATATCGGCGTACCTCTCACCCGTCACGGTAGCAGTTACAAAACCAGAATCACGCATTTCCTTGAAGAAAAAAAGGGCCTATAACGGTAGAGGTGGCAAATCCAACCCATACCGTGACCTTCTCATCGTGAAATGGCGTATCCACGACAGTTGTCGGATTTTCGGTAGCCCCCCAAATTCTGCGGTTGTGGGCGTTGACAGACCCTCGGAACGTGAAATGAGCTTCGTCGGTCCACAACACATTACTCAACCAACCGTCATCTTCCGCCATCTTTTGAAACGCCCACACCGCAAATGCCCTCCGCTTGACTAAATCGCCAGGTAACAGTTCATGATGCGATTAATTTTGTACGGATAGCATCGGAGGGCACGCTTAAGTGCCAACCAAACAGCAGTGTATGGAACGCCGGTGCGACGTGCGACTGCACGAGCGCTGACTTCCCCGTGCGGAGACGAACCCGCTACAGTCTCCATTTCTTCCTGAACTGTCTCACCAGCATTACACCTTGTGCTCGGTCGGCCACTACTGGGTCTATCGTCTAAACAACCCGTGGCTTCAAACTTCGAAATCATTCTCGCCACAGCTGCATTTGTCAACGGACCTTTACCCGTTCGAATCCCCTTTCTATGGCGATAGGATCGTAACGCTGAAGTAGCACATTCCCCATTCTGATAATACAGCTTCACTAAAAGCGCCTTTTCAGGAAACGTCAACATGCTGCGACTGCTGGCGCATCTGATTCTCTCTCTCATTACAGCTCCTTTTATACACGATTGTCACGCGCAGTCACTGCCTTTTTGCTGTCCAGTGCCATCTGTCGGACATTTTGTGAACCTTTTTCTTTGGTTCTAATAAAACCCCATGTCATTCCAAGCATGTGTGTCAGTGTTTACCTCTCTATCTACATTATTCTGTGGTCTTTTAAGTTTTCTAATTTATACTGACTTTTTGATCCCCCTGTACTTAACATAAAAAATTTGACACATTAACTCGTTTGTAAAGTAATCAGAAGTCTGAAGCTGTTTAATACGGAGGTGACAGTAGATCTTTTGAGACCGTCACCTTGTTGGTGTGGACTGGAGGAGCTCCACGGTTTTCTTTAAAAAAATTGGGATTTTGATTATTTAAAGAATCGTGGATTTACTGTTACTGGTACTGGTTTCGCAGCCACCCTGGCTGAAGAGAAGGAGGAAGACAGCTGCGTACGGTGTTCGCCCGAGGCCTACGTTCAGCAACAGGGGAGCCAACCCTGGCGACCGACCCTGGACCTCCGCAGAAGAGGGCCGCCAGCAAGGAGAAGATTCCCAGGGTGTCTGCTCTTGCGACCGCCCCAGAATCGCGGCGAGAGAATAGCGCCATGAAGACGTCCGTCGTCCACGCAGCAACGGCGGCGACGCCGAGAGCTCTGGGGACAGCCAGCGCCAAGGATGAAGAGGGAAAGGCAGCGCGCGTGAGGCTGGCGTAGACATCTCCGCAGAAACCGCCGTACGGGCGGCCCTGCTCGAGGAACACCTGCGACAAGTAGTGAACAGAAGAAGACGAACTTCAGCGAACTGCCGCCGGCCGGCAGCTGCCTGATGCAGCGCCAGGTCGCCACCGACACGGTGCTCAAGAATTATGACGTTTTGGGAATTCAACATTGAGCCGGGTCAGTGTGGGGCAGTCAGTGTCTGTCTGTTGTCCTGCGTGCTAGTATGTATTAGGCCGCCAGTCTGCTCGAGTTTGTTCGGGCAATGGTCATTTGCGGTTGGATCGATCGGTTGGTCGGTCGCGCACTGAGACACAAGATGACTTGTCCGCGTTGAGCGTCGGCGCATGTGAGGTTGCCACGTGAGTCCAGTGGGCCGCGCCGTATAGAGAGGGGTAGTGACTTCGCGGCCGACACGAGAGCAACTGGAGTCAACCCACGACATCGGTGTGGCCAGCGCAAGCTGCGACGCCGTGAGACGGGAGATCGGCGCGCCATCCTGAGTGCGTTGAAGCGGCTGGCAGCAGACGTTTCGGGAGAGCGTTGGGGGTGCTGCGCCAGGTCTTCGCCAGATATCGCAGTTTATTAGAAGTTAAGTGATTGGAGATATGTTGTTTCATTTACTTGTTAAATTCTACTCGTTTTCTTGGTGAGGTCACCAGCGGCTTTGTTTTGGGGTCGTCCCACCATTCTTCTCCGTTGGCCCATTGTTGAAATTTAATTTGTTTTCATCAGTTACCCTGGCAGCTACTTCCACGCTCACATAGTGTGATTAAATGTGTTAATGTTCTTGATGAATCTTTAGTAAATAAAGCAAATTTTTAAGAAAAGCTTTTGAAAGTAAATTCACGGTTCAAACATTTCCTCTATAAAAATGAACATGGATCCCGCAAACAGAGATCCTGCGAAACTCAGCTCGCTCTGTTCCTCTATGAGATACACAGCGCAGGTTGATGCCGACTTCCTTGATTTCAGCAAGGCATTTGACACCGTCTCGCATTGCCGTTTAATAAAAATGGAGCTTACGGAGTATCGGAGGAGACTTGCGATTGGATTGAAGTCGTCGCTCTTAAGGGAGCAAAATCGACAGATGTAATGTTAATATCCGGAGTACCACAGGGAAATGCGATAGGAAAGTTGCTGTTTACATACATATGTTACAGTCAAAACCCGTTTTTAGTTAGAACGTGTTCCTTCTAGTTAAAACTAGTTTCTACTGAGACACTTCGCCAAACGCGTTTTGCCTAGTTAAAACTAGTTTTAACTGACTTTCGCTTTTGACCAGCAATAAATGCTAGTTGTAACTAAAGCTATCAATATCAACTAGTTTCAACTAGTAAGAACGCGTTCTAACTAAACTAGACAGAATTAGTTTTCACTTAATTTTTTTAGGGGCCAATATTAAAATTAAGAACAGCTACGTGTTGGTTAAAGTGAGAAACAGCATTTTTGTATTGTGCAATGCAATATTTATTGAGAATATTGATCATACATGTGGGTCATTAACTACAGCAATACAAAAATAACGATACACTGAAGAATCATTTTAAGGAACATTACAGAGCCATATTGACGACCGTTGTGGCCGAGCGCTTCTAGGCGCTTCGGTTCGGAATCGCGCTGCTGCTATGGTCGCAGGTTCGAATCCTGCCTCGGGCATGGGTGTTTGTGATGTCCTTATGTTAGTAAGGTTTAAGTTGTTCTAAATCTTGGGGAATGATGACCTCAAATGTTAAGTCCCATAGCGCTCAGAGCCATTTGCACCATTTTTTGAACATAGCCATATTAACAGTATTAGTTACGAAAGTGGAAACAAAATAATCATACAGTAAAAGTATATTAATTACTCATACATTTGACAAAAGAGAAACGTACCAAAAAAATTTAACAATTAAATTTTGGTTATTTGTTATTGCAAGGCAAACTGTCGTGACATTTTGAGTTACAAAGTTTTCCTTTTTTCCTACAAAAGTACCTTCTTGAAATGCATGCCTTCTTACACACACAGCGAACAAATCCTTGTCCTGTTCCTATGTCTGCCATCTTGGCAACAGTTCTTAATGATACCTTCTCTGGCACGTCTTCCAGCAGCAAGAATCTCTCTTTGGGCTCGTCGAATTCGGATCTGGAAGACAACTTTTAATTAGCTTTGTTGAAAGGCGATTAGGTATATATATAAAATAAAAATTATAAAATATATTACAATTTAAGTATCAAATCTTAAAATATTAATTAATTACGTGTATAGTTAGCAACATTTTCCGAGCATTAAATCAAGGATGTAATAAATACGCCTGACATTCGTCCTTAATTACTGAAATCAATTCAGAAATGAATACCTGCCTTACAATTTGTGGACTATCCCATATTTCGTTCCAATCTTGTGCCAGCCCCGTTCACCTTTCTGAAGAACAACTCCAATAATAATGGGGGGATCTGCTTTTGCTCTGTCGATAACAGGAATCGGTATAATTATATTGTCACTGATTTCTACAGTGTCATGTATTGAATAAATTTAAAGAAAACTAGTTGCGTCTAGTTTAGTTAGAACGCGTTCTAACTAAAAACGGGTTTTGACTGTAACATATATAAATGATCTAGTAAGAAGCGTCGGACGCTCTTTAAGGCTATTCGCAGATGATGCAGTTGCCTGTACCAAAGTAGCAACACCAGAAGATAGTAACAATTTGCAGAGTGACCTGCAGAGAACTGATGAATGGTGCAGGCTCTGAATGTAAATTAATGTGACATATCGCGCATACATAGGAAAAGAAATCCACTACTGTACAGCTACACTATTGACCACAAACAGCTGGAGACAGCGTCTGCCATAAAATATCTAAGAGTAACTAGCCAGAGCGACCTTAAGTGGAATGACCACATAAAGCAGATAGTGGGAAAAGTGGATACCAGACTCAGATTCATAGGAAGAATCTTAAGGAGATGTAGCTCATCCACGAAAGAAGTGGCTTGTAAGTCGCTTGTTCACTCGATTCTTGAGTATTGTTCACTTGTCTGGGATCCCTATCAGGTAGGACCCATATATGAGATGGAGGAGATCCAACGAAGAGCGGCGCGTTTCCTCACGGGATCGTTTAGCTGGCGAGAGAGCGTTACGGAGATGCTAAACAAACAAAACTCCACTGACAGACGCTACAAGAGAGGCGATGTGCATCACTGAGACATTTACTATTGAAATTTCCGGATAGCAGATTTCAGGAGGAAACCGAATATACATTAGTTCCCCCGACAAACGTCTTGTATATTGACCACGAGGAGAAAATTCGAGAAATTAGAGCCAATACAGAGGCTTACCGAAAATCATTCTTCCCACGACTGTTCGCGAGTGGAACAGTGTTGGAGGGATCATATAGTGGTACCGAAAGTACCCTCCACCACACTGCATTAGGTGGCTGGCGGAGTATGATGTATGTATAGATATAGATGCAGCAGAAGGCTCACAGCAGCGCAATGCGCTGCCACTATGGGTTGCTGTAATGGTAAAGACCATTAGCTCCGACACGGTATTGACGCTAGATATCCACTATTAACATAACTTACCCTTACATGATCGGTCGCAGACAGCAAAAAGTCCGCTACTGCTCTTACTATCCCGTCCAGATTATCGCAGACATTTTTTGTTCCCCTTTCCGTTTTGCTTGGTACTTTTTCCCCCCTCTGCCCTTGAAACCGCTACCCTTCGTTCGTATTTCGTCTACTTCTACCTCCTCTATGCGACGGTGTTAGTTTGTAATCCTTCCCAGACGCACGCATAACATGACGACCCCACATTCTGTGAAGTCCTCGATTAGCAACCAACAAATACGGAGGTGACAACAGATATTTTGAGGTGGTCACCACGTTGGTGTGGGAGTGGAGGAGCTCCACCCCGTTTTTTTTAACAAAAAGACAAAGAAAAAGCTGGTACTTGCCTGAAGCGAAATAATGGCAGTACCTCCCAAGTAGTGTTCTTAATGAAGAAATTAGAGAAACACGGCTTACATGGAAGAACGATCTATAATTCCCAGGGCACAATGTGATATAAGTGATTGATAGTTCTGTAGGGAAGCAGCCTACTCACACTGTATAAAATTCTCATCAGTCTTTCCATTGTGTGCCAGCCTAGTTCGCTGTAACTAGCTCTGACGTCATAAATGTTGCGCAGTACTTTAAAAATCAAGTAAATAACCTAATATGTTTCTAGCATGTCAGGAGTAATACTAAATCAATATGTGTTGAATATCAGTTCAATAACTTTAACCATTTTCGAAATTTGGACATTTTTCTGTAAAAATCATTGGCGCAACAGAAAGAGCTAGAGACTTACAAATTTATATTTAGATCCCTTTTTCATAATAATTTAGTAGAAACAGTATTCTGAATATCACAAATTAAAATTTTTGTTGAAATTCATGATTTTCTGGTTTTTGTCTTAGAAATTAAGAAAGCAAAATAGATGAAGTAGACGAATAAATAAGGCTGGGATGTTTAAATTTAAGTAGAAGGGAGATCCGCTATAATCATAAAGATGTGAGAAGTTTCAACTGAATAACTATAAAACTATAGCGATAGCGTATCTCCAAATGGCAAGTTCAGAGCTCGTCTACTGCGTGTACTGTAATTAAATTAATTCTCTCGCCCAAAATAACTGACTTAGTCACATCAGACTTTTATTATGATTACTTACTTGTGTGCTGATTGCACGTTTAAATTGTGAGCTTCATCGGCCATCAGCAAAGGAAGCAATGATTTATTCGATAACTTAAAGTGGTGCATTACTAGCCCAGCGGCTAGTCGGGAGAGCCGATTTGATCAGGCGTTCCCTTAGCCGTCCGCACCGCGGCTTTATATATAAGAACGCTGCGCGAGGAAGTAAGGCCCCAATTTTCTCCAGACCCTGAGTAGCGCACCATCTGTGCCGGGAGTCGCGTCGCGTCGGTATCATTGCTATAAACAGCCTCGGATGCAGTAATAAGTTACTTGGGATACGCGTAACCATGAAATCGTTTTCGAGTGAAGTATTAATTCTGGGATGACTATAAATGGCTCTGAGCACTATGGGACTCAACTGCTGTGGTCATCAGTCCCCTGTAACTTAGAACTACTTAAACCTAACTAACCTAAGGACATCACACACATCCATGCCTGAGGCAGGATTCGAACCTGCGACCGTAGCAGTCGCGCCGTTCCGGACTGCGCGCCTAGAACCGCTAGACCACCGCGGCTGGCGGATGACTATAAAGATCCATCTTCAGTTTGCGTATGTCGTATTTTCACGTGCCGCCGCGGTACAAACATTCTACCATTTTAGTGTGGCTTTTGATGAACATTATCATCAAATTATGGCGAGCATTCATTTAAACCTTTAATTTGAACAGTTATAGTTGCATCAGCGCATTAGGCTCTGAACTGCTCTGGTAATTGGATTGTGTGGATTCTTTTTTGGTCTGTGACTTTCAGAATATAGTGAACATTTTAGAGAGAATCGTTTTTGATTATGAATCCCAGACAATCTCCTAATTCCTCAGAGCTATAAGCTGTAGCGATAAGTGTATTTCTCAGATGAAGTGCGCACTAGGAATTCTAATTACAGGCTTCACGTTTTGCTAATCACTTTCTGGTTGCCAATATTGTAGTTAGAGAGCCAGTGCTGAGAACGGCAAACAACAGCATTAAATACATAGTAGGAACATTTTTATAACAATTATTCCACACGCCGCCCCACATATGGTTAATCGGCTGGGAAATGCGTCTTTTCTACATTACAAACCAAACATTATATAACAACATAAATTCCACCAGCCGTCCCACAATTGGTGCATCGGCCGGGAAACAAATTGAGTAAAAGTGAAAGTGATTTTAAATATTCGGATTCGGGAGTGAAATGCGACACGACACTGAGTAATAGAACAGTGATAGTGTTAGGTGTGCATGTGGACGACGCAATTGGATTAACAACGCATCTGGATTGACAGAGCTGGCACTGAGTCTAGCGGCGCTGCCGGCATCGCGAGAAGCCAGTTTCGCCTCACGGCAGTCGTCCGCCGGAGCAACTGGAGCCACGCCTGTAGTTGCGGGCCACGCAAACACACAGCAGCCGTTGGAGTGCCGTCTGCAGTTTAACGCGCCGCGTCGCATCAGTAATCCTGGTACGCCGCGCTGGCAACGCCATACGTCGTGCAGAAGGAACTAAGTTAAGTGAAAAGCTGTTAAAATTTTTACTAATCTGCACTAAAAGACTCTCGGCGATGGAATCGCCAGAAGAAACTGAGGTTAAACTTAAATCAGAACCTATGTCTGTTGAGGGAACTGGAAATCCAGACAACGATTCAAGTGTAAATATGCATGAAAATAGTAATGTTAAAGTGAAATATGAAGTATTGTCTCCTGACAGTAGTGTGAGAAGGGGTAATGATTCAATAATAGAGACCCCTGTAGTAAAGCAGAAATCAGAAATCGTTGATTTATTGGATGATAGTTTATCTGATGAGTTAAAAACGAAACAGCCATCAGAGGTGGTAGAGTTTAAACAGGAGAAGTTAGATATGATTGATCAATCAGAAGTTTCAGTCAGTTTTCATGATTCTGGTGTTGGAGCTAGTTTTTCGTCAACTGAGTGTGGTAAAAAGCCAGCTAGTGAGCAACTCAAAGATACTAAGGCTATTGATTTAAATGTTATATTACAAGCAATAGCTGCCAGTAATGCAAAATTGTCAGCCAGTAATGCTAGAATGACAGCTGAATTAAAGTCTGAAATAACTGAGGTCAAAAGCAGTAACGCAATAATGTCAGCCAGTAACGCTAGAATGACAGCTGAGTTAAAATCTGATATAATTGAGGTAAATAACAGGATTGTGGCCAGCCAAACCAATTTTAGTAAACGATTGGAGGTAATGGACAATATCTTCAAGACTGGCTGCAATAAGTTGAAAGAAGATTGATTACAACCGTGAGGATATTAAGAAAAAGGTTGCTCAACAGTTATCTGAGATGTATAAAACAGTAAAATCCGAAGTTGCTGAGTTTCGCAAAGACTTTCAAATGGAAGATGCGAAGCTGGAGCACAAGTTAACAGAAAAGATCGAGGCGGAATCTGAACTGTGCTCAGATAGGTTTAAAGATGTTAATATAAAAGTAAACTTATGTCAACATATGCAATGAAAATTGATACTACTCATATTGTGCAAAGAGTAGGCAATGTTGAAATGAGAGTAGAAAATATTAGTACTAACATTGCTAACCTTGAGAGTAAAGTAGCTACAGTAACTTCTGGTAATGGTAGTATGCAACAAGTTGTAGCTGCAAACGCCGCTTTTATCGGGTGTCGGCAGTTCTTGCGGTTCGATCCATACAAAAATATCCACCCGCTAGATTTCTGGAACGATTTTGAAGATGTGATTCCACCAACTTGGTCTGAGCGAGAGAAAATCTAAAACAGCTTTCATTAATGAGTATTGGTCTAGCAATAAGCAAAATGAAGTGTTGAGAGAATTTTGGAGTGGAAAACGCTTCAATGCAGGCAAGGAATCTATTAAAGAGTTTGCTAGGTCATGGATCTCACGTTTATCACATTTGGCGAAAAAGCTGAAACCTGAAATGATAATACTAGGTCTTGAAGCCAAACTGCCATGGTACTGACAAACTAGAATTATATCTGCCCCTAGATACAATCTGGATCGTTTCATTGAATATTTGGAACGTGTAGAGCGTGTTGCTGCCAATGAGGAGCAAGCACGTAATAACAGAAATGCTAATAACACTAGTAGTAATTTTAAGAACGAGCAGAATGGCAATGTAAACATCAGAACAGTAGGTGTTCGCCATATTAAGAGAGGTAGGAATTGGAGAAATAATTATCAGAACCAACAATGGCATCCAAATGATAGTAATTTTGTTCCGAACAAAATTATGCAGGTATACAACAGTGTGGAAAGCAATGCTGTGCCAATTAACTATAATGGAAATAAAGGAAACAATAGTAGGCCGAGGCAGGAAAACTAGTTCCCGTCTATGAGGACACTGGCGCTCACCAGGCGGTTATTTTTCCTAAGCCAGTGGTTACAATAATTGGTAAGACAGATCAGAATACTCAGACTGAACATGTGAATGAGGGGTCAGTAGCATCTAAGGATACAGCAGAAATATTAGATCATTCACAGTATTTGATAGATACCGTGTTAGAGACGCTTTCTAAGTGGGAAGAGAAAGAGAAGACGCAGCAGTGTAATGGTAGGGAAGAGCTACAAAATACTGAATTGTCAGGTGAAGAAGCAGAAGAAATTCATGCTTATATTTACGATGAGGATGATGTGCTCTTATCTAAAGTGCCTGTGCAGGATGTTGATACTGTACTAATAGATTTAGGACAGGAGGTAAGTGAGAATGTAGAGGATAGCCTGTTGGGGGTCGATGAACCCAGTAGCTGTGACCAGTTGTCACTGGAGAAGGAACCCGACGATAATAGTAAAAGTGGTTTAGCTGTAACTAGTGTTATGCCCGGTCTGGAGGCGCAGAATCGCTCAGACTACAGTAATTTGGGTCATGTTCAGCAAACTAAATTTAATGAAGTCGTGCGGTGTTTCAATTTAAAATTAATAGACCGACTGGAAAAGGCAGCTGAAAATGTAATTCAGGAAACCCCTACACACTTTGACCTAAATGTAATGAAGACAGATGTCGATCACTTTAGTTGGAGACAAATCCAAAAGGAACTATTGGATGAGTTTGAGGAACCACCTGTACAAATTAGAATAAGCCACCCTATAATAATAATGTATATGTTGGGTGTTAATGTACGTTGTCTCTTAGACAGTGGAAGTGAGGTGAGTGCGATATCTCGGTCCTTCTTTGATGAATTACCTGGTAAAGACAAGCTTACAGTAATGAGGGTATCAGGACTAAGAATAATTGGTGCTACTGGCAAGGTGTCAATAACAGTAAAGCAAGAAGCTTTGCTGCCCTTTGATATTAATGGTAATTCAATTGATCATCCACGCTTAATTGTAAATAATCTCAGTATTGAGGTTTTAATTGGCATAGATTTCTTGTCAAAATATCAGAGTGTTGTTGACTTTGAAAGAAGCCAGTTAAAATTTGTCTTGCCAATATCCGAAGTAATTACAGAACCTTTTAGTGATAAACATGTAGTAACTAATGATGAAACTTGGGAGCTGCCTATATGAGTTCTGAAAAATAGGAGATATTGGGACGAAGGTGTTAATCTTAGTAAAAGTAAGCTAAACACAGAAGAAGACGAAGCAATTATTTTGGACAAAATAGAAGCTAAATTGCAGGAAATGGATAACATTTCAGCTAATCAGAAGGAAAAATGAAAGAAAATAAATGCAGAAACAAAGAAATTCATGTTCGTATACCAAGGACCTTTCAGGGTCATAGGAAAACCACATGCCAATGCATATAGGCTAGAGTACCCTAAGGCCGGCCGGTGTGGCCGTGCGGTTCTAAGCGCGTCAGTTTCGAACCGCGTGACCGCTACAGTCGGAGGTTCGAATCCTGCCTCGGGCATGGATGTGTGTGATGCCCTTAGGTTAGTTAGGTTTAAGTAGTTCTAAGTTCTAGGGGACTGATGACCTCAGTAGTTAAGTACCATAGTGCTCAGAGCCATTTGAACCATAGAGTACCCTAAGAGTAAAAAGATATTAGGTCTCAGGAACGTGATCGACCTAAAGAAGTTCATAGGTAGTGAATGAATTCTGTAGAGAGGAGGTTGTTCTGTAACCTCTACACAGTGTGGCAGCTGTGCAGTCCCAGCTGTGTGAGATCTTCTTTCCTTTTCAGGTCTCACTCACTCTTCATCTTTCCTATCCACCAAAATTTCAGCTCTTACTCTCAAATACCAAAATCTTCCGGTATGAGTATGAAGCCAGCATTAAGCTAATGAATTCTGTAGGGAGGAGGTTGTTCTATAACCTCTACACAGTGTAGCAACTGTGCAGTCCCAGCTGTGTGAGATCTTCTTTCCCATTTCAGATTTCACTCTCTCTTTATCTTTTCTATCCACCTAAAATTTCGACCTCTTCTTTCCAACACATGAAATTTTCCATTATGACTATCAAGCCAGCATTAAGCTAATGAATTCTGTAGGGAGGAGGTTGTTCTGTAACCTCTACACAGTGTGGCAGCTGTGCAGTCCCAGCTGTGTGAGATCTTCTTTCCTTTTCAGGTCTCACTCACTC
The DNA here is from genome assembly GCF_021461395.2 of Schistocerca americana. Lineage (NCBI taxonomy): Eukaryota > Metazoa > Arthropoda > Insecta > Orthoptera > Acrididae > Schistocerca > Schistocerca americana. The sequence goes on along the minus strand of NC_060126.1, from coordinate 500,424,182 downwards.
TTCATCTTTCCTATCCACCAAAATTTCAGCTCTTACTCTCAAATACCAAAATCTTCCGGTATGAGTATGAAGCCAGCATTAAGCTAATGAATTCTGTAGGGAGGAGGTTGTTCTATAACCTCTACACAGTGTAGCAACTGTGCAGTCCCAGCTGTGTGAGATCTTCTTTCCCATTTCAGATTTCACTCTCTCTTTATCTTTTCTATCCACCTAAAATTTCGACCTCTTCTTTCCAACACATGAAATTTTCCATTATGACTATCAAGCCAGCATTAAGCTAATGAATTCTGTAGGGAGGAGGTTGTTCTGTAACCTCTACACAGTGTGGCAGCTGTGCAGTCCCAGCTGTGTGAGATCTTCTTTCCTTTTCAGGTCTCACTCACTCTTCATCTTTCCTATCCACCAAAATTTCAGCTCTTACTCTCAAATACCAAAATCTTCCGGTATGAGTATGAAGCCAGCATTAAGCTAATGAATTCTGTAGGGAGGAGGTTGTTCTATAACCTCTACACAGTGTAGCAACTGTGCAGTCCCAGCTGTGTGAGATCTTCTTTCCCATTTCAGATTTCACTCTCTCTTTATCTTTTCTATCCACCTAAAATTTCGACCTCTTCTTTCCAACACATGAAATTTTCCATTATGACTATCAAGCCAGCATTAAGCTAATGAATTCTGTAGGGAGGAGGTTGTTCTGTAACCTCTACACAGTGTGGCAGCTGTGCAGTCCCAGCTGTGTGAGATCTTCTTTCCTTTTCAGGTCTCACTCACTCTTCATCTTTCCTATCCACCAAAATTTCAGCTCTTACTCTCAAATACCAAAATCTTCCGGTATGAGTATGAAGCCAGCATTAAGCTAATGAATTCTGTAGGGAGGAGGTTGTTCTATAACCTCTACACAGTGTAGCAACTGTGCAGTCCCAGCTGTGTGAGATCTTCTTTCCCATTTCAGATTTCACTCTCTCTTTATCTTTTCTATCCACCTAAAATTTCGACCTCTTCTTTCCAACACATGAAATTTTCCATTATGACTATCAAGCCAGCATTAAGCTAATGAATTCTGTAGGGAGGAGGTTGTTCTGTAACCTCTACACAGTGTGGCAGCTGTGCAGTCCCAGCTGTGTGAGATCTTCTTTCCTTTTCAGGTCTCACTCACTCTTCATCTTTCCTTATTCTCAAATACTAAAATCTTCCGGTATGAGTATGAAGCCAGCATTAAGCTAATGAATTCTGTAGGGAGGAGGTTGTTCTATAACCTCTACACAGTGTAGCAACTGTGCAGTCCCAGCTGTGTGAGATCTTCTTTCCCATTTCAGATTTCACTCTCTCTTTATCTTTTCTATCCACCTAAAATTTCGACCTCTTCTTTCCAACACATGAAATTTTCCATTATGACTATCAAGCCAGCATTAAGCTAATGAATTCTGTAGGGAGGAGGTTGTTCTGTAACCTCTACACAGTGTGGCAGCTGTGCAGTCCCAGCTGTGTGAGATCTTCTTTCCTTTTCAGGTCTCACTCACTCTTCATCTTTCCTTATTCTCAAATACTAAAATCTTCCGGTATGAGTATGAAGCCAGCATTAAGCTAATGAATTCTGTAGGGAGGAGGTTGTTCTATAACCTCTACACAGTGTAGCAACTGTGCAGTCCCAGCTGTGTGAGATCTTCTTTCCCATTTCAGATTTCACTCTCTCTTTATCTTTTCTATCCACCTAAAATTTCGACCTCTTCTTTCCAACACATGAAATTTTCCATTATGACTATCAAGCCAGCATTAAGCTAATGAATTCTGTAGGGAGGAGGTTGTTCTGTAACCTCTACACAGTGTGGCAGCTGTGCAGTCCCAGCTGTGTGAGATCTTCTTTCCTTTTCAGGTCTCACTCACTCTTCATCTTTCCTATCCACCAAAATTTCAGCTCTTACTCTCAAATACCAAAATCTTCCGGTATGAGTATGAAGCCAGCATTAAGCTAATGAATTCTGTAGGGAGGAGGTTGTTCTATAACCTCTACACAGTGTAGCAACTGTGCAGTCCCAGCTGTGTGAGATCTTCTTTCCCATTTCAGATTTCACTCTCTCTTTATCTTTTCTATCCACCTAAAATTTCGACCTCTTCTTTCCAACACATGAAATTTTCCATTATGACTATCAAGCCAGCATTAAGCTAATGAATTCTGTAGGGAGGAGGTTGTTCTGTAACCTCTACACAGTGTGGCAGCTGTGCAGTCCCAGCTGTGTGAGATCTTCTTTCCTTTTCAGGTCTCACTCACTCTTCATCTTTCCTTATTCTCAAATACTAAAATCTTCCGGTATGAGTATGAAGCCAGCATTAAGCTAATGAATTCTGTAGGGAGGAGGTTGTTCTATAACCTCTACACAGTGTAGCAACTGTGCAGTCCCAGCTGTGTGAGATCTTCTTTCCCATTTCAGATTTCACTCTCTCTTTATCTTTTCTATCCACCTAAAATTTCGACCTCTTCTTTCCAACACATGAAATTTTCCATTATGACTATCAAGCCAGCATTAAGCTAATGAATTCTGTAGGGAGGAGGTTGTTCTGTAACCTCTACACAGTGTGGCAGCTGTGCAGTCCCAGCTGTGTGAGATCTTCTTTCCTTTTCAGGTCTCACTCACTCTTCATCTTTCCTATCCACCAAAATTTCAGCTCTTACTCTCAAATACCAAAATCTTCCGGTATGAGTATGAAGCCAGCATTAAGCTAATGAATTCTGTAGGGAGGAGGTTGTTCTATAACCTCTACACAGTGTAGCAACTGTGCAGTCCCAGCTGTGTGAGATCTTCTTTCCCATTTCAGATTTCACTCTCTCTTTATCTTTTCTATCCACCTAAAATTTCGACCTCTTCTTTCCAACACATGAAATTTTCCATTATGACTATCAAGCCAGCATTAAGCTAATGAATTCTGTAGGGAGGAGGTTGTTCTGTAACCTCTACACAGTGTGGCAGCTGTGCAGTCCCAGCTGTGTGAGATCTTCTTTCCTTTTCAGGTCTCACTCACTCTTCATCTTTCCTATCCACCAAAATTTCAGCTCTTACTCTCAAATACCAAAATCTTCCGGTATGAGTATGAAGCCAGCATTAAGCTAATGAATTCTGTAGGGAGGAGGTTGTTCTATAACCTCTACACAGTGTAGCAACTGTGCAGTCCCAGCTGTGTGAGATCTTCTTTCCCATTTCAGATTTCACTCTCTCTTTATCTTTTCTATCCACCTAAAATTTCGACCTCTTCTTTCCAACACATGAAATTTTCCATTATGACTATCAAGCCAGCATTAAGCTAATGAATTCTGTAGGGAGGAGGTTGTTCTGTAACCTCTACACAGTGTGGCAGCTGTGCAGTCCCAGCTGTGTGAGATCTTCTTTCCTTTTCAGGTCTCACTCACTCTTCATCTTTCCTATCCACCAAAATTTCAGCTCTTACTCTCAAATACCAAAATCTTCCGGTATGAGTATGAAGCCAGCATTAAGCTAATGAATTCTGTAGGGAGGAGGTTGTTCTATAACCTCTACACAGTGTAGCAACTGTGCAGTCCCAGCTGTGTGAGATCTTCTTTCCCATTTCAGATTTCACTCTCTCTTTATCTTTTCTATCCACCTAAAATTTCGACCTCTTCTTTCCAACACATGAAATTTTCCATTATGACTATCAAGCCAGCATTAAGCTAATGAATTCTGTAGGGAGGAGGTTGTTCTGTAACCTCTACACAGTGTGGCAGCTGTGCAGTCCCAGCTGTGTGAGATCTTCTTTCCTTTTCAGGTCTCACTCACTCTTCATCTTTCCTATCCACCAAAATTTCAGCTCTTACTCTCAAATACCAAAATCTTCCGGTATGAGTATGAAGCCAGCATTAAGCTAATGAATTCTGTAGGGAGGAGGTTGTTCTATAACCTCTACACAGTGTAGCAACTGTGCAGTCCCAGCTGTGTGAGATCTTCTTTCCCATTTCAGATTTCACTCTCTCTTTATCTTTTCTATCCACCTAAAATTTCGACCTCTTCTTTCCAACACATGAAATTTTCCATTATGACTATCAAGCCAGCATTAAGCTAATGAATTCTGTAGGGAGGAGGTTGTTCTGTAACCTCTACACAGTGTGGCAGCTGTGCAGTCCCAGCTGTGTGAGATCTTCTTTCCTTTTCAGGTCTCACTCACTCTTCATCTTTCCTTATTCTCAAATACTAAAATCTTCCGGTATGAGTATGAAGCCAGCATTAAGCTAATGAATTCTGTAGGGAGGAGGTTGTTCTATAACCTCTACACAGTGTAGCAACTGTGCAGTCCCAGCTGTGTGAGATCTTCTTTCCCATTTCAGATTTCACTCTCTCTTTATCTTTTCTATCCACCTAAAATTTCGACCTCTTCTTTCCAACACATGAAATTTTCCATTATGACTATCAAGCCAGCATTAAGCTAATGAATTCTGTAGGGAGGAGGTTGTTCTGTAACCTCTACACAGTGTGGCAGCTGTGCAGTCCCAGCTGTGTGAGATCTTCTTTCCTTTTCAGGTCTCACTCACTCTTCATCTCTCCTATCCACCAAAATTTCAGCTCTTACTCTCAAATACCAAAATCTTCCGGTATGAGTATGAAGCCAGCATTAAGCTAATGAATTCTGTAGGGAGGAGGTTGTTCTATAACCTCTACACAGTGTAGCAACTGTGCAGTCCCAGCTGTGTGAGATCTTCTTTCCCATTTCAGATTTCACTCTCTCTTTATCTTTTCTATCCACCTAAAATTTCGACCTCTTCTTTCCAACACATGAAATTTTCCATTATGACTATCAAGCCAGCATTAAGCTAATGAATTCTGTAGGGAGGAGGTTGTTCTGTAACCTCTACACAGTGTGGCAGCTGTGCAGTCCCAGCTGTGTGAGATCTTCTTTCCTTTTCAGGTCTCACTCACTCTTCATCTTTCCTATCCACCAAAATTTCAGCTCTTACTCTCAAATACCAAAATCTTCCGGTATGAGTATGAAGCCAGCATTAAGCTAATGAATTCTGTAGGGAGGAGGTTGTTCTATAACCTCTACACAGTGTAGCAACTGTGCAGTCCCAGCTGTGTGAGATCTTCTTTCCCATTTCAGATTTCACTCTCTCTTTATCTTTTCTATCCACCTAAAATTTCGACCTCTTCTTTCCAACACATGAAATTTTCCATTATGACTATCAAGCCAGCATTAAGCTAATGAATTCTGTAGGGAGGAGGTTGTTCTGTAACCTCTACACAGTGTGGCAGCTGTGCAGTCCCAGCTGTGTGAGATCTTCTTTCCTTTTCAGGTCTCACTCACTCTTCATCTTTCCTATCCACCAAAATTTCAGCTCTTACTCTCAAATACCAAAATCTTCCGGTATGAGTATGAAGCCAGCATTAAGCTAATGAATTCTGTAGGGAGGAGGTTGTTCTATAACCTCTACACAGTGTAGCAACTGTGCAGTCCCAGCTGTGTGAGATCTTCTTTCCCATTTCAGATTTCACTCTCTCTTTATCTTTTCTATCCACCTAAAATTTCGACCTCTTCTTTCCAACACATGAAATTTTCCATTATGACTATCAAGCCAGCATTAAGCTAATGAATTCTGTAGGGAGGAGGTTGTTCTGTAACCTCTACACAGTGTGGCAGCTGTGCAGTCCCAGCTGTGTGAGATCTTCTTTCCTTTTCAGGTCTCACTCACTCTTCATCTTTCCTTATTCTCAAATACTAAAATCTTCCGGTATGAGTATGAAGCCAGCATTAAGCTAATGAATTCTGTAGGGAGGAGGTTGTTCTATAACCTCTACACAGTGTAGCAACTGTGCAGTCCCAGCTGTGTGAGATCTTCTTTCCCATTTCAGATTTCACTCTCTCTTTATCTTTTCTATCCACCTAAAATTTCGACCTCTTCTTTCCAACACATGAAATTTTCCATTATGACTATCAAGCCAGCATTAAGCTAATGAATTCTGTAGGGAGGAGGTTGTTCTGTAACCTCTACACAGTGTGGCAGCTGTGCAGTCCCAGCTGTGTGAGATCTTCTTTCCTTTTCAGGTCTCACTCACTCTTCATCTTTCCTATCCACCAAAATTTCAGCTCTTACTCTCAAATACCAAAATCTTCCGGTATGAGTATGAAGCCAGCATTAAGCTAATGAATTCTGTAGGGAGGAGGTTGTTCTATAACCTCTACACAGTGTAGCAACTGTGCAGTCCCAGCTGTGTGAGATCTTCTTTCCCATTTCAGATTTCACTCTCTCTTTATCTTTTCTATCCACCTAAAATTTCGACCTCTTCTTTCCAACACATGAAATTTTCCATTATGACTATCAAGCCAGCATTAAGCTAATGAATTCTGTAGGGAGGAGGTTGTTCTGTAACCTCTACACAGTGTGGCAGCTGTGCAGTCCCAGCTGTGTGAGATCTTCTTTCCTTTTCAGGTCTCACTCACTCTTCATCTTTCCTATCCACCAAAATTTCAGCTCTTACTCTCAAATACCAAAATCTTCCGGTATGAGTATGAAGCCAGCATTAAGCTAATGAATTCTGTAGGGAGGAGGTTGTTCTATAACCTCTACACAGTGTAGCAACTGTGCAGTCCCAGCTGTGTGAGATCTTCTTTCCCATTTCAGATTTCACTCTCTCTTTATCTTTTCTATCCACCTAAAATTTCGACCTCTTCTTTCCAACACATGAAATTTTCCATTATGACTATCAAGCCAGCATTAAGCTAATGAATTCTGTAGGGAGGAGGTTGTTCTGTAACCTCTACACAGTGTGGCAGCTGTGCAGTCCCAGCTGTGTGAGATCTTCTTTCCTTTTCAGGTCTCACACACTCTTCATCTTTCCTATCCACCAAAATTTCAGCTCTTACTCTCAAATACCAAAATCTTCCGGTATGAGTATGAAGCCAGCATTAAGCTAATGAATTCTGTAGGGAGGAGGTTGTTCTATAACCTCTACACAGTGTAGCTACTGTGCAGTCCCAGCTGTGTGAGATCTTCTTTCCCATTTCAGATTTCACTCTCTCTTTATCTTTTCTATCCACCTAAAATTTCGACCTCTTCTTTCCAACACATGAAATTTTCCATTATGACTATCAAGCCAGCATTAAGCTAATGAATTCTGTAGGGAGGAGGTTGTTCTGTAACCTCTACACAGTGTGGCAGCTGTGCAGTCCCAGCTGTGTGAGATCTTCTTTCCTTTTCAGGTCTCACTCACTCTTCATCTTTCCTATCCACCAAAATTTCAGCTCTTACTCTCAAATACCAAAATCTTCCGGTATGAGTATGAAGCCAGCATTAAGCTAATGAATTCTGTAGGGAGGAGGTTGTTCTATAACCTCTACACAGTGTAGCAACTGTGCAGTCCCAGCTGTGTGAGATCTTCTTTCCCATTTCAGATTTCACTCTCTCTTTATCTTTTCTATCCACCTAAAATTTCGACCTCTTCTTTCCAACACATGAAATTTTCCATTATGACTATCAAGCCAGCATTAAGCTAATGAATTCTGTAGGGAGGAGGTTGTTCTGTAACCTCTACACAGTGTGGCAGCTGTGCAGTCCCAGCTGTGTGAGATCTTCTTTCCTTTTCAGGTCTCACTCACTCTTCATCTTTCCTTATTCTCAAATACTAAAATCTTCCGGTATGAGTATGAAGCCAGCATTAAGCTAATGAATTCTGTAGGGAGGAGGTTGTTCTATAACCTCTACACAGTGTAGCAACTGTGCAGTCCCAGCTGTGTGAGATCTTCTTTCCCATTTCAGATTTCACTCTCTCTTTATCTTTTCTATCCACCTAAAATTTCGACCTCTTCTTTCCAACACATGAAATTTTCCATTATGACTATCAAGCCAGCATTAAGCTAATGAATTCTGTAGAGAGGAGGTTGTTCTGTAACCTCTACACAGTGTGGCAGCTGTGCAGTCCCAGCTGTGTGAGATCTTCTTTCCTTTTCAGGTCTCACTCACTCTTCATCTTTCCTATCCACCAAAATTTCAGCTCTTACTCTCAAATACCAAAATCTTCCGGTATGAGTATGAAGCCAGCATTAAGCTAATGAATTCTGTAGGGAGGAGGTTGTTCTATAACCTCTACACAGTGTAGCAACTGTGCAGTCCCAGCTGTGTGAGATCTTCTTTCCCATTTCAGATTTCACTCTCTCTTTATCTTTTCTATCCACCTAAAATTTCGACCTCTTCTTTCCAACACATGAAATTTTCCATTATGACTATCAAGCCAGCATTAAGCTAATGAATTCTGTAGGGAGGAGGTTGTTCTGTAACCTCTACACAGTGTGGCAGCTGTGCAGTCCCAGCTGTGTGAGATCTTCTTTCCTTTTCAGGTCTCACTCACTCTTCATCTTTCCTATCCACCAAAATTTCAGCTCTTACTCTCAAATACCAAAATCTTCCGGTATGAGTATGAAGCCAGCATTAAGCTAATGAATTCTGTAGGGAGGAGGTTGTTCTATAACCTCTACACAGTGTAGCAACTGTGCAGTCCCAGCTGTGTGAGATCTTCTTTCCCATTTCAGATTTCACTCTCTCTTTATCTTTTCTATCCACCTAAAATTTCGACCTCTTCTTTCCAACACATGAAATTTTCCATTATGACTATCAAGCCAGCATTAAGCTAATGAATTCTGTAGGGAGGAGGTTGTTCTGTAACCTCTACACAGTGTGGCAGCTGTGCAGTCCCAGCTGTGTGAGATCTTCTTTCCCATTTCAGATTTCACTCTCTCTTTATCTTTTCTATCCACCTAAAATTTCGACCTCTTCTTTCCAACACATTAAATTTTCCATTATGACTATCAAGCTAACATTAAGCTAATGAATTCTGTACGGAGGAGGTTGTTCTGTAACCTCTACACAGTGTGGCAGCTGTGCAGTCCCAGCTGTGTGAGATCTTCTTTCCTTTTCAGGTCTCACTCACTCTTCATCTTTCCTTATTCTCAAATACTAAAATCTTCCGGTATGAGTATGAAGCCAGCATTAAGCTAATGAATTCTGTAGGGAGGAGGTTGTTCTATAACCTCTACACAGTGTAGCAACTGTGCAGTCCCAGCTGTGTGAGAACTTCTTTCCCATTTCAGATTTCACTCTCTCTTTATCTTTTCTATCCACCTAAAATTTCGACCTCTTCTTTCCAACACATGAAATTTTCCATTATGACTATCAAGCCAGCATTAAGCTAATGAATTCTGTAGGGAGGAGGTTGTTCTGTAACCTCTACACAGTGTGGCAGCTGTGCAGTCCCAGCTGTGTGAGATCTTCTTTCCTTTTCAGGTCTCACTCACTCTTCATCTTTCCTATCCACCAAAATTTCAGCTCTTACTCTCAAATACCAAAATCTTCCGGTATGAGTATGAAGCCAGCATTAAGCTAATGAATTCTGTAGGGAGGAGGTTGTTCTATAACCTCTACACAGTGTAGCAACTGTGCAGTCCCAGCTGTGTGAGATCTTCTTTCCCATTTCAGATTTCACTCTCTCTTTATCTTTTCTATCCACCTAAAATTTCGACCTCTTCTTTCCAACACATGAAATTTTCCATTATGACTATCAAGCCAGCATTAAGCTAATGAATTCTGTAGGGAGGAGGTTGTTCTGTAACCTGTACACAGTGTGGCAGCTGTGCAGTCCCAGCTGTGTGAGATCTTCTTTCCCATTTCAGATTTCACTCTCTCTTTATCTTTTCTATCCACCTAAAATTTCGACCTCTTCTTTCCAACACATTAAATTTTCCATTATGACTATCAAGCTAACATTAAGCTAATGAATTCTGTACGGAGGAGGTTGTTCTGTAACCTCTACACAGTGTGGCAGCTGTGCAGTCCCAGCTGTGTGAGATCTTCTTTCCATTTCAGGTCTCACTCATTCTTCATCTTTCCTATCCACCAAAGTTTCGACTCCTTCTTTACAATACAAAAATTTTCCGTCATGGCTATCAAGCCATGAGTTCTGTAACCATTCTATCCACCGATTAGTGAAGAAAAATACCTAATGTAACAAACCTAATAGTGACAAACAATAGAGAAGTATGATGTAATTAAGATACAAAGGTATTTGAGTAACAAGCATGTATAGAACCCTGGTAATATTATAAGTACAAAGTGTTGTTTTATTGGAAATGGTCCCACAATAGTATTTTTAAAAGATGTACAAATTCGTGTTCAAGCAGGATCTGAAGTGGCAGTGAAACCCATTGTATGCTGTAGAGCTAACTAATTAATAGTAAAAGAGATTGCTTAGTGTTATGAAAAAAATGCAAATACGTTGTAAGAATAAACTCACCTTGTGTAGCAAGGAATGGCTGTGTAATAGAATTGAATAGTGTTTGTGGTTGAGGCGTGAAGGACACGTCCCTGAAGTATTTATAAGGTTGGAGCTAGCCGTTATTTGGTGTAGTGTGTGACAGAACACACCTACATGTATTGAGGTTATGAGTTGGAGGCGTGAATGCGACCTTAGGTACCCTTATGTTAGATGAAACAGAGCAGCTCATGGTGTCCTATAGGTTTAAGGAATTTAGCGTTACGCTCGTCCATAATTACTTAATGCATTTTAGTGGTAGGTCGAGAGAGACTACCTGTGGTTTCAGCATCCAATCAAGTGGAAATGGATTGCCACGTGAGCAAACTGATCAGCTGCAATACACTATAGATATGCAATAAATGTGCTACCCTATGCTTTAAATGTTAATAGAGTGAGTGTTAAATAAGTACATACACTTGCAACATAATTGAGTAACGTAATGGCAGATGGGAAACATTATTTATAGCTCAGCATAAATACACTTCGATGAAGTAAGTACATAATTGCAGATATGGAACTGACACAGCAGCAGAGGACCAATAAGTGGATTTAGTAGTCAACTAAATGTAGTTTGTTTTGAACACTCAGAACTGTACTGTTACCACAAGTTACTCACATGTACAAAGAAGCTGAGAAGACAACTACTAATCAAATATACTCATACTATCTCTAAGAATAAGGTAATCGAAGATGAGTCAGCTAAGTAAATAAAATACAAATGTATCAGGAATGTACCGAGAATTGGTTCAGTGTTCCGACCCAGAAATAATAAATTGAAATTAAATAGGATTTATGATTGTATGCCTTGAGCATAAATTTTCTCTAGCACATGACTAACGGTATTTTGAGCCATTTGTTTACCGATTTTATGACAGTTAAGTAACCGTGAGAGTAAAATTGAAAAAGCTCTGTTAACTTTGTTCCAGTAACATATTGAAAGGTAAAATGTATATATTCCCATTTCATTGTGACCCACCCTTAGATATTAAATGAACAGAGTCTGAGGCACTCTTTTTGTTTGTTCTACAGGACAAACCAGGTAATGGCAGCCTTGTAGCTGCATGAAAGCGTGAAGTGACTTGGACACAACTCACAGTGACCCCTCCCCTTTCCCCATGTAATTTAGAGTGAACGTGAAAGACGCACACCATAGCAACTTCGCCTCCTCCACCCTTGTGAATGGAAGTGTAGAACGCCAGCCAAAGCGGCTACAACCACGTGTTTAAAATGAAATTGTCATTATTTGTGAAATTTTCTTTCAGGTTTGGAAAAGAATGCGAAGATATAATTATCTGTTTATGTATAATGAATAACTGTGTTATTTTCTTTGAATTTGTGTGTGTAAAAATGTATTTAATGGATTTAAGATTTTCATAATTTTACATATTTTATGTGTTTGTCTGTCTAAGGCAATATGTATACCAAAGAGTTTCATTGATTTTGCTTAAATTTTGAGTGATAATGTTGCTTAAGAGGCAGTGCACATGCCAGCAATTTAAATAATTGAAGTAGGAAATCAGTTTTCTTTTAATATTTCTATGTTTACATTTCAATTTTAATTTTTCATAGGGAGTTAAGCTGTACTCTTGCTTCCCTTTTTGTAATTATTTTTTTTCTTCTCTTTTCTCATTTATATTGAAAAAAATTAAGTAGAGGGTGATGAAGGGAGGCAGCCTACTCACGCTGTATAAAATTCTCATCAGTCTTTCCATTGTGTGCCAGCCTAGTTCGTTGTAACTAGCTCTGACGTCATAAATGTTGTGCAGTACTTTAAAAATCAAGTAAATAACTTAATAAATTTCTAGCATGTCAGGAGTAATACTAAATCAATATGTGTTGAATATCAGTTCAATAACTTAACCATTTTCGAAATTTGGACGTTTTTCTGTAAAAATCATTGGCGCAACAGAAAGAGCTAGAGACTTAAAAATTTATATTTAGATTACTTTTTCATAATAATTTAGTGGAAACAGTATTCTGGATCCCAGAAATTAAAATTTATGTTGAAATTCATGATTTTCTGGTTTTTGTCTTAGAAATTAAGAAAGCAAGATAGATTAAGTAGGCAAATAAATAAGGCTAGGATGTTTAAATTTAAGTAGAAGGGAGATCCCCTATAATCATAAAGATGTGAGAAGTTTCAATTGAATAACTATAAAATTATAGCGATAGCGTATCTCCAAAGGGCTAGTTCAAAGCTCGTCTACTGCGTGTACTGTAATTAAATTAATTCTCTCGCCCAAAATAATTGACTTAGCCACGTCAGACTTTTATTATGATTACTTACTTGTGTGCTGATTGCACATTTAAATTGAAAGCTTCAGCGACCATCAGCAAAGGAAGCAATGATTTATTCGATAACTTAAAGTGGTGCATTACTAGCCCAGCGGCTAGTCGGGAGAGCAGATTTGATCAGGCGTTCCCTTAGCCGTCCGCACCGCGGCTTTATATATAAGAACGCTGCGCGAGGAAGTAAGGCCCCAGTTCTCTCCAGACCCTGAGTAGCGCACCATCTGTGCCGGGAGTCGCGTCACGTCGGTATCATTGCTATGAACAGCCTCGGATGCAGTAATAAGTTACTTGGGATACGCCGCGGGACAGACATTTTACCATTTTAGCGTGAACATTATCATCAAATTATGGCGAGCATTCATTTAAACCTTTAATTTGGACAGTTATAGTTGCATCAGCGCATTAGGCTCTGAACTGCTCTGGTAATTGGATTGTGTGGATTCTTTTTTGGTCTGTGACTTTCACAATATAGTGAACATTTTAGAGAGAATCGTTTTTGATTATGAATCCCAGACAATCTCCTAATTCCTCAGAGCTATAAGCTGTAGCGATAAGTGTATTTCTCAGATGAAGTGCGCACTAGGAATTCTAATTACAAGCTTCACGTTTTGCTAATCACTTTCTGGTTGCCAATATTGTAGTTAGAGAGCCAGTGTTGAGAACGGCAAACAACAGCATTAAATTAATAATAGGAAACATTTTATAACAACAATAAATTTCACCAGCCGCTCCACAGTTCCGTCACTGCCCTAAAGCTTTAGTAATCGCAAAGAACGCGAGAGACATGTGGATAGCGCACAATTGTCTCAGCCGTTTATGTCAACGTTTCTGAGAGAGCTCCTACTTCTTCTTCAACTAGCTGGTCGATTTCACACGCTATCATAATTGCTGACTCTAAAATGGTAATTGCGAATAAATGATTAACTGCCTCTTACTAGCTGAAGCTTGACTTTCGAAGATATCAAGACGCAGCCGACGATGGTTATCGTGTCAAACAAACGCAAAAACAGCACTTAACGTCACTGTTAGTGAAAGCGTTACAGTTGGTGACATGCAACAGGCACAATAACACATTTATGTGTATCTCATCCATGTGCTCTTAACTCCCCTTTTGAATTATTCTCTGGGGTTTGTTGAAATGCAAATGAAAGCAGCATTTGTTTCATTTTTGCTGTTTCCTTTTTATTGCCAAAAAAAGCGGCGAAGTGAAGAGCTCCATTGAAAATTTAAATGTTTACCTTTGTAAGGTCTATAGTTGCAAAGTTCTACAAATCAAAAGTAATTCCTGAAGCAATCAAAATAAGTCCGCAGATGCAGTGATAAATTACAAAGGAATCACCAGTGGAAAACTAAATGAGGTGGAATATTAAGTTTAAAATATTGCAGCCAATCACAGAACAATAAGGGTGATGGATGTAATCTCTTTCACATTCATTATTAAAGTACACTAAAAAGAGACTAAGAGTTTGCTGTTTGGAAGGTACAATGCTTCTGTCGCATAATGTTACCTATTCGTCGTCAGAGATTCATTAGTATTGGTAATGAGGCGAATTATCATCATATTAGTTTCTTGGAACAGCAATATTCCTACCGTTGACTTATCCAAAAGCATAGCCCTTTTAACTAATTTCGTTTGTCTTGGAATTAGCAACTATTTCTCAAAAGGGACAGAGATTTTAAATTTTGGGGATCTTTTGTGCTCTGTAGGAAACCTACGTTTCTAGCATTTGTACACTTAGAGAAAGCTTTTGGCAATGTTGATTGAAATACTCTCTTTCAAATTCTGAAGGTGGCAGGGGTAAAATACAGAGATCGAAAGGCTATTTACAATTTGTACAGAAACCAGATGGCAGTTATAAGAGTCGAGGGGTATGAAAGGGAAGCAGTGGTTGGGAAGGGAGTGAGACAGGGTTGTAGCCTCTCCGCTATGTTATTCAATCTGTATATTGAGCAAGCAATAAAGGAAGCAAAAGAAAAGTTCGGAGTAGGTATTAAAATCCATGGAGAAGAAATAAAAACTTTGAGGTTCGCCGATGACATTGTAATTCTGTCAGAGACAGCAAATGACCTGGAATAGCAGCTGAACGGAATGGACAGTGTCTTGAAAGGTGGATATAAGATGAACATCAACAAAAGCAAAACGAGGATAATAGAATGTAGTCGAATGAAATTGGGTGATGTGCGGGAATTAGATTAGGAAATGACACGCTTAAAGTAGTAAATGAGTTTTGCTATTTGGGGACCAAAATAACTGATGGTGGTCGAAGCAGAGAGGATATAAAACGTAGACTGGCAATGGCAAGGAAGTCGTTTCTGAAGAAGAGAAATTTGTTAACATGGACTACAGATTTAAGTGCCAGGATTTCGTTTCTGAAAGTATTTGTATGGAGTGTAGCCATGTATGTAAGTGAAGCGTGGACGATAAATAGTTTGGACAAGAAGAGAATAGAAGCTTTCGACATGTGGTGCTACAGAAGAATGCTGAAGATTAGATGGGTAGATCGCATAACTAATGAGGAGGTATTAATAGAATTGGAGAGAAGAGGAATTTGTGGCACAACTTGACTAGAAGAAGGGATCGCTTGGTAGGGCATATTCTGAGGCATCAAGGGATCACCAATGTAGTATTGGAGGGCAACGTGGAGGGTAAAAATCGTAGAGGGAGACTAAGAGATGAATACACTAAACAAATTCAGAAGGATGTAGGTTACAGTAGGTACTGGGAGATGAAGAACCTTGCACAGGATACATAGCTTGGAGAGCTGCATCAAACCAGTCTCTGGACTGAAGACTACCACAACAACAACAACAACAACACTTGGTTTAAGAATCATGAAACAAGGCTGTGTGCGTGGAAAAGATCTGCAGACATCGAAAGGTTTCAGATTCATTATGGGACGCTAAGACAGAGACTTCGGAACTAGATTTTAAATTGTACGACATTTCGAGGGGGATGTGTTGACTCTGACCACAGTTTATTGGTAATTAGCTGTTGATTAAAACAGAATAAATGCCAAAAATATAGGAAATTAAGAAGGTGGGACTTGGGCAGGTTGAAAGAACCAGAGATTGTTGAGATTTTTAGCGGGCGCATTAGGCACGAGTGACTAGAAGAGGGGACAGAAATACAGCAGAAGACGGGGGTAGCTTTGAGATATTAGATAGTGAATGCACTGAAGGATAAAGCAGATAAAAAAGCACGGCCTGGCAGAAATTCTTGAATAATCCAGTAGGTACTGAGTGTAACTGATGAAAGGAGAAAATAGAAAAATGCATCACGCCAAAGGGAATACAAACGTACAAAAAATGAGACTGAAAGGAAGTGCAAAATGTCTCTGCAGAAATGGCAGGGGAAGATGGATACTGGCTACAGAAAAATTAAAGAGTTCTTTGAGTAAAAGGGAAACAGCTGTACGAATATCAAGAGCCCAGATGGAAAACCAGTCCTAAGCAAAGAGCGGAAAGCTGAAGGTGGAGGGTCTATACAGGGAGGTGAACCTGAAGGGAACATTATAGAAATTGAAGAGGACGTAGATTTTATGATACTGTGAGAAGAATTTGACAGAACACAGAAAGACCTAAGTTGAAACAAGACCCCAGGAGTAGACGACATTTTGTCGGAATTACTGATAACCTTGGGGCGTGGGGAGGGAGGCAAGCTGTGACAAAACTATTTCGTCTGGTGTGAAAGATGTATGAGACAGGCGAAATACCTCAGACTTCAAGAATAATGTAATAACCGCGATTCCAATGAAAGCAGGTGGTGACAGATGTGAATATTACCGACTATGAGTTTAATAAGTCATGGTTGCAAAAACTGAGACGAATACTTTACGGAAGAATGGAAAAATTGGCAGAAACCGATCCCGGGGAAGATCAGTTTGGATTCCGGAGAAATGTAGGGGCACACGGCTTATTTTGGAAGGTAGGTTAAGAAAAGGCGAACTTACGTTTATAGCCTTAGAGAAAGCTTTTGATAATGTTGACTGGAATATCCTCTTTGAAATTCAGACGATAGAATGGGCAAAATGCAGGGAGCGAAATGCTATTTACAGCTTGTACAGACATCAGACAACAGTTATAAGAGTCGAAGGGCAAGGAGGATTTGAGATAAACATAAGAAAAAGAAGAATAAGGATAATAGAATGTAGTCAAATTAAATCAGTTGATGATGGGGGGAATTAGATTATAGAAGGAGATACTTAAAGTAGTAAATGAGTTTTGTTATTGGACAGTAAAGTAACTAATGATACCCGAAGTAGGAACTGGAAATAGCAAGAAAAGCGTTTCTGAAGAAAACATTACAAATATATTTAAGTGTCAAGAAGTCTTTTCTGAAAACATTTGTATATGATGCTGCCATGGAAGTGCAACATGAACGGTAAACAGTTTAGACAAGACCAGAACAGAAGCTCTTGAAGTGTAGTGCTACAGAAAAATGATGAAGATTAGGTAGTTATATCATGTAACTAATGAGGAGATACTGAACAGAATTTGGGAAAAAAGGAATTTGTGGCACAACACAACTAGAAGAAAGGATCAGTTGATAGCACACATTCTGAGTCAAAAAAGGATCACTAATTTAGTGCAGAAGGCAAGTGCGTGTCTGGCCATGTAGAGGCAGACCAAGAGATGAATACAGTAAGTTCATTGAGAAGAACATAAGTCGCAGTAGTTATCCGAAAATGAAGAGGCTCGTATAGGATAAAGTAGCATGGAGAGCTGCGTCAGACAAGTCTGCAGATTGAAGATCACAACAACATCACAATATATTTGTCATCACTGTACAACCAAAATTTTAATACAATTTTCGACATTCATCGAAACTTTTAATTTCCTGCTTGAAAAAAATGTTTGTAAATATGTGAACGTGAAATATGTGTAGATGATACTTCACTGTGATGTAATACGCAATATAATCAAACTAAATTCACATTTTTCATCAAATTTGCATATGTTCCACAGTAAATTTTCAAATTTTCACCTAACTTTGCAACTTTCAGTTAAAAATGCACCATAACCTCGAAAGAATGACTTTACTATCGAGTTAATATCATAAGCTAACTAAAGAACTGAGACAAGGCTGAGCTTCTAAATGTATATTTGCGAATAAAATATACTACTGAGAAGACATTTGATGTATTTTATTACCAAGTTTCCCACCCATTTCACTTTATGTGTACATCCAAGGACATGGCTACCATGAAACAATGTAAAAAGAGTTACGCGATCAGGAAGAGGACTAATGCAAGAAATATTGGATATTTAGGAGGAAACATTACGGGGTTGGTTGGTTGGTTGTTTGGGGAAGGAGACCAGACAGCGTGGTCATCGGTCTCATCGGTTTAGGGAAGGAAGTCGGCCGTGCCCTTTCAGAGGAACCATCCCGGCATTTGCCTGGAGTGATTTAGGAAAATCACAGAAAACCTAAATCAGGATGGCCGGACGCGGGATTGAACCGTCGCCCTCCCGAATGCGAGTCCAGTGTCTAACCACTGCGCCACCTCGCTCGGTGTTAAACATTACGGGGCGTGGATATCAAAACTGTAGGGGGAAGACAACTATTGGAGAACGATTTTATTTTTAAGGACTTAGCCTGGGGAAGAATACTTACAGTTACAGTACTAGAGGTTCGGGTAATGGTGTGCACGAAGCTTAGCAACCTTTCGCTGAACATAACGTATAACATTTTTACGTTAGTATCACAGGCTGTACGCTAACAACCCAGAGATTGCAAGTAAGCGTTTTGTTGTTATTTGCAGAACAAACTGCAGGCAGCAGTGTAAACGCGTTCTGTCCATGCACGTACAGCACTGGGGCGGCAGTGGCTGGCACAGCTTTCATGTTCTTCGCCCCCTTGTTTGGATTTCACGATTAGACCACTGCATAAATCGAATCTCGGTATGTTGATTCACGGACGGACGCTCCTACACATATACTGTTGATATGTGGTATTCCGTTCTTCATCTATTTTTCGCAACTGAATGTTTGTCCTTCGAACTGGAAACGACGCATGCTTAAATTAGTTGCCAGTTACCAATCGCGTTTCACATGTACGTTAAACGCTCTTTGTGCTTGTGTGGTAGTAATCAGCTTACTTCTTATGAAGCTGAATGGCAGGTGTCCCTAGTGGTATTAAGTGAACGACATGGAATGGATGGTGAAATACTTAGGGCTAATGACGTCGAAGCAACATAAGAGTGAGAGAGTGAGTGAGAGAGAAAGAGAGAGAGAGAGAGAGAGAGAGAGAGAGAGAGAGAGAGAGAGAGAGAGAGGGGGAGAATTTTGTGTGATGGGAAATTATCAATTAACCTGTCGAAGTGTACAGAAGTATCCATCGGTCAAGTTCGTGGTATAATTATGACTGCAATAACAAAAAGCGTCCCTCTGCTAGGAACTATGACATTGGGACGGCCATGGAGACGAAAGAGAAACAATCAAGTCTCAGATAGACTCTGAGAGACTGGAAGAATTGCCTAAGAAGACAGATGTAAATCAGCTGAACGCATGAAAATACTGTAGTGTTTTCTTTGTCACAAAGAATTCTTCGTCTTTATAATTTATAGATTCCGGTAATGTATGAATTGTATTGTATGTCAACCGGGGACCTAGAAACGACGGAGAGGCTCCGTCACCGCCGCAGCTGCAGTGGTCCACAACCCCACGACGACTATCGCAGTCCACTTCACCCCTCCGCCGCCCCACACCGAACCCAGGGTTATTGTACGGTTCGGCCCCCGGTGGACCCCCCAGGGAACGTCTCACACCAGACGAGTGTAACCCCTATGTTTGCGTGGTAGAGTAATGGTGGTGTACGGGTGTCGAGAACTTGTTTGCGCAGCAATCGCCGACATAGTGTAACTGAGGCGGAATAAGGGGAACCAGCCCGCATTCGCCTAGGCAGATGGAAAACCGCCAAAAAGCCATCCACAGACTGGTCGGTTAACCGGACCTCCACACTAATCCGCCGGGCGGATTCGTGCCGGGGACCAGGCGTTCCTTCCCACCCGGAAAGCCGTGCGCTAGACCGCACTGCCAACCGGGCGGGCACTCCGGTATTAGTACCTGCCAACGGCCTTGACGCAGTGGTGATACCGGTCCCCGTCAGATCACCGAAGTTATGCGCTGTCGGGCTGGGGTAGCACTCGGATGGGTGACCGACCATCCAGTCATCCGAGCGCTGTTGGCAAGCGAGGTGCACTCAGCCATTGTGAGGCAAACTGAGGAGCTACTTGATTCAGAAGTAGCGGCTCCCGTCTCGTAAATTGACATACGGCCGGGATAGCCGCATGCCCCACCGCATCCGCAGCCAGTGACGCCTGTGGGCTGAGGATGATACGACGGCCGGTCGGTACCGTTGGGACTTCGAAGGCCTGTTCGGACGGAGTTAGTACCACTATCTATTTTTCCAGTAACAGATCATTCGCAAAAAATGTTTTTAAAACTTTCAAACTTATTTTCCCCCAACTTTTATTCAGTGGAGTTTTCGACGACATCTGACACTCTTTGTAGTGTTGAAACGTCCCCTTAGAAATATTTATGAATTACTGTGCTGATAAACCTCTTACGTTATTTTATTTTCAAACAGCTGAGCAGAACTGAACGTACTCAGAATTTTCTCTCTTTACTTATTCTGATCAACACTAAACTGACACACAATATTTTTAGCGCAACGCAATCTGACTTTCAATAAACCCTACAAAAGAATGGCCCTGACTAACACTAACCTATACCTTTCACGAATCACTTACCTCACAAAAATCTTCGTTACTCGAACTACTGCAATACAGCGAGCGCCAATACTGCCAGCTAAATACTGAATACTGAAGGCACTAAATAGTTAGCAAATGGAAGATTTTCATAGAGAACAAACAATGTATTTACCTTAATAGTGTTCAAAAGTCATTATATATATATATATATATATATATATATATATATATATATATATGTATACGTCCAGATCATCCGCTCTCAAGACTCTGCCATCTCTCCCCCCACATTCACCACTGCTGGCGGCTCACCTCCAACTGTGCAACGCCACGCGCTGTTCACATCCAGCTGCCCAACACTACAATAGCAAATATTCCAACAATGCAAACCAGCCACAGACTACACACAGCAGAGCCAGTGAATTTCATATAGATCGCTACGTGGCGTTTCTAGCATAAAAACCTAAACAGCCTATTTACAGTGTATTCTTAGAAAGATTCAGGTAATGGTTTATGAAAAAATCAAGTGCCATCCATTGATTGACAAGACATGAAACTGGACTGGTCTGTCGTGGTCGCTGTCGCTCCATTGGTGAACTTTCCTTGCTCGCCATGTTGAACGGTGTGAGCTGTTCCTGTGGGGAAGAAAAGAAAAGAACTTTACCTAAACTAACTGTCCTTGGCTGGAGTGCCGATAATATCCTGTGTCTGCCGCGAGAAAATCATTCTCGCAGCAGGTCAGGCCAACGTGCTGTTAGCTCGCGATGTGGTTGGTGGCCCAGGCCATGGATGAGCCGGTTGCGGGATAGTCCCGCCTTCGCATAAAAGGATCTCGCGGTGGCTCGATTCTCTCTATCAGGAGCGGGATGCCTGTGTCCTCGTGCAGCAGGCGACTGGAATGTTCCCTCGGAAGATCCAGAGTGGTCATCATGTAATATTGCTCCTTATTTTGTGTGTGTTATTTACTGTCCTGATATGTAGAACCAGATGTAATACCTGCGTGTATTTTGTATTTCCTGAATTGGTTTACAAAACATACTGTCATGCAAAGCCAACTGTAATATTCTTATACTACACCATTAATAATAAGCAAAGTAACAAACAGAAATACAATTACCTATCCGCACAGCAAAACCACTAAAACAAGTGTAATAACAGTGTGTGTTAACCTAAGGAATAAGCATCAGACTTTAACTCGCTTCTTCGAATAAGTCATTAGTTCAGAGGTATGGCAAATAACAGTAGTTAGACTGCTATTCTGCATCGATAACAATGTATGTGGTTGGTGGTACACTATTATTCGCCAGTCTAATTAGTCACACGTAATGAAGCTGAGTAGGACAGCAGAAAAGATTGCAACTCCATACTTACCTAACACACTTCACTTTAGATTTAGATAAAAGATGGTTTAGCAATACAAGAAAAGTTTAACCGCTCGAAAGAAAACTACAGTACCCAACTGCTTAAGCAAACAGGCTGATTTCATGAAAGCAAAAGTAAATTTGGACGGGGGGAAGAGGGAGGGGTTACGTCAACATATTTGGTACTCAACATTTCATTGATTCACTATAAACTGTTTAACGTTACTATTTATCACCATTAATCATCAACGTAGTATTTCCTTTCATTAATACGTAATGTAAAAGCAGCAAACAATTTATCTAATGTGGTCTCTGAATCTGGCGTAACCTTACGTAATCATTTTAAGACAGAAAATAATAGCAGTGTTAATTATGAAATTCTCAGTTATTCTTTGCATCAAGTATTTCACTGATTAATCACTGATTTGCCAAAAATACAATAAAGATTTCAGTCTTGGCTGAATACAGGTCACTCGGAATTTTCATTTACCAGGTTATGATCCTGCTTGATTTATGAGCGGGATAAATTACCAGGTGGACACAATTGTTAATTTGGATGATGGTTATTATTCTTAAAGCACATTTCAACTTCCTGGTACACACTATAGCTAAAATGTCGTACCCTGTAAGCTGTGATCAGCGACGGTGGCGTTGGTGGCAACAGCTGCATTAATATCAGAACGGCCAAGAGCAGTTATCCATGTCCGACTTATTTCCTCTTCATAGCGATGATCCAACTTATAATCGACAGCCCGTTTTCCTCCCCAAACCAGGCCGTGATCAACTGCATTTTCCAACCGAGGCAAGATGCAACAATGCGGCGCACTCCACACTATGCTGGCGCTGTACGTGCTGCCTCTTAAGATCACTGGCCACCAACTGAATTTGTTCGCGCCCGCCAAAACGCGCCAAACGTTTCCGCTCCCACGTTTTCCTACGCTTACACAGCTTTCCGTTCCTGACGGAACTACTCCATCTTTTATACTACACACATCTCAGACAGCCCTAAGAGAGTGCCAGTAACTATTACATACATAATTATATTATAGTACATATAGCTAGAAATATCATGGTCCATGCGATTGTCTCGGGATGGCTGAGTTTGCTGCTCGTAGTATCTTCCAGTTGAGGAAAGCCTCGTTGGTCCACTACTTCGGGTTTAACTGCTTGGTAACGATCGCAGTCCACGTTTCTGTAACTTGGATGGTGCTTTGGATTCGTGACGCCGATCACGTCTATCTCCTAGATGACTGGGATATAATCGGATGATGATAGGGCGTTACGCGTTTCGGTGTACGTGAACTGCCTGATGGCCCTTATTAGTGTGATGTCGATCACGTCTGGCCGGCCTCGTGCGAGGAAATGTGTAGGGTCATACGGCCCTAGGGAGACCGTGCAACGTTTCGATGAACAGCGCGGGAGAGCCGGCGCCCACTGGCCTTGGTGAAGCGAGAGTTCCTTTCAGGGTGTTTCACACTGAAACCCTCGTAGTGAAAAGTCGTCCCTGCAGTGACAGCAGAGAATTGAAATCTGTCTCGTGTATCGGTCTATCCGGCTACTGATAATCGATACAAAGAAATTCTTCCTAGTGGTGGTGTTGATGGCACACCCATGGCCTCCAACATGACGAGCTGTGGAAGGCAGCCAGCGACTTCTTGATGTAGAGTGCAGTGCCGCCCTTGTGGGTGGTTCTGTTGTCCCGATGGAAGGAGTAGTTCTCTGCTCACACGTTCATCCCAGGTTTGGAGAGTGTTTCCTGCAGCTGTTGCTGCTTTGACGAGTGCCGGAATGACATGGATCAGTGCCGCTGGAGCATACTGAGTTCGCTAGCGTCCGTTCCAGTGACTGCGACGTTGTTCGTCGCTGGGGTGCTGTCCGCTGGCTGCTGCGTGTACTCTACGTGATGCGAGGTGCCGCGTTGTCTGACGTCGGCGCCCCCCTCCTGCGGCCTATGACGCAGTTGAGGGCGAAGGCGCGTTGTTCGCAGGTGGCGCTACCCCCAGTGGCATCTGCAAAGCTGCATCCCGGCTAGACACATCTGGCATCTTCTTGCGGCGGAAGGCATTGCAGTCCAAGTAGTTTGCCACATGTGGCTCATACTTGTTGAAGCAAGTCTGCGGGTCTTCCTTCTTGATGCACTCCCTTGTCTATTGCGGTCTGGAGTGTTTCGCGCAGCAGTCTGGCAAGTGGCAGTAACGTGTCACATGGTCCATGCCTTGGCAGGAGTAGCACTGGGCTCTCCTACCTTTTGCACGAAGGGCTCAACCTTCATCGAAAAGTTCACGACCTTGTGCCCACGACAACGAGCAGTGGAGGCATGTTACAGTGTGTCCTAGGCGAGTGGACTGGGAGACCTTGAGCAGCGAGCTGCTGCTTCAGGTAATCCGGTTCCATCTTCACTGGAACGTGGCGGAAAACCACCTGCAGCTGCTTGTGTAGCTCAGCATTGCGAGTGAAATAACGCCATTTTCTTCTTCCACGAGGTTCATGAGCTTGTAGTAGTGACCGATACTCTCCAGCTGGATCCTGCACAGTTTGCAGCCTCTTACAAATACTGTGGGGTTTGTCGACAGTGTATTTGCTTGTGGAAGTGCGCATAGCCTCTTGACCACCAGATGGTTATCGCTGATGCGTGAGGCGGTCTCTTCAGCTGTGCCAGTGTCGTCCCTTCCTCTTCAGCTGCCTCTGGCATGTCACCACACTGGTTCGCAGTACCCACACCACCCAGGTGCACTTGCTGGAGCTCAACAGCTCTGGCTGTGTGCTTCCAGTCTGGAGCAATGAAGCTGTCATCATTGGGTAGACATGGGCATGGGCCTCCTCTTCTCTTCGTTCAGTTCTTCTGTTGCTTTAGGCAGCTGGTCTGGTGGGGGAGGGTTCCTCTAGGGCTGCGGCATTGCTCTTAGGTGAGGTTTGGGACTCCTCCATCTCGTCATCTGGAATGGACGGATTCGTGCCACGTTCCTTCGGAGCAGCTGCTCCTGCCGTATCGGCGGCGGTCGCGGCTGGTGGGGCTGTTGCACACAGGTCGCGTGCGACTGCGGCCGGTATCGCTCATGGTGTCGCATGAGACGCGATCGCGGCCGATGTCGCTGCTGCTGTCGCACTGGGTGGTCGGTGCGGCTGGCTCGTTGCCCATCACTCCACTGGCACCAATTTGCGGCCGAGTGGCGGCGGTGGTCATCGTGCAGGTGTCACTACTTGTTGTGTACCTGGCCTTCACCGTGATGAGATCCTCATTCCCTGTAAATTGGTACAGGTTACCTCCTGTGCTGAGACAATGCATCGTAACTTCACAACGTTCGGCATTAGCAGCCATGGGTGCCTCAGCCGCTCGATTTCTTGGAGCAGTCCTTGCCAGCTTGATAGGATTGGAAGGCTGGGAGTGGGAAGACGGCGCTGGCAGGAAAACTTCCGTTAAGCGCCAATCCCCCACACCCCTCGTGTTGCAAGCGCGACTTTCGCCTTCTGCCAACCGGGATGTATGTTTGGGTCGTCCCTTGAACACGACACTGTTTTCCGTGAAAGTACAGAGCTTCTACTGTTTTATGAAAGAGAACGACACATCCACATCGATCGAGGACCCTATTCTCCATGTACTGTCTACATACAGACTTCGTAGCCAGGACGAGATGTCTTCTTCCTGTGAAAAGAGAAAAAGCGGTGGCTGCCTGGACTCCGGGGAGTTTGCTTGGAAACAGCCATAGAAACTCCCGAGCGCGTCCAGATATTACCCCTCTCGCGGCGCAGGACTGTGCAACTCACAGCTGATCCTCGACTATAGCAGAGTGATGTAAATGTCTCGTGGCTAGGGCCTCCCGTCGGGTAGACCGTTCGCCGGGTGCAAGTCTTTCGATTTGACGCCACTTCGGCGACTTGCGCGTCGACGGCGATGAAATGATAATGATTAGGACAACACAACACCCAGGCCCTGAGCGGAGAAAATCTCCTACCCAGTCGGGAATCGAACCCAGGCCCTTAGGATTGACATTCTGTCACACAGACCACTCAGCTACCGGGGGCAGACAAAGAGAGTGGTTATCCTCTGGGAGCTACCTAGAACTGATCCGCAGTGCTAACGAGCAGCGAATTCGTGCGTCCATGCGGACTGACTTACAACTGGACACGTACACTGAAGCGCCAAAAAAAATGTTATACGCATGCGTATTCAAAAACAGAGATATCTAAACAGGCAGAATACGGCGCTGCGATCGGCAACGCCTATATAAGACAACATGTCTCTCTCGCAGTTGTTAGAACGGATACTGCTGGTGCAATGGCAGGTTATCAAGATTTAAGTGAGTTTGAACGTGTTGTTAAGTCGGCGCGCGAGCGTAGGGATACAGCATCTCCGAGTTAGCGATGAAGTGGGAATTTTTCCGTACGACCATCTCACGAATGTACCGTGAATAACAGGTATCTGGTAAAACATCCAATCTTCGACATCGCTGCGGCCGGAAAAAGTTCCTGCAAGAATGGGACCAACGACGACTGAAGAGAATCGTTCAATGTCACAGAAGTGCAGCGCTTCGAAAATTTCTACAGATTTTAATGCTGAGCCATCAATAAGTCTCAGTGTGCGAACCATTCTACGAAACATCATCGATATGGGCTTTCAGACCCAAAGGGCCACTCATGTACCCCTGGTGACTGCACAACACAAAGCTTTGCGCATCACCTGGGCCCATCAACACCAACATTGGATGGTTGATGAGTCGAAATATTTTGTCTGGTTGGACGAGTCTCGTTCCAACTGTATCGACTGGGTGGACGTGTACGGGTATGGAGACACCTCATGTATCCACGGACCATGCATGTCAGCAGGGGACTGTTCAAGCTGGTGGAAGGTCTGTAATGGTGTGAGGCATGTGTAGTTGGAGTGGTGTGGGACACCTGATACGTCTAGATACGACTCTGATAGGTGACACGTACGTAAGCATCCTGTCTGCTCACCTGCATTCATTTATGTCCATTATGCATTGCGACGGACTTTGGGGATTCCAGCAGGACAATGCGACACCCCACACGACCAGAAGTGTTACAGAGTGGCTCCAGGAACACTCTTCTGAGTTTAAACACTTCCGCTGGGCACCAAAGTCCCCAGACAAGAACATTATTGAGCATACCTGGGATGCTCTGCAATGTGCTGAAGAGATCTCCAACCCCTAGTACTCCTACGGATTTATGGACAGCCCTGTACGGTTCATGGTGTCATTTCTGTCGAGCACTACTTCAGACATTGTCCAAGTCCATGCCATGTCGTGTTGTGACACTTCTTCGTGCTCTTGGAGGCGCTGCACGATATTAGGCAGATGTACCAGTTTCTTTGGCTCTTTCAGCATATATAGGTATAAGAGGGGAGCTGCCCCCTCCTGAAAAAAAAAAAATGAAACGGAATAACATTGCCGTGGACGAAGCTTGTGTAGTACGCATTCCTGCCGCTAGGCGTGTATAGAGCCAGTCACTGCCAGTCAAGTTCCGCCTATATTGTCGACCTCGCTTGTTCTGTTCATCTGCAGTGCCTATCTATGCTAGCGCTGTTTTGTTATTGTTCTGCTTTTGATGGTCGTAAGTTTAAGTGAACAACGTGCAGCTGTGAAATTATCTACTCGTTAAAAATGCTACTGAAACGGTTTTAATGTTGAAAACAGCTTACAGAGATGACACTATGGGAAAAACTCAAATGTGCGAGTGGTTTACTCGATTTAAAAATGGCGACATGTCGATTGATGGAAAACCTTGTTCTGGAAGTCCATCAACTGCCAGAATCGATAAAAATTATTCAGAGTTTGTTGCTCAGCTCAGACCATCAATCACAGCTTTTATATGGAAGTTTTAAGAAGATTGGGGAACAGTGTTCGCCAAAAAAGACCCGATTTGTGGCAGACAGGAGACGGGTTCTTCCTACACGACAACGCACCTGCAGTTTTTAGCTGAAAATGTCATGGTTCCACTGCCCCACGCACCTTACTCGCCTGACCTGGCTCCGTCAGACTTTATCTTATTTCCACGCATGGAAAGGTGCATGAAAAGACACCGATTTGACAAAGTTGAAGAAGTAAAGGAAAATAACGAGAGAGGAGCTGTCAGCTATTTCTAAAGATGACTACATAACATGTTTCAAATAGTAGAAGCATCGGTGGGACATACGTATTAGTTGTAATGGGGAGAATTTTGAACTGGACAAGGTTGTTCTGTAAGCAATTTGAAAATATATAGCTTTTAAAAATAATTCCGGTTTTTTTGGTACTTCCTCATATAAAGGAAATTGCCAAGAAGGATAAATTATGGGTGTGAAGAGCATGTTAATATAGAGAAATGTGTCTGATGAGTGTAGTTCACGATATGTTTGATTTTTATTTGTGCGTAATACCACTCACTCCCTCTCTCAGAGTCTCATTCTTATGTATAATAAAATGTTTCCGAACAGTTCAGAAGAAGAAATTTTCCTCCATCACCTGTATGACGTAACAGCACAAGCTCTGACAAAAAAAAATTTAACAAAATACTCTCCACGTACGGCAATTACGTAATTTGAAATAATTTTCAAGCGCAAAAGAATAACATACATTTCAGATTAGGAATGTAACCATATGATATTTTTTGCATTAGTATTACCGAGAAAGTTATAGTCACCCTGTTTAGTTGATCCACTGTGATATCATCGCTCTAAAATATGCGACACGCAAAACAAATTCAACGTCAGCAAGGACGCACCAATATTACGTATCGTACTGCATCCGATAGTGGCAAGTATGACATACACGAAATCAACCCGAAGAGCCAACTGATTTGAGTGGAAAATTGCCAAGAAGGATAAAATTATAGAAGTGAAGGACACATTAATATTGAGGAATGTGTCTGATGAATGTAGTTCACCACATTTTTGATTTGCGAATAGAGATACCACTGCAACTAGGTAACGGTAGAATGTTATACACTGACACGTGCTTCTGTAGAGTTCATTATTTGGCGAACAACATTAGTAGCGAAGGCACTCAAGTATTTACGAAAGCAAAAATCAGAACAGGGAGCACAGGTGAGCGACACTTGCAGCACATTACGTAGACGGCCAGGTGACTCTTAAAAATATTGTGCGTAGCAGAGCTGTAGAACAGCTGCCGAACTGCAAATGAGGAACAACTTTCAGCATCTGGTATGTTCCACTGCGTCCGTTTTGCTGTTAGTTTATGCTGTGGGTGAGCACTGCTGACATCTGCGCGGTTCAGAAGTGTCTACGTAAACCTAGTGTATAGGGACTCAGAAAGTCTGCGCATTCTGAGACCAGCACGATACCCCCGTTAACCCCGACAAAGGGTCGTCTGTCATAAGTTATACAGGGTGATTCAAAAAGAATACCACAACTTTAAAAATGTGTATTTAATGAAAGAAACATAATATAACCTTCTGTTATACATCACTACAAAGAGTATTTAAAAAGGTTTTTTTTTTCACTCAAAAACAAGTTCAGAGATGTTCAATATGGCCCCCTCCAGACACACGAGCAATATCAACCCGATACTCCAACTCGTTCCACACTCTCTGTAGCATATCAGGCGTAACAGTTCCGATAGCTGCTGTTATTTCTCGTTTCAAATCATCAATGGTGGCTGGGAGAGGTGGCCGAAACACCATATCCTTAACATACCCCCATAAGAAAAAATCGCAGGGGGTAAGATCAGGGCTTCTTGGAGGCCAGTGATGAAGTGCTCTGTCACGGGCTGCCTGGCGGCCGATCCATCGCCTCGGGTAGTTGACGTAAACTGTTTATACCAACGTTTAATACACCACCTATCAGGAGGTTTAACACCATACTTCGTTCGAAATGGACGCTGAACAACTGTCGTCGATTCACTTCTGCCGTACTCAATAACACAAAAAGCTTTCTGTTGAGCGGTCGCCATCTTAGCATCAACTGACGCTGACGCCTAGTCAACAGCGCCTCAAGCGAACAAATGTACAACTAAATGAAACTTTATAGCTCCCTTGATTCGCCGACAGATAGTGCTTAGCTCTGCCTTTTGTCGTTGCAGAGTTTTAAATTCCTAAAGTTGTGGTATTCTTTTTGAATCACCATGTATATCCCATGCGAGATACGCAGAAAACAATCTTGGGTACGTAAGCAGCGACAGTTCAAGAATGGATGTAAAATCGTCATTTTCAGTGACATACCCAGAAAAGTCCGCTAATCAAACTCGCATCTTTTCCCTTGCCCTACGGACAAACGTACCAATTCAGCACCGATATGACGGAAGCCAAAACATTTAATGAATAGTGACCAGTAGCAAGTGCACCCAGCGTCTTTTGTCGTGAAGCTGCAATCCCAATTCGCCATTCACAGCAGCACGCCTTCTCACATCACCTTTCATTTTCTTCCCCCAAGCCCTCCCCCCCCCCCCTCCCCCCCACAATACCCCAGTCATCCACTCCCACCAACCAGCAGCGCTCTGCTTAAGACCCAGTGACACTATAGCTTATTTCATCTCAAGCTGGACATTAATGATTACAAGTGCATTTTTGATGGAACCGAAAATCAGTGCTGCACTGTGTAACTATAACTGGAAAGAAATAATTACGAGTACTAAGAGACTTTTGCTTATCTTATTTGACTCTCTTGCGGATCATTCGCAGCTCCTTCGCATCTCTTTATCTAAGTGACCGGTTTCTTGTTATATTGATTGACACAGTTTCATGCATATCTTTTACGATGATTTATTTTCTTTCAAAACACTTATTAGAAAATAATACATTAAAAAAATCTGTGAAACATTTTATAATGCTCACTTTCAGAAGAGAGTAACTAAAACTGAAAATCATAACGAAAACTTTGGAACAACTCAACTACTGAATAAGATGTGAATGCGGGTGGCACGCTTTGAGTCTGTTTACAGCCCGCATCAAAATCTTCCACAAAACGCATTTCCAGTTATTACAATATTTTAATTAAGAAACAAATTTCAACCAAAGTATACAGTCTTAAAAATTTATGTTCGAAGGTGCAAGAATCTTTTATCAACAATATTTTAGAAAATTATCTATGATTAATGTAAGTTGTTATTTCGCCAATACACAATAAAATGTTTCAATTAACGTGTTTTGTCTGTGTAAATGTCTTACGTACTCTGTTTTGTGTATGTGGCAATTTTTGTGATCTTTCTCTTCAAAAAACATTTTTTCTA
Organism: Schistocerca americana; assembly: GCF_021461395.2. NCBI lineage: Eukaryota > Metazoa > Arthropoda > Insecta > Orthoptera > Acrididae > Schistocerca > Schistocerca americana. The sequence continues at coordinate 500,393,337 of NC_060126.1, read as the reverse complement.
TGAAACTAATTGCATTTTTGAAACAGGTAACAGAAATGTAAAGCGTGAATATTAATTTTCAATCTAAAATATTAAACCATTTTTTTATTTGGTCGTAGCCGGCCGGTGTGGCCGTCCGGTTCTAGGCGCTTCAGTCTGGAACCACATGACCGCTACGGTCGCAGATTCGAATCCTGCATCGGGCATGGATGTGTGTGATGTCCTTAGGTTAGTTAGGTTTAATTAGTTCTAAGTTCTAGGGGACTGATGACCTCAGAAGTTAAGTCGCATAGTGCTCAGAGCCTTTTTTTTTGGTCGTAACGTTGTATGTCCCTGATAGTAACTTCAGTATATTGCATGAGGAAGATAGCTATGTGAAACATGTAGATAGATATTTCTTTTTTAATTCTGTGTGCCTCCCCTGTTTCAAAATAAATGATTAGATGACAAACCTTTATTGCCATAAGTTATACATGCGTATTGCGCTCGACAACAACTCAAAAGAAAAGCTTCTATGGGTTCAGCCCATACTGAATGAAGCGATTGCTTTCATGTGATCATCTGTTCTGCATCATGCATGTGCAGTTTCGTATTGTAAACTATATCACAGATTTGGATCGACTACTTCATTAACTAGATATATTTCAACAGCCATCTCTTAACAACAGCTGCCGATACACAGAGGTAGTAGGTAATTCTCAACACAGCTTGAAATGACTACAGGATATATCGCTCTTCCCTTCTCTGACAATACATCCCATGCGTTTCCTATGTCTCTTCTATAATTTACAACGAGGGTGGAGTTCTAACTGAATCAAAAATGTTAAAATTTGTGTGAAAACTTATGGGACTTAACTGCTAAGGTCATCAGTACCTAAGCTTACACACTACTTAACCTAATTATCCTATGGACAAACACACACACCCATGCCCGAGGGAGGACTCGAACCTCCACCGTGACCAGCCGCACAGTCCATGACTGCAGCGCCATAGACCGCTCGGCTAATCCCGCGCGGCTCTAACTGAATGGAATAAGAATAAGACATGGGGCATATTGCGTATGCAGGGCTGCCTCCTGAATATTTCGGCCACTACACTTACGTGTAAGTTCCGCACGCGAGGTACTGCTCTCACCTCACTTGGGAGCTTTTTTGTAAATATAAGCCGACGTACTGTGTGCAGTAAAGCCTCCTGCACATGCAGCAGCGCCCGCGGGCGGCAGCCACACCACTACGTGTCATGCAAAACACAGTACGCTTGTGGGAGACTACGTACATCTCTGCAGTCATTTATCCTCGTGACTCTGTGCATGTATCCTTCCGCTGGCCTTGCTTAGGTCAGCGTTGCACCTCTGCAGCCAGCCAGGTTTCAGGCTCCACCGAATCCAGAGCCACTCCAAGTCTCCGCCACGGACCCCACCAGCGATGGCTGCCTATAAAATTATCATGCTGCCTTCGATGGGTGTCCTACCCGCTGCTGTGTTTCCAACAGCCACTTCAGAGAGCACTCCTTCGCTGTGTTTACCCGTGGCTGCCTGCAAGCTCCTTGCCTAGTAGGACTGTATCATACGGCCTTTCCCTGCTCCTCGTGGCATTGTCCAGGACAGACAGTTTTTTATTATTACGTTGTGAAGATTTTCGCTCTCAAAAGTGTACCTCGTTTACTGCCTATAATAGTTTTAATTGCAAAGTGTGCATATCACTATGTCCATCCACACCAATTATCAAAATGCTAGAACAGGGCCTTGAGAATGAAGGAACCTAAGCCTGCCTGAATAAAAATGTTGTTGCTGTGGTCTTCAGTCCAGAGACTGGTATGACGCAGCTCTCCATGCTACTCTATCCTGTGCAAGCTTCTTCGTCTCCCAGTACCTACTGCAACCTACATCCTTCTGAATCTGCGTAGTGTATTCATCTCTTGGTCTCCCTCTACGATTTTTACCCTGCACGCTGCCCTCCAATACTAAACTGGTGATCCCTTGATGCCTCAGAACGTGTCCTACCAAGCGGTCCCTTCTTCTAGTCAAGTTGTGCCACAAATTTCTCTTCTCCCCATTCTATTCAATACCTCCTCATTAGTTATCTCACCTACCCATCTAATCTTCAGCATTCTTCTGTAGCACCACATTTCGAAAGTTTCTATTCTCTTTTTGTCTAAACTATTTATCGTCCATGTTTCACTTCCATACATGGCTACACTCCAAACAAATGGCCGGCCAGGATGGCCGAGCGGTTCTAGGCGCTACAGTCTGGAACTGCGCGACCGCTACGGTCGCAGGTTCGAATCCTGCCTCGGGCATGGCTGTGTGTGTCCTTAGGTTAGTTAGGTTTAAGTAGTTCTAAGTTATAGGGGACTGATGACCGCAGAAGTTAAGTCCCATAGTGCTCAGAGCCATTTGAACCATTTGTCTCTGACAGAATTACAATGTCATCGGCGAACCGCAAAGTTTTTATTTCTTCTCCATGGATTGTAACTCCTACTCAGAATTTTTCTTTTGTTTCCTTTACATTGTCAAAAGCTTTCACTAAGTCTACAAATGCTAGAAACGTAGGTTATCTACAGAGCACAGAAGAAGACCGTATTTTTCTTTACTGAAGAGTGCCATGTAACACCTTATACCTATGGGCCTATAGGCATCCTCATGGAGCACCAAAAATTAATTTGTAAACTACAGTTCACATTTAAACGTATAAATATAGATTATTATAAGCATGCCGTATAACAGATACGCCGGCACAAACTCAAAAATCAAAGTGAATAATGATGTTACATAATTACATCGCTTATAAGCAAGGTGATAATTATTGAACTACATGAAATAATATTTTCGTAACTTCTGGACGGTTTGCGTCAGGACGTTCAAACTGCACGGCTCGCTGCGGGATATGACGGCAAGTAGTTAGCGCATGCGCACGCGCCTTGTTGTTGTCGGCTACTTGCACGTGAAAATGTCACGGTACTACTATGCGAGCCTACTTTGCGAGCAATAAAAGACCAACTGCGACTCAAAGGAAATTTGCGCCCGAGTTGAAGCTGAAGACAAGCGTTCCAAGCGTGCTAACAATTAAGAATTTGATTCGCAAGTTTCAGAGAACGGGTGGTATTTGTGGTGATAGTGTTGACAATGTCGGTCGTCCAAAAAGGGTGAAAATTCCTGAAAATTTCGAGAAGACTCGCTCTGTGTTTCAAACCATTCCCAGGAAATCCGTCAGATGAGCTGAACAACAGGTGGGAATCAACCGAGAGGCACTGCGACAAATAGTTGTTGAAGACCGGCGTCTCTTCCCATACAAAATTCAAACCAGTCAACCATTAACACCCAGTTACAAGGAACAGCGGTTGTTTCACCAACATTACTCTCCACAGAACTGATGAACAGGATTTCGATATGAATATGGTTTGGTTTAGCGACGAATCCCACTTTCATTTGGATGGGTTCATCAATAAGCAAGACTGGCGCATTTGGGGGACTGAGAATCCGCATTTCGCGATCGAGAAGTCTCTTCATCCGCAACGGTTGACTGTGTGGTGTGCAATGTCCAGTGACGGAATAATTTGTGCGATATTCCTTGATGGTACGGTCACTACCAAACGGTACGTGAAGGTTTTGGAAGATGATTTCATCCCCATTATCCAAAGTGACCCTGATTCGACAAGAGGTGGTTCATTCAAGACGGAGTTCGACCCTATCGAAGCAGGAGAGTGTTTGATGTCTTGGATGAGTATTTTGCGGACCGCATTCTGGCTCTGGGGTACCCAGAGGCCACTGGCATGCGTCTCGATTGGTCACCGTATTCTCTGGATCTGAACACATGCGACTCCTTGCTATATTAATGATAAGGTGTACAACAACAACCACAAAACCATTGCTGAGCTGAAAAATAGCGATTCATGAGGTCATCGACAACACTGGTCTTCCGCTATTCGTCTGCGCCACATCATCGCCAATGGTGACAGGCATATCGAACATGTCGTAACCTAAATCTGAATATCTGTAGTGACGTTTACATATTTAATAAAGTATGTGTACGCCGCAGTTTGTAACTAATTTACGTTATTTTTCATATAGTTCAATAATTGTCACCCTCTATTACAAAACTTGTATAACTATAAGACTGTGACGACTCGGTCTGTCAGGGCTACTACAAGTCGCAGATAGTTATACTTGATAGATCGACAATTTATGCAGTAGGCAGTACAGTAGCCACTGCAGCTGCATTTATTCAGGTCGACTATAGATCCACACAACAGGTTTTGCAACTTTCGAGTTGTACCTTCTGGTGTATATAAATGCTATGTGATATGGTGTGAAGGGTACTTGCATAATATAACAAAGTAAAAGTTGGTGTGGCTCGCCAAAGTTGTTAGCACTATTCAATTGATTAAATGTCATCAGCCACAGCACACGCTTCGATAACATATGGGACGCTCGTTGTCAGCTGCTATGTTGGTGCATAGCACATGAGCACATGAGCATTTCGGCTTTTGACCACAGTACTTCCATGGATAATATCTACGAGCGGCATTGTCTGTTGCGTGACATAGGCCAACAGGAATATATTTTAATTGGTAAAATGGTGGCACTTCGTGATTTTAACATAGGCGTGATATTCATAGTTGATGGTGTTTTTTATCAATTGATGACGGACTTTTATCAATTGAGGATCTCTGACAACTTTGCGTAGCCACACCGTCACTCTGAGGCGTTGTGCAACTACTCCTCACACCATATGACATAGCATTTATATACAGCAGAAATGCAACTTAAATGTTATGAAACCGCTTGTGTGGGCCTATTATACAACTGTAGTGGACTATTGGACTCTTCATTCAGTTTTATATTTAATACTTTGAACAGGTGAATTTAAACGACTGTCTACTGTACGAATTGTTGATCAGACATGTACTACATGTCAGGATGGGCGAGAGAAATGGTGCGGAAGAGGGCAGATTTACGTCGGAGCTTGCAGTTAAACAGTAGTACTACAGACAGGTGTTCATCCAAGTAGCCTTATACAATAGCACTGCGGCTGGTCTCAGGACTGTACTGTGTGCTTGCAAACGAATTCCATAGCTCAGTCCACTGACGTCCCGGTAACACCGGTGACTTGCACTGTCCTGAACCATGTGTGGCTGCAGCCACTGCGCCGTATGTGTCATCAGCGTGCGAGGAGCGAGCGCGACCCACTCAGGTCCTCCAAAGTTTCGCCGGCTACGATCCCCAGTGCACACCTGACGTGCACTTGGGTGCGATAGCCGACACTAACCGTCCTGATGCCAGACAGCAATGCCACAGTCACCACCTGTGGTAGACCAGGACGGTGGCTGATGGCGCTTAGGTGGTCAACAGGCTGCAAGGGTGCGCTTTCCCCAGCCGGATCGTGGACATCACACTGTAACACAGAAGCCCGACATTCTCTCCACTTCAAGATTTAGACAGAATGGCCTCACGGCTGAATGCTTTGAGCCCCTAAGCTCTATCATATTATTTATACCCTTTCGCTAAGCTTCTGATATAGTCTTACTGGCGACGGGAGGGGGAGGGGCAGAGATACACGAGTAAGTTTGTCAGATACTTGTCCTATCATTTGTCGTAGTTCGCTCTCTGCCGAGCACAGGTTGCTACGCCTGGTTAAATGAGCAACATGTAGGTTTCTCAGTATCACGTAAGGGCTCCGAGTTAACAAAATGTTACTTCACTTCTGGTCATGCGACGATAGCAGTTCCACGCACCTCAGCTGGGACCGGCGCGGCGAACCCCGCCCATCTGGAGTGGTTTCATGTAATGTCAACAATGCTGCCCTTTGGCTTACTTCATCAGCCGCGCTCTTACTGCCTGGTCACGACTCGAGAATGACCTTAAAAAATGTACAGTTCGCATTGTCGATCATTAAAAAAAAAAAAAAAAAAAAAAAAAAGCTACAAGTGTCTGTGAGCACTATGGGACTTAACATCTGAGGTTATCACTCCCCTCGAACTTTGAACTACTTAAACCTAACTAACCTAAGGACATCACACACATCCATGCCAGAGGCAGGATTCGAACCTGCGACCGTAGTGGTCGCACGGTTCCAGACTGAAGCGCCTAGAACCACTCGGCCACAGCGGCCGGCCGATCTTTTTCGAGGCACTGAAAAATATGCATGCAGCATGACACACAGCTTTACAGTGTTTAAGGCAAACTATATGCATCTCGGTTACTGAATGAGTCTCCTCAGCATACACAATCCTGATTCCTATCACGGTATAAGAACATTGAATATAATATCGCTCATCCCGCTTTAACCAATTAAAACCGTGAAATTCTGATACCTGTAACAGTAGACCGATTCTCCAATTGCATTCCGCTAAAAGTAACAAATAAATTGGCCTTAATTTACCTTTAGTAGAGTAAATGATGACGAGAAACATTTATTTGATGAAGTTATCTAGCAAGGGAAAGTCTTGAACTCCGTGATCACCCTGATAAGGTGTTTCCTAGCCTTTTGTATTTCTGTTAGTCTGACAACAATTTGCAGTGCAGCGCACTCTTGTTCTGAGGTGTCTCCGTCTGTTTCTGTGACGTTAAGCTACAAGCCTACAAAACAAGAATGTAAATACAATAATTTATATCTATTATTGCGACCATTTGTTTATACTGACTCACACTGAAGTTATATGAGTTGTGAATATTATAAAGGCGTTCCACTTTAAGTAAAATGTTTATGGGTGCGCGACGGCCACGCGGGATTAGCCGAGCGGTCTAGGCGCTTCAGTCATGGGCTGTGCGGCTGGTCCGGGCGGAGGTTCGAGTCCTCCCTCGACCATGGGTGGGTGTGTTTGTCCTTAAGATAATTTAGGTTATGCAGTGTGTAAGCTTAGGGACTGATGGATGACCTTAGCAGTTAAGTCCCATGAGATTTCACACACTTTTTTTTATTTTATTCATTTACAAGCATAGAAAAATCTACAATCGTCGCTTGAGGTCAGGTTCTTCGCATGTGTAATACCGATTGAAGCTGACTTGTCATGCTTCGTCCAACGTGAGAAATGACAAATATGTATGTGCATCGTGTGGGCGGGCAGTTGTGAGTGTAGTGTTGTGTTTGTGTTCTTGTGGATGGGTACTGACTTAAAATAAGAATTGTGGGTGGAAGATGGCGACGGGGGGGGGGGGGGGGGGGAGCGGTTAGGATCTCGTACCAGCACACAGTTAAGGGTGACGCCTAACAAAATCGCCGTCAGATGTCAGATGAATGTATGGGCCATGCGTGTCACATTCTAAGACTCTATGAGGGACTACAGAGACTAGTGATTTGACATGAGGAATTCACGGAAGATTTGGTGAACAGAAAATTAGTATCGCCACCTCTTCTTCTCTTGCTTGGCAAACGATGGTCATGAAAATTTTGTCCACCGCTACGATTAAAGGTGCGTACCTGTGGACTGTGTCTCTATGTTAGTATAATTTGTGAGTATAAGCTATAGAGGTATATGCAGTGATACATGAATGTTCCTCCTTGATTTGTATTAATTGGGCCGCGTGGGATTAGCCGAGCGGTCTAGAGCGCTGCATCATGGACTGTGCGGCTGGTCCTGGTGGAGGTTCGAGTCCTCCTTCGGGAATGGGTGTGTGTGTTTGACCCTATGATAATTTAGGTTAAGTAGTGAGTAAGGTTAGGGGCTGATCAACTTAGCAGTTAAGTCCCATAAGATTTCACACACGTTTGAATATTTTTGTATTAAGTCGTAAAGGACTGTTCTTTCACCCCGCTCGGGATAAAGTTGACCAACATTAAGGAACGTTTCCAACGAGTTGTTAGTACGCGCATTCACAAGCCTTTCCTTGTCTCAGAAAAGTGTGGTCTAGTTTCATCTCTCGATGAAACGTTTGAGAGCAGCGAAAAGAAGACTCCCTGGAAATTACGCACTGGATTGTAGTCCGAATTTTCATAGCCAAAGTAAGAGCGAGAAATGTGTAAAGAGGGTATCAAACTGACCAGCATGAGGAGAATACTTGCAAAAATTATTTGATTGCTTGAAAGTAGCCAGAGATAAAACATGTTATATTTATGTTTTTTAAACAAAACGTGAAATTTAAGTTCAAAAATAAATGTGTGTGAAATCTTATGGGACTTAACTGCTATGGCCAGCAGTCCCTAAGCTTACACATTACTTACCCTAAATTATCCTAAGGACAAACACACACACCCATGCCCGAGGGAGGACTCGAACCTCCACTGTGACCAGCCGCACAGTCCATGACTGCAGCGCCTTAGACCGCCCGGCTAATCCCGCGCGGCTGAAATTTAAGATAAGTAATTAAAAAAGAGATGGTCAAATCTTTTTTGAAATAATTTGTCTAATAATAAGAAATAAGACAAACTAGAGAAAATGTAATGCACGTTTGACTGTTGTACGAAATCATGTACAGCAAATGAGGTATTTACTGAGCATTTAAAGTTCCCTATTTAATTTAAAATTTTAAGGATACTGGAATAGAACTCTTCAAAATTCTAAGCTAAATATTAAACTTTAAACTCTCAATAGGCAGCTCATTCTCTGTACATGATTTGTCTCTGGTTTACATAAACCACCAGTCAAATATCCTGCAATTGCCTTATAAATTCTAAGAGTCTAAATGAAACAGTGAACTTTAAATTTTGAATCAGCACCTCGTTCGTGTACATGAATTCGTGCATCATTCAAAGGCGTGTAAAATATGTCTGTAGCGCAGATTATTTCTTACATTTGGCCAATGTATTCTACAAAACATTAGACCTGTTTATTTCGATTTTTTTCAGCCTGTTAGTTTCTAAATAAGCGCGAGATTCATAAAATGCCTGAGGGGATATGGAAATCGAGGCAAGTATATTTTTAAAAGACGATTTCATTCCGTTTGCTTATTGGAAACGGAAAGCGGCGGGAGCAGTAGCGGTGGAAGGCTGGAAAGAAATCACCGTTTGTCCGAATGGAATCTCATACGTCGCCACTCGCAGCATCTGTTCGCTCTTTTCTCCTCGAACCAGTGTTGTATTTTGCAGAAAGGAATCGTGCCCTGATAGGGAGACGAGGATGGAAAGGGATGGAGGCAGAAACGGTTACGATCGGCGTTTTGGGAATCGATGAATAAATTTGTGGCCTCCACGGAGGAAGTAGGGGAGGAAGCCAGAAGGATAGGGCAGTGTGCGGGCCGCTGGCCTCTCTCACCCCACTCCTCCTCCCCCCCCCCCCCCCCCCCCCCCTCCGTGCCACCACAGACCCGTAATTTTCCATAAACAGGCGGACTGCTGGCCCGGCGTGCGCAGAGCCAGGATGGCAGATGAGTTGCCGCCTAGATCACATCTGGCCACCAGCTGCTGCTCGGAAGGACGACGTTCAACTGAGGCCTTACATCTCTCCGGCCATAGTTTTTGAAAGAACTCGAACAAAGGCCAATCTCGAATAACTTCTACGACATGCATCGACAGTAAAAATTTTTATGAGGTCGGAGTCTCTCCTAGCGTATACAGTGTTCAAATAACTTCAGCCAGGTGACGCCGTCGCCAACCGCTGGTATTTCGACAGGTGACCAGCCTGTTATTTTTGAGGAAAACTACAGCAAATAAGCGCTGTCCAAGTGAATTTAAAAACCTCGGTTTCCAGAGAAATACCGGAAATATAACGCACATACACACACACGCACGCACACTTGATGTATCATGTGATAAGATTGCTGTCCATTAATGTGACAGTACGAAAGAGATACACAAAGATATTCTTTATTACTCTGTATTACGCTTAGTTAATTATTCTTAGATACTAAGCTTTTGTTCTTGTCAAGATTTAATTTCAGGAGACAGAACTCTGTTCGTCAATATGTAGAACAAATCGAATCCATTTGAGATTTTGAAGGAAATTTGCATATACATCTATATATGTGATAGAGAATCGCTAATTCATGTGCGAGAAGAATTTCGCTGAACTAAGGTCAATAAAACTTCGTTCATTTCAAAAAGGTACGTGTTATTTCCACATATTTACTCAACTGTGATGTATTAATGAATACCAGCTCGAGAACGATTCTGACGGGAGCGTTCAGTTCTAACTAAATAATTTGATGCTTTCTTCGGAAAAGAAGTGACTTCACGGATCATTTTCTTTTTTTTTTTTTTGGCCACCATTGTTTCTAAGAACTGAAGGCAAATCAGATTGTTGTGCAACAGAGCCCCGACTAATATTTCTAAGTAACTTTGATTAACACTTTCAGCTTCAATACAGCATCTGTAGAAGCTGGAGCAGATCCCCATTACAACGGAAGCGTATAGTGTGAAAACTGTTTCACCAATCGCCCTGTGTCCCACCATCGGTGTATGTATTCACTACAACAGAACACACGCACAATCACTCATGCATATAAAGCCACAACAAAGGTGATGTGGGAAACATTTCAGTATAAAAGGCTCAGTATCGGAAAAATACAAATAACAGTAAGTGAAGATAGCTGAGTGATTTCATAACACACACACACACACACACACACACACACACACACACACACACACACACACTATAAAATGGTTCAAATAGCTCTGAGCACTATGGGACTTAACATCTGAGGTCATCAGTCCCCTAGAACTAGAACTACTTAAACCTAACTAACCTAAGGACACCACACACATCCATGCCCGAGGCAGGATTCGAACCTGTGACCGTAGCGGTCACGGCCGGCACACACACTATAAATACACCACCGGAAAAACTAGTATTCCCTGTTAGAGGTTTCCAATGGATCCAAAATTAATTTTTGCAATAGCGCATATAAGGTACATGAAATGTTTAAATTTACAGACCAGTAGCTCAAGCGGTTCTGAGGTACCAGCATCGAACCATGTTGAAACACCAATATCAGCACTTGGTGTAGCCTGCACTGGTGACAATGGAGACGCCGACTACGGCATCCAGTCGATTGTTGTTGTTGTTGTGGTCTTCAATACTGAGACTGGTTTGATGCAGCTCTCCATGCTACTCTATCCTGTGCAAGCTTCTTCATCTCCCAGTACCTACTGCAGCCTACATCCTTCTGAATCCGCTAAGTGTATTCATCACTTGGTCTCCCTCTACGATTTTTACCCTCCACGCTGCCCTCCAATGCTAAATTGGTGATCCCTTGATGCCTCAGAACATGTCCTACCAACTGATCACTTCTTCTAGTCGAGTTGTGCTACAAACTCCTTTTCTCCCCAATTCTATTCAATTCCTCCTCATTAGTTATGTGATCTACCCATCTAATCTTCAGCATCCTTCTCTAGCACCACATTTCGAAAGGTTCTATTCTCTTCTAATCCAAACTATTTATCGTCCATGTTTCACTTCCATATATGGATACACTCCATACAAATACTTTCAGAAACGACTTCCTGACACTTAAATCTATACTCGATGTTAACAAATTTCTCTTCTTCAGAAACGCTTTCCTTGCCATTGCCAGTCTACATTTTATATCCTCTCTACTTCGACCATCGTCAGTTATTTTGGTCCCCAAATAGCAAAACTCGTTTACTACTTTAAGTGTCTCATTTCGTAATCTAATTCCGGCAGCATCACGCGACTTAATTCGACTACATTCCATTATCCTCGTTTTACTTTTGTTGATGTTCATCTTATATCCTCTTTTCAAGACACTGTCCATTCCGTTCAACTGCTCTTCCAGGTCCTTTGCTGTCTCTGACAGAATTACAATGTCATCGGCGAACCTCAAAATTTTTATTTCTTCTCCATGGATTTTAATACCTACTCCGCATTTTTCTTTTGTTTCCTTTACTGCTTGCTCAATATACAGATTGAATAACATCTGGGAGAGGCTACAACCCTGTCTCACTCCCTTTCCAACCACTGCTTCCCTTTCATGCCCCTCGACTCTTATAACTGCCATCTGCTTTCTGTACAAATTGTAAGTAGCCTTTCGCTCCCTGTATTTTACCCCTGGCACCTTTAGAATTTGAAAGAGAGTATTCCAGTCTATATTGTCAAAAGCTTTTTCTAAGTCTACAAATGCTAGAAACGTAGATTTCCCTTTTCTTAATCTATTTTCTAAGATAAGTCGTAGGGTCAGTATTGCGTCACGTGTTCCAACATTTCTACGGAATCCACACTGATCTTCCCCGAGGTCGGCTTCTACCAGTTTTTCCATTCGTCTGTAAAGAATTCGCAATAGTATTTTGCTGCCGTGACTTATTAAACTGATGGATGCCGAATACTGGGAAGCATTATGCCACGCCCGCTCGAGTGGTTAGCACACTGGACTCGCATTCGGGAGGACGACGGTTCAATCCCGTCTCCGGCCATTCTGATTTAGGTTTTCCGTGATTTCCCTAAATCGCTTCAGGCAAATGCCGGGATGGTTCCTTTGAAAGGGCACGGCCGATTTCCTTCCCCATCCTTCCATCACCCGAGCTTGCGCTCCGTCTCTAATGACCTCGTTGTCGACGGGACGTTAAACACTAATCTCCTCCTCCTCCTCCTCCTCACGCCCGCTCCACATGTTCACCTGTTTGTAACAGTTGTTTGTTGCCGAGTCGTATGGGTCACTTCTTGTTCCATTGTAACCTGCACATGCTCGACTGCAGACAAGTCCATAGATCGTGCTGGACAGGGAAGTTTCTGTACGCCTTGCAGAGCACGCCAAGTTTGACGGGCAGCGTGTAAGCGAGCGTTATCCTGCTGGAAAAACACATTGTCTTTATGTTGCAAGAATAGCAAAAGAACGGGTTTGGCAACATACTGCACGAAGCGAGCGCTGGTTAGCATCCCCTCCAGCAACACTACAGGTGAACGAAAGTTGAAGCTTACCAGGTCCCAGACTGTGAGGCACAGGGTGGGGCCAGTGCAGCACACGAACAACATTGACCAGGTCTACGGCGTACGTGCAAACGATCATCACTTGCATACAGGCACAGTATGCTGTCGTCACCGAGGACTATGGTGCACTATTCCATCTGCCCTGTGATCCTCTGATGGCACCAGTTGTGACGTATATATATATATATATATATATATATATATATATATATATATATATATATATATATTCGGTGCCTACAGTGTGACGTCTTTCAGTGTCACACAATTTTTTTTTTTTTTAATGGTGATCACTTAAGACTGTTGATGGCACCAGTTGTGACGTATATATATATATATTCGGTGCCTACAGTGTGACGTCTTTCAGTGTCACACAATTTTTTTTTTTAATGGGGATCACTTAAGACTGTTTCCATGGGTTCTCCCCCCAAATTTCTCCCTCATATCACAATATTGTCGTCTGATGTAGTACAAACTGAAAAAATAAATTCCTTTTAAAATACGGTTTCGTATTTAATTTCTATTCAAAACCTTAAACCTGTGTGACAGAACAAATTCTGCATCGAGTATACTTAACACAAGTTTAAGGGAAGTATTTACAGAACATCAAAATATGAACAGGCTGAAATGAACAAACATTACATGAGACTATGTTAATCAATTCAACTGTAAAAATCTAAGGAGCGTATTATTAGCAAACTGAAAAATATGCAAAAGCGAAATGCCAAAATGAGCACTTCTCAATTGGGAGTAAATCAAAACAATCAGAATGGCTGAAAGAGAGCACAACAACATGAGCCATAAACGAATAAGAGGTAAGCAATTAAGCAAATAAGAGAATAGGCAAAAATGAGATGCGCTACGGTCGCAGGTTCGAATCCTGCCTCGGGCATGGATGTTTGTGATGTCCTTAGGTTAGTTAGGTTTAACTAGTTCTAAGTTCTAGGGGACTAATGACCTCAGCAGTTGAGTCCCATAGTGCTCAGAGCCATTTGAACCAAAAATGAGATGCCAACAAAATGAGAGCTGTCCGAACTCCGTCGGCACTTATATACGATTGCGCTCGTGGCGGCACCTCGCGGCCCGTACGCAAGTTGTGCGATTGCTGTCGCAGGTCGACCCTTAATCTATGATGTCACACAGTCCAGCTGTGCACTTTGATGCTGCAGCGTCAGTGGAAGATGGCTCGAGATGTTCGCATCCATAGTCCCTGCTTATAATCGGTTCACAACAGTCCGTGTTGACACGTCTGGGCTCACAAGCGTTCTTATCTGACTGATCTGCTTCTACTAACCTTACAATACGACTATCGTAGTGGGTCTCTGCTGCATGGGCATCCAAATCCTCATCTACAGAGCGCGAATGCTCACTTGACCACTGGTACAAGTATCGTTGCACATTCGAAGCAGCACGTCCAACTCATGTAGCAGTTCTCCAAAAGGTCCATCCCACCACTGGGAAGGCCACAATTTCACCTCTTTCAAAATCGCTCAGTTGGCTGTAGTAACTACAAGTGCATCTCCGTGGCATGGTTGTCCTCTTGCTTCACAAGTTTCAATTTCATTGAGCCTTCTGGATGTGAGCATTTTCTATTAAAGTGTAGGCACAGATGGTCTCTGGCAGTTACACCCATTGGCGGATTTTGGCGGGAAGCTTGAATTTTGGCGGGAAGGTAGGTCAGTTGGGTTACCTCCACGAACCTAACCCCCTCTCCTCCCCCAGAAAAATGTTGGTGGACGACATTGAAACCATTAGCGGTACATCTACTATCCCCTAGGTGACATACACCATCATTGGATCAAAATCTATATCTTTTCAGAAGTACTAATGTTTTTCCCGGCAGTGTACTAGCACCACCCCACAACCAGAGATGACCAATGCCAGAAGGCTACTGACACTGATTTGTATTGGTTAACCACAATATTGTTGCGCCTGGGGGTCAAGGGGCTTCGGTCAGCTAATTGTGAGTCAGTGCATAATCAAGTTTGTAGAGGGAAGGGAAGAAGGTACAGCCACATTCAATGAAAACTGCACCATCCTTATGATTAGAGTTGTGGAGCGGATGCTCCATCACACAAGGGGTAGGCGCCAAGTTCTTCATCTACTGTGTCTGGTCCATTGCAATCCGATCAAATTTCATCAGCTGTGTCAGTTTCCCTGCCTTTGTCGTCGTCATGTGTTGCATATTCATCTTCGCTCTCAGGACCAACACTGATCAATATATTCTCTATTGTTTCGTACATTAACTCAAATCTGTGCCAACATTCATTTTCAATTCCTTTTACACGTTGGGTCAGGAGAGCGTCATCCAAAGTACGTTATCCAAGATGGCGGCGATGACGTCATCAAAATGGCGGCCATGACGTCATCTGATTATGTCAGCGAAATTGTCGGATTTTGGCGTCAGGTTTGAATTCTGGCGGGAAGATAGGCCAATTGCGTTACGTCCAATAAACTCACCCCATCCCCTACCCCAGAAAAATGGCGGGGAGTTCAAATTCCAACAAGACAATGCAGACCACCAAAGAAAATGCCGGGAAAGGAAGGGCACTTGTTACCTCATCCTAGGAGCTGGTGGGGAGTTTGAATTTTGATGTATCTCTACTACTGCTAAGAAAATGGTGGGAAAGAAAGGGCAGTTGAACTAATCTAACTCACTTCTTCCTAGGAACTGGAGAGGTGAAAAGGACTCGGACTGAAGTCTTTGTTTCATGCAGTACAGCCATCCAGTGTGTGTGCTCACCATGAGCTCCAGACTCCAACTGACTTAGTACACAGTACCGGCATCAGAGGGCGCGGTCGTGATGTCAGGTGATAACGGAAGTACCGTTATCCAACATGGTGGCATACAATGTGTTCACCACGAGGCCTAGTGCGTATTGACACCATCAGAGAGTGCTACCGTGGACTTGGAATCAATTTTCGCGAATGCGAACTTTGAGGTTCGCCGATGACATTGTAATTCTGTCAGACAGCAAAGGACCTGGAAGAGAAGTTGAACGGAATGGACAGTGTCTTGAAAGGAAGATATGAGATGAACATCAACAAAAGAAAAACGAGGCTAATGGAATGTAGTCGAATTAACTCAGGTGATGCTGAGGGAATTAGATTAGGAAATGAGACACTTAAAGTAGTAAACGAGTTTTGCTATTTGGGGAGCAAAATAACTGATGATGGTTTAAGCAGAGAGGATATAAAATGTAGACTGGCAATGGCAAGGAAAGTGTTTCTGAAGAAGCGGAATATGTTAACGTCGAGCATAGATTTAAGTGTCAGGAAGTCGTTTCTGAAAGTATTTGTATGGAGTGTAGCCATGCATGGAAGTGAAACATGGACGATAAATAGTTTGGACAAGAAGAGAATAGAAGCTATTGAAATGTGGTGCTACAGAAGAATGCTGAAGATTAGATGGGCAGATCACATAACTAATGAGGAGGTACTGAATAGAATTGGGGAGAAGAGGAGTTTGTGGCACAACTTGACTAGAAGAAGGGATCGGTTGGTAGGACATTTGCTGAGGCATCAAGGGATCACCAATTTAGTATTGGAGGGCAGCGTGGAGGTTAAAAATCGTAGAGGGAGACCAAGTGATGAATACACTTAGCGGATTCAGAAGGATGTAGGCTGCAGTAGGTACTGGGAGATGAAGAAGCTTGCACAGGATAGAGTAGCATGGAGAGCTGCATCAAACCAGTCTGAGTATTGAAGACCACAGCAGCAACAACATTTTTTTATTGACAGTTTTTCTGTAGAACTTTATTTCATTACTAGAGTTGTTCGGCTTCAGTAATTGTAGATATTAGATGGTGTTTTTTTTATCAACGCTGCTTTTACATCATCTTGTAAGTATCTACGTTGCCGAGTGAACGAACATCTAGTAGACGCCGTTATGAAGTAGGTGAATTTCAAATTTGCAGCCTGGACGGCACACAGAGTTTCAAACCCCTCCACGCCACAATCGGTATTTTGTCAAAGACACTGGTACTTCGAAACGCATCTACATTTACATGACTACTCCGCAATTCACACTTAAGAGCTTGACAGGGGTTTAAAAAAACTTCTTTAAGAATATTTCTCTGCCGCTGAACTCTCGAGTAGCGTGTGCGGGAAAGGAATATCTGAATTTTCCATGGGTGGTCTCATTTCTCTCATTTTATTACACCAATGTCGTTTTCCCCTGTGTCGATGGGAATCAACAAAATGTTTTCACATTCGGGGCAGAAAATGGTGAATGATCTCGCCGCTTGGAAAAATGCCGTTGTTTTAATGATAGCCATCCCACCTCACGCATCTTATCCGTCACACTCTCTCCCATATTTCGTGATAATAGAAAACGAGCTGCCGTTCTTTGATCTTTTATGATGTCCTCCGTCATTTGCATTTGGTAAAGAAGACGACGGACAATCGTAGAGCAGTAAATCTCTTTAATAGATTTGTCCCACCTACGAAGAGTTCTGCCAGTAAAACGTGGCATTTGCTTCGCATC
Organism: Schistocerca americana; assembly: GCF_021461395.2. Lineage (NCBI taxonomy): Eukaryota > Metazoa > Arthropoda > Insecta > Orthoptera > Acrididae > Schistocerca > Schistocerca americana. Next base: position 500,376,053 of record NC_060126.1, on the reverse strand, counting down.
CCCCACATTTTCTGTGTGAAAGCTCCAGTTTAAGTTGTTCGTAATTGTAATCCCTACGTGTTTTGTTGTATCGGCAAGCATTACATTTGCGTGATTTATCTTGTAACAGAAATTCAGTGGAATAGTTTTAGTGCCCATGTGGAGGACTTCACACTTTTTATTGCTCAGCATCGCCACTTTTCGCCCTATGCAGATAATTTGTGTCAACTATTTAGTAATAGGTAGTGATCTTCTAATGACTCTAGTGGACGGTAAACGACAGCATCATCTGCAAACTATCTTACAGGTCTGCTCAGATTGCCTCCTGACCCGTTTGTGTAGATAAGGCACAACAGAGAGCTTGGAAGACGCCAGATATAATTTCAGTTTCACTCGATAACTTCCCGCCACTTAATACGAGCTGTATCCTTCCTGAGACGAAGTCACGAAACCAGTCGCACAATGGAGGCTACACATCAAAGGCACACAATTTGATTAGAAGGTGCTTGTGAGAAACACTGTGTAAAGTCTCCTGAAAATATAGAAATATTCACTCAGCTTGAGATCCCCTGTCAATAGTAATCCGTGTGAATAAAAAGCGAGTTACGTTTCCAAGAACGATCAGTAATGAATCAGTACTCACTGCGTGTCTATAGGTCGTTTTCTTCGTGGTACGCCGTGTAGGGAGCTTACTACAGACGAGTGCTATAAACGACACACCCTTTGTTGAACTCCTGCCTGTCTTGAACTACTGTCGCTATGATTCCCCTTGTGTTCGGTCAGCTGGCAGCTACGGCCATCTGTTAAAACTGCCGGCACCTGGTAATCTGTAACAGTTGCAGGTGTGGGGATTCGTTACAGTTTATGATCGTGACTGGATTAATAACTCAGCAGGAAATACGGGAGCACCAGAATTGTGGGATCTACACTCCTGGAAATGGAAAAAAGAACACATTGACACCGGTGTGTCAGACCCACCATACTTGCTCCGGACACAGCGAGAGGGCTGTACAAGCAATGATCACACGCACGGCACAGCGGACACACCAGGAACCGCGGTGTTGGCTGTCGAATGGCGCTAGCTGCGCAGCATTTGTGCACCGCCGCCGTCAGTGTCAGCCAGTTTGCCGTGGCATACGGAGCTCCATCGCAGTCTTTAACACTGGTAGCATGCCGCGACAGCGTGGACGTGAACCGTATGTGCAGTTGACGGACTTTGAGCGAGGGCGTATAGTGGGCATGCGGGAGGCCGGGTGGACGTACCGCCGAATGGCTCAACACGTGGGGCGTGAGGTCTCCACAGTACATCGATGTTGTCGCCAGTGGTCGGCGGAAGGTGAACGTGCCCGTCGACCTGGGACCGGACCGCAGCGACGCACGGATGCACGCCAAGACCGTAGGATCCTACGCAGTGCCGTAGGGGACCGCACCGCCACTTCCCAGCAAATTAGGGACACTGTTGCTCCTGGGGTATCGGCGAGGACCTTTCGCAACCGTCTCCATGAAGCTGGGCTACGGTCCCGCACACCGTTAGGCCGTCTTCCGCTCACGCCCCAACATCGTGCAGCCCGCCTCCAGTGGTGTCGCGACAGGCGTGAATGGAAGGACGAATGGAGACGTGTCGTCTTCAGCGATGAGAGTCACTTCTGCCTTGGTGCCAATGATGGTCGTATGCGTGTTTGGCGCCGTGCAGGTGAGCGCCACAATCAGGACAGCATACGACCGAGGCACACAGGGCCAACACCCGGCATCATGGTGTGGGGAGCGATCTCCTACACTGGCCGTACACCACTGGTGATCGTCGAGGGGACACTGAATAGTGCACGGTACATCCAAACCGTCATCGAACCCATCGTTCTACCATTCCTAGACCGGCAAGGGAACTTGCTGTTCCAACAGGACAATGCACGTCCGCATGTATCCCGCACCACCCAACGTGCTCTAGAAGGTGTAAGTCAGCTACCCTGGCCAGCAAGATCTCCGGATCTGTCCCCCATTGAACATGTTTGGGACTGGATGAAGCGTCGTCTCACGCGGTCTGCACGTCCAGCACGAACGCTGGTCCAACTGAGGCACCAGGTGGAAATGGCATGGCAAGCCGTTCCACAGGACTACATCCAGCATCTCTACGATCGTCTCCATGGGAGAATAGCAGCCTGCATTGCTGCGAAAGGTGGATATACACTGTACTAGTGGCGACATTGTGCATGCTCTGTTGCCTGTTTCTATGTGCCTGTGGTTCTGTCAGTGTGATCATGTGATGTATCTGACCCCAGGAATGTGTCAATAAAGTTTCCCCTTCCTGGGACAATGAATTCATGGTGTTCTTATTTCAACTTCCAGGAGTGTATAATCATAATAAAAAGATAGGTGCTGTTTTTCTGGGGGAAAGCCGGGGGATGCCTACCCCTAAACTTCTTCGTCGACAAAGTAATTTTTTACGATGTTGAGAACTTGGAAGAGTGCGAAAGATTTATTTCACGGATGTAAATTTTTTATTTCACTTTTTCATGTTGATAATTGCAATACGAACGATACCAGTGCAGTTTTTGGTGGGAAAAGCGATGTCATTGGCTGTTTCAAGCGAGCTCGAGTTATCAGTTAATGACGTAATAAGAAGAGACTTCCCACCTCATGTGAATCACTTCAGGTCTTTCTTAGACAAGTTATATTCATTATACCACCAATCATTACTGTGGAGCTCTCAAAGCAGTCCAAGAGCTGAACTTCAGAGGAATTCCACCGGAACAGGGGGAAACTATCAGACATCTTGAGCCCAGTATATTTGACGATTGTCTGAAACAGCGGGTGGAGAATGGTCTTCTGTAGACAGCGGATATTGCTACCTCTGAATGTGCGGAAGTTTTGGACCCCTCAAATTGGCCTGAAAATCCTGGAATAACATATGGTGAAACAAATATCAAAACTTTGTTGTCGTTTTGTTCGTTCAGAGAGCGAAATATGTAGAGGATTTCGGGAGTATTTGATGGAGAAGAAAATTCCAGCATCCCTCCTTCCTCTTCAGAATGCACTGAAATTTGTTCCTATTCCAACGAGTGAATGTGAACGTGGGTTTTCCCAAATGCCTGATCGTCTCGCCAACAAGAGCTTCATTTCATCTTTCCACAGACAGCAATCTGATGTTCATAAAGTTGGTTGGTCCTCCACTGATGTTTTTCCAGCCCATGGACTATGTACGCTCTTAGTTCATGAAAGGGAGACATCTTGCTACTGATAACAAGAGTAAAATAAGAAGGCGTGAATACAAGGCCCTACAGCAGCAGTTTGGAAAATGTTGTAATGCTATTAATGTAAATTACAATGTGGCTTTATAGTTAAATACATTTTAAGCTGTATTAAAAATTGGGTCAGTTGAAGCACGGGATACCACGTATCATCTATGCCATTTCTGGAGCCAAACAAGGTTAAAAAAGATTTTATAGTGTAGTTTCTATTGTTGTTGATTATAGGTGTGGATGGGTTTTGTTGTATTGACATTTAGTGGTGTTTTATAGGTTAAAATATGTGTTCGGTAATATTTCCTTGCATTGTTTTGTATGTCGGAAGGTTGATTGGACTCACCTCTTTCATTTGAGGTGTATTTTAGGTCAATTCAAGAGTACGATACAATTTTCTTTTATTGTTCAGGGGTTGATGGGAATCGCATGCTTCATTTGAGGTGATGCAAATTGCAGTGTTCTTTACCATATTCTCTTGTATGTTTGGGTGTTTCTTGGTATCGCCTGCGTCATTTGAGCTGTAAAGTCAACTGAAGAGTCAGATACCATTTTTTTTTTTTTTGTAGTTCGACATTTTTATGACGTCATGGCAAAAAGCGGACGGGTGGTATCCCATGCTTCAGTTATAAGTAATTTTCGCTGCATTATATCCAATGTCGGAGTACCCTCAAACTTTTTTTTAGAAAAAAAGGGCTGGATAGGTGTATCGGAAAACCTCATTGCTGTAATGTCCCAAGACGATGGTCGTTACACACAAAATAAAACACTGATAGTAATAGCATCTCCCAGGAACAGGTATTGCCTCAAAGTGAATAATCTATACCTACACCTACGTAACAGTCCACAAGCCACTTAACGGTGTGTAGCGGAGGTTACTGCTGGCGCTACCAACTGTTCCCCTCTTCCCTATTCCGAATGGAGCGTGGGAAAAATGACTGTCGATGAACCTCTGTATTAACTCCAAATTCTCGAATTTTCTCGTTATGTTTCCGCGAGATATACAAGGAAGGAAGTCTTCCCGGAGAGTGCTCACTCGAAATTTCAATAGCAAGTTTTCCGTGATGAACAACGGCTCTCTTGTAACGTCTGCCACTGTAGTTTGTTGAGCACCTCTGTAACGCACTTGCACCAGCTATACGTTGGATCTTCTTTGTTTCTTCTATCAGACCTACCTGGTAAGGATCCTAGACTGATAAATGGTATTCAAGAATCGATTAAACAAGCGACTTGTATGCTACTTCCATCGTGGATGAGTAACGCTTCCTTGAGATTCTTCGTATAAATGTCAGTCAGGTTTCTGCTTCTCCGACTGTTTGCTATATTTGGTCATTCTACCTAAGGGCGTTCTGATTAGTTACTCCTACAGACACCACTGGACATCAACATTGCTACACCACGAAGATGACGTGCTACAGACACGAAATCTAACCGACAGGTAGAAGATTCTGTGATATGCAAATGATTAGCTATTCAGAGCATTCACACAAGGTTGGGGCCGGTGGCTACACCTACAACGTGCTGACACGAGGAAAGTTTCCAACCGACTTCTCATACACAAACAGCAGTTGACCGGGGTTGCCTGGTGAAACGTTGTTGTAATGCCTCGTGTAAGGAGGAGAAATGCATACCATCACGTTTCCGACTTTGATAAAGGTCGGATTCTAGCCTATCGCGATTGCGGTTTATCATATCGAGACATTGCTGCTCGCGTTGGTCGAACTTCAATGACTGTTAGCAGAATATGGAATCGGTGGGTTCAGGAGGTTTAATACGGAACGCCGTGCTGGATCCCAACGGCCTAGTATCACTAGCAGTCGAGATGACATGCATCTTATCCGCATGGCTGTAACGGATCGTGCAGCCACGTCTCGATCCCTGCGTCAGCAGATGGGGACGTTTGCAAGACAACAACCATCTGCACGAACAGTTCGACGACGTTTGCAGCAACATGGACTATCAGCTCGGAGACCATGGCTGCGGTTACCCGTGACGCTGCATCACAGACAGGAACGCCTGCGACGGTGTAGTCAACGACGAACCTGGGTCCGCGAATGGCAAAACGTGATTTTTTCGGATGAATCCAGGTTCTGTTTGCAGCATATGATGGTCGCATCCGTGCTTGGCGACATCGTGGTGGACGCACATTGGAAGCGTGTATTCGTCATCGCCTTACTGGCTTATCACCCGGAGTGATGGTATGGGGTGCCATTGGTTACACGTCTCGGTCACCTCTTGTTCGTATTGACGGCACTTTGAACAGTGGACGTTACATTTCAGATGTGTTACGACCCGTGGCTCTACCCTTCATTCGATGCTGCGAAAGCCTACATTTCAGCAGAATAATGCACGAACGCATGTTGCAGGTACTGTACCGGCCTTTCTGGATACAGAAAATGTTCGACTGCAGCACTGGCCAGCACCTTCTCAAGATCTCTCACCAACTGAAAACGTCTGTTCAATGGTGACCGAGCAACTGGCTCGTCACAATACGCCAGTAACTGCTCTTGATGAACTGTGGTATCGTGTTCAAGCTGCATGGGCAGCTGTACCTGTACACGCCATCCAAGCTCTGTTTGACTCAATGCCCAGTCGTATCAAGTCCGTTATTACGGCCAGAGGAGGTTGTTCTGGGTACTGATTTCTCAGGATCTATGCACCGAAATAGCGTGAAAATGTGATCACATGTCAGTTCTAGTATAATATATTTGTCCAATGAATACCCGTTTATCATTTATTTCTTCTTGGTGTAGCAATTTTAATGGCCAGTAGTGTATTTTACAGTAGATACCGTTTCCAAAAATTTTTCACCATCAGTGTAGCTGAACTGTATGAATGCGCAATATGTTACATTTATTTAGGATCATGTCAACTGCCGGAACCTGCACGATTCAACAGTCATTTTCCAAATCGATATCGTCCTCTGGCTTTGATACTTTCTTTTGCACAGCCGCATTATCTGCGAACAGTCTGAAAAAGCTTCCGGAGCTTTATAGTTGATCATTTATATATATCGTAAACGGGAACAGTCCTATCACACTTCTTTAGGGTATTCCGGAAATTATCTTTACATCTATTGATTCTGTTCTGTTAAGATCGTGGCGCTGAGATCTGTCTGTAAGGAAGCCTTGAATCCAAAAACAAATCTCGTCCGCTATTTGGTAAGCTCGTACAGTTTTTACTAATCGGCGGTGCGGTACTGTTAAATGTCTTCCTGGAGTCAAGGAGCGCTGTTGTCCAGCCCGCTATGGATCTTGTGGAGGAAGAGAGGGAGCTGAGTTGATATCTGTCTGCATAATTCATCTAGATTTTTATAGAGGAGAAGTTTGCTCTCCAAAAACGTCGTCATTATTGGTTCTGAGCACTATGGGACTTAACATCTGAGGTCATCAGTCCCCTAGAACTTAGAACTGCTTAAACCTAACTAACCTAAGGACATCACACACATCCATGCCCGAGGCAGGATTCGAACCTGCGACCTGTAGCGGTCGCGCGGTTCCAGACTGAAGCGCCTAGAACCGCTCGGCCACACCGGACGGCCGTCGTCATTATTCAACACGTAATATGTTCCGTAAGTCTACAACAGATTTACGTCAACGATATAGGCCTATAGTTAAGTGCATCATTAAGGGCCCTGCGAGTCTTCTTGAAAACGGGAGTGATCTACGCTTTCTCGCAGCTGTCACATAGCATTCATTGCTCCCGCGATCTACGATGAACTGCTGCTAGAAGGGAAGCAAGTTCTCTCGCAATAATCTTTGTAGAATTTTGTAGGTATTTCATCTGATGGTTCAAATGGCTCTGAGCACTATGGGACTTAACATCTATGGTCATCAGTCCCCTAGAACTTAGAACTACTTAAACCTAACTAACCTAAGGACATCACACAACACCCAGTCATCACGAGGCAGAGATATCTCATCTGATGCTGACGCCTTTCTAGTACTAAGCGCTTGTACTTGATATTCTGTTCCAAGATCGGTTATCTCAACATCTGCCATCTCGACGTTGTACGATGATTGAAAGGAGATACCGTATTACGATTTTTGCAAGTCTGTAAATGAGAAAAATCCCGGAAATTGTTTATTGCACTGTAACAGTAATATTCTGGGATGAAGGGTAAAAGAAACGTTAGAAAGAGCAAGTTATCTTTGAGAGCATGAGAACTGTGGAAAACTGTAAAGCCAACATACGTGGTCGATAGTAATAACCGGCACCCGCGTGGCGGCAACACTGGCAGCGTCGGATTATCGATAATCCAGCGGCGCGTTCGTGAAATTTAATATTCTGTAAAACAAGGATAAGGGCTCCAAGGAATATTTCCTGTCCTCATCGCACCGGCACTTGCTAAGCAGATAAAGACGGACGCCCTACACAAAGACTGTCAGCCTCACGATCAGTTTCCTTTGTACTGAGGAGGATATAACATTTATACGTGCTGATGTATCTACTGGTGACTGAGGACAGTACAACGGACAACATTAAATCACTATATACGTCATCTATATATTGATAACATGAAAATAATGCTAAGAAAGCGAAACATTACGTACCTATTATGTGAAGTGTCTTGAGAGAGCCGGCCTGGGTGGCCGTGCGGTTCTAGGCGCTGCAGTCCGGAACTGCGGGACTCCTACGGTCTCAGGTTCGAATCCTGCCTCGGGCATGGGTGTGTGTGATGTGCTTAGGTTAGTTAGGTTTAAGTAGTTCTAAATTCTAGGGGACTGATGACCTAAGATGTTAAGTCCCATAGTGCTCAGAGCCATTTGAACCATTTTTTTTTTTTTTTTTTTTTTTTTTTTGTCTTGAGAGAGCGCGTCAAGTTTCCATCACTTCCGACAGATAGCGTAGGACAGTTTCAAAATGGCGTCTGAAGGTGATTTACGTTACAAGCAACGTGCCTTAACGGAATGTCTCACTGTTGCGAAAGAAAGAGTGGGGAATATTCACAAACGCTTGTGCAAAGTCGATGGTCCATCTGCCGTCGACAGAAGTACAGTTACTCGCTGCGCACGGTTGTTGAGGTCATCAGAATGCGGTTCGGCGGAGATCCACGATTTGCAGTAGTCGGGAGACAATCCACGGTTGTCACACTTGACATTCTGTAGCGGGCTGACGTTGACATTCGCGAGGGCAGACGCATTACGGCCCGGCAGTTGGAGCTGCATCTGTCAAGCAGCAAAGAATGTGTGGATACAATTATCCGCACTCTTGGATACTCAAAAGTGTGTGCAAGATGGGTCCCGTGGTGTCTAACGGTGGATCACAAATTACACAGGAAAAAATTTGTCTTGATTTGTTGCAACGTTTTGAAGCTGAGGGGGAGGCCTTCTTGTCCCGGATTGTGACGTGTGATCAAGCCCGGGTTCACCGTTTTAAGCCTGAAATAAAACGACTGTCGATGGAATGGTGCCATTCCCACTCCCCACAGAAGGAAAAAAAAAATCAAAGGAAATGCTTCCGCCGGTAAGGTCACGATCACCGGACTGCGAAGGTGGGATTCTCATTGATGCATTGATGCCAAGAGGCGGTATCATCAATTCAGAAACATATGTGAACAGAATGAAGTTTTCACTCTACAGCGGAGTATGCGCTCATATGAAACTTTCTAGCGTATTCAAACTGTGAGCCGAACCGACACTCGAACTCCAGACCTCTGCCTTTTGCGAGCAATTACTCTACTCTACATCTACATACATACTCCGCAATCCACCATACGGTGCGTGGCGGAGGGTATCTCGTACAACAACTAGCATCTTCTCTCCCTGTTCCACTCCCAAAACCGAGCGAGGTGACACAGTGGTAAGCACACTGGACTCGCATTCGGGAGGACGACGGTTCAATCCCGTCTCCGGCCATCCTGATTTAGGTTTTCCGTGATTTCCCTAAATCGTTTCAGGCAAATGCCGGGATGGTTCCTTTGAAAGGGCACGGCCGATTTCCTTCCCAATCCTTCCCTAACCCGAGCTTGCGCTCCGTCTCTAATGACCTCGTTGTCGACGGGACGTTAAACACTAACCACCACCACCATCACCACTCCCAAACAGAACGAGGGAAAAATGGCTGCCTATATGCCTCTGTACGAGCCCTAATCTCTCTTATATTATCTTTGTGGTCTTTCCGCGAAATGTAAGTTGGCGGCAGTAAAATTGTACTGCAGTCAGCCACAAATGCTGGTTCTCTAAATTTCCTCAGTAGCGATTCACGAAAAGAACGCCTCCTTTCCTCTAGAAACTCCCACCCGAGTTTCTGAAGCAATTAAGTAACACTCGCGTGATGATCAAACCTACCAGTAACAAATAGCAGCCCGCCTTGAATTGCTTCCATGTCCTCCCTCAATCCGACCTGATAGGGATCCCAAACGCTCGACCAGTACTCAAGAATAGGTCGTATTTCTGTTTTATAAGCGGTCTCCTTTACAGATGAACCACATCTTCCCAAAATTCTAACAATGATCCGAAGACGACTATCCGCCTTCCCCACAACTGCCATTACATGCTTGTCCCACCTCATATCGCTCTGCAATGTTACGCCCAAATATTTAATCGACGTGACTGTGTCAAGCGCTACACTACTAATGGCGTATTCAAACATTACGGGATTATTTTTCGTATTTATATGCATCAATTTACATTTATCTATATTTAGAGTTAGCTGCCATTCTTTACACCAATCACAAATCCTGTCCAAGTCATCTTGTATCCTCCTAAAGTCACTCAACGACGACACTTTCCCGTACACCACAGCATCATCAGCAAACAGCCGCACATTGCTATCCACACTATCCAAAAGATCATTTATGTAGATAGAAAACAGCAGCGGACCTACGACACTTCCCTGGGGCACTCCAGATGAACACTCACCATCGAGGACAACCTGCTGGGTTCTATTACTTAAGAAGTCTTCGAGCTACTCATATACTTGGGAACCAATCCCTTATGCTCGTACCTTAGCTAGGAGTCTGCAGTGGGGCACCGAGTCAAACGCTTTCTGGAAGTCAAGGAATATGGCATCCGTCTGATACCCTTCATCCATGGTTCGCAAGATATCATGTGAAAAAAAAAGCGAGTTGCGTTTCGCAGGAGCGTTGCTTTCTAAAGCCGTGCTGATGCATGGACAGCAACTTTATGTCTCAAGGAAATTCATTATTTTCGAACTGAGAATATGTTCGATAATCCTGCAACAAACTGGTGTTAAGGAAATTGGTCTGTAATTTTGAGGATCCGTCCTTCTACCCTTCTTATATACAGGCGTCACCAGCGCTTTTTTCCAGTCGCTCGGGGCTTGACGTTGGGCAAGAGATGCCCGATAAATGCAAGCTAAGTAAGGAGCCAATGCAGTAAAGTACTCTCTGTAAAACCGAATTGGAATCCCATCATGACTTGGCGATTTATTTATTTTCAACCCATTCAGCTGCTTCACAACCCCAGGGACGTCTATGACTATGTACTCCATACGGGAATCTGTACGAGACTCAAACGGCGGTATGTTTGTACGATCCTCCCGCGTGAAAGGTTTATCAAATGCTAAATTTAAAATTTCAGCTTTCGTTTTGCTGTCTTCCGTTGCCAGGCCAGACTGATCAGTGAATGCCTGGATGGAAGCCTTCGACCCGCTTACCGATTTTACGTAAGACCAGAATTTCCTTGGGTTTTCACCAAGATCTTTTCTTCATTTTGTTCGGTATCGTTCGTTGCGATTGGTCGGGACGAACGTCACACGACATCCTTTCAAGTCGATCGTTAATTCCTTTACTCAGTCTTTTTTTATTACAGAGGGCATCCACCCCTCTGACCGAAAACGCTGATCTACCGAGCCGACACTAAGTGAGCTAACCAAGCACGACTAACGAACCGTCCTCACAGCTTTACTTCCTCCAGTACCTCGTCTCCCACCTTCCTGCAAGGTTCGCAGGAGAGCTCCTGTGAAGTTCGGAAGGTAGGAGACGAGGTACTGGAGGAAGTAAAGCTATGAGGAGGCGTAGTGAGTAGTGCTCGAGTAGTAGCTTGTTAGAGCACTTGGCAACGAAAAGCAGCTGTTTCGAGTTCGAGTCTCGGTGCGGCACACAGTTATAATCTGCCAGGAAGTTTCGTATGTCAACACATTAACAAATTTCAAGACGCGCTTTCTGCGGCTTCGGCGCCACGCCAACCCAGGACATGTTTTGCTCCAACACGATAACGCTCTGCCCCACACAAATCTGAGGACTGCTGAACACATTGAAAGACTCGGTTGGACAGTGTTACCCCATCCACCCTACAGCCCTGACCAAGCTCTCTCGGACTTCCACTCGTTTGGGCCATTAAAGGATGCCATTCGTGGAAGACATTTTGAGGACGCTGAGGAGGTGATTCACATAGTGAAGCACTGGCTCCGCAACCAGGATGGGGATTGATACCGACAGGCCGTACACGCCCTTGTTTCGGGGTGGAGGAAGGCCATAGAACGGGATGGAGATTACGTGCAAGGGAAAGGGTGTCTGGATAAAACACCATTTTTTCGTGTGTGTATTTCTCATTATAGTCAATAAAGAACTGTTGAAAAAAATACGGTGCAACGACAGAACAAAAAAAAAATACCCTAAAGAATAATAAAGCAACTACGGACACTACGGTCATACAAATGAAGAACTGTCTGTCCGTAATATTTGTTGTTTAACTGATATGACTGTTTGTGGAAAATCGTCGTTATTTTAGGTGCCGCAGTTCGCTACGGACGAGGACGCACACGCTCCTCGTTCATCGCTGCCAGCAGCTACACAGTCGTTGCCTGCATACAGCCCTAGCTGTTTGTCCGGCGTCCATTGTTTGCGTTCCGCTCCGCCGCAACTACGCGTACGATTGAAACCCAGCGTATTTGGTCGGTGACTGCAGCGGAAAGCTCCGCACGGATTGTGCAGGTTGGGAGAGAGGGGGCGAAAGACCCGGGCACGCGGAGAAGTAACGAGTCGTCGGGAGGTCCGGATGCTCCGCGGGGGCGGAAATCTCTCTACAAATGCAGTCCCTCCGTAGCCCGCGGCCTGGCGCAGAGGCCGGAAGTGACGTAGCAACTCGCCGCGCTCGCGTCCGCCCGGCCGGGATACCCGGGTTGCTGGCCATCCCCCCGCTGTTGCGGCAAAGCGATGCGGCGCGAAGCGCTGCACGGCCGTATCGAGAAATTGGGTTTGTTCGCGCGAAACTCAGCCTGTGCCGCGCTACCTGCCTGCCGTTGCGACTCGTGAAAGAGAGTATTTGCGAAACAGAAATTTCCCTGTTCCGACCTCTTTCCTCTAACATCGGAAAGACGCGCAGCACTGCTCTCAAAATACAGGGAGAAAATTTTGTTGGTAGCTGCAACGAGGCATTCAGTTTCCAAATATTTTTCGCCTTGCTTTCGTTGACAGTGCCTTGCTATCGTTTCCACAGACGCTTAAGAGGATAGGAAAACGAATGGAGAGTTTAATCCGTATGTGTTACAAAAATGGGTACATATTATAAATACCTTACACTGCTGACTAGAAAGTGAATCATTAATTTAAGGTAAACAAAGCTTCTGATATGAAATTTTTCATTGCCTTGAACGCGTGTATGTACACTGGTTTACTCGTTTCACCATGACTCAGCTGTCATCTTCAGATCTGAAAGGTCACAAAAACTGCAAAAATATTTACACTGTAGTAACTGTAATCTTAAAATAACGATTTTATACAGTTTCTTTTTGACATACCCACAAAGTACAGATTGCGAAATCATGCTGTGCGATAAATCGCACATTTCTATTCGTACCGTCCTAACCGACTGTGAATTTGAAATACAACAAGATTACCTTTACATAAGTTATTATAATACATACACAAATTCCAATAAATGCGTAAGATAACATTACCTCATGATAAGGAGAGAGTGGAACATTAAATAGTGCAACTGCGTCTTCATATGAAGACAGAAGCACAAGTATGGCTGCCGGCTTTTAATGATTCAGTTTGCATTCTCTCATACACTGTTAAATGTACATTAAAAGAAACATTTATTATTATTATTCATGAAATTGCTGCCATCTGGTGGCACTCTTCTGTATTAGTTTGTTAGCCTGATTGGTAACCGGTAGTACGTAGCCTGTAACAATTCCACACACATACGGCACTTCTTCGTGAGACACGTTTGTGTGACTCTATCTTGCCATGAAGACACAACTATAATTTGCGATGTTGTGCTCTTTTTCTATCATTTGGTAATGTTATCTTAGACATCTATCGGAATTTGTATATTTACTACAATCAATTACTTATAGGTAATTGTGTTGTAAGTTAAGCGCTGTCGGGCGTGGTCGGCACTTGGATGGGTGATCATCCAGGCCGCCATGCGCTGTTGCCATTTTTCGGGGTGCACTCAGCCTCGTGATGCCAATTGAGGAGCTACTCGATCAAATAGTAGCGGCTTCGGTCAAGAATACCATCATAACGACCGGGAGAGCGGTGTGCTGACCCCACGCCCTCCTATCCGCATCCTCCACTGAGGATGACACGGCGGTCGGATGGTCCCGGTAGCCTGACGACGGAGTGCTTTTTTTTTCTAATTCACAATCCATTACGCTGGTACGAATACGAGCATGCGGTTTATCGTACAGCATGATAACCTGAACTCTGAGGGTACTTCAAAAGATCTTACCTGAAATCGTTTCTTTACGGAAAAATTTGGAAATTTGTGGTAAGGTCTTATGGGACCAAAATAAGGAGGTCATTGGTCCCTAAGCTTACGCAGTACTTAATCTAACTTAAACTAAGTTACGCTAAGGACGACACACACACCCATGCCCGAGGGAGGACTCGAACCTCCGACGGGGGCAGCCGCGTAGACCGTGACAAAACGCCCTATACCTCGCGGCCACCTCGCGCGGCATCATTTTACGATTACAGCTACTACAGCGTAAATATTTTTGTAATTTTTGTATAACCTTTCAGATCTGAAGATGTCAGCTTAGTCCTGTCGAAACTAATAATCCAGTTTACACACACACCGTCAAGGCAATAAAAAACTTCATATCAGAACTTTTTTTTGTGTGTGTATGTGTGTTCCATATTTTCTCGTTTCGCATTTGACCGATTTCAACCAAAATTGGTACACACATTACTGAGTGTCTAAAAAGAATGACTTGGGGTGAGAAAATGGATTGTAGCCCACGACGCACGAAAACCCACAACTTAGTCATTCAATATTTGAGAATCAAAGCACTTAAGATACTTGCAACCAGCTTTACCCGTATTTTAAAAATTTTACGGAACTTCTTCTCTTAGACAGATACCACAAAATGATGAAGGGAGAAAAGTTTACCGCTTACTACATTTTCGCTGCTTATGCAGTACAACTGCCGCTTGATGCTTGACGCTACAATTTATTATTCTTTATTACTATCTCTATTCACAACACATTTCGCAGACAGTATCCATATATTCCGCTGCATTTACCTACAAAGATATATCGCTGTACGATACATGGTTCGGGGCATATGACCTCATAAAAACTGAGATGCGTGAAATACTGACACAGTATGCATGTGTGTGTGTGTGTGCGTGTGTGTGTGTGTATGTGTGTGTGTGCAAAATTGTTTCATTGTGCAGCACATAGCTCAGGATATAAGACGTCATTAACATTGAGCTGCGTCAAGATAAAACTGCAGGCGAAATACGATAGAGATACTGGTGAAATATGTTTACAAATAACTGTGGAAAATGTTAAATATATGTAAAATATATGTGACATGTGCATATACGTGCAAAGCCACTGGTGAAAAAGCTCATTCTAAACCCATGGAACGGTCTCATCCACATTTGGTACACATATTACTTATGATCTGGAAAGGAATAATATGTGGGTAAGAACCGGCAATCGCATCGTCTCTTGATTTTTCTTAGGTCTTGCTTCCATTATCAGCCAAACTCATCGTGATCTAACACATCCTCAATTTTATTTTCCGTTCTTCTGCATAGTATTCTTGTCAGAAACATGAATGCAAGAGCTGTTAAGCTGATTGTGCGATAATTCTCGCAGTTGTCAGCTCTTCTAGTCTTCAGAATTGTGTGGATGATATTTTTTCGAAAGTCAGATGGTATGCCGCCAGACTCATACATTCAACACACCAACTCGAATTGTCGATTTGGTACCACTTCCTCCTATAATTTTAGCAATTCTCATGGAATGTTTTCTTTCCCTTTTGCCTTATTTGATCTTAAGTCCTCCAAAGATCTTTTAAGTCCTGATTCTAATACTGCATCACCCATCTCTTCTAAATCGACTCCTGTTTCTTCTTCTATGAAATCAGAGAACTCTTCCCCCTCATAGAGGCCTTCAATGTACTCTTCCCAACTATCCGCTCTCTCCTTTAGATTTAACAGCGGAATTCCCGTTGCACTGTCAATGTTATCAACCTTGCTTTGAATTTTGCCGATTATTGTTTTGAATTACCTATATACTGTGTCAGTACTTCCAGAAAATTATTTCTTTTTCGATGTCTTCACATTTCTCATGCAGCCATTTCGTCTTAACTTCCCTGTGCTTCCTATTTATTTCATTCCTCAGCGACTTGTATTCCTGAATTTCTCTGAATATTACTGTACTTCCTTCTTTTGTCGATCAACTGAAGTATTTCTTCTGTTACCCGTGGTTTCTTTTCAAATATTCTGCCTTCTGAGCTATTCCTTACTGATGTATCTATAGCCTTAGAGAACTTCAAGCGTATCTCACCATTCGTTAGTACTTCTGAATCCCACTTCTTTGCGTATTGATTCTTCCTCACTAATCTCTTAAATTTCAGACCACTCTTCATCACTACTACATTGTGATCTGAGTCTATATTTGCTCCTGTTTAAGCCTTACAATCCAGTATCTGTTTTCGAAATCTCTATCGGACCATGATATAGTCTAACTGAAATCTTCCCATATCTCCCGGCCTTTCCCAAGTATGTCTCATCCTCTTGCGATTACTGAACAGAATATTCGCTATTACTTAATGAAATGAATTACGGAACTCAATTAGAGTTTTTCTTCTCTCATTCCTTGTCCAAAATGGTTCAAATGGCTCTAAGCACTATGAGACTTAACATCTGAGGTCATCAGTACCCTAGACTTATAACTACTTAAGGGGAGTAGGACGTCAAGCGGGCCGACTTGGAGCAGGAGAGGCACCACAGGAGATTTTAATTTCCAGTGCCTATACTTTTACAAATAAATGCACAAAACTTTGTCTGCATGACCAGGAAGGATTCAGGATTCGCACTCATACCAATGGAAGTTCAAAACCATAACAAAATAATTTTTTTACATGTAAAATTTCATTATTTTTTTCACTTACTATTGGCTGCATTTGTTACTATAGGTACATTTTTCTTCACAAGTAATAGAGATTCTTTGATGAATTTTGCACAGCATACAAACCATACTTACAGGTGTAAGAAACTCTAGAATTTTCCAAATCTATTAAGAATTACGGTAAAAATTGAGATAATTAACAACAAAATTTAATTTTTTCTAAATATAAAGCTTAAAACTTAAGAGCTTATTCATTTTTTCATAAATTAAGTAGATTCTAGAGTTTCAGACACCTGTAAGTATGGTTTGAATGCTGTGCAAAATTCATCTAACAGTCTCTCTTACCTATGAAGAAAAGTGTACCTATAGCAACAAATGCAGCCAATAGTAAGTGAAAAATGATTAAATTTCACATGTAAAAAAATTATTTTATTCTGTATTTGAACTTACACTGCTATGAGTGTAAATCCTGAATCCTTTCTGGTCATGCTGACAAAGTATTATGCATTTATTTGTAAAAGTATGGGCACTGGAAATTAAAATCTTCTGTGGTGCCTCTCCTGCTCCAAGTCGGCCCGTTTGACGTCCTACCCCCCTTATCCTATCTAACCTAAGGACATCACACACATACATGCCCGAGGCAGGATTCGAACCTGCGACCATAGCAGCAGCACGGTTTCAGACTGAAGCGCCTGGAACCGCTTGGTCTCAGCGGCCGGCCATTCCTTGTCCCAGGGCCATATTCTCCTGCAACCTCTCCCTCTACTCCTTCCCCTGCAACTGCATTCCAGTCCACCAATACTATTAGATTTTCATGTCCCTTTACGTACTGTATTACCCTTTCAATATCCTCATATACTTTCTCTAACTGCTCATCTTGAGCTTGAAACGTCGCCAAGTATACCTGAACTATCGATGTCGTTGTTGGTTTGCTGTCAATTCTGATAAGAACAGCCCTATCACTAAACTGTTCACAGTAACACACTCTCTGCCCTACCTTCCTATTCATAATGAACACTAATCACGTTATACCGTTTTCTGCTGCTGTTGATATTACCCTATACTCATTTGACCAGAAATGCTTGTCATCTTTTCACTTCACTGTTCCCTATTATATCTAGATTGAGCCTTTACATTTCAATTTTCAGCTTTCCTAGCCTCCCTCAGAAGTTCAAGCTTCTGACATTCCAAGCCCCGACTCGTAGAACAGTATCCTTTCTTTGGTTATTGAATCTTTTTTTCACGGTCACCTCCCCTTTGGCAGTACCCTCTCCGAAATCCGAATGGGGGACTAATGGAGAGACCATCTTGACACATTTTCGGTTACAGGCATGCCCTGTGCATACACGTTATGTATTTTTTATTGCACGGGTTTCCATTGCCTTGTGCATCATCATGCCATTGATCATTGCTGATTCTTCCGCCTTAAGGGGTAGTTTTCCACCCCTAAGACAAAAGAGTGATCTGAACCACTACCCACTCCTCCGCCCTCTTTGACAAACCCGTTGACAGAATGAGGGGTAGCTTGCAATAGTAAATTCCATTGAACGTGTGTAGTTAGAATATCCGCCAACTACAGCTCGAGCCGCGTGGGGTAGCCGCGCGGTCTTAGGCGTCTTGTCACGGTCCGCGGGGCTTCCCCCGTCTCAGCTTCGAGTCCTCCCTCTGGCTTGGGTGTGTGTGTGTGTCGTCCTTAGCGTAAGTTAGTTTAAGTTAGGTTAAGTAATGTGTAAGCTTAGGGACCGATGACCTCAGCAGTTTGGTCCCAAAAGACCTTACCACAAATTTCCAAATTACAGCTCCAGACGAGCGATTTATACAGTTTGCAAGTGCAAGATAAGTGTCTACTGGAGAAGACTAAGCTGAAGCAGGTAGTATATAGAAGACATGTGCTAGTGAACCACAAGTAATCTCAAATGGACTTAGCGTATTCCAATTCGTCTTGGAATAGTATTCCATCCCACTGTACAGAGGCCAGACATACGGCTCACAACAGATAAAATATTTTCTTTGCTCTAAATAAGTTGAGAATTTACCATCCAATTTTAAAACACTAATATTTACGGCAACTAAATTTTAACCTGAATATGGTGGTCCATTTGAATAACAGACAGTATTTCACTTACATCACTGGCTACTTTAACAGCACATCCCTGAATAGGACACAAGTTCTTAGCAGAATTATCGCCTACCCATGCGCAATAACGCCTGGGTATTAATACCAATACTCCCGCCGGCCTAGTGGCCAAGCGGTTCTAGGCGCCACAGTCTGCAACCGCGCGAGCGCCACTGTCGCAGGTTCGAATCCTGCCTCGGGCAGGTTTAAGGCGGGGGGGGGGGGGGGGGGGGGGTAGCGCGTCAAACGGGCCGACTTGGAGCAGGAGAGGCACCACAGGACATTTTAATTTCCACTGTCTATACTTTTACAAATAAATTCATAAAACTTTGTCAGCATGACCAGGAAGGATTCAGAATTCACACTCATAGTAGTGGAAATTCGAAAACATAACGAAGTAATTTTTTTTTTACATGTGAAATTTCATCATTTTTTTTTTCACTTACTAATGGCAGCATTTGTTGCTGTAGGTACATTTTACTTCATAAGTAAGAGAGATGCTTCGATGAATTTTGCACAGCATACAAACCATACTTAAAGGTGTATGAAACTCTAGAATTTTCCAAATCTATTAGAAGCTGTGGTAATAATTGAGGTAATTAACTGTAAAATTTGTGTTTTTTCTAAACTTGAAGTTTAAAATACAACAGCTCATTCGTTTTTCCATAAATTAAATAAATTCTAGAGTTTCATACACCTGTAAGTATGGTATGTATGCTGTGCAAAATTCATCGAAGAGTCTCTCTAACTTATGAAGAAAAGTGTTCCTATAGCAACAAATGCAGCCATTAGTAAGTGAAAAAATTATGAAATTTCACACGTAAAAAAAATTACTTCGTTATGTTTCCTAACTTCCACTGCAATGAGTGTAAACTCTGAATCCTTCCTGGTCATGCTGACAAAGTTTTATGAATTTATTTGTAAAAGTATAGACAGTGGAAATTAAAATATCCTGTGATGCCTCTCCTGCTCCAAGTCGGCCCGTTTGACGTTCTACCCCCCTTAAGTAGTTCTAAGTTCTAGGGGACTTAACTTCAAAGTCCCATAGTTCTCAGAGCCATTTGAACCAATACTCCCAGCCTACCAAACCCTTAACCGAATCATCAAGAGTACTTATGGTTTCTTACGATCAACATGAATACAGGAACTGCCTTTTAAAAGCCTTATAGTTTCAGTTAATCCTTTAATAAGTGGAATGTACCGGTAGGACCTACTGAACAGAACGGCCGTTAAAGTGCATGCTACCCAGACGGAAATGTTTAAACCAAGCCATTCATCACAATAAAAGTTTTTTGCAATCACGGCCACAGCTGCTGCAGAGCTCGCAAAACAAATCGCTGTTTACACATGCTCCATTCTCAAACTAAAATCACAAGACCCATTTTATCAAGACGGTTGTTAAAAAATGGTTAAATTCAACTGACTTCCACTAACGTAATGTCAGATTCACGTTTGATAAACAGAAGGCACCTGGCGCCTTACACTGATCGAACAATAGGTGAGTATTACACAATATCTAAAGTTACACTTCCAGTTTGGCCCACCAAACGAATTTGCTCACAGCTTCCTTTTTTACCATCCAACAGTTTAGACTAGCTAACGTGTATTTAATTCTTCTCGAAGCCGTTCTGTCCTTCAGCAGCAGTAATTGCGCTACCAACCCCCTGCCCCGTGCAACAAATATCGGAAGCCCATTTCAGTCCTCTCTCTCGCTGGTAGCTCGCACGCACCGTGCAAATTCCACTCCCTGGGACCACTGCACCAGAACTGCCCCACTGTTCAACTGCCGACACGCTTTCGCGTCAGGTATTTTAAACCCAAAAATACGCTCCAAATAAGTCATCAAAGATCCTCGCGGCGGACCGTGATAATCGATAGCTGCCGGATATCGCTGGGGCGCGGTCCAGCCGTAGCGCCGAAAGCTCCTGCGACTCAGCAAGTGTCATTCAGTATGCAATGTCCGCGCATCTTAGCTGAGCAGTGGGACAATGATGCGTGCACCTTTGGGATGTTTATTTTTTTTAAATTTTTTTATTGGTTTTGGAACATGTCCATACAGCCAGCTAATCATAGGAAATGTCATACTGCAACTGGTTTTGACAATTCATGGGGTCGACGTTATTTATGTCGTTCACTGGTACGACGCAACATAGGATTAACAAAGGACTGATTCGACATGAAATGAGATTTACAGTCAGAGTATACGATAACAAGTAAACAGTACGAACATGGAACACAGTATACAGACCAAAAGCATACTATAAAAATCCTACTACACTGGAGAGCCACAGGAGCGGTTACACCTGCCCAATACCGTATAGGGCCCCCCACGAGCACGCAGAAGTGACGCAACACGACGTGGCATGGACTCGACTGATGTCTGAAATAGTGCTGGAGGGCCATGAAACCATGAATCTTGCAGGACTATCGATAAATTCGTTAGATTACGAGGGAGTGGAGATCTCTTCTGGACAGGATGTTGCAAGGCATCCCAGGTATGCTCAATAATGTTCATTTCTGGGGAGTTTGGTGGCCATTGGAATTGTGTAAATTCAGAAGAGTGTTCCTGGAGCCACTCTCTAGCAATTCTGGAGTGTTGGGTGTCGCATTGTCCTGCTGGAATTATGTCCGTCGGAATGCACAATGGGCTTGAGTGGATGCAGGTGATCTAGACGTGTCAGGGGTCCCATCACTCCAGCTGCAGATGCCCCACACCATTACAGAGCCTCCACGAACTTGAACAGTCCCCTGCTGACATGCATGGTCCAAAGATTGTCTCCATATCCGTACACGTCCATCTGCTCGATACAGTTTGAAACGAGACTCGTCCGACCAGGCAACATGTTTCCAGTCACCAACAGTCCATTGTCGGTGTTGACGAGCCCAGGCGAGGCGTAAAGGTTTTGTGTCCTGCAGTCATCAAGACTATACGAGTGGGCCTTCTGCTCTGAAAGCCCATATCGATGATGTTTCATTGAATGGTTCGCATGTTCACACTTGTTGACGGCCCAGAAATGAAATCTGCAGCAGTTTGTGGAAGGGTTGCGCTTCTGTCACGCTGAACGATTCTCTTCAGTCGTCGTTGCTCCCGTTCTTGCAGGATCTTTCTCCGGCCACAGCGATGTTGGAGATTTGATGTTTTACCGGATTCCTGATATTCACGGTAAACTCGTGAAATGGTCGTACAGGGAAATCCTCACTTCATGACTACCTCGGAGATGCTGTGTCCCATTGCTCGTGCTCCGACTATAACACCATCTTGAAACTCACTAAAATCTTGATAACCTGCCATTGGAGCAGTAGTAACCAATCTAACAACTGCGCCAAACACTTTTTGTCTTATAGAGGTGTAGCCGACCGCAGCGCCGTATTCTGCCAGTTCACATATCACTGTATTTGAATACGCATGCGTATATCAGTTTGTTTGGCGCTTCAGTGTATTTACACAATAAGCAGTGAGTAATCGCCGTTGTTAGACATTTGGGATATGCTCAATTAAGTCCACATTAAAAACTATAGATTTGAACTGACAATAAAATGTTCTTCGTACTTCCTATGAGGATTGTTTCAGAAGAAGCGGATAGAGAACTGAACATTTGTGCAGGTCTATATCTTCTAGACAGAACATTAGAG
Source organism: Schistocerca americana (assembly GCF_021461395.2). Lineage (NCBI taxonomy): Eukaryota > Metazoa > Arthropoda > Insecta > Orthoptera > Acrididae > Schistocerca > Schistocerca americana. The sequence continues at coordinate 500,353,806 of NC_060126.1, read as the reverse complement.
ACATTACGAGCACTAGAGCTGTGTATTACAGCCACACGTATAGTTACATCAGCAGTCATACCCATGCACATAGGAGGTTCATAGTGACATACATTTAAAAACTGTGCATTTCATATTCTGCAGAGTAGCACATAAGGATACAGTCGTTTAAGCGAGCAGTGATTTCCCCTGAAATTCTAAGTACCAGTAGCATTAGATTAGCAACGCAGGGATCTATAACTTCGTGCTGGTACCTTTGACGAACTCATACAGCAGGTGTCATATCTGTAAGTGGAGTTTTATCATATTTAATTAGCCCACGCAGTACTGTCTGCTTTGCTAGGGCAGCTACTTGTTCATTTCCAGGTATCCGAAGTGGCTTTTCATCCATACAATCACGACGTTGAAACAGTGCCTCTACACCCGAAAAGCAATGTCGACAATTGCTGCAACTATGCAGTCGGTAGGACTATTATGATGGTTTCTTATCAGTTTTGTGGCTGAAATACTGTCACAGATTATAGCTGTTGTATCTGCTACGGACGTCTGTGAGAATAGTAGGGCTTTCAAAACGGCAATCAGTCCTGCTGTCATAATAACTGAATGGGGCTTCAGCTTGTTTAGGCCATTTTGTAGGCTTCGAAGTACGCAATAAGCACAACCAGCGCCTTCACTAGACTTGCATCCATCTGTATACTCCACGCACACTTGGGGACGTTCACCTGGTCCTGGTATCAATCTGCAGAGCCGACGTTTGGTATGGCCTGCGGTAGAAGAGAACTTTTCCACACCTGATGCCTTAACGTCTGCATGTCCATATATTCAGCCGCTTTTTTATCCAATATCATCCGCACACACAGTGGGATATTAGCCGCCCCGATTTTGTCGTCAAGGGTCTGACATTTGTCGAAATAGAGTCGGAGGTGAGCTTTCACGAAGAGGAATGTTCGTCGCAAATTTAACGATGGTTCGTTCGCTTCATTTAGTAAAGCGTTGCTCGAACTTGACATGAACGCCCCTTAATTATACGCAAGTGTCTGTATTGCACAGTATCGAGTCTTTGGTCTGTGCTGTCTGACGCTGATTCAATCAAAGTGTGTCCTTAGTAGGGACAGTATAAAGACACCGCTGCCCGCCGATCACAGACCCACCGTACTCCCGTCGTGACTTTAAATGGATTTCAGGCCTTTTCACACCTGCTAACGATATGTCGGATATGAGGAGCGAATCTTAGGTTATCATCGATAATCATGCCAGGATATTTAGCTGTTTTGAAACTTAAAAAGTATGTTCTCCCAGCTGCATTGTTTGGGGAAGTGGAATCGTATGGTCAGTAAAGACCACAAGATTATACTTGCTGTCAGGTATTTCGAAGCCACTTTCTGTAAACCACCCAGTGAACTTCGTTGGTCGCCGACCGTAGGCGTCTTTTTCTGCTCTAACAGACGCTACCTTCGGACTGACATACACTATGTGATCAAAAGTATCCGGACACCCCCAAAAGCATATGTTTTCATACTAGGTGTCTTGTGCTGCCACCTACTGCCAGGCAGTCCACATCAGCGACCTCAGAAGTCATTAGACATAGTGAGAGAGCAGAATGGGGCGCTCCGCGTAACTCACGGGTTTCGAACGTGGTCAGGCGATTGGGTGTCACTTGTGTCATACATCTGTATGCGAGCTTTCCACACTCCTAAACATCCCTATGTGCAGTGTTTCCAGTGTGATAGTGGAAAGTGAAGGGACACGTCCAACACTAAAGCGTACAGGCCGACCTCGTCTGTTAACTGACAGAGACGGCCGACAGTTGAAGAGAGTCGTAATGTGTAATACGCAGACATCTATCCAGACCATGACGCAGGAATCCCAGACTGCATCAGGATCCACAGCAAGTACTATGCCAGTTAGGCGGGAGGAGAGGAAACTTGGATTTAATGGTCGAGCGGCTGCTCATAGCCCACACATTACGCCGGTAAATGCCAAACGACGCCTCGCTTGGTGTAAGGAGCGTGAACATTGGACGACTGAACAGTAGAAAAACGTTGTGTTGACTGACGAATCACGGTACACAATTTGGCGATCTGATGACGCGGTGTGGGTATGGCGAATGCCTAGTGAACGTCATCTGCCTGCGTGTGTAGTGTAGTGTGTAGTGCCAACAGTAAAATTCGGAGGCAGTGGTGTTATGGTGTGGTCGTGTTTTTCATGGAGGGGGCTTGCACCCCTTGTTGTTTTGCTTGGCACTATCGCCGCAAAGGCCTACATTGATGTTTTAAGCACCTTCTTGCTTCCCACTAGTCAAGAGCAATTCGGGGATGATGATTGCATCTTTGAACAAGATCGAACACCTGTTCATAATGCACGGCGTGTGGCGGAGTGGTTAGACGACAATAACATCCCTATAATGGACTGGCCTGCACAGAGCCCTGGCTTGAATCCTAGAACACCTGTGGGATGTTTTGGAACGCCGAATTCGTGCCAGGCCTCAACTACCGACATCGATACCTCTCTTCAGTGGAGTACATCATGAAGAATGGGCTGACATTCCCCAAGAAACCTTGCAGCACCTGATTGAACGTATGCCTGCGAGATTGGAAGCTGTCATCAAGGCTAAGGGCAGGCCAACATCGTATTTAATTCTAGCGTTACCGATGGAGGGCGCCACGAACTTGTAAGTCATTTTGAGCCAGTTGTCCGAATACTTTTGTTCACATAGTGTATAATAGACAGAGTAGCGGAATATACCATTAGTAGTGCGGTACTGTTTTGCGCAGTCTACCGGATTCTCGAATGTTAGTAATGTGCATGAAGGTGCCAGGTAGTGTCTAGTAGTGTAATATACAACTATGTCTACATTATTATTAAAATGATTTTGTTCAAGCCGTTCTCTTCGCATTCTTTATTAGAAAATAGGAGGTAGACTAATTAAAAACCGAGTATCAACACCAGAAGCACCGAACTTGGTTCAAACGACCAGTAAATTCACCATAATTTTTCAGTGGGACTGATCAGCCTGTAGCGGTGACCTAAATGCGATGTTTTGCTGGCATTATCAGTAGTTTGGAAAGGATAGAAATACTAGCTGGACGAAAACTGTGAGCACGCATTTGGGAAAATTATTGAAAGCGAGCACGGACTATCTGTTAAGCATCTAAGATCGTCTGTAGCTGTAGCTCCTTTATGGAAAAATAGAACAAAAACTGAGCTTGATGAGCAGCTCAGTAATGAAATATCTCTTCACAGTGAACAACCAGGTGGATCAGGCACATCCTTAACAGGCTTATTAATGCAGTGTGTTTTCTCTGAAAACTAGAGTGGGCGTTTCAAGGACACGATGAAACAACAAATTCAGTTAATCGGGGAAACTATGTGGAGTGGTTGCAGTACACTGCAGAGTCGCACATAGAAAGCTCTATTGCCTTTAAAGGAATTTCTAGTTGAATCAAAATGATCTGACATAAGTCGTATGTTCGACAGTTTTATCAACTATAATGCGAGAAATTCTGGATGTTACTTTTGTAGATGGGGCAAACTGCGCACACTTTTGTCCTGCGAATTGTATGAAGGAGAGAGAAAGGTAAGATTCTTGTGGTTCTGTGAAATAAGTAGTGACAAATATGACCGTGTTATTGTAGAACTTAAAGCGGCACTTCTTATCGGAATTTGCATGTAATGAAAAATTGGTCGCAAAATCACTTGGCGGTACGGCGATTATGGCGGGAAATCTGAACGGTTTTCTGGTTTTCAAGCATTAAACGAAGTCACATATACTGAATCTATATTTTTCTCTGTTGTGCCCACGTACCAAGCTTTGTTTTGCCTCGAAGCACCAGCCACATACTGGAGTGTAAAATACTCCTTAGTTCACTCGATGAACTTGCAGCTTTTCTTTTAAGACTTCTCGAACTTTTCAAACCTTTTGATAGATATTTGCAGAGTTTTTTTTTCCCATACATCTGTCTAACACGACATAAAGACAGGTAAACAATGTGTGCAGGAATGGAATTAAACTTTGTCCTATGCTATGTAAGTAGGCTGTTTAGGTTTTTATGTTGGTAACGCCACGGAGCGCCCTGTATGAAAATCAGTGACTGTGCTGTGTGCAGTCTGTGGCTGGATTGCATTGTTGTAATATTCTCTATTGTAGTGTTGGGCAGTTGGATGGCAAACTTTTAAGAGCGGACGATCTGGACGTGTGTCCATCAGAGAGTGTATATATATATATATATATATATATATATATATATATATATGATGACTTTTGAACGTTATTAAGGTAAATACATGGTTTGTTCTGTATCAGAATCTGTAATTTGCTAACTATGCCTGTCAGTATTTAGTGCCTTCAGTAGTTAGAATCTTTTATTTAGCTGGCAGTAGTGGCGCTCGCTGTGTTGCAGTAGTGCGAGTAACGAAGATTTTTGTGAGGTAAGTGATTCATGAAAGGTATAGGTTATTGTTAGTCAGGGCCATTCTTTTGTAGGGATTTTTGAAAGTCAGAATGCGTTGTGCTAAAAATATTGTGTTTCAGTTTAGTGCTGATCAGAATAAGTAAAGAGAGTAATGTCTGAGTACGTTCAGTTTTGCTCAGCTGTTTGAAAATCAAATAACGTAGAGGTTTATTAGCACAGTAATTCATTAATTTTTCTAAGGGGTGGTTTCAGCTACAACGTTCTTAAGAAATTCATTCCGATATTTTAGCATCAATATATGGCTTTCTGTGACTTTTGGAATCCACTGGACAAAGTACAGTAGGACATGTAGAGGAGAGTGATAATATTTTGAAATGGAATCCATGCCCGGAAAAGTACCGTTTCCGTGCCACACCCATTTGAAAACATGTTTCCCAGGTAGGTATGCAACCGCGTAGGGAGGGTACTTACGTCGGATTGGCTGATAGCATTTGACGTCTGTGCTCCGTCTCTGACCCAGTTCGAGCCTCATTAAGGTGCCTGTGAGTGTTAGAGTAACACGGTTAATGATGATGATGATGATGTTGTTTGGTTTGTGGGGCGCTCAACTGCGCTGTTATCAGCGACCGTACAAATTCCCAACCTTTGCTGAGCCCAATCTCGCCAGTTTTAATGAATGAAGATGAAATGATGAGGACAACACAAACATCCAGTCATCCCGAGGCAGGCGAAAATCCCTGACCCCGCCGGGAATCGAACCCGGGACCCCGTGCTCGGGAAGCTAGAACGCGACCTCGAGACCACGAGCTGCGGATAAATGTGGTTGAGTACACATTTGAAGATTACATCGACATGTTCCTTCTGCATGGCGGAAGAGCTGCTCCTCGCTTTCTTCAAGATGGTTATCCACAACCAATGGCTCCATCGCGTACACTTTTCGCAACAATTACGCAACGGCTTCGAGGAATTGGTACCTTCACCGTCAGCAGGCGTGACTGAGGTTCTCCGGCGAGACGCCGAACACCCGAAGTGGAAGATTCCGTGCTGCATCACGTTGAAGACAAGCCGTCAACGAGCGCATGACCAGTTTCTTTGGTTATTAATGAATGGAATTGTGAAACAAGTGATACGCTGGATCACGCCTAATAAATTACTTGTAAAAGTGGTCGCGTTACCAACATTTTTTCAAAGGGTTAGCACGGAAACGGTACGTTTCCGGACATGGGTTTTTGTTCAAAATATTATGTACTCACTACCCTCTAGAAGTCCTACAAGTTTATAACGGGAATTTAAGAACACTCTGTATTTGCTTTCACCAGTTTGTTGTACAACATCCTTCAGAACCATGAAAGTAATATTTTGTACTTTGAACAAAAAATCCAAGGAACTTGCTTCTCCATAACCGCGTTACGTGAAGACTGAAATATTTTGCAAGAGACCGTGTCTCAAGTAGAACCTTCGCAGAGGAATTTATCAGCTTTATAGCATATGCATCTATTGCAAAGTGCTTGCTAACATTGATAGCCACTTGGATTTAAGATATCAAGATTGTTCTGAACTTGAAATTTTTAAATATAGTCTAAAGTGTTCCCTGAGTCTCTTAGATGCACATGGAAACTTTTTAGATTCCGTTCGATTGAGAAAAGAGCTGACTGTAGTGTACAGTACTCAAGAGTTTAGAAATGAAATCACAAAGTTGAAAAACTGTCGATTGCTCATTCAATGCTAAACAAAAATTTTCAGTAGTTTAATATGTTAGTGTCTTTAGTGTATACAAGTAGTGTGGCAATGTCTTCAGGAGGAACGACGTTTGCAGTGATGATTAAAAATCGATAGCTAGTCTTGAAATTCCTCTTGCAATGATTTCAATTGAAACTCACCTACTAGGTGAAATCATAAAGAAAGGACATTTCGTTGAGGAGGTGGTTACCAAACTGGCTTCCCACGAGGGAAGAGTGGTAATTCAATTCCGTTGGTATGGAAACGGTGATCTACCAAAATGTCAAGGATGAATTTAATGCCAGAAGCTAGTTTTTTCCATAAAAGTTTCCTTTTAGTAACACACACTGCAGTACATCAATAGAACCACTGCCTATTCTCGATGCCAACGTACTGTAAACACTTACATACGGCAGGGGCAACACTTGCAGTGGAGGGAATATTAAGAGTGTGGTGGTGGCGCGGAAAAGTAGTCGTTGTCGTAATGCGGCATCGGAGCGATTTATCTGACTTCCAATAGGTCATAATCATTGGCATTCAAGCTAACGATGACGGTATTTCTGAAACGGCGAGTGTGTAAACTGTTTGCGTGCCGCCGTGGTGAAAGTGAAAACAGGCGGCGAGGCAACTGTGAGTCACCACGGAGCATAGATGACAGAGGTGAACCATGAGTGCGGAGATGTGTATGGGCGAACAGACATGCAACTGTCGAGCAGCTGAGCTCCCAGACGAACCAAGTGTCTCCTAAACGACCGTTCACCGAACTTGAGGTGTGACATACAGTGACGTAAGATGCACGAAGCTTCTTGTATAGACTGCTGGTATTGTCGCCGGAGAACAATTTAATCCCTCGATGTTCAGCAACTCAGTTTTACTGACGCGTTTCAGATTAACTCATCTTCACAATATCAAAGGCGGTAGGGACCTTCACACATACACTATGACATCAAGGACAAGTACGAACATCAGCGAACGTTGCTACGTGTGGACCGTCGGCAGTAGGTGCCCGACCCACGCCCCCATGTGACCGGTGTTCATCTGCGGCGAAGGCTGGAATTTGCACGCCAGTTCTGGAACTGAACCTCCAACAAGTGGCAACAGGCTACCTTTTGAGATGACAAAAGGCCGTCGGCACGCACAGCGTGTAACGTCTGACAGCAGACACCCTGAAACGACCATCGGAAGCGTCCAGGCCGAAGGAGGGAGCATTATGACCTGGGGAAAGTTTTCGCAGCATTACCTGTGCGGTCTCGTCATTCTGCAAGGCACAGTGGCCAACACAAGTATGCATCTATCCTTGTGGATCACGCCCAACCCCAAATGCAGTCTGCATCTCCTCTGCACGGTGGCATCTACCAGCAGGACATGGCGACGTGTAACGCAATTCGGAGAGTACGTGCGTGCTTAGACGAGCACCGGGACGAGTTTACCATGCTCTCCTTGCCACCAAACTCCCCAAATTTAAATCTAATCGAAAAAAAAACTGTAGGACCACCTCGATAGGGCTGTTCGCGCCGTGGATCCTCAACTGAGAAACGTAGCGCAGCCCGCCAGGGCAATGGAGTCAGCACGGCTCCACATTCTTGTCGCTACCTTCCAGGTACTCATTATCCCTCTTCCTGCGCGTCTCGTTGTCGCACGCTGTGCAAAAAGCGATTACTTAGTGTTTAACAAGTTACACTACTGGCCATTAAAATTGCTACACCACGAAGATGACTTGCTACAGACGCGAAATTTAACCGACAGGAAGAAGATGCTGTGATATGCAAATGATTAGCTTTTCAGAGCGTTCACACAAGGCTGGCGCCGGTGGCGACACCTACAACGAGCTGACATGAGCAAAGTTTCCAACCGATTTCTCATACACAAACAGCAGTTGACCGGCGTTGCCTTGTGCAACGTTGTTGTGATGCCTCGTGTAAGGAGGAGAAATGCGTACCATCACGTTTCCGACTCTGATAAAGGTCGGATTGTAGCCTATCGCAATTTCGGTTTATCGTATCGCGACATTGCTGCTCGTGTTGGTCGAGAGCCAATGACTGTTAGCAGAATGTGGAATCGGTGGGTTCAGCAGGGTAATACGGAACGCCGTGCTGGATCCCAACGGCATCGTATCACTAGAAATCGAGATAACAGGCGTCTTATCAGTATGGCTGTAACGGATCGTGCAGCCACGTCTTGATCCCTGAGTCAACAGATGGGGACGTTTGCAAGACAACAACCATCTGCACGAACAGTTCGACGACGTTTGCAGCAGCATGCTCTATCAGCTCGGACACCATGGCTGCTGTTACCATTGACGCTGCACCACAGACACGAGAGCCTGCGATGGTGTACTCAACGACGAACCTGAGTGCACGAATGGGAAAACGTAATTTTTTCGGATGAATCCAGGTTCTGTTTACAGCATCATGATGGTCGCATCCGTGTTTGACGACATCGCGGTGAACGCATATTGGAAGCGTGTATTCCTCATCGCCATACTGGCGTATCACCCGGCGTGATGGTATGGGGTGCCACTGGTTCCACGATTCGGTCACCTCTTGTTCGCACTGACGGCACTTTGAACAGTGGACCTTACATTCAGATGTGTTAAGACCCGTGGTTCTATCTTTCATTCGATCCCTGCGAAGCCCTACATTTCAGCAGGATAATGCACGACCGCATGTTGCAGGTCCTGTACGGGCCTTTCTGGATACAGAAAACGTTCGAATGCTGCCCTGGCCAGCACATTCTCCAGATCTCTCAGCAATTGAAAACGTCTGGTCAATGGTGGCCGAGCAACTGGCTCGTCACAATACGCCAATCACTACTCTTGATGAACTGTGGTATCGTGTTGAAGTTGCATGGGCAGCTGTACCTGTACACGCTATCCAAGCTCTGTTTGACTCAGTACCCAGGCGTATCAAGACCGTTATTACGGCCAGGGGTGGTTGTTCCGGGTACTCATTTCTCAGGACTTATGCACCCAAAATGCGTGAAAATGTAATGACATGTCAGTTCTAGTATAATATATTTGTCCAATGAATACCCGTTTATCATCTGCATTTCTTCTTGGTGTAACAATTTTAATGGCCAGTAGTGTATTTACACTACCGCGCATTAATGTCAATACACCCTGGTATTTCAGATTTACAACACAAATCATACGTTATTTATCACAAAAATAATTATATTAAGTTCTCCATATATAGTACAATCATAATCATTATGTTTTACTTTCATCAAAGTATCCTTTGGATTTAATGACTGCCTGACATGAGGCGGTCAATTAGGTTTTGTAGGTATCGTGAAATTAACAATGTTCCAGAGACGTTCTTTCCTGGACATATTAACTTCCCTGATATGTCTGTCCACTTCATCCCAGACCATATCAATGGGGTTACAATAATGGCTTTGGCACAGCCATAGAATATCATTCAGTACTTTCTGTTTTTCCTTTTATGCAATGTAGCTCGTGCAGTAAGCCGACCGATTTTTTGGGTCATTATCCTGTTGTAAAGTCAATTCTTCCCCTGTTAAGTGCAATCCACTTCGTATTGCATGATACTGAAGTATGAGGTGGTACTGCTTCTGATCCATACATGCTTCTACTTTCAGAATGTCGCAAAATCTATCTCCAGCAAAACGTCCCCAAACGACAATAGAAGCTCCACCGTGTTTAGATGTGCGTAGAACACTCTCGTGGACTACCCTTTCCCCTACAAATCGGCGAACAAATATTCTCCTTCTGGTTCCAAAAATCTCGAACTTCTGTTCATCGGTGAGTAACACCTCCGTCCACTCTTCCATTGTCCAATTACGATATTTTCTAGCCCATTCATGTCTTTTATGTTTATTTAGGGGCCTTAGAAGGTTTTTTTTTTGCAGTGACACATCCTTTCAAGCCAGCTTCAGTGTCTCCTTTTTACTGTTGCAACAGATTCCGTTGTGTTCATTTCTACCAACTCCTCACGAATTTGGGACGCTGTTTTGAATCTGTTTGTCTTACTGGTAATTCGCATATATTTATCTTCACTTTTAGTTGTTTTACGAAGTCGTCCTGGTCGTGGTATCTCCTTATTGCTACCTCTTGTCTGCTGGCGGTGAGGGGTGTGCTGCACTCCCCCTATAGGCACACCACACTGTTTCGCGAGTTGTCGAATAGATATACTTGCTTGGGTAAGTGTTACAATTGCAGCACGTTTTTCTATGGATATCTCCACTCGTGGTGGGATACTAGCGATATGCACACTTCAATGTCACGAGGGAACTAACGTGCAGGAACCACATGTTATGTATCGTAGCAATGCTTGCCGTTCGCTGTGGACAGCACATCACTACAGGGAACAACACAGGTGCACCAAATGCGGCGTCCGTCGGCAAATAGGTAAACGAACATATCAGACAGGTACATAACGTTTATGTACGCAACATTGTTTGTTGGATACTATTGTATCTCGATGGTCACAAACTAAAATCATGACGTGTGTACAACTGTACAATTCCTTTACTTACTCAACCGGGCCCACGGTATTACACCGTATCTACAGTGAACCAGATGTCATTTATTCAGTGTATTGAAATTAATGACCGGTAGTGTGCATTAATATTGACTAGGCAGTGTATAAACCGTCATTAAGTGCATTTACACTCTAAGGAAAAAATAGTGTCTCCATATACGTTTTCGCTGATCATCGGAGGTGAATTCGGTGCGTAACTCATTACTGAAGACAATGTTACCCAAGTCGATGACATTCCAGGACGAATGTGCCCGACACCGCTGCAGACGTACTTCTTGGCGTACGGAGGTCAACGGTGGTCGGCGCAAGGGGTGCTGTGAGCTCAGCCACATTTCTGTAAGCCGCCTGTTAATGGTCCTTGTGGTCACTGACTCTCCATTTGTACGTCGGATCGATGATAACGGCGAATGCAGGGCTCTGAGGGCCTCTCTGTTCTCAAGTTGATTCATCCCTCTTGGTTTACCGCTTCCCTTTTCACACTGCACTCGCTCATAGTTCACCCGTTGCTGCTACCATCGTCGATTACTGTCATCGTTTCTATTCAAATTTCGGACGATTCTGCGATTACTCCAACCAGATTCTTTGAGCCCAACTGCATACCCTCTTCCAAAGACATCTTCGTATACTGTGCACGCGTCTGTCTGTGATGCATAGTGTGGCGAAATAAATAAAAAACATTTTATATTTTAAATTCCACGTCATTGTTGATTTAATCAGAGTTCTCACCTTAGACGTAGAATTAGTCCTTCTGCCACAATATTAATTCATTAGTCGCCATCGATGTTCTTCTCTTTGTTGACCGTGTGTACCATCATGAGTCGGCATCGGTTCACTTCACGAAGACGGTGGAAACCAAGGAATACAATGCTACATTGCTTTAAATAATTTTCGTAACACTTCGATACTTTTCACTATTTTTTATTCACAACACAATAAGACTTGCTGTGCTCGTCGCACAAACCATAATTACCAACCATATGGCTGCCTTTCCGCACAGTCCAAAAATCACGTCCATCCTCCACAAGGCAACAATCGAAAGTGTCCCTTAGCTCCTTGGAGTATCAAACAAAAGAGAATCCAATGTGAACTTTACAAAGATTATAATATACATGCCTCTCAATTTATCTTTGGCGCAGCTTTTAAGATATTGTATGTCTCTGCATAGGAATGTGTCATTACAACTGCCCCCCTACTGTATACTGTCACTAGAAAATTTTATTTGATTGACAGGATACAGTAGTCGACCTTGCAATTGATAGGTTTGGGGGTCTTTTATTTACAAACTTCATTTTTATTGTCTTATTTTCATGGCACTGTGAATTCTTTGGTATTTCTGAGTGTGTGTCAGTTTTTTGGTATACGTATGCTAATATTTACAAACCTTAATCCTAATATACAAAGTTCTGGTTAATACTGAGAAAATGACATCATGTAGTAAAGTTTGTACAATAAAATGTACACTGAATACAACGTTACATACAAATGTTTCCTTCCTCATCCGAGGTGAAAATTAAGTCCTTGTATTGCTTTCTGTATTTATTCTGGGGCGACGAGCTTTGTTCGCTAGACCCAGTGTTGAATATGGGCGGGTGATACTCGCGCCTGATTGTTTGGTCGTCCGTTAGCTGGCGACGTTGGTTGAATGCACGCGCCCGTGCACTGAATATACGCCGACGTGCGGGTACCGTCGAGACTTCCGAACCTCAGCATGCGTGTGGTTTTTGTAGTTCCTTCCAGTACTTAGACTGGATACGACGAGGTACACTGGAATATGTGCCCCGCAGAGCACACCACACTATGTGCGAGGCGGAGGACGATCCCGTCGATGCAGCTCCTGGTAAGAAGCGTACCATGTCAAACTTGTTTGGCATTGTCCTTTCCTACTGTGAGGCCATGGGTCGTTTGACGATACAAGCTTCAATTTTCGATGTCACTTGTTTAGGCTCGCTGACACTTGCAACGTAGCACTACTTTGCACAATTTTAATTTCTACACACACCACTTTAACCGCGAGTATTGCGATCGAAACTTCCTTTCCACTACACTTTTTTTTTTCTTTGGATTAACCCCTTTTACCTATTGTACTGAGATTCATTCCCCTCAATACTTCTGGTCAATGTACATAATTTGTAAGTCACGGGACTTGGCATGAAATACAAAATACATCACATACAATGGAATAACATAATACATACAATACATTGTTTACATTAACTACAGGAAAAAACTATCGACTAAAATTGAAAAAATTTTTGACCACTCATAGTGGCTTCTTCGTCTTGGATTTTACTGACACACACCCTCGCCTTTTTCCATTAATCTGTTAGAAGGAACAAGTCCTTTGTTTTCCTTCTTGAACTCGAGTATAAGTTAAGGTTTACCTCCGTTACGTATTCTTCATACGCAACGACATGCATCAGCATGCAGAGAATACACCTGCAGCCGCTCCACTGAAGCTTGGGAAGGGAATTTTCTACCTTCTACTTAGGGTAGTGGCAACGACTACGTGTATGCTACGGTTTTTTGCGTATAAAATCTGAAAATGCACGAAATAATCATTTATATGCAGCATAACCCTAATATGTACAGTGTTTTGTGCTTAAGCACGTTCTGGTGTGCTTATAAATCATTAACCCTAATAAAACTTCCTACCTTAACATGGACATATAAACATAAAATTTTGAAGTTCAGGGTGTAGCTACTATTAATATGTACAGTGTTTCACAATAGCGGCACGCCCTTGTGTGCGTGTATCATCTTCAATTCAAGTGCGCTTATAGGCGTCTTGTGTTATCATGGGAGAAAAAATACAGACATTTTAATGCATCGGTTGTCATGAAAATCTATGTACACGAACAATCAGACCTTCATAGCTTCAGTGCAGCATGAAATTCTTTATGACGGTTTTGTTCATAATTCATTTTATAGACGATTCCTTTGCTTACAGGTCGTCGATCACACTACTTACCTGTTTCTCGTATAGCGGCGACATCATTTTCATTCTTTGTGACTGTAAATTGTTATATGTGTGAAAGATATAATTTTGACATGATTTTTCCCTTCATGTTTCAAGTGGGTAAAGTAATTCATACCTTCCTTTTGCATACATGAGTGAAGCATCGCTAATGTTGCACTTTGTATCAGGATTTTCGCATTAAACTCGTAGAGTCTTACGGTTTTAATTAAGTTGTTTCATGACGTTAGGTATACCTGTTTATACGAGGTTGTCTTACAGTTTAATTTTCCTTATACACTTCTACGTTGTTTAAGTTCCGTACATGTACAGGGCTTCTTTCGCCTTTCACCCATTCATACATACGTTTATACACAAAAAAATATCTACCATTATAATATACACTTTGCTGGTGGGGCCCTTTTTCGGTACCCTGCACTATTCCTTCAATATTCCAAAATAATTCAGGGTGTGCTGAGCATCGTCCCTTATACTAATAATACTTACAACTAAATATTTCTTCTTACATACATAACTGCCTTACAGTCCATTAATGCGCAACATTCCCTATTTTCCTCCTTTACACTTTAGCTTTCGTACATGTACCCTCGTGTATAGCTTATATATTCTACAAAGTTGTTTGCTGAGTGCTTCAGGTGTTTCCTAACGTTAATGTGTGACTCTCTCTCTATAAACCCTAGGTATTTCCTTAGTCACAAAAAATCTCGCGTTTACCTTGTTGTTCATTCTGAAAATCGCTAGCTACTGTGTAATGTAAATGTATGCGTTATCTCTTTGATTTCCTCTTTGCTGCTTTTTCCCTATATGTAATTGTGTGCTGTTCTCGTGTACATAGCCTTTCTTCCGGTTATATATCTGCATTATTTATTTATTTTCTATTTTCTTTCTCCTTCCGTACAAGCTAAGATTTTACTCAGTATAATATAATATTACAATACCGTCCATGACCAGTATGTACTTGTATGTTCACTTTTATTACGTAATACCAGATTATAATTAAATTTTCTAAGTTACTATTTACAAGACTTGTGTACCCTTTCCTTTCTTGTTTTTGAATGACTTTCGTCTCTGTGTCTCATAGTAAGAGTGGTCTCAAAACTTTTAAACTTTCCGCGCATGCGCGCTTACGTACCACGACTGGACTGTAGGTGCGGGGAAAACTCTGCATTGTTGGTGAACATTATTCGTGATAGCCACCATCGTGTAATAGTCACGTGACACCAGGACTCGACCGCGCATCCGCCTTCGGGCTTTGTATACGCTCAGCTGATCGGACATGGCAGGGGGGAAGATTTCTCCCCGGCTCGCTGCCTACAGCGCGGCCAATGACCTCGTCTTGACATGCAGCTATCGCGTGCTCATGAGCTGAGCGTTGGATTGCAACTTCGACGTGTGGTTTGTTGCTCGTCTCAAGCGAACAAACTCTGACCTTCGCGCTAATTTGTCTTTGTTCCCCTCTCTTAAATAACTGAGTTAGACTACAAAAGTACCGTATGGTTTATTTTATAATGTTAAGACTCACAGTAACACATTTTTCATTAGGTTTGGTTAAATATGCGGTTTTAAGCTGGCATATGCTCCCAGTTGTTCGCAAGTTTCTTAGGTTAATGACAGCAATTTTACTATGTGATCCAAGGTTGTACAATTTCAATTTTGCTAAAATAACATATAACCTTTAATGAAAAAAATCCTTGATGTCCTTGTGGGGGTATAACCCTTTCACCTTGCCCGTTCGTGTGTTACCTAACAGATAACATCCTGGGTGAGGTTTGTCTATTATAATGAAAGGGCCATCATACAACAACTGCCACTTATTACTTTGTGACTTGTTACCTACAGCTGTCAAGATTTTACAATTTTCCGTTGGCAACACTGGTACTTTTAATGCTTTCGAAACTTCTTTAAATAAACTGTTAGAAATAATATTCGTAGATGCGCCTGTATCTAAAATTACGTTGGTAATTATAGTTCCTATCTTTGCTGTTATTACAGCCTGCACGAGGTCACTTACCTTGTCCGGTGCTTTCATCTCTTCTTCACATAGATCATCTTCTACGGTCGCATCCTGATCATATCTTATAAATAATTGTCTAAGATGTAATGTGTGCTTGTTTGTGCCCCCTGTTGTCAAATCGGTCGGCCGGTGGGCGCTCATTACGACCGATTGTTGTTTACCGGGGGAGACAAAGGCGTTGCTTCAGTACTGTCCGTTACCTCTACAAAGTGTACTGAGTGGTTATTCTGTCGCCAATTAGTTTCCGGACCGCTGCGTGCAACATTTTCTTGCGACCGGCCGTCGCTATTCCTCCTTGGTCTATCATTCCTATTACTGTAACTACTGTAATTTTCATTTGTGTGCCGCCTTTCATCACGCGGGCCTGACCAATCATACACGTGATTTCTATCATTTCCATACCGGCGTGGACCGTAATCTGTACTATACCTTCGGTCTTCACGTCTCTGTGGCGCCGAATTCCTCCGATTTCCGTAATTCCAGGTTCCATTATTTAGCCTTGCCGCATACGGATGCCAACTGTGTGGATTTTGTCCACTGCCATTAAAATGATATCCGTTACCTTTGTTTTGATTGGTTCCGGAATATTCATTCCGATTACTTGTGCTCGGCTCTTGTGCTTAGATCAATTGAGTCAAGCACGGAAAGAAAGTATTCAAGGTTGTTCTCCGGTATGGTTACCAATTTTTCGCGTAAGTTCGCGGGTAGTCTGTTTTTCAGAATTTTGAGAACATCTACGTGCGGTATTGGATTGTTCCAATAGCGCGTCTTATTCAAGTACTTTTCGAAATACTTTCTCAACCCGCCGTTTTTGAGGTTGAACGGTTGTGGGTTGAATACCTCACGTCGCAGTCTTTCTTGGACCCCAGCAGACCAATATTTCTCCAAGAAAGTCCGTTCAAATTGTTCGTAGGTGACGCACTGTTCAGCCATGTCTGTGGCCTACAAAAGTGCGTCGCCTTGTGTGAAGCCTACCACATATCTAATCTTCTGTGCCTCAGTCCAGTTTCTTGATAAGACATTTTTAAATGCTCTTACGAATACGACTGGATGAGTTTTTCTGGATTCTGTGGAGAAAACTGGAAACTGTCTATGTTTCAACAGGCTCTCATCGACTAGAATCGTCGAGATGGAAGGCGACACGCCTACTGCCTGTTGCAGCACCGCGTTTGGCGAATAGCCATTGTTTGCCTGTGCCGGTGCGTGCACATACGCCGGACTGGGCGCGTGATGTTCTGCGTTATTGACATCGTAATCTGGCACGGGCGAGTAAGTGTCGCGCTGCCTGCTGCTTGACGTAGGCAAGTCATTTGAAACATTCAGTCTACCAGCAATTTCCTTGCGTATTCTGTCCTCGGCTACTTTGATTTCGTTACCTAATTTTTCAAAAAGTTTTGTTTCTCGGTCGGTTATTGATTCATTTACATTACCGTTTTCTAAAGTTTCATTTATTTTGATACGTCGAGTCTCCTGTTTCAGAAAACCGACTTCTTCGTTAACTTTATTAACTTGGTCAGGTATTTCTTCACATGCGGACTGTACTCTTGTTAAATTTAATTGAATAGCCTGTACGTTTTCATGTATTTCTTTTTGTACGGTTTGTGTTTGATTGTGTGTTTCTGCTATTTCTGACAGTTCCTGTTCCTGTTTGTTTGTAAGATCTGACAATTTCTTTGCCAATACATTGTATACACTATTGACGGTTTTGATGACTTTGTCTTCGATCTTTTGATCGATTTCATTGGTGAGTTTATTTAAGCGTTGATCGAAATGTCTGTGTATGTTTTCAAATTGCGTGTTTACACTTGAAAACTGCTGTTGGAACCCAATTTCCATGTTTGACAATTTTGTGTTTGTCATGTTGTGGCTGATTTCTAGATTCGCCAGTTTCTCGCTTACGTTTGACATCAGACTATATAATGCCTCAAGCGTAACTGACGAAGCTTGTGTGTTTGTATTTATGCCAATATTTGTTGCCATTGTTTCTCTGTCATGGTCTGATTGAATCGAAACCGGGCTAGGTTCACTGATTTCACGCGAAATAATTTCATCTGATCTGGTAATCGATGCTTCATCGACTGTGCACAAGGTTTCATTTGCAAGTGGTTCGTTATTGTTAATCCCTGTGGAGTGCAATTGAATTGTATTTACTTCTACATTATGTTGTGCTGAAAAACTAATTGCGTCATCATTTACGTCACTATTGTCAGAATCGGTGACGTGTCCATGAACATTTGTCAAATTAAAGTTCTTCGATTCCATTGTGAAGATATTATTTTTATCTGTACTTAACTGTTAATCTAAATCTTTAAATTCTCTCGCAGTTGAATTAATAAAAATATCTCGCGATTGTTATTTGTTGCGCGTCGGAAATTTACAAGATGGCGCACTACGTCTTCTAATTCTGCGATTGTTGAACATAAAAAACGTAATTATCAAAGTGTAATTGTGTGTTGCCACAAACACTACCAGGATTTTAATATGGACATGAAAAGGTTCTGCTTTAAGTGGAGCTAAGCCAAGGTGCAGCCACTGCATGCGTTTGCGCTTTCCTACCTTAATTCCGGCTGAGCTGCGTCACTCACGATTACGTTAGTTTTGTAAATCCTTGTCCTTGTTCCTTCTGGTTATTGTGCCATCCGTTTATACAGTTAATATTGTTTCACTTTATTCGTCATTTTCCATGTGCGTCATGTAAGAGAGAAACAGTAATTAGTACAAGTACATTTGTAGCACAACAATGAAGTACTTACTCTTTGTTCCACCAGCACTGTCCCTGTCAGCGGTCGCCAGTGTGGCGAAATAAATAAAAAACATTTTATATTTTAAATTCCACGTCATTGTTGATTTAATCAGAGTTCTCACCTTAGACGTAGAATTAGTCCTTCTGCGACAATATTAATTCATTAGTCGCCATCGATGTTCTTCTCTTTGTTGACCGTGTGTACCATCATGAGTCGGCATCGGTTCACTTCACGAAGACGGTGGAAACCAAGGAATACAATGCTACGTTGCTTTAAATAATTTTCGAAACACTTCGATACTTTTCACTATTTTTTATTCACAACACAATAAGACTTGCTGTGCTCGTCGCACAAACCATAATTACCAACCATATGGCTGCCTTTCCGCACAGTCCAAAAATCACGTCCATCCTCCACAAGGCAACAATCGAAAGTGTCCCTTAGCTCCTTGGAGTATCAAACAAAAGAGAATCCAATGTGAACTTTACAAAGATTATAATATACATGCCTCTCAATTTATCTTTGGCGCAGCTTTTAAGATTTTGTATGTCTCTGCATAGGAATGTGTCATTACAATAGTTGGTCTCCAACTGAGTACATTGTATGAAATTCATACAGCCTTTATGCCCTGGTATCGGCATATCTTCTGTTTACTATCTTTGCCAGCAGCTTAGTGAAACTGACAGTTTTGCATTTTCCGTCTATATCTGTATGAATATCAATTTGTGATCATTTTGCATAACTCCGCTGTGTGCGTCTTTTTCTCTTTTTAGTGTATTTCAAGTTCGTACTCAAAAGGCCACAAAGTGACCGAAATCTGAATCTGCAATAAATATTATTTGCGGTTGGTTGCTGTACCCTCTACTGCTTGGAATATTGTTTTAAACTAGATCAAACTGTCATCTTCAGATAACTCACTGACAAACGAAATGAAAGTGCATCATCTTCCTTGAGGCTAAAATCTACCAAGCCACACACTGATTAGGAATGACTGTTTCACGTGGTTGATACCGGCAATGCAAAAATAAATGTCAGTCAGGAAACAAACATTGGAGTAATAAAACTTTTATGTAGCAAGTCGACAGTACTAGGGTAAGGCCGGTTCTGGAACACATTTGATATCAAATTGGTATGCAGAGAAATTAAATTGTGACAAATTATTGATCTATGACCTTATCCTACCAGGTGTACCGGTATGAAATAAGCGCTTTTTGTGGAAATGAAACACTAATTTTAAATTGAAAAGTAAAAACATTTTATTCAAAGTACTGACCATTGCTTTCTATACATTTTGACCATCTTTCTGGCAATTTGTGGACACCACGCCAATAGAAATGTTCGCGTTTTGAAGCAAACCAGACACCCGATTTTCGACTTTTTCGTAGGAATCGAAATGTTCCTCAGCCAATGCCTGTCCCATTGATGAAAACAAATGTAGTCAGAAGGGGCTACGTCTGGTGAATACCGCGCGTGGGGTTGCAGATCCCAGTCAAGTGTTTTCATTGTATCCTAACCAGTTTTGCTTAGTGTGCAGTTGCATTGTCGTGTAAAAAAATTACTTTGCCATGTCTTCTGGCCCATTCTGGTCTTTTTCCGATCAATGCATAGTTCAACTTGATCATTTGCTGTCTGTAGCGATTAGTATTCACAGTTTCACCGGGTTTTAGAAGCTCATGATACACCACACCTTTCTGATCCCACCAAACACAGAGCATTGTCTTCTTGCCGAATCGATCTGGTTTTGCAGTAAATGTTGATGGTTGTCCCGGATTAACCCATGATTTTTCCCGTTTAAGATTCTTAAA
Organism: Schistocerca americana; assembly: GCF_021461395.2. Lineage (NCBI taxonomy): Eukaryota > Metazoa > Arthropoda > Insecta > Orthoptera > Acrididae > Schistocerca > Schistocerca americana. Next base: position 500,333,657 of record NC_060126.1, on the reverse strand, counting down.
ATAAATCCATTTTTCATCCCCAGTAAAAATTCGATGCAAAATTGATTTTATTTCATGTCTTTGAAACAAAATTTTAAAAAAATGGTTCAAATGGCTCTGAGCACTATGGGACTTAACATCTATGGTCATCAGTCCCCTAGAACTTAGAACTACTTAAACATAACTAACCTAAGAACATCACACAACACCCAGTCATCACGAGGCAGAGAAAATCCCTGACCCCGCCGGGAATCGAACCCGGGAACCCGGGCGTGGGAAGCGAGAACGCTACCGCACGACCACGAGATGCGGACGAAGCAAAATTTGACAAATGGTTTTTCGGTTTTCCATCTGTCTTTCATTCAATTCATATGGCAATCATTTTCCACACTTTTGCATCTTTCCCATAGTTTTCAAACGGTCAGAAATTGTTTGTTATGCAACATTTAGCATTGGTACCATTTGCTTCTGACTCAGAGTATCATGTTCATCCAATATTGCTTGCAATTCGGCGTCTGCGAACTTTTTTGGTGATCTTCCAGGTTCTTCATTTCTTACATCAAAATCATTATTTCTGAACCGTTGAAACCATCTTTTGCATGTTGCTTCTGACAGAGTATGATTACCATATGCCTCGACAAGCATTCGATGCGACTCTGCAGCACTTCCTTTCAAATGAAAACAGAAAAATTAATGCTCTCCGCAAATCATCACTTTCTGGTACAAAATTCGACATTCTCAACACGATGAAAACATACACTCCTGGAAACTGAAATAAGAACACCGTGAATTCATTGTCCCAGGAAGGGGAAACTTTATTGACACATTCCTGGGGTCAGATACATCACATGATCACACTGACAGAACCACAGGCACATAGACACAGGCAACAGAGCATGCACAATGTCGGCACTAGTACAGTGTATATCCACCTTTAGCAGCAATGCAGGCTGCTATTCTCCCATGGAGACGATCGTAGAGATGCTGGATGTAGTCCTGTGGAACGGCTTGCCATGCCATTTCCACCTGGCGCCTCAGTTGGACCAGCGTTCGTGCTGGACGTGCAGACCGCGTGAGACGACGCTTCATCCAGTCCCAAACATGCTCAATGGGGGACAGATCCGGAGATCTTGCTGGCCAGGGTAGTTGACTTACACCTTCTAGAGCACGTTGGGTGGCACGGGATACATGCGGACGTGCATTGTCCTGTTGGAACAGCAAGTTCCCTTGCCGGTCTAGGAATGGTAGAACGATGGGTTCGATGACGGTTTGGATGTACCGTGCACTATTCAGTGTCCCCTCGACGATCACCAGTGGTGTACGGCCAGTGTAGGAGATCGCTCCCCACACCATGATGCCGGGTGTTGGCCCTGTGTGCCTCGGTCGTATGCAGTCCTGATTGTGGCGCTCACCTGCACGGCGCCAAACACGCATACGACCATCATTGGCACCAAGGCAGAAGCGACTCTCATCGCTGAAGACGACACGTCTCCTTTCGTCCCTCCATTCACGCCTGTCGCGACACCACTGGAGGCGGGCTGCACGATGTTGGGGCGTGAGCGGAAGACGGCCTAACGGTGTGCGGGACCGTAGCCCAGCTTCATGGAGACGGTTGCGAATGGTCCTCGCCGACACCCCAGGAGCAACAGTGTCCCTAATTTGCTGGGAAGTGGCGGTGCGGTCCCCTACGGCACTGCGTAGGATCCTACGGTCTTGGCGTGCATCCGTGCGTCGCTGCGGTCCGGTCCCAGGTCGACGGGCACGTGCACCTTCCGCCGACCACTGGCGACAACATCGATGTACTGTGGAGACCTCACGCCCCACGTGTTGAGCAATTCGGCGGTACGTCCACCCGGGCTCCCGCATGCCCACTATACGCCCTCGCTCAAAGTCCGTCAACTGCACATACGGTTCACGTCCACGCTGTCGCGGCATGCTACCAGTGTTAAAGACTGCGATGGAGCTCCGTATGCCACGGCAAACTGGCTGACACTGACGGCGGCGGTGCACAAATGCTGCGCAGCTAGCGCCATTCGACGGCCAACACCGCGGTTCCTGGTGTGTCCGCTGAGCCGTGCGTGTGATCATTGCTTGTACAGCCCTCTCGCAGTGTCCGGAGCAAGTATGGTGGGTCTGACACACCGGTGTCAATGTGTTCTTTTTTCCATTTCCAGGAGTGTATGATGCTGTTTTTTCCATGACTTGATGTATACTAAATATTTTTGACACAAGTCGTACCAACCAAACAAAAAAGAAATTAAGGCTCGTTCACAAAAAACGTTCCCTATCGACACATTTGTATCATAACGCTCATATCATACCAGTATATGGTTTCTCATGTAACCCTCACCCTCCTCGACCCAGGGATCACATAATGTACTACTCTGCTAACTTTTTATGCCTGGGATTCACAGTCATGTAGAACTATATAAAAGACATCGTTGACAACGGCATATAAATGTGTCAGCTCATTTTAAGTTGACATGGCGTAAAGCCACAAAAATCTGCACTTGATAATGGCCTAAGGCCGAAATTGCAATCGTGAAATAAAGAAAGTGTTACAGTCACTGGCGTAAATAGGATGTCTTTTATAATGTTCTGCTAAGTGTTTTCCTACTCCCTGCGGATAATCAGTGATGCTGAGAAAAGGCCCAACCTCATCCCTCTCTCCCTACTCCCCTACCACCATCTGGAAATTGGCAGGAAAAAGATTCATTCTGTCTTGGAGAGGAAGGATCTCATAACACAAAATTCAAATCAATGTCAATAATATACTGTTGTTTATCCTTTATACAATCAGGAATAAAAAGATCTTCTCTGGAGGGAAATAGCTCAACTGTGGTTCCTCCAACCTTATGATGTCACTTCACGTCCTATTGGTAGATACTGGTGCAGTTAGGTCAAAATCATTAGTGTATCAATCCCACAACCCACCAGCTCCCGAAAAATATTGAGGTACTTTTGACTGATTACTTACCTATTTGCTGGGAAATACCAAATGATTGATTGTGAAGAATATTGCAATTTGATGGAAAAACACTCATCATATATCTGAGGTCTTCTATTCATGGATGCATGATTACACAAGCACCCCACTCCATCACCACAACCCATATCGGGCGAAAGAAAACTTGAAATCGTGTCTTCAGAATGACGATATGGCGTATATACAGGGAGCTACAGCCACAACAGATTCCTCATGTATTCCAGCATGCACACGTTGGGAGAGAGGCCTAGACATAGGGCTGGTTCATGTGGCATGTAGACCAGAAGTCAAGGTAGTAGCCAAACAAAGAGCCAGGCGACGAAAACCCTTCGTGTGGTTGTGCCAACAGGTAACAGTTGGTAAAAAGCAATAGCTTTCCGCTGCCACAACCGTCAGACTTGTGGTCCTGCTCTGATTACAGTGCTACAGGTTGGTGGTGGGAACAAACCATCACAAAAACTTCGCTAATACAGACCTAAACGTTCCACAAAGATCGCGAAAATTACCACCTAACACGTATACCACAAATAGAAACTACGAAACACACAGCCACTAACAGCTCCAAGCACACACATCGCTTACTACACTTACTACACTTCACTTGGACTGTCACGACAACATGTCTGCTTCCCACAGTATCTAGAAGCCTTGTACCAGGTGTACGAACAACTAGCGAGCGATCCCAGCGCCCCAGATGCTGACTGGTTATCACATGTGTGTAATTACTTTATTTAAAGGAATTAAATTTCAGAAACACTCACCATATAGTGGGGTTCTTGTACGCAGACTGATATGAGAGCTCTAGCACCATCATGAGGTCAACCAAATGCATGTTCACTGACCCAAAGGATGCCTCAGGTCTCGCCACCTGGTCAATCCAGACACTGTGGAACAGAAGTCAGTGTCCTTTGATATCTGATACGTGGAAAACCACATCCACTCTCTCTCTCAAGTGGCTACTAAGAGAGGGTTTCCAGTCAGTCACTGGCGGCCGACATTGTGCACTTGGGTATATGAACTGCAATTCAACACCCAATATAGACTTTCCCCAGTTTAAAAAATTCACTTTACCCAATCCAAGACAGGGATGTTGTAATTCATAAAACTAGTTTCTCGCACTAAAGGTAATTCCTGCCCTTTTATACAAGTTATATTGGAAAGCATACACACATTTTCACATCACTAAATTACTGTCACTTGTTCTGAAAATCCTGTACAACAATAAGGCATAGGCAACATTTCCTCTAAGTGTTCTCTCATCAGGTAAAGAAATAGCTGTTGTTATCAGCTTAATATCTGCTACATCCAGCATCACAGGAGAAGAATATTAAACTCTTTTTTGGATCATGGGTTGGTTGGGTTGGGTTGCTTGGGGAAGGAGACCAGACAGCGAGGTCATGGGTCTCATCGGATTAGGGAAGGACGGGGAAGGAAGTCGGCCGTGCCCTTTGAAAGGAACCATCCCGGCATTTGCGTGGAGCGATTTAGAGAAATCACGGAAAACCTAAATCACGATGGCCGGACGCGAGATTGAACCATCGTCCTCCCGAATGCGAGTCCAGTGTCTAACCACTGCGCCACCTCTCTCGGTTTTTGGATCATGATAGAGTGCTGAGTGAATGCTCTACCTCTGCCTAAGGATAGCTCTTCTAAAATAACCAGTTGCTTTGTCACCTACGAAGCCTCTTAGGGAAGCTGCTCAGGGGAGTTGTAAATATCAGATTTATTCTCTGTATGACTTTATAAATTCGCTAATATAGCTGATTTTGTTACGATGGTCATCTCTCCCTGTGTAGGTGGGAGATTGAAATTTCGTTAAAAAATCTCACCACAATGAAAGATAATTGCTCGAACTCGGAAATCACAACCGTCATACTCTCGCCCTCACTTCCACATGTTGGCAAAACCTAGCACAACTGCGCTATTTTTTTTGTATGATTATGTGTATGGGATTCACGTGGAGGGTCCCTCAGACCCTACACTGGACCTGCCACTGGCGAATCCACCTTCAGTCACCACCCTAGACATAGCATGGGTGGGTGATTTCCCTAAAAATCGCTCCAGGCAAATGTCGGGATGATTCCTTTGAAAGGGCACAGCCAACTTCCTTCCCCATCCTTCCTTAATACGATGAGACCGATGACCTCGCTGTTTGGTTTCTTCCCCCAAACAACCCACTTTCATGGGTGAATTTACCTTGAAACCCTATCCCTGCCATAGTGTGTGTAGTGGATCCACTCTGAACCCTATCCCAACCATAACAGATGGTGGATCCACCTTTACATGGTGAAGCCACCTTCAGACCCTCTCCCAGCCATAAAAGGTGGTCGATCCACCTACGTACACTATCCTGGGCATAATGAATAGTGGCTCCATGTTCGAACCCTATCCCAACTGTAATGCAAGCTGGACCCTATCTGTGATGTAATGCATGGTGAATCCACCTATGAGCTCTACACCGGTCATATTGTGAACCTACTCTGTGCTATAGGGGCGCCTCAAGTAAAACCAGTACACACACGCATATATATATATATATATATATATATATATATATATATATATATATATATACAGAAAAATAACGCAATTGTGCGAGTGTTGAGAACTGTTCTACATTAACAAGCAATTTTAGAATACGTGGCTGTAAGTGAGGTCATGATCTCATGAACAGAAGTGACAAAAAATTGGCAAAATGACGAAAGCCGACGGAAAATACGTATAAATTGACGGAAAATGCTACAAAATGTGGGAAAATTGAGGGAGAATCAGAGAGTAGTCACATATCTCCTTGTTGTTGTTGTGGTCTTCAGTCCTGAGACTGGTTTGATGCAGCTCTCCATGCTACTCTATCCTGTGCAAGCTTCTTCATCTCCCAGTACCTACTGCAACCTACATCCTTCTGAATCTGCTTAGTGTATTGATCTCTTGGTCTCCCTCTACGATTTTTACCCTCCACGCTGCCCTCCAATGCTAAATTTGTGATCCCTTGATGCCTCAAAACATGTCCTACGAACCGATCCCTTCTTCTAGTCAAGTTGTGCCACAAACTTCTCTTCTCCCCAATCCTATTCAATACCTCCTCATTAGTTACGTGATCTACCCACCTTATCTTCAGCATTCTTCTGTAGCACCACATTTCGAAAGCTTCTATTCTCTTCTTGTCCAAACTGGTTATCGTCCATGTTTCACTTCCATACATGACTACACTCCATACAAATACTTTCAGAAACGACTTCCTGACACTTAAATCTATACTCGATGTTAACAAATTTCTCTTCTTCAGAAACGATTTCCTTGCCATTGCCAGTCTACATTTTATATCCTCACTACTTCGACCATCATCAGTTATTTTACTGATCTTATATATATATATATATATATATATATATATATATCCTTGGTGCAGGAAAATTCTTATACAACGAAACGAATGTGTGACAGCAAGAGGAATACAAGATGACTTCGGCATGGAAGCACCCAGAAATAGGCAAACAGTAATTTTTCGTGTGCAGCAATAAGATGGCCGGAACAGATTGCTTTACATGGACAACCATCAAACGCAGAATTAGAAGTTTATATATGTTGGCACACAAGCCCAGGTGTGACCTGAGAGTTTTTGGCATCCACCTTATAGACATGGCTGGGCATGTGACTACTATAAACTTTACGCCCTGCTTACCTAAAGAGGATTGTATTACCAACTTGGGGCTGCAACATACAGCTACCGAGTCGATCGTGTGTTTCACACTGTGCAAGATGGCTTCAGTGTTTCAAACTCTGACACACAGTGTTTAAATCTGGTTCTGTGTACTCTCCAGCAATCACAATCATGTGATGTCAGCTAGCAAATACCTTGCAGAGCAGCTGCTGCGTAGTTTTTAATAACATCCTGCAGTATATCTACTGAGGTAATACGAATACATGCAAGTTGACTGCTGCCTTGGATGCTTTCCTAGAAAAGAGATTCATCTGCTTCTAAATTGACGTGGATCTGCGTTAAGGGATGAAAGAAAGTAGATGGAGTAATCGGTTGAGAGGAGATGTAACGACTTAGGGTTTAATGATAGACAGATGATGCATTCTATAGAGAGAGAAATGTAATGGTAGGTCATTTATCATGCATTTGAACATATTTTTTCTGTCTTCTCTTGTTCTGTATCAGTTGTGTGGCATAACCTGCATCTGGCTCGTACACAACTGCATGTTCTGTGTATGACTTATAGTGCTATCTATCTGCATTTTTTAGCTGAAAACCTCCCCGTAGCGCCGTCAGTAGAGGATTTCCAACGCATGTGTGATGAATCATGTCCACTAAATCAATGGAAAACCAATTTGGCGCCCTCCTCTAGATGAACAAACATGTGTGCGAAGTACTCCATTTCCCTGCCACATCTTGGACGTAAATCGAGCCTTCAGTTTCATAGCTTCAGTGATTATAAACTACTGACAGGGGTTTGTGAGGTGATGCAATCCCTGTGAATATATCTGATCGACAGATTCTTTGTGTGGAAGAGATTGTGTTCTTTCATGAACTTAGAGCAGTATGGTGCGTAATTTATCATGTAAGCACTGCTCTCACGCATTTATCGATTTACTCATAAGATGCATTTTCCATTGCTGACGATCATTTTAAAAGTTTGATGTGAGGAAAGCATTATTTCCGAACAGCAATCGGATATGGAAAGTGAGCACTAAACACCTCTGGAAAGCTATGTAGTTCATGTTTCTCAAACAATTTCGGTTTCTTTTCCTTTGATGTAGAAGGTAGTAGTTTTATTACCTTAAAGATTATCGCCATAGTAAGTAGGATTGAAAACTAGCAGGGGGAATGTATAAATGTATGCCATGTGTTGCAAATGTGTTTCCTGCATTGGAGTATATAGTGAATACTACACATGCGAGTAGTATATCAGAAACCACAGCGCTTTAACATTATGGCATGCATAAGTGCAGAAGCATGTAGCCCTAGGAGCGTATGTTTATTTTATACGATCTTTCCCCTCTTTACAATGCGCTATTCGATGGAATCCAAACACTACAACAATACCACAAAATTGAGAGCTTAAGTGTTTATGTAAAATGTTTCAATTTTCATTCATCTGGAACTCTATCATGCAAAAACCATACATTACTTCTTATTTTTAATCGTCTGTTATATTACGACGAAACTCTCAAATGTATCAGGCTCATATCTACTATAACCCAATAAGTAGTGCTAACCTTCTCAGCATACATGCATCTAGAAAGATTTCGTTTAATTGGATGACGTAAGACTGGTTTGAAACAGTCTTCGCATGGCGGCAATTACATTATTGAAATGGGAATACTTGTCTGTATCACTATCGTCAGTCGGTTGTGCCAGTTTGGGATACGTATTTTAATCTTTCCGATAGCGATATATCGAAGTGTATTCATTATGTGGATCGCAGCTCATTCTATGCGAAAGTCACACTTATATACACCAATTTCCTGTTATTGTAGCACTGTATGTCAAAACAATATGCTGTCTGCTGAAAGACTCGTGGTTCGTCTGTCTCTACATATACACTACGGTTGTCCAGAAAGTAAGTTCCGATCGTTCGCTAAATGGAAACCACAGTGAAAATCAGAAACATTTTATTTTCAAGAGTTTGCTATACTTTCCAGATACTTCCCTACATAGTCGCCACTCCGAGTTAGACATTTGTCGTAGAGTTATACCAAATTTTCAACACCATCGTCATAGAAGGCAGCCACCTGTGCTTTCCGATAATTCTCTATGCTGGGCTACAGCGCGTAGCCTGCGCTCAAGTATTGTCTTCGTATCCAGCGTTTCGTGTGAACAGAGATGATACTCAGAACAAGACAATTAGGGCTGTGTTGTGGGTGATCGATCACTTCCCATCGTAAAGGCTGGAGGAGCGTCTTCACTGCCCCTGCAGAGAGAGGCTGAGAATTACCATGAAGAAGGAAGTGTGTGGCAGTTGTGTTAGGTGGGCTGCATTCATCAAGGCGAAGCCTCTCAGCATCGTTGTTCTAGGCACCTTTACTCGCTCACAGTGCGCTCACAACTGAGAAGAGCGTCTTGATGCGATCGACGGTCATACTAGAGACACTACCAAACACAACAGTGCAAAGCTTCATCCATTTCGCGACCGATCGGAACTTCCTTTCTGGACAGCCCTCGTATAATCACTCCGCGATTCACGCTTACGTGTTTCGCTGGAGGCTCGTAGTACCACTTTCAGACTGTTGCTCGGCTGCCGCTCTCAAACAACATGTGGCAAAAGTGGGATACCTGAATCTTACCGTGCAAGGTATGACTGCGCTTATTTTGAGGCGATGGTCATTCTCCCCTATGTAGATGGGAGCCGTTAGTAGATTTATTGTATCTTATAAGTGCCGTGTCAATTAAACGCCTTGTTGCATGTTTTCCAATAACATTTATAATTATAATGTCTGTGTATTTAGTTAATTCGACACCCCTTAAACTTGAGTATTTACTGTGAAACCGAAATTTAGCAGAATGTTTTTAGTACAAATGTAAAGAACTGCGCACGTTTTATTGTTTGAGTCAATTATCACTTTTTTCGCAATGCAAGCATCTTGTCTAAAACATTTTGCAATTGATTTTGATCTTCTCATGACTTTAGTTGGCGGTAAACGGCAGTATCATCTCCAACCAAACAGATTTACTCAGATTGTCTCCTAAATCGTTTATATAGCACAGGGCATGACGCATTTCCATGGGGAATGCCGGATACCACTAGGGTTACATTAGACGACTTCGTGTCACTTAGTAGAACGAGCTGTATCCGTAAAATCACACGTGTAAAAAATTTGTTTCGTGCATTTCATATTCGACAATGTCTTAAATGAAGTCGCTTTTGACAGATGTTAAAAATGCTAACAACAGTATAAAAATAAGAATTGTGACACCACTACTGTTTTCAGTATTGCCTCCAGTCTGTTTATGCCGCTGAAGGGGTATAATATATCGTGCAAAATAATATTTTGTGGAAGTTTACGTTCACACACTGCGTCATAGTTCGGTGTTTAGTTGGTCTGAGGTTGGTGAGGGGCTCGCCGGTTTATCTTCCTTTTCAGCTCGCCGTCATCTGGCGAGTCGTAATTAGCTACTATTCCCACTGCTGTTCTTTGCTGGATGTGTGTATGTGAGTCTGCGAAATTGTACACGTGCGTGCGTAAGCGTGTGTGGTGCTCTTGCATGCGGAGGGTGCCCTTGTTGGTGAGCTGCTTCATACGGAGCTCTTAACGAGCACTTCTGTCTTTCTTTCTCCTTCCTCCCCCCCCCTCTCTCTCTCGCTCTCTCTCTCTCTCTCTCTCTCTCTCTCTCTCTGTCTCTCTCTTCCCGCGCTGCCTGGATTTAATTCGAGAAGAGCGCTGCAAAACATTTTTTTCTCTCCCTGGAGGGCGGGCTTTGCCCTTGTTAGGTCTCTTAGGTGTGGTTGCAGGCAATCCCCCGGCGCACCTTAAGCGCTCTTTGCTGAGTGGAGAGGAGGAGGAAGCCCGCGCTGGAACGACGCGTGGAAATTGACTCATTTCGGCGCGAGCGGCGCTCTGCTTCCTTCACGTGCTGGCGGTGTCTACTCCACAGTGGGCAATCCCACGTCTCGTTCTCCGCGTGGGGAAACAGCGGGAGGGGGGGGGGGAGGGGGGGGCGATTGGCTGGCTGCCATTTAGTGAGCGCGTGTTGCGGGGTGCGGGCTTGTAGTTTATTTACAATGCTTTTAATACGAAGTACCACCAACAAAGCAGGATCCAAAATCTCCAATTCCTATTTTCACAGCGTTACGCTATGAAACCGTCATGTAATCTCCTGTATTCCATCTTAAAATGAGCCTGAAAAGGCTCGATATCGGTTTATAGAATAAAAATCTGAAAACCCCCTTCAAAGAAGGCTGTATTTTTTCGCAAAGTTGATTTGTCAATGGAATAAAGTTGTACATCACATGAGACATGCCACAGTACAAACACGTATCTTTTTTCTGTCTTGAAGTCGAGTTATTTGTACGTAGTTGTGAAGTTGATAATCCTGGAAGGACGTTGTACATCAGTGCAAATGGCTGATGTAAGTTTCACTCCAAATGAAAGCCTAGAAGGAAAATAAATCCATGAAATTGGAAGCAGAATGTCAAGAAAATTAAGAGGAACAGTGAAAAATCTTATGTTAATAGAGCTGTTAAGACGCATGTAAAAGAAAAAAAAAACTGAATCAAAAGGAGCATGTATAAGAACGTTGTACATCATTGCACCATAAAATTTTACCCTAGAATAATTTGCTTGTTCTAGTCTCTGGTTTCGACAAAAAACCAAATGGACAACTGTACTTCTATACAACTACCTTGTTATGACAGAACGCTTTGGAGCAGCAGACCATACGCTAATTGTTTAGGGGCATAGCTTTCTAGGACCATAGCCTTGCAACAATCGCGAGAGAAAGAAGAGTAATGGATATAGTGATTACCTATGAATGGAAGTATGTAACAACTGAAGCTTGTTTCAATACACCTATCATTACAAAGGAAATGAGCCACAATGTTTTTGTTGCTCTTAATGGTTTTTGGAGTAATTGTTATGTCTGACGCTAACTTACAAATTACTAGCTATATTTTAGAATATCAGTGCAGGTGAACCAAGTGCAGTGTATCTGAGTCTTAGTAATAATGTCATTCAACCTTAGGTATTTCATCATCATCATCATCATCATCAGTTATCTGCTATATTAGCAGGTCCTTTGCCTCTCCATTTTCTGCGATCCATTGCTTCGTTCTTAAGGCTGCTGTACATTGTACCGTCCATCATGTCATCCAGTATCTGGAATCTATTCCTTCCTCGCTTCCTTTGCCCTTCTACATAACCTTCTAAAACTGTTTTTATCAGTCCGTCATTCTTTCTTAATATATGCCCAATCCAATTTCTTTTTCTTCTCTTTATTACATCTAGTAACTGTCTTTTCTCTCCCACTTTTCTCAATCTTATTCTTTCCATCCTACGCCATGTCCAGATCTCAGAAGCCTCCAGCCTTTCTCTGTCTTTCTTCCTCATAGTCCATGTTTCATCGCCATATAGAAGAACACTCAATACAAGATATTTTATTAGTCTCTTCCTGAGTTCTCTGTCCAGACCGCTGCAGAAAATTTTCTTTTTCTTATAAAAGCCTCTTTTGCCATTGCTATCCTTGTTTTAATTTCTGTGGTGCACTTCCAGTCGGTGTCTATCCTGCTTCCAAGATACTTAAAATTTTGCACCTGTTCTAGTATTTCTCCATTCAGCATTATTTTTATTTCCTTATTTCCTCCTAGTGCCAATACTTTTGTTTTATTTGTGTTTATTTTCATTCCATATTTTTTTTTTGTTAGTTTCATTGGTGTCCACCAAATCCTGTAATTCTTTTTCCCCTGTGGCTAGAAGGACCATGTCATCAGCAAACCTCAACCACCCTACTCTTCTTCCTCCAATTTCTACGGCTTTGTCATCTAATGAGGATTGGTCAATCATATTTTCCAAGTAGAGGTTGAAAAGAGTAGGTGATAGACAGCATCCTTGTCTTACTCCTTTTCCTAGTCCGATCCAGTTTGTACTTTCTCCTCTCACTTTAATTGAAACTTTTTGCTTAAAATATAATGAGTTTACAAGTCTTCTGGTTTTCAGTCCACTCTCTTTTCCCTCATTATAGTCGCCAGCTTGTCCCAAACCACATTCTCAAATGCCTTTTCTAGTTCGATGAAGCACATATATAGGTCCCTTCCTTCTTCAATAAACATTTCTCCCAAGATTCGTAGGAGCCCTATTGCATCTCTGGTGCCCGTATTCTGTCTAAAGCCAAACTACTCCTCGCCAAGATTCTCCTCCATTAGTTATTCACGTCTCTTATTAATTATTTTTAACATCACTTTGGCTGCATGTGAAATGAGGCTGATTGTCCTGTGCTCGCTGCATTTCTTGGTTCCTTGTTTTTTCGGTAATGGAATCATTACTGTTGTCAGAAAGTCCTCAGGCCATTCGCCACTGTCATATATTTTATTACATAATCTCAATATTTCTTTTATTCCATCTTGGTTCAAGCATTTTAATATTTCCCCCTGTATCGTATGTGTACCTACCGCTTTGCCATTTTTCATTGCAGCTATGGCAGACTTTACTTCTTCCATTATGATGGTCGGTCCTTTCTCGTCATTACTTACACTGTTGTGTGATTCAAGTTCCAGAGTTTCTGGTTTGCTATTTGTGTCATATAGCTCTTGTATATATTCTTCCAATCTCTGGAGGACATCGTCACGATCTTTGTACACTACCTCTTCGTCTTTACTCAAAATTTCTGTAGTAGCACTTCCTGCTCTGTTTTGTTCCCATATCATAGTCTTTACTCTGTTGTATAGTAAGTCGTATCTTCCCTTCCTGACCAGTTCTTCAATTTCATCACATTCCTCTTTTAGCCATTTTATCCTAGCCTGCTCTGTTTCTCTTCGGTATATCTTTCTTGCATCTTCAGTGCTCTTGTTTTTCAATTTTCTTCTCTCCTCCATATTGGAAATCATTTCTTGTGTGACCCATGGTTTTTTTGACCTTTTCCCTTTTACATATCCTATATTTTGCTGTCCTGCTCTAATGATTCCTTCTTTCAGCATATTCCAGTACTCGTTGGCATTATCAGGTGGTTCTTTGTCTCGTAATGTGTTTAGAAACTCCCGAGACTGCATTTCTGTAGTTTGTTCTTTGTTGGATCGTATCCTCTCTAGATTCCTCTTCTTCATCATGGTCGCCTTCATCAGTTTTTTCATTCTTACTCCCATTTCTGCCATAAGTAAGTTGTGGTCACTATTATTATCTGGACCTGGTAATGCGTGCACGTTCTTGATTCCATTCCTGTATCTTTCTTCTACGAGTATAAAATCGATTTGGTTTCTGCATTTGTCCCCTGGTGATTTCCAAGTGTAAAGCCTCCTCTTGTGGTTCTTGAACCATGTGTTTGCCGCTATCAGCTGCCTTTCCCTGCAGAATTCAATTAGCCATTCACCTCTACCATTTCGCTTTCCAAGACCATGACTGCCTACTATGTTTCCCTCTATCCCTTTTCCCACAATGGCGTTCCAGTCTCCCATTACTATTTTGCAGCATTTTTTATTTTCGTCCATTATTCTCTCTATTATATTGTACGTTTCCTCTACAATTTGGTCATCAGGTTGGTCATTTGGTCATGAAGTTGGCATATACACCTGGAAAATCAGTAAATCTTTTTGTGCTCCTTTCAGCCTTACACCAATAACCCGGTCATTTGCATATTCTACATATTCCACAAATTTAGCCAATTCCTTTGTCATAATCATTCCTACTCCATTCATTCCTTTTACTTCTCCTCCTGAGTAGTACAACACATATTCATCTGACTGCACCTCTCTATGTCCATTCCATCTTACCTCAGCAACTCCTACGAGGTCCATATGATTCTTTTCCATCTCTCTATTAAGGTTTTCTAGTTTTCCTGCTTGTAGCAGACTTCTAACTTTTCAGGTACCAATTCTCGTTTTGATTTTTTGCCTCCTTTTAAGTTGTCGTCACACCCCCCCCTTACCCCCCCCCCCCCTCTCCCCGCCCGCAGATCCGAATAGGGGACTATTTTACCTCCGGACACTGATTTAACATGAGAGGAAGCCATTTTTGGCGACTGCACTATGCAAGGAAGATAATCTGCGATGGTGTTCCGTTGTCTTCCACAGTTCGGGAGGCCGGCCCTAACATGGGATACAGGCGCCTTTCGTAGCCGCCCGCTCCGGGTCGACCCTGCATGAGAAGTATAGGTTGGAAAATGAAAGACCCCTAGCCCTCGAAACCTAATAGCGTCAGGGTCGGAAAAGAACAAGAGCTGGCCGAGGGTGGCCAGACAGGAAAGATAAAAGTGAGGTCCCTGGCATAAGTAAGTGGAAGCAGTGCCAGGACTCAGCTCGGGACCCCGTGGTCGCCAGTCACGTACTCAGTAGGTGTGACTCCCTGAGGAGGAAATAGGTATTTCATTCTCTGTTAAAAACAAAAGAAAAACTCAACCACAAATTAATATCCCCATATCTGTACTATGCACGTGCAATCTCCTCAAAACGTTGCAAGTGTCAGTAGTGGTCAGAACTGTGTTCTGTGCTATTGTGAGTACATTATGCCGGAGCAAAGTTAATTCGATAGTGGAATAGCGGTTGGGGTTATGTGATGGGAGCATCCTTTGCTGTATAGAGCTGCTTCTCATAACGGTCGGGATAATGACGATCTTTTCGATATGTGACAGGACCATGATATATTTTACCAAGAACGTTACGTGAATTCACCTTCCGACTCTCAGTTCAGTTTACATGTTGTCTTCTTTCTCTTTCGACTTCTTTCTTCCGGAATTGCAGATATACAAGTTGTGTAGGTTTATTAACCTTTTTTTGGCAACTCTAACGAAAGTCTTGTTAAGACCGGACGCGTTTCCCTTTATTCGAAAGCATGTTCAGTAATCAAGTTTGTACTGCTGTTACCTTCATTTTTCTTGGTTTTCCACGTGGATTTGTTGAGTATTCAGCACACAGACCTTTCGCTGCATATAATATTCAAGTGCCTGTGGTGTGAAGAACTACTTCAGCTCCGCATTTTCTGTGTTCTCCCTCTGTTTAACCTTTTTTTGTTCTTTTTTTTTTAGTTTGGAATTTGATTAAATAAGTTAAACGTGTTATTTCAGTATGTGAGATGATACGCAGTGTTCCTATTTTAAATATGAACATTTTAGGTTAGGCATGTTTTAAAGCATTGTAAACAATGTATCACTCCAACCTTCAGGCATTTCTTGGAGGCATGTACCGTCTATGCAACTAACTGAAGTCAACTTGTTTGTTGCCATACGCGTTTCGCTTCTTTTATTGAGAAGTATCCTCAGTGGCCTGAAGCACATGTTTCCTTTTATACACACAATAAATGTATTATGTGATAGATATAATGTGCTGCTATATTACATTTTGTTGTGTTGTTCTCTTGTTTTTTTTAGGTTAGAATCAACTTTTCTAGCATAAATTTCGTAATTTGAATTTATCGTTCTGTGTTAATTACGATTTCCAGCGCTGTTAACGCAAGTGTGTGGTCCTGGAGATGTATTCATTAGTTTCCATACTCCAGCTGGCCAATTTCTAGTGTTCTTTCACTCACATTTGTCACATCTCATATATCACTTGCACTTTCCATTCTTTGTGGTCAACATATGCATGTTTTCGGTGTGTAGTGTTGCCAATTATTGGGTGTTTATCTGTCTTTTGTTTGTGTTGTGTTGTGGTTTGATATTTTTCATTTGTTGTTGTTGTTGTTGTGTGTGTGTGTGTGTGTGTGTGTGTGTGTGTGTGTGTGTGTGTTTGTTTGTGTGTGTATTTCCTGTGTGTAGTTGTGTAACTTTTCCTTGGGGTGATGAGTCTTTTTCCGGGTATTTGTGTGCGTGTGTATTGGAGTGAAAATGACTTTTTTTTATGGATATTGGTATGTGTGTGAATTCTTTATATCTAGGTCTGAAGTTACTACTTGGGATCCCCAGATGTACTGATTTACATTCTTGGCATTCTAGCTGGTATATTTCTGCGCCTTGGTATTTATCTAGTTTATCTATAGTTTGTACATGTGACTGGAGTGTGTTTCTTGTTCTCTAAGCTATGTGTAATCTCTGTTTCTTTAGCATATGACAGTTATCTACATCTACATCTACATGGATACGCTGCAAATCACATTTAAGTGCCTGGCAAAGGGTTCATCGAACCACCTTCACAATTCTCTAATATTCCAATCTGGTGTAGCCCGTGGAAAGAACGAACGCCTGTATCTTTCCATACGAGCTCTTATTTCCCTTATTTTATCGCGTTGATCGCTTCTCCCTATGTAGGTCGGTGTCAAGAAAATAATTTCGCATTCGGAAGAGAAAGTTTGTGAATGGAATTTCGTGAGCAGTTTCCGTCGCAACGATAAACGCCTTTCTTTTAATGATTCAGAAAATATCGTTCTTGCGAAACTCATCTAGGTCTTTATACTCATGAAGTAATGAGTGCTGTCGACAGGGGATGTCAAATTGATTCCCTATTTTTAGATTTCCAGAAGGTTTCCGACACCGTTCCTCACAAGCGTCTACTAGCCAAACTGCGTGCCTACGGAGTATCGTCTCAGTTGTGCGACGGGATTCGTGATTTCTTGTCAGAAAGGCCACAGTTCGTAGTAATAGACGGAAAGTTATCGAGTAAAACAGAAGTAATATCCGGCATTCCCCAAGGAAGTGTTATAGACCCTCTGTTGTTCCTGATCTATATTAACGACATAGGAAACAATCTGAGTAGCTGTCTTAGATTGTTTGCAGATGATGATGTCATTTATCGTCTTATAAAGTCATCAGACGATCAAAACGACTTGCAAAATGATTTAGATAAGATGTCTGTATGGTGCGAAAAGTGGCAATTGTCCCTGAATGAAGAAAAGTGTGAAGTTATTCACATGAGTATTAAAAGAAATCCCGCGCCGTTCGAGAGTGAAACGGTAGAGAGACAGCTTGAGGGTGGTTCATTGAACCCTTTGGCAGGCACTTTGTTGTGAATAGCAGAGCAATCACGTAGATGTAGATGTAGATCTGAATGATTTGCAGCCCAAATCCTGTATCATTTTAGTGCACTCACTCCCATATTTCGCAGTGTTACAAAACGTGCTGCCCTTCTTTGAACTTTTTCGATGTCCTCCGTCAGTCCTACCTGGTAAGGATCACCGGCCGGAGTGGCCGTGCGGTTCTAGGTGCTACAGTCTGGAGCCGAGCGACCGCTCCGGTCGCAGGTTCGAATCCTGCCTCTGGCATGGATGTGTGTGATGTCCTTAGGTTAGTTAGGTTCGATTAGTTCTAAGTTCTAGTCGACTGATGACCTCAGAAGTTAAGTCACATAGTCCTCAGAGCCATTTGAACCATTTTTGGTAAGGATCCCACAGCACGCAGCAGTATTCTAAAAGATGACTGACAAGCGTAGTGCACGCAGTCTCCTTAGTAGATCTGTTACATTTTGTAAGTGTCCTGCCAATAAAATACAGTCTTTGGTTAGCCTTCCCCACAACATTTTCTATGTGTTTCCTCCAATTTAAGTTGTTCGTAATTGTAATTAGTAGATAGTTGGTTGAATTTACGGCCTTTAGGTTTAACTGATTTATTGTGTAACCGGAGGTTAACGAATTCCTTTCAGCACTCATGTGGATGACCACACACTTTTCGTTATTTAGGGTCAACTTCTAATTTTCGCACCATTCAGATACCTTTCCTAAATCGTTTTGCAATTTGTTTTGATCTTGTGATGACTTTATTAGTCGATAAAACACAGTGTCATCTGCAAACAACCTAAGACGGCTGTTCAGATTGTCTCCCAAATCGTTTATATAAATAAGGAATAGCAAAGGGCTTGTGATACTACCTTGGGGAATGACACAAATACTTCTCTTTTACTCGACGACTTTCCGCCAATTACTACGAACTGTGACCTCTCTGACAGGAAATCCTGTCACATAACTGAGACGATATTCTATAAGCACGAAATTTCACCACAAGCCGCTTGCGTGGTACAGTGTCAGAAGCCTTCCGGAAATCCAGAAATACGGAATCGATCTGAAATCCCTTGTCAATAGCAGTCACAACTTCATGCGAATAAAGAGCTAGATGTGTTTCATAAGAACGGTGTTTTCTAAACCCAAGTTGACTGTGTGTCAGTAGACCGTTTTCTTCGAGGTAATTCATAATGTTCGAACACAATACATGTTCCAAAATCCTGCTGCATCCATTAATGATATGGGCCTGTAATTAAATGGATTACTCCTACTACTTTTCTTGAGTACTGGTGTGACCTATGCAACTTTCCAGTCTTTGGATATGGATCTTTCGTCGAACGAACGGTTGTTTATGATTGTTAAGTATGGAGCTAATGCGTCAGCATACACTGAAAGGAACATAACTGGTATACCGTTTGGACCAGAAGACTTGCTTTTATTAAGCGATTTAAGTTGCTTCACTACTCCGAGGATATTTACTTCTACGTTACTCAGGTTGACAGCTGTTCTTGATTCGAATTCTGGAATATTTACTTCTTCATCTTATGTGAAGGCGTTTCGGAAGACTGTGTTTAGTAACTCTGCTTTGGAAGCACTGTCTTCGATAGTATCTCCTTTGTTATCGCGCAGGCCGGCCGCTGGTGGCCGAGCGGTTCTGGCGCTACAGTCTGGAACCGCGCGACCGCTGCGGTCGCAGGTTCGAATCCTGCCTCAGGCATGGATGTGTGTGTTGTCCTTAGGTTAGTTAGGTTTAAGTAGTTCTAAGTTCTAGGGGACTTATGACCTCAGCAGTTGAGTCCCATAGTGCTCGGAGCCATTTGAACCATTTATCGCGCAGAGAAGGCATTGATTGTTTCTTGCCGCTAACACACTTCACATACGACCTGAATCTCTTTTGATTTTCTGCTAGGTTTCGAGACAAAGTTTCGTTGTGGAAACTGTTATAAGCATCTCGCATTGAAGGTCAGACTGAATAATCACAACAAAAAGCTCTTTCACATACAAAGAGCCATTGCAATGGAAAACAAGGTAGTGACGATGTCCACATAAGCAATAATCTCTGATCATGCTAGCCACCAAAACAATAACAAACCGAAATGTAACCAGGATAAAAAAATAATGAACTTCCTTTCCCCCTCCCCCCCCCCTCTCTCTCTCTCTCTCTCTCACACACACTCACACACACACACACACACACACACACACACACACACACACACACACATTTACACACAGCAAAATTCACACACACGCACACACACACAACAACAAATGAAAAATATCATACCTCAACACAACACTAACAAATGACAGATAAACACATAACAACAATCGACAGCATTACACACCGAAAACAAAGACATGTTGATCACAAAAAATAGAAAGTGCAAGTGATAAATGCGATGTGACACATGTCGGTGAAAAAACGCCAGTTATCGGCCAGCTCGAGTATGGAAACTATCGAATACATCTCCAAGACCACACATATGAATTAACAGCAATGGATATCGTAATTAACACCCAGTGATAAGGTCACATTACGAAACTTGTGCTAGAAAAGTTGATTCTAACCTAAAAAATAAGAGAAAAACCGACCAAATGTAATATAGCAGCATATTATACCTACGAGATAATACGTTTATTGTATGTATAAAAGGAAACATGTGTTTCAGCCACTGAGGATATGGCAACAAACAAAATGCCTTCAATTAGTTGCATAGACGGTACATACCTCCACGAATTTAAAGCAACTAAGGGAAAAACAGACAAAATGACTTTAGGCAGTTATTGCATGTAACAGTTATAATCTTATTAAGAACTCCCTGCTGTGGAAAGTTGGCTCTCATCCTATCACTCCATCCACCCTCTCTTTACCTCTGTCTCTCTTTCTCTTCCTCTACTCCTGCCTTCAGTATTTCATTCCTATCTGTGAGTCCCAACCAAAATTATTATTGATGTGCAATTTTACCAATGTAGCCAACATAATTATTGTACTTAAATTTTGCAACATGACACCTGATAATATAAAAGAGTGTGAAGTTTAAGCTATATAAACTTGCCAAAGTCGGATTTACGTACAGCCTGAAATATTTACTCCAACGCATGTATTAACACCTCAACACAAAGATCTCCAAAGTCCTTTAAAACTTATTCTGCAATAATGTTGTCATGATGTATATTTTTTGTACTTTGTGATAACGTTTTCTTTTGTTATATGATCATTGCACCTAATAGTTAGCACTCACCATATCTGTTCACAAAATATGACAGTATACATGTGATGTGTTACGAAAATGAAAGGAACCTGTGACCATTGGATGCACTCTGTTTTACTTATTTCATTTTTACCGTTAGATATACGTTTAGATTTTCCTCAAAAAACCCAAAACCTTTGAAACGCGTCGTGGAGATAAATAAGCAGTGTCTGGTAACAGTAAACTTGTTAACCAAAATATCCACGGGTGTGCTGCCGGTCTATAGTGTCCAACGGGCACAATATTTCGGCGATCATACATGTCGCCATCATCAGGTGAACTGACGGACTGAGCTCCTGTGAACGTGCCGGCACAGAGATCCGTACGCTATGGCTGCTCAGAGGGAACTGGGTTCGGTCGCGGTGGCGGTCGATTTAAATACCCTCCGCCCGCGGCGCGCTCCCTCCACCGTCCGCGCCCCGCGCCACGGTCGCGCGGTGGAACAGATTGCGACGGCGTCTGAGATGACGTCGATGTGACGGCTCTGTCCGCCGTGGTCGTCACAACTATACGTTTGCTCGATTTACTCTTGATTAACCCGATCGCTGGTTCCCTAGCCTTGCTAAGATTATAGCCACAGTCACGGTTTATGAGGTCGTCATTGGTGCGAATTTCGATGGCCTCTCTAACAACGCTGTTCCAGTATCTCGACGTCTGTACCAGAATCCTCGTGCGTTCATACTCCATGGCGTGATTTTCCGACAAACAATGTTCAGCGACCGCACGATGATTCTGGTACAGACGTCGAGATACTGGGACAGCGTTGTTAGAGAGGCCATCGAAATTCGCACCAATGACGACCTCATAAACCTTGACTGTGGCTATAATCTTAGCAAGGCTTGGGAACCAGCGATCGGGTTAATCAAGAGTAAATCGAGCAAACGTATAGTTGTGACGACCACGGCGGACAGAGCCATCACACCGACGTCATCTCAGACGTCGTCGCAATCTGTTCCACCGCGCGACCGTGGCGCGGGGCGCGGACGGCGGAGGGAGCGCGCCGCGGGCGGAGGGTATTTAAATCGACCGCCGCCGCGACCGAACCCAGTTCCCTCTGAGCAGCCATAGCGTACGGATCTCCGTGCCGGCACGTTCACAGGAGCTCAGTCCGTCAGTTCACCTGATGATGGCGACATGTATGATCGCCGAAATATTGTGCCCGTTGGACACTATAGACCGGCAGCACACCCGTGGATATTTTGATCATCAAATACGCCGGGAGAAACTCAAGAATCACAGTAGACTTGTTGTTACGTTGTGTTCCTATTTTCCGTTACTCATATCACTGTAATAGAAAATTATTGTTTTTTGGTATACAGCATTATTTCACAGGATATGCAACATTCTTACACAGAAAGCTACGCAAAAATATAGATAAGTTTCTAAATATTGCACAAGATTTGGCACGTAGGTCTTCGGCAAATGAGAGGCATCATAAGTAATTTAGGACGACCCATTTCAGTTGCACTAATATTTGTTTAAACTACGACAGGTTTCTAGATTTTAAAATCCCATCTTCAGGTGTATGAAATAATAATATTTGGTAACACATAAGATGTGGTCGGGCAAATCAGTGCAGGGGCCGCACCATAGGAATGGCAGCCTCTATTCTTAGCGGATCTATCTAAATTAATTACCATTTCTACATATTGTAAAATATGCTAAATAAGCTTTGCTGTTCTTCAATGAGTACTGTATCACTTGCCCTTGGATAATAATATGTATAAATAAACAGCACCAAAGGAAAACAACATTTTCTTACATAAATTTAGACAGCCTAGTCTATGGAGAACAGCGACCTGATGCTATATGTAAGTTAAAATGAACAGTCAGGGTTGCAATAATGTTTGTTGATTTACCAGTTTCGGCTTAAGTGAAAGCAGTCTCCAGAATTAGTGGCCCTTTATGGCTGGTGCTGGAGGTTCCTCGGATAGTGGTATCACGAGATACCGAGCAGCCGAAACCGTTAAATAAACAAATATTATTGCGATCTCGACTGTTCATTTTAACTTAAATCTTTTTACGTCCTGAAAAGTTACGAAATTGTGATGTAAAATATTGTTTAAGGGAGGTCTACGAGTCTTTCAAAGAGATGACTGGTTACAGTTTTCTTTATTACTTTGAGTAACGGAATTGCATTTTGCCTATGCAAAGTATTAGAAGAGTTATCGATGTGTGTTTATCGATGTTTCGATTAACTGTTACTCAAAAATCGTCTTTTAAGTGAAACTGTTAATACGAATCGAAATATTTTGACCAGTTGTTACCACAGAAGCAAGTCAATTTCTTCAAAATACTATTCTAAAAAAGCGTCAAAACTAAAATTGATCGAAGCTATCCGCCACAAATGCTACTATGTCACAGCGAATAAGAGGTAGTTCTGACTTCCATTGCACGTTGGTAATTTATTAAAGAGAAACACACACGAAAACTTTAAGGTGACAATGTATATACATGTAATAATGGAAATAATGGGATGATTTTAGGCAACTGTAAATAGTGGCCAAAAGCGTCTTTTGTTACAGAATTTTAGATTGTAGTTTACAAAGTTGTTATCAAGTGAACAAATATAGGTCTAGATGTAAAGTGCGTGGCTAGAAAACGAGGGACAGCGGGCTCGAATTCCACTCGGACCACGGAAATCTTCAGTCTGCTTTTATTGTAATCACTGCCTCTGAACGATTTCAGAAATTGGCTGGAAGTTTACGTGATTCGGATTCCACGTTAAGCTGTGAGCCACCTTTGCCGAGTTGGATAACATGGGTAGAGAGGGGACACGCAAGTCGCCGAATGGCGTCCAGTTGAAAGACTTGTACTAGGTCGTTTAGCAACACGCAGTTATTACCTGACGATGCGTTTGGAACAGCATATCCACTCGTCTCAGTCGCAATCGAATCCATGAATAAAGTTACTTATTGAATAGAATGAGCACGTGTTGACCAAGCCCATCAGGGTACATACGTGGAAGTAGCCACGCTCCCTCTCATGTTTACCTCATAATTTAAGGACAGTACGCCAGCGACGACCCGACATTACGTGACATGAGCGTGTGGGAAGTTAGTACGTGACGATGCTGTTTATGGCTATGTATTTTGTTTGCTTACTCTGTTAACTTCATGAAGATAGGTATATTTGTTAACCTTCCAAACTGCCTCGGGCATGAATGTGTGTGATGTCCTTAGGTTAGTTAGGTTTAAGTAGTTCTAAGTTCTACGGGACTGATGACCTCAGAAGTTAAGTTCCACAGAGCTCAGAGCCATTTTTAACCATCCTAACAATGTACATTACTATACTGCTTGTAGTAGTTGACAGCCTCTACTGTTGTGCCGGACGAAATACCACTCGTCGGCACAGCGGTGGGATCTTAGATTTACCCCTAGAGATGGATGAGTTGAATACTACAAGGTGCACAAAATATTATACGACTTCATTGTAACTTGAACGTGTTGTGAAATGAGGGCATCGACTTTGAAGAAAATCTCGCTGCCCTGAGAAAGACTAATAAAGGTGTCCCTGTAGGAGGGATGCATGAGCTCTATGCCAGCATACACACAGTGAAAGTAACACAGAGTAGTAAATAATTAAATATATTACTCAACTTTTGTAACGTTGGTTACAGCAATTGTGGAATGCAGGATTGGTATATCAGCCCTTCGTTTAGTACAGTTCCTTGAACGCAAACTAAATACGAGGGCAGTTCAATAAGTAATGCAACACATTTTTTTCTGAAACAGGGGTTATTTTATTCAGCATTGAGATACACCAGGTTATTCCCCAATCTCTTAGCTACACAACACTATTTTTCAACGTAATCTCCATTCAATGCTACGGCCTTACGCCACCTTGAAATGAGGGCCTGTATGCCTGCACGGTACCATTCCACTGGTCGATGTCGGAGCCAACGTCGTACTGCATCAATAACTTCTTCATCATCCGCATAGTGCCTCCCACGGATTGCGTCCTTCATTGGGCCAAACATATGGAAATCCGACGGCGCGAGATCGGGGCTGTAGGGTGCATGAGGAAGAACAGTCCACTGAAGTTTTGTGAGCTCCTCTCGGGTGCGAAGACTTGTGTGAGGTCTTGCGTTGTCATGAAGAAGGAGAAGTTCGTTCAGATTTTTGTGCCTACGAACACGCTGAAGTCGTTTCTTCAATTTCTGAAGAGTAGCACAATACACTTCAGAGTTGATCGTTTGACCATGGGGAAGGACATCGAACAGAATAACCCCTTCAGCGTCCCAGAAGACTGTAACCATGACTTTACCGGCTGAGGGTATGGCTTTAAACTTTTTCTTGGTAGGGGAGTGGGTGTGACGCCACTCCATTGATTGCCGTTTTGTTTCAGGTTCGAAGTGATGAACCCATGTTTCATCGTCTGTAACAATCTTTGACAAGAAATTGTCACCCTCAGCCACATGACGAGCAAGCAATTCCACACAGATGGTTCTCCTTTGCTCTTTATGGTGTTTGGTTAGACAACGAGGGACCCAGCGGGAATAAACCTTTGAATATCCCAACTGGTGAACAATTGTGACAGCACTACCAACAGAGATGTCAAGTTGAGCACTGAGTTGTTTGATGGTGATCCGTCGATCATCTCGAACGAGTGTGTTCGCACGCTCCGCCATTGCAGGAGTCACAGCTGTGCACGGCCAGCCCGCACGCGGGAGATCAGACAGTCTTGCTTGACCTCGCTTTGCCCAACGACTCACCGTGCTTTTGGCCACTGCCAGATCACCGTAGACATTCTGCAAGCGCCTATGAATATCTGAGATGCCCTGGTTTTCCGCCAAAAGAAACTCGATCACTGCCCGTTGTTTGCAACGCACATCCGTTACAGACGCCATTTTAACAGCTCCGTACAGCGCTGCCACCCGTCGGAAGTCAATGAAACTATACGAGACGAAAATATTCCATAAGAAATTTCCGGTTTTTTCAACCAAAATTGGCCGAGAAAAATAGTGTGTTGCATTACTTATTGAACTGCCCTCGTAACTTTCTCTGAACCTAATTCGGAAGGAAACTAATCTTCTGTCTTGATGAACTATTCCAAACTATCAGTATTCAGTTATCTCTAGGTAGCTGGTCTCTGTCCATACACGATAACTCGATCCACCGTTCGGTTTCTGCTGGATACTGATCACTGTCTATAGGCCACTGTTTCTATCTCACTCGTCGAACGCTCTGCAGCAACTCCCCAGCTAAACTCGGACTGACTTACAACTTGCAAATGAAAACTACTGTTCGTGTACGGTTACTTAAACTCGCCTCTCGTCCTTGTGGCGATGCCGCTACATGGAGTGTGATCCTCGCGGACAGCGTGATTGGTTAGTGCGCAGCGATGTTCCTACAGTAGAAGGACGTGCCGGCAGTTCTTAAACCAACTGTCGGAAACTATTCTTGTGTGGTATCTCAGTACACCATAGAACGAGATGAAACACTTCTGGTCCGTGTCAACAAGAATGTCAAGAGTGTTTGTTGCTGTCACTGAATACTAACATGTCAATGACTATAAACTTTGCTACTTAGATCTATCTGATACAGCTCCCACACTGCTGGCTGTAGTGAGACGATGCCCTTATCTTCATCGATGTCTGCAAACTGGACTGAGCGGCACTCCACTCTTAAGTTAACACGCTGCAGCTGTGGCATATGGAACTTCTGAGTGTGTGTCTACAGCTCCTCCAATTTGTCTTTGCGCCTGGCAGAGATTATGCTTACTCGTAGTTCCGCCTCGACATACCAAATTTACTACGTGACCTCGTCCTTCGGACGACACCACAACTACAATGGTGTCCAAAAATTGAAGCAATAAACCGCTATTTGCCTGTCCTGTGTCTAATTCACGATATAGTCCTATAAAATGCCAACAGGTGTCCGTAGGATAATGTTCTGCACACCAGAACTATACTGGTGTTCAACAATTGAAGCAAAGAACCGCTGTTTCCCATTCCTGTGTCTAATTCACGATATAGTCATATAAAATGCCAACAGGTGTCCTAGGAGCATGTTCTGCACAGAAGATGGCATTCCGGTCTGCGAACAACCACAGCAACGATGACGTCAGGGAACCTATCAAACGGGGTGGTGTTTGCCAGGTAGTTCCACAATCACAATCGCTGTGTCCACTGTCACAGACGGTGCAATCTAGCACAGAGAAGACGCCTACCAGTCACTCTGCAGTGGAGGGTCGTTCGAATGATGGAAGCAGGACAGTCGCAAACTGATGTGGTCCGACGGCTTTATAGAGATCGAAACTGTATCGAGGCCAACGGCGTACATAAGGCTTCGGCAGAGTGGTCTTTACTGTCGAAGATCTGCTGTGTGTTTACCTCTGACGCGTCTTCACAGAAGGGGACGTCTGGAGCGGAGTCGTCAACATGCCACCGGCCGAACAGAGGACCAATGTTCTCTTCACAGCCGTCCAGGGTGGCCGAGCGGTTCTAGGCGCTACAGTCTGAAATCGCGCGACCGTTACGGTTGCAGGTTCGAATCCTGCCTCGGGCATGGATGTGTGTGTTGTCCTTAGGTTAGTTAGGTTTAAGTAGTTCTAAGTTATAGGGGACTGATGACCTCAGAAGTTGAGTACCATAGTGCTCAGAGCCATCTGAACCATTCTCTTCACAGATGAGTCGAAATTTGGTCTAGAGAATGATATTCGACCGATTCGCATCTGGAGGGCACTGGAAACACGATTTCAGGACCCAAACATTATGGGAAAGAGACAGATATCGAGGAGGATCACTAATGATGTGGGCAGGGCTTATGTTGACCACTCTAACATTTCTTTATGAAATTGTACGGGTGAATCGGCAAGGTTTAACTGCTGTGGGCTCAGACATTGTACTCAAGGACGATAATGCTCGACCTCATAGAGCATGGATGGTTGAGGTTTTCTTGGAAACGAAAGATATTCCACGCCTGATGTGGCCTACTCGCTCTTCCGATTTGAATCCCATAGAGCACGTCTGGGATGCACTTGGGAGCCTGGTTGCATCACGTCAGCATCCACCAACCACTCTCCAAGACTTGCGGGCAGCTCTGCGAGAAGAATAGACCTTATTGCCTCAAAATGAGATTGATGACATCATTCGCAGCATGGCCCGTCGTTGTCAGACCTGTACTGCTCCCAGAGGTGACCACACCCCATACTGAGCACATTAACCAGTTATCTGAATGTATACGCAAAACCGTTAAGTTGGAAAAAAATGAAGAATATTTTACTCTACCGTTACGTTTGTTGCAATCGTTGACATTCTATATTCTACACATCGCTCCTGCTGTACAATCACTCGTTTATCGTGTTCTGCGGCAAAATAAATGCAATCTTGCAAAATTTCCATTTCGTGCTTTAATTTTTGACACCAGTGTATTATGACATTTTTTCTTTTTAGACTGAGCTGAAGTTGATCATAATGATTGAAACTGGTAATTAAATAAAGGAATATTTGCAATCAGAAATTGGTATTTACAAAGTTTCGTAATAATGGATCGCTGTGACTTTCACAATAACGATTTGCACTACACATCTACGCAACACGGCAGAAGGGAAGGGTACGGCACCGTCAAACTGTGATGGGCTCACATTGTACGGGAGGTCAACAGAACGTTTCGTCGTTCAGCACGAAATGGAAATTTTGCAAGATTGCATTTATTTTGCCGCAGAACACGATAAACGAGTGATTGTACAGCAGGAGCGATGTGCAGAATATAGAATGTCAACGATTGCAACAAACGTAACGGTAGAGTAATGATGAAACTGAGGTCGTGGGGAACAGCCCGTCCCATTCGGAATATGGTGGTGGTTAGTGTTTAACGTCCCGTCGACATCGAGGTCATTAGAGACGGAGCGCAAGCTCGGGTTAGGGAAGGA
This sequence comes from Schistocerca americana, assembly GCF_021461395.2. NCBI lineage: Eukaryota > Metazoa > Arthropoda > Insecta > Orthoptera > Acrididae > Schistocerca > Schistocerca americana. The sequence continues at coordinate 500,304,989 of NC_060126.1, read as the reverse complement.
TTGGGAAGGAAATCGGCCGTGCCCTTTCAAAGGAACCATCCCGGAATTTGCCTGAAACGATTTAGGGAAATCACGGAAAACTTAAATCAGGATGGCCGGAGACGGGATTGAACCGTCGTCCTCCCGAATGCGAGTCCAGTGTGCTAACCACTGCGCCACCTCGCTCGGTTCGGAATATGGTATCAGTGTTAGTTTCATAGCGATGATACGAGTGGACGAAATATTGCTATACCCCTCAAACGAGCTCCAGGTGGCTTCGGAACGCTATGGTGCATTGATGGTACCACATGTAATGTTGTGTAAGAGTTGATCATATGCAGAACAGTCGACTTCTCCTTAAAAAGACCACAAAATAAAACATTGGTGAACATCTATAGTTCATTATTTATCACGAAGCGTTAGATTCGATGGAGATTTTATCAGTTATTAAGGCCGTTAGGATTGACAGTGTGTACCAAAAATGCACATGACTCTTGAATCAAATTTACTAACAGTAACGATGACAGTGTAGATAAAGACCTCAATGCCAATAAGATCCTAGTGCCCAAACGAGACCACCAGGAGAGTACTTCATCTCCAAAGCTGTTTACCCTATTCGTGGAAATTTCATTCAAAATCTTTGGGTGGAATAATACACGGCTAGTTAATGAACTGCCTCCGATTTGCTAACAACACCATAATCGGAAGTGAAGGCTTCTAAGATTAACAACTCACGAGTAATGGAAGTTGCCTCTTCAGCAGGTGTTTCGAGGTGAATTTAAGAGGAATCTAAGTGCTGAACTCAGACACCCAACAGGTTAAAACTGACTATAAAGCTACTGAAAACGTCACCGAATACGTTTACCTTGACCATAGCGTTCATCGAGAGAAAGCTGAGCGAAATGCAGGAAGTTCACGACGAATGGATTTGAGTTGGGATGCAGTCATAAATGTTCTATTGATCCTGACGAAAAAGGATCTAAAATGAAACTGCACCATAATTGTGTCATAACAGTAATAATTTGCAGTTTACGAATATTCGTCCTTACAAAGGCAAGTGCTCATAAATTACAGCGTGCCAAAGATTTATGGGAAGCAGATACCGGGCATCAGCCTCGAGGATATCAGAATCGAGGACATCAAAAGATGAACACCAGTAAAAGGCAGTAACAGGCAATTACCACTTTGAATTGGCAATGTAACGGCCACAGTGCGATATAAGGATTCCATCAGATATTGTCCAGTGGAGACTTTGGAAACGTAAAGGAAACATTACTTGACACCAGAGGAAATTGCCCGGTGGTATATAGTGGACTGTTGGAGCACTGTGGCACTTTGTGGCACGGGACCGAATGAAATCAAAGAATGTGGAAAAGTTTTTCAGTGTAAGGGCAGTGGTTATAGATGAAGAAAAATCAGAAAATAAAAAGATGAATATTACTGTTATTAACATTTAGTTGATGCTATGATTTGGCATAGGTTTTGTTGATACTCTCCTTGAATGTTATTTTATAAATTATAAATTTTGATCTGGAGAAGTAGCTGAAACGACGTTACAAATAACATTAAGCGATCTAGAGTCCCCTATTAACATATTATCCACGTTGATCGCAGACTCATTCACAAAATTATTTCCTTTATTAAGAACATCATCGCTGTCGAACAGAGAATGCTGTTCTTACAAGGGAACCTCCCCATCGCACCCCCCCTCGGATTTAGTTATAAGTTCGCACAGTGGATAGGCCTTGAAAAACTGAACACGGATCAACCGAGAAAACAGGAAGAAGTTGTGTGGAACTATGAAAAAAATAAGCAAAATATACAAACTGAGTAGTCCATGCGCAAGATAGGCAACATCAAGGAGCATCTGAGCTGATGGGAGCCGTGGTCCCGTGGTTAGCGTGAGCAGCTGCGGAACGAGAGGTCCTTGGTTCAAGTCTTCCCTCGAATGAAAAGTTTAATTTGTTATTTTCAGACAATTATTATCTGTCCGCCCGATGCGAGGTAACTGCGCCGTAGTATGGGGACGCTACACCTAAACAAACATCGAAACACACGACGTCAGTCGACTAAAGCGCACGGAAGAGAGAGTATTCCTGCTAACGAGGCTCTCTGGCTGGCAGTTGACTGTTCGCTACTTTGGAGGAGAGTGCATTAAATACGTGAGATGTATTCCGTGGGCAATATCAATCCAGTAAATATAGCTCGCGACTTCAATAACAAGGTCAATTAATATTTTCCTAACTGCAAGTTTGGGGTGCGGTCGCAAAACACAGACACAAAAGTTATTACAGTGAACAGAGACGTCAATGAACGAACGGACAGATCATAACTTTGCGAAAATAATGAATGTAAACTTTTCACTCAAGGGAAGACTTGAACCAAGGACCTCTCAGTCCCCAGCTGCTCACAGTAACCACGTGACCACGGCGCTCCTGAGCTCCCAGTATCCATGAAGTTGCCTATCTTGCGCATGGACTACTAAGTTTGTATATTTTGGTTATTTTTTTCATAGTTCCACACAACTTCTTCCTGTTTTCTCGATTGATCTGTGTTCAGTTTTTCAAGGCCTATCCACTGTGCCAACTTATAACTAAATCTGAGGGGGGTGCGATGGGGAGGTTCCCTTGTTAGTAGAATGCCTCTAAAGTGACAGACGTAGAATGTCGCTCATGGCTGCCCTGTATGTCAACGAACGCTTACTTTAGCGTCACCGCTGGTACTTGATTTCCAGTATTGTACGCCACGGTACTCGGTCAGTTGTTTACCAACTTCAGGGTACAAAGCTGGTGGAGTCCTTTGAGGTGTGGAGACGTAGACGTTATGTAGTTAAATAGTGAAACAGAGCCGTTCAGGGCAACGACGAGGCCATTGGGTTAACCTGCACGCTGATCAGGCTGAACGCTGCCTGTGGCATGTCCAGTCTCATGACTCTTGCCTACAGGCGTACATTGGCTGTATGGCCGTAATATAGAGGAAATACATAAATATCTTAAATGGCATCTGTTCTCGTGCTGTGAGAAAACTGCTGCTCTTCTACAACGGGACTGTGAACAAAGAAAGTTTACGTTCACTACATTTACTACGTTTTTTGTAGCGCGTTCTGGTCATTTCGGTTGCACTCCCACCGTTAACCAAACAAACACTTCATGAGTACTGCAGCACTTCTTTGAACCTTCTATATCTGTCCCATTGGTATAGTATTTGGAACGGGTACAAGATTGGTGAACATATTCAAGGGTGGTTCGGGCGCTGCTTTTGATTTTTGCCTTTTCCAAATCCAAACTGCATTATTCCCAGCGTCTTTAATTACTCGGAAGGAACCCAAAATTATGTTGAAATATCTTACTGATTTCAGTGACTAATCAGCAAAGTCAAAAAATTGCTATTCATTTTTGCTACCTACATAAATACAATACAGGGTTATTACAAATGATTGAAGCGATTTCACAGCTCTACAATAACTTTATTATTTGAGATATTTTCACAATGCTTTGCACACACATACAAAAACTCAGAAAGTTTTTTTAGGCATTCACAAATGTTCGATATGTGCCCCTTTAGTGATTCGGCAGACATCAAGCCGATAATCTCGTTCCTCCCACACTCGGCACAGCATGTCCCCATCAATGAGTTCGAAAGCATCGTTGATGCGAGCTCGCAGATCTGGCACGTTTCTTGGTAGAGGAGGTTTAAACACTTAATCTTTCACATAACCCCACAGAAAGAAATCGCATGGGGTTAAGTCGGGAGAGCGTGGAGGCCATGACATGAATTGCTGATCATGATCTCCACCACGACCGATCCATCGGTTTTCCAATCTCCTGTTTAAGAAATGCCGAACATCATGATGGAAGTGTGGTGGAGCACCATCCTGTTGAAAGATGAAGTCGGCGCTGTCGGTCTCAAGTTGTGGCATGAGCCAATTTTCCAGCATGTCCAGATACACGTGTCCTGTAACGTTTTTTTCGCAGAAGAAAAAGGGGCCGTAAACTTTAAACCGTGAGATTGCACAAAACACGTTAACTTTTGGTGCATTGCGAATTTGCTGCACGAATGCGTGAGGATTCTCTACCGCCCAGATTTGTACGTTGTGTCTGTTCACTTCACCATTAAGAAAAAATGTTGCTTCATCACTGAAAACAAGTTTCGCACTGAACGCATCCTCTTCCATGAGCTGTTGCAACCGCGCCGAAAATTCAAAGCGTTTGACTTTGTCATCGGGTGTCAGGGCTTGTAGCAATTGTAAACGGTAAGGCTTCTGCTTTAGCCTTTTCCGTAAGATTTTCCAAACCGTCGGCTGTGGTACGTTTAGCTCCCAGCTTGCTTTATTCGTCGACTTCCGCGGGCTACGCGTGAAACTTGCCCCCACGCGTTCAACCGTTTCTTCGCTCACTGCAGGCCGACCCGTGGATTTCCCCTTACAGAGGCATCCAGAAGCTTTAAACTGCGCACACCATCGCCGAATGGAGTTAGCAGTTGGTGGATCTTTGTTGAACTTCGTCCTGAAGTGTCGTTGCACTGTTATGACTGACTGATGTGAGTCCATTTCAAGCACGACCTACGCTTTCTCGGCTCCTGTCGCCATTTTGTCTCACTGCGCTCTGGCGGCAGAAACCTGAAGTGCGGCTTCAGCCGAACAAAACTTTATGAGTTTTTCTACGTATCTGTAGTGTGTCGTGACCATGTGTCAATGAATGGAGCTACAGTGAATTTATGAAATCGCTTCAATCATTTGTAATAGCCCTGTACATTTACCTGTGCTGAGGACCACTTTCCGCTCTTCGGACCAAGCCTCATCTTTTGTGGATCTCCTGCAGTGATTTTTAAAATGTGATATAAATTAGTCACCCGCCGCATTTTTCTCTCTATAACTGAAGAGTAATCTCAGTAACTAATTTAGGGATTTTGATACAGTTTTTACTACTAGATAGGCTGATCCACGGGGAAAGCTTGTGTGTATAATTTATTACCACTTCGCCAGTCAAGTCACCCGGTTGTAGATATTTAGTGCTGCCCGTGAGAAGATAGGGCTGGTTGCCAGTAACCGTGTATAAACGTGTTGCACAAGAACAACTTGCTTGACTCCTCGGTGAAGGTATGTTCTCGAAACTTCAACAAAAGCCCGTACCGAGCTACTGAGCGTCTCTCCTGCAGAGTCTTCCACTGGAGTTTATCTATCATCTCCGTAACGCTTTCGCGATTACTAAATGATCCTGTAACGAAGCGCGCTGCTCTCCGTTGGATCTTCTCTATCTCTTCTATCAACCCTATCTGGAACGGATTCAACACTGCTGAGCAGTATTCAAGCAGTGTGCGAACAAGTGTACTGTAACCTACTTCCTTTGTTTTCGGATTGCACTTCCTTGGGATTCTTCCAATGAATCTCAGTCTGACATCTGCTTTACCGACGATCGACTTTATATGATCATTCCATTTTAAATCACTCCTAATGCGTACACTGAGATAGTTTATGGAATTAACTGCTTCCAGTTGCTGACCTGTTATATTGTAGCTAAATGATAAGGGATCTTTCTTTCTATGTATTCGCAGCACATTACACTTGCCTACATTGAGATTCAATTGCCATTCCCTGCACCATGCGTCAATTCGCTGCAGATCCTCCTGCTTTTCAGTACAATTTTCCATCGTTACAACCTCTCGATGTACCACAGCATCATCCACAAAAATCCTCAGTGAACTTCCTATGTTATCCACAAGGTCATTTATGTATATTGTGAATAGCAACGGTCCTACGACACTCCCCTGCGGCACACCTGAAATCACTCTTACTTCGGAAGGCTTCTCTCCATTGAGAATGACATGCTGCGTTCTGTTATCTAGGAACTGTTCAATCCAATCACACAATTGGTCTGATAGTTCATATGCTCTTACTTTCTTCATTAAACGACTGTGGGGAACTGTATCGAACGCCTTGCGGAAGTCAAGAAACACGGCATCTACCTGGGAACCCGTGTCTGTGGTCCTCTGAGTCTCGTGGACGAACAGCGCGAGCTGGGTTTCACACGATCGTCTTTTTCGAAACCCATGCCGATTCCTACGAAGTAGATTTCTAGCCTCCAGAAAAGTCATTATACTTAAACATAGAAAGTGTTCCAAAATTCTACAACTGATCGACGTTAGAGTTCTGCACATCTGTTCGACGTCCCTTCTTGAAAACGTGGATGACCTGTGCCCTTTTCCCATCCTTTGGAACGCTACGCTCTTCTAGAGATCTACGGTACACCGGTGCAAGAAGGGGGGCAAGTTCCTTCGCGTACTCTGTGTAAAATCGAACTGGTATCCCATCAGGTCCAGCGGCCTTTCCTCTTCTGAGCGATTTTAATTGTTTCTCTATCCCTCTGTCGTCTATTTCGATATTTACCATTTTGTCATCTGTGCGACAATCTGGAGAATGAACTACAGTGCAGTCTTCCCCTTTGAAACAGCTTTGGAAAAAGACATTTAGTATTTAGGCCTTTAGTCTGTAATCCTCTGTTTCAGTACCATTTTGGTCACAGAGTGTCTGGACATTTTGTTTTGATCCACCTACCGCATCTATGGCGTACTCATCAGAAATTGGTTCGTGAACAACACCTACAGTTCCTATTCCATACCTCTAAGTGGTGACGAGAAATGGTGTCTTTGTGCTAACGTAAGGGAGATAAAGGAGCAGCAACTACTCATAAAAAAAGCTGCACGCATCCGCAAAAGATAATGTTTTGCATCTGGTGGAACACCGATGGCGTAGTGCACTACGAACTCCTTCCCCGAGGTGTCGCCATCGCTACATTTATTGTCAACAACTGAGACGCCTTGTAGATACAATCGAAATAATAACGATCACGAAGACTGTGGTGCTACTGCACGATAACCCCTGCCAGCGGTCTGCTAGATTGACAAAAAACGGTATCTAGGAGTTGGGTCTGGAAGCCATTCCGGACCCACCTTATTCACCTGATCTTACTCCCTCAGATTTCACCTTTTACGCTCTCTACCGAACAGCCTCCAGAGAACTTCCTTTCCGGAAGAAAATGCTCTCCGAACGTGGATCGACGAGTTCTTCGCCTTGAAACGCCCTGATGTCTGCAGCGCTGGAATCGAAAAGTTACCGCAGCGCTGGCAGACTGTTCTAAACAGTGAAGCAGAACATACACTCCTGGAAATGGAAAAAAGAACACATTGACACCGGTGTGTCAGACCCACCATACTTGCTCCGGACACTGCGAGAGGGCTGTACAAGCAATGATCACACGCACGGCACAGCGGACACACCAGGAACCGCGGTGTTGGCCGTCGAATGGCGCTAGCTGCGCAGCATTTGTGCACCGCCGCCGTCAGTGTCAGCCAGTTTGCCGTGGCATACGGAGCTCCATCGCAGTCTTTAACACTGGTAGCATGCCGCGACAGCGTGGACGTGAACTGTATGTGCAGTTGACGGACTTTGAGCGAGGGCGTATAGTGGGCATGCGGGAGGCCGGGTGGACGTACCGCCGAATTGCTCAACACGTGGGGCGTGAGGTCTCCACAGTACATCGATGTTGTCGCCAGTGGTCGGCGGAAGGTGCACGTGCCCGTCGACCTGGGACCGGACCGCAGCGACGCACGGATGCACGCCAAGACCGTAGGATCCTACGCAGTGCCGTAGGGGACCGCACCGCCACTTCCCAGCAAATTAGGGACACTGTTGCTCCTGGGGTATCGGCGAGGACCATTCGCAACCGTCTCCATGAAGCTGGGCTACGGTCCCGCACACCGTTAGGCCGTCTTCCGCTCACGCCCCAACATCGTGCAGCCCGCCTCCAGTGGTGTCGCGACAGGCGTGAATGGAGGGACGAATGGAGACGTGTCGTCTTCAGCGATGAGAGTCGCTTCTGCCTTGGTGCCAATGATGGTCGTATGCGTGTTGGGCGCCGTGCAGGTGAGCGTCACAATCAGGACTGCATACGACCGAGGCACACATGGCCAACACCCGGCATCATGGTGTGGGGAGCGATCTCCTACACTGGCCGTACACCACTGGTGATCGTCGAGGGGACACTGAATAGTGCACGGTACATCCAAACCGTCATCGAACCCATCGTTCTACCATTCCTAGACCGGCAAGGGAACTTGCTGTTCCAACAGGACAATGCACGTCCGCATGTATCCCGTGCCACCCAACGTGCTCTAGAAGGTGTAAGTCAACTACCCTGGCCAGCAAGATCTCCGGATCTGTCCCCCATTGAGCATGTTTGGGACTGGATGAAGCGTCGTCTCACGCGGTCTGCACGTCCAGCACGAACGCTGGTCCAACTGAGGCGCCAGGTGGAAATGGCATGGCAAGCCGTTCCACAGGACTACATCCAGCATCTCTACGATCGTCTCCATGGGAGAATAGCAGCCTGCATTGCTGCGAAAGGTGGATATACACTGTAGTAGTGCCGACATTGTGCATGCTCTGTTGCCTGTGTCTATGTGTCTGTGGGTCTGTCTGTGTGATCATGTGATGTATCTGACCCCAGGAATGTGTCAATAAAGTTTCCCCTTCCTGGGACAATGAATTCACGGTGTTGTTATTTCAATTTCCAGGAGTGTATTATTGACGGGTAAATTCTCTTTTATGTATGTCTTTTATCTGTTACGGACTCATACACCAACCTAGCACTTTCAGTGAGATGTGACAAGGTCTCTATGGTCTTTGTTTTTCCTGAAACTCCTAGAAGTATCACGTGTAAGTAGAAACATCACTTTATTACAAATATGCTTTGGATCACTTCCAATTTAGACAATATTGTTTTTATTTTTTGGTCGCTTTTAACTTGACGATTTAAATGAAATTTAGTTTTTAAACTTTTTTATCTCATTCTTCTAACATATTCAAAGAATTTAGGTTTTCTCTTAAGCGTTTGCCTATTACTATTTCCTCTTCTTGTATATACGCGTCTGCAGTATTAACCATTGTTCCTCTTTTTCTAGCTCCAAAAGCTTCCCTAAGGTTTTTTCCTTCCCTTTCACTAATTCTTTTTCTTCCATCACAGGTGTTCTGAACTAAGTAATGTCTGTGTACAGTGAATGAAAACACACACGAGAGTGGTGTAATGTTCTACTATATTTATTATGTTTGTGCTTTCACTACTGTAGTATAGTTTTGTATGTTCGCTTTGTAGATAAGCTTATTGTTTTATTATTGTGCCTTAACAAATAAGGTAATTCATCTTCGTAAAGTCTCCTTTGTTTACGTATTCCGCAAGTCCATTTAGGCTCAAAATGGCTCTGAGCACTATGGGACTCAACTGCTGAGGTCATTAGTCCCCTAGAACTTAGAACTACGTAAATCTAACTAACCTAAGGACATCATACACATCCATGTCCGAGGCAGGATTCGAACCTGCGAACCTAGCGGTCGCGCGGTTCCAGACTGTAGCGCCTAGAACCTCTCGGCCACCTCGCCGGCAAGTCCATTTAGGTATATCCATTCCCCAAGATATTTAAACTGGTGCAGTACCTCGGTTCTTTATTATTTTCTTTTTCGCGTGTGTGTTCTGTCGAGTTCACCTGTTTCTAACAGATTTTTGGCTTCTTCCTTTCCTGGAATCAGATGTGAATTTTCTGTTGTTTACTGTCTTATTTAGTTTTACTATTATTTTCAGGTCCTTTTCAAGTACTAAATGTACTAACCCCAGGTACTGTGTTGTTGAGTCTATATACTCACCTTCTACTCTCAACTCTCTTGTCGTATCTTGCATGTTCTCATACTTCGTTTTCGGTGAGGACTGCTGTGTAAGTCTCAGGTGGCTCAGAAATTGTCCCATGAAATGCAATTTTACGAGTAAATCCCGTTCTAAATTGTTGAAACTGTTTTTCTATGTATTCCAGATTCTTCCAATTATTTGAAGTGTCCTACTAACTTACTTTCTCGAAACCAACAAACCAACTACTGCTTTTCTTCTTGTGATTGTTCTCGCTATCAGAATGCTACTTTTGGAAGTATTTGGTCCTCACAGCATCTCTATTTCCTGAACATTCCTTGGTGTTCAGCTTCTTGGCGATATGATTCCTGTTATATTTAACCACCAAACACGTGACAGATATCAGACAGATTCTGAAATTTTCCGACGCTGGTTTTCACGGTCATTTGTAAGATGCAGCGACGTCTTCAGTGTAGAACGGAACGCGGCTAGAAGTCTTAAATGTAAGCCAATAACGAATAATTGGGAAGAAATTTATATATAAATATAGTTAATTTCTCCTCGACCCAGAAAGCGATTCAGTGATTTAAATGCCTGTTGAGAAAGATACATATTCTCGTTTCCCTGCTTCGGATGATCTCGCGAAACAGCTGAAGGCAGCGCTTAAAGGTTAACGAGCTACCTACTGCAAAGGGCAGTGCTTCAAAGGAGCCCTTAAATGCTGCGCTTAGCTACGAAATATCCTTTTCTCACTGGAGCAATAACTTGTATTTACCTCGAAAAGGCCTGAAGCATCTAGGAACTGAAAAAGGGTTCTGTGTGGGAGATAAGCTAAAGTCTTGAGTCCTTAGGAACACGCATACGTTACGACGGACGCAACTCATGAATGTTAACATTCTGGGCAAGACCACTGATTTTGTGATGTAAATGCCATCTTTTCTATCTGAATTCATATATTTCCAGAATGAGATTTTCACTCTGCAGTGGAGTGTGCGCTGATATGAAACTTCCTGGCAGCCGCGAAAGGCAAAGGTCCAGAGTTCGAGTCTCGGTCGGGCACACAGTTTTAATCTGCCAGGAAGTTTGAATTCATATACATTGCAGTTATTAATGCAGAATTTGAGGACTTTGTTACTTGCGAAGTACAACCTAGTTTTCTAACAGATATTACCGTGATCGATGAGTTTTCAAAAAAGTCTATTCATCATGAAACGTACATTCTCATTTTCCTATTTCGTATGTTCCTGTCGAAAAGGTAACTATAATTATTAAAGGTGACTGTATTTATGAACGAACATATTTGAAGACTTTGCTTCCTTTTGCGGAAGTTAATCGACAGTCATACTTACAAAATAATCTACATTAATCCAGACAGTTTGCAAACTAAGGTGATACATTTCTGACTCATTCAACATAACTTTAAGTGTGTTGACAAGTGGTAATGATTTAAAACTGGTAACAACTTGAAACTTTCTGACGGATTCAAATTACGTGCCGAACTGAGCATCGAACTCGGAAACTTTCGTCTAGTGGGCAATGCTCTTACAAGTTGAACAGTCTATTTAGTACTAACGACCGACTCACACAAGACCATGAGTCATGACATGACTTGATAGCTTTGTCGCTACGAGCTTTCCCCACCAAAGGCAGCCGTGGTACATTATGCGTTAATTGAAGATGCAGGTGGGGAGAAAGGAAAGGGAAGGGACTACTGATATCAGCTGCATCAGGACATTATGCAGAATCAGCGGCAGAGGGTGAAAATATGTATCGGACCGCGATTCGGACACAGGATCTCCTGTTCACCAGGCAGATGCATTAACCACTGCAACATCCGGGACATACCGATATCGCCGCTGCGCGGACTATATAGGTACACCTCAAGGCCGGTTCACATTCCCACCGAGCACCACCTGTCCTCGGTCCACGTACATTTGCTCCACCCTCGCTACTCTGAGATCCCACAGGCGGCCGGACGTACTTGTGCATCTTCACTGAAGGAGGTGGATCCATTGCTCACCTAGGAGAATTAATTATATGAATGCGTGCTGTCTGTTCTTTCAGACATCTCTGAAAGGACAGACACCACACATTCTGTACTTTCGGACATGTCTAAAAGAACATACACTACACATTCATTTAATTAATTAGCCTAGATCGGCAACAGATCGACCTTCTTCATTGCAGATGCACAAGTATGTCGACGTCCTGCCGGAAACTCAGTGTAGCGAACGTGGAGGAAACGGACAGGTGGATCTCAGTGGGAATGTGGGTCGGCCACGAGGTGTGCTGAGATAGTCTGCGCAGTTGCGATAGCACTGTGTCTCGGATGGCGCAGTGGTTAATGCATCTGCCTAGTGAACAGGAGATCCTGTGTCCAAATCCCGGTCTGGTACACACTTTTCACTCGTTGCCGCTCATTCTGTGTCCTTAGACCGCTGGCATCAGTGCGCCCCTCTCTTTAATTTCCGTTCTCCTCACCATCATCTTCAACTATCACATATGAGCACAACGTCTGGTAAAGAAACCTTTGTGTTCTGCCTTACGGCACGTCTTGTCATGGGGGAAGCCTCGTCAGAGGGGCCCACCGCATGAGCCTCGAGGGAAGTGATTCGAGTGGTGGTTTCTCGCTGCCTTCCACTAATGATGATAAAATGATAATGAGGAAAACACCAGTCCCTGAGCAGAGAAAATCTCCGACCAAGCAGAGAATCGAACCCGGGCCCCTCGGTGTGACAGACCGCCGCACTGACCACTCAGCTCTCGGGGCAGACGAAGGTCTGATAACCAGGAACTTAATACCACCTCTCCTTCTCCTGCAGTCCAACTGATCAGTTTGAAAAAGTCTTTCAGTGGTAGTATACAGAAGGACTCGGTCAGTGTGAATCACCATGTCAGTGACGTGCATTAGCGACCCCTCCTACGGAGATGCTGAAGAATAGAGCTAGATTGTTCTGCACAAAGAGAAGAAAACATGATATCATACTTTGTGAAATGAACGGTGGTCGTGAATAACAAGGGTAATATTGCCCTAGCGCTGTGTTAGGTTCAGACGCATCTGGGTCGCAAGAATGCGCCAAATGAACAGTGTGAAGTCAGAACAGCTCGCTACCAGACAGAATGTGAGATATCTCTGGCGGTGCAGCCATTTATTTCAATTGCGTAAGCGTCCAGTAATTGCCTAAGTGGGAGGAGGAAATTCAGTTGCGCCACTTGGCGAAGCTCCACGCCAGTGGCGTCTTGAATGGATGATACAATCAGGAGCCAACGTGACGACTGCCTCCCGCCCCTCCCACTCGCTCTCTCTTTCTCTCTCTCTCTCTCTCTCTCTCTCTCTCTCTCTCTCTGTGTGTGTGTGTGTGTGTGTGTGTGTGTGTGTGTGTGTGTGTGTGTGTGTCGGTATGAAATGAAGCCTTTATGTATGGACTAGTTGAGTAACGGCCGTTGCACATGTATGTATTTGTCCCACCCTCCTATTAGTCCATCTCCTCATTTTCCCCTCTATCAGTCCAACTTCTCCATCACCCCTTCTTAGTCTATCCTCTCCATCCCCTCTGTCCATCCACCTCTTCCACCTACATGTTTTCTGTCCATCTCTTCCTGCCCCTCTCTTTGTCCATTTCCTTCACTCCATATCTGCTCCTTCGCTTGCACCACCCCTCTCCACCTTCTCTCCCCTTTATGTGTACAGTGTGTCTCAGAAACAAAAATTTTGATGTTGTGGTTCTTTCGGTGTATTCTTCCTGTATAATAATTTCAGGGCAGGTTTCCACATGTCGGACGAGACCGTTCCCTTGACGGTTTTGAACAAGTGCGGAGTGTCTTCCTTGTCAGGACAGACTAGGTGAGGGAATCCTTAAGAAGCATTAAAGGAAACAGTGGAATATTTATGTGTCCGAGATTGTTTATAAACAGCTGCCTCAGTACTAAGTGCGCGAGGTGGCGATATGCTATATGTGGGCACCCATAGGGAACCTTAAAAGGGAAAGGCATAATTTTCCTTTGATAATTATGATTTAATCCCTTACGAATTACAGCTGTGTGCGCCTAGAACGATTTGCCAGACTGTTAGCCTGGTTTAACAGAATGGGTGTAGGTTTCACATTAAAAGACTAGCTTTTATAAGCTCCCTTAGTCTTTGGAGATTATATGGGTTAATTAATGATTATTATGTTACAATCCTCTTGTTGTAGTTGACCGTGTATATCGAGACTTCGTTCATTGTTAAATGCAATGGTGTGGCACTAACCGATGGAGACGCATTAAGATCTGGTAAAATTTAATTTATTTCCTTTATCACACTGCACAAACATAAACACACTATCATTCAAACTGTGTGCCACTACTATTAAACATAGAGATAAATCCTTCGCTACGCAACCGCCTTTGGCTCACGCAGCCTACGCCTTCTACAGCCTCTCAACAACTGCCTCTGCTTGCGACTCTCTGCGCCACTGGGCATTGTCGCCCTCCAAAGAACAACCACTTACAGATACTACACACCAGTACACTCACACTTTGAAAACATGTATCCAAGGCCCAAGCAGCAGTAAAGGCGGAAGTAGATCCTAAACAGCTGCGTGCCGTGCAAGAGAGAGCTAGTGACTTAATCCCTTGACTATTAATTTGAGTACTTTCATTTTGTATTTTGTCTGGTCAACTGAGTTTAAAAGGCTTTGTGTAGCATCAGGTTTCAAATGATTCCAAGTTCTGCTTTTGGACCATTTGGGTTCAATTACAACGAGGGCAGTCATAAGGTTTCAATTATCGTTGAGAAAATGTAATTTTACGTACTACACGTTTTATTTGCAGGTACACGTTAAAAATTCCAATAAACATTTAGATTCTTGCGCCACAGTTTTGTCGGATAACAGCAGAGGGGCCGAAAGTATCGTGTGGTACCTAGTTTTCACCAGAATCAGAAATGTTGCGGCAATTTCTGGACAATCGTGACAACTTAGGGACCATCTGACTTTCCCGCAGACAGTTGCAACTGAAAACCATGTACGGCATACTTTATCAATTGTCTACGCATTTTGTTTTGGACCCTGTAGCGGCGTCCAAGGCGAGTATTTCGGTGTTTATCGGGGCCACATACAGTAAATACACCTATGTAATGCATAGATAGGCATTAGACGTAAAGGGAGGTGGGCCAGCTTTTATAAACGGAGGGGAGTAATCTGTTCTCAGCAGAGAAGTAGCAACAGCGGAATGGACAAGATATGGAGAACTCGGTGACTTCGAACTGTGAACTGGAAACGCGGAGGAACAACCACAGTTAAACCTACACTAGGCCGATCTCACGTACTGAGGACGGGGACCGCTGGGCATTGCCGTGGGCGATTGTAAAAACTTACGTCGAATCAGCGGAAGGAATTAGTCGAGAGTTCCAAAGCATTACCAGTAGTCCAACTGGCACATTTTATGCACGTAGCGAGTTAAATTGGCGGCCGAAGACTTCCGCCATTAAAGTCACCCCTCATTCTGCCAACGGCCTTGTCAAAGAGGGCAAAGGAGTGGACAAAGGTTCAGGGTACTCTCTTGTCCTAGGGGTGGGAAACTGCCCCTATAGGCGGAAGAATCAGCAATGATCAACGACATCTACATCTACATGCATACTCTGCAAATCACATTTAAGTGCCTGGCAGAGGGGTCATCGAACTATCTTCACGATTCTCTATTATTCCAATCTCGTATAGCGCGCGGAAAGAGCGACCACCTATATCTTTCCGTACGAGTTCTGATTTCCCTTATTTTATCGTGGTGATCTTTCCGCCCTATGTAGATACGTGTCAACAAAATATTTTCGCAGTCGGAGGAGAAAGTTGGTGATTTGAAATTTCGTGAGAAGATACCGTCGCAACGAAAAACGCCTTTCTTTTAATGATGTCCAGCCCAAATCGTGTATCATTTCTGTGACACTCTCTTCCATATTTCGCGATAATGCAAAACCGGCCGCCCTTCTTTTAACTTTTTCGATGTACTCCATCAGTCCTGTCTGGTAAGGACCTCACACCGCTCAACTGTATTCTAAAAGAGGACGGACAAGCGTAGTGTAAGCAGTCTCCTTAGTCTGTTACATTTTCCAAGTGTCCTGCCAATAAAACGCAGTCTTTGGTTAGCCTTCCCCACAACATTTTCTGTGTGTTCCTTCCAATTTAAGTTGTTCGTAATTGTAATTCCTTGGTATTTAGTTGAATTTACGGCCTTTATATTTGACTGATTTATTGTGTAACCGAAGTTTAACGAATTCCTTTTAGCACTCATGTGGATTACCTCACACTTTTCCTTATTTAGGGTCAACTGCCAATTTTCGCACCATTCAGATATCTTCCCTAAATCGTTTTGCAATTTTTTTGATCTTGTGATGACTTTATTAGTCGACAAAAGACAGTGCCATCGGCAAACAACCTACGACGGCTGTTCAGATTGTCTCTCAAATCGTTTATAAAAGGAATAGCAAATCGCCTGTGGTACTACTTTGGGGAATGTCAGAAATACTTCTGTTTTACTCGATGACTTTCAGTCAATTAATACCAGTTGTGACTTCTCTAACAGGAAGTCGCGAATCCAGTCACATAACTGAGACGATATTCCGTAAGCACGCAACTTCACTATAGACAGCTTTTGTGGTACAGTGTCAAAAGACTTCTGGACATTCAGAAATACAGAATCGATCTGAAATCCCTTGTCAGTAGCACTCAACACATCATGCGAATAAAGCGCTAGTTGTGTTTCACAAGAACGATGTTTTCTAATCCCATGTTGACTGTGTGCCAATTCACCGTTTTCTTTGAGGTAATTCATAATGTTCGAACACAATATGTGTTCCAGAATCCTGCTGCATATCGACGTTAATGATATGGGCCTCTATTAAGTGGATTACTCCTACTACCTTTCTTAAATATTGGTGTGACCTGCGCAACTTTCCAGTCTTTGCGTACGGATCTTTCGTCGAGCGAAAGTTTTTGTATGATTGTCAAGTATGGACCTAATACATCAGCATACTCTGTAAGGAACCTAATTGGTATACAGTCTGGACCAGAATCTGTTTGGATTTTCTGCCAGGTTTCGAGACAAAGTTTCGTTGTGGAAACTGTTATAAGCATTTCGGATTGAAGTCCGCGCTAAACTTCAAGCTTCTGTTAAAGTTCGCCAATCTTGGGGATTTTGAGCCTTTTTAAATTTGGAATGTTTGTTTCGTTGTTTCTGCAACAGTGTTCTGACCCGTTTTGTGTACCAAGGAGGATAAGCTCCGTCATTTGTTAATTTATTTGGTATAAGTCTCTCAATTGCAGCCGATACTATTTCTCTGTATTCAAGCTACGTCTGGTTACACTTATATCATTAATTTGGAAGGAGTCGAGTGAATATTTATCTGCTTTTTGAATAGGTATACTTTTCGTTTATTTTTGGAGGATTTGGTGGTTACATTATTAAATCTCGCTTCGACAACCCTGTTTTCATTTATACCCGTATCCGTTTTGATGCTCGTTATTAACTCAGGATTATTTGTTGCTAAGAGATCAAGTGTGTTTTCACAACCATTTACTTTTCGCATAGGCTCATGAACTAACTGCTCGAAATAATTTTCAGAGGACGCGCTAAGCACAATTTCGGATGATGTTTTATGCGTATCTCCGGAATTAAACATGTACGAGGGCAGTTCAATAAGTAATGCAACACATTTTTTTTCTCGGCCAATTTTGGTTGAAAAATCCGGAAATTTCTTGTGGAATATTTTGAAACATTCCCCCTTCGTCTCGTATAGTTTCATTGACTTCCGACAGGTGGCAGCGCTGTACGGAGCTGTTAATATGGCGTCTGTAACGGATGTGCGTTGCAAACAACGGGCAGTGATCGAGTTTCTTTTGGCGGAAAGCCAGGGCATCTCAGATATTCATAGGCGCTTGCAGAATGTCTACGATGACCTGGCAGTGGACAAAAGCACGGTGAGTCGTTGGGCAAAGCGTGTGTCATCATCGCCGCAAGGTCAAGCAAGACTGTCTGATCTCCCGCGTGCGGGCCGGCCGTGCACAGCTGTGACTCCTGCAATGGCGGAGCGTGCGAACACACTCGTTCGAGATGATCGACGGATCACCATCAAACAACTCAGTGCTCAACTTGACATCTCTGTTGGTAGTGCTGTCACAATTGTTCACCAGTTGGGATATTCAAAGGTTTGTTCCCGCTGGGTCCCTCGTTGTCTAACCGAACACCATAAAGAGCAAAGGAGAACCATCTGTGCGGAATTGCTTGCTCGTCATGTGGCTGAGGGTGACAATTTCTTGTCAAAGATTGTTACAGGCGATGAAACATGGGTTCATCACTTCGAACCTGAAACAAAACGGCAATCAATGGAGTGGCGCCACACCCACTCCCCTACCAAGAAAAAGTTTAAAGCCATACCCTCAGCTGGTAAAGTCATGGTTACAGTCTTCTGGGACGCTGAAGGGGTTATTCTGTTCGATGTCCTTCCCCATGGTCAAACGATCAACTCTGAAGTGTATTGTGCTACTCTTCAGAAATTGAAGAAACGACTTCAGCGTGTTCGTAGGCACAAAAATCTGAACGAACTTCTCCTTCTTCATGACAACGCAAGACCTCACACAAGTCTTCGCACCCGAGAGGAGCTCACAAAACTTCAGTGGACTGTTCTTCCTCATGCACCCTACAGCCCTGATCTCGCACCGTCGGATTTCCATATGTTTGGCCCAATGAAGGACGCAATCCGTGGGAGGCACTACGCGGATGATGAAGAAGTTATGGATGCAGTACGACGTTGGCTCCAACATCGACCAGTGGAATGGTACCGTGCAGGCATACAGGCCCTCATTTCAAGGTGGCGTAAGGCCGTAGCATTGAATGGAGATTACGTTGAAAAATAGTGTTGTGTAGCTAAAAGATTGGGGAATAACCTGGTGTATTTCAATGCTGAATAAAACAACCCGTGTTTCAGAAAAAAAATGTGTTGCATTACTTATTGAACTGCCCTCTTATTTTCGCCAACATATCGAGGGTAACTTACAGTTACCACCAACTATAATCGTATGAGTCGCGTACGTGTTTGAAATCCAACTCAATTTTCTTTGAACCTTTGAGCAACTGTATCATCTAAATTGGGAGGTCGGTAAAATGATCCAATTGTTCCGGCTGCCAACAATGACCTCTGCCCATACTAACTCACAGGAACTATCTACTTCAATTTCGCGACAAGATAAACTACTTCTTACAGCAACAAACACGCTACCGCCAGCCGTGTTTAGCCTATCCTTTCGGAACACCGTTAGGTTCTTCGCAAAAATTTCGGCTGACCTTATCTCCGGCTTTAGCCAGCTTTCAGTGCCTATAACGATTTGAGCATCAGTGTTTTCTATTAGCGCTTGGAGCTCTGGTATTTTCCCAACACAGCTACGACAATTTACAACTGTTTTACCGATGGTTCCTGTATCTACGTTCTTCCTGTGTTCGGCCTGCACCCTTTGTGGATGAAGCCCTTCTTGTGTTTTCCAGATACCCTCGAACCTAAAAAAAAAAAAAAAAAACCAGTCTATGCCACACAGCCCCTGCCAACCGTGTAGCCGCCTTCTGCGTACAGTGGACACCTGACCTAATCAGCAGAACCCGAAACCCATCGACCCTTTGGCGCAAGTCGAGGAATCTGCAGTCTACACGGTCACAGATCTCTTCTGATCCAAAGTGACACACATAACTGGTACCGACGTGAGCAACAACCTGCAGTTGGCTGCACCCTGTGCTCACATTGGTTTTGTTACCCTTTTTGTCAGCCAAATTCCTAAGGGGTCCCATAACGCGCCTACCGTTGGAGCTCCCAACTACCTATAATCTCACCCTCTGCGATTGCCTGAGGCTGAGTGGTTTCCTTTAAAAACAGGACAGGTGGCAGCATCTGGCTCAGCGACAGTGTCAGCCGCAGGCAGCACCTGGAACCTGTTTGTCAGACAAACCGGGGAGCCCTGACGTGCGGCCGCCTGGGAAGTCTTTCGCCGCCTGCTTCCCCCCTTGGGCGACCTCTCACTCGACCACAGGTGTGGGGTCGACCTCAGTGCGAGGAGTAACTGGGCTATGCACCGCTGAGGACCGATCGGAGGACTCGGCCGTGCTGGACGTCCGTTGGATCCCCACGGCCGGCTCACAACAGTGGTGCCCGTCCACTGCAGCCTCCAGCTGTGTAACCAAAGCCACCATAGCCTGAAGCTGAGAGCGAAGTGTCACCAACTCGGCTCGCATCGGCACACAACAGTCGCAGTCCCTGTCCATACTGAAGACCGTGAGAAACTAAACTATGCAGATAAACGGACTGTCGGCACGTGTTGCGCAACTCTACTGTAGACACTGACGATAACGCAGGAACTGTGTCTAATACATTAGATTTATGCGCAGCGATTCAAAAATCTAAGTACCGAAGCACTCAGGTGAAACTAAATAATTCGCCCATGATTAGGGACTTGTAATATGTCACAGAATTGATTTACTATCCGACGCAAAGGAAAACGAGAGAACTGTGGCTATTGGATATTAAATAAACACGCAGAAACACAAGAAACTAAACTATTAAAGCACACAGATGGTAGTATAAACTTCGCTCCTGGTTAGGAACTCGCAAATGACACGAAAACGGTTACTTCCCTGTTGCTGCTTGTGTCGCTGCCTGACATGAGGATGCAGAAGGCAATGGAAACCACTGCATTGAAGACACTTAACGTGTATCCACATGACATGTGGCCTATAATAAAAAAGTGTCATGATGATCTCTCCATTGACAAAACATTCCACAATAGTCCCCCATTTGGATCTCCGGGAGGGGACTGCCAAGGGGGAGGTTATCATGAGAAAAAGATTGAATAATTAACGAAAGGATAACGTACTACGAATCGGGGCGTAGAATGTTAGAAGCTTGAACGTGATAGGGAAACTAGAAAATCTGAAAACGGGAATGCAGAGGCTGATTCTAGATATAGTAGGACTCAGTGGACTGTAGTGGAAAGAAGACAAGGATTTCTGCTCAAATGAATACAGGGTAATATCAATAATAGGAGAAAAAGGTATAACGGGAGGAGGATTAGTTATGAATAGGAAGGTCGGGCAGAGAGTGTGTTACTGTGAACAGTTCAGAGATAGGAATGTTCTTATCAGAATCGACAGCAAACCAACATTGACATCGATAGTTCAGGTATAGATGCCGACGTCGCAAGCTGAAGATGAAGAGATAGAGAAAGTGTATGAGGATGTTGAAAGGGTAATACAATATGTAAAGTGATGGGAGACTGGAATGCAGCTGTACGGGAAGAAGTAGATGAAAAGCTTATAGGAGAATATAGGCTTGGGACAAGGAATGAGAGAGGAGAAAGACTAATTTTCTGTAACAAGTATCGGCTAGTAATTGCAAATACTCTGTTCGAGAATCACAAGAGTATGAGGTATACTTGGAGAAGGCCGGGTGTACGGGAGGATTTCAATTAGATTACATCATGGTCAGGCAGAGATTCCGAAATCAGGTATTGGATTGTAAGGCGTACCCAGGAGCAGACATAGACTCAGATCACAATATAGCAGCGATGAAGAGGAGGCTGAAGTTTAAGACATTAGTCAGGAACAATCAATACCCAAAGAAGTGGGATACAGAAGCACTAAGGAATGATGAGATACGGTCTATAAGGCTATAGATACAGCAACCAGGAATAGCTCAGTGGGCAGTACAGTTGAAGAGAAATGGACATCTCTAAAAAGGACCATCACAGAAGTTGGGAAGGAAAGCATAGCCACAAAGAAGGTAACCATGCGTTACAGAAGAAATATTTCAATTAATCGATCAAAGGAGGAAGTACAAAAAATGTCCCGGGAAACTCAGGAATAGAGAAATACAAATCGCTGAGGAATGAAATAAATAGAAAGTGCAGGGAAGTTAAGACGAAATGGTTGCAGGAAAAACGTGAAGACATCGAAAAAGAAATGATTGTCGGAAGGACAGACTCAGTGTGCAGGAAAGTCAAAAGAACCTTCAGTGACATTAAAAGCAAGAGTGATAACATTGAGAGTGCAACGAGAATTCCACTGTTAAGTGGAGAGGAAAGAGCGGATAGGTGGAAAGAATACACTGAAATCCTCTATGAGGGGGAGATTTGTATGATATGATAGAAGAAGAAAGAGGAGTCGATTCAGAAGAGACAGAAGATTCAGTATTAGATCAGAATTTAAAAGAGCTTTAGAGGAAATAAGATCAAATAAGACAGAAGGGATAGATAACATTCCATCAGAAATTCTAAAATCATTGGGGGAAGTGGCAACAAAACGACTGTTTACGTTTGTGTGTAGAATGTATGAGTCTGGCGACAAACCATCTGACTTTCGGAAAAGCATCATCCACCAATTTAGAAGATGGAAAGAGCTGACAAGTGCGAGAATTTCCGCACAATCAGCTTAACAGCTAAGCCATCAATGTTGCTTGTAAGAATAATATACAGAAGAAGGGAAAAGAAAATTGAGAATGCGCTAGATGCGATCAGTTTGGCTATAGGAAACGTAAAGGCACGAGAGAGGCAATTCTAACGTTGCAGTTAATAATGGAAGCAAGACTGAAGAAAAATCAAGATACTTTCATAGGATTTGTTGACCTGGAAAAAGCGTTCGACAGTGTAAAAAGTGCAAGATGTTCGAAATTCTGAGAGAAGTAGGGTCATGCTATAGGAAAAGACGACAGTATGTATAAGAGCCAAGAGGGATTAATAAGAGTGGACGACCAAGAACGAAGTACTCAAATTAAAAGGGTGTAAGACAAGGATGTAGCTTTTCGCCCCTACTGTTCAATCTGTACATCAAGGAAGCAATGATGGAAATGAAAGGTTCAGTAGTGGGATTAGAATTCAAGGTGAAAGGATATCAATAATACGATTCGCGGATGACATTGTTATCTTGAGTGAAAGTGAAGAAGAATTATATGATCTGCTGAACGGAATGACAGTCTAATGAGTATAGGGTATGGACTGACAGTAAATCGAAGAAAGACGAAGGTAATGAGAAGTAGTAGAAATGAGAACAGCGAGAAACTTAACATCAGGATTGATGGTCACGAAATAGAACAAGTTAAGGAATTCTGCTACCTAGGCAGTAAAATAATCAATGGCGGACGTGCAACGTGCCGACTGGCGGTACTCAAGATCGAACTCACAACGACAACGGATCGTACTGTACCAACGTCGCTATGCCGCTGACGTAGGGCTTCCTGCCGCGCAAAATTGCTTCAGCGAACCATTCGACCACTACAGCATGAATTTTGTACTGTTTTAATTTTACAGTCGATGTTATAACTGTGGATCGCTATTAGTTTTCGGAAGATTTCAGTCGTAGCGAACCGCCTGGCAAATACCCGAAGTCTAGTTCGTACCGTAGTTGCACTCTTAAAAGACAAATTGAAGACAGATCAACACTAGTATAATTAATACTGCAGCAATCATAAGCACTGACGAGACGGCAGACTCAAAAGTCGAATAATAATAAACAGCACCTTTGCTACACACAACATCGTAATCGTACAGTGACGCTATTACACCACAAATAGGCACGCTAAAACATCCCAATGACACTGACAAACATTATAGAGCAGAAATTACGAGACAGGTAGATTTAGGTAACAACTTCATTTATCGTACTATCGGAGAAAACAAAACACCAACCACTTTAAATACAAAACCTGTTTATATTACGTAAAGCTAAATGTTACCTCTAGCTTGCAACTGTTCTCACATACAACAAAATTCTCACAACGCAGCACACTATCTCTGGAAAAGTCTCGTAATCTTTTAGTGACTTACAATATTTATATCCAATATATCGTCTTGTTACGACCAATTAACTTTAAGTTGCTTTCACCGATATCTATAACGATTAAGGTAATTGATGCTACCATTAAATCTCTCTCTGTTTAGTCCAGCGTTGCTATGTAAATAATACGATGTAACGTATTTCACAGATTTACCATTCTTTGTTATTAGTATAATCGCTGACTTTTCCGTGATATCTTTCGATAACTTCGATTCTAATTGAAGTTACTTAGGACACTCTTTCCATAAATGAAATCGTTTTAACTGTTTACAATATTTACCCTTTGTATATTTTGCGTGGATCAACTCAATTAATGAACTTTTTGATCAGGCAAAACTTATAAATACCATCGTAAAATTCTGTCATGCAAAGTGTTATCAATATCTCTGAAATTAAACCTTTACTTTTCTCACAAAATATAGCTACACACAACAGCTACTAATTGACCACACGTAAAGGTTTCTTTTAACCCACGAAAGGTGGTATTTATTGGGTCTAGGTATCTCAGTACAGTTTAATTCACGTAAGTGAGCGAGTGCCAACAAAGACTAACACACCCTACAAAATCGGAAATTCAATAAAAGAAAATCCTAGGCGCCACCGCATCTTCAACCCTAACCGTAAGTAACAATTTAACACAATTCTGAGCGTCTTCAGGCGTTAGGAAAACGCGACCGGCTAAGTTCCCTAAATTGAAATAGGTCACTCGTCACTTTGACTAACAAAGATTTCGTTTAGTTGCGTGTTGCTTGTAAATGGTTCGTTTTTTTCTCGTCACTTATCAATTCAGCTAATGGTGCGATCTATCATATTACAGTGAAACAGTTCGAATCTTTACGAGCCAATTCTAGGTCCGCTGTATGATCGTGGTATTTAAACAACAACAACAAACGTGTGTTCGAGGCTTTCCCTTCTAGACACACAAAAAATCACTACCAAACCACTCCAACAAAGCAGCTAACAACCCAATTACCTCTGGGTGAGCAGCAATCACTAATCGTACACCACGGACAGGATATCGGTTCTAACGATTCCCAAACACTCATCAACTGCAAATCTCTTTCTCTATAACACGGTTCACGGTTCATCTATCACAGCAAACTATTCCTTACTACCGAACTGTCCACAGGACGACAACAAATCGATCGCCATAGCACATAAATCGCCAAAACCAGTGTCTCATCCGCGACTGTTTATAAAGTCACACATAGCCCACGTACATTCCGTAGCTCAGCTTCGGGAGGAAACTACCGTCACAGCCATGTATATGAACAGGGGCCTAAAGTACAAAGTATCCAGGCTGCCTCCATGAACTGCACATAAATAAAATACTGGTTCTACCAGAAAAATTCTTTCCCTCCCCCAAACCTTAAACACCAACTGCGGTGCCTCAATACACCACGCGACGGGTCTTCATCCTATCCGACCTAGACATACCCCGATATATCAACTTAGTCGGTAAGAGGTCTACTCGGGAACTAACTACCTTCTTACGTCATACAATAGGAACCATTTACAAGAAGAAACACGCAGCGCCGCAACAAATTTTGACAGTTAATTAATTATTCGTTGCTGCTCTCCGGTTCTCTACGACAGCGGCCGGCTGCTGCGCGTCGCTCAGGCAGCATCTCTGGACCCAGAGATGGCGAGTTTTTCATCGCTCAAGTCATGTGCGCTCAACACGTTTTGTTTTTTTTTCCTCGTCGACGCTCTCGGATCATCAATAACATGTTTTTTCGCCCTTAATACATCGCACACGTATATTTATAGTAACCACCAGGTGTTATTAGCCATTTATCGGGTCGGATGCTCATCAACTGTAAAGGCGAACGTGAACGAGGATATCAGAAGCAGACTAGCACTTGCAAAACAGGCATTTCTGACCAACAGAATTCTACTGTTATCAAATATCGGCCTTAATTCGAGGAAGAAATTTATTTGAGTGTACATCTGGAGTACAGAATCGTATGGTAGTGAAACATGGACTTGTAACGCCGGAAATGCATATCCTCCTATTTCCATCTATTGTACTATAAATTTTTTCCTCATTTTGTTACCTGAAGATATGATATTTCTGTGTCTTTATATATTGTAATTGTCTTACTATTTGTGTATATATATTTATTTATGCATTTATGTCGATGTATAATTGGTTTGTTTTGTAAATATTATTTGTATTTTTACGCTGGGTCTGGCCTAGGGAAAACTATGCTATCGAACGATTACATCGATACGTCGTGTGGAGAACCACAGTGTTTAGGATTTTTGGTAGTGTTAACTCTGCCACATGGAGCGAGAGCAGAGAGAGTCAGGCGGGAATAGGTCGGCGGAGCAGGTGTGTTGTGTGACGCTCCCGCGAGTTGCCGCGCTTTCGGGGTTTGGCAGCATGTAATTGCGCTCGACTTGCTATGATAGTTTCTGACACGGTGTCGCGGACGGGAAGCATTAGCCGGCGCACATCAAGAGCCCGTTTCGCCTGGTGACCGTGTCGAGAAGAAGGCGCGCCAACATCCAGCTTCTGCAACAGCGACGGCCGACAATGAGTGACTGTCGCCACCTCCTCGATCGACGGGTTCAAACGTGACTGTCGCCACCTCCTCGATCGACGGCTTCAAACCTTCAATCAACCAACAAGGAAGACTGGAAGCACGTAAAGTTTTAGAACTGTATGGCAGACCTCAGCTTTTAAAACTGTTGCATCACAAAAAATACAGCAACTTAGCATGAATCTTTGTTGCTCATTGTCCCAATTGCATTACCAAGCAGGGTCCCTTCCTTTTCTGGAATGAACCCGAATGTCGTTGAAATTCATACGCGAGCATTAAAGTAATATCATTCCATTTCACTGCTTTAGTTTCAAAGTACAGTTAAAGTATTCATAGCTGGCTACAATATTTAGATTACACAAGCAGAAATTAAGAGTGCGAGTTTTGTTACCATATTTTAGCTTACCTGTGACTACAGCTCAGCTTGGTACGTACTAAATTTTACTATTGTTAATTGTTCAGAATCATTTGATTCAAGTTCAAAGTTAAATCTCTTATTTATAAATTGCGTAGATTGCAGTAGCTTTTGAAATGATTGTTGAGGTAGCCCAAGGCTAACCTTAATATTGAATTTCGTAGTGCTTCAGAAACAAAATTCACTATTAATTTCAGTCACTAAATTAACTTTCAGTTTTCCGATTTTATTAATTCTTTTGCTAAATTAAGTCAGAGTGTAGTGGAATTTATTACTTCTGACAAACATTCAGTTTTCACACAACACGTGTCAACCTTCAGTTGCCACGCTTTTAGTGCTAAATATATGTGCATTAATATTTCATTTTCAGTTATTATAGTAGTTGTCCATAGGACTAGCGACCGTAATCTTCCCCAAATCTCAAATAGCTAATTAACGCCAATTCATTGTTAACGTAACGACCGCACATTTACTTTCTTTATTAATTTTACCCTTTTCTCAAAATTAATTTCCACCAATTTCATTTGAATTTTTCCCTTCATTTAGATGTAACCCTTTCCTCCCTCTTTACCGACAAATTAACTTCGGTGACGATTGTTTTCCCAAATGTCCATTAGGTGCACGCGGTTTAATTTTTCACTGTCATTAACGTCGATAAGTGAGGGGGAGGTTACACAGTGTCATCACTGAAGGACGGATTTGTTCAAATGTGTGTGAAATCTTATGGGACTTAACTGCTAAGGTCATCAGTCCCTAAGATTACACACTGCGTAACCTAAATTATCCTAAGGACAAACACACACTCCCATGCCCGAGGGAGGACTCGAACCTCCGCTGGGACCAGCCGCACAGTCCATGACTGCAGCGCCTTAAACCACTCTGCTAATCCCGCGCGGCTGAAGGACGGAGGAGGTGGTGTTTCGGTATGGCACTGTTCTTTGTGATTAGGGTGTATTACCCTTACTGCGCTTAATTCAGAAGGATATGAACACATTTTACAACGGTGTGTGCTGTGCACTGCAGAGAAACAGTTCGGGTCAATGGTAGTTTGTATCGCTGGACATGGAATCCTGTGGCAAGGCAGCATCTGCGTGACAGTGGTTTGTGGACAGTTGGTTTGCCACTTCATAGTCCCTACCTAAAATCAATGGAAAAACTCTGGGATGAGTTTGATCATCAACTTCACTCCAGTCCCCACCGTCCAACAATTACCTTCTAAGGTTTCTGACAAAGAATGGGTTGCAGTTCCTCAAAATTGAAACTGATCCCAGCAGAGCAGAAGCCATCATAAAGACGGAGGCTGGACACCCAATATTACTGTCAACTAATAGCTGTCTAGATACTTTTGATCGGATGCTTCATCCGAAAATAACTTTATATGCTATACTACCGAAGTAATATATTATCAACCAACGAAACATTCTGACATCTGAAGAACTGAGATTTCTTCGGACGCTTAGCTCCCAAACGCAGTGCCCTTACGACTTGCCTACCCGCACTCCCACAACGGGCCACTTGTCAGCCTCAGATTGCCAGAACCACTCTTCAATTTCATATCAGTGCTCTATTTTACAGAGTTCCTTTGGGATATAAATCTCGTTTCGAATGTTTAAATCCTCTTCTGACAGTTGACTTGCTCCATCTATCTTGAGTGAACTTGTTTCCTATGTCGCAGAATTCTTTCAGTTCTATCAAGCCATCATCCTCTCCTATGTTTAGCGAGTAGTTATTCACGTTTCTGATACTCTACATAACGACATTTTGCCCAGTCATACACTTTTTCAGTCGTGAAAGCAGAGATAACTTATTGCCCGTTTCCAGCTCCGAATTTTCCGTGATGGAAGGGGCTATAACGGGGACCATACAAATCTCTTGGTGCCAAATAAGAACAAATAAATATCGAATTTGATACGTAAGCCGCTGAAACAGCGTCAAAGAATGTCTTGCACCAGCCTCGAAGGCGTAGAGAATTCATTTTACTGGTAAACTGGAAATCTAATTCAATCAAAATCTCGAAGTAATAAATAGCCGCTACTACGATTTACTAATTCAGTCAGCAATTCTTCGACAACAGAACAAAATAGTAGAAGATATCGTACCTATGCAATGGATAAATATGTCGACAAAGGTTACGAAATGAAAATGCACCATAAAATATGTGTTTACTAGCTGACAAACCTGGCATTGCCCAGCTATTTATTTTGCCAATTTTCTATTAGAAACGAACATAAAAATGAGCGGTGTTTGTAGGGAAGTATTGAGAAAAATTCATTTCCATGTATTCGTGAAAATATCTATAAGATTCTGAAACAGTCGTACAGAGAAATATGCATAATGTACAAATGCATAAATACAGAATCCAAATTAAGAAACATAGTACGCAAAATACAAATTCTCTTTAGTGTCCGGGAGATACAATGCGATTTTGTAAACGTCTCTATGGGAACACCTCCTCATAAATCAACAGACGGCTATCGTTTTCGTCTACACCCGTTTTCGCTTCGCAGTTGAAAGCTGGCAAAATCGTTGGCAGGTGAAAGGGATTTCCATAAGTTGACTCGACTGAAGGAGTGTCTCAGTAGTAAAACACAAATCTATTAAAGCTTCATGCGTGAAGCGGCATGTTCTCGCGTATCTCAAGTGTTTTCACGTCATCTCTCTTGAAATACGTGTTGTACACTAATAATGTGTTTGTGTAGGTATATTAATCGGCATTTGTGGGTACTGTTTGCAAAATGTATTGCGAATAGAGTAGAAAAGAAGTAATTAATTTAAACGTGGTGCACAATCTTCAGTTCTTCAAGGATACCGTTGTTTATGACGTCATATCTTCTGAACTATGCCTATATGTGGTTTATCCCCACAGCGACTGTTTTTTGACAGTAAGGGATATGTGTACAAAGATTAGGAGGAAATGTGTAACATATACATATACAAACACATCTACATACATACATTTTTATTTTACAGCTTGTGAGATAAATCTACCGATGAAGAGAGAGAAATAATTCTTCAAATTGAGGACTGTATTATCTCCTTAGATAGTTCTTACAAGTAAAATAATCAAACATGCAATTCTTAATGAGGATAGAGTATCAGACAAACTGATTTAACGCCAAGAAAATCAACTAGCAGCATGAAGTGGCTTAGGAAATGGAGAGTTAAATTTTTTATTGTCAAATATCGTAACCCCTCTGACATCCACTTTAATATTCTCTCTCCGGTTTATTCTATTCTTACCCAGCAATGATATTACTGCACAAAATAATGGCCACAGAAATAAAATTGCACTAGAAACAGTATCTGTCTGAGGGCATAAGAGGCGGCGAGCTACATCGACCTGGTGTTGCTATGCAGCACACGTGCTGCTTGCTGCAACGCTACACACACCTGTGACTTTATGCAAATTGGACGCCGTGTCCTGTGGGGATGACTATGCTCCCCTGAACAGTAGACCACGTCTACATCCACAATTAGATTATAGTTGTAGCTGTTCGTAAAGGACGGGAAATACACAGAGAATGTTTAATTTACTATTCCGTACACTATACGTATAGCAAAATATGGTGAAATCATGTTTCTTTTCTTTTGTGGTGCTTCTTCTGACGTTTTCCTGGTGTCATACTTTGAAAACGTTAGCAAATATAATCGTCACAATGAACGGTGTTGTAAAACACGAGGTGCGGCTAGAAAAAAACCGGACTGATGCTGGAAAAAACATTTATTTACAATTATTTACAATTTCATGTTATCTCCTTCAATGTACTCTCCTCCTCGGTCTCTACACCGCTCCATACGAATTTTCCACTGTTCATAGCAATGCTGCGGATCATTTTCGGTAAGTCCATACATTACTTCCGTCGCTTTTTCTTTTACTGCTTCAACAGTCTCAAATCTAGTTCCTTTCAAAGCTGACTTGACTTTAGGGAAAAGAAAAAAGTCACAGGGGGCCAAATCAGGTGAGAAGGGTGGATGATCTAAGATGGGAATGTTGTGTTTTGCCAAAAACGTCTTCACTGACAACGCACTGTGAGCTGGGGCATTGTCTTGGTGAAGGATCCATGACTTTTTTCTCCACAAATCGTTCCGTTTTCTCCGTACTCGCTCACGTAGGGTAGCCAGGACGCTAATGTAGTAATGCTGATTCACTGTTTGTCCCTCTGGTACCCAATCAACGTGCACAATCCCTTTGATGTAAAAAAAAAAAACAGTCATCATTGCCTTGAATTTCGATTTTGACATTCGTGCTTTTTTTTGTCGTGGAGAACCAGGAGTTTTCCAATGCATCGATTGGCGTTTAGTTTCGGGATCGTAAGTAAAAAACCACGATTCATCGCAAGTAATAACATTTTGTAAGAAGGTGGGATCACTTTCAATGTTTTCCAGGATGTCAGAACAAGTCATTCTTCGGCGTTCCTTCTGTTCAATTGTGAGACACTTTGGAACCATTTTTGAACACACTTTGTTCATGTTGAAACTTTCATGAAGAATCTGCCTAACACTTTCCTTGTCAACTCCTGTTAACTCAGACACTGCTCTGATTGTTAAACGGCGATCTTGTCGAACAAGTTTACCGATTTTTTCAATGTTTGCATCAGTTTTTGCTGACAATGGTCTGCCAGTGCGAGTGTCATCACTGGTGTCTTCGCGGCCATCTTTAAATCGTTTAAACCACTCAAACACTTGTGTTCGCGATAAACAATCATCGCCGCACACTTGTTGTAACATTACAAGCGTTTCACTTGCAGATTTTCCTAGTTTGAAACAAAATTTGATGTTAACACGCTGTTCTTTCTGTACACTCAACATTTTCCGACGCACAGACAAAACGTCAACTACTTAAAACAGACGCCACGGGCAGACTGAGTGCAGGAGGCAGATGAAACTCGAGCAGTAGGCGGAGCGAGAGTCACGTGACAGGCCACGCGACTTTCAGCCTTATTGCATTCGTTTTATTGTTTCACCAGTACTAGTCCGGTTTTTTTCTAGCCACACCTCGTATGGATCGAGTCTATGCAGTTGACTGAGTTATTCTGACAGTGAGTATAAATGTGAGCGTTCAAATATTTACACAATCGCCAGGTAGTAAAGCTTCCCCTACTGGATTGAATGGGATCAGATAGTGTCCGGAGCACCACTAACTTCCTTTACTCATTAAGTTTGTTTCTCTTCCCTTTCGCAATTCCAGTCAGAAGGAAAGTCTATATTTGCTTCACTTACGGTATTCTACATTTGCGCAAGAGATTTCGTCCCCTACGGGACGTCACACATCTGTAGTCAGTCATACCACTGTTGTACAAGAGTCATACGTAAGTCCTGCAACGACACCATCTGACCACGACGATGCAACAGATCTTAGAAAGTTCGGGTTTCAACTCAAACTCGGTGAAACAAACACGGACAGAACGCTCTATGCTGGTAGACTTGCAGTAGTAACTTCGAAGTCTCGTCTTCATTAAAGATTTCTCGTCGCGGCAGCGTAACCCTCCTCACACATGCCAGTCTGCTTTTATTACTAATCAGTTGAACGTGAGGCACAGTACGTGCACTGTACCTGATATACAAGAGCGCACCATATGCTCGGTTGGAAGCATTACGAAAAACATGAGTGTAAATGCTTCCTTCTTCGTAACTTCTGGTACATCTTGATATAAAAAACTGCGATAGGCTTGGAAGGTCTGACAGATAAGTGCGCCACCGAGTCGTGAGGAGTTCATTGCAGCCTAGTTCACGTAGCCAAGCACGTTGAAACAAAGTCTTGCCTGTAATAGAACTTACGTTATTAAACACAGCAGGGTCACAAAATTGAGGATGGTTGTAACAAGCTCCTTTTGGCGGCTACCGCCTCTGAGATTTTATTGGTGACTTCATATTGACCCAAACAAAAGGTGTCTTCTACTTTATTCCACTGAATCCACAGCACGCTGTAAGTTCTCATGATCTTCCATCGTTTTAATTTACATGTTGCTAACAGCTGCAGAGAGTTTGTCGCCCATTTCGACACAGAGCGATAGATATGATTCATGAGTGAGGTTGTTGCTTCATTGTCGTCTGAAATATCTGCTGAAAAGTCCTTCACCTAAGTGTTATGGTCTAATAGGACAGTTACGATAAGAAACTGCGATTGCTACGTTGCTGCCAATTCCCCCAGCGCAGCTGACACTATGAACGGCCTACATTTATGTGCGAAAGTCGTCTGAATCGAAACGTTGTTGTCCTTCGCATGTTGATTGCTTCATTTACTCTTCGACGATAGTGTGTGTAGCTGAAAAATCTCGTTAGGTCCCTTTTGCCTGGTTGGAGAATAAACTGCCAAAAGGCGTGGGTGATACTTCTATGATGGTGAAATGTTGCTCCAAAATCACCACTTTGAACTTCCAATATCTGTTTCTCGTCACTATTTGGTAGGGCAAATAAGGTGTGTCCGCCGAATTTTCTGCGGAGTCTGGTCGACGCGTCATTTACGATGTAACTTGATATCTGTGTCTCATAGATGGTGATGAGAATGTCGTTCTTCTCCAGATGCCTCTGCGTTTTGACGAAGCGCTTAGCAACAATGTAGATGTAATTTGGAAGAACACTTGCTGATTTTTATGGCTCAAAATGGCTCTGAGCACTATGGGACTTAACATCTGAGGTCATCAGTCCCCTAGAACTTAGAACTACTTAAATCTAACTAACCTAAGGACATCACACACATCCATGCCCGAGGCAGGATTCGAACCTGCGACCGTAGCGGTCGCACGGTTCCAGACTTAAGCGCCTAGAACCGCTCGGCCACATCGGCCGGCTGATTTTTCTCGGTAAGGACTGTTCTTGGCTTATCCTCGGCAAAACAGGAGGCGTGAAATCCTTCACTACGTGCTGAATCCTTTGCACTCATTGATCGTTCCTGGTCGTCGCGTATTCCTACTGTCACTGAATCCCAGAAGTTTCGGACAGCGTTGTCAAATGTTTGGCTGAACGGCAGGTTGATCAGGTTCTCGCAAACACTTGTGCGGCTTCCTCCAGGGTTCCAGACGAATTTTCAAGGCAGTGAAGCCAGTGATGGGAAGACTCATATCGGCGCTAAAGTTTTAAAGTTTCCAGTTGTGATCCGATCGAATTAGTAGCTCAAGGAGGAGATCATCATATCTCTCTCTGCGGGATCGGCGATATGTAAATTACTAATGTGTTGTCTTTTGAGCTCTTGAGGTTCCAACTAATTTCCCAAAAAAGGAGTGAACATTCTCTAGTGGTGTAACTGTATCGTTATCATTGTTCCACACCCTTCTCAGAGCCAAGTGGACAAGCCGATGTAAGTGTGACGTAATGAACGAAGACTCAAAGCCATCGACTGCCAGTATGTGACCCGCAACAACTTTCGGTTTAAAATTGTTTTCAATGGCCTACTGATAAAGATAGCCTGCCTGTCAGAACCTAAAACACTGTGTGTAAGTCTGCTCACAACGGGTAGCCCTCTCGTGTACACGTAGGCTGCCTGGTGGCATGTGAATCCTGAACATCGGATATTCACATTGCTGTCTGAGGTGTGTTCGGCAGGAGCAGCCGATGAAGTACATATTTTGAATTGCTGCGGAATGATTTGTTGTGGCTTTTGTTACAGGAATGCTCTTCGTTCTTCATATAGTCTTTTATCATGTGACTGGTTGATGCTAAAAAGCACTTATTACTGGATCCAAAATCGTGAGACGGTGATGCGCATCCTTCACCTGCTCCTAATCTTGCCTCAACTGACCACGCTGTTGGCTTCTACGTACAGTGCAGAAATGCGTGCCGTACGTCCCGACATACATCGAACGTCGCGGGATATTGTAGATGGCATAATATTAGTTGATTTACAAGTTTCCCCACGAGTCTTTTCCGCGCCGGATCACACCTAGCTCTTTTAACAAAAATTCCGTAAGTTGCAGGACGTTCCTGTCAAGATGGGCCTGGATGAATATAATTCACCTAGAATTTCTTTAGTTGTTCATTGGCAGCTTCAGTTATAGTAACGTCTTTTACAAAATTTTTGCGTTCCGCCTCTAGATTATCTCGACGAAATACATTTATATTAAAAGTTGACAAGTTCCTATCTGCGTGGATAGAGGGATTCGGCCTGTTTCCAGATTAGAGTCTAATGCTCAGTGTCACCGGAAAATGCCTCTAACTTCTACATCTACATCTACATACATATTATGCACGCCACCGCATGGTATATAGCAGGTGGTACCATGTACTATTACTAGTCATTTCCTTTCACATGCCGGCCGGTGTGGCCGTGCGGTTCAAAGCGCGTCAGTTTGGAACCGCGTGACCGCTACGGTCGCAGGTTCGAATCCTGCCTCGGGCATGGATGTGTGTGATGTCCTTAGGTTAGTTAGGTTTAAGTAGTTCTAAGTTCTAGGGGACTGATGACCTCAGTAGTTAAGTCCCTCAGTGCTCAGAGCCATTTGAACCATTTGAACCTTTCACATTCTACTCGAAAATGGTGCGAGAGAAAAACGACTATCTATATGCTTCCATACGTTCCTTAATTTCTCTTAGGTTTTCTTCATGGTTCTTTGGCAAAATGTACATTGGCTGCAGTAGAATCTTTCTGCAGACAGCTACAAATAACTGCTCTCTGAATTTTCACAAGAGTGTTTGTCGTCGTCTTATCTCTACCAATTCCTATTTGAGTTCGTGGAGCATGTCCGCAACACTCGCGTGTTGGTCGAAGGTACCGATAACAAATCTAGCAGCACGCCTCTAAACTGCTTCGATTTCTTCCTTTAATCAGACCTAGTGGAGATCCCAAAGTCTCCAGTAGTATTAAAGTGCGGGTCGTACGAGTGTCCTATCAGTGGTCTTCTTCTTAGATCAGCTACTCTTTCCTAAGACTATCCCAACAAATCGAAGTCGCCCATCCGCCTTCGCTACTGGCATCCTAAGTTTCTGGTTCCATTTCATATCGCTTTGCGACGATACGCCTATATATTTAACTGACGTGACAGTGTCAAGTAGCATACTACTAATACAGTATTTTATGCCTGTAGTATTGTTTTTCCTACTCATCTGCATTAACTCACATTTTTCTACACTTAGATCGAGCTGCCATTCATCACGCCGCATAAAAATTCTGTCTAAGTCATCCCTTGCATTTCTAGTCACTTTACGACTATACTTTCCAAATACTACAGCGTCAGCAGACAGTCACAGACTGCTGCTCACCCTATCCGTCAGATAGCTTACGTCATCATCATCATCATCATCATCATCATCATCATCATCATCATCACCACCAGCACCACCACCACCACTACCTTCAAGGAGTAGGTGTTTTAGTCACCTGTTTCGGTCTCTAGCCTACATCCATCCATTTCTTAAGAGATCTATCTAATTTTCCCTTTCCAGATGGCCGCTGAATCATCTTTTCTGGCAATCATTCAGTATTCTATCATTCTATCAACCTTATCCTTCCATTTGATTCTATTCTCTTCTAAGGTTCTTAAATCTGATCTTATTGTTTCATTACACGTTTTATCCATATTTTTACAGCCTCTTGTATATCTCATGAACTTCATTTGCGCTGTATGTATACGATATTTTTCTTTTGTGTTATTGTCCATGATTCAGAATCTATACAAGGGTAGGTGCAGCTATAACTATAGAATTTCACTTATATTTCTTTTCTTGCTTTCTTTCTAAAGTTGTTCCAATTGTTTTGCAGATAGCTTCATATTTATTAACCTTCTTCTCAGTGTCTTTATCGGTTAAAACTAATATTATATCCAAGATAGATGAAGTAGGATTCTCCTAAAATTTTCTTATTTATTATTATTTTGGATCTGACTGGGTTCTTGCGTTTGAAAGTCATCATCTTTGTCTTATTTGGAGATAGATATTTAACTTGTAATATATTACGTTTTGACACGATCTATATACTGTTCTTTGTAAATTATAATTTGTTTCCTGTGTAGTAATCTGGTCGTCAGCGTGTAACGGAGTATTTAATTGCGTGCAAGATTTTGTTTTAATTCTTGACGATATTTCATCTTTAATATATGAATTAAATAAAATGGGTGATGGAATGCTCCTTTATTTATTAAATTTTCTGATC
This sequence comes from Schistocerca americana, assembly GCF_021461395.2. NCBI lineage: Eukaryota > Metazoa > Arthropoda > Insecta > Orthoptera > Acrididae > Schistocerca > Schistocerca americana. Next base: position 500,268,452 of record NC_060126.1, on the reverse strand, counting down.
TTATAACTGTTTCTGTATTTACATATACATTCTTTATGGTATTAATAAGATGTTTAGGAAAACCGTTTAATGACAATATTTTCCACAAAATTGGTCTTTTTACCTTGTCAAAGGCTTTCTCAATATCAACAAATACTAGATGTGTTTCTAAGCCGAATTCTCGACGTTTCTCAGTAATTTATCTTACTATAAATTTACTATCATCGAAGCGCCCCCTGCTGGAGCCTTTGTGTTCTTTTGAGATTATTTCATCAGCGGTAGTTTGTAGCCTCCACTAAGAATTATCCCACGAATTTTATATCATTCATTTAATAATCTTTTTTCTATATGATTTACTGCATCCTTCGTTTGGCCTTTTTTAAATACAGAAATTACTTAAGATATGTTCCATTCTACAGGTACAGAACAGTTCTTTCAACGCACATTTAAAATGGAGGAAGCAAAAGTCCAAAATGGTCCCTTCATATTTCGTTCATTCAGCATTAATGCCATCCAAATCAGTCGCTTATTAATTATTTTTTTTACACTGAAGGCTGCTTTTAATTCTTTTATGTCTGTTTGATATACAGAGTAGTTATAAATTTTTATAGAATAACTTTCTTCACTATGTTCATCATACTGTAAATTTCTCTAATGGTGTATCATTGATCTTCTGTAGTTATATTAAATGTTTGCAGTATTTTTCTCATTTTTATTCATGTGTTGCATAAGCTTAAACGCTATATCTTGTCTTCTGTGAATGTCACATTCAGTATTAGCAATGAACCTTTCCCAGGATTCACTACGATATATTTTTATTAAATTCTTTCTATTTCTTTTCTCAAGGCTTCATCTGCTTTTGTTTGTCAATAGGCGTTCTCATCATTTTGTTTTTCTTTAATATTGTTGGAATTTCTGTCTTCCATATCCTCAGAACCATTTTCCGATTTGATACTTTACTTTTCACTAACACCTCATGAGCTGTTTTCAACATGTTTATTTTTCATCTTTCCCATTCTCCTTCAATATCGTCTTTGCTTTCAACCTTTTGCGATGCCTGCGTGAATCTTTGTTGATATCAGTTCCTTACGCTTTCTTACTGTAGAAAATGTACTTTAAATATCAGGTTTTCGCTTTAGGTTTCCTAGAGTTTTTTGTTTGCTCCATCTCTTCCATATTCAAATCTTCGAAGAAACTAGGAAGTGATCAGAGCCCATATCATTACCTCTAAACGCATGAGTATCTCGAATTTGAGAGTTTATTCTTTTATTAGTTATTACACAGTCAGTTAGGCAACTGCCTTGCCACAGTGGATACACCGGTTCCCGCCAGATCACCGAATTTAAGAGCTGTTGGGCATAACTGGCACTTGGACGGGCCGCCAAGCGCTGTTGCCATTTTTCGGGGTGCACTCAGCCTCGTGATGCCAATTGAGGAGCTACTCGACCGAATAGTAGCGGCTCCGGTCACAGAAAACCATCGTAACGACCGGGAGAGCGGTGTGCCGACCACACGCCCCCTCGTATACGCATCCTCAGCTGAGAATGATACGGCGGTCGGATGGTACCGTTGGGCCACTTGTGGCCTGAAGACGGAGTGCTGCACAGTAAATTACTGAGCGTGAAATTCTTGTGTTCCAGGTGTATTTTTTAATGTGTTTCTTTCTGAAGAAGGTGTTCGTAATATTTAGGTGATTAAATGAAGCAAAATCTCTTAATGTTTTGCCATTTTAATTGAAAGTTATTTCACCAAATGTTCTAACTCTATCTACTACTCGTACCTTTCTAATTCTTGCGTTTAAGTGTCCTAATATTAACAAATGATCAGTTTTATGATACCGGTAGGTATGTACTTGATTTTGCAGCTCTTCAGAAAATATTTTCGGGTTTTCCTTCTTCAGGTGCATATACTCCAATGAGAAGTAAATTTCCTCTATCAATTCTCAATGTCGCAGTTACTATCCTCTCATTTATGTAGTCATAAAAATCTACCTTTCTTTTCCAATTTCCGTCTATGAGGACGTCTACCCCACTTGTTGCTCGTTTCGTTTGTTTAACTGTAAGTTAACGTGTAGTTATTAAGATCTTTTCTTCCTCTCAATTTCTTCTTTGTTTCTGTTATTACAGCAATGTTTATATTACTTTGTACCAAGTTTTCTATAAGCTCTAAATCCTTTGTATTAAAACCTCCTCTTACATTCCAGGTACCTACATATAATATGTCATCGACTCTGAGAACTATCCGGCTTATTTCTTAGATAGATTAAGAGATCCACCTCCCCTTTTCTCCCCTTTGAACTCCAGCAGAGAGGGTTATTGCTTCCGATCTTCGAGTCATAGGCAGCGCCTGGCCCCACGTTGCCTCCCCTACTGTTGCAGCTTTCGGCCTAACCCCGGCAGGGGACCCTCACAAGATACTATCAACTGGGCCAGGTGGATCAAAGTCTCCTCAAGAGATGTTTCTCCTCCCTCCTCCCCTCCTTGCTCGACCAAACTTATAGCGGCTATGGCGAAGTTGATAGCTTATTTACATCGAGAATCAGAACGTCCCTTCCCTGGTTCACTCCTGACGAGGCCCTTGTTTCTGATGAACACTCGCCGCCGAGGAAAAAGTAGTGTTCTATTACTCAATAAATCTTCGAACTACTCAGATAACCGGGAACCTACTACACGTGCTCGTACCTTCGTTAACAGTCAACAGTGGGATACCATGTCATAAGCTTTCAGGTAATCTAGCAATATGGAATCTGCCTGCTGCCCTTCATCCATGAGTTGCAGGATATTGTGCGAGAAAATGGCAATCTGCGTTTCGCATGAGCGATGCTTTGTGATGATTTGTGGGCAGAAGCGTTTCTCTCTCGAGGAAAGTTAGTGTATTCGAACTGAGAATATGTTCAAGATTTCTGCAGCATACGGATGTTAAGGATATGGGTCTGCAACTTTGCGGGTGGTGTTCTTTTGTCCTTCTTGTTTACAGAAGTCGCTTAGGACTTAAGCACTTGGTGAGAGATCGCTATAATTGCTAAAAAAGTGAGGGGTCAGTGCCGAAGAGGAGTCCGGTGAAACTAAATTATGATTCCACTAGAACACAATGAAGTAGTTGTTTTCTACTCATCAGTTGTTGATCAGGTCCAAGGTTGCCTGTTTCTGTGTTGTCCGTGCGACTGTCAAACGATGGTATGCCTGTACTATCCTCGTGCAGGAATGATTTTTTAAAAGCGAAACTTAATATTTCAGCTTTCGTTTTGCTGTATTCGAGTCCAACATCAGACTGATCGACGAGTGACTGAATGGAAGCCTTAGACTTGCCCAGTGAATGTTACGTACGACTAGAAGTTTGTTCGATTCTTGTCCAGATCCTTCGTCAATGTATGACGGTAGAAGGTGCATGGTTACCGCACCGATCTTTTGGCACACGAAGTCCTACTAACTTCTGCCTGTCGACATTTCGACGTTCTTTTTCGCCCGAGAGTTTAACAATGTCTGTTTCCTCAGCATTTGTGAATTTCTTTAAATTAAAAATGAGTCTCTTCCATCCTTAATCCACTTGTTCGGCGCATACATTTCTCAGAGCGTGATTTGCAATCAGTTCATACTTCGCCCATAAGTCCTGTACATTCATCGCATTGGAACTAAATGATCGTCGTTCATAGCTTGTGTATGGTACTAACCACTCTCCTGTATTTCTAGACGGATTTGTTAATTTTGGTAACCATCGTCTCCACGTTATCATGATCACTAATCCCTGGCTCTATACTGACTCTAAGGTCGGGTCTGTTTGTAGCTACGACATAAGAAAAGTTTCCGTTGCGTGTGGGTTCTGGAACCAGTTGCTCAAGACAGTTTTCGAAAAGCGTGTCCATAACTACTTTACAAAGCTGCCTGTCCGTACCACCTGCAATGAATCCATAGATGTCCTAGTCTATACTGAGTAGATTAAAGTCACCTCCAACTAATACTGCAAATTGGGTTTATTTGCGCACAAATGGGCGTAGACATCCTTAACTGATACCGAGGAATCGGGTCGTCGGTAAGAAAGATCCTATGAATAACTTAAGTTCACTTAGGCCCGTTACTGGTGTCCACATAGTTTTACAGTTATACTCGCTTTCAGCCTCAATAGAGACAATATTTTTCTTGACTGCGATGAATACTACCCTCAAAATGGCGCTTAACATGTGTCTCCGGTACACATTACAAGCCTCGTTAAATATTCTTGAACTTTATTTTCGGGTTACATCCAGCTCTTGTTTCCACGAATAATTTGAACGCAACTACATTCACGGAAGGAAGTAAATTCAGAAACATAGCTACGAATGTTTCGTCAATTTACTGTTGCGGTTTTGGCCGGTTATAACTGAACACCTTCAATGCACGACTTTTTTTTTTTTTTAAAGAAACCTGAAGTCGTTGTGCCGGACGTCGTGTCTGTTACTTTTTCCTCCATATTGTAATTGGCCTTCAGGGTTTTCCACTTTATGCACATTTGTACTGTCTTCACATGCTTGGACATCGGTTTCATTCCACATTGAGTTAAGTCCCCGATAGCACCGTAAAATATCATTAAACTAGCAAAAGTTCACTGAAATCGAATGCTAACCAGTTCTATAGGATTCTTGCGGATAAAATCGTGAGAAATATTATTTGCTTACGAAGCGCGTAGCATTGGAACGTTGTTATCCTAGTTCACGCTTAAACTTCGGGAGTCAATGGGTTGTTTCATTATCTTCGCTCATGTTTAGTCGCCACGTAATTGCAGCGTCGCTGGCAGGTCGCAACATTTGGCAAGCCTTAATATCAAACTTTCTGACTAGAAGTCAGCAATACAGTTGAAATGTGACTACTCTTTACCATCCACTCAAATATTATTCCAACAGCCAATATATGTGCAGTAAGATGACAAATTTCAACTATGAAGCAATGTTTAAATGTCTTTTCTGAGTGCGTGCATTGTATGCTATGCGTGAAGGAATTACCAAAATCGATGTGTAACTGCTCTTGTGAAACGTCCCCTTAGAAAAATTAATTAGTGTGCTGATAAACCTCTTTGCTTTTCAAACAGCTGAGCAGAACTGAACGTACTCAGACATTTCTCTCTTTACTTATTCTGATCAACACTAAACTGACACACTATATTTTTAGCGCAACGCAATCTGACTTTCAATAATCCCTACAAAAGAATGGCCCTGACTAACAATAACCTATACCTTTCATGAATCACTTACCTCACAAAAATCTTCGTTACTCGAACTACTGCAATACAGCGAGCGCCACTACTGCCAGCTAAATTAAAGATTCAAACTACTGAAGGCACTAACTACTGATAGGCATAGTTAGCAAATGAAAGATTTTGATAGAGAACAAACAATGTATTTACCTTACTAGTGTTCAAAAGTCATAATATATATAGCAGTTCATGACATCCAGTCACACATATTTCAAAACTCCACCATTTCTCTCCCCACATCCACCACTGCTGGCGGCTCACCTCCAACTGCACAACGCTACGCGCTGTTAACAGCCAACTGCCCAACAATACAATGGCCAACAACAACGCAAACCAGCCACAGACTGCACACAGCGCAGCCAGTGATTTTCATACAGAGCGCTACGTGGCGTTACCATTAGAAAAACCTAAACAGCCTACTTACACTTGAACTATCGCAGACGTCACAGAGATTCGAAACATCCTGTCCCTGGTGCTACCTTGAGTTTCAACACCAGAAAAACAAAATGCAACTTTATTCACACAAGACATAAAGTCATGGAAGTTATATAATGCAATTAGTTATAAGTACAGTGATAGAGATATAAATTCATAGACGCCGTTTATCGATCACTTATAAGGAGTGCCTTTGAAAAGTACAAAAATCACTTCTTCTGTGTCACGAAAACTAGCACGAAGTATTATTGGCGAATAATAATGAGCATTAACAAGTTGCTAATTGGAGTTGGAAAGATTATAACACAATAAGTGAGGTCAACCAACCTTCTGATTGAAACTTCCTGGCAGATTAAAACTCGAGTTCGAGTCTCGGTCCGGCACACAGTTTTAATCTGCCAGGAAGTTTCATATCAGCGCACACGCTGCTATAGAGTGAAAATTTCATTTTAGGAACTTTTTGATTATCAACAGAAGAAATAATGCCCACAGATGTACGAATAAAATAAATTAAAATAAAATAACTAAAAAAGAAAACGCAGAGGATGAGGGAAAAGGCTGACTGTCATTGGCTGAGATTGATGTCGCTTAGTATTAGAGAGGATTACTGCTCCACTCGCATGTTCGTGGCATTCTTTAGCTGCGCCTGACAGGAAAATGTTCTGAGATGAGCTCGATACAAGTTTTTCTTAATAATTTCGAATGGAGCAAACTGAGACGGTAACCAAAGGTAGCTTGATAGCTAGCGATTAAAACTAAACACTATCTTGGATAGCAATGAGGTATGCTGCCCAGTGACATAATGTTACCACCAGTCAAAAGCCTGAATAATCACCTTTAGCAGTGCAGAATACTGCGAGACTTCCAGGATGAGACTCAATAATGTTCTGTGTTGACTGTAGCAGAGGACTCATGGCAGCCCCTAGTGCACCTCTGTTGCATTTTATGTTAATTCTGACTATCTGACGCTGTCAGGTATGACCGCAGCTTTCGTATTTTTTGGTACGTTATGCTGGAACATTGAGTTTTAATTTCGTCCAAAGAAGGTGTCCCTTGTGACACCGAAACCTAGGTTACAAATTAATTGTGTTCGCGACTGAGGGCTGTGTTTTTCAAAATTTTGTACTATACAACAGTCGCTGATTGACAGCCATGTTAAAAACCATAATGTTCTGGAAGGTACTGACGGGGATGTGGAGCCATGCCGGCTGCTTTACAGAGGCCAGCTACCCTTGATTTCTCGGATGAAGATCCATGGCACGGACAGCCCTATCGAGGATTCTAGATTGGAGTTTGATGGCAGTGGGAGTAGTGGAAAGTCATACCGGTGCTCTTCAAATCGCATACATACACGGCGAGCTGTGTGTGACACGCCGCGCTGCCAAGGTGTTGAGGAAAAAAAAACTGCAAGTAGGGGTGGACATGGTCTTCAAGGGTAGATGCATACTTCTGCTGATGCATTGTGAATTCCAGAATGAGGGGATCACCTAGGAAATGCCACGAAAGCATTCCGAAGACTATGACACTTCATCCTCCGGCCTGCACCATTCCGACGATTGTTGCAGGTGTTTGCTTTCTGACTGCCCTCTGTCCGATAGAGCATCCGTCTGAAAACCCACCGGTCGCCACTCGGTGGACGTCCAGGTGCGCTAATTGAATGTAAATTCAAGCTTTTGTCGCCAAAGAACAGCAGTCAGCATGGGTGCATGAAACAGGTGCCTGCTGCAGAGACCCAGATGCAGCAATCTTTGCCGATCGGTCGTTGAGGGGCACGATCGGTGTCCCACTGGTCCAGCTGGGCTGTCAGTTGCTCAAAAGCTGCAACTCATTTCGCCCGGACATCACCACAGCAGTCGTTCGCTTCTGTCGTTTATGGTCCATGGTGTATCACTGTTGTCTCGGAACCAGTTTTGGATGACGCCATCTTCCCATGCATGATATACTTTAACCACGACAACACGCGAGCATTTTACAAACTTAATTACTTCAGAAATGCTTTCACCCTTGGCACGAAAACCAATGACCATGCCGTTTTGGTCGGCAGATAAATCGCTCCATATTCGCATTACGACAATGACTGCATTGATTTCGCATCCCACAGACACTCTTTACACAGGGTGTTACAAAAAGGTACGGCCAAACTTTCAGGAAACATTCCTCACACACAAATAAAGAAAAGATGTTATCTGGACATGTGTCCGGAAACGCGTAATTTCCATGTTAGAGCTCATTTTAGTTTCGTCAGTATGTACTTCCTCGATTCACCGCCAGTTGGCCCAATTGAAGGAAGGTAATGTTGACTTCGGTGCTTGTGTTGACATACGACTCATTGCATCAACAGGTTAGTGTTCATCACGAACGTGTTTTTGCAGTCAGTGCAATGTTTACAAATGCGGAGTTGGCAGATACCAATTTGATGTATGGATTAGCACGGGGCAATAGCCGTGGCGCTGTACGTTTGTATCGAGAAAGATTTCCAGAACGAAGATGTCCCGACAGGAAGACGTTCGAAGCAATTGATCGGCGTCTTAGGGAGCACGGAACATTCCAGCCTATGACTCGCGACTGGGGAAGACCTAGAACGACGAGGACACCTGCAATGGAGAGACAATTCTTCGTGCAGTTGACGATAACCCTAATGTCAGCGTCAGAGAAGTTGCTGCTGTACAAGATAACGTTGACCACGTCACTCTATGGAGAGTGCTACGGGAGAAGCAGTTTTTTCCATACCATGTACAGCGTGTGCAGGCACTATCAGCAGCTCATTGGCCTCCACGGGTACACTTCTGCGAATGGTTCATCCAACAATGTGTCAATCCTCATTTCAGTGCAAATGTTCTCTTTACGGATGAGGCTTCATTCCAACGTGATCAAATTGTGAATTTTCACAATCGACATGTGTGGGCTGACGAGAATCCGCACGCAATTGTGCAGTCACGTCATCAACACAGATTTTCTGTGAACGTTTGGGCAGGCATTGTTGGTGATGTCTTGATTGGGCCCCACGTTCTTCCACCTACGGTCAATGGAGCACGTTATCATGATTTCATACGGGATACTCTACCTGTGCTGCTAGAACATGTGCCTTTACAAGTACGACACAACATGTGGTTCATGCACGATGGAGCTCCTGCACATTTCAGTCGAAGTGTTCGTACGCTTCTCAACAACAGATTCGGTGACCGATGGATTGGTATAGGCGGACCAATTCCATGGCCTCCACGCTCTCCTGACCTCAACCCTCTTTAATTTATGGGGGCATTTGAAAGCTCTTGTCTACGCAACCCCGGTACCAAATGTAGAGACTCTTTGTGCTCGTATTGTGGACGGCTGTGATACAATACGCCATTCTCCAGGGCTGCATCAGCGCATAAGGGATTCCATGCGACGGGGGGTGGCTGCATGTATCCTCGCTAACGGAGGACATTTTGAACATTTCCTGTAACAAAGTGTTTGAAGTCACGCTGGTACGTTCTGTTGATGTGTGTTTCCATTCCATGATTAATGTGATTTGAAGAGAAGTAATAAAATGAGCTGTAACATGGGAAGTAAGCGTTTCCGGACGCATGTCCACATAACATATTTTCTTTCTTTGTGTGTGAGGAATGTTTCCTGAAAGTTTGGCCGTATCTTTTTGTAACACCCCGCATACCCTCCGTTGTTAGTACTGCCAGCTGCCGTTTGCGAGTGGTTATTGCATGTTGATGTCAACATACTGTAGGTTGCGATCGCTTTAATTTGACTGGACCACGTGTCACTTACTCAGAATATAGTGTAGCAGGAGGAATACATGATTAAATTTGCAGGTGTTTTTGGGGTGCAAACAGTACGAAATTTAGTAGACGTTACTGCCACCTCTCACTGCAACAATGGTTGTAACCCGGCTGGGATCGAATCATACCGGGGAACGTCATTCGATGGTGCTTCAGCTGTGTGGCAGAGTTCATCAATCGCAATAGTTAGTGAGTGGTGGCATGGTAGTCTGTCAGTACACAATGACAAGAAGTTTCCACCGCTGGCCAGGCAATCGAACATCCTCTGTGTGACCCTAGATGAGGGGCGTACAAGCAACATACTGTTTTCCACTACCTACTGTAGATGAATGATAACATCACAATCCTGTGCACCGGCCTTAAAATGTCAGAAATGTGACGACTGCTGTCTAAATTACTGGCCATGCCAAGCAGGGGTGATCGTGTTTTGTACCATCACGACGGCTGTTGTGCCTGTATGCTGATGACGAATGCAATGTGGCAGCATCCATTATCAGTTGAGTCGCCAGATGAGGTAAGTCCATCATGAGGCTATTTCTGAACCGTGTCTCGTAGATAAGACGATGTCATGTCTCTCTTGTGTCCACTACTGTTTTGTGAGAAAATGAAACGCCTACGGCCATCCTTATAATTTTATTTATTTTGTTGCAATCAGTTTCGGCGCATCAGGCAGTAGTTGACGCTGAAGGGGTTGACAAGGTCTCTATATACACCGGATCAGTGGCCAGCGTAGCGGGTCCTGCAGACCATCTGATAACGTTGGTATCAGCACTCCAACCAACAACTGGCAGTTCCTCATATCTTTGTAACCAAGAATCTGTGGACTCCTGCCATCCTGTCTTTCACTCTCTTATCGTATTTGGTATAGACCACAAGTTGCAACATTAACACCTGTGGTACGCACACAATGCTGTTTACCAGGATACCCAGCTAAATGCACTGAATCACTCGATGTGTTTGGATAGGTAAGCCGACAGAAGAGGCACTACACTAGGAAGTGTCGAGGGAGAGTGCGGTTAAGGCGAGGAAGGCCGTGGGTACCGATAAAGCCATAGGACAACGTAAAGAAGTAGTTACATACGATCGTCGATCGCTGTAAGTAGTGAAGTAAGAATTTAGTAGTTCATACTAGCGCATCTGATATACTTTGGCAGAGTGAGTACTGGAAATATTCAAAGTATGTGTTTGGGTAATAGATTAACGGAAATTTATGATAAGGCTTACAGTAAGTGGAATGTGTGAATAGAAGAAGATTAGCGTGATTACTTAATGAGTGAACATTGATATCGTGTACTGTGGTATTTTGAATATTTAGTAAAATATGTACTAGGAGAGCGTAGACATGTGGCTATTAGAGCAATAGTTCATGAGCAGTATTTAGTTTCGAGATATTAGGTAGATAGTAAGGCAGATGTAAACAGTGGGACAGCGTTATAAAGGTATATCTACACCTACATGATTACTCTGCAACTTACATTTAACTGCCTGGTATAGTGTTCCTCGAACCCATTTCATACTGTTCTACTGTTCTAGTCTGACAAACATAACGTGATCGAAGTGTCTCAACAGTATCGGATGACTGTCATTTCCAGTCTCTTCTTTATGCGACACTGACTTCCAAGCAACGATATGCTGAGATACCACAACGATTCTGGACGAGTTTCTGGCGGTAACGGCGCCAATTAAACCGCTTCAGGTCCTCGAGATACACTGGGAATGATAGCAGAAAAAACCGACAATGATATGCGCCCAGGTTATTAATGCAACGTTAAGAGTAAATAAATCACCTACTGAGAAGTATCATGAAGTATCAAAGGTGTACTAAGTAGCTGAACAGTTACTGTGACTCAGGAGATAAGACCAAGGTGCCATGGAGCTCATGAGGCAATGCCACTGGACTAGACTTTCCACGTAAGAGGTAATTTGTGAGTTGAAACATTAAGGTGATAGGGCTATGACGATGAATTATCGTTATCATTGTGTACTATTATGAAAAACGAAGGTGTACGTAACTGACGTCCTGAATTATGTTCGTTGACTAATGTAACAATGATGTTTCTCGATGTAAATATGTATGAGAACGAGACCATAACTGTGCTGCTACCACTGACTCGCTTCTTTTGTAAACAGTCTTATTTATTTGCTATGTCACAGTTTAAAGAAACTAACTAGATTAACACAAATTTGTTTGCATAGGTCAAGAAGTGCCTGGTTTATCATTTTGAGAACTAGAGTTTATGATACTGTTTGTGTGTGTAAACACAGTGTGTAACGTATCGTGATATTTGGCACGTATTATTAGAGGTATGCTGTGTGTATATTATGAGAATGTGAGCCTTGAACTGTAGCATGTGATGCATTGACGTAGAGGATATGCGTTGTCGAGACCAGTAAATTCCGGGACAAAAATTAGTAGCGCTATCATGTAAACAATACGAGTAAATGCGAAGACTAGCTGGAGGTTATGCCGTTAGGATGCCTTCCTGATCGCCAGACCCCATCGCACGAGATGAAACAACACAGTTGCCAGCCGAACTGGAAACAAAAGAATTCAAAAAAGTTGTGCAAACAAAGAACTAAAAACTCTATGACACTGAACTGAGTGCAAGTAAAAAAAGAGGCACAATCAGTTGAATGTTTGCTCGTAAGTGTTTCCTGGACTCAGGATGGAAAACGTGAAATCTAAATGCAATTGTAATATGTTAGTGTATCCATTTCACCCATTTCATTAACCGCAATTCGGTGCGCCGGATATTTCTGTGGAGAAGGAAGTGTAAAGGCACAGGTCAAAGCTGACACACTAGTGCCATATCTGGAGGACCAGCAGCCGCGGTCAACGACCTGCAGATACAGCCACCCACTGCCGTGTTCCTCTGTCTGCGCCGATAGTCAGGCGTAGTACACTGGCCCTGTTTGGGAAGCTTCCACGTCACCATCTGAGAACGATAGATCCACCACCTAGGAATGGTAGATCTTCCAGGTGGCCGTCCCCAGACTATCTTATTTAAACCCCGGGCCAGCTGAACCGACAGACAGCAACCAAAGGGAATGTTATATTGCCCCCCCCCCCTTAATCCACCAAGCGTCAGTCTCTACAGCGACTCTGATCACATTCTGCTGGCACAGTCATAACCTCACAATCGGTAAAGCTGAGTTATGCTGCGCCAGAGAACTCCATACCTATGGTGCAGCCGCCACTGCCACTACCAGCCACAAACCACAGACCACTACTACCTCACTGCTCACTGTGCAGCTTGCCCCCAACTCAAGGTCCGAGGCACTAATGGGCTACCACCCGGCCCCATGCCACTGAAGTCTGCCAGCCTTCCTCTGCAGTTTTCCACGGAATGGTCCGAGGTTTGACTCTGGGTAACATCACAGGCTGCAACAACCCTTGAAGTCATCAGCTGCTAGCAGCTGACAGCAGAGCTGTGTCGAGTGATTCACTCGTCCACTGCCGTGTCATAATCACCCGAGTTGGTGTTCTCCGAGTAAGCAGCTTCCTTCCAGCTAACGGTGCATAGCGTCGGGTACACACGTTCGTGTCCTCCTGATGCAGAATAAGTTTAATATGCAGATCTCTCCCAGTAAATCCCTTACACCAAAAATGCAGGAATTTTTTGCTCGCGTATCATGTCATTTCTGGAAACCCAGACTCTACACTGTAGGAATCAACATGGATTTCGTAAACAGCGATCGTATGAGACCCAACTCGCTTTATTTGTTCATGAGACCCAGAAAATATTAGATAGAGGCTCCCAGGTAAGATGCCATTTTCCTTTACTTCCGGAAGGCGTTAGATACAGTTCCGCACTGTCGCCTGATAAACAAAGTAAGAGCCTACGGAATATCAGACCAGCTGTGTGGCTGTATTGAAGAGTTTTTAGCAAACAGAACACAGCATGTTGTTCTCAATAGAGAGACGTCTACAGACGTTAAAGTAACCTCTGGCGTGCCATTGGGGAGTGTTATGGGACCATTGCTTTTCACAATATATTTAAATGACCTAGTACATAGTGTCGGAAGTTCCATGCGACTTTTCGCGGATGATGCTGTAGTATACAGAGAAGTTGCAGCATCAGAAAATTGCAGCGAAATGCAGGAAGATCTGCAGCGGATATACACTTGGTGCAGGGAGTGGCAACTGACCCTTAACATAGACAAATGTAATGAATTGCGATTACATAGAAAGGAAGAACCTTTATTGTATGATTATATGATAGCGGAACAAACACTGGTAGCAGTTACTTCTGTAAAATATCTGGGAGTATGCGTACGGAACGATTTGAAGTGGAATGATCATATGAAATTAGTTATTGGTAAGGCGGGTGCCAGGTTGAGATTCATTAGGGGAGTCCTTAGAAAATGTAGCCCAGTCCATCAAGAAAGGAGGTAGCTTACAAAACACTCGTTCGACCTATTTTTGAGTATTGCTCATCAGTGTGGGATCCGTACCAGGTCGTGTTTACAGAAGAGATAGAGAAGATCCGAAGAAGAGCGGCGCATTTCGTCACAGGGTTATTTGGTAAGCGTGATAGCATTACGGAGATGTTTAGCAAACTCAAGTGGCAGACTCTGCAAGAGAGGCGCTCTGCATGGCGGTGTAGTTTGCTGTCCAGGTTTCGAGAGGGTGCGTTTCTGGATGAGGTATGGAATATATTGCTTCCCCCTACTTATACCCCCCGAGGAGATCACGAATGTAAAATTAATGAGATTCGAGTGCGCACGGAGGCTTTGCGGCAGGCGTTCGTCCCGCGAACCATACGCGATTGGAACAGGAAAGGTAGGTACTGACAGTGGCACGTAAAGTGCCCTCCGCCACACACAGTTGGGTGGCTTGCGGAGTATAAATGTAGATGTAGATTTTGGAATGGTACGACAATGAGGCAGTGCTGTCAGAATTATTATTTGATTACTTTTGTCCGCCTCCGTAATTGAGTGCTTAAAGTGGCTGCCTGACACTCTGAGGACGCGTGTTCGATTCCTGGTGCTGCCAGCGATTCTTACATAGCGGGAGGACGCTTGTGGGGTGCACTCAGCCTTGTGAGTCCAAGAGTGGAGCTGTTCGACCGAGGTCGAGAAATAACAACGACCGGCAGAGCCATGGGTTGACCACTTGCCAATACCGCATCCAGTGTCTCCACTGGCAGTGGATTACAAGGCTGTCGATCGGGCTGGTTGGTGCTTCTAGGGCCAGAACGCTGAATTTACTACTTACGTATTGCATTTATAAAAAATCCCAATGCGGATTTGGCTCTTGGGAAATACCAGTTGCCATTCTTATTTTGTTAATGGCCCACGTGGTCGCAGAGGGAGTTGTTAACTTCTGTGTCTTCATATTGGTGAAGAAGTACTAGCCACCACCGTCGATATGTATCAGGGGTAAGTCGGTGCTTGTTTATCTTCCGTTTACCGTTGCTTATTTGCGTTTTGTCAACGTGTTAACTGGCGCAGCAGCATCTCTGATTACCTATGAGTAAGATTCTCAGAGTCCAGACTTGTTATTAATTCCGACGCACAGCGAGAATACGGCGCTGACGGACGTCACATATGAGGTCACGCACGTCTAGGGTCGACGCTACGACCTGCCGCGCATGTAAGTGTCATCGATAAGCAATATGGTCTATGCCACCCCTTGCAAAGACTCTCCAGAACTCTCATGACAGGTTAACAACTTTCACTCTGTCTCTGTGTAGCTTTTCCCCGAGCGTATTTGAAATTCGAACTATTTCCTGTGTTTCCTGGCAAGCACAGTATCTTCGAGGTAGCCATGAATAGGTGGTTTTCCTGTACGATCATTTCATGAGTGTACCGTGAATATCTGGAATCCGTTAGAACATCAAATCTCCGACATCACTGCGGGACCAACGACGACTGAAGAGAATCGTTCAACGTGACAGATGCGCAACTCCTTCGCGAATTGCTGCAGATTTCAATGCTGGGCTATCAATAAGCGTCAGCGTGCGAATTATTCAACGAAACATCATGGATATGAGCTTTCGGAGCCGACGTCCCACTCATGTACCAAAAAAATGGATCAAATGGCTCTGAGCACTATGGGACTCAACTGCTGTGGTCATAAGTCCCCTAGAACTTAGAACTACTTAAACCTAACTAACCTAAGGACATCACACACATCAATGCCCGAGGCAGGATTCGAACCTGCGACCGTAGCAGTTGCGCGGTTCCGGACTGTGCGCCTAGAACCGCGAGACCACCGCGGCCGGCCACTCATGTACCCTTGATGATTTTACGACACAAAGCTTAACGCCTCACCTGGGCCCGTCAACACCGACATTGGGATGTTGGTGACTGGAAACATGTTATCAGGTCGGACGAGTCTTGTTTCAAATTGTATCCAGCGGATGGACGTGTACGGGTATGGAGACAACCTCATGAATCCATGGACCCTGTATGTGAGCAGGGGAGTGTTGAAATGGGACCCCTGATACTCCTAGATACGACTCTGACAGGTGACACATACTTAAGCATCCTGTCTGATTACCTGCATTAGTTCATGTCCATTGTTCATTCCGAAGAAATTTGGCAATTCCAGCAGGACAATGTGACGCCCCACACATCCAGAGTTGCTACAGAGTGGCTCGAGGAACACTCTTATGAGTTTAAACACTTCCGCTGGTCACCAAACTCCTCAGCCATAACATTATTGAGCATATCTGGGATGGCTTGCAACGTGCAGCTGAGAAGAGAGGAGAGATCTGCACCCCCTCGTCCTCTTATGGATTTATGGACAGTCATGCAGGACTCACGGTGACATGATATTAGGAATGTATACCACTTTCTTTGGCTCTTCAGCGTTTTGTATTCAATTCTTAAGTGATCTTTGGACAAAATGGTTGTGGAGAGAAGCAGCGATTAGTAGGATTAATCAATAATTCAAGAGCAGTCTTAATCGCATTTATTATTGTTATAATACCGCCAACCGGTTTCAGTCCGACGTAGGGGTCAGCTTCTGGGCATTTACACAATTGGACGACTGCTGGTGGTGTCACTCCTGTCTACATAACGGCAGGAAACTATAGTATTTGATAGTGTTTGATAATTTCATGCCGTTATGTAGGCAGGAATGACACCACCAGCAGTCGACCAATGGTGTAAACGCCCAGAAGATGAGCCCTACGTCGGGTTGAAACCGGTTGGCGGTATTATAACAATAATAAATGCGATTAAGACTGTTCTTGAATTATTGATTATTTATTAAGTGATTACCAGTACATTGGACAAACGGTGCTTCCGTTGTATAGATACTTGGTAATTGTTTAAGACGGAAATTAGTAAATAGTAAAACAAGTAAAGAGAAGCCTACAGGTGGAGGCGGCGCTACAACAATTAAATATATCATACCTAGTGATGGAAAATAAAAAACTAGTGGTAAGAGCGTCATACTTAGCCAGTTGCTACCAGAAAGTGTGTCGGTAATGCTTCTGCAAAATGTGTTGGACTCGCACTGGAATGCGTGTCGGATTTGCTACTGCAATGTGTCAAAGTACATTCTTTCTTTTCTTTCTCTCTTTCTGACGGCCCGTAGCACACATTACATATATTCTTCCAAGTTTTTGCTGCAATTGACACTTTATTAATTAGTTTTATTTATATCACGACCAGCTCGTTTAAGCCATTTTTGCTATTTTCAAGTGACGCAATGATAGCACATTTTTTCAATAGTTATTATACTATAAAAGCCTATTGCGTAAGTATATGTAAGTAGATCTTTGTTCTACTATGTATGTTACAATAAGTTATGCGACAATAGTATAAGCCTTACGTCTATGTTAATGGTTGTTTAGCTTATTTTCCAATATAATACAGAAGTATATGGCTTACTATATGCTACTAGTTACGGTGCGTATTACAAAACTGTGTCCTGGAGAGTCTTTTTGATCTACTCTCAGTTTTTTTGCTACCGGTAATTTTTTTCACACGCAAAAGCTACCAATTAAAAAAAAGAGAGATGATTGAAAAGACAATCCGGGATGCAATATTGTAATACATGTCGTAGTATCTGAGTAAAGCAGTATACTACTGGCATACAAATGGTTCAGATGACTCTGGGCACTATGGGACTTAACATCTGAGGTCATCAGTCCCCTAGAACTTAGAACTACTTAAACCTAACTAACCTAAGGATCCTGCCTCGGGCATGGATGTGTGTGATGTCCTTAGGTTAGTTAGGTTTAAGTAGTTCTAAGTTCTAGGGGACTGATGACCACTGCAGTTAAGTCCCATAGTGCCCAGAGCCATTTAACCTAAGGACATCACACACATTCATGCCCGAGGCAGGATTCGAACCTGAGACCGTAGCGGGCGCGCGGTGTCAGACTGAAGCGCCTAGAACCGCTCGGCCACAGCGGCCGGCTACTGACATACAAGTATGCAATACACTTTTATCGTACAACGTTAAAGTAGATGTTACCTTCATTACAAGATCACTGGAAAATGGCAGGAACTTCTGAAACAAGCCCGTAGTGAAGTAAATTTAAAGCGTTGATAAACGCTTCAACTGCAGCAAAACCTAGGGAAAATGTATGTTAACAGTGCACTCTGGATGCAGTGAAAGAACTGCTGAATATCCGTAACGCAGTTTTCAAGGTAAATGCACGGTGCGGCCGGCTGCAATGCCGCCGCGTTGGAAGTGCCGCAGGAGTTTACAGCGCGGCTGCTGTACGGCGCTCGGCAGGCGCGGGGCGTGCGCTGACAGTGCTGTGTACGTACGACTTGGGACCCGGCGCTTCCCGGCAGCACTCCGACTGCTCATTAAAACTGCAGCGCCACCTAATGCGGCCCTCTGCTGCCCAGGCAATTTTTGGACACCCGCGCGGGCGCCCCTGTGATGTCGGGTGTGATGTTTATTTGCACATGCAAGAGCCGCGACTGCACACGGGCGCAGAGGTCCGCCGCTACGGGGGAAACGAGTTAATATGCGAGCGCGGCGCCTTTCGGCGTGTAACTGGATGCACCTGCTGCTCAGCTCAACCTGGGTTTGCCTCATAAATTCCAGACATTCTTCACGACATTAATGTCGAAATGCGAGAAACCGCAGCGAAGCATCTTATCCACATTGTCTCTTAACCTTGTAGCAACGAAGGAAGCAGCAAGTAAATCGGCGGTTTCCACTTCCTTTCATGTGGTTCCAGAATGAGCTGTTCACTCTGCAGCGGAGTGTGCGCTGATATGAAACTATCTGATTAAAACTGTGTGCCGGACCGAGACTCGAACTCGGGACCTTTGCCTTTCGCGGACAAGTGCTCTACCAACAGAGCTACCCAAACACGACTCACGACCGGCACAAAAATTTAATGTGCCAGGAAGTTTAATATCAGCGCACACTCCGCTGCAGAGTGAAAAATCTCATTCTGGAAACATCCCCCAGGATGTGGCTATGCCATGTCTCCGCAGTATCTTTTCTTCCAGGAGTGCTAGTTCTGCAAGGTTCGCAGGAGAGCTTCTGTGAAGTTTGGAAGGCGGGAGACGAGATACTGGCAGAATTAAAGCTGTTAGGATGGTTCAAATGGCTCTGAGCACTATGGGACTCAACTGCTGAGGTCATTAGTCCCCTAGAACTTAGAACTAGTTAAATCTAACTAACCCAAGGACATCACAAACATCCATGCCCGAGGCAGGATTCGAACCTGCGA
Source organism: Schistocerca americana (assembly GCF_021461395.2). Taxonomy (NCBI): domain Eukaryota; kingdom Metazoa; phylum Arthropoda; class Insecta; order Orthoptera; family Acrididae; genus Schistocerca; species Schistocerca americana. Next base: position 500,249,383 of record NC_060126.1, on the reverse strand, counting down.
CCGTAGCGGTCTTGCGGTTCCAGACTGCAGCGCCTTTAACCGCACGGCCACTTCGGCCGGCAAAGCTGTTAGGAGGGGGCGTGAGTCGTGCTTGGATAGTACCGTTGCTAGAGCACTTGCCAGCGAAAGGCAAAGGCCCCGAGTTCGAGTCTCGTTCCAGCACACAATTTTAATCGGTCAGGAAGTTTCATATGTAGGTGTAGATGCAGAGGTATGAAAAAAATGGCACTCCAAGGTGTCTGCCCGTATGGCGGGTGACAGTTACGTTGGCAAGGCACCGCTGTCTGGCGCTCCTCCAGACACTTTTTCGTCTTGTAATCTCAACGAATGGAGTAGAAGTGTCTTCAGTGATAAGTCCCACTTCGAACTTATCTCCGATGACTAGCCAAGCTTGTCTGCAGACGCCCTGGATAGCGGTGGGAAACCAACGTATTTGTCGCCCACCTTACTGCCTGACAGCCAGGACTGATAGTCCAGGGTGGCATTTCTTTTCATCGCGGGATCGTTTTGGTTTGGATGCGTTGGCCAAATATAGTTTACGTGTGCTATGCTCCGTGCACTGTAAGCGGCCTACAGTGAAGTGACTTCACTATTAACGTGGGTCTTTTAGTAAAACTGTAATTCCTGAACTGCGATGTTTATCTGACAATGAAACTGTCCTAGAATTTTGTGTAACGGCAACCCGATTTATTCCGGTCGCGATTAACTAACTGATTACTAAGGAGCGAAAGCAAAGAGAACTTCACTGCAAATTTAAACGCAGCCAAAAGCTCTCAGACAAACAGAAGCTAAACGATGTCAAAGTTAGCGTAAGGAGGGCTATGCGTGAAGCGTTCGGTGAATTCGAAAGCAAAATTCTATGTACCGACTCGACAGAAAATCCTGGGAAGTTCTGGTCTTACGTTAAATCAGTAAGTGGAACGAAACAGCATATCCAGACATTCTGGGATGATAATGGCATTGAAACAGAGGATGACACGCGTAAAGCTGAAATACTAAACACCTTTTTCCAAAGCTGTTTCACAGAGGAACACCGCTCTGCAGTTCCTTCTCTAAATCCTCGCGCGAACGAAAAATGGCTGACATCGAAATAAGTGTCCAAGGAATAGAAAAGCAACTGAAATCACTCAACGGAGGAAAGTTCACTCGTCCTGACGGGATACCAATTCGATTCTATACATAGTACGCGAAACAACTAGCCCCCATCTAACAGCAGTGTACCTCAAGTTTCTAGAGGATCGGAAGGTTCCAAATGATTGGAAAAGAGCACAGGTAGTCCCAGTCTTCAAGAAGAGTCGTCGAGCAGATTCGCAAAACTATAGGCCTATATCTCTGACATCGATCTGTTGTAGAATTTTAGAACATGTTTTATGCTCGTGCATCATGTTATTCCTGGAAACCTAGTATCTACTCTGTAGGAATCAACTTGGATTGCGGAAACAGCGATCGTGTGAGACACAGCTCGCTTTGTTTGTTCATGAGACCCAGAAAATATTAGATACAGGCTCCCAGGTATATGCCATTTTCCTTGACCACCGGAAGGCGTTCGATACAGTTCCGTACTGTCCCCTGATAAACAAAGTAAGAGCCTACGGAATATCAGACCAGCTGTGTGGCTGGATTGAAGAGTTTTTAGCAAACAGAACACAGCATGTTGTTCTCAATAGAGAGACGTCTACAGACGTTAAAGTAACCTCTGGCGTGCCATAGGGGAGTGTTATGGGACCATTGCTTTTCACAATATATTTAAATGACCTAGTACATAGCGTCGGAAGTTCCATGCGACTTTTCGCGGATGATGCTGTAGTATACAGAGAAGTTGCAGCATCAGAAAATTGCAGCGAAATGCAGGAAGATCTGCAGCGGATACACACTTGGTGCAGGGAGTGGCAACTGACCCTTAACATAGACAAATGTAATGTATTGCGAATACATAGAAAGGAAAAACCTTTATTCTATGATTAAATGATAGAGGAACAAACACTGGTAGCAGTTACTTCTGTAAAATATCTGGGAGTATGCGTACGGAACGATTTGAAGTGGAATGATCATATAAAATTAATTGTTGGTAAGGCGGGGGCAAGTTGAGATTCATTGGGAGAGACCTTAGAAAATGTAGTCCATCAACAAAGGAGGTGGCTTACAAAACACTCGTTCGACCTATACTTGAGTATTGCTCATGAGTGTGGGATCCGTAACAGGTCGGGTTGACAGAGGAGATAGAGAAGATCCAAAGAAGAGCGGCGCGTTTCGCCTCAGGGTTATTTGGTAAGCGTGATAGCGTTACGGAGATGTTTAGTAAACTCAAGTGGCAGACTCTGCAAGAGAGGCGCTCTGCATCGCGGTGTAGCTTGCTGTCCAGATTTCGAGAGGATGCGTTTCTGGATGGGGTATCGAATATATATTTCTTCCCCCTACTTACACCTCCCGAGGTGATCACGAATGTAAAATTAGAGAGATTCGAGCGCGCACGGAGGCTTTCCGGCAATCGTTGTTCCCGCGAACCATACGCGACTGGAACAGGGAAGGGAGGTAATGACAGTGGCACGTAAAGTACCCTCCGCCACACACCGTTGGGTGGCTGGCTGAGTATAAAGGTAGGTGTAGGTGTAGAGATCAATAGCTAACTCCTCTCTTATCTGTGTGTATCAACAGTCTCCTAACTCTGAACTTGAATATCTCCCGGTCTGTAAGATGTTCAAAAAACTTGTGGGAATGCAACTGCCGACAATGCGACGGTGAACATCCCGTCATTTTAAATGAACAAATGGTATGAGAGAACTCCGTGTTTGCAAATTTAACACGTTAGTAGGCTTTTCTGCCTCGCCCAGGTGCTATTTCCAGCATGACTGGTCGTATTCTGCAGAAACACGGTGTGAAGTGTATTTCTCGACAGCCATATGATGTTACGGCCTATTTAGATGTGTAAACGACGACCCTGGTTTGTGTAAAGCGGGTGTCTGCTATATACCGTACAGTTGTGGCACGTCGTACGTTTGTCACACAATCGGCACTGTGGAGGTACGCAGAACACGAGCGTAATGCACGCTTGCAGAAGCTGAACAAGTTCGATATTGCAGAACATTTCCTTGGTACAGACCAGCCTGCGCAGTATAGCGAACAGAGATTCTGGCGTGTACTTCCAGCTGTTGGGTTAGTACTGTCAAGTAAGCACCTGAGATTAAATCGGCAAGTGACCTTAAAGATAGTTTTGCTAAAATTTTTCTTGCTGTTTTGTTCTCTCCCTGGTTAAACAACAGAAGGACAGGATTAATTTAAATTTGTTGAAAGTATATTGCTCGTACTCTATTCAATTTTTGTTGCCAACTCTTTTCTGCACTTTGTCGTGAAACCTCTGATAGCAGCATCTGACAGAACTGGTATTCAACCTTATTACATGTAGTCATGGCATAAGTATACAATTCTTCTTTGAATGGCATTGCTTCTCGCCACCAAGTATGCTTTGTAGGCTTAGAAGGGAACCATCAGGCCTTTTAATCACGGATTTTCGTGAGTCTCAGGGATGTCGTAATTGACTGATTGATTGAGATGGGTTATGTGACCAAACGGCGAGGTCATCAGTCTAACGATTCCGAATTTAGTCACAGAAGAAAGAGGGTCTGCTAAAAGTGGTCGGATCCAGTCAGGAGAGACAAGTTATAAAATAATAAACAATCAACACACACAGTAAAAGGTATAACAGGTGAGACCAAATCTGAAAACTGGAAGAAAGTCAGCGGTCATGGGGTCACAGACGAAGAAGACTGGAAAAGAAACCCCAACCACAACCAACTTGCCCGATCCAAGACTAAAGTAGAACCTTACATCTGGAAATAAAAACCACTTTCACGGAGAAAACTGAAGACCAGTTCAACCATCCGTGGATCGTCTGCTAATATTAAATTTAAGGAATCTGGAAGACTATACCTATCACGAAGGGCCGAAAGAAGGGGACGTTCCACCAATATGTAGGATATCGTCAGTCTGGCTCCACAACCACTTTGTGGGAGTGGGTCATTAGGTAGGAGGAATCAATGGGCGAGACGGGTATTACCAATTCGTAAATGGCATAAGACAATGGACTCCTTCCGAGAGGAGAGGAAGGAAGAACGGTAAACTACAGTCAACTCCTTGACCGTGGGAGTTTATTACTATGACCAGTAGCGCTCCAGATGGTTTTCCACTTTTGGCCATGGGAGGAAAGACACGATGTGCAGTCCAGTGAGTGGAGATGGAGATCCCGACAGAAAGAAGTGAGACGCTTGCCAACCGCCAATCCCACCCGTGGGCGGGTGTTGGGAGGGAGACATCTCTCATTGGCAAAGAGCAGAGGGTACACAGAATGGTCAGGGAATTGGCGAATGGCGATTGAATATGGAACAGGGAGTGGGCACGGTCGTATGTGCAGAGGGGGAATTCCCGCTTCTGTGAGGCGACTGTCAACGGGACTAGTGCGAAAGGCACAAACAGCCAGACGCACCCCACAGTGACGGACAGGGTCAAGCAGTCTCAAAGTGGAAGGGCTGCTGAGCCATAAACCTGACTACCAAAATCTAGTCTGGACAAGACCAGAGCACAGTAAAGATGGAGAAGAGTGTTACGGTCTGCACCCCAAGATGTGTAGGCCAAGAGGTGGAGAGCGTTACGCTTCCGTACACACGCAGTCCTTAGGTGGCGAATGTGGGGCAGCCATGTCAGCTTGTTGTCAAAAATAAGGCCCAAGAAACAGGACTGTGCTACAACACCGAGGAACTAGTCGCCTAAATAGAGTTTGGATCGGGGTATATTGTAGGTCGACGACGAAAATGCATGATCCGCATTTTGGTGGAGGGATGTTGTAGAGCGACCTGTCCTGAATACATGGATAGCGGCTTTTAATAAGAATGTCCTCTGTTTCCGAAAAAATCGATGCTGAAGTTTTGTGCTCACCTCCTACACGCGCAATGTTCGTAAATCTTGGACCACTAGAGAGTGGGGTAGTGGTTAAGGTTACCGCCTATCACGCTGATGGTGCACATTCAAACCTTCACGATGCACTTCTTATCTTTTCCAGTTTTGTCCTACAGAATATTATTAAATAGCGTAAGACATGCAAACTTATTCAAATGTAATCAGTCATTTTCGCAATAGTACTTTCATTAATAAATCAATCATTGCAACAAACTATCTTGAAGTGTGTATTCCGTTTGTTAAAGAACAGAGTGCAGAATCGACGTAAGATGCTTGCTGTGTTACAACAGAATTCTGGATGGTACTTCACAGAGCACCATGCACATTAAATGAAATCATCTGCTTTGCAGGCACACGGACTGTTTAGAAGCTTTACCGGAAGAAACAGCTGGCTTAAAGTTTAAAACATTGTTTTTCCTTTTATGAACTTCGATATGAATCAAGCTTACTTGACCATGCCTGTGAAACCAGGTGCATTAAACTGATGCAGGATTAATGGAATTTTCTGTCGAAGGTAATCGGGGGGCCTTTTAAATTTTTTTCATGAAAATTTTAACCTATGCGCAAAAGTCAACATCACAGGGTTAGCTAACACGCACAGTTGGCCGTGAACCTTAGCGGTTGTCGAGACACTGTTAACTTAACGGATATAGGAAGTACCCATAAAAATTCAATATCGATTTTATCGGAAACTTCGGGCCCTCCCATGAAAGACCGATAACCGTGCACTGGGGGCAGATCCCTCTACGACATACCGAAGACTCGCCATAATCCGTAATTAACAGGTCTCATGGACTCATTGTTACTTACTAGAACATTCTTCACTGCAAATGCTAAATATGCAACAGTAGTCACACAAATGTGTTCACATATTGTTAACGGGAACTACAAACAACACATTTTAGCATAAATCAGTTTACTTGTCATACTTCGGCTCCAATGAAAATTTAGGGGCCTCCATTAGATGCGAGAAAGTACCAAGAACGGATGCAATAAGAAAAATATCATTACAACCCATTTAAATCGAACAGTTCACTCACGGAACAAATACACATGCAACCACCTTGCAACGAAATCAATTTTGGTTTTATATGAAAGAAAAACAATAATGAAATCATTTATTCTATCCAGTATTACAAGATGCGATCAAAAATCAGGCAGAATACGAGCAACATGTTTTCAGAGCAATACTGACCCTACGACTTATCTTAGAAAATAGATTAAGGAAAGGCAAACCTACGTTTCTAGCATTTGTAGACTTAGAGAAAGCTTTTGACAATGTTGACTGGAATACTTGCTTTCACATTCTGAAGGTGGCAGGGGTAAAATACAGGGAGCGAAAGGCTATTTACAATTTGTACAGAAACCAGATGGCAGTTATAAGAGTCAACGGGCATGAAATGGAAGCAGTGGTTGGGAAGCGAGTGAGACAGGGTTGTAGCCTCTCCCCAATGTTATTCAATCTGTATATTGAGCAAGCAGTAAAGGAAACAAAAGAAAAATTTGGAGTAGGTATTAAAATCCATGGAGAAGAAATAAAAACTTTGAGGTTCGCCGATGACATTGTAATTCTGTCAGAGACAGCAAAGGACGTGGAAGAGCAGTTGAACGGAATGGACAGTGTCTTGAAAGGGGGGTATAAGATGAACATCAACAAAAGCCAAACGACGATAGTGGAATGTAGTCGAATTAAGTCGGGTGATGCTGAGGGAATTAGATAAGGAAATGAGACACTTAAAGTAGTAAAGGAGTTTTGCTATTTGGGGAGCAAAATCACTGATGATGGTCGAAGTAGAGAGGATATAAAATGTAGACTGGCAATGGCAAGGAAAGCGTTTCTGAAGAAGAGAAATTTGTTAACATCGAGTATAGATTTAGGTGTCAAGAAGTCGTTTCTGAGAGTACTTGTGTGGAGTGTAGCCATGTATGGAAGAGAAACATGGACGATAAATAGTTTGGACAAGAAGAGAACAGAAGCTTTCGAAATGTGGTGCTGCAGAAAAATGCTGAAGATAAGGTGGGTAGATCACATAACTAATGAGAAGGTATTGAACAGAATTGGGGAGAAGAGGAGTTTGTGGCACAACTTGAAGAAGGGATCGGTTGGTACGACATGTTCTGAGGCATCAAGGGATCACCAATTTAGTATTAGAGGGCAGCGTGGAGGGTAAAAATCGTTGAGGGAGACCTAGAGATGAATACACTAAGCAGATTCAGAAGGATGTAGGCTGCAGTAGGTTGTGGGAGATGTAGAAGCTTGCACAGGATAGAGTAGCATGGAGAGCTGCATCAAACCAGTCTCAGGACTGAAGAACACAACAACAACAACAACATTTTCAGAGCAGTTCAGAGACTGCAATGTACACAAGAAGTCGTCATCAGGAACATAATGCGATGAAACCATCTTCTCTGTCATGTTATGTCAGACGTTTGTTAGGTTGTGACACGTGCTAAAGCAGTATTATTTCAGTTCGATAATAGTTATGCAGTCCGAACTGCTATACTGGGTTTTAAATAACAAATAATTAGACAGTCAAAAGATGATCACGACGTCATGTACAAAATTTTACGTGGTTCTGCACCCCGCCTACGAGAAATTTATCTTAGTTTTTGATGGAAATTTCTCCAATATATTTCTTTGCAAGGTAACAAAAACGTTTCCAGGCATTCTGTTTAGCACTAGTCTACGAGGACCACCTAGAAATAAACTCCTCCCGAAGAGGCCATGAAGGCCCAACGGTACTAACCGGCTCCCGTGTCATTCTCAGCTCATAGGCGTCACTGGATGCGGATATGGAGGGCCATGTAGTCAGCACACCGCTCTGCCGGCAGTATGTCAGTTTACGAGACAGGAGCCGCTACTTCTCAATCAAGCAGCTCCTCAGTTTGCCTCACAAGGGCTGAGTACACCTCCCTTGCCAACAGCGCTCGGCAGACCGGATGGTCACCCATTCAAACGGTTCAAATGGCTGTGAGCACTATGGGACTTAACTTCTGAGGTTGTCAGTCACCTACAACTTAGAACTACTTAAACTTAACTAACCTAAGGGCATCACACACATCCATGCCCGAGGCAGGATTTGAACCTGCGACCGTAGCGCTCGCGCGGTTCCAGACTGTAGCGCCTAGAACCGGTCGGCCACCCCGGCCGGCTGGTCACCCATCCAAGTACTAGCCCAGCCCGACAGCGCTTAACTTCGGTGATCTGACAGGAACTGGTAACACTGCGGCAAGGCTGTTGGCACGAGGACCACCTATAAATCATAAATTAAAAAACTTACAATCTAACACTCTGTTATGTCCGCACAATAACACCACAAATATTCCGTGATAACCAAATTTATTTGATCTTCTGTCACTCAAAACAAAACTTAAGTTCGACTACACAACACTTCGCTGGCTGTAGCGCCAAGGAGAAATCAGAGTCACTAGTAGAGAATACAAGTCCAAATCACTGCCAACCAGTCGATACCGACGCGTCGCAAGTTTTCCATCCAGGGAGGCCACAGTACGGTTCGGTCATCGTGAATACAGCAGCCGGGTAGTAACACAGTCATCGGCGAAGATTGAACTGGTTAAACGGGCTCAGGGAGCTCGCTTAAATCCGCAGGTCCGGCCAATCAGAGTGTTGGTAGATGGCGCCCTTATACGGTTACACACACTGTTGGCAAGGGCAGCGCCGCCAGAGTAATCCGTATCGATAGAGGTGTGTACGCTGCCGCTAACCCCGCGACGACGCATTCACTTGCGCCAGTTGTTGACATCGTGTGCGGTGCCAGCGGTACTCGCTGTGTGCCGCCGATACGACACTCTCCTATTTCGCAAAGCAAGAATATGTATTATCGCTCCATATTTTTCCACCTTCGAAGTTCACTGCTAGACCAGTAACAGCCATTTCTGCTTTCGTAGCGCTTCTTATACACTGGCTGAAAAAAGAATCGTAACACCAAGAAAGAGTTGTGTGGCACAAACAGAGGTTGATAGGCGTGTTTCTACATTCGGAAGATGAAGTCTATATAAATTTTGCGCAAGTCGCATAAGCGTGGCACTAGGAGCTCCTCTTAGAGAATGCAAGTCATGTTTTCCTTACATTAGCGCTGTAACGGTCGCGACCGTTTTTACCTTTGAGACTAGACGTAGTGAGTTTATGTTAGTGAAGAAAGCCCTTTATGGGGCAAGGGGGCCGCAATCAACATCTCATTGAGTTTGAACACGATAGTGTAATAGGTCCGTGAGGAACTGGACGTTCATTCTGCAGAAAGACTTGGCAGGAATGTAACCACTGTATACGAATGCTGGTAGCGGTCGTGACGAGAATCTACGGACGCACAAAAACCGGGCTCCGGACGACCACGTGGCACTAGCGATACAGAAGGCTGTCGTGGTCGCCGTATAGATTTGCCGCAGCAGCAGTTTGAGAACCGCAACCAAACAACGAGCTGTTAGCTGAAGAACAGCTCCGACCCAGACGCACTGTAGCCCGCAATCTACTGAGCCCAAACCACCTTAGTTTGCGACTTCAGAGGCGTCAAGCGAGATCTCATTTGAGGGTGGGATGAAGGCCTGTTGTGTTTTCTGATGGAAGCTTGTTCCGTCTCAGTGCCTGTGATGGCCGTGCATTGCTTACAAGGGAACCTCCCCATCGCACTCCCCTCAGATTTAGTTATACGTTGGCACAGTGGATAGGCCTTGAAAAACTGAACACAGATTAATCGAGAAAACAGGAAGAAGTTGTGTGGAACTATGAAAAAAAGGGCAAAATATACAAACTTAGCACTCCATGTGCAACATAAGCAACAACAAGGATAACGTAAGCTTCGGAGCGCCGTGGTCCCGTGGTTAGCGTGAGAAGCTCTAAACGATAGGTCCTTGGTACAAGCCTTCCCTCGTGTGAAAAATTTAATTTTTTATTTTCAGATAATTATTATCTGTCCGTCCGTCCGTCCGTCCGATGCGAGGTAACTGACATCCACAAGAAAACCTAAATCGGGCAAGGTAGAAGAATCTTTTTACCCATTCGCCAAGCTTCCCGCGCCCGGGTTCCCGGGTTCGATTCCCGGCGGGGTCAGGGATTTTCTCTGCCTCGTGATGACTGGGAGTTGTGTGATGTCTTTAGGTTAGTTAGGTTCTCTAGTAGCTCTAAGTTCTAGGGGACTGATGACCATAGCTGTTAAGTCCCATAGTGCTCAGAGCCAGCCCATTCGCCAAGTGTACAAGTTAGATGGGTCGACAACATATTCCTGTCATGTGACGCACATTCCGTCACCAATGTCGTATAGAATATATCAGACGTGTTTTCCTGTGGAGGAATCGGTTGACCTATTACCTTGCGATCAAATGTTTTCAGGTCCCATTCGAGAGGCACGTCCTTTCGTCTACTAATCGCATGGTTTTGCGGTGCGGTCGCAAAACACAGACACTAACCTAATTACAGCGAACAGAGACGTCAATGAACGAACGGACAGATCATAGCTTTGCGAAAAGAAAAAAAAGTAAACTTTTGACTCGAGAGAAGACTTGAACCAAGGACCTCGTGCTCCGCAGCTTCTCACACTAACCACGGGACCACTGCGCTCCTCAGCTCCCACTATCCTTGATGTTGCCTATCTTACGCATGGACTACTCAGTTTGTATAGACTCCTGGAAATGGAAAAAAGAACACATTGACACCGGTGTGTCAGACCCACCATACTTGCTCCGGACACTGCGAGAGGGCTGTACAAGCAATGATCACACGCACGGCACAGCGGACACACCAGGAACCGCGGTGTTGGCCGTCGAATGGCGCTAGCTGCGCAGCATTTGTGCACCGCCGCCGTCAGTGTCAGCAAGTTTGCCGTGGCATACGGATCTCCATCGCAGTCTTTAACACTGGTAGCATGCCGCGACAGCGTGGACGTGAACCGTATGTGCAGTTGACGGACTTTGAGCGAGGGCGTATAGTGGGCATGCGGGAGGCCGGGTGGACGTACCGCCGAATTGCTCAACACGTGGGGCGTGAGGTCTCCACAGCACATCGATGTTGTCGCCAGTGGTCGGCGGAAGGTGCACGTGCCCGTCGACCTGGGACCGGACCGCAGCGACGCACGGATGCACGCCAAGACCGTAGGATGCTACGCAGTGCCGTAGGGGACCGCAGCGCCACTTCCTAGCAAATTAGGGACACTGTTGCTCCTGGGGTATCGGCGAGGACCATTCGCAACCGTCTCCATGAAGCTGGGCTACGGTCCCGCACACCGTTAGGCCGTCTTCCGCTCACGCCCCAACATCGTGCAGCCCGCCTCCAGTGGTGTCGCGACAGGCGTGAATGGAGGGACGAATGGAGACGTGTCGTCTTCAGCGATGAGAGTCGCTCCTGCCTTGGTGCCAATGATGGTCGTATGCGTGTTTGGCGCCGTGCAGGTGAGCGCCACAATCAGGACTGCATACGACCGAGGCACACAGGGCCAACACCCGGCATCATGGTGTGGGGAGCGATCTCCTACACTGGCCGTACACCACTGGTGATCGTCGAGGGGACACTGAATAGTGCACGGTACATCCAAACCGTCATCGAACCCACCGTTCTACCATTCCTAGACCGGCAAGGGAACTTGCTGTTCCAACAGGACAATGCACGTCCGCATGTATCCCGTGCCACCCAACGTGCTCTAGAAGGTGTAAGTCAACTACCCTGGCCAGCAAGATCTCCGGATTTGTCCCCCATTGAGCATGTTTGGGACTGGATGAAGCGTCGCCTCACGCGGTCTGCACGTCCAGCACGAACGCTGGTCCATCTGAGGCGCCAGGTGGAAATGGCATGGCAAGTCGTTCCACAGGACTACATCCAGCATCTCTACGATCGTCTCCATGGGAGAATAGCAGCCTGCATTGCTGCGAAAGGTGGATATACACTGTACTAGTGCCGACATTGTGCATGCTCTGTTGCCTGTGTCTATGTGCCTGTGGTTCTGTCAGTGTGATCATGTGATGTATCTGACCCCAGGAATGTGTCAATAAAGTTTCCCCTTCCTGGGACAATGAATTCACGGTGTTCTTATTTCAATTTCCAGGAGTGTATTTTGCTTATTTTTTTTCACAGTTCCACACATCTTCTTCCTGTTTTCTCGATTGATCTGTGTTCAGTTTTCCAAATCCTATCCACTGTGCCAACTTATAACTAAATCTGGGGGGGGGGGGGGGGTGCGATGGAGATGTTCCCTTGTTAGGAGTACGCGAGTTGAGGGCCAGTAGCCAACGTGTCTGCGTGCCAGACACGTTGCACCCACACCTGGAGTTAGGGTCTAGCGTGCGGTTTCATATGACCGCAGGAGCACTCTCGAAATGTCGCCTCGGCCTACTCGACCACCAGATGTCTCTGCAGTCGAGCACGCATGCGACTTCTTCGGACGACAGCTCCAGCGTCATACACAACCCGTCCCAGTACTGACCGACCAAGTGCAACAGGCAAGGAATTCCATGCCACAAACTGACATTCGGTACCTTTAGGACACAATGCATGCACTTTTGGATGCTTGCATTCAATATTCTGGCAGTTACATCGGTTATTAATGTGCCAGCATTTCAAATTGGCAATTGATCTTCTCACGCTTACATTTAACCTGTCATCTTGCGATAATAATCACTTAAATACACTACTGGCCATGAAAATTGCTACACCACGAAGATGACGTGCTACAGACGCGAAATTTAACCGACAGGAAGAAGATGCTGTGATATGCAAATGATTAGCTATTCAGAGCATTCACACAAGGTGCTGACATGAGGGAAGTTTCCAACCGATTTCCCATACACAAACAGCAGTTGACCGGCGTTGCCTGGTGAAACGTTGTTGTAATGCCTCGTGTAAGGAGGAGAAATGCGTACCATCACGTTTCCGACTTTGATAAAGGTCGGATTGTAGCCTATCGCGATTGCGGTTTATCGTATCGCGACATTGCTGCTCGCGTTGGTCGAGATCCAATGACTGTTTGCAGACTATGGAATCGGTGGGTTCAGGAGGGTAATACGGAACGCCATGCTGGATACCAATGGCTTCGTATCACGAGCATTCGAGATGACAGCCATCTTATCCGCACGGCTGGCTGTAACGGATCGTGCAGCCACGTCTAGATCCCTGAGTCAACAGATGGGGACGTTTGCAAGACAACAACCATCTGCACGAAAAGTTCGACGACGTTTGCAGCGTCAGCAGCATGGACTATCAGCTCGGAGACCATGGCTGCGGTTACCCTTAACGCTGCATCACAGACAGGAGCTCCTGCGATGGTGTACTCAACGACGAACCTGGGTGCACGAATGGCAAAACGTCATTTCTTCGGATGACACCAGGTTCTGTTTACAGCATCATGATGGTCACACCCGTGTTTGGCGACATCGCGGTGAACACACATTGGAATCGTGTGTTCGTCATCGCCATACTGGCGTATCACCCGGCGTGATGGTATGGGTTGCCATTGGTTACATGTCTCTGTCACCTCTTGTTCGCATTAACGGCACTGTGAACAGTGGACGTTACATTTCAGATGTCTTGCGACCCGTGGCTCTACCCTTCATTCGATCCCTGCGAAGCCCTACATTTCAGCAGGATAATGCACGACCGCATGTTGCAGGTCCTGTACGGGCCTTTCTGGATACAGAAAATGTTCGACTGCTGCCCTGGCCAGCGCGTTCTCCAGATCTCTCACCAATTGAAAACGTCTGGTCAGTGGTGGCCGAGCAACTGGCTCGTCACAATGCGCCAGTCACTACTCTTGATGAACTGTGGTATCGTGTTGAAGCTGCACGGGCAACTGTACCTGTACACGCCATCCAAGCTCTGTTTGACTCAATGCCCAGGCGTATCAAGGCCGTTATTACGGCCAGAGGTGGTTGTTCTGGGTACTGATTTCTCAGGATCTATGCACCCAAACTGCGTGAAAATATAATCACATGTATGTTCTAGTATAATATATTTGTCCAATGAATACCGGTTTATCATCTGCATTTCTTCTTGGTGTAGCAATTATAATGGCCAGTAGTGTATGTGGCGTAGAGAAATGTATTGCAGAAATTTCCTTACTCTACATTAATTATTGTTTGATTATTCGATTTTCTTCCGTCAGTGTATTTTGGTGCTACGTGCAGTCCAACGTGCAGTGTCGCTACCGCCGCTACTCCAGCGCAGCGGAGAGTAATTGGGCTCGCGACCTGGGGACGGCCCCCACACCTTCGTTGACCTCACTTACTGGCATAGCGCGCTTCTCATGGCGTCGAGCACTCGAGAAACCAACGTGAAAAGCACAGAGAGGCGGCGGCTCTGTGAGAAGAGAGAGCGAGTCGAAGGAAAAATCTCGCGATTGCCATATGTTGTAAAAAGGAAAATTATGGTTTGTGGCTCGGTCGACAACGTGGAAACCAGAGACGAATGAGCAGCTCTTTTACGACAAAGAAAAGGAAGAAAAGAAAACTTACTTTTAATTATTATTTTCTAGCTTTCAGACGAATCCCTTTTCAACAGATTTAATTTTCTCACGTCACAATATAAACAGGAAATTTGTCTGACTTCATCACAAAATATAAAACAAATTGTGCGAGATAATTAATCTGCGAAGCACAGTAATCTAATTGTGGACAAAAACCCACACATTTTTAACAGAAAATCTACTTGTTTATAGCCACAACTAAAACTGAAGGTGGGAGGTACACGCAATACATGTACAAAATACTGTAATTTACCAAATCCATACTTTTGAAGTACATGATTAAAATTTTGTGCAAAGGTTGACAATAGTCCAGTTTATCCACTGACAATTGAAATTTAAATTTTTTAAATTTTTGTTTCATTACTCCATGATTCACAATGACAACTAATTGTCTTGAAAATTTTAAGGTGTAACCTCAATACGGTTAGAAACAAATTCTCAGAAGAATTTTTATATATTCATATTTAATGAGTTCTTATTTTTTTTTTTTGGACTGAAAAAATATGCACAATATTCGAAATTTTGTATCATGATTTACTCGACTGATATTAAAGTTTTCGCCTGCGCATATGTGTTTTATACATACTGCAAAGGGAATGCCAAAAATCATTAATCTGCCATTTCTAGTATTTGAGGAAAATGTACCTGGAAAATGAAAATGGTAATTTTTACAAAGTACCCTTTGAAGCTGAGCTTAGTTTTTCCTGGACTGTGCGGAATATCCCCCTTTCCTTACAGCCTTTCTTATGGTTTCTTCTTTTCTGTCTTGTGTTTCTTGCAGAAGTCTTTATGCACTGCTTAGCTGCATTTATACATCGTGTCTCATTTCTCTTCCAGGTGTCTCTAATGAGTGTTCCAAACTTGACGCCCATTCTCTTCAAGACCCTTATCCTCTTTGAGTCGCAACCATTAAATACATCAGCTGCATCATAAACTGCAATTTTAACTACGTTGTGTGAGCATATTTTGTTTCTTCGGGTGGGGGTGGGGGGTGGGAGACTAGTTTTCCACATGAGGGCGTTCACAGACTCATCAGAGTTCTGCGTTTCGCCAAAAACACACTTGTTGAGAATCTCGACATTGGATAGAAACCTGACTGTTGGCTTGATGACGATCAGAATAGATTTAGGAAGAGATTCCTTGTGAGTGTACGGAATGCCATCCCTGTGGGCCTACTTATAAGGACACCAACAGATGGGGGAAAGATTGAGTATAGGGCATGGCAGGATGAATACGCTGGGCGTGTAAGTTTTTATGGGACATAGGATGCGATTTCGATTACGAAACTTCAGGAAAGTATTGTGAATGAGTTACATTGAAGAACAAAAAAAATCGAAAGCAACTCAAATCTCAATATTTACTTGCACACAGACGGGTGAAATGGCAAATACAACGTACGTTTGGCAACGGACATTTCCGTAGAAGTGAGAGCTACTCAGTGAGATAAATAAAGGTTTAATTATCTGTTCATAAAATATTGTACTCTGTAACTGTTCTTGCATGACTGTATTTACTACATTCTATTGGTTTTTGTTCAGTATCCTCATTGATGAGACAGGTATTGTTGTGTCTAGACAAGACAGCCTAGACACAATGAGAGGAAGCCGAAAGGCACGCTCTAAGTTAAAGCCGGATGGCGTGAGGTCTGAAACAGGATACGTAATGAATGCTATAAAGAAAAGTACGTAGCTTCTGCAATACTTAACTTTAATCCATCTTTTTGGTACATCTGGAGATTGTGGCGATACAAGTGAGACTCTTTAGATACATGCAATGTTACTAATGGCGCCTTGCTAGGTCGTAGCCATTGACTTAGCTGAAGGCTATTCTAACTATTGGCTCGGCTAATGAGCAATGCTTCGTCCATGTAGTCGCTAGCAAAGTCGTCCGTACAACTGGGGCGAGTGCTAGTCCGTATCTCGAGACCTGCCTTGTGGTGGCGCTCGGTCTGCGATCACACAGTGGCGACACGCGGGTCCGACATGTACTAATGGACCGCGGCCGATTTAAAACTACCACCTAGCAAGTGTGGTGTCTGGCGGTGACACCACAGGTATCACTTCCAGGAGTGAGTATTAATTTTAACCAAGCTCTCGTGTGACTCCGTTAATAGTACCAATTTACCAGTTTATTTTCTCGCGAGAACCGAGTTGAGAAACCATGGGTGAGTGGAGCCCGTTGTTGAATCGCCGGATACATTGTGGCTTGGATGTTACACTCCGCTTCCACTGACAATGTCCATTTCTTTTTTGCAAGTGTAGTGTGAAAATCATTGCGTGGCACCAGTGCGTCAGTGGGAAACAGATGCTCCACCATTTTCGCCACTTCTCCTGCAAGTTCCTTGTTCCTAATATCGGTTATCTATTATAGATGAACTGGATGACCTAGTTCCGTTTCTCTACTGAGATTTTTCAGTATATAATTCGCCAAATAATCTACGTATTTTGTTTCGGCTTCCTTTGTAAGACACTGTAGCGCACTCGTCGATTCACAAAGTTTTATACCTTTGTCGACTTGTACGTCGACTACATAAAGAATAGCTTGACAGAGGACAAACACCTCCACTTATAATACCGACTTGAATACCTTCTGAGGGTAACAGGGACTGTCCCCACATCGTTTCGTCACCAAAAAATGTAGCTCTTGAAGAGACATACATTTTGGAATGATCCGTGTACAGCTTGCACCAGTCCTGCCAGTACAACCCAGTTGGAACTAGAATCTCCCAAAATAACCACCCTGCAACTCGCCGTCATCATTGTGGGGAAACCATGGAAGACCGATCTGAATGGCCAGGAGAGCTCTGAACCACGCACTTCTGGACTACGGGTCGCAATTCTTAACTCTTGCACCACGTCACTGAATGCCATCGCTGAAACTGCCTTACTTCGAGGTAATATTCAAAGGTTCCCGAAAGCTGAAATACGCGCGTGAATGGCTACGACTGGACTGAAATACCAGTAGGTGTATCCACATACATTTCTCTTGAATCAGTGTGGCTAGTAGCTACAAGCCGCTGCAGTCATGGACTGTGCGGCTGATCCCGGCGGAGGTTCGAGTCCTCCCTCGGGCATGGGTGTGTGTGTTTGTCCTTAGGATAATTTAGGTTAAGTATTGTGTAAGCTTAGGGACTGATGACCTTAGCAGTTAAGTCCCAAAACATTTCATAAACATTTGAACATTTTTGAAGTAGCTACAAGCTGAGTGGTTTGGTCGATTGTTGGTGAGCATATTTCTGGTGTCGAGATTCCATGAGTTTCTGATTTTTCGATGGCAGAGCTGAAAGAGTATCGTGCCTGTTCGAAAGTTTCCTCTAAACTTGGTGTAGACGTTTTATAGACGTTTCATATGTTGAAGCTGTGGTTTCGAGACAACGCTTTAGGTCAGACACAGACTTACGAGTGAAATAAGCGTTTGAAAAACGGGTGAATATCCGCCGATGATGTCGATAGCTCAAGGTGACCGTCAACTCCTTCACTCCAAAAAATGTTCAGAACATACGGATTATTAATCTAGAAGATCGTACACAGGTCATCCAAAATCTCTGCAACACATTGGGAGTAATGTATGATACAGAGAACGCGTTCTGTCAGAGCTGAATACTAGAAAAATAGCTGCGAAGTTTGTGCCACGATTTCCTCTAGAGTATCAGATGCGCTATGCTTGGAAGTTTACAAGGACCATAGTCAGATATTTCGAGGTGTCACAACGTTTGTGCTCTAAGAGTTTCACTTCTGATGGAAGTTGGGTTTATGACTGAAATAAACCATTGCGTGTTTTTTACATACATTTACGTTATTGTTCATAAGGAGTTCATACTTCCTTGTCAGATGGTCAATGAGAAGCGAAAAGTTCGTGGCAGCGTTTACAGCTTTTGTCACCAGGCGGCATGGGTCTTCTGGCGAAATGTAGAGAAGAGTCAGAAAACCTGCAGAGGGAAATATGAACGATGCCAAGATGCAGGTAATGTAGGGCAGCAAAAAGAAAAATAATGACTTACGTAAATCCGAAAGCGCGGAAAACATGGTAGTGGAAGTCATGAAAGCTATGCATATACGAATGAATATACACCAAATTAAAACAAGGGAGATACTAAAATTAGATTGATAGAGAGGGAAAATATTACATCAATAATGTAATGTAGTGATAATACAACATTAGTATGGTAATAAGGAAGAGGTTCCAGAAATGATACAATTAGAGTATAGCATCACATAGTGATGAAACGTAGATTATCAATAATTCAGAATGATATGGTTCAAATGGCTCTGAGCACTATGGGACTTAACAGCTATGGTCATCAGTCCCCTAGAACTTAGAACTACTTAAACCTAACTAACCTAAGGACAGCACACAACACTCAGCCATCACGAGGCAGAGAAAATCCCTGACCCCGCCGGGAATCGAACCCGGGCGTGGGAAGCGAGAACGCTACCGCACGACCACGAGATGCGGGCTCAGAATGATATCAAAAACGCCAAATATTAACAGGACATATGAAATACGGAATACAGAGCTACTGAAAAAAAGAATGGCAAATAATGGTGCCCGAGCTGGGGGGGGGGGGGGGGGGGGGACGACACTCTCCCTCTCCTATCATATATCCTGTTATACGAAGTCCACTGTTTTTCATGATTTTGCTAAAATATTTTAGTTTAACTTCATGTTGCCACAGTACTAAGGAAGGGGTGTCTGCGATCTGCCTGTGAATCGTGTACATATCGTTCTAGCATGTGCATTTTGTATTTGAACCGCTTGTGTATCGTATTGTCTGAGATGTAGATTGAAGACCAGAGAAACATCTGCTAAGTGAGAGCGAGAAACCGCAGAAAAAGAACCACACTCAGATTACCGGTGCACCGAACCGAAGGTTGATAATCCGCTGCTTGGGTCTGTTCCGGTCTGGCTGACCTACGTGTTGCCAAAGCTAGTGTGGTGCAAATTAAACTATACTATCTGGTCGAATGCACTCTGTGAAAAACACTATCAGAGCTTCAAGCGCTGATAGAAAGCACTGAAGCTGAAATCGTTATAGGAACAGAGGATAAGGCTGGAGATAAATTGTGCCAAAATTTTTACAGAGGAGCAAACCGTGTTCAGAAAGGATAGATTAAATAAAGTGGGTGGTGGTGTGTTTGTGTCTGTTGGTAGTAGTTTATCTTGTAATGAAGTTGAAATAGGTAGTTCCTGCGAATTACTATGGGCAGAGGTTATACTCAATAGCCGTACCAAAATAATAATTGGCTCATTCTACCGACCCCCCGACTCAGATGATATAATAGCTGAACGGTTTAAAGAAAACTGGAATCTCATTACAAATAAGTACCCCACTCATACAGTTATAATTGGTGGAGACTTCAATCTACGCTCGATTTGTTGGCGAAAATACATGTTCAAAGACGGTGGTAGACAGAAAACATCTTCCGAAATTGTAGTAAATGCTTTCTCTGAGAACTACTTTGAACAATTAGTTCATGAGCCCACACGAATTGCAAATGGTTGCGAAAACACACTTGACCTCTTAGCCACAAATAATCTTGATCTAATGGAGAGCGTCATGACGGATACAGGGATTAGTGAACCCAAGGTCATTGTAGCCAGGCTGAAAACCATATCAACCAAAACCACTAAAAATTAACGCAAAATATATCTATTTGCCGGCCGGAGTGGCCGAGGTGTTCTAGGCGCTACAGTCTGGAACTGCGCGACCGCTACGGTCGCAGGTTCGAATCCTGCCTCGGGCATGGATGTGTGTGATGTCCTTAGGTTAGTTAGATTTAATTAGTTCTAAGTTCTAGGGGACTGATGACCGCAGCAGTTAAGTCCCAAAGTGCTCAGACCCATTTGAACTGTATCTATTTAAAACAGCAGATAAAAATTCGCTTGATGCCTTCCTAAGAGAGAGTCTCAATTCCTTCCAAGCTAATTATGTAAGTGTAGACCCGATATGGCTCAAATTCGCAGATACAGTATCGACAACAATAGATAGATTCATACCAGATAAGTTAATAAGAGACGGGACTGATGCACCATGGTACACAAAACACGTCAGAACACTGTTGCGGAAGCAACGAAAGAAGCATGCCAGATTCAGAAGAACGCAAAATCCTCAAGACTGGCGAAGTTTCACGGAAGCTCGAAATTTGGTGCGGAAGTCAAAGCGAGTTGCTTTTAATAGTTTCCACAATGAAACATTGTCTCAAAATATGGTAGAAAACCCAAAGAGATTGTAGTCGTATGTAAAGTACACCAGTGGAAAACAGCCAATACAGTCACCTCGCGATATCGATGGAAATGTTACCGATGGTGGTGCCACTAAAGCGGAGTTACTAAATACTGTTTTCCGTCATTCCTTCACGAAAGAAGATGAAGTAAATATTCCAGAATTCGAAACCAGAACAGCTGTTAGCATGATTGACATAAAAGTAGATATCTTAAGTGTTGCGAAACAACTCAAATCACTTAAGAAAGGCAAGTCTGCCGGTCCAGATGGTATACCAGTCAGGTTCCTTTCAGAGTATGCAGACACAATAGCGCCTTTCTTAGCAATCATATACAACTTCTCACTTGACAAAAAGTCTGTTCCTAAAGACTGGAAAGTAGCAAAGGTCATGCCAATATTCAAGAAAGGAAATAGTAGTAACCCATTGAATTACAGACCCATATCACTGACCTCAATTTGCAGTAGGATTTTGGAGCATATACTGTACTCCAACATTATGAATCACCTTTAAGAAAATGACTTATTGATACGTAACCAACACGGATTCAGAAAATATCGTTCTTGTGCAACACAGCTAGCTCTTTATTCCCATGAAGTAATGAGTGCTGTCGACAAGGGATCTCAGATCGATTCCATATTCCTAGATTTCCAGAAGGCTTTTGATACCGTTCCTCACAAGAGACTATTAATCAAATTGCGTGCATATGGAGTATCGTCTCAATTGCGAGACTGGATTCGTGATTTTCTCTCAGAGAGGTCACAGTTCGTAGTGGTAGATGGTAAATCATAGAGTAGAACAGAAGTGATATCTAGCTTTCAGAAGGTAGTGTCATAGGCCCTCTGCTGTTCCTGATTTACATAAATCATATAGGTGATAATCAGAGGAGCCCCCTTAGATTGTTTGCAGATGATGCTGTAGGCTAATTTACTGTCTAGTAAATTCATCAGACGATCAATTCCAATTACAAAATGATCCAGACAGAATTTCTGTATGGTGCGAAAAGTGGCAATTGACACTAAACAAATAAAAGTGCGAGGTCATCCACATGGGTACTAAAAGAAATCCGTTAAATTTTGGATAGAAGATAAATCGCACAAATCAAAGGACTGTCAATTCGAGTAAATATCTAGGAATAACAATTACGAGCAACTTAAATTGGAAAGACCACATAGATAATATTGTGGGGAAGGTGAAACAAAGACTGTGCTTTGTTGGCAGAACACTTAGAAGATGCGACAAACCCACTAAAGAGCCTACATTACACTTGTCCGTCCTCTGCTGGAATATTTTTGCGTGATGTGGGATCCTTCCCAGGTGGGATTGACGGAGGACATCGAAAAAGTGCAAAGAAGGGCAGCCCGTTTTGTGTTATCGCGCAATAGGGGTGAGAGGGTCACTGATATAATACGCGAGTTGGGGTGGCAGTCACTGAAACAAAGGCGGTTTTCATTGCGGCGAGATCTATTTACGAAATTTCAATCACCAACTTTCTCTTCCGAATGCGAAAATATTTTGTTGATCATCATAACAAAATAAGAGAAATCAGAGCTCGAACGGAAAGATTAGGTGTTCCTTTTTCTCACGCGCCATTCGAGAGTGGAATGGTAGAGAAGTAGTATGAAAATGGTTCGATGAAGCCTCTGCCAGGCACTTAAGTGTGAACTAGAGAGTAACCATGTAGATGTAGATGTAGTAGATGTAGAAGATCAGACAGTTTGGGGGATATCCACTAGGGCATCCAGACATAGTCAACTCGGCGCTGGAAGGAGCAGACGAGTGCAAGTATCTTCAGGACAGCACGTAATACACAAAACTGATAATAGAGAATATATGCTGTTTTAATTTTTTGAAATGAAAATATTTTCATAATATAGAGGATAGCTATAGTGGAAAAAGCGGCATCTTAAAGTAAATCACCAGATAAAGTGCCTAAATAACAAGTTACGACGGGAAATGAAAGTGCTGCAATAACATACACTCAGTCCTAGCATTAATACAGCCAGTCGATAGTGCAAACCGCTTGACAATAAAGCACCCTCTTCGCATCTAGCTGTGTAATGAGAAAAGTAAAAAAAAAAAAAAAGATAATGTAAAACATTAAACTCTGAACAATGCGGTTAGAACAATGCATTAGGTCAGAATATGCACGCAATATTTACCAGAGATTTACGGGTGAACACACCCTGTGTTAAGTAACTAACTACAGTTGCTGTGCTGCAGTGGGCATTTCATTGTAAAGGCTGGAAAGCATACTGAATGTGCGTTCATTTGTTCACTGCTGTGCTACAGGTACTTGAACATGAGCTCGCGGTTGGTTTGTTAATGATTCGCATGAGCTGTAGAAGGGCAAAGGTGGGGGGACAGTCGAGATCATTACCATACACTGCGCTGCGATATGTACCTACTCATGGTAGCAAGACTCTATTAATATTTGGCCCTGAAGTGATTGATATACTGATGACATAATACATTTATACCTTGATTTCTTCACTGACGGACTTGAAGTTTCATTTTAAAATCGTAATTTAAAAGCAATGTTTCTTGTTTAGTGACAACAATAAGAGGAACATCTTCTGAAATATACACACAAAGACGAAACTTCTGCATGCTGGGATTTTCAGTAATGATAGTATTCATCCTCTGGGTAATGGCTTCGGTAATGCGATGTGGTATTGCAGTATACCTTTTGGTAGTGATGATTATTTAGAAACTAAGTTACGATAGCTTAATCCTTGTGGCAGTTTTATCTCTGCTTGAACAGCCACCCCCACAAACTAGTTACAAGCTAATTATAATGCTATTGTAGAGTTCCTTGCAATTTATTACCTCCACTCGTTAATTCTGCACCTTTTACAAGAGTCCGATAAACAAAATTTCTGTATGAGCAACATCTTTGCATCTGCTACATCTAAGTTCTTTGAACACAGCCCACATGTTTTGTAAGTAGGCTGTTTAGGTTCTTTTAATGGTAACGCCACGTAGCGCTCTATATGAAAATCACTGACTGTGCTGTGTGAAGGCTGTGGTTGGTTTGCATTGTTGTTGGCTGTTGCAGCGTTGCGCAGTTGGCTGTTAACAGCGCGTAGTGTTGCGCAGTTGAAGGTGAGCCGCCAACAGTGGTGGATGTGGGGAGAGAGACGGCAGAGTTTTGAGAGCGGACGATCTGGACGTGTGTCCATCAGAGACAGTAAATTTGTAAGAGTGGATGTCATGAACTGATATATATATATAATGACTTTTGAACACTATTAAGGTAAATACATTGTTTGTTCTTTATCAAAATCTTTCATTTGCTAACTATGCCTGTCAGTAGTTAGTGACTTCAGTACTTAGAATCTTTTGTTTAGCTGGCGGTATAGGCGCTCGCTGTATTGCAGTAGTTTGAGTAACGAAGATTTTTGTGAGGTAAGTGATTCATGAAAGGTGTAGGTAATTGTTAGTCAGGGCCAGTCTTTTGTAGAGATTATTGAAAGTCAGATTGCGTTGCGTTAAAAACAGTGTATGTCAGTTTAGTGATGATCAGAATAGGTAAAAGAGCGAAATGCCTGAGTACGTTTAGTTCTGCTCAGGTGTTTGAAAATCAAATAATGTAAGAGGTTTATCAGCACAGTAATTCATAAATCTTGCTAAGAGGATGTTTCAAACTTAGAACTACTTAAACCTACCTAACCTAAGGACATCACACACATCCATGCCCGAGGCAGCATTCGAACCTGCGACCGTAGCGGTCGCAGGTTTGATTCTGCACCTTTTGCAAGAGTCCGATAGCCAAAATTAATTTTATTGTCATAGCGATTCCGATTTTATAAATATATCACCAGACAGGACGGAGGCTATACACTATTATTTACATACATTCCGTTCGCATGATGTATACAGTGGGCAAACCATAGCTTTCCAGATCGTGCGTCGTCGGCCAGCGGCATCCATCCTCCCCTTGAATCGCTTGTGCCTCGCCTTGACCCTAGCAACGGACATACAGTGCTCTTCATACCCTCTTGTTGCTTGGCCGAGGTCGCTAAACGCACGCCTGTATGGCGGCGCTCGACTCGGAGGTGAGCCGGTTCTAATGCTGGTGGAGGACGAAATTTGCACTGACAGTATTTGGCAGCCAGGGGGAGGAGAGGGGGTGGCGTAAAGGCCCTCATCACCAGTCTTCGCGCCAATGTCCTGCTTTAAATTAGAAAACTCTGCGCAGTGTCTCGTGAAGTGAGGGCACCAGACACTGCCTTCGTGCTACGGTCGCAGGTTCGAATCCTGCCTCGGGCATGGGTGTGTGTCATGTCCTTAGGTTAGTTAGGTTTAAGTAGTTCTAAGTTCTAGGAGACTTATGACCTAAGATGTTGAGTCCCATAGTGCTCAGAGCCATTTGAACCATTTGACACTGCCGATGTTGATCGGTCAATCGGATGATCGGTGGCCGCATTAACGGTTTCCCGGAGAAGCAGACTATGTGCCGGCACTGAGTTTCACCCTTTTCCATCCCTCATCATCTCTAACACGAACATGGCACCACTCATCACATAAACGCATTACAACCACTTACACTTCACCGCTATGCTTACATACACAGTTCATACTTCGCGAGAAAAAGATGCCTGTGGGAGCGAAAGATAGGGAAAACCATTCAAGTCTGGCGATTTAATCTGCCCTTCGACGTCTACTGGCCGTTCACCCCATACAACTTGTAAGTAGGCTGTTTAGGTTTTTATGTTGGTAACGCCACGAAGTGCTCTGTATGAAAATCGCTCAGTGCGCTGTGTGCAGTCTGTGGCTGGTTGGACTCATTGTTGGAATATTCGCTAATGCAGTGTTCGGCAGTTGGATGTGAACAGCGCGTAGCGTTGCGCAGTTGGAGGCGAGCCGCCAGCAGTGGTGGATGTGGAGAGAGAGTTGGACGTGTGTCCATCTGAAAGAGTAAATTTGTAATACTGTATATCATGAATATATATGATGACTTTTGAATATTATTAAGGTAAATACATTGTTTGTTCTCTATCAAAACCTTTCATTTGCTAACTATGCCTGTCAGTAGTTAGTGCCTACAGTTGTTAGAATCTTTTATTTAGCTGGCAGTATTGGCGCTCGCAGAATTGCAGTAGTTCCAGTAACGAAGATTTTGTGAGGTAAGTGATTCATGAAAGGTATAGGTTTTTGTTAGTCGGGGCCATTCTTTTGTAGGGATTGTTGAAAGTCAGATTGCGTTGCGTTAAAAATATTGTGTGTCAGTTTAGTGTTGATCAGAATAAGTAAAGAGAGAAATGACAGAGTACGTTCAGTTCTGTTTGAAAATCAAATAACGTAAGAGGTTTATCAGCACAGTAATTCATTAATTTTTCTAAGGGGACGTTTCAAACTTTATTTATTATTTATTAGTGTGTTTCAAACACTTGTGCCATTATATGATAAATTACCGATCTCTGCACTCCTGCCGTACTAAATCCCTTTGCCCTTCTTCTGAAGCCTCCATTTCTCAGTTTCCAGCATGACTGATGCAGCGGACGGTTGACACGAGCAGGTGTTCGCCGTATTGTCAGGCGGATGTGCGCCCTTGTCCCTTTAACGGCGAGTTTTGGTCTCCGAGCTCATAGTTACCACATTTTGTTCCATGGGCTAATCCCTTCACCGATTATTTTACAGCCTTTGGCTCGCTTATTACTGAATGAAACTAATATCTGGCATGCCGATTATAAATTATACACGAAAGTCTTCTTCTTGAACTAGTCTGGAAATTAGTGAACATAGTATAAAATCCCTACTAGCTTTCTTCATTCGTATCAGTGGCACACTAATGTGAACACATCTACAATACATACAAAGAAAACTATACAGTATTCACCCAGAATTGGGCAACTTCGATAGCATTGGGTGCTTCAGACGTTAAGGCCTTCATGCTACAGCTGGTTGGGCATATGTTACATTTGAAGAGATGCCGAGTTGTCTGCAATTCACCGCATTCGCACAGTGTTGTGTTGGCATTCGGCAGTTGGAAGTTCCATTTAAGGAGAGTGTCCCTCGATCTTGCGACTTCGGTCCGTAGTCTGTTCAAGGACTTCCAGATGACCCACTTCTCAATGTGTCCAGGCGGCACGGATTCTTGTGGTGTCATCCAGTTTCACAAGTGTTGGCATCTTTCTTCCCACTTGGTGAGTCGGGTAGCCGCAGCTGATCCTTCTAAGGGCTGTGAAGTTGTTAGGAAACTCATCCTGGACTTCAGTCTTGGCTTGGCAGGTTGATGTCCAAAGAGTGGATGTAAGGTCACTGTGTAACCTCCCCCTCACTTCTCGACCTTGATGACAGTGAAAAATTAAACCGCGTGTACCTAATGGAAATTTGGGAAAAAGCAATCGTCACCGAAGTCAATTTGTCGGTAAAGAGGGAGGAAAGGGTTACATCTAAATGAAAGGAAAAATGCCAATGAAACTGGTGGAAATTAATTTTGAAAAGGGGTAAAGTTAATGAAGAAAGTAAATGTGCGGCCGTTACGTTAACAATTAACTAGCGGTAATTAGATATTTGAGATTTGGGGGAAATTACGGTCGCCAGTCCTAAGGACAATTACTATAGTAACTGAAAAAGAAAGGTAATTACACATATAATTAGCACTAGAAGCGTGGCAACTGAAGGTTGACACGTGTAGTGTGAAAACTGAAAGTTTGTCAGAAGTAATAACTTTCGCTGCACTGTGACTTAATTTAGCAAAAGAATTAATAAAACCGGAAAATCGAAAGTTAATTTAGTGACTGAAGTTAATAGTGAGCTTTCTTTCTGAAGCACATCGAAATTCAGTAAAACACGGTTAGTCTTGGACTACCTCAACAATCATTTCAAAAGCTACTTGAATCTACGCAATTTAGAAATAAGAGATTTAACTTTGAACTTGAATTAAATGATTCTGAACAATTAACAATAGTAAAATTTAGTACGTACCAAGCTGAGCTGCAGTCACAGGTAAGCTAAAATACGCTAACAAAACTCGCACTCTTAATTTGTGCTTGTGTAATCTAAATATTGTAGCCAGCTATGAATACTTTAACTGAACTCTGAAATTAAGGCAGTGACATTGAATTATATTATTTTAATGCTGGCGTTTGAATTTCAACTACACTCGGGTTCATTTCGGAAAAGGAAGGGACCCTGCTTGGCAATGCAATTGGGACAATGAGCAACAAAGGTTCATGCTAAGTTGCTGTAATTTTGCGAGGCAAATGGAACAATTTGAAAAGCTGAGGTCTGCCATACAGTTCTGAAACCTTACGTGCTTTTAGTCTTCCTTGTTGGTTGATTGAAGGTTTGAAGCCGTCGATCGAGGAGGTTGCGACAGTCACTCATTGTCGGCCGTCGCTGTTGCAGAAGCTGGATGTTGGCGCGCCTTCTTCTCGACACGGTCACCAGACGAAACGGGCTCTTGATGTGCGCCAGCTAATGCTTCCCGTCCGCGACACCATGTCAGAAACTATCATCGCAAGTCGAGCGCAATTACATGCTGCCAAACCCCGAAAGCGCGGCAACTCGCGGGAGCTACACACAACACACCTGCTCCACTCGCTACTCCAGACAGACTCCCTCTGCTCTGCCCGCGCTCCACGCGGCAGAGTTAACACTACCAAAGATCCTACACACTTTGATTCTTCACACGACCTATCGATGTAATCGTTCGACAGCAGTTTTCCCTAGGCAAGACCCAGCGTAAAATACAAATAATATTTACGAAACAAACCAATTATACATCGACATAAGTGCATAAATATATATATACAAACAGTAAAACAATTACAATATATAAAGAGACAGAAATGTCATATCTTGAGGTAACAAAACAAGGAAAAAAAATAATAGTACAATAGATGGAAATAGGAGGATATGCATTTCCGGTGTTACACGTGCCCCACATTGTCTGAGGATGTTCGTGTAACGTAAACAGACTCAGAAAATGTCCCAAATAAGAAACAGCGAAAATGCATATGCTCAAAACATCAACAAAATTTAGCATTCGTCTAATGAGGCATAAATCAATTTTTAGACCATAATAATTGAGTGGAGACACTCCTAATCTTATTCCACTCTGTCATCTTGCACAAAATAAAACAGGTTAACAACATATTAAAATTCATAGAAAATATAGAAAATGGTTTAGCTATTCCAAAATCATTAAAATTCGTAACACTATGAGAAATGGAATACTATTTGCAAAATTAATTAGAGTGCATGGTCATAAAAACAGGTAGATCAAAATACGCAAATAAATAATTAAGTAGACTACACGTTTTATATAACCTTTTCATAATTAATATTCTCGTCACGAGAATCTATTTAACGCTAAACAAGAAAATAATGTACAGCAGATCGACAAAAACATAAATATTAACAGCAGAATTCTTTCAGCTGTCCAGGAAGAAAAACAATTCCGCCTTCCGTGCTCGCAAGTACAAAGAATGCCGACAGCGGCACAAGAGCCGACAGCGGCACAAGAGCCGACAGCGGCTCCGCCTCGCCAGTATTGTTGCGCCCGCCTGTGCGGCACGCTTGATCTCACTGGCCTGCGTAACGGCATTTCCAGAACGTCCGTTTCACTGAATTCTTTAGGAAAAACTCACTCCCGAGTAATCTCAAGGAGTCCCTTAATACTATCACAGTGGATAACTCAACACTGTCCATCATCACACGCATGTACTAGCCTGAAACTTAAAACAGCGTCTAAGTACATCGGCAATGACTAGTAAAACACACATTCATGAAATCTGACAGCTAGTTACAAAAGCATATTTACATTCCTTAATCTACTGTGACTCAGCTGAAAACTTAAACTACCAGCTTGGATTTTTCAATTGATTTATAATGACTCTTAAATCATTTAGTAAAAATTTATTACTTATTAATTACAACTTCTTTAATCTCCTCTTGGTCAGGCAAAAGCATGGCAATCTTGCAAATCTTTAAATCTTACACTCTATTTTACATACTGTATAAATTACCCATTGTGTGGTATTAATCGATCCTAGGTCGGTACAATTTCAAGTCTACAATGTTCCGTATACCTAATAGTTTTCCAGAGCTTGGATACTCTAAGCAATAAGCATTTGTGTGAGGTATACCAATGACTTTATATGGTCCATTATAAACAAACTTAAATTTAGAGATTTCATGGTCTATCTCGCTCGATTTCTTATGAGCTTTTACAAGTACTAAGTCTCCGATTGCAAACTTAGAAAAACGCGCTTTAGCGTCATGACGACGTATGCGAGCATCGGCTTTTAGCTTCATTATTTCTGGCAAACGATCTTTTTTCACACCAATACTAATGTCAATCTGTGGAGGGAATTTGATTATCTCTTCCAATTCACTTTCTACACTCTTGTCAATGCCGAAAGTCCTCATGTTACGGCAGTTCAAACTCATTCCTACGTCAATGTCATCCGGCCAGTTAACAATGTGTATAGGCTGGTACTGCCTATGCACACCGTCTCCTGCCTCGTCAAAACCAACTACCATTGTTTTATCTAGTGACATACATGTCAAAGTTTTGCTTTCGCAGTTAATCACTGCACGGTACTTTAATAGCCAATCTAACCCGATAATTACTTCCGTAGTTAAGTCTGGCACGACGACAAACTCTTGTTCAAATCGTGCCCCACATATCTCGAAGTTGACAAAAATCTGTTTTGTGACCGGTTTACTGGCCTTCCCAGTAGCACCGATAATTTTCACTTCTGTTACTGGCATAACTCCGATGCCGGGTCTGTCTTTCAGTAACTCAAATATTTTCCCAGATACAGCACTCAGTTCTGCACCGGTGTCAATCAACACGTTTAGTTGTAGGTCGTGCATATTAACAGACACTACTATCTGTCTACACTTGTCCTCGACTGTTTCTTTATTTTCCCACAGTAAATCCTCGTCTATATCCAGGTCATTCCAGAAAAAACCATCCGGTTTTGATCTTAAATCCGGTTTATCTGGCGGCTTTTGCAGCCTCTATTCACATACAGTTTTAATTTCAACACGTCTGTCCTGAGGCTTAGTCTGTAGCTTCGCCTCCAATACCGAAACCTTTTCCTTTAAGTCGTCAACTAGTGAGTGTTGCTTTGCTATCAGTTCACTAATTGTCACCTTCGTTGATTCCTCTTTAGTCAGATTGATCTCATCTGCCAATCTACCTGGAGAAATGTGCCCAGTAGTATCTGCAATTACTTCCTCTACATCTGCGCCACCCACACTGTTATCGTCTGACTGTATAATGTCAGCTCTAACATCATACACGCTGTAATCTATGTGCTTTTCTACCAATCGTGTCCGGCTATCACTAAAATTTTCGTAATCTTTCTCCGTAATACTCTCGCAATGTTTAAACTGGAGGTTTGCGTCGGATGGGTCGGCTACTTCTATAACTTTCAGTAAAGTCTGCCGGTTAGGGCCAGAACTTTCCGTTACTACTTCAACATCCAACTCTTGCGGGACGAGACACGACGAATCTTGCTCGTGCTCCCCATTAACATCAACTATTTCTAGTAAAGTCTGCCGATTAGGGCCAGAACTTTCTATCATTTCACAAACGCTATCTTCCTGCGGGACGAGACGCGGAAAATCCTGCACGCGCTCCCCATAAACACTTCTCCCATACAGGCCCCTATAATCTCTTAGTTCGTCGTATAAGCGACCGAACTGCCTTAACCAGACCTCATCCCTCTCTGCCTCCCCTCGCTCGATGACGGACGTTTTATCCGACATCTGATCTTTTCTCAACAATTGCGAATCATTCTCAAACTCAATCTCCAGTTCCGCTGTGGGTATTACAGCTGGCACCTTATAATCGATTTCCGGAACACTACTTAAATTGTTCTCACTGACAGTGAATGTACCTTCTACTGCCGTGTATACAGCTGATCTACTACTTGTGGGCGCACTCCTTTCTCTTAACACTGGCACACTCTTCCGCCGTTGATTATTCCATACGGAATTTTCATATCGACGACACCTCGGTTTTCTACTGTTATTGGGCCGCCAAAATTTCTCCACGCCCGGTCGGCCCCTCACCGGCGCGGCTAATGGTTTCCCTGTCTCGTCTCAGCAGATACGCTCCCCGGATGCTGCTGAGGCGGCTGATCACACCCTCCGGCGTTATTACTATTCTGCGAAGCCCGTATCATGCTAGTGTGATACTGGTTTCCGTCATTCCTGTTATTATTCGCATTGTACCGATTGTCATTACGGCCCGAACCATTATTGTTATTGCTGCCAAGATTGCGGTATGCATTATTCCCATAGTTATCGTTGTTGTGGTTGCTGTGGTACCCGTTGTTGTTACCACGCCCTCCCCAGACTATTTCGGATTCCGTGCGGCGATCACGCAAATATTCCAACTTACGAATCCAGCCCTCACAAAATTCCTTCATCGAGCCGCGCGAATTCGCATCGAAAGGCCTCGATACGACAAATTCGCGCCAGACACTTTGCTGTTTTTGCTCTGACCAGTATTCAACCAGAAACCAATTTTTAAACTCGTCAAAAGTCAGGTTCGTAATGTTGAGGTTTAAGCCCCAACGCTTGGCATCACCAGCCAACACATCAATAACCGCATTAATTTTTCTCTCATCAGTCCATGATCTGGGTAAAGCCCTTTCACAATTCTTAATGAAATCCGTCGCGTGTATACCGCCTTTTTTCAAGGGGTCGAACCGCTCCTCTTTCGTCAACAATTCCGAACTATGTGCATAGATTGGCACATAGCTCTGTTTTTCGTCAAGTTTCTTTTCTAATTCCGACACTCTCGTAATTACTTGGCAGGTGGTTGTCGCAAGCGTTTCTACTTCCCTTTTTTTTTCGCAGGTATTAGCCTGCTTCGTCACTTTGGTATCTACTTCGGATACTAAAGCCTTTAAAGTTTCCACCTTCTTTTTATCCTCTTTTTTCACTAATTGAATTTGTTCCGTCACCTTATTCTCGATGATCGGAGCAACTGATTCTCCTACACTTTTCTCGATTCTGCTAATTTCGGAATTAAAACGAGTATTTATGCTCGCAATTTCCGCCTGAACGCCTATCATTTCCTGTTTAAGATTACCGATTTCGGTATTAATTACAACAATATCTTCTTTGATTTTATCAACTTTTGTGAAAACAACTCCAACATTGTTGATAACAACGTTAATAGCTTTGTTCTGATTGTCTAGCATCCGTTCAAATGTTTCAGACTGAGCTACTTGCTTGTCAGCCCGAGCTTCTTGCTTGGCAGCCCGAGCTTCTTGTTTGGCAGCCTGAGCTTCTTGCTTGGCAGCCTGATCTTCTTGCTTGGCCGATTGACTCTTGATTTCGTTAATCAAAACATTCAATAAATCAGTTAAATTCCCGGAAACTACCGGTTTTACTTCCGTAGCGGCTTCCTCTTTAATTGTCCCCCCGTATTCGTCATCAAGGGATTCAGATTTGATTTTCACTTCCTATTCCGAAACATTTTCTAAAGTTTGGAATTCCATTTCTGCTCTTTGTTGCGTTTCGGCGGTCGCGTCTTTCATGCTAGCCGCCTGCCCCTGAACAATGGGTACCGCGGTGCGCGTTTCCCACTGTTCGACAGATTGTTCCGTATCCAAGTCTACCAAATTTTGGCAATTGTTGCCTTCACTCATTTTAATAATTTTCAATATAAATACCAAATCTCAAATATAATCAGGATTACTCCCACTACTTATTCTCGCTGCCGTAACGGCCTGTACGTAACCAGTACTTTGTTACGAGATTTGCACCATACAAAATTCGTGTCCAGAACAACCTCAAAACTGAAGATTGTCCTGTCACCAGGTCGCCACGTGTAACCTCCCCTTCACTTATCGACCTTAATGACAGTGAAAAATTAAACCACATGTACCTAATGGAAATTTGGGAAAAAGCAATCGTCACCGAAGTCAATTTGTCGGTAAAGAGGGAGGAAAGGGTTACATCTAAATGAAAGGAAAAATGCCAATGAAACTGGTGGAAATTAATTTTGAAAAGGGGTAAAGTTAATGAAGAAAGTAAATGTGCGGCCGTTACGTTAACAATTAACTAGCGGTAATTAGATATTTGAGATTTGGGGGAAATTACGGTCGCCAGTCTTAAGGACAATTACTATAGTAACTGAAAAAGAAAGGTAATTACACATATAATTAGCACTAGAAGCGTGGCAACTGAAGGTTGACACGTGTAGTGTGAAAACTGAAAGTTTGTCAGAAGTAATAACTTTCGCTGCACTGTGACTTAATTTAGCAAAAGAATTAATAAAACCGGAAAATCGAAAGTTAATTTAGTGACTGAAGTTAATAGTGAGCTTTCTTTCTGAAGCACATCGAAATTCAGTAAAACACGGTTAGTCTTGGACTACCTCAACAATCATTTCAAAAGCTACTTGAATCTACGCAATTTAGAAATAAGAGATTTAACTTTGAACTTGAATTAAATGATTCTGAACAATTAACAATAGTAAAATTTAGTACGTACCAAGCTGAGCTGCAGTCACAGGTAAGCTAAAATACGGTAACAACACTCGCACTCTTTGTTTGTGCTCGTGTAATCTAACTATTGTAGCCAGCTATGAATACTTTAACTGAACTCTGAAATTAAGGCAGTGACATTGAATTATATTATTTTAATGCTGGCGTTTGAATTTCAACGACACTCGGGTTCATTTCGGAGAAGGAAGGGACCCTGCTTGGGAATGCAATTGGGACAATGAGCAACAAAGGTTCATGCTAAGTTGCTGTAATTTTGCGAGGCAAATGGAACAATTTGAAAAGCTGAGGTCTGCCATACAGTTCTGAAACTTTTCGTGCTTTTAGTCTTCCTTGTTGGTTGATTGAAGGTTTGAAGCCGTCGATCGAGGAGGTGGCGACAGTCACTCATTGTCGGCCGTCGCTGTTGCAGAAGCTGGATGTTGGCGCGCCTTCTTCTCGACACGGTCACCAGACGAAACGGGCTCTTGATGCGCGCCAGCTAATGCTTCCCGTCCGCGACACCATGTCAGAAACTATCATCGCAAGTCGAGCACAATTACATGCTGCCAAACCCCGAAAGCGCGGCAACTCGCGGGAGCTACACACAACACACCTGCTCCACTCGCTACTCCAGCCAGACTCTCTCTACTCTGCCCGCGCTCCACGCGGCAGAGTTAACACTACCAAAGATCCTACACACTTTGATTCTTCACACGACCTATCGATGTAATCGTTCGACAGCAGTTTTCTCTAGGCAAGACCCAGCGTAAAATACAAATAATATTTACGAAACAAACCAATTATACATCGACATAAGTGCATAAATATATATATACAAACAGTAAAACAATTACAATATATAAAGAGACAGAAATGTCATATCTTGAGGTAACAAAACAAGGAAAAAAAAATAGTACAATAGATGGAAATAGGAGGATATGCATTTGCGGCGTTACAACTGTATTTGATTTATGCCTCTCGATGTTAGCGGCGACCTCTCTCCTGATGTCTCGTGGAGCAGTCCCAGCGATACATTGAATTTTGTCCATGCCTTGCGCCGTAATTTTGGGATCTTGAATAAAGCCAGACAGTGGTTATACAAGTTTAAGAGCCAATCTTTGGATGTCGTGCCAAAACGTTTAATTTGCTCCATACAAATGTCGTCTAATCCTGCTGCCTTGCCATTTTTGCATTTGTGACTGCCTTCTTCTAATTCACCTAGGTTGAATGGTCTAGTCAGGTTATTATTCTGAGATTGTTCCTTAAACGCTAATTTTGCGAGGTGCCGGGGCTAGCAGTGTATTTAACACTAAATTCTTCTAGAATCTACATATGTAAATGATGCTCTAAGCCACCCCCCCCCCCCTATTCTAACTCCGACTTTTGCTGCCGCACATGGATTGAAAAGATACGCGAACTGACTGTAATCAACCCTGCAAGTGGAGTAGAAAAGAGTTTGGCACCTGCAATAATTTAATTTGATAAATAAGTTGAATAAAGGAAGGTTTCATTAAAGTAGTGAGAAATGATACGGTTGCTCTACCGATTAACAGAATGAAAGTTCCATCCAAAATAACAATATGATTTATTAAGACTAAACACAAAATAATAAACAAAAACACATGAAACATTTACAATACATCAAATTGGCTCATATTGGATACTCAAACAAACGCTGTGAAGGTGAAGTTGTCCCTAAACTAGATTGTGAGGTTTATGACGAAGTGGTATGTGGAGCCAATTCCTTGCCACTCAAATCTTAAGAGAGACACACCGCTAACCCAACATTAATTGCTGCTACATTAGTGAGAACTCAGACAATGAACACTCAAGTTAGGACAAAGTTAGAAAAGAATGCAGGCGCGCTCTGCTGAGCTCTGATTATCGCCTAGCAGAAATGCCTACTTTGCCGGTGCTGAGGATGTACATTACCAAGCTGTCTTCTTAGCTGCAAGGACACGATCTGGCGTACTGGAAGCGATGGCTGGTTGCTTCGACGTCCCGTCGTGGTGATGATAATGTCGCGAGTATAGCCCGAAACAAATTATCCTGGCCTGGTTGTTCCAGACTAAAGACTTCCTAGCAATACAAATGCGCCTCTGAGGGAGACGAAGAAGGCTTGCCACACAGTCACTGACGGTAGAGTGATTGATTTTAACAAGCGAAGTCACCCAGTAACTCCGATACAGTCAACATTAGCCAAAACTGCTCAAGACAGACAACATAGGCCTCTTGTACACAGAACGCTCAATTGCCAACTGTACTCGGAAAGTTACATTGAAGTCGAAACTTCAGCAACTTCGTCAAACAGTTACAATTAAATAAAAGTATATTAGACAGCCAACAGAAGGCAGGCTGACCCGCGCAGCGAGAGCTCAGTCTTGTAACCTACTTCGATCGAAAGGCGAGAGCCGACTACCCACAAGAGCACCCGTACAAACCGAACACAGAACATTCCCGCCCCCACGACAGTGGCCGTGGTTAACCGTTCCAATCAGCAACTCGAAAACCGGCGGAAAATTCCACTCTACTGCTGGAGCACTACCATTCCTCTAATGGAGATTCTTGGAGCCAATTTCTGCGCCGATTTTGCTACGTCACGGAGCTATGCCCTGACCAAGCCAATCACAGTTACGATTTTGCAGAAAGCGCGGGAATTTGCCCGGCAAAACTGCCTGGGTACACAAGTCATTCCCACGCCTTGCTGGTAGCCCGCCAGAAAGTGTTTTCGCTAAGTTTCTGCGAAGTAACGGGACCTCTAGCCCAGCCGCTACTTCAGGCCCCTCCGAGCGTGTCTCCTCCGTCGGCGTCTGGAAAGCATTCACTCGACTCCCTCACCCCTGTCGGCTTACCCTTTCAAGATTAGCAGAGCCCGCCTGTTACCGGACCACCCGGGTGACGAGAGACGCTGTGTGGGAAGTCCGCATGTGAAGGAATAGCAACTTTACACCGCATGCAATTGGAGAGGAAAATCGTAAGATAGAAATATGAGATGGGGCTCATGCCACCTCTCAATTTGAAGTCCGATTTTTTGATAGGAGATGTTGGGTTAGCATCCTCAAGAATCTGTGCAGATATTTCATTTGGAGTGATGTTATCGTGATTGGCATGTTTGGTTGGATCGTTATTTAGTTTTTTTCAGCAGTTTCCAGGCCTACTAGCTACTAATTGAAACATCTGTTTTCACCATAAGTTTAATCCATCTTTCTCTTTTGTTTTCTGCTATGAAAGACATTACTTCTTGACCAGCGAAGATGGTTTGCTCATTGAATGGATCTCGTTCAAACAGCGACAGGTATTTATTCATTAGGGCTGCCGACTGGGTTGTTAATCCTTAGAGGTGTTGTGCTCTGCACCCCCGTGGCATAGATGACCGTGATACCTTCTTCACTCTTTACTATTTCTTAAATTTAAAGAACCTCTCTCACACCGGCCTGATTTAGCTTCACTGATCAGGATAGTAAAAACATGCGTATATTAAGGGAATTTTCATTGACAAAGCAGACTTATCACATTCACACAGTCCAATACTGTTCTGTCCTGATTAAATTAAGCTTAACTTAAATTCCATAAGGCAGTGAAGCAATTTCGAAGTCTCAGTGCGACGAAAATTGTCAGTCGATTTCCTGGAAACATTTGTAATAATTATTAACTTTCGGTGATCACATGGGGAAGACCGGAGATCTGCTGGTAAGACCGTGTTAGCCTATTTATTAGAAGTAACTGGATATCTTGAGCATTCAAAACGGCAGGTTCGTCCAGTGTAAATCAGACGTTCCCCACTGATCCCGTGCAACACAACGTAGTAAGCAGACACTGTCAATAATAATAATCCGTTAAATAATACGCGAACACACTTACTTTAGTTTAGTTCATGTATTAAATTCCTTCTCATACAGAATCTCATCAAGATGGCGACTCGCTCAACAATACGTACATATAGATCCTTCTTTTACGACTAATCAGCAAGAAGTTTTTTATTCTTTTCATAAGAGAAAACATAGATAGCAGAGAAGCTATTCCATGGAGTAAATGGACGCTCCAAGGAATAATTGGGCTTGAAACTACTTTGCATTGATAATTGGTAAGATAAGAAGAGATATTTCGAGATATGTACTGAGTTATATAATTTATAAAATTTCTGAAAATATCGCGGAGAGACCTTTGCAAGAGACATTACAACTCCATCCACAAACTTACTGTAGTTTTCTGGAGTTGCCTGGAGATCAGTTGCAATTTCATCCACGTTGGTACTAAAAAGCTCCCTGCTGGCCTTACGGAAGTTGTATCTCCTGCGGAATGGAATTGTTCTCGGTTGAGATACTGCAGTAACTTGGCACATCACAGGGCGGTGTTGAGAGTTGGGTACACGGTGGCAAACCGTCTTAACACACTGTTGGCCTATGTGCTCACTTGCGAATATTAGATCTGGGCTATGTCCACGTTTCCAACGCCCACTGTTGAAAGATGCCGGGAGTTTACTATCGTGGATGAGAGTTAGTTGGAGGTTGTCAGACCATTTTCGCACTTATTCCCCGTTGTCATCATCTTGTGAGTAGCCCCAAACTGTACTGTGGCTGTTGAAGTCTCCGACTACAACCTTGGTTTGGTGTTTGTTGAAGTTCTCAGGGGTTACAAAACAGAACTTCGTATTAGGTGGTTTGTAGATAGACGATACGATACAGTTATCGAGTTCTACTGTGAGTATTTCAATATCATTGTGTTCAGAGATCGATGTAGACATAATGTCGAGGTCGGGTCATGCAAATAAGGCACTTCCATATTGTTTATGAGGTCTTTCTGCAACAAGTCCCATTCCAGGTATTTTGGGGCGACACGTTTCATCATTTCTGTGGGTTTCTTGTAGGCACAGAACATCACAGCAGTTAGTTTGGCAGTGTTCACCCAAAATCTCTTGTTTGGGAGATGACAGCCTGTCTACATTAAAAGTCAGATGACATCATTTGCTTGTACCTCAATGCTGCTGCTCGGTTCAGTACTGGAAACTCTATTCCAAGTACCTATGCAGGAGCACCACGTGCAGGAATCAGCTTCACCCGCAGCCCTACCATAGCTTCTGAGATTAGCTTTCAAATATAAATAAAAAACACAGGGGAGGGACGTATTTAAGCTAATTTTCTAGAATTATTCATATTAATAAATGAGTTTAATAAGCCACGGCTGCAAAATACTAACACGATTTCTTTACAGACGAATGGAAAAACTGGTAGAAGCCGACCTCGGGGAAGATCTGTTTGGATTCCGTAGAAATGTTGGAATACATGAGGCAATACTTACCCCACTACTTATCTTAGAGAATAGATTAAGGAAAGGCAAGCCTACGTTTCTAGCATTCGTAGACTTACAGAAAGCTTTTGGCAATGTTGACTGGATTACTCTCTTTCATATTCTGAAGGTGGCAGGGGTAAAATACAGGGAGAGAAAGGCTATTTACAATTTGTACAGAAACCAGATGGCAATTATAAGAGTCGAGTGGCATGAAAGGGAAGCAGTGGTCGGGAAGGGAGTGAGACCGATGTTATTCAATCTGTGTATTGAGCAAGCAGTAAAGGAAACAAAAGAAAAATTCGGATTAGGAATTAAAATCCATGGAGAAGAAATAAAAACTTTGAGGTTCGCCGATGACATTGTAATTCTGTCAGAGACAGCAAAGGACTTGGAAATGCAGTTGAACGGAATGGAATATGTCTTGAAAGGAGGATATAAGATAAACATCAACAAAAGGCAAAACGAGGATAATGGAATGTAGTCGAATTAAATCGGGAGATTCTGCGGGAATCAGATTAGGAAATGTGACGCTTAAAGTAGTAAATGAGTTTAGCTATTTGGGGAGCAAAATAACTCACGATTGTCGAAGTAGAGAGGATATAAAATGTAGACTGGCAATGGCAAGGAAAGCGTCTCTGAAGAAGAAAAATTTGTTAACATCGAGTACAGATTTAAGTGTCAGGAAGTCGTTTCTGCAAGTATTTGTATGGAGTGTAGCCATGTATGGAAGTGAAACGTGGACGATAAATGGTTTAGACAAGAAGAGAATAGGAGCTTTCGAAATGTGGTGCTACAGAAGAATGCTTAAGATTGGATAGGTAGATCACATAACTAACGAAGAGGTATTGAACAGAATTGGGGAGAAGTGAAATTTGTGGCACGGCTTGAGTAGAAGGAGGGATCGGTTGGTAGGACATATTTTGGGACATCCAGGGGTCACGAATTTAGTATTGGAGGGCAGCGTGGAGGGTAAAATTCTTAGAGGGAGACCAAGAGATGAATACACTAAACAGATTCAGAAGGATGTAGGTTGCAGTAGGTACTGGGAGATGAAGAAGCTTGCACAGGATAGAGTAGCATGGAGAGCTGCATCAAACCAGCCTCTGGACTGAAGACCACAACAACAACAAAACTAATAAAGTGGTATCAAGACTCATTCAGTACTTTTTGTGATTGTCCATCACATTCTGAGAGAAATATGCGGTGGGAACTTTAAATCATAAGTATATACATACAATGGTGAATGAAACTTTGGGACGATAGCAGGTTTCACCTGATGTGTCATAGCTAAGATTCAAAGCTCGATGAACCTTGGCCACGCACAGGAAGGGCTGCTGCTCTACAGTGCACGAGGTAATTGGAAGAAATACGCAATGAGACGAACGGAAATGACCCTTCCATTCAAAGAGAGTAACTACAGTTAAGTAATGGTGATTCAAGATGGTCGCCTGGACGTTACATTCCTCCATCAGTGCGACTGATAACATGTGGGTGGTCGTTGGTGCACGAGGAAGAGTTGCTTTTCGCCTTCTCAACACATACCGCACGGACTCGATGGTCTTTCTGTCGGGGAACGGGCAGCCCACTCTCCGTTTGCCGAGTATCTTCCGCTCAGAAGAGCTCCAGCACCTGTTCTGTTCAACGCGGTCGCGTGCTGTGTGGCCACCGACTGCGCTGCTTCAGTTAAGGTAGGAAAAATAGCTTTTGAAATTACGTTCTTAGGTAACGCTCCGTTGGCTAAAACCCGTCTCAGCTTTATACAGACGTGGATAGGTATGAATTCTTATTATTGTTAGATCTTACTCTCTACACAATGGCGACAAAATATTTACTCAAGTTTGTTGATTTTCAAAGATGTAAATCCGTTATTTAAATCTTCCCTCTACATCAGAGGGTTCAATGAACCACCTTAAATCTGTCTCTCTACCGTTCCACTCTCTAACGGCACGCGGGAAAAACGAGCACTTAAATTTTCCCGTGCGAGCCCTGATTTCTCTTATTTTATCGTGATGATCATTTCTCTCTATTTAGGTCGGTTCCAACAGAAGGTTGTCGCAATCGGAGGAGAAAACTGGTGATTGAACTTTCATGAGAAGATCACGTCGCAACGAAAAACGCCTTTGTTTTAGTGATTGCCACTCCAATTCACGTATCATGTCTGTGACACTATCTCCCCTATTTCGCGATAGTACAAAATGAGCTGCCCTTCTTTGTACTTTTTCGATGTCATCCGTCAGTCCCACCTGATGTGGATCCCACACCGCACAGCAGTACTCCAGAACAGGGTGGACAAGCGTAGTGTAAGCAGTCTCTTTGGTAGACCTGTTGCGTCTTCTAAGTGTTCTGCCAATGAATCGCAGTCCTTGGTTTGCTCTACCCACAATATTATCTATGTGATCGTTCCAATTTAGGTTATTTGTAATTGTAATCCCTAAGTATATAGTTTGATTTTACAGCCCTCAGATTTGTGTGACTTATCGCGTGATCGAAATTTAGTTGATTTCGTTTAGAACTCATGTGAATAACTTCGCACTTTTCCTTATTCAGGGTCAATTGCCACTTTTCGCACTATACAGATATCTTATCTAAATCATTTTGCGAGCCGTTTTGATCATCTGATGACTTTACAAGACGGTAAATGACAGAATCATCTGCAAACAATCTAAGACGGCTACTCAGATTGTCTCCTATGTTGCTAATATAGATCAGGTACAATAGAGGGCCTATAACACTTCCTTGGGGAATGCCGGATATTACTTCTGTTTTACTCGATGAATTACCGTCTATTGCTGCGAACTGTGACCTTTCTGACAGGAAATCACGAATCCAGTCGCACAACTGAGGCGATACTCTGTAGGCACGCAGTTTGATTAGAAGACGCTTGTGAGGAACGGTGTCGAAAGCCTTCTGGAAATCTAAAAATGTGGAATCAATTTGACATCCCCTGTTGATACCACTCATTACTTCATGAGTACAAAGAGATAGTTGTGTTTCAAATGAACGATATTTTCTGAATCCGTGCTGACCATATGTTAATAAATCGTTATCTTCGAGGTACTTCATAATGTTCGAATACAGTATATGTCCTGAAACCCTACTGCAAATCGACGTTAGTGATATAGGCCTGTAATTCAGCGGATTACTCCTACTTCCCTTTTTGGGTATTGGTGTGACTTGAGCAATTTTCCAGTCTATAGGTTCATATCTTTCTGTGAGCGAGTGGTTGTATATAATTGCTAAATATGGAGCTATT
Organism: Schistocerca americana; assembly: GCF_021461395.2. Classification (NCBI taxonomy): domain Eukaryota; kingdom Metazoa; phylum Arthropoda; class Insecta; order Orthoptera; family Acrididae; genus Schistocerca; species Schistocerca americana. Next base: position 500,206,740 of record NC_060126.1, on the reverse strand, counting down.
TTATCAGCATACTCTGAGAGGAACCTGACTGGTATACAATCTGGACCGGAGGCTTTGCCTTTATTAAGTGATTTAAACTGCTTTGTTATACCGAGGATATCTACTTCTATGTTTCTCATCTTGGCAGTTGTTCTTCATTGGAATTCCAAATACGAAGCAGATTATTTCATGAAAAGATGCAAGGTCGGAAATCTTTCAAATGACTCATGTTACTGCTGAAGTTCGAAAAAACTCAGTTGTGAAAAACAACAACGCATCGTCGCTAACATCGTTAGTTCACAGCTGCTATTTGAGTGTATATGTCTGTAAATTATTGGCATATAAACTACTTCTTGAAGCTATGATCTGATAAATCTATTAACACTACCCCGTATAAAATAATTCCAATCACTCTCAATGATTTCTCTTTTCATAAACACCTTCAGAGAGGTTTCTATTACTGAATAATTCTTGATTCACGTTTCAGAGAGGCTACCATTCACCCCTATTCTTAATATTCACGCAACTGCTTTGTGAATAGCTTGTTCAAATGAAATATCTCTAACACTCGAATTGTGATTCAGTCCAGCCCCTTTCCTGCAGTTAGTATGTTATAAATAAGCTGCTTGCAGGCTTTTCCAGTTTTAATAAAATTGAAATAAGCTGAATAGTATTTTCCTTAACAGTGGACTACAGGTATGTCGGTGAGGTACTGAATTACTCAAGAGACATACGCAACAAGAAATACAGGGTGACTGTTGCCACCTAGAATAACTTCGAAAGTATGATAGTAGCTGAAAACTTTGTGAGATAAATATGACATGGGGCAACGGGGGCCATAATATGACGTTGGTTTTTTCTTGCTACGTGGAGTCGCTTCAGAGATATGAAGGTCATCTTTGGTTTTTTTTTCAGTGGGATGCTACAGTTTGGTACTTATTTTCCGATAACGGCTATCGACTCGAATCCAATGATGTGTAACACCAAGGTGTTTGAAGGTCAACGTCCATTTACAGAAAGTGTTCGAAGTGATGACCACTGGAAGCAATATCGTGCTGCAATCTTCTTATTATGGACTGAGTGGTATTCCTTATCACTTCGCACTTATTGAAGCACATACTCTGACAATTCTCTCTCGTATATCGTGCAAATAGTAAATATTCGCCTAATATGGCGTATCCAGCTAACGCGTCATTGACATGTAAACACCATTCGACGGTTTCGCAATACAGCACTAACAGAAACGGTAAGATTAGTATCGTCGAATCAAGCGAATGTGAATGATATATTCCTTCAAAGAAAAAAAAAGGTTTAAAATTGCTCTGAGCACTATGGGACTTAACATCTGAGGTCATCAGTTCCCTAGAACTTAGAACTACTTAAACCTAACTAACCTAAGGACATCACACACATCCATGGCCGAGGCAGGATTCGAACCTGCGACAGTACCGGTCACGAGGTTCCAGACTGAAGGGCCTAGAACCGCTCGCCCACTCCGGTTGGCAACTCCTTCAACGAACAAGTCGATATGCTTCTGATTTACGGAGAATGCAAACGAAATTCAGTGAGAGCTAGAGACTTCTAAGCTGAAAGATATCCTCAACGTGCTCACCCTAAACGTCGTACATAAAATACAGTCACGAACCATAGAAATGTTAATTTGCAAAACATGCATCATTCCGCAACTTAAAATCCATGTTGGCTGCGGAAAGTTGCAAACCTGATACCGTGGTCGGTGAATGAATGGTGTGGGTTTCTGGAGGACAGAATTGTAGGCCCATATCTCATCGTAGGAAATCTTAATGGTAGGAAGTACACCACATTCCTGCAAGAAACATTAGGTCTGTTACTGGAAGAAATACCTTTAGGAACAAGGAACAGAATGTTGTATCAACACGATGGGTGTCCGGCACAGTTTTCGCTGATGGCTGGAAATGAGTTGCAGAGACAATTCCCAAATCGTTGGATTTGACCCTGAGGAGGTGTGTCGTGGCCGGCTCGTTCGCCAGACTTGACGCCTCTGAATTTTGTCTTGTGGGGATTCGTAAAAGACATTGTTTGTGAAGACGTTCCAACAACACCTGAAGATATGCGAGATAGAATTGTCAGAGCATGTGCTTCGATAAGTGCCGGTGTGATGAGGAATACCACTCAATCCATGCTAAGAAGATTGCAGTACTGCATTGATACAACTGGTCGTCACTTGAACACCTATAAATGGATGTTCATGCCACCTTTTTGACCTTCGTTGATCTTCAAAGACCTTACTGTTACACATCTATCAGGAAAAAACCAACGTCATATCATGGTCCCCATTGTCCCATGCAACATTTGTCCTAGGGACATTTCAGCTCCTGTTGTACCTCCGGAGCTATTCTTAGTGGCAATAGTTAGTGACTCACCGTGTATACAGCCTCCTTTTATTATCCACGCCGTGATAGATGTTATCTCTGACTAGTATCTATAAGAACAGATATAATTTTTAAAATGTTAAATTGAATTTAAGTGGACAACAAAGTAAAAGATCTCTCTTGACAATACAGTCCAGCAACTCTTCCTGTCGCTGACCTCCAGCATTACTCTTTTAGTGATCGGTACTGCCGCACGCCGTGTCGGTAGATCATCACTGGGCCACCATATCAGGAATGTGCTCGATCGACCATGAAGCAAATAAAAGAAAACAAATTTTTAACACAATTACTCAGAACACAACATTCTATCTACATTCATGCTCATAAATTAAGGATAATACTGACACACAGTGAAACAACGCTCTGGTGGGCGGTTTGCGGCTTTAAATCACCTCAGAGTATGGCCATGCGGTGCATTTGACCTGCGGTCGTCGCACGGTGGCGCTGGCAGCAGTCCACATACGCATAGATGTGTTGGTGCATGTCAGAGTACGGTGCAGCTAGTAAGTGTGCAGACGTTTTCAGACGTGCTAATGGCAACTCAGACGTGCTAATGGTAACTGTGTGTTGAGAATGGCTCAAAGAACACATATTGATGACGTTATGAGGGGTAGAATACTAGGGCGACTGGAGCCTGGTGAAACACAGCAGGTCGTAGCACGCGCCCTCCGTGTGCCACAAAGTATGATCTGAAGATTATGGCAACGATTCCAGCAGACAGGAAACGTGTCCAGGCGCTACAGTACGGGACATCCACAGCATACAACACCGAAAAAAGACCGATCTCTCACCATCAGTGCCCGCAGACGGCCACGGAGTACTGCAGGTAGCGGGACCTTAACACAGCCACTGGAACAGTTGTCTCCAAACACACAGTCTACAGACGACTGAACAGACATGGTTTATTCGCCCAGACACCTGCAAAGTGCATTCCACTGACCCCTGGTCACAGGAGAGGCTGGTGACAAGAACACAGTACATGGTCATTGAACAGCGGATCCAGGTTACGTTCACGGACGAGTCCAGATATAGTCTGAACAGTGATTCTCGCCGGGTTTTCATCTGGCGTGAACCAGGAACCAGATGCCAACCCCTTAATGTCCTTGAAAGGGACCTGTACGGAGGTCGTGGCTTGATGGTGTGGGGTGGGATTATGATTGGTGCACGTACAGCCCTGCATGTCTTTGACAGAGGAACTGTGACAGGTCAGGTGTATCGGGACGTCATTTTGCACCAGTATGTCCGCATTTTCAGGGGTGCAGTGGGCCCCACCATCCCCTGATGGATGACAACGCACGGCCCCACCGAGCTGCCATCGTGGAGTAGTACCTTGAAAAAGAAGATATCAGGCAAATGGAGTGGCCTGCCTGTTCTCCAGACCTAAACCCCATCGAGCACCTCTAGGATGCTCTCGGTCCACGTATCGCAGCACGTCTTCAAACCCCTACGACACTTCAGGAGCTCCGACAGGCACTGGTGCAAGAATGGGAGGCTATACCCCAGCAGCTGCTCGACCACATGATCCAGAGTATGCCAACCCGTTGTGCAGCCTGTGTACGTATGCATGGTGATCATATCCTATACTGATGTCGGGGTACCTGCGCTGGAAACAGTGGCGTTTTGTAGCACATGTGTTTCGGGACGGTTTTCTAAACTTATCACCAATACTGTGGACGTACAGATCTGCGTCGTGTGTGTTCCCTACGTGCCTATGCCATTAGCGCCACTTTTGTGTAGTGCCACGTTGTCTGACACCACATTCTGCAATTATCCTTAATTTACGAGCATGAGTGTAATAGTGAATATTTCTGACTTACCTGACGTCACTAAAGCGAGAAAATAAGTCTTCATATCAAAATCTGATTCACTATAATTATCAGGCTTAAAAATAAAGTCAGTCCGAATGAACCCTTGAAAAGTCGCGCTTGGCGGAACAGTATAATGTGGGAAGCATAGCGGAGACGTATTGCAGTACGTACTATGATTCAACAGTAGTCGGTTGTGCTGGTGAAGGAGTAGGGCGCGCCACTACAAGAACCTCTTATCAACCTTGTAGACAGCATGGAAGCACGTTGCGAGCACTTTCGTGGTGATCAAATGGTTCAAATGGCTCTGAGCACTATGGGACTTAACGTCTGAGGTCATCAGTCCCCTAGAACTTAGAACTACTTAAACCTAACTAACCTAAGGACAGCACACACATCCATGCCCGAGGCAGGATTAGAACCTGCGACCGTAGCAGTCGCGCGGTTCCGGACTGAAGCGCCTAGAACCGCTTGGCCACAGCGGCCGGCCATGGTGATCATGCACACTATTAATAACCATATCCCTCGTTGTAAAGCGCAGGGGACCACTACGAATGGCGCTGATATCATTGTAATTATTGTCTTCGAATGTGTCATTTCCGTTCGTCTCATTCCGTATTTGTTTGTTACCTCCTGTTCTACACTGTATCAGTTCTTTCGATCTGCAGACCAAGTTTTGTCGCGCTATGTTACGTAGCAGTGACACATAAATCGACTTTGATCCTTACGTTTTGTATACAGGTGTAAGTACATATTTCGTTCAAGATTCGCTTCTCTCCGTAATTGCGGCAGACGTAAACTTAAGCGCTTTGCTTTCTAGTTATCGCTTCCTCTGCAGTTAACACTCTCCTAGCTCACGTAATTACCACGAGATGTAACTCCAAATGCCAACGGAGCATGGAACAGGTAACAGTACATACACTACACACTCATCCTTACTAATTATAAATTACCCACGCAAACGTCCTCGCGAATCAGTCTGTCTGTAACAGTACGTATAGGAATAATTGGCAGGTAATTAATTACCAAGCAGTGTAAGCTTCAGCGAATGTATTGTGCAAAGGCAAGGAAGCTAAATTAAGCATTTCATATGCATGATTCCGTACGAGTGCTTCTCTCCAACTGCTAGTTACACGAAACATGAAAACGAAGTAACTTATGTTGTCTTCCTCTCTTTTCGATATTTCGACATTATACAATCTACTCTGATCTTCTATGTACTTTAAGGGGGGTAGAACGTCAAACGGGTCGACTTGGAGCAGGAGAGGCACCACAGGACATTTTAATTTCTCCTGTCTATACTTTTACAAATATATTCATAAAACTTTGTCAGCATGACCAGGAAGGATTCAGAATTCACACTCATAGCAGTGGAAGTTCGAAAACATAACGAAGTAATTTTTTTACATGTGACATTTCATCATTTTTTCACTTACTAATGGCAACATTTGTTGCTATAGGTACACTTTTCTTCATAAGTAAGAGAGATGGTTCGATGAATTTTGCACAGCATACAAACCATACATAAAGCTGTATAAAACTTTAGAATTTTCCAAATCTATTAAAAACTGTGGTAAAAATTGAGGTAATTAACTACAAAATTTGTGTTTTTTTTTAAACATGAAGTTTAAAATACAACAGATCATTCGTTTTTTCATAAATTAAATAAATTCTAGAGTTTCACACCTGTAAGTATGGTATGTATGCTGTGCAAAATTCATCGAAGAATCTCTCTAACTTATGAAGAAAAGTGTACCTATAGCAACAAAAGCAGCCATTACTAAGTGAAAAAATGTTGAAATTTCACACATGAAAAAAAATATGTTGTTATGTTTTCGAACTTCCACTGCAACGAGTGTGAATCCTGAATCTTTCCTGGTGATGCTGACAAAGTTTTATGAATTTATTTGTAAAAGTATAGACACCGGATATTAAAATGTCGTGTGATGCCTCTCCTGCTCCAAGTCCGCCCGTTTGACGTTCTACTCCCCCCCCCCCCTTAACTTTTGTGGCTGAGGGTATGACACTGTGCTTATAAGTGTGTTTGTCTTTAGATTTCAGTAAATCATTCATAAAAAATCCATCTCTAGCCTAATGTCCGTAGAAGTATTAGTAATTTATCGTAAATAGTACGTTTTCATAACTGATTAACCCCTCAGACTAAAAGTGTGAAGTAAATTATAGTAGGTTTTTGCACTGAAGATCTATCTGCGGCGCTTTTTTTTATAAAGTCAGTAAATTTTCTGCTTTGGGAGTTCAAAAATGGGTCAAATGGCTCTGAGCACTATGGCACTCAACATCTGAGGTCATCAGTCCCCTAGAACTTACAACTACTTAAACCTAACTAACCTAAGGACGTCACACACATCCATGCCCGAGGCAGGATTCGAATCTGCGACCGTAGCGGTCGCGTGGATCCAGACTGAAGCGCGTAGAACCGCTCGGCCACAGCGGCCGGCTTTGGGAGTTCTGTCACGAGGAAATATAGAGCATGCTATCTTGAGTAATGAGCGAGATGCCTCGTTTATCTGCTCATTATTTATAATTCCTGACAAATCTGTTATTAAGTTTAGTTGATAAAACGCACAAATTTAGCCATCACATATCTCTTAGCAAAATCCGCGTCAAAATAGCTACAAAAATTTCCTGAGTTTGGTCTTCATCTTTGAACAGAGAAATGCGGCTTTGAAATTTAATTTAGTAATATGTATAAATACGGATGCTCATTATGCAGTGAAATTAATAGAAGTCAGACATTTGTCAGTCCACCATGGAATTCCCTCTGAAAGGCTGCTTTAAACCCAATTAAGGTGAGTGCGTTTAAAAGAAACAACTGGAATGGGCTTTCAAGTTAATTGCAGCATTAGGTGTTCTCTGGCCTGGACCATTAGTGCCTCATGTTGACACTCAGCTTACTCAGGTAGATGACGTATGGCGCCACTGATTACTCGGTACGTATTGGTCGGTATCTGACCTCTCTTTGCACACACAGTGGTGAACGCAGTACTGTGCGTGCATTCGCTGTTGTTGGAAAAAAAAATGGCTCTGAGCACTATGGGACTCAACTGCTGCGGTCATAAGTCCCCTAGAACTTAGAACTAACCTAAGGACATCACACACATCCATGCCCGAGCAGGATTCGAACCTGCGACCGTAGCGGTCGCGCGGTTCCAGACTGTTGTTGTTGGAAGTTGGGAGGTTTGCATCCCACCGCCATTCATGCAAACAACTACTTCGTCTCCCGCATCTGGTGCCAAATGTTTCCTGATACGTGTTGTACGCGACCTTTTTGCTTGCAAATTGGTACGACAGTCAACAGTTTGTAGAAGGTGGACTGTGTGCCGAAACCTCACGCATGGGGCACTACGGATAAAGTGCGTGATCCTACATAATTGCAACGCACTAAGAACGTCTCTCGAATGCAGGTCGTTAAAACACTGATGCACAGTTCAGCCATATGTCACGGGACTTCCAGTTTCACTATACTGCACAGGTGGAGGGCTTACTAAAGCGAACTTCTGTCTATTCGGAAAAGCCCCGCATCAGAAGTTTTCAGTTACACAGTTCTGCGCATATTGATTTACAGTTTTAGTTCCCTAACAGACTACTAGTAGACCATTATTGTGTGAGCCCTCTTTATTCCGTCGTAGCTCTCACTGCCAAAATAGTACTTCCTCTGATTTAGTCACGACGCTGTTGAAAATACACTCTTTTCCTCTGACCATATGACGAATATATTTCAGAGTTTGTGTTATTGCTGCCACACGATTGCATATGTATTGCTCCTGAAAGTAAGTACTTTTTTTTCAACAGACATTATCGGAGCGCACTTTTCGAAAATATCCCATACGATCTTACAACATTAGACCCACGTACAAATCATTCTTTCACTCTATAGTAACGTCACGTTATGGCAATCCATCCGCATGACTTACCATATACGTGGACTCCCTCTGGCTCGGACCATGTGTCGCACAATCGACAACAAATTCAAAAAACGGCGATTCCGAGCTGTACCCAACAGCAGGGACCCATTCATGAAACGCACGCATTACTCGGAAATGACTTTCGCCGCAAGACGAGCGTTCAGTAGAGACCATTGGAAACGCTAAATTGATTTCGTCGAATTTCATTGCTCTTGTACTAAAACTTGCGTGCTATGGCAGTATTCCATGTACAGGCGTTGCACTTCGGTCACGTTGAACGATTCTCTTGAGCCGTCGGTGATTCCGTTCTTGCAGGAGATTTCCCGGCAGCAGCGGTGTTGGAGATTTGATGTTTTAGCGGCTTCCTGATTTTCACGGTACACCCGTGAAATGATCTTAAAAATTTCCACTTCGTCGCTACCTGGGAGATGCCGCGTCCCATCACTCATGCGCCGTCTGTAACACCACGTTCAAACTCAGATCTGGATAACCTGCTACTGTAGCAGCAGTAACCGATCTAACAACTGCGCCACACATTTGTTGTCTTATATAAGCGTTTTGGATCGGAGCGCTGTATTCTGCCTGTATATATATCTCTGTATTTGAATATGCGTGCTTGTACCAGTTTCTTCGGCACTTCAATGTATTAGCGCAGTGAGTTTTCTGGATCGATGGGACTAGGTTCGTATACTGCTATGTACTAATGTTTCTCTTCTTATCTTCGCGTCTGTAACAGAGTCTGGCATAAGCAATGTTATTTAAACTCCTACTTGACGCGAGCAGATTGCTGCCGTATTCCTGGACTTCAGGAAGGCATTTGATACGGTTCCGCACTTACGTTTAGTGAAAAAAATACGAGCTTACGGAATATCGGACCAGGTTTGTGATTGGATTCAGGATTTCCTAGAAGAAAGAACACAAGATGTCATTCTTAACGGTTCAAAATCTGCAGATGTAGAGGTAATTTCGGGAGTACCGCAGGGAAGCCTGATAGGACCTTTATTGTTTACAATATACATAAATGACTTAGTTGACAACATCGGTAGCTCCGTGAGGCTATTTGCAGATGACACGGTTGTCTACAAGAAAGTAGCAACATCAGAAGACTCGTACGTACTCCAGGAGGACCTGCAGAGGATTAATGCATGGTGCGACAGCTGGCAGCTTTCCCTAAACGTAGATAAATGTAACATAATGCGCATACATAGGGGCAGAAATCCATTCCAGTACGATTATGCCATAGGTGGTAAATCATTGGAAGCGGTAACGACCGTAAAATACTTAGGAGTTACTATCCGGAGCGATCTGAAGTGGAATGATCACATAAAACAAATAGTGGGAAAAGCAGGCGCCAGGTTGAGATTCATAGGAAGAATTCTAAGAAAATGTGACTCATCGACGAAAGAAGTAGCTTACAAAACGCTTGTTCGTCCGATTCTTGAGTATTGCTCATCAGTATGGGACCCTTACCAGGTTGGATTAATAGAAGAGATAGACATGATCCAGCGAAAAGCAGCGCGATTCGTCATGGGGACATTTAGTCAGCGCGAGAGCGTTACGGAGATGCTGAACAAGCTCCAGTGGCGGACACTTCAAGAAAGGCGTTACGCAATACGGAGAGGTTTATTATCGAAATTACGAGAGAGCACATTCCGGGAAGAGATGGGCAACATATTACTACCGCCCACATATATCTCGCGTAATGATCACAACGAAAAGATCCGAGAAATTAGAGCATATACGGAGACTTACAAGCAGTCGTTCTTCCCACGCACAATTCGTGAATGGAACAGGGAAGGGGGGATCAGATAGTGGTACAATAAGTACCCTCCGCCACACACCGTAAGGTGGCTCGCGGAGTATAGATGTAGATGTAGATATTTGTGACAGTTTGTTCCGAATATGTCGCGTTTTCAAAAGATGTAGTTAGGCGAGATTTAAAGAGGACAGCTTAAAGTGCTGCGAGTGATATGAGCAGCAATAACGTTCATATTCTTATTTTCAAAATTATTTGGCTGTATATTTCCGATTATGTTGCGATTTCCGAGAATCCACTTACGCACTGGAGAGGTTGATGACAGTGTCACGGTTCCTTACTCGAATAGTGCTGCTGGGAACACGCACGTCATTTTGACATTACGAAGTGTAAGTCGTGCACGTTCCCTCAAGAGGGTGAGAACGTAGCTTGAAATCGTCAAACGTTATGGTACTTACGATAATATCCTCGCAGTATCTACATCCGCCTTAATCTATCTTTCACACCTCCTAACAGAATGTCCCTTTGTAACCGAACCAATACGAGCATGCGTTGAGGGCAGGACGTATATTTAACGAGCATCTGCCTATCCTACTCACGCACACTGTCCTGATCATATTCGCTTTTTCCTCCGTTATTACTCCACTGCAACGAAGATAAAATGTCGCTACGATAAACAGATAATTACGGAGAGGATAAAGGACGTGCTAATTGTCTATTAACGTAACACTAGTCCAGTAGAACTTGACATTATTGTTGGATTATCCACTTTACAGCCCTGCATTGTTCACACAGAAGTCACATTAGCACGAATGGTACATTCCACCAAGGCTTCGTTCGAGGCAAAGTGATGAATCCAGTCTTTCCGTTCACACTGTGCGGGAGATGCACGAGGGCATTAACTTTTATTTGTCTCGATTCTACTGAATTTTGCACGTTTTGCGAACTACCTTTACTCTTACGTTACGTGCCCGTACGGAGACACATCACTGAGTACATTTTTATCACAAAATAATCTTTTTTCCGCTACGTGATTCTTCAGCAGTTGCGTCGCGTGACCTAGCCGACAGCTGACTCGTCCGTGTTCTTCTTCGTGCCAACCGTTACCTAATGCTCGCTAAACAGAAGAAAAACAAGATGCTGTGGCCTTCTCCACCAGACATCACGGCGCCTACAATATCAGCAACCAAACTGAAGCCTGCAGCCGCGGGTTGCCCGCTTCGCATTCACACCGAAGCACTACACAACCGACAGGCAATATTGATGAATGGCCACAACAACAACAACAACAACAACACAGCAAAGACACCAGCGGCCACCAGGGGCCACCACCGGCCCACATAAAGGAAGAGGTCGCAGCAGATCCCGCAACTATTTTCACACGCCAAACCACGTGATGGAAAATAGTTCCGAGGTACTCATCTGCCGAAGCGCTATAAAGGACGGCGCTCGGCCGCACATCGGCAGTTCATCGACCGCCAGCAGACGTGGACAGCTGCCGCCCTGGCAGCCCGGCTTGGATCTTCTCGCTGATCTCTGGATTAGGCTTGGTATATCGGAAAAGTCTCTGGCGGAGACTAGTAGGAAATTATTTCAGTTGTTTCCTATATTATTCTTGTATGTAGTTGTGATTCAAAGACGGATCACTGTTTCGTGTTGGTGTTATACTTGGAGAATTTGTTTTGGTTGATTGAACAGTGCAATAAATTGTTTTCGGACTTTGATCGTTAGTTGCTTTTGCTTACGCAGACATATCACAAGATGCGCTGATGTAACTATCACTCACAGCAGTGAGACCAGCTTGCACCATCTTCTCTTGTGCTGCCATCATTATCACCTGTTTAGCCATTTTATTCTTGGTTGGCCAGTGTATATGGCAGCTTTTTCGTTTCAAAAATGCTCATTCTGTCTGGGATATTCCTGTCGTTCCTTTCGTGGCATATTTTAGTGTTAAATTCCGCACAAGAGCAGCCGAAATCCCTCACTTTTTACTTCATTTTCCATTATGTTAACCTTTCATCTAGCTCTTTTTCTGATTTATTTCGGGTTATAGCCTAGTTTCAATACACTTCCTGACAAAAAATACACCTAGAAGACCTGGTTAGTCGTCAGTGTAAATTTGTACACTTCCACACCGTTGGCGGGCATGCAAATGGTTCTCTGTGAGGAGTAGAACGATCATGAGAGTGAATTTGTGTTATGCGTGTTCAGTATTGTCACCAGGTCTGGTATGGTATATAAGGGTCGTCGACAGCGTGTTGAGTAGTCTCTAAAAAGAACATGAAAATGCCACATATGTCTGAGAAAGTGTTGCCAGTACGTTATAGAGTGGGCCTCACTTTGGGTCTCCATTTGGCCGGCTCGTCGGATCAAGCAATAACCAGATATTTGACACATTCCGATGTGACAATGACCCGATGTTGGGCTGCGTGGTGACGTGAGGGCAAGTATATTTGTTGTCGAGCTTCCAGTCCACCATGTCGGACCAACGTAGGGGAAGATCGCAGATCTGTGCACCTGCGCCTGCCGCCCGAGAATACGTAGTGGACCCCCTGGATCATTTTGTGACATCCCACACCATTGATCAGAGACTAATAGAAAGTTACCACCAAACGCGTTGTCTGCAGTGAACACCACAAAAGAAATGGTTGAATTTAGAGTGTTACTGTTACAGGGAAGCGGGGTATGCTGATAAATGGCGTTGCATTCTGTTCAGAGATCAATCACGGTTCTGCACTTTCCCAGGTGACCACCTTTTGGCCAGTACGGCAGAGATTTGAAGAGAGGTTTCGTTCATCCACTGTATTAGAGAGACATAGATGATGCTACTCCTGGCATCATTGTGTGGTGAATCATCATTTGTGATTTCAGGTCATGGCCTACAGTTCAAATGGTTCAAATGGCTCTGAGCACTATGGGACTCAACATCTATGGTCATCAGTCGCCTACAACTTAGAACTACTTAAAACCTAACTAACCTAAGGACATCACACTCATCCATGCCCGAGGCAGGATTCGAACCTGCGACCGTAGCGGTCGCTTGGTTCCAGACTGAAGTGCCTAGAACCGCATGGCCACTCCGGCCGGCGCGGCCTACAGTGTTTCAGGGAATTCTGACAGCACAATGGTGCGTCACAGCCATCCTTCGTTCGAACATATTATCTTTCACGCGACACTATGGTGGTGCCAATTTTCAATCAGATAATGTTCATCCCTATATCCTTCCCCAATAGACCAGTTGTGGGGCCACGTCGAACACGAGCACCATCCCACTGGCACTATCGGAGTTGTGAACGGCCAGTTACAACAGCTGTGCGCCAGCTTGCCTTAGGAGAGGGTACAACAGTTTTGTGAAGAACTCCAGAACTTAATCAGTGTGTGTTCCCAGGCCAGAGCACTGCAACGTCACGTTACACTACTGGCCATTAAAATTGCTACACCAAGAAGAAATGCAGATGATAAACGGGTATTCATTGGACAAATATATTGTACTAGAACTGACATGTGATTACATTTTCTCGCAATTTGGGTGCACAGATACTGAGAAATCAGTACCCGGAACAGCCACCTCTGGCCGTAATAACGGCCTTGATACGCCTGGCCATTGAGTCAGACAGAGCTTGGATGGCGTGCACAGGTACAGCTGCCCAAGCAGCTTCAACACGATGCCACAGTTGATCAGGAGTAGTGACTGGCGTATTCTGAGGAGCCAGTTGCTCGGCCACCATTGACCAGAGGTTTTCAGTTGGTGAGAGATCTGGAGAATGTGATGACCAGGGCAGCAGTCGAACATTTTCTGTATCCAGAAAGGCCCGTACAGGACATGCAACATGCGGTCGTGCATTATCCTGCTGAAATGTAGGGCTTCGCAGGGGTCGAATGAAGGGTAGAGCCACGGGTCGTAACACATCTGAGATGTAACGTCCACTGTTCAAAGTGCAGTCAATGCGAACAAGAGGTGACCGAGACGTCTAACAAATGGCACCCAATAACATCACGCCGGGTGATACGCCAGTATGGCGATGGCGAATACCCGCTTCCAATGTGCTTTCACCGCGATGTCGCCAAACACGGATGTGACCATCATGATGCTGTAAACAGAACTTGGATTCATCCGAAAAAAAGACGTTTTGCCATTCGTGCACCCAGGTTCGTCGTTGAGTACACCACCGCAGGCGCTCCTGTCTGTGATGCAGCGTCAAGGGTAACCGCAGCCATGGTCTCCGAGCTGATAGTCCATGCTGCTGCAAACGTCGTGGAACTGTTCGTAGCGATGGTTGTTGTCTTGCAAACGTCCCCACCTGTTGAGTCAGGGATCGAGACGTGGCTGCACGATCTGTTACAGGCGTGCGGATAAGATGCCTGTCATCTCGACTGCTAGTGATACGAGGCCGTTGGGATCCAGCACGGCGTTCCGTATTACCCTCCTGAACCCACCAATTCCATATGGTGCTAACAGTCATTGGATCTCGACCAACGCGAGCAGCAATGTCGCGATACGGTAAACCGCAATCGCGATAGGCTACAATCCGATCTTTATCAAAGTCGCAAACGTGATGGTACGCTTCTCCTTCTTACACAAGGCATGAGAACAACGTTTCACCAGGCAACGCCGGTGACTGCTGTTTGTGTATGAAAAAATCGGTTGGAAACTTTCCTCATGTCAGCACGTTGTAGGTGTCACCACCGGCGCCAACCTTGTGTGAATGCTCTGAAAAGCTAATCATTTGCATATCGCAGCATCTTCTTCCTGTCGGTTAAATTTCGCATCTGTAGCACGTCATCTTCGTGGTGTAGCAGTTTTAATGGCCAGTAGTGTAATAAGTGGACTCATGCTGCGAAGTTCATGATACAGTCTGACTGAATCACTGGAACAACATGACATAGCTTCTCAACCCATGATTATACTGAATCACTGGAACAACATGGCATAGCTTCTCAACCCTTGATTATACGTTTTGTTTCCTCCTCTCCTTCTGTGTGATATACATTTCTTGTCGGGCAGCGTATGTTAACATCTGATCTAAGGGCCAAAAGATGCGACATGTTGCGACGAGTTGAGCCTACTGGCAGCCGCCACAGTGCCGGATTCTCTAAGGCGACAGATATTCGCTTTAAAGACTCTCCGACAAACATCACGCTAGGAAATCTGAAATTCACATGTGGTATATACTTCTACTCGGCATGGACTGCGTCGTGAAATGAAAATATAACATGAACATCAACAAAAGCAAAAGAAGTACAGGGCGTCCGGAAAGTCTTTCCCTGATTATATAAATTGATAACTCAGGCTAGAAGTAAGATACAAATATGAAACTGGTGTCTAATTGTTTACAAACTATCAAAGTGTTTTTCACACATAGGTAAACTTCCACATGAGCACCCTTCGTAGCACGTAGCACATACGTCCGTGCCGATCTCGATATGACCTATCCTGGGCGATGGATTGGTCGTGATGGGCCAACAGTTTGTCCTCCACGGTCTCCTGACATGATCCCATTAGACTTCTTTTTAAGGGGTTAGGTCAAGGACGAGGTCTACCGAACATGAGTACTAGATCTTGAAACCCTGCAGCAACGGATAACCACAGTCGGTGAATCGATCCCTTCAGTGATGTTGGCTAATGTGTGGACAGAAATTGAATATCGCCTAGATGCCCTACGTGCTACCAAGACTGCTAATGTGGAAGTTTAGTGATGTGTGAAAAAAACTTTGATAGTTTGTAAACAATTAGACACCAGTTTCATATTTGTATCTTACTTCTGGTCTGAGTTATCAATTTATGTAATCAGGGAAAGAGTTTTCGGACATACTGTATATTGAAATGTAGTCGAATTAAATCAGTGGCTGCTAATGAAATTAGATTACGAAGCGAGACACATGAAGCAGTAGGCGAATATTGCTATTTGGGCATCAAAATAACTGATGATGGCCAAAGTAGATGTAGACTGGCAATAGCAAACAAAGCAGTTCTGAAAAAGAGGATTTTGTTAACATCGTATATAGATTTAAGTGTTTGGAAATCTTTTCTGAAGGAGTGTTGCCATGTATGGAAGTGAAACATGGACGATAAACAGTTTGGACAGAAATAGAATAGAAGCTTTTTTAAATGTGATGGTACAACAGGATGTTGAAGATTAGATTGGTTGATCACGTAAATAACGAGGAAGTACTGAATGGAATTGGGGAGACAAGAAACTGGTGGTGCAACTTGACCATAAGAAGGAATCGGTTGAAAGGACACATCCTCAAACATCAAGGGACCACCCATTTAGTATTAGGGGGAAATATGGGGGGAGGGGGTGGCAGGGGTAAAAGTCGCAGAGGGAGAACCAGAGATGAATACAGTAAGCAGTAGTTATTCGCAGATGACGAGGCTCTCGCAGGATAGAGTAGCACGGAGAGTTCGGAGTGAAGACTACAACATACACTTCTATAGTCCCTTAACATGGCATAAGGGCTTTTCTGAATTTGCAGAATAAGATTTTCGGTCTGCAGCGGAGTGTGCGCTGATATGAAACTTCCCGGCAGATTAAAACTGTGTACCGGACCGAGATCCGAACTCGGGAGCTTAGCCTTTCGCGGGCAAGTCGTTTACCAACTGAGCTACCCAAGCACGACTCACGCCCCATCCTCACAGCTTTACTTCCGCCAGTTCGTGTCTCGGTGCGGCACATAGTTTTAATCTGCCAGAAAGTTTCTTTTCTGAATTTCATTTAAGACCAGAGATGCTATTTTTTATTTTTATTTGTTTTTTGAATGGATGAAGTATGTCTTTTTGGGAAATTTATTTACTGATTCCCAAAATGCCTTTCTCGACAATGCATGTCCCGAGCTTCGAATCATTTTGCATTTGCCGTATACGAATTTCGAAAACGGTGTCTTTTCCTTTTTCTTTTTATTTTTTTTCAGTACTTAATTCATACCACATACGAAGTTTAAAGTCTCTGGCTGGCCGAAAGTCACGGCAAGCATTATTCCTTTTGCTGATGCGCTAAGTATGACGTCCCAATATCCTGGCTAGGTGCGGCACGTGTTTAGACATGATATGTGAGCAGTCAGTCGCCGACAGATGTTAAATGAACGTGGCAGCGCGTCGTGAGTTAACAGATTTTCAACATGGGGTGACAAGCAGTGCAAGAACCAAGGGTTACAGTGTACTGAACATTATACAACCGCTGTATTCGGGTTTTTTAGGCCAACAGTGTCTTGGGAGGATTAACGAGACGATGTGTCCCGGGATATCGTCAGCGCCGGCACGTCGACAACGAACGCTAATAGTACGCTGACGGACCCCTCTCTAGGACGACACTGAGACAGCAGCGGCCTCTACATGAAGGGAATGTAAGCGCCGCGCCACCCTGCCGCGGCCAGAGTTAAAGTCGAGCCGTCCTACGAACGCTACAGCAGTGACTTAGAAAATCTACTCATTCACTTGTATTACGAATTATGTATATTGAAGAGCTTGCTCTTATTTGTCTGTCGCCTATTGCTTGCGACACGTCTACATCTCCTTTTGTAATAACTCCATTAATACGAATTGCTTGAATTGTTCTCTAGCGATCCGAGAAAGCAGCTTTCCTAGGTACCTCCACGTTCTATCATGGAGAGTGGATGTCTTACTTTTGTCGCCTAATCTTAATTTCATCGTGTGAGTGTTCTGATCTTACTGAAATGTGAAGAAGTTGTTGTGGTTGGCAAGAGAGCCAACACTGTTTTACTAAAGGAGGCCGAAAAGCGCGCGCTTTAGCTCACGCAGGCTGGCGTGAGGTCTGGAACATGACAAGAAATTAGAATTTAGAAAAAACGGACGTAGCTGGTGGAATAATTAACTTTAATCCATTAATGATGAACGTCGGTCTTGACGGTACATGATTCACAATATCAATAGTAACTGATAATGGCGCCTTGCTAGGTCGTAGCAAATGATGTAGCTGAAGGCTATGCTAAACTATCGTCTCGGCAAATGAGAACGTAAGTAGGCAGTGAACCATCGCTAGCAAAGTCGGCTGTACAACTGGGGCGAGTGCTAGGAAGTCTCTCTAGACCTGCCGTGTGGCGGCGCTCGGTCTGCAATCACTGATAGTGGCGACACGCGGGTCCGACGTATACTACCGGACCGCGGCCGATTTAAAGGCTACCACCTAGTAAGTGTGGCGTCTGGCGGTGACACCACAAAAGGTACGAATCTACTGTTTTAATCCGTGACGTTATGTAGCGATGGTGTATGTGATGAATGTTGACAGCAGCCACACAGACTCACACCTTTTGTATTCATTTCATTAATGTTGACAGCTTCAGTGTTTTCAGCACCTTAAACTATTTGAAAATAACCTAAGGTCGAAATTCCGATTTTGAAAATTGTGTTAAAGAATACAACCGATAGCCAATATGGCGTTATTTAAAAAATTGTACGACACATTGAGCCTAAGAAAAACACAGTTTCTTGGTGCAGTTGTTACGCTTTGCGTCCTGCTGCAGTCTGAAAGTACTTGCAACTAAAGTTGCTCGATCTTCGAGACACGTCACGAATTGGTAAAATTAAACACGGACACATAATATACGATTGTTTCTTAGGGTAGGATCACAAATGTTGACACCACAGGCCACTTTCCATCATCCAACATATCAAGTTTACAAAAAAATACTTCACACGCGTTGCCTATTTAAGACAACGTGGTGCATACGATATTCATTTTCGACCACTGATTTTTGATCTCAAAATGTTCGATTTAGTACTTTCTACTGACTGTGCAATTTTGACCATAATGGTTTGTGTTGTGCCGTGCGTTCATACAGCGCGGGGGCCGCACTTAAGACGCAGCCACCGCCTTCTAGAGCACAGTGTGCCAACGCTCCAGTGGCGAGAGCGCGGCATACTTAAAAGTTCTCACAGTGGGAGCGCCACAAGAGATGCAGCAGTCATACCTCCGGAGTCGACGGAGCTAATCGGGATGCAGCCCCACGTGATTAAGTCGTTTCGTCGCACCCTGACGGGCCTCTCAGAGTACGGGGCAGATCTCCTCTCAGTAACGACGCTGTTACTGTGATAGCGTTTACAGGAGATGAACTTAGGGTACTAACCTGGACACGAGTGATTACTCTGGATTATGTTTCACCTTGTTGTCAAAATAAATCTTCTAAGTTGTAATTAATTCCGACTTTCCATTTGGTAGTTTCTACCTGAGACACAACTCTTTGGGACACACTGTGGATCCAATGAAGAGCAGCACTTTTCGTGACAGGTTATTTAGTAACTGTGTGAATGTAACATGTAATTTATCTTTCGACGCACCCGGGACTTAACTTCTGAGGTCATCAATCCCCTAGAACATAGAACTACTTAAACGTAACTAACCTAAGGACACCACACACATCCATGCCCGATGCAGGATTCGAACCTGCCACCATAGCGG
Organism: Schistocerca americana; assembly: GCF_021461395.2. Taxonomy (NCBI): domain Eukaryota; kingdom Metazoa; phylum Arthropoda; class Insecta; order Orthoptera; family Acrididae; genus Schistocerca; species Schistocerca americana. Next base: position 500,187,447 of record NC_060126.1, on the reverse strand, counting down.
TCGCGCTGTCCCAGACTGTAGCGCCTAGAACCGCTCAGGCCACACACGGAACAGTTTCACGACTGTAACAGCAAGAGCACAAGGTGAACAGTACCAACACATAGCGTAAATAAAAAAACAATTGTATTAAACAACAGAGTGTCACTCTAGGAACTGTTTAAAGCTCATATATGCGAGGGTCGGAACTTTTAATAGTGGCAATTATTTATTTACACCTCGTACAAAATAGAAACGTGTTTCAAAGTTTTACTGACATTGAAAGTAGTCACCATGATTGTGTATAACCCGTTGCCAGCGATGTGGAAGCCGTTCAAATGGTTCAAATGGCTTGGAGCACTATGGGACTTAACATCTGAGGTCATCAGTCCCCTAGAACCTAACTAATCTAAGGACATCACACACATCCATGCCCTAGGCAGGATTCGAACCTGCGACCGTAGCGGTACCCCGGTTCCAGACTGTAGCGCTTAGAACCGCACGGCCACTCCGGTCGGCACTTACGAGGGCTTAAGTTAGGGGAGTGCAGTAGGTGGTATAGCACTTCTACATCTACATCTACATGGATACTCTGCAAACCACATTTAAGTGTCTGGCAGAAGCAGAGACTTAGCAGCCCCATCAATCAGCTAAATCAGTAATAGTTTGCACTGTACGTGCTTGAGCGTTGTCCTGCCAAATGATGGTCAGGTCCTGCAGAAAGTGTCATCACTTCTGTCTCTAAGCTGCTCGTAGATTGTGTTCCAAAAATGAACAGCATAGAGGTTGTAGTGATAACACTTTCTGCAGGACCTGACCATCATTTTGCAGGTCAATGCTCAAGCATGTACAGTGCAAGCTGTTATTGATTTTTCTGACCTACTGCACTCCCCTGACTTAAGCCCTCGTGAGTTCAACTCAGTTTCTAAACTGAAGGAAACACTTCACGGCATTCGCTTCAGAACTGCTACAAATTTGTCGGGCAATAGACCGCGCCGCTCGAACTGTCAACACAACTGGCACTGCTAAGAGTATCCAACGCCTTCCACATCGCTGGCAACGGGTTATACGTAATGCTGGTGACTGCTTTGAAGGTCAGTAAAACTTTAGAACACGTTTCTATTTTGTACTAGCTGTAAATAAATAATTGCCACTATTAAAGTTCAAACCCTCGTACAATGACAAAGTTCGTAAGTAAAAGTGCCGTATTTGGTTGAAAATATTTTTCATTGAAAATGCGTAAATAAATTAAGACGAAACCCGCGTGCAAAACAATAATTACAATTACGGCTTGTATTTAAGAAAGAACTGCATTCTAACACATCTTAAAGAAACAGTCAACGTCTAAATCGATTTTAAACAGAAAAGAAACCATGCGTTATATAAAAGGAGTTTACTGCCCATTCCAGTTGTTATGCTCCTATAAACATAACACTGCTTTGCATCCAGACCCTGCTGCGGAATATGTCGCCCGTTGCCGCGACAACGCTAGAGCCCTATATTAATTGACGCTCGCATTGATCGGTCGTCGCAAGCGTGTGTTATTAACCACACTAGCGTGAAACATGGACATCAGAGATATTGTGGATGCATTTCTTTTTACAAAAGGTTTGAAAACACGCTTAACCGAGCGTTGAACACCTGGAATACGGAACGACAAGAAAGAAGTTGACGTGCCGAATACACAGAACATTCTACCGCCGACAAATACAATCTCTGTAGGGAAACTTATCACGCAGTGTTCAGTAATTGGCTATGTGTGGTATCATGTAGCAAATTCCCATCCTGATAACGACATGGAACTTCATTACGACATCTCACAAACGGTAGTCAGTAGCTGACATGCTCCAAATTAAACGTTGTCACTTCAGATACGCCGTGAAACTAAGCTTGTATTTCCCATTGTGACTGCTCCACCCTGTCTTTAATTTGCTTCAACAGTAAATTGCGATCAATGCAAAGATAAAAAAAATTTGACATTTAATATGTTCTAGTCAACGCGAAATACAGTATTAACGTTCCCTGCTTCACCACACAAAAATTCACATGGAATGTCACGTCCATCGTCCACCGTGCACTGGCAACATTTCGATTGCACACTCATATTCTAAAGAGTTGTAACGGTTAGGACGCATGATTGTTGGAGAGAGGAACTTCTTCTCCCTTACCCACTACAAAAGCCAATCGTAGATGTACTGAACGGTTAAAATTTACACATAACTGAGTTTAATTCTGACGCTACATCTGAACTACACTAAAATTTTATTCTTTGACTGAAATGTAGGTGTATGTTAATGCCTTTTGTAATATTTATACATGTATCCAGTATGTAAAGTAGATACGGACATTTCATACCGCAACTCCAATGAGATGAGTGAACATGCACGCATTGTACACGCAAATATAGGCATACACGTTGGATGGTCTTGTAAAAAGCGTTCTTTCCTCGAAGATTGTCCGGCGAAATCTTACGAGCTAATTAGCTGATCAAATATGAAATGATGTGTCGTTTACACACAGTGTGACAAAAAACTTGAAGCATCCACTACGGGAAGAGGAAACGAAGAGAATCTTCACAGATTACAAAATCGAGTCAAATTTACAAAGAACTTGACAGTATGAGCCCGCTTATCAATATGACGTTGCGCCCTCCGTAGCCAGGATGCGCGCCCTTATTCGGTGGGCAAGGGTGCCATAAAGCAATTTTGTCCTTTCCTGATATTTCAGTACCATGTGTGGACGAGCATTATCCTGTTAAAAAACAGCAATACGACTGAAATATCATGAACTTTGAACACTTCTACAAGAACACACGAGCGTGCAGCTCAGCCTTTATTTTTAGGAACACAATGAACTCAACCCACATTGGTCTTCTTTGACCGTCAAAAGAAACAAATACCCAACTTTGTAACTCTTTCCTAACTGGGAAATAATTTCACAAATAAAGCCTTCACAGTCAGAGTTCGTTCTCTACTAGTTGACTATCAAATGTTCAAATCCTCGCTTTCCTTGAGCAGAGCGCTTTGGAACAGATTAACACTCAAGTTACGGTTGTACGTGCTCATTGTTTCTACAGTCCTGCCAAGTGAGTCTCACAGAATACCGCGAGCCATTCCGAGGTCCTTTGACGGCCACGGCCGCGTGCGGTTGGCGGTCCTCCAACCGGAGCACACTTCCTCTCTTGGCTGGTAGCGTCGTAACTACCGTGATCGTTTTTTTCTTTATTGTATTTCATTTCATATCTGGGATGGGTTGGCGGCAGCATGGGCTCTGCTCTTCAGCCGAGATACATTACAAGAATACAGGAACACATTTAAAATAATATAAAGGAGAAAACATGGCGGAACATAGATGTAAAAACGGGGAACATAATGGAAGAAAGTGTACAGAAGGGGGTGATTGTAAAATGGAGATAAAAATCTAAAGAAGTATTTTACAAAAAAAAAACACACACTGTAAGGATGAAAAGACACAAGACGAAGTACAGCTGGAGCATAAAAAGTTGCAGAATGATCAAAACAGCCACGCAATGGACGGCATAGCACAGAACAATCACGGATAACAAAACTGTATGCAAGTCGAGCACACAATTAAAAACACATCACTTGACGATACCGTAGAATGGCTTGAACATAACACTGACGCACCACACATGTGGACGAAGAAAAAACTGTGAGTATCTTTCAAAGGTAGAGATACAGAGGAGAAAGAATAAAGGGGGAAGTGGCGGTGCTAGAAGGGGGAGGGAAGGGGGATGGGGTGGGGGGGGGCGCTCTGAAGGGGGCTGGGGAGGGAAAGACAGGAGAGGAAGACAGCCAAGGAGGGAGTGCAAGACACAAGGGGGGAACTGTTCTGGGGGAATGGTGGAGGGTCAAGGGGGGGGGGGTCTGGTAAGGGGGAGGGGAAACAAGGCTGGGCTACAGTCAGTAGGAAGGGTAAAAATCTTGCCAAAGTTCATCATCTGGGAGGGATAGGTGCTGGAAATTGCCCTGATGAAGGATATGGATGATGTGGAGGTGGTGAGAGGGTGGGATACAGCGATAGGGGCATGGTAACGGCAACGGCGAGCGGAGGGGGGGGGTTGAAGGGGGTGGAGGGGAAGGTGGACACCAGCTTTTGGATAGTGTAAACGATGCAGATATGTTGGTGGAAAACGAGATGCTGGGGGTGGGGGAAGGGGAGGAGGTCCTACAGGAGTCTCGTGGGGTACAGAAGGCGGATATGGAAGGCAAGACGGAGTGCATGGCATTCAAGGATTTTGATGGCCTTATAAAAGTGGGGGAGGGGGTGAAGATACAGACAAAGCGAGCATAACAGAGGATAGGACTAATGAGGGATTGGTGTGGAGGATGGCGGAAGGATGTAACCCTATGTCCAGCCAGAGTGGAGTTTCAGGAGGTGGAGGCAGTTATGGACTTTCTCCCAGATGGTCAGGAGATGAGGGTTCCAGATGAGGTGGTGGTCAAGGGTAAGGCAAAGGTATCTCAGGGTAGGTGTGAGCTGGATGAGACAACCATAAATGGTGAAGCAGAAATCATGGAAGGAGCTGATAGTGCGCCCTTTGATGATTGCCTGGGTCTTGGAAGAGTTGATAGGAATGATCCACTGGTTGCACCATGTGGTGAACTGGTCAAGGTGGATTTGGAGGGTGCGTTGGGACCGTTAAAGGGTAGGATAGAGAGCCAGGAAGGCGGTGTAATCGGCATATTGGAGGAGGTGTACAGGTGGGGGTGACTTGGGCATATCGGCGGGTGTACAGGAGATAGGGGAGGAGGGAGAGGACGGAGCCTTGGGGGACACCGGCGATGGGGCTGTGATCATCGCGGACGCGGTCCTAAATACCCGCATCCTGGAGGTAAACTTTTTCCTGATTCGTTGCCCTTGACATTGATGGATCCAGTAAAAGGTTTGTGGTATGAGCGACCTCTCTTGCTGACTTACACTCCCTCTTACTGTGGTCCAGTGTACGCGAAAGTCCTCTGCAGGTCGCGCTGCAAATGACGGAACATCGTGTAGTAGCAGGGGTTGAGCTGGCAACCAACCCGACAACGGCGTGTTGTCATGTGGCATTGGCGCTTGACGGCTTTTGCGACACGCCAATGATACTGTTACATGAGACGTAACACATGAGGAGGCAGGATGTCCGTAATGTACCGCTATAAGCCGTGACCTGAAGTCATAATCGATGACTCCCTTAACCGCTCTCTCCAAAACATTGGAAAAATGTGACCTCTCGTAAGGTCGCCACCGTACCAGCTATCGATGGTGCTCCAGGATAGTGCAGAACACAATACAGTGCCACTTGTCAGCAGTCCGTACTTCCCAGCCACACTACTACTTCATGTGCAGCCGTTTGCGTCGTAGTGTTAATGGAATCCTATGCAAGGGCCGGTATTTCCCTACTGCTGCTAATCTTCGACTGATAGTGAAGTACGACACAGAAAGTTGTAAGGTGTCGATTGCTTGTTCGTGGATAGCAGATGCAGATATGACGAAGATACGATGTGCTTGGGTCACAATACGGTGGTGTTCAGACTTGATCGACTGGAACCTTGACGAAAAGTATGCCTGCCCTCATTTTCCTACGCTGTGCCGACATCGAGCCAGAGTCACATCCGAATATCCTACAAGTATGGAGATTAGGTGCTTTGACGATCTGTCGAAATCGAGACGCACAATAAGGCCGGTTTTGAAATTCTGTCAGTTGGCGATAGCGCTGTCTCAGACGAGGACGCGACTTCTCAGAGTCCTTCACTGTGATCACCCAACATCTGACCCCGTTCGCGCCCCTTCTATACTCTTCTAAACATGGTAACAACACTAAACACGAAGAGCACTAACGTACTGTGGTAGTCATTCCATCTCTCACAGAGAAATGCAGCTGTAATCATTTACGTACCCTGTGATGGTGTCTATGCGAACGATGATATCAAACTATGTTCGTATGGCTGATTAACTTCTGTGTATTGGTTGACTATTTTATTATATTACGCAGATAAACATGAAAGTCTGTTGGTATAGATTGTACAGGAGGCACTTTATTTTTTCCGTAATATTAGTAATATGTGATTTCTCTCACATATTGACTGTCTTTAGTTAGTTTCTCGCCTTTTTATTGTGTAACTGTAAGTTGCAGATCGATTCCGTAGAATGCAGCTTGTACACTATTTCCCAAGAGTGAATTAGAGTAACCAAATGAAACACTTTACCACAGACTAATTTTCCTGGCGTTTGCTGCGCCCCAGTTCGATGCAGTTGTTCATAAATGGGGCTCAGGGACATGTTTACGTGTTGCAAGCATGTGCTCCAAATAGACCTGCGTTATCAAGTGGAGAGCATACCTGCTGCGTTCCTATGTTTCGGGCTGTATCTGACTTGCATTACGTCACGACAATATTACGTGTATAATTCACTTCACAACTTTTCATTTTTTTCTGGTGTCAGGGAGTTTTCCTTGATGTATTGGGGCCTTTTATAGTACATACGGAGACATATACATCTTCTACCATTTCTTACGCTGATGATCCCGTCGGATCAGTCATATGACGGAAATCCGTAACATATAAATAACATCTGTTGTAAGTCCCATGGCAATATTGGTTGTTTTTGATTTCGTAATATGTTTAAATGCAATAGTTTCGGAACTGTTTAACTGTTACTTTGTATCTTATACTCCGTCGGTTTTCATGACAAGAAATGGAAATGAGCGTATGGTGTCATTGGCCGGGAGGACCTGCCGTCTTAGTGCAGGTCTTTTTACATTCGACGCCACATGGGACGACTGCGCGCCGGATGGGGGAGGAAATGATGATGACGTCAACGCAACACCCAGTCCCTGAGCGGAGAAAATCTCCGACCCAGCAGGGAATCGAACCTGGGCCCGCAGGACGGCAATCCGTCACGCTGAACACTCAGCTATCGGAGCGGACGGTTTTCTTGACGGTGCCCTAAGTCCGAAACCTATGGAATAGAAAGCTTTTAAAGTAGCTGAGAGGTGTTCTTTGTAGTAAGATGGCCGGCCGGGGTGGCCGAGCGGTTCTAAACGCTACAGTCTGGAACCGCGTGACCGCTACGCTTGCAGATTCGAATCCTGCCTCGGGCATGGATTTGTGTGCTGTCCTTAGGTTAATTAGGTTTAAGTAGTTCTATGTTCTAGGGGACTGATGACCTTAGAAGTTGAGTCCCATAGTGCTCAGAGCCATTTGTAGTAAGATGACATCCCTGAACTTTAGAACTGGGAATAGTACGTATTGCTACTTTCTAAAGATAATCTTTTCAAAATTCCGAAATTAGGAATAAATAAGCTGAACCTCGGCGCTATGGCATCTTTCAAGCTTAAGTGGTATCTGAGTGCAATAATTGGAGACTACTAAAGCAGTTATTCTACCCTCTACCACCTCTCACACAATAGTTTTCAATAGGAGCAGATTTTTATGTCCGTGGAGTTTCCCTCATACCGTTCTGACATATATGATGCACCCCGTTCCGTTAGGACTTCAGTTATGGAAAATAAAAATCAACGATTGTGTTCACAAAATCAATATATTTTATTCGTAATAGTCTTCACACCTACGAATACACAGTCGAAATCGTCTTAAAAGTTAATTGAAATAGTGACTAGTTCTTTTTTTTTGGAAGTGCCTGTAGTGTTGCAGTACAGTTTTCTTGGAAGTCCGTAGCTGCGTTATAACCGTGCCGTTTCACTGTCAGCTTCAATTTGGGGGACAACCAGAAGTCGGCTGAGGCCAAATCTGGCGACTACGGTGGGTGATACAGGACTGTGATCCGTCTGGCGGCTTCACACTAGTGTCCGATATTCACTTTCCGGGCTGGGGCGTTGTCGTGGAGGAGCGAACAGAACCCTGCTTCTCGGTATTCGTATCGAATCTGCTGATTGCTTGCCCACAAACACGAGACTCAAGAGAAAACTTAATTTTGCCTCGCTGCTCCATTGCCGTTTTTTGACGAATGTCGGACACGTACTGTTCCTTGCGCAGCTAGGAAGCCTCCTGCACCTTTGATCTATTACACGGCTGTTGAAACTTCAATGGTCGTAACACAACTCCTCGCCACGAGATAGCATTTCAGTTGGGAATTTCACACAACTAGTCCTCACGGAAGTGGGAATGATTCAATCGAACTGTGCCCCATAGTTGGAACATTTTTGAAGAACGTTAAAGTAATCACCACAAGTTGCTCAAAAAACGATAATGGCCTTTCCATCGTCTCATCATCAGTTAATCCTATGGGTACGTTTTTGCTGCATCCTTGCAAGGACGTAGCCAGCATTTTGTCAAGGAGGATGTCGGATTTGTTACAGAGCACTTTAAAAAGTTTCATGTTTCTCATTCATTCTGAAAATTTCGATAATGAACAGTAAACCATTTTATTCAACAACAACCTAGGTGTTTTCACCAAGTGGAGATATGCAGTTCTTACTTAGGGATGCCGTATTTTAGCGAACGACTAAGAAGTAGTCATGCTTCAATCTCCCTTCACCTTCCAACGTCATTTTACACTCTTCTTCTTTCAGGCCGGATTTGAGCTGAGGAAGTGATGGTGAATGGTCGAGAGCTAATGCTTTGGGATTGTTACCTATAGGGCTTTTGGAATAAAGAGATCTCTTTTCGACAGAAATGATAGATCAATTTCTGGTAGCGAAATTGCAAAAAATTATTCATCCTCACTCTGTCCCAAATTTCCTCACTTACACATGCATCTGTCACTTCTCGCAATGTAAGAAAGTTCATTTTCTGCATCACAGAATGTGCTGGCAGACGAATTCATGAGCCTAAATGAGGAGAATCTGGATTATTATTTATCATAAGGCTTTTAGTGCCGTGAGTCTCCAAATAGATGACTGTCTCGCCTGCTATGCAGCTCTTTTCATCTAAGCAGAGAGGCTGCATCTTTTAAGGAATTAGAGTCTGTCAGGAAAGTAAGGTAGGCGGAAGAAATTGACTGTGGCTTATAGTAAGGGACAGACCCCGGCATTTGCCTAAATTGAAAATGGGAAATCACAGAAAACTATTTTAGAGGTTGCCGTCTGATGCATTCAAAGCAACTCGCCTCCAAAATCCAGGGACTTCTCCTCAGCGATTCAGCATGCAGAGCTACCCCAAGTCGGCGGAGAATATGTTAAAATTGGTGGTTGTACATTGTTTTAAAATAAAATAAAGTGCATGATTACAAAAGATTGAATCCTGACATTCCAAGTCGTTCCTTTAGTTGTGCATGTTTAGTCATTTGATAGCGTATGAATGCATGCATATTTTAAGATTTAACTGTCAGTGGAATGGCTGTGTTGGTTGTTGTAGTATTACAAAAGAGTAAATAGATTTTCGACGAAAGGGTGGGCTGGGTTAGGGGGAGGGAGCGGGGCGTGGGGACTGACAAACGGGGAGAGATGCAGGGCGCAGACGGCTCGGACAAATTCAAGCAGCAAACTGAAAAAAATCTTTTAGCAACGAACGACCTAGAGAATGTGCTGTCAGCACGTACCTCTTCCGCTCTCCTCAAACACCTCCCCATCGTTCCGTACCGGAACTGGTTTTAGTAACCGAATACCTACTGAGTGACCAGACAGCGACGTTTGCTATTTTGACGAGTAACGGCAGAATATTGAGCAGATTTTTGAAAGAAATGCAACGAACGCCATTTTGGCTCTATTTTTATTGGTGATGCGACTTTTGGGAGACCCAGATACATCCAAATGTATTTTTATTCACTGATTTTAATTTTGTTATTTGTAATGATGTTTACCGTTCAGCTGCCTTGTGAAATATTGAGTATTGCAACCACAAAGTTATATCAGCCTTCATATAACGAATACGGTGATAACATTAAACTTCTGTAGATAAGTAATTGGGCCATTATACTAGCACGTACTTATTTTTATGTTACAAAACACTTGTGCATGTACCAGCACAGTGCTCTTTTGGCAGATATGACACATATCACCATCTATACTACTTTACAGAGACGACAAGCCTCCGAACCCCATGTTCTGTGAAGAGTCGTGATCGCCGAACCATTTAGTGCGCCCAGCGGTAGTTTCACTGTCCTACCTCTTTCAGTAGATGCTTCGCGGTGGGCAGTGGTCGCAATGTTCTGGCTTATCAGAGTCTACAGTAATTTCCTGTCATAGCTATTGCTCAAGAGTCACAACACGTCGAACCACGATTGTAAATAAATAATTTAAAAAGTTTGCTTCATCATTTTTTGTCATTTTGCACATTTTTTTTACGGTATGACATCCTGTCATCTTCAGATATAAAAGACAAATGACGAAATAAAAAGTAAAATTTGCACTAGTTTGTTTTATAATGAGTAGAAATTAATTTACAAACTATTGAATTTACTTCTGCAGCCACATAAGCAACATGTATATGTGCAGGAATTAGACATGAGAATACTATGATATACAACAATGGTCTTGTAATAAATAAGTAACCAGTGAAGGGAGTAGAGGGGGAAAAACGGGAGTGGAAAGCGAACGGAGAAGGACAGTGGGTCTACGGGGGCTGGAATTTGGGAGAGAAGGCAAGGAGGGGACGATTGGGGGAGATCACATGAGTAAAACGCATTTGCGTTCCGTAAAACTTTATAGTAACTTGTCTGAAAGAGACAGGCTTACGCTAAAATTATAAAAAGTAAAAATTATGTGAAACAGACTTAGTATTAAAATAACAAGAATGTTGAAAAGTGGAAGTATAAAAATATAAAAGCTAAAAATAGTAAAATTATAAAAATGGAATTACGTGAACCAACAAAAATTATAGGGATCAGGATGCGACATTTATAGTTAGTTCACAGCCTACCCAAATGTACGAGAGGAGCGACTGAAGAATGAAAACTGATACTTCAGTTCACACTTTGGTAATTCCAAACGGTTCCAAACCGGTTGTAACATTGGGTCAACACGGAAATTTATATTGTCGGGTGCAGGCTCTGCAATTACAGTACGTGCGATTCGATTCCCACGATTACGAGCCGCTCAAACATCCAGTTTGTCGCGTTTGTCGATATCTGCAACTGTTCAGCTCACCTGTTGATTGCGTCACCCCGTTAATAGAAGCTGAGTGTGTGTGCGACTCAATATTGAGATAGGCCTCGAGCTGAATAGGTGAAAACTAACGACGGATCGTAAAGTGACAATAACGTCGGGGCACTTGATATGGCAATATGGGATAGCACCCAATGATATCACATATAGTTCACCCCTACAAGATTATGGCTTTGTCGTAAGTAAGGACAAAGAAACTTCTGTGATTAAAACCTTTAAGGTGAGTCCATCCTCTAATTTAATATCAGATCATCTACATATGTTGACACCTTACTTACCAAGCTAAGCGGAAATCGTTTCGAGAATTATTGATATATACTCGAACTACTTTTATGGCAGAGTGCTGTCGAGAAAAAAATTTAGAGGGCTGGAGTGCAAGTACTCCTACCATAAGGGAAAGCATTTATATAATTCTGAAAAGAACATAAAAGAGAATACAGAATACATTGAAAGGTGGCTACACTGAGTCACAGCGCCAGAGATTGCGCCAAAGAGTTTTATTCCGTCGCCTCCACTGGCAGTGCTTGTTCAGAAGTTGTGGTGGTTAGTGCTTTGCTGAGAGGATGTCGATAGCTGTACTAGTTGAGGCCATGTCGTGTGCAATTGTTTTGATGGGCTAGACAGCAGATGTTGTTCGAATGGAGATGTTGTAATGATCAGAGTGTATTTTTAGTCAATATATGTGAAGGTAAAAAACATTTTTTTATTTTTTTTTAAATTTCCTAACTAACAATGCCTCTTGGAGACTGCGTAACCGGACAGACAGCTACTAAATCTAAAATTAAAATTATTTGCATTATATTTAATTAAGCCCCCATGCATGTGGCGACCGCTGCTTCGGATCGTCCCTTGGAATTCTTTTGATAGTAAAAATAGCAGACAGTAGTATTGTTGAAGTAATTTGTAGTTTAGTAATTATAGTCCATATTGCATGTGTAGATTTGGTAATTGAACATTTGTAGTTGTCTTGTCATTCTTCTAATGGTATTTTTGCAGAATTTAATTTTTGATGCCTTGTATACGGGTTTGACAATTTTGTGCAATTATGAAGATTTCAATTGTTCGTTAATCGTGTTTATCGGAAAGCATTTCGTGTGAATAGTATTGTTGGAGATAAAGTGTCATTGAGTGTAATTTTCGTATAGTGACGAGCTTTGTATGTTTTGTAAATGACTACGCGATCGATGAAAAAGGCAAAAATGATGGATAGTCAGAATGACGAAATTGTTAACATGGCGAACTCGCCAACACAGGAGAACAGTATGATGAATAATGCAGTAGAAAACAATTTAATAAGCAGGGAAAATAGTCCGGAACCAGTTCAAAACTTTTCGCAATTGAAGAATTTTCAGAATACGAGATCAACGAAAGAAGATTCTGGAATAGTATCGAACACAAATAGCTTTACAGCTATGACGAAGGAAGCTGGTTTTGCGGGAAATGTTAGGGGCGAAAAGAATTTCGAACCAGTTAATATGGAGCAGTTGATGAGTGCAATATTTAATTTGGGATCTGAATTAAAAACAGTGGGATCACAGTTACAATCTGAATTTAAAACCGAGATGGGAACTTTGGCAACACGGTTAGACTCACAAATAGGAACAATTAAAACAGATATGGGAACATTGACAACACGGTTAGAAACTGATATGGGAACAATGGAAACACGGTTAGACTCACGAATAGGGACATGCTTTAAAAACATGAAAGATGAATTAAAGAGAGAAATTAGAGAAGAAGTACAACCGATTCTGAATTCTCACACTAATAGATTAATTTCAATAGAAATTAGACAAAAGGAATAGGATACAGAACAGGAAGAAAGAGACCGCGTGATAGTACAAAAATTCTCAGAGTTAAATTTACAACGTGCACACGATAAGGAAAAAATATTTGAAAGAATCGAGGAATCCGTACCAAATGACAGAATGAATAACCTAACACAACAGTATGAACAGTTAACTACTAAATGTGTCAATACCGAAATCCGAGTCGCGACACTTACGGAAGACGTAAACAAACACAAAAACGTAAATAAACAGAAAGAAAAAATAGGTGACTTATCGGAAAGAGTTGAGGAGATTTCAGATAAATTGACAAGTCTCAGTTTAAATGGGGACAGAGATTCAGATGATACAGCTCCGTTGCCATTTGCAGAAACCGAAGAGTACCAGAACATAAATAAGCATGTTGAAAATCAGGGAAAATTTAATGAACGCGTTAAAAGGGAATGTGACGCATTACGAAAGCAAGTCAAACAAATTGAAGGCGAAATCGTAGGAAAAGACTGTAGAAGAAATTTAGAATCACAGATAGCAGCGGGTTTTGAAGAAAATAATTTGTTTCATTTACGAGATGCAACAAGAGAGCGCCAGGCGCGCAAACTTGTCAATAATCGACATTCGGACTGGGACAGACGCGGTAGGTCTTTGTCGCCACGAGGCGAAAACTTTGATTATAAACACTTTTTAACTGTTCGGAAATTTAAGATCTTTCGTAATTCTAAGAATGACATACATCCATGTGCATGGTTAGATCAATTTATATACGCACTTCCACTAAATTGGCCACTAAGACACAAACTGGAATTTATGTGCGGATATTTAGGTCCTCAGGGGATTCACTACGCTAAGTGAATATGTGCCGTAGCGTGCACAGGGCCCCAAGCTGTAGTAGTGCTATTTCCCTTTTAGTTTTCTGCACTGCTGCCTACTCTTTTACTATTCTTTGTATCTATCAAAACAACTCTTCGACTATCAATCTATCTAGAGCGTCGGTAAAGAATAACCGCATGTGACTATTTTACCCAAAAGTGATTTCGGAAATTACCGTTTGGACTTACTATATCATCTGCAGCATTCATTCGTAGTTTAAACGAAATTTTACCTGTTTATCTTCGTAACAATATTACTTCATATGTTGACGATATTCTTATTGCTAAACGATCTTGGAGTGAGCATAACAAAATTTTGGATTCATTATTACGTATATTTGCAAGAGTTGGCATTTCAGTGAACTTGGAAAAATCTGAATTTGGTCGTTCTCAGGTGAAATTTCTTGGTCATATTATTTCTACAGAAGGTATTCTCCCTGATCCAGAGGAACTAGACGCTATTCGTAATTATGCTGTTCCTACTACAAAACGCGATGTTCGTAGTTTCCTTGGTGTCTGTAATTTTCTTAGACGCTTTGTTAGATTGGATAATTTGGCCACACCTCGTTTATGTGAACTATCCGGAAAGAATTCTAATTGGGATGGGGAAGCTCAGTCAGAATTTGAACAACTTCGTGATGCTTTAGTTGCTGCTCCACTTCTTTCACATCCGGATTTATCTATAGATTTTTGTTTGGCGACGGACTCATCATACAAAGGCCTAGGTGCACACTTATTTCAAGAGATAGAAGAAAACGGCGTTGTAGTACAGAAAACTATTGCATTTGGAAGTCGTGTTCTCTCTAAATCAGAAAAGAATTATTCGATTACGGAACTGTTTTTTGGGCTTTCACAAAATTTCGGACATTTTTGTATGGCAGACATACTAAGGTTTACACCGATCATCGAGCTCTGGAATTTCGTATGTCAACAAAATTAACACATGGAAGATTGTCACGATGGGCGCTGTATCTACAGGAATTTGATTTTAGTATTGTTTACATACAGGGTTCTTCAAATATTATTGCTGATGCTTTATCACGTGCACCTATGGGTTTGAAACAAAGTGCTGAAGAGGACTGCAAAGAAAATAATTGTTGTTTGATGTATATTCAAGGTGTTGTGTTTGAAAATTTTATTTCGTCTTCGCTCCAGGACATCGCTAAGGAGCAAAATAAGGATCCAATCTGGAAGGACATTAAGGAGAAGTGGAGGAGAAAGGAAAGCGTAGCGATTAGACAGTATTATTTAGTTCGCAATGATATTCTTTTTAAACGAAAATCGGTCGACAACTCTGTTTGGTTAGTTTGTATTCCTGATGAGTGGGTTAATAAATTGATTTCAGTTATCCACACTTTGGTCCCAGAAAATGCTTCCATAAATTACGAGAAAATTGCTACTTCAGTAATGTGGAAAAACGTATTCGATCTGTTCTTGCCAAATGCAAATTATGTCAAAATGCTAAGCCGCCAACTATTTCTCACAGAGCACTGTTGTTTCCTATCATTCCAGCGAAATTGAAGGACATGGCTGCAGTCGATTTGTTCGGTCCAGTGGTTCGTTCTACTAATGGTTTTGCGTACATTTTAGTAGCAGTGGAATTGACATCAAAATATGTGTGTTTTACACCTTTACGCAAAGCAACAGCTCGTTCAGTATCTAATGCTTTCATCAAACATTTTCTTAAAGAAGTTGGTCATGTTGATAAGGTTATATCAGATAATGTATCACAGTTTCGATCTAAAATTTGGCTTCGTACTCTACGGCGTCGTAAGATTAAACCAATTTTCATTTCACTTTTTCACCCTCAATCTAATGCTTCAGAGAGATGGATGAAGGAAATCAATAAATTGTGTCGACTTTATTATCATCAGAGTCACAGAACGTGGGATCAGTATCTTCACATTTTTCAAAACATTCTGAATGAACTCCCTAATGATTCAACTTCTTTGCCGCCTATATTGATATTAAAAAACAAAGCACCGACAAAACGCATTTCTGAAATCGTTCCTTTTCCGCCTTCAAGGAGACTGCGGCATTCTGAAGTTGTCAATCTGGCTCTACAAAATATTGCGTCTGCGGCTGCTAGAAGAGAGAAATCAGCTAAGCGTCCTGGTCGTTTAAAAACCTTGTCAGTTGGTCAATAGGTGTTAATTAAACCTCACCGTTTGTCTCACAAAGGAAAAGGCTTGTGTCGCAAATTTTTTCTGCTTTATAACGGTCCATATAGAGTTCGAAAAATTATTCATTATAACACTGTCGAAGTAGAAACTCTTAAATCTCGACGCTCCAAGGGAATACATCATATATCGAACGTTAAAATTTTTGTGGAATGACATACTTTTGAGAAACTAACAGTTATACGTAAACACACGGAGAGTACAAGGATACCGCGCCGTGTTCCGGCGGCGGCACATACTCAAGGCAACAGTCAAGTCTGCGCGGCGCACAAGGCAGTCGTTGACCGCAAACAATTACTTTCTATGTCACGCGTACCTACAGCTGATCGAGCGCTCAGTGCGAATGCACTGACAGCCGTAAACAAATACACAGTCTAATTTCTCCGATTAAATTCAGTATAAAGCTATAGTGACTTGATAAATTATGTTATTAACGCTCAGTATTTTTCAGGATACGGTTGTATAAAATATTTAAGACCTTCAGGTAAATTCTGTGTGTGTCCGACGTTAAGAGGACTTGCTATCGAGAAAATTTCAGGAAGAATGTAATTTCGAAGAAGAAAGTAATAAACTAAAAAGGTAACTATTAATTGAGTTTATTTTTCAGGTAACGTATTTCTACTTAGGTATGTACTTTATACGTAATGTGCTGCTCTCGATTACGTGATTTATACTTTGTGTTAAATTTTATGGTCTATGAATTTACTTGTGAAGCGACGTGCTTGCGTACATTTGCTGATTTTTGTCAATGTTTTATTAATGAACAGGGTTGTTACTTGTGTATATTATGCATCGCTTGGCTGCTATACTTTTTCACTGATGTCACATTTTTTTTATTATGTGCCTGCTGTAGTTATTTATTTAAATTATAATTGTCACCTGATTAGTTGTGCTGATATGGTTATGTATGTAAGTTATACTTTGTGATTTATCTGCTTGCGCCTTCATGTTTACTTATTAAGATTACATATGAACATTTATTTGCTTATGCTGATATGATGCTAATGACCTGTTTATTATGTAAGATACATAATTGCTGCTTGCGTATGGACTGCATATTTACACATTTGTTTGTTGTCATAACTACTCTTTAATTTGGTATATAGAAATGCTGATATACTGTGCACGTACATAGAGTTTAGGTCACGCTATGGTATTAATTATAGATTGTTTGCTTGGCAGAGCTTCGTTGTAGGGATTGTGCTGCATCCACTTGTTAACATTCCGTTCTCTACTGGTGTATTTACTCGCTATTGCATGTTTTGTTTACGCTCAGTGCTTTATATTTTAAGATAAGAAAATGAACTGCTATAATTCTACGAACGACGTTGGTACAAGAAACTTCATTGAAGTCATGTGAGTTGGAGGTTTTATGGAAGCTAATAGGAAGGAAGCTAACGAAATGACATACCAACACTAGGTTTAGACCATTGACAGTTATTACACTGCATTCTTCGTGAGCAACTGAAATAGCAAGTGACACTTGTCACAAGAAATACTCCACATGTTTGCTTCTGTTTTGCCATGATTCTTAAAGTGGTGTACACACTGTGAAATATTATGATCATTCACACTCCGTACTCGTACTTACTTACTGAAAGTTATTCAAACTAAAGGCTGTTAGAGGTCATGTAGGCATTTCTTTTATTTAATGATGGACAAGGCAACCAAAATGTATTTTATGATTCATAATGAGTAGAAGATTTAGGTCAGATGGATTACACAGAGGTTGTGTGTGGACATTGTGTGTTCGGATTGTATGGGATGATGAATTGAAGTTTGCACTAGGATTTTCTCTGTACTTGTTCGAGGAGACTGACTAGAGGAAAGAGTTGTTATGGAAGTGAAATGATATTGGCGATAAGGTTTATATGTGTCGACGTATTGAAGAGGTATTATTGAGGTATTGAGATTGTGTGAAGTTGATGATTATTGGAGTTTTGGTGGACAAGAGGTAAGGTAAATGATATTGATGATAAGGTTTATATGTATCGATGTAAGAGGTATTATTGAAGTATTAAGATTATGTGATGCTGATGATTATTGGAGTTTTGGTGGATAAGAGGTAAAGCAACTGGGGAGCATATTTTTTTGTTGGTTTATATGGAACAAGAAGGATGAAGATGGCAGACTGGAACACTCAAGTGGAAGGAAGATTGTCTACACACACACTTTATTAAATCACTAAGCAGTATATACTTTTTGTTTTGGAGAGAGGAAGCATTTGCATATCTTGGTACACTGACAGTTGTTCAGCAACGGCACATTCTGATTTGGCTTCGCAAACATTGGTCTTGACATGATGACTATGACGTTGACTAACTATTATTGACTGCTATACACTGTTGCCACTACTACTTGATACACATGTTGAACATCAAATTTTGACAGAATTGCATTTACACAGTTAACACTATTCAATTATACAGTAGTACTTAATGTTGAAGAAAGATGAGTTAGTGTGTTTTGTGTGTTTTCCTTTCCTAATCCCAAGTAATTGGTACCGACCTATCTCCTAAATATTATTTTACTTGTTTGTTGCGGCTTGCACTGACACCCATAATATTATAGGTTTACTGATATTTGTGTATTTGTAATAGTTAATATGACAATTATTTGATATCATTTGTGTGTTTATTGTAATTTGTATGTGTAGTGTAAGAGCATTGATAATAATTTTGTAAAAGCAATTGTGTGTGCATTCAAACTGTTGTTCGTGCTTGTACCTGTTCAACATTGATGGGTGCCACTTGGAAATGTTTAATTTCTGCTGATGAACTCTGATGAACTGTTTAATTAGTAATAGTAAATATTATGGACTGTTACCTGCACTTGTTCAACATTGATGGGTGCCACTTGGAAATGTTTAATCACTGCTGATGAACTCTGATGAACTGTTTAATTAGTGACAGTGAATATTATGGACTGTTACCTGCACCTGTTCAACATTGCTGGGTGCCATTGATGGAACTGTTTCTACTGAAATGATGTCACTTGTTGGTGTCTGCACCTGCTCAACATTGCTGGATGCCACTGATGGAACTGCTTCTACTGTTATAATGTCACTTGTTGGTGTCTGCACCTGTTCAACATTGCTGGATGCCACTGATGCAACTGTTTCTACTGACATAATGTCACTTGTTGGTGTCTGCACCTGTTCAACATTGCTGGGTGCCACTAATGGAACTGCTTCTACTGAGATAATGTCACTTGTTGGTGTCTGCACCTGTTCAACATTGCTGGGTGTCACTAATGGAACAGCTTCTACTGAGAGAATGTCACCTGTTGATGTCTGCGCCTGCTCGCCGTTCTTGGGTGCCACTGTTGGAGCTGTTTAAATACTGCTGATGAAATGTTATGGGACTGCTATTTGCACCTGTTGACCATTGCTGGGTTCTACTGTTGGAACTGTCAACTACTCTGAGGAGTGCTACTTGTTTATTGAACTATTGAAAGGATTTTATGTGAATATTTGTATAAACTGATTATTTGTGTATTTACTGTTTATGAAATGTTATAAGACTCTTACCAACACCTATTCGTCATTGCTAGTGCCATTGATTGAATGATACTTGTGTAAACTATTATGTAAATTATATTTGTATTCCTTAGTGTATTTTATATATTAGGTTATTGAAGGGTCAGTGAAAAGCCAAAATTTATCTAGTTATGTGATATTTACTTATTAATATTATGTTTTTTTTGTCTGTATTTTTTTTACGAATTTGGTGGTATTTTCACCACCAATGCTGGCAAAAATGCCATCAAATTCTAGCCCGTGGAGGAGGGGCATATGAAAAGTGGCTACACTGAGTCACAGTGCCAGAGATTGCGTCAAAGAGTTTTATTCCGTCTCCTCCACTGGCAGTGCTTGTTCAGAAGTTGTGGTGGTTAGTGCTTTGCTGAGAGGATGTCGATAGCTGTACTAGTTGAGGCCACGTCGTGTGCAGTTGTTTTGATGGGCTAAACAGCAGATGTTGTTCGAATGGAGATGTTGTGATGATCAGAGAGTATTTTTAGTCAATATATATGAAGGTAAAAAACATTTTTTGAATTTTTTTAAATTTCCTAACTAACAATGCCTCTTGGTCACAGGTTCAGTCAACAAAGCATCTGGCTTGTGTTCATGTATTAGAGTGTAATTCTAGTTTCTATGTGCAATTATAGTATTTCTATTTTTTTCAATTACTCCATTGTAAATGGCGTTTAAATCATCTTGTCGTATTGAGGAAGAACCGTGCCAGATGTGTACGTTGAATCACACTTCCACACACAGAACAGTTACACTTGTGTTTTGTTGTTTCGTAGCTTCTATAGTTGCTGGGGACTTAATTAATTAATTGTGTTAACGAAAATTTCCTTTGATTCTTTGTTGTTATTCTATGCAGTCAGATTGCGTACTAATACTACTCAAGGCCAACCAGTTACGAGACTGCGTAACCGAACAGACAGCTACTAAATCTAAAATTAAAATTATTTGCATTATATTTAATTAAGCCCCCATGCAACATCTGCGTTGAAAGACGAAGTAGGACTTAAAAAAATACTGTGAATATTGGGAAAACAACAGCCACACGGACGAGTAATCTGCTGTATCTGCAGTAATGAAGTGAGATTATGTGGTCACAGGTGACTGGAGAGCGGTTTTTTTTCCTGTCTGTGAGGTTTATATAGCTGAACTAGTGGACATTGAAGTGTCACACGAAACTACGCTAATGAAAAATACAATATTTCTCCTTATGAACACTGACCCCTAGAAATAATATCTTGTCTCAATCTGACTACCCGTCAGGGATAACCTGACACAGACACACATACCAACCGCAACAGTAAAATCAGGTCTCTCAGTTTCATATTATTTTGTAATGAAAAAATTTTCTGTCACAGAAACTGACACATGATCATATAAACATTTCATATGTCATGCGCTACAGGCAAAACGGTATCAAGAGCCTGCTTGGTTCTCGAGTGCAATTCGGAACACAAAGCTGAGAACACAATTTTCACGGAAAATTCCATGGAACATGGCACCACAAATGATAATTCATAGTTCTCGACGGAAATCTACCTCCTGGGAACTACTAGGATGCTGTAAACAATTTCACGCTGCCGTAATGCCTGTACGGCGATAAAAATAATTCTTGTGGAAATAAAAATGGCACAAATATCTTTGTTACAAGATGTAAATGTGCATAATCTCACAGTCTTCAAAATTAAACTTTCTAAACACGCCCATTTATGCTAAATTTGACTGAGACGACGTGTAAGTAGAAGAAAAAGATTTTGTATCACTTGATTGTTATTGAAACCCAAAAGATAGAATTAGTTTAAAGGAATCACCGTGATTAATATTACAAGAGCCACATAGTAACCATAGCAATATTTGACAAAGACTCCACGTATAAAGCACTTGGGAAACTAACAAGAAACATTAAGTGAATAAAGAAGTGGTTTTGTCGACTTGATTGCGAATCAAATACACCGTATAAATAGAACGGAAACTGGTCCACATTAAACGTAACTGCTAGTCCCACTTCGTTATTCATGTTGCCTCAATAGAAACAAAAACCTCTCCCACCAATGCGCTTCGCCAAGCCCACATTACAGGAAAATATTACCTTGTTTTACAGAGCAGGTGCATGACGAAACGCTGTATAATATTCCCAACGTAACTTTACATATATAAACACAGGTTTCATTTATACATCACCCTCCTTCCTTCTCTGAATAATTCACGGTAGCCACGTTTGTTAGCACACTGTGAACCACAAAAGACTTGGAACAGGGCGAAAGTCCGCACAGAGCACAACACAAACACGAAGCTTAGTGTACCTTTAAACACGCAAGCCATGCTATCCGTAAGTGTTTTAGTTCTCATTGGCTGAGCCAGTCCTTGTCCCACAGACCATAGTTAACACAAACCAGCGCAGCAGAAGCTGCAGCGACTTGGCGCATAATCGACCAGTAGGTACAGATATCACAGCGAAGACTGCTGTAATATCCACGCCTATGTTTTATTCAAAATAATATTCACGACAGCATTGTATGTGGAATGTGACTGAACTTTTATCGTATTCTCGTTATACTGACTAAAGGGACTTCATCGTTATTAAAATCGTAAATAAATATTGTCAACGACATAATTGAATATTTTGTAAAAATTATATCTCAGACAACATCAATGTAAAAGGATAATGAAAATCTTAATCTTTGGTTATCAATGCTTTTTGTAGAAAATTCCTTCTTCTTGTTCGAACTGTTGTACTGATAGGATATAATTGATGTCTCGTAACACAGAGGCCAGTAAAAAACTGTACTAAAGTATTGTTATGTTGTTAAGTGATATTTGAAAATAGAGATTATGAGTTATTGAAATGAATCTTCTTTGTTTGGAGTTTTATTTCATTGTAATTCTCGTCCTATATAAATGTTCAGTTTTCGGTTCAGCTACTAAAAAGCACAGCCATTAGCGCTACAGATCTACAGCTCAGTTTATTGGTAAATAGTGAATATTAATGTGTCACGAAACATTGAGAAATATTTTCGAATGTTAATGCATGTAGTGATGTTGAGAAAAGATTTAATATATATTTTTATTAAGAGTAAAATACAGCCTGTAGCAGAATCCATAAGTGATTGTCTTTAAACATTTTTTCACACATTATCGTGGCTGACAACGCCACATAAACCAGCTTTTGTGCTAATAATTACAATTCCTCAGAAACAGTCAAATATCCATTGCTTTTTTTATATGTCGTACTTCTTGATATATTGAGACCTTTCACATCGAAACTATTCACATTACACATTTTTAATTATAAATTACAATGAAGTGAAATAATGTGCGTCGGCACATACATACAGACAAAACGTAAGTGGCATAGGATTTAGTACATATTGTTTTCACATTGTGTCTCATATTTTGTTTTACCGAGGTCGGGCTTAAAAAAGTCTTTGACCAATTTTGAGAATATCGGATCGCAATAGTAATCTTTGGTGCTCTGCACCAGAACAGGTCACGTCATATGACGCGACTTTTACAATTTCACTCAGTCTTTCATTCTCTGAAGAACTCATTCGGTTACATTCGGTCAATGGACACACATAATGCTACATCGCTCCCAAATGCATCTCGTCAGTTCGAGAGATCTGTCAAGAGGCATTTCCATTCGAAACATTATTTGTTCCACTGTTTACAGATTCTTACATAGTAGAACATTTACATTGGACAGGGATAACAACTGAAATAAATAATTGGAATAAACAAATAAAATTTTACAAGTTTGACAAAATTTGAGGCTTATAGCTAAGTGCACATATTCATAAAATGGCGTCAAAAATTTGACAGAGCAAGCTTTAAAAGCTTTAGTTTCCTAGTGAGAAGTATTAACAAACGTTAAAGGTATGTACACGAATACATAAATTTACATGCATAAAATATTTACAGCTGAGAATGAGGAAGCCGGCCGGAGTGGCCGTGCGGTTCTAGGCGCTACAGTCTGGAACCGTGTGACCGTGTAACAGTTGTGTTACTAAATGTGACACTTCTGTCACTCAATGTAACTGGGTTTTCTCTTTTGATGCTGTCAATTGTAAGGATGAGCATTCTAAAGCATTCTGTCAGGGTGAAAATATTAAATAAATTAACTTTTCTCTCTTAACAACATGTGGGCAGGGTGGGTTCTTCCTTGGCTCGGGTATGAGGTCGAATGAAACATCATTTTTACATAAGATAACTTTTATTGAAGATTTGTACAACTGTACCTTACGGGATGTTCTGGTTCGGAGGGCGGCAGCTGTGTCGTTTGTGAAGTCTTCTGCTGCAGCGGCGGCGGCGGCGGCGGCGGCGGCGACGTCTGATTACGCGTAGCGGTGTGTATCTCGTGTCGCCGTCTCGCCCAGTTGACTGGAGACGCGCAGCGCGAGGTGGCCCGTTTAATCATTGCGCGCGAAGTCGTGCATCGGATGGTGATACCTTGGATGTGGCGCCCAGTGTTTCTCTTCTCTAAGCGGCCGCGTTTGTTGTGCGTCGACCAGCGGAGCGGCGCGGCGGGGCACGGCCAGTGTCCCGAACTCGAACCACGGACTCCCGCTTGCCAGTCTTCGGCTGTCAGGTCTTCATCCCAGCTCACAGGTGACTGCTGAGGTGAGGCCGTCTCCTTCCCGTCCTCACGAGTCACCCGGGTACGTAAAAATCAGACTTCAAATACCTTTTAGCTTCTGTCTTCTGGCGCCGCGGCTGCTGCTTGCTATTCCATTACAGCGGCGGACTTGGTACGTCCGTGCATGACGCAGTCTCTTCTTGCATGACGGTCTTCAGCACCGAAACTGACTGAAAACTACTGCTACTCTCCTTTTCTTCCTTCGTCTCTCGTCTTCGCCTCCATCCCTGTCTCCGTCTTCATCTTCGTCCCTGTCTTCATCTGTCGGGCCCACCGCGTCTCGCGTATTTATTCACTTCAGTTCACTGGAGGTGAACAACTTCACGGCCATTGCCTCTTCTGTCACGTTGAAAAGCTTCTCGAAGAATCTTCTTGACCTCGGTCATTGGCTCTTGGAATGTAGGCGGGGGCCTCTGATCGCATGTGACGACTGAGAAACACGTGAGCCGGTCATTGCCTCTTCCGTCACGTTGAAAAACTTCTCGAAGTATCTTCTTAACGTCAGTCATTGGCTCTTGGAATGTAGGCGAGGGCCTTTGCTCACAAGCGACAACTGAGAAACACGTGAGCCGGTCGGGCGATGCCCTGACGGCTGAATCGACAGCGCCCGCTTATGTGGAACTTGCTGACTTCACGGTCATTGTCTCTTCTGCTCTGCTGTTGTGCCCGCTGTGTGCCAGTATGTAACTCTCCAAACTAAACCAAGTTTTCCATTTATATTCTAATTTCTAGTTCACTTTGATTTCACTAATTTATTTACTTAAGTACCACTCAACATTCCTCCACCCTTCGGAGAAATTCGCCCTCGAATTTACCACTCCACATTCCTCCACTCTTCACATGGAAAAAGCACAAGCAAAGAAAACCCTCGACTTAGTAGATTACACACATTTCACATTAAGTATGTGGAAAATACTTTATCACTTTACAAAAGCACTGTACGGTCAGGAATCACATGGTTCTTACATAAATGGTTGTAATAAGTGTAACAAATCTTGATGGCAATGAATAAACAAAAAATATATTTTGCACTTAGAAAATTACATAGCAACAGCTGTTTAATCTACGCTATACTAATGCAAGAATATCTATTCTACAGTATTGTTTATGTTAACAAGACACTGTTTAATAAAGAATGAAGTACAATAAACAAAATTAATACACTAATGCTCAAAAGTAACTACTGAAGTACACCAGTTAAGAATGTGGTATCCAGTTAACAGGGATTTGATGAAGTGGTATATTATTATTTGGCTTATTTTTTCGTCTTAAATAAAAGAAAACTGTACAAAGCAGAAACACCAACACAAAGGCTCCAGATATACCCGTTCCTAGCATTATAATTTTAGTTTTGTATTCACCTTTTAATTGTAAGACATGTTGCATCATAACATTGGCATCAAATTTGCCTTGCTGTGAGTTTATGAACATATCTAATGACTTCAGAAGGGAACTGTCAAGGGAGTCATTGAGGTAGGATAGGTTTTGTGTAGGTAATGCTTGCATGGCGTTTTCTGGAAAAAGCAAACAACATGGTTATGAACTTACCAACCTAGTAAAAACAAAAACAAAGAAAAGAAGGAATACATTGTTAACTACAAGATCTACCTGTTTCTACGTTCAACTTTTTTTTCTTAAAAAATAAACCATTATCATTTATTAATTATTTACATATGTATTCTACAGTCTACTAGGACTCCACTACGACATTCGCACTCTTGGTCGAAGATTGTATGGTGACATGTCTGTATGTTGTGCTGGCGTGGCCAGTCTTTTTCCTTTTCGAGTACTTCCTCCACCCTTCGGAAAAGCAGACACTATTGTTGAAGCAATTACATCTGGAGCGCCCTTAAAAGGTTTTAAACGACTTGCATGGACAATAGTAGTTCGGGTGGGCAGTTGCAGTTTAACATTGACTGGTGACGTGATCTCAATAATTTGGTAAGGACCTCTGTAGTTTGTTACAAATTTCTTCGTTTTTTCTCTCGCTATGTAAGGAGTTGAAAGCATAACCCACTGACCGATTTTGTAATTTGGATATTTAGCTTGGGCATTACCTAATCGTTCCTGTCGTTCCAAAGCCTTTGTATTAGATTTTTGAACCCTTTTCCATACATCCTTCATCATTCGACTGAAATCTCTTACTGTTTCTCCGACTTTTCCGTTTTTCTGCCTGATTACATCAAAAGGGGACGGCATTTTTTTCCCATAGACCACTTCATAAGGTGACATGCCAGTTGCTTCATGCGTTTTGGCGTTGTATACCGACACGATTATTGGTAAATACGTATCCCAATTAGAATGTTGTTCGTTAATATAATAACTAAGCATCTTACCAATTGTCCGATGAACTCTTTCTGTGCGCCCGTTGCACTGAGGGTGTAACGGAGTTGTGCGTAATTTGCGTATTTTTAATAAGTGGCATAGCTGTTTCATTAATTCAGACATAAAATTAGATCCCTGATCTGTGATAATAGCTTCAGGTACTCCAAATTTAAGTATCCAGTTGTTAACTAAAGCTTGGGCAACTGTATTTGCTTGCTGATCTGGGAGACTCACCATAGCTAGATAGCGTGAAAAGTGATCGATAATTGTAAGAACATACTTATTACCAGCAGGTGTTTTATGAAATGGCCCGTAGAGGTCCAGTCCGCAGATTTGAAATGGACATGAAGCCTCGGGGAGCCTCTGTAAGGGTATTTTTGAACGAGAAAGTTCAGCTCTTTGTGCGCACGCAATGCAATTACGAACGTACTGCGCAACATCCTGCTTTCTGGTTTGCCACCAAAATCGCTCTGCTACTCGTCTTTCGGTTGTCCGCTGTCCACCGTGTCCTGCAAGGATATGATCGTGGGCCTCTGCCATTATTTCTTGTCTAAGGTGTTGGGGAACAACAATTCGCGGTCCAAGTTTTGTTTTACGGCATAATACACCATCTTCAAAGCAAAATTGTTTTTGAGTTGCGTATTTTTTACATTCTGTATCCTCATCTTGTACCTTTCTCCAGTCCTCAGTATCTCGGCCTGTTGCTTCCAAAAGTGCTATTTTCCGACTTAGGCAATCAGCATTCGTGTGTTTTTTGCCTGGTTTATGGATAACTTCGAAATCCATTTCGGAAAGACATAGGGCCCAACGGGTAAGACGACTAGATGGACCCTTTAATCCAAGCAACCATTTTAAAGCTGCGTGGTCTGTAATAACCTTGAATTTTCTACCATACAAGTAGCATTTAAAGTATTTGATACCATAAATAACACTTAACAATTCTTTCTCCGTTGTGGAATAATTTCTTTCTGCCGTTGTTAGTTGTCTCGAAGCGTAGGCTATGGGGTGTTCCGCGCCATTACTATTCTGACTCAAAACAACTCCTACTGAATGACCACTTGCGTCACAGGATAAAATAAATTCTTTATTATAATCTGGGTAGGCTAATACTGGACTGTGTGTTAACTTATCTTTATGGGTTTGAAATGCAGATTCACAATCTTCAGACCAATGAAATTTTGCACCCTTTTTCAATAATTGGGTTAAGGGTCGGGCAATTTCAGCAAAATTTTGAACATATTTTCGGTAATACGATGCGAGACCAATGAAACTTTGTACCTCCTTAACGCGTTGTGGTGTTGGGAAGTCCTTAACTGCCGAAATTAATCGAGGATCTGTTTTAATTCCTTTTTCACTAATGACATGCCCTAGGTATGTAACCTCTGTCATTGCAAAAGTACGTTTTTCCATATTTAATGTTAATTTAGCTTTTCTAAGTCTCTGAAAAACATTACGCAGATGCACAGCATGTTCATTAATGTCTCTGGAGAATACAATAATATCGTCTAGATATACACAACATTGCTGAGTTTTGAGTCCTCGCAATACTCCATCGAGTAGTCTTTGAAAAGTTGCTGGTGCATTTTTCAAACCGAAAGGCATTCTTTTGAATTGCCAGTGGCCTCCAGGGGTAGAAAATGCTGTTTTATGCCTATCTTCAGGTGCAACTTCCAATTGATGATATCCGCTACGCAGATCGATTGTTGAAAAGTATTTACTGTTACTTAAACTGTCAATGATATCTGTAATGTTGGGAAGAGGATAAACATCTGAGATAGTTTGTTTGTTAAGGTGTCTGTAGTCACAACAAAATCTATATCGTTTCGTACCGTCGGGAGACTTCTTTGGAATAATTACGATATTTGAATTATAAGGCGAATCAAAATATTCTATAATTCCATCTTTTAGATGCTGTTCTAAAAATTCATCCAGTACTGGCTGTAAGTGATGCGCAACTCTATAAGGCTTCCTATAAACTGGGGGGCTATTTCCTGTTGGGATCCTATGCTGTGTGATGTCTGTTGCTGGCAATGGACCTTCTGCATTAAATAAATCTTGGAACTCAACTAAAACTGCTTCTATCGTGTCTCTATCCTTTCCTTTCAAATGCTCAATCTTCTGGCGCAATGCGGTTTTATAGGCGTCTGGTTTCTGACCATCATTAATATCTGACCAAATGAAATCTTCTTCTTCAAAAGTACTGACTGTAGCTACTAATATTCCCTTATGCAGCTCTTTGTCCTCCACTCCGAAATTGTCAATATGTACCGGTACTTTTCTTTCTCCCTCAACGTCTTGAACCCGTACAACACTCCTACGTACAAAACAATGTGATAAATCTAATTCCTCATTTTCCTCTAAAGGCTCTATTAGACACACTGTATCTGTAGGTACTTCGGGGTCAACGGTCATCCAGAAAAGTTTTCCTGAGCCAGGTGGTATCCGACCACGTGAATCAACCTTCAAGGACGTTGCACGCAGTATAGTTGATTTCGCCTTCCGGTTAGGGAAATCTTGCGGCAGAGGGCCCTTTGCAGCGGTGTCACCTAGCTGAAACACTGTTCCGCTAAGTTCTACAGTTTGCTGTCTGAGGTCGATGTTTATTCAGGAAATCCAACCCTAGGATCGCGTCGTACCCGTCAGTTACCTTTGTTACCACTTCTACATCTTCCTAAAATTGTACACCGTGAATATAGAAAATCAATGATGTACGTCCTAATGACTTCACTGTACCTCCTCCTACTCCACTCAATCTATACCTTGGAGGGTCATATTTCTTTTCTCCAATACATTCATTACTTATTGATACGTTTGCTCCTGTATCCACCAGTATCCTTGCCTCTTTATCCTGTATGGTAGCAGATAACCAGCATTCCGCCTTCACATTCGCCTTAATGGCATGAAATTTTATTGGGAACGCCTGGCGGCGGGTCCGACATTCCCGTTTCAGTTTAACTGATTTCTATTTCCAAAAACTTTCTTAGACCTGCATTCCTTGAATGTGTGACCTATTCTTTGACAATTAGTGCATTGAGGTTGTCTGCAGTTTTTTGCTATATGTCCCTGTCGATCGCACCTAAAACATCGTACTCCTGTTGAAAATATGTTTCGCTTCTCCTTGTATCTGGTGGCAATGTCAATTTCTTCAAAAGCTGTCGCCACAGATACAGCTTCTGCTAAATTTTTAGGAAACTCTGCCCTGACACGACGGGACGTTTCAGGAGGTAACCCACGTAAAAATGTATCCAGAGCTCTATCTTCTGCCTCTTGTAAAATAACCATATTTGCTTCATCACTAGTTGTCAACTGATAGGTGTTAATATTAACTTTTCTAATCCTATCTACAAAGCTTTCTAACGACTCGTTCTGCCTCTGAGTGATAGTGTTTAACTTTTCCCTATAAAATCTACAGCTGTTCTGTTTTTGAAAACGTTTAAGTAATCCTTTCTTCAATTCCTCAAATGTTGGAGCATTCCGTAATTCTTCATGGTATAAGACGTGTGCTTTAGCCTCTCCTGTCAATCTTAACTTTGTCATTTGTAAGAGCTGTTCATCTGACCATGATCCTAACTTTGCAGCTGCTACTAAATCATCAAAGAAGGCTGTTATGTCCTCGCCAGGTTTACCTGAAAAAGGAGTTACTAAGGCTGCTGCTGAGGAATCTAGGGTGGGAGGGATTGAACTGGTTTGCCTAACCTCACACAACTGCTTAAATAATGCATTATTATCATTTTTAAGCTGTGCTATTTGATTAACTAAGCTCTGAATAGCTTCATCAGTAGAAACCGCTTGTGGTGCTGACTCTGACTTTGTACGATTTCGTGTCATCATTTTACAAACTGTTAGTTACACAATCTTCCTATACTGAATTTAAAAGATGTTTAAATATTTCCGACAAACTCTTAAAATCATGAGAGAAAATACACTTCTAAATAAAGAAAATATTACGACTGCTATGAAAACCTCTATCCCTTCACACATTAAAAAATACTAACTGTGGACCTTTAGTGACCGTCATTCACACCTCATATTGAGCCAAGGGTTTTTTCTCTGACACCAAATGTAACAGTTGTGTTACTAAATGTGACACTTCTGTCACTCAATGTAACTGGGTTTTCTCTTTTGATGCTGTCAGTTGCCAGGATGAGCATTCTAAAGCATTCTGTCAGGGTGAAAGTATTAAATAAATTAACTTTTCTCTCTTAACAACATGTGGGCAGGGTGGGTTCTTCCTTGGCTCGGGTATGAGGTCGAATGAAACATCATTTTTACATAAGATAACTTTTATTGAAGATTTGTACAACTGTATCTTACGGGATGTTCTGGTTCGGAGAGCGGCAGCTGTGTCGTTTGTGAAGTCTTCTTCTGCTGCGGCAGCGGCGGCGGCGGCTGCGGCGGCGTCTGATTACGCGTAGCGGTGTGAATCTCGTGTCGCCGTCTCGCCCAGTTGACTGGAGACGCGCAGCGCGAGGTGGCCCGTTTAATTATTGCGAGCGAAGTCGTGCATCGGATGGTGATACCTTGGATGTGGCGTCCCAGTGTTTCTCTTCTCTAAGCGGCCGCGTGTGTTGTGCGTCGACCAGCGGAGCGGCGCGGGGGGGCACGGCCAGTGTCCGGAACTCGAACCACGGACTCCCGCTTGTCAGTCTTCGGCTGTCAGGTCTTCATCCCAGCTCACAGGTGACTGCTGAGGTGAGGCCGCCTCCTTCCCGTCCTCACGAGTCACCCGGGTATGTAAAAATCAGACTTCAAATACCTTTTAACTTCTGTCTTCTGGCGCCGCGGCTGCTGCTTGCTATTCCATTACAGCGGCGGAAATTGGTACGTCTGTGCATGATGCAGTCTCTTCTTGCATGACGGTCTTCAGCACCGAAACTGACTGAAAACTACTGCTACTCTTCTTTTCTTCCCTCATCTCTCGTCTTCGTCTCCGTCCCCGGCTCCGTCTTCGTCTTCGTCCCCGTCTTCATCTGTAGGGCCCACTTCGTCTCGCGTATTTATTCACTTCAGTTCACTGGAGGTGAACGACTTCACGGCCATTGCCTCTTCTGTCACGTTGAAAAGCTTCTCGAAGAATCCTCTTGACCTCACTCATTGGCTCTTGGAATGTAGGCGGGGGCCTCTGATCGCATGTGACGACTGAGAAACACGTGAGCCGGTCATTGCCTCTTCCGTCACGTTGAAAGGCTTCTCGAAGAATCTTCTTAACGTTGGTCATTGGCTCTTGGAATGTAGGCGAGGGCCTTTGCTCACAAGCGACAACTGAGAAACACGTGAGCCGGTCGGGCGATGCCCTGACGGCTGAATCGACAGCGCCCGCTTATGTGGAACTTGCTGACTTCACGGTCATTGTCTCTTCTGCTCTGCTGTTGTGCCCGCTGTGTGCCAGTATGTAACTTTCCAAACTAAACCAAGTTTTCCATTTATATTCTAATTTCTAGTTCACTTTTATTTCACTAATTTATGTACTTAAGTACCACTCAACAACCGCTACGGTCGCATGTTCGAATCCTGCTTCGGGCATGGATGTGTGTGATGTCCTTAGGTTAGTTAGGTTTAAGTAGTTCTAAGTTCTAGGGGACTGATGAGCTCATCAGTTGAGTCCCATAGTGCTCAGAGCCATTTGAAGCATTTGAGAATGAGGAAATATTCACTCAAGTTCGCACAACACTGATACAAATGCGTGGCATTAGTTGAACATAAGTGTTATTTTAATTATTTCATCGTTTGATGCCTGAGTGCTCGTGAGAAAGAGCTTGGTCACCAATGGATGGCATTTCATTCAGGAAGTCACGTGGTTCACATGAAACAATATATATATATATATATATATATATATATATATATATATATATATATATATATACTTGTATTACAATAAATCTACAACTTAATTTTAATATTTACAGGTTTTGTGGAGAAGGATCATAGGATCTGTGACGTATCATCGCTATGATGATTTTCTTTACATTCGTGGTGTTTTTCTTACTATAATAATTAGTTCATATTGGGTGACCATTGTGGATCACGCTTTGTTGAGTCTGCATTTTTGATGACGTCATTCACCTAGGAATATTCGTTGTGTCAAAATGTGCTACAATAGCGTCTGTATATTGTCGTTTCTCCGGATTTTTGCGGGCAAGCAAACTTACCATGTGAGCCGGCAGAACTGGAGAGTGCGCGCGCGAATGCTCCAACGGTTGGTCGCTTCACACCGCTGTATAATATTGTTTGATGTGCGATAGCGACGTGATGACACGATAGAAATCGCATCACTTCCTACACATCTGGCCATGGGTGCATCACAGCCGTGAACTGAACGTAAGTTGGCTGCTGCAACACCATGCCACAACGTGCGCGCTGAATTTCACCTTTGGTAGCACAATGAAAACGAAGCACACGTGCATTTTCCACTAAACACACGAGGTCACTGACGATTTCTATCTACACTTACGCAATCACAGATCGATGATAGTCAACATTTTATTAAAGTGACATTGTCACTTTGCATCCACAAGATGCTATTCATAGGATTACACACGTTATAAGAACAATTATTTGTAGGTAGCCACCATACAAAAACTTTCATTACATCAGAGTTTAGGCTTTGTAATACCTTTGAGCTTAGCCCTACAGTTTCTCAAGCTTCGGTCATTTCTATGTTTTCATTATTACGCATTAAATAACAAGTTTTGGTAAATTTCTCTTTGTAGCAAAATTTATATTCTATCCACAGCCGCTTAAACTGCTAAATCTCACTTTTAAGTTATCAGGTTTTTCTGGAGAATACTCTTGTTATTGGGAATATTCTCTCCTTTTAATGATTCATATTTCTTATACGCTGAGAATAGATCTTAAATAGGGGATCTATCCTCGGAAAATCATTCGTCTTCAATACTGCATAAGTCGACCAGAGACTACATCAAAAATTTAAATAGCTTCGAGTTCCCGATTTATTATTAACAAAATTAATAAAAACATGTGGCAAAAATGTAATCATAATGACTACATTCTTTAAATGTGCGTCGTCAAAAGACATTAGCTTCGCAATAAGACACAAAACCTGTGATCAAATTTGGGAATGGAATCAAAAGTACAGACGGGTAACACGTTAGGGTTACACACAATCATTCAAATTCACATATAAATAAATTTGTCAGTTAGTATATGCAAACAAAGTTACTGTGTGCTTAAACTGTACGCTAAAGAAAATATTAGCGATTCTTTCCAGAATTGTGAACGCACTTCTCTGAAGAATGCGTTGTTTTCTTCCTATACATACTGTATTTCACTGTAGTTTGAAAGGTATCCTTGAACTGTGTGAAACATTTTATACGTATAGATTTATAGAAATTACTGATAATGACGAAGATCTTCATTGTGCTGTCGCTCTCGTAGGACTTGTAACCTAGTTCTAAATCGTTAACAACAATCGCATTTTTATGTATCTTTCTGCTTTTATAGCGGTTAGCGCTTTTTTCGTGGAACCGTCACAATTGCCATATCTTATAATTAAAGACTTAGCTGCTAAATAAGTTTTGCGGTGTAGACGGAGGGTGTCTTACCGTACCGTTTATAAAAAAAAATTCTTTCAGCAGCTCACTCAGGTATGTGACATATTTCATTTTCGCCTCGCTGAAACAGTGTTAGTTACGTGTAATGGTGACGCGTTTTTGTTCTGTTTGCCGAAGAATCCTGACTGGGAGTTCTACATTATATAACCTTTCTTTATCTGAATAGCTTCGCTTATTTGTGACATAACAACCTTAAAACTAAAGGTCAATAGTTATTCACCTCTTCTTAATTACTTCATTTCATCAGACGAAGTCGGCGTTTTTAGCTCGTCCTTCGCGTATGATTACTCATCGATTTCCCATAAAATATACTTAAATCTAAAACTTAAAACTACTTGGTAGTATGCCACTGGCTTCTCTTTAAGTTTCGACTATCTCTATTCTTTTCATCATTACATTAACCATTATTGCTGTGAGCTGAGATTGATGTTCGCATTCATCAAGAGATGTCATGTTTATGTCACATGTTCATATTGTAGGTTGTTCTTAGATAATAGATTGGACTTCAGTGATTATATGTGAGCGCTGTTGTCGACAAACATAAATCGTGTCGTCGTTGTTCCACTAGTTAGCTATTTCTCCGTCATAAGCAATGCTAGATGTCGGTAACATTGCCGTTGGTAATTGGTGGTGCGTTTGATTACTCACTCCTTGCAATAACACTTCTTCAAATCACCCTGGTGATACAAGCCTTTAATTCTGCCACTTACCGGGTTTGCAATTAACTAGCATCCGACGTGAGGCTTCCTTAATACTACACGCGGTCCATGAAAAAGCGACTGCCATTTTCTGTTCTTCTTAAGAATAACTAATAGCTTAAAATGTGTTCTCAAGAGTACCTTTTCACCTTTTTTATATTCCCAAACGTACGTTGGATCGAAAGCTTTCTTCCGAATTTGAGCTTGGGTTGTTGTTGTTGTTGTTGTTGTGGTCTTCAGTCCTGAGACTGGTTTGATGCAGCTCTCCATGTTACTCTATCCTGTGCAAGCTCCTTCATCTCCCAGTACCTACTGCAACCTACATCCTTCTGAATCTGCTTAGTGTATTCATCTCTTGGTCTCCCTCTACGATTTTTACCCTCCATGCTGCCTTCCAGTACTAAATTGGTGATCCCTTGATGCCTCAGAATATGTCCTACCAACCGATCCCTTCTTCTAGTCAAGTTGTGCCACAAACTTCTCTTCTCCCCAATCCTATTCAATACTTCATCATTAGTAATGTGATCTACCCATCTAATCTTCAGCATTCTTCTGTAGCACCACATTTCGAAAGCTTCTATTCTTTTCTTGTCCAAACTATTTATCGTCCATGTTTCACTTCCATACATGGCTACACTCCATATAAATACTTTCAGAAATGACTTCCTGACACTTAAATCTATACTCGATGTTAACAAATCTCTCTTCTTCAGAAACGCTTTCCTTCCCATTGCCAGTATACATTTATATCATCTCTACTTCGACCATCATCAGTTATTTTGCTTCCCAAATAGCAAAACTCCTTTACTACTTTAAGTGTCTCATTTCCTAATCTAATTCCCTCAGCATCACCCGATTTAATTCGACCACATTCCATTATCCTCGTTTTGCTTTTGTTGATGTTCATCTTATATCGTCCTTTCAAGACACTATCCATTCCGTTCAACTGCTCTTCCAAGTCCTTTGCTGTCTCTGCATAATTACAATGTCATCGGCGAACCTCAAAATTTTTATTTTTCACCATGGATTTTAATACCTACTCCAAATATTTCTTTTGTTTCCTTCACTGCTTGCTCAATATAGAGATTGAATAACATCAGGGAGAGGCTACAACCCTGTCTCACTCCCTTCCCAACCACTGCTTCCCTTTCATGTCCCTCGACTCTTATAACTGCCAACTGGTTTCTGTACAAATTGTAAATAGCTTTTCGCTCCCTGTATTTTACCCCTGCCATCTTCAGAATTTGAAAGAGAGTATTCCAGTCAACATTGTCAAAAGCTTTCTCTAAGTCTACAAATGCTAGGAACGTAGGTTTCCCTTTCCTTAATCTAGCTTCTAAGATAAGTCGTAGGGTCAGTATTGCCTACGTGTTTCGATATTTCTACGGAATCCAAATTGATCTTCCCCGAGGTCGGCTTCTACCAGTTTTTCCAATCGTCTGTAAAGAATTCGTGTTAGTATTTTGCAGCCGTGACTTATTAAACTGATAGTTCGGTAATTTTCACATCTGTCAACACCTGCTTTCTTTGGGATTGGAATTATTATATTCTTCTTGAACTCTGAGGGTATTTTGCCTGTCTCATACATCTTGCTCACCAGATGGTAGAGTTTTATCATGACTGGCTCTCCCAAGGCTGTCAGTAGTTCTAATGGAATGTTGTCTACTCCTGGAGCTTTGTTTCGACTCAGATCTTTCAGTGCTCTGTCAAACTCTTCACGCAGTATCATATCTCCCATTTCATCTTCATCTACACCCTCTTCCATTTCCATAATATTGTCCTCAAGTACATAGCCCTTGTATAGACCCTCTATATACTCCTTCCACCTTTATGCTTTCCCTTCTTTGCTTAGAACTGGATTTCCATCTGAGCTCTTGATATTTATACAAGTGGTCCTCTTTTCTCCAAAGGTCTCTTTAATTTTCCTGTAGGCAACATCTATCTTACTCCTAGTGAGATAAGCCTCTACATCCTTACATTTGTCCTCTAGCCATCCCTGCTTAGCCATTTTGCACTTCCTGTCGATCTCATTTTAGAGACGCTTGTATTCCTTTTTGCCTGCTTCATTTACTGCATTTTTATATTTTCTCCTGTCATCAATCAAATTCAATAATTCTTGTGTTACCCAAGGATTTCTACTAGTCCTCGTCTTTTTACCTACTTGATCGTCTGCTGCCTTCACTACTTCATCCCTCAGAGCTACCCATTCTTCTTCTACTGTATTTCTTTCCCCAATTCCTGTCAGTTGTTCCCTTATATTCTCCCTGAAACTCTGTACAACCTCTGGTTTAGTCAGTTTATCCAGGTCCCATCTCCTTAAATTCCCACCTTTTTGCAGTTTCTTCAGTTTTAATCTACAGTTCATAACCAATAGGGTAGTGAGTGAAATTAATGCTTGTCGGATATTAGCATCAAGATTTCGGCTTGCATTTTGTGGTTTAGGAATGGTGTTAATCCGTTCATTTTGTTCTCTTCACTGAGAAATCAACTCGTTTGGAGTAAAACCGATGGCAAGTTATTTACAATTTCCTTAAAAGGTGTTACATATTCACCCATTTTGTCTGTTGATTTGGTATGTACGTCCTAATGAAACGACTGAATTCTTTAAACACACGGTCAGTCGGATTGCTCAGTGGTCTGAATTTCTATATAAGGGTCTGTTTGATGTGCTTTTCGCCTAAAAAGTGTCTCCATTGCTTGGAAACGAAATCACAGCCATTATCAGAAAGTATCGGTTCAGGAATTCCGAATCGGCGAAAGCAGTCTTGTTCACGTCGTCTATTTATTGGTTTAGAGTTGGCGGATCGCATCGCATAAATTCTAACATGTTTTCTAAGTAGGTCAATGGGGCAAACAATGTATTTCAGGCCTCCATGCCCACTTGGACATGGACCTGCGATATAAATTCCTATTATTTGGTTAGGTTTTGCTGGTAGGATGGGGTTTAGAGGAAGAGCGTTTGGTAGATTGCAGGGCTTTGTTTTTTGACATATGAGACAATTTCGGAGAAGTTTGTGAATTTTCGTGTGTAAGTTAGGAACGTAACAGTAGGTAATCTTTCGCTTACATTTTTCGTGGCCGAAATTTCCCCAAGAGATACGTGTGTGCCATAAGAGATGTTCTTCAAATTCCTTAGGAATTGAGAGAAGCCAGTTCTCGCTTGTAAGAGATGTCCGATGAAATAAAACATTGTTGTTCATCTTGAAGCTTTTGCATAGATGATGGGCAGGGCAGTATTGTTGGTGATCAAATGCTTGATTTTGTTCCAACTCAAATATGAGTTTAGTAACTGTTCAATATGATTGCACAATTGAAGAAAGCATCTTCAATGTAAATGGTCTTTCATTAATAGTATTCGATAGTTGGATATTTGTTCCAGATGATCGTTGGAGTCTGAAGATCCTTCCGGCATTCGGACAATGCGTCAGCCAAAACGTTAACTTTACTTTTTATATAAATGATCTCAAAATTATATTCTTGTAAGAATAAGTACCATCGGGTCAAACGAGCGTGTAGCAGTTTGCAGGAGAGGAGAAATCTTAGTGCTTGGTGGTCGGAAATTAATTTTACTTTATGGCTTCAGATGTAATAGTTGAAGCGTTTAAATGACCAAACCACTGGGTGTGCTTCAAGCTCGGTTACTGAATTCGACCTCTCTGCTTCAGATGACACTCGACTTGCGAAACTGATAATCTTAATTTTCTGAGCATGTTGGTTTTGACTATTCGGAAGAGAATGGCGCCAAGCCCTTGAAAGGAAGCATCAATGAGATGCGAAAATGCTGTGTCATGTTGGGATGGTGTAAGGTAGGGCTATTGACGAGAGCTTGTTTTATAGAATCGAAAGCTTGTTGACATTCTGGAGTCCAATTCCGATGTGTGCTTTACTTTAACAGCTTCGACAATGGAGACGGGTTCATTACCTGGTTAGATATAAGTTTCCTGAAGAAAAAGTCAAGGCTAAGAAAGCTTTTCAATTGTCGCTTAGTGGTTGGTGTAGGAAAAATTTTGACTGCACTGATTTTGTCCGCATCGGGTTTGATTCCATCTGGGGAAATGATATGACCCAAGAATTTGATTTGAGAACGGGCAAATTTAGACTTCGTAATGTTAACTGTGACACCATATTCATGAAATTTCTGAAATATCTTTTGAATGAGTTCAATATGCTTTTCTCAAGTGTTAGTAGCGATAAATAGATCGTATATATAAACGGTAACTTCACTTAATAAATTCTCTCCAAGTACATGGTCGAGTGCAGAAATAAATGAACCTGAGCTGACATTCAGACCGAAAGGCATCACTCTGCATTGGTAGCAACGTCCACTAAAAATCAAGGCTGTGTACTTTCGTGAGTCTTCGTGAAGTCTGACTTGCCAGTATGACAGCTTTAGATCGATGATAGACAAATAGCGAACACCATTAAATCTTTGTAAATACTCGTCGAGAGCTTCAGGACGAGTTCTGACAGGGAGAATAATTTTATTTATGTTCTGGGAATCGATTATCAGAGGTACTGTATTATCAGATTTGAGAATGGATAGCAAGGGACTGCTATAGGGTGATATAGGGTCTCAATCACTTTCCATCTTAATATCTTTTTAATTTCATCTTTTACTGTTTCTCGGCGAGAAAAGGGAATTGTGTACGTTGTTCTGCAAAAGATGGAGAGGGGAATTACTTCCATTTGATATTCAAAGCCCTTTACTTCTCCGGGTCTCGCAGAAAAAATATGGATGAAAGCGTTTAGAATTCGGTGAAGTTCTTGTCGTTGCTGGTCATTTACGTCGGTTGATTCCTGAGTTTAAGCAGCAATTTCACTTCTGTCTGGAAGATTGCTTTCGTCATTGTAGTCATAAAGTTTAATGTCAGGTACATCCCAATAGTCGCGAGGATTATTGTATTTTCTTATCAATCGATGTAATTTCAACCGATGTTATAAAGGATAAATCCAAACCTTCTCTTTACTTAACTCTAAAACAATTCCTTGGTCGTTAACATTCAAAGTACAGATTCCATGATAAATATCGATTTTAGTTTTCGCTTGGCGCAGGAATTCCATGCCAAGCAAACATGAGACAGATAAATTTTTTACTACAAGGAAAATACTTTGTACAACAGTGGACTGAAAATGAATCGTTATTAAAGTTTGCATCGTAACGTTCTGGACCTGCGAGCTTATAGCTCCGGTTATAGTGCAATTTTGAACAGGGGGAGTCGGTATCTTTACAGCATTTGACAATTGTTTAGGCAAACAAAGGGAAGCGGCATTTACATTTGCTCCTGTGTCAATAATAGCGGTCGTCCTAGTTCGTTCTAAACATACGTATGTTATTGCCTGTATGTGATCGTCGTACGAGTCGTCTATTTGCGTAATGACATTTATATGTAGCAGTTCGCCTCGTATATCCTGTTTGTCATTATACCGTAAAAAAAGTGCGCTATTATTACGCCGTTGGAAGTAATTACCCCCTTGTTGTGTGTCAGCATCGTTAAGGGAGTCGCCAGATGCTGAAACTAGTTTTCCATTGTCTGCTGGCTATTTGAATTACTGTTGTTGTTTGTCAAATTCAGGGCTTGTTCGCTTCCATTATTTGTCGGGGCATAGAATTGGCTATTATGAACATAACGAGTTTCAAATTGAGACTGAAAACTTTCGGGATTAAGTGGCGGTACATTATCAACTTGGGTGAAAAAGACAGGAGGTTTGTAGTTTTTACGTGGTACTTGGTTGTTGCTGTTCTTATTCGGTTGATTGAATGATGACTGAACACTATTGTTTGGCTATGTACCGTAGTTCTGCTAAGAATGTGGTAATTTTGACGATTATTTTTGAATTTTCTTGATGCGTTATTATTTTAACTGTGTTGGTAATACACGGGCGATTGTTGTTGACTTGCATTCCACGCCTCCGCCGTTTGTTGATAGCAGCGCTGCCAACTGCGGTTATTGGAATTATTGCCATACGACTGGTACGGAGGCTGATTTCCGTACTGCCTTCGATTAGTGTCATTCATAGGATTATAACGATTCAGATTATTATTCCGGTTTTACTTGTATGTGTAGTTATTGTCTGTTTTCCATTGAGAATTGCCGCTGTCGGTACCATTGTTGTCGCTGTTGTGGTCCTTGCGTTTTCTATTGCCCGACTGAGAAGAATTACTGTTATTGTAACTCGGGGATTGCCAACTGCTGTTATTTGAACTGTGTTTGTTACTGGCGCGCGTCACCTCATGAATGAGACCTAATGAGTCTAGTATAGACAGGAAACCTTCCTGATCATCCTCCGATACATTAACTAATTTCTCTTGTATGGATGCTGGTAACTTCGACTTCAGTATCAGTATGACATCTTTGCTAGAAATCGGGGTATCCCAATAGCTAATTTTGCCTAGATACTTCTCAAAGTACTTTCTTAGACCTCCACTCTTTGGATTAAAGGGTTGAGCCTGATAAACATCTTCCCTTTGACGCTTCTGTACTCCCTCGCTCCAGAACTTGGCTAAAAATGCCAGTTCGATCTCGCTATAAGTATGGCATCGGTCGAGCATCACAGTGCCCCATATTGCGGATTCACCGGTAATATGTCCTATGTCATATTGGATTCGTTGTCTGTCCATCCAGCTATTCGGAAAAACACCCAAGAAAGATTTGAGAAATACGATAGAATGAAGATCCTTTAGTCTGGATTAAAGGACTGGAAGTTTCTGTGCTTAAGAAGATTCTCTTCTCTCGTTAGTTGGACCAATGATGCAGATTAATTTATTGATTGAGGCTGTGTGTTTATATTTGTGTTTGCCTGATCGAGTGTATTGTCTGTGGGGTACTGGTGGTATTGCAACTCCTCATCTATGTTTCTTACTGACAGTAAAAAGTGTGGATAGCGCTGAGACTGTTCTCTGTGTTTCGATTGAGCTTGCTGCTCTAGGTTTTGCGATCGTTGCGTTATTTGGACCTTCCATGTTGGCAGTTCGTTAGTCACTACAAGTATGATTATTCCTAATTCGCTCACAGTGGTGTCTCCTGACGATCCAGGTGTATTTAAGACATTCAGTGTGACTGTTTGGACTGCTTCCAGTAAATCAGTTCGTAATTTATTTGCGATATCTTCATCCTTAGATGAGAACCAATTTTGGTATTTTCATCTATACTTTTCACTTTCTCACTGAGATATTCGGCTATTTTTTTCGGTATGCTATAATAACAGTTTAATTTCATCTGTGAGGTGGTCTACTTGTTCTTTGACAGTACCAACGGCGTTGTTAATTCTGTGTAAGTGCTGATCAATTATTTCGACACGCGAGTTTGTGTCAGTAATATCGCGGTTTATTTTACTAAAGTTGTCGGAAGTTCGTTTGCCTAATCCCGCACAAGCTACCTGAAACAGAGTATCTATTTTAGCTTTATTTTGCTGATGTCTTTGGTCGAGTGTACGCTAGATGTCTTCTAACAGTTCTTGTTTTAATGTTTTAACTTCTTGATCAAGTTTGGCATCTAAATCAGTTGTGAATGAGTCAAGAGTACTTTCAATTTCTTGACGGGTTGCTAAATAACTAATTTCATCTTTTGTTACAAGATTAAATACGTCTGCCTTTGTCACTTGATTTTCAGCTAATTTAGCCATCTATGATTTAGTTTCATTTGCCTTGGCGTTCAGATCAGTGGGTAATTTAGCCATTATTTCTTTCATTTCTTGTAACAAAGATTCATTGGAAGCGGTGAGTCGATCCTAGAAGTCGGTATATTCGGCACAGGTGGGCTACCACCTACGGAAGTTTGAGCTGGAATCATTTCAGTCATTTGATTCATTTCCGTGATTCGTCCTGTCTATATCAGCTCAGTACGTTCAGAAGTACTGTCAGTCCGTGCTGTCTTAAGTCTTGATCTGAGGCGGCAAGGCACGTCGGTCGTTTCGTCAGCGTCATTTGTCAATAGTATGCGATTGTCTGCCATCGCGTCTATGTTTGTAAACAGTGATAGGGCGTGGCAAGTAATTTGAACGCTGCGCGCTCGTCAGTTGTCAACAGAGCGGTAAGGAGGCTATCAGGTGCTCATTTTTGCCTACTGGGACAGTCTACGTAACTCATACGTCATACGAACAACTGGCGATACTCGTGGGGAAGACAACACGGATGCGCCAGGAATAAAACGAATTCCAGCGCCGTGAACGAATATGGGTGACAACAATTAAACATGAAAATTTTACAAATATTATCGTAATGCAGCTAATGCTTCTACAATACCAGTTGCTATGAAAGTAGATTTTACACAGGAAATTAAGTGAAAGAGGATAGGATTTGATGGGATTCACAGATGTTTCGGTCGTTATTGTATACTAATGAGGTTCGGCTGCAAGAATTGAAAATGGTACTCACCGCTGTAGTTTACTTTGTCGGTCGGCTAACTTCGTTAAAATTTTCCGCATTTTCGCCCGTCTTATGTGGTTTCTGCTTTTAGGACTCAGTACAATATTGACATCGGGGTTGATGTTGTGCACGAAATAAAAAGACAAAATTAATACCACAGAACTTAGAAATTTTTCCCTAGCCAGTATTAGAATAAATTATATATGTGGGATTTCAGAACAAGTTCGCAAGCAAAAATTTCGGTTGCGTCCCTGTTCGGGCGCCAGTATATTATTATAAATATTTTGAATGGGGAGCAATGCAGAGAGTATTTTTCTGTTAACTATGGTACCTGATGTTTTAGAAGATGTCGTCTTTTAGCCTCGTGCGAGTACACCGGATTTCGACATAGGTGCACCTTGTTCCGTGAAATGATGTGTCGGATACTTGAAAGAAGCGATCAATAATTTTGATACACTTTTCTGGAAAGAAAAACGGGGATTGTAATTAAATTTTCGCCGGATAGCTTCCGAGCCTGGATTACAACAAGCTTACCGAAGGGACCTACGTTTGGAAGTAAAGTACAGCGAATTACCATTCAGTGACGAGTAGTAGTTTGCTGATTACGATAACTTCTTTCAAGTTCCTTCGTCCTGTGGAAACGTCGATGATTTTTATGAACATTTGTCCTAAAATGACAATTAAACATTTATGAACATAGGGCATGAGAAATTACTTTTTTTAATTTGAAAATTTTTTCACACATTATCGTGGCTGACAATGCCACATAAACCAGCCTTTGTGCTAATAATTACAATTCCTCAGAAACAGGCAAATATTCATTGCTTTTTTTATATGTCGTGCTTCTTGATACATTGAGACGTTTCACATCGAAACTATTCACATTACATATTTTTAATTATAAATTACAATGAACTGTAATAACGTGCGTCTACACACCCGGACAGATAAAACATAAGTGGTGTGGGATTTAGTACACATTTTTTCCCCATTGTATCTCATATTTTGTTTTACAGCGGACGGGCTTAAAAAAGTATTTGACCACTTTTGAGAATATCGGATCGCAATAGTAATCTTTGGTGCTCTGCGCCAGAACAGGTCACGTCATGTCACTGGACTTTACAATTACACTCAGTCTTTCATTCTCTGGGGAACTTATTGAGTTAAATTCGGTCGATGGACACTCATAATATTTACAGGACCCACTCAGACCTAGAGAATGCCAGTTACACTGTGAACATATCGAACTTCTACGAATGCAAGCAGCGTCTTAACTGATACAAATTCTTATCTGCTGATGTGTGAAACCTGGTAATTTCGTAACAACTTTTATGAAATATTTCGACAGGTAAATACATTATTGCTGTGTACATGTGGTATTGTGTGACACAACTGTTCATTTTGCTTAAAGAAAAGTGTTGCCACCTCGAGATAACAGTAGCGTTATTTTTGGTAACGATCTACAATTAGCA
Source organism: Schistocerca americana (assembly GCF_021461395.2). Lineage (NCBI taxonomy): Eukaryota > Metazoa > Arthropoda > Insecta > Orthoptera > Acrididae > Schistocerca > Schistocerca americana. The sequence goes on along the minus strand of NC_060126.1, from coordinate 500,142,977 downwards.
AATAGTCTTTTAAACAACAGTCTTTTAAATTACTAAAAATCATTACTCTTTTTTAGTTCAGATGACCTATCATACGTTTAGCTCGTTTGTTGGTTATAAATGATTGTTTTTGTGAATAATTTTAGTGACATTTATACTGCTTGACAGACAACATTGCTAAACGTTCCCACGTGGAGATTTCTTTAACAAAATAACGTTCATTAGCAGGGAAAAGCAGTGATTAAATAAAACTTCATCTTTAATTAACAATAAGTAACTAGTTTTATTGTAATATTGCTTAAACTGTACAATACAACACGCGCAATTACACCACACGCCACACTGCCCACGAGTAACAGACTCGTAAAATATGACACATGGAAGTAGGAAATTTTTAAAGACAACTCGAAAGCTCATGTTAATTAGTGGACTGCATATCCACGTCATTAGTAGTATTTATGAATTGAATTGTATTAATCAAACCTTAAACGGTGTTATAAAAAACTAAACTAATTACATTAATTTGCATTGAAAATTAAGTTGTAGTAATCTTAAACTTGTACGCAAATCAGTTTTGGGATCTGTTGGTGAAAAGGACAGGCATTTTGGATTAATGTGCCAGCAAGAGATACATGTGACTCTAATAAAAGGGTGCACACATAATTTCGTTTGGACACTGTGCTGCGGCAAGACATACAGACCGTAATAAAACATGGCATTCCTTAAAATACAAGATTTGATCTTCACTGCACGGTGTCTCCTTACTACCCTACATCTTTAACTTAGCAGCGCTACATCATCTCAACGAGGCTACAACCCTATGGCATCATATGCTACGAGAGTGAGAGTTTTAGAAGATACCAGGCAGGAGTCCTCTACAGAACTTTTGCCACATGCGACTGATTTGCACATCTCCAACCACAACCTACACATCTACCGTTTTTCAGTTATGGTCATACACCAGAGCACGTACTGGTTAACACAAGGGGAGTGTTGGAGTCTGCTATCTAACCGAGCCAGATGGCGCTGTGTTTATCAGATTTCAATCGCATTCTGGAGGAACAGAATGTCATCCGACAACCCGGATGATTTCAGAACTGTATTTAGATGAATACGAAGGTAGTTTCTTTCAAAACGCATGCCCTGTTCATTTTCTAACTCTTGTCCTATCAGAGCTTGTACTCCATCTGTAATGGGGTTTAGTATTATTAAATACCACGGTGTAACTAATGGAGATCACTGAAGCTGATAAACAACTATCAAGAAGTTTTTTTTCTGTAAAACAGGACCTGTGCTGCTAAAATACTCAGACAGTGATGGAAACTAATTCAGCAGAAGCACTGGTCCGATATTTATCAAACTCGGGTGAGCGTATTCTACTTAACTGGCATTAAAAAATTTAGCTTTCATTCAATTCGGAATCGATTTCCATCAACAACATCAGTATGCGATGTGACCACCAAATGCACGAATACCCTGTTGCATTCGTTGTGACATGGAAGAAGACAGCCTTTGAATGTGTCCTTGAGAAATTCCTTGCCGCATGTGAAATATGTGCTGTATCAGTTAATAAAGTTATGTATGTTTGCAGTTGGGTATATTCAGCCGCCAAATAATTGATAAAATTTATAGTGAGAACTTCAGCTGTCATTTATGTTTCACAATAAGCTTTTAGTTTCGGTCAATGACCATTATCAAGCTTAGCTGGAATCAACGGCAGGAAAGTTATTCCAAAATTTGAACAAAAGTAATTTGCTCTTTTAAGCCCATGATAAACCGAAAAAAATTTCTCACAATAATAACTGTGTACGTTAATTTTCTTCAAAAGTAAGTCCACATCGACAACTATTCGATGTGCACTTGCTTTCTCATAGTAACAACTATGTACGATAAATTTCGTCAAGACGCAATTCCACATTGTCAGTTAGTCGACGCGGACTTGGATCTTGACGAAAATTATAGTACAGAGTTACTATTGTGAGAAATTTTTTAGATACTATGGAGGGCCAAAGGTAAACTAGTAATAGCGAATACTCTGTTCAAGAATCGCAAGAGGAGGAGGTATACTTGGAAAATATCAGGTGGTACAGAAAGATTTCAGTTAATTTATATCATGGTCAGACAGAGATTCCGAAATCAGATACTGGATTGTAAGGCGTACCCAGGAGCTGATATAGACTCAGATCACAATGAAGTAGTGATGAAGAGTAGGCTGAAGTTGAAGAGATTAGTCAGGAAGAATCAATACACAAAGAAATGGGATACGGAGGTACTAAGGGTTGACTAGACATGTTTGAAGTTCTCTAAGGCTATAGATAAAGCAATAAGGAATAGCTCAGTAGGAAGTACAGTTGAAGAGCAATGGAGATATCTAAAAAGGGTAATCACAGGAGTTGGAAAGAAAAGCATAGGTACAAAGAAGGTAGCTGTGAAGAAACCATGGGTAACATAAGAAACACTTCAGTTGATCGATGAAAGACGAAAGTACAAAAACATCCAGGCAAATTCTAAAATACAGAAATACAAGTTGCTGAGGAATGAAACGAATACAAAGTGCATGAAAGGTAAGACGAAATGACTGCATGAAAAATGCGAAGAAATAGAAAAAGAAATGACTGTCGGAAGGACAGGCTCAACATAGTGAAAAGTCAAAGTAACCTTCTGTAACATTAAAAACAAGGATGGTAACATTAAGAGCGCAACGGGATTTCCACTGATAAACGCAGAGGAGAGAGTGGAAAGAGGACATTGAATGCCTATATGAGGGGGAAGATTTGTCTGATGTGATAGAAGAAGAAACAGGAGTCGATTTAGACAGAAAGGGGATCCGGTATTAGCATCTCAACTTAAGAGAGCTTTGGAGGACTTAAGATCAAGTAAGGCAGAAGGGATGGATTTCATCAGATGTTATAAAATCGTTGGGAGAAGTGGTAAAAAAACGACTATTCACGTTGGCGTGTAGAATGTATGCGTCTGGCGTTATACCTTCTGACTTTCGGAACGATCATTCACACAGTTCCGAAAATTATCGCACAATAAGCTTAACAGCTCATGCATCCAAGTTTCTGGCAAGAATGATATACAGAAGAATGAAAAAGAAATTGAGGATGCCTTAGATGTCGATTAGTTTGGCCTTAGAAAAGGTAAAGGCACCAGAGAGGAAATACTGATGTTGCGGTTGATAATGCAAGTAAGACTAAAGAAATCTCAAGACATGTTAGTAGGATTTGTCACCTGGGCAACGCGTTCGACAATGTAAAATGGTGCAAGAAGGAAGAGAAGGGTAATATACAATATATACAAGAGCGAAGAGGGAATAATAAGAGTGGACGACCAAGAACGAAGCGCTCGGATTAAAAATGGTAAAAGACAGGGATGTAGTTCTTCTCCCCCCCCCCCCCCTCCCCCGCCAACTGTTCAGTCCGTAAATCGAAGCAGCAATGATGGAAATGAAGGAAAGGTTCAGGAGAGGAATTAAAATTGAAGGTGAAAGGATACTAATGCGCGATTTGTTGATGACATTGCTATTCTGAGTGAAAGTGAAGAGGAATGAAAAGATGTTATGAAGGGAATGAACAATCTAATGTGCACAGAATATGGCCTGAGAGTAAATCGAAGAAAGACGAAAGGAATGAGAAGTAGCAGAAAAGAAAACAGTGAGAAACTTAATATGAGGAATGATTTTGAAGCACATAAAGTTAAGGAATTCTGCTACCTAGGCAGCAAAACAACCAATGACGTACAGAGCAAGGAGGACATGGAAAGCAGACTACCCCTATCTAAAAGGCATTCCTGGCCATGAGAAGTCTACTAGTATCAAAGATAGGGCTTAATTTGAGGAAGAAATTTCTGAGAATGTACACTCCTGGAAATGGAAAAAAGAACACATTGACACCGGTGTGTCAGACCCACCATACTTGCTCCGGACACTGCGAGAGGGCTGTACAAGCAACGATCACACGCACGACACAGCGGACACACCAGGAACCGCGGTGTTGGCCGTCGAATGGCGCTAGCTGCGCAGCATTTGTGCACCGCCGCCGTCAGTGTCAGCCAGTTTGCCGTGGCATACGGAGCTCCATCGCAGTCTTTAACACTGGTAGCATGCCGCGACAGCGTGGACGTGAACCGTATGTGCAGCTGACGGACTTTGAGCGAGGGCGTATAGTGGGCATGCGGGAGGCCGGGTGGACGTACCGCCGAATTGCTCTACACGTGGGGCGTGAGGTCTCCACAGTACATCGATGTTGTCGCCAGTGGTCGGCGGAAGGTGCACGTGCCCGTCGACCTGGGACCGGACCGCAGCGACGCACAGATGCACGCCAAGACCGTAGGATCCTACGCAGTGCCGTAGGGGACCGCACCGCCACTTCCCAGCAAATTAGGGACACTGTTGCTCCTGGGGTATCGGCGAGGACCATTCGCAACCGTCTCCATGAAGCTGGGCTACGGTCTCGCACACCGTTAGGCCATCTTCCGCTCACGCCCCAACATCTTGCAGCCCGCCTCCAGTGGTGTCGCGACAGGCGTGAATGGAGGGACGAATGGAGACGTGTCGTCTTCAGCGATGAGAGTCGCTTCTGCCTTGGTGCCAATGATGGTCGTATGCGTGTTTGGCGCCGTGCAGGTGAGCGCCACAATCAGGACTGCATACGACCGAGGCACACAGGGCCAACACCCGGCATCATGGTGTGGGGAGCGATCTCCTACACTGGCCCTACACCACTGGTGATCGTCGAGGGGACACTGAATAGTGCACGGTACATCCAAACCGTCATCGAACCCATCGTTCTACCATTCCTAGACCGGCAAGGGAACTTGCTGTTCCAACAAGACAATGCATGTCCGCATGTATCCCGTGCCACCCAACGTGCTCTAGAAGGTGTACGTCAACTACCCTGGCCAGCAAGATCTCCGGATCTGTCCCCCATTGAGCATGTTTGGGACTGGATGAAGCGTCGTCTCACGCGGTCTGCACGTCCAGCACGAACGCTGGTCCAACTGAGGCGCCAGGTGGAAATGGCATGGCAAGCCGTTCCACAGGACTACATCCAGCATCGCTACGATCGTCTCCATGGGAGAATAGCAGCCTGCATTGCTGCGAAAGGTGGATATACACTGTACTAGTGCCGACATTGTGCATGCTCTGTTGCCTGTGTCTATGTGCCTGTGGTTCTGTCAGTGTGATCATGTGATGTATCTGACCCCAGGAATGTGTCAATAAAGTTTCCCCTTCCTGGGACAATGAATTCACGGTGTTCTTATTTCAATTTCCAGGAGTGTACGTCTGGAGCACAGTATTGTGTGTTAGTGAAACATGGACTGTGGGAAAACCGGAACAAAGGGAATCGAAGCAACTGAGATGTGGTGCACTACAAGCGAATGTCGAAAATTGGGTGGACTGATCAGGTGCAGAACGAGGAGGTTCTGCGCAGAATCGGAGAGGAAAGGAACATGTGGAAAACACTAACAAGGTGAAGGGACAGAATGATAGAACATCTGTTAAAACGTCAGGGAATGACTTCCATGGTACCAGAGGGAGCTGCAGAGGGCAAAACGTGCAGAGGAAGACAGAGACTGGAATACATGCAGCAAACAATTGAGGACGCATGTTGCAAGTACTACTATGTGTTGAAGAGCCTATCACAAGAGAGAAATTCGTGGCGGGCTTCATCAAACCAGTCAGAAGGCTGATGACAAAAAAGGATTTTGTGTGCTTCAAAGAGCAAATTACTTTTGTTCAATTTATGGTATAACTTTATTACTGTTTATGGCAGCTAAGATGATGATGGTAATAGAACGAAACTAATAGCGAATTGTGCAAAATAAATGGCAGCTGATGGTTTGACCAGGCATTTTAATGATATTAACAGTTAATAGAGATACGTCTTTCCATAGTATCCCAGACATACTCAATGGAGGACAAATCAAGCGACCGCACAGGCAAAGATTCGTTCACTCCTTAAGGCCTTTGTGGGGTGAACTGCTTTTGTTATCCTTCTGGAATACACCACGGAACCCTCGTCAGGAAATGCATGAGAACAGGGTATACCTTTATTATCAGATACTAGCAAACAATGGCGACCCTGCCAACAGTTACCAAATCACTCCAATTTATATTTATTTATTTCTTAAGGTTCCAGTCCGAAGGTTGTTGCACTCAACCACACAACATTTCGTGTGATAAGAACAACATCAAAATAAACATTTAGAATAGAGGCAATAAAAACCCAACAGCACGGCTAGATGAAGATGAGTGTACAGCATGGTTACAAGTTTTACAATTCAGTGACTGGGTCATAAGTAAATTGTAATTAATGTTATTCGTAACTGTTGGACAGTAAATACCATTATTGTAAAAGAACAGAATATCATTTAAAATTTACAATATTATAATTACAATATTAGTTTTCAATGTTGCAAAACATTATGTACCATGACATTCGACCTATAACATACAGGATTTACATACTCCAGTGCTTCTACTCATTGAGGGCGTTCCTTGGACTAACTGCGCCAAATATCTAGGATCTCACTTTGATAAACGTCATCATTCAGAAACATACAACCGACGCAGCAAATTAAACATACAAAGTAAACACACAATTACATGTGTGGATACACATATTATTAAAATGGATCTATATATACATGAATGTATGAATGTGTTTATGCACATCTCTCCCTAAACTACTGCACCGATTTCAGCCAAGCTTGGTACACATATCATTTACTGTGTGAAATCATCGCTGTGAGAGTAAGTATCATCTACAGGGTGTTTCAAAAATGACCAGTATATTTGAAACGGCAATAAAAACTAAACGAGCAGCGATAGAAATACACCGTTTGTTGCAATATGCTTGGGACAACAGTACATTTTCAGGCGGACAAACTTTCGAAATTACAGTAGTTACAATTTTCAACAACAGATGGCGCTGCAAGTGATGTGAAAGATATAGACGACAACGCAGTCTGTGGGTGCGCCATTCTGTACGTCGTCTTTCTGCTGTAAGCGTGTGCTGTTCACAACGTGCAAGTGTGCTGTGGACAACATGGTTTTTTCCTTAGAACAGAGGATTTTTCTGGTGTTGGAATTCCACCGCCTAGAACACAGTGTTGTTGCAACAAGACGAAGTTTTCAACGGAGGTTTAATGTAACCAAAGGACCGAAAAGCGATACAATAAAGGATCTGTTTGAAAAATTTCAACGGACTGGGAACGTGACGGATGAACGTGCTGGAAAGGTAGGGGGACCGCGTACGGCAACCACAGAGGGCAACGCGCAGCTAGTGCAGCAGGTGATCCAACAGCGGCCTTGGGTTTCCGTTCGCCGTGTTGCAGCTGCGGTCCAAATGACGCCAACGTCCATGTATCGTCTCATGCGCCAGAGTTTACACCTCTATCCATACAAAATTCAAATGCGGCAACCCCTCAGCACCACTACCATTGCTGCACGAGAGACATTCGCTAACGATATAGTGCACAGGATTGATGACGGCGATATGCATGTGGGCAGCATTTGGTTTACTGACGAAGCTTATTTTTACCTGGACGGCTTCGTCAATAAACAGAACTGGCGCATATGGGGAACCGAAAAGGCCCATGTTGCAGTCCCATCGTCCCTGCATCGTCAAAAAGTACTGGTCTGGGCCGCCATTTCTTCCGAAGGAATCATTGGCCCATTTTTCAGATCCGAAACGATTACTGCATCATGCTATCTGGACATTCTTCGTGAATTTGTGGCGGTACAAACTGCCTTAGGCGACAATGCGAACACCTCGTGGTTTATGCAAGATGGTGCCCGGCCACATCGCACGGCCGACGTCTTTAATTTCCTGAATGAATATTTCGATGATCCTGTGATTGCTTTGGGCTATCCGAAACATACAGGAGGCGGCGTTGATTGGCCTCCCTATTCGCCAGACATGAACCCCTGTGACTTCATTCTGTGGGGACACTTGAAAGACCAGGTGTACCGCCAGAATCCAGAAACAATTGAACAGCTGAAACAGTACATCTCATCTGCATGTGAAGCCATTCCGCCAGACACTTTGTGAAAGGTTTCGGGTAATATCATTCAGAGACTACGCCATATTATTGCTACGCATGGTGGATATGTGGAAAATATCGTACTATAGAGTTTCCCAGACCACAGCGCCATCTGTTGTTGACAATTGTAACTACTGTAATTTCGAAAGTTTGTCCGCCTGAAATTGTACTGTTGTCCCAAGCATATTGCAGCAAACGGTGTATTTCTATCGCTTCTCGTTTAGTTTGTATTGCCGTTTCAAATATACCGGTCATTTTTGAAACACCCTGTATCTATAAAATGGGTGGTGTTCGTGGTGAAAAAGCATTTTAGTTCATGATACGTGGACCACCATACTTAAGCCATCCAGTATTTGAGAATGAAAGCACGTGTAGACTTGCAACAAACCCCACACACAATTTCAAACCTTTACGAACTTCTTCTCACTGACGAGCCCCGCCAAATGCCGAAGTAAAAAGTTTGCCACATACTCTTAACGTTCGCTGTTCATGCAGTGAAACTTCCACATGAAGTATGGCGTTTTAATTTATTACTTTCTTACTTCTAGCTGTATTCTTGGCATACTTTGCAGGCGATACTTAGATATACGACTGAATGTACCAGAAAAAATTATATCATTGTGTGACACATAGTCAAGAAGATATGACATCATAATTAATAATATGCGTGAAAAACTGCCGCATCATACAAGACATTTAAATTAATACTTCTTTAACACTAACTCTATTCGCACCACATTTCACAGACTATATCCGCATATGTCGCTAAATCCATCTACAAAAATAAATCATTGTACGACAGTAGGTCAAGAGATATGACGTCATAAACATTGAGCTACGCGCAAACAAGACTGCAGGGCGAAGGACCCTAGCTGAAATATGTGTACAAAAATATGTTAAATATATGTGAAATGTGTGTGAAATGTTTGTGACTTCTTCGTATGGAGGGAAAGCCAAAGGTAAAACCCTCATCCTGAGCCCCTGGAACAATTTCAAATAAATTTGCTATTCATTTTAATTACAATCAGTTTTGAAATACTGGGCGCCAAAAATCACCAACCCCTTGTTAGAGTGAGCGTGATAATGTGTAGCGAGAACGAAAAAGATGAAGATGGATAGACAATGAATGATAAGGCGGAGGTGAGTACAGGATGGAGTGGGGGGGGGGGGGAGGAGATGGAAAGAGGGGAAAGGGGAAATGAACAGGGAGAAGAGACAGGAGGAGATTGACAGAGAAAGAAAGAGGATATGAAGAGAGATAGGAGGAGAAAGAGATAGGCAGAGAGAGGGGGGGGGAGTATAGGACGAACAGAGAGAGGGAGGCGAGAAAATGGAGGAGAACGGGGGATGGACAGAAAAAAGAAACATGTGGAGGTGGGAAGGGGAGAGGGGAGAGCAACAGTTGGAGGGACAGGAGGAAGTGGACAGAGAGAGGAGGAACAGATGGACAGAGGGAGACGGAAGTAAGACATGCAATTAGATGGGCAAGGAGGAACAGAGGGGGAAGGAGCATACTGACAGAAGAGGGAGAAGCAGAGCCATAAGACAAAGGGGAGGAGAAGATGGACAGAGAGAGGGCAGGAGGAGATGTACAGAAAGTGGGGATGTTGAGGATGGTCAGAGAGAGAGGATGGTGGAGTTGGACAGAGAATGGGGGAAGGAGGAGATGTACAGAGGAGGGGGAAGGGGCAGTTGGACTAACAGAAGATTAGAATAAACAAATACTCTGGCGTTTCTTGGTTCTTAATAAAAAAAAATCACTCCAGTTGTGATACTCAATAGTTCCACACATAAGGATTCTGGGAGCTGTAGATGCACAGGTGTTGAGAGGCACTGCTTCCTATGACTTCCACCAGGTTGTCTACGGAAACGTTGGCATCGATATGACCGCCACAAACAGAAGCGCGACTTTACAGAATGTCACTCAGTGCCTCAGTTAATTCTAGTTCTCCAGCGTGCATGTTTCTTGTATTTGCAGTATGGTGTCAGCAGTAAACGATGAGAAGCAACTCGAGAATTCGACCTATCTTCCCTGAACCAGTTCCCAGCGGTTCTTGGCGATATCCTGTTACCTCATGTATGGCTGTATTATGGAAAACAAAACAGACCAAGTAATTTATGTAACTTCTGAAAATAAATATTTGAAGAGAGGTATGAAAGTTTGCAACGAAATCCCAATTCTTGTGTAAAATAGACTTGTTTTATGCCTGACATATGTAGCTGTAATTAAATAATAAGATGGAATTTGGAAAATCACAATTCTTGAATGAATCTTTCACTCTTAGAGGACTGTACACTGTTGTGAAACATCCAATACACTTGTTTTATGCCTGACATATGCAGCTGTAATGAAATACTGAGATGAATTTTCACTCTGCAGCGGCTTTTTATAGATACGTACTTTAAAGAAAAAAAATAACCTCCTTCCGATCAGGCCATTAAGGCCCAAAGTTACCTACCGACCGCCGTGTCATCTTCAGATGGATGGGGATATGGAGTGGCATGTGGTCAGCACATGGCTCTCCCGGCTGTATGTCAGTTTCCGAGACCGCAGCCGCTACTTCTCACTCAAGTAGCTCCTCAGTTTGCCTCACAAGGTCTGAGTGCACCCCGCTTGCCAACAGCGCTCGGCAGACAGGATGGTCACCCATCTGAGTGCTAGCCCAGCCCGACAGCGCTGAACGTCGGTGATCTGACGGGAACCGGTGTTACCACTGCGGCAAGATACGTCCTCTGCAAGATTCATAAATAATTTTAAGGTATATTGAAAGGAACGGCTGAAAAAGATACAAGTTTTGAAACGTCTTAGAAATTGTAAAGAGGCACCTTAATTTTGAAAAATTTGGAAGATTTACGAGTAGACAAGATGACACAAAACCGTTTCCAACAAATATTGAACTCCACTGGAAATGTTCATAATTATAAAACAGTGATACTACCAGAATGCACACAGACAACAGGAGCACTACTCTTGAAATCGATAAAAGGAAATGAAGAAATCATGAGAATTGAAAGATAGTTTCTGACGCCAATAATAGTCAACACAACGACAAAATATTAACTACCGAAGTGACATATAAGGATACAAAGACGTAAAAAGTAAATGAAAATGGTATTAAGTATACACTATAAATATGTATAGGCTTTTACAAGCAGTGTACCGTAGGTCTCTAGAAGAGCGTATCGTTCCAAAGGATTGGAAAAGGGCACAGGTCGTCCCCGTTTTCAAGAAGGGACGTCGAACAGATGTGCAGAACTATAGACCTATATCTCCAACGTCGATCGGTTGTAGAATATTGGAACACGTACTATGTTCGAGTGTAATGACTTTTCTGGAGACTAGAAATCTACTCTGTAGGAATCAGCATGGGTTTCGAAAAAGACGGTTGTGTTAAACCCAGCTCGCGCTATTCGTCCAAGAGACTCAGAGGGCCATAGACACGGGTTCACAGGTAGATGCTGTGTTTCTTGACTTCCGCAAAGCGTTCGATACATTTCCCCACAGTCGTTTAATGAACAAAGTAAGAGCATATGGACTATCAGACCAATTGTGGGATTGGATTGAAGAGTTCCTAGACAACAGAACGCAGCATGTCATTTTCAATCGAGAGAAGTCTTCCGAAGTAAGAGTGACTTCAGGTGTGCCGCAGGGGAGTGTCATAGGACCGTTGCTATTCACAATATACATAAATGACTTGGTGGATGACATCGGAAGTTCACTGAGGCTTTTTGCAGATGATGATGTGGTGTATCGAGAGGTTGTAACAATGGAAAATTGTACTGAAATGCAGGAGAATCTGCGGCGAATTGACGCATGGTGCAGGGAATGGCAATTGAATCTCAATGTAGACAAGTGTAATGTGCTGCGAATACATAGAAAGAAAGGTCCCTTATCATTTAGCTACTGTGGTGCCACCGCCAGACACCACACTTGGTAGGTGGTAGCCTTTAAATCGGCCGCGGTCCGCTAGTATACGTCGGACCCGCGTGTCGCCACTATCAGTGATTGCAGACCGAGCGCTGCCACACGGCAGGCCTAGAGAGACTTCCTAGCTCTCGCCCCAGTTGTACAACCGACTTTGCTAGCGATGGTTCACTGACAAATTACGCTCTCATTTGCCGAGACGATAGTCAGCATAGCCTTCAGCTACGTCATTTGCTACGACCTAGCAAGGCGCCATTATCATTTGCTACTTATCTTGTGATGCATGTACCGTCAAGAGCGGTGTTCATCAATTATGGATTAAAGTTAGGTATTCCAGAAGCCACGTACCCTTTTTACTAGTCTCACATCCTTTAACTGTTCCAGACCTCACGCCAGACTGCGTGAGCTTAAACACGTGCCTTTCGGCTACCTGTCACAGTGGATTGGCTGTCTTGCCAGTCCACAACAGTTGGCGACGAGGATTTTGCGTTCGTATTGAAATCGCTCTAAATTACTTGTGTCATGGCTTCGCCACAATCTCCAGATGTACTGTCTGAATTTTATCGCTTGCAGAATCAGCAGACACAGGCCTTATTGGATGCCCTTGGACAGCTCGTCCAGGGTCAACGTGCACTGCAAAACGATGCGGCAGCCGCCGCTCCACCGCTACCGCAACCACAACACGCAGTTGCTCCATCATTTCGTCCTTTTGATGCGGCACTGGAAAGCTGGACGGAGTGGTCACGCCAATTTGGATTCCATCTCGCCGCCTACAGAATTCAAGGTAACGAGCGGCAGCCTTTTTCGTTAGCAGCCGTAGGCGTCCAGACGTACTGTGTGGTAGTGAAATTATTTCCCCAACGCGACGTTGCCACTCTCTCCTACGACGAAATTTTGTCTGCATTAGATGCATATTTCAAAGAATCAGTCAATGTAGTTGCTAAAAGGTATGCCTTCTTTCGTACAAAACGTACGGCCGGTCAGACTAATAGGGAGTGGGTTGCAACTTTGCAAGTCCTTACCAGGGATTGTGCTTTTGAGTGTGAATGTGGACTCCCTTATTCAGATACTATGGTATGTGGTGCAATTGCACAGAACGTTTCTGATGTTCGTATAAGAGAACAGATTTTGAAACTAGTCAATCCCTCCCTTCAACAAGTGATAGACGTATTGGATCGGCAGGACACACTTGACTTTGCTCAGGAATCATTTGAAACTTCGCCAGCCATGTGTCACGTTAACCGGCCCGCCGGGCGAGATACACGGAACAGTAAACAGCCCTCGCGCCCGTCCGCGTAGCTGCCGCCAAGCTCTCCACTACGTGTGCTGCGCAAGCAAGCAAATGCAGTGCCAAAGTCATGCCCTCGGTGTGCTACTAGACATTCGCGTGACAATTGCCCGTCACGCCAAACTATTTGCTTTTTCTGTAATAAAAAAGGACATGTTCAAAGTGTTTGCCAGAAAAAGCTCAGATCGGACACTCACAATCATTCCAGGCCCTTTGCTTCGCGCCGGAATCGAACCAAGAATACTCAGGCTTGTGAACCTTCGCCCATGGAAATTCATGTAGTTCATTCCTCTCCGCCCAGTGCTACTCTCTCTCACAGTGACTGTGTTCGTCCCACAACTAGTGTGCGTCGACATCGACGGAAATCCCGTCAAGTCGCAAGTGATTCTGTACCAGTGTCAGTTCACGTTGCACGAGACAGTCGCTCTTGTCGTCAGCAGGGCAATAAACTTTTTGTAGACTTGGACATTAATGGCAAAGTGATACCGAACCAAGAATACTCAGGCTTGTGAACCTTCGCCCATGGAAATTCATGTAGTTCATTCCTCTCCGCCCAGTGCTACTCTCTCTCACAGTGACTGTGTTCGTCCCACAACTAGTGTGCGTCGACATCGACGGAAATCCCGTCAAGTCGCAAGTGATTCTGTACCAGTGTCAGTTCACGTTGCACGAGACAGTCGCTCTTGTCGTCAGCAGGGCAATAAACTTTTTGTAGACTTGGACATTAATGGCAAAGTGATACCGTTCCAGCTCGATACCAGAGCTGTGGTTTCACTGATCAATCACTACACGTACAAACATCTGGGCACACCTCCGTTGCGTGCCGCAAATGTTAAGCTCAGTAGCTATTCCGGTCAGCATATCCCTGCGTTAGGACAGTGCAGCCTTCTTGCAGCATACAAAGTACAAACAAAACTTGTGTCATTTTACGTCCTTCGATCTTCTTCTGCAGTGAACTTGTTTGGTTTAGATTTATTTCAGTTGTTTCACTTGTCTATAGTCAATCAGGTCCTATCGGTGAACCAGACTGTGCCTTCAGACAGTGATTCTCGTCTATGTGAAGAATTTGCAGACATTTTTGGACCGGGCCTTGGTTGCACTAAGAACTATAAAGCACATTTGGAACTGAAGGTAAACGCGCAACCGAAATTTTTCAGAGCGCGCAATGTTCCCCACGCATTGCGTGATGAGGTCACAAGAACATTACACGATTTGGAATCACAAGGTGTGATTGAACGTGTGCAGGCTTCTCTCTGGGCATCACCCTTAGTAATTTTGCCCAAACCTTCCGGAAAGTTGAGACTTTGTGTGGACTTCAAGGCAACAGTGTATCCACAACTAGTGATTGCAACTTTTCCTTTACCCCACCCGGAAGATCTTTTTGACAAACTGTGCCCGGGTAAATATTTTTCGAAGTTGGACCTAGCAGATGCGTACTTGCAAATACCGGTGGACGAAGAATCCCAGCGTGTTTTGGTGGTTAACACGCATCTTGGTTTGTACCGATTCAAACGACTGCCATTCGGGTGTGCATCCACCCCTGCATTGTTTCAACAATATTTACAAACTGTTTGTGCGTCGGTCCCTACTGCAGCAAACTATCTGGACGATATTGTGATCTCCGGAAAGACAGAAGAAGAACATTTAACCAATCTCAGAACATTATTTCAGGTCTTGCGACAACATGGACTTCGCTTGCGGAAGGACAAATGTGTGTTTTTTGCTCGTGACTTACCATATCTGGGACATGTACTCAATGCCCAAGGCATACATCCCACTCCCGAGCACCTCCGTGCCATACAAGACTTGCCTTCGCCGCAGAATTTGAAGCAGCTACAGAGTGTGCTGGGAAAAATAAATTATTATCATCGCTATGTGCGCCACGCCTCTTCCATTTCAGCTCCGCTTCATCGCTTACGCCATAAAGGTGTTCCGTTCGTCTGGACGACGGAATGCGACCGCGCCTTTCGCCAGTTGAAATAGGCGTTGCTTTCCAATACTTGCCTTACGCCATTCGATTCCCAGAAACCCCTTTTGTTGATGGTAGATGCATCGGATTTCGGGATCGGTGCTGTGCTTGCGCACAAAGATGGCTTGCACGATCGCCCTATTGCCTTTGCGTCCAAATTGCTCTCGTCTGCGCAAAGAAATTATTCACAGATCGAGAAAGAAGCATTGGCTCTCTTCTTTGGTGTTACTAAGTTACATGATTTCTTGTATGGTCGTCACTTTACCATCATCACAGACCACAAACGTTTGACGCCGCTTTCTCATTCGATCAAGCCTGTGCCTCCACGTACAGCGCAGAAATTCATTCGCTGGTCTATTTTCCTCTTGCAGTACCGCTACGATATCTTGTATCGGTCCACTGCTAAGCACGGAAACGCCGATGCGTTGTCCCGTTTCCTGTTGCTGGGGATAGGGCATTCAATTCCTCCGAACTTGCTTGCATGTTCATTGATTCGGAAACCGATGACGTGGTCGAATCGTTTCCGATTGATTTTCGTCGTGTAGCTACAGCCACAGCTGCTGACCCTGTCCTTGCTACCGTTTAGCGTTTTGTTCCTACGCACTGGCCCTTGTCAAAGTCACGGATCGCGGATCCGTTGGTTCGCCGATTTTTTGCTCACAAGGAGAGACTTTTTGTGCGACGTGGTGTTTTACTGTTGCGTTCTGATAATGATCAGTCCAGGGTCGTGGTACCACGTTCGTTACAGTCCTCTGTCTTATGGCTTCTCCACCACGGACATTGGGGTATAGTGAGAACGAAACAACTTGCTCGTCAGCACTGTACTTGGTTCGGAATCGATGCTGCGATTACGAATATGTGCTCTTCTTGCATGGCGTGTGCCGAACAATCAGCACCACCGCGGAAATTCCTTGCATGGCCAAAAGCCACTTCCCCTTGGCAACGCTTACACATCGATTTTGCTGGTCCGTTCTGGAATGCTCGATGGTTGGTTGTTGTCAATTCATTCAGTAATTTTCCTTTTGTTGCCCGGATGTCTTCCACGACGTCATCTGCCACCATCCAAGCGTTATCTGCTATCTTTTGCATTGAAGGTCTTCCACAGACTATTGTTTCCGACAATGGCCCACAATTCATGTCCGCAGAATTTCAGTCATTCTGCAAGGCCAATGGTATTCCACATCTGACATCCGGGCCGTTTTCGCCTCAGTCTAACGGTGCCGCTGAACTATTGGTCCGGACTTTCAAGTCGCAGATGTTGAAGTTGAAAGAGTCGCATTCTCGGGAGGACGCGTTATTGCTCTTCTTGTCTTCGTATCGCTCTCAGCCCCGAGATGGTCGCTCGCCGGCTGAGTTGCTCCACGGTCGTCCTCATCGAAACTTGATGTCTTTGCTACATCCGCCGCATCAGGTTCCTGTGCAGCGGCAGGCACCTGCTTTTGCTCCGGGCGACGTTGTCTACTATCGTCACTATCGCGGTTCACAGCGATAGCTCGAAGGGCGCATTCTTCGCTGCCTCGGCCGCGCTATGTATCTGGTTTTGGGGGCCTCTGGTGAGGTGCGTCGGCATCTCAATCAGCTGCGCCTCTGTCGTCGCACGGGTTCTGCCGCTCCCCGTCTGCTTTCAGCGACGGTGCCGTCCGCTCAGCGCCCTGGGGACCCATCTACTGGCTCGCCTCATCCCCAGGTGTTACCGACGATGCCTTCCATTTTGCCCCATGGCGACGCGCCGCCGCCGCTGCCTGTTCTCCCGCCGGCGACGCCCGCAGTGGACGCTCGCTGCAGCCGCCGGGCGCCTCCCTGGGTCACGCGCCGCCGATCGCTTCCCGTGACCCGTTGTCCTCCGCCATGGACCTCTTGCCCGCTCTCGACCACATGGCGTTTGCGCCCGTCGGGTGCCCCGACCCGACGGCGGTCGACCCTTTGGCCCCTCCTTTCTCTATACGGGCACATACACCGCATGTTGGCGTGCACCCTGGACTAGGTTTTCAGGCATTTCCTAGCTCCCCTCGGACCGAATGGCAGGGTGCAGGTGGCACAGCCTCGCCTGTTGTTAGGCTCCCCACCTCATCACATACGTCAACATGGGGTCCTCCCCACAGCGGGCGGAAGCCTTATAACACAACCGTTCGCCGATTTGCGGGGGAGGAATGTGGTGTCACCGCCAGACACCACACTCGCTAGGTGGTAGCCTTTAAATCGGCCGCGGTCCACTAGAATACATCGGACCCGCGTGTCGTCACTATCAGTGATTGCAGACCGAGCGCCGCCACACGGCAGGTCTAGAGAGACTTCCCAGCACTCGCCCCAGTTGTACAGCCGACTTTGCTAGCGATGGTTCACTGACAAATTACGCTTTCATTTGCCGAGACGATAGTTAGCATAGCCTTCAGCTACATCATTTGCTACGACCTAGCAAGGCGCCATTATCATTTGCTATTTATCTTGTGATGCATGTACCGTCAAGAGCGATGTTCACCAATTATGGATTAAAGTTAAGTATTCCAGAAGCCACGTACCTTTTTTACTAGTCTCACATCCTTTAACTGTTCCAGACCTCACGCCAGCCTGCGTGAGCTTAAACGCGTGCCTTTCGGCTACCCGTCACAGTGGATTGGCTGTCTTGGCAGTCCACAACAGCTACAAAATAGCAGGTCAGCAACTGGAAGAAGTTAATTCCATAAATTATCTGGGAGTATGCATTAGGAGTGATTTAAAATGGAATGATCATATAAAGTTGATCGTTGGTAAAGCAGATACCAGACTGAGATTCATTTGAAGAATCCTAAGGAATGCAATCCGATAACAAAGGAAGTAGGTTACAGTACGCTTGTTCGCCCACTGCTTGAATACTGCTCAGCAGTGTGGGATCTGCGAAACGTCCCCTTTTGAAAAATTATACATGACTGTGCTTAAACTGTCACACAATATTTTAGCGCAATGCAATCTGACTTTCAATAATCCCTACAAAAGAATGGTCCTGACTAACATTAACCTATACCTTTCACAAATCACTTACCTCACAAAAATCTTCGTTACTCGAACTACTGCAATAAAGCGAGCGCCACTACTGCCAGCTAAATAGAAGATTCTAACTACTGAGGGCACTAACTACTGATGGGCATAGTCAGCAAATGAAAGATTTTGATAGAGAACAAATGATGTACACTCCTGGAAATGGAAAAAAGAACACATTGACACCGGTGTGTCAGACCCACCATACTTGCTCCGGACACTGCGAGAGGGCTGTACAAGCAATGATCACACGCACGGCACAGCGGACACACCAGGAACCGCGGTGTTGGCTGTCGAATGGCGCTAGCCGCGCAGCATTTGTGCACCGCCGCCGTCAGTGTCAGCCAGTTTGCCGTGGCATACGGAGCTCCATCGCAGTCTTTAACACTGGTAGCATGCCGCGACAGCGTGGACGTGAACCGTATGTGCAGTTGACGGACTTTGAGCGAGGGCGTATAGTGGGCATGCGGGAGGCCGGGTGGACGTACCGCCGAATTGCTCAACACGTGGGGCGTGAGGTCTCCACAGTACATCGATGTTGTCGCCAGCGGTCGGCGGAAGGTGCACGTGCCCGTCGACCTGGGACCGGACCGCAGCGACGCACGAATGCACGCCAAGACCGTAGGATCCTACGCAGTGCCGTAGGGGACCGCACCGCCACTTCCCAGCAAATTAGGGACACTGTCGCTCCTGCAACCGTCTCCATGAAGCTGGGCTACGGTCCCGCACACCGTTAGGCCGTCTTCCGCTCACGCCCCAACATCGTGCAGCCCGCCTCCAGTGGTGTCGCGACAGGCGTGAATGGAGGGACGAATGGAGACGTGTCGTCTTCAGCGATGAGAGTCGCTTCTGCCTTGGTGCCAATGATGGTCGTATGCGTATTTGGCGCCGTGCAGGTGAGCGCCACAATCAGGACTGCATACGATTGAGGCACACAGGGCCAACACCCGGCATCATGGTGTGGGGAGCGATCTCCTACACTGGCCGTACACCACTGGTGATCGTCGAGGGGACACTGAATAGTGCACGGTACATCCAAACCGTCATCGAACCCATCATTCTACCATTCCCAGACCGGCAAGGGAACTTGCTGTTCCAACAGGACAATGCACGTCCGCATGTATCCCGTGCCACCCAACGTGCTCTAGAAGGTGTAAGTCAACTACCCTGGCCAGCAAGATCTCCGGATCTGTCCCCCATTGAGCATGTTTGGGACTGGATGAAGCGTCGTCTCACGCGGTCTGCACGTCCAGCACGAACGCTGGTCCAACTGAGGCGCCAGGTGGAAATGGCATGGCAAGCCGTTCCACAGGACTACATCCAGCATCTCTACGATCGTCTCCATGGGAGAATAGCAGCCTGCATTGCTGCGAAAGGTGGATATACACTGTACTAGTGCCGACATTGTGCATGCTCTGTTGCCTGTGTCTATGTGCCTGTGGTTCTGTCAGTGTGATCATGTGATGTATCTGACCCCAGGAATGTGTCAATAAAGTTTCCCCTTCCTGGGACAATGAATTCACGGTGTTCTTATTTCAATTTCCAGGAGTGTATTTACCTTAATAGTCATAATATATATAGCAGTTCATGACAGCCAGTCTTACAAATTTCAAAACTCCGCCATCTCTCTCCCCACATCCACCACTGCTGGTGGCTCACCTCCAACTGCGCAACGCTATGCACTGTTAACATCCAGCTGCCCAACACTACAATGGCAGATATTCCAACAACAATGCAAACCAGCCACAGACTGCATACAGAACATACAGAGCGCTACGTGGCGTTACCAATATAAAATCTTAAACAGCCAACTTACATAGCCCCCATGCTCCCCACAAAAAAATTTTCAAATTGTTTTGGGCAGTGGCCAATACAGATTTGAAAAAAATTTTTCATAATTACAATAACAAAGAAATCAAATGCACACACTTATTGATACAATGTTGGTCAAAAGCTAAAATTTTCTCATAGTCCATAAAGACAGTCCTGATCGTTCATCACAGTAAAATAGCAGTGTTTTTCTCAAAGTCTGAGCAGTAGAAGAAAATGCACATGGAAGTAGTGGATTTCCATGCATTCTTGAAGAAGTAGTGTTGTCCTTCCAACGGTAAGACAGTGCTGACTCTTGACATGCAGACAGATATTGGTCCACAACAGAGCAAACCCACAGCAGAGTCAGTCGAAATTTTGAAGAGTATTGGTAGGTAGGTCATCACAGAGCAGACCCACTGTAGTCCTGGTAGAGATTACGGTATTGGTGGGCCATCAGAGGTGCAGACCCACTGCAGTCCTTGTAGAAATAATGGTACTGGTGAGTCAGCAAAGGTGTAGACCCACTGTAGTCTTTGTAGAAATAATGGTATTGGTGGGTCATCAAAGATGCAGACCCACTTTAGTCCTTGTAGAGATGGCCAGCAGCCATCTGTTGCGACTGTGCAGCTGCACAATAACCATTGAAGAGTCTTGCGGATAATATAGCAAGTCCATAACCACCACTTGTACACTCACAAAGTTTTTGGAATTGTCCTTAGAACCAGCAATGCTGTTATCCAGTCCCTTGCTGAATTATTAACACAGATGCTAACACTAACAGTCCCTACTTCTCACATATTGTCCATATACTATGACCAACAGAAACGTGTGCAGTGAAATGTAACTTACAAGTTAATAATATGATGAACTGGTATCAATTACAATTTTATTACATAAGAATACAATAACAACGGTACAAAATACATCATTAAAACATAGTAATACAGATAACATGTGTAGTAATAGGGGTTTTACAAAAGAAAAGAAATAATCATATACATCAGTGTTACAGGAATTATGACATAAGTAAATACATAAAAGATCAGAATAATTATTGAAACATCAACTTCACACATAAGCATTAAAACAGAACAGAATTAATAATGTCTAACATCTTTACAAAGTAAATAACATATTATTAATGTAAATTATATTTGAGGATAACAGTATTCCTCATCATAGTTCATGTAGCTGAGTATTAGAAAAATTCTACAACATAAGTCTTATCAGATAAACATATAAAGACAGGAAGAACGTAAATACACAAGGGTACACAACACATAGTGGGATAACACAAGGAAAGGACAGGGTTTGTTTTACTGCAGTATTTTGCAAACAAAACTTTCTTCACTTTTCGGAGATCTCCTTTCATTCTTCATTATTTCCAAAAAGTCCTATCTATACCTGCTTTCTGTATTTTTCTCGTATAGCCTCTCAGTGCATTTCTTCAAATTCATCGCAACTCATTCTCTTATAGGCTACCATTCTTAAGCTAACTTAAATCTACTGAGCTCAGATGCTAAACTAAGGGACGAGGCAATGCAGCAGCACAATACAATTAACACAAACAGCAATGACAAAAAATGAAAAATTGCAAAGCAAGCTACAGTAAATCTAAATTACCAAGCAATGCAACATTACAACTAATATGAGCCAATGTGCAGCAACAAGAAAAATGAATCAGTAGTAAAACTAGCTTAACAGAGTAATACAAAGTGAAATTTAGTAGCACAATGCTTGGCAAACAGCAGCAGCAAATGCAATAACTTATATCTGAACAAGACATAGCTCAAGCAGAAAAAATATTACACTAAAGACAAAAATGCAGACAAGGGAAATGTATATTCACATCTTAATGTCTATGTAATTAAAGTGGTGCACCACAAGAAGTTATTCTACCAAAAAAATTACCAAGTAGTCGAAAAGAAAATTCCGTATGCAATTCCTGTGAAGGGAAATGTCTTTTTATGCTCCTTCGTTTTATTGAATAGATCATAAAATTATTTACTGGATCTGTAGGCATAAAATATTTATATTAGTACATCTATTAAATTTTATTTTAACCAATGCTGCAGTGCAGCTAGAAACTAGATATTAAACAAAATGAGTAAATAAATACATAAAGCAAGCCCTATGGCATTTCTCTCAACTAGCAAGACAATAGCCGTGAAATATTTCTCATTGTTTCATTAGGCATTTTAGTAAATATCATAAATTAAGAGCTCCGCAGTATAATCATATGTTTTCAAGTTTGAGCGTGTCGTATTTGTGATGCTTTCTACAAAGGAATGTCAATAGCGAGTATAATGGCCTCTTTTTTTTTCACCTGTGCCTCTGAAAGGCACACACTAACGGCTTTTTTCCAGGCGACTGTCAGGTAGCTGCTCATGACGCATTACGTGCAGGTGGTCACTTAACTTTTTTACGGAAATATTTACAACAGCAGTTTCCGCTACAGTGATGGTCTCATATAAAAATATATCACAGGTCAAGAATTTGCGTTTCAAATCTGTAGAAACAAAATCCTATTGATATAACAGAGCCCAAAAAATTTTCGTCGGCATTGTAATACATTCACGCATTTACATACATTTCATAACTCTTAAAGTACGATTCTTGGTTTCTAACAACCTTTTTCACAAACCAGAGACCCTAACCACTACATATTATTCCTTACCTTATTCCTCGACACTTCTTCAATATTTCATCATAACAAATACGTAGCATACTCAAATAACTCATATAGCAACAGCTTATTGATCATAAACATACTGCCACAGCATAATACATATAGTCTCGTAATAATAACATCATAACACCTCAGCCAACTCTCAAAATCGTCGTAGCTTCCTCCAATAATTTCAAAACCTAAAAAAAATTCTCTGCTCATTTCAATAGTGTCATCTACCTCAAACGTACTTTAAAATCATGATCCCATACCAAATACATCATTCAAAGCTCTTGTAATATCAAAATGGTTCCAAAAAAATATGAACATTTCACAAAGTACAGACAAAATACAATTTCATAAGTGTGAAGTTATCCAATTGTGTAATTACATAAACATCTGTCACTGATGTAGAAAAATAAATATTTGTCTCTCTCAGTTAAATGATCAGATAGCTGCATAATTTGTGTGTTAGAGAAATATGGTACCGATGTGTAAAGTTGTATAAGCAAATACCATATTAGCTAGGGCTCCTTGTGCTTGCCAAACACATGGTACACAAAGTAGGCATGTTCCCCCTGAGGATTAATGTAATTATACCCTCAGGTGTTACAGATTACAGCAATGGAATGAAATGTATCACGGATAACTTTCTTTGTAATTCAAAAATCTATAAAAATAAATGTTTTAAGTATAAAATTAATCACTCAAATACGTGTGCTGTAGCGCTAAACTGTGCGTCTTGTTGCAACATAATCTCTGTAGAAGTGTCGTAGTTATCGTCCTCCGAAAGCTAAATTCTGCAGAAGTCAATGTACTTACCTCATGATAAACAAAAGTGAAATGCTTTGCGTATAGATATCTTAGTTATTATGCTTATTGGCGTGATGAAGAAAGTACTGTACAGTAACGTATTGTTGTGCCACGAAAAGGGCTGTCTCATTGTTGCTATACACAAAAGTTACTACTAAAACATGTTTTACTTTCCAGAATAATGCAGAAAAACTGTGCAGATATAAAACAGAAACACCGCAAAAGCAACATTGTAAATTGTCACTCATTAGTAGCGTCGTGATAAAACCGTGTAGTTGTCACATAAACTAACCACTTTGTCGTCTGGTATCTCACAGAAAGTACTTTAAATCCAGAATGTATTTTCAAGTAAACCAAAATGTTGCATTAAAATCTCGTTAGCAGTACCAGTATATGTTCTGAGTATGTAAGTCTTATAGTCGTTACATAATCATGCAACTAACAAGCAAGAATGTACACACACAATAACACTGTGACCTCTGTTCACTATAACAATGCATCGTAATTTCTATTTCAATAAGTTCTCTTGGTTCTTGACTGGATATTTAACTTCAAACATTGTTGCATGTTAACAGATTCTAAGTCCGACAAGCATACTAGTAATGTAACGTGAAAAGTTATATGGCAAAGACAAAGTTAAAAAGCAGATTATCTTTCAATAAACGGTTTTACATGTGAAAGGTGGTGCAATCCTTTACTCTTCCTAGTACGCAGAGTTTCAACTTCAACGCAATTATCATGTGGTATACGTCGGATTCTGTAAGGTCCATTGTAAACTAGAAAGAATTTGTGACTCAAGTGTTTCTTCTTATGTGATAATGAATGAGCTTTAATGAGAACTTTCTGACCAATGTATAATTTCTTTGCATTTGCTTTACCGTGTAGTTTTCTCCTTTTGTCTGCTGCAGATTTTATATTTTTAATAGCCAAATCAATTACGTCCTTGTGTCGAAGTTTACGTGTATTCGGGAAAGGTACAAGCTCTCTGATATGGTCGGTGGTTCTTCATTCTTCAGTACAAGAGTGGGTGGTAAAGCAGTGGAATCATGAGGCATATCATTCAGCACATTTTGAAATAAGTGTAAATATCTGTCCCAATGCTGATGCTTTCTGTGACAATAAAGTCTGCAAAGCTTATTGATTTCTTTCATAATCCTTTCAGACGGTTTACAATGCGGTGAGTACAATGAAATAAAAACAGGTTTGATTTTATGGTTGCGAAGCATGCGTGACCAAACAGCAGATCTGAATTGCGGTCCGTTATCTGAAATGACTTTACTAACGTGTCCTACTTCACGTAAGAAATTTTTAACAAAGGCGTTGGATACAGACCGTCCAGTGGCTTTACGTAACGAAGTGAAAGAAACAAATTTTGAAGTAAGTTCAACAGCGACTAGAACGTACGAAAATCCATTCGATGTTCTGACAAGGGGTCCCAAGAGATCAACAGCAGCAAATTCTTTTAATTTAGAAGGAATAATAGGAAACAACGGAGCACGATGTGAGATAGTAGATTGTATCGCCTTTTGACAAAGTTTGCAAATAGACAAGACTCTTCGAATTCTCTTTTCCATATTGTTAAAATAATAAGTCGTCCGAAGAATATGATGACATTTTCGTGGACCAAAATGTGCATAGCTGAAATGAATGTACCAAATGAGCTTATTAACAAAATCGTCAGGAATGCAAAGTACCCATAGCTTGTCATCAACAGTGCAGCCTTTGAACAGTATGTTGTTTCTAACCAGATAATAATGCCGAATCTGAGTGTGCGGCTTTTCATGCCATTTACTTTTGATGTCTTTCCAAATCGGATCTTTATCCTGTTCATGAGCAATGTCCTTTAAAGATGTGGTGATGAAGTTTTCAAAGGCGACTTTCTGAATGTAAAGAATACTGAAATTTTTCTCGAGGTTGCCTTCTGTGTTACTTTTCTCAAGCCCAGCAGGTGCGCGTGACAGTCCGTCCGCAACAATGTTCTCCTTGCCGGGAATGTAGACTATTGTGAAGTGGAATTCTTGCATAAACAATGCCCAACGTTTTAACCTGTCATGATTTAATTTTGAGGACATAAGAAATTGTAATGCACGATGATCACTGTATACTTTGACATGCTTACCAGAAAGAAAGAAACGGAATTTGTTAAATGCCCAAACGATAGCTGAAGCTTCTGATTCAGGAAGGGAATAATTTTTTCAGGTTTGTTAGCACTCGGCTAGCAAAAGCAATGGTTTTCTGAACAGTAGTGTCATTTTCTGTGGCTTCTTGAAATAAATGGGCACCAAGACCGACTTTAGAAGAATCCGTGCTAAGGCAGAAATCTTGTGACAGATCTGGATGAGCTAGTATTGGCGCGTTAAGTAGCGATTCTTTCAAAGAATTGAATTCCAACTGTGCTTGTTCGTCCCAGTTCCAAATAGTATTTTTTCCAGTGAGAGAACAAAGTTTTGGTGTAACTAGAATTTGCATATTCAGAAAACGACGGTAAAAATTTACGAGACCTAGAAAACTGCGGACTAGTCTTTTTGTGGATGGAACTGGAATGGCTCTGATTGCTTCTAACTTTTCAGGATCCGGCTGAATGCCTTCAGAAGAAATAATATGTCCCAAAAACCACACCTTTGACCTACCGAATTCAGACTTTTCCAAGTTAACTGTAATTCCAGATTCTGCAAAAATACGTAACAAACTGTTGAGGATGCGATTATGTTGTTCCCATGAAGCTTCTGCTATTAGAATATCGTCCACATATAAGGTGATGTGACGTTTTAAGAACTCAGGTAATATGGAATTTAGCCCGCGAATGAATGCTGCCGAAGAAATGTTCAAACCAAAAGGAAGTTTCCGAAACTGATAACAAACGCCGAAACAAAGGAAAGCTGTGTATTTTCTACATTCTGGATGAAGTTCGATCTGATAAAAGCTAGGTCTGAGATCAATGGAAGACAACACTTTAACACCATTAAAATTTTGAAGAAGTTCTTCCAACGTTTGCGGCCTGTCTGTTTCAGGAATGATGATAGTATTGATTTGTCTCGAATCTAAGACAAGCCTGATCGATCCATTTTTCTTCTCAACAACATGTAACGGATTGTTGTATGAGCTTACTGCAGGCTCAATAATGCCCTCATCAAGCATAGATAGTACTTCTGTTCTAACACGGTCCCCATAATGCGCCGGAATTACGTGTGGTCTAACACAAAATTTAGTATGCTCACGAACATGAAATTGGTATTGAAATCCCTTGATTGTTCCTGTTTTATGAGTAAGAACTGTGGAATGTGCTTGTAAAATCTCAAAAAGGTCCTCCCTATCAGTGTCATTACAATTCTCAATTGTTTGAATTTTATTCTGAATTAACTCATTAGTATCAAATGTGCCGTCGATATCATTCCTGTCAGTACTTGCAGAGTGATTGTTAGTGTCAAATTTCGTAGAAAAGTCCGAACTGTTGTCTAACAGGAGGTAAACCCGATTAATTTCTTCGTCATGGCTCTGAGCACTAAGGGACTTAACATCTATGGTCATCAGTCCCCTAGAACTTAGAACTACTTAAACCTAACTAACCTAAGGACATCACACAACACCCAGCCATCACGAGGCAGAGAAAATCCTTGACCCCGCCGGGAATCGAACCCGGGAACCCGGGCGTGGATCTTCGTCATGGTTTGAGAGCCAATCTTCAAATTTCAAAGCTACTGACTTACCTTCTTTTTCTAAACTTATTTCAGCATCGTGAAAGTTTAAGATTGCTTTGTATTCATTCAAAAAGTCTACTCCCAGTATAATTTCCGTCGACAATAATGGAACAATAAGAAAGTTCATAGAGAAGCTGTGGCTTTTACAAAAGAATTCTAAGTTGGTTTGTTGGCGTGCATCTACACTTTTTTCCAAAGATCGTACCTTGTAATTTAATGTTACGTAACGGAACTGTGGGGCAATCGTTCTATTTGTTGCATTTGCGAAAGGCTGTTTCACTAATTACTGAAATGGGACTGCCAGAGTCAAGTACTGCCGTAAATTTTATGTCATTTACTGTAATGTGAATCACAGGATATGCAATGTTGTTATGTCTTACGTCGTGTTCTTGGAATAAGATGTCCCTAATGTCTTCCATTTTTACGTAATTACTAGCTACGGCAGCTGCGTCGTTGGTTTCATACGTACATTTTGTGGCTGCCAGGGGTATGAGTCATTGCGTATTGTCTCTTTGTTGGCGCGCATCGTTATTGGGGTTTGGAGACCTAACTTCTACAAATTCACCTTGTCGAGAGGGCCCTGCCCTGTTTAAATCCCGCCAGTTCTGATGCAATTCAGGTCTGTCGTTACGATAATATCGTCTGTCGTCATGTCGGTAGATTCCATAGTTTCTTTCTTGTCGGTCACGTGGTGGAGAATTTCTCACTGAATTGTAACTGTGCGCTGGACCATTGCGTCTAAAGTTATTCTGTCTCCCTTGATAATATTTATTTTGGTTCCCATATTGTCTGTTTCTCTGATTGTCTCTGTGATAGTCATTACCGCGGAGAGGTGATCTTTCCCTGTAATTATTACTACTCTGCCAACGGTTGTCATACGGGTGGTGTCTGTTTTGGTCACAATTTGTGTTGTGAGAATAGCCTTGTCGTGTCCAGTTATTATTTCTTTCATCGCGGAATTGCGACGGATGTGACCTGTAATTGTTGTGTTCCTGTTTTCGCGTTCCGCGATTGTCAGTGTCAATTTATAATTCTTGTAAGAGTCCCTGAAAAGCTTCAGTGTCGTCTTTACAACGTCCTGCCAAAATAATATGTCGTAAGTGTCCAGGTAATTTGATTAAGCAAATGCGGATGAGTTCTGAGGGGCTGTATGGGTTTGTCAGGTACTGATTCTTGTGCAACATGTCTTCAAAATATTTCACAAGACTGGAAAATTCTGATTGTTCGAAATGTTTCATCATTATGATGCTATGTTTTACTCGGTCTTGTGTAGCTTGAGACCAATATGGTGAGAGGAAGGCATGATAAAAATCTCCTTCACTGTGACAATCGTGAATGACCGATCGCATTCTTACAGCTGGTTCATTCTCCAAGTAGCCACACATAAATTCTAATCTGTGTCCTAACGAGCAGTTTGGAGGAAAACAATGAGAGAATTGATGGAGCCATGCTTGTGGATGAATGTCGTTGCCAGAATTCTTCAATGTTTTGAATTTACGCGTGGTGATGAACAGCTTATAGACAAAATCATCATGTCGGCGAGTCACATGTCGGTCATTGTTACGTCGTTTCGGCGGTTCCATCTCAAAATTCGGTGTGCCTTGCCAATTTCTTTCATAATTTCCGAAGTGTGCTGTGTTATTATTTTGTGGTTGTTCCGTATTTCTAAGTCCCTCTTCCCGTGTTGGAGCGCGAGTGTCCTCTGAAATATGTAATTTTTGTAGTACTTGTGCCAACTGATCTTGTACTTCCCGGATTTCTCTTTTGTGTTGCGTATTAATTTGATTCTGATTTTGTTTGAATTTCTTAATTTGTTCATACTCTTCTGTGTCAGTGATGGCTACAGGTCTTGTGTCATTCAGATCATCATCTACCTTTGTAGATAAGTAAGTGAACTGATCCGAAAGTTCGGCTACTTTCTCAGATAGTGTACTTATTTCCTCAGTGTGTTTTTCTGAACCAAGTTTCAGAGTATCTACTGTGTCCTTTAAGTTTTCCTGAGTTTTTGCAAGTTGCGTAACCGAATCGGTAGATCAACTGAATCAATTTTAGCTTCCAAGGTGTTGTGATTTTCATGAACAATGGTTTGCAGTTCTTTTATGGCTGCTTCGTGATTCTGTAATGCATTTTCATGCCGCGAAAAAATAGGTTGAAAATGCTCACAAATTTGTGTTTTACTTCATTACAGACCTTTTGACATTTCGATTCAATGTTATGTAACTCAGTAGTTAAATCTTCACGTGTTTGTTCAAGTGTGGTGTCTAACTTTTGAAGCTTTTGCTGTGTTTGTCTCTGATTTTGTTCCATTGTGTCTAACTGTTGCTGTGTTTGTCTCTGTTGTTGTTCCATTATGTCTAACTGTTGCTGTGTTTGTCTCTGGTGTTGTTCCATTGTGTCTAACTTTTGAAGCTTTTCCTGTGTTTGTCTCTGATTTTGTTCCATTTGTTGCATTAGCTGTAATAACAATGCATTAGTGTCTGGAATCTGTTCCTCTACGCTTTTTGGCAGTGCATTTGCACCGGCAACATTCACATTTTGACAAGCATAAAATGTGTCTTGACTTATTTGAGAAAACGGTGAGGACGCAAAACCTGAATCTACAGTATTTGCAAAATTGTCCTGTCATTTCGGATTCCTGAGGCGAGCTGTTGCCGAGCGATCGATCGGTAATGCTTCCCTGTTCACTAATTGTTTCACTGCCTACGCCGTTGTTTGCCGCCCGCTCCATTTCCCTATGCACAATTACCAAATTTCTATGTTGAACATTAGTTAATTCATTACACGGTGGCGCTAACACACTGCTTTCGTCTTCACTGTCATTTCTCAGTTTACTTTGGAGCCTAGTATTACGTTTTTCACACGTCATAATTGTCACAATATTTCACACGATAACACAGAAAAGCACAATTTGAAGAGCAAAATAAGATAACATAGCAATGGAAATAATGTCTACTTAATTGCAAGCGCAGCTGCGAAATACTTGGTGCAAATCTACATGCATGTCACAACTGTTTTACTGTACAACAATGAAAAACTACAATTACAAAGGAAATTCTCTCTATGATTACGCGCTAGCAATAAACAAAGGCAACACTAATTACGCAACTACAAGAAAAAAAATCAGAAGATTCCAGTGAGGTATCCTCGGCTAAGGGTCGACATATGAAACGTCCCCTTCTGAAAAATTATACATGACTGTCCTTAAACTGTCACACAATATTTTTAGCGCAACGCAATCTCACTTTCAATAATCCCTACAAAAGAATGGCCCTGACTAACATTAACCTATACCTTTCACAAATCACTTACCTCACAAAAATCTTCGTTACTCGAACTACTGCAATATAGCGAACGCCACTACTGCCAGCTAAATAAAAGATTCTGACTACTGAGGGTACTAACTACTGATAGGCATAGTTAGCAAATGAAAGATTTTGATAGAGGACAAATGATGTGAAACTTCCTGGCAGATTAAAACTGTGTGCCCGACCGAGACTCGTACTCGGGACCTTTGCCTTTTGCGGGCAATTGCTCTACCAACTGAGCTACCGAAGCACGACTCACGCCCGGTACTCACAGCTTCACTTCTGCCAGTACCTCGTCTCCTACCTTCCAAACTTTACAGAAGCTCTCCTACGAACCTTGCAGAACTAGCACTCCTGAAAGAAAGGATATAGCGGAGACATGGCTTAGCCACAGCCTGGGGGATGATTCCAGAATGAGATTTTCACTCTGCAGCGGAGTGTGCGCACACTCCGCTGCAGAGTGAAAATCTCATTCTGGAAACAAATGATGTATTTACCTTAATAGTCATAATATATATAGCAGTTCATGACATCCAGTCTTACAAATTTCAAAACTCCTCCATCTCTCTCCCCACATCCACCACTGCTGGCGGCTCACCTCCAACTGCGCAACGCTATGCGCTGTTAACATCCAGCTGTCCAACACTACAATGGCAAATATTCCAACAACAATGCAAACCAGCCACAGACCGCACACAGCACATACAGAGCGCTACGTGGCGTTACCAATATATAAACTTAAACAGCCTACTTACATATCCGTACCAGATAGGGTTGATAGAAGAGAGAGAGAAGATCCAACAGAGAGCAGCGCGCTTCGTTACAGGAACATATAGTAATCGCGAAAGCGTTACGGAGATGATAGATAAACTCCAGTGGAAGACTCTGCAGGAGAGACGCTCAGTAGCTCGGTACGGGCTTTTGTTAAAGTTTCGAGAGCATAACTTCACCGAAGAGTCAAGCAGTATATTGCTCCCTCCTACGCATATCTCGCGAAGAGACCATGAGAATAAAATCAGAGAGATTAGAGACCACACAGAAGCATACCGACAATCCCTCTTTCAACGAACAATACGAGACTGGAATAGAAGGGAGAACCGATAGAGGTACTCAGGGTACCCTCCGCCACACACCGTCAGGTGGCTTACGGAGTATGTATGTAAATGTGGATGTAGATGTAGATGTAAGACCTACCAAGGCTGATATCGAGAATTGTTCATTGAAGCGAAAAATTAAGAAAGGAAAGTACGTTGAGATCTGGAGAAAATTATCGTAAGTAGAAAGGAAAAAGAAAAAAAAAATGTGGAAATACTTCCAAGATAAAACACATGACAAACACAGAGTATGGAGAGGACAAGAGAAAATACGAAGGAAGGTGATCCTAATAAAGGGAGTGTTTTTAAAGAAAGTGTAAAGCTGACTTTTAAGCTTACTATTAGCTGTGGTCCTTCTCTTACGTGTTACAGAGCAGAAGACACTAGGAGTGAACCGGTTATTCTCAGCCCTCACTATCAGTCTGGTACCTCTGGTTAACGCGAGCAGACACGCACTGTCAATAGTAAGACCGGACGTGGAGAGAACATTAATCAGGATACACGTCAGCTGCCCGGCAACGGACGTGACAGTATTGTTGAGAGGCAGGGCAGACGCCGGTTCTCATACCGTCATCTCTGATTAATGGGAAACGGATCGCTATGGGTGAGCGCACAGTGATGCGAGGTGCTGACGGGCGGTCTGCAGCACGCCGCTATACGGGGCGTCGTGGGCCCTCCTGATACGACATGATCTATTCAAGATACAGATACTAGGCTTCTGGTAAGCGGCAATATACGGAGGAGTTGGCGTTTTGCTTTATGCAAAGTCTTCCCCACGCCAACACTGCAAAATTCATAGAACGATGTTGGTGGCGAAGTTACTCTGATCTTTGATCAGTGGTCTCTGTTGGAATTACTCAGTCCGATGTGGAGTTTTGTCAAGAGTTGCCGAGATTTTAGTATTATTATTTTATTATTTATTTTTCAGAAGAGACACATAGGCATTAGTTTCTCGCAAATAATGTTATCTATTCGCTGTCTTCAAGGAAAGTAATCAGGTCAACAGCACGTGTCAGTTTTTTACTGACTAATCAGCAAGGAAGTCGAAGACGTATACTTGAGTAGCTTGTCAGAGAGTCAATGATTGGGGAATAACGCCTTCTGGAATATCTTGTTTTTCATAGACCTCCTACCTTACTGCAGATATCAGAACGACTGGAATGGAAAATGCACCAGCAAGACGGTCAGATGATGAAGACATTGTCCTCTTCAAAATGCTATACTGGTATAAAATCAGTTAAGTATGTGGAAACTCTACCAGAAGACTGTCAAAAGGTCCTGCTCCATCCATTACACAAAAAAGGATGCTTGGAAAACGTCAGGAATTACAGAAGTATCTCCCTGCACAGGGTGACATACCTAATTTTATCAACTGCATATGGGCAACGGTTATAGGTTCAAGCTGTGCCTCAAAAAATGTGACAGTTAAATTTTTCAGATAGCGCGCTGAAGTGGTGTGGAAGGTACTTGAAAGCCAGATAAATTTACTATCTGTGGTAATGAAAAATCGTTCCGCAGGATTGTATCTCAGAGAGTGCCATAGGGGTTAGTCTTAGACCCACTATTGCTTTTATTGTATGTCAATGATATTTAGTCGCTCCTGTCCTATTAGCATCATCTCTATACCGACGACCACCAGATTTACTGGTGGTAAATCTCTATGCCGGACCTGAAGATATAAATATTGCGACCGACCAGACGAGTAGTTACCTGTCTTCAGTGGTTTTACGGCCGAAAAACTTGGAGCTTAAACAAAGCGCAAAGAAGCTACAGGTAATCTTAGTATCCCATCAGATGTTAATAAGATCAGAGTTCTGTGAACAGCTATCTCCGATTCAGCTCGACGGCATTCCAGTACAGTACCAGGAAACATTAAAGAACATGAGCTTAATTTTGGTTGAGCATCTCAAGTGGGCAGAAAATACTATCGCAATGTGCCAGAAGATAAGATCAGAGTTCTGCGAACAGTTACCTCCAATTTAGCTCGATCGTATTCCAGTACAATACCAGTAAACATTAAAGAACATGAACTTAATTTTGGTTGAGCAGCCGCCCTTTGTGGCCGAGCGGTTCTAGGCGGTACAGTCTGGAACTGCGCGACTGCTACGGTCGGAGGTTCGAATCCTGCCTCGGGCATGGATGTGTGTGATATCCTTAGGTTAGTTGGGTTTAAGTAGTTCTAGGTTCTAGGGGCTGATGACCTCAGAAGTTAAGTCCCATGGTGCTCAGAGCCATTTTTTTTTTTTTGGTTGAGCGTCTCAACTGGGCAGAAAATACTATCGCAATGAACCGGAAGGCCTCAAAACCTTTCAGAAAATATTTATACAGACTGGGAAACGCAAACTCATACAAGCCCTCGTTTCACCGAATCTTCACTGTTTTTATGTAATTCTACATGTGATGAGTAGTGAAAATACAAGACGGTTTTAACTGACATAAATGCTTGTGTGCATTTTATCTGCAACATCACCGAAAACACCATGCCAGTGCTTCATACGTCCATTTAAGATGACTGCGGCACGTGATTACTCCAAGCTATGTCTACTTCACCGACTCCTCACTGAGTAACTGCCCCGTTACATCTACATCTACATCCACACTCCGCAAGCCACCTGACGGTGTTTGGCGGAGGGTACCCTGAGTACCTCTATCGGTTCTTCCATCTATTCCAGTCTCGAATTGTTCGTGGAAAGAAGGATTGTCGGTATGCTTCTGTGTGGGCTCTAATCTCTCTGATTTTATCCTCATGGTCTCTTCGCGAGATATACGTAGGAGAGAGCAATATACTGCTTGACTCTTCAGTGAAGGTATGTTCTCGAAAGTTTAACAAAAGCCCAAACCGAGCTACTGAGCGTCTCTCCTGTAGTCTTCCACTGCGCGCGATTCGAAGATTCCCTGATTTTAAGAAAATTTGAAGCACTTCCTTCTGTCACCCACATAACGTTCCCCCCCCCCCCCCCCCCCCCCCCAATGTGTCTGAATATCTGATCGAGTAACGCCACGTTCTTTTCCCTTCTATTGATTAACAGTGTGCTATTAGGTTCCTCTTGACCCCCCATCCCTCCCTCTAGCCCTTTCTCTGCCCATTGCTACCAGCATTCATAATGAAAAACTCACTTTACTATACTGTCTGATTATTACTGTACCCACCAAGAACGAATATAGGGAGCAAGGAAGGGGTAGAGTTTAACATTCCTTCGCGACGAGCTCATTAGAGACGGAGCAGAAGCTCGGGTTAGGGAAGAATGGGGAAGAAAATCGGCCGTGCCATTTCAAAGGAACCATCCCACTATTGCCTTAGATGGTTTACAGGAATCGCGGAAAGCCTGAATCTGCCGATATGAACCGTAGGCCTCTCCAATGCGAGTCCAGTGTACCAATCACTGCGCCAACTCGCTCCGTGTGTCTGAACGTAAACTGTGTGCGTCTTCTTTTTTATCTGTACCTTCGCATGATTTTTTATTTCTAAATGTGCTAGGTTCTTCCAATAAATAAAGCAACACATTTTTTCTCATCTAAATTCGGTTTCAAAAATGGGGAATTTGTTGTGGGTCATTGATGAATATTGCCTCTCCGGCTCCTATAGTTTCATGAAGTTCCGCATATGTAGCCTTCAAAATGGCATCTGTAACGGAGGTACGTCCGAATCGGAGAACTACATTGCATGGGGGCTTAATTAATAGGAAGAGACTGTCGCCATGTGCATGGGGCTTAATTAAAAAGAAAGGATCAATATTAATGAATAAATGCAATAATTTTAGTAACTGTGTGACCGGTTACGAAGTCTCGTAACCGGTTGGTCCTGACTAGTATTAGCACGAAATCTGACTGCATAAAATAAAAATAAAGAATGACAAGGAATTTCCATTAACACAATTGATTAATTAAGTCCCCTGCAACTTTTAAAGCTACGAAACAACAAAGCACAAGTGTAACTGTTCTGTGTGTGGTAGTGTGAGTCAACGTATATGTATCTGGGTCGGTTCATTCTCAATACGACAAAATATTTTAAACACCATTTGCAATGAAATAATTGAAAAACCAGAAGAACCATAATTGCACATAGAAACCAGAATTACAAGTCTAATAAATGAACACGAGCCAGATGCCTTGTTGACTGTACCTGTGAGCAAGAGGGACTGTCATTAAAGAAAACTGTAGTACCCCACCTCATTATATATTGACGAAAATATTCCATTACACCAGCATCATAAATCAAATATATTCTGACAATTGCAACTTCTTCCACCTATACATTACACCAATCAAACAGCGTCTACTCTCTCGCCCAACAGAACAACAACTGCCCTCGACATCCTCTCAACTACTACTTCCCAGTGGAAGTGGCGGAATAATAATCTGTGGCGCAATCTCTGGCGCTGTGACTCAGTGTAGCCACCTTTCAACCTATATGATCACACGCGTGCTGGCCGGCCACACACAACTGTGAAATTAAACTAATGACATCTACGTGCTAGTCGCCACGAAACTGAAAACGAACTTCTCTTTCCTCGTAATAAGGCAAGGCTTCACACAAGTCTTTACACCCGGGAGGAGCTCACAAAACTTCACTGGACTTTTCTTTCTCATCCACCCTGCAACCCCACATCTCGCCTCTTCCGACTGTCATGTGTTAGGCCCAATGGAGGATGCACTTTGCGGCAAGCGGGATGTGGATGGTGTGGAGGTTACTGATGCACTGAGACATTGGCTCCTACGTCCACCAGTGGAGAGGTGCCAAGCGGGCGTACAGTCCCTCCTGGTAACGTGGCGTACTGAACGTAGAGTGCATTGAAAAGTAGGGTTTTGTACCCAAAACAGTTGAGAACAATATGGTGAATAGACATCTCGAATAAAGCCAATAAGTAACGTGTTGCATTACTTGTTGAACTCCTCTTGAAGTACATCATGCTTACTGAAATATATTTAATGTAAAATATGTAGAATTCCTGGTTAGATGTAAGAGATGGTCAGACGGCCCTAACACTGCTCTGTTAAATTAATAAATTAACTAAAAATTAAAGATGAGGGGAGATTCATGAAAAGTCTGTCGACAGTCAAACATGTCCTCAAGCATCCTCAGACATTCCAGGTCAAACTTTATGAGTCACTCTCTATGGACTTTAATACGACTGCGTACGATAGCTGCACCGAGATAGACGGCGTGGTCTTACAGAACACATCATTGGTGAATTTTTGGTTCAAATGGCTCTGAGCACTATGGGACTCAACTGCTGTGGTCATCAGTCCCCTAGAACTTAGAACTACTTGAACCTAACCAACCTCAGGACATCACACACACATCCATGCCTGAGGCAGGATTCGAACCTGCCACCGTAGCGGTCGCGCGGTGCCAGACTGTAGCGCCTAGAAACGCTCGGCCACTCCAGCCGGCGAATTTGTGGTTGATTGTAAACTAACAAACTACAAGTACAGCTACCCAGAAAGACAGGCAACCACAGGGTGAAATTTCTATGACGTCTCTCGCATTTCTCCGCTGCCTTTCAATTCTGTTCTTGGCGGTTCATCCAAAGCTGGTGATCGAAACCACCGGCGAACGACTACACCCCGAAGAAAATGGAACTGATTTTACAGATCTCACGGTACGCTGTCTAACCGCTGCCTAAGATATCACCATACCGTACCCTGATATAAAATCCCCAGGATACGAATCGACCTGCTCAATAAAATCGCTGACGGTCTTCACGCGAAAAAACAGACATATTGATGAACACGAAATATGATTTACCAAGTATCACGATGAAATAATACAGAATGAAAAACAATTTCCACGAGAAAGCATTTCGAGAGCTAGTTTCCAAAACTTGGAATCGGCTACGAAAGACCACGCGCCATCGCCAAAAAGAAATGGTTTTTCCTAAATATCTTTATGCGTCGTTATACAGCAGTACCTAAACCAGTAGTTACATATGCTGCCCAAATCCTATATATGAGAGGTGACAAAGAAATCCTCGGAGAGTGGAGAATAAACGGTGCAAAATCAGTAGAGAGATACCGGGATCCAGTCACAAATGCTGCATTCACAAAAAATCGAAGAAAGATATCTACACGTGTGTTGAATACGATCCGTAAAAGAAAAGAAGGATTTTATTCGTAACTTCACACAAACTCTTGATATTTGACTTTTTTGGCACAACATCCAAAATTGCAATGCCCTGATTTACAACAACCAAAGAAGACCTTCTAACAACAGAAAGTTTTCAATACTGGTTTTTCTCCTAAATAGAGTGAAAAAATGGGATTACTCGAGAGGAAAAAAAAAAAAAATTCTTTGGCATGAAAAAATACAAGGCTTCCAGTGATCTTAATGGGCTCCATCGAATAAGTAATAATAATAAAAGGCAAGGGGTCGGAAGAGATAACATCTTTTATTATGCAGTTTGATCCCCATCACCTCCAATTAAAATCTAAGGACAATACAGATTAAAGAGCAGCACAATTTCTCCTTGTTCAAGACCACAGCGGACGGTCACATCCTGCACGAGTTTGTCACGTATTAACAGAGCACAGCAGATCAAGAGGAACAAACGTAGGGAAAAAAACGGTCATAAGGTGTGAGCAATCGTACATAAGACGTTAACCGCTTCATTTTAATTAGATATGAGCAATGAGCTGAAGTGCAAGACAATCTCCGGTTAGACATGGCCTTATTGCAGCAATGACGGGCAATACTTCGGTCCATTTTATATATTTTGGCTGTCGTGGTGTAGGGCGGCGGGTGGAATTTAATTGTTAATATAAGATGTTTTGTTTTTTCCGGCCGATATGCACCATATGTGGGGCGGCGGGTGGAATTTAATTGTTAATATATGTAGAATGTAAAGTAGAAAAGATGCATTTCCCGGCCGATTAACCATATGTGGGGCGGCGGGTGGAATTAATTGTTATAAAAATGTTCCTACTATTTGTGCTGTGGTTTGTCGTTCTCAACACTGGCTCTCTAACTACAATATTGGCAACCAGAAAGTGATTAGCAAAACGTGAAGCCTGTAATTAGAATTCCTAGTGCCCACTTCATCTGAGAAATACACTTATAGCTACAGCTTATAGCTCTGAGGCATTAGGAGATTGTCTGGGATTCATAATCAAAAACGATTGTCTCTAAAATGTTCACTATATTCTGAAAGTCACAGACCAAAAAGAATCCACACAATACAGCTAACAGAGCAGTTCAGAGTCTAATGCGCTGATGCAACTACAACTGTTCAAGTTAACTGTTTAAGTGAATGCTCGCCATAATTTGATGATAATGTTCATCAAACGCCACGCTAAATAATAGTAGAACGTCTGTCCCGCGACGGCACGTGAAAACACGACATACGCAAACTGAAGATAGATCATTGAAGTCATCCCCGAATTAACACTTCACTCGAAAACGATTTCATGGTTACGCGTATCCCGAGTAACTTATTACGGCATCCGAGGCTGTTTATAGCAATGATACCGACGCGACGCGGCTCCCGGCACAGGTGGTGCGCTAATCAGCGTCTGGAGAGAACTGGGGCCTTTCTTCTCTCGCGCAGCGCTCTTATATATAAAGCCGCGGTGCGGACGGCTAAGGGAACGGCTGATCAAAATTGCTCTCCCGACTAGCCGCTGGGCTAGTAATGCACCACTTTAAGTTATTGAACAAATCATTGCTTCCTTTGCTGATAGCCGATGAAGCTCTCAATTTAAATGTGCACTCAGCACACAGGTAAGTAATCATAATAAAAGTCTGACGTGGCTAAGTCAAATATTTTGGGCGAGAGAATTAATTTAATTACACTACACGCAGTAGACGAGCTCTGAACTTGCCTTTTGGAGATACGCTATTGCTATAGTTTTATAGTTATTAAATTGAAACTTCTCACATCTTTATGATTATAGCGGATCTCCCTTCTACTTAAATTTAAACATCCTATCCTTATTTATTCGCCTACTTAATCTATCTTGCTTCCTTAATTTCTAAGACAAAAACCAGAAAATCATGAATTTCAACTAAAATTTTAATTTGTGAGATCCAGAATATTGTTTCTACTAAATTATTATGCAAAAGGAATCCAAATATAAATTTTTAAGTTTCTTGCTCTTTTCTGTTGCGCCAATGATTTTTACAGAAAAACGCCCAAATTTCGAAAATGGTTAACGTTATTGAACTGACAATCAACACATATTGATTTAGTATTACTCCTGACATGCTAGAAACGTTTCAGGTTATTTACTTGATTTTTAAAGTGTTGCGCAACATTTATGACGTCAGAGCTAGTTACAGCGGACTAGGCTGGCACACAATGGAAAGACTGACGTGAATTTTATATGGCGTGAGTAGGCTGCTTCCCTACAGTGGGAACAAGTCTCGTAATGTTAAGTGGTAACAAAAATTCTATTCACAACAGCTCCAATAACGTTCACGCGGAACATAACCTGGGAACCTGTCAGACCGTGGTGGTAATTCAGATTGATGGAGCTCTACACATGTGTCAAAGCACTGCCCTACAGGAAGTATTTTGAAAGTGTCTACCGCCGCTCTAACAATTCTGCTGGGAGGACCAAGACACCGCACGAAATGATACGCAGAAAGAAATACATGTGTAGTTACTACTAAATTATTCAGTTGGAAATCAAGAAACTTCTTAGGGTCGAAGCTTTTCGTAAATGAAAAGAACAATATAGTTTATGTTCTACAGTAAAATTTTTAAGAAATCATTTTTGAGGTTACAATACCATAATCAGTCTTTAACTGATTATCACCGTTGGTAGAACAACATAATTATAGATGAGAAGCACAGTATCGTGTGTGTTATAAGGAAATGATTTATTTCCTTAACCACTTTTTGGCTTACAAGGCCTTCATCAGACTTTAACTATCATGTAAACAACGCTGAAAACGATGTTGTTCGTCAAGAGTGACGCACAAGTCATGGAGGTATAATAATTCGAGATGATAATGGTTCAAATGGCTCTGAGCACTATGGGACTCAACTGCTGAGGTCATTAGTCCAATAGAACTTAGAACTAGTTAAACCTAACTAACCTAATGACATCACAAACATCTATGCCCGAGGCAGGATTCGAACCTGCGACCGTAGTGGTCTTGCGGTTCCAGACTGCAGCGCCTAGAACCGCACGGCCACTTCGGCCGGTCAGATGATAATGCAGACTTATGCTGTACCTTCCTTTGAAGGCGGTGCCGCCATTTAGGGGCCGAAAAACATTAGCAGATTGGTTTTTAAGATTGCTTCTTGTTCCTAATTTCTCTCGCATAAGCCCTACTACTGTTTTAAACAGTAAATATTAGAGTGCTTTCGTGAATAAAAGTGAGAGGAAGCTATTTTCAGACGTTTTTATGGTTTTAAATGCGTATTTGATCCAGTAATACGACGCATTTGGATTCATTGATGTAACATTCTCTGTCATACGTTTCGAGCAACCAAGAAGAAAAGTATGTGATGCGAAAAGGCATTTTCCTTCACATGGACTGACGAAACTGATGTTCGCTCTATGTTCTCTAGTCGAAACTGCTGAGAACATATTTTACTATGTATGGTCGCTTCCCATTCTTCTATTCTCACAGCGTTCACCCAAAAGCTTTTCGAGTTGGGTTTACGGGAAATTTAATGTCAAATTACAGAAATAAAACCACTGCAGTAAAACTAAAAAGTTCAACAAAAATTTATTTATATGAAATAAAGTATCGCTTGAAGGAATCCGTTCACGAATGAAGTTTGATTCCTTTACTCTTTAGGCAATACTCAGATTATAATTACACGCAAGCTGACGGTTTTCCTCAAAGCATTTTCACGAACAAAGCATCAGATGTAAATGTTTGGGGGCACAGACATGGCGAATGTCGGCAAGTCTGTGACGCCACGACAGCTGCCCTTATTATACATCGACGGCACGAGCGCAGGATAAATGTCAAGTATGACAGTGCACTTGTTACCACATTTAGTCCATGTTCGTTCCTCTCTTGCCATGTCGGAGGCTCTCGCCTAGTACATTGGCAACCCTTGGGGCAGCTCCATGACACCGGAGGCCACCTCTGCCCCTGCACGCCTCA
Organism: Schistocerca americana; assembly: GCF_021461395.2. Lineage (NCBI taxonomy): Eukaryota > Metazoa > Arthropoda > Insecta > Orthoptera > Acrididae > Schistocerca > Schistocerca americana. The sequence goes on along the minus strand of NC_060126.1, from coordinate 500,101,299 downwards.
GCATCGCAAGTACTAAATTTCATTCGTCATATTAGATGTTTCAGAAAAGTTTGCGACTGTGTCATTTATCATTTGAATAATGATAAATGTACCATTTACATATTGTTTGATTCTTAGCACAACGCATTTAGAGAATTTATTCTCATTTTCAAGTCCATTTGTGTATCTGTTTACATGAATATGTTTGGTGATGTTTGCCCATGTTATTTTCTGCCTCTCTTGCGCCTTTTCAGGGTTAGACTGCATTCAGGAAATAGGACAAAATGAATCTTTTATGGTTTCTAAGTTTCAATGCTAAAATGATTTTTTGTTTGACTACTTACAAGTATAGTGCTCCTCCAGTATACAGAATATCACATACATGCATATCATCCCTCAAGAATATTAATGCTATTTTTTCGTATTCCGCTGTGAAGTTTATTTTCTTATGTACATTATTAAATAAATATATTATGTTATTGGCATCTTTAATGTCACATTTGGGTAAGATTAAGGTATCGTCTATGCATCTTTTGTAGTATACTATGTTTTTTAAGCTTGGTTCCTGGCTGATGGCTAACCCATTTGGTTGCTGATAAATGTTATTACTGAATGCAAAATAGTTGTAGTTGAGGTTTATTTCTAGTAACTCTATAAATTCAATAATTTCAACTTCTGAACACTTTTTGTGCTTTAGTAAGTTATTGTTTATTACTGCAATGGTTTCTATAACAGCGAGTTTGGAATATTGGTTTGTGATGTCTAGTGATATAAAATGGGCACAATCTGGAATGTTTGTTTCTTTTATTTCAGTGACAAGTTTGGTAATGTTTTTTTACAGTATATGTTGTTTCACAGACGAATACCATAGCTCTGTACCATCCAGGTTATATGATCTTCCGAAGATTTATAAAAAAGGGGCTCCGTTATGGACGATCGTCTGTAATATCGACGCCCCCTTGTATTATTTGGCTATCTCGCCTCTCTACTAAGACCTTTCCTGGGGAATTGCGGACATCATTTTCGCAACTCTGCTTACTTTATCAACAGACGGAAGCCACTTCAACTCAATGAAACTGACTTATTAGTGAGCTTCGATGACATTTTACTTTTCCGTAAAATTCGTCTTACGGACTCCTTGTCACTCATCAGCAATAAGTTCACGGCCGATATAACAAAACTTTTTCATCATGGCCTTTCCTCAACCTAATTTTTATTTAGTCATGAATATTTTGATCAAACTGATGGTGTTGCCGTTGGCAGACCTCCCTTCCCTCTGGTAGCAAACTGTTTTTGTGGAAGACTTTGAAGAAAGGGCACTTGATTCGGCAGAACTTAAACCGAGAGCCTTCAGACAGTATGTAGATGATACTTTTTTAGTGTGGCCCCATGGTGAAGAAGAAGTCACGTTTCTTGCAACATCTGAATTCAATCCACAAGAACATCTAATTTATTACGGTTTTTGGACGTCTTGGTTAGTACGAAAGTGGATGAGTCACTAGCGCATTCCGTCTATTGTAAGCCCAAACAGACGAGCTTCTGTCTGCAAGTGTCGAGCTCCCATCACCCTTCACAAACTACCGGCGTCCTCAGAACGTTCGTGCACGCGGCACACGTTATTTATGATAGAGATAGCCTTCAAAGAAGATAGAGCATCTACAGTCGGTGTTCAAAGATAATGGTTAATCTCCACTGCAGTTTAGTACAGCGCTAAGGATGAAGAAACGCATCCACTCACATCAAGAAGATAAGGAGCAGTTCAAGTCCAGGGCGTTGCTTCCACACGTCGGCAACCTTTCATATAAAAAACGCAGGATCTTAAGACAATATCAGGCTAAAGTAATCTTCCGGTCACCGATGAAGATTAGTGCTCTTCTGGGATCGGTGAAGGACGGTCTGGAACTGCAGAAGGCCAGAATTAAAAAAATTCCTGGCCAGTGTGACAAAGCTTAAATAGGTCAGATGTTACGTACAATAGATGAAATGTGCGTTGAACATGAGCGCCAAACTCGCCTTACATAGCCCAGTAAGTCGGCCATAGCTGAGCACTGTATTGTCACAGGACACTCTATGGATTAATCTACCACAAGCATCTTGGTCTCGAAGAGATACTTCTGGGATTCAGTAATTAAATAATCTGCGGAAATACGTCTAGCACAAGATCTTATAAATCGTGGCGGCGGCTTTCAAATGGAAAAGGCATGGTACGTGGTGATTTTTTTATTTTTTTCTAAGAGAAAACATTTTATTCGTAACGACACATCTGGCGACATCTGACGTTTGTTTTTAGCGTCACGAGCGCGCATTCCGACAGAGGGGCGAGATGTAGTTTCATCTTTACGCATGCGCCCGCGCCCCACAATTGAAACAGTACGGCAGTTGCCCAGAAAGTAATGCGAAATGTTGTGTATGTGTTATTTGAAGTCTCCTTAGAGAGTGCGCCAAGTTTCCGTTACTTCCGAAAGATAGCGTAGCTGCAGGACAATTTCAAAATAGCGTCTGTGCGTGGTGTACGTCACAAGTAACGTGCCGTCATTTAATTTCTCACTGCAGGGAAAGAAACCGTGGGGAATATTCATAAACGCTTGTGCAAAGCCTTTGGAGCATCTGCTGTCGACTGAAGTACACTCAGTCGCTGGGCACGGAGGGTGGGGTCATTAGAAGGCTGTTCGGCGGTGGTCTACGATTTGCAGCAGCCGGAGAGACCATCCACGCCTGCCACACCTTACACACCTGACCTTGGGGCTTACATTTGTTTGGGCCATTAAAGGATGCCATTCGATGGAAGACATTTTCAGAGTGATGAGGCGGTGATCCACACGGTGAAGCACTGGCTCCGCCACCAGGACAAGGTTTGGTACCGACAAGGCATACACGCACTTATGTAAGTGTGTAGGCTGTCGTGGCCGTTGTCACTGAAGTTAAAATCTTCAAGTTTATTTGGCTGCGTCATATTTCCTTTAAAATAATCGACGTTTCGACCCCTCTGCTGGGATCCTTCTGAGGAAGAAGCACCAATAGAATCCACAAGAGTTTAGCCAACGACGCCCCTTCTTCTGCGTCAGCGCATTAGCTTATGACGATGGACCACTAATGGTAGCCATAAGAATTTTAACCAATACTAGCACTTCTCCAGCGCGAACGCGGGGAAACTCTCCTTTAATAGAGGATGCTACACTGGTCTCTGACAGTGTTCTAGCAGTAGTGGACACTGGAAGATCCTGAGGAAGCTCCCAGGAAAGGGTAGAAACGTCGATTATTTTAGAGGAAATATGACGCGGCCTAATAACCCAGAATGTTTTAACTTCGATACATACCCTTGTTTCCCGCTTGAGGAAGGCCAGAGACTACTTGGGAAAATGTGGTGTGTAGATAAAACGCAATTTTTTCGTGTGTGATTCTCATTATGTTCAATAAAGACTAGTTGAAGATAAAAAATGCGGTACATTACTTTCTGGGCAAACCTCGTATTTGCAGAGGGCGTGGATTTAGACTGCCAACGTGCATGCGTCTCCAAGCCAGCTTTTGCTACAAAGCCGACACCGTGAACTAACTGTCTGCCCACGTATCGTCCCTTCCTGGTCCCCACCGTTCTGTCTTTCCTCTCTCCCTCCTCTCTGACCACCCCTTGTCAGTTCCTTTCCAGTTTTAATGCAGTTATATTGTCGTGTTTTGGGGCTCGCCGTCTATTTAACATCACTGAAGTGTGTTTCCAGTGTCGTCATTCTATGTGGCTCTCGCTACTGAGAACGCTGTTTTTAAACTGTGCTCCACGTGCCCCCATTGTTTATGTGTTTATTTGTTACACTTTCGTAATGTGTCATTTTAATTGTATGTGTATTTTATCTAAACACGATTCATGAAAGTACCCCATTTTTTGTAAATTTTACCTGCCATTCTTTCCTCTTCTCATGCGTAAACTTCTTTTTTTATCCTGTATGTACTGTTCTCCTGTATTGTTTTATGTAGTCTCTTGGCTTTTAAACATCGAAAATTGTTTTGTTTATGTAAAATGTTTTCGATGTTTAAAAGTGTACAACAAGTTGTGTGTGACGTTTAGAGTGTGTCAGACTCTGCACAAATGGACCATAAGGAAACCGTAACTACAAATTCTTCTAAATTTCGCCACTGACTACACAAAAAGATCGACAACCAACTAACAATCGCGTGTTTTCTTATACATTGCAGTAAAGTCAACGAATTGAAGCAGTAACTCACACATCGACAACATCACATAGGAATGACATAACAAACACAAAAAACGCACTTGAAAATGGGAATCATTTGCCGAAACGCGTCGTGCGAAAAATAAAATAAAGAAAATCGCAACAGGTAGCAGATGCGTTATTTATAAACAAACCTATTTCGTTACTTGGTTCAAAAGGCTCTGAGCACTATGGGACTCAACTGCTGAGGTCATAAATCCCCTATAACTTAGAACTACTTAAACCTAACCTAGGGACAACACACACATCCATGCCCGAGGCAGGATTCGAACCTGCGACCGTAATGGTCACGCGGTTCCAGACTGTAGCGCCTAGAACCGCTCGGCCATCGACGGCTGGATATTACGTTACTAACGTGTAGTTTGAATTCATTTTCTACGAAGAGGATAAAATAAATTGTGGTTTTGTATAAAACTGTTAATCTGTGTAATTAGAATCGATGAAAGTGTGAAGCGTGATGTATGCATGCTCAAGGATCATGGACTTACATCGTGAAGGCTGACGACTCTCCGTCAGGATGAGCTAAGCGGAGACGGTTTTGAACGAACATTGTCTACGAGAAACCACGAATTATAATGTTCTAATCACTGAAGTAAAAGCTCAGTATGCATAAGTAACCTTTCTTTGTCATTAATTTTAGATAATTGTAAGCTGTCATATTGCAATGCCTTTTTCTTTCAATAATAACATTCATAATAACAGTTAAATTTTTGTTTCGTTCACTGAGTTATTTCGTTCCATACTCATAACAATTTCAGAAACTTATTAACGTACGACACAGTACCTATTAGTGCGAACGGTTATTATCGATATCACAGAGATATAAGTTAAACACTCTTCATTCTCTTTTAATTGCCAATTCCTTATTGATTATATAGTTTGTAGATGTTCATCTGCATTTGCATGTTTTATTGTTTTGCATTTAGCCTCTTGTGAAATACTGTGTTGTCTCCAGGACGTATGGGCGTTAAACATTATCGACCATTGCATTAGCAGGCAGCAGCCCGCCATAAGCTGTTCAGTTCTTTTAGGAGACTATCATACGTGTGATAATCTTTTTAAATTGAACTAATTGTCGGTCACTTATAATGCTATAGTTTCTGGGTAATTACTTGTATGCGTTGGTGTAAAGTTCAGTTAAACTGTGGAAAAAGTAGAATATTCCAGCTTTCAGTCATCTTAAAGGAGGAGACACGTCGAGATTTTGCCAGAGTAGTTGACCAAGGTCGGTTCTAGCCCAGTGGTTGTTCGAGGAGGTGCAGTTTCAGAAGATAGAACTACGTTTTCTGATACCCTCTGACCCATTTTCTTCCCAAACTCAAGCTTATTAATACCTTTAGAGTGCTGATCGGGCCCTCAGCGAATAGCGAACATTTGCAGGTGTCTAGTCACGTGGCCTTATGGTTTGGATGCGAATTCACCATTCTGTCTGTTTTTGGTCCTGCTCTCATGTCGTTGGCTTTCTGAATGCTGCACTTGGAGTCCTGCATGATGAATATTTTGGATGAGGTCTTTCTAGTGACTTGCTATGGAGTATAATAGCTGATGCATTGTTTGACATTTGCGCACTCTTGCCCTCATTCTGTGTACATAACTTGCAATGAATTGTAACATAAAATTGTATCCTTGTGTGTGGCGAAACAAAGGCTCATAGAATACTTACTTTTCGTGAAATGGAAACTGAGTTATGGCACTAGATAATAAATTTTCAGTTCCTTGCATAACACTTTCAAACATAACATGCATTATAAATGGTTAATAGTCTTGATGTAAATCGTATCTGAGCACATGTAAATCGTTACCTATCTGTAGAATTTCAATTCATTCTGCATACTTGAGAAGTCCTGTGGGCTTTACTACACTCCTGGAAATGGAAAAAAGAACACATTGACACCGGTGTGTCAGACCCACCATACATGCTCCGGACACTGCGAGAGGGCTGTACAAGCAATGATCACACGCACGGCACAGCGGGCACACCAGGAACCGCGGTGTTGGCCGTCGAATGGCGCTAGCTGCGCAGCATTTGTGCACCGCCGCCGTCAGTGTCAGCCAGTTTGCCATGGCATACGGAGCTCCATCGCAGTCTATAACAGTAGTAGCATGCCGCGACAGTGTGGACGTGAACCGTATGTGCAGTTGACGGACTTTGAGCGAGGGCGTATAGTGGGCATGCGGGAGGCCGGGAGGACATACCGCCGAATTGCTCAACACGTGGGGCGTGAGGTCTCCACAGTACATCGATGTTGTCGCCAGTGGTCGGCGGAAGGTGCACGTGCCCGTCGACCTGGGACCGGACCGCAGTGACGCACGGATGCACGCCAAGACCGTAGGATCCTACACAGTGCCGTAGGGGACCGCACCGCCACTTCCCAGCAAATTAGGGACACTGTTGCTCCTGGGGTATCGGCGAGGACCATTCGCAACCGTCTCCATGAAGCTGGGCTACGGTCCCACACACCGTTAGGCCGTCTTCCGCTCACGCCCCAACATCGTGCAGCCCGCCTCCAGTGGTGTCGCGACAGGCGTGAATGGAGGGACGAATGGAGACGTGTCGTCTTCAGCGATGAGAGTCGCTTCTGCCTTGGTGTCAATGATGGTCGTATGCGTGTTTGGCGCCGTGCAGATGAGCGCCTCAATCAGGACTGCATACGACCGAGGCACACAGGGCCAACACCCGGCATCATGGTGTGGGGAGCGATCTCCTACACTGGCCGTACACCACTGGTGATCGTCGAGGGGACACTGAATAGTGCACGGTACATCCAAACCGTCATCAAACCCATCGTTCTACCATTCCTAGACCGGCAAGGGAACTTGCTGTTCCAACAGGACAATGCACGTCCGCATGTATCCCGTGCCACCCAACGTGCTCTAGAAGGTGTAAGTCAACTACCCTGGCCAGCAAGATCTCCGGATCTGTCCCCCATTGAGCATGTTTGGGACTGGATGAAGCGTCGTCTCACGCGGTCTGCACGTCCAGCATGAACGCTGGTCCAACTGAGGCGCCACGTGGAAATGGCATGGCAAGCCGTTCCACAGGACTACATTCAGCATCTCTACGATCGTCTCCATGGGAGAATAGCAGCCTGCATTGCTGCGAAAGGTGGATATACACTGTACTAGTGCCGTCATTGTGCATGCTCTGTTGCCTGTGTCTATGTGCCTGTGGTTCTGTCAGTGTGATCATGTGATGTATCTGACCCCAGGAATGTGTCAATAAAGTTTCCCCTTCCTGGGACAATGAATTCACGGTGTTCTTATTTCAATTTCCAGGAGTGTATTTAACTGCACTATTTGGGGAAGAACATACAAGTTATTTGCGAGATTACTTTCAAATGTTTCCTCAACACCTGTCACTTCTTCATAATGGTACAGAAAATAGTCCTATGCTGCCTTGCCGTGCTCTTTTGAGGGCCTGTGGCTGCAGGCTTAGTAAAATCAATGACGTGTTGTGGCATGATTAGTTACATGATTCAGTCATACGTTTCTATTGTAGCCCAAATAAATACCGCCTCTTAGCCGGATAAACTTAGTTCACTGGACAATGTCCTGGACTGCTGACGACTTCGAAATACACAACAGTGAGATATTTAGTGGAGCATAAGGTAGTGTGGGGTTCTCTATTTTCAAGAACATGTGGAGGATTTTTCCTTAAGTTACGTCACGTTTTCACAGGTTAAGTCGAGCATTAGACCGGTTATTTTTTCAAGTCGATATTCAGTGTTTACCGACACAAGCAGGCAGCCTCACTGGATTACTTTTGGCCACAAGCGATAAGTTGAACACCATAAAATTCTTGGGCAGGTTTTAATGAGAGCTTAGCCTACTATTAAGTGTCAAAATAGATAGCTATGCATATTCAATACCGTTGCGCTTATGTTAAATAAGAGTGCCTGTGACCACTTAGTCAATAGTTGTCATTTACAGCAGCATACAAGGCCACAAACAGTGATGTTTGGGGCCTTGCATAATAGTTCAGGAGTTTACTAAGCTACTCATGCTAGCAGTTCTTTGTTGTAACACAGCACACATCTTAAAAAAATGAAAAGAAGTACTTACGTCTAAAAACAGTATTTCTTAAATAATACTTTGAGCCTGACAGTTCTTCAGTTTACACTCACATGCAGCACAGTTTTAACAACACTAGTTTCATTTGGGAATATTTCCCATAAAATTTACTGAATCTTAAGTCAATTACTGTTAGTCTTAAATTTTTAAGTCACTGAATCTTGTTCGTAAGTTCTCGTTACATTTTTTCCCCTGAATTTTTTCATTGATTTGTTTCGTTTTACTGCACTTCTACTTTTTACTATCTGTAGTCACATTCCACTTTGAACAGACACAATATTCAACACAATTTTCATTTGCTATTGAAAAACACAAAATTCAGTGTACCTCATACCATTTACGATTCCCTGTATCTCCATTCGCTACACACGGCTGTACACAACCCTCGGCGTTTTAGATACGATTGTACTCGCTGCATGCAAACGCGATCGCGCTGAGCTCGAAAAACTCGCGTTATCGAGACGACAGTCACCTGCCAAAGTCCGTCTCCTAAAGATCTTGCCACCCCAGTAGTAGATTGATATCCTTGCGTCAAAGGCCATCAACAATATACTTAGAAGAAATTTTGTGGAAGACTTTAACTATTCCAATTTTTTTTAAAAAGACAAAGACTTGAATTGGACACTTCTGTACCGCTGTATGGTTCATACCTAACAGTTATAATGAGGATTCCTGGTCGACTGCCAACGAGTGACGCATTTGTGACGAAACCCCATCTGGTGCCATAACAATACAGGATATTCATCGAACCAAACACTAAAGTCAAGAGGCGAAAATTCCCACGAGCCGATAAAGTGCCCTTTTTCTGTTGTAAAAGTTCCGCTCATTGATGACAGACCTGTTTACCTCAGTTGTAAAATAGCATGGTCAACTACAAAAAATACCATGGTCAACTATTATTTTGTTCTTGCGCTACATTTGTAATTCGTGAAAGGAAATTCTATAGTGACACATCAAAACATGGACGAATCAACCGTGTAACCCACAAAATAGTTCAACACTTCACAACTGAACACATCCTTTGCTGTGGAAGAAAACTGAGGGGAATATAAGGAACAGTTTCTTCTTTATTGTGCAATGGATCATACGAAATAAAACAAATGTATCTTTTTCCAGAGCTAATGGCAAAGAAAAGACTTTTTGATAGCGTGCAACATGCACGAAGTATGATAACAGTAGATGTATAACGTGATCCATCCAATACAAAATTCCTCAAACAGGGAAAAATACTTTTGCAGGAGAATTGAAATAAAAAAAGTAGAAGTGAAATAATTGTCTTTCAAGTCCTTAATACAGATGGAAGTTAGAGTTGGTCACCATAAAATCTAGAACAACAAATGTATGTTAGGAAAAAGACACGCTGATAACTAGTACACAAAAACATTCTTTGTCACACTCATCTCCATGTTAAAAACCTCTGACCCTTCCTTTAGGATGGCAATCTGTCTGTGGACAATTTTAACAACAAACTTAATCATACCGTTTCCTATTTTAAGTACTCAGTCTTTCAGCTGGTTTCGCGCTATATTCAGTCTCTTCCTGTGTCGCACCAATGTTGAGATCTACAAATTATTACCGTACTCATCATGCTCCATAAATTGCTTTACACGGTTCGCTTTTTTGTCTGCCCCAGCAATTTTCCCTGTTACTGCTCCTGCTTGTGTACCAGGTTAATTATTTCACTTTGCTGTATCAGATGTCTCGTTAATCTGCTCCTTTATCTGGAAAGGTTATTCTACACACATTTATCCTCGTATATTCTTTCTAATCTTCCTTCAGACTGTGCATTACGCATTCCCCTGCTTCTAATTCTCTCCGCAGCATTTAAATACATCTCTAGTCTCACAGCTTTCTCTACACTTTCTTCTTAAAATTTTTAATATTTGAAGTTACTAGAACTGCTTCTTCGATGAAAACTTCCATTCTCTATAGCAACCTGCTTCAGACGTGGTCCTCTCATTAAACATATTAATACCCATTCCTTGCTTGATAGGACAATTATTTCTATTCTCCTGCAAAAGTATTTTCTCTGTTTGGTTTTTAATGAGTTTTATTTTCTTTTTGTACCACTTCGCGACATATATGTTGAGTTTGTCCTATACAGATTCCCGGTGTGAGACGCTTTACCACATTTGCTAAGCCTGTTTTTGGTATCTATTGTTCTTGCACATTCATCGCCATTCTGACCTCAACCTTCTGTGGTTTTTTTGCTTTAACTATAACGCTTATAAGATGCAGTTGTAAATGGCTCTCCTTCTTTGCTTATAGATTAACTACTTTTATGATTATTATTTAGCGTTTTGGATACCATTAAGGTGGCGTCTCTGTAGTTTAACTTCATGCTTTTCAAAATTTCGAACATATAATACTACTTTAAAACGTAGACAACTGATTTTGAGAGAGATTACAATGAAACGGGTGTGGCGCGTGTGATGATTGTTTAGAATAAGTGACGACCTGCCCCAATATACTACGACGTGATGGAAAGTAATTCCCCCGAATTTTTTAGTATGTTCTCAGTATTAGTTGAGGTATTACACGCCATAGGTGACTTTCCGGCTACACTGAAACAACTCGCAACCCTTTGCCCCCGGAGGGCTCCAAACTTTAGGGTGTAAACATGCCGGTGTGTAATATAACTATGTCGGTAAGTGAGAAAGAATGTGCTGTAATTGAGTTTAGCCGGCCAGTGTGGCCGAGCGGTTCTAGGCGCTACAGTCTGGAACCGCAGTACCGCTACGGTCGCAGGTTCGAATCCTGCCTCGGGCATGGATGTGTGAGATGTCCTTAGGTTAGTTAGGTTTAGGTAGTTCCAAGTTGTAGGGGACTGATGACCTCAGAAGTTAAGTCCCATAGTGCTCAGAGCCATTTGAACCATAATTGAGTTTAGAATTCGTCCACACACAGAGAACCTTCTTCTTCAGCTGACAATGTCTAACCATACACGAGCTCTGCGATATCTGCAAGAATGCGACGTTTCGGATTCAATGTCATCGATCATCCTCCGTACAGTCGCCATTTGGCCTATCCGATTTTCGTCCATTTCCACACCTCCGTGGACTGGACTTTGATAGTGATGAAGTGGTGCAAGCAGAGTTGAGGTTCTGACTCCATCAACAGTGTCAAACATTTTACAGTCAGGCTATCAACGTTTATTGATTGCCTTTTGTTGGGAGAAATGTATTTCGTCGCTTGGGTGACTGTGCTGATAAATAAATAATTAGAAATGAAGGATAAAGATGTAGAATGTTAATAAAGTCATATTTGTTGAAAGAACTGCTTTTTTTTTACATAAAAAATTGGGTGGCATTAGTTTCCAGCACGCCCTTGCACATAGCTTTCTCTCGCCCTCACTTTTAAGGCTCTACAGATAGCTTCCAGTAAAATAATAATAATAATAATAATAATATATAACTTGTCAATGTAATAGCAGAATTTGGTTTAAATCAGTACTTTGTACAGTGGCACGAACTTCTGTGCAATATGTAAAGGGTTGCGCCTACTGTAACGAAGAATATGTTGTTCTGCATACAGAACGGTACTATAATCATAATAAAAAAGACACCACCTACTGATTGTAAATGTAGGTCATAAGTCTCTTTCGTAACTATATACAGATATTCATTCACTTTGCCCGCTGACTTTATGATGCTGCAATAAATTATTTCTCTTGTCATGTATTGTATTTGCATTGGACCGTTTGGTTACGTATATCTCTGGTCTAAAACTTTTTGACTTGTTTATGATTTACCTAATGACCGGTTCTAACTACATCTCCACATTCAGTACAACCATTATCCTTCATTTATGGATTTCCTGTGGAAAGTTTCTCTTTTGACGAGGGCACCAGATGTTCTGTGGAAAGCTGGAAACGTCTTCCACTGTCCAGTCAAATTAATGTGAGCACCTGTCAAAAGCCTGAATAACCACCTGTTCCAGAGCGGGCCGTGGCGAGACGTGTGGGAGGAAGCTCTGGAAGGTACCGACAGGAATCTGGACGTACGGCGACTCCAGTGCCGTGGCTTCAGTTGAGGGTCCGTGATGCTGGTGCTCTTCGAACCACTCACGTAAACTGCGAGCTGTGTAACACGTTGCATTGTCCTGAAGGTTCTCCAAAGCTCTCTTAAATTCTGATTCTAATACTGAATCCCCTATCTCTTCTAAATGGACTTCTGTTTCTTATTCTATCACATCAGACAAATCTTCCCCCTCATAGTGGCCTTCAGTGTACTCTTTCCACCTATCCGCTCCCTCCTTTGCATTTAACAGTGAAATTCCCGTTGCGCTCTTAATGTTACCACCCTTGCTTTTCAGTTCTCCGAAGGTTCCTTTGAATTTCCTGTACGCGGAATCAGTCCTTTCGACAGTCATTTCTTTTTCGATTACTTCACATTTTTCGTGGAGCTATTTCGTCTCAGCTTCCTTGCACTTCGTATTTATTTCATTCTTAGATACTTGTATTCCTGCATTCCTGAATTTAAACGTTTTTGGAAGACGACTTCCAACAGCCGTGAAGTAAATGTATAATGTGCATATTTGAACCATCAGCTGTATTTATTTTAAACCCAAATTCTACCGGTTTCGCTCTTGCACCATCTTCACGGATGCTATCCAAGGACAGAAATAATTGTATGTAGTATGCAGGAAATGTTAACAATTCTTTCTACAAAGAAGTTCAAAATAACACTATTAAATTTTCATCTCCCTTTACGTACTATATTAACCGTTCACTATCCTCATACACTTTCCCTACCTGTTCCTATTTAGTTCCTCCGGTGACCGAGCGGTTCTAGGCTAGGCGCTTCAGTCCGGAAGTGCGCTGCTGCTAGGGTCGCAGGTTCGAATCCTGCTTCGGGTTTGGATGTGCGTGATGTCCTCAGTTTAGTTATGTTTAAGTAGTGCAAAGTCTAGGTGACTGATGACCTCAGATGTTAAGTCCCATAATGCTTAGAGCTATTTGAACCATTTCGAACGTATTCAGTCTGCGATGTCGGCATGCATACCTGAACTATCGTTTTCGGTGTTGGTTGTTGTTGATTCTGATAAGAATAACCCTATCACTGAATTGTTCACTGTAGCACAATCTTTGCCCGTACTCCCTGTTCATAACGAATACTAATCCCGTTACGTCATTTTCTCTTGCTGTTGATATTACTCTATACTCATCTGACCACATATCCTTGTCTTCCTTCCATTTCATTTCACTGATCCCCACTATATCTAGACTGAGCCTTTGTATTTCGCTTTTCAAATTTTCTAGCTTTCCTACCACATTCAAGCTTCTGACATTCCACCCCCCAACTCGTGGGTTATTAAATCTTTTTCTCATCATCACCTCCCCCTTGGCAGTCCCCTCCTGGAGATCCGAATGGGGGACTACTCTGGAATCTTTTGCCAGTTGCGAGATCATGATGAGACTTTTTCGGCTACGTGTCTTTAATGCACTGGTCTCCATTGGCTTCTGGATCCTCATGTCGTTGATCATTGCTGTTTATTCTCCGTTTAGGAGTGTGTCCCACACCAAGGATAAGAGACTGCCCTGAAACTCTGTCAGCTCCTCCGCCCTCTTTGACAAGGCCGTTGGCAGAATAAGCGTGACTTCTTATGCCGGAAGTCTTCGGGCCCAGTGATGATTATTAATCAAAATCAAGCGGCGGTCGGTTTCGAACCCTGGACCGAGGACATTTTGATTACTAATCAAAGGCTATACTTCTAGACGATGGGATGCATGGTAGTATTCTAATCAAAATGCGAGAAGCCAAAAACAGTGGTTTTTCTGTTTTCTGTTAAAACTGACTGTGAGGAAGGAAACAAAGCAACACATAGTCATGTACACAGTTTGTGTATAAAATTACGCGCGAGAAGAAAAAATATGCATGGCAGAAACAATTTGTCTAGTAGTTTAAATGCCCTGCTGTCATAGTTAAAACAGATCGTGAAAAAGAAAACGAAATCACACATTTTCATAACGCAGCATAGCACAGAATTTTTTTCACAGAGTTTTAACAGAAAACCTATACATTATTCATTAATAAAAGATATAGCCTACGTCCGTCCAAATGATTATTAGAGTATCGTCTAAAAAACTGAAATAAATCGGCCAGGAAACTTACGAGACTCTTGGTAAAAGCTTTTCCCCTTTATATAGTATATAGAGAGCCGCCAGATACAGTCTGAAAATCTTGTAAGATTTATGTAGGATATATTGCTCTGAGAAGTAATTGCTAAGAAAAAATTCGATATACTGCGCGAATTTTTTCTTAGCAATTACTTCTCACAGCAATATGTCCTACATAAACCTTACAAGATTTTCAGACTGTATCTGGCCGCTCTCTATGTACTATATAAAGGGGAAAAGCTTTTACCAAGAGTCTCGTAAGTTTCCTGGCCGATTTATTTCAGTTTTTTAGACGATAGTCTAATAAAGGGTTGAAGTTAGCCAATCAGGCCGTTATGATTGCAAATTCAAACGACTCGGCAGAGATGGAGACGCCAAACGTGCTCTTCATTTGGTTTATTATAACTGAAAAGGAGAGCGATGCAAAAATGGGGAATTAGACGGTAGTAAGGATCGAATCCAAGCCAAAGGCTAAGCAGTTTCATGCTCTATCGTCTACGTTATAAGAGCACTCACTCTGTCTTCTGGCCAGGAGTGGTCTACCGGGACTATCCGACCGCCGTGTCATCCTCAGTGGAGGATGCGGATAGGAGGGGCGTGTGGTCAGCTCACCACTCTCCCAGTCGTTATGACGGTATTCTTGACCGAAGCCGCTACTATTCGGTCGAGTAGCTCCTCAATTGGCATCACGAGGCTGAGTGCGCCCCGAAAAATGGCAACAGCGCATGGCGGCCTGGATGGTCACCCATCCAAGTGCCGACCGCGCCCGACAGCGCTTAACTTCGGTGATCTCACGGGAACCGGTGTATCCACTGCGGCAAGGCCGTTGCCCACGTTATATGAGCAACTGAGACTAATTATTTCTGGCGGACTGCTTGAATTTGAGCGCTCAACTGTCTGAATAGCTAACTTCAGTGCTCATTAACTGGGAAACAGTGCAACGAATCGAACGTTTTCCTTAACAGTTATTTCTCAGCACAACTAACCCTGCAACACTCTATCATCCTTTTCAGACTGTTTCTGATCACCCTAAATACGTGGTGTAATGGGTAAATGTACAGATATTTCTGTTGGTGACAGACTGGTGTACTGGACAATATTACACCAGTATTTACTTCATTTGCATATTAATAATTATAGCTATTAGGAGTAGTGTGTTTTGAGGGTGGTTACTACCTCCAAGTACATGTGGCGAGAGCAACCCATAATGCTTGTTTTCCCTGGACAGCAGGTCGAATTTTGGAGTGTTGGTAGGCTTAGTCCACTGACTGGCATAGTTACAACCATATAGAAAACATCAGGTCGTAAAGTCTGTGACATGTTTGAGGGAAGACTGTTCCATGCGGAGAAAAAACAGCCAACACCCTGGCTGTGTACGTGTTAAGGAACTTGTACCCCTAACAGCCTATATATTTATGTATCATATATACGAGGTGTGACTGGCAAGTTTTAAGAATGGATCCGCTACTGCTGGTACACAGAGGGTGGGGAGTGAATCATTGCCTTGTCCTTGAACGCCCTTGACAGGAAACTGCGTTTCCTTTATTCAGTTCGTTGTGGCAACTGGCTGAGTGTGGGTCTGTTAGGGCTTATTGCCGCATTCTGTCTGCGTGAAAATGGACGTAGAAACGGAGCAATGAGTTTGTGTGAAATTTTGTTTTGAAAAAGAGAAACCAGCTTCTGAGACTTATGAACTATAGAAAACTGCTTTTGGAGATAATTGTATGAGCCAGTCAGATGTATTTGTCTGGTTCAACAGATTTAAAAATAGTCACGAATCATTTGAAGATGAACCACAGTCCAGCTGTCTTTCCATCGGAAAAACGAATGAAAATTTTGTGAAAATTTGCGACTTAGTGCACTCTGATCGTAGACTTACAATTAGGTAGATGGCTGATGAACTTAATTTAAGTTTCTATTCAGTGAAGTCAATTTTAACTGAAAATCTGAACGTGCCTCGAGTGCGTACAAAATTCATTCAGAAAGTGTTGTCAAGAGACCACAGACAATACCGACATGAAGTGTGCCAAGAATTGGTTAATGGGCCTAAAAATGACCCACATTTCTTAAATAGTGTAACTACAGGTGACGAGTTGTGGGTATATATACATGATCCTGAAACCAAAGCGCACTCTTCGCAGTGGAAGACTGCAGGTTCACCACGACCGAAAAAAGAACAGGAAAGTCGGTCGTAGGTGAAGACAACGTTGGTGATGTTTTTCGATTCTACCGGTACTGTACATCATGAATTTACCCCTGGAGGCCAGAAAATTTACCAGGAATACTACAAATGTGTCCTTGTGTGTTTCTGCGAAAAGGCGCGGAAGAGAAGGCCTGCATTGTGGAAAGCCACGAGTTGGATACCACACCATGACAATACTGTGTCTCATCGTGCCTTCTCCATCGTTGAATTTTTGACCAAATTCTAAATTCTCGTGTTTCCACAACCGCCATATTCCCCTGATTTGGCCCTTGCGGACTTCTACCTGTTTCATAAACTGAAATTTTCAGTGAAAGAGAAGCGATTTGACTCGACTGACGAAATCCAGGTAAATACGGAAAGCGTCCTTAACACACTTTAGGAGAAAAATTTGCAGGAATTTTTCCAAAAGTGAAAACACGGTTGGTGTCGGTGTGTTCAGTCAGAAGGAGAGTGTGCAAACGTGTGTGAATTAATATGGGACCAAACTGCTGAGGTCATCGGTCCCTAGACTTACACACTACTTAAACTAACTGAAACTAACTGATGCTAAGAACAGCACACACACCCATGTCCAAGGGATGATGACTCCAACCTCCGGCGGGAGGGGCTGGCAATCCATGACATGGCGCCCAAGACAGCGCGGCAGAAGGACAGTATTTTGAAGGAGATGCATCACAGTGGCATATATGTACCACCATTGCACAATTACAAGCCCATTCTTAATGCATCCCAATCACACCTCGTATTTAGAAAATATGTAGCTTATGTTAGTCCAAACGTGTAAATTTTTTAAGTAAATCGGTGTATACTTTGCACGATCTTTTGTAAGAATGTTCGACAACAACTTTATACCGTAGTTTAGATTACCACTAGGCCAGCAAAACTTAGTATTCCCAGGTGTAGCCCGGGGAGGGTCGCTATTTATCTACAAAATTATGTTTCCATTTTATTCTGTTCTCCACTAGCATTCAGGTTAATGTTATTTCATACAAACGATATACATCACTGTGTAAACAATAAGTGTGCCACGAAGTTAACATAAGAAATAATTGCTTGTCACTTGGGAAACATTCACATCAGCCTGAGCCGGAATATCTCTTCCAATTCCCCTATGCCTGACGTCACAGAACTCACTCCATTTGAAAGCGTAGAGGGCGATCACAAGGCTCTTCCTCATTCTGCTAAATTCACCTAAAAGTAAGTACTAGGTACAGCCCAGTAGTAATACTGATTAAAACTGCCAGTGGAAATTATGTCGTTCTTTGCTAACACGTTCTGCACAATACTTGAAGACAAAGTTTCACTACAAAGAACTTGTTATACACTCCGAAGAAAAGATAAAAGAAAACCAAAGACGCACTACGATGCACATTCCCACGTGGGATGGAAATCAATTTATGTGGTGTGCATATACAGACAAAAAATTATTAAAATTTCAGAAAACTGTCATGCGTCATTCAAGAGAAAGAGCTTCACAACTCTCGTCCTTATGGGAGCGATAATTCGGGCTTGGCATTGATTGACAGAGTTGATCGGTGTCTTCCTGAGGGAGATCGTTAAATGTTCCGTCCAACTGGCGTGTTAGATCGACAAAAGCCCGAAATAGTTGGGAGGGATCTGTTCATAATGCTCCAAACATTCTCAGTTGAGAAAAGATCCGGCAGGCTTGCTGGCCTAGTTGCTGTTTAGTAAGCATGCAGATAAGCAGTGGAAACTCTCACTGGGTGCGAGCGAGCATTATATTGCTGAAATGTAAGCCGAGGATTACTTGCCATTAACGGCAACAAGCTACGGCGTGGAATATCGTCAACGTAAAATTGTGCAGTAAGAGTGTCGTGGATGACAACTAAAGGTGTCCTGCTACTAAAAGAAATAGGACCCCACACTATCACCATAGGTTGTCAGGCCATAAAGCGGGCGCTGGTCAGAATGATATCACAGGTGCCGAGGCATTTCCAGACAAATCTTCGTTGGTAATCGGAGATTAGTTTGATGCGGGACTCATCACTGAAGACAAATCTAATCCAGTCAATGAGATTCCAGACCGAAGACGTGTCTGGAAACGCCGCAGACACTGCTGGGATACCGAACTGTCTGTTGTTCGCCAGACGGTCCGACAACCAGGAGTGATGGTGTGGGGTGCCACCTCATTTCATAGCAGAAATCGTTTGGTTGTCATCCGGCGCCTATTTGTCTTCGTGTTAGCCGAACCATGCCTTGGCCAGCAAGGTTGCCGTATCTCTCCCCAATTGAGAACATAGGAGTAATATGGCAGTGCTCTCCAACCATCTCGGGATTTTTATGATTTAACGCAACAATTGCACAGAATTTGGAACTATGTCCATCAGAAGGACATCAAGTAGCACTTTCAATCAGTGCCAAGGCGAATAATTGTTTGGGTATGGGCCAGAGGTGAACTAAGGCATTATTGAAATGCTTAATTTGTGAACCTGTGTCTACTGAATAAACCATCCTATTTTTCTCGTGTTGTAATCATTTTTTAGCCTGTACATGTACATCACATCTACCGATTTCCGTGCTATTTGGATAATTCCTTCGTTGTGCTCGTGTTTTTTTTTCTTTTTTTCTTTTTCTTTTTTTTTTCTTAGAGTGTGTGTTCATAGAATCCGTAGAGCTGTTACAATGTCTTAAATACCGTTCATGATAGGGCCTTGCCGTATGGTACTGTAACAGCGAACTTTATATACACCTTGCACCTGCAGCGACAGCTTTCAAATCAAATAGTTCAAATGGCTCTGAGCACTATGGGACTTAACATCTGAGGTCACCAGTCCCCTACAACTTAGAACTACTTAAACCTAGCTAACCTAAGGACATCGCACACATCCATGCCCATGGCAGGATTCGAACCTGCGATCGTAGCGGTCGCAGAGTTCCAGGCTGAAGCGCCTATAACCGCTCGGCCACACCGGCCAGCAGTGACAGATTTACTGTCGTCTATGTTACAATGATTTATGAGACTACACGCAGTGAAATTTGCACTCAGTTTTCATGTAAACTAGCTGCTCACAAACACATGTCTTACCTGCACACTGAGAGTCCTCGTCCACCGAAACGATTTCTTATGAGTCAAGGTGTTTAAGCACCTCCAGAAGTCTGGCAACCTCACTGTGTCGTCTCTTGCACCATCAGCCGCAGTATGACTCAGACTTGCACAGTGTTCAGTTTGTGGGCCTTGCGGTTACTATAATTACAGGTTCGAAATCGAAGGCTCAATGAATTCTTAAGACTGTAGTTTGTAAACTGCTTAGTTCAGATGAGTATTAATAATACGGAGTGCAACACCTACAGCGCCTCTCGCTGTTGAAAAAAAAAAACAACAAAAATAGCTCCAAAATTAGCTCCCATGTCCTTAAAATATCAATTCACAAAATGACCCAAGTCCCTCCACAAGTAGTAATTACGAAAAATAAATAATAAACACAAGCAGAGGGAAATATCTAGTATAGAAAGCACAAGAAAATTAAAGGACACCAAAGATAGTGTTTATTAAAGTATAAATAGCCATACGTTGTAATTACGATACTCCAGTCTCTAGTCTGTTGTAGTTCGGAAGTTATTTAGGACGTACAGCTTTAGAGAGCAACAATTGGGACTTTATCAAACGGGGATCAGGAATAGATCGTGACGAATTGTTTTTGAGGATTGTCAGTTCAAGACTTTAATTTGGACATTTATCGGATTAGATAAACGGGAAGGTGAATAGTAATCTCTTTGGCTTTAATATCAATTCGTGTGAATAATTAAATGCTTTACTGAAATGAGGATTTTAACCGGATTCGGACTTTGAATTGTGATACTGGGAAACTTTAACTTCACGTGACTAGTGATCATAGTTAATGACAGTTTGCGGATATTAAATAGTAATAACAGGATATTATCTAACATCTCTGATGCTAGCGGGAATCCTACGTAGACATCTAATTAAAGAACTTCTTTGAATGAGATCGTATGAGTGAACCTATTTATTAATAATTCTTGTCAATAAACTGATGTTGTTAATTTGAAACATAATACAGGTTTTGAACATTAATTTAACTTAGACTAATAAACGTTAAGGTTACGTGATCTATGCCAAGAACAAACTACCGATTCGTAAGTAAAACAATTGAATGAAAGGTTAAAGTATCGTCGTCTGCAAACATTGGTAGTAAAGCCACTATAGATTTTTTCTCTCAGAGTTGTGAAGACTATACGTGTAGTGACCCACGTTTAACATTGGGTTTTAAAAGTAATCAAACTGATGCTTAACCGGGACAATATTAAGCAAAAGTAAAACCCTTCAATGGCAGTCAATGTGCAAAAAAAAATAAAAAATTAAACTTTCACCTATTAGACGAAAAAGCGAAAACAGGAAAAGGGCTGCTACAGGAGCAGCGAATAACGTTCGCTTATAAGTGTGGAGGAATGTTGGACGTGGAAGGAAACCGTCAGAATGTCCCACATTAAAACGCATCGGAGTTTTTCAGCTACAGTGCCCCGTGCCTCACGGTCTGTCACTGGGATCCGCAATGCTGAGGACACCACTTCGCTGTCTGCAAAATGGCTTGGTGCGGAATGGCTGCGTCAGCGACCTGTGCAACGCACAGCTGTGTGTCAGCCTTGTATGGCTAAAGAGTTGTGACGATGTCAGGATGCACCGGCAGCCGACTCCGAGGACTCCACCCCCGTTCCCTCAGCACTGCTCGCTGGGGAGCTGCAGGGCTGCCAGCTGTGTGCTTCTTCTCCGTCATGGTTAAGATTGTGGCGACAACAAGCGCCTGTGATCCGACACACTAATCTGCAGCCCTCACCTCGGGATGCCTCCGGCGTGTGTTAGGAGCCAACAAGACTGCCCACAGTAGTGATCTGTGGCGTGTCCCGCCACTGGCTCTCTGCGGGCCCCGTGTTGGCCTCAGGGGGTCGAACCAGAGACCTGCTGTGGACTGGAACGCTGGCGCCCCATCTGCTGCTGTGTGTAGCCGGTGGTGTGACATGCCCCGCCGTCCAGGAGAGCTGTCACACTTGAATGCCTTGTTAGTGATCTGGCGCCTATTTATACATGGCTGTGCGCCTCTGTTTCGCTAACATGCCGCTCCGAGTCATGTACTCGTAACACCTGGGTTGTGGCTGTGGACCCTTCTGCCTGTAACTTGCTCCATGCAAATTGCTGTCTTTACTCTTTTCAGTGGGTCTACGGCCCTGTAGCCCCCATTATACTTCCCAACCACTGGTAAGCATAACTTACTGTCAACAGGCCCGCACTTGGCTGTAACTTGTGCACTCAGAAATATTGCACCGAATCTAAGTTCCTATCTTAACAGTTGTGCCACATCATAAGTACAAAACAGTCTGTTCTTTTAAACTGATGATGATGATGATGATGAGTCCCATACTTCTTTACAGAGCGTAGGGGAGCTACGCAGGAGACCCGCACCGCCTTACTAGGCAAGGTCCTAGTGGAGGTGGTTTGCCATTGCCTTCCTCCGACCGTAATGGGAATGAATGATGATGATGAAGACGACACAATAACACCCAGTCATCTCGAGGGAGGAAAAATTCCTGACCCCGCGAGGAATCGAACCCGGGACACCGTACTCGGGAAGCGAGAACGCTACCGCGAGACCACTATATATTAAACTCTATATTAAATAAGCTATAAACTATAGCTTATTTAATATAGAGTTTGATACTGCTCACATATTTTCTACTTGGCAATACTGGCAATGATCTGCAGAGCTATAAAGCAGTAGTTTTCGTGTTTTGAAACTACTTGTAGAGGGCGGGCACATGTGACACTAGAACTGGAAGGGACAACCGTGAACTAGTTTATGTCCCCTATACAGTATATGTACATATTCCTGGCCTTTTTAGCTAATATGACAATGCACATTACGTACATTACATGTACCGTACGTTGATCCATGGGTATGGACAGTATCAAGGCTACACGGAAAGAAAGGGTTCATCGACACTTTTTTGAATTGCCGGTCTGAATACCACATGTTGGTGTCAACGTATTCCTCAATATCGGTTCCTCTTGTTGTGAAAAAATGGGTTCGTTGCAGAGAAAATGACATAAGGAAGAATAACATACGAAGAAAGGAGGGTATCATCGACTTTTTTTCTTTTTTTGGGCAGAGTAGAAACAGGCTAATTTCATTCCTCTTCTTTCTTACAGATCACAATATGTGGCCAGATATTACCACGTAGTTTTTTTTTTTGGTTTGCTACTAATATATTATTAACTACATTCTTTATTCAGTATTTCTCTAGCGGAGTTAGTGACACTCCTATCTTTTGTGATTTGTAAATGACATACAGCATGGAAATCAAAAAGAAATGTAAATCCTACGGAGGATTGCCTGCAATGAATAAAAGACTGAACTACAGTTACTCGAAGTGGGAAATAACTGTCAATATACGAAGCAGTGTGTTCATTCAGTACCGATAAAAACAAGACACAAGTTTTTAAAGCAGTTCACTTGCCTTGAATGGACTGATGAACAGAATATTTACCTTCGCGGTTTAATTTCTGCGTTGTCAGTTAACAGAAATGGAAAATAATTAGTTCCTCAGCATTTTGCTTCATCTCATTTAGGCAAAGTTCGTGGACCAGTTTAAAACAAAGACCGGATGGAATCTGTAAAAGTAATTTGTGTATGACACAAAATATCACGATTCAGGGAAGCCGCAAAGCTTTTGTCGCTATTCAAGGAATAAAAAAGAGGAAAATAGAATATCTCGCCAAGCGACTACAAAGAGCAGACTATATACCAACTGACATGCGTAGAAAACATGGCAATCATCACAACAGAATTAATGTTAAGACACGGAAGCATATGAATTCCTTTAAATGTCTTCAAAGCCACTGCAGCTTGGATGATTCTTCAAAACTGTATCTTTGAGAAGAACTGACTGTTACCAAAACTCCCCGAGGAAAATATCGTGATACATAAGTGCACTAAGAGACCTGCAGGATCACATGTTCTAGAGACTTCAGCATCGCATTCTGGTATCCAAGGACGGATACATGCAGTGTATGGGATGAGTACATAATAAATGTGACAAGTTTAGAAGCAGAGAAGACATTAAAGTCCACTCAAGAACAAATCAAAACTGTGGATTACGAAATACACTCCTGGAAATGGAAAAGAGAACACATTGACACCGGTGTGTCAGACCCACCACACTTGCTCCGGACACTGCGAGAGGGCTGTACAAGCAATGATCACACGCGCGGCACAGCGGACACACCAGGAACCGCGGTGTTGGCCGTCGAATGGCGCTAGCTGCGCAGCATTTGTGCACCGCCGCCGTCAGTGTCAGCCAGTTTGCCGTGGCATACGGAGCTCCATCGCAGTCTTTAACACTGGTAGCATGCCGCGACAGCGTGGACGTGAACCGTATGTGCAGTTGACGGACTTTGAGCGAGAGCGTATAGTGGGCATGCGGGAGGCCGGGTGGACGTACCGCCGAATTGCTCAACACGTGGGGCGTGAGGTCTCCACAGTACATCGATGTTGTCGCCAGTGGTCGGCGGAAGGTGCACGTGCCCGTCGACCTGGGACCCGACCGCAGCGACGCACGGATGCACGCCAAGACCCTAGGATCCTACGCAGTGCCGTAGGGGACCGCACCGCCACTTCCCAGCAAATTAGGGACACTGTTGCTCCTGGGGTATCGGCGAGGACCATTCGCAACCGTCTCCATGAAGCTGGGCTACGGTCCCGCACACCGTTAGGCCGTCTTCCGCTCATGCCCCAACATCGTGCAGCCCGCCTCCAGTGGTGTCGCGACAGGCGTGAATGGAGGGACGAATGGAGACGTGTCGTCTTCAGCGATGAGAGTCGCTTCTGCCTTGGTGCCAGTGATGGTCGTATGCGTGTTTGGCGCCGTGCAGGTGAGCGCCACAATCAGGACTGCATACGACCGAGGCACACAGGGCCAACACCCGGCATCATGGTGTGGGGAGCGATCTCCTACACTGGCCGTACACCACTGGTGATCGTCGAGGGGACACTGAATAGTGCACGGTACATCCAAACCATCATCGAACCCATCGTTCTACCATTCCTAGACCGGCAAGGGAACTTGCTGTTCCAACAGGACAATGCACGTCCGCATGTATCCCGTGCCACCCAACGTGCTCTAGAAGGTGTAAGTCAACTATCCTGGCAAGATCTCCGGATCTGTCCCCCATTGAGCATGTTTGGGACTGGATGAAGCGTCGTGTCACGCGGTCTGCACGTCCACCACGAACGCTGGTCCAACTGAGGCGCCAGGTGGAAATAGCATGGCAACCCGTTCCACAGGACTACATCCAGCATCTCTACGATCGTCTCCATGGGAGAATAGCAGCCTGCATTGCTGCGAAAGGTGGATATACACTGTACTAGTGCCGACATTGTGCATGCTCTGTTGCCTGTGTCTATGTGCCTGTGGTTCTGTCAGTGGGATCATGTGATGTATCTGACCCCAGGAATGTGTCAATAAAGTTTCCCCTTCCTGGGACAATGAATTCACGGTGTTCTTATTTCAATTTCCAGGAGTGTAAATAAACTGACGTTCCTCAGCGCCTGACACAAGAAAAAACCGGAGGTATTTTATTACAGGTAACTGTCTGAGAATGAAAAACTAAAGAAACAGACAGAATCTGAAGGAATTAGCTCCGATTTTTGTAAGCAATTTAACAGTGCATAATATCTCTACTAACGACGTTTACAACAAAAGGCAGCTGTTCGTATTTACATTCAGCATTCATGTACAGTCCAGTTCCCAAGTGATGATGTTTGTGTCTTGTTGCATCACTTCATCTACCACTTCCTCGGCTCCGCTTTACCCCTTCTGACTATGTTCTGTGACTCATGTAGTGGGCGACAAAAGAATTTCGCTTTTATTCCGGTACATCTGTAATTTGTTGAATGTTGGGGGAAAAATGGAGTCACTCAAGATAACCGGGGGCTGTAGTCCCTCAGGACTGGATCTCTGTTACCAAAGACGCCCAACAGAACCCTTCAAACTTCGACGTGGTATTAGTTGACCAAAGCATGTTTCGAGGTTGAACAACGTTCTTGGATAAGAATTTGGCAAATAAATCAGCATTTCCATCCAGGCCAGTAAAAGAGTTCAACATTCAGATAGACAGACTGTGGTGTCACCGCCAGACACCACACTTGCTAGGTGGTAGCCTTTAAATCGGCCGCGGTCCGGTAGTATACGTCGGACCCGCGTGTCGCCACTGTCAGTGGTAGCAGACCGAGCGCCACCACACGGCAGGTCTAGAGAGACGTCCTGGCACTCGCCCCAGTTGTACAGCCGACTTGGCCAGAGATGGATTACTGACAATTACGCTCTCATTTGCCGAGACGATAGTTAGCATAGCCTTCAGCTACGTCATTTGCTACGACCTAGCAAGGCGCCATAGCATTTGATAATTAATATTGTGAAACCTCACGCCAGTCTGCGTGTAATTAAACGCGTGCATTTCGGCCTCCTCCAGGAACACGGTGTTGGCTCTTCTGCCAACACTTCACATGGCGACGAGTATAACAAGGGTCTTGTTCTTTATACTTGCTTAATTTCATTGTGTCATGGCTTCGCCACAATCTCCAGATGTACTGTCCGAATTTTATCGCTTGCAGAATCAGCAGACGCAGGCCTTATTGGATGCCCTTGGACAGCTCGTCCAAGGTCAACGTGCAATGCAAAATGATGCGGCAGCCGCCGCTCCACCGCTACCGCCGCTACAACACGCAGTTGCACCACCTTTTCGTCCTTTTGATGCGGCACTGGAAAGCTGGACAGAGTGGTCACGCCAATTTGGATTCCATCTCGCCGCCTACAGAATTCAAGGTAACGAGCGGCAGCCTTTTTGTTAGCATCCGTCGGGGTGCACACGTACCATGTGATAGTGAAATTGTTTCCCCGACGCGACGTAGCAACTCTGTCCTACGACGAAATTTTGTCAGCATTAGATGCCTATTTCAAAGAATCAGTCAATGTAGTTCCAAAAAGGTATACCTTCTTTCGTACAAAACGTACGGCCGGTCAAACTAATAGGGAATGGGTTGCAACTTTGCAAGGCCTTACAAGGGATTGTGCTTTTGAGTGTGAATGTGGACTCCCTTATTCAGATACAATGGTACGTGATGCAATTGCACAGAACGTTTCTGATGTTCGTATTAGGGAACAGATGTTGAAACTAGTCAATCCCTCCCTTCAACAAGTGATGGACATCTTGGATAGGCAGGACACGCTTGACTTTGCTAAGGAATCATTTGAAACTTCGCCAGCCGTGTGTCACGTTAACCGGCCCGCCGGGTGCGCTGCACGGAACAGTAAACAGCCCTCGCGCCCATCCGCGCAGCCACGTGTGCCGCGCCAGCAAGCAAATGCAGTGATAAAATCATGCCCGCGGTGTGCTACTAGACATTCGCGTGAGAATTGCCCTTCACGCCAAGCTATTTGCTTTTTCTGTAATAAAAAAGGTCATGTTCAAAGTGTTTGCCAGAAAAAGCTCAGATCAGACACTAACAACCATTCCAGGCCCTTTGCTTCGTGCCGGAATCGAACCAAGAATACTCGGGCTCGTGAACCTTCGTCCATGGACATTCATGTAGTTCATTCCACTCCGCCCAGTGCCACTCTCTCTAAGAGTGTGCGTCGACATCGACGGAAATCACGTCAAGTCGCAAGTGATTCTGTACCAGTGTCGGTTCCCGTTGCACGAGACAGTCGCACTTGTCGTCAGCAGGACAATAAACTTTTTGTAGACTTGGACATAAATGGCATCATGATACCTTTCCAGCTCGATACCGGAGCTGCAGTTTCTCTGATCAATCACGACACGTACAAACAGCTGGGCACACCTCCGTTGCGTGCCGCAAATGTTAAGTTAACTAGCTATTCCGGTCAGAATATCCCTGTGTTAGGACAGTGCAGCCTTCTTGCCACATACAAGGGACATACAAAACTTGTGTCATTTTACGTACTTCGTTCTTCTTCTGCAGTGAACTTGTTTGGTTTAGATTTATTTCAGTTGTTTAAATTGTCTATAGTCAATCAGGTCCTATCAGTGAACCAGACTGTGCCTTCAGCCAGTGTTTCTCGTCTATGTGAAGAATTGGCTGACATTTTTGCACCGGGCTTTGGTTGCGCTAAGAACTATGAAGCACATTTGGAACTGAATGTAAACGCGCAACCAAAATTTTTCAGAGCTCGCAATGTTCCCCACGCATTGCGTGATGAAGTCGCAAGAACATTAAACGATTTGGAATCACAAGGTGTGATTGAACGTGTGCAGGCTTCTCTCTGGGCATCACCCTTAGTAATTTTGCCAAAACCTTCCGGAAAATTGAGACTTTGTGTGGACTTCAAGGCAACAGTGAATCCACAACTAGTGATTGCAACTTATCCTTTACCCCGCCCGGAAGATCTTTTTCACAAACTGTGCCCGGGTAAATATTTTTCGAAGTTGGACCTAGCCGATGCGTACTTGCAAATACCGGTGGACGAAGAATCCCAGTGCGTTTTGGTGGTTAACACGCATCTTGGTTTGTACCGATTCAAAAGACTGCCATTCGGGTGTGCATCCGCCCCTGCATTGTTTCAGCAATATCTGCAAACTGTTTGTGCGTCGGTCCCTACTGCAGCAAACTATCTGGACGATATTGTGATCTCCGGAAAGACAGAAGAAGAACATTTATCCAATATCAGAACATTATTTCAGGTCTTGCGACAAAATTGTCTTCGCTTGCGGAAGGACAATGTGTGTTTTTTGCTCGTGACTTACCCTATCTGGGACATGTGATCAATGCCCAAGGCATACATCCCAGTCCCGAGCACCTCCGTGCCATACAGGACTTGCCTTCGCCGCAGAATTTGAAGCAGCTACAGAGTGTGCTGGGAAAAATTAATTATTACTACAAATATGTTCCCCATGCTTCTTCCATTTCAGCTCCGTTCATCGCTTACGCCGTAAAGGTGTTCCGTTTGTCTGGACGACGGAATGCGAACGCGCCTTTCGCCAGTTGAAATCGGCGTTGGATCCGTTGGTTCGCCGATTTTTTGCTCACAAGGAGAGACTTTTTGTTCGACGTGGTGTTTTGCTGTTGCGTTCTGATAATGATCAGTCCAGGGTCGTGGTCCCACGTTCGTTACAGTCCTCTGTCTTACGGCTTTTCCACCAAGGACATTGGGGTATAGTGCGAACGAAACAACTTGCTCGTCAGCACTGTACTTGGTTCGGAATCGATGCTGCGATTAAGAATATGTTCTCTTCTTGCATGGCGTGTGCCGAGCAACAATCAGGACCACCGCGGAAATTCTTTGCATGGCCACAAGCCACTTCCCTTTGGCAACGCTAGCACATCGATTTTGCTGGTCCATTCTGGAATGATCGATGGTTGGTTCTGGTTGATTCATTCAGTAATTTTCCTTTTGTTGTCCGGATGTCTTCCACGACGTCATCTGCCACCATCCAAGCGTTATCCGCTATCTTTTGCATAGAAGGTCTTCCACAGACTATTGTTTCCGACAATGGCCCACAATTCATGTCCGCAGAATTTCAGTCATTCTGCAAGGCCAATGGTATTCAACATCTGACATCCGCGCCGTTTTTGCCTCAGTCAAACGGTGCCGCTGAACGATTGGTCCGGACTTTCAAGTCGCAGATGTTGAAGTTGAAAGAGTCGCATTCTCGGGAGGACGCGTTATTGCTCTTCTTGTCTTCGTATCGCTCTCAGCCCCGAGATGGTCGCTCGCCGGCTGAGTTGCTCCACGGTCGTACTCATCGAACCTTGATGTCTTAGCTGCATCCGCCGCATCAGGTTCCTGTGCAGCGGCAGACACCTGCTTTTGCCCCAGGCGACGTTGTATACTATCGCAACTATCGCGGTTCACGGCGTTGGCTCGCAGGGCGCATTCTTCGTTGCCTCGGCCGCGCTATGTATCTGGTTTTGGGGGCCTCTGGTGAGGTGCGTCGGCATCTCAATCAGCTGCGCCTCTGTCGTCGCACGGGTTCTGCCACTCCCCGTCTGCTTTCAGCGACGGTGCCGTCCGGTCAGCGCCCTGGGTACCCAACTACTGGCTCGCCTCATCCCCAGGTGTTACCGACGCTGCCTTCCATTTTGCCCCATGGCGACGCGCCGCCGCCGCCTGTTCTCCCGCCGGCGACGCCCGCAATCGACGCGTCGCTGCAACCGCCGGGCGCCTCCCTGGGTCACGCGCCGCCGATCGCTTCCCGTGACCAGCTGTCCTCCGACATGGAACTCTTGCCCGCTCCGGACCACATGGCGTCTTCGCCCGTCGCGTGCGCCGCCCTGATGGAGGTCGACTCTTCGGCCCTTCCTGTCTCTCTACGGGCGCATACACCGCATGTTGGCGTGCACCCTGGACTAGGTTTTCAGGCGTTTCCTAGCTCATCTCGGACCGAATGGCAGGGTGCGGGTGGCACAGTCTCGCCTGTTGTTAGGCTCCCCACCTCGTCGCATACGTCAACATGGGGTCCTCCCCACGGCGGGCGGAAGCCTTATAACACAACCGTACGCCGATTTGCGGGGGAGGAATGTGGTGTCACCGCCAGACACCACACTTGCTAGGTGGTAGCCATTAAATCGGCCGCGGTCCGGTAGTATACGTCGGACCCGCGTGTCGCCACTGTCAGTGATAGCAGACCGAGCGCCACCACACGGCAGGTCTAGAGCGACTTACTGGCACTCGCCCCAGTTGTACAGCCGACTTGGCCAGAGATGGATTACTGACAATTACGCTCTCATTTGCCGAGACGATAGTTAGCATAGCCTTCAGCTACGTCATTTGCTACGACCTAGCAAGGCGCCATAGCATATGATAATTAATATTGTGAAACCTCACGCCAGTCTGAGTGTAATTAAACGCGTGAATTTCGGTCTCCTCCAGCAACACGGTGTTGGCTCTTCTGCCAACACTTCATAGACTGTTATGCTTCCGGACCACTTACAATAGAGCTTGAGAGTCTTCATTCTATAGCAGCAACGGCGAACAGCGTCGCCACATCCGCGCTTCGTGATGGCAGGTTTGATATTTCACAACTTTTATGTGAAACTAGGTATTGATTTACTATTATGACTTATTATTTTATATATAACTTCCTGAAGAAAATTTACTGTAGATACTAGGTAACACTCTGATAAACTAATTTCTTTTTGGCGCCTCTTCCCCCCCCCCCCCTCCCCCACTGCGGAGAAGTACAGAGATCTACAATAGTTAATGAAGTTATGTATTAGTACATAAACATATTTTATTGCAAAGTACTTATAATCTGGGCATCCTCAATCACAATAAATAGTGTTGAGAAATAAAGCCGCTTCAGCCGGAAAATCCTTTTATTGTTAGACACAACCGGTTTCTGAGCGCTTACTGCTGCATCTTCAGGTGAAAATCTGTACACTTGTGGAAAACAAACATGTAGAAAAGTAAATAAATAGTCCCAAAGCTTACATGAAAGCTAATTAACGTGTACTCACTGAAGTCATGATACACGTAACATGCTGCAGGGAGACCCAGCGTTTATACTCAGTCCCATGCAATAGCTTATCCGCAAACAAGGCGTGTGTACTAAAAGTGATAACAAGTGGTAAGGTATGATGCAGAACGCTTTCGTAAACCTTAAGGAGTAGGTTAAAAAACAATGAAGAGGAATTTTACATACACGCACAATGGATAAGGAGGCACAAGAGGCACCCACCAAACGTCGACACATAGAGATAAACACACACTATCACATGGTATCTAGATGACAGTCCGTCAGCAAAAATCCTTTCATCTACATCTACATCTACATACATACTCCGCAATCCACCATACGGTGCGTGGTGGAGAGTTCCTCGTACCACAACTAGCATCTTCTCTCCCTGTTCCACTCTCAAAAAAACGAGGGAAAAATGACTGCCTATATGCCTCTGTACGAGCCCTAATCTCTCTTATCTTATCTTTGTGGTCTTTCCGCAAAATGTAAGTTGGCGCAGTAAAATTGTACTGCAGTCAGCGTCAAATGCTGGTTCTCTAAATTTCCTCAGTAGCGATTCACGAAAAGAACGCCTCCTTTCCTCTAGAGACTCCCACCCGAGTTCCTGAAGCATTTCCGTAACACTCGCGTGATGATCAAACCTACCAGTAACAAATCTAGCAGCCCGCCTCTGAATTGCTTCTATGTCCTCCCTCAATCCGACATGATAGGGATCCCAAACGCTCGAGCAGTACTCAAGAATAGGTCTTATTAGTGTTTTATAAGCTGTCTCCTTTACAGATGTACCACATCTTCCCAAAATTCTACCAAAGAACCGGAGACGACTATCCGCCTTCCCCACAACTGCCATTACATGCTTGTCCCACTTCATATCGCTCTGCAATGTTACGCACAAATATTTAATCGACGTGACTGTGTCAAGCGCTACACTACTAATGCACTATTCAAACATTACAGGATTCTTTTTCCTATTCATCTGCATTAATTTACATTTATCTATATTAGAGTTCGTTGCCATTCTTTACACCAATCACAAATCCTGTCCAAGTCATCTTGTATCCTTCTACATAATAGCAGCATGTCAAGGAAATGGACTCCAATGTTTTTTTACGCTTCTCGATAGGTTTTATCGGAGCGTTCTCCACCATATTTTATTACTTGTAGGACATACGGCTTCTTGCGGATAATCTGTTGCATAGGCCTGAGTATGAACGCTGAGTCTCAGCACAGTATCTGGCGGATATCACCATTTCAGTGAGTACACGTTTCATTATAGTTTCATGTTAGTGTTGGGGTTATTTACTTATTTTTCTATATGATTTTTTTTCACTTGCATCTGTAAGTGCTGTAAAACTGGTTGGGCCTAACAATGAAAGGATTTTCCAGCTGAAGCAGTTTTATTTCTCAACATGATTTATCGTGACTGTGGTTGCCCAGTCTATAAGGACTATGAATTACAATATGTTTATGCACTAATACATAAACTTGCCATAGAAAACACTCAGTTTATTTTATTTGCATGCTACGTTTGAATGATCCTTGTTTTTCTCCCGACAGAACTTTATTAAATTTTGTAGATTTCTGTACGTCTTCGGGAATTTTTTTTTTAGTTTAATATACGAAACAATTCGTGATAATGATAAATTAATAACTAGTTTCACATGAAAGTTGTGGAAAATTAAACCTGCCATCAGACAGTGCGGATGTGGCGCCACTCCTTCCTGCTACTGCTATAGAAAACAGAGTGTAAGTGGTACGGAAACACAACAGCGTACCTTACACATAGTGTAACATCTCTGACTGACAGACGCACGTCCACGAACCACTCGCAAATTTAAGTGGTTAATATTGAAAATAAGAGCTAATTTAATTATCATTATCTTTTAGACCAGTGCATTTATTTTTTTCCAGGCTATCTATAGAAGGTTTCGCTTTTCTGGGCGTATTTGGATAGAAAACAACGTATTTCGCAAAGGCCGGTAGTCGTTAGTTTTGTTTACCTTTTTAGGTGTAAATTTCGTGCGAGTGCAGATCTTTATTTTTGACTAAACTCAGCGGTTTAAAGTTAAATCAATTCGTGTCTGTCATATACAGTTTAGGTAGTTAATTAAAACTTTGGAAAGTAAGTTACGAAACGTCAGTGCTCTTGTGCCAACTTATCCTGTGCTTTTGTGTAAATATTTGTATCAAACTATGTGTGACAGATGTGGTGGTTGCCGTAGAAATCCGAAAGAGAGCGTGTCCTGTGAAGACTGTAGGTCATGGTTTCATTGGGGTGAATGTGGGGGCGAGAAAAATGGGATAGATAATGAGAGAGTTCCATAGCAATGTGGGTTATGTATAAAGGACAGAAAAATCGCTAAACAGAAGGCAAAAATTTGTGCCCTTAAGGCTGAATTAGAAAAAGCGGATTTGGAATAATGTAGATCAAGGAAGGAAAAGGAGGTGGAGTGCTAGGCAAAAGGCGAAAAAGGATAACTGCTGAAAGAGCTTTCGAACTCCAGTTAATAAATCAGTTTAGCTAGCTTCATCTAGATGCAGCTGATTGTAGGTTGAAGCAGAATACCAGCTTAAAGAAAAAAGACAGGTCGGGATCAAATCAGAAAATGAAAAGGTGGTTTCTGCTTCTAAGTAGCAGACATGGGAAGGGTGAAAGGCAACAGCTTCAAGACAAATGAGATACGGGGTACCAGGTCACAACTTTCGGGAAAACAAGTGCTACCCTTGGCCAGGTGACAGAAAGCTTAGGTCAGGTATGCAGGGTCTTTGGGAAGGAAGATCAGGTAATTATACTTGGGGAGGGGGGGCAGGAAACATCCTGGATATGAATCCAAAATATAGTATTAGGAGTTACCTGGACAAAATTGTTGCAGAAACTGGGCACACAAATGATCTGCCCCACATAAACGCTGCTGTGAGGCATGTTAACACTGACCTGAACAGGATGCTCCAGACAGTGGCAAAATCCCACGTAAGTGTTGTTCCAATTGATGCTACTGGTGGGTGGGGATACACTACACATGGCCTCCACCTAAATAGGAAACAGAAAGATAAGTTAGCTTGTCTATTAGCAGATACTGTAAGTGGAGCCACAGTACGCAAGGGATGATCTCTGTGGTTAATAGGACCAGGCAGACATGTTTTTAGGTTAAAGCCAAAGTCCAGAACGACAACAATCAAGAAACGTTGAATAAAAGGCGCTTCATGTACAGTAAATAGGGATAAAGCTTACGACAGTATCAACTTACTTCATCAAAATATCAGGGGAATAAAAAATAAAGTATATGAGTTGTTAGTGTGTTTAGATGATCTCAAAAATAAGAATGAGATTGATACACTTTGTCTGTCTGAACACCATGTAACTGTGGGAACGATAAGTGTCAGTATAAATGGGTATAATTTAGCATCTTACACTTCCAGATCTAGCATGGATAAAAGGAGAGTTCCCATTTACACAAAAAGCCAAGCACTCATTCTATTCTGTTGAGGAGTTCCCTGAAAAATTAAACTGATTCCTATGTTACATTGTTGATTGCCTTTACTTAAACTTACGGCTTGACTTTTATTTTATCTGTTATTACTTTTATACTCTAGTTACATGTGCCGGCCCGGGTCGCTGAGCGGTTTTAGGCACTCAGTCTGGAACCCCGCGACTGCTACGGTCGCAGGTCCGAATCCTGCCTCGGGCATGGTTGTATGTGATGTCCTTAGGTTAATTAGGTTTAATTAGTTCTAAGTTCTAGGCGACTGATGACCTCAGAAGTTAAGTCGCATAGTGCTGAGAGCCACTAAACCTTTGATAAACAAATGTTCTGTTGGAGTAAATGACATCTCTAATAAGGTATTAAAACGATATGGAGCAGTTACAGCTGATGGTCTGAGTCACATATGTAATGCATCACTAACAAAAGGTATTTTCCCAAACCGATTAAAATATGCCATTGGCAAGCCTCTCTACAAAGAAGGGGTCGTCACAGATGTCAATTACTGGTCAGTACCCTTGCTTACAGCATTTTCAAACATCGTGGAGAAATTAGTGTAGGTACTCAAGAGTGATTAGCCATCTCATCAGTAATGGTGTACTTAGTAAATCACAGTTTGGATTTGAAAAATGCTGTTCCACTGAGACAGCAATATACAATTTCATTGCCCACGTAATAAAGTCTTTAATTATTAAAATGTCACCAATAGGAATTTTCTGTGATTTATCCAAAGCATTTGATTGTGTGAACCATGACATTATGCTGCAGAAATTACAATTTTACGGTGTAAATGGGACAGCATGTGAGTGGGTTACGTCATATCTACAGAACAGGAAGGTAAATGTTTCTTTATGTGGTTTAAGCGATTTAAGGAAGTTTGCCACTTCATCCAACTGGGGTGAAATTACATTAGGTGTTCAACAGATTTCGATCATAGGTCCCCTTCTGTTTTGATATATGTGAATGACCTCCCTTCTTGTCTGAAATAAAAAGCTAAACTGACTATGTTTGCTGATGATACAAGCATAATTATTAATCCAGTAAAAGTAACTACAATAGAAAAGGGTACATATACCGCCTTAGAAAAAGTTATTAACTGGTTATCTGCAAATGTGCTTACTCTGAACTTTGAAAAAACACAGTACATCCAATTTCCTGTTCCAAGGACTACA
The DNA here is from genome assembly GCF_021461395.2 of Schistocerca americana. NCBI lineage: Eukaryota > Metazoa > Arthropoda > Insecta > Orthoptera > Acrididae > Schistocerca > Schistocerca americana. Next base: position 500,065,539 of record NC_060126.1, on the reverse strand, counting down.
GTTCCTTCAATAAATATAACACATCATCACAAGTTACTTGCTAGGGTGCAATATACAAAGTTTTTGTGTGTACGTATAGATGAGAATCTTATTTGGAAAATTCACATTTTGGATCTCCTAAAGCGACTAGGTTCAGCAACTTTTGCAATCAGAATGATTACCAGTTCTGAGGATATGGATATTAGTAAGCTTACATACATTGAATACTTTCACTCTATGATGTGTCAGAGAGTAATATTTTGGGGTAACTCAACACTTAAGCAAATAATATTCACTGCTCGAATCAAAGTAGTTAGAATAATGTGTGGAGCCTATAGTCGCGCATCTTGTAGGCATCTGTTTAAAAGGCTAGGAATTCTTACAGCAACCTCACAGTGCATTTACTCAGTAATGACATTTGTTCTCAACAACATAGACTAACCTCTCTGAATGTTAATCTCTCTTACTGGCCAGGATAGAAATGGTGAGTTGTTTGCGAAACTCTTTTCCAAGAACGTTGTCCAACCTCGGAACGTGCTTTGGTCAGCTAATATCACATCGAAGTTTGAAGGCTCCTGATGGGCTCTTTGATAACAGAGGAACCTGAGGAACTGCAGCCCTCGCTTTAGAATTCACGTGCCACATATTTTTGTCATTTCCAAGATATGAAGTGAGGGTTATCTTGACTGACTCCTGTCTGTATCTGATGTTATGTAAGACATGAAGTCACTCCAGTGCGCACATTTTTTCATACAGTTTCATCCTAGTTTGTGGATAATTTATTTATTGTTCTACACGACTGTTTTCCACTTAATGCTGATTTGCACCTGAAAATGCAACTATAAGATCTGTGAAACTGGTAGTGCCTGACAATAAAAGGATTTTACAGCTTTATCGGTTTTATTTCTCAACATAAGATGAAAATATTAAGTAAAATAACGTTCTGCAGTGAGTTACTGTTTTAATATAAAATTGTGCAATATTATCAATATAAAGTTGTTTATTCTCTGTACTGTTTGTGTTACCTTGAATTTAGATGAATCTACACGCTTATAATTAAAATGCTAAAGATGCATGAATGTTTTGTAAAATACGGTAAGAAAAAAGGAATAAATGTTAAATACTGTTAATACTTTCATCCTTCTTTACCTCCTCTGCACCACTGTAGATGACATGTCACTGAGCACATTTGTACTGTGCATGCAGTACACGTGAGGTATCTCGTTGTTTCCACTGTCCTGTGTGGAATACATAAATTCTTGTACACTTCACTAACCTGCTGTCTTCATGATGATGATGTCCCCAGCGCAGAAAACAGCACGCAGGTCGTGGATTCTTTTTCTTGAGGCTGAAATTAACTTCGAAAGGAACTGCTAAACTATAACTCATTTGGGATGCCACTCGCGTTTTTATTGATATAGACACGAGAAACCATTCTTGATCACAACGTATTGAGGCTGTCTTTCCACAGTCATTATATCTGACTAAAATAACATGAAATACATCCTGCCACACACAACATGTCTGTCTACTGGAACCGTCAGAACTGGAGAAGAAAATTACATGAATCAAATACTACTACTACAGACAAAATGTCTGTACCTAGCGACGGTCGGAACTGTAGTAAATAAAATTGTATGAAACAAATACTGCAATAACAGACAGCATGTCTGTCTACTGGAACGGTCAGAAGTGGAGAGCCGGACTGCCCGAGACACTTCACGCGCCAAGCCAGCAAGGCGAGACCCGAACGCCACCGAAGTGCATCGGCAGTAATATCGTCAGTCTTTTGTTTTAGTAATACTTTGATTTAAATAATTTTGAAGTGACTGATTGATAGCTGGACGTTGAGAGATGTTTATTTAAAAAAAATGAAGTAATTTGGATGACAGGTTTAATTAATAATAGCCACTAAAGTTTAACGTTTTGGCGCCCTACCGCCGAACACAGCAGCCAATCACAGAGCAACAGCGTCATGCAGGCGGTCTTTCTCACGGGAATGGTACCGAATCTCACATCTGTCACCGTACCTCATCCCACATTGCGTCATCTCTATGCTTCTTGCATCTCCACTCCCCTGGGAATAGCTTCCTGGAGCCTAATATGATGGCTGAATAAGCCACAAATATTGCAAAAACACAGGTTCAATACAAAAATTAAATGTTTTACAAGCTTCTCCTGAAAAACTTTTGAATTGTCCAAGAGCCCCTTCTTCCTGTATAGCTTCCACATTTTATTTTCTTTGTTTCAAAATATAGCTAGTCAAATGGAAGATATACGATTTTTAGATTCTGTGTATGTAATTTGGTTTTATGTTTTATATTGCAGTTTCTGAACATGCGGTCGTAAGTAACAATTTCATGAGCACTCGAGGTACTCTATTTTACTTATTTTATTTTTACCATTAGATAATAGCGTTTTGTTTCTCCACTGGACGGAGCCACAAATTCCTCCAAAAAACCGTAACACACACACACACACACACACACACACACACACACACACACACACGCACACACTCACATGTTATACTAACAAATGTAAATTGCACTTTTTTTTACGTTTTGACGATTATGTAAACCCATTTTTATACTGATTGGTTGATGTGAAGTGGAGGGAGAAGTTGTAGGCGGAGCATCTTCGTACTTAAGCGTATCCTAGTCACTTGCTGGCATCAGTTGACATCACAGCAGCTGAGAAGAGTGCTCCACCTACCATCTTCGAAGGATGCCATGGGTATATCACGTCTTATTGTATTTTATCCTTATAAGCAATTTGTCTTATTTTATTGTAAATCTAATAACGTTTCTATTACTTTCTAAATTAAATTACAGGTCTGATGATCGTCATGTGATATGACCGGAACCGGTCACCTATGTTCTTGTAACATACGTGGTGTGATTAAGACTGAATTTTAAAAACAAAAAATTTTAAATGTATGTCCACCTGATGATGGAGGTTTAAACTTTTGAAACGCGTCGCGTAGGTAAATAAATAGTGACTGGTAATAGTAATTTTTGGTTTCATTTAATAGTTTTGTGAATGCGTCAGACAGAAGACGACATAAATGACATTCACTTTCGATTGCAAAATTTCAACATTACGTTTTTTGTTGGAGCATCTCAGGGCTCTTCGTAAGTAGTTATTGCAAAAAGAGCGCTCTACTCATCCAGCTGTCGGGCGATTTGCGGTGTTCGGACAACGGGACGGGTGAACTTTTTCTGGGTGCAACACACAGCACACCGTGTTACGATATCGACGAGCTGCATGGGGCGCTGACATGAGCACAGACTATAGGGCGCTGCGGAAGAAATCGTTCGCCGCATTGCAGATGTGATCTCGGCGGCGTAACCGTCATTTGTCTGGATTTGAGACGATGGCGCGCGACAGCGACCGAAGATCTCCGATAAGGCCGCCCGAGGTCTTCCGTAGAGCTCTGCGGGAGTCCCTCGTCGCAAAAACAATGCCGTCCGGCTCTTCTTCCTCCTGTGTCAGCGTTTCCCAAGCCTCGGGCTATAGAGCTGCCCACTGACGCTTATCTACGGTATGGTGCAACGCTCCGCCCTAGTTGCAGCCGCATCCTTCACAGAGTCACAAGTATCCGCGTCTGCTACTGGACTCGCTCTAAACGGCATTTGTCCCAAGACTTACTACACCACACGCAGGTCATGTGCTCGCTCTGGACATACCGGGTGATCAAAAAGTAAGTATAAAATAGCAAAACTTAATAAACCACGGAATATAGTAGATAGAGAGGTAAAAATTGACACACATGCTTGGAATGACATGGAGTTTTATTAGAACAAAAAAAGGTTGAGAAAATGTCCGACAGATGGCGCTGGACAGCAAAACGTCAGCGAATGCACATGACAATCGTGTATAAAAGGAGCTGTAATGAGAGAGAGAATCCCAAAGATCATTGCCTTCTGTGTCTCGTGTGTGTGACGTCGTTTAGTGATTTTTGGTGTCCGCCGTCCCACTACTACGTTCACTTGTGCCGTCGGATTCATCAGTGTTCTGTGCGCCGTGCCAACGTGTTTTCAGTGTTGTTATCGCCACGTGTGAACGACTCCGTGTTTTTTGTGTCTCTGTGACCTCTCTCTTTTGCCCGTCACTTTGTTCACTATCATTCTCCGTTCTTATACTATTGTAAACGCTCTGGCTGAAGAGCGGCGTAGTGTGCCGCTGCCAGCCTACCTGATTTGTACAGGTTTTAAAATAACAATGAAGTAAAAAAAAAAAAACAAGAGAGAGAATCAGATGCGCCAGCAGTCGCAGCATGTTGACGTAACATGAAAAGGCGCTTTTAGTGAAACTGTATTATCGGAATGGGGAATGTGCTAGTTCAGCGTTACGACCCCATCGCCACAGGAAGGGGATTCGAACGGGTAAAGGTACGTTGACAAATGCAGCTGTGACGAGAATGTTTTCGAAATTCGAAGTCACTGGTTGTTTAGACGATAGACCCCGTAGTGGCCGACCGAGCACAAGGTGTAATGCTGCTGTGACAGTTCAGGAAGAAATGGAGACTGTAGCGGCTTCGTCTATGCACGAGGAAGTCAGCGCTCGCGCAGTCGCACGTCGCACCGGCATTCTATGCACTACTGTTTCGTTGGCACTTAGGCGTACCCTCCGATGTTACCCGTACAAAATCCATCGGCATCATGAACTGTTACCTGGTGATTTAGTGAAGCGGAGGGCATTTGCGGTGTGGGCGTTTCAAAAGATGGCGGAAGATGACGATTGGTTGAGTAACGTGTTTTGGACCGACGAAAGCGTCTCACAGTGTACCTTGAAAGATGTCTGTTATGATTTGTCAACTTCCATAATGTGCATCATTTTTATTACACTCATTCCCAGCCGCTCAAAAAAAAAAAAAATAAATAAATAAAATAAAATAAAAAAAAAATGTTTTGGTGAAAGAAAGGCTTGTTTTCTACTCGTGAGAAATCTCTGCTATAAAATCTGCGCTGATTGATCGATTTTTCGTATATTCACTACTGCATCTGCTATACTACACTCCTGGAAATTGAAATAAGAACACCGTGAATTCATTGTCCCAGGAAGGGGAAACTTTATTGACACATTCCTGGGGTCAGACACATCACATGATCACACTGACAGAACCACAGGCACACAGACACAGGCAACAGAGCATGCACAATGTCGGCACTAGTACAGTGTATATCCACCTTTCGTAGCAATGCAGGCTGCTATTCTCCCATGGAGACGATCGTAGAGGATGCTGGATGTAGTCCTGTGGAACGGCTTGCCATACCATTTCCACCTGGCGCCTCAGTTGGACCAGCGTTCGTGCTGGACGTGCAGACCGCGTGAGACGACGCTTCATCCAGTCCCAAACATGCTCAATGGAGGACAGATCCGGAGATCTTGCTGGCCAGGGTAGTTGACTTACACCTTCTAGAGCACGTTGGGTGGCACGGGATACATGCAGACGTGCATTGTCCTGTTGGAACAGCAAGTTACCTTGCCGGTCTAGGAATGGTAGAACGATGGGTTCGATGACGGTTTGGATGTACCGTGCACTATTCAGTGTCCCCTCGACGATCACCAGTGGTGTACGGCCAGTGTAGGAGATCGCTCCCCACACCATGATGCCGGGTGTTGGCCCTGTGGGCCTCGGTCATATGCAGTCCTGATTGTGGCGCTCACCTGCACGACGCCAAACACGCATACGACCATCATTGGCACCAAGGCAGAAGCGACTCTCATCGCTGAAGACGACACGTCTCCATTCGTCCCTCCATTCACGCCTGTCGCGACACCACTGGAGGCGGGCTGCACGATGTTGGGGCGTGAGCGGAAGACGGCCTGACAGTGTGCGGGACCGTAGCCCAGCTTCATGGAGACGGTTGCGAATGGTCCTCGCCGATACCCCAGGAGCAACAGTGTCCCTAATTTGCTGGGAAGTGGCGGTGCGGTCCCCTACGGCACTGCGTAGGATCCTACGGTCTTGGCGTGGATCCGTGCGTCGCTGCGGTCCGGTCCCAGGTCGACGGGCACGTGCACCTTCCGCCGACCACTGGCGACAACATCGATGTACTGTGGAGACCTCACGCCCCACGTGTTGAGCAATTCGGCGGTACGTCCACCCGGCCTCACGCATGCCCACTATACGCCCTCGCTCAAAGTCCGTCAACTGCACATACGGCTCACGTCCACGCTGTCGCGGCATGCTACCAGTGTTAAAGACTGCGATGGAGCTCCGTATGCCACGGCAAACTGGCTGACACTGACGGCGGCGGTGCACAAATGCTGTGCAGCTAGCGCCATTCGACGGCCAACACCGCGGTTCCTGGTGTGTCCGCTGTGACGTGTGTGTGATCATTGCTTGTACAGCCCTCTCGCAGTGTCCGGAGCAAGTATGGTGGGTCTGACACACCGGTGTCAATGTGTTCTTTTTTCCATTTCCAGGAGTGTAGTTTATCTTTCGTAAGAACTTTGAGACAAAAGCAACCTCAGCCACTGAGAATTGAGTGCACTGAGACACTCGCCATGGCTTACAAATTTGAAGGATAACGAAGTCTTATTTTTCGTTCCATTCTGTTTAAGGTGTTCTGGAGTGAACGTATGATTTTTCTTGTGAGTGATATGTAGGGCTTTGAGCTTTCCTGCACTGAATTTACTATACTGATAAAAAAAAGTGGAGGCCGATATCTGAAAGTAATTTACGGTTTGTGTTCGGTATTTCTCTACGACTGCTCTAGAATACTACGTAATGTATCTTCTTATTTAGGATTTTGTGAGCCGTACTGGATAAGGAATGTACCGTGGTTATAAACGCAGAATGAATAGCACAGCGGTATCCTCAGTTACGATTAACTTGGGGCGGTTTCCTTTATGTGTTACATTTGTTCTCAAGTGAGTCTATCGGGACAGTATGTCATACACCAAAGCGTTTTTGCACTTTGTATGTTTCATGTATGATAATGCCGCGTGTTGTTACCTGAGCCATGCAGTGTTAATCTTATGATCATGCTTAAAATATTTATAGAACCAAAAACAAATTCAAGTTCCAAATTTTTACTTTTCATTTATTCGGTGACTCGTTTCGAACCGAGACCCGTTTTCTAATCATTATAACAGAGTCGAAAGTGGCATTTCGAAGATGTCAAAAATGTGCAATGAACATTAACAGTGCATATAGATTGAGTGACGATAAATTTACTCGGTTAATAATAGTAAATAATTTCAAATGCTAATGTACACCTGTTGTGTTAGGTATGTGTGTCTGTCTCGAATCATACTTGGAGGGTAGTCAGATCGCGTAATTATATTTTCCTTCTGGGCTTTATTCACTTAGCAAAGAGGGCATCTTTAATCAGGGCAATTTCATTGGAAACCCAATGACCATTACTACAGCAGACTCATTTCACACGCACCATACAACCCGTTGCCTCTCTCAATATTCTAGAAATCTTTCCATGGCTTTATCCATTACACTATTTGGCGAGATTTGACTTTGAGCCCGCTATTCGATTTATCTATAAACAACTCTCGTTGCTCTTAAATAACACCCACTTATCCCACGCTAAAAGCACTTACTTGTTACAAAATTACGACCTCTGAAAACATTTCAAAATAAAAATTAATTTGTCAAGACCTCTCCTAGAGCCTTTCAGATGTTTGTGTCCCTCGAAATTATAAATAAATATGCCGGATAAAGTTCTTCGGTGTCCACTGTGTACATTCAGTCAACTGGTATTTTACAACTAACTCGTGTGTTCATCATACCTTGTAGTCTTGTTGACACAACACTGGTGAAATGTTTCTTGTTGTATGCCAGATCTCCCTTTGTACGGGTCTCACAAAATTCCAACAAATATTATTCTACAATGCAAATAAAACTTTTTCGAGCTCCACTAACTTTTAAGTCACATCGTTTGAAAAAAGAATTATTATCTCCTCATGGTTTGCATTCACAGTCATGTAATATTTCTTAAAAGCCATCATAGTCGCCGTTGACTGTGCTCAGCTGCAGGCCGCTGTCTTCCTTGAGGGTGATGTCACAAATTTTTATCCCTACCGTTTCTTTTATTACCCTATCCCAGAAATGATAATCCGTGTACTAACAGACGGCTTGTCCAATGCAGTACGATATCCATTTTCTAGAGAATGCTCTGTTGCCCCTGATCTCTGAGGGTACCGAAGGCCAAAACATTTCTCTTGTTCTCAAAGTCACCGTTCAGTACTATGTATAGTCTATGCGACATAAGACTGTCGACACTGACAAGGCAGTTCACATATTCCTGGCTTTCTGAGACCTACATCGTCTTCCACAGGCTTCCTGACTTGTGAATTTTTGCTGGAGGCCTAGAGACCAAATCGAATTTATGTCTCTTTAAGAACTGGCTAACGCTCTCTGTTACCAAGCGAAAGAATGGCATAAACGCAGACTACGTCGTTCCTCCTTGGGGCCCTACTGCTTACGTGTCTTCTGAGAGATGTCTCGCGTAATTTGGCGGTTGTTGCAGTCGTTTTCTTTGAATACTTTCTATAAGTGGCCCAGTTCCTTCGAGAGGTTTTCAGCGCCTGAGAAAGCTTCCTGTCAATGCACCATGGTCCTCAGAACAGAACGTTTCCGTGTCAGGTCGAGGCAGCTACTGGCATACAGATATCTGTCCGTGTTGGTGGTTTTCTGGTAAACACTGCGACTGAGACACCCATTTGCTTTACGGCGGACAAGGACGTCAATGAATGGCAAGGCACCTTCTGTCTCTATCTGTATCGTGGACTTAAGAAAATCTAGAATTATTATCCCCAGATATTGAATAATAAAATAAACGAAAAGAATAAGAAGCAGATTTTGCCATGGAAACTATTGATAAAGTCCAAGAATTCTCTCAGCTTTTCACGTACATGACTTCAGACAACGAACGTGTCGTCGACGAAACGATAAAAACAACAAGGCTTCACAGGAACTGTGGCCAGAATGATGTCCTAAACGTGCTCCATAAATACACTCCTGGAAATTGAAATAAGAACACCGTGAATTCATTGTCCCAGGAAGGGGAAACTTTATTGACACATTCCTGGGGTCAGATACATCACATGATCACACTGACAGAACCACAGGCACATAGACACAGGCAACAGAGCATGCACAATGTCGGCACTAGTACAGTGTATATCCACCTTTCGCAGCAATGCAGGCTGCTATTCTCCCATGGAGACGATCGTAGAGATGCTGGATGTAGTCCTATGGAACGGCTTGCCATGCCATTTCCACCTGACGCCTCAGTCGGACCAGCGTTCGTGCTGGACGTGCAGACCGCGTGAGACGACGCTTCATCCAGTCCCAAAGATGCTCAATGGGGGACAGATCCGGAGATCTTGCTGGCCAGGGTAGTTGACTTACACCTTCTAGAGCACGTTGGGTGGCACGGGATACATGCGGATGTGCATTGTCCTGTTGGAACAGCAAGTTCCCTTGCCGGTCTAGGAATGGTAGAACGATGGGTTCGATGACGGTTTGGATGTACCGTGCACTATTCAGTGTCCCCTCGACGATCACCAGTGGTGTACGGCCAGTGTAGGAGATCGCTCCCCACACCATGATGCCGGGTGTTGGCCCTGTGTGCCTCGGTCGTATGCAGTCCTGATTGTGGCGCTCACCTGCACGGCGCCAAACACGCATACGACCATCATTGGCACCAAGGCAGAAGCGACTCTCATCGCTGAAGACGACACGTCTCCATTCGTCCCTCCATTCACGCCTGTCGCGACACCACTGGAGGCGGGCTGCACGATGTTGGGGCGTGAGCGGAAGACGGCCTAACGGTGTGCGGGACCGTAGCCCAGATTCATGGAGACGGTTGCGAATGGTCCTCGCCGATACCCCAGGAGCAACAGTGTCCTTAATTTGCTGGGAAGTGGTGGTGCGGTCCCCTACGGCACTGCGTAGGATCCTACGGTCTTGGCGTGCATCCGTGCGTCGCTGCGGTCCGGTCCCAGGTCGACGGGCACGTGCACCTTCCGCCGACCACTGGCGACAACATCGATGTACTGTGGAGACCTCACGCCCCACGTGTTGAGCAATTCGGCGGTACGTCCACCCGGCCTCCCGCATGCCCACTATACGCCCTCGCTCAAAGTCCGTCAACTGCACATACGGTTCAAGTCCACGCTGTCGCGGCATGCTACCAGTGTTAAAGACTGCGATGGAGCTCCGTATGCCACGGCAAACTGGCTGACACTGACGGCGGCGGTGCACAAATGCTGCGCAGCTAGCGCCATTCGACGGCCAACACCGCGGTTCCTGGTGTGTCCGCTGTGCCGTGCGTGTGATCATTGCTTGTACAGCCCTCTTGCAGTGTCCGGAGCAAGTATGGTGGGTCTGACACACCGGTGTCAATGTGTTCTTTTTTCCATTTCCAGGAGTGTATATTGGCTATAACTGGAGCTAAAGAGCTCCCCATCGCGACGCCGTCCTTCTGGTTAAAGTACTCTCGATTACACAGAAAGTGAGATGACGCCATACCGTCCCTTAATAAAAACCACAACAGCGTCGTCAAATAACTGGGAGAGCAGATGTACAGAAAAAATTTGTTATTTAACTTAATTTAAAAATCTTAATCGCGAATTAAGACACAAAGAAGATGAATATATCATCACATTTAAGTCCATAGAGACGTGATAAAACAACAGTAATATAAACAATTAAGTATTTATGGAAACATATTTAAAAATTGTTAAGAATACTCAGCTATTTGAATGTGGGCTTTCTGTGAGTGAATTTGGAGTAATCTGTATTGTCTTTATGATGGTATGATTTTCAGCCACCGAGCAATATCACTCTTGTGCTCACACTCGCGAGATGTGACAGCTGATTTGGACGTGGTCGCCCTGTGCGTGTTGTACAGAGCCCAGGCATCAGACATGGGAAGCGAGGAGGAAATCCACTGCTCGGCCTGCAGACGACCAGTAATAATCAAGTGGTCGTCCAAACCCTATTCCTGACAGACCTGTTTTTCGGGGTAGAAGGCAGGAGATGGCCGAGAAAACAGTTGGCACGGAGTACGGTCCTTCGTGTCCACTACAAAAACCTACGGTCACCTAACGGATATTTCAAAACAAAAAGTACTGGAAGGACGACACTTACGTCACGACGAGACGAAATAAAGAATCCTACACACAATCTTGTAATACAGAGATTATGATGAACATATTATTGAACATTAGGAAACTAAATAACCTTTAACTTTATTGACGAGACAGGGCAGAGAGATGGTTATAAGAAAGCGTAATGCAATGCAGAGTTCTGGTCTGGTACCCAAAGTTAGAAATTTATATTTACTTTTATGATTTTAACATTTTTCTATATTTAGCACATAATTCTAGTAAAAAAAATTGTTAGTATCAAACAGAAAATGGGTACAACATAGCAAAGTAGAGATAAATGCTGGTCGAGTGATATCTCACAATTTATTATGCTTTCATTGTTACTCCCGTAATTAGGCCTTAAATTACTCAAAAATGCGATCCAGAGCAGCACCTAAAAGAACAACCCACTTCCAATAACACAGACTAACAGAAGCAGCTGATTTGCCCTACCTGCATGTATGATAATGTAATTCTACATATATCTACATCTACATGGTTACTCTGGAATTCACACTTAAGTGCCTGGCAGAGGGTTCATCGAACCATTTACATACAACTTATCTACCATTCACTCTCGAATGGTGCGTGGGAAAGTACGGACTGACTGCATCAGCATTCTCTAGTGAGAAACCTTATTGACACATTCTGGAGTGGAAGATTTCCTAGTATTAAGTGATTACAATTGCTTCACTACACCGAGGCTTTCTGCTTCTAAGTTACACATGTTAGTAGCTGTTCGTGACACGAATTATGGAATATTTACTACGTCTTCGTTGGTGAAGGAATTTCGGAAGGCTGTGTTTAGTGACCTACTTTAGCAGCAACGTCGTCGATAGTATTTCCATTACTACATCGCAGACTGTGTCTTGCCTTTAGAATGTTTCGCCTACGACTAGAATCTCTTTGGATTTCCTTCCAGGTTTCGAGACAAAGTTTCGTTGTGTAAACTATTACAAACATGTCGCACTGAAGTCCGCGCTGAATTTCGAGTTTCTGTAAAAGGTCGTCAATCTTGAGGATTTTGCGTTCGTTTAAAATTGGCATTTTTTTTCGTTGTTTCTGCAGTAGTGTTCTGATGTTTTTGTGTACCATGGGCGATCAGCTTATTTTGGTATAAATCTCTCAAGAGTTGTCGATACTGTTATATGAATTCAAGCCGCATCAAGTCTCCACTTACCCGTACTATGTTAATTTGGAAGGAATGGAGATTGTCTCTCAGGAAGGCGTCAAGCGAATTTTTATCAGCTTTTTTGAGCAGGTATAGTTTCCGTTTATTTTTGGAGGATTTGATGTTCGCTGCTAGCTCATGATTATTTGTTGTTAAGAAGTAAAGTGTTTTTCCATAACCATTTACTATTGGAGTGGGCCCATGAACTACCTGCTCGAAATAATTTTCAGATAATCCTCTTAGCACAATTTCAGATGAAGTTTTATGCGTACCTCCGGATTTAAACATGTGTTTTCGTGATCATATCAGGGGTAAATTTAAGCCACCACCAGTTACAATTATATGACGAGTTATAATTACATGAGCCGGGTGCGTGTTTAAAATCAAGTTTTCTTTGAATCTTTCAGGAACTGTCTCATCTAAGTTTAGAGGTCGGTACGAGGATCCTATTATTATTTTATTCCGGTTGCTTAGGATGACCCCTACCCATACTCACTCAAAGGAACTACTTAATTCAATGAAATGATCGTATGGCATTGTTGGCTGGGAGGCCCCTTGCGGGGAAGTTCGGCCGTCGTATTGCAAGTCCTTTTTAGTTGACGCCAGTTCGGCGACATACAAGTCAATGAGGATGAAATGATGATGAAGAGCACACAACACCCAGTCATCACGAGGTAGAGAAAATCCCTGACCCCGTCGGGAATCGAACCCGGGACCCCGCGTGCAAGAAGCGAGAACGCTACCGCAAGACCACGAGCTGCGGACACTCAATTCAATTTCGCTACAAGATAAACTACTTGTCCAGCAACAATGACGCCACCGCCAACTGTATGTAGCCTGTCCTTTCAGAACAAAGTTAGGGCCTTCGCAAAAGCTTCGTCTGAACTTATCTCCGGCTTCAGCCAGATTCTAGTGCCTATAACGATTTGAGCACCAGTGCTTACTACTAGCGCTTGGAGCTCTGTTTCTGTTCCAACACAGTTACGACAGTGTACATCTGTTATACCTGAGTTCATGCTGCATCCTTTGAGACTGAAGCCCTTTTTGTATTTCCCCTAGCCTAGACCCTCTAACAGAAAACTACCCAGTCCACGCCACACAACCCCTGCTACCGGTGTAGCCGCCTCCTGCGTTTCATGGACTCCCGGACTATTTAGCAGAACCCGAAACTTCATCCCCCCCATGGCGCAAGTCGCGGAACCTGCAACCTACACGGTCGGAGAACCGCCAGAGCCTCTGATTCCGACCCTCCACTCGGCTCTGTACCAAAAGTCCGCAATCGGTCCTGTCTGCTATGCTGCAGATGGTGAGCTCTGGTTTTATCTCGCAAGCAAGACTGGTTCAAAAACGGCTCTAAGCACTATGAGACTTAACATCTGAGGTCATCAGTCCCATAGACTTAGAACTACTTAAACCTAACTAACCTAAGGACATCACACACATCTATGCTACCTTCACCGTAGCAGCAGCGCAGCTCCGGACTGAATCGCCTAGAACCGCTCGGCCACAACGGCCGGAACAAGGACTGGCATCCTTTGCCACTTCTCACAGGCGCTCTATACCAGACATAATGTCTTTCGATCCAAAATGACTATCATCATTGGAACCGACGTGAGCCATCACCTGCAGCTGGCTGCACCTGTGCTTTCTATGGCACCCAGAAGGAACCGTCCCACGTCTGGAATGACACCACTCGGTATGCACAAGGAGTGCACGCTGGCTTTCTCACCTCCTGGACAGCCATGTCCCTGAAGGGCCAAATAACGCGTCCAACACTGGAGCTCCCAACAACAAATAACTGTAGAGGCTCAAATACTCCATTGCGCTAAAGATTAGCCATATCGAAAATTCGAACTGATAGTGACTCAGTTATATTGCGGTGGTTTTTAGATTACAAATAATCGCATCTTTGCCTAGGCTCAATAGCTATGTGTTTGAAAACGTTAAGAACAGGTTAAACGCCTTTTTGAATAATACCGCCAGTTCTCCACTGTTCTCTTGTCTTAACTCACAGATCATTTACGAATTCTTTCATCAACTTTCGATCATATATTTGTAAAAATTGTTGATGGCACAAATGACCAAAATATCTACTTCAAATACCCTTGGATTCTCATCTTCTCGATATTTTACGCTTTTCACAGACATGGCGTAAATTAATATTTTATCCGGTGGTGTTGTGATGGCGATAAGTAATCCAGTGTGTACCACAGATGCACGGACGCAGCCATTTACATCAAATTCATGACGTAAGCAGTAAATAGAGACAGTAGTTGGTAGCAACAATGCATCATTTATTTAGATCTACACTCCTGGAAATGGAAAAAAGAACACATTGACACCGGTGTGTCAGACCCACCATACTTGCTCCGGACACTGCGCGAGGGCTGTACAAGCAATGATCACACGCACGGCACAGCGGACACACCAGGAACCGCGGTGTTGGCCGTCGAATGGCGCTAGCTGCGCAGCATTTGTGCACCGCCGCCGTCAGTGTCAGCCAGTTTGCCGTGGCATACGGAGCTCCATCGCAGTCTTTAACACTGGTAGCATGCCGTGACAGCGTGGACGTGAACCGTATGTGCAGTTGACGGACTTTGAGCGAGGGCGTATAGTGGGCATGCGGGAGGCCGGGTGGACGTACCGCCGAATTGCTCAACACGTGGGGCGTGAGGTCTCCACAGTACATCGATGTTGTCGCCAGTGGTCGGCGGAAGGTGCACGTGCCCGTCGACCTGGGACCGGACCGCAGCGACGCACGGATGCACGCCAAGACCGTAGGATCCTACGCAGTGCCGTAGGGGACCGCACCGCCACTTCCCAGCAAATTAGGGACACTGTTGCTGCTGGGGTATCGGCGAGGACCATTCGTAACCGTCTCCATGAAGCTGGGCTACGGTCCCGCACAGCGTTAGGCCGTCTTCCGCTCACGCCCCAACATCGTGCAGCCCGCCTCCAGTGGTGTCGCGACAGGCGTGAATGGAGGGACGAATGGAGACGCGTCGTCTTCAGCGATGAGAGTCGCTTCTGCCTTGGTGCCAATGATGGTCGTATGCGTGTTTGGCGCCGTGCAGGTGAGCGCCACAATCAGGACTGCATACGACCGAGGCACACAGGGCCAACACCCGGCATCATGGTGTGGGGAGCGATCTCCTACACTGGCCGTACACCACTGGTGATCGTCGAGGGGACACTGAATAGTGCACGGTACATCCAAACCGTCATCGAACCCATCGTTCTACCATTCCTAGACCGGCAAGGGAACTTGCTGTTCCAACAGGACAATGCACGTCCGCATGTATCCCGTGCCACCCAACGTGCTCTAGAAGGTGTAGGTCAACTACCCTGGCCAGCAAGATCTCCGGATCTGTCCCCCATTGAGCATGTTTGGGACTGGATGAAGCGTCGTCTCACGCGGTCTGCACGTCCAGCACGAACGCTGGTCCAACTGAGGCGCCAGGTGGAAATGGCATGGCAAGCCGTTCCACAGGACTACATCCAGCATCTCTACGATCGTCTCCAAGGGAGAATAGCAGCCTGCATTGCTGCGAAAGGTGGATATACACTGTACTAGAGCCGACATTGTGCATGCTCTGTTGCCTGTGTCTATGTGCCTGTGGTTCTGTCAGTGTGATCATGTGATGTATCTGACCCCAGGAATGTGTCAATAAAGTTTCCCCTTCCTGGGACAATGAATTCACGGTGTTCTTATTTCAATTTCCAGGAGTGTATTTGACGCTTTTCAGTTTGCTTACGCTGAAACTAAAGTGACTGGAAAAAAGAAAAAAATATAAATTGTAAACAAGTATTTATATCTAATTGCTAGACCATAACGGAGAAAAACACACCTGAATAAGTATAGCTACGTGCATATGACGGAGCAGTCCGGCTATGATTTGCAGAGTATACCGGCAATCACGTGTTTCAACAGAGGAAAGCGAAAAGACATAGAGCTCCGAAACTGAAACGCACACACAATCGACTGACGAGAAGAGACCAATTTTAATCAAACAATTTGTAAAAGAAAGAGCAGAATAACAGCCTCCTCTATTTCTGAAGTCACGGTCGGTGATCAAATAAATCCGATTACATCTTTCTCCCAGTAATAGGATTTACCCAGAGCATCTAGTTTTCTGCTTCAGTAAATTCTTTCCAACTGATTACGTCCGACGAAAAAGAACGTATGTAAACAAATTCGCCATTGGGCCGCCAATAACTACCCGTGGCATTAAGTCCCCCGCAACCTTTTTTCATCACTCTTCATTCAAGACCGTAGAGGTACGAAAAACAAATCGCTACCTTGCGTAGTGGCTATTATAAGTGTGGCTCAGTGATTAGCCTGACTTGCTCTTGACGAAGTACACAAGTTTGTTCCGTGTCTATATGCCTTTGAGGCGGTAGCGCTTCAGTTGACTTCGGAATTAAACAACCTTTTCGCAAAGCCATTGAGCGAACACCTCTGGTTTCAGATTCTAAATGTATTGCTGTATTTACACTTCTGCGCAAATGTGAAACAGGATATTTATGGACATTAGCATTGGACGCAGCGACTTCTGCATTTAACACCACATTCGTGAGCTGAGAATGTAGTCGAAAATGTGCTCCCAGCAATGTAACAAGGACTAATTGCGTTCTAGGTAGCAGGGAAAGTAAACGTGTTGATGCAGACCAAATGAAAGTACGGAATTTACCAAGATGGACATCCGAGAATCGAAGAAAACAGAAGCGAGTTGTATAGACACAGATTTTTTAGGAAACCAAGGGCGATCACGAACTGTAGTGTCAAAGAAGAGGAAGAAGAAGAAGAAGATAGTCTTTCTCGAACGATGTATTTTGGCCTTCAGTATGAACGGATAAATAATCGACCGAATCCTCTTGCCCGATTAACGATCGCTGACGTGATTTTGAGGCTACACTCGTTTAGGGTAATCCGTGGCTGATTTCTGACAACCCTCAGAAAACTCGAAATGTAGTTAAGGGGATACGGAATCGGATTTTGGGTTAAAAAATCGATTTTAGTTTTATTGGCGTATTATATTCCTCCAAGTTTCCTCTTTGAATTGGCGTATCATACATAACTCCACTAGAATTATAACTATTTTATTTTTATAGATTTGAGAGATCTGGTACTGGACTTTAGTTATACACGTCTCTCATAGCTGACTTTTTGGCAGTACATTTATGTGACATGAACTCAAATATCCCGCTTTCCAGCGACTCTTTATACACTATTTGTCCGAAAATGTTTCCCTCCGGTTCCCTCAAGTTACTCTTTGATTTTGTGACGGAATTGTTAGTAAACATTGTGCTATATGATAGTTGTTGTTGTAGAGTTATTTCGTATTTAGTGCTTCATTTTTCGCAGTGAAAATGCCTAGTGCTAGAGCAAAAGTGCTTAAAAAGCGTGTGAACTGGCAAAAGAAAAGAAATGATAATTCATTAACAAAGCAAAACAGTTCTTCATCATCACTGCTGGAAAATGTGAGTCCACTTACTACTGATTTGCCGAACGAACTTACTCCAAATGAAAACAGTGCTGCTCATAAAAAACTAAGAGATTTGGAAGAGAAATATAATTTACTTGATAAAGGGAAAGAAGTTTTTGAACTCATTGATCCGAAGATATTGCGCGAAGCTCTTGAAAACAGTGTGTGCTGCAAAAAATGTCAAGGAAACGTTTCTATGAAAGTAGAGTCCCATGTTGTCCTGGCTACCCAGTTTATTTTAATATGCAGTGTTTTTAAGTACAGCTGTAAGTTTCCAAGTTCTGTTTCAGTAACTGTAAGTAATGCATACAAGAAAACTGAACTTTAAAGTGCAAATATTAGGTTAGTTTATGGATTGCGAGCAATTGGTAAGGGCAAATCAGCTGGTGATATGCTATGTGGTGTTCTAAAGCTTCCAAGTGTAGCTTCACAGTTTGATGCTTACAACTATGTACTAGGATCAGCAGTTGAAGATGTAGCACAGAAAACAATGCAGGTAGCTGTGGAAGAAGCAGTGAAAGAAAAAGATCGCAGCCGTGACCTCACAGTAGCTTTTGATGGCACGTTGCAAAAAAATGGGGTCACACCTCCAACAATGGTGCTGTAAGAGCGACTAGTGTTGACACTGGCAAGGTTATTGATGTTGCAATAATGTCTAAATACTGTAAATATATAGGCAGGCTGAAAAATGAGCATAGCGATGACTGTGTTGCGAGTTATTATGGCATTAAAAAAATTTTTCATCGCTCTTCAGTGTGGTATAATGTTCGCTGTGTCAAGTATCTGGGAGATGGTGACTCGAAAGCATTCAAAGAAGTTTTGGAAAGCAAATCATTGGGGAACAGTGGAAATATAAGCAAACTTGAATGTATAGGACATGTGCAGAAGAGAAGGGCTGAGAAGGCTAAAATCAGTTATGAAAGGGAAAGAACTAGATGATGGGAAAATTTTGCATGGCAAAAGAAGATTGACTGATTCCATAATAGACCACATTCAGAATTGCTACAGCCTTGCAATCAGGCAAAATACAGGCAATCTTGAAGAAATGAGGAAAGCTATATGGGCTTTGTATTTCCACACCGCATCCACAGATGAGCCTCCAGCACATGGTTTGTGCCCCAGAGGTGAAAAGAACTGGTGTAAATACAATAGGGGACTAACAATTGGAGAGAAATTCATTCACCACCACAGTCTACCATTAGCCATCATGGAAGAAATAAAGCCCATTTTGAGAGATATGGCTGACAGTAGTTTTCATGGAAAAATAGAGAACCCCAACGAGTGCTTGAATAGTGTGATACGGCATCGTCTCCAAAAATCAATTTTTGTTGGAATTAATACACTACATTTTGGTGTGTATGATGCTGTGGCAACCTTCAGTCTTGGGCATATAACTAAATGTCAGGTCCTTCAAAAGTTGGGTTTGCGTGTTGGTTCCCGCACAGTATGTGCTATGTTGACTTTAGATCAGCACAGACGAAGGCATGCTGACAATATATTCAAGAAATTAGTGAAAAAAGCAAGACAGGTGAAAGGGGTGCCAAAAGAAAACTTGCAGATGATTATGAAGACTGTGAAGGGGGTATTAACTATGGATCAGGAATATTTTAATCTTCTTTCTCCGTTTTCCGTAAGTTTGCTTTTTACTTCTTCTAGGAACATTATCTCAGGTACTGGTGAACCTAGAAGTCTGATATGATAATTCAGTAAAAGTGATGTAAAAAATTTACTTTAAATAAATGTAAAATATCTCCATAAAAATACTTTGATGATAAGCTGTGGTATTGTTATAACATATCAATGCACATACAGTAAAAATTTTAACTCTCTGTCTCAAGTAGTTTGTGAGATAATGTTACCTGTAGTGGGCGTATTTTAACATCGCGCGGATAGGCGATTCACGCTTCACTGATTCCATTTGCTTCAGTTGACTTCGGAATTAAACAACCTTTTCCCAAAGCCACTGAGGAAACACCTCTGGTTTCAGATTCTAAATGTATTGCTATATTTACATCTTTGCGCAAATGTGAAACAGGATTTTATAACATAAGATAACACACTATATAAAGTTTACATAATTCACGGACGGATGGTACAGAACACATTCTTTGAAAACAATCAGGGTGCACACAAACAGCCCACAATATTCATTTGGCCTTAATGAGATTTTTATACTGTTTGTTGGTTGTCAAAAGTTTGAGAATAACTTTTGCTTTGTTACTTAAAGCCACATTGACAGAATATTCCGTTCTGAATAGCAGAAATGCGGGCGTGGGCCGCACATACGTCCCCGTTGGTTATCTATGTAACACTTTTACGAGGGCAGTTCAATAAGTAATGCAACACATTTTTTTTCTCGGCCAATTTTGGTTGAAAAAACCGGAAATTTCTTGTGGAATATTTTCAAACATTCCCGCTTCGTCTCGTATAGTTTCATTGACTTCCGACAGGTGGCAGCGCTGTACGGAGCTGTTAAAATGGCGTCTTTAACGGACGTGCGTTGCAAACAACGGGCAGTGATCGAGTTTCTTTTGGCGGAAAACCAGGGCATCTCAGATATTCATAGGCGCTTGCAGAATGTCTACGGTGATCTGGCAGTGGACAAAAGCACGGTGAGTCGTTGGGCAAAGCGTGTGTCATCATCGCCGCAAGGTCAAGCAAGACTGTCTGATCTCCCGCGTGCGGGCTGGCCGTGCACAGCTGTGACTCCTGCAATGGCGGAGCGTGCGAACACACTCGTTCGAGATGATCGACGGATCACCATCAAACAACTCAGTGCTCAACTTGACATCTCTGTTGGTAGTGCTGTCACAATTGTTCACCAGTTGGGATATTCAAAGGTTTGTTCCCGCTGGGTCCCTCGTTGTCTAACCGAACACCATAAAGAGCAAAGGAGAACCATCTGTGCGGAATTGCTTGCTCGTCATGTGGCTGAGGGTGACAATTTCTTGTCAAAGATTGTTACAGGCGATGAAACGTGGGTTCATCACTTCGAACCTGAAACAAAACGGCAATCAATGGAGTGGCGCCACACCCACTCCCCTACCAAGAAAAAGTTTAAAGCCATACCCTCAGCCGGTAAAGTCATGGTTACAGTCTTCTGGGACGCTGAAGGGGTTATTCTGTTCGATGCCCTTCCCCATGGTCAAACGATCAACTCTGAAGTGTTTTGTGCTACTCTTCAGAAATTGAAGAAACGACTTCAGCGTGTTCGTAGGCACAAAAATCTGAACGAACTTCTCCTTCTTCATGACAACGCAAGACCTCACACAAGTATTCGCACCCGAGAGCAGCTCACAAAACTTCAGTGGACTGTTCTTCCTCATGCACCCTACAGCCCCGATCTCGCACCGTCGGATTTCCATATGTTTGGCCCAATGAAGGACGCAATCCGTGGGAGGCACTACGCGGATGATGAAGAAGTTATTGATGCAGTACGACGTTGGCTCCGACATCGACCAGTGGAATGGTACCGTGCAGGCATACAGGCCCTCATTTCAAGGTGGCGTAAGGCCGTAGCATTGAATGGAGATTACGTTGAAAGATAGTGTTGTGTAGCTAAAAGATTGGAGAATAACCTGGTGTATATCAATGCTGAGTAAAACAACCCCTGTTTCAGAAACAAAATGTGTTGCATTACTTATTGAACTGCCCTCGTATTAGTTGTATTTGTATATTTTATTTTTTTCTTCTTCACTTCATTTTTCTTCTTCTGCAGTGTTGAGTTCAAATGAAATTGTCCAAAGTTATGGCGTAGCGTTATTTTAGCAAATAAATTTCAAAGTAGCATCTCATGAGGTCCCCCTTTTCTGTAAGTCAGGTAACAAGATGTAGAGATGATGTTGCGCTATTGCCAAAGGATCAGGTGCATCCAAGAAATTAACTAAAAAAGAGTTAGGAGAAGCATTAAATGGGATACTGCATCGTGACACTGATTCAGAATGATCGATGTTTGAAAATGGCTTTGAAATAACAAAAGAGGAAGATTATTAACATGTACTGCAACACTTTTCACAACGAAACGTTGTCTCGAAACCCGGCAGAAAATCCAAAGAGTATGTTAGCGGCAAGAAACAATAAATGCCTTCTCTGCGCGATAGCAATGGAGATACTATCGAAGACAGTGCTGCTAAAGCAGAGTTACTAAACACAGTCTTCCGAAATGCCTTCACAAAAGAAGATGAAGTAAATATTCCAGGATTCGAATCAAGAACAGCTGCCAACATGAATAACGTAGAAGTAAATACCCTCTGAGTTGTGAAGCAATTTAAATCATTTAATAAAAGCAAGTCTTCTGATCCAGACTGTATACCAATTAGGTTCCTGTCGGAGTATGCTGATGCATTAGCTCCATACTTAACAATGACACACAACCGTTCACTCGACGAAAGATCCGTACCCAAAGACTGGAAAGTTGCACAGGTCACACCAATATTCAAGAAAGGTAGTATAAGTAAACCACTAAATTACAGGCCTATATCGTCAACGTCGATATGCAGCAGGATTTTAGAACATATATTGTGTTCCAACATTATGAATTACCCCGAAGAAAACTGTCTATTTACACACAGTCAATATGGGTTTAGAAAACATCGTTCCTGTGAAACACAACTAGCTTTTTATTCACATGAAGTATTGAGTGCTATTGATAAGGGATTTCAGATCGATTCCGTATTTCTGTATTTCCGGGAGTGAAATTGCGTGTTTATGGAATATCGTCTCAGCTATGTGACTGGATCTGTGGTTTTCTGTCAGAGAGGTCACAGTTCGTAGTAACTGAAGGGAAGTCATTGAGTAAAACAAAAGTGATTTCTGGCGTTGCACAAGGTAGTGTTATAGCCCCTTTGCTGTTCCTTATCTATATAAACGAATTGGGAGACAATCTGAGCAGCCGTCTTCGGTTGTTTGCAGATAACGCTGTCGTTTACCGACTAATAAAGTCATCAGAAGATCAAAACAAACTGCAAAACGATTTAGAAAAAATATCTGAATGGTGCGAAAAATGGCAGTTGACCCTAAATAACGAAAAGTGTTAGGTCATCCACATGAGTGCTAAAAGGAACTCGTTAAACTTCGGTTACACGATAACTCAGTCTAATCTAAAAGCCGTAAATTCAACTAAATACCTAGGTATTACAATTACGAACACCTTTAATTGGAAGACTGCGTTTTATTGGCAGGACACTTAGAAAATGTAACAGACCTGCTAAGGAGACTACCTACACTACGTTTGTCCGTCCTCTTTAGAATACTGCTGCGCGGTGTGGGATCCTTACCAGGTAGGACTGACGGAGTACATCGAAAACTTTCAAAGAAAGGCAGCACGTTTTGTATTATCGCGAAATATGGGAGAGAGTGTCACAGAAATGATACAGGATTTGGGCTGGAAATCGTTAAAAGAAAGGCGTTTTCCGTTGTGACGGAATCTTCTCACGAAATTCCAATCACCAACTTTCTCCTCCGAATGCGGAAACATGTTCTTGACACCGAGCTACATAGGGAGGAACGATCACCACGATAAAATAAAGGTAATCAGAGCTCGTACGGAAAGATATAGGTGTTTATTCTTTCCGCGCGCTATACGAGATTTGAATAATAGAGAATTATAAAGGTGGTTCCATGATCCCTATGCCAGGCACTTGAATGTGGTTTGCAGAGTATCCATGTAGATATAGATGTTTCCAGAATGAGATTTTCACTCTGCAGCTGTAGATGTACGTGACGAAAATGAAAGTGGTTTTCCTGTTATTGATAGTGGCAGTATTAGTGTACTAAACAATCAGAAGTCAATATGAGGACGTGAATGAGCCTTGTAATGTTTATTATTTGGCGAAGAATGTTGAAAAGTGGCATGTATTCCCAAAGTAGTCAATAAGATGTAAAACGAACAATGTAACACAAATTCCTCCAGGGCCAGAAAAAGCTCTAAAAGATCAGAGCTATTATTGATCACAACATTATTGATATCACGATTCTTCCTTTGAATTAGGTGGCTGATTCTATGTATCAGCAGCGGAATAATGACAACCGAAAATCCTCATCCACGAAATCTTATGTACAATGAAGACATGCGTTAGTTTTTTTAATGCTGGTCTAATGGGTACTCTGAATCTTTCGAAGTAGTCACTTAGCATGCTGTGGAGCAATGGTCCCTACTTCAAAAGACATGTTTCGCAGAGTTATTTATCTTGACACAGGTAACAAGGACTTTGCGCTGACTACGTTTCGATGATACGAATACTCGTTACGGGAAGAGATATAACAAATTTGCACCTGTAAGGGAAGTGTGGGATGTTCATACTTCTCCCAAAAGACTTATTACTCTGGGAGTTGGTGAGCAGCTAACCCCATACTAGGGACTCTGGTGTGTGAAATGAACACAGTTATCTATTTAGCTTTTGTAGTTGATTTCCATAAGTTTAACTGACAGTGCGGCACAGAAATAAAACAAATAAGTGCCAAATCAATAAATACCGGAATGGGAAGGAAACTCTTTAGCGAGAAACAATGGTATAAATGTCTAGACGAATGTGCTTTGTAGTGAGATGTTAATGTGCAGCTCGCATGCTACCTTTCCGAACTATCGAGAATCGTTGTGGAATACACTCTTCTGCCGTCGATTTGATCGACGCTTTTGATCATGCACGACAGAATAAAATATTTTCCATTCGCAGGCAGATTTATATGTAGAGGGTTAAAGGAGTGAAACGTTTTCATCTTGCGAAGCGTTAGTCGCTATTGACGGAATGGTGCAAGATGGCAACATCAGGAAAGGTGCAAGGAAGGGCCGCTCTTTGCTAACACTTATATTTAATTTGTATACTGAACAAGCAATTAGGGAAGTAAATGAGCGTCTAGAAGTAAGAATTGTCTATCATGAATAGAAGATCAGTAACATATGATTTACTGGCTATGTAACAGTAGCCCCAGGAAGTGAAAGGGCTTTAAGTCGTATGCTTAACGAAGTGGAACTTGTGTAAGCCAATGACCGCATCATGCTTCTAAACAAAATGAAAGCTATGACAATGGTGTTTGCCGAAGGTGCTGACGACTGGCTAAATGTTAAATTAGAAATAGATTATGTGTACGTATTTTTCTAACTCCAAAGTTGAAAGATAAAGAAGGAAGGTACAAGAAATAGATACTATCAAGAATTGAAGAATTCTAAATAGCTTTCTATAAAAGGAAATAAATTCTTAATAAACAATAACATAAACCCAAAGATGATAAAAAATTCATGAAACGCTGTGTTTCAAGCTATGTAAGCTAGTGAGACGTAATTAATGGGGTAGATAAAAATCAAACAATGAGAAGCCTTTAGAATCTGATTTAAGAGAAGAATGTTTAAAATCCAAGTGGATTCGAGTAAAACTGAAGACGTCCAAAGAGTCAAAGGTAGCGAACATCTAATGCATGCACGATGGATCTGCGAGACAAAGGTTGAGGAAGCAGCTTCATTGACAGAGTTGCTATGCGGTAACGTACTTGATATTAGCAGAATGACGAATTGTTTGTGTGCAAGAAATTTGAAGGAGAGGTAGCTATAATTTTAAACGTAAAAATGAAAATAGCAGATCTCTATGGGCAACATTCATGAGATGGGTCTTGCATGACACTTACAGCTCACTAAGAACAGGAAGTCTGAAACTGCAACCAGCAGCCGCACTGAATCACGAAACTTAGTCCCAATTTATAATGAAAGTAAACCCCTAGAAGTTGTACATGCTCTGGAAATAAAACTGCATCGTATGACGTCCGAAGAAACTATAGGATAGTACAATCTCTAAGCGTGTTATACAATTATTTTAATGAAAGAGGGTAACCAATGTTCATATTTTGACACACAAAACAAAGTACGCAACAGAAATCAAGAACTCGAAGAACTAGAGGCATTGAAGGAAAGACGCTGTTAATATGAATGTCAATGGAAATTTATAATAAAACAGAAACCTACCCCATTACTGTTCAGTGGGAAAGGTATAAGAAAAATTAGATCGCTAAATATCAAACCAGATGAAGTGGAACGTAGGCTGAAGTGCGAGATAGTGTCGGAGCAGAAAGGATATAAATCATTCAACAGATGGGATGTAAACGCCATTAAGTCATTATAACGCAGACCTCTGAAAAATAAAGTTAAAGGCGAACGTTTTATCGACATTCGACTGAAGTATATAGAGCAGAAAGAATCATTTAAATTGTATGGAGCCCCAAGAAATTTATGGGAATTTTCTAAAATATCTTTTGTCGCTTGATTCAGCGTCACAGTTAGTGAATAATATTCCTGGGCAATTTAATTTAACCTGTATTCGTTTGTCGACTAATTTTAACAACCGCGGAATTAAACTCTGGCAATATAAAAGACATATTGCTTGAAAAAGGTTGCAAAAAGTGTAGTGCTTTGCAGTAAACGGTCGGAACAAACCAAGCGGAAGATATCCCTTACGCTTAATAACGGTGAAACGTTTTGCAGCCCATAGATAAAAGGCAGAGGAGAAGTTATAAGAAACATGAGCCTTCTGGCTGCGGTTAGAGCGGTGCTCAACAAATGCCCCATTCTTCTCTACGTGTTACAGATAACAAGGTATTTTTAAAATCATTTGTAGCCTTTCTTCTTTACAAGTCGAGAAACTGGACGCTACCTAACTGAAGTTACTGAGCGATTTTTATTAAAGCTCTGTGTAAGAGTAGCTTAGTAGGCCTCTCGTCAGATAACATAAGGATTCGAGAAATTCTTAATGTGTTGTTAGAGTCTGAATCGCTTGAAATGTGACTGATCTCAGTCCCCCAGGAGACACTCCGTTTCAACTCATACGGTTTCAAATGTGTAGATCATTCTTCTCTAGATTTCGGGTTAGAACCAAGTCGGCGATATTGTATCTCCCAAGTCCTGCGATTGAAACACGTATGTAACGTAGCAGCGATGGTGAGGTATGATAAAATCTTTGAACAGAGAGCCTTTTATCGTGGTTAGTCTGCGCTAGACCGTGCGAGTGTTACGAGCAGTACTCAGTCAGTAGTCGTTGCGAGAAGTACTCTGTCGGTAGAAGTAGCTCAGTTCAGTTGCGTCCAGTAGTCGGTCGGTAGTAGTCGTGCAGTACAGTTGCGAGCAGTCTGTCAGTGGGCAGTCTGTGAGCAGTGCAGTATGTCGGTAGTAGCAGTCGAGTGCAGTTGTGTGTGAGGAGTCGGCGAGCGTCGACATGGCATTCTGGTCAAGATACAGGACGAGGTATATTATTTTTTAAACAAGGTAATGAATCAGCAATACTCAGCTAATAATGTAAATCAACTGTAACTAATTTATGCAATACTCGCCCCAATAATAATTTTGATTTCAAAGCAAGTTTTACAAAAGAACCTTTTAGTTGAACCCGCGATTTCCTTCCATTTCCTTTAAAGTAAAGTTTCAGTTAAATTTCAAAAAAAAAAAAAAATATTATTTGCAATGCATTTCCTCCAAGCCGTGGCCAACAATAAGGGCAGAAATTTGACATGCAGTTTCAATGAGGTAAGAAATTAATTCTGATTTTTTGCACAGGGCCAAAGACCGATATTTCGGTTTAATTGAATTTTCATTGTCACTGAAGTTCCATTAGCACTGAATTATCTTTTATTATATTTTTTGTGGGAGCTTACACCAGAGTCAGATTGCGAATTTCACATTTTTATTGTCTTTGTCAGTACATCTCATTGCAGGGAGGTTACGTTAGGCTCCCATTTCTATTAAATATTGTCATTTAAAATTTTTGTGGAAAGGTTACATTTAGCTCAATGATCATTAGCAATCTTAAATAATATTCTTTAAAAATTTTTGTGGGGAGGTTACACGATTTCTTACTTATTAATCAAAATACTTGTGAATATACCTTTCACATGAACTTCCAGCCTAATATGTCAGTAACCCCTATCTGTACTTAGACACCAACAACTTAGCGCCATATTTTCACCTGGTGGCAGAAACTGGAACTATTAGTTTTTCAGCGTACGCCCGAGTGCACCGGTTAGTGAATGTATCGACGATGTTTCAGCATCCTGCGGCGCATGCAGCCCTCACTGCAACACTCGGAACTCCGTCAGTTTAATTATAACCACCCAGTACAATGTCAGTCCATAAACTCAAAGTGGGAACAAAATGGGTCAACAAACTCATTCAAGTGTAGTTATTGTCTTCGAATAAAAGAGTCATTTCTGTCCATCACATTGCGTTTCTCCGGGGTGGCCGAGCGGTTCTAGGCACTACAGTCTGGAGCCGTGCGACCGCTACGGTCGCAGGTTCGAATCCTGCCTCGGGCATGGATGTGTGTGACGTCCTTAGGTTAGTTAGGTTTAAGTAGTTCTAAGTTCTATGGGACTGATGACCTCAGCAGTTAAGTCCCATAGTACTCAGAGCCATTTGAACCATTTTTTCGTTTACCTTCTGTGTTATACCATAGTAGTTGTCTGCGCATATGGTTCAAGTTTCGTCGAAATATATTACTTGGCGGTGACATACCTTGTTCGTGTTGCTTTCGTCCATAAATTTTGCGCATCAGTGTACTTATAATATGTGTAGTTCGTGGCTTGTGGAAAATAATTTGATGCTAAATCGCAGTAAGACTCAGTTTTTACAGTTTCTAACCCACAATTCAACAAGAACTGACATTTTAATCAGACAGAATGGGCATGTTATAAGCGAGACGGAACAGTTCAAGTTCCTAGGCGTGCGGATAGATAGTAAGCTGTTGTGGAAAGCCCATGTTCAGGATCTTGTTCAGAAACTAAATGCCGCTTTTTTTACCATTAGAACAGTATCTGAAATAAGTGACATTTCAACACGAAAAGTAGTATACTTCGCATATTTTCATACGCTTATGTCGTATGGTATTATTTTTTGGGGTAATTCTTCTGATTCAAAGAGGGTATTTTTGGCTCAAAAACGGGCTGTTCGAGCTATGTATGGTGTAAGTTCGAAAACCTCTTGTCGACCCCTATTCAATAGTCTGGGAATTTTGACATTGCCCTCACAGTATGTATTTTCTTTAATGTCGTTTGTTGTTAGCAATATTAGCTTATTCCCAAGAGTTAGCAGCTTTCACTCAGTTAATACTAGGCAGAAATCAAATCTGCATGTGGAATGCACTTCCTTGACTCTTGTGCAGAAAGGAGTGCAGTATTCTGCTGCATCCATTTTCAATAAGCTACCACAAGAACTCAAAAATCTTAGCAGTAGCCCAAACACTTTTAAGTCTAAACTGAAGAGTTTCCTCATGGCTCACTCCTTCTATTCTGGCCCACTCCTTCTATTCTGTCGAGGAGCTCCTGGAAGAGCTAAAAAATTAAGCAAATTCCAGTGTTACATTCTTGATTTTCTTTATTTAAACTAACGACTTGTCGCCTGAATATGTTTCTTATTTTTCATTTTATCTGTTTCTACAATCGTGTTATAATTTCATGTATTGACTCGTTCCATGACCATGAAGACTTCTCCTAAATGTGGTCCCACGGAACAATAAATAAATAAATAAAAAAAATAAATATCGTAACTGAAAGTGGAAGGCAGTGCTTTTAAAATGAATTAATTTAAAAACGGCACTTCTTTGTAGTTATATATTATCCTATTGCTATATTGCGAATTCTTAAGAAGTTAGAACTATTTTAAGCAACTTAACAGTCTCTTATGCAAAAAACGCGATTGACTTGGATCTTATTATTCGGTAGTGACTTCAGTATGGAAATAATTTGCTGCACAACGAATATTTAGGAACTGCATTGATACAATTAAATAATGTCACTCGTTCATGTCCTACCACAGTGTGATGGAAGTGTGCATCGAACACAGCCACTGTCAATCTCTATAAAAAGCCGGCAGGACTGGTCGAGCGGTTCTAGGCGCTACAGTATGGAACTGCATGACCACTATGGTCGCAGGTTCGAATCCTGCCTAGGGCATGGATGTGTGTGATGTCTTTAGCTTAGTTAGGTTCAAGTAGTTCTAAGTTCTAGGGGACTGATGACCTCAGAAGTTAGGTCCCATAGTGCTCAGAGCCATTTTGAGTTTCTATAAAATCCTTTTGGCTGTTAGGTCGCGACATTTTAAAACACTAAAACAACTATAAAGCTGTAGTTACGAGTGCATTTTCACAAGTCGTCTTCAGGGCTAAAAACTGTGGGATTCTCTGGATAGTCTTCCACTTAAACTATGTGGTCAAAAATATCCTGACACCCCCAAAAACATTCGTTTTTCCTATTAGGTGCGTAGTGCTGCCACCTGCTGCTAGGTACTCCATATCAACGGCCTTAGTAGTCATTAGACATCGTTAGAGAGCAGGATGGGGCGCTCCGCGGTACTCACGGACTTCGAACGTGGTTAGGTGATTGGGTGTCACTTGTGTCATACGTCTGTACGCGAGATTTCCACACTCCAAAACATCCCTAGGTCCACAGTTTCCAATGTGATAGTGAAGTGGAAACGTGAAAGAACATGTACAACACAACAGCATACAGGCCGACCTCGTAGGTTGACTGACAGAGACCGCCGACAGTTGAAGGGGATAGTAATATGTAATAGGCAGACATCTATCCAGACTATCACACACGAGTTCCAGACTGCATCAGGATCCACTGCATGTACAATGAGCGTTAGGGGGGAGTTGAAAAAACAGTAAAATTCGGAGGCAGTGGTGTTATGGTGTGGTCGTGTTTTTCATGGAGGGGGACTTGTACACCTTGTTTTGCGTGGCACTATCACATCACAGACTTACTTTGATGTTTTACGCACCTTCTTGCTTCCCACTGTTGAAGAGCAATTCGGGGATGGCGATCTTTCAATTCGATCGAGCACCTGTTCATAATGCACGGCCTGTGGTGGAGTGGTTACACTACAAAAACATCACTTTAATGGTCCGGCCTGCGCAGAGTCCTGACCTGAATCCTATAGAACACATTCAGGATGTTTTGGGATGTTCCCCAAGAAACCTTCCAGCACCTGATTGAACGTATGCCTGTGAGAGTGGAGGCTGTGAAGGCCAACATCGTATTGAATTCCAGCATTACCGATGGTGGGCGCCATGAACTTGTAAGTCATTTTCAGCCAGGTGTCCGGATACTTTTGATCACATAGTGTATAACCTGGCATAATTCGATTGACTGGTGATAACCGATGGCATATTACGGTATGTGATCGGTCTTTTCGAAGCAGTCAAAGTCACAGAACAACAGCGACATTCAGCGAAAAACACAGAGGGTGAAAAAATGAAATAAAGAGAGTACCATAAAGGAGAAGAAAAATACGCCCTCTGGGTTTCCTTCAAATGGCGCAGAAGGTTTTGAACTTTTTGACAATGATTATATTTTTAAAAACACATAAAAATATTGTGGCTGGTTCTCAATAATTTTCATTAACCAAATCATTTCATTTATTTTACTACGTTGAACTTGATACAAATTGCATTAACTTAATTTTCTTGCATGCACCAATCATTTTTTACGTGCACATTCAAAAAAAAAAAAATTAAAATTCATTTTTCTTACACGCACCTTTGTAAAAAAATATATTCTTTTGAATGAAATGGGGTGAGTTAGGTCTGAACTATTTGGAAACATATTAGAATGTTTTGGTAGGTTTTGGCTAATTAGCGAAGTTTTTGGCGAAATAGAGGAGAACTCCGAGATGAGCCTAAACTGAGCTGATGAGCCAAAACCTGCCAAAACATTCTACTCGCCTCAATCGTCATTACCTGAACTTGCCACTATTTTGTTGGAAGAATGGTACAGTATTCCCTTGAAAACCATACAGGACCCGTATTTGACCATTCCGAGACGACTGGAAGCTGTTTTTTTGAATGCTAACGGTTTTTCTACAACGCATTAGGCATGGTAGTGTGTTGTGTTTCTGTTTCTGCTCTTTCCTCATTTTTATAACACCCTCCCCCCCCCCCCCCACATGTATATGTGACGGATAATGTACTGAAGCAGAAGGATTAGATTTTAATTAAACTTTCGTACATTAATTTTAATTTTTGTAAATGAAATGGAAGGACAAATATGCAATCAAAATCTGCGCTGCAAGCACATCGGAGTCGACGTAGTACCGCAACGTTGCGATGATGTTGCTGAAACGTGTGGAGGCAGTGAGGCAGTAGCACGACCGTGAGCGTCCTTACTATTATAATTATCGACGTCCGGCTCGATCTGGCTGGAATCTCTCCTCAGACCAGTGGGTAATCATGTAACTAATCCCAGCTTCTGACAGAATGGCTGACAGGGAGTGCAAACACAACACCTTTATCACGTAGCGTACAGTTCAGTATCTAGCGATCATCTTGCTTTCAGGCAGCACATTAACAATGTCTACTTAAAATCTACTGCGCTAGACCATATCTTTGGATATCGTAAATTAATACAGACCTCCCCCTGATTGTTACATACTCAGACTTTTGACATTAATGACAAGAATGCTAACAGTTTATCTTCCGCTGTTATTTATTTAATTACACTTCAAAAATTTGTTCACTGTAGAAAATTAAAATGTATTAGAAACACAATACTCATGTCATGTGTGAGAAATTTAGAACAATGTGCCATTTACAAGGTTAACAAGAAAAATTTAATATATTACTCAAGCTGTTACCAGGCACACATGTTTATTACCGAATCGTGTCAACACTAAACTTTCGCTGACGACGTGGCTACCTACAGCGTCAAACACTGCGTAGACTCTGAGGCGTTACATCTGGTGGTCGACGGAAGCTTACAAGGAGACACTCTCAACTTTCCGTCACGCATTTTAAAGCCATTTTACAATAACAAAGCACTCGTTGTAAGTAAACTAAAGACTACCCCTTTTGGCTGCCATCGCTCAGCCGTTTACGAGTAATATTGGTTTGAATAACGTGACACGATTTATACACCCGTACTCTTTCAGAGGCCAACGCCAGAGTTGTGTGCCTCGCGCGTTGACAACCCGATTACCAAACGAGCGGTCGGTGTTCAGATTCTTTCTTTTTTTCATTTCGATTACTATCTAAAGATATGTTATTCATTCTTACACGAATTTGTCTACTAATCTGTGGAATGTAAGGCTATCAGTCTTCATTATTTACAACTATTTATTATCAAATTTTACAAAAATTTACAATATATTTCGCCTGTGATGGTGTTGCTAGTCGCTATCGCTGCCGTCGCCTGGGGCACTGCCCCTACATTCAAGGGGATGGTAATTCTCGTAGAACCAGACGAAACATACATTATTGTTACACCAAGCGCATAGTACACTACTGGCCGTTAAAATTGCTACACCACGGAGATGACGTTCTACAGACGCCAAATTTAACCGACGGGAACAAGATGCTATGATATGCAAATGATAAGCTTTTCAGAGCACTCACACAAGGTTGGCGCCGGTGGCGACACCTACAACGTGCTGATATCAGGAACGTTTCCAACCGATTTCTCATGCACAAACAGCAGTTGACCGGCGTTGCCTGGTGAAACGTTGTTGTGATGCCTCGTGTAAGGAGGAGAAATGCGTACCATCACGATTCCCACTTTGATAAAGGTCGGATTGTAGCCTATCGCGATTGCGGTTTAGCGTATCGCGACATTGCTGCTCACGTTGGTCGAGATACAATGACTGTTAGCAGCGTATGGAATCGGTGGGTTCAGGAGGGTAACACGGAACGCCGTGCTGGATCCCAACGGCCTCGTATCACTAGCAGTCGAGACGACAGGCATCTTATCCGCATGGCTGTAACGGATCGTGCAGCCATGTTTCGATCCCTGAGTCAACAGATGGGAACATCTGCAAGACAACAATTTGCACGAGCAGTCCGACGACATTTACAGAAGCATGGACTAACAGCTCGGAGACCATGGCTGCGGTTACCCTTGACACTGCATCACAGACAGAAGCGCCTGCAATGGTGTACTCAATGACGAACCTGGGTGCACGAATGGCAAAACGTCATTTTTCGGATGAATTCAGGTTATGTTTACAGCATCACAATGGTCGCATCCGTGTTTGGCGACATCGCGGTGAACGCACATTGGAAGCGTGTATTCGTCATCGCCATACTGGCGTATCACCTGGCGTGATCGTATGGGGTGCCATTGGTTACACGTCTCGGTCACCTATTGTTCGCATTGACGGCACTTTTAACAGTGGACGTTACATTTAAGATGTGTTACGACCCGTGGCTCTACCCTTCATTCGATCCCTGCAAAACCCTACATTTCAGCAGGATAATGCACGACCGCGTGTTGCAGGTCCTGTACGGGCCTTTCTGGGTACAGAAAATGTTCGACTGCAGCGCTGGCCAGCACATTCTCCAGATCTCTCACCAACTGAAAACGTCTGGTCAATGGTGGCCGAGCAACTGGCTCGTCACAATACGCCAGTCACTACTCTTGATGAACTGTGGTATCGTGTTGAAGCTGCATGGGCAGCTGTACCTGTACACGCCATCCATGCTCTGTTTGAATCAATGCCCAGGCGTATCAAGGCCGTTATTACGGCCAGAGGTGGTGGTTCTGGGTACTGATTTCTCAGGATCTATGCACCGAAATAGCGTGAAAATGTAATCACATGTCAGTTCTAGTATAATGTATTTGTCCAATGAATACCCGTTTATCATTTGCATTTCTTCTTGGTGTAGCAATTTTAATGGCCAGTAGTGTATAAGTGCGGTGTCATCGCTCTTACAATATTTGTTTTATTTCTTCTTTTATTTTTATTTTATTTTTATTTTTATTATTATTATTTTAATTCTTTACGGCTGTCACAGGAAAGCATACTTCGTTGACACTTAAAAATTCAGGCCCCTGTTCTGTCAAATTGGCACAAACCGAGAATACTGCTACACATTTTGAAATAGCAACGCGCTTAACTTGTAACCTCCCCCTTCCTAATCGGCCAATTTGGATTGCTGTATAAATGACCGTGATTGCATATGACTAATGAAGTTTTGCAATGAGTAAGAATATCATTACTGAATGAAAATAATACCGATTAGTAGGAGGAAAGTGTACTATAGACCCTCCTGAACGAAGAATGTATTGTGAAGTTGATATAATACTGACGATAATTTTGATATGTGTGGAGTGTAATGCAATCCCTCACGAACCACACAGGACAAAGGGGTGCCATGTAATATTTAATACAAAAAGAAATACTAATTAGCAAAAAGAAGACGGATAATTAAACGGTTGCCAGCCCACTAGGACAACCAGTATACAAAATCCTGGGAAAGGTAATGGCAAAGAAAATTATGCAAATAATCACTGGCGTGGCAACAGAAGGTTTCCACAACACAACAATTCACGAGAAAATAAATGAATTAGATAGCTGTGACTTTGCAGCTGCTTCATCCTAAATTTTGAAAGCAAAGTTAAATGATGATTCATTTAAATAAATGACTGACTGTAATTGAAACACTATTGCGTAAAAAATGACTTTCACTAACCTCAGCACAATGTAATGCAAAATTTGGAAAGAGACGCAGTTCACTTTTAATCACTGAATTGAATCTACTTTAAACAAAGTAGCAACTGATTTACTTTTAACATAAGAACAATGAAATGCGTAACAAACCAGCAGATGCCACTCGCTAAGCTAAATACAGAATAAATGAAGTTGAACGCTCTTTATTTGTATTGTGTCTTAAGTTGTTAGTTTTCCCAGTTACTTTAAGTGAGGGAAGTTAATACTCAAAACTGCAAACTAGTTAAGCTTCTGTTATGCAATACAAGAAGGAACAGTTACTGAGGGAGCAAACTTTAGACTGAAACTGGTCATTAGCAAACAAGCGAACTGGCAGTAAATAGTTAATATTTTTACGACACCATATTTGCGTGGAAAGAAAGGGACCCTGGTTAGTGAGAACGTCTGAGAACAGTAACAACAGAAGTGCAATACAAGTCTTAACTACTGCAGGCTATTATTCAAGAATGTTGTTACAGAAATGCCACTGGGTAATGCCTGTACAATATTAGTTCGTTATATCCTGTCAGTTAACAGTCTTACGATACAGAAATGGCACTGGGTAATGTTTTTTGCAGGGGCATGAGTCTGGATGATTGACTGATATGGCCTTGTAACACTAACCCAAACTGCCTTGCTTTGCTGGTACTGCGAACGGCTGAAAGCAAGGGGAAACTACAGCTGTAGTTTTTCCCGAGGGCATGCAGCTTTACTGTATGTTTAAATGATTCATGGTGACCTCTTGGGTAAAATATTCCTATTCCAGAGGTAAAATAGTCCCCCATTCCGATCTCCAGGCGGGGACTACTCAGTAGGACGTCGTTATCAGGAGAAAGAATACTGGAG
The DNA here is from genome assembly GCF_021461395.2 of Schistocerca americana. NCBI lineage: Eukaryota > Metazoa > Arthropoda > Insecta > Orthoptera > Acrididae > Schistocerca > Schistocerca americana. The sequence goes on along the minus strand of NC_060126.1, from coordinate 500,029,484 downwards.
TTCTACGGTTCGGAGCGTGGAATGTCAGATCCCTTAATCGGGCAGGTAGGTTAGAAAATTTAAAAAGGGAAATGGATAGGTTAAAGTTAGATATAGTGGGAATTAGTGAAGTTCGGTGGCAGGAGGAACAAGACTACTGGTCAGGTGAATACAGGGTTATAAATACAAAATCAAATAGGGGTAATGCTGGAGTAGGTTTAATAATGAATGAGAAAATAGGAGTACGGGTAAGCTACTACAAACAGGATAGTGAACAAATTATTGTGGCCAAGATTGACACAAAGCCCGCGCCTACTACCGAAGTATAAGTTTATATGCCAACTAGCTCCGCAAACGACAAAGAGTTTGATGAAATGTACGATGAGTTAAAAGAAATTATTCAGATAGTGAAGGGAGACGAAAATCTAATAGTCATGGGTGACTGGAATTCCAGGGTAGGAAAAGGAAAGGAAGGAAAAGTAGTAGGTGAATGTGGAATGAGGGTAAGGAATGATAGAGGAAGCCGCCAGGTAGAATTTTGCACAGAGCATAACTTAATCATAGCTAACACTTGGTTCAAGAGTGATGAAAGAAGGTTGCATACATGGAAGAGGCCTGCAGACACTGGAAGGTTTCAGATTATATAATGGTAAGACAGAGATTTAGGAACCAGCTTTTATATTGTAAGACATTCCCAGGGACAGATGTGGGCTCTGACCACAATCTATTGGTTATGAACAGTAGCTTAAAACTGAAGAAACTGCAAAAAGGTGGGAATTTAAGGAGATGGAAACCGGATAAACTGAAAGAACCAGAGGTTGTAGAGAGCTTCAGGGAGAGCATTAGCGAACGATTGAAAAGAATGGGGAAAGAAATACAGCACAAGAAGAATGGTACCTTTGAGAGACGAAATAGTGAAGGTATCAGAGGATCAAGTAGGTAAAAAGACGAGGGCTAATAGAAATCCTTGGGTAACAGAAGAAATATTGAATTTAATTGATGAAAGAAGAAAATATAAAAATGCAGTAAATGAAGCAGGCAAAAAGGAACACAAACGTCTGGAAAATGAGATCGACAGGAAGTACAAAATGGCTAAGTAGCGATGGCTAAAGGACAAATGTGAGGATGCAGAGGCACATATCACTAGGGGTAAGATAGATACTGCCTACAGGAAAATAAAGAGGCGTTTGGAGAAAAGAGAGCCACTTGTATGAATATCAAGAGCTGAGATGGGAACCCAGTTCTAAGCAAGGAAGGGAAAGCAGAAAGGTGGAAGGAATATATAGAGGGTCTATACAAGGGTGATGTACTTGAAGACAATATTATGGAAATGGAAGAAGATGTAGATGGAGATGAAATGGGAGATACGATACTGCGTGAAGAGTTTGACAGAGCACTGAAAGACCAGAGTCAAAACAAGGCCCCGATGCTATTCAATCTGTATATTGAGCAAGCATTAAAGGAAACAAAAGAAAAGTTCGGAGTAGGCATTAAAATCCATGGAGAAGAAATAAAAACTTTGAGGTTTGCCGATGACATTGTAATTCTGTCAGAGACAGCAAAGGGCTTGGAAGAGCAGTTGAACGGAATGGACAGTGTCTTGAAAGGAGGATATAAGATGAACATCAACAAAAGCAAAACGAGGATAATGGAATGCAGTCGAATTAAGTCGGGTGATGCTGAGGAAATTAGGAAATGAGACACTTAAAGTAGTAAAGGAGTTTTGCTATTTGGGGAGCAAAATAACTGATGATGGCGAAGTAGAGAGGATATGTGGACTGGGAATGGCAAGGAAAGCGTTTCTGAAGAAGAAAAATCTATTAACATCGAGTATAGATTTAGGTGTCAGGAAGTTGTTTCTGAAAGTAAAAAAATGGTTCAAATGGCTCTGAGCACTATGGGACTCAACATCTTAGGTCGTAAGTCCCCTAGAACTTAGAACTACTTAAACATAACTAACCTAAGGACATCACACACACCCATGCCCGAGGCAGGATTCGAACCTGCGACCGTAGCAGTCCCGCGGTTCCGGACTGCAGCGCCAGAACCGCACGGCCACCGCGGCTGGCTTTCTGAAAGTGTTTGTATGGAGTGTGGCCATGTATGGAACTGAAACATGGACGATAAACAGTGTAAACAAGAGGAGAGGAGATGCTTTCGAAATGTGGTGCTACAGAAGAATGCTGAAGAATAGATGAGTAGATCACATAACTAATGAGGAGGTACTGAATAGAATTGGGGAGAAGAGAAATTTGTGGCACAACTTGACTAGAAGAAGGGATCGGTTGGTAGAGGGAGACCAAGAGATGAATACACTAAACAGATTCAGAGGGATGTAGGTTACAATAGGTACTGGGAGATGTAGAAGCTTGCAAGGGAGAGAGTAGCATGGAGAGCTGCATCAAACCAGTCTCTGGATTGAAGAAGACAACAACAACAACAACAACAATGTGTGTATTGTGAGTTAACAGTCTTATGGTGTAGCTGTGTTCACGCCGTATTTAGCTGGCGAAAGTAGTGACCTGCTGCTGCTGCTTGATAACAAAGAATCTTCGCCAGATTCACGAATAATTATGGGGTAGGCAATAGTTGGAATTGCAGCTTTCTCCGCCTGTCCACCCGACCGGACTCTTAGTAATTACTTCCTAGTTAATAAAGTAGACGCGACTACATTGGCGTTATCGTAATCGCACATCGCATATCGTTGAGCGCCCAGCAAACACTTCCGCACTCTTTCAAGATTCAAGCTGCTGTCTTTGTCTCCGCTTGCAGCATGACAGAAACTCTCCGTACGCAAAGAAAAACAACGGCACAGCAATAGATACCTTTGAAGAAAGTTCCCTTGTCGATTACCCAGTGGTTTAAAACATTTACATTATAATTACAATCAATTATACACGTTCAAAAATAAATATGCTATTGCATCTATTACGTATTAAATATGGTTTATGGTATTAAAGCTTACAGATTCAGAAATATCAGTATATTAGAAGTTATCAACAGCTAGTAAACAGCGAAAACCTTTGGATGGTTCAGAACGTATTTTATCTGCATTTTCGGTGTCAAAAACTGATTCACTATCAAACAATGAATCTTGCTAGGATCTTCGTATGGTGCTACATCCCTCTGGTCTATAACTAAAATAAGAGCGGCTTGCAAGTGCTTCATCTAAAGTTTCATCTGTCAGCAGAAATATACGTCACAATGCTGACTGACGGGCACACATTTAGGCTGTGCGAGCTTGAGCGTGCACGTCGCTTTTCCAGCCTCTTTGTCAAAAATCTCTTAGTGTATACTGCAATCGGTTTGTCCGCCCCTGGTATCATTGAAGAGTAAGAATTTTTCATACTTGACGTGAGAGCGGAGGACTGTTTGACATATTCATAAAAAAAACTTTATCGAGCTTCCCGGACTTTGAAGAAGTCACGACAACAGTTTAAAACTCTACGGGCAATTTACCAACGGTTTTAGAAACAGACGGCCCAGAAACATGTTTTTTTTTTTTTTTTCTTGGGGAGGAGCATGCAAGATTCAGTTATTCTGTACTGTGTACGAATGTGATAGCCTATTCAAACTTGGTTTTGTGACGTTGTACGTTGTTTGATACTGACAACTCACCTGAGCAGTGTTTATAACAAAATCCGTCTAATAATGAGCATTTAGGCATCTTGTTTGTTTCAACAAAGGATTATAGAGGCAACTAAGGGTTTCTGCATCAGAATGAAATTTTCATAAAACGTAAAATTACCTTACCAAAAGGCAGTGGTGAGAATTTAGAGCAGCTATGCTCAATTCAAAAGTGAAATAAATGTAATTCCCAGCTGGACACACGTGGAAAAGGCCAGAACGTTTTATCTCATTTTTGACTTGAGCAAAGCTACTCTAAATTCTAACCAAAGCTTTCTAGCAATGTAATTTTGCGATGTACCGAAATGTAATTCTGCTGGAGACACCCCTAGTAGGCGTCGGAACCTAGGTCAATGTATCTACCTGTTATGTGCTACCGGTTGGCTGCATAATTCTATGTTGAAACTATTATACAGTTGCTGACTAACAGCCATGGTTAAAACTGCATTTAGTTTGTGATTGAAATTTTTGGGCTAGCTACACGGTTTCTTCCAGAGTGGCAGTGTCTCTTGTGTTCACGAATTTCCTTACTTTCCCTTGTAGTACTCTTGTGTATTCGTATGAAACGTTGCACCTAGGAAGTACTCGTTTGGAAACGGAAGTTACAGGAAAGTGGGGGAAAAGATGCCAGTGACACCCATTGCTGAATTGTTCTCGCACTCGACTGTAAGTGTATAGTTCGTGTACATAGCAAATATTGTGAATTGAACCTTTTTGTGCTATCACGTCATACGTCTTCTTTCCATTGATTAATATGGTCTTTTCTTTCCAAGCAACGACTGTCGCGTTTTTGAAGAACAGCTAAACTCCATTTTGGATGTGCTTCGGTAATGACGATGTCTTTAGCTTTAACATCCAGTGGAATCTATTCCATCGAAGAATCTTCGAAATCCTCCGGATCATATTCTTCTACGCTTGGCTCATCTGTGCGCTGCGGCACAAAATCACGAAATTAAACGACAGGTAATTACAGTATTACATGGTAAGACAGTGAAACATACCTCTTAGAATAATGCTTCAGTAACTGATTCATATGGAAGAATTAACTCTGCTTCAGTGGAGAGGAAGTTTGCGTTTACTATGTCCATTGTAGCTCTTCTGATTTCTTCGGCCATGGCTAAAGAAACAAAATTAAAATTGTGTTGGCAGTAAATGGCGTTCGATGCAAGAAGAGCTTTCGTAGACTGGCCCTGACTTTTCCATCGTCCAAAGAGGTCTCGCGGTAATTTATTTTCGTACTGGTGGAAGGTCCGACTTCTTCTTCCATTTCTGTTCTTTCCTTATCACACAAGAAAATATTTGTTCGATTCACACGCTTGCAAAACTTTCCGTTTATAGGTTTTTGAAAAAGTTTTGAAAAATATTTGAAAAATGTTTGATCCGTTGGAGGCCAAAAGCGGATATTTAATTTGCTTAAAATGAATATTCCCTCATCCCAAAACGGCTTTAAACGCCGTGACTCAAAGTTGGGACTGTCTCTGTGTTAGTAGGACTTCGACCACTCATTTGGTACTAGGAACGTGCGTCGTCTTGCTATATTTTTTACGCAACAGAAATGTGGTATGTGAATTGTGCCTTTGATCAGTAAACGACACACTCTGGGTGACCTATTGGAAGGTGACCCGTTGGAACCTCGTCGCTTGTTAACTTTTGAATAAGAATCATCAATAATGGCAGCCGAAGACTTTCGGCATATGGAGTCACCCTCGTTCTACCAACAGCCTTGTGGAAGAGAGCGTAGGAGCTGACGGATGTTCAAAGAACTCCGTTGCTCTTGGTGTAAGAAACCGCCCTACAAGACGGAAGAATCAGCAATGATCATCGGCTTGAGGATGAACAAGGCAATGGAAACCACTGCATGAAACAGACATAATGTGTAACCATAGGATATGTGGTCTGTAGCAGAAACTGTTATAACGATCTCTCTACTGGCAGAAGATTCTGAACTAGTTGACCACTCTGATCTCGGCGAGGGGACAACCATGGGCGAGCTGGCCATAAGATAATGACCGGACAACCAGCGGAAGGGTAACATTTACGAGTACGGGCGACAAATATCATATGTCTGAAGGTGGTACGGGAACTAGAAAATCTGAAAAGGGAAATGCTAAGGCACAATTTAAATATCGTGCGGGTCAGTGAAGTGAAACGGAAAGAAGACAAGGATTTCTGTTCATACGAGTGTAGTGTGCTATCAACAGCAGCAGAAAAAGCTAAAACGGCAATAGGATTCGTCATGGAAAGGAAGGTAGGGCAGAGAGTGATATGGGCTGTTCTCATCAGAAGAGACAGCAAAATAAGAAGAACGATAACAGTTCAGGTATACATGCCGACATCGCAAGCAAAAAGTGAAGAGATAGAGATATCATATGAGAATACTGAAAGGGTAATTCAGTATGCAAAGGCACAGGAAAATATAAAAGTCATGGGGGACTGTAATGCGGTTATACGGGTAAGAGTAGAAGGAAGTGTGACGGGAGGCTAACGGTTTGGTAATGGGAATGAGAGAGGAGAAAGACTAAATGAGTTCTGCAATAAATTTCAGATAGTAATGCTCTGTTCAAGAACCAGAATAGAAGTAGATATATTTGGAAGAGGCCGAAAGACACGGGAAGATTCCAGTTAGATTACATCATGGTGAAGCAGAGGTTCTCAAATCATATACTGTATAGTTAGGCGTACCCAGGAGCAGATGTAGATTCAGACCACAATTTAGTGATGATCAACGGAAGGCTGAAATTTAAGAAGTTAGTCAGGAGGAATTAATGTGCAAATAAGTGGGGGTGCGGAAGTTCTAAGGAATGAAGAAATGAGGTGGAAGTTCCCTGGGGCTACAGATAGTGTGACAATGAATAGCTCATTAGGCAGTTTAGTTGAAGCGCAATGAACAGCTCTAAAAAGAAGAATCACAGAAGTTGGAAAGAAAACCATAGGTAAAAAAGAGGTAACTGCATGGGAATCATGGGATAACAGAAGAAATCTTTCAGTTGATCGAATGTTCAGGCTAGTTCAGCAATACAGAAATACGAGTCACTTAGTATGAAATAAATATTAAGTGCAGGGAAGCGAGCACAAAATGACTGTATGGAAAAACGTGAAGAAATCGAAAAAGAGGTGAATTTCAGAAGGACTTAATCAGCATGTACAACAGTCAGAATAACCTTCACTAAAATTAAAAGCAAGAGCGGTAACACTACGAGTGCAATGGATATTTCACTGTTAAATACTGAAGAGAGAGAGGATAGGTACCCTGAAGACCTCTATGAGGGAAGACGTGTCTGATGATCTGATAGAAGATGAAACGGGAGCTGACAGGGAAGAATAGGGAATTCGATATTAGATTCAAAATTTAAAAGAGGTTTGGAAGACTTAAGATCAAATGAGGGAGAGGGAACAGATAACACACCATCGGAATATCTATAATCATTAGGGAAAGCGGAAATATAGCGATTATTCCCGATGGTGTGTGGGATGTATGAGAGTTTCGGAAGAACTTTATCCACCCAATTCAGAAGATAGCAAGAGACGACAAGTGCGAGAATTAGCGCACAGTCGGCTTAACAGCTGATGTGCCCAAGGTCCTGACAAGTGTAATACACAAAAGTATGGAAAAGAGACTAGAGGATCTGTTAGATGACGATCAGTTTGGCTTTAAGAAAGGTAAAACCGCCAGAGAGGCACTTCTGACGTTGCAATTGGAAATGGAAGCAAGACTGAAGGGAAATACAGACACGCTTGTAGGATCTGTCGAACTGGAAAAGGCATTCGACAGCGTAAAATTATGCAAAATCTTCGAAATTCTGAGTAAAATAGGGGTAATCCGTAGAGAGAGAAGGTTAATATACAATATATACAAGAAACAAGAAGTATCAATAAGACTGGAAGTCCGAGAACGAAGCGCCAGGATTAGAAACGGGGTCAGGCTGAGGTATTAAACTCTATCACCCCTCCTGTTCAATCTACACATCGGAAAAGCAATGACGGAAATAAAAGTTCAAGAGTTGTATTCAAATTGAAGGTGAAGCAATATCAATATCAATGATAAGATTCGCTGATGATACTGCTGTTCTTAGCGTAAGTGAAGAACGGTATGAGCATAATAAGAACAGTATATGGATTGAGAATAAACTGGAAGAAGACAAAATTAGACAGAATTAGCAGAAATGATAATAACGAGAAACGTAATATCAAAATCGGTGATGACCAAGTATACGAAGTAATTCTGCTGCCTAGTAAGCAAAATAGCCCATAATGGACGGACAAGGAGGACATAAAAAGCAGACCAGCACTGGCAGAAAGGCATTCCTGTCCAAGGTAAATCTACAGGTGTGGAACAAATACTTTACGCTAAGGAGGAAATTTCTGAGAATGTGCGTTTGGAACAGAGCTTTGTATGACAGTAAAACGGAGATTGTGGGAAAACCTGACCAGAAGAAAATCGAAGCATTTGAGATGTGCTGTTACTGACGATTGTTGAAAATGGGGAAGACTGATAAGATAAGGAATGAGGCGGTATACTGCAGAATTGGTGAGGAAAGGAATATATGCAAAATACTGACAAGAAGACAAGACAGGATGGTAGGAGACCCGATAAGACATTAGGGGATAACCTCCACTTTACTAGAGGTAGCTGTAGAATGTAAATGAATGAAAGGAACGGAATATGGGCTTTACGCTTTACATTCCAAGATCTGGTGCTTATCAGTCCCAGTATCCTGGAGAACTGGTAAGGTGTGTACATTAGTCTTTCATGTACATTTGCCATTACAAATAATTGAAACCAAAATGATCATATTGATAATGTTAGAGAGAGAGCTAACCAAAAACTGATTTATTGACAGAACACTTAGAAGATGCCACAGGTCTTATAAAGAGACTGCTACACTACGCTCTTCTGCAGTATTGCTGTGTGGTCTGGGATAGGCATCAGATATCACTGATAAAGGACTTCGAAAAAGTTAAAATAAATACAGCTTCTTTTGTACTGTCGCAAAATTGGGGATGGAATTTTGCAGACACAACATACAGGTTGGGGTGGCAATCACGAGTTGTATCTGTTACAGTGACACTTTTGATTTCACCTGTTCACATGACCGTTGTTATTAGTTTGGTTATTGTTATTATAACTCTCAACACATCTTGCAGTCCGGTATAGCGTCTGTGATGATTATGCACGTAAATGTTAATGCCATTATTAAACTTCCTCCTGGATTAAATCTCTTGAATCCAACAACTATAAAAATTCTTAGAAATTATCACAGATATGTATTGGCTACATTGGCTTTAAGGGGCTCGGGAACGCCCTATACTTGCAATGTTAAAATAACGCTTATAAATACATCTTTCCTCACAAAGTATTTGAGGTAGGAAGTTGAACTTTTTACAGATTATTTATTGGAATATGGGCTACAACTTAACACAGGGATTTTACAAAATTTTAGTTCAGTTATTAAAGATGATTTTTTTTCAATTGTAATGAAAATTCACAACATTTTTTGCAATTTTTTATTTATATATTCAAAAATATACAGTTTTTTGGAAAAAAGGCTGTGTTAAATTATGCAGAAGGTACTGTGTAACATTTACTGAAAGTTTGAAACAAATATGTTTGGAAGATCCTTAGAAAACATGTAATTAGTATGAGAAAATAAAAGTTTTGGGAATCGAGCGACAAAGATTGGATTAACTTTTTAGTGCATTCCAGGTCCATAGGATGGATTATCTTCATCCTCTGCAAACTCCTCCTCCAGCTTCCTCTTGTTCCTCCTCCTGTTTACTCTTGCTTGTATTTCTAGACTCTTTACAGCCCTGTCTGCAGCCCGAAGGCGTTCCTTGTCTAAAGCAAGCATCGCTCGTACCATGTTAGAACCTATCTTCATTCCCATATTTCAGTAATAACACATACCTTTGGCTTTCCAACATTTCTCCTTTTCTTAAAAGCCTTCAGAGGATTTCTAATAACTTTACTTTTACTCATTATTATACTTCAACAAAACAGAGACTCAAGAAACAGAATTAATTACGAATATTTTCGAGATAACGACAGAGTAAATAAACATGAAACAATCGACAATCACACCAGCGATATATATTGAACCATCACAGGTTAGCCACAACACATACTTTACCTCACATCACTAAAATGTACCTGATGAACACGGATGTTAATAATAACACCATTTGACAGCAGTTTAACAGCGCCACAGTGGGTCACGCCCATGTAGAACACACTTCAAAAAAAATTTAAAAATAGTTGTAGTCTTCGGAATTGAATAAATTATATATCTATTAAAAGGTAATAGTCTGCAGATTCAGAAAACGCAAAAAAGTAAAAATTGAACTTTTCATGATTTTGAGCCTTTCCGGAGCCCCTTAATATTCGAATCGCGTCTCTAGGTGGCATTGGTTTTTTCCAATATGTAGTCTTGTTAATATGCATCTCGAAATATTTACGTAGGCTTTGCTCCTGTGCCTGGAAAGGCTTGGTGTTAAGCAGTTCATTTAGGAGGTGCTCTTGGACTCTTCCTGGACTCCGCAAAAAAAATTAAAAACATTTTTTTCAGTTCTTCATAGGTTTTACAATATCCAGCACCTTCCAGGGCCCACTTCGAGGCGTCTCCCAGAATATAGCCGTTTTCGAAACCTAATTTGTCATTCAGGCTACGGAATGCATGAATAACTACAAGCGGTTGTATATCCGGCAAGAACACTTAAAATTCCTCGTGTCATATTAAATTCTCCTTGAGTAACATGCATGTGAAGAGCAGTGAGGCTCCCATGTTAATGTTACAATATACGTATGCAATGATGGATTCAACATTACCGGTAGCATTCGTTGCATTTGATACGGCCTGCTTGGTGTAGGTTGGGAAAAGTGATCTATTTCATAACTTTGGGCGATCGACTGTCTGTGATTCACTGCATCTTTTACCTCTGCAAATTCTTACCAAACATTGTTTATATGTTCATGAAAGGCCTTTTGTTATTGGAAGAAATCTCGGCTTAATTTTTCCGTTGAATTATGATTTCCACCTGATTTGGCAGACGATCATGCTCGGATGCAACCCCAGGTGTGACCCTTCTGATGGATTCTTGGACCTTTTTGTGTCGATTAATTTGGTTGTCTTTTCTGGACATCCCAAAGAGAACCCGTTGTCTAATTCCTTAACTATCATTCGAATTTTTCTTGTAAATACTTCGACTGCTTGTCCGCAGTGTTATCAGTTACGCTGCAATATACTTCGGGAGTAATAACAAAAAGATACCACCGAGGGTAAAAAATGTGCTCCTGCCGGATATACATAGTGGAGCCAGGCAGCAACAGACAGAAGCCATTAGGAAGCAGTTCGGATCTGAGGACGGACGTGGTCCATGTCCGAATGATCAGTCTTCGTAGGTGACGATTCCGGACGTCTGTTCCAGCTCGCAGGAGTCAGCCGTTCGCCTCCAGATGTCAACTTCAGCTCTGGAGGTCGGCCCGAGTTCGGTCGACACCACGGGTGACTAACTACAGTGAGAACTTCCAGTAGGACCAGCCGCAGCGCGGTCTAGGTCACAGGTGCCGCCGGGGACTGACGCCCGGACTTCACGGCAACCCGGCCCCACGGCGCGTGGTCCGTCCATGACGGGGACCTTGCGGACATCGCGACTGACGGCTTCCCAGCCGCCGGTGCTGCAGGCGTCGGCAGCTGACCTCACGGTGACGCGGCTCCGTGGGCGTGCCCTTACTGGAGCACCGAGCGGCGACGAGTTCATCTCGACCACAGGGCATCCTGGCTTCAGTGGAGCACTGCTGGCCTGAGGTCCAGAGTGCGATCAGCGGCGCGCGTTGCGAGCATTGTCGGAGAATCTACACAGCAGCAGCCAGGCGGAGGGATGTGCAGGGCTGGGCACCGACGACAAGGGAGAAATTGTAAAGAAAGTTCAATAAATAATAAAAAACTCCACGCCGTCTCAGTCTTTGGCGCAGCCACTGTGTCTCCCGCTAACAAGTGGTGCAGAAGGCGTAAAAGTCCTGTTTTGTTGAAATTTCTATTTGCGAAACTGACAAAGCACCCTGCCAAATGTTCAGACGATATGTTATCTTGTTTTATAAAAGGTTCAGACTACGTATTCGTCAATTCCTGTACGCGATTCAATGACACAGACGTTTTCGTAGCCATTGCTTCTAGTTTTCTTAATAACTGTGTTAATTGATCGATTTGTCAATTTCCCTTAGCTGTGGATTGTTCAATTATAGCAGAGGTGGTCAAGAATTCGGCTCCCGGGCCGTGACCTGTCACGAGTGCCATAGCGTTCAGGCCTGGATGGCGCATTTTCTCGGTCTGCTAAAGCATTAGGGGAGGGGGGTGGGGGGTGAAATGCGAAAGTGCCCCATTTAACTGGCAATGCAAAAAATGGTTCAAATGGCTCTGAGCACTATGGGACTTAACTTCGAAGGTCATCAGTCCTCTAGAACTTAGAACTAACCTAAGGACATCACACACATCCATGCCCGAGGCAGGATTCGAACCTGCGACCGCAACGGTCGCGCGGCTCCAGACTGGAGTGTCTAGAACCGCTCGGCCACCCCGGCCGGCAACTGACAATGCAGTCCAGCTGTGTACGACATTGTTTTATGTTTCACATTTCTCAACAACGTAGATAAAAAAAACAAATTATCAATGATGAGTTATTTTTGCTGCGCTGAAAACATATAATATATATTTGGTATGCACTGTCGGCGCACGGACAGACACAGAAAATTTCACAGATTTTCTCCTTCAGGTTTCCATGCTACCATGACTTATTTAGTTTCATAAACGAAAAAACTTCTTTCATACAACATGTGCTGGTCGAAATAAATTGCAGTCTCATTAAAGAAACGTGGAAACTACCCAAGGAAAGCAATGTAGACAACCTGGACAGTTTTAATGTTAAGTGGATTTGTCTTTAAAACAGGAATTACCTTGCCGGCCAAGCAATTACATCTGCAGGTGCATAGTAGTGTTGTCAACTAAAACGGCAAACAACTTCAAAGCCAGCAGCTGTAGCCGAGCGGTTCTAGGCGCTTCAGTCCAGAACCGCGCTGCTGCTATGGTCGTAGGTTCGAATCCTGCCTCGGGCATGGATGTGCGTGATGTCCTTAGGTTAGTTAGGTTTCAGTAGTTCTACATCTAGGGGACTGATGACCTTAGATGTTAAGTCCCATAGTGTTTAGAGCCATCTGAACCAAATTGAACAACTTCGAAAACCGTTCGAAATCAGATGTAGGATTGCAAGTGTTCTCAAAACGTTTAGGAAATTAGGCTTGTAATGCTCTCAAGGCCTCAGTGACGTATTCAAACCTCACATTTTGTTTATCGCCACTAAGATTATAGAACTGGACTGTGTTTGTCAGAATGTGTTCTTTCTAGAACGCGATTTTCTCTTTAAATGCGTCCTCATCGAAACAGAAAGAAGTAGTTTCTCACCTAGCACTGTTTTAAGTATGGGTAGTGTGCAGTCGAGTCTACTTAAGATGCGAGATCTATAATCCATTTCAGATGTTATAATCTGCGTTCCTACACACCTATTTCCTGCATAAATTCAACGATAGTGAGTTTTAAACCGAAAAATCGTTCCAGACATGCCCCTTAACTTAACGAACGTAGTTTTCAGTAATACGTTATCTCCATACTCGTCTTTCAGTTTTATGGAAACCTGTTGCAACACACGTCCTGCGTGTGACTTCCCCTGTTCCACGCCTGCAAATTTTGCACGAAGTGCTTTTTATGTACAGAACCACGATTCCCATCAATTGAGCGTTGTAATTATGCGCTTTTGCATTGCTAACTAAATCTTGAAATTACTTCTGCGTAGTATAACAGTGTCGTTCCATAGCAAATTTTGGAGAACTTGTCACTTAGGTGACTGAATAATAAGTGTCGAGGGTTCTCGTCCCTGTCTTCTGGCTTTCCTTTTCATTTTCAAACGCTAGTGACGCTAGATCGCTAGAGTGACTCTTTTCGTACAAATAGCTACTGACCTGCGAACGTCTTTCATACAAACAAATAGTGAAGCGTAAACTGCGCTGATACACGTTTCTGCCAAACTGAAGAGAGTTGCGGCGCCCGAAAAATGCGACACCGTAGTACAAAATGAAATGGAGGCTTGGCCCGCCTGCAGGCTGCACGCACACACACACACACACACACACACACACACACACACACTAGAAACCTGGAACCGTGTGGCTATCCTCGTGGCTTATCCGCGTGGCCCGCACGCGCCTGTGGTTTGCGAGTGAGAGCGCTAATACGATTCGCGAACGTTGGCGGAAGTTCGAAGAGTATCTATGCTAATGACAAGCGCGTGAGTGCGTGTACACACGGCTGGCATAGCCGCATGAGCCACGCGGCTATCACGCGCCCGTACTCAGCTGAGCACACGTTGCGAATCTGCAGTGTGCGCATGCGTGATGGGCTTCGGTCAACACCAAACTTGAGCGCAAATTATGCGAATGGTGAACACAGATATAAATTACTATTCGTTATTCCTGAATAACAAATACTGTCCGAAACGTTATTCACACAAATAAAAACAATTATTTTTCATCTGTAAACACACTCCTGGAAATTGAAATAAGAACACCGTGAATTCATTGTCCCAGGAAGGGGAAACTTTATTGACACATTCCTGGGGTCAGATACATCACATGATCACACTGACAGAACCACAGGCACATAGACACAGGCAACAGAGCATGCACAATGTCGGCACTAGTACAGTGTATATCCACCTTTCGCAGCAATGCAGACTGCTATTCTCCCATGGAGACGATCGTAGACATGCTGGATGTAGTCCTGTGGAACGGCTTGCCATGCCATTTCCACCTGGCGCCTCAGTTGGACCAGCGTTCGTGCTGGACGTGCAGACCGCGTGAGACGACGCTTCATCCAGTCCCAAACATGCTCAATGGGGGACAGATCCGGAGATCTTGCTGGCCAGGGTAGTTGACTTACACCTTCTAGAGCACGTTGGGTGGCACGGGATACATGCGGACGTGCATTGTCCTGTTGGAACAGCAAATTCCCTTGCCGGTCTAGGAATGGTAGAACGATGGGTTCGATGACGGTTTGGATGTACCGTGCACTATTCAGTGTCCCCTCGACGATCACCAGTGGTGTACGGCCAGTGTAGGAGATCGCTCCCCACACCATGATGCCGGGTGTTGGCCCTGTGTGCCTCGGTCGTATGCAGTCCTGATTGTGGCGCTCACCTGCACGGCGCCAAACACGCATACGACCATCATTGGCACCAAGGCAGAAGCGACTCTCATCGCTGAAGACGACACGCCTCCATTCGTCCCTCCATTCACGCCTGTCGCGACACCACTGGAGGCGGGCTGCACGATGTTGGGGCGTGAGCGGAAGACGGCCTAACGGTGTGCGGGACAGTATCCCAGCTTCATGGAGACGGTTGCGAATGGTCCTCGCCAATACCCCAGGAGCAACAGTGTCCCTAATTTGCTGGGAAGTGGCGGTGCGGTCCCCTACGGCACTGCGTAGGATCCTACGGTCTTGGTGTGCATCCGTGCGTCGCTGCGGTCCGGTCCCAGGTCGACGGGCACGTGCGCCTTCCGCCGACCACTGGCGACAACTTCGATGTACTGTGGAGACCTCACGCCCCACGTGTTGAGCAATTCGGCGGTACGTCCACCCGGCCTCCCGCATGCCCACTATACGCCCTCGCTCAAAGTCCGTCAACTGCACATATGGTTCACGTCCACGCTGTCGCGGCATGCTACCAGTGTTAAAGACTGCGATGGAGCTCCGTATGCCACGGCAAACTGGCTGACACTGACGGCGGCGGTGCACAAATGCTGCGCAGCTAGCGCCATTCGACGGCCAACACCGCGGTTCCTGGTGTGTCCGCTGTGCCATGCGTGTGATCATTGCTTGCACAGCCCTCTCGCAGTGTCCGGAGCAAGTATGGTGGGTCTGACACACCGGTGTCAATGTGTTCTTTTTTCCATTTCCAGGAGTGTAGAAGTATTAAGGATTGACAGATACACTTGAAATCCAATTGCATTTATACGCCAAATCTTTGTCATTCATTAAACGAACGTACTTTTCGTTTCTTTGAAACTGGTTTTCAGAATAACTCACTCTCTGAAATGTCTCATCATAAAATATTCCGTTTACGGAGATTTACCGTTCTGATACTAAAGAAAACACGTTCTACTCATCCAATCCACTCCTGAATTCGTGTTTAATGGTGCTTCGATGTATGACATTCAGCTCATAATCTTCTTCAGGAAAATTTGAGGAATCACCAATTTTTAGCTAATAATTCATGGTTCAAATGGCTCTAAGCACTGTGGGACTTAACATCTGAGGTCATCAGTCCCTTAAACATAGAACTACCTAAACCTAACTAACCTAAGGACATCACACACATCCATGCCCGAGGCAGGATTCGAAACTGCGACCGTAGCAGCAGCGCGGCTCCGGACTGAAATGCCTAGAACCGCTCGGCCACAGCGGCCGGCTAATTCATTGTGACTTGGTTTTAGCTTCACTACCCAAATCGCATTCCTAAGAAAATCCATTTACATCATAATGTCATAGGGGACTCACGACCCAAGTTCCTTGATATTCCGTTGGCTATTAAACTGCAAAATTTGTGAAATTCGTTCATGCATAGCTTTACTAAAACTGGTTTATCGATGGGCCAACTGCCTCCCTTTCCTGTGATACTCTTTCTTAGGGCATTTCTCTCTGTATTAAATTCGCGACGCATCCGTAACAAATGACCTACTGTTTGATCCCGCTCTTCGCACATACAAGCAGCTCTTGTGGCTAGCCTGAACCGATCGATGGTAGTAAGACATTAATTTTCCGTGTCCGGTTAACACCGTTGTAAGGTCATGGACAGCAATAAAGATGAACTACTTGTTTTTAAATAGCGGGTAAGACTTTGCGGTAATAATTGCATTTTGCAGAGAAAGGTGAAAAACGACGTACAATCGTGTTCTGACACTTTCATCATCCACAAGTTGCAAGTGCGCTGCAGTATTATGAACTCTTTTTATATACTCGAGCCCAGTGAAATTATTGAAACCCAACGCTCAGTGTAGTTGCATAAACAGGTGTCAGATCAAAAACCTGTCTCATATTAGAATGACAAGCTCACTCAGAGTTAATCTTAAAAGCCTTACATCAGTCTGGACGTCCAGTAGCATTTCACAAACGTTTTAGGAGATATTAATTTTAAAGTATGCTGATTTTAAACGTTAGAAACCACTGAGTTCTTGCTTCGTTCACTCATTTTTCAGCACTACAACGCGCAAATCCGACAGTGTTAGCAACCTAAGAGAGGTTTAGAAGAATGAGAGTTTTTGTCGGCTGCATTCTCTTCGTTGGCTGCTTATGTAGAGATCTTGCACCATGTGGGGGTGGGGGGGGGGGGGGGTGGGGTGGCGGAGGGCGGACGTATTGACAGGTGCAGTGACGCAAAAAGGGGGCCGAGTCAGTAGTGAAGTAGGGCTGTGACGCAGCACGCCCACACACTGGGTCACTGCGACAGGCAGCTGTCTCCGCGGTGCCAGATGAGGGCAGGTCGTCTCACGAGGAATATGGCTGCCTTCAGTGTCCGCGCACTTGTCGAAGCAGGCAGCCCTTCCTTGCATCCTGAAATAAATTTCATGATGACTTTCGACAGCTTGTAGGACTCGACAGAATTTCCAGATCTGGAGGGATGTACAATATGTTTTCAAATCTATAGTCATCTCTTTATGGCACATTATTTTGTAAAACGCAGAATGCAAGTTTACGGCAGTTGTTAATTCATCTCGGTCATTCATTGGGCAATGACAAATTCTCCGTTCTCCATTTATTTGCAAGAGTGTTTTTATAAACCGCCTAGTTCTAGACAGCCGGTTTTTAAGGGTTCCCGTATTGTTTGTTAATTTTCTTCCCCTATAACGATGCATTAAAGATTCAGATATGCCAAATGCCTTGACTCCGATAGTGCAGGGCAGCATTGGTACTCCCTTGCTTGATACTGGTTTTTCTCCAATATTTGTAAGTTTTTAGAAACGAGATTGCCGCGCGGGATTAGCCGAGCGGTCTCAGGTGCTGCAGTCATGGACTGTGCGGCTGGTTCCCGGCGGAGGTTCGAGTCCTCCCTCGGGCATGGCTGTGTGTGTTTGTCCTTTGGATAATTTAGGTTAAGTAGTGTGTAAGCTTAGGGACTGATGACCTTAGCAGTTGAGTCCCATATGATTTCACACACAGAAACGAGATTTTCATTCCAAACAGATAACATAAAACTAGATGAGTCACTATATTTTCCATATTCTCCAAAATAACTGTAAGTGAGATAATAATCCGCAGCGTATAAATTAAGTAAAACGGCGGAAAAGTAATTTTTATAATAGTAGTATGTACATTTCTTGTGAGAAAAAATGCGTACCGCATTCCACGCCTATCTCACTCGGCTGATCGGTCACGACTGACCATCAGCTGGCTGACTAAATTGGCTGCTTAAAATAGAGACTGCCTAGGCCCCTAGGGCGTTACTGCCCAAACTGCTGAGGCCCTCCGCCTGTAAGCACTTTTGCGTTTCATTTGTTACGCTGTGAATCAAGTAAAGCTGTGATCAACTTGAAGAATGGTTTCAGCACTGCAGATCTTTACTGGGCTTGACGGTGTGCCCTTGACTTCTCCCATCCCTGAACAGAGACAGCCAATTAGAGAGGGATCTACATTTCAACAAGTACTCCGAAATACGATGCAACTTGACTTGGCATTATTGCCATTGTTATAAGTGAAAGAAGCGACAATAACAGAGAAAAAAATGTTGGACCAACCAGGGATCGGACCCTAAGTCTAATTTTTGTAGTCTAAAACTTAAACCACTCACCGACAAAGGCATATTGCTGTACAAACCTTTAATCAGTTAGTTACAAAACAGAAACTGCACTGAGCCAAGGGAATGAATACTAATTTCGGGCAAGAGGTAAACAAATAAAATGCAGTGGTATTATATGTTATTCGTTATTTAATTTACAGATAATTTATTGACGATAAATTTTTTTGATGCTTATTCGAATAATTATCCCAATAGAAATCTGTCCGAACGATACCCGTTCTCGCAAAAACTACGCTTTTCGCGTCCTTTCCCTTTTTGTTCATACTATGAAATCCAAAAAGTTCTACTAGATCAATTGGTCATTTTATTAATGAAACCCTACAGTTCAGTTTGAAGTTCTTAAGTTAATTATAAACAAAGTTTGCAATTATACGCTGATGTCACACTCTCAACGTAAATCGTTTTAATTTGTTCTAATCAAAATACGTCTATATAACAGCGTGATTTTAGCAAATGACTAAACGTGAGCATTAATTCATCAGCTAAACTACTGGCCATTACATTGATACACCAAGAAGAAATGCAGATGATAAACGGGTATTCATTGGACAAATGTATTATACTAGAACTGACATGTGATTGCATTTTCACGCAATTTGGGTGCATAGATCCTGAGAAATCAGTACCCAGAACAACCACCTCTGGCCGTAATAACGGCCTTGATACGCCTGGGCATTGAATAAAACAGAGCTTGGATGTCGTGTACAGGTACAGCTACCCATGCAGCTTCAACACAATTCCACAGTTCATCAAGAGTAGTGACTGGCGTATTGTGACGAGCCAACTGCTCGGCCACCATTGACCAGACGTTTTCAATTGCTGAGAGATCTGGAGAATGTGCTGGCCAGGGCAGGAGTCGGACATTTTCTGTATCCGGAAAGGCCCCAACAGGACCTGCAACATGCGGTCGTGCATTATCCTGCTGAAATGTAGGGTTTCGCAGGGGTCGAATGAAGGGTAGAGCCACGGGTCGTAACACATCTGAAATGTAACATCCACTGTCTAAAGTACCGTCAGTGCGAACAAAAGGTGACCGAGACGTGTAACCAATGGCACCCCATACCATCACGCCGGGTGATACGCCAGTATGGCGATGACGAATACACGCTTCCAATGTGCGTTCACCGCAATGTCGCCAAACACGGATGCGACCATCATGATGCTATAAACAGAACCTGGACTCATCCGAAAAAATGACGTTTTGCCATTCGTGCACCCAGGTTCGTCTCTGAGTAACCATCGCATGCGCTCCTGTATGTGATGCAGCGTCAAGGGTAACCGCAGCCATGGTCTCCGAGCATATAGTCCATGCTGCTGCAAACGTCGTGAAACTATTCGTGCAGATGGTTGTTGTCTTGCAAACGTCCGCATCTGTTGACTCAGGGATCGAGACGTGGCTGCACGATCCGTTACAGCCACACGGATAATATGCCTGTCATCTCGACTGCTAGTGATACGAGGCCGTTGGGATCCAGCACGTCGTACCGCATTACCCTCCTGAACCCAACGATTCGATATTCTGCTAACAGTCTTTGGATCTCGACGAACGCGAGCAGCAATGTCGCGATACGATAAACCGCAATCGCGATAGGCTACAATCCGACCTTTATCAAAGTCGTAAACGTTACGGTACGCATTTCTCCTCCTTACACGAGGTACCACCACAACGTTTCACCAGGCAACGCCGGTCAACTGCTGTTTGTGCATGAGAAATCGGTTGGAAACGTTCCTGATGTCAGCACGTTGTAGGTGTCGCCACCGGCGCCAACCTTGTGTGAATGCTCTGAAAAGCTCATCATTGTCATATCATAGCATCTTGTTCCTGTCGGTTAAATTTCGCGTCTGTAGCACGTCATCTTCGCGGTGTAGCAATTTTAATGCCTAGTAGTGTATTATTTCACATAAATATCTAGTTCTACAACAGAAACAGTGACCTTCAATAACATTGAGTCTTCGGTTATACTTTAATTTCCGTCATACTGTGGTGATACTCGGTGAATCTCAGGCATGCAGCGCACAACTTCTCCACACAAACATGGATAATCGGCAGCTAAAAAGAAAATCTAATTCTAAATGCACTTGAACAATAGCTGAGGCCATTAGCGTAGCTACGTCTTGTCGAAGGTGTGAGCATGCTGCTGTGGCCTCTAACATCACCCGCAGCAGTGGGGCCAGCGTGCAAAGGACATGTGGCTATTGCACGTAACTCGGTCAGTGAGCGCCGCGTGCTAGAGAGTGAGTGAACCGCCAGCCGCGTGTGTCCGCGCTCGCGTGCATAGCGAGTGATGTAGGCGAGCGCTATTCACGCGGCTTCGCCACGCGGCTGCAACGGTCTAACATGAACTGTATGCGTCAAGTTTGGCACGCTGTGGCTGGCCCAGAATTACAGTTTTCATTTCGGTATCATTAGTCTGATCGCTAACCATTTCTGTTTGTTTTGCTGTTGTCAATACAACACGTTTTTAAACAAATTGTTCAAAAGGTAAACTCTTTGGACTATCAAAATAACTAATCACCATATTCAGTACAGTGACGGTACGAACCTCCGTTACTAGATGGATATTTCTAGTATGCAAGGATTGCTTTGTGGAGAGCGAGCGCTCTACATGGCGAGCGAGATTTGCAACGGTCGGTTTGATGGTCTCCGGCGGCCGGGCGACCACACGGCCCGCAGCTTGGGGCATTGTTTGATTTTTCGCGCATTACGCGTATACTATGTAATGTACGGTGAAGAGCGACGCGGCAGTGGATTGTGGTCAGCAATATGCACCTTCTGAAAGATCGATCTTTATTTCAAGTCACGAGACGCAAAAGTTATAGTAGCCTCAAAATCGGTTAATATCACGAATGCTGAAACATTAATAAAAAATAGTAAATAACAACTTACAGGGATGAGCGAGCACTCATTAGAAACGTCTCGTCATAGCGGATCGAGTGCCGCAGTCATGTGCTAAGATTCATAAATAATTAGGCCCGTAAAGAGCAATAAACAAAGTTTGAGGGGAAATTGTTTATAAAATTCAATAGAAAATTCATGAGGTAAAGAAGGGCACTATATAATATTTTGGGTGGCATCACACGTATTTTAAACTAGTTAAGTTATACTATACTCAACTTGCAATAGTTTTCATTGTTTGCAAATTATTATTAACATTTATCGTCTATAATTAATTAATTATTACAGATATGCAGATTTTGAGCAGCGCAATGTGTAGATCGCTATAGATTACGTCTAAAAACGGTGCCATATGCAGTTCTATGTAAAAACTTTGCAGCACAGATGTCAACGAACAAATTTGCGCTAAGTGGCGAAACTTTGCAAAAACTAAAACTTGATTTACATGCGATAGAATAATCCTAGAAATTAATGTAATATAGTAAATGAGATGTACTTTTTAGCGCCGTTCCGATGGTGAACTTATTTCTGTCGAGGGATGTATATATCAAAACCTTAGCTGGTGTGACTGCAACTTGCATAACCAGGGGGATAGACGACGGAGCTATATAAGCAAGTGGCCATCTTGGCCAGGGGTCAGTCGTTGGTCAGTCGTTTTGGAGGGTGGGTGGCGAGCAAGCCCCACTTGAGGATGGCCCATGTGGTCGATTGATAATTCTTTTTCGCGCCGATTTATTTCGACAAAGAGTATTGTTTAATAGTCGAAGTGTGCAAGCATATATTTGGTGAACTGGAAGTGCTACGATTATTTGCGTGAGTGCGATTTACGAGGTATACATCGTCGTATGTGAACATGTAGCGAACTGTGATTTCGCGTCACAACTGTTAGAACGAAGGGGACAGTGGGACTTGTGGTTCTGTTCGAATTGATTGACTAAACGATTATAGCAGCCTACATTACTGCTATTGGGGGCTCGGAGTCAAATTATTTTGAAAGTAAAACTGTAAACCGTCTCACCAGTGATAATTTCATTGTGTGAAAGAAAAGGACAACGCCAATAAATAGTGATTTAACTGTGTTGTGAAAAACTGATTTTAATATGATAATCGCCTAATTCTCGTTCCCTAACATAAACTGTACTTAAGTCTTAGTGAATAATTAATCAAAACTATAACAAATGCGTGGGTGTACTAATGCACCAAGTGTGAAAATCATCCCCTGAGACTCACGTGAGAGCTAAAATTTGCAATAACATTTTTTACCAACATTTGTATATGCATATTCGTGTGAAAACGCTGCCACCGCACTTCCTCATTATTTTACCGCCACATCGCAGTACTCAGTGCAAAAGCCTGCAGCAACGGTTACGATAAAATAACAAGAGCATTTAACAATACTTACGTTACAGCAGATATTCAAGATAGTTTGATAGTTGGTTCAATGTGCAAATTTCACTTTCACATTATGTAGAAATACTAATTATTGCATACACTTCACTAAAACTATGTATCACTACTAGGCTGATCCTTTATTTATTATATCATACTGCTTGGTATCAAGTAAACCAGAATACAAATAAGTAAAGTTCAGTTTGGGTTTCGTGCTCCGCAAGTTCTCCACTCGAATTTGTAATTTTTCAGGGGTCCATGAAAAAATGAACATATAACATTAATTACATATGAATTACATTAATGAAAAAACATTTGCTTATTCGTCCTGTTTTATCATGAGCTGCACATTTGCAAGCAGAATTACACAGTGTTATCTCGGCTTGTCCTATTTAGCGGTTTGACGTGAAGAAAAATAGCTTTGCCGGAATCTATTAAGTAATTTATCGTTTCGAAAAGTCCATAAAGTTGCAGGCTGGAATTACCGCCAAAATAAATGAGAGAATAATTCGTCTCAATTAATAGTCTTTCCAGGCAGGAACACGAATACATTTCGCATAATAAACACTAGCATTGCTCTTTTCTGATGCCAAACTCAAAATTATTGAAGGATCTGAATAATAATTTTAGTGAAATGATTTCATAATTATTACACAAAGTATTAAGTATGTCACAAATGTTATCAGTTTTATTAGCATAATATAAGATAGATAACTTTGAACTGAAATGTACAGGCCAAGGACGAGAACAGAACGCCCATGCAGAATGTTTGACTAAATCCTTTAGAATACTGCGTAGCCGCAGACAAATATTGCAAACATCGCCAGTCGGACTACGAGGGCGTGCTGAAAAGTAATGGCTCCGAATTTTTTATTCTGCCCTCTGCATCGCTTGAGGTATTACATGTCATCCATATTACTCGGTCAACTTTCCGCATCCGCTGACGCCAGTTGCAACTCTCTGCCACTGCAGGGCAGCGAACTGTAGCGCGTAACATGGCCGTGTGTAACGTAACTACGCGTATACCGGTGCGTAAGAAACAGCGTGCTGTAATCGACATGGTTTCAATTGAAATCGATAGAAAAATGAAAGTCAAGTCGTAAGGAAGGAAACGAAGGTGTTAACCTCAACGTGTGTGAATGGACTTGTAATGGCAACCGACAAGCCTCATCGGATTCGGGTTGATACTGTGCTCATCAGAGAAACTCGTTGCATGAAACAGACGCAGCTTTGAGGTAAGTGTGGCATATCACGAGATTGTGTAGCGGTCTGCGGTGCAGGAAACTGGGTGCACGGTGGGTACTTCGAACGCTCACTCCTGACTTGAATCAGAGGAGACTGAACGCACGTCAACATTTTCTTTAGCGTTTTGAACCTGAGGATGATGTATTCCTTAACATCGCGACAGGTGATTGAAGCGGGGTTCACCACTTTGACCCTGAAAACAAGAGATGATCAATGGTCTTCCGCCACAAAGAATCACCAACAGAAAAATGTCTAGTGGCAAAGTCATGCTCACATAGTTGTGGGATGGTCAAACTATGGTGCATTTGGAATTCGTGCCCAAAGGCACCACCATAATCTCTGCAAAGTTCTGTGAGACCCTCAGAAAACTAAAAGCACGAATTCGAAGTGTTCATCACACATGGAGCCCCTTCCCATTTAGCACGACAATGCCTGACCGCACAGGTGCGCTGCGACGTCAGCAACATTCTTGACACTTTGCGTTCACTGTCATACATCATCGTCCACATAATCCTGACTTCGGTCCATCCGACTGTCATATGTTTTCAAAACTTAAAGAACATTGAGGAATTCACTTTGATAGTGGTGAAGCGCTGCAAGCAAAGATTAGATTGTGGCTCTGTCAACAACGTTCTACAGTGATGCCATCGACAAACTGGTCCTTTCTTATTGGGGAGAAACGTGTCTGTCGTCCCAGGGACTATGTTGAGAAGTAACTATGTACACTACTGGCCATTAAAATTGTTACACTACGAAGATAACGTGCTACAGACGCGAAATTTAACCGACATGAAGAAGATGGTGCGATATGCAAATGATTAGCTTTTCAGAGCATTCACACAAGGTTGGCGCCGGTGGCAACACCTACAACGTTCCGACATGAGAAAACTTTCCAACCGATTTCTCATACACAAACAGCACTTGACCGGCGTTGCCTGGTGAAACGTTGTTGTGATGCCTCGTGTAAGGAGGAGAAATGCGTACCATCACGTTTCCGACTATGATAAAGGTCGGATTGTAGCCTATCGCGATTGCGGTTTATCGTATCACGACATTGCTGCTCGCTTTGGTCGAGATCCAGTGACTGTTAGCAGAATATGGATTCGTTGGGTTCAGGAGGGTAATACGGAACGCCGTGCAGGATCCCAACGGCCTCGTATCACTGGCAGTCGAGATGACAGACATCTTATCCGCATGGCTGTAACGGATCGTACAACCACGTCTCGATCCCTGAGTCAACAGGTGGGGACGTTTGCAACACAACAACCATCTGCACGAACAGTTCGACGATGTTTTCAGCAGCATGGTCTATCAGCTCGGAGACCATGGCTGCGGTTACCCTTGACGCTGCATCACAGACAGGAGCGCCTGCGATGGTGTACTCAACGACGAACCTGGGTGCACAAATAGCATAACGTCATTTTTTCGGATGAATCCAGGTTCTGTTTACAGCATCATGGTGGTCGCATCCGTGTTTGGCGATATCGCGGTGGATGCACATTGGAAGCGTGTATTCGTCATCGCCATATTGGCGTATCACCCCGTGATGGTATGGGGTGCCATTGGCTACACGTCTCGGTCACCTCTTGTTCACATTGGCGGCACTTTCAACAATGGACGTTACATTTCAGATATGTTACGACCCGTGGCTCTACCCTTCATTCGATCCCTGCGAAACCCTACATTTCAGCAGGATAATGCACGACTGCATGGTGCAGGTCATGTACGGGCCTTTCTGGATGCAGAAAATGTTCGACTGCTGCCCTGGCCAGCACATTCTCCAGATCTCTCACCAATTGAGAACGTCTGGTCAATGGTGGCCGCGCAACTAGCTCGTCACAATAAGCCAGTCACTACTCTGACTCAATGCCCAGGCGTATCAAGGCCGTTATTACGGCCAGAGGTGGTTGTTCTGGGTCCTGATTTCTCAGGATCTGTGCACCCAAACTGAGTGAAAATGTAATCACATGTCAGTTCTAGTATAATATATTTGTCCAATAAATACCGGTTTATCATCCGCATTTCATCTTGGTGTTGCAAGTTCAGTGGCCAGTAGTGTAGATATGAAGAATAATGATATGGAATGATAACACAGTTTGTTCTGTTTAAAATGCTTTAAGTGTTTATATGTAAAAAATCGGAGGCATTAATTTCCTGAACGCCCGCGTATAATGCTACGATATATTACACCGGGGGAACAAGAGCAACTCTGACAGAGAAACCACAGGACTTATATAGGTGCACGTCCACTCCACAGCGCCGTAGTATTTAACTGACAATCTAATTTGGTCTGTTAATTTGCTCCCGGTCATAACATTTCCTTCCTATGAGCAGTAATTGTGCTCGACCGGTATTTTGTGAATTGAATGAGTACCGTTGGCTTTTAATTTGAAACTGTGCGGCAGGTTTGCTCTGTGGTAATGAGGTCAGCCGGAAATTTGTTCGGTTGTTAATCATTGCAGAGCATATACCCCTTCTAGTTTGCAGCACTTGAGTCAACACTGTGCAAACTGTAAGTCAAATTGGCTGCTCGCAGTGGCACTATGCTGTCTGCTTTAGCAGACCATAAGTTCTGTGAAAACGTTCGAGATGTTTGGATGACATACAGAGAGACGTTAAAGATATCACGGAGAAGTAACTTTACTCGAAATAGACCGGTAAAATGCCCACAACCTACATATTTCATTTGTTTTTACTTAAAGCTGCTTGGCCATTTAGTCTCGAGCTACGAATACTTCAAACGTAAAGTAAAATAGTGGGAAATTCAAGATAAATTTGCAATCACAGATCGTGACCACTGTCAACAGTTATATGTAATTTACCGATATGTACATGTGAAACCGTGTGAGATGCATAAAAAATTATTTTTATGACTATTTCAATTTAGAAAATATGAGCGTGTCATTCTTAATCTTTTTCTTTCTACTTTTCCAAGATGCAACAGCGTTACTGTTTGTAGGACAATTCATCTTTTCGAAAGAAATGTAGTTTTATTTGCGCTTCTTCTGGCTGAGGTACAGCAGTGTGGTACAGCTGTGGTCACCAGCAGTTCCAGCAGGAAAATTAGGTACCTCCAATCCCTGAGCCATTTATGAAGGAAATAATTCGGACTGTTCCAACAGAACAGCACGTGATACTGGGTGTTTGTATCACATCAGTAGTAAATGTGGGAAGCCTACTACAAAGCAAAACTACATAAAGAACTTCAATATTCCCGCAAGAGTAAAACATGAGTAGGTACTGCTTTTTCACAGTATGGAAACGGATATATCTGGAATGTTTTTCTTTCGCATGTTTTTAATGTTATGTGATACAAACTAATTTTTAACGTCCGTCAGTGCAATTTTAGTTTGAACGTCTTCTAGACAGATAAGATGGACAACTGGATGTATCCATAAAAGTAATTGTAATGTAGTTCACTGATCTACTCAAGATTAAGGTGGAGGACCAGATATTTGTGAAAGAAAATGAAAGTGAATGAAAGATAATTGTTATAATTTACATCTTTCCACCACACGCTAAGCGTTACAATGGCATGCCCAAGCCTCTTCTGTTAAGCTGTGTTAGCTTTATCGCGTGTTAGTTGTTCTTTTGAGAGGAATGAAACACACGCAGAGTTTTACTTGGATGCGTTTGCATATTTCAATACTAGGAGGCAGGTTTGTTAATTTACAAGCCTGGTTGACACCTCACATGGGATGACGAGAAGGCTGGAGTAGCGAAGGGCAGTTTTGCAGCGATGGGTCAGTACAGCTTACCATGGACACGAAGCAAGGAGAGATATTGACAAAAGTCAACGATGGTCGACTATCCGACCACAGGGGTGTCTCTGTCTGTTGACTACATATTACTCACAACTCTTTTACGTCTTCTATCATCTTCTCCTACACATACGGAAATAGAAGTACCCTGCCGTGGTTCGTGATAAACCCAGTATCTGCTGCACGGATTTTGATGCTATTGTCACGAATACATAGATTAAAGGTAAGTTTCTGTTTATAATTTACAAACATTTCTCGCAAATTTTGTAAATATTATGAATCGAAGTCCCTTGAAGTTGCGGAAACGAGGAATTCCTTGAATCATGGCAGCCCTCGCGGACAGGTATTATTGCAGGTGGGTGCTCTGCAAGAATGTTAGGTGGCAGAGGGTGCTTCGTACGAAATTTGCATGAAAAATGATTCCACGTACCGATGTTATGTGACAAGGGTGCTTTGTGCTAAATCTCACGTGACGAAAGATGTTTTGTAGTGAAGTTACAATGTACAGGGTGCTTCATAGAAATGAAACGTAAATCAGGGCGCTTCTCCCTACTGTTAATTGGAAGAAGGTGCTTCGTATCGATGTTACTTGACAGCGCCTTTTCCGCACCGATGTTGGGTTGCAGATGGTGCTTTGTACGAATGTTACGTGGTAGAGGTTGTTGTTTGGGAGAGGGTGCATTATACAAATGTAGCCTGGCAGATGATACTTCATGACGATGTTCCTTGGAGGAGGGAGCTTCACAACATTGTAGCGTGGCGGAGGGTGCATTCTTCCAGATAAAAGGCAGTGGGTACTACGTACCAACGTTGCGTGGCACAGGATGGTTTACTTCTCTCCTTTTAAACTACCCTCACCTCTCCCCTGCCATCCATCTAACCTCCTGACTGTATCTAGCTGCCCTACCCTCTCTCCACCTCATCCATGCATTCTCTCCAGCAGCAGTTCACCGTACCCAACCCCTACCCTGCTATCTTCCCCCTTTCTGCCCCAACATCCTCCTTACCCCCACCCTGTTAACTCTCCCATCATGCTGCTGCTCAAGGCCTGTCTTCAGCCGTCAGAGACTGTGGTCATGTGTGTGTGAGCTGAATTTGTGTGTGTGTGTGTGTGTGTGTGTGTGTCTGTATCATCTATTTTTGGCAAATGTATTTTTGGACGAAAGCTTATTTTGTGACAGTCTTTTTGTTGTGCCTATTCTGCGACTTAGCATCTCCACTATAAGGTGAGTAATAACTAACCTTTTCAGAATGTTGTTACATTCCATCCTGAATTTTCCATTGTTTTAAAAGTGAGTGTATTTCACATCAAGCGCGAATTAAGTATGAAAGGGCTAACGTTAATGCCCCATTGGAACTTTCCTGGCTTGTGTAGGATAAATCTTTTAAGTAATATAAAAGTGATTATATTTTGATTCCCACAGTTTTTCTCTGAATTTTAATCATAAGTCTACATGGTGGCTGGTAACTGAAATTACCTATATGGCACAAATTTCATCTGGTCTTGGAAACTTAGTGCTTCCCATGTGAAAATAGGAAAAATACTGGCTCTGCTTATATTGGGATTACAAAGTGAATTAAAAATGAAATGAGATGTCGTGTGGCGAGGGCCTCCCGGCGGGTAGACCCGACCGCCTGGAGCAATTCTTTTGAGGCGACGCCTCTTCGGAGAATTGCGCGTCGATGAGGATCAAATGATGATGATGAAGACAACACAAACACCGAGTCCCTGAGTGGAGAAAATCTCCATCCCAGCCAGGAATCAAACCCAGGGCCCCTGACATGACAAGCTGGTGTGCTGTCCACTCAGCTACGGTAGCGGACCACAAAGTAAGTGATGGTATCAAATTAAGCATCTGTACACTGCACGGTTAATGCACCATTTGCATGATCTTATATGAATTCTATAGGTGAAATCTGGTTTTAAAGCAATTAAAAAAAAAATTGACTTACATTACTTATGAACCAAAAACGCTAGAGTCATAAATAATGCGATGGATAGTCGTTGAACTGTACAGTGAATACATAATAATGTGAAGTTAGTGAACCGTAAGTAGATCCATAGTATTGAATCTGAGTAACAAACCAGAAAAATAGGTACTCGGCAGTTACACGGATTATGAAGAGAGCATGTGATGTCCTACACGATCACTCTTTTCCTAAGTGGATTTATATTGGGATAGGTAAGCAGTTTTCCTGTTAAATTAAATATTTTTAGTTTGATTGGAATAGTTTATAATAGGCATCGAATTAAACTGGCCATCGTTTGAATTTTTGATTGCAGTACAGAAACTGATAGTTTCATGTGAAAATGCACGGAAATACACTCCTGGAAATGGAAAAGAGAACACATTGACACCGGTGTGTCAGACCCACCATACTTGCTCCGGACACTGCGAGAGGGCTGTACAAGCAATGATCACACGCACGGCACAGCGGACACACCAGGAACCGCGGTGTTGGCCGTCGAATGGCGCTAGCTGTGCAGCATTTGTGCACCGCCGCCGTCAGTGTCAGCCAGTTTGCCGTGGCATACGGAGCTCCATCGCAGTCTTTAACACTGGTAGCATGCCGCGACAGCGTGGACGTGAACCGTATGTGCAGTTGACGGACTTTGAGCAAGGGCGTATAGTGGGCATGCTGGAGGCCGGGTGGACGTACCGCCGAATTGCTCAACACGTGGGGCGTGAGGTCTCCACAGTACATCGATGTTGTCGCCAGTGGTCGGCGGAAGGTGCACGTGCCCGTCGACCTGGGACCGGACCGCAGCGACGCACGGATGCACGCCAAGACCGTAGGATCCTACGCAGTGCCGTAGGGGACCGCACCGCCACTTCCCAGCAAATTAGGGACACTGTTGCTCCTGGGGTATCGACGAGGACCATTCGCAACCGTCTCCATGAAGCTGGGCTACGGTCCCGCACACCGTTAGGCCGTCTTCCGCTCACGCCCCAACATCGTGCAGCCCGCCTCCAGTGGTGTCGCGACAGGCGTGAATGGAGGGACGAATGGAGACGTGTCGTCTTCAGCGATGAGAGTCGCTCCTGCCTTGGTGCCAATGATGGTCGTATGCGTGTTTGGCGCCGTGCAGGTGAGCGCCACAGTCAGGACTGCATACGATCGAGGCACACAGGGCCAACACCCGGCATCATGGTGTGGGGAGCGATCTCCTACACTGGCCGTACACCACTGGTGATCGTCGAGGGGACACTGAATAGTGCACGGTACATCCAAACCGTCATCGAACCCATCGTTCTACCATTCCTGGACCGGCAAGGGAACTTGCTGTTCCAACAGGACAATGCACGTCCGCATGTATCCCATGCCACCCAACGTGCTCTAGAAGGTGTAAGTCAACTACCCTGGCCAGCAAGATCTCCGGATCTGTCCCCCATTGAGCATGTTTGGGACTGGATGAAGCGTCGTCTCACGCGGTCTGCACGTCCAGCACGAACGCTGGTCCAACTGAGGCGCCAGGTGGAAATGGCATGGCAAGCCGTTCCACAGGACTACATCCAGCATCTCTACGATCGTCTCCATGGGAGAATAGCAGCCTGCATTGCTGCGAAAGGTGGATATACACTGTACTAGTGCCGACATTGTGCATGCTCTGTTGCCTGTGTCTATGTGCCTGTGGTTCTGTCAGTGTGATCATGTGATGTATCTGACCCCAGGAATGTGTCAATAAAGTTTCCCCTTCCTGGGACAATGAATTCACGGCGTTCTTATTTCAATTTCCAGGAGTGTATATTCTATGTGATATAGATCCAAATTTTCTATTCCTTTTCTATCAGCCTGCGGTGTAACACCAAACGTACATATCATGGATGGAACGGGTCGGTGACAGAGATTTTTATTACAAAACTATCACAACAAGCACCGCAGTCACGTCATGACTGAGCGGCCACTGGCTGGACACCGGACAGAGCTGATGGCCATAGCCATAGCGACGGAGTATCGCGAGGGGTCACGCCTTCCGCTAACCTGCCCAGCCAGATGAGGCACTGGGGAGCAGTAGCAGAACCGTCGTTCCTCTTCCCGCTGACCG
Organism: Schistocerca americana; assembly: GCF_021461395.2. NCBI lineage: Eukaryota > Metazoa > Arthropoda > Insecta > Orthoptera > Acrididae > Schistocerca > Schistocerca americana. Next base: position 499,997,644 of record NC_060126.1, on the reverse strand, counting down.
CCATTGCAATTACAAAGAATTATTTTAGCATATTTTCCTCCGTCTTAAGTTCTGCTATCCGCGTAAATCATCTGATCAAAAGTAATAGGCAAACCTAATAGTGGCCATTAATGTGATATCTACATTCTAGTCGAAATGCAGGAAGCATTTATGAAACGAAATTCGAGAATGCTAAGGTTTAGACCTGTGCCCGGTATTTGCGATGAATTTTACGTCTTTCGTTTCAAGGTACTGTAGCATAATAACCCATCACAAACCAACACTGTCATTTTGACATTCCTTAGAGTAACACCTCTACATGAAAACACTATTGCACAGCACAATATGCATTTACCACAGAAAAGGCCACTACAATATGTACAACACATCCTCCACTGTGTACAGCGATCTGTGGTATATATGTGGGACGAAAACTGAATTTACACTACTGGCCGTTAAAATTGCTACTCCACGAAGATGACGTGATACAGACGCGAAATTTAACCGACAGAAGAAGATGCTGTGATATGCAAATGATTAGATTTTCAGACCATTCACACAAGGTTGGCGCCGGTGGTGACACCTACAACGTGCTGACACGAGGAAAGTTTCCAACCGATTTCTCATACACAAACAGCAATTGGCCGGCGTTGCCTGGAGAAACGTTATTGTGATGCCTCGTGTAAGGAGGAGAAATGCGCACCATGACGTTTCCGACTTTGATAAAGGTCGGATTGTAGCATATCGCCATTGCGGTTAATCGTATCGCAACATTGCTGCTCGCATTTGGTCGAGATCCAATGACTGTTAGCAGAATATCGAATCGGTGGGCTCAGGAGGGTAATACGGAACGCCGTGCTGGATCCAAGCAGTCTCGTATCACTAGCAGTCGAGATGACAGGCATCTTATCCGCATGGCTGTAACGGATCGTGCAGCCACGTCTCGATCCCTGAGTCAACAGATGGGGACGTTTGCAAGACAGCAACCGTCTCCACGAACAGTTCGACGACGTTTGCAGCAGCTTGGACTATCAGCTCGGAGACCATGGCTGCGGTTACCCTTGACGCTGCATAACAGACAGGAGCGCCTGCGATGGTGTACTCAACGACGAACCTGGGTGCACGAATGGCAAAACGTCATCTTTTCGGATGAATCCAGGTTCTGTTTACAGCATGATGATGGTCGCATCCGTGTTTGGCGACATCGCGGTGAACGCACATTGGAAGCGTGTATTCGTCATTGCCATACTGGCGTATCGCCCGGCGTGATCATATGCGATGCCATTGGTTGCACGTCTCAGTCAGCTCTTGTTCGCATTGACTGCACTTTGAACAGTGGACGTTACATTTAAGATGTGTTACGACCCGTGGCTCTACCCTTTATTCGATCCCTGCAAAACCCTACATTTCAGCAGGATAATGCACGACCGCATATTGCAGGTCCTGTAGGGGCCTTTCTGGATACAGAAAATGTTCGACTGCTGCCCTGGCCAGCACATCCTACAGATCTCTCACCAATTGAAAATGTCTGGTCAATGGTGGCCGAGCAACTGGTTCGTCACAATACGCCAGTCACTACTGTTGATGAATTGTGGTATCATGTTGAAGCTGCATGGGCAGCTGTACCTGTACACGCCATCCAAGCTCTCTTTGACTCAATGCCCAGGCGTATGAAGGTCGTTATTACGGCCAGAGGTGGTTGTTCTGGGTACTGATTTCTCAGGATCTATGCACCCAAATTTCGTGAAAATGTAATCACATGTCAGTTCTAGCATAATATATTTGTCCAATGAATACCCGTTTATCATCTGCATTTCTTCTTGGTGTAGCAATTTTAATGGCCAGTAGTGTAATACTTCGAGGCCTGCAGCTCTCAACAACATTATATGACAAAATCGTGGTATGTAAGTATTTCCTGAGTTTTTCGTGTCTTCCACTGGCTTTACTTTGACACTGTATTTAGTGTAGCGTAGCATACTTGTTTTCTGTGTACTGCAGTAACGTCGAAATAACGTCTTTAATAGGTATCTCTCTCTGTAAGTCTATTCGATACGTCGTCTTCGTTTCTTTGATCTGTGGGATAACAGTATTATCTGGAACAGTAGCATTTTATCGGGCTATTTTCTTAAGGTATGCTGTATGAGTGAGGCGGGTCACCATACGCTACTACAATACAGGATGCTTTCTAGAGACATGGTGTCACCACGAAAATGGCATCTCTCCTACACGGAACTATACTGCTGCAGCAGGAGACAAACTGTAGATCCTGAGGAAATATATTTTGATGCTACGATTTATAATTATTGAGGTGATAATATTGTTTGATTAAGTGGAAGGTTATATAAATGTGTTAAGTGCTAGCGGTTGAGAATGCTACAGTAAAGCATGAAAAACACATTTTTCTCAATTCAGAATATTGTTCGCCACAATACTTTCAGATAAAGGGATATAACCGAATTGGAGTAGATCACTACAAACACTATTACTTCACAGGACTTACTAATAAGATCCAGTTCAATGAACAAACTTAAACCGCTCCATATTCAAGATTTAGAGTATAAAGCGTATATGTGACACCACTGTCGTAACACAGTTATTCTATAGCAGTAGAGAAATACACGTGACTCCCGTATTATCACTAGTGGGATAGTTGGTGCCTGTATGCATACAGCAGTAAGCAAAGTGTATGACTTGCGGATTTCCCACAACTTCTAAATATTTCGGCACCACTGTGATGTATAGAAATGCACATTAATTACTTATCTTGATATACAAGGAGGGGGTTAAATGATGGAGGTTCTCGCAACGACAATCTGTACCTCAGCACCTGGTTTTCAGTACAGATGTTTGCATCTTATGGTACTATCGTTGCGTAGTTTTCAATGCGCTAAATATCACTCCTCTGTTAGATAGGAAGATGAGACCAACTGCCGAGCACTTTGTTTTTTGGGTATTACTGTATTACCTGGTCACTCTTCTTGCTTGTTTGGTATCATAAATTATAACGAAAGTGGTATGTTCCTTAGCAAGAAGAAATAAAACATGTTTATAACTATTACGGGTCTGCTTTGTGAGAAAGTTGTGATGGTTAAAACTGTGATCAAGTCGACAGACAAGGATGACATCAGCTACCATAAAACACCCAGAAAGACACAACAAAAGATGATCTAAAGTAACTACCAATATGCACATGTATGGTGCCAATATGGGAGAAGAAATATGATAGTTTAGCCAGAACGAAATCTCAGCCTCGCTCTACTCTTTTATATTGGATGGAAAAAATGAATGATGTGTGTGTGACCACGTCATGGGACGATATTATTCGGCTATTCTACATAATGCAAATTTATCTGTGGAAACTTGAGCTTCGTCACGTTTCCAGCCAGTGATCAGCAACTCGAGCCGACGCAATGACACTCAACAAATTCCTCGGGTACACAGACGGGGAGGCACCACAAATACCGTGCTGTTGTTTACTCTGCGATAACATACAAAAGTATTTCTTGAAGCAGAAAGACTACAGAAAACTGGTATTAGCATGCAAGATTGAAAATCCCTGAAAGACTCCTAAGCAAATGTTATTGATCCACGAAAGGTGTAGCTTAAAAAAATGGTTCAAATGGCTCTGAGCACTATGGGACTTAACATCTATGGTCATCAGTCCCCTAGAACTTACAACTACTTAAACCTAACTAACCTAAGGACAGCACACAACACCCAGCCATCACGAGGCAGAGAAAATCCCTGACCCCGCCGGGAATCGAACCCGGGAACCCGGGCGTGGGAAGCGAGAACGCTACCGCACGACCACGAGATGCGGGCGGTGTAGCTTAAGTTTGATCGGTTCTTTAGTATTACTCTTCAGTCTGTGACTCTCGCCGGTAGGACTGATAGCGGAGCTAGACACACTCCAAAATGCAGAGGGTTCGTTTAGCACGCAAAACGTGTCATGCTGGTGCTCATCCAAAACTACTGGCAGGTACTGCAAAAAGAGGGGTTGTACAGAGTGGTTAAAATTAAACTTTCGCTATTTGAGAGCGCCAACATGAAAAAAGAATGGTCGTAGGGCAATGAAACTTCGTGGAACATTTGTAAGGTTGTGCGGAAAAGCGACAACCAATAAACACATTTAAATATCTACATCAGAGGGCAACATTTCTTAATTGCGTGTCACGTTTACGTTCCAGTTGTTAAATTCTACCTAGCCATCGAATGTGGGGTGACTAGGAAATCTGATTCCTCGGATCGCTAGACAACAATTCAAGCAATTCGTATTAATCAGTTTCAGTGCGAAAAGTAAATGACAATGCTTAACTTTGAGTATTACATAGATGTGTCGCAAGCGAAGGGCGGCATCCGTAATAAACAAGCTTCTTCAGTATAACAATTCTAATACAAGCGAAGAAATGAGCTTTGACGCTTCACAGTCCCACAAAGGGCCACAGCAGTCCACCCATCTCACCGCCGTCCCACACCGAACCCAGGCTTATTGCGTGGTTCGGCCCCCAGTGGACCTCCCCCCCCCCCCCCCCCCCCCCCTAGGAACGCCTCATACCAGTACTAGGCGAGTGTAACCCCAAATGTTTGCGTGGTAGAGTAATTATAGTGTCTGCATATGTGGAGACAGTGTCTGGACAGCAATCGCCGACATACTGTACCTGAGCAGGAATAAGGGGAACCAGCCTGCATTCACCGAGGCAGATGGAAAACCGCTTTAAAAACCATCCACAGGCTGGCCGACACACCGGATCTCGACACTAATCCGCTGGGCAGATTCCTGCCGGGGACCGGCATGCCTTCCCACTCGGGATGCAGCGCGTTAGAACGCTTGGCTAGCTGGGCAGGCATTTACATACCATATTTATTATACTTTCTTCTCCAACACCATCTCACACATCAGCCTACATTCCGCTACAGTTGCTTTGATACTTAGTAATCTAATTTGTCCTCCTTATATTGAAGTATTAAATCCGCTTTTCGGCCCACATATACACCAGAGAGCACTGTAAGTGGCTGAGCGTGTTAGGTACTAACTTTACTTTTTTTTTGTCCTACATAATCATACTGTGCAGTTGATTAGTACTGCATCATGATCAGTTATCACAGTAAAATACCTCAAAACGAATCACTTAAAATGCATCGCAAATTCTGCATACATGTCTAAACATACAGGGTGTTTCAAAAATGACCAGTATATTTGAAACGGCAATAAAAACTAAACGAGCAGCGATAGAAATACACCGTTTGTTGCAATATGCTTGGGACAACAGTACATTTTCAGGCAGACAAACTTTCGAAATTACAGTAGTTACAATTTTCAACAACAGATGGCGCTGCGGTCTGGGAAACTCTATAGTACGATATTTTCCACATATCCACCATGCGTAGCAATAATATGGCGTAGTCTCTGAATGAAATTACCCGAAACCTTTGACAACGTGTCTGGCGGAATGGCTTCACATGCAGATGAGATGTACTGCTTCAGCTGTTCAATTGTTTCTGGATTCTGGCGGTACACCTGGTCTTTCAAGTGTCCCCACAGAAAGAAGTCACAGGGGTTCATGTCTGGCGAATAGGGAGGCCAATCCACGCCGCCTCCTGTATGTTTCGGATAGCCCAAAGCAATCACACGATCATCGAAATATTCATTCAGGAAATTAAAGACGTCGGCCGTGCGATGTGGCCGGGCACCATCTTGCATAAACCACGAGGTGTTCGCAGTGTCGTCTAAGGCAGTTTGTACCGCCACAAATTCACGAAGAATGTACAGATAGAGTGATGCAGTAATCGTTTCGGATCTGAAAAATGGACCAATGATTCCTTTGGAAGAAATGGCGGCCCAGACCAGCACTTTTTGAGGATGCAGGGACGATGGGACTGCAACATGGGGCTTTTCGGTTCCCCATATGCGCCATTTCTGTTTATTGATGAAGCCGTCCAGGTAAAAATAAGCTTCGTCAGTAAACCAAATGCTGCCCACATGCATATCGCCGTCATCAATCCTGTGCACTATATCGTTAGCGAATGTCTCTCGTGCAGCAATGGTAGCGCCGCTGAGGGGTTGCCGCGTTGGAATTTTGTATGGATAGAGGTGTAAACTCTGGCGCATGAGACGATACATGGACGTTGGCGTCATTTCGACCGCAGCTGCAACACGGCGAACGGAAACCCGAGGCCGCTGTTGGATCACCTGCTGCACTAGCTGCGCGTTGCCCTCTGTGGTTGCCGTACATGGTCGCCCTACCTTTCCAGCACGTTCATCCGTCACGTTCCCAGTCTGTTGAAATTTTTCAAACAGATCCTTTATTGTATCGCTTTTCGGTCCTTTGGTTACATTAAACCTCCGTTGAAAACTTCGTCTTGTTCCAACAACACTGTGTTCTAGGCGGTGGAATTCCAACACCAGAAAAATCCTCTGTTCTAAGGAATAAACCATGTTGTCTACAGCACACTTGCACGTTGTGAACAGCACACGCTTACAGCAGAAAGACGACATACAGAATGGCGCACCCACAGACTGCGTTGTCTTCTATATCTTTCGCATCACTTGCAGCGCCATCTGTTGTTGAAAATTGTAACTACTGTAATTTCGAAAGTTTGTCCGCCTGAAAATGTACTGTTGTCCCAAGCATATTGCAACAAACGGTGTATTTCTATTGCTGCTCGTTTAGTTTTTATTGCCGTTTCAAATATACCGGTCATTTTTGAAACACCCTGTAGATATCACATTACTAGGCACTGGTAGGTATTCAGACACTTTTGATCAGATGATTTATGCAGAGTACACAGTGGCAAATTAGCTTGAATAAGTTTCTGTCATTGGTCCAGCATTCAGTGGAAAGAGGACTGACTATTCTGCTGCTGCTCCCGGTTTCAGGCAACTTGCTGAGGTTGCCTAATCTGGCAGGGCAGGTTAGCAGAAGGCCTGACCTCTCTCATGATAGAAAGGTTCATAACGGACCCATTCCTTCGATGATATACCTGATGGTACAGCGTAACTGGATAAAGAAACACTGACAGTAATTGTAACTGATGCCTATTTATGTAATTCGTAGTGAAGTTGAGAGAGGACAAGTTACTCTTTCACCTATTTTTCGTATACAGAAAATTATTAAAAATTTTATTACAACCTGACTCACCTTGAGTGAGGCTCTAGAAAGTTAACGACCTGAGCAGACGTTCATGGGGCCTGGTATGGTGCTAAAACCAAGAGGTATTTTTTATGGTCCGTAGCTCGTAGAACCGGCATGTTTGGAGTTGGAAGCAATTGGCAGTGAGTCTATCCCTCAGTAAATCTTGCCAGACTGGTCCACAGCCGTACAAGGTAGTCAGAGCAGCCCCTCATCAAGACAGGTCTTCAACAGGACAATGCTGTGATACCTGCATTGGTGCCAGCCAAAGGCTGGGCTGGGGGTGACAGACTGAAGGGACACATCTACATAGTGGAGTCGTAAAGTAGGCATTGTGTGCAGAACCACATGTAATAAAAATTCACAAGTTTTGTGTTCGCCAATACTGCAAATAGGACTATGACCCATTTCCGTCAGCTGCCTTGGTTGTGATTCCAGTGTCTGAGAAATGTTAAGAGATAGAATCTTTATTACACCTCATAGCTAGAACTAACAAGCTCCAAGGCACAGGCAATTTAGATAAAGATCTGTAAGACTGTATCTGTATGCTTGTTTCTGTGGGAAGCAATGTAACTTTGGAGAAAAACATCTTCCCCCTCCGCAAAAACTAAAAAAAGCCAGTAATTGGCGGTTTCATTTTTTTGCAAAGATGCAGGTATCGTAACTCTTGCCCTCGTTCGGCATGAGTTTGTGCTGTCGTGTGTGTGTGTGGGGGGGGGGGGGGCATTTGGCGCCTTTAGAGCCCTATGACTGGTTCAGGACAGCGTGAAGGCGATGTCGTTCGTGCAGTTTGCCGGGAATCAGGTTTTTCGGGTGCTGGACTTTGGTCTGGTAAGGAGACTTCTAGGCTTCTCACAGATGCACTGGCATGTGTGGTTGGTGCTTAGGAATTGTCCTGTGACTGACTTCATTTGCGTGTAGTTTAGACTGGGAGCTATGGTGAAGTTCTTACTGTACCTACAGTGTGAATTCAAACGTCTCGGACTACTTGTTTGCCGAGGGCACACTTATTCGTTTTTGGTTTACCAGTCTTAACGTTTGGTATCCTTGTGCGCTCTGTCGTTTAATAGAGCCAAATTTGTCCTTAGTACGACCAGTGAACGGGAACGGGTGTGTCACACACTGAAATCTACCATAATATCAGGACTCTGGTAGAGAGTAAAATGCGATCCGTCTGCCTGATCGCTTGACCGCGAGATTTTTGCATTTCTTTCGTGACCATGATCTATTCACAGGCGTCACCTCACATCTCACCTCCGCCGCGAACATCTCGCCAGTTGCAACTTACACCGCCACACGAAGCAAGCAGGGTAATGTACGGCTGCTGCGGCATTGTCAGGGCATACAGATCTCAACTACCACTTGCTCTCAGCTGTACCCATGTAGTAAAACCACAGTATATTTGATCAATCAAAGCCTGCTCAGCGTCAGATCAATTCAGATTGCGTTACCCACATTTTTAGGGACATAGTACTTGATTCGTTTCTGCCACCCAGTACCCTTGTCCATTGTGGTCTTAAACCACCTGTTAGTTGTTTACAGTACTCAATCAAAACTTGTTTGGCGTAATTTATCTCTTTTTTTCCTATTGAAAAACAAATGTTGTTAGAACTCTAGTAAATTTTACTTCATTCTCAGTCATTTATAACAGCCCCACAGGGTTAACTTTCAAAGTCTCATGTTGTTTGATGCGTTATGGCTTTCTGCCATAGTGTCTTGTATGTGTGCTGACAGACTAGCAGTCATGAGTCTATGGCCACTGAGAAGAATGATTTAAAACTTACATGTCACTTTTATGCATCCCACACTTACGTTCGATATTGAGTTGCTATTCCAGAACACAAAGAGCCTCGCCAATTCTGTTTGTGTGTAAGGGGGAATCTGAAGTAGATTGAGGCGGCAGTGAGAATTTGACGCCAGGAGGGAGATGTGCCGGGGTAATCTGTGCAGTTGTTTGGTCTGCTGTGCCAAACTGACCTGCTTGACAACACAACAATTTAAAATGGTGGATTAATTTTTTGTCAACAACTAAATGAATCAATAAATAAATGAATATTCTCCTATGGCCATTTCCCGCTTTCATACGTTCCTTTTTGGCGACGGAGGCATTGTGGCCCGGCCTCGTACAATGCAATGACCCCCGCTCACTTTGCTCCAGAGACCATTCCTTCTAGTCTTCCATTCCTTTAAAAAGAAAATGGGCTTGGTGCAAATCCTCACTCGCCGCTTTAGTCTATATACATAAAACTGCATAAAATAATACCTGTATGAGATCAGTAAATCTCTGAAACTGTGTAATTTCATTTACATGTCACTTTTTTCTTGTTCTGCCTGGGGTTGGAGATTGCTGATCTCTGCTGTTGCTGGCGCTTCGGTTTCTGATAGTATTGTCAGGTGTGTGCGTATAAGAGATAAGTGCAGGTAGGAAATGTAAGTCCTCAAATACGACCACACTGGCAGTTCCGCTGCTCATAAATGTGAAAGACAGTTCTGCTGTCTGTGTGAAAGCGGGAGGGGGACCAGGGGCTATTAATGTATTTGTTCATTAACCTCCATATTATAATATCTACTTGCCTAGACTGTACAAAATAAACGCCATGCTCACACAGTGTGATTATTATAAGCATGAGTTTATTGAATATATCATAAGTGCTCAATTTTTCCTGACCAAACGGATAACATCCTGCTTGATTTTCCCATCTTTTTTCGAATTTCCCACTAGGGAACAATTGTTTTAGAGGATAATATTCATGATATCCATTTTTGGGTACCAAAAGTCCCAACATTGTTATTTATTGTTGTGTCTGATGGTGGTAGCTGGTAACACTTCATGATGATTTGTTCACTGTGGCGTAGGGGAGACTTGGGCACGATTGCGTAGAGCACTTTTCCAGCAACTATTCTTCCTAGAGCGCTGCCGTTAACGGAAGATTATTTTTGCCACCTACTTAGGGATGGCAGAAACTTCAAGGCACCTGAAGCGTGACTGTCTTAGAGTGAAGAACATACTATGTGTGTTTTCGTGCAACGTGAGTAAATTTTGTTACTCAGAATGCTCCCAGGGAGCATACCATTTTGAACCGAAAATAGATGAATATATGTTCATTTACAGGATATTACTCTACTTTAGAAGGAACATTTAGACAAATTGAAAAGTTGAAAATTAAACCGTAATTTTGAAACTAATTCAGACGTGAATATCTGTTGGGCCACTTTACACACCATTTTGTACTGCCATCCTAAATGATTTCCCAGTCAAGGAGACTTTAAGACAACAGCAATTGGAAACGCAATCCTTAAACAAATGATGGACAACAAAATACACTCCTGGAAATTGAAATAAGAACACCGTGAATTCATTGTCCCAGGAAGGGGAAACTTTATTGACACATTCCTGGGATCAGACACATCACATGATCACACTGACAGAACCACAGGCACATAGACACAGGCAACAGAGCATGCACAATGTCGGCACTAGTACAGTGTATATCCACCTTTCGCAGCAATGCAGGCTGATATTCTCCCATGGAGACGATCGTAGAGATGCTGGATGTAGTCCTGCGGAACGGCTTGCCATGCCATTTCCACCTGGCGCCTCAGTTGGACCAGCGTTCGTGCTGGACGTGCAGACCGCGTGAGACGACGCTTCATCTAGTCCGAAACATGCTCAAAGGGGGACAGATCCGGAGATCTTGCTGGCCAGGGTAGTTGACTTACACCTTCTAGAGCACGTTGGGTGGCACGGGATACATGTGGACGTGCATTGTCCTGTTGGAACAGCAAGTTCCCTTGCCGGTCTAGGAATGGTAGAACGATGGGTTCGATGACGGTTTGGATGTACCGTGCACTATTCAGTGTCCGCTCGACGATCACCAGTGGTGTACGGCCAGTGTAGGAGATCGCTCCCCACACCATGGTGCCGGGTGTTGGCCCTGTGTGCCTCGGTCGTATGCAGTCCTGATTGTGGCGCTCACCTGCACGGCGCCAAACACGCATACGACCATCATTGGCACCAAGGCAGAAGCGACTCTCATCGCTGAAGACGACACGTCTCCATTCGTCCCTCCATTCACGCCTGTCGCGACACCACTGGAGGCGGGCTGCACGATGTTGGGGCGTGAGCGGAAGACGGCCTAACGGTGTGCGGGACCGTAGCCGAGCTTCATGGAGACGGTTGCGAATGGTCCTCGCCGATACCCCAGGAGCAACAGTGTCCCTAATTTGCTGGGAAGTGGCGGTGCGGTCCCCTACGGCACTGCGTAGGATCCTACGGTCTTGGCGTGCATCCGTGCGTCGCTGCGGTCCGGTCCCAGGTCGACGGGCACGTGCACCTTCCGCCGATCACTGGCGACAACATCGATGTACTGTGGAGACCTCACGCCCCACGTGTTGAGCAATTCGGCGGTACGTCCACCCGGCCTCCGGCATGCCCATTATACGCCCTCGCTCAAAGTCTGTCAACTGCACATTCGGTTCACGTCCACGCTGTCGCGGCATGCTACCAGTGTTGAAGACTGCGATGGAGCTCCGTATGCCACGGCAAACTGGCTGACACTGACGGCGGCGGTGCACAAATGCTGCGCAGCTAGCGCCATTCGACGGCCAACACCGCGGTTCCTGGTGTGTCCGCTGTGCCGTGCGTGTGATCATTGCTTGTACAGCCCTCTCGCAGTGTCCGAAGCAAGTATGGTGGGTCTGACACACCGGTGTCAATGTGTTCTTTTTTCCATATCCAGGAGTGTAATAGAAATTGCTAAATAAGCCATTAAGTGAAGAAACTGTGAAAAGGAAGAACAAGGTAAAATGTCTATAGACATACTTCTGATGTCTGCATTCGTGTTCTGGCCAGAGGCAGGTTTTCACATGGCAACTCAACCAGCTCTCCTGTCTTATGCCATCCTCTTCAGGTAGAGTGTAATATCCGCTTTCCTTTCTGTCGTACATCATCTTGGATATCCACCTCCCTCTCAAACTCCTCTCGCAAATTAATCCTTCCATAGTATCTGCCAGCAAGCACCTCACATCAACGAACGTACCATCCAGCTCTTCTTCCTTTCTCTTACATCCTGCACCAGTCTGATGAAGAGGATGAAAATTGCCTAAATATTCACTGATTGAAAGAGTACAACCAATTAAAACCAAATAAACAGTGGGTCGCGCCTCAGATGTACGACAGGAGGGATCACGATGACTGTGCCGCGGAAAACACGTTATTTTTATTTTTACAGAAATTGTAGCTCGGACAGTGATGATGAACAGGTCTTTAACTAACATTCAAACTTCTACACAGGTCACATTATGCTAACAGGTGGAAGCTCGCTAAAGAAGTTTGTTTACTGCCAGTAAAATGTTTTTGTTCCCCTATGTTAATTGCTATAACCAAGCTTGTAATTGTGCTACTGCCAATAAACAAAATTTGAAACTTTTGGTTGCTCAAAAATGGTTCAAATTGCTCTGAGCATTATGGGACTTAACTTCTGAGGTCATCAGTCCCCTAGAACTTAGAACTACTTAAACCTAACTAACCTAAAGACATCACACACATCCATGCCCGAGGCAGGATTCGAACCTGCGACCTCAGCGGTCTCACGGTTCCAGACTGTAGCGCCTAGAACCGCTCGGCCACTTCGGCCGGCTATCTTCTTTTGGTTGTGAGTTCTGTTTACTCATTATTGTAACAGTAACGAGCTAGGTCATTAATGAAAGTGATAAGAGATAAGAAGGATAGGCAAAGTGGCCAAAATAATAGAACAATGAGCCCTTGTCGAAGGGAGGGGAGGGGAAAGTAGAACTGACTCCTTGACCTTGGAAATAAGTCACATAACAGGCCAAGAACGGAGGGGGAGAGTTCAAGACATTGACACCTTTTCTTGGACTAAAGGAGAACACACAAGATTGGTCTCAGAGACAAAGAGAACAGTCGGCTCTTGCATGTCTCGTGGTATTCGGGTCTGGCGAGTTTCTAGAGCGGTAGGGATGATGAATGACTACACTAAGTGTGTGTTGTTTTTTGTCATGTGTTGAGGGATATTTAGCCTCACAGACCGTCAGTACATTGAAAATTTCCAAGTAATCGAATACTGAGCAGCACTTTGGCGACAATTTTCAAATTTCTTTCAACTGCTTTCGGTTTTTGCGACTGTAACACTTTAACATTTTGTGAGTGATAGCTACATTCGTGATGAACTTTTGGGGACTGTAAGACAGCGTCACATTACTGCATAGCCAGGACATAGTTACAGATTCTGCTTAGTGTATGTGTAAATGGAAGGTGGATGGGCGAGAAGGGAAAGGATTTTCCTTTGACTGTAGATTTTTTAACTGGAAAATCTGCCAAAGCTTATTCGCCATGTACAAATTTGACCGCCTTTAACTATTATTTTACATGATTGACTTTGTGCCAGTTGGCAGACCCATTATTAATAAGGCTACAATGATATTTTATCACAACCTAAAGTTTCACTCCATAATTCGATAAATGCATCAACCACAAACATTACAGCAACACTCAAAAGATAATACGCACATCAAAGAAAGGTTTGAAACACCTCCGTCCCGAAGTTCCGGAGCCTGTACAGAAAATTGGAATAGAGATAAACATAAACATTATTTCCCCCTTTTCATTGCTCATGCAAACCACACATGTCATGTTGCACCACCATACAGAGAGACCTTCAGAGGGGGTGGTCCAGATTGCTGTACACACCGGTACCTCTAATACCCAGTAGCACGTCCTCTTGCATTGATGCATGCCGGTATTCGTCATGACGTCCATAAAGAGCCCTTTTCAATCCATCCCATGCATGTTCGATACGGTTCATGTCTGGAGAACATGCTGGCCACTATAGTCGAGCGATGTTGTCTTGAAAGAAGTCATTCACAAGATGTGCATGATGTCGGCGGGAATTGTCGTCCATGAAAACAAATGCCTTGCCAATAAGCTGCCGATATAGTTGCTCTATCGATAGGGGGATGGCATTCACGTCTCCCACGATTGCCTAGTTGAAGGCATATGCGACACTCATCAGTGAAGAGAACGTGATGACAATTCTGAACGGTCCATTCGGCATGTTGTTGGGCCCATCTGTACCGCGCTGTGTGGTATCGTGGTTGCAAAAATGTACCTTGCCATGGACGTCAGGAGTGAAGTTGCGCATCATGCAGCCTATTGCACACAGTTTGAGTCGTAACACGACGTCCTGTATCTGCATGAAAAGTATTATTCAACATGGTGGCGTTGCTGTCAGGGTTCTTCCGAGCCATAATCCATAGGTAGCGCTCATCCACTGCATTAGTAGCCCTTATGCGGCCTGAGCGAGGCATGTACTTGACAGTTCCTGTCTCTCTGTATTTTCTCCATGTCCGAACAACATCGCTTTGGTTCACTCCGAGACGCCTGGACACTTACCTTGTCGAGAGCCCTTCCTGGCACAAAGTAACAATGCGGACGCGAACGAACTGCGGTATTGACCGTATAGGCATGGATGAACTAGAGACAACACTGGCCATGTACCTCCTTCCTGGTGGAATGACTGGAACTGGTCGGCTGGCGGACCCCCTCCGTCCAATAGACGCTGCTCATGCATGGTTGTTTAGATCTTTGGGCGGGTTTAGTGACATCTCTGAGCAGGCAAACGGACTGTGTCTGTGGTATAACATCCGTAGTCAGCGTCTGTCTTCACGAGTTCTGGGAACCGGGGTGATGCAAAACTTTTTCTGACGTGTATATTTAATCTGATACCTCAGCAGTAGGTCCAGTACCACAGCATAAAACCATGGACCATCAGGGAGCATCTAAATTCATGAATAGCGTTAAACAGAATCAAAGAGAAACGGACACTTAAGAAAATGTTTGATTGAACTTTAGTACAGTGTTCCATTTAATAAAATTTTATACAAGCCAGTGCAGCAAGCACGAACAGCATTGAATGGAAAGCATCAGCTTTCACTTAATACACAATCAACTAATTAAAAACACTGAGCCAATAATTACAGTAGAAGAAAAATAACTGAATCGGTGGTTTGAAGAAAGAAACAAGCGCAAAATATATGGTTCAAATGGCTCTGAGCACTATGGGACTTAACATCTGAGGTCATCAGTCCCCTAGTACTTAGAACTACTTAAACCTAACTGACCTAAGGACATCACACACATCCATGCCCGAGGCAGGATTAGAACCTGCGACCGTAGCGGTCGCGCGGTTCCAGAATGAAGCGCCTAGAACCGCTCGGCCACACTGGCCGGCGCAAAATATATTTTTGTTTCTTCTCACCAAACATTTAATGAGCACATAGATGCACATTGTAAGATACAAAAAGGGAACGAAAACCACTCACATGTCGGCTTAATCGGAATTGGGAATAATCGTCAGTTTGAAGAAGGGACCGTATCGCAATTTAGAGTTCGTCCACCCGCAACGCTGTGTTTGTTACAATAGCTGATATTCGTATCTGCTGCTTAGTTGTTTGAAACCTCGTATTTGCAGTGCCTCATTGTTTTGAATTAATTGTGCCACATCTGAGTTCACATTCCCTTCAATAAATATAAATCAGTAACCATGTTAGATCATTTAAAAGCGTGTTAGTTTGGCAGCAACGACAACAACGAAGTCCCTGGAACTTTCCTCGTATTCGATTTCCAATTACAGGCAGTTAATGCTTCTAACCTAAATATTAATTAACCGCATCTGAGTTCACTGATGGTTTCGTGAAGAACACTTTCTTGCTGCAAAAGAACGAGAGCCCTCCCCTCCCCCCCCCCCCCATTCAACAGAAAAGACGTACCATAAAACAAATTCCAGTCGAGACAAGAAGATCAATGATGTACGCAAGATAGTTACATAAATCCATGATGAGTAAATATCATTTTATATGGAGGTGTTGATGAGAGCAGCAACAGCTCCTGCAGGGAACGATAAAAACGAATGACCGTCAGGATTTCCAGGGTAAATTTCGTAGATAACGCTTTAAAAACCTATGAGTAATACGGACATTTCCTGTATGTGTTCTGTTATGAGAGTTTTGTGAAGGTATAACTATTTGTGGCACTGTAATAAGATGTTTTAAGGCTTAAGTCATAGTCAGTTTTAAGAAGGGAACAAATCCTTAGTTTTTAATTTTGTGATGCGCCCTTCAGGACAATGCACATCATCTTTCCAAGTTACTGATATAGGAGTTTACTGTAAAGAATCTCATATAAATGTTTCGTTAAGACAAAATTATAAATAAGAACGGGAGGAAGTTTCTTTGCATTTCTCCACAAAAAGAGGTTTTGGATTAGTTCCCTTCTTTAAACTAGTGATTCAGTCAGGAACGAAGCTTCTCTTACCAAGATCTAGGACGTTTCTAATGAGAACATCGCCGTCACATACACATTGGTACTGGAGCCGCAGTCCACCAGCAAATAAAAGACAGGAGAAATCCCACAATAGCTAACATGCAACAGCTTAGTACTAGCAATGGAAATAAGTGATGCTTCTATAAGCAATACACGTTACCGTTGGTAAAGCCGCCCCCGAATTACTCATAATATGGAAAATCTAACGAGTCTACTGTAATGGAACACACTGCCTCTATACAAACTCATGCAATAATGTTAGTGTGGCCACCGCCTATGTTCGACGTCAACTTGCAGTAACCACAGACTGACGGTAGTTGGCATAACTGGAAGTGGAAAGAACGTAAACCACGTCAAGGAGACGCGGAAAATAGTGCAGTCGTTATAGTAATGTGGAAACGGCGAGATGTGTCTCACGTTCAGAAGGGCAGGGCCGTTGGCTTCCTGAAAAGGCGTGCCGCCTTGGTTAACCTCAGGATGGTATTAGCAGTTGATTCGACGAACACATTCCCAACTCCCCCTCCCCTATTGTTGTGGACAGGACAGAAGCGCTGTGCTCGCACCTCGCAGCAGTGCCTGGGACCGGGAGGGGGGCGGAGGCAGGGGGGGGGGGGCAGTAAGGCTCTGTGGTAACGCCCGGAGGAAGTGACCTGCACCGCTCTTAGATCAGGTAAACCACATTTCGTCCCGAAGTTACAGCGTCGAATTGACGAAGGTATAGGTGTGCACGTAAATGATTCGTTGAAACGATTAACATTTAGTATTCACGAAGAAAACAGACTCGTCGATTCGACGAACGTTTAGTAATGAGCGGCTAATTTGCTATAGGTGGGTGATTGGATGTTTGTTAAAAAGAACGTTTTGGTTCCAGGTGAGCTGTGGTACCTATTCCATAACTTTCATTTTCTTGTCAGGTTCTGACGAACTGCTCAAAACCGAGAGTTATGGATGCAGAGGAATCAGATATTGACATATCATCATCTGATGAACCTGAGGAAGACCACCACGTCGAAGGAAAAGACATCGTTCCCGATGACGCTATCGACTCTGCGTCAGACTGGAATGAAGGAACGCTGGACGCAACGGTGGCACAAAAATGGCTCTGAGCACTATGGGACTTAACTGCTGTGGTCATCAGTCCCCTAGAACTTAGAACTACTTAAACTTACCTAAGATAAGGACATCACACACATCCATGCCCGAGGCAGGATTCGAACAGTTCCAGACTGTAGCGCCTAGAACCGCTCGGCCACTCCGGCCGGCAACGGTGGCACGAATCGAGAACGAAACATCTGTTCGGAAAAACAAGAAGGGGGCAGGACAGCGAACTATTCGCCCCGAAGAAACGGGTCTGAAAAATGAACAGAACACAAGTAACTAGAATGGTTCAAGTGAGGACAGTTCCTCAGCAGCTTCCCTGTCGTCGGCCACAACGGCGTCTTGCGGAGACAATTCCAGTACATCTTGGTGCTATCTAAAGGCGAGCTAATGGCTAAGACAGGAATGGACTGGTAAGCGAAAGGTCCGCGTGAAACAACTGGTAAACCACTAGTAATGAATATTGTCCATCTTCACCAAGGACCGACGGCTTCCACTGGATATACGAGTGACATTCTAAAATGGTTTGGATTATTTTTCTCAGACGACATTTTTCTTCTGTTCTTTTATGTAACTATTGTTTGTATTCAGTACTCCTGGCACGTGGTCACTCAAATTATCGTGTAAGAGTTGATGCAATTTTTCTTTCAGTTCTTTCAGTTTCACAATATATACAAATGACCTAGTAGATAGTGTCGGAAGTTCCATGCGGCTTTTCGCGGATGATGCTGTAGTATACAGAGAAGTTGCAGCATTAGAAAATTGTAGCGAAATGCAGGAAGATCTGCAGCGGATAGGCACTTGGTGCAGGGAGTGGCAACTGACCCTTAACGTAGACAAATGTAATGTATTGCGAATACATAGAAAGAAGGATCCTTTATTGTATGATTATATGATAGCGGAACAAACACTGGTAGCAGTTACTTCTGTAAAATATCTGGGAATATGCGTGCGGAACGATTTGAAGTGGAATGATCATATATAATTAATTGTTGGTAAGGCGGGTACCAGGTTGAGATTCATTGGGAGAGTGCTTAGAAAATGTAGTCCATCAACAAAGGAGGTGGCTTACAAAACACTCGTTCGACCTATACTTGAGTATTGCTCATCAGTGTGGGATCCGTACCAGATCGGTCTGACGGAGGAGATAGAGAACATCCAAAGAAGAGCGGCGCGTTCCGTCACAGGGTTGTTTGGTAACCGTGATAGCGTTACGGAGATGTTTAATAAACTCAAGTGGCAGACTCTGCAAGAGAGGCGCTTTGCATCGCGGTGTAGCTTGCTCGCCAGGTTTCGAGAGGGTGCGTTTCTGGATGAGGTATCGAATATATTGCTTCCCCCTACTTATACCTCCCGAGCAGATCACGAATGTAAAATTAGAGAGATTAGAGCGCGCACGGAGGCTTTCAGACAGTCGTTCTTCCCGCGAACCATACGCGACTGGAACAGGAAAGGGAGGTAATGACAGTGGCACGTAAAGTGCCCTCCGCCACACACCGTTGGGTGGCTTGCGGAGTATCAATGTAGATGTAGGTGTAGATGTAGATTCCAATGTGTTCCCCGGGTGAAAAGTAAGTATCAGCGCCCTTTGGTTTGTGGACTTACGCAATGCGAGTTTTTGTGAGTTAACGCAATTGTAATACCGTGTAAACTGAAAAATGTAATTTTCCTTAACTTTCCAACAAACAGGGTTTAAAATTCCACCATTGCGTCGCTTTAGTCATTTTCCTGGGCAAACTTATATGTGGTAGTCGAATCGACGACGGTATAGGTATGGGAGGGTTCGCAGTATTTTAGGGCTAAAGTATACCGTGCATGGCAAAATGGCACTATCCAGAACCGACACTGAGGCAACGGTGGTGCACCATGAGCCGTAGAAGACAGGCATGAAGAACGTCTGTGGAGATATGTGCGGGCGAATAGATGAGCAATATTTAAGCAGCTGACCGCCTATATGAACCCATGGGCTAATAACAGTTTCTCCTCAACGACTGTTGGGCGAACGTGGCTGCGTTGAGGCCTCATAGCAGGCGCCTGGTTCACACAGCCGTTTTAATTGCTGTTAATTGGCGACGAAGGTTGCAATTTGCCCGCTAACTTGACGTCCACTGAATGGTGGAGGTGGTCTTTTCGAATGCATCACGTTTTATGCTCGGCCGCACAGATGGTCGTCGTAGTGTACGTCTGGAAACGTGGTGAAGCAAACATCTTGCAACTATTGTCGGGAGGGTAGATCTGGAGCCGTTTCCTGGACGGCACAATGAATCAATACAGGTATGCATCTATCCTTAGGTACGATGGTAAACCCCACATGCAATCTGTTTCCTCTCGGCACTATGGCATGTACCAGCACGACAATGTAACCTGTCTCACAGCTCGCTGTGTACATAACGTCATTCGAAGAGAATAAGATTGAGTTTACTGTACTCCCCTGGCAACCAAAATCTTCTGATTTAATCCCAATGGAGAATCTGTAGGACCCCCCACGATCACCTTGTTCGCTCCATGGATCCTCAACCAAGAACCCATCGCATCCAGCCACAGCAATGCAGTCGGCGTGGTTCTACATCCAGAAACTCCCTGACTCTCTTCCTGCAGATTTCGCATTTGCCCACGCTGCTAGAGGTCGTTATTCAGGCTTGTGATAGGTGATCACATTAATGTGGCTGTAGAGTGTATATTGTGGATGTCCGCGAACGTAAACAATTATTAACACAACATACTCGTCGCATAGAATTATCATCAAAACACTGCAAAACGCTCTCAAGATAATCAGTTACTAATAATTAGTAACAAAGTTTATCTCGATAGTCGCCATGAACAATATCTAGCAAGACACCGGTCTGTTCAGAGCGTACACGCACACAAAGTGTGTAAGATTATACGGTATAACACACTGAAAACGTTATTGCCTGCAATATGGCCGCACTGGATAATTCTGAACTACTTTCAGTATAGTACCTGTAAGATTATGGCACCAGCTCCAAATGAAGGTTCCTTGCGACAGTCAAGATACACAGACATCGTGACTACAATGTAATTCCTCTTATCGTACGTAGCCACACCATCAGAACCATCATCCGCCACAGGTTACCGAACTTCCAAACGGCTCATCTGTGTCGACTCATAACGATTCCGTGCATGCGAACGGTCACATAAATAACCCGCTCTGTAATAGCAGTCCAGCCCCCGGGCACAACCACTTTCCTCGAGCTTCATCCTCACTGTTTCTGACAGGTGCCCAATGGCTCCGTGGATGAGAACGGCCAAGTAGCAACAAATCCGCTCTCTTCTCGCGGGCAGGCCCCCGAACTCAGTTTGCTTCGTAGTCGCCCAGATAATAGGCTCTACACCAGGGCCGGCCAAACGCTGCACAGTGTGCAGACGTGCGGAAGTGCTGCACATGTGCGCACGTGTGCAACAGCGACATTTGTTATTAGACATGTGTCCTAAATGAACGGTGGCGGCTCCACTTCCCGGTTTATGTGGTACAAGCAAGAGCGCAACATACCCAGTCTCGTTTACCCCTGGTAACCGTAACCTTAACAGAGAAGTACTGAGAAATGGCAGGTACTGTGAAAAAAGCAAAGGACGGGAGATCTATGTTCTCAGTCGTGTAAAAATTACTGGGAACTGCAATTTTTTTTGTATCCGCTGGTGAAAAGTCACAGTGTTTGCTATGCCGCCGAATAATAGGCGGCCAGCGTAAATTTTCGATTGAAAGACTGTACAATACATATCACAATGACGAGTGTAGTGTACTCGAGAGTGAAGAACGGCAAGCAAAATTAAATGTCGTAAAGAAAATGGATGGGACACATCAACTCGATTATCATTTCTCATGACCAGTGATAATCGTGTTTGGATTTATTCCTTTCATAATTAAAAATTATTGTTTACTGACTGTGCATTAGTGCCGCATTCTGCTCCATGTTACATTATTATCAGGAAAGTTGGCCATTAAACCGATTGTTCCAACGTATACTTACATTTAAGTTTTTTTTTTTTTTTGTGTGTGTGTGAAGGGCTACGCTCAGCTGAAGTCGATAAAACGTAACATTCATCTAATTGTCGGTTATTATGCAGATTTCAGACGGAGCTGATGAAAGATGTAGCAGTAATGGTATTAAATAACAGGTGATCATCGAGAGGCCTGAGGTTATCATTTTGTTCAGAGGTCAGTGAGACAGAAATTATGTGGGTGTAACTGAGGGCACCGAGAATTAGTTATAGGAAACCTTCCATTAGTTTAACGTTATTTGAAATCATGAATAAGGTTCGTTGGAAGTCGCTAAGTGCTCTCTTTCTTAAACACTAGATCAAAAACATTACGCATATTTAAGTGCCGTCAGTCAAGCTGCCTTAATAAAAACCCACGGTTGTTAACTGTATTACTTGTCTTACTGGGTTAAACTGTTAACATAAAAGTAGACGTCTCAATGAGTAGACTGTAACAGTATTTTAAATGTTTAATACACGAAATACCTTCTCATGGTTGGCTTGCAAGCTGTGGAAAGAGCACTAGAATGCGACGGTACAGAGTACCCCAGCAAGTGGATAAAGCGACATCTGTACATAGAGACATGCACTACATGAACGATGACGGCTGCGGCGTGCACGCTGTGACCCGGAAGTTGCACATGTGCAGGAGCACCGCACGCGCGCAGAATTTCTGGCCGGCCCTGCTCTACACGTCCAGCAACCGACCGACTGACAAATTGGAGGTGTGTAGGCGCGTTAACAGACCGACCGACGAGCTTTCCTCGACGGGATATCGGGCGGGTAGCGCCACGCTTCATTGTATCCCCCCCCCCCCCCCCAACCACTTCACCCAACAAATTGTGCCGTGTGTAGCGCTCTCGCCCCAACTGCCCCATAAAAGTTCGTCTTTTGTCACTGCGCAAGTGATTAAATACTGTTCTAATACAAGACAGGGTGTGGTACCGATAGCAGCGATGCCACGGCTTAGGTACCAGTTAAGTTGGCAGTGCGACACCGACACCGATGACAGCGCCTTCTAGCCGGCGCTGGAGAGCTCTAAGAGCATCGCTACAGATTCTCCCCTTTTTATCAGGTGCAGCCAGCCAGGACACTTCGCATCGGCATCGCACCTACGCACAAAGTTATGTAATCGTTTATCACCTTGATTCTGCACCAGTGAACCATGTTCTTGCAGTACCGACTTGTATTACCTTTTCCCGTTCCTACCCACGCGCCGTCTCCCAGGCGGGATACAAAACAGGGTGATGTTTGTGGGAGGACACATAGTGCGAAGAGTACAGCAATACAGACGCAAGAAATCAAGCACCTCTTTCAGTTTCTAAACAAATCCATAGTGATTTCGTGCGGCGCATGCACTAAAAGTTCATTGACCCTCTGAATTTTTGTTTTAGATTTTATTTCTGATACGTATCTGAAATGAAATCTAAAAACCGAAATATCGACATTCAATGGACGTTAATTCATAAAATACTCGAGCTTTATTGTTATAAGTGTTAAAAGAATTCCAGCCTACATCCAACCCCTCTACTATAATCAGCAAAGCGTGGGATTCTTTTTACAGCTCTTACAGTATCTAAACGTACGTGTCGTATGTATCAGATGATACGGGCCACCACCATGTGTAGTCTTTCTTCTTCGAATATGAAATCAGTTTCTTAAACTCACTGTTCATATTTCTGCTACATGCATAAATTAATAACGCTTAAATGAACGCACCTTTTGACTTCTTTCTTTTGCTTTATCATGTTGTATTTCCTCTGTCAGCTATAAACCACATTACAGGTTTCTGACATTAATAATTGTGGGGATACAACAGCACTGAAATTGCTCTCTTGACTTCTGTCACTGGCTAGGAACTGTAGTGAAGCTAAAAGACTCTCCTTTCTCAAATACTTGCGGAAATCATGGCTCCTCCTGCTTATGACAACGTGAGTGAATTTATTTTCTTCCATTAGCCACTTCTTTTCCCACAGCTTTCTACCGTTTTTTTTTTTGTCTAGTTACCCCTAAAATTGAGGACAATGTTATGAAAATGGAAGAGGATGTGGATGAAGATGAAATGGGAGATATGATACTGCGCGAAGAGTTTGACAGAGCACTGAAAGACCTGAGTCGAAACAAGGCCCCGGGAGTAGACAACATTCCATTAGAACTACTGATGGCCTTGGGAGAGCCAGTCATGACAAAACTCTACCATCTGGTGAGCAAGATGTATGAGACAGGCGAAATGCCCACAGACTTCAAGAAGAACATAATAATTCGAATCCCAAAGAAAGGAGGTGTTGAGAGACGTGAAAATTACCGAACTATCAGTTTAATAAGTCACAGCTGCAAAATACTAACACGAATTCTTTACAGATGTGTGGAAAAACTGGTAGAAGCCGACCTCGGGGAAGATCAGTTTGGATTCCGTAGAAACGTTGGAACACGTGAGGCAATACTGACCCTACGATTTATCTTAGAAGAAAGATTATGGAAAGACAAACCTACGTTTCTAGATTTGTAGACTTAGAGAAAGCTTTTGACAATATTGACTGGAATACTCTCTTTCAAATTCTGAAGGTGGCAGGGGTAAAGTACAGGGAGCGAAAGGCTATTTACAATTTGTGCAGAAACCAGATGGCAGTTATAAGAGTCAAGGGACGTGAAAGGGAAGCAGTGGTTGGAAAGTGAGTGAGACAGCCTCTCCCCGATGCTCTTCAATCTGTATATTGAGCAAGCAGTAAAGGAAACAAAAGAAAAGTTTGGAGTAGATATTAAAATCCATGGAGAAGAAATAAAAACTTTGTGGTTCGCCGATGACATTGTAATTCTGTCAGAGAGAGCAAAGGACTTGGAAGAGCAGTTGAACGGAATGGATAGTGTCTTGAATGGAGGGTGTAAGATTAACATTAACAAAAGCAAAACGAGGATAATGGAATGCAGTCGAATTATTTCGGGTGATGCTGAGGGAATTAGATTATGAAATGGGACACTTAAAGTAGTAAAGGAGTTTTTCTATTTGGGGAGCAAAGTAACTGATGATGGTCGAGGTAGAGAGGATATAAAATGTAGACTGGGAATTGCAAGGAAAGCGTTTCTGAAGAAGAGAAATTTGTTAACATCGAGTATAGATTTAAGTGTGAGGAAGTCGTTTCTGAAAGTATTTGTATGTAGGGTAGCCATGTATGGAAGTGAAACGTGGACGATAAATAGTTTAGACAAGAAGAGAATAGAAGCTTTCGAAATGTGGTGCTACAGAAGAATGCTGAAGATTAGATGGGTAGATCACATAAGTAATGAGGAGGTATTGAATAGAATTGGGGAGAAGAGGAGTTTGTGGCACAAGTGGACTAGAAGAAGGGACCGGTTGGTAGGACATGTTCTGAGGCATCAAGGGATCACGAATTTAGTATTGGAGGGCAGCGTGGAGAGTAAAAATCGTAGAGGGAGATCAAGAGATGAATACACTAAGCATATTCAGAAGGATGTAGGTTGCAGTAGGTACTGGGAAATGAAGAAACTTGCACAGGATAGAGTAGAATGGAGAGCTGCATCAAACCAGTCTCAGGACTGAAGACCATATGTTAGAGCTCATTTTAGTTTCGTCAGTATGTACTGTACTTCCTCGATTCACCGCCAGTTGACCCAATTGAAGGAAGGTAATGTTGACTTCGGCGCATGTGTTGACATGCGACTCATTGCTCTACAGTACTAGCATCAAGCACATCAGTACGTAACGTCAACAGGTTAGTGTTCTTCACGTATGTGGTTTTGCAGTCAGTGCAATGTTTACAAATGCAGAGTTGGCAGATGCCCATTTGATGTATGGCGTAGCACGGGGCAATAACCGTGGCGCGGTACGTTTGTATCGAGACAGATTTCCAGAACGAAAGTGTCCCGACAGGAAGACGTTCGAAGCAATTGATCGGCGTCTTAGGGAGCACGGAACATTCCAGCCTATGACTCGCGACTCGGGAAGACCTAGAACGACGAGGACACCTGCAATGGACGAGGCAATTCTTCGTGCAGTTGACGATAACCCTAATGTCAGCGTCAGAGAAGTTGCTGCTGTAACAGGTAACGTTGACCACGTCACTGTATGGAGAGTGCTACGGGAGAACCAGTAGCTTCCGTACCATGTACAGCGTCTGCAGGCACTATCAACAGCTGATTGGCGCCCACGGGTACACTTCTGCGAATGGTTCGTCAAACAATGTGTCAATCCTCATTTCAGTGCAAATGTTCTCTTTACGGATGAGGCTTCATTCCCACGTGATCAAATTGTAAATTTTCACAATCAACATGTGTGGGCTGACTAGAATCCGCACGCAGTTGTGCAATCACGTCATCAACACAGATTTTCTGTGAACGTTTGGGCAGGCATTGTTGGTGATGTCTCGATTGGGCCCCATGTTCTTCCACCTAGGCTCAACGGAGCACGTTATCATGATTTCATACGGGATACTCTACCTGTGCTGCTAGAACATGTGCCTTTACAAGTACGACACGACATGTGGTTCATGCGCTATGGAGCTCCTGCACATTTCAGTCGAAGTGTTCGTACGCTTCTCAACAACAGATTCGGTGACCGATGGATTGGTAGAGGCGGACCAATTCCATGGCCTCCACGATCTCCTGACCTCAAACCTCTTGACTTTCATTCATGGGGGCATCTCAAAGATCTTGTCTACGCAACCCCGGTACCAAATGTAGACACTCTTCGTGCTCGTATTGTGGACGGCTGTGATACAATACGCCATTCTCCAGGGCTGCATCAGCGCATCAGGGATTCCATGCGACGGAGGGTGGATGCATGTATCCTCGCTAACGGAGTACATTTTGAACACTTCCTGTAACAAAGTGAAGTCAAGCTGATACGTTCTGTTGCTGTGTGTTTCCATTCCATGATTAATGTGATCTGAAAAGAGTAATAAAGTGAGCTCTAACATGGAAAGTAAGCGTTTCCGGACACATGTCCACATAACATATTTTCTTTCTTTGTGTGTGAGGAATGTTTCCTGAAACTTTGGCCGTACCATTTTGTAACACCCTGTATAGTGGGCTACATTTCTGCCAAGTGGCCGAGCGGTTCTAGGCGCTTCAGTTTGGAACCGCGCGACCGCTACGTCGCAGGTTCGAATCCTGCCTCGGGCATGGATGTGTGTGATGTCCTTAGGTTAGTTAGGTTTACGTAGTTCTAAGTCTAGGGGACTGATGACCTCAGCAGTTAAGTCCCATAGTGATCAGAGCCATTTGAACCATTTGAATTTCTGCCAAGTATTCCCGAAATATCGCAGAAGGGAAATCCAGCTTCTCGTACCGCTTTGTTGCCTTAAAGGCATTCTGACTACCATCAACTCACCACGTTCCGTCTCAAAGGTAACTAATGCTCACGACCATTACAGCGTTTATTTATCCAAATCAGATTTGCATCCTCATAGTCGCGCCACTCTTATGCGACTGACAAGCGCCGAAGACGTATCGCTCTCCAGTTGTGCAACTGAGGTCGCCCGAAAGGAAACTATTGACAAAATTCATGATGTGGCAATGCAATACCGCCAAATAAAACTTTGTGAGATGTCTGGGACTGTAGGAATCTCAACTGAGCCTGTGCAAAACGTCCTACACGTAGAAATGGCTATGAAAAATTCTGTGGGAGTTGGATGCCGCGATTTCTTATGGTTGACTGAAAGAGCATCCGGCGCAACATTTTAGATCAATGTCTAGCGATATTTACTCGCTATCCGCAAGAATTTTTGCATCAATTTAGGACTTTTGGTGCAACCTGGATCCATCATTATACACCAGAGCCAAAACGGCAGTCAAACCAATGGACAAAGTCTGATAAAAAAGTACGAAAGATGGCAAAAACCTTTTTGTCAGCTGATAAAGTGATGGCGACTGTTGCTTTTTTTTGGATTCCAAAAGCATAGTCCTCACAGATTACTTGGAAAAAGCCACATGCACAACTGGAGCCCATGATGCTTCATTGATAGATCGTTTGAAAGACCAATATTGGCACACTAAATGTGCACTTTTGTCAGTGAAATGCATGAATTGTGCTTTGAATTGGTTCCTCATCCACCCTATTCATTAGACTTAGCCCCAAGCCACTTCTTCCTGTTCCATAAGTTGAAACTTTGGCTTGCTGGGAAGAAATTTTCATAAAATAAGGGATTGATAGTTGCCCTCAACGCGTATTTTGCAAGAGGATCGCTGGTCCGAGTGTATAGCCCTCAAAGAAGACTGGTCGAAAAGTAAGGTGAACTGATAATGAAACAAATTTTTCCTTGCTTTTTCTACCAAACTTATCAAACCACACTCCCCTCTAGTAAATTTGAGAATATTTACGTCTTACAGAGAAGAATACGGTTATATCTCTCGTTATCGACGTACTGTCGTTGCTGTGTTGTCAATTTCTTTGGTGATTTGACTGGAGTGTCACTATCTGGCGAGATGTATTTACTCCTATCGCTCTACAAGTTGCGTAATCTGACAGGAGTAAAGGTATTGCTATTTCCTTTCCGTATGTCGAGTATCATTGGCTCAATTATTTTTTCTCATAGTGTGTAACCTAGCCATCCCATATTTATGAGCACATAATTCCTAGTTGGTTTGTTTTCCTCTCGGAGGTGAGCACCATATTTGATAGTGCCATGGGGCTACCAACAGCACCAAAATATATGAGCAATCTCTTCCCTCACACGTTCGCCCGCACACACGCACTCACGCACGCCACACGCAGGTACACACACACACACACAAGTAGTGGCAGCTATTTATTCACAACCGATACTAAAGTGTTACATGCCCTGTTACTGTCCTTCAAAGTAGTCACCAGCGTCGTGTAGAACCCGTTACCAACGATGTGGAAGGCTTACTTTACCGTTAGCAGAGCCTGTTCTGTTGATTATTTGTAGAGTATCGATGTAGATGTAGATTTAGATGGTGCGAATGGAGTGGTGTAAAGTTATTGTGATTCTCGCGTACGACTGTGATGTTGTTATCATAACGCATTACGTTCCTCCACGCAGGCCGTCAATGCACAGTATTACTGTTCGTATTAGGAGCATCACCTGCGACGAACTTTGCGAAAGAAGCGGCGACACTTTTGGTACAACCCACCCATCATTCTGCACGACAATGCGCAGGCGCTTACAGCGAAAGCTGTGGCTGCTCTGTTCGCTCGATGAGAGTGGGAAGTTCTGTACCATCCACCATACTCCCTGGACTTAAGTCCTTGTGACTTTAATTTGATTCCGAAGATGAAGGAACCACTTCATGGCATTTGCTCCAGAACTGTTCCAGAGATTAGACAGGCAGTAGACCAATTCATTCACACCATCATCACAACAGGCTCTGCTAACGGTATACTACACCTTCCACATCGCTGGCAACGGGTTCTACACAACGCTGGTGACCACTTTGAGCGACAGTAACAGGTGCAAATATGTAACACTTTTGTACGGGTTGTGAATAAATAGTTGCCACTGTTTAAGTTCCAACCCTCGTATATATATGTAGTGACTTGAGAACAGCTGATTGTTATCTATGTGTAGGACACAGAGCTAGCGCGGTGCCTAATAAAATGCAGAATCGTCTTAGGTTTGCTGTATTAAAGCAGTCATGTTTACGAATGGAGAGCAGTATGTATACATTAAAGTATTCAGCCAAACATTACACTGATCAGTACATTTCACAACTCGTGATATTAGCTGAATGCTCGTGGGACGACTCACACAACATCTATAGTTATTTGTGGTTGGTATTTCCAGAATAACTGAAGCTTGATCTTTAGCATATCTATGTGACTGTATACTGACGGAAAATCGCAACACCAAGGAGTTGTGCGACATACACAAAAACTAGTAAGCGTATTTCCACATCTGAAAGGTAATGTCTATCCAAATTTCGCGTCAATCGCATAAGAATGGCGCTAGTGGCAAATCTGGTTTGGATAAATACACGCTATAACGGACGCGGTGAGTTGATTTTAGTCAAGAATGCCTTTAAGGCAACAAAGACGCCGTTATTAACACGTCGCAGTATTTGTATGGGACCGTATGAAAGCGACACGAGAAGTTGGATATTCCTTCTGCGGTATTGCAGGAATACTTGGCAGGAATGTAGCCCCCTATGCATGACTGGAGCCCTAAAAATCCGGGAGGTGGAGACCCTGCACCACCACACAGATGTGATGCTCAACACAATAGGTCTACTGCCGTCTCTGTATAAGGGTTAGTTTTCATTAAAGTGAGGTCTCACAGGCTGTGGGTACTGCGATGTTTGCATATGTCTGGTTAAGATTAACCAGAGTCGAAAATTGGACGAAGGGTAGAGGTTGAAAGGCACAGGGAACAAAATGTGCCACGCCAAGTTCCAATGGAAAAAAAACGCTCTGCGATATTTGGGTCGGGTAGTAAGAGCAGTAGCGTAATCTTGTTGACTGCGACTGGTCACGCAATGATAGGTTAAGTTAACAGCGGATATCATGCAAGCGAATATCATGTCAAGCCACGTGTTAGTCATAAGAGATCAGTCCGTTACGGTGCGGCAGCAAGGTGTGCTGCTGTTTAAGCTGTGAGAGCCCCGTGCCGTGCTGCGTCGGTGGTGACTGGGGAACACCTATCGGTGTCTGGTAGGCGTGAGCCGTAGCCAAACACTCGGAGATGTATGGTCGTGTAGTGGCACCATTCTTCCTCTGTTGGCTAAGTGCGGGCCACGGTTGAGTCACCCCTGTGTAGCGGACGGCGTAGCCCACAACCTGAGCGCTTTGATCGCTGTAGTAGCCCACACATCGGAACAGAGCTGTTCGGAGCTTAGGGGTTTCGGTCTTATTGTAGAGGCACCCGTGGTCCCCTTCGTTGTGCCCGTCGCGCTGTGTTTCTTCGCCGGCTGCTCCGTGGGGCGCCACCCTCACTACCGCGGTATGAAAACTATCTTCTCGCCTCTCGATCCCGTCTTTGTTGGGCGGCTCTTACGGCGCCGTTGCCGTTTCTTCTCACTTTGCGCCTTGTCTCCAGCGCAGCCATCGCTGGCAAAGGCCAGCTGGCCACATGTGGGCCGCCACAGCGAGCACAAATTGGCGCCTCCTCTGGTCGTTTGTCACAGGCGCGGCTGTCGCGCGCGCCGACGCACTTGACGTACCGCGGTGAGCTGCGGCAGAATTTAGCCACATGACCCTCAGCTTTCCACCTAAAGCAATAGGGCTCATGGTCCAACCGAAGGGGAGAGCTTCGGCGCGCCGCGGTGAGTTGCGACAGAATTTAGCCACATGACCCTCAACTTTGCACCTACAGCAATAGGGCTCATGGTCCATTTGAAGGAGAAAGAAGCTTCGGCGGTCGCAGCAAAGCCTAAGAAGTTCCTTAGTCCGAAGATGTCGCCGCCATTCGTCACAGTTTCCACTACGATCATGTACAGCCACTGTCGCTTCTTAATACGTCCGATTGAGTAATTTTTCAGTTGCATCCCGGAATACGGCACGTAACGCCCTTGTTGGACCGTCTTCTCGTTGCAGATCCAAGGTAGCCCCCTGAGCAAAGCCCTGGACGTCTTCTCGTCGCAGATCCAAGGTAGCCCCCTGAGCAAAGCCTTGGACGTCTTCTTGTCGCAGATCCAAGGTAGCCCCCTGAGCAAAGCCTTGGACGTCTTCTCGTCGCAGATCCAAGGTAGCCCCTTGAGCAAAGCCTTGGACGTCTTCTCGCGATGTTTTGGCGCGGTCGTCTTCTTAACGGTAGGTGGATCAACGATGAGGGTGGCCACAGCGCTCTTCAGTGCGGCCGGCCGCGGTGGCCGAGTGGTTCTAGGCGCTACAGTCTGGAACCGCGCGACCGCTTGGATCGCAGGTTCGAATCGTGCCTCGGGCATGGATGTGTGTGTGATGTCCTTAGGTTAGTTCGGTTTAAGTAGTTCTAAGTTCTAGGGGACTGATGACCTCATAAGTTAAGTCGCATAGTGCTCACAAGGGAACCTCCCCATCGCACCCCCCTCAGATTTAGTTATAAGTTGGCACAGTGGATAGGCCTTGAAAAACTGAACACAGATATTTTGAGAAAACAGGAAGAAGTTGTGTGGAACTGTGAAAAAATAACCAAAATATACAAACTGAGTACTTCATGCAAAGATAGGCAATATCAAGGACAGTGGCAACAGAGGAGCGCCGTGGTCTCGTGGTAACGTGAGCAGCTGCGGAACGAAAGGTCCTTGGTTCAAATCTTCTATCGAGTGAAAAGTTTAATTTTTTATTTTTAGTTTATGTGACAAACTCTTATGTTTTCATTACTTTTTTGGGACTGATTATCACATTCACAAGAAAACCTAAATCGGGCAAGGTAGGAGAATCTTTTTACCCATTCGCCAAGTGTACAAGTTAGGTGGGTCGACAACATATTCCTGTCATGTGACGCACATGCCGTCACCAGTGTCGTATAGAATATATCAGATGTGTTTTCCTGTGGAAGAATCGGTTGACCTATGACCTTGCGATCAAATGTTTTCGGTTCCCATTGGAGAGGCACGTCCTTTCGTCTACCAATCGCAGACTTTTGCGATGCGGTCGCAAAACACAGACACTAAACTTATTGCAGTGAACAGAGACGTCAATGAACGAACGGACAGTTAATAAATATGCAAAAATAAAGAAAGTAAAATATTCACTTGAGGGAGGACTTGAACCAAGGACGTCTCGTTCCGCAGCTGCTCACGCTACCACGGGACCACGGCGCTTCTGAGCTGATACTCTCCATGATGTTGCCTATGTGTCCCATGGAATACTCAGTTTGTATATTTTGCTTAATTTTTCACAGTTCCACACAACTTCTTCCTGTTTTCTCAATTGATCTGTGTTCAGTTTATCAAGGCCTATCCACTGTGCCAACTTATAACTAAATCTGAGGGGGGTGCGATGGGGAGGTTCCCTTGTCAGAGCCATTTGAACCAGTTCTTCAGTGTGCGGAGGTCGACCACGTTTGCTGCTTCCAGCTTTACGACAGGGTCTGGGTCAAGGGACTCCACGCCAACTTCTTCTCTGCAGCAGTCGGCTATAACATCACACAACTCTGCCCACGACCCCCTGCTGCACTGGATGTACAGAGAGGAACAGGCGAATGGGGGATCGTCACGCTTCTGTTCCGCATTTCTAGTGGACTGCGGTGTCGAAAGCTTCTTCTCCGTGTCTGCCTTCTTCTGGCCATTTCTGCCCATGCTGTGGCGTGAGAACACGACAGTTTTTCTGTGGCGTAATGACGCACGACAGTTCGCTTTGCGCCACACCGCAGTTCGAGCACAGCTTCGCAGCTTCTCTTCTGGCCAAGCTGACGTAGCGCGCAGCACCGGTGATGCACAAGCCTCCGTTGCTCCGGCGCAACTCATCTCCTCATGATTAGCGGCAGAGGTGGTCTCAAGAAAGTACAGTCACAAGAAGCTCGGGCTCCGGACGTCACTATCGAGAGGGAAGATCATCGTGTTAGGCGTATGGCTCTGGCGCATAGTATAGTATTTTCAGCAGCAATTTGAGCAGCATCTGGCGCCACAGTGACAGAACGAACTGTTGGAAGTCGCTTACTTCAAGGACAGGTCCGAGCCTGAAGCAATGTATCGTGCATTTCTCTGATCCCAAACCAGCGCCATTTGCGACTAAAGTGATGTCAAGCGAGAGCTCTCGGAAGACAGGGTGTAGGTCTGTTGTGTTTTCTGATGAAAGCTGGTTCTCCCTCGCTGCCAGTGATGGCCATGTGTTGGGTAGCAAGAGGCCAGTTGGAGGCCTCCAACTAGTCTGTCTACATGCTAGACACACTGGACCTACACCTGGAGTATGGTCTGGGATGCGATGTCATATGACAACTGGAGCACTCTCGTGGTTATACCTTGTACCCTGAGTGCAAATTTGTACGTCGGTCTGGTGATTTGACCAGTTGTGCTGCCATTCATGAACAGTACTCCAGGAAGTGTTCTCCAACAGGATAACGCTCTCCCATATAACGCTGTTGTAAGCCAACGTGCTCTACACAGTGTCAACATGTTGCCCTGGCCTGCTCCGTCACCAGATATGTCTCCGATCGATCACTTATGGAATGCCGGTCGCAGTGGCCGAGCAGTTTTAGGCACTACAGTCTGGAACCGCGTCACCGCTACGGTCATAGGTTCGAATCCTTCCTCGGGCATGGATGTGTGTCATGTCCTTAGGTTAGTTAGGCTTAAGTAGTTCTAAGTTCTAGGGGACTGATGACCTCTGCAGTTAAGTCCCATAGTGCTCAGAGCCATTTGAACCATTTTGAAATTATGGGGCGTTATCGGACAACAACTCCAACGACACCCACAAACCATCCTTTTATTGACCAACTGCAGCAGGCACCGAATTCCATCCCACAGACTGACATACGGCACCTGTATAGTACAGTGCATGCACGTTTACGTGACTGCACCGTTTCAAATTTCCAATGGGTTGCCTCGCGCTCACATTAACCTGTGTTCTTGCAATGTTAATCTCTCAAATATGTTACCTAGACAAATGTATTCCCGGAATTCCATGACACCACATTAATTACTTTTTGGTGTCGCGATTTGTTTCCATCAGTGTTCTACGGATCAAGCAATAGGTGGGTCAACGATAGGTAGAAGATACAAATCCAGTCAAATGGTTCAAATGGCTCTGAGCACTATGGGACTCAACTGCTGAGGTCATTAGTCCCCTAGAACTTAGAACTAGTTAAACCTAACTAACCTAAGGACATCACAAACATCCATGCCCGAGGCAGGATTCGAACCTGCGACCGTAGCGGTCTTGCGGTTCCAGACTGCAGCGCCTTTAACCGCACGGCCACTTCGGCCGGCACAAATGCAGTCACGTAAACTCAACAGCAATTTCCAGTAGTCGTCCAGAAAGATGTTGAAAAATAGTTTCAACGCGCAATTCATATTTCAGGTACGACCAACATAAATTTAGTTACCATAAGTTTATTCTTAAAATTTGTAGAGGCTTTCTTTTTTCACGCCAGCCTGCTTGCTTGTAGCTCCAAAACGATATTCTAGATTGTTGATCGACTGTGAAAAATCTTTTACATCGCAGAGAGGTATGGTGTCAGTGCATATTAGAAATTTAAATCCAGTAGCAGCAGACGAGAATAAATATTATCGTATTTACATTTCAAGTTCATTTCTACGAAATATATTTTTGGAAAATGAATCGCCGGTGGACTACTACACTCCAGGAAATGGAAAAAAGAACACATTGACACCGGTGTGTCAGACCCACCATACTTGCTCCGGACACTGCGAGAGGGCTGTACAAGCAATGACCACACGCACGGCACAGCGGACACACCAGGAACCGCGGTGTTGGCCGTCGAATGGCGCTAGCTGCGCAGCATTTGTGCACCGCCGCCGTCAGTGTCAGCCAGTTTGCCGTGGCATACGGAGCTCCATCGCAATCTTTAACACTGGTAGCATGCCGCGACAGCGTGGACGTGAACCGTATGTGCAGTTGACGGACTTTGAGCGAGGGCGTATAGTGGGCATGCGGGAGGCCGGGTGGACGTACCGCCGAATTGCTCAACACGTGGGGCGTGAGGTCTCCACAGTACATCGATGTTGTCGCCAGTGGTCGGCGGAAGGTGCACGTGCCCGTCGACCTGGGACCGGACCGCAGCGACGCACGGATGCACGCCAAGACCGTAGGATCCTACGCAGTGCCGTAGGGGACCGCACCGCCACTTACCAGCAAATTAGGGACACTGTTGCTCCTGGGGTATCGGCGAGGACCATTCGCAAAAATCTCCATGAAGCTGGGCTACGGTCCCGCACACCGTTAGGCCGTCTTCCGCTCACGCCCCAACATCGTGCAGCCCGCCTCCAGTGGTGTCGCGACAGGCGTGAATGGAGGGACGAATGGAGACGTGTCGTCTTCAGCGATGAGAGTCGCTTCTGCCTTGGTGCCAATGATGGTCGTATGCGTGTTTGGCGCCGTGCAGGTGAGCGCCACAATCAGGACTGCATACGACCGAGGCACACAGGGCCAACACCCGGCATCATGGTGTGGGGAGCGATCTCCTACACTGGCCGTACACCACTGGTGATCGTCGATGGGACACTGAATAGTGCACGGTACATCCAAACCGTCATCGAACCCATCGTTCTACCATTCCTAGACCGGCAAGGGAACTTGCTGTTCCAACAGGACAATGCACGTCCGCATGTATCCCGTGCCACCCAACGTGCTCTAGAAGGTGTAAGTCAACTACCCTGGCCAGCAAGATCTCCGGGACTGGATGAAGCGTCGTCTCACGCGGTCTGCACGTCCAGCACGAACGCTGGTCCAACTGAGGCGCCAGGTGGAAATGGCATGGCAAGCCGTTCCACAGGACTACATCCAGCATCTCTACGATCGTCTCCATGGGAGAATAGCAGCCTGCATTGCTGCGAAAGGTGGATATACACTGTACTAGTGCCGACATTGTGCATGCTCTGTTGCCTGTGTCTATGTGCCTGTGGTTCTGTCAGTGTGATCATGTGATGTATCTGACCCCAGGAATGTGTCAATAAAGTTTCCCCTTC
The DNA here is from genome assembly GCF_021461395.2 of Schistocerca americana. Classification (NCBI taxonomy): domain Eukaryota; kingdom Metazoa; phylum Arthropoda; class Insecta; order Orthoptera; family Acrididae; genus Schistocerca; species Schistocerca americana. The sequence goes on along the minus strand of NC_060126.1, from coordinate 499,961,560 downwards.
CTGGGACAATGAATTCACGGTGTTCTTATTTCAATTTCCAGGAGTGTAATAACACCTGGCCAAATTATTTGATTTCACGTGATAATATATTGTAGGCTATGCACATCTAGGCTGGACAGTCTTCGAGTTGATCAGCAATTCATGATATGAAAACGAAAATCAAAGATATATCAAAAAATGGTTCAAGTGGCTCTTAGCACTATGGGACTTAACTTCTAAGGTCATCAGTCCCCTAGAACTTAGAACTACTTAAGCCTAACTAACCTAAGGACATCAGACACATCCATGCCCGAGGCAGGATTCGAACCTGCGACGATAGCGGTCGCGCGGTTCCAGACTGTAGCGCCTAGAACCGCTCGGCCACTCAGGCCGGCCCAAAGATATATTATCTTGTAACTCTTTGCACCTGTTGGCTCATTGCAAGTTTTCGTTAACTATACCAGCATCGACTCATTACAAGGAGAGGTGTAATAATATCTGTAGAAAGTAATATTAAACAGTATATGTATTCATTTCAAGGTCGTAACTAAGGAAATTTGGTGAGGGGCTAGGGCAGAATATTTTTTCTTAATGACTAACCACGTCATGAAACATATTAATTTGTAGTTTGGGAGTAAAAAGGCAATTACGTGTTTGTGAAACGCATAATGCAGATAAAGGTAATCTTCAACTATTACTTAGACACCTGAGGGAAAACGAATTACGAAATGTTTTTTGAGCGATCTGTAAGCCCATCTAGTCTGAATATGGATTTGAAAACTAGTAATTTATGGACATTTATTGTGTGAGGTAATAAACGTTTTTCCATTTCCTTCTAAAATATTTAAATAATATTCTCAACTTATTTGCTTTTTAAAGTTCTGCCCAAGTTTTTAGTGCAACACAAAAAAATTTGAAAGTATGATTTATTTATTTGAAGAAATTATAATAACTGTCATCTTTAAATTATGACAAAACTTGCTACGAATAACTGGCAATTATCCAAGTAACTTCAGTTATTCTCGTAATGTGAGAAATTTTGCTGCGGAGAAGTACAAGCCGTCCTCGAAAGACGAAATGTTCTATCAGTTTGGGAATATTCTGAAATTTGAATTCAGGGATCTTGATTACAAAACTACTTTTGGATTTTTACGTTTTCATTTATATGTTTTACATGCAGGAAGAGCAGCAACACTGCGAAAAAACTGGAAAAGCCGTAGTTCCCGGCGCCGACACTGTTCTCATCCAATTCCGGGGAGAAAAACAATTTCCCGGAGGCTGCCTGAAGAGAGCAAAGGACAGAGGCGCTCTGCTTGGCCGTTAGGTCGGCCTGGCGCTGCTGCTTGCAGTTCTGAACGAGCACAAATGGCTCACCATGTAATGAAAATTCCTTCCGTACAGCCTGATTTGATTTGATGCTCTTCTCTTACATTCTTTCCTCTGTCTGTAGCGTGCTTTTACTCAGGTGGTTGCGCGCTTGTCTTGGTTAAGGGTTATTTTGGTGGCATTGTTAATTTTACACGGTCATTTCCCTAGTCCGTACTTTAGTGAGAGAAACACTATATTTATTCTTTACAGTAGTATGAATATTATGCTTCCTGAAGAGTCCTTTCCGAAAAATTATATGAAGTGAAGCAACATTTGGAACATATACCGTATTCGAACATTATGAAGTACCTCGAAGAAAACGATTTATTGACACATAGTCAGCACGGATTCAGAAAATATCGATTTTGTGGAACACAACTAGCTCTTTATACTCATGGAGTAATGAGTGCTATCGACATGGGATGTCAAATTGATTCCATATATTTAGATTTCCAGAAATCGTTCCTCACAAGCGTCTTGTGACCAAACTGCGTGCCTACCGAGTATCGCCTCAATTGTGCCACTGGATTCGTGATTTCATGTTAGAAAGGTCACAGTTCGTAATAATAGACGGAAAGTCATCGAGCATTAAAGAAGTAATACCCGGCGTTCCCCAAGGAAGTGTTATAGGCCCTCTATTGTTCCTGATCTATATTAACGACATAGGAGACAATCTGGCTAGCCCTCTTAGATTGTTTACAGATAATGCTGTCATTTACCGTCTTGTAAAGTCATTAGATGATCAAAACTACTTGTAAAATGATTTAGATAAGATATCTGTGTGGCTCTAAAAGTGGCAGTTGACCCTGAATAAAGAAAAGTGTGAAGTTATTCAGCCGTCCGCGGTGGCCATGCGTTTCTAGGCGCTTCAGCCCGGAACCGTGAGACTGCTACGGTCGCAGGTTCGAATCCTGCCTCGGGCACGGATGCGTGTGATATCCTTAGGTTAGTTTGGTTTAAGTAGTTCTAAGTTCTAGGGGACTGATGACCTCAGATGTTAAGTCCCATAGTGCTCAGAGCCATTTGAGCCATTTTTTTGAAGTTATTCACATGAGTACTAAAAGAAATCAACTAAATTTCGATTACGCGATAAGTCACACAAATCTGAAGGCTGTAAATTCAGCTAAATACTTAGGAATTACAATTACAAATAACTTAAGTTGGAACGATCACATATATAATATTGTCTGTAGAGCAAACCAAAGACTGCGATTCATTGGCAGAGCACTTAGAAGGTGCAACAGGTCTACTAAAGAGACTGCTTACACCACGCTTGTCCCTCGTATTCTGGAGTATATCTGTGCGGTGTATGATCGGCATCAAGTGGGACTGACGGATGACATCGAAAAAGTACAGAGAAGGACAGCTCGTTTGGTATTATCGCGAAATAGGGGAGATAGTGTCACAGAAATGGTACGTGAATTGGAGTGGCAATCATCAAAACAAAGATGTTTTTCGTTGCGACGGGATTTTCTAATGAAATTTCAATCACCAGTTTGCTCCTCCGACTGCGAAAACATTCTGTTGCCACCCACCTACAAAGGGAGAAATGATCGTCACGATAAAATAAGAGAAATCAGAGCTCACACAGAAAAATTTAAGTCCTCGTTTTTCCCGCGTGGCGTTTGAGAGTGGAACGGTAGAGAGACAGCTTGAAGGTGGTTCACTGAACCCCCTGCCAGGCACTTTATTGTGAATAGCAGCGTAATCGCGTAGATGTAGGTGTAGAATATCTTTGTGGGTCGTTTTCACTCACTGAGAGTATGAGAAATTACGATGTCAGCACAAATAATAAATTTATTGAACTTGAATAGGCCTTTAGCTTTTGTAAACGACTTTGTGACTAAGACAGCACATTTAAACAGCACAAAAACGAATAGAAATTCTTAAAGAGACAGTAGAAGACATGGGGCTCCAAGTATCATTCGAGAAAACAACATACATATCTAGCAACAAACTGGCCTATAAAATTCTGAAAACTAAGCACTGAATAATCAGAGTTCCTCAGTTCAGCAAACTTTCGTCGAAAAGGTTGATTGCAAAATTCGTTGTCTTAAAATTTAAATAGCTCTCAGGCTTATAAAGACACCCATGACGAGAAAAAGTATCTCAAAATATACGAAATACGAGACGGTTAGAAAAGAGTAAGTAACTGTTTATTATTTCAAAAGTAATCGCCATATATCTTAACACACATATCTCAGTCTGAGGGAAGCCGGTCCTTAACTCCATGGAAAAATGTTTGCGGTTGCCTATGGGACCATACTTTTATCTAGGCCTGCACATCTTCGTCCGAAGCAAATCTATGGCCATGAGTGTCAAAAAATGGCTCTGAGCACTATGTCACTTAACATCTGAGGTCATCAGTCCCCTAGACTTAGAACTACTTAAACCTAACTAACCTAAGGATATCACACACATCCATGCCCGAGGCAGGATTCGAACCTATGACAGTAGCGGTCGCGCTTTTCCAGACTGAAGCGCCTAGAACCGCTCGGCCACACTGGCCGGCCCATGAATGTCCACGGTCCACTTGTTGCCGAGGTTGTACGCTGTAGAAAAAAATGGTTCAAATGGCTCTGAGAACTATGGGACTCAACTGCTGAGGTCATTAGTCCCCTAGAACTTAGAACTAGTTAAATCTAACTAACCTAAGGACATCACAAACGTCCATGCCCGAGGCAGGATTCGAACCTGCGACCGTAGCGGTCTTGCGGTTCCAGACTGCAGCGCCTTTAACCGCACGGCCACTTCGGCCGGCCTATGCTGTAGAAGTTTCGCTGTGAAGCCCTTACAGATCCTCAACACAGTCCCGATCTCTCTCCGTGTCTATTTCATATTTTTGGAGCTGTGATGACACATTTGTGGCCATCGATTTGCTTTAGAGGAAGAGGTGCACGACTGGGTACAATCATGATTCCGTAGGCAATCGCTAACTTGATTCTTTGAAGGCATTGGTCGTCTTATTCGCAATGAGATAAATGTACTGACAGTTACTGCTATCGCATTTCACATAAAAATAATTTACTTAATTTTTCCCCATATATATCGCTCTCATTTGACTGTCTAGGAATATTTAAGTGTAAATTATACTTAATAAGGAACGGACAGACTAAGAGAAAATAGTAAAATTGAAATTATACCACAATTTATTGGGATATGGGAAACGCAGATTAAAATTTTACAGTTAAGAACAGCAGAAAGTTTGGTTGCAGAATTCTATTAAATTCCCAGCAGTGTAGAAACTGGAACAATAAAATGGCTCGGTGCTGTATCAGAAGACTTGAAAACACAAAATAATACAACCTGATATACCACACAGGAAAATATTGAGGCAAGAAATCCACGACTGGTCACTTGGCAGGGCAGAAAAATCCAAGTAGCCCGTAAAAAATCCACCTAAAATGCAGAGTGGAGCCCAGTTTTAGAGCATGCAGGTAAAATGGGTACACTGAGATGTCACAGCAAAACTCTGAAACAGTCCCACATTGTACATGCCAGCAGCGAAGATGAACTTCCAGGGTTACTGATAAAGGAATTTTGTGTCTTGGATCAACCATCTGCGACACGGGAAGCTGTGGAGATATGAAGACGGATCACGCTAGGCAGAGTGGCTATGAAGATTCTTACCAGCATGTGGCACACCAGAGCAATAACGAACACTGCTATTGTCGAGCTTGCTGAAAGACTTGTGTATTCTGTGTTTTTCTATGGTTGAGAAACATGAACCCTTAAGGCCGGAGTTAAGCGTTTGAGTTTCGGTGCTGCTGCAGGAAGCTGCGTATGAAACGGATGGAAAAAAGGACGGATGTTTCCAGTATTGAGCAAGTCAGTATCTTAGGCACCTTTTTTCTTTCTTATGTCAACCAAAAAACTTCTCCGGTTCTTAGCGCGTATTGTGAGAAGAGATGAAGAATACCTACAGGAAACAATCATACAAGGGAAGATCAAGTTCTAGAGAGCGGGGGAAAGAGCAGCCATCAGGTGGACAGATCGAATCAAGAAGATCTCTGGCCCATCTCTTCAGTAGGTTCTAAGAGAAGCTGGTAACCACGCATCACAGAGACGCTTGGTGTCTCGACGTTCAACAGTGACTACAACGACTTGTCATGATGATGTGTATCACATGGTGACTAGTAATAAAGTGGTGGAATGTTTAAGAAATTTATTTGTCATTTAACTATAGTTCATAACAAAACGACGCCAGACTCATTGATGATCACTTTTTATTCAAAATATGCCTTTAGTATACACATGTCTTAGCAATTCTTACGAAAGAAACTCAATTATTTGTTTATAGCTTAGACTGAGAGTAACTCGTCCTTGGGAACCCACCCATTCTTTGTTCTTTTTTCTTTTGGTCATTTCCCTTAGCTTCGTGCGTTTATGTGTTCGACACATTTGCTGAACACAACACCTTCTCCCCCTCTCTGTGGTCACCTCTTCCTCCCTCCATCTATCCATTTCACGCTCCCATCTCTATCGATCTATCTATCTCCTCCTCCCCACGCTCTCTCTCTCTCTCTCTCTCTCTCTCTCTCTCTCTCTCTCTCTATCTTATCGTCCATTTCCTCCACCCTCTCTCTCTGACCATGTCTTCCTCCCTGTCCCTCTCACTATATCCACTTCCCGTCTCTCTTCACATCTCTGCCTCTCCTCTTCCTTTCCACTTGCCAACCATCCCCCTGCACCTTCCACCTGCCTCTCACATCTCTCCCTTCTCCTTTCTCTCTGGACATTCCCACCTCCCCATCTTCCTCACTCTGTCCATCACCTCCTCTGTCCATCTCAACCTGTCCCAAATCATGCTCGTCAGCAAGTGGAACATCTATACTACAGTTCAGAAAAGCACACCGATACTACTCCCACAAGATGTGTGTCATACAGGGCAAGCTAAACATCAGAGGCATGAAAATTATTTATGTGCCCCCGATCTACGGGTTATTGTGCAAAGCAGGTTGGTAAAGCAAGGCGATACTAACGCAACACAACACACTTATCAATCTGGGCTGTCTACATGACAGGGCACAGAATACAGTTTCTTGCCTCTAATATGTGTCCATAAATGCAGTTTGATTCAGAAGACCAATACTATTCCCACAAATCATGCCTGTTGTACAGGGTAGCCTGTATACTGGGGGGTAAAAAAACACTTTCTCACCCATATTTATCCTCTTATTGCAGTTAGGAGTTTGTAAACTCCACGGTGCTGATACTCTTGTGCCAAAGTTGGCTTAAATCGATCCAAGAGTTCAGGAGGTAATCCTGGACATACACACATACACATATACACTCTGCTTTTACAGGCTGATTTAAAAGTAACTCTACACACTTCGAGGGTATAACATATGAATCAAAATGAGTAAAATATTGCATAAAGTTTAATCTGAAACTGCTTTATTTCTGAGTTGTGGTCCATAATGCCATTTGTTATACGGATTAAATCATGGGTCAGTAAGGCTTTTGGCATGAAGTGTTCGCCTGCATATCGATTGATGTTGCTTTGTCAACAATGGCCCTGCGCATTTCAATTGGGATCCAAGACAGTACTCCAAGTTTTTCTCCTAATAAGTGGACAGGTCGTATGGGACCTGTTGCTTGGCCCACCAAACCTCCAGATCTTAACCATGGACCTGTACCTTTGTGGCCGTTTCAAGGAGGTCGTGCGTGGTGTTCCAGTTGAGAATGCAGGATAACTACAGCAGCGGACTAAAAATAGTGGTGCAGAATGAGATAAACGGAGGCCACAACATTCCAAGAGCGGTAAGATCTCGAGTACGTCACCGTCTTCTTCTACACTGATATCATTTTGAAAATGTTCTGGTGTAAATTTACACTAAGCAGATGTGTAGAATTTCTGGCCCTTCATGTCGTTGCTTTCTGAGAAGAACTAGTATTGGGTTGTTTGTGCTGCACTTGTGATCCCTACTGTACTGCGTAACTCTGAAATAAAGCAATTTCAGACAAAATTTTATTAACATTTTACTCTTATTTTGTTCACTACATTACACTCATACGTGTGTACAACTACTTTTTAATCACCAAGAATTAATCTTGGGTTATGTGTGGTACACTTGCGATACCTAATGTACTGCGTATCTCGGAAATAAAGCAATTTCAAACAATACTTTATTAACATTTTACTCTTATTTCAGTAGATTAAACTGACAAAGTTTTTACAGTTACTTTTGAATCACAATGTACATATAACAGATAAAAGATTACTCATCTTTCTTGCTGCCCCGGCACTGTGGCCGAGCGGTTCTAGGCGCTTCAGTCCGGAACCGCGCTGCTGCTATGGACGCAGGTTCGAATCCTGCCTCGGGCATGGATGTGTACGATGTCCTTAGGCTTAAGTAGGTCTAAGTCTAGAGGACTGATGAATTCAGATGTTAAGTCCAATAGTGCTCAGAGCTATTTTCTTGCTGCCTGCGGAACTGATTGGATGGAATTTTTCCGAGAGTCTGATGGTATGTTTGCAGTCTCACAGATCACGCACGTTTATCTTGAATAGTCGTTTGCTTGCCGTTTTGATTTTAGAAATTCTGAAGGTTTGTTATCCATGCCATCCATCTTATTTCATCATAAGTGTTCCAAAGCTGTGTGAAATACTGATACATTCTTTATCTCGCAGAAGCCCTGGCAGGGGAAAGCAGGTGCAGGAATAGCATTAAAATTCAGGTTGAAAGGATATTAACGATAGGGTTCCCCTGTGCCATAGGTATTTCTTGGAGAGGAGTCCACTGTTATCCAACATATGCCTTCATTTGAGAAATATATTACTGAGAATGTAATTTCGAAACATAACATTGCATGGCAATGAGTCATTCAGGTTGCCGAAAAGTAGAGTCTTGAAGCGTTTGACATGTGGTGCTATAGAAAAATGTTGAAAAAATGTGGATTGATGAGATAAGGAATGAGGATGTTCTCTGGGGAATCGGTGAGGACATAAATATGCGGAAAACGCTGATACGAAGAAGAGATTGAGTGGTAGGACATAGGCGAAGATATCAGGAGATAACTTCCACAGTGTTGAACCTAAAGGATAGTGTACCTAGGAACACATGATGTTTTTGGTAGGTACTTCAGTTTAGTGACTGGTTTTAGAATCAATTTAAGGAATGTGCACTACAGACTGCCATAAGCAGTTTCCGCCGTATATTCTAGATGTTTTTAAAACTCATCATACAGTGTGGGGACGCTTAGCCAGTACACATCGGTCGTGCATCGTCAGAAGGTCTTTTACCATGAAACATCTGATACTTATAAATGAACTTATTATTTTTAAAGTCTTAACAGTTTTATCTGTCTTGAAAACGGAAGTTTGTACTAGTTTCCAATAGATTCTGTATCAAAATGCATTTAGCTTGTAGTTGAATTCTGACAATGGAACTTTCTATTTTGATTTCACTTGCTGCCTATTGGTGTTCAATACAATAACAGCGCAACAGAGGGAAGATTAAATATAATAAAACGATTAAACCCCAATAGAATATTTGGTCCTAGGCTGATGACCCTGTTTTAACTTGGGACATATTTTCACATTTGGTAAAACGTTGTTTTCCGGAGTAGTTAATTTTTGTACTTCAGACAAAATCCAGCAGCATGTTGAGCAAAACAGTGAATGCCATCAATTAAAAATGGAAAAAGGAGAGACAATCCAATACAAAAAAGGACGCACCAAGAAGGAATTATCCGAATGGGGCGTAAATCAATAGATGTAATGTACATGTGGACACATACAAATGATTACAGTTTCAGAAAAACTGGTTGGTTTATTCAAGATAAAGAGCTTCACAAATTGAGCAAGTCAATTAAGCTTCGGTCCTCCTCCGATCCTCATGCAATGAGTTACTATGCTTGGCACTGGTTGACAAGGTGCTGGTTGTCCTCCTGAGGCATATTGTACAACAATGTGTCCAATTGGTGCATTAGACTGAAAAAACCGCGTTAGTTGGAGAGCTAGGAGGGATATTGTACAACAATGTGTCCAGTTGGTGCATTAGACTGTCAAAACCTCGCGTTAGTTGGAGGGCTAGGAGGGATACCGTACAACAAGGTGTCCAATTGGTGCATTAGACTGTTAGGTGGAGAGCTCTGTCCATTAATGCTCCAAACGTTCTAAATTGGGGACAGATCCGGCGACTTCGCTGGCCAAGGTAGGGTTTGGCAAGCACCGAGACAAGCAGCAGTATCTCTCGCCGTGTGAGAGCGGGCATTATCTTGCTGAAATGTAAGGCCAGGATAGCTTCCTATGAAGTAAAATAGAACGGGGAGTAGAATATCGTCTGCATACCGCCGTTCTGTGAGAGTGCAGCAGATGACAAGCAAAGTGGCGCTGATATGAAAAGGAAAGGCACCCCATGCCATGTCAGAGACAGCAAAGGACGTGGAAGAGCAGCTGAACGGAATGGACAATATCTTGAAAGGAGGATATACGATGAACATCAACAAAAGTAAAACGAAGATAATGGAATGTAGTCGAATTAAATCGGGTGATGCTGAGGGTATTAGAATAGGAAATGAGACGCTTAAAGCAGTAAATGAGTTTCGCTATTTCGGGATCAAAATAACTCACGATGGTCGAAGTAGAGAGGATATAAAATGTAGACTGGCAATGGCAAGGAAAGTGTTTCTGAAGAAGAGAAATTTGTTAACATCGAGTATCGATTTAAGTGTCAGGAAGTTGTTTCTGAAAGTACTTGTATGGAGTGTAGCCATGTGTGGAAGTGAAACATGGACGATAAATATTTTAGACAAAAAGAGAATAGAAGCTTTCGAAATGTGGTGATACAGAAGGCTGCTGGAGGTTAGATGGGTAGATCACATAACTAATGACGAGGCACTGGACAGAATTGTAGAGAAGAGAAATTTGTGGCACAGCTTGACTAGAAGAAGGGATCGGTTGGCAAGACATATTCTGAGACATCAAGGGATCACCAATTTAGTATTGGAGGGCAGCGCGGAGGGTAAAAATCGTAGAGGGAGACCAAGAGATGAAACACTAAACAGATTCAGAAGGATGTAGGTAGTAGCAGGTACTGGGAGATGGAGAAGCTTGCACAGAAAAGAGTAGCATAGAGAGCTGCATCAAACCAGTCTCTGGAATGAACACCACAACAAAAAACCATCACTCCTAGTTGTCGGGCCACATTATAGGCGACAGCCAGGTTGGCATTCCAACGCTGTCTGGGGCGGCCCCAGAGACTTCTTTGGACTGGAATCTGATAGCCTGGAGTAGAATTGTCTTCAATGATGATTACCGCTTCTAAATGAGCACCGATATCCAGTGGAGACGGGTCCGCTAAATGAGCGACAACCAGGAGTGATTCAATATAAAGTGAAACATCTGCAGCCGTCGTTTTGATGTGACTGCAACCATCAACTAGTTGACTGCAACTAGTTGATGGTAACGGTCAGAACATCGCTTTTTATGTATTCTACGGAAGCTAGTTCATAGATGTAGGACACTGATGTGATCGTGTATACGATTGGAGTTCATCCCCTCGGCGTCATTTGAGGCCTGACGATGATGTACTGAGTCACCGAAACTGGTTGCGATATAATAAAGTAACGCCAAAACGACGGTTCTAGTTGTTTCGTTTCAGTACGTAAGTAAACGATCGGAGTCCTGCAGAGGATGGACGAACAGAAACGAGGAGTGATGGTCTGAGGTGCCAACTCTTTTCATAGCAGGACCTCTTTGGTTATCACTGCGGCTCCATTACAGTAGAGCGCTACTCAGGTTGTATTAATGGCAAGCCATTCAGTGCTAATGTCTAGCACGATAATGTCCGTTCGCATACAGCGAAAGTCTACCGGTTGTCTTCGTGCTTGCCAAATCCTACCTTGGCCAGCAAGCTCACCGGATCTCTCCCCAATTGAGAATGTTTGGAGTAATATGGAAAGTGCCCTCCAACCATTTCGGAGTTTTGGCGATCTAACATACCAACTGCACAGAACTATGCATCACATCTACCGATTTCCGTCCCATTCGAATAATTCCTTCGTGATACATCGATTTCTTTTGTCTTACAGTGTATCTACATCTACATCTACGTGATTACTCTGCTATTCACAATAAAGTGCCTGGCACAGGGTTCAATGAACCACCTCCAAGCTGTCTCTCTACCGTACCGCTCTCTAACGGCGTGCGGGAAAAACGTACACTTAAATTTTTCTGTGCAAGCCCTGATTCCGCTTAGTGACTGGAATTTCATAAGAAGATCCCATTACAAAGAAAAACGCCTTTGTTTTAATGATTCCCACTCCAATTCACGTATCATGTCTGTGGCACTATCTCCCCTACTTCGCGATGATACAAAACGAGCTGCCCTTCTCTGTACTGTTTCGATGACTTCCGTCAGTACCATCTGATGCGGATCCCACACTGCACAGCAATACTCCAGAATAGGGCGGCCAAGCGTGGTGTAAGCAGTCTCTTTAGTAGACCTCTTGAACCTTTCAAGTGTTCTGCCAAAGAATGGCAGTCTTTGGTTGCCTCTACCCACAACATAATTTATGTGATCGTGCCAATTTAGGATATTTGTAATTGTAATCCCTAAGTATTTAGTTTAATTTACAGCCTTCAGATTTGTGTGATTTATCGCGTAATCGAAATTTAGCGGATTTCTTTTAGGAATCATGTGAATAACTTCACACTTTTCTTTATTCAATGTCAACTGCCACTTTTCACACCATACAGATATCGTATTAAATCATTTTTCAATTCTTTTTGGTCATCTGATGACTTTACAAGACGGTAAATGAGACCATCATCTGCTAACAAACTAAGACAGCTACTAAGATTGTCTCCTATGTCGTTAATATAGATCAGACACAGTAGATGCTCTGCAACACTTCCTTAAGGTACGCCGGATATTATTTCTGTTCTACTCGATGACCTTCCGTCTATTACTACGAATTGTAACTTTTCTGACAGGAAATCAAAAATCCAGTTACACAACTGAGGAGATATTCCATAGGCACGCAGTTTGGTTAGAAGACGCTTGTGAGGAACTGTGTTGAAAGCCTTCTGGAAATCTAAAAATATGTAATCAATTTGACATCCCCTGTCTATAGTACTCATTACTCCATGTGTATAAAGAGCTAGTTGTGTTTCGGAAGAACGATATTTTCTGAATCCGTGCTGACTACGTCTCAATAAATAGTTTTCTTCGAGGTACTTCATAATGTTCGAATACAGTATATGTTCCAAAACACTACTGCAAATCGACGTTAGTGATATGGGCCTGTAATTCGATGGATTACTCCTACTTCCCTTTCTGGGTATTGGTGTGACCTGAGCAATTTTCCAGTCTTAAGGTACGGATCTTTCTGTGAGCGAGCGGTTGTATTTAATTGCTAAATATGAAGCTGTTGTATCAGTATTCTCTGAGAGGAACCTGGCTGGTATACAATCTGGACCGGAAGCCTTGCTTTTATTAAGTGAATTAAGCTGCTTTGCGACGCCGAGGATATCTATTTCTATATTTCTCATCTAGGCAGTTGTTCATGATTGGAATTCAGGAATATTTACTTCGTCTTCTTTGGTGAAGGAGTTTCGGAAAATCTTGTTTAATAACTCTGCTTTAGTGGCACTCTCATCAGTTGTTATCACGCAGTAAAGGTATTAATTGCGTCTTGCCACGGGTGTGCTTTATGTATGACCAGAATCTATATTAAACTTATATTACAGTGCAGAATTCTGAAAACGATTGTAAGTTACAAACCTGTCCTCTACTAGGAGGTGGAGGAAAAAAAGGAATGGAAGATACCTAGCCCCCATAGCAGAAACAGCATTTGCCCTTAGCTCAGGGACAACAGGTAGGAATTCTGATGGTAGGTAACATTTTCACCGACAGTATCCGGCCGGAAAGTGGAGAGCAAGTAATGGAGTAACGTTACTAATCATCAGAATTTGTGTCAAAATCCTGGTTCAAATTCAAAACCTATCACCATTATCCGACTGAAAGCAGGCGTGTGACAGTATTCTCCCTGATCTGTTCGTCATCGAACGACACTAAGCTTGGTGGTCAACTTCGTTCTGTTCAAGACAATTAACCTATGTGCATTAATCGGTTTCCACACTCTCTCTTCTTTCTTGATCAGTCGCACAACAATACAAAAACAACTCTACACTCTATATACGCTCATTAGGGTCAACTACGCTAAAGAGACCCTAAGCTAAAATCTGTGATGGCGCTGCTCTAGAAAATTCTTAGCCTTTGTTTTAAGATTGTGTAAAAGGAAGGAAACATGTAAACCTTTATGCACTGGTGTCCAAAATTAAAGCAAAAACTGCTATTTCCCCATCCTGTGTCTAATTCACTATATAACCATACAAACTGTCAACAGATATCCGTATGATCGTGTTTTGCAGGGAAGATGTGTAACACTTTTTTTAACGTTAGCGTCGATTGCCATTTAAGATGGCCGGTGTTACCGTTAGAGATGGCATTCTAGTCTATGGACAACCACGCCAGCGATGACGACAGGGCACCTATCAAACGGCGTTCATTTGCCAGGTTGTCTCACATAAACAATCGCTGTGCCATGACGTCGATCAGATTCTCTGCGGTGGACGGCCATAGGAAGAACGGTGGCAGGACAGTTGCAAACTGATGTGGGAATCGTTCTGTTGGTTCTCGACTGTGGCGACAGTTTATAGAAACCGAAGCTATATCTCGCAGATCGGGGCAGGGCCGACCACGTAAGACAACAGAAACAGAGGACCGTTATTTGGCTGTAAGGGCACTACGGTAGCTCCTCCCTATTGCACAGCAAGTAGCATCCGAACTAGCAGTGTCCTCTGGATGTGTTGTATGGCGGCAAACAGCGTATAAAAGGCCTCGGCAGGGTGGCCTTTATTGTCGGAGACGTGCTGTATGTGTACCTCTCACCTGTCTTGACAGAAGGGAACGTCTAGAGTGGAGTCGTCGCCATTCCTCCTGAACGCTCGAACGGTGGGCCGGTGTCTGAGTCTGGAGAGTGATCCTCGACCTATTCGCACCTGGAGGGAACGTGAAACAGGATTTCGGGAACCAAAAATTGAGGCCTACATACAGGAGGATCCCTAATGGTATCAGCAGGGATTATGTTGACCACTCAGCAACCTCTTCATGAAATTATACTGACTAATCAGCAAGGTTTAACTGCTAACAGGCATAGTGACGAGTTCTTGGGACCTCATGTGTGGTTCACGCGAAGTACAGAAAGGTTTAACTGCTAACAGGCATAGTGACGAGATCTTGGGACCTCACGTGTGGTTCACACGAGGTACAGATTGCGTATTGACGGACGATAGTGCTCGACCTCATAGAGCAAGGGTAGATGATGTTTTCTTAGAAACGGAAGATATTGCATACATGGCGTGGCCTTTTCACTCTCACGATGAGAATCCCACAGAATGTGTCTGGAATCCATTAGGGAGACGGGCTGCATCAGCTCAGCATCCGCGAACCACCCTCTAAGACTTGCGAGCAGTTCTGCAGGAATAATGGGCGTTATTGCCTCAGCATACAACTGATAACATCGTTGACAGCATGCTTCATAATTGCGAGGCCTGTATTGTGGGCGGAAATCGTCACACCCCATACTGCGCTCATTAATCAATTGTAGGAATGCTTGTCCATGTACGCTAAGTTGGAAAATATGAAGATCGTATTTGTCTAAGGTTATGCATGTTGCAGTTGTTTAAGTTCTGTATCTCTAAATTGTTTCTACTTTAGTATCACCTATTTATACTGTTTAGTGCCAAACTAAAAGCAAACTTATAACTTTTCCGTGTGTTACCTTATTTTTCGACACCAGGATATGGTGCTAATTTATTGGAAGTCTCTATCCCCCACTAAGTTTCTCTTTAATACCTACAGTTCCTAAAATTGACAGTGAAATCACATTTTCAACGTGCTTCTGTGACTTCTCATGCTTGTCAGTTTCTTATTTCATTTTTCAAAAAGTTTCTAACTCCATATTTTGTCCATGTTAAATCACCTGCAAACAGCAAACACGGAAAACAAACACTACATTTTTTTACTTCACAGATGTAAAAGCAACCCTTCCATAGCTACAATTCAGAATTAAAGCTAAGAACACATTTCTTTTTGTTGCTTATGCCTGACTGATATATTGGAAAATCAAATGTTGTGCGACCTCTTATCTTAACTGTAACTTTCACATGGAGAGACAGTAGTGAAAACATGATCCCCTGAAGTTCACGTACTGTTTCGGAACGTACACTGCTGGCCATTAAAATTGCTACTCCAAGAAAAAATGCAGATCATAAACGGGTATTCATTGGACAAATATATTCTACCAGAGCTGACATGTGATTACATTTTCACGCAATTTGGGTGCATAGATCCTGAGAAATCAGTACCCAGAACAACCACCTCTGACCGTAATAACGACCTTGATACTCCTGGGCATTGAGTCAAACAGAGCTTGGATGGCGAGTACAGGTACAGCTGCCCATGCAGCTTCAACACGATACCACAGTTCATCAAGAGTAGTGACTGGCGTATTGTGACGAGCCAGTTGCTCGGCCACCATTGACCAGACGTATTCAGTTGGTGAGAGATCTGGAGAATGTGCTGGCCAGGACAACAGTTGCACGACCTGCAACATGCGGTCGTGCATTATCCTGCTGAAATGTAGGGTTTCGCAGAGATCGAATGAAGGGTAGAGCCATGGGTCGTAACACATCTGAAATGTAACGTCCACTGTTCAAAGTGCCGTCAATGCGAACAAGAGGTGACCGAGACGGGTAACGAGTCGCACCCCATACCATCACGCCGGGTGATGGTACAAGTATGGCGATGACGAATACACGCTTCCAATGTGCGTTCACCGCGATGTCGCCAAACACGGACGCGACCATCATGATGCTGAAAACAGAACCTGGATTCATCCGAAAAAATGACGTCTTGCCATTCGTGCACCCAGGTTCGTCGTTGAGTACACCATCGGAGGCGCTCCTGTCTGTGATTCAGCGTCAAGGGTAACCGCAGCCATGGTTCCGAGCTGATAGTCCATGCTGCTGAAACTGCCGTCGAACTGTTCGTGTAGATGGTTGCTGCCTTCCAAACGTCCCCATCTTTTGACTCAGGGATCGAGACGTGGCTGCACGATCCGTTACAGCCATGCGGATAAGATGCCTGTCATCTCGACTGCTAGTGATACGAGGCCGTAGCGATCCAGCACGGCGTTCCGTATTATCCTCCTGAAGCCACCGATTCCATATTCTCCTAACAGTCATTGGATCTCGACCAACGCAGGCAGCAACATCGCGATACGATAAACCGCAATCGCGATAGGCTACAATCCGACCTTTATCAAAGTCGGAAACGTGATGGTACGCATTTCTCCTCCTTACACGAGGCATGACACAACGTTTCACCAGGCATAGCCGGTCAACTGCTGTTTGTGTATGAGAAATTGATTGATAACTTTCTTCATGTCAGCACGTTTAGGTGTCGCCACCAGCGCCAACCTTGTGTGAATGCTCTGAAAAGCTAATCATTTGCATAGCACAGCATCTTCTTCCTGTCGGTTAAATTTCGCGTCTGTAGCGTCATCTTCATGGTGAAGCAATTTTAATGGCCAGTAGTGTATTTCTTGGGGATGTATGGAACCGGTTATAGTTTTCTGTAGAATCATATAACTAAAAAAATCAAATGAAATAGCTGGAAGCAGGATGATAACCAAATTCTACACCCTATCCCATTCAAGAATACGATATACGACTTAAAACACAATATTTGCGAAGTGAAGAGAAGTTGCCTTGCACCAACACGCCATGGTCGGCAGCCGGCGTTGTGCGAACGATAGTGCTGCTCTCCCTCTCAGCCTCGTATGCAGCTTCCAATGTGCGCATGCGTGCAACAGCCGAAAACTATGCCACTGGAAATGTGAAGCACACAGTTCTGTACAAAAGTTCACGTATCCTTTTTCCTAAACTGGGGCATGACTACTGATGTTGAGGAACGTATATTGGTAGAGTATATGGCAATTATTTAAGAGTTTCACTAAAGGAAATTTTATACATAACACGTTTTTAATATTTATAAAATTTAAAACGAAAATTCTGGGTCTCATGGCACGTTCAGTAGATAATAGTAATAAGTGTAGAGAGAAGATATCGTTGAGAAAAGTCATACAACAGTTAACATCATTTGCAGTGGAATAAAATTATTAGTAAACCTTTAATATGTCAATTATCTACTGATTAAGTGCCAGAGTTTTCTTCGTAAATTTTACAAGTGCTGTCATAATTATTAAAAATTTAGATGTCGAAATTTTCAGGACTGTGGCTAGAAGACTATATGGGGCTAAGACAAATTATTTTATAATTTTAGTCAATTAAAAGAACGTGTTATATTTAAAAAAAGTTAATGATTTTTTTTGTTTTTGTTCTTGTGTGTGAAATGAAACGTCTCAATCAATTACAAACATTTTGATGAGATTGCTACAGAGACATATGGTAAGTTTAAGGTTTATCTGAGGCAACAAATACATTTCTTCCTCCTTCCTATATCTCGCGAAAAGGCCGTGAAGATAAAAATTTGAGATGATCGAGCTCACATGGAGGCTTACTAGAAATCACTGTTAGTGGGAAAGATTCGCGACTGCCCAGTGTCATACTAAGTAAATTACTTTTGAATACATTATGGGAGTGACAGTGATCAATATGTTACAAATATTTACTATTAAAAACAGTCTTGATCACAATTTATTTATTACGGTGACCGGTTTCGACCACTACTGTGGTCATCTTCAGGCCAATAAGTAAGAACCTCCTTCTGCTGGAGAATCAGAGTAGTGACCGTCCCACAGAAGGAGGTTCTTACTCATTGGTCTGAAGATGGCAACACTAGTGGTCGAAACCGGTAACCGTAATAAATAAATTATGGTCAAGACTGTTTTTAATTGTAAATATTCATACTAAGTACCCTCCACCACACACCAGGAAAGAAAGTGAGTTAATATTACACCCGGGCAGCCACCGGTAGAAACTGACGAGACGAAGTCCTTGGACAGTGGCTGAAGCTCCATCTGACACTGCAGTGGTCTTCCCCTGATGTTGACAGTTCATGAGGACAGTTGCGTTTGGCGTCCTGTATACACACTGATACGGTCGTGTGCAGCGAATGTCGCCAAGCATCGGTGATTATCTGACCACATATGAGAGTGAGGTTCTGGTTTTGGGGCGGTACTTATGAGAGTCTGCTTGCCGTTACTTCTCCAACAGCAGTACACCACATCGCATGGCAGAACATGTTGTAATGACCAGGGGTGCCTTGCTAGAGCTGTAACATTGCTCTTCTTCCATTTCGTCATCTTCCTGAATAAGCGCTCATCCATTCCAAAGATGCATTGTTGCGAAACATACGATCGCTTCCCTCTGAATGATGTCCTTTTGTTGAACATCACCGCCGTAGTTCATTGCGCCCAACGGAGTCGTGCTGCAACAATACTAACGGATCACTTCCTTTACAAACGTGCGTTTGCGACAGACCACTGTTTTCCTCAACTGACGGCCGAGCGGTTCTAGGCGCTTCAGTCCGGAACCGCGCTGCTGCTAAAGTCGCAGGTTCGATCCTGCCTCGGGCATGGATGTGTGTGATGTCCTTAGGTTAGTTAGGTTTCAGTAGTTCTAAGTCTAGCGGACTGATGACCTCAGATGTTAAGTCCCATAGCGCTTAGAGCCATTTGAACCATTTGAACCTCAACTGACGACAAAACATATTTTTTTCCAGTGCACAACAAAAAGAGAATTTTATTTGTTCTTAGTCTATTCGAAGCTAAGCTATTCTGCATATGTCTCCATGAAAGTAGGTATGAATTCGATATGTTGCCTGTTGCCATTTACATATTGATCTATGAACTCAAAATTTTAGATGCATCTACTCATGGTATTAGGTGCAGCCCATCCTGAAGGAGAAATTGGATCAGCGTAGAACGACCCAAGAACCACAAAAATAAAATAAAGCAACTGTTAGATAATGTGTTAATAATAAAACAGCTGCATGTATTGAAGCTAATTTTAATCATTTTAACACAATCGAAATAACGGGAAAGCTATTACTTTTAAAAAATGTAGCATTCTTGCTTATATTAAATGGTATCTGCCAATTTAACATCTACATATCTCCACAACCCTACTGATTTGGTCATAGAACAACGGTTATCTACAGTTGCAACAATAGTAACCTTTAATAGAACTATTGAGGATGACTACTTCTTCCTGTCGTAATGAAGACCAACGTTTCGATCAGTCTTGCGAGCTGGCTTCTAAGCCACAGTGACGTTCAGACCTTACTTACTGTTATTTCATCCTGCAGCTTGTGTCAGTTCGTCAAGAACGTCATTTTAGTTTTTTTTTATTAGATCTCAGGACTGCCGGGGTGGGCACTGGCGTCCTTTACTGATGGTAGAGTTTCATTTTAATTCCTATTCGCCGGTACTGTCGAATAAGGGGCAAACCGGCAGTTCCTGGTGGCGGCTGAGACAATTATGTATTGTGTCGCGAATATTCACACTTACAGAACTGCCTAAACGGAGAAAAAAAGAAGTTCTGTTCCCACATCTTGGCTATTGTGTTAGCCCCAGTCTTAAGTTGTGGCTGCTCAACTCAATATGGATTGTAGCCTCATCACTGATCTCTGAATCATGTAGGATATTACAGTATCTCCAAGCCGAGACTGAATTCACATCAAGAAGGACCTGTTGCAGTTCACTCCTATCAACACCCAATGTCTGAAACGGTGCAAGACAGACAAGAGAAATGGCTCACTCTTGGATCGCACGTTGCCTTCTGAGGACAACTTGCGAAAGTATGCTGAATTCGCTCGATTTCTTGAATGAGCAAACAAGGGCTATCGGTGGCTTTCCTAGCAAATATACTGCTGATTCAGACGTCGAATGCTGTGAGCTGTACGAGATGAGCTGTCGTAGTCCCAACGGAAATCACGCCACAAGGTTGTAAATGAATTGCGCCTGTTGAAGTGGAGAACTGTAAAACGACCTTTGCTGCTGTGGTATCGCCATTTCGACTAGACGCAGGTCATTTAATGAATGAGCGAACAGCCAGAATCAGGAAGACCCGCATGAAAACGGCAACTCATAACAGGAGGTTAGGTAAATTTTATATTTCAGAGTCTGAGTTAACGTTCACCCTACGTTTTATATTCAGCTTGTAAAACATAACAGCCTTCTAAAACAGAAATGAATCGTCCTGAAAAGGCCTTTATAAGTAATTCTGAATACTAACAGGTGGATCAATACCTCATTTTTCAGGAACTGTTAATCAGCATTTTCTCGAAAATCACATCAAAAGCTTTCTTTAATGTCGTTCGCGGTTAACTGTGGTACATTAAAGAAAGCTTTTTTCATTTCTTTAACCAATGTCGAATTTTCTTCTGAGCGGCTGGGAATGAATGTAATAAAAATGATGTACATTATGAAGGGTTGGCCGATAGGGCTAGAGTTTTGTGTGTTTTCTCTGTTTCTCTTACTGCGCCCTATAAAAATTGCGCTAGTCTTCCAATTAGGAGGAATTTTCTTCCTTTGAAAACATTCTATAATTTTAATTCGAAGTATGAACAGAGACAGAAAACACGGAAGGTCATCAGTATGATCATAATCAAGGTAAATAAGGAAAAGAAAACTGGAAGAGAAGAGTGGTGTCAGAGTAAGTGTAAACAGACAGATGAAAATGTGATAAAAAGTAATATATGCCGAACCTAACAACAAATTCAGAATTCATTAAATAGAAGAACTGGACTTTTAGCAGTTATGAGGCAAATAAAAGGTAGTTAAACATGATAAGCAATAGTAAAACAGTTATGAAGATATCTAGAGTTATACTTTGGTGGAAAATGTTTGGATGAAATTGATCTGGAAAATGTAAAGATGGATAACGAAGACTAACTTGGTATACTAATACAGAGAGAAGAATTTTACAGAACGTTAGTAACTGAAACACCTTTGGAGACTTTGTAAGGCCACTCAGAGACATTACTGAAAACATGTTATTGTGGTGTCACCGCCAGACACCACACTTGCTAGGTGGTAGCCTTTAAATCGGCCGCGGTCCGTTAGTATATGTCGGACCCGCGTGTCGCCACTGTCAGTGATTGCAGACCGAGCGCCGCCACACGGCAGGTCTAGAGAGACTTCCTAGCACTCGCCCCAGTTGTACCGCCGACTTTGCTAGCGATGGTTCACTGACAAATTACGCTCTCACTTGCTGAGACGATCGTTAGCATAGCCTTCAGCTACGTCATTTGCTACGACCTAGCAAGGAGCCATTAGCATTTGCTATTTATCTTGTGATGCATGTACCGTCAGACCGATGTTCACCAATTATGGATTAAAGTTAAGTATTCCTACAGATACGTACAATTTTTGCTAGTCTCATATCTCTGATCTGTTCCAGACCTCACGCCAGCCTGCATGAGCTTAAACGCGTGCCTTTCGGCTACCCGTCATTGTGGATTGGCTGTCTTGCCAGTCCACAACAGTTATTTGTAGCGAACACCAAGAAATGCTTGATGTAAGGGACGTTCGAGCACTATAATGTTTTTAACAGGTGTTTATGAGATTTACCCGGAAGACTAGCAATGCAATTACTGAAAAATACAGTGTCCACACGACACCTCCCTGAATTTCAAATGCAATCGAAAAAATGATTTGAGACATAGCTACTTTCAGTTAGCGGTATCACGTAAAGCGTCTCAAAAGATTTTCTGCTGATTTCTTCTAAATGATTTCGTTTAGATTCAGATGCTAAGTATTTATCAGAAATTATACTACACCAACAGAGAGCCCAAATGGTTGATGTAGTATGATGAAACGAAATTACCTACTGTTCTTCAAATAAATTACCAACGTGAATTTCAAAGGGGCCAATCATTTTGTCACAGTGGTAACACCGGTTGCCATCAGATCACCGTATTTAAGGGCTGTCGGGCTTGCCTAATACTTGGATGGGGCAACCTCCATGTTTTCCGAGTGCTGTTTTCAAACCGGGTGCCCTGAGCCCTTGTGAAAACAATTGCGGACCTACCTGATTGAGTAGTGGTGGCAACGGTTTCGAAAATTGACAACGACCGGGAGAGCGGTATGTTGACTACATGCCCTCCGTATCCTCATCCGGTGACGTCTAAGGGCTCAGCATGACACGGGGACCGATCTGTACCGTTGGGTCTTCAAGGCCTGTTCAGATTGTGTTTTAATTTTTTTTTTTAATCTGAAAGGAACCAACCAGGCGACAAGACGAAAAGGCTTGTGTGATAAGTTCCTAAGCCATTGACAGTGTTAACAATACTCAGGTTCTTGCAGAAAACGCGCATATGAACAAATGGCGGAGGAAATCGCAGAGACCATCCAAAGAAGACCATCTCAGTCAATTCGCCGGGCTACAAAAGAGCCAACATCCCTCGTTCAAAAGTTTGCAAGATACTGCACAAACTACTTCGCTTGCACGCTACCTAACTTCAAACAGTGCAAGGACTAAAGCGAAACTAAACGGCTTCATAAAGGGTATGCTGTTGGGATGTTACAGAGGATCTCGAAAATGTCGCTTTCTTTGACGAAGCATCTTCCACACATGTGGGAAAATTAATTGTAATTATGAATGCAATAACCTCCACTAATCCAGCTATGCTTTAGCGCCTGTGAGTTGAGATAGAGCATCGTCTAGACTCTTTACAGGTCATGAGAGAACTCCTTGTAGAAGTGTATTAATTTCTTAAACTGCGTCACAAACCGCAAGTATTTATGTTTCATATCTCTCTCTAATTTCTGTTGAAAATCAGGGAAGTTCAACTAATGAAATGTTCATAGGACGAGTAATAAGAAAATAAGAAATTCTACAGCTTAATTAGTTTGGATTCCGACGGAATCATAGAACTCGGGAGCTAATATGTATCTTGGAATTAATCGCGGAGGAATTATTGAGGCTCAGGGTCTATGCAGCTACATAAAGTGTTCTGTACCATTAACTAGCACGAAATGTTGTATGGTATGAAAATCACTGGGTTAAATTACAAGGAGAAATGAGTAATCATGCAGGTTTGCACGAATTAGAACGCTGCCATGGTGGAGAAAGAATCACAGGATAAGATAACAAAAAGAACAGAGTAAGATTCACCGTTCTTGCGCGTTCATAAAGCTGAATGTACAAATACTTTTATGAAAGAGACAGATAAGACAGCCAGATCAACAACGCAATGACGAAAGTAAAGATGGCAGAAACTTCCACACAATCAAGAAACCAACATTCCTATTCAGGTGGTAAAGGACATTAGCTGTCGTTACGAATTTATGAGGTTAGGGCCCTGATAACTGAATTAATACTTTAACGAAGGTAATCTCAGTCACACATGAACACTTAAAACCATAAATCACCTCTCTTTTTTCTAACGAGATCATCGAAACCGCTGCAGTCCCGCAAGTAGTTTGATACCGCCAGAGACAAGACGAGTGAACTCAGTCCACGCGTCTTGGACACTGTCGCTGGCAGTGACTAATCGATACCTGCCATTGGTGGCCGATTGTCAAGCCCCAAGCATGTCGATATGCGTCATCCGAACAGTTTCGAATGTCGTGCGGCTGACCTCAAAGACCCTAGCATCATCCTACGGCTGCTCTGCCACACACATCCTGTTCTTTGAGGTCGTTTGCTTCACACGTCACATTACTGCGTTCCTATTTCTTTTGCAAGCCAAAGCTTTCAAACAAAAAACTTCGCTTGATGTACTACGACAGCAAAAATATTTATATTTCCCTTCCTGGGACTTGCTGTTGGTCTATTTAGAAACACGAAACATCACATCTTACCTACAAGTTTCAGCTGCGAAATATAAGCTAGTCTATGTCGAACATGCTTTAAAAATAGTATTTCAGCTTCACAAATACTAACAATGGACGCTTAAAATAATGACCAGCATCTATTGGTAACATTTTTACCTAATGCAGTACAAATACACACTTAGAATTCTTTTTAAAAATTGAAAAACTTTTCTTTCTTTGTATGACAAGAACAGTTCCTTATAAAACTAAATCTTCCCATCATGCAGCACATTTTTAACTCTGACAATAAACTACTGAGGAAAAATGAATTTAAAATTTAGATTCCAGTTATTCTTGCGGTGTAAGGACGAATTTTTTGTCCTCTCTCTTATATAATGATTTGTTATAGTACGAAATAATTAATTAGTAGATTCAAATTTGTAAAATAGCAACAAATCAATTAACAATTTTTATTTTTTAAGGTTACGTTTACTAACAAATGACTGTTTCACATGGTTATGGAGAATAGTTACGAAATAGTTTTTAAAGCAGTTAATAATTTACTTCGCTTTTCTGTTGGTCAAAACAGCATCTTCAGATGGAAAATTAGAATTTGAATATGATTTATGTGCCCGCATCTCGTGGTCGTGCGGTAGCGTTCTCGCTTCCCACGCCCGGGTTCCCGGGTTCGATTCCCGGCGGGGTCAGGGATTTTCTCTGCCTCGTGATGGCTGGGTGTTGTGTGATGTCCTTAGGTTAGTTAGGTTTAAGTAGTTCTAAGTTCTAGGGGACTGATGACCATAGATGTTAAGTCCCATAGTGCTCAGAGCCATTTGAACCATTTTATGATTTATGTATCAAGTTTTGCTCTCGCAATGATTTTAGTTAGGACGAAGAAGTGGCTCACTGAATTCACAAAACTTAAATCTAAATACAAAACTGATTGCAGTGTACACTGTCTACCTTACCCCATCTTTACCAGCAACGTGAATACGTTACACAAAATCGAAGGAAACAGTTCCAAAAAGAGAGTAACTCTTGTAGTAAATCTACTGGCTGCTCTCGTAAACTGAAACAGCCATACGTTCTTTGAGTTGAAGTAATATACGGGCGAGTGCTGAAAATTAAAGCCGCCGAATTTGTTATGTGAACACTCTTAAATCTTTTTAAATAAAATGAACGGTGTTAACAATCTACATCTTTATTCTTCATGTCTGCATGTTTATTTCTCAGCATAATCATTAACAATGTAACTGAAAAATAATAGTTAATACTTGGTGAATGAGAGCAAATGAGGACTTGTGCAGCAAGACAGAACCTATCACAGAATTCATTAAGAGGAGATGATTGTTATTTTACGGTCATCTCATGAGCATGGACGGTGACCAACTAACAAAAAGGATATGAAGTTTCATCCAGTCTAACAAAACAAGGCCGAGATGGTTCGATGAATGTGAAAACATCTTAGCAGTTGGGTATCTGGGAGAAATTCTGACAGGAACAAATTTAGAAGATTAGCGAACAACTACCAAGGTTTTAAAATGGCATCAATGTCCAAAAGACGGTGAGGACCATTGTTCGAAGAGCATAAACAGGCACTTCTTGGTGAGCTCCGAAGATACTGGGAGGAACTCAAAGCTGGAACAAGAACAAGACCTAGACACTAAAATGAAATCGGTTGCTGCCACACAGTCCATAGAGGCACAACTAGATAACAAAAAAGTTTAATACTGGATGATTAGCAAAATTTCCTTAAGTTCATTAATAATTAGTTAATTATGGTTGGTCTTCGATACCAATATTGCTTCCATATGCAAACAGGATATGGCTAACTTAGATATACTGCAGGTGCTTTGGATTGTGACAGCAGAATAAAATTTTATCTACAAACTTCGAATAGCAAGGGGAGGAGAAGTTATAATGCACATTTCCTTATCACCTGAGTGTGCTAAATGTTCTGAGTTACAATCGACAATTCCTTACAGAGTCCGATCTGGTGGGAAAGTGTGATGGTAATCCGTACCTTGAAGGCACATTTTATGTACTGACTCTGGGTTTCCTTTCCCTGTGCATCTTTCACTGTCATCACATCTTTGTGTTAACATTCTCCATAAGGTGTACAAACAAGATATAAAACATTATTTTGCCTAATATTATGACTAATGAAATAGAATATCCGACATTTGTCGACTCTTGAACAGTTTGATTAAATACTGTTTAATACAAAAATTTGCATTCATTATGTTATGATGCTTTGTCTCATACGTAAAAATCCTTTTAAGTTTTTAAGATTTGACTTTACCATATAATGGAGTTAAGTTTAACATTTGGTCTAGTTATGTTATGAAAAATGCTGTCCTCCTTCTTTTATTTTTTCTTCTACAAGAAACGATATCATGAATTTCTTGAAGCTCTTCATCAACAGTTTCACACTCGTTAAAAGCTTTCTGTTAAATTTAATCCCATCAACTCTTATAACTCTCGTTCTTTTTTTGTAAACATAACGGAACTTTTCAAAAATGGTTCTCGTATTCATAAGGAGGCTTTATTTCAATCTCTTCTAGATAGTGCTAACGTTTGTTCCTGATGAATATGATAAATAAAAATCCAAATCACTGAATATTTCGTCAGACTGTAACACGATAGCACTAGCCCTGTCATACAAACACACACATACGCACCCAAATGCACTCTTGTTGATGACATTTAATTACAAAAGCTAAACTATTTAATTAAAATATTCAAAGTGCTTACGTCATGAGCCTAGTGTTGGGTAGCTATTTTATTTAAACGCTTATCGTCGGTTATATAGTGATGGATTTATTATATGTATTATGTGAGCGAGAGTCTAATTCGTATTAATAACATTCATTAACTACAAAATTTCACTTCATGTGGCATTAGTCATAAATGTGAAATAAAATGATAACCTGTGCAATCTTCTGCAAAGTAGATGCAGTAAGATATAATTTCTTTAATTCCCACAAGATTTATCTTATTCAGAATTGTAGCTAACTTCATTATAATTACCAACCAAAAAATTCATTCATAAACAATTACCATGTTCCATCACATGTAATTGTTAAAATGAAATCATACTCTGTCTGTTCTAATAACAATTTTCGCATTGTCGCTTCCTTGGCTGGCAGTTATCACATTGAGAGAAATGGACCATTGGCAGGTTGACTTTTACTTACGTATGCCAGCGCGTTTATGTGTCGGACAAGACCCCACAGCAAAGTGTTCCACAGTGAGAGTATCGTCTCCTTCCCCTGTCGCTTTGCAAAATGTTTCCAGTGTGTATCCTTACAAATGGCTGGCTGAGATGGATCCTTCATCTCGTCAAACCATTAATTTTTAGCAGCTGTCGTTAGGAGTTATAACGACCTCATTTCTCACATATCCCTCATACTAAATAGAAACTTGCACAGAATGAAGCTTTCTAAAATAATTTCTAAGCACTTCTTAGCTTTCACGGTACTAGCACGCACTGTATCATGCTGAATGGTAAAACTCTAAATTCATTATCACTACACTGTCTTCTCGAAAACAGACTTTAGGATAGCAGTGATTGCAGTGTTATTATAAATTTAATTTACATGGATAATAGCGAACCCAGCAATGTTTCACAATTGCTAAATATGTACGGGAAGTGTGTATGAGTCATAATCTCTGTTTATCTCCTCCTCCCCATTTCTGTGTCACCTTCTCCCCGTTGTTTCTCTGTATGTCACTTCCTCCCTCCTCTCTGCCAATCACCTCCTCCACATTTTCTATCTCCTCCTTCCTCCTCTGCTTGTCCCTCTTCCTTTGTCCCTCTCCTCTTCCACACTCTCTCTTACCTGGAGCACTTTCTATTGTTATTTCAAGAGCTTTTCGAGATGTTTTCTAACAACATTTCCATATTAAAAATATATAGCCTATGTGTGTCCAAAGGTTTTTTAAAGTTATGTATAAAATTCTAAGGAAATTAGTCAAATTCTTTTGGAGCTTTTTAGCAACGAGTTTCCCCTTCATATATTGTACACACATTTACATGCTATACATATATATGTGTAAATAAAATATGTGTAGGCTCTGTCGTTCTCACTGTACATAAGGGTATCATGCAGAAGTTTCAACTAAACCACTCAAGAACATTTTGAGGATTATGATAACAACAATTTTCAGTTACATAGTATATAAATACACATATATTATGTACAGTTTAAAAAAGTGCAGCCTACGTCCATCCAAATGTTCATTAGAGTATCGTGTAAAAATTTGAAGGAAATCAATCAAGAACTCTTTGAAGTTTTTGCCAATGACATTACTCCTTTTTATATACTCATATATTTATATATTGTGGGCAATTATTAGATTATCATGTAAAAAACTGAAGTAAATTCTTCAAGAACTTTACAGGATTTTTGGTAACAGTGTTCAACAATGACTTATCTTTATATATTAGTAGAGAAGACATCATAATGTGTTGTCAAGAATTATGTGGGTACTACATTGAGATTCCACACACACAAACCTACTCACATAATGAATGGTTTATGTGTGTAAGCTACATAATTACATAACAAGATCATTTATGCATTCCATGGTGATCAGAAAAGTATGTGAACACTGAATTGAACAGCACTGTACATCTACATCTATTATCTACATACAAACTTTGCGCAGTGGAAGGTATCCTTTACCACAACTACTGGTTTCCTTTTCGGTCCCACTCGCAGACAGAGCGAAGGAAAAACAACCGTCTATATGCCTCCATGTGAGCCCTAATTTCTCATATCTTATCATTGAGTTCCCTAAGCGACATGTATGTTGGCGTCAGTAGGGTCGATCTACAGTCAGCTTCAAATGGCGGTTCTCTAAACTTTCTCAGTTGTAAATGAAAAGCATCAGTTTTCTTCTGTTCCACAGTATTACTTTTATTGTGTTAACCGGTTTTCGGTTTACATGGCCACCTTCAGATATTTAGTGTGTATTGTCACCAAAAAGTTACAATGTTTGCAAATAACATTGGAAGAGAAGTAACATGTCTAGACTGCAGCAGAAACATACAGTAAGTAACATCTCTGGCAGTTTGTTGGTAATACAATGAAAAAGTAAAAAATTGAATAGTAAATAAATAAAAATGGAGTGGACAGGATATACTTTAACACAAAAAAGGAACAGCATGCCTACATAACTGTTTCATTTAATAAACAAAACTAATAAAATAAAATTAGTACTTGACAAGGCTGCATCAGGAGGTATAAAACATGGAGAGTGATACACAAACCAATTACAAGAACAAACAATTATCAACGTATCTACAAAATACATAATTAACTTAAGCAATATTTAATGCAAACTGTTACACAGCCACAGTTTTGAATAAAATGTTAATGTCAAAATGCATTACCACCACACTCTCAAAGATTATATTTACTGTATGTTCCCTCAAACTCCTCCATTTTCCTGCATTTTATTATTTCTGTTTAACCTATTAATATTGGTTTTTGGCCACTTTTATCTCTGGGCATTTTAAAGCACGTAGCGCGAGCACGAAACGTTAAAACGAAAACACACAGACGCACGACTTGACAACATTCGAGACAGACTTGACAAAGCTTTTGAGTCTTGAAACCAGACTGTGGCAGCCATTGTATGAAAACATTCGATACATCTATCCCCTCTCCCCTGTCTTACCCAAGTCTAAGCGGCAACACAACAGTGCGTTGTACGTTCACTGTTGAATTGTATAAACGCTCGGCTTCGTCTGATGCACCGCCAACAGGCGGAAAGTGTTTGGCGCGCACTCTCATTGTCAATTCGACAGGGCTACGTCGCACTGCATAGCGCAATACTGTACGTACTGTACTTCCAAGGAATTGGCATGAATCCACGCAATACGAACAAGAAACACGCTAAAACTTCAACCAACACACGCACAAATTGACGACATTCGGACTTTTGACACGCGCCAGTGCACCGATTAGAGGTAGACTGTCGAAAAACACCAGCGAATGCATGGCTCCGGGTGCAAACCAGTTGAAACTTGTCATGTGCCAGTCTAGCTAGCCAAAAGCGTAGTGCGCGATGCGTTAGGCAGCGCCAATGTGAGCCGCGAAATTCGGAAAAAATTTGTCCGGATAAAGGGGATTTCGGATAAAGGGGATTTCGGATAAACGCGATTCTGATTAATGGGAGTTTACTGTATTGTATTGTATTACTTAAGAAGTCTTCGAGCCCGTCACTGACCAGGGAGAACATTCTGTATGCACGTACCTTCCGTTAACAGCCTGCAGTGGGGTACGTGACGAATGCTTTTCGGAAATCTAGCAATACAGAATCTGCCTCTTGCCCTTCACACATAGTTCGCAGTACATCACGTGAGAGAGGAGCAAGCTCGTTTCGCACAAGCGGTGCTTTCTAAAGCTGAGCTGATTGGTGACCATGAGCTTCACGATCTCTAGGAAGTTTATTATATTCAGACTCATAACATGCTACAGAATTCTCTAGCAATCTTATATTATGGGTACTGGCCTGTTATTTTGCGGGTACGTTCTGTTGCCCTCCTTACATAAAGGAATAACCTGGGCTTTTCTTCAGTCGCTTGGCACTTTCCGCTGGTCGACAGGTTCGCGACAAATGCAGACAAAGTAAGGGGAGAATGACGCAGAGTACACTTGGAAAAAGGCCAGCATTATGTGTATTACATGAACATTGAGAGACTTTTTTTTGGTACAGTGATTAAACTGAGTTGTAAGTTCGAACATAAAGTTATATTCTACATTAAAAATAGTAGCCTATTTTGCTGATTACGGTGTAAGAAATATGATGTAGTGCTCTTACATGCCTGACTCTGAATATCACATAAACATGGATTTTGCAGTTAAACATAAATGATTCATATTATAATCATACCAAGAGGATAAAAATTTTTAATGAGGCACCACTGAAGATGAGCTATGGCTATCATGGAACTTACTATAAAATACGAGAAAAGTTTTTGGAACTAACTAGGGAAAGTGGTGTTCGATGGCTCTGTCTGCCCATTTCGAATTAAGTCAGGGAAAGACTTCATCCATGCGTGGTCCTAAATCTCCTGCAGAAGATTCCACTTACCGAGATTATCTGTAACGGCTGCTTTTTGCATATGGAACTAAATCTACTTCTTCATCTACGTGGTTACTCTGCAATTCACACTTAAGTGCCTAGCAGAGGGTTCATCGAACCATTTTCATACTACTTCTCTACCATTCCACTCTCGAATGGCGCGTGGGAAAAAGAAACACTTAAATTTTTCCATTCGAGCTCTGATTTCTCTTATTTTATTATGGTGATCATTTCTCCGTACGTAGGTGGGTACCAACAAAATATTTACATTTTCGGAATAGAAAAATTTCGTAAACAGATCTCACCGCAAAGAAAACCGCCTTTGTTTCAGAGACTATCACCCCAACTCGAGTATCATATCAGTGACACTCTCACCCCTATTGCGCGATAACACGAAACGAGCACTTCGCACTTTGCACTTTTTCGATGT
This sequence comes from Schistocerca americana, assembly GCF_021461395.2. Taxonomy (NCBI): domain Eukaryota; kingdom Metazoa; phylum Arthropoda; class Insecta; order Orthoptera; family Acrididae; genus Schistocerca; species Schistocerca americana. The sequence continues at coordinate 499,929,891 of NC_060126.1, read as the reverse complement.
CCTCCGTCAATCCTATCTGGTAAGAATCCCATGCCGCGCAGCAATATTCCCGCAGGGGACGGAGAAGTGTAATGTAGGCTCTCTTTTAGTGAGTTTGTCGCATCTTCTAAGTGTTCTGCCAACAAAGCGCAGTCTCTGTTTCACCTTCCTCACAATATTAGCTATATGGTCTTTCCAATTTAAGTTGCTCGTAATTGTAATTCCTAGGTATTTAGTCGAATTGACAGCCCTTAGATTTGTGCGATTTATCGTATACCCAAAATTTATCGGATTTCTTTTAGTACCCATGTGGATGACCTACCACTTTTCTTTGTTTAGTGCTAATTGCCACTTTTCGCACCATACAGAAATTCTTTCTAGATCATTTTGTAATTGGAATTGATCGTCAGATGATTTTACTAGACGGTAAATTACAGCGTCATCTGCAAACACTCTAAGGGGGGGGGGGGGGGGGGGTGCTCAGATTATCACCTACATCATTAACATAAATCAGGAACAGCAGAGGGCCTATAACACTACCTTCCGGAACGCCAGATATCACTTTTGTTCTACTCAATGATTTACCGTCTATCACTACGAACTGTGACCTTTCTGAGAGGAAATCACGAATCCAGTCACACAACTGAGACGATACTCCATATGCACGCAATTTGATTAGTAGTCCCTTGTGAGGAACGGTATCAAAAGCCTTCTGGAAATCTAGGAATATGGAATTGATCTGAGATCCCTTGTCGACAGCACTCATTACTTCATGGGAATAAAGAGCTAGCTGCGTTGCACAAGAACGATATTTTCTGAATCTATTTGGCTATGTATCAATAAGTAATTTTCTTCAAGGTGATTCATAATGTTCGAGTACAGTATATGCTCCAAAATCCTACTGCAAATTGAGGTCAGTGATATGGGTCTGTAATTCAATGGGTTACTCCTATTTCCTTTCTTGAATATTGGTGTGACCTGTGCTACTATCCAGTCTTTAGGAACAGATCTTTCGTCAAGTGAGCGGTTGTATATGATTGCTAAGAAAGGCACTATTGTGTCTGCATACTCTGAGAGGAACCGGATTAGTACACCATCTGGACCGGAAGACTTGCCTTTCTTAAGTGATTTGAGTTGTTTCGCAATACCAAAGATACCCACTTTTATGTCACTCATTCTAACAGCTGTTCTGGTTTAGAATTCTGTAATATTTACTTCGTCTTCTTTCGTGAAGGAATTATGGAAAACTCTATTTAGTAACACTGCTTTAGTGACACCAGGATTGGTAACATTCCCATCGCTATCGCCCAGTGATGGTACTGACTGTTTTTGCCACTGGTGTACTTTACATACGACCAGAATCTCTCCGGGTTTTCTACCATATTTTGTGACAGTATTTCATCGTAGAAACTATTAAAAGCATCTCGCATTGACGTCCGCACTAAATTTCGAAATTCCGTGACACTCAGCCAGTCTTGGGGATTTTGCGTTCTTCTGAAATTGGCATGCTTTTCTCGTTGCTTCTGCAACAGTTCAAATGTGTGTGAAATCCTATGGGACTTCACTGCTAAGGTCATCAGTCCTTAAGCTTACATACCACTTAACCTAAATTTTCCTAAGGGCAAACACACAAACCCATGCCCGAGGGAGGACTCGAACCTCCACCGGGACCAGCCGCACAGTCCATGACTGCAGCGCCCTAGACCGCTCGGTCTGCAACAGTGTTCCGACGTGTTTTGTGAACCATGGTGGAGCATTCCCGTCTTTTATTAACTTATGAGATATGATTCTATCTATTGCTGTCGATACTGTATCTTTCAATTTTAGCCATATCTGGTCTACACTTACATAATTAACTTGGAAGGAATGGAGATTCTATCTGAGGAAGGCATCAAGCGAATTTTTATCTGCTGTTTTAAATAGATATATTTTGAGTTTATTTTTAGTGGTTTTGGTTGATATAGTTTTGAGCCTCGCTACAATGACCTTGTGTTCACTAATACCTGTATCCGTCATGACGCTCTCTATTAGATCAGGATTATGTGTGGCTAAGGTTGGTGGCAAAGCCAGATTTACGTAAGTGATCCAGTTGTACGACATTAAGGTGTTCGTTATATCTTTTTTAAGGCCTTCTACCTGTTTGACCAATGTAGAATTTACTACAATTTAATTTACATATTCCAAACCCGTCTTAATGGTTAATAATGTGTGAGAAAGAGTGTACAACTCTTTAATGAAATTTATTACTGGTGGAAAACCTACGTTGGCGTTCTTGTTTTTGAATAGGCCTAAAACAGGAAGTCTTTATGTGGTCTCGGTCTACTACTTTCACTGAAACGACAGCAGAGTCGAGACGGAAGCGCGTCATTGGGCAGCCATGACACCGCGGCCTGCGCTGCCGAGCCCTTTCCTTTCCGCAGTCTGTGTGTACTGTGACAGGGACGCAACTATGCTTTTAAGGAGCACTGGGTGACGACTTCAATGTCAGCGTAGTTTGAGTACGGCTGCTGGCCCAAGAACGCCTACCACTGAACCTTTTTACACCATGAATTTGTGGAGGCATCTACTGCGATACTGTGGAATATGCTGGGGCGTCAGACGTCAGTTCCAAGTTAATGTTCCCATTGTGCACTGCCATAAGCTCGTCCAGAGGACGCAGCATAGTGGCGTCCAAGGCGTCGTTCAACAATGCCACTTTCTTAGCCGTCAAAATGCTTAAGGGTTTATGGGGCAAGTTCAGTAGCAGATACTTCCCGGTTCTGACACGTAGCCCCGGTCATAGTGGCTGGAAACCGAAAAGATGCCCATGAAATCTCATACTTTATACCATTTAGCATCAAACTGCTGCGCCACACCTTCAAGTATTCCGTACCCTTACAGTTTGTAGGAACTAACGCTCGATCTAATACAGCTGATAACCATCGTGGACGTGTCTTCTGAAAGTAAGGACGCAGTGCAAGAATGTTCTGTAAGCAACTTTCCGCTCCTGTCCCTCCTAGAAACAACTCTGTTTCACACGTTCCTGAGGTTGTCTGAACCATCCTGGATGGTCTAACAATACCTCCACTATCAAAGTAGGTTAGAAATCAGATTAATAATGTTGCTAACGCAGCGTATGTTCGCTTTATCGGGCAACAACAGTTATTGACAGTGGATGGTATCGTCAGAATGGAAATAATGAAGTCACTACAAAAAAAGTCATTAATTTTGGCACTTATCATTAATGGATATCCCACGTAGATTTCGTCGAGGTTGTTATGGCTCATCTTGTTGATTCTAGGGTGATTCTACTTTGACTGCTAGAAGGTCGAGATCTGTATTATAGCAATATTTAAAGACCTAAAAAATGCGTTTTTCAGGACATTCTTAATGATCAAACAATCCCACATCAGAACAATGGTATGGTAGAAATAATTTTTGACCTGGTGTTCACGATCCACATTTTTATTAAACTTCTTGTAAATTCACATATACTACTTCTTCATTGTCACATCATTAGGAAAACAGTTTTGTATCAATCTTCATATATTTAATTTCCACTTTAACCAAACACAAGACTTGACTATTCTTTTACAAAGCAAAATAACACCTTAACTTCTGCAAAGTGAAACAAAGACTGCCCTGTGCGCATTCGCGCCAAAACGGTTACAAGTAAGTCAAAGACTATGACAGTCTCACAGAAATGAATACACACCAGAACCATATTACTGTAATATATCGATACATCGGAGTACCTATACATTAATAAAACCAAATGTGAATTTGGTCACAAAAATATGTCTGTTACTTCGCGGAATAGTAGTACGATATTACTGGTATCGAGAACTGGGGTTGGAGTGCCGTAATGGTCACGTAAATAAAGAACCATTACTACGGGCGTACTGTAATCTGCTCTCTTTAACAACGCCACAATTGATCTGCTAACATTAATGCATGACTTTTCCCAGTTGGCATTATCGGTAGAATTACCTTCGCTCTGCCTTGTAGAAACTTTCCCAAGCTCCCTCATCTTACAGATTATGGGTGAAGCATGTAGCATTCATCAGTCATTTGTACGTGCTACAAGGAAATGAGTTATTACACGTAGATGGGCTTATTATATGACATGGCCATTAACGATAAGGTTTTATCTTCCAAAGTTACAATGAATTGCGTCGCTGGCAACTCCTTCCATGCCTGACCTGAGCCGACCAGAAACTGTCATGGTAATAGCAATGTTGTTAACTTTACAAGCACCACATGGTTGATGGTTTCCTGCAGCTTCGCTATCTCAATCTGGGCATCTCGTACAATTTGGGCAAGAGTGCGCAGGCACCTCACCACGGCCATGAACGGCGGTTCCACATGAAGTGGGAAGCACTAATCCCTCTCCCTTCCTCGACTTCAAAGCATAGGGCGATGCTAGCGTAACCTGTGTGGGCGCAGCCTGTCTTTCCTTCCTCTTACTGTCTCCTCCCTCATTCGGGACTGATGTTGGTATCATAGGTAAAGAATCTGGTGCGTCCCAGAAAGGACGGACAATTCCAAAGTGTACGACCATTATATACGCCGCAAGCTGTGACCTAACATTCACCAGTGATGTTAATTTGATTACTTGATATTGACATCCCAACCATGTGAACAAATTCTTTGTTTTTCAGTTTAGGGTGTATGGTCTCATTAACATCACACACTACTCTACATGGTACTCTCGTCGCTTTGGGCTGCACTGCTTCACTGGTTCCTGACGCTCGAAGACATTTGTATTGGCTTTCTGTACATGCTTCCACACGTCTCGTAACCTCGTTGCAAAATTTCGCCCTGGCTCTCCACTGATCCCACTTTGGGTTTGACTATCTCAAATGGTAACGACCATATACTACTTCATATGCCATTGGTGGGGAGGCTTGCGTACCTCAGCGATACAGATAGTCGTATCGTAGGTGCAACCACAATGGGGGAGGGGGTCTGTTGAAAGGCCAGACAAGCGTGTGATCCCCGAAGAGGAGCAGCCGCCTTTTCAGTGTTCTAGGGGCAACTGTGTGGATGATTGACTGATCTGGCCTTGTTACATCAACCAAAACGGTACTGTTAATGGCTAAAAGCAAAGGGAAATTACAGCCGTAATTTTTCCCGAGGGCTTGCAGCTCTACTATATGGTTAAATGATGATCGTATCCTCTTGGGTAAAATATTCTGGAGGTAAAATGGCCCCTCATTCAGATCTTCGGGCGGGGACTACTCAAGAGGACGTCATAAACAGAAGAAACAAAATGCGCTACACGGATGGGAGCATGGGATATCAGATTCCTTAATCGGGTAGGTAGGTTAGAACAAATTAAAAATGGAAATGTATAGGTTAATGTTATATGCAGTGTGAGTTAGTGAAGTTCGGTGGCAGTAGGAACAGGACTTCTCGTAAGGTGAATACAGGGATATAAAAACAAAATCAAATAGGATTGATGCAGGAGTAAGTTTTATGATAGTAAAAGAAAGGAGCGCTGATAAGCTGCTACAAACAGCATAGTGAACGCATTAAGAGGAAACCTCCTGGTAGAATTTTGCACAGAGCCTAATTTAATCAGAGCCCTAGCTTAAAGAGTCATGAAATACGGTCGTATGCTTTGAAGAGACCTGGAGACATCAGAAGATTTCAGATTGGTTATATAATGACCAGACAGAGATTTAGGACCCATATTTTAAACTGTAAGACATTTACAGGGGCACATATCCATTCTGAACACAATTTATTGGTTATAAACTGTAGATTAAAACTAAAGAAACAGCAGGAAGGTAGGAATTTAACGAGATGGGACCTGATAAACTGAAAGAACCATAGTTTGTAGAGTGTTTAGGAAGGAGCATTAGGGAACGATTGACAAGAATAGGGGGAAAGATTACAGTAGAAGAATGGGTAGCTTTGAGAGATGAAAAAGAAAAGACAGCAGAGGATGAAATAGGTAAAGAGACTAGTGTTAGTAGATATTCTTGGGTAACAGAGGAGACACTGAATTTAATTTATGAAATGAGAATATATGAAAAGGCAGTACATGAAGAAGGCGAAAGGGATACAAACGTCTAAAGAATTATACTCACAGGCAGTGCAAAATCGCTAAGCAGGAATGGCTAGAGGGCAGATATAAGGATTTAAAAGCATATATCACTAGGGGCAAGACAGATGCCGCCTGCAGGAAAATTAAAGAGAGCTTTGGAGAGAAGAGAACCACTTGTCTGAAAATCAAGAGCTCAGGTGGAAAACCAGTCCTAAGCAAAGAAGGTAAAACAGAAAGGTGGAAGGAGTATATAAAGAATCTATACAAGGGAGATATACTTGAGGGCAATATTATGGAAATGACACATAGGTAAATTTGAGATGGGAGATGTGATCCCACGTGAAGAAAGTGACTGACCACTGAATGGCCTATTCCGAAACAAGGCCCTGGGAGCAGATGACGTCCCCTCTGAACTACTCATATCCTTGAGAGAGCCGATCGTGACAAAAGTCTTCCATCTGATGCGCAAGATATATGAGACAGGCGAAATACCCTCAGACTTCAAGAAGAATATAATAATTCCAGTTCCAAGGAAAGCATATGCTGACAGGTGTGAAAACTAGCCACCTATCAGTTTAAAAAGTCGCGGCTGGAAAATGCTAACAAAAAGTCTTTACAGAAGAATGGAAAAACTGGTAGAAGCCAAACTGGGAAAAGATCAGTTTGGATTCCGGAGAAATGTTGAAACACGCGAGGCAATACCGACCCTTCGACTTTTAATACAAGATACGTTAACGAAAGGGAAACCTTAGTTTTATATCATTTGTGGACCTAGAGAGAGCTTTTGACAATGTTGACTGCAATACTGTCTTCAAATTCTGAAGGTGACAGGGATAAAACACAGGGAGCGAAAGGCTATTTAAAATTTCCACAGAAACCAAATAGCAGTTACAAGAGTCGAGGGGCACTAAAGGGAAGCAGTGATTGGGAAGGGAGTGAGACAGGGCTCTCGTCTATCCGCTGTATTATTCAATCTGCACACTGAGCAAACCGTAAAGGAAACCCAGCCAACCCCCGATGATATTCAATCTCTGTATTGAGCAAACAGTAAACGAAGCAAAAGAAAAACTTTGAGTAGGAATTAAAATCCAAGGAGAAGGAAAAACACTTTGAGGTTTTTAAATATCTCCAATATTTCGGGGCTCTGTCAGCAACTGTGTAAATATTAATTTTAATTTTAATAATTAACAGCCTCAGTGCACTGTTTGCTTAGAAGTTACCTAGGTTTCAATCGGGATAACCCAACCTTTTCAGAATAACATTAACTACCATCTTTCCATAGTGGACATCGTCAAGCTAAAACTACAAATCCATAAATTATCGTAACACTATAAAACTTATCTGGAACTGCCTCGGCCCCACTTCACGACCGTGATGCGGCAGCCACAAGTGCTGCACTGGAACCGACAGTAGCACCATGAGGCCCGCCTAGGCGGACACAATACTTTGAGCCTGCGCAAAAACTGTATGATAGTTACTTGTTGGGACAAGACGTGAGCTTAACTCCTGACCTTGAATTTACTAGCAAAGTGAAATAAAACGTATAGCTGAGGAAAAGGGCGTATATGTTAACCTGCGCAGAAAGTAATTAGATCGACTGTCTTAAAATTTATGAAGTATTCATTGTCATGATATGAGGAAGACATGTGCTTATAAGGTATGGCATATCTAGGAAGATTTTCGTGCTTAAGCACGAAGTTTAATCACCAAAGAAGAATATAGGAGTGGAAATAATAATATAAAGCCAACATCGTCTTTATTACGACTAGGTCTACAGGTTTTTAAGACGTAATTGTTAAGCACTTGCTCAATTCTGGTAACAACGCAAGAACATCTTATTGACTTAGCACCCAAATGGTAATGATTGAACTTAGGAAAAAGTCTATATCTAATCTGTAACATCCGGCAATACGTGCCATATAAAATAGATGGCCATTAATCAAGATTAGTATATTTGACCTGAAATGGTCTAGAACCAAGTCAAAAACTAATACACGTGCCTGATTGAGCTTCTACGCGAATTTATGGTTATGAGTTGCAGAACACACTAAAGTAGGGGAAATGTGGCAGCAGTGGGGTACTCAGTTTGCCTCCATGGAGTTGATTCACACATACTGAAAAAGCAATGTGTGGAACACTGCCATCATAATTCGGGCCTGGTGGCCATTGTCATTGAACTTAGGGAATGACAGCGGAAATATGCTTAAAGCTAAAGTGTGACTTGGCGAACATCACTCCGGTCAACGCACTTCAAATAATTGACCGACATAGATCAATATGTATTTAAAGAACTAGTCTAAATTATGGGAGGATGACGGGAAATGGTTAAATTATGTGATTTGGCGAGCAACGCTCCAAGGACTCCTTTAATCGTACCCTCTCGTGATACTTATATGGATATGACTGCCATTAATTAAGTTAATAAAAAGTTGTGTATGACAAGATGATAGCATCACTGCTGTCGTATGCACATAGTATTGATCACAATCCGCCATATTGAAGGATTATGTAATAGTACCTATATTCTGTAAAGGGGTAGTGGCTTGGAGATCGTCATTCCCGTTACTACACGTACATACTATTGACCAATGAAGTTATTATCCACTATTTGAATCAAGTGTTGAAACCGTTCTTAACTCTAGAACGTGCATACCGAATATGCGGTTGACCATCTGTGCGCATGTTCAAGGTGTTCAGTACGCCGAATATTAACCACTAACGCTGTTACCCTAAATAATAATGAAATATTAATTAGGTAATTGAATATTCCCATACAACTAATAGACAGCTTCATAGATGGGTAAAAATTTTTTTACAGTGTCAAAGTAATATACCAAGCTATAAAACCAACGGGTGAACAAACTTATGTTGGCAATGGTAAAGCATACCCTGCATTAACATTACAGTGGATGAAATAATGGTTGTAAACATTCAAAGAAGCTTCTATTTCGAAGCTGCAGCTGGTCGTTAAGAAGGTTGTTTTTGTCATGTAGTAAATGTTTAAAAATTTGCATTTCCCCTAAAATGCCTAACCTTGCACCTTTTACTTCACTGTGCAAGAGCTGAGTATCGTGTGTGGTGGGGGGGGGGGGGGGGGGGGGGTTGTGTGCATGAGCCCATTGCGCTTAATGTTCGGCAAATGTCGAACCACGTGTGCAATCTCCAGTTTTGGTCGGAATATGCTCCTTGTATTTTGTTGATAAGGCTCTTCCTGTTTGGCCAATATAAAATTTCGGACATTCGTCACACGTGATCTTGTATACTCCGGATAGTACCAGTTTACCTTTAGGCATTTTAGACTATGATTTAGATTCTGCTGAAGGCTAGTATTACTGGAAAAAACTGCATTAAATACCTGGTTTTTCAAAAGACGTCCGATTTTATACGAAACTTTGCCTATAAAAGGAATAAGTATTATGGCAAACGGAGTAACAGCTGTCGCGGTGCTTTGCGTAAAAGCTTTCATCGTTCTGGTATTGTTTACTTTCTTGTTATAGAGCCGTCTCACAATTTCGGGCTCATATCCGTTATTTCGGGCTATTGTTTCAAGAGTTACCAGCTCGATCCAAGGCATTTGCGGATAAAGGAACCGACGTCAGTCTATGTAAGCTAGAATGAACAAATGCTATTTTATGCGCTAGCGTGTGCGCGAATCAACAGGTATAATAATATCGGAAAACATATATTTCCTAAAGATGTCATATTCCACGTGATTATCTACTACAGATACCGTGAGATCTAAGTAGTTCAATGTCCTATTAGGTGACTCCTTCTCAAGAATAAAATTAATTTTCTCGTGGAGATCGGTAAGGGCTAAAAATATCACACGTGGTTCGACATTTGCCGAACGTTAAGCGCAATGGGCTCATGCCACAACCCCCCCCCCCCCCTCCACCCGCACAATACTCAGCTCTTGCATAGTGAGGTAAAAGCTGCAAGGTTAGGCATTTTAGGGGAAATGCAAATTTTTAAACATTTATTACATGACAAAAACAACCTTCTTAACGACCAGCTGCAGCTTCGAAATAGAAGCTTCTTTGAACGTTTACAACCATTATTTCATCCACTGTAATATTAATTCAGGGTATCCTTTACCATTGCCAACATAAGTTTGTTCACCCGTTGGTTTTATAGCTTGGTATATTACTTTGCACTGTAAAAAATTTTTGACCCATCTATGAAGTTGTCTGTTAGTTGTATGGGAATATTCAATTACCTAATTAATATTTCATTATTATTTAGGGTAACAGCGTTAATGGGTAATATTCGGCGTACTGAACACCATGAACATGCGCACAGTTGGCCAACCGATATTCGGTATGCACGTTCTAGAGTTAAGAACGGTTTCAACACTTGATTTAAATAGTGGATAATAACTTCATTGGTCAATAGCATGTACGTGTAGTAACGGGAATGACGATCTCCAAGTCACTACCCCTTTACAGAATATAGGTACTATTACATAATCCTTCAATATGGCGGATTGTGATCAATACTATGTGTATACGACACCAGTGATGCTATCTTCTTGTCATACACAACTTTTTATTATCTTAATTAGTGGCAGTTATATCCCTATAATGGTATCACAAGAGGGTACGATTAAAGGTGTCCTTGGAGCGTTGCTCGCCAAATCACACAATTTAACCATTTCCCGTCATCCTCCCATAATTTAGACTAGTTCTTTAAGTACATATTGACCTATGTCGGTCAAATATTTTAAGCGCGTTGACCGGAGCGATGTTCGCCAAGTCACACTTTATCTTTGAGCATAATTGACCTATGTCGGTCAATAGTTTTTAAGTGTGTTGACTGGAGCGATGTTCGCCACGTCACACTTTAGCTTTAAGCATATTTCCGCTGTCATTCCCTAAGTTCAATGACAATGGCCACCAGGCCCGAATTATGATGGCAGTGGTCCACACACTGCTTTTTCAATATGTGTGGATCATCTCCATGGGGGCAAATTGAGTACCCCACTGCTGCCACATTTCCCCTACTTTAGTGTTTTCTGCAACTCATAACCATAAATTCGCCTAGAAGCTCAATCAGGCACGTGAATTAGTTTTTGACTTGGTTCTAGACCATTTCAGGTCAAATATACCAATCTTGATTAATGACCATCTATTTTATATGGCACGTATTGCCGGATGTTTCAGATTAGATATAGACTTTTTCCTAAGTTGAATCATTACCATTTGTGTGCTAAGTCAATAAGATGTTCATGCGTTGTTACCAGAACTAAGCAAGTGTTTAACAATTACGTCTTAAAAACCTGTAGACCTAGTCGTAATAAAGACGATGTTGGCTTTATATTATTATTCCCACTCCTATGTTCTTCTTAGGTGATTAAACTTCGTGCTTAAGCACGAAAATCTTCCTAGATATGCCATACCTTGTAAGCACATGTCTTCCTCATATCATGACCAATGAATACTTCATAAATTTTGAGACAGTCGATCTAATTACTTTCTGCGCAGGTTAACATATACGCCCTTTTCCTCAGCTATACGTTTTATTTCACTTTGCTAGTAAATTCAAGGTCAGGAGTTAAGTTCACGTCTTGTCCCAACAAGTAACTATCATACAGTTTATGCGCAGACGCAAGGTATTGTGTTTGCCTAGGCGGGCCTCATGACGCTACGGTCAGTTCCAGTGCAGCACTTGTGGCTGCCGCATCACGGTCGTGAAGTGGGGCCGAGGCAGTTCCAGATACGTATTGTAGCGTGACGATAATTTATGGATTTGTAGTTTTAGCTTGACGATGTTCACTATGGAAAGACGGTAGTTACTGTTGTTCTGAAGAAGGTTGGGTTATCCCGATTGTAACCTAGGTAACTTCTAGGCATACGTGCAACTGAGGCTGTTAATTATTTATATTAAAATTAATACTTTGAGGTTTGCCAGTGACATTGGAATTCTGTCAGAAGCATCAAAGGACTTGGAAGAGTTTTGAAAGGAGGATATAAGATGAATATGAACAAAATCAAAACGATGGTAATGGAATGTAGATGAATTAAATCAGGTGATCCTGAGGGAATTAGATTAGGAAATGAGACCCTTAAAGAAGTAGGTATGTTATGCTATTTCGGCAGCAAAACGTTTAATGATGGCCGAAGTAGGGAGGATCCAAAATGTAAACTGGCAATGGCAAGATAAGCGTTTCTGAAGATGAGTTGTTCGTTAACATCTAATATAGACGTACGTGCCAGGAAGCTCTTTCATAAAGTATTTGTATGGAGTGTACGCGTTTATGGAAGTGAGACATGGATGAAAACAATTTAGACAAGAAGAGAATAGAAGCTTTTGAACTGTAGTGTTACAGAGGAACGCTGAACATTAGTTGGGCAGATCATGTAACTAATGGGGAGGTACTGAATAGAATTTGAGAGAAAGGAACTTGTGGCACAACCTGAATAGAAGGAATCGATTGGTAGGACACATTCTGAGACACCGAGGGATCACCAATTTGTACTGGAGCGAAGTGTTGGGGGTAAAATCCGTAGAGGCAGATCAAGTGATGAATAGAGTAAGCAGTCAGAAGGATGAAAGTTGCAGCAGTCCCTTGGAGATGCAGAGAACATATACACTAGCATGGAGAGCTGCGTCAAACCTCTCTTCAGACTGAAGACCACAACATCAACAATGTGGTGACAGGCCTGTATTTTCATGGATCTTAGAAATATAAGCTGTGATAATACATGATGTAATATAATATAATACAATATAATAATAGTGTAATATATTAATAATTAGTAGTCCTGAATGAACTGTGACAGTAAAGAATAATAGGGTGTGACGTACTAGGACACGTATTGAAACTCTGAAATACGCACTGATAAGGGCTAGTTACTAGCCGAAACCTGGAGGTGCTTGAATAAAACTAGAAAAGAAACGACGATTGATTGCTGCGCTCCATCATTTAAAACGTATAACCACTGTGGCTGATTGAATTCCGCATTCCAAACGAAGGTAATTTGATAATAATAATATGTAATGTATATATTGCAGGAGAGTATCGCAATCATTGTGATGGTGATTCGCATGGTGGCCTAGTATTTTTCCTACTGTCTGATATACCCCCTTTGTTCTTCTGTTCGCCTGTGGATGCAATGCACTGGTCGTTATCTTATGAATACAGCTGATTAATTGATTCTGACATAAAAATGGCGTCCTGATCGGTAATTAAAATCTTCGTAACACCATACTTCAACAGCATATCTTGTACCGTTGTCTGTGCCATTTATTTGGCTTGCTAATAAGGATAGTTGGGATTCCCATGCAGTCAGAAAAACGATCTATTAAGCTCAGAATAAAGGGGAATTCTGCCTACGTTTGCCCAGAATGGCCTAACATTTTCATACCAATCATCTTAAAAGGTTTACTAGCCTCCAGTAGCGTAACACGATTCTTTGACAAGAAGTGTGTTGGTAGTGCGCTGCAAAGACCCTGATTTTCCAGATGCCCCGACTTCAACCTATACGATTCTTTTCAGAGGGGATATTTAAAGGCATTGGTGTATTCTCTAGCCCTAATGATAGTTTCGATTAAGTCCAGCAAGGCATTGTAGATGATTGTTAATGCATTTGGAACACGCTACTTGTTTCACCCGTGCTTCAAATGAACATTGTCCACGTGGAACAAAAATTGTTCAAATGTGTGAGGAATCTTATGGGGCTTAACTGCTAAGGTCATGAGTCCCTAAGCTTCCACACTACTTAACCTAAATTATCCTAAGGACAATCACACACACGCATGCCCGAGGGAGGACTCGAACCTCCGCCGGGACCAACCACACAGTCCATGACTGCAGCGTCCAAGACCACTCGGCTAATCCCGCGCGGCATGTGGAAAACACGGTGTAATGTGTTTATCGTGAGGTGCATATTAAGCACTATGGATCGTTGGGGACTCTGTTATAAGGTGTTGACGGTCTCAGTCAGGATATACCGAGCGAGGTGGCGCAGTGGTTAGCACACTGGACTCGCATTCGGGAGGACGACTGTTCAATTCCGTCTCCAGCCATCCTGATTTAGGTTTTCCGTGATTTCCCTGAATCGTTTCAGGCAAATGCCGGGATGGTTCCTTTGAAAGGGCACGGCCGATTTCCTTCCCAATCCTTCCCTAACCCGAGCTTGCGCTCCGTCTCTAATGACCTCGTTGTCGACGGGACGTTAAACACTAACCACCACCACCACCACCAGTCAGGATACATTGTATAGGTGAACCATTTGACTTCCAGCCCTACGTCTAGTAGGTTGGCATGCTTGCTTTCTACCTAAGGTGGGTTTTCAATAAGCTATGCTACTTCTTTTCCTAGAAGCAGGTTGCTTTTATTTAAGATTCCAATACACTATATTATTAATCGCTCTTTTGGCTATAAAATCCTATTTTTAACACAATTTCCATTCATTACGATGGGAGGGCCTGCTAGGTACGACTCTACAGGTCGACATTTCTGAAATAACCAATTTTCAGGTTTCTGTTGCTTTTATTTTCCGTAATAAACGTAGATATCGGATACAGAAAAGTGGTAAGTTGTTGAATATTAGAGAAAATTACAAGCATTTCCATACTGATTATAACTGTTTTAAACTCTGCTCAAAAATCACGTTGTAATCAGGGAAAATACCAGCATCTGGCCAATACGAATAGTCAGTACTAAAGGGGGAAAACTGAGGTTAAAGTTGTCTGTTTTTCGTGTTAATTTGTTCGTTTTTAATAGCTGCAAGGAGATAAAGGCATGTTTTGTAGACACTGGCAACAGATCTGCTAATTTCTATTGTTATTGTGCATTAGGAACGAATTGTTGTTAATTTTTTTTATTGCTTACTATACCATAGTCCCCTTCCTCTTTTATTATTTCACAGAAATAATAGGTAGATCTTTAATCTTTGAAAGCATATGAAGCACTGTAATTCATTATCACGACACTTCATAAAAATATTTCCAAATTAGGGTTGATACCATTCTGCAATACAACGGATGTCCAGCGGCGACAGCGAGAAACTACCCTTTAGACTGGGTGGGGACAAGTTCTGCACACTGCACGTACACGTGTACCTTAAGCCATGATAGACGGCAATGAGTACGTTATTGTCTCGGCAAAGTTGTACCAATTCTTACACCATGTGTTTGTTGGTCTTTTCTGTCGGCGTTATTCTTAAAATTTTCCGAAGTAACACAATATTTCATAATATCGCAGTTTTTACACATAAAATTAGTTAATTTTTAAGAAATGTTTGCTGGAAAACGAAAAATTTTTGCACTGTTACTGTTCCTACTGGTATTGCGGTTTTTTTACTCGGTTATTAGTAAACAAATAAAAATACCTCTTATAACCAAGACCAGGCAAATACCAAAAAATGCTAGTTATTCAGGACTAAAAAACCATTACCAGTCTCAACTGGTCGATTTTCCCCATCCCTAGGCCTGTCATGTACCGCGTTGTAAATTCATTAGAAAAAACCATCTGCAAAATAATTTAGGCAAGACATCTGTTGATTATGCTGAAAAGTGGAAATTCATTCTAAATAATAAAAAATACAGGATGCAAGACTTTGTAACTAAAAGTCTAAAAACCCGACCTTGCCTATGGTATTGGATGGGTCACAGGCAACGGATAGTAAACATGCCATCAAATATGGTGGACAGTTGCGAATACAGAGTAAGCAATCCTGGACCAAGGCAAAATTAAACCAAAACCAATTGCCGTCTATCTTGTAGCACACGGTAAAGCGGTCAGCATCTGTTCGCCAGTGGTGCCACTGAAATTTATATTCTGGAACTAATACCCTGAGTTCTTTCAGTGAATCGACTCAACCCCAATTATACCAGGTACAATCGCTATGGAGCATTTTGATAATCACCGTATTATCTCAGATGGTCACATCACGACCAGTATTACTGGCGCAACTGGTGATTCAGCAGAGGAAGTAGGAGTCCTTCGGCTAACTTTAAACCAAAACAAATATATTTTTTGGAACAGTTAACATACAAACACTTTTGAAACAAAGTGAACTTCATAAAATGGGAGACACATTAGAAGAAGATTCAAGTATTAGCACTTCTATAAACATGAATGACTGGCAGTAACACCATGGATTTCGGTAATTATAGTCTTTTTAAAAGAAAAACTGATAACCGCATACTTTATAACACACCACATTTGAGATTTGCTTTTACTGACTCCAAAAATATTTTCAATTCAATAACGGAGGTATTACCCATTAATAACAGACTGACGACAATTTCTCTTAAATGCGCAAAATAAAGCCTACACTTTAATGCCCATATGCCAGTCAGTGAAGATAACTGTAAGAAACCTGAACAAGTTAATGAAGCTTCGGAAACATTAGAAAACATTATCTCGTAAATTCCCTCAAACCATTTTAAAATTTTAATGGGTGATTTTAATGCTCAGTCAGGGAAAGATAAAAAATATAAGACAACGGTGGGTGGATTTTCTGCGCATAAGTGGACGAACCGAAATGGCCAAAGACTTGTTGAAACGTGGAAAAATTTTCACCTTTAAAATCATGGAAACACTTTTTGAACAGAACCCTTCTAAACAAAACCTTTTTGGGCAACAAATACCTTTATTGTGAAATTTTAAATAGATCGTGGAGCAATTTCATTCCCTAACTTCAAAGAAATTGTAACTTTCCAAGTTAGGAAAGGGGCTAATAATAATTCCGACCACTATTTAACACAAATAAAAGTAAAACTTCAAAATCTCTTCAAAACAAAAAATACTGTCCCAAAATTTGACACTGCTAAAATAACTTCAAGCGAACTTGACAAAAAACAATCCAACAATTGGAAAAGCCTAAAAGAAAGGTTCTTGAAAACAGCATAAAATTTAATTCCGCTTCTAAAGAAACAAAAACAACTTCGCAGAACGCGTACTGTGAAGCAGCAGTGAAGTATAGGCATGAGACATTCAAAAATTTCTAACTATAAGAAAAGAAACATCTAAATTAATCCGACAGACTAAAAAGAACTACGAAAATTTCCAACTTTTAGAAATAGAAAAAGACTTTCCTAAGAAGAGTATAAGAAACTATGTATTCAAAACAAAACGAACCGCATAACAACCCGAAAGTCTTTGCTTCAAAAATGAAAATGGGCAAATACCTATTAGGTACATTATGTATGTAGATTGTGGACAGTTGGGAATGTGGGTCTCACGGGAAGCGTGCAAAGGATAAGTCCCTGCAGTCACGCTATTCATCTGTGTCCTCAGATGGATAGGGCGTCTGCGATTATAGATATGATCATTATTCAAGTTTTACTGGCACCACCATGAAAATTTGTGGAGGATGGCAGATTAATTTTACTGTGTCTTCATTCCCTGCACTACTACAGAATCAAATAGTTTTCATAAATGTTTCCCTTTATGGCCGGTCTTAGGTCCACCATATTTAACACTGCTACATCTCCTTGGCCACAAACAGCTTCTACTGGGTTTCCATATGACCTAGGTTCTCGTCTGACTCACTCGCTCACTACAGCGCATAGGCCTCAATAGACAATAGATGCCTGTGACTTTCTCCATCTCGTGGTGAATCTCCTCTTGTCTGGACGACGGGGTTTGTTTCACAGTTCCTGAAGGCTGACTCTTTCGGCCATATACTTAAATGAGAGCGAAATGCTCGTTAACTCACAAGCTCTGTAATCAAACCTGAATA
This sequence comes from Schistocerca americana, assembly GCF_021461395.2. Classification (NCBI taxonomy): domain Eukaryota; kingdom Metazoa; phylum Arthropoda; class Insecta; order Orthoptera; family Acrididae; genus Schistocerca; species Schistocerca americana. Next base: position 499,912,191 of record NC_060126.1, on the reverse strand, counting down.
TCTTTATGGAGTATAAACTTTTTATGTACCTCGGGTGGTCATATTGCGCCCATAAGTGAACAACGAAAAATAAAAAGTGCTCCACAATAAACCACACAGATCCGAAAGCTGTCAACTCAACTAAATACTTCGGGATTACAATTATGAATTATTTAATTTGGAGCGATGAGAAATATAATGTTAGGAGGAAAGCTTACCAAAGACTGGCAGAAAACTTAGAAAATGCAACAGTTTTACTAATGAATTTGTTTGTACCAAGTTTATCCGTCCGCTCCTGGAATATTAGTGTGCGATATGGGATCTGTATGAGATAGGACTGATGGAGGACATCGAAAAAGTACAAAGAACGGTAGCTCGTTTTGTATTATCGTGAAACAGGGGAGAGAGTGTCATGGACATGATGGGCAAGTAGAAGCGGCAACCATTAATACAAAGTCCTATTTCGTTGCTGCGATATCTTTTCACGAAATTTCAATCTACAATGTTCTCCGAATGTTGAAATATTTTGTTGACACCAACCCACATACAGATAAATGATTATTGCGAGAAATCAGAGCTCGCACGGAAAGATTTAATTTTTCAATCCCCCGCGCACTCAGCAGTTTGATGAACCCTCTGCCGGTAACTTAAGTGTGAATTGCAGAGTAGTGATGTAGATTTAGACGTAAATGTAGAAATAAAATAAGAGATAATACAGGAGAATTCTGTACGTATAGTAGGGAGTTGATTGACCACGCGTGACATGCTATCAGTATTTTTAGACGGCCAGGCAGGAAGTTTTTGCTGCAGCCTGCAAGTCACACAGCCTAGCAATTGTAGAATGCCACATTAGACCTAACACCTACAGCACAACAGTCGATAGCATAAATCTGTAACAAACACACACGGGACATAATGAGTGCCAAGGCAGGGTTCGGAAACATCCCTCTAGTAATCTGTCCGTCGGTAATGCTTTTCATGTAGACAAACTGAATTACATCTCTTACACCTTAATAAACTTCACCTATGTATCTAGTAAATACTTGCAGAATATATATCGTAAATGTAATGCAGCTATTACGCGCTCCAAAGTTGAACTGCGTTTGTAGATTTGTAATGTTCTGGGTGATAAATGTAACAAGCGTGTCTTTCGGAAGCGTGAGTTATGTTCGTTCTGTCAGTTGCTCGTAACAGAAGTTCCTCGATAACGTATGACGAGACAAGTGATTATTTGTAATACACAAAGGGATCAGTAAGTGTTGGTCATACGACTTCTTGGGGTGACTGGCATGAAATAAAGTGAAATACAATGCTTATCCGTCACAAATACGTTATTTACATCGACAGTCAAGAATTCACGACTAACGATTTAGGTTGAAATGCCAGCAGAATTTCAATAGAATAATTGTCCATCAGTCTTAATGGGAATCAAACAAAAAACTGTATGTAGTTTTGCACCTGACACCTGTCGATCGCCCGCAACTTCGATGAAACTCCGGCTGTGCTTTTGGGAGCTGTTATAGGGCTGTGATCCGTTGAGAGTTGTCCTTACGCTTTGCCCGAAGATCGAAACCAGGAGAGTGGCTTGAAACTTCCTTCACTGGGAATATTTGGAGGACACAACTAAACTTTCTTTCTATTGGGGTGATCGCACACAGCTAAGATAGTAGGATCGAAAATACTTTTTTATGTTTCGCCAAGACATTTTTTCAATGTTGAATATATTTTTGATACTTTAGTCCTTTAACAGACAATATACACTATGTCAAAAGTATCCGGACATGCCCAAAAACATACGTTTTTGATATTAGGTGCACTGTGCTGCCATCTAATGCCAGGTGAGAGAACTTGGATTTCATGGTCGAGCGGCAGCTTGTAAGCCACACATGACGCCGGCAAATGCCAAACGACGCCTCGCTTGGTGTAAGGAGGCTAAACATTAGACGGTTGAACGGTGGAAAAACGTTGTATGGAGTGACGAGTCACGGTACACAATGTGCCGATCCGATGGCAGGGTATGGGTAAGGCGAACGCCCAATGAACACAATGTGCCATAGTGTGCCAACAGTAAAATTCAGAGGCAGTGGTGTTATGGTGTGACCTTTTTTTTCATGGAAGGACTTGCGCTTCTTGTTATTTTCCGTGGCACTATCACAGCACAGGCCTACATTGATGTTTTAAGCACCTTCTTGCTTCCCACTGGTGAAGAGCAATTCGGGGATGGCGATTGCATGTTTCAACACGATCGAGCACCTTTTCATAACGCACGGACTGTGGTGGAGTTGTGGCACGACAATAACGTCCCTGTAATGGACCGACTTGCACAGAGTCCTGACTGTATCCTACACAACACCTTTGGGATGTTTTGGAACGCCGACTTCGTGCCAGGCCTCACCGACCGACATCGATACCTCTCCTCAGTGCAGCACTTCGTGAACAATGGGCTGCCATTCCCCAAGAAACCTTCCAGCACCTGATTGAACGTATGCCTGCGAGAGTGGTAGCTGTCATGAAGGCTAAGGGTGAGCTAACACCATACTGAATCCCAGCATTACCGATGGAGGACGCCACGAACTTGTAAGTCATTTTCAGCCAGGTGTCCGGATACTTTTGATCACATAGTGTAGCTATCAAGTAAATTTCCAATAGCAGTTGTACGAATATTAAGAGCTCCAACGCATTTTCACTGATGTAGAAGGAGTTAATTGCTTCCAAGGACCATCACACATTTTTGAATTAATAAAAATTAGTTCAGAGAAACACTTCATTACAGGTCAGGAAGGCGCCTTACTTGAAAACTAAACAGTAAAATATTCTTTACCTCATTACTTTTGTAGTTCAAAATGGTTCAAATGGCTCTGAGCACTATGGGACTTAACTTCTGTGGTCATCAGTCCCCTAGAACTTAGAACTACTTAAACCTAACTAACCTAAGGACATCACACACATCCATGCCCGAAGCAGGATTTGAACCTGCGACCGCAGCGGTCGCGCGGTTCGAGACTGTAGCGCCTAGAACCGCTCAGCCACCCCGGCCGGCTACATTTGTAGTACCGCCACGTAAAGAGTATATGGTTTCCCATTGTTAAAGGATATATTGCACAGTTCTTTAACGAAACAGTTGCTAATCATCTCCACGTAATGATTTAAGTGTCTTATTTCAGATGGACATACTTCTTGTGTCTTTTTGTCCCTTGGCGCGACAGCAAGCTTTGCTGGGTTCCTTAAGAGGGTTTTCTGGCCTGGAAGTTAAAAAAAATCGATTTTTATTGCATTTTTCGTTACCTTATAATATGGATACCATGGGGGTGAAGCCGTGTTCCCCGTAAACTACTGCCCATAATCGAAATATATGATCAGCGGATGGGCAGTCCCACGTCGTCCAGTGCCTATGGACGGCGCCCGGTGGCAATGATACCTAAATACGAAGACCTATCGAATGACAGTTTGCAAGAAGGATGTTTTGATTCAAAACTCTAACGAGTCGATAAGTTCTCTGATTTGGACGCTTTCCCCAAGACACATATATTCCGTAAAGAAGTAGTCTGAACGGCAGACAGTTTCGGCACAGTTACCTTCAACGACGGCTTCATAGGACCCTCACAGACAATGAATGTCGTGGGCATCCAGCTTGGCAACACGATGCTCGAATTTCACAGAAGGCGCAACGCGGACCGCCTTGTAAGTAGAGAGCAAAGCCCATCTATGACCAGTAAGCAAGCCAAATCTGCGACCCGGGAAGAAGCGGTGTACGTGAACGAGATTTACGAGATTGAGAAAAGTGTGGTGTATGCTCCAGGCACTGCAGACTTATGGGGAAACCATTTCCGTAACTTTGGACGCTATTTTCTAAAAGTCACTTTTTTTTCTTTTTTATGCTGGGTGTTTGGATTGCCAAAAAACTACGCGGACGATTTTGATGCCGGTTAGTTATTATTGTAGAGATCTGAACTGATCTCTAAAGGCTAAACAGTTTTGAAAATAGCGATTTTTTCTGTACTTTTAATGCCCAAACGAAGTCTGTTTTTCTTACTCTTTTCAAATAGACGTCATTTTGTGAAAAAATAACATTTTTTTCACAGAAACTTCCTGCCAGATTAAAACTGTGTGCCTGACCGAGACTCGAACTCGGGACCTGTCGTGCTTGAGTAGCTCAGATATCAGAGCACTTGCCCGCGAAAGGCAAAGGTCCCGAGTTCGAGTCTCGGTCCGGCACACAGTTTTAATCTGCCAGGAAGTTTCATATCAGTCCACACTCCGCTGCAGAGTGAAAATCTCATTCTTTTCACATTTCAAGGGTGCTGACCATAGCAGGACTTATATGTTTTAAGAACTTTTTGGTCTGGTCTGTTTCAGACCACACAGTTACGTGAACCAGGTCAGTCCGCCTAACGGTGCAAAACGTGCATTACTATCCTTGGCGCCAGTTTGTTTAGTAACTGTTTAAAATTTTGGGAGAAATGGTTTTTTAATAGGCGTAAAAGATAGATGAATGAAAGGGTATAAGCACTGTTTGACTTATCTTTTGATTTCACCTCCAAAAAAATGTTGAAAATTAGGTAAAAATCGAACCTCTAGACCAGAAAAACCCCTTAAAACACTGAGCCTAAAAAGGCTGAGAGGTTTTTAATGAGACTCAGTGTAAGAACACTAAGAGATTTTAGTCACATTCCTGTGCTATTGTTGTATCGTGTCCGTGCTACACACAAATTACACTATCTGAGCAAAAGCGTCCTGCCACCACTATGTGGGGCTGATTTGCCAACTAGATGCCGCGGGAGGCGGACCTGCCGGTATGAAAGGACGCGGAGAGTATTGCTTGGTCAGGAGAGACGTAGTAACAGCATAAAGGGTGGGCCAGCAGAAAACAGTGACACCTAACGTAGAGCAGTCACTGGATGCCACCTAAGTAACAAATCTATCAGAGACCCTAGTATAGCTGTCCACGTCTACTCATGGTGAAGTCACTGAGTAGTTGAAACGCTATGAGCAACCACAGCAAGACCAAGCAGACACCTTATACTGGCAGAAGTATGGTTATAAGAAAATCATATGAAATCATTGGAAGGAATCACTCGAGAGTCCAAAGTTCTACCAACAGTACAGTTAACAGAATTACTGTAGGCAGGGGATTAAAAACGGTGGAGCAGTATGATCGAGCAGCTCATCGTAAGTCAAATATTTCTGCAGTCATTGCTAAATGACAGAGGGGGTGGAGCAAAGAGAGACGCCATTGGGCAGTGAGCGGCTGGAAACGAGTGATATAGAATGATGACTCACGCTCTAGGCTGTGGCAAACCGATGGAAGAATTTGGATTTGGCGAATGCCTGCAAACGTTACCTGCTATCACGTGTGGTGCCAAACGTGAAATACGAGCAGGTGATGTTTTCTGTGGTGGTCCCATTAACGCGCTTGGAGAGACGCTAAATGTGGAAGGATGTGAACACAGTTCACTCCGTTGGGTACTGCGCAGAGTAGAGGAAGAGTTCGGAGACATGATCGTTTCTATCAGCATGACAATACAACTTCTCATAAAACAGTATCAGAGAGGCAACGGTTTGTGGTCACTAACATCCCTCAAATAAACTTATGTGTCCAGAATCCTGGCGTGAATCCAGTGAATACCTTTGTAACCAGTTACAACGTCGACTTAGTTCCTGGTCCCAGCGTACACATCATTACCTCCTCTGGTTTCCGCTCTTGCGGAAGATTGGGCTTCCTGATGTGTTGGCAGAAGAGCCAACACCGTGTTGCTAGAGGAGGCCGAAATGCAAGCGTTTAAGCTCACACAGACTGGCGTGAGGTCTGGAACAGTTAAAGGAGTTATAGTAGCCAAAAATAGTACATAGCTTCTGGAATACTTAACTTTAATACGTAATTGGAGAACATCGCTCTTGATGATACATTAATTACAAACTCAATATAAACTGGTAATGGCGCCTTGCTAGGTCGTAGCAAATGACGTAGCTGAAGGCTATGCTAACTATCGTCTCGGCAAATGAGAGCGTATTTGCCATTGATCCGTCTCTGGCAAAGTCTGCTGTACAACTGGGGCGAGTGCTAGGACGTCTCTCTAGACCAGTCGTGTGGCGGCGCTCGGTCTGCAATCACTGATAGTGGCGACACGCGGGTCCGACGTATACTACCGGACCGCGACCGATTTAAAGGCTACCACCTAGCAAGTGTGGTGTCTGGCGGTGACACCACACTTCCATTCATGGAAACTTTCCCCAAATTTCAAGCCGTCACGGAGACGAATATTGGCCACATACTTTATTTATGTCTACCACAAGGTGACCGGATAGTTTTGGTCTGATGTTGTATATGAATTTCTGTTTTACTGGCTACCAGGCTCGATCATCATTAACGAAACTAAATGTTACATCCATGCTGACGTTAGACTTCTAGTCCTGGATGTAGGCAATGTATCTGAATAACTAAGAGCTGAACAAGGACAGTAATTTCAAACATCAATAAAAAAATAAGAATGTTAGTATAACACGCATTAATGTTCGTGTTTCTCAGGGCGGTTAGAGTGGGCTGTCAGTGCCGAGTGACTGGGTTTGTACGACGCTATGAGCAGTCTCCCGCTTGGCGGTTTGATCGCACCCACGACTTGTACCAGCTGTCAGCGGCGAAGAATTGACTGGAGGCACGCAATGACCTGTGGTGGGTACGTGGGATGAGCTGCTGTTTCAGATACATCTTGGCGACTGGTCGGTGCGTGGCACATGATGGACAGCCGTCAGAAGTTAAACACCTTTGGTCCATTTGTGTGAATAAAGCGGGTTCAGACCCTTATTCATCTTCCGGATAATGGATGAGGCTGTCCTCGCAGTTGCGATATTAGGCAGTGAGGCTGTTTGGGAACCTGTAGTGACATCGGCTTCATGTAAGAATTAGAACGTCGTTTCCAAATCAGAAGGGACGCTGAAAGGACCTGAGACTAATAGACGAATGGATGTAGTGGAATAGCAATAACAGCTCCCAAGATTTAATCGGAAGTGTATAGAATAGGGGTGCCCATGAGAACGAGTCGTTGGCAGCAGGGCAAGACGAAAAATAGCATGGAATCAGATGGAAAAAAAATCTGAATTAGTGTCAGAATGTAAGATCCCCCCCCCCTCCCCCCCCCCCCCCCCCCCCAGTACTAAGCCTCCACAGGTATATCTTGCTTAAGCCATATCTCGATAGCATGTGCTGTGCGCGCAGTAGAATACAACCGGTCCTTCCTTCCCATTTGAGACTGCAAAAATAAATTTGACCCTTTCCTAGATCAACCTACTGAATCAACTCTTAGATTTGCTTCCTCCGTTTTCTGTGTGTTGCTCTTGGTGCCGCAGTCCTTTGACGAAGTCCTCCTAGTGCTTTGTATTCGTTTGGAGATGAAATAGCCGACATATACGGCTATTAAGTGTAAATGCAGATATCTAACCTACGTCAAACAAATTAGGGGATACCATTACGGTGAATTTATTAAAAAACACCGTAAAATAATTCACAACAAGAAATACCAGAACCAAGAAAAATGAGAGCATTTGCGATGTAGAGAACCTGTCTGGACTGCTTGCTTTAGCCAAGTGAAGAGAATGGCACACAACACTTAATGTAACTTTAGAACTATTCATATGTTGTCGGCAGAAGGCACAAGAGTAAAAGTCATTTGTTTCCTGATATACACTGTTTACTGCTTTTTGTGAGCATGGTACATTTTTCTGGGACTGGAAAGTAGTCGATTTATCGCCAGAAGGGTATAGGCCTGAAAGGCTTGGTTGTCCAGTATCCTTGGCAGGATGGTGTCTCAAAAGGAGGGCATTAGTGCTTCCTGGGTGTCATTCAGTTTTCGTAGAAGTGAAGCAGTTCCCTGAAATGATAATTGTACACAGTTCTGCCGCTAATTCATTTTCCACACGTGCAGTGCTGCTGCTCACGATTGATTGATCCTGAATGTGGATGAGAGCGAAATTACAATTTCTGATCGCACATCAGAGGAGTCACTAACCCGCGTTTCCCTTACATGAGGAAGACCATTGCTTCCATACAAAATTACGGATTGTCCAATCCAAAGTAACGCTCCCACCACCAAATGCAGTGCAGACTGTGCTGACCACTGGAGGGAAACCGCTGGAAACCAGTACCAACCTTATGAATTGTTATGATATTATTTACAAGGGCCAGTGGAAAGTTTCCGAAACTTTTCACTGTTTTTATGTAGGACAGGGAAGTATTCATTTGTCAGATTCGTAGCAGCACTGAATCACAAATGGTTCAAAGGGCTCTAAGCACTTCGGGACTCAACATCTGAGGTCATCAATCCCCCAGACTTAGAACTACTTAAACCTAACTAACCTACGGACATCACACACACCCATGCCCGAGGCAGGATTCGAACCTGTGACCGTAGCAGCAGCGCGTTTCCAGACTGAAGCGCCTACATCTACATCTACATACATACTCCGCAATCCACAATACGGTGCGTGGTGGAGGGTACCTCGTACCACAACTAGTATCTTCTCTCCCTGTTCCACTCCCAAACAGAACGAGGGAAAAATGACTGCCTATAAGCCTCTGTACGAGCCCTAATCTCTCTTATCTTATATTTGTGGTCTTTCCGCGAAATATAAGTTGGCGGCAGTAAAATTGTACGGCAATCAGCCTCAAATGCTGGTTCTCTCAATTTCCTCAGTAGCGATTCACGAAAAGAACGCCTCCCTTCCTCTAGAGACTCCCACCCGAGTTCCTGAAGCATTTCCGTAACACTCGCGTGATCATCAAACCTACCAGTAACAAATCTAGCAGCCCGCCTCTGAATTGCTTCTATGTCCTCCCTCAATCCGACCTGATAGGTATCCCAAACGCTCGAACAGTACTTAAGAATAAGTCGTATTAGTCTTTTATAACTGGTCTCCTTTACAGATGAACCACATCTTCCCAAAATTATATCAATTAACCGAAACGACTATCCGCCTTCTCCACAACTGCCATTTCATGCTTGTCCCACTTCATATCGCTCTGCACTGAGCTCTACACTACTAATGGAGTTTAAACATTACGGGATTCTTTTTCCTATGCATCTGCATTAATTTACATTTATCTATATTTAGAGTTAGCTGCCATTCTTTACACCAATCACAAATCCTGTCCCAGTCATCTTGTATCCTCCTACAGTCACTCAACGACGACACCTTCCCGTACACCACAGCATCATCAGCAATCCGCTCGGCCACAGCTGCCGGCTACTGAATCACACCTCCGAGTGGTGCTTGATGGTGGCAAGTTCCTATGGGACCAAACCGCTGAGGTCATCGGTCCCTAGGCTTACACACTACTTAATCTAACTTGAAATAACTTACGCTAAGGCCAACACACACACACATACACACACACACACACACAAACACACACACAGACACACACCCTTGCCCAAGGGAGGACTCGAAACTCCAACAGGAGGTGCCTCGCGAACCGTGGCAAGGTGCCCAACACCGCGCGGCTACTCCGCACTGCATGTGGAGCTTGGTGGTTGTAGGAGTTCAGGAGAGAACAGAGACTGCAAAGGATTCGCTTCCCAGCTCTTGTCTGGTGCCGTCCGGTAAACTCTCACTCAACGTGAAGAACTTAACGTTTCTCTCACGCGGTAGCATAAGCCACCTTCTGAGCACCTAACATGTAACTCATTTGATTTCGCATGATGAATGCTCAGTTGTTTATAGCAACATTTGTCTCATTTGTCTAGGTCTTGCGAGCCGCTCAATAGTGGAAAGTTTTCAAATAACTTACAGGAATGCAGCTGGGTGACGTCATTGTCAACCACCAGTATTTTGACAGGATCACACCCTGCCATTCTCTAGGTATAAACAGAGGGACGGAGTTAATACTCCCTCACCCGCTGATTACCAGTTTCCCTATCGCTAACTTCTGACATCAGTTATCTTTGGTTTGCGATGGCGCTAGTGTTTACAGTGTATGTGAGTTTTATCTTTGCGGAGTTTCCCTGAGAACAGAGGTTTCAAATTCCTTTGAACAGTGCTTACCTGCTGCAGTTACGCCTTGAAAATAGCAGGGTGTTCCTGTTGAAATATTTGCGGTTGTCGACGAAGTCACCCGGCTTAACTCACGTAAGTTATTTGAACTCTGTATATTCCGCGAGACACTCAGGTCTAACAATGGAAAGTTTATTCATGTTTTCTTCTTCCAGTCCTCCAATTACACATGACTCCCACTGAGTTTAGAGTCATTTCGTTTCAGTTTGCTATACTTTTCAGATCATTGCTCCGTACTGAATATTTTTTCCTTAATTAGACTAAATAAAATTTTAGTATTCTCGATCTGACTTAGTAGGTGAGCATTACAAACTAAATATAACCATCTGCATTTCTTGGATATTTGCTTCATTGTGACGTTTTTCTGTAGTGTGCTGTTGCCAAGCACTACTTTTAAAGACATCAGAGATGCAGAAGTGTTGATGAGAGTCAAATGCTCCCACGATTTTATAACAAGAGCGGTTGGTCCACCAGTTAGTGCACAAACTACTGAGCCTCATTTCGACCGCTTAAAAGCCCGTTAATTGGGTTACTATTCGTGTTAATTGCGTCATGCGTCCAGTGTTTGAACATTATGCGTACTTTGTACTTAATTTGCATTGGCAATAAATCAGCTAATTACACACCGGTATATGTCTTTTTGTTTAACACGTTCCATCCAATTTTCACACAAGAGACATTGAATTTAGCTGACAAAAATAAATAATATAAAAATGGAGCAAATGAAGCAGGGAGAGGGAATAAATTCGTCTAAAAATAACACTGGCAGGAAAAGCACTGAGAGCCGTAGGTGGAATGAAAACCCCTACAGCAGACGACATTCCCTCAGGTTTGCTAAGAAGTTTGGAAGAGCTGCGGTAAAACATTCCACATGCTGCGCAAGTTATATGAGGTAGGGGAAATACCGTCAGGCTTCAGGATGAATATAATAATTACGAACTATCATCTCTTTAACATGTCATGGACATGAGTTACCTACAGAGGAAAATAAAAAGTTCTGAAAGCCATTCTCGGGGAAGATAAGAAAAGAATAGACCTTTCGAAACAGAAACAGAAAAATGCTGAAGATCTGATGAGTAGATCGAGTAACTAGTGTCGAAATAATGTATGGAATCGAGGAAAAGCGAAATGTGTGGCGTAGCTTAACGAACATGAGAATGCGCCTTCTATGACACATTTTCAATCATCAAGCAATAATCAGTTTGGTAAGTTTGGTAGCAGAGGGATATGTGGGGGGGGGGGGGGGGGGGGGGGAAGGGGGGGACAAAATAATACAGGGAGACCCAGACATGAATACAGTAAACGTGTTTAAATAGATGTGGGCTGCAGTAGTTTTTCGGATACGAAGAGGCTTACATGGGATAGAGTAGCATGGAGACAAACATCAAACCTGTCGTCGGACTGAAAAACACAACAGCGACGACAACAACAACAACAAGTATTATAAACCAGGATTTTTAGCATGTTTGTACCTTAAACGAAGTTCTCATCAACATCAACTATGCTGGAAATAGAAGCGAAATGTTGTTATGATACGTCACTGAAAAAATTTAGTGGTCCACTCTTAAGATCTTCGTCAGAGGCAGGTGACGTGAAGGAAGCCGTACTGCTAAATATGCATCTCAAACATAAATATTATCAGCCACTGGAGGAAGACGTGCTGTTTGAATTTTCAAACTGGTAAAACACGTCGAAGTGTCTTTATACCACTTCATTTCGTCTATAGGACAATTTACACTCGATGCCATACCTTTGATATGGGCTGACAATTGCGTCAGGATGTTTATTAAATTATCATCTGACGCTAAGTATTTCGGATAGCAATCGGCTAAGAGGTGTCCCAGTGATACGACAGCGGGGCTACTTAAGTCAGTGTTACACCTCTAACGACCGCGTTCCCGATGGGACGTTGAACTCTGATCTTCCATCTTTCATTTGTAAACGTGTCGTACCTAAGAGGTCATACGCAGCGGTAACGCCCATACCCTCACATTTCAAAACCTTTGGTGCTGCATTGATTCTCTGTAGTACGTCGTGCTGAACCTTAGAAGTATAACAAAACTGTAGCATTCACTTTAAGTGCTACTGCTACACTTCATTTACTACATTTCTTAGTAGCGCAAATTATGTTTGTTTCAGCCTGAAGAACGTCAATGAATTTCTATTTTAGCGTGTACATGATGCCGTGTCAACTATATCAGTCTGCAGAATTTTTTTTAGCTCATGTAACTAGTTGAAATTCTACCACCGTAGCATACTCCAAAATATGCGGTTGTTTCTTTATTGCCTACTTAGCCTCTACTGCGCGTTTAAGGATTAAATTTAAATTGTGAATTGATTTCTTTTTGCACCCCATTACTTACACAGATCATGAGGTAGGCTCTGTCTTAACCTTGGCCAAAAATACTTTCTCACAATTTAGTCCATTTCGTTTTGTAGCAGTGGCTTCTAACATGGAGTTTTACCCCTAAGGGGTAAAACGTACTTGTTCGTGAGGTAAAATGAAAAGAGCCCAGTCTTGTTTCGGTGACGAACCTTACTTATTTTTAAATGCGTATTACTACTACCACTATTTTGTAGGTCTGTAATAGGTAATTATTACATAAGTTACCAACAATTCCTTTTTTTCCCTCAATTATCAGCATTGCAGCGTGACATAAGGTAATGGAGACTACAACTTTTGAAACGAATGTATGAACAATTTCTTCACCACATAGTCCACCCACTATACACATACTTTGTACTCCCTATCATCCATGTATGACTGTAAAATTGGCACACGAATGTCACATATGCTTAAATATCTGATGAAAATAACTTGTATAAATCTTAGAGAAATCCAGTAGTAACTCAGAAATTAGCTCATTTCACTTTGTAACAGATAAACGAGACAATTGACAGCACACCACAATACGGCAGTACGTATGTAATTGCTACTATATCAGTGCAACGCCTTCTCAGTATTACTGTTATTATCATTATGATTTCCGTCGTTATTATTATCATTAATATTAGTGGCAGTGGTCAGATGCAAGCCACTGGTATCCTGAAGGTTCCCAATTTAAGCAAGTTCAGCAGTAAAGAGTCCAGTAATCAAGTGAATTAGAAACAGTGAGTGTACTACAAGCATTTTAACATGGTTGATTTTACTTGCAGGGTGCTAGGGATAGCACTGGTGTGTAGGAAGCATATTTTGTAATACGTGTCTACCCTCGATGTGAAAAGTTAGCTTTCGTTTCTGAGAAGTAGTTGAAGGTAGCACTGAGAACTGATTTATCATTCTATAGAACACATTTGTTAGAAATAAACAGTACCATCTGTCCGAATAATTGATGAGTTCGAGGTTTAATAGAACACCTTCATCATTTATCTTTCATTACTTTAAAAATATGAAACGTCCCCTTTGAACAATTATACATGACTGTGCTTGTACTGACACACAATATTTTGTTAGCGCAACGCAATCTGACTTTCAAAATTCCCTACAAAAGAATGGCCCTGACTAACATTAAACTATACCTTTCACAAATCACTTACCTCACAAAAATCTTCGCTGCTCAAGCTACTGCAATACAGGAGCGCCACTACTGCCAGCTAAATGAAAGATTCAAACTACTGAAGGCACTAACTACTGATAGGGATAGTTAGCAAATGAAAGATATTAATAGAGAACAAACAATGTATTTACCTTGATATCATCATATATAAATATAACAGTTCATGACAAATTTCAAATCTCCGCCATCTCTCTCCCCACATCCACCACTGCTGGCGGCTCACCTCCAACTGCGCAACGCTACGCGCTGTTCACATCCAGCTGCCGCTGCCCAACACTACAATGGCAGACAACAATGCAAACTAGCCACAGACTGCACACAGCACAGCCAGTGATTTTCATATTGAGCGCTACGTAACGTTGCCAATAAGAAAACATAAACAGCCTACTTACATAGAGAAAACATAAACAGCCTACTTACATAGAGAAAACATAAACAGCCTACTTCCATAGAGAAAACATAAACAGCCTACTTACATAGAGAAAACATAAACAGCCTACTTCCATAGCCCCCATGCTCCCCACAAAAAATTTTACAAATTTTTTTTGGGCAGTGGCCAATAATGATTTGATAAAATTTTTCATAATTACAATAACAAAGAAATCAAATGCACACACTTATTGATACAACGTTGGTCAAAAGCTAAAATTTTCTCACAGTCCATAAAGATAGTCCTAATCATTCATCATAATAGTAATTACATTTTTTTTACAAAGTCTCATTAGTAAAAGAAATTGCACACAGAAGTAGTGGATTTCCATGCAGTCTTGAAGAAGTAGCGTTGTCCTTCCAACGGAAAGACAGTGCTGACTCTTGACATGCTGACAGATAATGGGCCACAACATAGCAAACCCACAGCAGAGTCATTCGACGTTTTGAAGAGTATTGGTAGGTCATCACAGAGCAGACCCACTGTAGTCCTGGTAGAGATTACGGTGTTGGTGGGCCATCAAAGATGCAGACCCACTGTACTCCTTGTAGAGATAATGGTATTGGTGGGCCACCAGAGGTGCAGACCCACTGTAGTCCTTGTAGAAATGTCCAGCAGCCATCTGTTGCGATTGTGCAGGTGCACATTCACCATCGAAGAGTCTTGCGGAGAACATAGCAAGTCCATAAACCACCACGTGTGCACTCACAAAGTTTTTGGAATTGTCCTTAGAACCAGCAATGCTGTTATCCAGTCCCTTGCTGAATTAGTAACACACGTGCAAACACTCACAGTCCCAACTTCTCACATATTATCCATATACTATGACCAACAGAAACGTGTGCAGTGAAATGTAACTAACAAGTTAATAATATCATGAACTGGTGACCATTACAATTTTATAACATAAGAATACAATAACAAAGGTACAAAATATATCATTAAAGAACATAACAATACAGATAACATTTGTAGTACAGGCTTTACAACAGAATCGAAATAAACATATACATCAGTGGAATTATGACATGAGTACATACATAAAAGATCACAATAACTTTTGAAACATCAACTTCACACATGAGCATTAAACAGAACAGAATTAATAATGTCTAACATCTTTACAAAGTAAATAACATATTATTAATGCCAATTATATTTGAGGATAACAGTATTCATCATCATAGTGAATGTAGCTTAATATGAAAGAAGAAAAAATTCTATGAAACTACACAGAGACAGGAAGAAACCAAATACACAAGGGTACACAAACACATAGTGGGATAACACCAATAGGAAAGGACAGGGTTCGTTTTCAGCGTAACATTTGGTACTGCAGTCCAACCCAAAACTTCATATATCTTTCCTCTTATTTCATCCTTTGTTTCCACCAAAAAAATTCTACCTAAGCATGCTTTCTGTATTTATATGTTCACACATTTCTTACCTCAACATTTATTTCCAAGAAAATCCTACCTAAACCTGTTTTCTCAATGCATTTCTTCCAATTCATCGCAACTCATTCTCTTAGAGGCTACCCCCTCTTAAGCTAACTTAAATCTACTGAGCTCAGATGCTAAACTAAGGGACGAGGCAATGCAGCAGCACAAAATAAGTAACACAAACAGCAATGACCAAAAAATTGGAAAATTGCAAAGCAAGCTACAGTAAATCTAAATTACCAAGCAATGCAACATTACAACTAATATGAGCCAATGTGCAGCAACAAAAAAATAAATCTGGCTTAGCAGAGTAACACAAATTAAAGTTCAGTAGCACTATGCCTGGCAAACAGCAGCTTATATCTAAACATGACATAGCTCAAGCAGAAAAAATAGTACACTAAAGATAACAATGCAGATAAGGGAAATGTATAATCACATCTTAATGTCTAAGTCATTAAAGTGGTGCACCACAAGAAGTTATTCTACCAAAAAGTTACCAATTACTTGAAAAGAAAATTATGAATGCAGTTTCTGTGAAGGTAAATGTCATTTTGTGCTCCCTCATTTTTTAAAAAAATTATTATTTACTCGATCTGTAGACAGAAAATATTTATATTAGTACATCTATAAAATTTTATTTTAACCAATGCTGCAGTGCAGCTAGAAACTAGATATCAAATGAAATAAGCAACTATGTACAAAGCAAAGCATAAGAACATCGTTCAATAGTCATGTGGCATTTCATAAGTAGTAAAAAAATCTCTCATCTAGAAAGACAGTAGTCATAGTCAGGTGTGTAGACAAACTATTTCTTGTCATTTCATTAGGCATTTCAGTAAATATCAGAAAGTACGATATGTTTCCAAGTAATTAGCGTGTCGGATTTGCGATGCTTTCTCTAAAGGAATGACAATGGCCAGAATAATGGCCTCCTTTTTTTTTTCCTGTGCTCTGAAAGGCACGCGCCAATGGCCCTCTCTCCAGGCGTCCGACACAGCTGGGTGTCCACGACGCATTACGTGCAGGTGGTCACTTAACTTTCTTACGGAAATATTTACGACAGCAGTTTCCACTACAGTGACAGTCTCACGTAAAAATATTTCACAGGTCAAGAATTAGCGTTGCAAATCTGTAGAAAGAAAATCCTATAAATATAAGCGTCCAAATAAAATATTCGTCAGCATTGTGATACAGTCACGCATTTACGCACATTTCATAACTCTTAAAGTACGATTCTTGGTTTCCAACATACTTCTTATTCCTCATATACGGTAGCAACATCTTATTGATCATAAACATATCTCAACAGCATAGTAAACCTCGTCGTCGTAATAATAACATCATAACACCTCAGTCAAATCTCAAAATTGTCGTAGCTTCCTCCAATAATTTCAAAACCTAAAAAAAATTCTCTGCTCATTTCAATAGTGTCATCTACCTCAAACGTACTTTAAAATCATGCTCCCTTACCAAATACATCATTCAAAGCTCTCATAGTATCACAATGATTCCGAAAAAATATGAACAGTTTACAAAGTACAGACAAAATACAGTTTCATAAGTGTGAAGTTACCCAACTGTGTATTGCGTAAACATGTGTCACTGATGTAGTAAAAAATGTTTATCTCTCAGTTAAATGATCAGATAGATGTGTAATTTGTGTGTTAGAGAAATATGGTACCGATGTGTAAAGTTGTATGAGCAAATACCATATTAGCTAGGGTTCCTTGTGGTTGCCACACACATGGTACACAAAGTAAGCGTGTACCCCCCTGAGGATTAATGTAATTACACCCTCAGGTGTTACAGATTACAGCAATGGAATGAAATGTATCCCGGAAAACTTTCTTTGTAATTCAAAAATCTTTAAAAATAAATGTTTTAAGTACCAAATTAATCACTCAAATACGTGTAATGTAGCGCTAAATGTGCGTCTTGTTGCAACATAATCTGTGTGGAAGTGTCGTAGTTATTGTCCTCCGAAAGCGAAGTTCTGCAGAAGTCAATGTACTTACCTCATAATACACAAAAGTGAAATGCTTTGCGTATAAATGTCTTAGTTATTACGCTTATTGCCGTGATGAAGAAAGTACTGTACTGTAACGTATTGTTGTGCTACGGAAAAGGCAGTCTCATTGTAGCTATACTACAAAAGTTACTACTAAAACCTGTTTTACTTTCGAGAATAAAACAGAAAACTGTGCAGATATAAAACAGAAACACTGCAAAAGCAACATTGTAAATTTTCACTCATTAGTAGCGTCGTGATAAAACCGTGTAGTTGTCACATAAACTAACCACTTTGTCGTCTGGTATCTCACAGAAAGTACTTTAAACCCAGAATGTATTTTCAAATAAACCAAATTGTTGCATTAAAATCTCATTAGCAGTACTGGTAAATGTTCTAAGTATGTGAGCCTTATAGTCGTTACGTAATCGTGCAACAAACAAGCAAGAATGTACACACACAATAACACTGTGACGTCTGTTCACTATAACAATGCATTCGTCATTTCTGTTTAAATAAGTTCTCTTGGTTCTTGATTGGATATTTAACTTCAAACATTGTTGTATGTTAACAGATTCTAAGTCTGACAAAGCATTTTAGTAATGTGAAGCGAAAAATTTTATGACAAAGACTAAGTTAAAAAGCAGATTATCTTTCAATAAACGGTTTTACATGTGAAATGTGGTGTAAACCTTTACTCTTCCTAGTACGCAGAGTTTCGACTTCAACGCAATTATCATGTGGTATACGTTGGATTCTGTAAGGTCCATTGTAAACTAGAAAGAATTTGTGACTCAAGTGTTTCTTCTTATGTGACAATGAATGAGCTTTAATGAGAACTTTCTGACCAATATACAATTTCTTTGCATTTGCTTTAGCGTGTAGTTTTCTCCTTTTGTCTGCTGCAGATTTTATATTTTTAAGAGCCAAATCAATTATGTCTTTGTGTCGAAGTTTACGTGTATTTGGGAAAGGTACAAGCTCTCTGATTCTGTTCGGTGGTTCTTCATTCTTTAGTACAAGAGTAGGTGGTAAAGCAGTGGAATCATGAGGCATTTCATTCAGCACATTTTGAAATAAGTGTAAATATCTGTCCCAATGCTGATGCTTTCTGTGACAATAAAGTCTGCAAACCTTATTGATTTCTTTCATAATCCGTTCGGAGGGGTTACAATGTGGTGAGTACAATGAAATAAAAACAGGTTTGATTTTATGGTTGCGAAGCATGCGTGACCAAACAGCAGATCTGAATTGCGGTCCGTTATCTGAAATGACTTTACTAACGTGTCCAACTTCACGTAAGAAATTTTTAACAAAGGCGTTGGATACAGACCGTCCAGTTGCTTTACGTAACGGTGTGAAAGAAACAAATTTTGAAGTAAGTTCAACAGCGACTAGAACGTACGAAAATCCATTAGATGTTCTGACAAGCGGTCCCAAGAGATCAACAGCAGCAAATTCTTTTAATTTAGAAGGAATAATAGGAAATAACGGAGCACGATGTGAGACAGTAGATGGTTTCGCCTTTTGACAAAGTTTACAAATAGACAAGACTCTTCGAATTCTCTTTTCCATATTGTTAAAATAACAAGTCGTTCGAAGAATATGATAACATTTTCGTGGACCAAAATGTGCGTAGCTGAAATGAATGTACCAAATGAGCTTATTAACAAAATCGTCTGGAATGTAAAGTACCCATAGCTTGTCATCAACAGTGCAGCGTTTGAAGAGTATGTTGTTTCTAACCAGGTAATAATGCCGAATCTGTGTGTGTGTCTTTTCATGCCATTTGCTCTTGATGTCTTTCCAAATCGGATCTTTATCTTGTTCATGAGCAATGTCCTTTAAAGATGTGGTGATGAAGTTTTCAAAGGCGACTTTCTGAATGTAAAGAATACTGAAATTTTTCTCAATGTTGCCTTCTGTGTTACTTTTCTCAAGCCCAGCCGGTGCGCGTGACAGTGCGTCCGCAACAATGTTCTCCTTACCGGGAATGTAGACTATTGTGAAGCAGAATTCTTGCAGAAACAATGCCCAACGTTTTAACCTGTCATGATTTAATTTTGAAGACATAAGAAATTGTAATGCACGATGATCACTGTATACTTTTACGTGCTTACCAGAAAGAAAGAAACGGAATTTGTTAAATGCCCAAACGATAGCTAAAGCTTCTAATTCAGTAACGGAATAATTTTTTTCAGATTTTGTTAGCACTCGGCTAGCAAAAGCAATGGTTTTCTGAATGGTAGTGTCATTTTCTATGGCTTCTTGAAATAAATGGGCACCAAGACCGACTTTAGAGGAATCCGTGCTAAGGCAGAAATCTTGTGACAGATCTGGATGAGCTAAGATTGGCGCGTGAAGTAACGCTTCTTTCAAAGAATTGAATTCCAACTGTGCTTGTTCGTCCCAGTTCCAATAAGTATTTTTTCCAGTGAGAGAACAAAGTTTTGGTGTAACAAGAATTTGCATATTCAGAAAACGACGGTAAAAATTTACGAGACCTAGAAAACTGCGGACTTGTCTTTTTGCGGATGGAACTGGAATGGCTCTGATTGCTTCTAACTTTTCAGGATCCGACTGAATGGCTTCAGAAGAAATAATATGTCCCAAAAACCTCACCTTTGACCTACCGAATTCAGACTTTTCCAAGTTAACTGTAATTCCAGATTCTGCAAAAATACGTAACAAACTGTTGAGGATGCGATTATGTAGTTCCCATGAAGCTTCTGCTATTAGAATATCGTCCACATATAAGGTGATGTGACGTTTTAAGAACTCAGGTAATATGGAATTTAGCCCGCGAATGAATGCTGCTGAAGAAATGTTCAAACCAAAAGGAAGTTTCCGAAACTGATAACAAACCCCGAAACAAAGGAAAGCTGTGTATTTTCTACATTCTGGATGAAGTTCGATCTGATAAAAGCTGGATCTGAGATCAATGGAAGACAACACTTTCACACCAATAAAATTTTGAAGAAGTTCTTCCATCGTCTGCAGCCTGTCTGTTTCAGGAATAATGATAGTATTGATTTGTCTCGAATCTAAGACAAGCCTAATCGATCCATTTTTCTTCTCAACAACATGTAACGGATTGTTGTATGAGCTTACTGCAGGCTCAATAATGCCCTCGTCAAGCATAGATTGTATTTCTGTTCTAACACGGTCCCTATAATGTGCTGGAATTACGTATGGTCTAACACAAAATTTAATATGCTCACGAACAAGAAATTGGTATTGAAATCCCTTGATAGTTCCTGTTTTGTGAGTAAAAACTGTGGAATGTGCTTGTAAAATCTCAAAAAAGTCCTGCCTATCAGTGTCATTACAATTCTCAATTGTTTGAATTTTATTCTGAATTAACTTATTAGTGTCAAATGCGCCGTCGATATCATCCCTGTCAGTACTTGCAGAATGATTGTTAGCGTCAAGTTCCGTCGAAAATTCCGAACTGTTGTCTAACAGGAGGTAAAGCCGATTAATTTCTTCGTCATGGTTTGAGAGCCAATCTTCAAATTTCAAAGCTACTGACTTACCTTCTTTTTCTAAAGTTATTTCAGCATCGTGTAAGTTTAACATTGCTTTGTATTCATTCAAAAAGTCTACTCCCAGTATAATTTCCGTCGACAATAATGGAACAATAAGAAAGTTCATAGAGAAGCTGTGGCTTTGACAAAAGAGTTCTAAGTTGGTTTGTTGGCGTACATCTACACTTTTTCCAAAGATTGCACCTTGTGATTTAATCTTACGTAACGGAAGTGTGGGGCAATCGTTCGATTTGTTGCATTTGCTAAAGGCTGTTTCACTGATTACTGAAATTGGACTGCCAGAGTCAAGTACTGCCGTAAATTTTACGTCATTTACTGTAATGTGAATCACAGGATATGCAATGTTGTTGGTCTAGCGGTTCAGGCGCTCAGTCCGGAACCGCGGGACTGCTACGGTCGCAGGTTCGAATCCTGCCTCGGGCATGGATGTGTGTGATGTCCTTAGGTTAGTTAGGTTTAAGTAGTTCTAAGTTCTAGGGGACTGATGACCACAGATGTTAAGTCCCATAGTGCTCAGAGCCATTTGAACCATTTTTTTTTTGCAATGTTGTTATGTATTACGTCGTGTTCTTGGAGTAAGATGTCCCTAATGTCTTCCATTTTTACGTAATTACTAGCTACGGCAGCTGCGTCGTTAGTGTCATAAGAACGTTTTGTGGCTGCCAGCGGTGTGAGTCATTGCCTATTGTCTCTTTGTTGGCGAGCGTCGTTATTGGGATTTGGAGACCTAACTTCTACAAATTCACCGTGACGAGAGGGCCCTGCCCTGTTTAAATTCTGTCTCCCTTGATAATAATTGTTTTGGTTCCCATATTGTCTGTTTCTCTGATTGTGTCTGTGATAGTCACTACCGCGGAGAGGTGACCTTTCCCTGTAATTATTACTACTCTGCCAACGGTTGTCGTACGGGTGGTGTCTATTTTGGTCACGATTTGCGTTGTAAGAATAGACCTGTCGTGTCCAGTTATTGTTTCTGTCGTCACGGAATTGTGACGGAAGTGACCTGTAGTGATTGTTTTCCTGTTTTCGCATCCCGCGACTGTCTGTGTCAAT
The DNA here is from genome assembly GCF_021461395.2 of Schistocerca americana. Lineage (NCBI taxonomy): Eukaryota > Metazoa > Arthropoda > Insecta > Orthoptera > Acrididae > Schistocerca > Schistocerca americana. Next base: position 499,890,127 of record NC_060126.1, on the reverse strand, counting down.
TTCCAGTTCTTGTAACAGTCCCTGAAAAGCCTCAATGTCTTCTTTACAACGTCCTGCTAAAATAATATGTCGTAAATGTTCAGGCAATTTGAGTAAGCAAATGCGGATGAGTTCTGAGGGGCTGTATGGGTTTGAAAGATACTGATTCTTATGCAACATGTCTTCAAAATATTTCACAAGACTGGAGAATTCAGATTGTTCGAAATGTTTCATCATTATGATACCATGTTTTATTCGGTCTTGTGTGGCTTGAGACCAATATGCTGAGAGGAAGGCATGGTAAAATTCTCCTTCACTGTGGAAATCGTGAATGACCGATCGCATTCTTACAGCTGGTTCATTCTCTAAGTAGCCACACATAAATTCTAATCTGTGTTCCAACGACCAGTTGGGGGGAAAACAATGAGAGAATTGATGGAGCCATGCTTGTGGATGAATGTCGTTGCCAGAATTCTTAAATGTTTTGAATTTACGTGTAGTAATGAACAGCTTATAGTCAAAATCATCATGTCGGCCAGTCGCATGTCGGTCAATGTTACTTCGTTTCGGCGGTTCCATCTCAAAATCCAATGCGCCTTGCCAATTTCTTTCATAATTTCCGAAGTGTCCTGTGTTATTATTTTGTGGTTGTTCCGTATTTCTATGTCCCTCTTCCCGTATTGGAGCGCGAGTGTCCTCTGAAATACGTAATTCTTGTATTACCTGCGTCAACTGATCTTGTACTTCCCGGATTTCTCTTTTGTACTGTGTATTGATTTGATTTTGATTTTGTTTGAATTTTCTTATTTGTTCATACTCTTCTGTGTCAGTGAAGGCTACGGGTCTTGTGTCATTCAGATCATCATCTACCTTTGTAGATAAGTTAGTGACCTGATCCGAAAGTTCGGCTACTTTCTCCGATAGTGTACTTATTTCCTCCATGTGTCTTTCTGAACCAATTTTCAGGGTATCTACTGTGTCCTTTAAGTTCTCCTGAGTTCTTGCAAGTTGCGTAACCGAATCGGTAGATGCAACTGAGTCAATTTTAGCTTGCAAGGTCTCATGATTTTCATGAACAATAGTTTGCAGTTCTTTTATGGCTGCTTCGTGATTCTGTAATACATTTTCATGACGCGAAAAAATAGGTTGGAAATGCTCACAAATTTGTGTTTTTACGTCATTACAGACCTTTTGACATTTCGATTCGATGTTACGTAACTCAGTGGTTAAATCTTCACGTGTTTGTTCAAGTGTAGTGTCTAACTTTTGAAGATTTTGTTCCATTGTGTCTAACTTTTTGAGATTTTGTTCCACTGTGTCTAACTTTTTGAGATTTTGTTCCACTGTGTCTAACTTTTTGAGATTTTGTTCCACTGTGTCTAACTTTTTAAGATTTTGTCCCATTTGTCTCTGATTTTGTTCCATTTGTTGAATTAATTTCAATAATAATGCATTAGTGTCTGGAATCTGTTTCTCTACGCTTTTTGGCAGTGCATTTGCACCGGCAACATTCACATTTTGACAAGCAGAAAATGCGTCTTGACTTATTTGAGAAAACGGTGATAACCCAAAACCTGAATCTACAGTATTTGCGAAATTGTGTCCTGTCATTTCGGATTCCTGAGGCGAGCTGTTGCCGACCGATCGATCGATAATGCTTCCCTGTTCACTACCTGTTTCACTGTCTATACCATTGTTTGCAGCCCGCTCCATTTCCCTATGCACAATTACCAAATTACTACTTTGAACATCAGTTAATTCATTACTCGGTGGCGCTAACACACTGCTTTCATTTTCACTGTCATTTCTCAGTTTACCTTGGAGCCTAGTATTACGTTTTTCACACGCCATTATTGTCACAATATTTCACACGACAACACAGAAAAGCACAATTTGAAGAGCAAAAATAAGAGAACACATTAACATAACACTGAAAATAATATCTAGTTAATTGCAGCTGCGAAATACTTGGTGCAAATCTACATGCATGCCACAACTGTTTTACTGTACAACAATGAAAGACTGCAACTACAAAGGAGATTTTCTCTACAATTACGCGCTAGCAATAAACAAAATCTACACTAATTACACAAACTACAACAAAAAATCAGAAGATTCCAGTGAGGTATCCTCGGCTCAGGGTCGCCATATGAAACGTCCCCTTTGAACAATTATACATGACTGTGCTTGTACTGACACACAATATTTTGTTAGCGCAACGCAATCTGACTTTCAAAATTCCCTACAAAAGAATGGCCCTGACTAACATTAAACTATACCTTTCACAAATCACTTACCTCACAAAAATCTTCGCTGCTCAAGCTACTGCAATACAGGAGCGCCACTTCTGCCAGCTACATGAAAGATTCAAACTACTGAAGGCACTAACTACTGATAGGGATAGTTAGCAAATGAAAGATATTAATAGAGAACAAACAATGTATTTACCTTGATATCATCATATATAAATATAACAGTTCATGACAAATTTCAAATCTCCGCCATCTCTCTCCCCACATCCACCACTGCTGGCGGCTCACCTCCAACTGCGCAACGCTACGCGCTGTTCACATCCAGCTGCCGCTGCCCAACACTACAATGGCAGACAACAATGCAAACTAGCCACAGACTGCACACAGCACAGCCAGTGATTTTCATATTGAGCGCTACGTAACGTTGCCAATAAGAAAACATAAACAGCCTACTTACATAGAGAAAACATAAACAGCCTACTTACATAGAGAAAACATAAACAGCCTACTTCCATAGAGAAAACATAAACAGCCTACTTACATAGAGAAAACATAAACAGCCTACTTCCAAATAAAAGTACTGGAAGATAGTTTTCATTCTAGAGTTCAGTTAGGCGCTAATGTTGATGGTGGTGATAGTGGGGTGTACTAGGTAGTATCTAATTTTACTTAGAGTCACAGCATCTGAAAGGTTGGGAACAATTGTTCCATAGGTACTACTGGTACTACTGACTGATGTTCAAGCTCTAGAATGGTTTCTAAAATCATCTCTAATTGTATTTACATAGCTTACGAATTGTACTGACTGATCGATTGTAGTAATTTTTCCACTTTTTCTACTCACATTAATTTTTCCTTGTTTTAAATTGTTTTCTTCGGCCGTCAGCAGTCCTTACCCTGGCGGACATTGCCACCATTCGTCGCATCGTAGGTAAACCCTGTTATTTTTACGTTGTGTAGTTTCCTGAATCATGCTTTCCACACGATCCCTTGGAGGAAACAACGAATCGGCACATCACGCTGTTCTCAACAATGCAGCGGTCTCTGCAGTGGTCCACGTTGTCGGTAAGCACCAGCCTGCGACGAGGCGGTTGGAGAGCAACACGAGCGTATGAGTCTCAGTCGCCAACGTCTCAACAAAGCCGTAAAATGTAACGAGAAGGCGGAGCAACGACAGCATTCAGGAGGTAAGTCGTCAGTAGATAGCTGAGTTCTCCTCGTGCTTGGAAACCCAAGCACAGGTATGAGAGTATGAGGTTCATGGCACTGCCCTGCAGACGCATGACATCGTATACCATAGGGCACTATGCCTAATGAATATGAAGATAGCCGGCCGTTGTGACCGAGCGGTTCTAGGCGCTTGAGTATGGAACAGCGCGACTGCTACGGTCGCAGATTCGAGTCCGCCCTCGGTCATGGATGTAGTTAGGTTTAAGTAGTTCTAAGTTCTAGGGGACTGATGAACTCAGACATTAAGTCCCATAGTGCTCAGAGCCAATATGGAGGTCTTTGTCACAGCAGTTACATTCAGGGTTATTTGATTTTGGAGAAGCATGAAATTTTGGAATATCATAGTAAAATCGGAATATTACAAATTACATTTTACCATATGGAAGTTTCTGTGCCAAATGCTCACCACAAGTCGAGTGTCTCACACTATCATGTCTTGAAACACAGATTATCCATGCACGTATCAGAAGCACTTTTTCATTTGAGGAGAAACTGTAACTCACTACATACGGACTTCAGTATTAAAATATATTCTGTCTGAAAACTAATTTGTGTTTTAAATCATTGGTGTCTGTTTGTCGGAATGAAAAGCAATTTGAAATTAGGTTTATGAATAATCAGATACAGTGTGTCAGCTTTAACGTCTTTGTGCACTGCAGTACCTGCCCTCAGTCCCAGTACATTAGAGCACAGTGCACCCGTAGTTTCTTCGCTTCTTCTCTGCCTGGTATCGGTACCGAATAAGCAGAGCTCCCTAGAGTCCTGCCGAGCTGTTCATACGTTGATTCATCTCGCTACCAATATTGGCACTTAAATGATACTGTGTAGAACAGGCCTGACATCGTAGTTGACACCTTGATGATTAATCGAATTTCGTTATAAGTAATTTTTAGCGCTAGGAATAATTTGTTCATGTCCTGTTACGACACTGTGTAGCCCCTGATTTCATATAACAAGTAGCTATATTGTACCTTAAGTTGGAAAGAACACATAGAAAATGCGGTGGGGACGGCAAACCAAAGACTTTGTTTTATTGGCAGGATGCTTAGAAAATGTAAGAGACCTACTAAAGAGACTGTCTACACTATGCTTGTCCGTCCTCTTTTTAGACCACCGTTGCGGTGTGGGATCCTTACCAAGTAGGACTGACGGAGTACATCGAGAGAGTTCAAAGGGGGGCAGCACGTTTTGTATTATCGAGATGTAGGGGACAGTGTGTACTGGCGTGATATAGGAATTAGGTTGGACATCATTCAAACCAAGGCGGTTTTCGTTGCAGCGGAATCGTCTTATGAAATATCGATTCACCAACTTTCTCCTCCGAATTCTAAAATGTTTTGTTGACGCCGACCTGCATATTGAGAACCGATCATCATAATAAAATAAGGGAAATCAGAGCTCGCACGGAAATATACAGGTGTTCGTTTTTTCCGCGCGCTGTTCAAAATTGGAATAATAGAGATTTATTGTGAAGGTAGTTCGATGAACCCTCTGCTAGGCACTTAAGTGTGATCTGCAGAGCATCCATGTAGATGTAGATGTAGAAATGCTTGTCTTCTTCCCATTTCCCTTCACTAACCACTTCTACATCTAAATTGAGCCTTTGCATTTTCCCTTTTCGGATTTTCCAACTTCTCTACCACGTTCGAGCTTCTGCCACTCCACGCACCAACACGTAGAACGTTAACCTGTCGTCGGATATTCAGTCTTTTTCTCATGGTAACCTCCCTATTGGTAATTCCCTCCCGGAGATCCGAATCGGAGACTATTCCGGAATCTTTTACTGAAGGAGAGATCATCGTGGTACTTTATCGATTACAGGCCACCTGTCCTGCGGATACACGTTGTGTGCCTTTAATGCAGTCGTTTCCATTGCCTCTGCATCCTAATGTCGTTGATCTTCCGCCTTTAGGGGCAATTTCCCACCCATAGGACAAGAGAGTGCCCTGAACCTCTGTCCAATCCTGCGCCCTCTTTGACAAGGCCGTTGGCAGAATGAGGCTGACTTCTTATGCCGGAAGTCTTCGGTCACCAATATAATTATTACTCGAAATTTAAGCTGGGACGGGTTTCGAACGTGGGTCCGAAGATGATTTGATTGCTAAACAAAGATTCTAACCCTAGGCCACGGGTCACCTTCCAGGTCCTTCTCCAATTCAAGCATTTGCTCCGACTTTGATGACCCCATTATCGACAGGACGTGAAACTCTCATCATCCTTCCTTCTTTGAAAATATTCAAATTTTAATCCTAGACAATTTCTTAGAATTTTCTAACCAAATTTATGTTGATATTTAACTTTACAGTAATCTAAAGCCATTGATTAATCTAAAGCCATTGATTCTGGTTCTGCCTGTAGCTTGGGTTTTTGTGGCGCCTTGAATCTACTTACACCTATTAACTGTGTAGGCAACTCCTTTAGAAGTAGTTAGCCTTCGACTATGTTATAGAAAATGTTATGTTTCTCATTCACATCATGTGTGTTGTGTATAACTTTCCAGTCTGTATTTCGCGAATACATCTAGAAGGTCTCAGTTCCGTCCCAGCTTTGGCCCCAAAATTTGCCACGTCTAGCACCTAACGTTCTACGGATCTGACGGTGTGCGTGATGCAGATTAATCTCTGAAATGGGTAACTGAGGTAAATTATCAGCAAATATTTTCCAAAAACCACTTTTATTATTTTAAAACAGGGAAAGAATTCAACCGACTGATCGATTTCACTAGTAGTTCCGTATTTTTTTCATCATTGTTTTTCCGTTTTTATCGTTTAATTTTTGCAACGCCAGTGACCATATACTTTCTGGGCCGAGGGCAACAGTGACCCGGTTTTCTCAGACTACTTGCCTGCTACCTATTCTGTACTGAGGGAAATCCTTGAATCGCCAGGTTTATGGCTGTAGATTCTGCGAAGCGACGATTTCCTGTCCTAACCACCCACAGACGGTAGGTGGCAGCATTGGCAGTGGTGGATATAAAAAGTGTGTCAGGAGGAAGCGGAAAAACAATACAGTCGCCGTCGTAATGCGGAAACCGAGCAGTTTACCTGAAGTCCCCAAGTGAATCATCATTGCCTTACGGGCTAAGGGTGGAAGCATAACAGAAACGGCTACGTTTATAAACTTTTCGCGTGCCGCCGTGTTTAAAGTATACCGTGCACGGCAAAATGGCGCTATCCAGAAGCAGCGCCGAGGCAACTGTACTGCACCACGGGTCACAGATGACACGGGTGATCGACAGCTGCGTAGATGCATACGGGCGAATAGACGTGCAACTTTCGAGCAACTGACCGCCCAAGTTAAGCAAGAGGCTACCAACAGCGTCTCCTCAAAGACTGTTCAGCGAGCGTTGCTGCATATTATGGACCTCCGCAGGTACAGTCGTGCACAAAACGAGCGAGACCCCTTGCCTTTTCGTTATGCTGATCCGCACAGCTTTAAAGTCTGCTACACACCATAACAGGCAAGGCGACGAAGTGATACCTACATACCATGCACAGGCGTGAAACTGACAAACTATCCGAATGCTCTCAGACTGTTTTCAATCATGTGTGTGAATATATTAAGGGAAATGCTATCAAAGCTGTTACGCAATGTTTTGGTTTGACTGCGGGATAGCACCAAAACCATCTTTATGCCATAAAAACGGCATAATTTTGCCTGTACAGCACGAGAGGCAAACAAAAGATAAGTGGTGATTACTGATGTCGCAGTATTTTCCGTCAGCCTCGGGTTTTTCACTGACTGAAACTGACAATAAATATTTTTTCCTAGAAATGCTCATTAATTTGGTAATAGATAGAAAGTCGTCCAAACTCTGCGGAGGACGGGTCGAATTGTCTTCTTTAGACCCCTCATTCCTTTTAACTGAGGCTCCCAGGTAGATGCTATTTTTCTTGACTTTCGGAAGGCGTTCGATACAGTTCCGCACTGTCACCTGATGAACAAAGTAAGAGCCTACGGAATATCAGACCAGCTGTGTGGCTGGATTGAAGAGTTTTTAGCAAACAGAACACAGCATGTTGTTATCAATGGAGAGACGTCTACAGACGTTAAAGTAACCTCTGGCGTGCCACAGGGGAGTGTTATGGGACCATTGCTTTTCAAAATATATATAAATGACCTAGTAGATAGTGTCGGAAGTTCCATGCGGCTTTTCGCGGTTGATGCTGTAGTATACAGAGAAGTTGCAGCATTAGAAAATTGTAACGAAATGCAGGAAGATCTGCAGCGGATAGGCACTTGGTGCAGGGAGTGGCAACTGTCCCTTAACATAGACAAATGTAATGTATTGCGAATACATAGAAAGAAGGATCCTTTATTGTATGATTATATGATAGCGGAACAAACACTGGTAGCAGTTACTTCTGTAAAATATCTGGGAGTATGCGTGCGGAACGATTTGAAGTGGAATGATCATATAAAATTAATTGTTGGTAAGGCGGGTACCAGGTTGAGATTCATTGGGAGAGTGCTTAGAAAATGTAGTCCATCAACAAAGGAGGTGGCTTACAAAACTCTCGTTCGACCTATACTTGAGTATTGCTCATCAGTGTGGGATCCGTACCAGATCGGTTTGACGGAGGAGATAGAGAAGATCCAAAGAAGAGCGGCGCGTTTCGTCACAGGGTTATTTGGTAACCGTGATAGCGTTACGGAGATGTTTAATAAACTCAAGTGGCAGACTCTGCAAGAGAGGCGCTCTGCATCGCGGTGTAGCTTGCTCGCCAGGTTTCGAGAGGGTGCGTTTCTGGATGAGGTATCGAATATATTGCTTCCCCCTACTTATACCTCCCGAGGAGATCACGAATGTAAATTAGAGAGATTAGAGCGCGCACGGAGGCTTTCAGACAGTCGTTCTTCCCGCGAACCATACGCGACTGGAACAGGAAAGGGAGGTAATGACAGTGGCACGTAAAGTGCCCTCCGCCACACACCGTTGGGTGGCTTGCGGAGTATAAATGTAGATGTAGATGTAGAATACTAAGTTCACGGTGCTGAAAAAGCGGATAGCTGGCAAGTGAAATGCTTGTTTTACCACACATTTTTTAAATGTTTTCTCGATTTATCTTGTGCTAACATCATATTGTGGGGAAGGCAACTGTCATTTTATAATTGCCGTAAAGCGAGAGAGTAAATTGTCAGATGACAGAACGTTAGTTAATCTTTTGTTCTGTACTCGATATAAAGACTGAAGCTACTCCTGTAGCGCAACACCAGAGGCGGTGAGCGAGTGAACGCCAAAGCAGCGGAAGGGAAAGAGTGGCCAATGCTATTTGAAATTCTGATGCTGCCGGCGGAAATTACGCCTTCGGTCGCCACCGCTTTCCTGAGGTTTTTTTTCCCCCGCCACACACGCATGGTTCCGCCACAGGTTCTTTTTTCTTTGCCATCACCCTTTCTTCCTTTTCCCCGGGTATTTGAAAACGCAAGCACGTATTGATTTCCGCACTGCCTTCTCCGAAACTTCCACGTTACGCCATTCTCTCCCCTCGCGCCAATCGCCGATTCCCCGCCCACTTTACGCCAGTCTTCTGTCAGAGTATCGCTTTATCACTCACTTTATGGCATAATCTTTCACACATACTGACACAGAACACTACCCTAAGTTACTGCCTTTGCTGTGCGAATGTCGTTTGACAGACTTTCTAACGCCCCAGCCCAACAATTATTTCCGGCCACGTCGACGAAATCCCTACTGTATTACTAGTAGCATATACACTACTGGCCATTAAAATTGCTACACCACGAAGATGACGTGCTACAGACGCGAAATTTAACCGACAGGAAGAAGATGCTGTGATATGCAAATGATTAGCTTTTCAGAGAATTCACACAAGTTTGGCGCCAGTGGCGACACCTACAACGTGCTGACATGAGGAAAGTTTCCAACCGATTACTCATACACAAACAGCAGTTGACCGGCGTTGCCTGGTAAAGCGTTGTTGTGATGCCTCGTGTAAGGAGGAGAAATGCGTACCATCACGTTTCCGACTTTGATAAAGGTCGAATTGTAGCCTATCGCGATTGCGGTTTATCGTATCGCGACATTGCTGCTCACGTTGGTCGAGATCCAATGACTGTTAGCGGAATATTGAATCGGTGGGTTCAGGAGAAGGGGGGAGGGGGGGGGGGGGTAATACGGAACGCCGTGCTGGATACCAACGGCCTCGTATCACTGGCAGTCGATATAACAGGCATCTTATCCGCATGGCTGTAACGGATCGTGCAGCCACGTCTCGATCCCTGAGTCAACAGATGGGGACGTTTGCAAGACAACAACCATCTGCACGAACAGTTCGACGACGTTTGCAGCAGCACGGACTATCAGCTCGGAGACCATGGCTACGGTTACCCTTGACGCTGCATCACAGACAGGAGCGCCTGCGATGGTGTACTCAACGACGAACCTGGGTGCACGAATGGCAAAACGTCATTTTTTCGCATGAATCCAGGTTCCGTGTATTACATCATGATGGTCGCATCCGTGTTTGGCGACATCGCGGTGAACGCACATTGGAAGCGTGCAATCGTCATCGCCATACTGGCGTATCACCCGGCGTAATGGTATGGGGTGCCATTGATTACGCGTCTCGGTCACCTCTTGTTCGCATTGACTGCACTTTGAACAGTGGACGTAAGATTTCAGATGTGTTATGACCCGTGGCTCTACCCTTCATTCGATCCCTGCGAAACCCTACATTTTAGCAGGATAATCCACTACCGCATGTTGCAGGTCCTGTAAGGGCCTTTCTGGATACAGAAATTGTTCGGCTGCTGCCCTGGCCAGCACATTCTCCAGATCTCTCACCAATTGAAAACGTCTGGTCAATGGTGGCCGAGCAACTGGCTCGTCACAATACGCCAGTCACTGCTCTTGATGAACTGTAGTATCGTGTTGAAACTGCATGGGCAGCTGTACCTGTACACGCCATCCAATCTCTATTTGAGTCAATGCCCAGGCGCATCAAGGCCGTTATTACAGCCAGAGGTGGTTGTTCTGGGTACTGATTTCTCAGGATCTATGCACCCAAATTGGTGGAAATGTAATCACATGTCACTTCTAATATAATATATTTGTCCAATGAATACCAGTTTATCATCTGAATTTCTTCTTGGTGTAGCAATTTTAGTGGTCAGTAGTGTATTTTTAGGTAGACGACTTTATAGTTACAACATGGGAGTCACGAATTACGGTTTTGTTCTTGTTGTTGTTGTGATCTTCAGTGTGGGTTGATGCAGCTCTCCATGCTATTCTACATCTCTATAGATACTCCGCGAGCATGGCAGAGTGTACCGTCTACCACTAAAAGCCCTTTCCTTTCCTTTTCCATTCGAAAATAGAGCGAGGGACAAACGGCTCTCTGAATGCCTCTGTATGACCCCTAATGTCTCGTATCTTATCTTTGTGGTCTTAACGGGCAATGTATGTTGACGGCAGTAGAATCGTTTGAGTGTCAGCTTCAAATGTCGGTTCTCTAAATTTTCTAGAAACATAACTTCGCCTTCCCACCAGCGATTCCAATTTTAGTTCCTGACGCATCTCCATAACACTTAAGTGTTGTTAACCTACCGGTAACAAATCTAGAAGTCTGAATTGCTTCGATATTTTCGTTCATTCCGACGCGGTATGGATCCCATACACTCGAGCTGTATTCAAGACTACCGTCCTATATGCGGTCTCCATCATAGGTGAACCACTCTTTCTTAAAATTCTCCCAATAGACCTAAGTCGAACATTCGCCTTCCCTCCCACAGTTCTCACATCCTCGTTCCATTTCATATCGCTTTGCAACGTCAGTCCAGATATTTAAACGACTTTAATGTGTCAAGCCGGACATCACGGATCTCTATCCGAACATTACAAGTTTGATCTTCCTACTCATTTGCATTCACTTTTTTAATTTTTTTTTCACATTTAGAGCTAGCTTTCATCCATCAACTGGAAATTTTGTCTAATTTGTCTTGTGTCTTCCTCCAGTCACTCAACTTCGACACCTTACCGTACACCGCAGCATCATCAGCAAACAACCGCAGAATGATGCCCACTCTGTACGCTATAACATTTATGTATATACAAAACAGCAGCGATCCTATCACACTTCCCTAGGGCACTCCTGACGATACCCTTCCCTCTAATGAACACTCGCCGTCGAGAACAACGTTCTGGTTTTTATTACTTAAGAAGTCGTCGATCCACTCACATATCTGTGAGTTTATTCCATATGCTCGTACATTTGTTAACATCCTGAAATGGGCAACGTGTCAAATACTTTCCGGAAATCTAGAAATATGAAATCTGTCTGTTGCTCTTCATGCGTAGTTCGCAGTATATCATGCGAAAAAAGTGTAAGCTGAGTTTCGCAAGAGTGATGCTTTCTAAGACCATTCTGATTCGTGGAGGTAAGCTTCTCTTTCTCAAGAAAATTTATTGTATTCGAACTGAGTATATGTTCAAGGATTCTGCAACAAACCGAAGTTAGGGATGTTGGTCTGTAATTTTGCACGTCTGTTCTTGTACCCTTCTTATATATTGGAGTAAACTGCGCTTTTTTTTTACAGTGGCTTGGGAATTTGTGCTGAGTGAGAGATCGCGATAAATGTATCGCACTGGGATTCCAGCCGCATCTAGTGACTTATTTTCTCTCAAATCTTTCAGTTATTTCTCTTCGTCAGGGACGATTATTACTGTGTCATCCATACGGGAGCTTTTTCGATGGCCAAATGAGGTATGTTTGCATGATTCTCCTGTGAACGATTTCTTGATCGTGAAATTGAAAACTTCAGCTTTCGATTTGCTATCTTCAATTTCCACACCAGGTTGGTTAACAGAGGACTGAATGGAAGTCTTATACTTGATTAGTGATTTTACGTAAAACCAGAATTTCCTCGGCTTCTCTGCTAGATCAATAGCTAAGGTGCGACGGTGGTAATTGTTGTATGCTTCGCGCATACATCTTTGCACAGACGCCCGAAATTCTACTAACCTTTGCTTGTCGTCATTTGTGTGATCCCTTTTGAACTGAGAGTGCAACAGCCTCTGCTTCCTCAGCATCATCTGAATTTCGATATTAAACCATGGTGGGTCTTTACCATCCGTTATCCACTTACTAGGCACATAGCTCTCCAGCCCACGATTTACAGTCTGCTTAAACTTTGCCCATAATTCCTCTACATCCATCTTAATGGAACTAAGTGATCCCAATTTATTGTCTAAGTGAGTTACTAATAATTACTTACCTGCTCCATCTAGCAAAAACACTCTTCTAACCTTCTTGGCCAATTATTAACTTTCGTAATCATAGTTGCTATAGTGACATAATGACCGCTAATCCCAATTTCTGTACTGACATTGCCGATAAGATTAGGCCTATTTGTAACTGCTGGGTCTAAGATATTTCTATTGCGTGTGAGCTGCCGAGCTAGCTGCTCAAGACAGTTATCATAAAACGCGTTCAAAAGTACAGTCTTTCCGATAAGAATATGCTTGTTACAAAGCATTATTTTGCCAAAACTATCGATCGCTGCGCCACGGCTCGGTTATTCGAGGAACGTACACATCGTCTTGTTTATATTCGTTGACGCTAGATGTCGGTTGTCTTCTGTTTGCTTGGTTTTCTTCACGTTTTGCAAAATGGCTACTCCGCAGAAGAAACCATTTTGTGTTCTTGATTAAAGTGCAAAGTCGTTTCGAGTTGAGGTACCAAACTGATCTTCCGAATGGATGGAACATTCACAGATGGTATCGACAATTTGTAGACATAGGATGTGTATGTAAAGGAAAGTCATGGCCGGCCTCGTGTTACCGCCGAAAACGCCGCACGAATTGAAACCGCTTTCCAACGTAGTCCTACAAAATCAACTCGTCCTGCCAGTCGGGGGCTACAGCTGCCTACAACAAATGGTTCAAATGGCTCTGAGCACTATAGGACTTAACTTCTGTGGTCATCAGTCTCCTAGAACTTAGGACTACTTAAACCTAACTAACCTAAGGACATCACACACATCCATGTCCGAGGCAGGATTCGAACCTGCGACCGCAGCGGTCACGCGGTTCCAGACTGCAGCGCCTAGAACCGCTCGGCCACAGCGGCCGGCGCCTACAACAACAATATAGTGTGCTTTGACACATCAGTTGGTAATGAAGCCATACAACTTACAGATGCTATAGGCTCTGCGTCATGGCAACGAAGGCAAAAGTGTAGTTTTATCTGTCGAGTTTCAGAATGCTGTTGCCAGTGATAATACATTTGCACAACGCATCGTGTTCAATGATGAAGCGATTTTCCACCTTAGATGGAATATAAACAAACACCATGTTCGAATTTGGGGAGTACAGAACCCACATGCACACAATGAGCATGTACGAGATTCACCTAAAGTCAATGTGTTTTGTGCGATATCCCATGAGGTTACTGCCTATTCTTATTTGATGGAAACACGGTTAATGGTCAAAGTATCTTTCTATGTTACAAAACTGTTTCTTCCGAAGCTGAATAAGGACAACTTTATTTTTCAACAAAACAGTGCACCCCTCACTGGAGTCACCAGGTACGTGAATATCTGAACGAACCCCGACTGAGCAGCTGGATTGGTCGTCAAACAGCCGGAAACTTCGCACTTCTCAGGTAGTCTCCACTGTCATGGCGCCCGGTGACTTCTTCCTGTAAGGGTTTTATCCACGACAAAATAACAGTACCTACCACAGAACCTAGAAGAGTTGAAGAACTGGATTTGTACTACCCTAACATCAGTGATGATGGACATGCTTGCCCAAGTTTGGGAGGAATTGGACTATCGATGTGATGTTATTCGTTGAGAGGATTTATTGAACATATATAATCTAAACTTGAGAGTATAGTAGGCATGTGTACCAAGTTTCATAGTTGAATGTCTTACAGTTTAATAAATATATGAATCGAAATACGAGGGATATTGGAAAGTAAGTTGCGATCGGTCAAGAAATGGAAGCCACTGTGAAAATCTAATAAAGCTTTACACCCTCTAGTATCCCTGTCGGTTTCATCACTTCGCTCTTTTCATTTCTGAGCGCGTGGTGAGCACATAAAGATGCGTAGAAAAGAGTGCCTCCCGCCAAGTACGAGGTGCTGGTGAGAGATTTCGCCTGATGTTATGCAGCCCACGTTACAGAACTGCCATACGGTTCTTACTTCGTGACATTCCTCGGTCGCAATCTGCAGGGTCAATGAAAATGCGCCTGCAGCGTTTTCGATGGGAAGTGTTTGATCATCCGCACTACAGCCAGTAATTGGCTCCCTCTGTGTTTCATCTGTGCTCACATTAACTACTGGCTATGAAGACAACATTTTCCGCACAGACAGCGAGCTATAGATGAGCGTAGAGAATTGGCGGGAATCACAGGCGGCTGTTTTCTATGACGAGGGTATTGGAGAGTTGGTATAACGGTGCGACAGATGTCCTAGCTGGAGCGGCGACTATGTAGCGAAGTTGCTGGGAGGTGAAGTCAACTGTCGCAAATAAAATATTTCTTATTTTCAATATATTTTCCATTTCGCGACTGATCGGGACTTACTTTCTTTTTGAAACACCCTGTATTTCGCATGTTTGTCTGTCTATAACCCCTGCAACGAATCCATAGACATCCCAATCTGTACTCGGTAGGTTAAAGTCGCCTCCAACTAGTATTGCATGCTTTGAGTATTTGCGCGCTATTGCTTTCTTTTAATGACGCTATAAATGTCGCACCAAACACGGGTGGGCGGTGGAAAACATCCAACAATTAACTTGGTTTCACCTACACCTCTTATACACGACAAGATAAGATCACTGTCACACTGAACTTCGACCTCGCTGAGACAATACTATTGTCAACTGCAATAAACACTCCTCCTATGGTCTCTAATCAGTCTTTCCGATATACGTTCCACGACTCGCTAAATATCTCAGAGCTTTCCACTTGAGGTTTCATTCCAGCTCTCTGCCTCAAGTATAATTTGAGCACGAGAACGTTTCAGGAAGGCACTAAATTTGGGAACTTAACTACGAATATCTCGACAGCTTACTGATAAAATTATGACAATCTAAGTGTCTTTGTTCTGAACACCATTTGACATCCCTTGCTCGACTGGCGAGTGTTCATCATAACGCCTCGAACTACCTAAAAAGAACTCTCATGTTCACTCCACAAGTACTCTGCTACCCAAGTAGCTGCTTCCCTGGTGTAGTGCACCCTTGACCTATCAACGGGAGTACTACAAATCCCCACACGATGACATAGGTCTAGAAAATCTACAGCCAAGATCGTCACAGAGTGGACGAAGCCTTTGGTTGAGATCTTCAACCCGGCTCCATACCAAAGGACCCCGATCACCTCTGGGAACAATGCTGCAAATAGAGAGCTCTGCTCGGATCCCGCTCGTGAGGTCTTCACCTCCTCCGCCAGCTGCCCATAGGAACTAAGGATGACCTCAGAAACCATGCGACAGGTGTCGTTGGTAACGAAGTGAGTCAAAAATTCCAGACGACTGCACCCTACACGCTCGGTAGCCGCAGGCAAGGCCGCCTCCACATCTCGGAAGAGGCCATCTGGTAGACATAAGAAGTGCACATTGGCTTTCTGTCTGCCTAGTAAACCCCTCTCCCTGTGTGCCTGCTCGGACCCTGCTGTAGGGGCGCCCACCTATCCACTCACAGGTTGAATGAGCAAGGCCAGGCGGTCACTCTCCACATTGGCCCTCCACCTAGAGCGAGGAAAACGCTTCATATCACCCTCCACTCACCCTGCTGTGAGGGTGGATCCACCGCATCGGGTGCACTAAGAGGTCAAAACAAGCGACTCCTGAGGTCCCATACGACTCGCCAGTTTCGCCGCCACTGCTGCACCCCGAGGCAGGAGCCAGAGCGTGACTGATCATAGTCAAAACAGAATTCAGCTGTTCGCGAGTTGTGACCAGCTCCTACTGCATCTGCCCACAGCATGCACACATCCTAACCATGCTAGCAAGGCTAACTGTAGATGTAAACAACAAAAGAAGACAGAATCCTAGACACGCAACTTGCCATCCTCAACATGTGTCACCAACGAACGCTGATGCGTTAATGAGCTATGTAGCTGGCTGTGCAGTGAGCAACTAGTTTTCTACAGACTGAATTAATTTACACTTACAAAGACGCGGCATTGAACATCGCAAACAGAAAAACACTATGAAATTTAATAAATACACAACGATGAAAACAGAGAAAAAGGTAAACACTTAACTTGCCACTCTGTAGACGCATATCAGCCGAGAGCTGGAGCGTGACTGATTGGCTCACTAAACGAACGGACGGTTGATCTCAAGACAAAGCACTCTAGTCTATGAAAGTCCCTCTACCTCCAAAAGAACGACTTCAACCAACATCCTTTCATAGCTGATTACTGTATTCATCTCTTGGTCCGTCTATCTACAATTTTTATCACCAACTCTTCCCACCTACACAAAATTGGAGATCCCTTGATGCCTAAAAATATCTGCTATTAATCGATCCCTTCATTTAGTCCAGTTGTACCAATAATTTCTTTTCTACCCATTTATCTTCAATACTTCCTCCTTAGTTACAAGATCTACCCAGCTAACTTGCACCAGTTTTCCGTAGCATCACATTTCAAAAGCTTCTACTCCTTCCTTGTATTAACTGTGTACCGTCCACGCTTTACTTCCATACAAGGCTACATTCCAAACAAACATATTCACGAGAGATTTGGCTTCCTTAGGTTCAAAAATGGTTCAAATGGCTCTGAGCACTATGGGACTTAACTTCTCAGGTCATCAGTCCCCTAGAACTTAGAACTACTTAAACCTAACTAACCTAAGGACATCAAACACATCCCTGCCCGAGGCAGGATTCGAACCTGCGAGCGTAGCGGTCGCGCGGTTCCACACTGTAGCGCCTAGAACCGCTCGGCACCCCGGCCTGCGCTTCCTCAGGGATCCACAGCTTCTAAGTGTTTAATAAAAGAGTACATGGTCCATTGTAAGCTGTATTGCGCTTTATTAAAATCGTGCTATTAGCTGGTCGTGAGCCATTATCAAGCACCTGAAACACTGTACACCAGCGTGGAATGGCGTCACACGTCTACATAGCTCGTCATGTATAATTCATGTGATCGAAATCAGATTTAGAGTGCAATAACATTACTTGCATTTGCTGTGTCATGAATTACATAGCGTGCTCATCACATTCTTTTACGTCACATACGTAAAACCAGAAGTCGTACTCCATCGTAACATATTGTAAGAGCTGTAGGCTGACAAGTGAAAGAGCCGTTATGATGTTGTCAAACATGCACTTGCTTTCCAAACATTGTAAATCTATTGATAGCTATGTGTAATTAAAATGTGTTTGCCGCTGGCGTAGCGAACTCATTTGAAGTGTTGTGTACTCAGTAATCGGTGAGCAAAGATGACTTAAGGGTATGTATGTTCTTTACAGTACATTAAAGTCATATATGTAGGTATGAATATCGTGAAATACTGACAAAGAAAGAATCTATTTATTAACGGCGTGCCGGACTTAAAGAAACATTCTAACTTAGGTCATCACTGACTTAAGGTTACATACAGATTTACGGAGATCAACTTATTGACATATTGTACAGAGGAATGATTCATACAAATATAAATTTCAAAAACAATCTAAGTATTGTTATCCGTGTTTGATCAGTGGGATCAGCTAACAATTTATGACAAGCAAATCTATGACTATAGGTCTACCTTTTATTACACCAAGATGGTAGGAAGTAATAACAGGAACCAATAAAGGTATAGATCTGTGATCTGACGCCTTGATTCGCTTAATAGGTAATTTGTATTAGACAGTTTTCTTACTTGATGTACGTCATTGTGCGGACCGGGGTGGCCGAGCGGTTCCAGGCGCTTCAGTCCGGAACCGCGTGACTGCTACGGTCGCATGTTCGAATCCTACCTTGGGCATGGATGTGTGTGATGTCCTTAGGTTAGTTAGGTTTGAGTAGTTCTAAGTTCTAGGGGACTGATGACCTCCGAAGTTAAGTCCCATAGCGCTCAGAGCAATTTTGTACGTCATTGTAAGACTTTCCCTGTTTCATTACTTTGCTACCTGATTACCGCGCATTCTTCTTCAAATAAGGTATTGTTTCCACATATCTTGCTGCATATATGATGCGTGTACATATTTTCGGGTTGTACATTTTGACACCTATATATGTTCAGTAATGAGTGTTTTTGTGGACTTTCCCAAATGGCTTGGTTCTGAGCACTATGAGACTCAACATCTTAGGTCATAAGTCCCCTAGAACTTAGAACTACTTAAACCTAACTAACCTAAGGACATCACACACACCCATGCCCGAGGCAGGATTCGAACCTGCGACCGTAGCAGTCCCGCGGTTCCGGAATGCAGCGCCAGAACCGCACGGCCACCGCGGCCGGTGTGGACTTTCCCTTTTAGGACCACTGCCACTATTTATCTAATTTAAAAAATACAAGATGTGCAGATGAAAACATATTTGCTTCTTCTTGGCCTCTGTAGCAGGTTTCTAAGGTTTCGTAATAGACCAATGTAACCTGAACACAAGTCCTCTCTATGAAGTGTCATTAAATTGATCTCCGTATGTAATCTTCACACACTGTTGACCTACGATAATGTTTGTAGTAACCTTCCCTTAACGTGAGGGAAGCCGTATTGCCTTCGCTTGTTCCTGATTTTCTACAGAGTTCAGACCGATCATACCTGAGATTGGCTTGCACCAGTTTTTTCATTCTTCTGCAAAGAATTCATGTTAGTATTTTGCAACAATGGCTTATTGAACCGATAGTTTGGCGATATTCACACTAGTCAGCACTTGCTTTTTTTGGCTTGTAATTATTACAATTATTCTTTTAGTATGAGGCTATTTCGCATGTCTCATACGTCTTGCATGCCATGTGGCATAGTTTTGACACGACTGCTCCTCCAGGGCCTTTTGACGACATACGTCTTCCAGCGTTCTATCAAATTATTATTGCCGTATCATATCTCGCATCTCATCTTCGTCTATGTCCTTCTCTCTTCCTATAATGCTGCCTTCATGTTCATTTCCCTTCTATAGTCCCTCTATGTACACCTTCCACTTTTTAGCATTCCCTTCTTTCCTTAATAGGCCTACTGGTTTTCCATCTGAGCTCTTGGTATTCATTCAGCTGACCCTCTTTTCTCCAAAGGCGTCTTTAATTTTCCAAAAAGCGGTATTTATCTCTTCCCTAGTAGTGGTGCTTAGCGATTTTGCTTTACCTGACAATTGCATTTTTTAGTCTTTAGTATATACTTTTGCCTGCTTCATTTTCTGCATTTTTATATTTTCTCCCGTCAGCAGTTAAATTCAATATCTCCTGTGACGTTCAAGGATTACTATTAAACCTTGCCTTTTCAAATATTTGATTCCCTGCTACCTTCACTATTTCGTGTCTCAAAGCTACCCTTTCAGCTTCTACTGTTCTGCTTTTCCTGCTTCAGTCAACCGTTGCCTTAATGCTCCCTCTAAAGCTCTCAACGCCTCTCTGGTTCTTTCAACTTATCCAGGTCCTATATTCGTAATTTCCTAACTTTTTTCAATTTCTTCAGTTTCAGTCTACAGTTTATAACCAATGAATTGTGGTCAGACTCCACATCTGTCCCTGCACATCTTACAGTTTAAAATCTGGTAACAAAATCTCTGTCTTACAATTACATAATCAATCTTAAACCTTCCGGTAACTCCCAGTTTCTTCCCCATACACAACTTTCCTTTACTATTCTTAAACCAGGCGCTAGCGATTGTTTAATTATCCTCTGTCCTAAATTCTACCAGGTGGATTCCTCTTTCATTCCGGTCCCCCAGACCGTATTCACCTACAATTTTTTCCTCTCTTACTTTACCCACTATGGAATTCCACTCCACAAGAACAGTTAAATTTTCCTCCGCATTAACAATCTGAACCACTTCTTTTATCTCATCACACTTTTTTTTCATTGAGCTTGTTGCCATGCAAACTTATACAACTGTGGTAGGTGTTGGCTTTGTGCCTATCTTGGGTGCAAAAATGCGTTCGCTATGCTGCTCATAGTAGCTGATCCACATATCTGTTTTGATATACATTGTTACACTTACCCCTGCGCTACCTCTAATCTTGTATGTCTAACCTTTTACTAACCTCACCGGACGTCTTCTTCATCCTGTCACCAAATTTCACTACTTGTCACCATATATAACTTCAGCCTCTCCATTCCCCTTTTTAATTTTTATGTCCTGCATACCCGATTAAGGGATCTAACATTCCACTCTCCGATCCTCAGAGAGCCGGTTTTGTTTTTCCTGATGATGACATTCGCATCAGTAGTCCCCGCCCGGAGATACGAGGTGGGTATGATTAGTAGAGCTGTATGCCCTCAGGGAAAAGAACGGCTCACTTATACCCGTTCACAATACTAGCTTAGGAGGGCGATGTCGCAAGGCCAGATCAGTCATTCACCCTGGGTGCTGTCGCTCTTGAGAGACCACACTTTTGTCTGAACTCTCAACAAATGCTACTCCGTTGTGGCTGCGCGTACAGTACGACTGCTTCTTCCATTCAGGCACGCAAACCGTCCCACTACGATGAGGTGCACGATTCATGGCTGGGACGATTTTGATACTTGGTGTAATTACTTACTGCACCAATGATTCTGACACTAGATGCAATAATTTATCCACTCTAATTTCATTAGGAAATACACTAAAACCTTTCCCCTGTATCGAGTTTTTTATGGTAAGTTTACCAAGTATTGGGATATGGTATTCAGCAGTCTATGGCGTCACATTTCTGGGATACAAAATAATACTAAAATCGTATCGTTTCTCTATACAGTAGGTAATAACCCGAAAACCATGGAAACATTCACATAAAACTGCAAAACAGTCACCATATTATACAAAAAGTTCGAACAGAAGTCATTATTAATCGTTCATCAGCCAAGGATTGCAGTGTGTTTGATAGCGATGTTTCCTGTTAAGAAAATCTTCATGAAAGCGTTACTTAAGTTTCGTGGGAAGAAGTCTAGATGCGATTGTAAAAATGTGCGCTTCCATTGATGTTCTACACCAGACGTCTTTTTGGTTGTCCAGTACTTCAGCCGATCTTGAAACATAATTCTTTTCTCTACTGTAGCCGAGGAAGCCGTGGTCAATGACTTTGAAAGACGTCCTAGCATGTAATTCAACATTCTTGATTTTACCGCCAAAGGTCACATCAACATACAAGTTTCTGACTTTTCGTGATATATACACACTTTCATTCAAAGTGGTCCTACTAATCTTGTTGAAATGGTTCAAATGGCTCTGAGCACTATGGGACTTAACATCTCAGGTCATCAGTGCCCTAGAACTTAGAACTACTTAAACCTAACTAACCTAAGGACATCACACACATCCATGGCCGAGGCAGGATTCGAACCTTTGACCGTAGCAATCGCGCAGTTCCGGACTGAAGCGCCTAGAACCACTCGGCCACCGCGGCCGGCCCACTAATCTTGTGGAAGACGTGTTTCAAATGAATGAAATGCTCAATAGCCTTTGCAGATGACTCTTAGTATTTTTCTGATCTGGAATAGACATTTGCCTCATAAGTCATTACTTGACAGCGTACCGATTTTGGATATCACGGCTGTCCCAAAAACACAGACAATACCGGTATTTTGTGTGAACTAGTCCGTAAACCTGCAAGTAATGTAGCAACTTTTAATCCCCAACATACCATCATTACATCAGATGACGTCAAGAAGCTGGATCATCCTTTCATATGTATTCAGTTAATGAACCAAAGGTACTGATGATATTTTACTGCGATTATGAGAGATCACCTACTTTCGGCAGCTTTTAATCTTGTGGAAGAACTATCGCCAGGCTTGACGGTTATCTATGTCTACATATTATACTCAGTAAGCCATGCATCCTCGTCTGAAGGAACGTTCCATCATACTTCTTCATAACATAGGAACTACTGTTTCGTATTTATACAATAAGAGGCCCTCGACTTTCAATAAATATATGAAGTGTATTCGCAGTTGCGAATTTTGACTACCATCAGCTGTACAATGGAATAATAATAATGAAAATTTGTGCAGGAGCAGGACTCGAACCAAGATATCCCACTTACCGCGTGCGGTCGCCTAACCCTTTTGTTATTATCAGAATGACTTGGTACTATGATGACACTTCAGTAGACAATAGTCAAATCATCATGTTATATAAGTGGCAAATGGGAGAAAAAATAACTATGAAAACAGATAAGAAATAAAAGGATGAAGGAAGAAAAAAACCGAGAAAATAGCCAAGAAACCACCACCAAGCTCTCATGATACGTATCAACATTTGTTTTTATAGAGTTTTTTATTTTCTAATTTTTTAAATGTTTTATTTTATATTTTTATGTCCTTTTTTAGTATTTATGTAGAATCTAAAAGAAGAAGTACAACGAAATCAGATTACATTCTAAATAGCAAACTAATAATAATCCCAATTTGACTGCAAGGATTGCATACACTCATGGGTATATTTACTTCATTTATACACATTTTATGATAGAACTGGAGCGATGCTGAGTTAAAACATAAAACAAAACGAACAGAGAAACTAGGAGAAAACAAGCCGAAGCAAATCGTATGGGAACATACGTAACAAAGAAAACCAGCTGTCATCAGAAACATAAAATTAACCAACACCTCACCGGCAGAAAACAAGATTCAACATGCTTGCGAAGAGGTCTCGATATCGAGGCATTAGCAAGCATGTTCAATAGGCCATGTTCATGTACTGCATGAGGTTCATGTGATCTTCCCCCTCGCCTTCTACAACATAATGAAAGAATTTCCCAGCAACGACATAACATTATGGGTTATCGACCATGGAAAGAAGGAACAATCTGGGCGCAATATGATGTCCTTAGTATTTACAGTCTCTGAAGATCGAGTAAGGAAGACCAATTGTGTCCTACTCCAAGACCAGTTTGCCGTATAACCTCCACAAGTCGTATCGTATCTGCAGACGTACAACGACTAAATAAATCCGTGTCTCTAAGCCCAATACGGAAAAGTCGCTCGTTCGTTGGAATCAAGTTTTTTACTACCTTATACCAGGAGGACGCTACGCGCATCTGGAAAATCGGAAGACTCATACTGAACCAAACTCTCGTCCATATCGTTTGCGGCTATTCTCTTTCAGCGAGCTTCCGGCAAGGGACTGCTTTCGGAGGAGTCCTTAGGAATTTTATGGTAAGGACGAGTCTCCATAAAATATCAGTCCCTAAATAACTCGCCGCGAGATAGAGGTCACGAACGTGTTTTAACTTATAATTTATGCGACCATTATCAGTAGGGGGTTCGAGACTAGCAGGACGGACACAGGGAAATAAACGAGACATAAATAAGGGAGTATCTTGAGTGTAACAATACCAGAGAAGGAAAGTTGCTATTCACCACATAGCGGAGATGCTGAATCCACAGCTCTCTGAGACTGCAGACGTGTGTGCAAGTTGCGTTTGCGTGAGTATGTGTGTGCGTGTGGCTACTGCAGACAAAGGCCTTAATGGCCGAAAGTTATAATTGTGTGAATCTTTTCGTTGTGCCTATCGCGACTCAGCATCTCCGCGATATGGTGAGTAGCAACTTTCCTTCTCTGGTATTGTTACGTTCCATCCTGGATTTTCCATTGTTTCAGTTTCTTGAGTCACCGTCAAAACAGTACGACTCACATGCAGCATCTGCGTCTTCCATCGTATATCAGTCAGGCCTAACCCCCCCCCCCCCCCCCCCCAAAAGGAACGAGGCTCCATGATCACCTCATACCGTAATCGAAATATATGTCATGTCTTTTCCATAAGAAACGACCAGGCAAATGTTGTAGTTTCTTCGCCATCATTGAGGGAAGCGGATAAACTTGGGCCACGCGATACGATTTGCATAAGACATAAGAACACAGTAACAGAATGCTTTTCATGCTCTAGTATCTCTCCCTGAATTGTTTCCGTGACAGGCTTCCAGCTGAGCGTCGCCATTTTGAGAGGACAACGATCAATGATGATACCAAGAGACGTATGCCGATCCACTGCAGTACCGATGGAACAACCACGTCATCAAAACCTTCCAAGATAAGAAGCCCGCTTTTACCATCTTTAAGTAATGCACCTGAACTCCGACAAAAATCGTCGATTACAGGGTTCAGTCAACGTATCTCCACAGGATTGTGAAGTGCAACCATCACGTCATCCGCGTATGCACGAACAGTTTGTAAGTAGGCTGTTTAAGTTTTTATATTGGTAACGCCACGTAGCGCTTTGTATGAAAACCACTGACTGCACACAGCACAGCCAGTGACTGTGGTTTTCATACAGAGCGCTACGTGGCGTTGCCAATATGAAAACCTAAACAGCCTACTTACAAGTTATATTCCCGCCGTAAAGCGTCCAGCCTGTCACCTGGGATGCTAGCATCCGAAGTAGGGGCTCCAGAGGCAATACAAACATGGTCATTGACAGCAGTCTTCCTTGAGGCACTCCCCCGCGGATATTTATGGGTGACGTCAGTTGACCATTAACAACCACCGAAGCAGAAATGCCCGTAAACAGATTTGAGACCACTCGCCGTGTGTCGATAGTAAAACCAACTGCCTCTAGCGTCCGGAGCAAAAAGTCGTGGTTAACACGATCAAATGCATTATCGAAGTCTAGAAAAGCAAGGGTCAATGGGACGTCGGCTACAGCAGCAACCAAAAACACATCACGACACTCGACTGTATGGCTAGGGATGGTACGACCAGGTACGCAGCTTTGATGTTTTGCAACAACCGTCTCCATCGAAGCCAGTGTCCTACTGTTTGTTAACTGTCCTTGCCACAGTCTTATAATCAAAGTTCAACAAAGTAACTGAGCGAAAGCTATCAGAGGCCGCCGGTCCTGGGCGTTTCGTGATTAAAACAATTTTTTCCAATTTGAACGAAGTTGGCACTATTCCACCCTGTAACATATCATTCAAAAGGGACATAAAGATAGCAGCCAACAACGGCCAAAAGCTGACTTAAAATTCCTTGGGAAGTCCGTCCAGACCCGGGGACGTTTGAGAAGGCGATCCCATAATAAGTTTGTAAACCTCCTCAGGCTGAAGGGCAGTTGAGAGCGTTATGTTCAGGTGTAACTGTCGTATCCAAGATGCTTACTAGTAGATCGTAAAAGGTTTCAGTTGACTCATCGATATCGTAGGTGTCGACATAGTGATGGTGTAAGATACGCACCACAACAACGCGTGGGCGACGCGTGTGATGCCGAAGCAAGTGATATAAGGGTGCCAGTTCTTCCGCCACCAATGAACGCGACTTGGATCGGATTTTCAAACCTTCCACTTGTATTCTCTTCAAGGTCAACAATTTTGCCTTTACACATCTAACATCCGAAATTCGCAGAGGGGCGTGATCCGAAGCAGCATGAAGTTCACGCAAGATGGAATAGTAATATTCATAAGTTCTTCGAAAGTCTCGCGCTTTGGCAATAGAGAATAATATCAAAGTCTGCCTGAGCCTCTGTTTTGCCAGCTGTTTTCACCAGTCAGGGGCGGAAGAGTACTTAACAGTGGACCGAAGAGTACGAGGGCGAAACTATTTGACTGGTTGCCTTCTAAGACTGAGAGTTGTAGTCACAGCACAGTGATCCGTAAAGGAAGCTGGGATGACTTCAACATTAAGAATACTATCGCTCAGGCAGTCTGATTAGTAAAACCTATCTACACTACGGGCCATTAAAATTGCTACACCAAGATGATTACGTGCTACAGACGCGAAATTTAACCGACAGGAAGAAGATGCTGTGATATGCAAATTATTAGCTTTTCAGAGCATTCACACAAGGTTGGCGCCGGTGGCGACACCTACAACGTGCTGACATGAGGAAAGTTTCCAACCGATTTCTCATACACAAACAGCAGTTGACCGGCATTACCTGGTGAAACGTTGTTGTGATGCCTCGCGTAAGGATGAGAAATGTGTACCATCACGTTACCGACTTTGACAAAGGTCGGATTGTAGCATATCGCCATTGCGGTTTATCGTATCGCGACATTGCTGCTCGCGTTGGTCCAGATCCAGGCACTGTTAGCAGAATATGGAAACGGTGGGTCCAGGAGGGTAATACGGAACGCCGTGCTGGATCCCAACGGCTTCGTATCACTAGCTGTCGAGATGACAGGTATCTTATCAGCATGGCTGTAACGGATCGTGCAGCCACGTCTCGATCCCTGAGTCAACAGATGGGGACGTTTGCAAGACAACAACCATCTGCACGAACAGTTCGACGACGTTTGCAGCAGCATGGACTATCAGCTCGGAGACCATGGCTGCGGTTACCCTTGACACTGCATCACAGACAGCAGCGCCTGCGATGGTGTACTAAACGACGAACCTGGGTGCACGAATGGCAAAACGTCATTTTTTCGAATGAATCCACGTTCTGTTTACAGCATCATGATGGTCGCATCCGTGTTTGGCGACATCGCGGTGAACGCACATTGGAAGCGTGTAATCGTCATCGCCATACTGGCGTATCAACCGGCGTGATGGTTCCGGTGCTATTGGTTACACGTCTCGGTCACCTCGTGTTCGCATTGTCGGCATTTTGAGTAGTGGGCGTTACATTTCGGATGTGTTACGACCCGTGGCTGTACCCTTCATTCGATCCCTGCGAAAGCTTAAATTTTAGCAGGATAATGTACGACCGCATGTTGGAGGTCCTGTACAGGCCTTTCTGGATACAGAAAGTGTTCGACTGCTGCCCTAGCCAGCACATTCTCCAGATCTCTCACCAATTGAAAACCTCTGGTCAATGGTGGCCGAGCAACTGGCTCATCACAATACGCCAGTCACTACTCTTAATGAACTGTGGTATCGTGTTGAAGCTGCATGGGCAGCTGTACCTGTACACGCCATCCAAGCTCTGTTTGACTCAATGTCCAGGCGTATCAAGGCCGTTATTATGGTCAGAGGTGGTTGTTCTGGGTACTGATTTCTCAGGATCTATGCACCCAAATTGCGTGAAAATGTAATCACATGTCAGTTTTTGTATAATATATTTGTGCAATGAATACCCGTTTATCATCTGCATTTCTTCATGGTGTATCAATTTTAAGGGCCAGAAGTGTAACATGCTACTAGAAGTCGCAGTAAAGTTGGTAATTATAACTAACGTGGGTTATTTACATATCCAGATGTCTTTCAGGGTTAAAGAGCGGAGCAGTTCATGCAATTCGCGACAGAAATTAAAATTTGGAGATTGATCTGCAGGACGCTACACAAAGTTAAAATCACCACCCAACAGAATATCAGGAGGACTATTACACAACACATAAACAATTTCCTATTTGTAAAAACGCGAACGATCTACTGTGCGACCAGTGCCAGAAGGGGCATATAAAAGAACCAAGGTAAGATTAAAAAGTCGACAACCTGTACCCCTACCAGAATCCAACATTTCCACCTCAGCAATAGGGTTGCCTTCGCGAAAGAATAAGGCGGTCCCCGTAGAATATTCGGGTTCGACATTAAAGATCACACGAAAACCAGGTAAGGAGAAATTCCTAAATAACACCTCCTGTAAGAACACTACGTCCGCACATGAATCATAAATGAATTGATGCAGCGAAGCCATTCGCAGTTTCGATTCCACACGATTAACGGTAAAGGAAAGGAATGTGTAGGCTTGGGTCATTTGTCACAGCTATACAGGGATGTGCGGAACGTATCGAACAGAATTAGGGAGACAGCTGAACGCCAAGGTCCATTGCGGAGACCACTGATGAATCAGACGTCGGTGGGAGCAGAACCCCCGTCATCGCAACCTTTTTTATCAGATTTCTTATGTGCCACCGTACGATCAGGTTGTATACTCTGATTCTGTCGGCTACGTAGCGTGGCGGCCCCTGCAGACGGAGATGTGGGAGCGGTCATAGACACAGCTTCCTGCACTTCAGAACAAGGGACGTGTAACGCAGGTCTAGTCAGTAAGGCGGAAGCATTCTGTGGAACCACCAGTGCATCAGGTGATACTTGGTCGCTAATTTTGTTCTCCTCGGGAGGTGCTGTAGGTGGCAAATTCAGGAAGCCGTCAGCGGATGAAGACGCAGGAGCAGGAGTACACTGCATCGTCTCAGACTGTAACGGAGGACACAAAGACGAAGGGGGGGAGGGGGGGACGACGACTCCGCTCCCTCTCCTCACACACAGGCAGGCTATCCTGGGGAAGAAGGATTCTGAACCTGTTGTGGAGGTAAAGGCGGAAATTCATTCACACCATTATCATAACTAACTTCTTGAACATTATGATCTGAAGCAGAAGTAGGTCCGACGTCGGAAATGGAAGGAACAAGATCAGCAACAGTAAATTTGCGATGCTGCATTAATGATGGCTTTAATACAAAAACCCTCCGTGGGCAATTAGACCGAACGTGTCCACTTTCATTACATTGGAATGGAATAGTGCGTTTGACATGCATTTCCACGCAACGGATTCCACTACAGCACTGTAATCTGTGTTGAGTAGACCAACGTCCACGACAGATGTTTTTCACGTTGCCATAAGGAGTCATTATGTCCTTTAGAATGTTGTCATCAAACTCCGGCGGAAGGTTGAGCACTCAAACATTGGTACAGTTATTTTCAGCATCTGCAAAAAAAAAAAAAAAAAAAAAAAATGGCTCTGAGCACTATGGGACTTAACTGCTAAGGTCATCAGTCCCCTATAACTTAGAACTAATTTAACCTAACTAACCTAAGCACATCACATACATCCATGCCCGAGGCAGAATTCGAACCTGCGACCGTAGCGGTCGCGCGGTTCCAGACTGTAGCGCCTAGAACCGCTCGGCCATCAGCATCTGCGAGTGACACCATACTAACAGAATTATCACGATGCTTGACCGGGGCTTGGGAACCATGTCGCGAGAGTAATCTTTCAATATGAAGGGTGTCCATAAATTTAACGTAAAACACGCACTCTTCTGCGGCAAAATAAGCGATGTGGACCTGATCAGAGATTAAATGCATCGACAAGCCAACTGTGGATTTCTAGAGACATGGGCTGCACGTGTCGCGTTGTTCTATCGAAAGTAAAGCTCACAGTACCTTTTCGTCGAATACACGTTGAAACTACGGTAGCCATAGCGGAGCGGCCGACGCCGCTACAAATAGACTAACACAAAACAGACAGTAAGGCGGAGAGGAGGCGCTATGTCTCACTCCAACGAGGAAAACTTCACACAAGCGACACTGCGGCAAGTGATGTAAACAAGAACCTTCCCGCTCGGTGCTCGAAGCGGAACTATTCGATTTGGCTTTCTGAGCACAACTCAAGGGCAAACCCAATCTTCCATATGCCGTCAAGTATTTGTTTACATCCTGTACCCGTACATCCATTGTACATGTCGGAAGGAACAGTGCATCGTAATTCGGATGCACTGCAATATCGCATTTATCCGACGACACAGCGCAAGCGATTTTCAAGAAATACATCTCTCCTGTACGGGAATACACGTGATGGATGTATCAGTACAGGCTATAGCAAGATAGATGTCGACAAATAGAAGTTTGGGTGTGGTCGTGCTCGGATAGCTAAACGGTTAGCCAACGGCTCGTAATAAGCGCCTTACCTTTGTTCGAGTCTCGGTGCAGCACAAATTTTCATTGTGTTCATTCCATTATGCAGCTGATGGTAGTCCATATTCGTAATTACATTTCATGTGTTTCATGACTGCTGTTGCCACCGCAGTGACTTCACATACTTCCCAAGAAACTATATCGTAATTCGGAAAACACAAACACTGTAATATCGTAAGTATTGTACACAATAAATATGTCATTCCTGGACGGGAATCTACATACCATGTGAATGTAGGTTATAACACATGGCTGCATATGTAAGTTGTGGTCCGGACGTGATTGGTGCACTGTTAATCGAAGATGGGTAAGGCAGCTGCTCAGGTAAGTCCGGAAATCCGAATTCGAGTTAAGGTCCGAAATAAATTTTCGGATTCGTCATTCCAATATAAATTCGAAGGTTGTTCATATTCACAACTGCGAATACATTTCCTGTATTAACAAGCTCATTGCTGATGTTAATATAGTTAGCTCACTGAGCATGCTAGATGCATATGCTTTAAAGCAGTAAAACTAAAAAATGCATTATCGCACATATGAAACGCCAACCGCAATAAATCCGAGGCCCAAAGGCTAGAATATGTAATTAAGTTATTGCCCTATAGTGCTAATTCGTATATCACGTTGCGTCCTCTATCAACATGTTTTCATCTTATCCTATTACTAAAATGTTATTGGAAATGTGTAGATATACACTGAGGTGG
Source organism: Schistocerca americana (assembly GCF_021461395.2). Classification (NCBI taxonomy): domain Eukaryota; kingdom Metazoa; phylum Arthropoda; class Insecta; order Orthoptera; family Acrididae; genus Schistocerca; species Schistocerca americana. The sequence continues at coordinate 499,859,282 of NC_060126.1, read as the reverse complement.
CAAAAGACATGTGATAGCGATATGCACCTATAAAGATGGCGGTAGAAACACGCACACAAGGTAAAAGAGGGCAGGTCAGTGACGGAGTTGTCCTATGTAGACATTTGTTTCACGTGAAGCGTTTTCTCACGTGATTATGGCAGCACAAAGGGAATTAACAGACTTTGAACATGGAATGTTAGTTGGAGCTAGACACATGAGACTTCCCAATTTGCATTTCGGAAGTCGTTAGGAGTTTTAATATTCCGATATCCACAATATCAAGAGTGTGCCGACGAGACCAATCTTCTGTCATTACCTCCTCCACCGGCATCGCAGTGGCCGACGGCCTTCACTTAACGACCGAGAGCAGTGCTTACAGACAAGCAGCTCTGCTCGAAATAACACTAGATGTCAGTGTCGGACGTACGAAGGACGCATCTGTCAGGACAGTGCGGTCAAACTCGACGTTAACGGGCTATGGGAACAGACGATTGATGCGAGTGCCTTTGCTAACAGCGCGACATCGTCTGCGGCGCCTCTCCTGGGCTCGTCATCGTAACGGTTGGACCCTACACGACTGAAAAACCATGGCCTGGTCAGATGACTCCCGACCTCATTTGGTAAGAGCTGATCGTGGGGTTCGAGTCTGGCGTAGACCTCACGAAGCCATGCACCCAGGTTGTCAACAAGGCAGTGTGCAAACTGGTGGTTGTCCCATAATGGTGTGGACCGTGTTTACATGGATTGGACTGGGTCCTCTTGTCCAGCAGAACCAATCGTTGACTGAAAATGGTTGATGTCCGACTAGGTGGAGGCCATGACATTGCGCCATGTCACCGTGCCCAGTTGTTTGCGATTGGTTTGAAGAACATTCTTAATAATTCGAGCGAATAATTTGGTCGCCCGACAAGAATCCCATTGAACATTTATGGCACATAATCGAGAGACAAAATCATGCACCAACAATCTTCGCAATTATGAACGCCTATAGAGGCAGCATGCTCAGTATTTCTGCAGGGCTTCCGTCGACTTCTTGAGTCTATGTCACATCCAGTCGTTGCATTACGCCGGGAAAACGGAAGCCCGACACGATGTTAGGTGGTATCCCATGATTTTTGTCACCTTGGTGTAATCGAAACTTCAGGTATATGTAAACAACAAAAAAATTCTAATGATTAGTTGGCATGTGTGATAGCTCTCATAACCATTTATATCTTCTCCCGCTATTGGTGTGCGCTGTTGTGGATATTTTGCAAAGTTGTCATGTATATAACACTCCTAGTTTAACCTGGTTAATTGAGTGCATGTTACCTAATGAAATATCTACTTCTGAACTTGTTACTTAATTAAGTCTGTCGTTCCCTTTTGATTACTGCTTTGTGTGTGTGTTAATTAAGAGATACATTCACCAGCAGTCCTTCGTGCCTGCCGGATAATCAAACGTGCGTATAATATCGCCCGTGATGAGCTCTCAGAGGTCATGCTATCAGCTACCCCACGATACTTTTCTTTGTCTCAGCTTTTTTCTTTTTTGTCATTTTCATACAACTATACCCTGAATAATCATTTTCATACAATTATACACTGAATAATTTCTACAGTAGTATGCATACAGTAGAAGCCTTACTACACTACTGGCCATTAAAATTGCTACACCAAGAAGAAATGCAAATGATAAACGGTTATTCATTGCAGAAATATATTATAGTAGAACTGACATGTGATTACATTTTCACGTAATTTGGGTGCATAAATCCTGAGAAATCAGTACCCAGAACAACCACCTCTCGCCGTAATAACGGCCTTGATACGCCTGGGCATTGAGTCAAACAGAGCTTCGATGGCGTGTACACGTACAGCTGCCCATGCAGCTTCAACACGATACCACAGTTCATCAAGAGTAGTGACTGGCGTATTGTGACGAGCCAGTTGCTCGGCCAACGTTTTCCAGACGTTTTCAATTGGTGATAGATCTGCAGAATGTGCTAGCCAGGACAGCAGTCGAACATTTTCTGTTTCCAGAAAGGCCCCTACAGGACCTTCAACGTGCGGTCGTGCACTATCCTGCTGAAATGTAGGGTTTCCGAGGGATCGAATGAAGGGTAGAGCCACGGGTCGTAACATATCTGAAATGTATCGTCCACTGTTCAAAGTGCCGTCAATGCGAACAAGAGGTGACCGAGACGTGTAACAAATGGCACCCGATACTATCACGCCGAGTGATACGCCAGTATGGCGATGACGAATATACGCTTCCCATATGCGTTCACCGCGATGTCGCCAAATACGGATGCGACCATCATGATGCTTGCTGTAAACAGAACCTGGATTCATCCGAAAAAATGACGTTTTGCCACTCGTGCACCCAGGTTCGTCGTTGGGTAGAGCGTCGCAGGCGCTCCTGTCTGTGATGCAGCGTGAAGGGTAACCGCAGCCACGGTCTCCGATCTGATATTCCATGCTGCTGCAAACGTCGTCGAACTGTTCGTGCAGATGGTGGTTGTGTTGCAAACGTCCCCATCTGTTGACTCAGGGATCGAGACGTGGCTGCACGATCCGTTTCAGCCATGCGGATAAGATGCCTGCCATCTCGACTGCTGGTGATACGAGGCCGTTGAGATAGAACGCGGCGTTCAGTATTACCCTCCTGAACCCACACCGATTCCATATTCTGCTAACAGTCATTGTATCTCGACCAACGCGAGCAGCAATTTCGCGATACGATAATCTGCAATCGTGATAGGCTACAATCCGACCTTTATCAAAGTCGGAAACGTGATGGTACGCATTTCTCCTCCTTAGACGAGGCATCACAACAACGTTTCACCAGGCAACGGCGGTCAACTGTTGTTTGTGTATGGGAAATGGGTTGGAAACTTTCCTCATATCAGCACGTTGTAGGAGTCGCCACCGGCGCCAACCTTGTGTGAATGCTCTGAAAAGCTTATCATTTGCATATCGCAGCATCTTCTTCCTGTCGGTTAAATTTCGCGTCTGTAGCACATGTTCGTGGTGTAACAGTTTTAATGGCCAGTAGTGTATTTGTAAAACCAACGTAAAATTCTTTATTGGAAGAATGTACGTATTTTACAAACCGCTATTGAGTGTATATGTATCCTTCATGTTAATTCACTGCCTGCCGAAAAAGTGAAGCACACAGAAGAGATGGTCGGACGTCACTATTGCTTTGTACACGTACACCCGATCGGCAGGAATGCAAACGCGTAGAGTTACGGGTCTCTGTAACAGGCAGTTCAGCCATCCGAGTGCTTTATTGTTTTCCGTGTTTTGTGTTCTCATCAGTCCTGGTGGGGAGTATAAGGAGTGTGAACAACGTCAGATGTTGAGCGACACTATGAAAGGTACGGAGATCTTGCGTACTTTTGTGAGACAGGGTTTCGGCATCTGACAGAGTTTGGAAGGAAAGTCAGTTTGGGTCTCCATATGGTCGGCCGACCGAATCGAGCAATATCCAGATTCGTGGGGCATGTTACAGCAGCCCAACGTTGGACTTTATGGGAACGTGAAGCCAGGCATACTGTCCAACTCGTCTGACCACCACAAAGAAGAACCGTCCTACTGTGCACCGAGTACATTGTAGACCCTTCACATTTGCATCTGGCAGCCGAGAAGCAATGGACCCCCTTCAACATTCTGTTGGCTCCTCCATCATTGGTTGTAGACTAGCAGGACCCGAGTTAGGGAGTTACCGTCCTATGCCCAGGCTGCCAAAGCACCACAACACAAATGGCTCCTATTGTAGTAGTACGGTGACTGGGAACAATTGACTGCTGGTAAGTGGTGTCGCACTGTGTTTCCGCGGCGAATCGCATTTCTTCACTACCCGGATGACTACTGTCAGCGAGCTTATACACACAGAAGAAAAATGTATTCCTATCCACAACTATCAGCGATATACACTGGGCCGGCCGCTGTGGCCGAGTGGTTCTAGGCGCTTCAGTCTGGAACCGAGCAACTGCTACGGTCGCAGGTTCGAATCCTGCCTCGGGCATGGATGTGTGTGATGTCCTTAGGTTAGTTAGGTTGATGTAGTTCTAAGTTCTAGGGGGACTGATAACTTCAGATGTTCAATCCCATAGTGCTCAGAGCCATTTCAACCTTTTTTCTATATACACTGGTGACCTAAATTAAAGCAACGACCGTAAATTTTGCAGGGTTGCTTTTATTTTTCAACAAAACAGTTTGAACATGTGATAGTAAAGTAGAAACAACACAAGGAATACAGCATGTAGCCAACTGTAACACGCATAACGGTAGACAAAAACGTTCTTCGTTTTTCTCCAACTTAACAGATTTGTACACAAATTCTGATAACTGGTTACTGTGCGCAGTATGGGTTTTGACAGCAGCTGGCAGCAACACAGGCTTGACAACGACGAATGCAGACCGACATCCCTGGAGGCTTCTGAGTGCCACCGGTGTTTAATTACCTGTTGCCAGCTACTTTAAATTCAAGGCTTGTGGTTATTTTTTTAATTTTCTAAAAATTTTGCGAAATTAATTTTTAAGTTTATCTTTCAAGCTTAAACATTGCGGTCTTCTGCCTATAAAAGATAATGGTAATGTATTTTAAAATTTTGAAACTTGTGGCCTTCAGCCATTGGTACTGCACCTTGCATATGTATGTTCTATCTACTTAGCCTTAAGGCTTTCCTCGTAGCCGTGATAAGTTTTAGTTAATTTCTTTGATTTACCTCTTTAATTGCCTTTAATCTTGTTGATTTTTAAGATTTCTTGTTGTTAAACATTCTGACCTTCTGCCTTTAAATGTATTGTTCAAATATATTTTAAAATTTAGAAATTTAATTGTGGCCCTCAGCCATCTGTATTGCACTTTGCATATGTTTGCTGGTTTTCTTTTTAAATTATTTTATTGCTATTTTAATTGGATTTTTATCTTATTGATTTGTTAAGATTTCTTGTTTGGAGGCCTTCAGCCGTGAAAGAGTTGCTTTAGGTGGAGGTCCGGCTATGTGCCGCTTTGGTTGTAAAGGTTATTAAATTACAATAAATGACAATTAGAAGGAGAAACTGACCTCAACCTTTGGCCCTTTCCACAATACTATTATCTTTTCTGCCTAGCGGTTTAGCGGGTGTATCACGCCCTGACCTTACGGCCAAAGAATGGTCCCCTCTATCTGGTGTTACATGTGGTCGGCCTTGCCCTTATCTTCGGATACAGCTTCAGTCTATAAAATGTCGCCACGTCCGAGAAACAACGGAACGATTCACATTAAGCCATCGGGCCACATTGTAACCTCCCAAAGAAATATTTCATATGGAAATGGGGCCAAGTGTAGCCTCCCCACAGAAAATAATTAAATGAATTTTAAATATTATGACCTCTGAACAAAATTGGCTCCGATATATAGTCTGTGTGCAGAAATGCATTCACATTTAATGTTACCACAAAATTCTTTTCTCATTTAACGTCAAGTTCGAAATAGAAAAATTCCTAAACACCAAAAATAATAAAAAAAGTTTTGTAACCTGTTGAATTTGTAAGGACAGCGGCGCTGACCTTCGGCCCTGTATTCTGAATAAAAAAAGCGAAAATTCTTACCTCAATAAAACTGCAATTATATCTGCTCTTAATTAGTCATTTTTCGACACAGCTTCGTGCAATGCTGGCGTATATTTTTTTTTTTTTTTTTGATTCTTGGAAGCAATGATAATGCATTGGAAAAATTCTTTAAATTGAAATGAATGCTTTTCTTTAAAAGAGTTGCTTTATATTATAAAAATTATTATTGGGGCATTTCTTTTGAAGAAGTTAAATTACAATTAACATACATTATTAAATATGCGCAAGGCTGCTTCTTTACCTTGTACAACAATACTCATCCTCCAGAGTCCTGACCAGAGTCGCGAGCAGAGCACACAGCCGACGCATGCCGACTCCACCAGACTACTACTGACTACATCAAACCACTACCGACACGCGACTAACTACTACTGTCCACTCGCGCAGTCAAGCGCAGACTAGTACAAGCAACAACTAACGACAAACTACTCTCTGGTCAGACATTCTGTCACGCTTCGCCCATCGCCGGCAAAGCATACGTCTTACAACATCAGTTTGCGACTGTCCTGTTTCCATTCTTTCTATGGGCTTCCACCACAGAGAGTTTGCTAGGTCTCTTCTCGGTGCCATACTCTACCGTCTATGACAGTACAGACAGCGATTGTGGATGTGGGACAACCCGGCAAACACTAACCTGTTTGATAAGTGCTCTGACGTCACTGTTGGCAAAGGTTGTCCGTCGACCAGAATGCCATCTTCCCTGCATAATACGATCGTACTGACTTCTGTTGAAAGATTCTATGATTAGATCGTGAATTACACCCAGATATAGGAAATAACGGTTTGTTGCTTTAATCTTGGACACCTGTGTATTATAATGTAAAATGAAGCTGGAAGCTTAAGGTACGTGCTTGAAAATGACCAAATGTTGAAACTGGCCAACCGCATAGATAATAAAGAGAATACAACCAGACTGGACCAAGTCTTCATTCTCGAGACGCATTGAGGCTTTGGACCCCCATGAACAACAAAAATTTAAAAGTGTCGTATTTGCTGAGTTCCGTCATGGATGGCAGGTGAGCTGTACTGTGTCCACTGATAGTCTGTGTTCCTGTATTAAAGCACACAGGGTGTGTCTTTGTTTGCTGGCATTTCTGCTTACTATTTTCTGAATCGGAGTTTCACTCTCGTGATTAACCACCGGGATGTGTAATGACAGGAAGAAGCGTTGAACTGGACTGATGTTACGAGCAGTGATTACTGGCTTTTAATTATAGCCTGTTGCAGATTAAATTTCCCTTATGTTTATTACTTGAAAGAAATGATGCGCTAAATGCCTGCCATATGTGGAAAGGTAAGTGACGCCGGTGGAGCACACAGTGTTATCAAGGGAAGCTAACGTTGTTTTTGCCTTACATTATTATGAATATACTGTATCAATTATAACAGCGTTTTTTAATATTAGTTGGACGTGTTGAAAGATAGTTTTTCTTGTGATTTCTGTAACAGTCTCCAAGCAGCTTCATTTCCTATGTATGCCTAATGATATGACGAAGAGAATCATACAAAGACGAGTTTCCGTTAGTGGTTATGATTGTATGTGTGTATTGCCTAGGTTTAAATTTCTTACAAATAAACAATATTTGCCGTCCTGTCTTAACTAAAGTATATTTTCCTCAACGACATCATGGTTTACAGGACACAGTTAGGTATTACTTCTCAGTTTCTTAACAAATAATGCTTCAGTTATTTCTTCAGACAATAATTTTTGACTGTTACGTTACGTGCCAGCTTTTCTTTCTTTCTTACAATGTTCTGTTATCTGAATTCATTGTTACTGCCAAATCTGTTTAAGTAATTGAAAGACAGTTTGCTTAAGGTTTTTTGATGAGAGGTTATTTGCTGAACTGTTTTCTCAAGTAATTCATATACGTGAACGTGTAAACCTTAAAGTAATTTTGGCTTCTTCTTAAGTTCATATTTCTTAAAGCTGTGAGTCCAAGTAAGTTGGCTTTGGCATGTTGAAATGGGTTTTGTTAGATATGATAAAAGTTTCAATAAATGTTACATGTAGGATGTGTGATCCAAGATCAATCGATCGTTCCTCCCTTTTAATCCCGTTAGTCAAATAATCAAAACACTTGAACCACGAGGCATGAACAACGTTAGCTTCAACTGGTCACTGCGTACAGCACCAGACTTACTCTTTTTCCTACGTGTGACAGGCATTTAACTCATAAATTCTTTCATGTAATAAATATAAAGGGAATCGAACCTGCAACAGACTATAATTATTAGCCAGCGATCTACGTTCTTAACATAAGGCAGTTCAACACTTCTTCCTTTCACTACAACTGGTAGCCAACGTAAATCTCAGGACACATCCCAGTAAGTAATAGTGAGTGCAACTAGGATTCAGTAAATAGCAAGCAGAAATGTCTGCACCCAAAGAAACATTCAGGGTGCTTCAATATTGTAACAGTCTATCGGAGGACTCAATACAACTCACTGCTGCCTAAGATGGGAGTCAGTAAATATGGCAATACCTTTTAGCATTATGAGTAAGCGCAGTCCAGGTGCACTGCACGTATCATAAATGCACACGATTTTGTCGTACACTCCCAACAGGATAGAGAAGCCCGATATAAAATCTTTCAGAGCAGAGACTTTGGGGCGCACACAGCAGACCAGCTGTGGACGTCTGTTGACGAGGAAAGCTGCCACAACCATCTCCTTCCCCCCTCTCACTCCGTACTCTCACTGTCCACTTCCTCCTTGCTGGTCCACAGATATACACTCTTTCGCAGCAATGTCGTAAATCACAGACGGTGTAAGTATAGTAAACTTAGGTCATATGCTCGAACAGTGCTAACCACGGAGCATCTCTTCGTCAGTTTCCTCAACTGTAGAGCACATATCACAACGCAAGTCTTTTTGTTATTTGTAGATTTTCTAGGTTTCATGTGGTTGATTTAAGGACCAGTGTTAAAGATAACTATGTATCTTTCAAAAATAAAACGTGCTCGTTAGGGAGCCTCTCATTTTCCAAGGTTGTTTCGTTTTGCTCCCATCTACTTTGGTATCATTGCACAAAAAAAGAGTTCTTTTTCATTTAGGCTCCGTAGTAATAGGGGAAAGAGTGCTTCTCCACTCGAAAAATCGTAGAATGGCGTAGAATCGTACATATTTTTTATCTCAAAAAATATTATTCAGAAGTATCTTTTTAACGAATAACTTTATTACTGTTAACTTAATTGTCAATAATGTACTGCTGTATTAATTTCAATGATACAACCTATTAATCTACTGTCTACCAAATGTATGACGCAAATATGACGAAAAAATAAAATTTTAAACATACGTAGGTTTCGATGAAGAATGGGACAAACTAAAGTGTATATTGCTTCTGCTGCTGTTCCTTTTTTTCAGTTTATTTAATTGCTTCTGCTGCGGTTATATATTTCAATTTATTTGTTACTGTGTTCCATGAAACTGATGCATATTACGAAGTTCAGTTTAGTAACTAAGTGTAGAGTGCTGACATCTTCATTTACATGTCACTGTGAAGAACCTATCTTAATAAAATTGTAAATCAACTAATGTTGTTTAGTTACACTCATATTATAAACAAGTAGCTCAACTCATATAGCCATATTTTTTGGTATCTGTTGAATTCTTATGTATCTTTGTCTGTTGGTTCTGCTTCATGATTCAGTGTAGCCCCTATTTTAGTATTTGGTCATTGCGACTTTCGCACACAATTCTTTCCTAAAATTTCATAGTAAGTTATTGACCGAAATATGCTTATTTTATTTTCAAATGCATCTATGTGTAAAATTTATCTTTCAAGTATATTATTGCTTAATTTATTGATTTGTTGATTTTCATATTCATTTCGCCCTCCTCTGTTAATGGATTCCTGTGCTCGCTCAGGAATTCTTTTCCTGAAACAACTGAAAACTAATTCCACACATGTACATTCAGGTGCCATTCTAACTGCTGATTGGTCAGGAACTGGTTATCTTTTTCCACTGTAAATATATTCAAAGCAATGATGTGTAGTAATTCGGCAAGGGTTTGAAAAACAACGTCTTATCTCTTTTCACTTGCTATATTTCGACGATCTTCCAGCATAATTACAGGCTCTCCTGATACAAACCTTCTAATTTTAGCCGGAATTTCTTAAGCTCCTTTGTCAGAGGTCTTGAATTTTCCAAATACTTCCACTTCGACGCATACTTAATTTACACACCGCAAATTGCAAAGGAAAACTATTAATGCTGTTTTGATAGAGGGTACCTTAGTCCAGTTATTTCATGCTAGTAATGCCCTCAAAAATTTATATTATTTTCTGTGAACGAACTGGAAACGAAAAAATTTTAATTGCTTAGGCTACAAGCTTTCCTCGAAAGTGGATGACGATTGGGATTTTCCACGTTGTGTTGTAAGCAGGTGCTATAATTCGTACTACCGTTCAGCTTGTTCTGGGCTCTTTCTGCCTGGCTTACGATCACTGGTCCGTTACATGACTCAGACCAAGAGTGGAATGTAATTAATGTAGAGAAGGAAACAGAAGTCATAGACACATTAGAAAAGGTGATACACGAATTCACATGCAATACACAGGAAAAAAGGAAACGTTTAAAGAAGCAGCATCTAAAAGTCCAGAAGGAAGCATAGGTGATGAGGACATTGAATCATACAAGTAATGGAGGGACTAAACCATGATGATATAAACGGAGAACATGCACAGTAACAAGAGATCAAACACTTTAAAAATGTAAGAAAAGCAATCATAACAGGTTATTTTTCACTCGTAGTGAAACAACATTTGCTTGATACATTTCTGATTTTGCTCCTGGACAAAAAGCTCTTAGGGATGATTTACACGAATGGGACACCCTGCACAGAGGAACTGATTGGTGAGAAAGAGTTGGTTGGAAATATTCTGGGAAACAATATATCACACTTTAACAGAAGTAGGTGTTGTAGTACTTTATATTTAGACGTCAAAATGTGGGATATGGTATATTTATGTTACTTGACTTCAAATGTTAATTAACTCTGAAGTCGTATGTGAGTAAGTTCTGAGTGCTTCGGCATACTTAATGCATATGTATAATTTTCTTAGTTTCGTTTATTTATACGCAAATTATTCATCTAGAACAACAGTTATACAAAATAACCTTTCATTCTCAATACATTTCGAGCCTATTAGAACGATAATGAAAAGATGTTATTTGTACAGTGAGGAACTGCTTGCTAATAGTTTATATTAAAAAATTAGTATTATTAGAAAGTTAGCTCATTATTGTCATTATGTCACATTTTCTAAACATCATATCCTGGCCATTTGACGTGAAGTAACATTACCTCTATTCCTTTAGTGTACTCCGAAAACTATTAAGACCTGCTATTGTACAATATACTAAACAATTAAAATTTAGTTAATTGCATTATTTTCACATAAAACGTTAGTGACAGTAAGGAAAAGAAAAGAAAAGAAGAATCAGTGAAATTTATGCGGAATTACTTTCATATTAAATTTCCATCACTGAAAGCACTTAACTTAATACTCAAATGGCATGAAGAAAAAAATTACATTTAAAATAAAATAGTTACTGAACACCCACCGTTCAAGAGAGACTTCCTTATGGCTTGTACCACATGCGGTTTCTAAAGAGTAGTTACATTATGAATTCAGTATGAGAGAGACATTCTCTTGTAGTAATTTATTTACGATTTTTGTAAGTTTGTTAATGTTTTCAGAAGTGAAAATATCGGTCAAAATGGATGAAAATAAAAACAAGGATGAAATCAATTGTAAACCAATGTTAATGATGTCATCAGTTTATTTACGAATGGAGTTAAGTAAAAACATCAAAATTTACAGGAATTTAGAGTATGTCTGAGCAACAGCAAAAGTGAACGCTGAGTCCAAGATAAAGACTTTAATTTTTTATTCAACTGTGTTAATCCCTCCCACAAATGAGAAAAAACTTGCTTCATTCCTATTGACTGGAGTCCGTAAACTAATGACGGACGGCATAGATCGCGCAACTTAGCGCATACAACATTTAAATACGTAAAATTACATAACAAAATCACTGTACACGAAGAAAATCCCCAAAACAAGAGTGAAAATAAATGAAACTGATATAAAAACAGGAAAAAGGGCGGTCATGTTGAGAAATGCTAATAGGAAACAAGTAACATTATAGAAAACACCTTAAACACAAAATTTTTGAAACCACTCACTACAAAACTATGTTTTTCTTAGAAGGTAACGCATATTGGATGATGTTTGTCAAACAGAAAAGAAATTGCATTTGAAATTGTTTAAAGTGCTCTCTGAGTCTCTATTGAGAGAGAGAAATCTGTGAGATGCTTACGTGCTTGTGGGAAGCGATATACGAAGTCAACGACTCGGCTTTGAGGCGGCGAAATTACATTAGTTCCGTCGGTGGTAATACGCAACGGTTACTTTCCCTTGCCTGGTGCATAGTCTACTTGCCGATAATATTAATCCTTTGCCTCCCCTCCCCCTCTCCCGTCTGGATTCAGCCTGCTCGAAGCAACTGTTAGTATATAGATAGAAGTTCGTACGTGTACGACGATAACAGTGCAGGCACAATCGATGCCATTATTAATGTGATGCACGCAAAATTGACTTGAACGTGAAATTACAGTCCACCCGCTTGCGACATGCGTCACGTTCACGAATTCGCATATAACGGCCTAGCTGTCTACATAGCCACTGCCAGTGTCCGAACGCACGTGAAACCTCATTAAGTTGCAAATGAGAGATGGTGGAACACATTATTTTCTACAGTTCAGTCCACTGCAAACAATTTATGCAGCAGACAATTGTGTCGTTTCTGTTTGCAGCACTCTTATCATAAAATAAAAATTGTTGCACACTCAAAAAAGAAACAAAATCAAATAAACAAAGTATAGTAACTTTGCATCATAACATAATAAAAGTAATACATAGTTTCGTTTTACACTAAGAAGAAGATATCTGAAGCAGTAGTGATTGTATAAAGCGAAAAGGGGGAATCAGAGAAATGTTAGTGGCACTCGTGCTCTGAGGGTTCCGTACAAACTTAATTACGTTCATAGGTAATAATAATAGTTCTTATTACGTTATTATTATTATTGTTATTATTATTGCAATAATAATAATAATAATAATAATGATTTCATGTGTCTGAGTGGCTTCATGTAAGTCTTTCTACTGGAGGCCACTTTGGCAACTTGCGTGTCTCTAATCTATCCTAGTTATCCAACCGGGGAAACATGGCCAACCACCTCTATTTCTGGCGACTCTTCACATCGTTGAGAGGTCAAAGGTAAACCAAGACTGAAAAAATCTGTAGTTGCACCGACATTCGATCCCACTACCTCTGCGTTCGAGCCATGTCCTTTACCACAAGACCACCAGGACCGCTTTTGATGAGTGAGTGTACGAGTATAAAATATGTGACATACAAGGCCGTTAATTCATGTTTAGGTTTTGGGGAGTGATTTTGCGACTGTCAAAATGTGTGATGTACCTTTTGATTGCTTAAATTATTGACAACGTGTAGGGATCGTAGTCCTCAGCATTTGACATCAATTTCAATTATTATAATGTGGTGCCTGTGTTAGTATTCTGAATTGCGATGCAAATTTCCTTTCGATATGCATGTATGTCCAAAACAACATCGTAATTTGGAATAACCCAGGCACTACAATATCGTATTTACCGGCGGACGTCGGGCGAGCGACTTCCAAGTAAAACGTGTCACCTGTACAGGAATATACACAATGGATATGCGAGTACGGGTTGTAGACTCATAGTTGACGACGTATAGGTGTGCCCCTGAGTCGTGCATGGGTGGGCAAATAGCTAACATGGAATGAGTTTCGTGTTCAAAGGTCACAGGTTTGTCTCAGTTACACCGCATGTTGTAAGCATTTGAACTAATGTCTACAAGATTCACGAAAGGAAGGTAATTCCCCCGAATATATCTTTCTAAAGAGACGGGGTTGGCTATCGAGGGGGGAACAAATTCGAAGATCCCAGAGAGTTACAAACTTCCGGTGAAGAGATGATTAACTTGGTGGTGGACTAAGGAAACCAGCCTGTGATATGAGTATGATTTCACCAATAGCGAAAGAGTTTTGTGTCTCACACCCTAATGTGGCAAACAGGAAGAAGTTTGAAGTGGATGATTATAGACGAGCAAAGGAAATAACAGTTAAGGGCATTGATGTCCCAAATCCTATTCAATACTTCGAGGAGTCAAATTCTGCTGATTATGTAATGGAAAGCATCAGGATGCAGAATTTCTCTGAACTTACAGCTATTCAAGCTCAAGCGTGGCCAATCGCAATGAGTGGGAAGAACATGGTTGGAATTACGAGAAATGGTTCACGAAAGACGTTCGCATAAATACTTCAAGTTGTTATAGACATAAATAATCAGGAACAAATACTTTGTAGATAGCCACATTGCTCTTATTCTAGCACCAACCAGAGAACTTGCCCAACAGTTTCCAACTGTTGCAACAAATTTTGGTGGAAATGCTTTCATAAGGAACGTATGCATTTTTGGTGGTGCTCCAAAACATCCACAGGAACGTACCCTTCAACGTGGTGTTGAAATTGCGATTTCAACCCCTGGTCAATTGATTGGCTTTCTTGAACATAGAACTACATATCTCAGACGTTACACATACCTTGTTCCTGATGGGGCAAATAGAATGCTGGATATGGGATTTTAGCCACAGATTTGCAAGATTGTTCAGCAAATCTGGCCTGTTCGCCAGACCCTGATGTGGACCGCAACATGGCCTAAACAGGTGCGACAATTGGCAGAAGATTTCCTATATTCAGACCAACGTGCGCTCTCTTAAACTTTGTGCAAATCATAATACTGAACAGATTGTGGATGTTTGTCAAGAACATGAGAATGAAAAGAAATTATGCCGTATCTTACATGAAACTTCTCACGAAATTGTGAACAAAACCATAATCTCGTATCAACAGAAAAGAAAGCAGAAAACGTAGCAAACAGTATAAGAAGATATGGGTTTGAAGCTGTTTGCATGTATGAGGATAAATCATAACAAGAAAGAGGCTACGTTTTAAATGATTTTCTCCCTGGAAGAACGTGTATCCTTGTTGCTACTGATGTTGCTGCAAGTGGTCTAGATGTTGATGAGATAAAATTTGTCATCAACTATGGCTTTCCTAACTCATCAAGGGACTATAAACTCAGAAGTGGATGAACTGGTCGCAGTCAGTCAACGGGAACATCACACGCTTTTTTCACAGCTAATGATAGTCGTCAAGCTCGTAACTTGATATCAGAACTTAATTAAGCGAGTCAAGAAATCAATCCGAAATTGGCTGAGATGGCACATTTCGGAGGATGGAAAGGAGGCAAAAACAAGTGGGGTTACAGTCGTGGGTGTGAGATTAGCATTGGTTCAGTGACGAATTATCAAAAATGGTTCAATTGGCTCCAAGCACTATGGGACTTAACATCTGAGGTCATCAGTCCCATAGACTTAGAACTACTTAAACCTAACTAACTTGAGGACATCACACACATCCATGCCGGAGGCCGGATTCGAACCTGCGACCGTAGCAGCAGCGCGGTTCCGGATTGAAGCGCCTAGAACAGCTCGGCCACAGCGGCCGAACGAAGAATTCTCACAGACGATAAAATTAATGGTGTTTTATAGCAGAATCTTCACCAATTTTATACTATCAGTACTAAACAATCTGCGAATTTCACCCTGTTCACTCATAGACATAACAGTTACATACACAGGGTGAGTCACTAGCTACTGCCACCTCGAATAATTCCGAAAGTATGATAGTAGCTGAAACGTTTGTGGGTCAAAGGTTGCTTGGGCCAACGTGGGCCATAATATGACGATGGTTTTTTATTGCTAGATGGGATCGCATGAGAGATATGGTCAAATTTATTTTTTTAGATGGGATGCTATAGTTTAGTACTTTTTTTCTGATAGCGGCTACAAGAAGAATCCAAAGATGTGTAACAGTAAGGTCTTTGAAGGTCAACGAAGGTCAAAAAGGTTACGTGAACGTCCACTTACAGAAGTTGTTCGAAGTGATAACCATTGGTATCAATGCAATGCTGCAATTTTTTAATCATGGATTAGGTGGTATTTCTTAGCACTTCGGCACTTATCGAAGCACATGCTCTGACTGTTCTCTCTCGTATATCTAGCGAATAGTGAATAGTAAATATTAGCCGAATACGGCGTATCCATCTAATGTGCCACTGACATGTAAACACCATTCGACGGTTTCGCAATACAACACTAATAGAAACAGTAAAACTAGTGTCGTCGAATCAAGCGATTGTGAATGATGTATTCCTTCGAAGAAGAAGACGATATGCTTCTCATTTAGGGGCAGTGCCAACGAAATTCAGTGAGAGCTAGAGACTTATACGCTGAAAGATATACTCACCCTACACGTCGTAAATTTAAAATGTGTATGACAAAATTGAGAACAACTGTATCTTTAACGCATCCGAAATATATCCGACAAAGGAAAGTGACAACGAGGAAACGGAAATTGGTGCTCTTAACCCTGTGGTTCGAGATCCTTGTGTAAGTTCGCGACAAATCGTAAGGGAGTCTGACATGAGCCAGAGTAGTGTTGTTCGTGTTCTGCATCGCCATAACTATCATCCTTACCATACCAGTCTCGACCAAGAATTAACTGGTACGGATTTATGCGTCGCATTGAATTGTGTCGATAGGCTTTACTTTGTAACAGTTCATCAGTCTTGTATATCTGTGAATTTTTGGGTATGTAGGAAAACACAATATCTGAGTTCCTTAATTCGGAAGCATTTGGTTTTTTTTTCAATAAAATGTTTCTGGGCTTATGAGGTCATTGTCAATATCTAAGACTATCAGCATTTCGGTCCCTGTTGTACGTGACCTTCTTCAGGGTCTTTTTCTTTGTTTAATGCATGATGAGAAAATTTTGTTTCTTTTATACCTGAAGACATCGCTGATATCTAATTCTGACAGGCTGTTAAGAATGAAGGGAGGGTATGTTAGGAGTCTTTATTGGTGTTTTTATTATTTCTTTTCACTGTTGGAAACCCGACATTTCCATTTGTGTTTGAATTACTGCTTGTGATTGGTGGAAATCGGCGAATGGGACGCCAGGTGGCAGTTGTGACTTGGCGTTGTTTGTCTGCTTTCTAGCGCCGGCTGAGGTTCCTGTGATCTTCCGCGCACCTATGTCTATTGCTTCACGTGAGCTTTCGTCCTGTAACGCCGTTACTGCTGGCAGCCAAGATGTCGGAAGTCGGTACCTGTCTTGTCTGTTGGTGTTTCCGGGTCGGTTGGCTATTTCTATTGCCTCAGTAATCTCCTTCCTGCAGGTAACAGGTTGTTTCGCCAGTATGCGCGTTTCACTATCATCAAGTTGATCGCCGCGCTCATCCTGGTGTTCTGCCAGTTTTTTTTTATAACAAACATATTTTAGTATGTCGTGATATTAGCATTTATCCATTTGCATAAAAATGTGATACCGATCATATAAAATCCTTATTAGTTCAACATGATCTTTCCATCATTTAGCCACCACATTCTCTGTTGACTCTCCTTCCATAAAGCCATCGGTCTGTTGGCCACGTACCACCGCTGGAAAGTGCACATTTGGTACATGTACGAATGCAGTAATCGTGCAGAGTAAATTCATGTATATCATTTAACATTGGTTACTACCGCAATATATGACGTTAATTAATCTTATGGTGTATTCCACGGGGGTAGTTCGCACACGCCCATGAATAAACCGTCCGCTCTTGTGCTAATATCATTTGACATCGCCCCATGTTCGTTCATTCCCAGAGTGCACTGCTGGCAATTTAAACCTAATCTGTCCCGCGAAGTACGTTACGTGTGAGATTTACGCTCGAAAGGCGACGTGGACGAGGCAGCCGAGTGGATGCAATATTTCAATTTTGATTATGCAGAACACCCTGCCACCGCGGAGGAGGGAGTGGCGGGCTACTGCTTATTCCACCCACAGACGTGCAAATACGAAGACCTCAAAAATTCATAAGGCACATGTGTCGAACATCCTTTTTCTCTTTCATTTTCCGGGTGCGAAGGACCGACTAGCGTTGGAGAAAATTGCCCATCGCACGTAAATTGTTCCTGAATACATCTGGATTTTTGCTTTTCACTTTTGCATCTTAGTAATTCTGTCATTATGTGGGTCACCTATCGGAAACCCTTCATCAGAGCAAGAACGGAAGGTTAGAGTTCAAAATATGGGCATCATGAAAGACCGACCACCAAAGAAGAAATCTGTATTACATTCATGACTTCATAGCCTACTGACAAGCATGTATGAATTCTTACCATAGCGCAGTAATTATAAACACAATAATGAAGTTCAGTAGAACAAAAGAAAAATAGGGTAGCCGTACAAATAATAAAATTGCTTCGGTTTTCGGTCGTTTCGTCTTTATTAACAATGTTTTTTGCTTCACTGCGAGAGAAACTATACCGCTCACAAAAATTATCCTTCTGTTTATCTGCTTTAATTTTAACAACGTTCTGAAATTTTCTCTTCATTCTTTCCTCCATCCACACAAATGTTTAACAGTGGCAATTGCTTATAACAGGGCTTTCGCTCTTCGTACGATCGAATTCTTGTCTTTAGTATTCAATACGTTTGTTTCCCTCCATATTGCGCTGATATTGTAAAATGATCTGGGTCTATACATACCACCATCTTTCGCACATTATTGTCGAAAGCTTTTTTTCTGTTTGAGTTGAAAGTCATTGCACGTTCTCGTATCTCGTGAACTTTTTTCCTTCTCCGGTGTTAACCACCCTATTCCACCTCAATTTTTCATCGATATTCTGCAGGTTCACAAATGCTATGAGGATCTCACTATTTTTATTTACGCATGTTTTGTGTTACATGATTACAGAATTGAATGTTTAAAGTGTTATCTAAAAGGCTTGGAATAGTCAAATGTGTAGACAGAAAGATACAACACAAGTGATAAATATGAAGCGTCGGTACGGAAGATAGAACGCTGAAAGTTACTATGTAACAAACTGATACGAACATAAGTTGAACCTCCTCAAAACACTTACTTTAGCCCATTTTGCACTTAGTACCATTATAAGTCTTTACAGAGAAATAACAACACATAAGGAATTATATTCAAGCGTAACTCTCCTCTACGAACAACATTTTTATTGCAGAACCTGCAACAATAATAATATGTGATGCTTACGTGCAAACGCGCTGTAGATATATTTAAGGAGTAGGGTATTTGAACGACAGATTCAAAGTACGTAGGTTCTCTCATAAAATTAGTTTTAATTAATATATTACACTTTAAATAGGGGTACTGAAAATTACAGCGCAAAAGTAAAAACACACACTCTACGTCACACTTTATTAGAACTGACTTTAGCTGAGAAACTGGTTGCTACCAGAAACTTTAAGCTAAAAAAGTTACTTGTGGGCAATTCTTTCTACTTCACAAAAGAATGTTTATTTAGAAACATTTATCCTATTTCGTGCAAAAGTAATATAAATTTCTTTTTATTAATATAATAAATATTGTTTTCTCGTACGTGAACTCATCGATAAATGGTCAGCATTCACTCATACATAACAAAAAATACATTAGTATCCAATAAATATTATAATAAACTGTGTAGTGTGATCCATGGATCATGTGTCTAAGCAATTAACTAAGTGCAGTGTTGGTCTGCAAATATGTAAACTTGGATATCTTTGTACTGCTTGTAGGATAATATTCATAACAAAGGTTCACAAATCAAGCCGAATACAGTAACTTACAAAAAACTTCAAGACAGTGATTAATCAGCATTTGCCCGCCAAGAAGACTATAACGTTTCTTTTCAGTTCCGTTAAAACAATTTCTGTATGTTTGATACTGAAACAATACGTTCTGCCTTTACCAAACAAGACTAGAAATGGCAGTTGCTTGGAAAATAATTTTCGGATATACCGAACAAATAAGGCGCAAAGAAAATTATCGTCAATAATGACGTCTGAGCTCGATAATAATGTGGCTCATAGCATAGCAAAATATTCGTGATCTATAATAAATGTGGAAATAATTGTCACTGGTGAAGACAGAATACGATGAGAACGATTTTAATAACTCAGGAAATATTTCATGTTATTGATAAACGAATGGAGTATAAGCATGAAAACGGTAAGATAAGATACAAGCAGCGCAGTAGGGCCTATTCTGAGGACTGAAAATAAAGAAAGTGCAAAGAAGCAGTTCAGAATTACGGCATAGATATGTAAAGGTATTAAGTAAGAGCTGGTCATGGTGAAAATTGACTTCGTGTTCAGAAAGAACAAGTATAAATGAAGGGAAATGAAGAAGAATGGGTTGACACATGGCAAGACACCTGATTTGTATATGTGAGAATGAGGGTACCTGGAGTATGATTGAAAATGAGGAGTTGCTGACAAAGAAACGGGTTATACAGAAATGCTGTCCCAGCTTGCCACTGCACTGATTTTGTCGTCTACATCACAAGTCAGTGATAAATTTTTTCAGCTTCTAAAATCAGAGGACATGTAGAATCCAGAAGATAATTGTACCTCACATAAGAGAAACAAAGACTTACCAAAAATTGAGACACAGAGAATTTCTGTTTCATAACAACATTTGCTTTATACTATTTTTCGTGCCGCCTTTAGGCTTTCTAGTATAGCAGCAGACAGTTTAAGATAGAACAGCTAGTCGCACATCAGCGACAGTTTCTAGCTGTAAAAAACCGTTTTTTTCCAAACGTGTGCAATTTTAACATCATACATACACGAAAAACAGAAATTTTCTAGGCTTGAGTTTGACATGAGTACAGAGAAAGAAATATCATGTAATTATGCACTGAATGTCTTACAATCTAAAGGTATGAGTTTAAAATCCTAAGCCCACTGTTGTCTGGCCTAAATATATTGTGATACGTAACCTATAAAGTTATTAGTTAATGACTATAAACTATACACATACTTGAGTATCACAAATGTAATGTAATGTGGATAAAAATAAAACTTATATTGCATTGAACTAAAAGTTTAAAAGTACACGACTATAGTGTCGTAAGCGGTGCATAATGATAATGGAATCTAGTCGAAGTAAATAAGGAGGTGCTGAGAGAATTAGATTAGGCAGTCAGACACTTAAAGTAGCAGATGAGTTTTGCTGTTTAGGAAACAAAGTAACTGATGATGATCGAAGTAGGGAGGATATAAAACGTATACTGGCTATGGAAAGAGTTGTGTTTCTGATGGAGATAAATTTGTTGACATTGAGTTAGATTTAAGTGGCAAGAAAACGTTTCTGAAACTACTTGTATGGAGTGTAACATTGTATGGAAGTGAAACATGGACTATAAATAGTTTTGATAAGAAGAGAATAGAAGCTTTTGAGATGTGGTACTACAGGAAAATGTTGAAAATTTGATAGGTACATCAAGTAACTAACGAGGAGGTACTGAATAGAATTGGAGAGGAGAGAAATTTGTGGTACAATCTGACTAGAAGAAGGAATCGGTTGGTAGGACACACTCTGAGGCCTCAAGGGATCACCAGTTTAGTAAAGCGTGCAGGGTAAAAATCGTAGAGGGAGAGGAAGAGATGAATACAGCAAGCAGATTCAGAAGGATGTAGGTTGCATTAGTTACTCGGAGATGAAGAGGTTAGGACAGGATAGAGTAGCGTGGAAGACCACCACAACAACAACAACAGCTGCAAACAGTACACCGAGTGAGCAGTGGTATAAATTTCTATGGTATATAAACGGATATACAGAGGTCGGTGAATGTGGTAAGAGGAAAAGGAAGGGATATGGAAGGGATGTCAAAGGGGAGGAAAGGGCAACGCAATTTTGAGAATGAGATCGAGTAACATAGCTCCAGCTTTAACAAGAGTGAATGATAGAATTATATTTGGTTTTTAAAAATTGAAGGAGGGTTCTGTGATGGGTGTTAATCGATAGCCAAAAATTTTAGTAATGTTAGTGCTGGCAGTAGACAGGTATAATGCGTCTGCAGAAGCTACTTCCCTGTAAATGTTAAGTAAATGTTTCTGCATGTTTATGTCGGCGTCAGTGTCAAAGAAGTAGGTTAGGTCTCCTCACAGCTGAATTGTTAACATAATTTTATTGAGGTATGAGCTGAAATGTTGTCAAAACTAGCTTGTCGGGTGCTGACTGCCCACAAGCATACTACATCGTTCACATACCTCGTTCAGTATTGCATTTCAGAAATGAGGAGCCCGTTATCTAAAAACATTTGTTAACAATGGGGTCCCCTCTAAGTCCTCGTTAGCTGAAATGTTTGTGGACAATTTTGAGCAAAATTTTGTAAATAAAGAGTCCTGATTTCTGAAGTACAGCAGTAAAACCTTAATGAATCTAACCCAAGGAAGGATATTGCGTTAAGGCCAGCTTCAGAACCGTGACACTCGAACGTACGTACAGACGTGAATCAGGCGTCAATAGGACATAGGTAAATCAGTGTTGGTCACGCGGAAGCTGGTAAACAAGAAGGATCAAACCACACCCGGAATACCAAGAAGAGCCCAAATTTTTCTCGATTAATGAAATATATTCTGCACAACGGAATTACATGCAGTAAAGAAAAGCAATATATTGCGCTGAAATTGAAGAAGACGAGAGCGCTAGTACAGGCCATCAGTCTCCACTGCTTAACAAAGACATCCATGTTAAAAGTAAAGGTTACAAAATAGAGAATTTCTAATATTTAGAAAATCGTTTTCGTGGACACGCGAGAAAATCAAACAAAATGCCACTGGGTTGTCCCCCAGGATCTCATTCAAAGACTCGAGGCTAGGACGGACAGAGTACAGTCTCTTGGTAGCAGTATTTCTTACTGACATCTCAAATGAACGATCCTAGAGACAAAATTAGATTAAGTTTTCGAACGAGCTCAGCGGGTACTTTACAGCCTTGACGGAACCTAACCGCCATCTACCCCCCCTGTGGAGATACCTTGGGTACAACAGCGTCCTCATTCACACAAAGGGAGATAAGAGTCATCGATATCTGATAAAAACAATTGATTGAAAACTGAAAATAGTTGCATAAAAATTAAAAGAGCCCCAAATTATTTCAATATAATATTAACTAATTTCCATCTGTTTCTTGGAAGCATACAAAACATTATGCAGCAAAATTCAGAACGGTGAACTTAACAACGTAACTGCCAAAATATATCACACTTCAATTTAATTATGTGCCCTTTAAGCTTCGTCCATAAAGCTATATTAAAATCTCTATCACTTTGTCATACCGTAATAACCCTCTACCGTAGGCTCATGGAGCAGAAGAAAATGCTACACAATAAATTGTCTTCCCTTCTCAGTTTTTCACAACGGCTCATTCTGCGAGAAGGAGGTCGGTTGTTTATTATTTGGTTTGAATACAGACAAATTTTGTGGACCTTTTGGTGTCATGCTACAAGAGCTGTATAAAAATCAAAATTGGTCAACGAGAAAGTTCGATGAGAGGATGTTGCCAACATTTGTAATGCGTTGTCACATGAAAATTTTAGAAGTTGAGAGTAGATAAAGTAAAGTGAGGTACTAGAAGAGAGAGTGAAGAAGAAATATCTAGGAATACTCTGTATGAGAAGAAGCATTAGCGTTAACGACCTTACAGTAGTTACCAATGTGCATCGCAGCATTTACTTTTTAGAGTGCTAGTTTCATGTTTCCCCATTCTTTGTCTTTTCTTGTCTATGATAATACTTGCAAAGAACATAAAAGTCCCTCTACCATCCACTTGCCTTGTTACATGGTCTGGCCATCCTCCATTTTGTTGTCTTTACATTTTCATTACAACTTCCACTCCACTCTGTTTCCCCATAAGTTTATTCGTTTTTCTGTCTTTTCTAGTAACTCGTGACTTGTATTAGTTCTTTCTCTCTTTTTTTAGATGTTTTCCCAAATAAATTCCATGCTTCGTGTCTTAATTCAGAACTAGAAAAACATATTAAGCTTATCCACTAAATACATTTTAGAACCCGTGACTGTTAATTGAATGTAAGTACGTAAAACTGCAACCAGTCACTTTTTTGAATAATTATTTATTATTCCATAAACCGGTTTTCGAACCTTTTCAGGTTCAAATTCAGATGATTTCTGGAAGTTACATCATTATTTCTAGCATAATGCTGGAGTCTGGCTCTGTGACAAGAGGATAGAACACGCTTTATTGGATAGCCATGACTATTGTTTATCTGTCGATATGGATGCAGATTTAGTTTTTAGTTACTGCGACAGTACGGGCAGCTTTTTTCGTTAGTGTCCATCTGTCTGCATCAATTTTGACGGCCAGTTGGTATATAACTTCACACAGTTTTTCACAGTCTATATTCATTTCCACAGACGAATTGATTTCTGTAATAAATTTTAGCTAGTAACAACGAGCACTCTGATCAAAAATCAAAAGAGGAGGAGGTATACTTGAAAAAGGAAGGGTGATAGGGGAAAATTTCAGTTGGATCAGACAGAGATTCCGAAGTCAGATTCTGGATTCTAAGGCGTACCCAGGAGCAGATATAGACTCAGATCACAATGTAGTAATGAAGAAGAGTAGGCTGACGTTTAAGAGATTAGTCAGGAAGAATCAATACGCAGTGAAGTGGGATACGGAAACACTAAGGAATGACGAGGTACACTTGAAGTTCTCTCAGGCTGTAGATAAAGCAATAAGGGATAGTCCAATAAGCAGTAAAATTGAAGTGGTATGGATATCTCTAAAAAAGTCAATCACTGAAGCTGGAATGAAAAATATATGTACGAAGTAGGAAACTGCGAAGAAACCATGGGTAACAGAAGAAGTGCTTCCGCTGATCGATGAAAGTAGGACATACACAAATGTTCAGGGAAATTCAGGAATACAGAAATACAAATCGCTGAGGAATGACATAAATAGGTTGTGCAGGGAAGCTAAGACGAAATGGCTCCATGAGAAATGTGAAGATATCGAAAAAGAAATGATAGCCGGAAGGACTGCCACAGCATATAGAAAAGTCAAATTAAACTTCGGTGAAATTAAAAGCAAGGGTCTGTATTGCAACTGCTACGTCGTTAAGAAAAATTAATTAATTCATCAACTTGCTTGCTGACTTTTGTCTTTGACACAGATAAGATAGGCACTGCATTAAAAAATTGTCCTTTGAATTTTTTGCCTAAATGCATACATTATGAAATATTTTACCTGTCTAATACAAACAATCTGTGAGAAATTTTGACTATAGATGAATGTGTTTTCTTCGTGGCTGTTGTAAGGAGAGAACGGGTTAGATACAGGATGAGTTGGCGGTCGAAGGTTCCTGTTTCACCGGTTCTCAATGAACGCCAGGCAAAGTCGGAGAAAAAGTGCTATTTAGAGTCGCTGGAAAAACTTTCATAATGATAAAGTTGGACAACAGTGGCAGTATATCTTTTGACCATCAAACTAGTCGCTTAGGGAACGTCTTGAACACGCAAGCTGACGGCGAAATATTGTGCGTCGTTCGGACCGCGATAGTAGCAGATTCACCCAGTATTGTTAATTTGCGAAGAAATCACTATGCACTGTATCGACAAACGCACCAATACTTTTTATGAAGGTCAGATGGTCCAACACCGAATAAAGGTTCATAAAGATATTTATCTTCCTTTTTTTCACAAATTCAATTTTTATTCTTGATGATCGCGAATTTATGTTGACCTCTGCACTGCACATTACTTCTATATGCAAACTTATCTCCAACATTACCTATTCCAGCAATTACAAGAAAACATAGACGCTCCTCTTTTTTTTTCAGCGAAGAGCGTTGTCGTCAGAGCAAAGAGGGTTGTCGTATCAAATTCCATAGCGCATCATCGCTGGTACTCGCAGCCGGAGTATTACAATCATATTACATTACGTAGGGACATTACATCGCGTAACAACGACAATGCTATCGCAATTCCATTGTTAAATACAGAGGAGGGAGAGGTTGGTTGGAAAGAGTTTGTTGTAGGCCCCTTTAAGAGTAAACATTGTCTCATGGGATGGAAGAAGGAACAGGAACCGATTAAAAAGGAGACAGGGGATCCAGTATTAGAATCAAAATTTAAGAGAACTTTGGAGGGCTTAAGATCAGATCGGGAAGAATTTCTTAAATCGTTAGGGGAAGTGCAACAAAACGACTATCACTTTGGTGTGTAGAATGTATGAGTCTGGGAACATATCGTCGTGACTTTCGGAAAAATTTTATCAACACAAGAGATTGCAAGAGCCGACAAATGCGAGAGTTATCGCACAATCAGCTCATGCATTCAAGTTGCTGACAAGAATAATATACAGAAGAATGGAAAACTGAGGATGTGTTAGATGACATTCACTTCGGCTTTAGGAAAGCTGAAGGCACCAGAGAGGCAATTATGATAAAGGAAAAAAGACTAAATAAGACTCAAGACACGTTCATAGGATTTGTAGACCTATAAAAAGCGTTCTAAGAAAAATAGGAGTAAGCTATAGGGAGAGACGGGTAATACACAATACGTACAAGAAACAAGAGGGAATAATGAGAGTGGACAACCAAGAACGAAATGCTGGTGTAACGCAGAGATGTAGCCTTTCACTCCTACTGTTTAATACGCAATGATGGAAATAAAAGAAAGGTTCTGGAGTGGAATTGAAATTTAAGGTGAAAGAGTATCAATGATACGACTCGCTGATGAAATTGGTATCCTTAGTGAAAGTGAAGAAGAATTTACGTGATCTGCTGAATGAAATGGACAGTCTAATGAGTACAGAGTGTGGATTGAGAGTAAATCGAAGACGAAAGTAATGAGAAGTACCAGAAATGAAAACAGCGAGACACTTAATATGAGGATTGATGGTCACGAAGTAGATGAAGTTAAGGAGTTACGCTACCCAGGCAGCAAAATAACCAATGACTGACGAAGCAAGGAGGACATCGAAAGCAAACTAGCGCTGACGAAAAGGGCATTCCTGGCCAAGAGATGTCTACTAGTATCAAACATAGGCCTTAATTTGAGGGAGAAATTTCTGACAATTTACGTGCGGAGGACAGCATTGAATGGTAGTGCAATTTGTTCTGTGGGAAAACCGGAACAGACGAGAATCGAAGCATTGGAGATGTGGTGCTCAGATGAATGTTGAAAGTTAGGTGAACTGATAAGGTACGGAATGAGGAGGTTCTGCGCAGAATCGGAGAGGAAAGGAATATGTGGAAAAGACTGACAAGGAGAGGGGACAGGAAGGTAGGACATCTGTTAAGACATCAGGGAATGGCTTCGAGGGTACTAGAGGGATCTGTAGAGGGCAAAAACTGTAAAGGAAGACAGAGATTGGAATACATCCTGCAGATAATTGAGAGCGTAGTTTGCAAGTGCTACTCAGAGATAAAGAGGTTGGCACAGGAGAGGAATTCGTGGTGGGCCGCGTCAACCCATTCAGAGAACTGATGACTCAAAAAACATCGTTGATGTCGTTTCATTGCAGAATTACGCAACCTGTATGTGCTCACGTAATCTGTCGTTTTGGGAGAACGCAAATCCCCCCTGTAAAAATCAACATGGGTTCCGCTGACTGAGATCTTACGAAAGTCAGCTCGCTCTGTTCCTCCAAGAGAGTCACCGTGCTGTAGACGTCGATGCTCAGATTGATGGAGTGTCCCCCGACTTCGGGAATGCAGTTGGCACTGCCCCTCAGACGGCATGTGCCACTGGATTCAAGACTTTCTTGCAAAGAGCACTCAACAATTCGCTCGTAACAGAACAAAATCGACAGATGCAAGTTAAGTTAGTTGGGTTGTGGGGGTGGGGCAGGTGTATGCCAGGGAAGTGTGATAGGACCGTTACTGTCTTCAGTGCATTTGAATGATGTGGATGAAAGCGTCAGGAGCTCTTCAAGGGTGCTAGCAGATGATGTGGTTGTTTGTTAAGTAGGAACGCCGGAAGACGCCAACAATTTGAAGAAGGACTTACAAAGTATTCATGAATGGTGCATGGGGTGGCAGTTGACCCTGAACGTAAGTAAATGTAAAATATTGTCCATGCGTTGGAAACGAAATACATAATTGTACAACTACACTACTGATGAAAAATTGCTGGAAACAGTATCTAACGTAAAATATCTAGAAATAAATATCCAGAGCGACCATAAGTGAAATGACCACATGAAAGAAGTAGGTTCAAATGGTTCAAATGGCTCTGAGCACTATGGGACTTAACATCTGTGGTCATCAGTCCCCTAGAACTTAGAACTACTTAAACCTAACTAACCTAAGGACATCACACACATCCATGCCCGAGGCAGGATTCGAACCTGCGACCTTAGCGGTCATACGGTTCCAGACTGAAGCGCCTAGAAGCGCACGGCCACACCGGCCGGCAAAGAAGTAGGAAAAAAAGCAGACGGACACTGAGATTCATAGTATGAGCCTTAAGGAAATGTAATTCGCCCACTGAAGAAGTGGCTTACTGGGCGCTTGTTCGACCGGTTCTTGAGTATTATTCATCAATCTGGGACCCTTATGAGGTAGGACTGAGACAAGAGATACAGAAAATCCAACGAATAACGGAGCGCTTCGTCATGGGACGTCTAGTCGGCGCGAGAGCTTTCCAGAGACGCTTGACATACTCCAGTGGCAGATGATACAAGAGAGGCGTTGTGCATCACGGAGATTTTTTGCTATTGAAATTTCGAGTAACTACTTTCCGATAATAGTTGAACAACAATACTACCACCCACATATGTCGTGCGAAATGATCAGGACGAAGTTCTAGAAAATTACAGGTAATATAGAGGCATGCCAACAGTCATTCTTCCCGTGCACCATTCGTGAATGAAACATGTAAGTGGAACAGTTGTATAATTCCCACTCTATCTTTCTCCACGAAATTTAGCCCAATTTTACTTCCCACTCTATAAAATACTACGTATTAGAGGAACTGTGTACTCACAGACTGTTATCCAACTTAACCTCGTATGCTAACCTCAGACTGAACAGAAACTAATTTGAAGTGAACTGTTAATGGTCTTAGTGCAACTTGGCGTTGTATTAAATGCGCAGCTGGAGTAAAACAGTTATCTGGCCCTAATCAAAATTTGCACTTACCTAGCGTCCTCACAACATTGTTGCATATTATTCGAAAGTACAACACAAATCAATTTCTATTTTTAAATAAAATTTACAAATAGTATCCAAAGTGTTGCTTACCATATGGTGCAATGTGGTTATGCGTAAGGATGAACCTCTTTAAACAATGGGATGGGGTGTTAACTAGACCTATGAAATGATATTCCAAGGCAACGATTTTAGAATGAACTGCGAGTGACGTTTGAAAAGTCTGTGCTAAGTCCGAGAGATGGTACCACCGGCGCCTATCGAGGTCATGTTTAGTTAGTAGCATCTTTGGAAACAACGCACACCAAGTTTCAGCCATATTGGTCTATCTCTATGTGTTTGGCATTCGTGTGAATCAAGGAAGTCGAGTGATTCTCAAAAAATGGACGAAAAAGAATTTCGTGTGGTGATTAAACACTGCTTTATGAAATGCAAAAGGCGTCAGGAGACTAAAGAGAAGCTTGATAACCATTACGGTGACTCTGCACCTTCGATTAGAACAGTTTATAAGTGGTTTCAAAATTTTCGGAGTGGCCATATGGACACAAGTGACGCTGAACATTCTGGACGCCCTGTGGAGCTTACAACTTCAGAAATCAGTGATGAAATCAATGGTGTGGTGATGGATGACAGAAGGTTTAAGGTGTGTGAGGTTGCTAGTGCTGTGGGCGTATCGAATGAACGGGTATATAACATTTTACATAAATATTTGGACATGAGGAAGCTATCTGCAAGATGGGTTCCGCGGTTGCTCACACTTGACCAAAAACGGAATCGTGTGAAGTGTTGCACGGATGGTTTTCAGCTGTTCAGCAAGAATCCGCAGGAATCTAAGCGCCATTTCGTCACGTGGATGGCACATGGATACATTACTATACCCCTGAGACCAAAGAACAATCTAAACAATGGGTTACCAAGGGAGAATCTGCACCAAAAAAGGCGAAGAGCATTCCTTCGGCTGGAAAGGCTATGACTGTCTTTTAGGATTCGCAAGGGATAATCCTCATCGAATATCTGGAAAAGGGCAAAAATATTACAGTTGCATATTATTGATCGTTATTGGACCGTTTGAAAACCGAGCTGCAAGAAAAACGGCGGCGATTGGACCGCAAAAAAGACCTTTTCCATCACGACACTGTATCAGCACACACCTCAGCAGTTGTGGTCGAAAAACTAATGGAAACAGTATTTCAACTTGTTCCAAATCCCCCCCCCCCTATTCTCCAGACTTCGCTCCCTCAGACTACTATTTGTTCCCCAGTTTGAAGAAATGGCTGGCGGGACAAAGATTTTATTCAAACGAGGAGGTGATTGCAGCAAGTAATAGCTATTTTTCAGACTTGGACAATTCCTATTATTCGGAAGGGATCAACAAATTAGAATAGCGTTGGACGAAATGTATAAGTCTAAAAGGAGACTATACCGAAAAATAAAAAAAACATCTACCCCAAACATGTAAGTAGCTTTTACTTTTGCAGGGACTTTTCAAACGCCCCTCATATGTGTTCAAAAAGCCCGAATATAATTTCACGTGATCTTCACACACAACATTGGTTTGAACAATACTATGCTTAACGAAGTGAACAATGATTTGAAAAGGGTACAATGGTAACAGACAATTTCTGTAAAGACCAAATAGATTGATGAGTTGATATCTTCATGCCACCGGAAAGTGTGGTGGTCTTTCTCTCAGCTCTTAGCAAGTAAACTGGCTGACAATAATCATTCTGAGAAATAAGCTGCTCAGTGCTGCAAGCTTACGTCAAACCACTTCTCTTCAAAAATAACAACATTACTCACAATTTCTATTCTTTTCGCCTTCGAGTGTATACATCATATTCATCCCTGTTGTCCTTTATAATAAATCTTTCTTCAGATAACAGATACAATCCGAAGTCGACACAGCACTACTGAAAATGTACTTAATTTCAACTAAGAATCTGTCAGACTGTGCAGAGGTAAATGCTGTGCCACAACAAAATCTAAGATAGTTTAGCAGTAACATAACTTGCTCTGTCTCTCTCTCTCTCTATCTCTCTCTCTGTCTCTGACACACACATCAATAATATACAAAAAGGAAAATGGCAAAAAATTAGTGGTGATAGATGTACCATCCGCCACACACCATCATGCAGCTTGCAGATTATTGATGTTGGTGTAAATGTCGATGTACTTCACACAGCTTATTGGTGTAAGTGAAGAGCATCTGAGTTAGATAATGTCTGCAATGGAAAAAAATCGGGTTGTATTATGGTATGGAAAATTCTCAAGACGCTAGACTGCGAGGGAAGGAGATCGATATTGGCAGTGAGGAAAGCCATGGTGAAGTTAAGTTTCTCTCGCACATTAGAAAATGGTAAAGACTTCTGTTTGTCGAGAATGCAATCGCTTTACTGCGACGATACGTGGGTATGCGTGCGAGGGGACTGGTTTGTCTATCGTTTTTGTTCTTTGGACGTGACGCAAGCTCTGGGAATGCCGTAGCGCGGCCGGCGATTGTCTGCTGTCTAGCAGCGCAGCTGGGGGATTCGCAGCGTGTGCCGCCGGGCCGCGGGCTCACGCATTTGCATACGAGACGGTCGCTCGGTGGAATTATTTATTCATCGAAAACGCCACCAACAGTGGCCTGCATCGGTCTCACGGGTCCTAGGGCTTCATCTGTCGGTGTTTTGTCCCCCACCTTCTCTCTCCCTCTCTTTCTTTCCATTCCTCTCTGTCTCCCTGTTTGTCTCTATCTTCCTCTCTCCCTCTCTCTCCTAAAAGCGTGTTCCACAACAATCACTCTTTTAGTGTGAGAATTTCAGTGTGGGTTCATTTCCGAAATAAACACGTTATTTTTACTACGTTATCTAGGTATAACAATACATTCTTACGCTTCGTGACACCACAACCGCCGTAAAACGGATCAGTGCTAATAATTCTGAAATTGTTCGGGCTTGCCAGTTCCTCACTGGCCACCTTTTTTAGGTTTCCTAGAATTATACTCAAGTTTCAAGAGTTATGGAAAACATATTTAGTATCATATAATATCTCCTCCTTGCAATAGAAACCAAGCAGCTTGAAAATACATTTGTTGCTAGAAGAAGAAGCGGAAGCTATGGCTAACAATGTTACCCTAACTTAGCGGTAGTGTGGTACGAAATCCTTATACTGGTGGTGTGTGGGGTATAGTTTACCACATGTAGTTTCTCACACATATTTTGAATGTTTTAACATTTAAATTAATGGTTTAACGAACTATAAGTAATTACTAAGTATTAATATTGTTTTTGTTTATTCCTATAATATCAGCAACATACTCGTTACAAATATTGATGCATACAGTATGGGGTGGCGGCAGGAAGGGCATCTGGCCACCCCTTAAACGTTAACGTGCCAAATCCGACTAACGATGGCTGACCCTGCGTATCGGCATTCGACATGAAGTGTTTTGCTACCATTGTCGCATATTTTTCGCTGGGAGCTCAAGAAAAAGAAAGGGA
Source organism: Schistocerca americana (assembly GCF_021461395.2). Lineage (NCBI taxonomy): Eukaryota > Metazoa > Arthropoda > Insecta > Orthoptera > Acrididae > Schistocerca > Schistocerca americana. The sequence continues at coordinate 499,827,063 of NC_060126.1, read as the reverse complement.
AGAGACGTGCACGTACAGAGGCTTCTCCTCATTCAGTACGCGAATCTATAACGGAACAGAAAATCGGTAATATTGGTACAAAGTATCCTCCGCCACACGCTGGAAAGTGCTTGCGGCCTATTTCACGTCGCTGCAAAAACTTTCCAGACTGAATTAATAATTAAGATTTTTGTTTAAGATTTTTGTTTATTCATATAGTATCAGCCACATACTCGTTACAAATATTGATGCATACAGTACGGGGTGGCGGCAAGAGGGGCATCTGGCCACCCCTTAAACATTAACATGCCAAATCCGATTAACGATGGCTGACCCTGCGTAAATGCGGGACAAGAATCAAGCGATAGATAGTATTCGTGTGGCAGTGTGATGGAAAACTTTGGGTAGAATCCGTACAGGATATGGTGGTCGATGCACAGTGACCAGTTTTCGTCCAAAGCGCTAGGCGGGTATTTTCGTTCGCTCAGGGGGGGATGCCGACAAGTTCTTTCGAGCTTTGGGCCGGTCAACGACAACAGAATCTAGGTGAACGCCCTGCAATTTTTCTCAAACCATTTATCAAAATCTGTAGAATAAAAAAATCATTTTTGCATTATTTGTAGCCTTACACAGTGTGTCGTCGGCTCATCTACCGGCCACGGCATTCTGCGTGGACTATATCTCCCGTCTGTAGTGTAACGCAAAGCGACAAGCAGGTCTGGCCTTGCGACAGACCACCACGGGCAAACAGGCTGCCGCGTCGTGGACAATCTAAACAAATGTCACCGCGCGTATCTTCCGTGAAATCATGTCCTCGCTGCTTTTCCACGCGTAAAAGACAACATTACACTTCTCAGAACGCCACTTGCTTTGCTTATGGAAAGCCAGGTCAGGTACAATTTGCGTGCTTGCAACAGAAAAAGAACTCTACCTGAGTTTGGTCTTGTAAGCGTGGAGCATTATCTCGTTAGTGAAAGTAGTTTTTTCTAAACTGGCTGCCTTCACCCTGCCTAAGTACTGTGCAATGACAGACAAACTGTTTGTAAATTAGTCAAATGTTCAAATGTTTGTGAATTCCTGAGGGACCAAACTGCTGAGGTCATCGGTCCCTATACACACTACTTAAACCAACATATGCCTAGAACAACACACACACCCAAGTCCGTGGCAGGACTCGAACCTCCGACGGGAAGGGCCGTGCAGTCCGTGACATGGCGCCTCAAACCGCGCGGCGTGAAATAGTCATTGCCGCTACGTGCGACTTCTGTTAGACACTGGCACTTCCGTTACATTTCCTAATTGTGCCACTTATGAACAATTGGGCTCGCCGCGGTTGACAAAATCTTGCGCATAATGGTCAGAACATCCCTGTGCTTGGTACACGTAGTTAGCATGCCGCATTCCATTCTTCCAGTCTCACACCAGAAGACTGACATTTACAATTTTGCGTTTGCGAGATTGTGAAAATACTTTTGGGCTACGTTCATTTGATTTGTTTGGTCTTCGCATTCAGGGTATTATACTCTCTGTTTCTCCTTTCTCCAATTACTCAACTGGTTGTGGAATTTCCTGATTTATTTTTTTGAAGGACTTGGCAGAGCAAATAATTTTGTGTCGCAAGTTACAGTGAAGTACAATGCGCAAGTTTTCTTCTGGCGTGTCCCGTACCTCAGGATCTTAGAGATAAAGTTGCAAGCTTACTAAAACAATGGCAAGACAATGGTGCTGTTACTCCTACCCAGGTTAGTCAATGGGCTTCTCCATTAGTGATTATGCCAAAGCGTTCTGGAAGACTTCGCCTTTGTGTTGATTTTAAATCCACTGTGAATCCAAAATCAATAACTGATACTTATCCGTTGCCTCGTCCTGAGGAATTAATGGATAGGCTTGGTGCAGGCCGTTATTTTTCAAAAACTGCGCGATGCATATTTGCAAATTCCGCTAGATGAGGAGTCTCAGAACGTCATGGTGGTCAACACGCATTCAGGGTTGTTCAAGTTCTTGAGCTTGCCCTTTGGCAGCACATCCATGCCTCCCACATTCCAACGCTACTAAGAATATCTTACTGAAAAATTTCCATTGTCCTCAATTCCTTAGTTAACATCGAGTATAGGTTTAGGTGTCAGGAAGTCTTTTCTGAAGGTATTTGTATGGAGTGTTGTCATGTATGGAAGTGAAACGTGGACGATAAATAGTTTAGACAAAAAGAGAATAGAAGCTTTCGAAATGCGGTGCTACAGAAGGATGCTGAAGATTAGATGGGTAAATCACATAACTAATGAGGAGGTATTGAATAGAATTGGAGAAAAGAAGACTTTGTGGCAAAACTTGACAAGAAGAAGGGACCGGTTGGTAGGACATGTTCTGAGGCATCAAGGGATCACAAATTTAGCATTGGGCCGGCCGAAGTGGCCGTGCGGTTAAAGGCGCTGCAGTCTGGAACCGCAAGACCGCTACGGTCGCAGGTTCGAATCCTGCCTCGGGCTTGGATGTTTGTGATGTCTTTAGGTTAGTTAGGTTTAACTAGTTCTAAGTTCTAGGGGACTAATGACCTCAGCAGTTGAGTCCCATAGTGCTCAGAGCCATTTGAGCCATTTAGCATTGGAGGGAAGCGTGGAGGGCAAAAATCGTGGAGGGAGACCAAGAGATGAATACACGAAACAGATTCAGAAGGATGTAGGTTGCAGTAGGTACTGCACATGATAGAGTAGCATGGAGAGCTGCATCAAACCAGTCTCTGGACTGAAGACCACAACAACAACAACCTCGACGGGACTGTGGTTTCAGGACGTACATCGGAGGAATATGTCAGTAATCTCCATACGCTTTTTCAAGTACTTTCACCTACAGTTTTGAAGTATCGCTTGGACAAATGTGCCTTCTTCCAGACTGAAATCCGCTACTCAGGCCATGCTCTTAAAAGCCAAGGTGTTCATCCACTTCACTCACATTTGCTGGCTGTCTGGAAGATCCCTGTCCTGCGGAACGTGAAAGAATTAACTCAGTTCTCGCAAAGTTGACTTATCCAGATTGTGGTTCCGTTGCATAGTTTGCTCCGGAAGAATGTGCCTTTTGTTTGAAGCAAACAGTGCCAGGATGCATTCCAGAAACTTGAAAATGTCTTGTTGAGTAACAGATGCCTTGTTCATTTTGATTCTGCTAAGCCTGTTGTTTTGGTATTGGACGCTTCTGCGAACGGAATAGGAGCTGTGCTGTCGCACGAATTTGGTTCACGGATAGGCTGATTGCTTTCGCTTCCAAGTTTTTGAGTAAGACTCAATGTAACTATCCCCAAATCTAGAAGGAAGTGCTCGCAATTTTCTATGGCGTGACAAAGTTTCACTATTATTTCTTTGGTCGGAAGTTTTACTTAGTGACGGATCATAACCCGCTTCAGTCTTTACTTCATCCGTACGCACCTGTTCCGCCACGCACTGTTGGGAAGCTACTACATTGGACTTTGTTGATGTCACAGTATCTGTACTAAATATTGAAGCAGCCCTCGTAGAAGCATGCAAATGCTGACACCCTTTCTCGCCTTTATGTTATGAAAGAAGATTGTATACCTGGAAGAATCCTGGATATACTAAAAGGTATAAGATAGATTACATAATGGTAAGACAGAGTTTTAGGAACCAGGTTTTAAATTGTAAGACATTTCCAGGGGCAGATGTGGATTCTGACCACAATCTATTGGTTATGAACTGCAGATTGAAACTGAAGAAACTGCAAAAAGGCAGGAATTTAAGGAGATGGGACCTGGATAAACTGAAAGAACCAGAGGTTGTACAGAGTTTCAGGGAGAGCAGAAGGGAACAATTGACAGGAATGGGGGAAAGAAATACAGTAGAAGAAGAATGGGTAGCTCTGAGGGATGAAGTAGTGAAGGCAGCAGAGGATCAAGCAGGTAAAAAGACGAGGGCTAGTAAAAATCCTTGGGTAACAGAAGAAATATTGAATTTAATTGACGAAAGGAGAAAATATAAAAATGCAGTAAATGAAGCAGGCAAAAAGGAATACAAACGTCTCAAAAATGAGATCGACAGGAAGTGCAAAATGGCTAAGCAGGCATGGCTAGATGACATATGTAAGGATGTAGAGGCTTGTCTCACTAGGGGTAAGATAGATACTGCCTACAGGAATATTAAAGAGACCTTTGGAGAGAAGAGAACCACTTGTATGAATATCAAGAGCTCAGATGGCAACCCAGTTCTAAGCAAAGAAGGGAAGGCAGAAAGGTGGAAGGAGTATATAGAGGGTTTATACAAGGGCGATGTACTTGAGGACAATATTATGGAAATGGAAGAGGATGTAGATGAAGATGAAGTGGGAGATAAGATACTGCGTCAAGAGTTTGACAGAGCACTGAAAGACCTGAGTCGAAACAAGGCCCCGGGAGTAGACAACATTCCATTAGAACTACTGATGGCCTTGGGAGAGCCAGTCATGACAAAACTCTACCATCTGGTGAGCAAGATGTATGAGACAGGCGAAATACCCACAGACTTCAAGAAGAATATAATAATCCCAATCCCAAAGAAAGCAGGTATTGACAGATGTGTCAATTACCGAACTATCAGTTTAATAAGTCACAGCTGCAAAATACTAACGCGAATTCTTTACAGACGAATGGAAAAACTGGTAGAAGCGGACCTCGGGGAAGATCAGTTTGGATTCCGTAGAAATGTTGGAACACGTGAGGCAATACTAACCTTACGACTTATCTTAGAAGAAAGATTAAGAAAAGGCAAACCTACGTTTCGAGCATTTGTAGACTTAGAGAAAGCTTTTGACAACGTTAACTGGAATACTCTCTTTCAAATTCTGAAGGTGGCAGGGGTAAAATACAGGGAGCGAAAGGCTATTTACAAATTGTACAGAAACCAGATGGCAGTTATAACAGTCGAGGGGCATGAAAGGGTTCAATGGTTCAAATGGCTCTGAGCACTATGGGACTTAACATCCATGGTCATCAGTCCCCTAGAACATAGAACTACTTTAACCTAACTAACCTAAGGACAGCACACAACACCCAGCCATCACGAGGCAGAGAAAATCCTTGACCCCGCCGGGAATCGAACCCGGGAACCCGGGCGTGGGAAGCGAGAACGCTACCGCACGACCACGAGCTGCGGACCTGCATGAAAGGGAAGCTGTGGTTGGGAAAGGAGTGAGACAGGGTCGTAGGCTCTCCCCGATGTTATTCAATCTATATATTGAGCAACCAGTAAAGGAAACAAAAGAAAAATTCGGAGTAGGTATTAAAATTCATGGAGAAGAAGTAAAAACTTCGAGGTTCTGTCAGAGACAGCAAAGGACTTGGAAGAGCAGTTGAACGGAATGGACAGTGTCTTGAAAGGACGATATAAGATGAACATCAACAAAAGCAAAACGAGGGTAATGGAATGTAGTCAAATTAAATCGGGTGATGCTGAGGGAATTAGATTAGGAAATGAGACACTTAAAGTAGTAAAGGAGTTTTGCTATTTAGGGAGTAAAATAACTGATGATGGTCGAAGTAGAGAGGATATGAAATGTAGACTGGCAATGGCAAGGAAATCGTTTCTGAAGAAGAGAAATTTGTTAACATCGAGTATAGATTTAAGTGTCAGGAAGTCGTTTCTGAAAGTATTTGTATGGAGTGTAGCCATGTATGGAAGTGAAACATGGACGATAACCAGTTTGGACAAGAAGAGAATAGAAGCTTTAGAAATGTGGTGCTACAGAAGAATGCTGAAGATAAGGTGGGTAGATCACGTAACTAATGAGGAGGTATTAAATAGTATTGGGGAGAAGAGAAGTTTGTGGCACAACTTGACAAGAAGAAGGGACCGGTTAGTAGGACATGTTCTGAGGCATCAAGGGATCACCAATTTAGTACTGGAGGGCAGCGTGGAGGGTAAAAGTCGTAGAGGGAGACCAAGAGATGAATACACAAAGCAGAATCAGAAGGATGTAGGTTGCAGTAAGTACTGGGAGATGAATAAGCTTGCACAGGATAGAGTAGCATGGAGAGCTGCATCAAACCAGTCTGAGGACTGAAGACAACAACAACAACAACAAAAAAGAGTGTGGTTTTCCAACTAGAATTTTGGATGACTTCACAGTTCAGATTTTGATAATTATTTTTCCTGTGGGTTGAGTTCATCACAACCTTGCCAGTGATCCATTTCATCCTCAGTCAACCGGAGAAGCTGATCAATTTCTGCGTACGTTCAAGCAACAGATGAGAAAACTACTCACCTCCCACACACGGAAGCAAGCGCTGATGCTCTTCCTCGCAAGTACCGCTCCCAGCGCCGCAACGGTCAGTCGCCGGCGGAGCTTCTACAATCTTCATGGTCGACGCCACCGCACGGTGCTCCAGTTGCTGCACCTACGGCAGCTCACACCGCCTCCTCGTTCCGCAAGTATCACTTTGCACCTAATGATTCTATTCTTTTCAGTGTTTTTGGTCGCAACAGTCACTGGGAGAGGGGGATGACCCTTCGAAATTTGGGCGCTTGCACGTACTTAATTCGTGGTCCAGTTGGGCTGCTGGGCCGCCATCAGAAATAGATTCATACTGGTCGATCGCGAGATTTTTCCTCAATTTTCTGTCCGCAAATCCGCTTCCTAGTGGGATCTTGGGGCGGCCGCGGCCGCCCCAGGGTGCCGCTTAGACACTGCCTGTGGAACCGATGGAGCTGGACCACCGCCTTCACCGCCGCAGCAGCTCACTTTCCAGGCTCTTGTCGCGGCGCCCGTTATGGACCAAGCGCCGGTCGTCGCCGCTGCCACTGTCATCGACACCCTCTCCGTTTTTCGGAGGACCGGCTGAGGAAGCGGCCGGGCAGCTTTTTGGGGGTTTTCGGACCGACGTTGCTTTCGGAGCGCAGGATGGATGCCGGGGCGCGGCCGGGTGCTCGGTGTCTGTCCCAGTTGCCGCTCCCGTCTCCTCACGCGGCCACCTCCTTGTCTTCCTCACCCCCGCCCACTCCTCCCTCCTCCCCTGTTGTCGTAAGATGGCTCCCTACACGGTGCGGCATTTTGGGTAGGTGAGGGAGGAATGTACGATCCTAGACCATCGACTGCACACTGACCAGCGCAGCGCCCCGAGACGGCATCAAGAAGGCGCTGAACTGGGCGCCAATGGGAAAAGAGGGCAGCTCCACACCTCCAGGAAGACAGAGCTCAGCACCTTCTGTCAACTCTGATTAAACCGTCCACCCATCGCTGGTCGGCCTATTTCGATCGCAGTCTTCAAGAGCATCAGTACTGCGTAAGAGGAAGACATTCCTTAGCTGGCGTTCTGCGAACATTAATGGAGACTAAAGTACTTCCAAGCAGGAGACACAGGTAGCCTCTTCACAAAGAGATAACATGTTTATTTTGTTTATAGAAATAATGTGTCCTTGAAATTGGAAATTTGTAGATTTGTGGTAAGGTCTTAAGGAACCAAAGTGCGAAGGTCATCGGTCCCTAAGCTTACACACTCACTTAAGCTAAGAACGACACACATACTCATGCCCAAGGGAGGACTCGAACCTCCGACAGAGGGAGCCACGCAAACCGTAACAAGGCGCCTCGGGCTGCACGGCTACCCCGCGCGGCTCCCTTCTAATTACAATTTGCTTCGTACAGATGATTTAGGGTTTCTGCCACTGGCTTTCGCAACATTTCTCCTTCCTTGTTTGTGTCGGTGCTGATTCTCAAAGTAGACGACACAAGAACAATAATAGTTTCACTATACTATTGACTATTGATCATTGGAATGTGTATGAGTATACAATTAGAGACAAAAGCTAAGATACGTGAAAAGGAAATGCCACACTAAATTAATTGGAGAAAACCCACCACTGTGTACTTCATTGACAAGAGAAATGTTTCCTGAATAATTGCTGTTGTTGTGATCTTCCGTCCACACACTGGTTCGATGCACCTCTTCATCCTACTCTATCCTGTGCTAGCTGCTTCATCTGAAACCTACGTCCTTCTGAATCTGCTTAGTGTATTCATCTCTTGGTCTCCCTTTAACATTTTTTTTTTAAATGTTAAGGATAATAAGTTGCCATCTCTTCATCTAAGAATAGATGATGAATGCAGCTAGCCGCTAACTTTGTGTAATGTCTTGTCTGTATAGACGTGTATCTGTTGCCTTTAAGATCCCTTCACCTTCACACATAAATCTATACAGTAAAGTAAGGGCCTCCCGTTTGTTGGATGACTTGCTGTAAGAGATCTTTACATTTATTATTACTGTTAAACACTGTATTCAGTCGGGAGAATCAATCGTGTGGACAATTCGTTCCTTTTACGAAAGATGTGTAAGACGCCTTTTTGGACGATTTAATACAGACTCAGTGATTGCAGGCTCTCTTCGACACAGCTGAAACTTCCCCACTAATTACAGGGCCAACGTGATCATCAAATGACTCAGAGAAAAACTCATTCGTTCATTCACTCCAGAACAAAAAAGTCACAAACCTTATTTATGAAAGAAATTGTGTATTCAATCCATCTCCTTTACATGTCCAGATCTCCGGTGATTCCACGTCTTAATTATTTTCCGTTTACAGTCTCTTTCTCTTCAAACAATCGCTAGCGGCACAAATGTTAATTGGCTCGTTTTAGCGAGAAGAAAAGCAGAATATGTATCTCTCAGAAACTCGTCAATCCCTCAACAGATACTCCAGAAGCTGTCCTAGTTACCACTCTAACAACCATGGAGAATGCATATATGCATTTCTGTTATTTCAAAGAATAAACGCACCAGAAAATACTTTGGCGTCGTCGAGCTGTAGCCGCATATGTTACGAGAAAATAAGATCAGACAACTTTTCCAAAGTGAATGAATGTGGATGGTTTGATTGACAATGATTAATTGGTGCGTGGTAGAGGGTATTTTCTGTGGGGACATTACAATGCTACTCGCAGCGAGCGAAGTTTGTGAGCCTAATTTTTATTTACCGAACACACTTCGCGAGCTATCTATTAGTGTGGGTAACCCGGAAGTGATGAGTGTCAGTCCTCCGACTGAAAAAAAAATTAATTATGTTAAAAACAGACGAAGAAAAGAAATACTGAAAACAGAAGAAATGAAGAGACAGGTACCACGGCTGTATTGCTTTTACGTGCATCAAGGTGTTATGTTTGCTGTGCACAACCAAGGAAGGTGATCTTTCATGAAACTGTTATCAGGGTCTACCCATTCGGGAACTTTCTTAAGTAGGGAAACCTTGGAAAACCTCTTAAGCCTAGACCCCCAGCCTACGGTACATAGAAGACAGGAAAGCCTACAGAAGAGAAAAAATAATTTTGAAATTGATCTCAAAAGGAAAGATAGGGATCGATTTATATAACAATTTAGAGAAGAGTGATTTGTGCCTCTAGCAAAAAAATATTTTACAATAAATAACTCGAGTTTTTTTTTTTTCAATCTTGTTCCCAGGACAATATCTTCCGGTGCTGAAACTCCCGCGGATCTTGCATGTCCCTGACGTCCACATTTGTAGTCGGTTTTCTACGCGGCCCACAATGGGAAGAGTAGAAGGGACAGGGATACCAGATTTCACATGCAACATTCATTCCAAAAGAATTAGCAATGACCGAAAGGGAAACTCTTCCTGTAAAAGAACTGGTTAGGTTGCCCCGTCCAAGATTCTCCCTTTTGAAAACAAAATCCCTATGGCTTCATGCATCCTTTTTCTTACGATGTACTGCAAGGAATTTAGCCATTGACTTAAAGTTTTCATTTACCATTGACTAATGCTGTTGCCCAAAACATCATAATATTTACTCTAGTTTGAATTTTCTTTTGGACTTCGCATCACCATTTGTGCTGGTAAGTCCAAAAATTCTGACACATTTTCTGTCAATGATTTATTCTTCGTAATTTAAAAGATTCATGCAACTTGCAGTAGATTTTGGATCCAAATCATCGTATAATGGAAAGTGTGGTTCATTTTATACAAAGACATAATCCATCATTTCCTTGAAAAGTCGTATCATTTATCTATACTCATAAAAGTTTTTATCCTAAATGCATATATTTCTCCGCTTGATTGCTGTAATGTAAAAGTTATTAGTAGTGAGGAATGTGGATTCACTTCTTTCATTTATTCTCTGATTCATCCGGCATTCATACATGCACATATATGGAAATGGATTTTAAAAAAAAATTCCAAAGTGAACAAGACCCATTAAATAACTACTAATTCTATGAATCTTAGTTTCTTTTAACATTCAACAATAAATCAAGAACTCTGAACGTCTAATTATGACACTTTTTTGAAGTTCAACATCAATCAGTTTCCCCTCGCGTTTGATGCGAGTCTCTTACAAAGCATATCTGTGTCGTCTATATCGATTCTAACCATCGCGCCGACGTCAATTGTTTTGCGCGGGAAATTATCTTTGCGGCGTTAACCGTCACTCATGATTCACTGCCTAAACGCATCACTTCACACGTTTACACATCTAAGCGTGCACTTGAAATTATATATGAACATTCACTGGGAACCTCTTTTGATTATGCAGCGTCATTTTCAGAAAATATTTCTTTCTTCTTGAAGGTCATTCAGATCCTTTATAAATCTTGATGACGTTAGCAATGCTAAAGTTCCATGTTTACCCAAACACAGGGGAAGCCTATCTACACAATCTTCTTTGCAGCACTCGATAGTAATAGTTAGTCACTATTTCTACAATCTGTGTCACTGATTAATTATTTCAGTTTAAAGTTTTCTAACACTAAACACACACAGTTTATTGTTATGTTTTTACGAGCATTCATCTCTGTCACTCGCAATGGGGAGCAGTATGGGCTTGCAGAGGGTTCGATCAAACCGCATTTCAACATGCGATCTATTTCCTTTTGAACTTGAGCCTTTAACCTCCAGGGAACAGGATAGAAAGCTCTACAATACGTTTCGTGCGGCTTAGCGTAGAGATGGCATATGTATCCCTTAATAAGCCCTGGCCTTTCATCAAAAACGTTTTCATTGAGCTGCTTCTTCTGATCTTCGATAATGCAGTCGGATTCATTTAAGTTTTCAAACACTAATTGACCGAAATCTTCTTTGACTTGGAACTCATTAATTACGTGCTCTTTCGAATTTTTGGGCCGTCCTGATTACTTGCACACTGATCCCACAGTTATATTTTCTCGTAAGCCTTTTTTTTTCAACAACTCCAACTCAATTTCTTGTTTAACATTCAACCAAATTTTTCCTGTTTTAAAATCTATTCTGCATCCGTATTGACGTAGGTTGTCGACTCCGATAATGCAATCTACCACCAAATTTTTCACAACAAGGAATGTGCTTAATATTGCTACATTTCCGAATTCCACACCAAGTAGTGACTGCACCTTTACATTAGCCGATCCAGCCTCAACGGCGCCTATTATTCTGCAATTTTGAACTGGAAAAATTGGTACTCGTCTTATATTTCTGATCGTGTTGAATAGTGCCTCCGAAATAACATTTGTGGTTGCAGCTGTGTCTAAAACCGCCACTATAGGTATGGTTTCCATAATGACTTGCACTTCGGCTACTGCCACCTGTTCCTTATCCTCATCTTGTGGTTCTAAGTCCTCGGTAAGTTTATCTGCCAGTAATCGTCCATCATTATACGTTAGCATGGGTACACATATCCTGTTGCCCCTCAACCAATTGTCTCAGTCCCTTCTCAACCACTGCATCCCTTTCATGCCCCTCGACTCTTGTAACTGCCATCTGGTTTCTATACAAATTGTAAATAGCCTTTCGCTCCCTTTATTTTGCTCCAGCCACCTTCAGAATTTGAAACAGAGTATTACAGTCAACATATTCAAAACATTTTTCTAAGCCTACAAATGCTAGAAACGTAGGTTTGCCTTTCCTTAATATATCTTCTAAGGTAAGTCTTAGGGTCAGTATTACCTCGCGTGTTCCAACATTTCTATGGGATCCAAACTGATCTTGCCCGAAGTCGGGGTCTACCAGTTTTCCCACTCGTCTGTGAGGAATTCATGTTAGTATTTTGCAGCCTTGACTTATTAAACTGATAGTTCAGTAATTATTTCACCTGCTTTCTTTGGGATTGGGATTATTACATTCTTCTTGAAGTGTGAAGATATTTCACCTGTCTCACACACATTGCTCACCAAATGGTAGAGATTTGTCATGGCTGGCTCTCCCAAGACTATCAGTATTTCTAATGGAATGTTGTCTTCGCCCGGGGCTTTGTTTCGACTCAGGTCTTTCAGTGCTCTGTCAAACTCTTCACGCAGTATCATATTTCCCAATTCATCTTCATCAACATCCTCTTCCATTTCCATAATATTGTCCTCAAGTACATCGCCCTTGTATAGACCCTCTATATACTCCTTTCACCTATCTGCTTTCCCTTCTTTCCTTAGAACTGGTTTTCCATCTGAGCTCTTGATATTCGTAAAAGTGGTTCTCTTTTCTCCAAAGGTCTCTTTAATTTTCCTGTAGGCAGTATCTATCTTACCTCTAGTGATACATGCCTCTACATCCTTGCATTTATCCTCTAGCCATCTCTCCTTAGCCATATTATAGTTCCTGTTGATCTAATTTTTGAGGAGTTTGTATTCCTTTTCGCCTGCTTTATTTACTGCATTTTTATATTTTCTCCTTTCATCAATTAAATTCAATATCTCTTCTGCTAACCAAGAATTTTTACTAGCCCTCGTCTTTTTACCTGCTTGATCCTCGGCTGACTTCACTACTTCATCCCTCAAAGATATCCATTCTTCTTCTACTGTATTTCTTTCCACTGTTCTTGTCAATCGTTCCATAAAGTTCTCTCCATGAAACTCTCTACAGCCTCTGGTTCTTTCAGTTTATCCAGGTCCCATGTCCTTAAATTTCTACCCTTCTGCGGTTTGTGCAGTTTTAAACTACAGTTCATAACGAATAAATTGTGCCCAGATTCCACATCTGCCCCTGGGAATGTCTTTCAATTTAAAACCTGGTTCCCAAATCTCTGCCTTACCATTATGTAATCCATTTGAAACTTTCCAGTGTCTCCAGGCCTCGTCCAGGTATATAACATTCTTACATGATTCTTAAACCAAGTGTTAGCTAAGATTAGGTTATGCTCTGCGCATAATTCTACCAGGCGGCTTCTTCTTTCATTTCTTACCCCCAATCCATATTCACCTACTGCTTTTCCTTCTCTTCCGTTTCCTACTGTCGAATTCCAGTCCCCCATGACTATTAAATTTTTGTCTCCCTTAACTATTTGAATAATTTCTTTTATCGCATCATACATATCTGCAAACTCTTCATCATCTGCGGAGCTAGTTGACATATAAACTTGTACTACTGCGGTAGGCGTGGGATTCGTGTCTATCTTGGGTACCATAATACGTTCACTATGCCGTTCTTTGTAGCTTATCCGCGCTCCTATTTTTTTATTCATTATTAAATCTTCTCCTGCAATACCCCTATTTGATTTTGTATTTATAACCCTGTATTCACCTGACCAGAAGTCTGGTTCCTCCTGGCACGAAACTTCACTATTTCTCTCTATATCTAACTTTAACTTATCCATTTCCAGTTTCAGATTTTCTAACCTACCTGCTCGCTTAAGGGGTATGACATTCCACGCTCCATTCCGTAGAACGCCGGTTTGTTTTCTCCTGATAATGGCGTCCTCCTGAGAAGTCTCCGCCCGGAGATCCGAATGGGGGACTATTTTACCTCCGGAATATTTTATCCAAGAGGACACCATCATCATTTAACCATGCAGTAAAGCTGCATGCCCTCGGGAAAAACTACGGCTGTCGATTACCCTTGGTTTGAGCCGTTCGCAGTACCAGGACAGCAAGGCCGTTTTGGTTGATGTTACAAGGCCAGATCAGTCAGTCATCCGGACTGTTACTCTTGCAACTACTGAAAACGCTTCTGCCACTCTTCAAGAACCACACGTTTGTGTGGCCTCTCAACAGATACATTCGCCCCCATCCCCCTCCCCCCCCCCCCCCACCCGGTTGCGGTTGCACCTACGGTATGCCTATCTGTATTGCTGAGGCAGGGAAGCCTCCGCACCAACGGCAAGATTCACGGTTCATGAGGGGGGGGGGGGGGTGGTTGAATAATTGTACAACTTATTTAAGAGTATTTCTCGTTTTTCAGCGACTCATCACAGATATGATCAATAGCAGAGGGAATCTAAGAAGAAAAGCATGTTTGGTCGCAGGTTTTACTCTCCAGAGCGCAATGAAGCCCCTTATCTAACTCCAGAGGCACATGCTACGAGAGAGGGGTTACTCAGAGGTGTTGGAGAGAAGTATGGAACACAACGAGACATGCATGCTTGAAGATAAATACAGGTGCTAGCCAAACCTGCAAGTAGCGCTGTTTTATTTGACCACCAATGTCCTTCGCAAGTTGCAAGTGTCAGCGTGGTCAGAACAGTGTTCTCTGTACTTGTGGATTACGTAGGAGATAAGTGAATGCGAATCTGTGCTCGTGTCGAGGGTGCTTTCGTAACAAATGTCGTTGATGTGTTTTCGTGTTTCAGTAGGTCCGCATGGAACGTTTATATGTCATACCCGGAGAGCAGAAAAATATCATCGGTTAATTCACAATACGATCTACAGGTTGTGTTGTCTGGTCGTGACACAGAGCTAGCGAAGACGACTGTGGGGGAAAACAACAGGACAACTACTTTAAAAGTCGCAGTACTGAATGTCGCATTCTGGAACCCTGTCGGCACCAAAACAACACGAAGGGAGCTCCAGACACAGGGAACTGCAGGGCGAGCTGGGATTCGTTAACATCTCATCAGTCATGAAAATGACTGTAACAGGAAAACTGACATTATGAAGCATTGAAGGAACATCATTTGGTCAGATGAGTCCTGAGATACACTGTTTCCAACTTCTAGATGTTATTCTAGATGTCATTCAATCTGAATATTCAGCAAGCAGTAAAGGAAACTAAAGAAATATTTGGAATAGGAATGAAAATCCATGGAGAAGAATAAAAACTTTGAGCTTTGCCAGTGACATTGTAGTTCTGTCAGAGACAGCAAAGGAATTGGAAGAGCGGCTGGGCGGAATGGACAGTGTCTTGAAAGGAGGATATAAGATGAACATCAACAAGAGTGAAACGAGGACAACGGAATGTAGTCGAATTAAATCAGGTGATGCTGAGGGAATTAGATTACGAAAGTAATAGATGAGTTTTGATATTTGGGAAGCAAACTAACTGATAATGGCCGAAGTAGAGAGGATACTAAATATAGAGTGGCTATGGCAAGGAGTCTAAGTGTCAAGAAGTCCTTTCTGATAGTATTTGTATGGAGTGTAGCCATGTATGGAAGAGAAACATGGACAAGAAGAGGATAGAAGATTTCGAAGTTTTGGTGCTACAGAAGAATGCTGCAGATTAGGTGGGTAGATAATGTAACTTATGAGGAGGTACTGAAGAGAATTGGGGAGAAGAGGGTAGCACAACTTGACTAGAAGAAGGGATCCGTTGATAGGACAAGTTCTGAGGCATCAGGGGATCACCAATTTAGTACTGGAGGGAAGCGTAGAGGGTAAAAGTCATAGATGGAGACCAAGAGATGAATAAACTAAGCAGATTCACAAGGATGTAGGTTGCAGTAGTTACTCGAAGATGAAGAGGCTTGCACAGGATACAGTGGTTATCGCAACTGCACAAACTACCCTAGCACCCAAATTCTCAACTTACCCGAACACCAGATTGACGTACAGATTTGCAGTCAAAGTGAACGAGATAGGCACGAGAGTGCTTCTTCTGT
Source organism: Schistocerca americana (assembly GCF_021461395.2). Classification (NCBI taxonomy): domain Eukaryota; kingdom Metazoa; phylum Arthropoda; class Insecta; order Orthoptera; family Acrididae; genus Schistocerca; species Schistocerca americana. The sequence continues at coordinate 499,811,322 of NC_060126.1, read as the reverse complement.
CGTACGAAATCATGCCCAGATCATGATTACAGGTGTACATCCAGTGTGTCCCTCATGCAGACAGGTTGGCTGCACACCCTCAACTGGCCTACTTGCAACTAGCACACATTCATCACTGGCGCCGAGGCCGAACCCGATTCTATCAGACAGCACAACCGACCGAAACCCTGCTCTCCAGTGAGTTCTCACTTGACACCATTGAAGTCGCAAATGGAGCTGGTTTTGGGACAGTGGAATGCACGCTACAGGGCGACTGGCTCGGAGATGTCGTTGAAGAACCCAATTTGCAACAGTTCATTGTGTTACTGTGGTGCCAACTGCTGCTGAGACTGCTGCAGCAGATGCAGTATGATACACCAGGTCCATACGCCGAACACGATGGTCATATCTCTTGGCAGCGCCACGTGGTCGTCCGGAATCCAGTCTTCTTGCGACCCTTCCAGCAGTCACGTATAGTGGCTCCATTCCAGCCAAGGCTCTTGCGATACTGCAGAAAGCCTTGGCAGGAATGTAGCCACTGTACATCCACTTTCTCGTAGCCTTGTTACACGACCTCTTTCAAACTCGGCAAGGTGTTGCTAATGGCGCCTTTGTCGCCTTGAAAGTATTGTTAACCAACATCGACTGACAACGTCCAACCTTAAAGGTAACATACGCTCACGACCATTATAGCACGTATTTAAAGCAAACCTTATTTTCATCCTGGTGCTGGGTTTGCTAGTGCCGCTCTTACGCCACTGGCGCGGAATTAGAATAATCATCTTACAGATGTAAGAACAAGCCTACCAACTTCCGTGTATGTTGTACAGCTCTTTACTGGTGCTGCGTTTTCCCCCCTTAGAATATATGTCCGAAAGAGCAGGCGTCACATATATACCGAGTGATCAAAAAGTCAATATAAATTTGAAAACTGAATAAATCACGGAATAATGTATATAGAGGGGTACAAATTGACACACATGCTTGGAATGACATGGGGTTTTATTAGACCCAAAAAAATACAAAAGTTCTAGAAACGTCCGACAGATGGCGCTTCATATGATCAGAATAGCAATAATTAGCATAACAAAGTAAGACAAAGCAAAGATGATGTCATTTACAGGATATGCTCAATATGTCCACCATCATTCGTCAAAAATAGCTGTAGTCGAGGAATATTGTTTTGAACAACACTGCAAAGCATGTCCGGGGTAATGGTGAGGCATTGGCGTCGGATGTTGTCTTTCAGCATACCTAGAGATGTCGGTCGATCACGATACACTTCCGACTTCAGGTAACCCCAAAGCCAATAATCGCACGGAATGAGGTCTGGGGACTTGGGAGGCCAAGCATGACGAAAGTGGCGGCTGAGCACACGTTCATCAACAAACGACGCGCGCAAGAGATCTTTTACGCGTCTAGCAATATGGGGTGGAGCGCCATCCTGCATTTTGGTTCTAATAAAACCTATGTCATTCCAAGCATGTGTGTCAATTTTTACCTATCTACATTATACCGTGGATTATTAAGTTTTCAAATTTATACTGACTTTTTGATCACCCGATATTTAAGGTGACGACGACTAATGGATCTATTCAGTGTGGATGCACACCATGTTCGAACTCTATCGGGAATCGGCGAAATGCCGCGAATATTGAGAATAATAGGCGAGGTGCACCACATAAGGGAGTGCGTGGTTGAGAATGTGAGTCTGACGGGAGGCTTGCTAGAGTAATCCGAGCAGTTAAGATTACTACTGAGTCTAGATCGCGCAGTGATCAGCGCATAAGCCCAGTAAGTAGCAGACGCGACTTCGAATCTTGGTCCAGTGCAGATTTCGAGCTTTCCCATTTGATTTATATCACCGTCCTATGACAGCTAATGTCATTAATTCCTTTATAAATGGCTCTGAGCACCATGGGACTTCACTTCTGAGGTCATCAGTCCCCTAGAGCTTCGAACTACTTAAACATAACTAACGTAAGGACATCACACACGTCCATGCCCGAGGCAGGATTCGAACCTGCCACCGTAGCGGTCGCGTGGTTCCAGATTGTACCTTATAGAACAACTCGGCCACCTCGGCCGGCTAATTCCTTTTTTTTTTTTTTTTTTTTATAAGAGGTGGAGCCCCTCCACGCCCACACCGGCATGATGGCCAACACAAAAGGTCTACTGCCATCTCTGCATAATGGTTAGTATTCACTAAAGTGAGGTGTCGCAGGATGTGGGTACTGCGATGTTTGCGTACGTCTGGTTAGGATTAACCATTAATACGCTCTCATCTGGAGATAGATTGATCGAAATCTGACGAAGGGTAGCGGTTAGAAGGGCAGAGGAAAAAAAGTGCCAAGGCAAGAGCCAAGGGAAAAAAACCTCTGCGAAAGTTAGGTCGGGCGGCAAGAGCAGTAGCGGTTGTCTTGCTGCCTGCGATAGGTTGTGCAAGGATAGGCTTTGTTAGTAGTGGGTATCATGCATGTCGATACCTTGACGTTGTGCGTTTGTGCTGCTCGGCGGCTGGCGCTGGGTGCTGGTACAGAGTCCTCGTTCAGCGTCCTGCAACCTGCAACAGTTATGTTTGTTAACGGTCTTGTGTCCGACAGGTCATATACCGGAGGCACAGTGTGAGGGAGTGTTGGGAGATTGTTCGTGCGTCTGTGGGCGAGCTCGTCGGTGTCCCTGCTGTGGCCTGTTGGTCGGCTCTGATAGCAGCTGGTAGTTGCCAGTCAGTATTACTGATATGCAGGGGCTTACCGACGTTTGTCGCTGTTTGCGTATGTTAGTTTACCATAGGTGGTTATGCCCTAGCTAGCAGTGTCTTTGGTCGCTTGTGTTTCCAGCTGTGGTTGTGATCGTAGTTTCCCAGAGTGAGGATGAAAGGATTGTTCGAGTGTGTCGAGTTCCTGTATAGTCGTGTGGCGTGTTTCTTGAATACTTCCTTGAGGGTATCAAGGCGGTATTCATGGTGAAGATCCACGGTGCGTGTGTAGCGTGGAGCATTGCTAATGATTCGTAGCACCTTGTTCTGTATGATCTGCAGGCGGCGCAGTCGTGTGGGAGCTGCATATCCCCAGACGGGAGCTGCGTACGTCATCAGAGGTCTAATCAGTGTCGTGTATAAGGACCTCGACACCCTCCTATTCAGTGTGCTTTCCCTGTTGAGCATTGGGTAGAGCTGTTTGAGCCTCGCGTGCGCTCGGTTGGCAACGTATTCGATGTGGTCCCCCCATGTAAGTTTCCGGTCCAGCCAGACACCAAGGTATCTGACTTTCTCTCGGAAACGTATTGGGCGTGTACGTAGTGTTATCGGTCTACAGTGTTGGTGTTTGCGCAGTAGTTTCGGTCTGCGTGTGAACAGAACTGCTTCGCACTTGTCGACGTTTACTTTAATACGCCATCGCTCCAGCCAAGGCTCAGCTGTTCTGAGTGCTGTCCGTATTCGTGAGTTGATGTTCGACGGTTTCCAGTCTTGCGCGAGGATGGCTGTGTCATCCGCGTAGACGGCTAACGTCGTGTTTCGTGTCGCTGGGTAGTCATTAATGTACAGGTTAAACAAGATGGGCCCCAGAATGCTTCCTTGGGGTACTCCAGCTTGGATACCGTGTTGTGTTGATTGTTTATCCTGCACGTTAGTGGCTAATTCCTTTATATTTTCATTCATTTTAACGGCTGGGGGATCCAAATTGCATCTGTTGTTTCGGTCATTTCCATACTATTTCCAATACCTCTGATTATCCTGTCATGGTCATGTAGCCATGTGTTATATAACACGTGTATGGCTGCATGACCGTGTCAGGAATATATGAGATATTGGAACTCAATGGAAGATCACTGACAGTCATTTCCACGTTAAGTTCTGGAGTCAGACAAGAAAGGGAAGGGAAACATAATGGTACAGAAGTACCTGCCATTAAACACTGTAAGGTGACTCTGTAAGGAAGAGATGTCAACGCAGATGTATGAAAGAAAGGCGACACCAATCATAAATGTTACTGAAACGATGTAGATGATAAACTGAAGCCGGCCGGTGTGGCCGAGCGGTTCTAGGCGCTTCAGTCTTGTACCGCGCGACCGTTACGGTCGCAGGTTCGAATCCTGCCTCGGGCATGGATGTGTGTAATGTCCTTAGGTTAGTTAGGTTTAAGTAGTTTTAAATTCTAGGGGACTGATGACCTCAGATGTTAAGTGCCATAGCGCTCAGAGCCATTTGAACCATTTTCTGATAAACTGAAGAAGTTACGAGCACTTTTCTTTACTTTTGGTGTCGCACTCGGCGTTCAGTCCGAAAGTAGAAGTGCGGACGTCATAAAACGATTAAGCAACGCTGGTAATACGTGAAATTATTACGCGGTGATCCCCGTTTCGGGAAATCATTAAGCGCCGCTGCAATACAGCCTAAACTGCATCGCGGCCGCTGTCACCACTGGCCAATCACGGCGGACGCATTGTTCCGCTGTATTACGACTGAGCTTCGTAAACGGATCTACCATAATGCGAATTTTTGGCTTTGGCGTAAACTGTACGAATCATATTGTTTTCCTGCGTTCGTGGAAAACATTTTAGTGTCCTTTCAAAATACCTCTGATGTTATTCGGTTTATGGGGTACGGTTGCTGATTAATGTATCAGCGGTCGATATTTCCTGTTTGTCTCGGAACTGCAGTATTTGCACCCGCCAGTGTATGTAACTGGTACAGCGGCAGAACCACAGAATGCTGCTGACTCGCCGATTTTTCAGCCAGCACTCTTGTGAATAATGTTTCATCTCCTTTCCTCGTGCGGTCTATATCTGCATCACACTTATTAAGCCACCTAACGGTGTATGGCGGAGGGTGATTCTAGTACCACTACCTGATATCCCCTTCCGTGTTCCACTCGCGAATGGCGCGTGGGAGAATGACAGACTGTAAGCCTCTGTATCAGCTCTAATATCTGGAATTCCCTCGTCGCGGTCATTTCGACAAATGTATGTCGGAAGAAGGAGTGTTATGTATTCTCCTCATCCCGGGAAGTGGTCTTTGGAAATTTCAATAGTAAACCTCTCCGTAGTCGAAACAAGGCCCCGGGAGTAGACAACATTCCATTAGAACTACTGACAGCCTTGGGAGAGCCAGTCCTGACAAATCTCTACCATCTGGTGAGTAAAATGTATGAGACAGGCGAAATACCCTCAGACTTCAAGAAGAACGTAATAATTCCAATCCCAAAGAAAGCAGGTGTTGACAGATGTGAAAATTACCGAACTATCAGTTTAATAAGCCACGGCTGCAAAATTCTAATGCGATTTCTTTACAGACGAATGGAAAAACTGGTAGAAGCCGACCTTGGGGAAGATCAGTTTGGATTCCGTAGAACTGTTGGCAATACTGACCCTACGACTTATCTTAGAAGCTAGATTAAGAAAAGGCAGACCTACGTTTCTAGCATTTGTAGACTTAGAGAAAGCTTTTGACAATGTTGACTGGAATACTCTCTTTCAAATTATGAAGGTGGCAGGGGTAAAATACAGGGAGCGAAAGGCTATTTACAATTTGTACAGAAACCAGATGGCAGTTACAAGAGTCGAGGGGCATGAAAGGGAAGCAGTGGTTGGGAAGGGAGTGAGACAGGGGCGTAGCCTCTCCCCGATGTTATTCGATCTGTATATTGAGCAAGCAGTAAAGGAAAGAAAAGAAAAATTCGGAGTAGGTATTAAAATCCATGGAGAAGAAATAAAAACTTTGAGGTTTGCCGATGACATTGTAATTCTGTAAGAGACAGCAAAGGACTTGGAAGAGCAGTTGAACGGAATGGACAGCGTCTTGAAAGGAGGATATAAGATGAACATCAACGAAAGCAAAACGAGGATGTCGAATTAACTCAGGTGATGCTGATGGAATTAGATTAGGAAATGAGACACATAAAGTAGTAAAGGAGTTTTGCTATTTGGGGAGCAAAATAACTGATGATGGTGGAAGTAGAGAGGATATAAAATGTAGAATGGCAATGGCAAGGAAAGCGTTTATGAAGAATAGGAATTTGTTAACGTCGAGTATAGATTTAAGCGTCAGGAAGTCGTTTCTGAAAGCATTAGTATGGAGTGTAGCCATGTATGGAAGTGAAACATGGACGATAACCAGTTTGGACAAGAAGAGAGTAGAAGCTTTTGAAATGTGGGGCTACAGAAGAATGCTGAACATTAAATGGGTAAATCAAATAACTAATGAGGAGGTACTGAACAGAATTGGGGAGAAGAGGAGTTTGTAGCACAACTTGACTAGAAGAAGGGATCGGTTGGTAGGACGTGTTCTGAGGCATCAAGGGATCACCAATTTAGTACTGGCGGGCAACGTGGAGGGTAAAAATCGTAGAGGGAGACCAAGAGAGGAATACACTAAGCAGGTTCAGAAGGATGTAGGCTGCAGTACGTACTGGGAGATGAAGCAGCTTGCACAGGATAGAGTAGCATGGAGAACTGCATCAAACCAGTCTCAGGACTGAAGACCACAATAAGAACATCTTTTTTAACGTCTGCCACCTGAGTTTGTTGAGCATCTCTGTAACGCACTCGCACAGACTAAACGGAACTGTGGCGAAACATGCCGCACTTCGTTAGATCTCCTCTGTCTCTTCGAGCAGTCCTACAAGGCAAGTGTCCCAGATTGATGAACAATACTCAAGTATCGGTCGAACAACCGCCTTATAGCCCAATTCTTTCCTTAAGATTTTTCATATGAATCTCAGTCTTGCATACACCTTTTGTACTACTTGCTTTACGTGGCCATTCCACGGAAGGTTTCGCCGGAAAGATACTCCTAGATATATTACGGTAGTTACTGTTCCCAGCAGTTTGTCATCAATAGTGCAGTTGTACATTAGTGGATTTCTTTCGTTGTACATGTTCCAATTATTTACGTTGGGGGCCGACTGCTAGAACCGGCACCATTCATCAATTATCTGCATGTCATTCTGCGATTGTATACTACTTTTTGCCGTTTCTACTTTCTTATAGACAAACACATTATCCGCACACTTACAGAGCTTTCGATGCTTTCTACTAGATATTTTATCCACACAGTGAACAGTAACGGAAACCAAATCTTATGAGGTACTGCATCCTTAGCTATGCATCTCTTACATTCATTTCTTATTTTGTCTGCCTACATTCCTTCTTCCTGGGTGCACTGTAGTAAATACGAGTAGCTCATTTTTGTAGTTAATCTGTCATCCCACATCCTCTGTGCATGACTCTTAGTCGGAAACTGGAAAACTAATATACTGTAACATCAATTTTGTTGTGTGGAAGCTGCAATGCCATCTTTGCGCTGGTGAATTTACGATGTTATCCGACTTGACAAACTACTTACATTTGTTAACTAAAAATGTACCTAATTGTGACGATTACAGTCAAAAAGATGAACAGATTAGATTCACCTGCTAAAGGACTGTCATTGAATAGGTAATACTTAGTCTGACGTCTTCGGAATTTGTCTACTTGGACCCTGGCTAATCTGACTGTAGTTCTCCTTAGTAGATTACTTTATAGATGCTATATAACAATTAACATATTTCCGTCAAACACAGAATTAAAAGTAAACAGTAGTGTTCCCGTTATTTGTTGGATATAAATTATTAATGTGACACATACGGAATATTCACAGTTGGCGTTTTGCTGGAGCGATTTGCTGCTTGTCATTACAAGTGGATCCTTGGTTGTGCGCTGTTGTGTGGTGGCTACACACGTGAGATGGAAGGTAGCAGCTGTTGTAGGCGAGCTTATGGCTCAGGCTGGACGTTATTCAGACATCTTTAGACAGTGAATCAATCAACGGAATTGCTAACACTGACTACTTAAGCACTGTCTAAGTTTTCAGCAGATGTTGAACTGTGTCACATTAGTCCTGCTAGCAAAGTGTTTCATCATGAGAATGTGTCATCTGCCTCTGTCCTGGTAATCTGTAAATTTTACCCTGGACGTATCCAACTGTTTGACTGGCCACCTCACTTTCGCCGCCAGCCAAATTTAACTATCTTTCAACACATAACGTAATTAATGACATTAGTTGCCACTGGATACTGTTTTAAATCAACGGGAAAAGTTGAAAATTTGTGCCAGGCCGGGATTCGAAACTGGGTCTTGTGCTTACTAGGCAGATGCATTGACCACTACACCATCCAGACACAGTGGTCATTGCAACTGCGTGGACTATCATAGAAAGCGTCCTCTCAGACACAAATTCTCAGCTTATCCACGCACTACTGATTAAGGCCACTTGACCATTACCCTCACTTTTAGCGGCATTTCGCCAATTGTCTGCAGCAGTGTGGGAGTCATGTAGCTGTAGCAAGATGTATAAACGAAACTTGTAAGCACGGAGTGTAGCGAGAATTATTGACATTATATATTTATTCAGAAACACACACACACACACACACACACACACACACACAGACACACACGCACATATATAGCTTTACTTACAGTGATTGGTATCCGTTGGTTGGATGTTAGTGTATACAGTATTCTGCAAAACATTCTGAATGTTTTCCAGTGATGGTAACTGTACTGCACTTTACACATTTAGCCGTAGATAACACGTTCCACATGCTTTACAAAATGTAAGTAAAACAAAGAGTATGGCTGAAGTTGTTTCAAAGAGTTGGTACTAGGACATGGATTCTCGTTCTTCAGATCTTGTAATACACACATTGTCGCCAGTAAGTATGTATCTATTTCTCTATGGCAATTGACATGTGACATGTGATATTTACAAAATCTGTGAAAGAATTTGGAAATTAATACAACTACAATTTTAGCACTGCAATTTCGATTTACATTTCATTTGTCTTCTGTGTAACTACCATTGATCATCACTTACGAAATTAACAATAAACGTCACAGCACAACTCTTTTTTTTTAAAAAAAAAAATAACGAACTGTTACTCTGTGTGGTATGTGGGAGGATGAAATTGTATGTGTGTGTGTGTGTGTGTGTGTGTGTGTGTGTGTGTGTAGTAGTAGTAGTAGTAGTAGACGGAAAAGAGAGTGTTGAGTAAGTGTGCCAATGTGTGAGATACAGAGATGGAGAGAGAGAGAGAGAGAGAGAGAGAGAGAGAGAGAGAGAGAGAGAGAGAGAAGAGGGTTTTTTTGTGAGTTATTTAGTTTTCCAAATGTAATGATTGTTTGAAATGTAGGAAAAATTGGTAATGTGCTAAATCTGTTTGTTGATTTAACTAGATTTGGGGAGACTTATTCTTCATTTTTATTCCTTTGCCTGCAATTTGTAGGATAAGAGGCTTGTTGTCATGTTTGTAACTCAATGACTAATTTTTGTTAGATGGGCTGCAAAACTAGATCTACTTAAATTTTTTAAACGTAGTGCGTCTGTGCGTTCTTTATATCGAATTTCAAAGTGTCGTCCTGTTTGTCCCATGTAGCAGCAGGAGCAGCTGTTAATAAATGTGTTGTTCATGCTGTTTGTTTGGGTTTTATTTTTTCATCTAATTTGTCAACTGTGGATGGTTCGTATACATTATCGTGGGATATTGTTTTTAAAATGTTAAATTCTTTGGTTTTACATCAGGTACAGTATGAATTTTGACAACACGGTCGATTGCTGATCTAAATAATGCTAATCTGTGTTGATTTGGGTGGCATGGTATGTTATTTATAATGACACCTGACGTAGTAGTTTTTCTACAAATTTAGAATTTATGGTTGTTGTTATAACTGGTGATGTGTGGAAAGCTTGTTATACACTGAAGAGCCACAGAAACTGGTACACCTGCCTAACATCTTGTAGGGCCCCGCGAGCACGCAGAAGAGCCGCAACACGACGTGGCATGGACTCGACTACTGTCTGGTACTGCTTGAGGGAACTGACACCATGAATCCTGTAGGGCCGTCCATAAATGCGTAAGAGAACGAGGAGGTTGAGATCTCTTCTGTACAGCACGTTGCAAGGCATCACAGTTACACTCAATAATCTTCGTGTCTGGGGAGTTCGGTGGCCGGCGGAAGTGTTTAAACTCAGAAGAGTGTTCCTGCAGCCATTCTGTAGCAATTCGTGACGTGTGGCGCCTGGCATTGTCCTGCTGCAATTGCCCAAACCCATCGGAATGCACAGTAGACATGAATGGATGCAGGTGATCAGACAGGATGTTTGCCTACGTGTCACCTGACAGAGTAGTGTCTAGCCTTATCACTCCAGCTGCACACCACACACCATTATAGAGCCTTCACCAGCTTGAACAGTCTCCTGCTGACATGTAGGGTCTATGGATTCGTCAGGTTGTCTCCATACCCGAACACGTCCATCCGCTAGATACAATTTGAAACAGACTCATCCGACCAGGCAAGATGTTTGCAGTCATCAACAGTCCAATGCCGATGTTTACGGGCCCATGCGAGGCGTAAAGCTTTATGTCGTGCAGTCATCAATGGGCAGACGAGCGGGTCCTCACCTCTGAAAGCTCATATCGATGATGTTTCGTTGATGGCTCAGCACTGAAATCTGCAGCAATTTGCGGAAGAGGTGCACTTCTGTCACATTGAAAGACTCTCTTCAGGCGTCGTTGTTCCCGTTGCTACAGGAATTTTAGCAGGCCGCAGTGATGTCGGAATGATTTTTTTTACCGGATTCCTGATATTCACGGAATAGTCTTGAAATGGTAGTACGGGGAAATAACCACTTCATCGCTACCTCGGAGATTCTGTGTCCTATCGCTCGTGCGCCGACTGTAACACCACGCCCAAACTCACTTAAATCTCGATAATCTGGCACTGTAGCAACAGTAACCGATCTAAAAACTGCGCCAGACACTTGTTGTCTTATATAGGCGTTGTAGACCCCAGCACCTATATCTGCATGTTTACATACCTGTGTATTTGAATACGCATGCTTATACCAGTCTCTTTGGCGCTTCAGTGTATCTTACAGTCCAAGTTTCTGAAATCCACTTGTACATAATGGGGTATGATACTCCAGCACATAGTGTTCAGAAATACTAACCTGAGTTTCATGAATATATTTTGTGCGCAAGGGTCTGTTGTTGAACATTCCCTAGAATATCTCTAGTCCCATGACAATCAAGTTTCAGGAACTGCGCTGGGTGGTGGTGGGGAGGAGAAGAGCCGGAAGGGTGTTAGCGAAAGGGCAACTTAGAGTAGTTTCGTGGAAGAAGGGGAAGGGAGACGGAAAACGTAACAGAAATTCTTTGAAATTAAAACCAGTTCGATACTCTAGATTCACACGTATGCACAGTGATAAATAAGTATTGATTACATTTTACAGTGGTAGACGAAGACTGTGATTTTCATCATGAAAATTTTTTAAAGTTCTGCCAGATCATGATCTCCAGGTTGAAAGTATTTGCACAACGGCGAAACTGCAAGCCCTTCGCAGCGTATGGTAGGAATTTACAGCATAATCTCTAAAACTTAAAACTACAGGAAAATGTATTTGTTAATGACCGTATTCACGGGGTGGTTCTGAACACTATGGGACTTAACATCTGTGGTCCTCAGTCCCCTAGAACTTAGAACTACTTAAACCTAACTAACCTAAGGACATCACACACATCTATGCCCGAGGCAGGATTCGAACCCGCGACCGTAGCAGTCACGCGGTTCCGGACTGCGCGCGTAGAACCGCTAGCGTATTCACTAATAGTACTTCTCAATACCCAGAATGTAGTTTACTGAGAAAATGTAGTTTGAGATTTGCAAAAAATGGTTCAAATGGCTCTGAGCACTATGCGACTTAACTTCTGAGGTCATCAGTCGCCTAGAACTTAGAACTAATTAAACCTAACTAACCTAAGGACATCACACACATCCATGCCCGAGGCAGGATTCGAACCTGCGACCGCAGCGGTCACGCGGTTCCAGACTGAAGCGCCTTTAACCGCACGGCCACACCGGCCGGCCTGAGATTTGCACAATTTTTCAGTCAGACAGGTAATTCAAATTTATAGTTATTTCTTACGGGTTGATAGCCCTAAAAAAGTGACAAATTGAAGATACAATGCTAACAGAAGCACGTAGAACCCAAAGCTTTCTGACGTTTTCAGTTGCAAGGAGAATAGAGGCGAAAGACGATATATCTTCGTGATTTCAAAACTGACAGCTTCTGGATTGATTTGCTTCTAGTTAATATCCAGCAGATTTCACATCTTACTTTGACCTGTTACTTGACTGAAACTTTTATCTGTGAGGCAAGGCAAGATGCCCATTTCTAGGTAATTATTTTTTCTAGGGGAGGCTGTTGCAATTGCTTGGCTTTGCCTCTCATTTACTACGCCCTCGATGTCTATTACTCTCAGATACATGCATATCAGCTCGTCGAACTTTAATCCATACTCCGTGCATCAGTCTTTCCCAGTCTTCCTGGCATTTGACATCAAGAAAAATTTTATGTCAGAAACCCAATAGTTGCAACCATTAGTCTTGTGCACCACTTTTCACTCTTAGTTAACTATCTTTTACATCTGATTATTTTGTTGGTGTCGAATGCTCCTGTTGAATTAAATTTGGGTATTTAAATTCCGCCTTCTGCAAAACACAATGTATTTCTTGTTGTATACAGGGTGCTCCATTTATTTTTACCACCCTAAGTAACTGTTTGTCCAGATGCAAATTACAAAATCTTTCAAGTAAATGTTCTTTAGCCATCAGTGGGACATCAATCAGAGTGTTTGCCTTCGTTGTAGCTTTGTTTATTTTACAAAGATATGAAGAGCAGTACGACTTTTTTAAATGGCAACCTGTATTTTTTATTCGGTAATTCATTTCCTCTCCTAAAGACCTATTCAAAATTGTATCACAGTGTAACATTCATTGAAACACAACGTTATTATTTACATAGCACAACACTGACGTTGACGCTCCCAGCGCTTAATGCAGGTACTCGGGGTAATGGAGCACATCCACGTACTGACGTTGACAGAAGGCAAATGTAAACACAAGTAGAATGCACACTCGTCATTCCGCCAACCATCGTCAGTTGAAGAGTTGTGTGAGTAGAATGTACAACAAAGAAGAGAAGGTAGAAATGCTACTCATCTATGGGGAATGTAAGTTAGCAGAACAGTAATTGCAATACTGTTTTCTTATGTACGGGTTCATTTAGTACAGTAGTTTAGTCCTTTTAAATACTGTTGTGTAAAGTAGGCATACAGTAAAGGCTGTCTTTCCTACAAACTGCATCGACGTAACGTTTCTTTTATTGTTGTTGTTGAAGGTAGGCAAAATGCTACGCAGGCAGCCGAACTGTACCGAGGACAAGAACACACCTTGCCGACGGATATTTTATCGCCTTGTTGCGACGCTTCAGGAAACAGGAATTTTCAACCTACGAAAACGCAATCGTCGCAGCACTCGCACAGACGAAGCTGTCGAAGTTGCTGTTCTCGCTTCCGCTGCTACGAATCCACATGTGAGCACACGACAGTTTGAACACGAGATTGGCATTCCTAAAACCAGCGTACATCGTATTCTTGTATTCTTACACGTCACCGGTTCCATCCTTACCATGTACACCTACATCAAGAACTGCATGAAAATGATTTCCAGAATCGTGTACAGTTCTGTCAGTGGGCACAGCAGCAAATCCTTACCAACCTAAACTTCTTCTCCATTGTTCTATTTACCGATGAATGTCCCTTCTCAAACAAAGGAAAGGTAAATACAAAGAACATTGTTGGTTCTGCGACAACCCACGATGGCTTAGACAGGTGGAAAGTCAGCGTCAATGGAGAGTTAACGTCTGGTGTGGGATGCTTGGCCCTTATTTCTTCAATTGTAGTCTAAACGGCACAGCGTATGCCAACTTCCTCAGACGAATTCCTCCTCCTCTTCTGGATGAAGTGCCGCTAAGAACCAGAATGCTTATGTGGTATCAGCACGATGGATGTTCAGCACACAATGCCTTGCATGCACGTCGCGTTCTGAACCGAAGGTACACAGCCCGATTGGACGAGGAGCAGTTACTCGGCCTGCTAGGTCTCCTGATTTAAATTCTCTTGACTTTTTTCTTTGGCGACGCATTAAAGACGTTGTCTATCGCGATGTTCCAACAACTCCAGAGGACATGCAGGAACGTATCGTGCTTTCTTGTAATTCTCATCGGCAGCCAACACTGGAAGCAGTAAATAATTCAACGAGTGCACCAGTGTATCGGTGTCCAGGGTCACCACTTTGAGCACCTTTGAATGTTCTACTCCTGGGCAATGTTGCAAGAGAGTCAAAGTCAATCTTGTGTTATGTTGTTACTTGGTTTTCATTTGTTTCTGAGAACTCCAGCACTTGGACGAATTTTTGATCCTGGGCTCAAAGTCAGTGTTGTTTTATGTAATTAATAACGTTGTGTTTCAGTGAATGGTACATTGTGATTCATTTTTGAACAGGTCTTTAGGAGAGGAAATGAATTACCGAATAAAAATACAGGGTGCCATTTAAAGAAGTCCCTACCTCTGTTCATATCTTTGTAAAAAACAAAGTTACAACGAAGGCAGTCAGCTGATTGATGTTCCCCTGACGGCTAAAGAACATTTTCTTGAAACATTTGCATCTGGACAAACAGTTATTTAGGGTGGTCAAAATAAATGGGACACTCTGTATATCTAAACATATTTCGATACTTATGTGTCATCTTCTATGGGTCTCGAGTTATTGCTGAAGTTATATAAATTGTGGAAGTTGTAAGATGGTCATGTGATGCGGTTTTTGTACGTCATCGATGTGTACGTCAGAGAGAGAGAGCGAGATATGTTACTGTTAAACAATCTTTGGTCCTGTCGTGACACAATCTTTGCCTCTAAGCAGTCTGATACATTCCTAGTTGAAGTGTGGTAGGTGATGGACATATTTAGAAGTGGTGTATGTGTTAGATGGAGAAAGGACAGCAAGGATGAGTATAATGTGTACATTGGAGAATGTCATTATTTCTGAAGAGAAGAAGTTTGGTAAGACTGCAACACTGAGCACCCAGTTTTTCAGACTGATTATTGTCAGATAGTTAACTTGCTCAGAGCTGAGAGAAAAACCCCTCCACTCTTGAATAATGGATTAAATATTAGTTGGTTAAGCTGTTTGATTTTTATAAAAATTCTTTGTTAACGTCGTATCCTGTTAAATCATTCTTCACTTCGGTAAGCATACTATTGTTCAGACCAGTGTTACATGAGAAGATCATGCGAAGTTTTACTCTGCCTTTTTGGCTATGTATTTCATTCTACTGGGGCTATTCGGAAAGTAAGGAACGATAGGTCGCGAAATGCAAACCACAGTGAAATTCGAAACTGTTTGACTTGCAACAGTTAGCTAGAACTTCCAGCTACTTGTCTCCATAGCCGCCGACCCACTTATTTGTCGTAGCGTTGTACCAACTTTACAGTACCCTCGTTATAGAAGACAGTCGCCAGCGCCTCCCGCTAATTCTCTACGCTGGCCTACAGCTCGTTGTCTGTGCCAAAATGTCTTCATAGCGGTTCATGTGAGCAGAGATGAAACTCAGAGGGAGACAATTACGGGCTGTATTGTGGGTAATCAAACATTGCCGATTCAAAACGATGCAGGAGCATATACATTGTCCCTGCAGAATGCGGCTGAGAATTGTCTCGAAGAAGATAACGCACGACAGTTATGTAATGTTGGCTGCATAGCTTCAGGCGAAATTTCTCACCAGGCCCTCGTACTTGGCGGGAGACACTATTGTTCTACGTATCTTTCTGTGCTCCCTGTGTGCTCAGAACTAAAAATAACGACGAAATGCGATCGACAGGCATATCAGAGACACTGCCCAACACACCTGCGTAAAACTTTATCGGATTTTCACTGTGGTTTCCATTTCGCGGCCGATCGTTTGTTACTTTCCGAATAAACCCCGTAAAATCGTTGTATTGGAACATCATTTCATAGGAATAGTTACTCTCCCCATCTCATTGTTTATCACTATGCATTACCACATGCAACAGTTTGAATGTGTATTTAGAAACAGAAATCTAGCTTAGCCACTGTCTCCTTGCTGTTTGCTGTCGTGCTGTCTAGAAATCTACAACAATGTTGTCAAGATGCGAGGTTGATGAAAATTTTACTTGGGGCAACATAATAGTTTTACTTCTGTTGCAAAAGTCAAGCTGCATTCAGATACGTTACAATTCAGTTATAATTAGGATCAGTGAAATCAAAGGTTAGCATACGAGTATAAGTTGGATAACAATTTGTGAACACATAGTTTTGGTAATACGTACACTTTTATAGAGTGGGAGGTAAAGCTGAGCTAAATTCCGTACGGGAACAAATTTAGAGAGCAACTTACGAAGTCGACTTTGTTTTTACGCGTTTCTATCGTTTGACAGCGTGTCATGTTTTTCTTCCTGTTGTGCATCTTTGGTTTGTTTCCGTTTTCTTTTGTAATCATATTCACTGTTTTCCATACTTTTTATGATTTTTAGAAAAAGAACTGGCTTCTACAAAACATTTGTGCCGCCATACTCACCGAGAGGCACTATTTGCTTTCTAACAAAAATCCCGTTAAACGGTCTCCTTATTTAGATATTATATTGCAATGTAAAGCTCACGCAATATTTAGAAAGGAAAGAAACTCGTTATGCCCTATGATCAATAAAGGAGAAATCTGAAATAATTACACTCTACTGGTGAGGCTGCCTTCATAAAAGTCATTGCCACCGCCCTCATCAATCGTCTTTGTGTTATACAACATGGGAATGAGCCCGGGCAGAGGCTTGAGTATCACCATGCATAAGAAAGATACCCTCTGCCTTCGACCAGTTGCGCATAATATGGACAAAGATTAGTAGAATACGCACTAATCATGACAGAATCGCGAGCTTTCTTTATAGACGGGGTAAGACTCCATCTCCAAAATGCTACTGTGGAGCAGGCAGACAAACTATTCACCATTTTGTTACAGAACGTCCCAGTTGTGCATATTGTGGAATATGTTTGTAAATGACGTTCAAAACTGTCTTTCAAGATGTGTGTTGTAGGTGCAAAATTTCTTTGAAGCGAAAATCCTGAACACTTACAAAGTTACAAATTCTACATACATAGCAACTTCTGCACTCAACTTCTCAGTACAGCGTCCGTGACTTAGCACTTATACTGGTCATGTATTAACGTTTCTCCCCATGTTATTGACGAATGTAGAATGGGAAGAATTGTCACTTACATGCGTATATCTGATCCATTATTTACGCTATTTTTGTACACATTTGTGGATTTTGCAAGTATAATTACTTCAGTAGTGGTCGGTTCGGTATTGGTTAGCTTTTTGAGGGCTGATGGGCACCTGGCAGGTTAGTCGACTTAGTACGGCTTGAGTTCTGTAGAGGGATAGTTTTAACGAGGTGTCTGATTATCTCTGTAGAATAACAGCCTATTCTTTCCCATGACTTGAAGTGAGGGGCGGCAAATGATGTCAGGAGCGAAGTCGACATATTAAACCATCCAAAAGTTTTAGTTCATTCCGAGACTGTGGGCAGACCAGTCATTTCAGGAATGTTATTGTCCATAAACTATTGCCTCACAGATGCTGAATTGACAGGGCACGTTGTTATGCTGATACGAAGAATCATCGCCTACGAAACTTTCCTCGACTGTATGCAGTACGCAGTGCCATAAAGTGCATTCCTGTGCTTCCGTATTTAGGCGTAGTAAGGGCACCACACATGAAGCACGAAGAAGACTCCCATACCCTGACATCACATCTGTACTACATCGTTGGCGTTGCACATGATGCCAGTTAACGTTCTCCACGGATTAATCAAACCCGATCCCTTCCATCGAATTGCACAGGGTACAGCGCGATTCATCACTCCAAATCACACGTTTCAGCGTCAGAAATGTGTGGCTCATGAGGAGTTCGTCGTCCAGTTGTAATCCCTGACACAGTACTCGTTAAAGCCTGTGCTATGGTAAGTGGGCGGGATTCACCTTATGAGAAAGGATTTTCGCATAGATATCGACCGCGTGTACCTGAATGGTGGCAAATCAGACTTACATCCACTCTGTAATAACAATGATCCGTCAAGTAAGTTCGAAACGCAATCACACGTCAGGATGGACCAAAAGCAAACCAGAAGATGCTACCAATGTGACAATAATATGGTCGCCAGCCAAATTAGGCACTAACGGAGTTTCTTCTCTGTACAAGTTGGTATATACACTCCTGGAAATGGAAAAAAGAACACATTGACACCGGTGTGTCAGACCCACCATACTTGCTCCGGACACTGCTAGAGGGCTGTACAAGCAATGATCACACGCACGGCACAGCGGACACACCAGGAACCGCGGTGTTGGCCGTCGAATGGCGCTAGCTGCGCAGCATTTGTGCACCGCCGCCGTTAGTGTCAGCCAGTTTGCTGTGGCATACGGAGCTCCATCGCAGTCTTTAACACTGGTAGCATGCCGCGACAGCGTGGACGTGAACCGTATGTGCAGTTGACGGACTTTGAGCGAGGGCGTATAGTGGGCATGCGGGAGGCCGGGTGGACGTACCGCCGAATTGCTCAACACGTGGGGCGTGAGGTCTCCACAGTACATCGATGTTGTCGCCAGTGGTCGGCGGAAGGTGCACGTGCCCGTCGACCTGGGACCGGACCGCAGCGACTCACGGATGCACGCCAAGACCGTAGGATCCTACGCAGTGCCGTAGGGGACCGCACCGCCACTTCCCAGCAAATTAGGGACACTGTTGCTCCTGGGGTATCGGCGAGGACCATTCGCAACCGTCTCCATGAAGCTGGGCTACGGTCCCGCACACCGTTAGGCCGTCTTCCGCTCACGCCCCAACATCGTGCAGCCCGCCTCCAGTGGTGTCGCGACAGGCGTGAATGGAGGGACGAATGGAGACGTGTCGTCTTCAGCGATGAGAGTCGCTTCTGCCTTGGTGCCAATGATGGTCGTATGCGTGTTTGGCGCCGTGTAGGTGAGCGCCACAATCAGGACTGCATACGACCGAGGCACACAGGGCCAACACCCGGCATCATGGTGTGGGGAGCGATCTCCTACACTGGCCGTACACCACTGGTGATCGTCGAGGGGACACTGAATAGTGCACGGTACATCCAAACCGTCATCGAACCCATCGTTCTACCATTCCTAGACCGGCAAGGGAACTTGCTGTTCCAACAGGACAATGCACGTCCGCATGTATCCCGTGCCACCCAACGTGCTCTAGAAGGTGTAAGTCAACTACCCTGGCCAGCAAGATCTCCGGATCTGTCCCCCATTGAGCATGTTTGGGACTGGATGAAGCGTCGTCTCACGCGGTCTGCACGTCCAGCACGAACGCTGGTCCAACTGAGGCGCCAGGTGGAAATGGCATGGCAAGCCGTTCCACAGGACTACATCCAGCATCTCTACGATCGTCTCCATGGGAGAACAGCAGCCTGCATTGCTGCGAAAGGTGGATATACACTGTACTAGTGCCGACATTGTGCATGCTCTGTTGCCTGTGTCTATGTGCCTGTGGTTCTGTCAGTGTGATCATGTGATGTATCTGACCCCAGGAATGTGTCAATAAAGTTTCCCCTTCCTGGGACAATGAATTCACGGTGTTCTTATTTCAATTTCCAGGAGTGTATTTATGCAAAACAACAAGTTGTAACACTGCATAATGTAGTAGAATTTTAGAACTAGAAAATCTATTGAACTGATAGTTTCACGTTCTGTACTGATATGGAAAATCATGAATACATAACACTACACTATAATGTTTACTACAAAACTTTATACTATCTATTAATCTGATTAAAATCGGGCGTAGGTTACCGTACAAATTATACTTTCATACCACACACAAAATGTCAATTTTGATAAAGATAAAACACTGATAAATTTTGACTTTAACTTTTGCTGGTCAAACCAATTTAGAATACTTCAGAATTCAAATGAATGAAGGGGGCACCCTGAAACTGTTATGATCGCTCTATTTAAAAAAATGATTACTGAATTTACTATTCATTCAAGAATAATAAAATTCATTACTTTACCAACACTGAATTTATCTTTCGACGTCGTTAGACCTTCGCTATTCATTTACTGGTTCATTAACAATACATTTCTTGAAACACCATTCTAATATAGCTAGTTCTGCAAATAATTATTATCAACACAATTTTTAATTTTCATTTCGGGACACTCGGATTGCACAACGTTTGGAAAGAACCCTGTCTAGGTTAGTTGTGAGGATGATTAAATGACTGAAAAGTTCTGGTAAAATTTAGGTTATTATTGCACCAAACAAACACAGTTCACTCTCTGATCCATACGAATACAGTACTAAAAGTTTCAACCTGTTAGTGTCGATGCGACGGTTGGCGGGCGGCAAGATGGCGAGGCACAGAGCACACATACAACCACAGCTATGGCTCTTGATGTATCGGTACTTTAATTCTTCTTAGAGTAGCAATACTTTTCCATTTAGTGCCTATGGAATTTTGCCATGCTGTGTGGGCGTTGGAACTGCATACCCGAGGCTCGGTGAAGCTATGTCTTCCAGGAGAGCTTCCTCGCTCCAGAAGGTGTTGCTTAAACAAGTGCCAAACTCCAACTACTACTGGGCCCGTTGTGCCGTGCAGTGCCCGCGTGCATTTTCCCGCGCTCGCCTGCCATCCACCTTTTACCGCTCCCTGACGGACCGGGTATTCACCCGAGGTTTTGCATTCTACACATCCTAACACGTTGCCTACGTATGGACCAGACGCACAGTTACAATTTTAAACATCTTACAACAGTTTCAACATCTGTTACATTTCAATTCTATTACAATATTACTTGAAATTTGACATAAACATTAATATTCACATTGAAACCTATTTACAGTTTTCTTAACATAATGGCATGAAACAAAAAGAAATGAAATCAGAACATCAATTACACGAGTTTATCGTAAGATCAGATGAAAAGAATTACTTATATGTACAATAGTACAGAGTCGTTGTTACACAGTCTACTCCATTCTTTTTAATTCCCTACGCAAAGACATTGTGCTAGCTGGACTGGTAGCAGCCCTTTGGAATTCACAAGGGATTCCTTGACATGTTTTCATGTGAATTTTAATACCACCGTCTGCAGTGTTCGATATTTCCAGTCGGTATATACTTGAGGCCTGCATGGTCTTAGTTTACCTATTTGTACCCCACAATCACGTCACCGACGATCGAAATGAGGTGGTTGAGAGAGGCTGACATGTTCCTGATGGATTTGTTACTCAGATGATACCCAGTGATTAGTTTATATTTGAAGTCCTTGAACTCTACCGAACCACCGATTCCGCTGTTACTGCTTCTCCACGGACAACACAATATTCCTTGCCTCCTTTTATTCTCGCGGGACAGTTCCACATTAAAAAGTTGTGTTTGGTTGTTTTGAGCAGATAGTGTATAATATGAGAGAAGAACCTACGTTTTGCATGTTGGATAATTTTGTAATCGATGCAGGTTACCTGTGGGAAAATCACCTTGCACCAGTATATTATAAGTATTTACATTCAGAATTTTCTCCAGGGTTCAGCTACAATTGAAGGTGACTGATTTATGGTGACAGTTCTACCACGTTGCTATGTAGATGGGCGAAAGTGGAAGGTAGCAATGTCAATTCCATGAACTGTTTATATCCATGGTGAAACGCCTAAAACTGACGTCAGTTTTATTTTGTGGACGGTTCAGTATGTAAAAACAGCGAGGTTTCGGCCAACGATAGCAGACAGAGGGGCACGTAAAATTGTATTGGTAACACCCTCAACAATTGTATCAACTGAATTTGCTTGACTGAACTGTAGCTTTTTCGGTGGAGCGATTTCTACATCTACAGCCACCTGATTACTCTGCTATTCACAAACTGCCTGGCAGAGAGATCAATGAACCACCTTCAAGCTCTCTCTCTACTGTTCCACTCTCTAACAGCACGCGGGGAAAACGAGCACTTAAATTATTCTGTGCGAGCCCTGATTTCTCTTATTTTATCGTGATGGTCATATCTGCCTATGTATGTGGGTGCGAACAGAATGTTTTCGCAATCGGAGGCGAAAACTGGTGATTGAAATTTCATGAGAAGATCCCGTCGAAACGAAAAACGCCTTTGTTTTAATGATTGCCACTCCAATTCGAGTCTCATGTCTGTGACACTATCTCCCCTATTTCGCGATAATACAAAACGAGCTGCTCTTCTTTGTACTTTTTCGATGTCATCCGTCAGTCCCACCTGATGCGGATCCCACACCGCACAGCAATACTCCAGAATATGGCGGACAAGCGTGGTGTAAGCAGTCTCTTTAGTAGACCTGTTGCACCTTCTAAGTGCTCTGCCAATTAATCGCAGTCTTTGGTTTGCTCTACACACAATATTATCTATGTGATCGTTCCAACTTAAGTTATTTGTAATTATAATCACTAAGTATTTAGCTGAATTTAAAGCCTTCAGATTTATGTGACTTATTGCGTAATCGAAATTTAGCTAATTTCTTTTAGTACTCATGTGAATAACTTCAACTTTCCTTTATTCAAGGTCAATTGCCACTTTTCGCACCATACAGATATCTTATCTAAATCATTTTTCAAGTCGTTTTGATCATCTGATGACTTTACAAGACGGTATATGACAGCATCATCTGCAAACAATCTAAGACGGCTACTCTAATTGTCTCCTACGTCGTTAATATAGATCAGGAACACTAGAGGGCCTATAACACTTCCTTGGGGAACGCCGGATATTACTTCTGTTTTACTCGATGACTTTCCGTCTATTAGTACGAACTGTGACCTTTCTGACATGAAATCACGAATCCAGTGGCACAACTGAGGCGATATTCCATAGGCACGCAGTTTGGTTAGAAGACGCTTGTGAAAAACGGTGTCGAAAGCCTTCTAGAAATCTAAAAATATGGAATCAATTTTACATCCCCTGTCGACAGCACTTATTACTTCATGAGTGTAAAGAGCTAGCTGTGTCTCGCAAGAACGATATTTTCTGAATCCGTGCTAATTATGTGTCAATAAATCGTCTCCTTCGAGGTACTTCATAATGTTGGATTACAGTATGTGTTCCAAAACTCTACTGGAAATCGACGTTACTGATACAGGCATGTAATTCAGCGGATTACTGCTACTTCCCTTTTTGGGTATTGGTGTGAATTGAGCAATTTTTCAGTCTTTAGGTACGGATCTTTCTCTGAGCGAGTAGTTGTATATAATAGCTAAATATCGAGCTATTTCATCAGCATACTCTGAGAGGAACCTGACTGGTATACAATCTGGACCGGAGGCCTTGCCTTTATTAAGTGATTTAAGCTGCTTTGTTACACCGAGGATATGTACTTCAATGTTTATCTTGGCAGTTGTTCTTGATTGGAATTCAGGAATATCTACTCCGTCTTCTTTGGTGAAGGAGTTTCGGAAAACCGTGTTTAATAACTCTGCTTTAGTGGCACTGTCATCAGTGACTTCACCGTTGTTATCGCACAGTGAAGGTATTGATTGCGTCTTGCCACTGGTGTGCTTTATGTATGACCAGAATCTCTTTGTGTTTTCTGCCAGATTTAGAGACAGAATTTCGTTGTGGAAATTATTAAAAGCATCTCGCATTGCTGTACGCGCTATATTACGAACTTCTTTTACTTTTAATAGGGGAAGTTAAGTTTGTGAATTGATAAGTGCAATGAAATAGCCATTGCTAATGTTGGCGTTGAAAATTGTTGAAAAAATCTGAAAACTTTTCTAAATTTTAAAGTCAAGACGGCTGGAATCACCTCTCTCGGTATAAGCTCGTCCAAGTGGGGCACTCATGCCAAAGTCTGTCGTTGTACGGGGTGTAATGAACTCCCTTGACAGACTCCGAGAAAAGGTTCCTTAATCCTCGCACAAACGAAAAAATGGCTGACATCGAAATAAGTGCCCAAGGAATAGAAAAGCAACTGAAATCACTCAATAGAGGAAAGTCCACTGGACCTGACGGGATGCCAATTCGATTCTACACAGAGTACGCGAAAGAACTTGCCCCCCTTCTAACAGCCGTGTACCGCAAGTCTCTAGAGGAACGGAGGGTTCCAAATGATTGGAAAAGAGCACACGTAGTCCCAGTCTTCAAGAAGGGTCGTCGAGCAGATGCGCAAAACTATAGACCTATATCTCTGACGTCGATCTGTTGTAGAATTTTAGAACATGTTTTTTGCTCGAGTATCACGTCGTTTTTGGAAACCCAGAATCTACTATGTAGGAATCAACATGGATTCCGGAAACAGCGATCGTGTGAGACCCAACTCGCTTTATTTGTTCATGAGACCCAGAAAATATTAGATACAGACTCCCAGGTAGATACTATTTTTCTTGACTTCCGGAAGGCGTTCGATACAGTTCCGCACTGCCGCCTGATAAACAAAGTAAGAGTCTACGGAATATCAGACCAGCTGTGTGGCTGGATTGAAGAGTTTTTAGCAAACAGAACACAGCATGTTGTTATCAATCGAGAGACGTCTACAGACGTTAAAGTAACCTCTGGCGTGCCACAGGGAGGTGTTATGGGACCATTGCTTTTCACAATATATATAAATGACCTAGTAGATAGTTTCGGAAGTTCCATGCGGCTTTTCGCGGATGATGCTGTAGTATACAGAGAAGTTACAGCATTAGAAAATTGTAGCGAAATGCAGGAAGATCTGCAGCGGATAGGCACTTGGTGCAGGGAGTGGCAACTGTCCCTTAACATAGACAAATGTAATATATTGCGAATACATAGAAAGAAGGATCCTTTATTGTATGATTATATGATAGCGGAACAAACACTGGTAGCAGTTACTTCTGTAAAATATCTGGGAGTATGCGTGCGGAACGATTTGAAGTGGAATGATCACATAAAATTAATTGTTGGTAAGGCGGGTACCTGGTTGAGATTCATTGGGAGAGTGCTTAGAAAATGTAGTCCATCAACAAAGGAGGTGGCATACAAAACACTCGTTCGACCTATACTTGAGTATTGCTCATCAGTGTGGGATCCGTACCAGATCGGTTTGACGGAGGAGATAGAGAAGATCCAAAGAAGAGCGGCGCGTTTCGTCACAGGGTTATTTGGTAACCGTGATAGCGTTACGGAGATGTTTAATAAACTCAAGTGGCAGACTCTGCAAGAGAGGCGCTCTGCATCGCGGTGTAGCTTGCTGTCCAGGTTTCGAGAGGGTGCGTTTCTGGATGAGGTATCGAATATATTGCTTCCCCCTACTTATACCTCCCGAGGAGATCACGAATGTAAAATTAGAGAGATTAGAGCGCGCACGGAGGCTTTCAGACAGTCGTTCTTCCCGCGAACCATACGCGACTGGAACAGGAAAGGGAGGTAATGACAGTGGCACGTAAAGTGCCCTCCGCCACACACCGTTGGGTGGCTTGCGGAGTATAAATGTAGATGTAGATGTAGATGTACACCGAATCAACAGAAGGATTGTCCAGTATATATGGGCTCTAACGTGGATATCTTCAGAGATACGAGCACTTGTTCAAAGTCTTGCTTCAAGGTCTGTAAAGGGGATTTACTTAAATCCTGTAACCAGGGAGATCTACACTATAGAGATGAAACGTATTTCCTTAGATCCTACGTCACAGCGGTCCGCCTCCACAGCTGTGATCAGCTTGCCTCGAGCCGTCATGACGAGTGGTTGCATAGGGGAACTCTCGGTGGCTGTTTCTCTCGAAGAAAGCTTTTTTTACTTCGCTGGTCAAAGTTTGTAGCTGCATACTGCACGTGTATTTGGATTTTTGGACACGATTTATCGTAGAGGTACGGTCAAGTTACCGTTCAGTTGTGAGTGTCCTAAGCCCAATTCACTTGACATTCGTAAGTTTGTCACTGGAGCAGCAGGAATCCCCTTAGCTCACATAACTCACATTGTGAGCGAACTTTGGTGAAGTGAACGTGTCGCATGCAGGAATGGTCTTCCGTACTGTATGCGTATTTGAATTGCCTTTTGAGCTTCCAACGGATTATATTAGCCGTTCGCTTAGTTAACATGGACGCAGGCCGATATCTAGAGGAGGGAAACCGGAGTATCTGCCCCATGCGGCAATTTCAGGAAGCGTCAAATTCATATTCTTGAAGAAAAACTCTTGTTTCACAAAGCGCCTAGCATCCAGCCCACGTTGCTCTATCGACTGTTCGTTTGATATTGTAACGGATCCCTGTTGGTTGTTGAACATTTTTGAACCTATTCTAAGTTAAATGATGACTAACTGGAACCCTCAGCTGCCGACAGGTGTTGATATACCTCGATGTGGACAGCTGAATGTGTGTGCCCCGACCGGGACTCGAACCCAGGATCTCCTGCTTACATGGCAGACGCTCTATCCATCTGAGCCACCGCGGACACAGATGAATAGCGTGACTGCAGGGACTTATCCCACTCACATTCCCAACTGTCCACAATTCTAAATATCTAATGTACCTTATAGACATTTGCTCATCCACTCATTACTCGCGCACGCTTTGGCGATTCCCGTAAGTGTTTGGCCAACCTATGCGCATTCTCACAGACGAAGGTCAATGGCTGGGTAGCCTTTAACTATATATATGAAGACAGTAACTGTTCTCGAAAGAACAGAAAGAACATATACTTATTCTAAATTGATTTCTGAACGAATCGTAAGTTGATTTCTGAATGCATGCATAGTGTACGTGATGTCTCTACGAGGGGAATCCCTGTCGCATTTAGAAATAAAAAACTTGCGCGCAGACGAATGGGGACGGGGATATATGAACTGAGCCGAGTGAAACCGAGCTGTTTGTTTATGTGATTGAGTGTGTAAATGATAAGCGCTGCTATAATTATTAGCGACATCCATAGATTCAGACTACCAGAGTGGAAATAAACAACTAACAGGAATAATAGGTAAAAGAGATTACACATCGTCTTCTCGGCGTGTGCAAGAAAATGAAATTTTGAGAGAAAAATTTTGCCAGATCGCTACACTACTAAGGACCAGTTGTACAGCCCCCGTTTGGCACCCGCTTAATTCTGTTCTCGCAATAGCGCGGAAAATGCTTTGTAGGAGCACGTAATAACGCGTAACCGGAGAACAAATGCGGTATAGCTAAACCAGTGATTCTGCAAGCGTCAGTGAAGCTAATCGGAGAGTACCTTTAGACAATGCCAGGATTAGTTAAAGAGTTAATGATGACAGGATTTTTTATTAGAACGAGGAGGGAGAGGAAACGGGGATATCTAGCAAATTATATGGAAGAATATGACGATTGCGAATTTATATAAATATTTCGTACTACTACTACTACTTTTCGATCTCATGCTTGAGAAACTGGAGCATATGAATGAAATGTAAAAGTATTTCCTAACATAAAAGTTTTTGCTTGTAGTAGGCGTAGTAGCTTTTTGATAGTGATTCTTCGTGAATTATATTCTGTCGTTTTATTTACGTAAATGAGATAGGCGGAAACGACCATTTGTCCCCAAAAAAGTGCCGCTTCTTTGGCACGTGTTACAACTGTTTCAATACTAGAAAGTCCTATTTCGTTTCATGTAGCAGACAGTGACAAAATAGACGTAATCAAATCGAGAAGCCACACGAGTCTTGGTACTATTCGTATTAACAGCTTTTTTAGTATTAGACAACATTTTGAGTTTTCGTGTAGCAAAATGTTTGACGAACTTTTCGGTAATACAGTCTTCCGCAGAAAGGAAAGCACTCCTTTCAAAGCTGTAGCAGGATTAGAGAGAAAAAATACTGGGACCTAAGGACTGAAGAAATGTGACTATCTTGCTTGTCTCTTGTCTTTACTACTTTTTTGTTTCATATGTTTAATTTTATGTCACTCAAAAGGGAAAGTTATTAGCTAATAGGCAATGAAGAGTGCAAATTTTCTGAAGTGTTCGTATTCTCCTGGCCACAAATAATCCTACCCAGTATTAATTGTGAGTTTTCTTAAAGAGAGTAGGATGTCAAACCGGCCAACTGGGAACAGGAGAGGCACCACAGGATATTTTAATTTATGCTGTCCTGAATATAGATAGGTTTGATGCCTTCGATTAGAAAATACACAGACTTGAAGCCCACAGAGCTAAATTCAGCGACTTTCGATAGAAGCATGCTGATTGAAGACGCATGACACCGCACTTTGGCAAACTTAAGACCAAAAATGGCTCTGACCGCTATGGGACTTAACATCTATGGTCATCAGTCCCCTAGAACTCAAAACTACTTAAACCTAACTAACCTAAGGACAGCACACAACACCCAGTCATCACGAGGCAGAGAAAATCCCTGACCCCGCCGGGAAACGAACCCGGGAACCCGGGCGCGGGACGCGAGAACGCTAAAACTTAAGACCAATGAATATGTTTTATGCATCCTCGAACATATATGTTGTATGTATCAAACTCTTGAGGAAGATGTGCGGTACAAAATGAACATATTATCGAAAAACCGATTTCTTAAAATGTTAGACGTCCCCTCTCAAGCGCTGGAGGTGCAGGGGTGGAGCCACTATCAAGTATTTGCCCCGGTTCCTGAAATATCGTAGATCTGGGGCTGCGTGGATGTGTATATTCAGTTATTGAGGAGAGGTGGGGGTTTGCGGTTTTCCTTTGCTTGTGCTCAACGGTGTTCGCCAGGTGAAAACTGATTTGTTGAAATACATCCCGTCTCCGAGCGAGGTGGCGCAGTGGTTAGCAAACTAAACTCGCATTCGGGAGGACGACGGTTCAAACCTCCGTCCGCCCACCCTGATCGCATCAGGCGAATGCCGGGATGGCTCCTTTGAAAAGGCACGGCCGACCTCTTTCCACATCCTTCCCAAATCCGATGGAAACGATGACCTCGCTGTTTGGTCCCCTTCCACAAATCAACCAACCAACCACACTCCGTCGTTCAACGACGCGGCTCACGCAGCCGCTCTGGCCGTAAAAATGCCGCTGATGAACTGAACGGCGCCCGTGGCCGCAACTCGAACGACTGTCGCGCTAGATTGCCCTCTCGTGGAACAGCCACAGCAAGTAGACGATGGGGCAATCGCGAAGAACGTGGTCCCAGCAAAAAGTTTAACGAGGAGAGCTATGTCACTATGAGAACCATAACATGGACTGTGGAAATGACTTTGAAAGAGAGCCTGTTCCGATGCAGGCCACGACGAGTGAAATGTTGCCAGCAGACGTCGGAGGCGAGGAAGCGCAGGATCTGAAGTTCATTCAAGGAAGAATTGACCTCTATTGGCTTACTCCAAATCTGACTCTCCGATGTCAGCTTGAAGCACCTGTTGCAATTTGAATCGTGGGTATTTGCACCACTACTGACATAATTAATTCACTTCATCCTCTATAATCATGCAGACGTCCAGTACAGCAACTATAATGTCATTAGAATGCAGTCTCCGGTGAAAGTTAGTGCGTTGAAGGAGTTCCTTTATGAATCAGGCACGGATGTGGCAACGTTACAAGAAGTAAATCTTAAGGATCTTCGCATTCCAGGCTATCAAGAGATCTTAATTGTGGCAACCGAAAATTTATATGGGACCGCTTCTTTAGTTAGGCAAGGCATCCATCCGTATATGAGAAATATTTGGAATGGGAGGGAAGGATAAATTGTAAGATTGTTAACTCGACATTTATTAAAGTTCATGATCCGTCTGGTAATAATTCTAATCAGGAAATAGCCGTATCTTTTAAACAAGAGAGTTTATATCTCAACGGGGGTGACGCCGAATACATGATAATACGTGACGTTTGGAACTGTATACTTCACGCCTAGGACTAGAAGCCAAATGTCAAATCTCCAAATGAAAGATTTTTGGGAAGCCGTGCATCCATCTATAGTCAATTTTACGTTTCTTACCAAGGTGTCAGCAATCCGTCTGGATAGAAGGTACACACATCAAAAATAGTTTTGTATCATCCCGGTTCCCAGAACTCCTGAAGACAGAGGTTGACTATGGATATTGTATCACAGACACAGTCCCTTTGACTGTTCAGAAATGTTGTTAAACACGCCCAAGGGTGTAAACAACCATGCATGAGCAGCGCCTATTAGACGGAGTGGGTCCGAGAGCCTATCAGTTCCAGTCATTTCACCAGGAACTTGTTGTCTGTGTTGTCTGCGGCAGGTGTTGTCTGTAGTTCAACCATGCCTAGACGGCCAATGCCACGGTTCGATCGCGTCCACATTCTTACTTTCTGCCACGAACGGCTCTCAACAACGGAAGGGTCCAGGAGTCTTGGAATGAACCAAAGCGTTGTTGTTCGGATGTGGAGGAGATACAGAGAGACAGTAACTGCTGATGACATACCTCGCTCAGGCCGTCCAAGGACTATTACTGCTGTGGATGACGGCTACCTACGGATTATGGCTCGGAGGCACCCTGACAGCGCGTCACCACGTTGAATAATGCTTTTATTGTAGCCACAGGATGTCGTGTTACGACTCAAACTGTGCGCAATAGCTTGCATGATGCCAACTTCACTCCCGACTTCCATGGCTTGGTCCATCTTTGGAACCACGGCACCATGAAGCATGGTACAGTGGGACCCAACAAAATGCCAACTGGACCGCTCAGGATTGGCATCACGTTCTCTTCACCAATGAGTGTCGTATATGCCTTCAACAAGACAGTCGTCGTAAACGTGTTTGGAGGCAACCCGGTCAGGCTGAACGCCTTAGACACACTGTCCAGCGAGTGCAGCAAGGTGGAGGTTCATGTTGTTTTGGGGTGGCATTATGTGGGGCCGACGCACGCCACTGGTGATCATGGAAGGCGCCGTAATGGCCGTACGGTACGCGAATAGCATCGTCCGACCGATAGTGCAACCATATCGGCAGCATATTGACGAGGCTTTCGTCTTCATGAACGACAATTCGCGCCCCCATCGTGCACGTCTTGTGAATGACTTCCTTCAGGATAACGACATCGCTCGACTAGAGTCTCCCGCTTCCTAATTGGACTGCTGCATTGCGATATAATTGACTGTGATCGCGTATTCCTAATGAAATTTTACAGGAAATAAGACTCTTGTTACCAAAAGAAAATAATATCGGTTAGTACGAGAAAACTGTATAACAGACCCTTCTGAAGGAAGAATCTATTCTAAACATAATCTAAATGCTGATGATAATTTTTAAATGGGTGGAATATACTGCTGTGTCTCACGAACTACACAGAGGGGGCAAGGGTACCACGTAATATTTAATGCACAAAATACTGATAATAAAAAAAAATACTGATTAGCTAAAAAACAGGCAATTAAACGGTCGCCAGCCCATTAGGGCAATGAATGTCCAGAATGTTAAGAAAGGTAATGGCAAAGAAGTTTAAGCAAATAGCTATTGGCGTGGCTACAGAAGGTTAAACGCTTTTCCACAGCACAGCAGTTCACGAGAAAATAAATGAATCAGAAAGCACTGAGATTTCAGTTACTTATTACGAAATACTAAAGTCTGAAAGTAAAGTTAATTGGAGTTATTGGTTAAATAAAATAAATGAATCAGAAAACACTGAGATTTCAGTTACTTATTTCGAAATACTAAAGTCTGAAAGTAAAGTTAATTGGAGTTATTGGTTAAATAAATGTAACTTAAACTTTGTTAAGTAAACAATTTTACTTTGAGTAACCTCAGTGTAACGTAATGTAAAATTAAAAGAAAGTGAAGCAATTTACTTTTGATTATTGAAAGAATGAATTCAATTCGCTTTAAGCGAATGAGGAACTGAATTTACGTTTAATATAACAATTAAATACATAAATAGCTAGCAGAAGTCACTCGCTAAGCTAAATACAGAATAAATGAAACTGCACATTATTAGTTCGTGCTTACATATTCAGAATCAGAAGTACAGTACACGTTATCAACGGATACTAAACGCCAAAAAAATTTGGATGTTGCAAAACGTATGTTATCTGCATTTTTGGTGTTACATGTGCCCCTCATTCCGTGAGTTTTTCCCTGAATAGAAACAGATTCAGGGAATGTCCGAAGAAATACAAAAGAAAATGCAGTTGCGTAAATGCCTTCAGTTTTGTTTACATACATTTTGTTAATCGCTCATTGAGTTTCTCATTAATTATCATAATTATGTGTGGACACGTAATAGCATGACAACATTGTGTCGTTACAGCTCAGATCATCATAGTGTGCCATAACTTATTTTAAACCACAATATTACATGTCAGTACTGTACAAGAAAACGTAAGCAACATAGTTAAGGCTATACAAAAGAATGAGTAACAGGATAAGAAACAAGGTAACTAATACATTAAAGCCTTACTCCGGTTATGCCGAAAAGAAGAACGTCGCGTTCTGCACGTATTTACAAAGGACGCTCCGCGCAGCGCTCTAAGAGAGCAGCTGCCCAGTCCAGACTTGGAATTGTTGCGTGTGCCACAGAGGAAGTCTTGATCTCTCTGTGTGTACAGTGGCATTCTAGAACGTCCACCTGTCTTCTATTCTTTGAAAACTCAGACCAGAGTAATCTCAAGGAGTCCTTATATTTCTGTCCCAGTGGATAACTCAACACTGTCCATGTTCACACGCATACAGAGACATGAAACTTCTACACTGTCTGAGTGCATCTGTTTAACTTACATAATACATGGCATAAAAGAATTTTTGCAACATATTATTTACAAAATTACAAATGAAACATAGATCAGAGTGACATTTATACACACTGGTCATGGCTTAGCCATCTCTTGTTATTTCAGTTGCTTTTAGAACATCTACACTGTAAGCTAAATTTCTCGTTATACTTTTTGCAAATTGTCGATGACCATCTGGCCCAAGAAATAAATTTTGAAAAGTACAGTAATAACACAGTTTTTAGTGGAAATTCTTTCGCAGATTAATCAGTTCTTGACTGATGCAACTGAAGGCAACAATGTTACGTGCACCTGACAGCTTGCCATATTTAAGAAAAGGTAAACAATAATCGTTAGTGTGAGATATACTGACAATCTTAAACGGTCTATTATAAATGAATTAAAATTTTGAAATCTCATTATCAGTCTCGCTTGATTTCTCGCTCGCTTTAACGAGAACGAGGTCGCCAATTGCAAATTTACCAAGCCACGCTTTCACATTATGACGCCTCTGCTTTCTTTTTCATTAACTCTCGTAAACGTTCTTTCTTCGCCAAAATATTACTAACTCGTGGAGGGAGATCAATTACCTCTTCCACCAAACTCTTAGACTTATGGTGTAAAAGGATTTCCTCCGGAGTGAATCCTTTAGATTTGTGCGTCAAAGCATTCGTAATCTTCTCAAAATCTCTTATATATTTGCCCCACGCCCTGTGATTGTGATGAAAATAGTTCGACAAAGTCGCCACAACTCATGTGTGTATCGTTCCGCTTGGTTTCCGGCCGGGTCGTAGGCTGAGATATGTATCACTCCAATCCCAATGCTTTCCATACCTTCATTCCATAATTTGGAAGTAAACTCTGTCCCATTATCGGGCAAAATCGCCTTTGGTCTGCCGATACGCACAAAGTAATCGTTTGGAAGTTTGTTATGAACCACCTTAGCTGTTGCTTTTCTTATCGGACACAGCTTAATGAACTTCGAAAAAGCTTCCAGCACTACTAATACGTAGACGAAATTACCTGAGATCTTACTCTCCGTAGGACCACAATTTGTGTTGATCACTTTCACCCTCTGACACTTTTAGCAAGTCTTTATACTATTTGTTATTCTCTTTAAAATGTTGTTAAAGTTCATAACTTCAGCCATTTTCTTTGTACATTTCTTGGCCCCGCAATGACCATAGGCTAACTGATAATAGTCTACAGTTTCGGAGACGTTCTCCGTGGGCCGAAACACACGCTAAGTATCGCTATTTTCACTTTTCAATTTACACAGGATATTGTTGTACATCATGTAATACTTTTACAAGTTTTCTCCGTCTTTATTCTTTTCGTCATACTTGGTGTTCACTGTTCTGAAGCATTAGTCCTCGCTTTAATGACGGCGCAGATTTTTACTAATATTCTCTATCTTCTTTCGTCCTTCTACGTCTTGAAAGCATTACAATTTCAGTACACCTTCAGATTCGTTTTCTACTGTTCGCTTACCGGTCTCAGATAAACGCACCCACTATGCAATTATCTGTACTTTTAACATAATAAATATCATAAATAAACTGCTGTATATAAAGAAACTACCTTGTCAGTCTCTCGTGGAGTAAACGACAATCTCTGAGATGAGTGAGCGTCGTGTAAATTTCACAAGTAACCTTGAATTTTTTAAAACCCCATACAACTGCGAGACCTTTCTTCTCAAAAATCGTATAGGTTCGCTCACTTTTCGCCAGCGTCCGACTTGCGAACGCAATCATCCGGTGTTCCTTGTTCTCTCCTTTTCCCACCTCCTGAAACAGGAGGAACCCGTTCCCTTGCGAAATGGTAAAGAAAGGTCACGATGGTATAATATGTTATTCTGTAACAACTCGCTTTTCGATCTCTCAATTGCCGCCTCACACTCGTTAGTACACAGAAACGGTGTATTCTTTCGTAACAAGTTGTTTAAGTTTGGATCATCGAACGATTGCCCCTGCACGAACATGTGATAAAGTCCGGTTAATCGTAGAAAACTTTTTAATTATTTTTCAGTCTTCGGGGTGGACAATTCTTTATTGCCTTCACCTTCTATGTATATTTGGTGATTTCTGCTGTAGTGATTACATGACCAAAAAAATCAATTTTTCAGTTTTAGTGTAATTCCACCTTTCCGTAACGCACTGAAAATCTCATCTAAAAGATCGCAATGTTCTTGCCAGGTCGCATTCGCCAACAGCAAGTTGTCCACGTACACTGTCAGTCTGGTTAAAATGGTTAAAATGGCTCTGACCGCTATGCGACTTAACTTCTGAGGTCATCAGTCGCCTAGAACTTAGAACTACTTAAACATATCTAACCTAAGGACATCACACACGTCCATTCCCGAGGCAGGATTCGAACCTGCGACCGTAGCGGACGCTTGGGTCCAGACTGTAGCGCCTAGAACCGCACGGCCACTCCGGCCGACACTGTCAGTCTGGAACTCAGGGCCGGGCCTAGTACTTTATTGCACGCCCTGATAAAGACAGTTACTGATATGACCATACCGAATGGCACTACACTGTGCTGGTAACACGTACCTCAATACAAAACAACAGTATATTTCCTACATTCTTCCTCAAGAGCGATCTGCCAATCGCCAACCGTGTGGTTGAGGCTGTTCATAGACTGTTAATCATGAAATCATTGCATTATCTCTTCTATACTTTCTTGTGTATCCGTTTCACGTTGAACAACTTTGTTCAGTGTATGTGCATCTACCACAATTCTGATACTACCATCTCTTTCTCCTAGCATGATCAGGTGATTGTTACAGGAACTGATAATCCTCTCTATAACATTCCATTCCAACATTCAGTCTATTTCTTGTTGTACAGCCTCTTTTTTTGGACACCTGTACCGTATACGGTCGTGAAAAGAACGGTTCATGGGACATTACATTTAATTACCACTCATTTCCAGTAACAAGCCTCGGTTTATTCGAAAAGACGCTTTTATTTCTCATAACTACACAGTATTACACAAGTCTTGTTACTGTTCACGTGTAGCATTTGGCACACCGTCCACAATACTCTGTAACTTGCCTTCTGATCTATTGTCAACATTTAGAGTCCGTGTACTGCAATAATCCATACGTCTGCCTAAACCAATCTCATCAGGCCGAGTAACAATATGCATAGGTTGGTACTGGCTACAGACATCACCACCCATTTCGTTAAAACTCACACTAATTTCGGTCTTATCTTTTGACGTGCACATCAGTGTCTTTTCGTTTTGTATTATTTCAAAAAAATGGTTCAAATGGCTCTGAGCACTATGGGACTTAACTTCTGCGGTCATCAGTCCCAGAGAACTTAGAACTACTTAAACCTAACTAACCTAAGAACATCACACACATCCATGCCCGAGGCAGGATTCGAACCTGCCACCGTAGCGGTCGCGCGGTTCCAGACTGTAGCGCCTAGAACCGCTCGGCCACCCCGGCCGTCTGTGCATTATTTCAGTAACCAGTCTAAGCCAATTACTATCTCGGTGCTCAAATCTGACACGACTATAAATTCACGTTCAAATTTTTGCCCTTGAATTTCGAAACAGGCAAATGCTTGATGGGATATAGGTACGCCATTCTTTATGGTATCACCTCTTATTTAAGTCTGATTACGGGCATTACAACTACTCCTGGTCTTTCCTTTAACAAATGGAAATTTTTTCCGGACATAGTACTTAGTTCTGCGCAAGTATCTATTAAAACATACATTAGTAGACCGTGCATATCGACGGGAACTATCATTTCTCTATACTTGTGTCTAATTCTTGGTTTTCCCATAACAAGTCCTCATCCACATCAAGGTTATTCCCGAAAAATCCGTCCGGCTCTGACACCGATATCAGTTAATCTCGTGTTTTTGTTTCTTTTTTTTATTTTCTGTTCTTGGACATTGATAATTTCTGTCTGGCTTTTCTGCGTTTCTGTTTTGACCCCAACAGTGTAACATTTTTATCCATTTCTTCAATTAATGAACGTGTGTTACCAACAGTTCGCTAACTGTCAAGTCAGACCAATTTTCTTCGGAAAGATCGCTATCATCTTCCAAACTGCTTTGAGGAAAGTGCTCCGTTTCTGCTTCTAATTCTTCTACCGGTGTCATGCAACCCACACCACTCTCCTTCAACTGTATGAGGTCGGCCTTAACCTCGTAGACACTGTGATCTATGTGGCCATCAATTAGTTGTACGCGATCATCAGTGGCCAACTCGTCTTGCCCTCTTCAGAACTCACTTTTCTTTAGAAGCTGCGTCGCTGGGTTGACTATTTCAATTATTGCAACATTTGGATATGCCTGCCTCTTCGGTTCGGACATTTCCGTTTCTTCATGAACACTAGTTTTATGCAGCTTGAGAAGTGCTAAACATTGTCCGCTCTCCCCATTAGCACACCTTCCATGCAATCCTCCATAATTATTCAATTCGTCGTATATCCGACCGAACTGACCCAGACAAACCTCCTCGCGTTCCGCGCTGCCCTGCGCGGTAACGGAAGTTTTATATTATTATTATTTTATTATTATTATTGTGTGCGTATGGACCCTGTCGGATGACGCATTAGATTTATGATTCACCTTTCTAATATCCCATATAGCTTCAATTCTTTCCTCCTTTCTTCTGACCACTTGGTCCCTGAACTTTTAGGGACTTCATTATCTGGCTTTACTAGCCATCTATTTATCTTTTGACGGTACGTCCGATGTTCCCAACTGTGACTCTTTCAAGTCATATTTGACTTCTTCTACCCATGGAATGCTCTTCAGTTTTGCAGTGTATGAAGAAGTCAGCCTTGAAGATGGGAGTCTATGAATGTGTCCATAGAATTTCAGCCTTCGTTTCCTGATATCTGCAGCAAGGTAGGACAGTTCTTCTGTTGCTTTGCGCGATTTGAGACTGTACCCCTCTTCTGTTTTATCTGGTGCCAGCATTTTCCTCATGATCTTTCTGTCGTCCTTCAAGATCTTCTCCAGATCGCCTTTTCTATTAACTACCAAAGTTTTGCTCACGTACAGCACTTTAGGTTTAATCACTGTAGTATAATGTTTGATATTTGTATAAATGGTCATACATTTCTTGTCGTAGATATCACGCGATCTCCCGCATGCTCGTTTGAGCTTTTGTAACCGAACTTTCTGTGCTTCCTTTTCCAACACTGTTGCTTTTATGGTCTCACCGAAATACACTACTGGGCATTAAAATTGCTACACCACGAAGATGACGTGCTACAGACGCGAAATTGAACCGACAGGAAAAAGATGCTGTGATATGCAAATGATTAGCTGTTCAGAGCATTCACACAAGGTTGGCGCCGGTGGCGACACCTACAGCGTGCTGACATGAGGAAAGTTTCCAATCGATTTCTCATACACAAAGAGCAGTTGACCGGCGTTGCCTGGTGAAACGTTGTAGTTGTGATTCCTCGTGTAAGGAGGAGAAATGCGTACCATTACGTTTCCGACTTTGATAAAGGTCGAATTGTAGCCTATCGCGATTGCGGTTTATCTTATCGCGATATTGCTGCTCGCGTTGGTCGAGGTCCAATGACTGTTAGCAGAATATGGAATCGGTGAGCTTAGGAGTGTAATACGGAACGCCATGCTGGATCCCAAACGGCCTTGTATCACTAGCAGTCGAGATGATAGGCATCTTATCCGCATGGGTATAACGGATCGTGCAGCCACGTCTCGATCCCTGAGTCAACAGATCAGGACGTTTGCAAGACAACAACCATCTGCACGAACAGTTCGACGATGTTTGCAGCAGCATGGACTATCAGCTCGGAGACCATGGCTGCGGTTACCATTGACGCTTCATCACAAACAGGAGCTCTTGCGATGGTGTACTCAACGACGAACCTGGGTGCACGAATGGCAAAACGTCATTTTTTGGGATGAATCCAGGTTGTGTTTACAGCATCATGATGGTCGCATCTGTGTTTGGCGACATCGCGGTGAACTCACATTGTAAGCGTGTATTCGTCAACGCTATGGCGTATCACGCGGCGTGATGGTATGGGGTGCCATTGGTTACACGTCTTGGTCACCTCTTGTTCGCATTGGCGGCACTTTGAACAGTGGACGTTACATTTCAGATCTATTACGACCCGTGGCTGTACCCTTCATTCGATCCCTGCGAAACCCTACAATTTAGCCGGACAATGCACGACCGCATGTTGTAGGTCTTGTACGGGCCTTTCTGGATACAGAAAATGTTCGACTACTGCCCTGGCCAGCACATTCTCCAGATCTCTCACCAACTGAAAATGTCTGGCCAATGGTGGCCGAGCAACTGGCTCTTCACAATACGCGAGTCACTACTCTTGATGAACTGTGGTATCGTGTTGAAGCTGCATGGGCAGCTGTACCTGTACACGCCATACAAGCTCTGCTTGACTCAATGCCCAGGCGTATCAAGCCCGTTATTACGGCCGGAGGTGGTTGTTCTGGGTACTGATTTCTCAGGATCTATGCACCCAAATTGCGTGAAAATGTAATCACACGTCAGTTCAAATATAATATATTTGTCCAATGAATACCCGTTTATCATCTGCACTTCTTCTTGGTGTAGCAGTTTTAATGGCAGTAGTGTATGTATATATAATCGTGTTTATGCGAATAGCATTTTTGGAGAAAAGTAAACAGTGAAAAGGCTTGATACAACGGCTGAGGAGAGTGAGAGTGCCTAGATGACAGCGTTTATACAGCAAAAGGCGATTCCAACGGAGTTTGCATTTAGTTTTAGCATGTTACTCGCCTGTTTCGCGAGAGGTATTGTAAGTAGGCTGTTTAGGTTTTTATGTTGGTAACGTCACGAGCCCTCTGTATGAATATCACTGGCTGTGCTGTGTTCGGTCTATGGCTGGCTGGCATTGTTGGAATATTCGCTATTGTAGTGTTGGGCAGTTGTATGTGAACAGCGCATAGCGGTGCGCAGTTGGAGGTGAGCCGCCAGCAGTGGTGGATGTGGGGAGAGAGATGGCAGAATTTTGAGAGCGGACGGTCTGGACATTTGTCCATCAGAAAGAGTAAATTTGTAATACTGTATATCATGAACTGATATATATACTCGAACTACCGCAATACAGCGTGCACCAATACTGCTAGCTAAACAAAAGATTCTAACTACTGAAAGCAGTAACTACTCATAGGCATAGTTAGCAAATGACAGATTTTGATAGAGAACAAACAATGTATTTACCTTAATAATATTCAAAGTCATTTTATATATATATATATATATATATATATATATATATATATATATATATGCATAGTTAGCAAATGACAGATTTTGATAGAGAACAAACAATGTATATATATATATATATATATATATATATATATATATAATGACTTTGAATATTATTAAGGTAAATACATTGTTTGTTCCCTATCAAAATCTGTCATTTGCTAACTATGCCTATGAGTAGTTACTGCCTTCAGTAGTTAGAATCTTTTATTTAGCTAGCAGTATTGGTGCACGCTGTATTGCGGTAGTTCGAGTAACGAAGATTTTTGTGAGATAAGTGATTCATGAAAGGTATAGGTTATTGTTAGTCAGGGCCATTCTTTTGTAGGGATTATTGAAAGTCAGATTGCGTTGCGCTAAAAGTACTGTGTGCCAGTTTAGTGTTGATCAGAATAAGTAAAGAGAGAAATGAAACTTCCTGGCAGACTAAAACTGTGTGCCCGACCGAGACTCAAACTCGGGACCTTTGCCTTTCGCGGGCAAGTGCTCTACCAACAGAGCTACCGAAGCACGACTCACGCCCGGTACTCACAGCTTCACTTCTGCCAGTACCTCGTCTCCTACCTTCTCCTGCGAACCTGCTTCTGTAAAGTTTGGAAGGTAGGAGACGAGGTACTGGCAGAAGTGAAGCTGTGAGTACCGGGCGTGAGTCGTGCTTCGGTAGCTCTGTTGGTAGAGCACTTGCCCGCGAAAGGCAAATGTCCCGAGTTCGAGTCTCGGTCGGGCACACAGTTTTAGTCTGCCAGGAAGTTTCATATCAGCGCACACTTCGCTGCAGAGTGAAAATTCTCATTCTGAAAGAGAGAAATGACTGATTACGTCCAGTTTTGCTCAGCTGTTTGAAAATCAAATATCGTAAGAGGTTAACCAGTACAGTAATTGATAAATTTTTCTAAGGGGAGGTTTCAGTATCAACGTGAAATTTAGCAAACCTTACGTCACTGTCATGCCATGCCCGCCTAGCAGGTAGAGCACTAGATTCAGTTCCGGACGATAGCGGGAATTTTCCTTCGTTCAAGTCTCTGCGGGACGGTCCCTCGTCCACTTAGCCTGCTGTCAAACGTTAAAAGCCTCTCCTGCTGCAGCGAAGAAAGGCTTCAGTCCACCTGCAGTACAGCCAATACTCCAGTCACGCGAAAGCGCCCCAGACTTTAACATTTGCTCTATTTTATGTCGCTGTACTCGTGTTATAACGTGCTGTTAAAAAAGTACATCATTCTATTAAAAAATGTTTCTCTCAATATCTCGGTTGACGCAACAGTTAGAGTGTAACTATAAGATATATTAAGGGGAGCCTCGTTTTTAATGTCTGTCGTGTCCACGCAAAAGTTGTTTTAAATAGTAAATATTTCAGTGATTTCGTGAACAGCATAGTTTTTCTGGTCTTAGAGACAAATTTGATCCAGTAAAAAGGCGCGTTTCGCTTCGTTAATATAATTTTATTTTTGAAGCACTTTTCGAATGACCAAGAAGAGAAGTATGTGATGTGGAAAAGTCTGATTACATAATCCAGTGTTTTCCTTCATATGGAAAGAAGACACTGATCTTCCTGAAAATCTGAATACATATTTTGCTAAGTCTGGACAGTTAACAATATTACCTTTTCACAATCTACAACCAGAGCGATCTTCGAGTTGTACTGACAGCACATCGTAAGCCAAATCACAGAAATAGAACCACTACAGTAAAACTAGTCATCGCAACTGTAATTCATGTATATAAGTGAAAATATCGCTTCGACTATTCCACTTACCAATC
The DNA here is from genome assembly GCF_021461395.2 of Schistocerca americana. Classification (NCBI taxonomy): domain Eukaryota; kingdom Metazoa; phylum Arthropoda; class Insecta; order Orthoptera; family Acrididae; genus Schistocerca; species Schistocerca americana. Next base: position 499,769,750 of record NC_060126.1, on the reverse strand, counting down.
AGACGTGATTCCTTTACACTTTAGATATAATCACGGCGACTTGCACACTTGTAAATGTTGCACGTTGCCGTTTCTTTTTCGAAACATTTGCGCCGGAAGTTAATGTTAGGGCTCCTAACATGGCTGCCGTCGGCTTCAAGTTTGAGACGTCATGTCAATTCCCCTTACTATACCTCCATCAGAATAGCCCTTATAAAAAGAGGAATATCCCTGTGCATATTATCATTTTCCGGTAACTTAGTTTCGATACCTTGAACCGTTCACAAAATGAAAGGTGGTGTAATGTTTAGGTAATACATATACACACATTATGTACTGTATATAATGAAATATTAAATTTGGAAATTCTCGTTACAAACTGCTAGGACTTGTAGAGGGGAATGAGTACGTAATATTCTAAATAGGAACCCATGTCCGGAATCAGATGTTTAACTCATCCAGTTCTGCTTGAGGAACTTAATTAAATGTGATGCAGTACAACTGGTAATTAACAATTCGACGGGAAACATTACGAAACATTTATTTATCACTTAAGCACATTTGTTTGTTTTAACACTTAAAGCACACGTAATTAGAGCCGGGCGAGGTCGATATGTTCCCATGATATTTTGGCTGAAAAACATTACGTTCTGTACTTACAGTATGTTGGGTTCATTTTTGTTTTGGAATAATGTAAACACGTAATAAGTTAACACAAACAAATGTGCTTAAGTGATAAACAGCTGCCGGCCAGTGTGGCCGAGCGGTTCTAGGCGCTTCAGTCTGGAACCGCGCGACTGCTACGGTTGCAGGTTCGAATCCTGCATCGGGCATGGATGTGTGTGATGTCCTTAGGTTAGTTAGATTTAAGTAGCTCTAAGTTCTAGGGGACTGACGACCTCAGATGTTAAGTCCCATAGTACTCAGAGCCATTTGAACCATTTGATAAACGACTGTTTCGTATGTTTCCTTGCGAATTGTTACCTAGTGTTTGTACTGCGTCATCCCTTTCTCAATTTCTCAAGTGGATGAGCTAGACTTCTGAATTGGAACCCTCGTAGAAGGGAACGTTTCGTTTCCGGACATGGGTTCCTACTATAATGTTCCGTATTCACTATCGTCTACAGGTCCTAGAAGTTTGTAACCGAAATTTCTGAACAGGCTGTATATAATAATGTGGTTCCTCAATAATGGCCGGCCGCTGTGACCGAGCGGTTCAAGGCGCTTCAGTCTGGAACCGCGCGATCGCTACGGTCGCAGGTTCGAATTCTGCCTTGGGCCTGGATGTGTGTGACGCCCTTAGGTTAGTTAGGTTTAAGTAGTTCTAAGTTGTAGGGGACTGATGACCTCAGATGTTAAGTCCCATAGTGCTCAGAGCCATTTGAACCATTTTTTGAACCTCAATAATGTACTAACATATTTTTAGATGAAAATACTGCTCAGTGAGGTGGATTGTCCTCTCGATTTTGGCTGTACATTTGCCAAAGCCTAAAACATACCTTTGTATTTGCTGCTGACTCAGAGGTATTTCCATCGGAACGATATGAAATACCGACTTCAGTTATCGAACACAGTTGTCGACCCTTCAGTCTAGCAAAAGACACAAAGTTGTAAAATGAGTAATGGGAGCCCTACACGTTTAAAATTCTGTTTGCCATACACGGAAAAGCTTTTAAAAGAGTGCTTACGGATTCGTTCGCGAAGTGTCCCTTTAAACCCTCTCCACAAAAGTTGAGTCTATTAAAACTTTTGTCCTGAAACGGCACTCTAAAAATGTACGCCATCGATCGCTGTGTTAGTCGGTGTAACAGCAGTTTTGCGAGGCTTTATTCTCCGCCCGAGGACCCTGCAAAAGCTGCCACGCGCCCTTGTACAGCAGCAGCCAAGCCCGACACAAAAGAACGCTCGACTTGTACCTCGCCGTCGTTGCTCGCTTTCAGACGTTGCTTCTGGGTTATTGAATATCCACTGGGTTCTGGGTTGTGTCTTAAAACGTCCGCGCTAGCTTCGCTGTTGCTAGAGAGATCTACAAAAGACCAGTATTCTTTTCCGTAGGTTTACATGAGAAATGTACCATTTGTTGTAGCGCACTTCAGAATCAAATATTGCCGACTTGAATATTTTTGAAAGTTCATTTTGTTCAGCTCCAAGGGACAACTGGGAATTACTCATTGAACCTATCAATGCATACACTGCTATTAAAATCGCAACTGTATGACTACGGCCCGTATCAAACGTTAAACTGGTATGACCCGTACTACGCCACTTTTGACATTTTCCCGGCGTAACGAGCATTTCATGAGGTATCGCAATTAGAACCGGGTCGATATGTTGCCGTGATATTTAGGCTGAAAAAACATTCAGCCAGCTTCAGGTGAGTTTTCCACTGGTATTTCCTGGTGCAAGTCAGTAGGTTTATTCCAGACTTTGTCACGGAGGCTCATGCGGATAATTTATCGCTGAATGACCGCCCCCTGTAGGGTTTACAGCCCTTTGTCGAATACTGCTGCATCTGCGACTCGTAGGTGCATGGGTAACGGTGACATTACATGCACGTTCTCTGTCAAATGATGGGCTTTGGAGCTAAAATTCAGTGATCAAATTAGTTAAATTAATCGTTGCGTGACGTGTCATTAAGTGTAAAAATTTTTCTGCAGATATTAACCACTGGGTCCTGTGCCCTATGAAGTTCAAGTTTCCATCACGATTAATTAGATCTCCCGCCAATCGTATTTCCACAGATTAGTTAATAACTGAGTCCCAGAGAGATATCGTCGCGACAAAGGTCTCCGTGCATCCTGAGGAAATACAGCCCTGCCCTTTGGTTGACTGTAGGCTATATACGAGTCCCTAGAAGATGTTGTCATTCTGGATTTCTGCGAGTTGGAGCTTAGAATGTTGCCCCTTGCGTGAGTGGCTGGATTAGTGAAACTAAAAAGGAAAATGTATAAACCGAAGTTAGAGAAGATAGGAATTAGTGAAGTGCAATAGCAGAAAGGACTGAGTTTCTTATCGGGATGGTACAGAGTTCTAAATAAAAACTCAAATGTCGGTCAGGTACTATGAACAACACACTGAAGCCCATGCATAACCAACCAAGGCACACAGCCAGTATCAAGAGCAGAGTACAAACGTATTTGTGTAATAGCGCAGCTGACAGTCCATACACTGAAAGAATGTAACTGTATGCTCTGTACAGAAAATTATACACCACTGGCCATTAAAATTGCTACACCAAGAAGAATTGCAGATGATAAACGGGTATTCATTGGACAAATATATTATACTAGAACTGACTTGCGATTACATTCACACGCAATTTGGGTGTATAGATCCTGAGAAATCAGTACCCAGAACAACCACCTCTGGCCGTAATAACAGCCTTGATACGACTGGGCATTGAGCCCAACAGAGCTTGGATGGCGTGTACAAGTACAGCTGCCCATGCACCTTCAATGCGATACCACAGTTCATCAATAGTCGTGACTGGCGTATTGTGACGAGCCAGTTGCTCGCTCACCATTGACCAGACCTTTTCAGTTGGTGAGAGATCTGGAGAATTTGCTGGCCGGGGCAGCAGTCGAACATTTTCTGCATCCAGAGAGGCCCCTAAAGGACCTGCAAGATACGGTCGTGCATTATCCTGCTGAAATGTAGGGTTTCGCAGGGATCGAATGAAGGGTAGAGCCACGGGACGTAACACACCTGAAATGTAACGTCCACTGTTCAAAGTGCCGTAAATGCGAACAATAGGTGACCGAGACGTGTAACCAATGGCACCCCAAACTATCACGCCGGGTGATACGCCAGTATGGTGATGACGAATACATGCCTCCAATGTGCGTTCACCGCAATATCGCCAAACACAGATGCGACCCTCATAATGCTGTAAACAGAACCTGGATTCATCCGAAAAATTGACGTTTTGCCATTGGTGCCCCCAGATTCGTCGTTGAGTACACCATCGTAGGTGCTCCTGTCTGTGATGCAGCGTCAAGGATAACCGCAGCCATGGTCTCCGAGCTGATAGTCCATGCTGCTACAAATGTCGTCGAACTGTTCGTGCAGATGGTTGTTGTCTTGCAAACGTCACGATCTGTTGACTCAGGGATCGAGATGTGGCTGCACGATCCGTTACAGCCACGCGGATAAGATGCCTGTCATCTCGACTGCTAGTGATACAAGGCCGTTGGGATCCAGCAGAGTGTTCCATATTACCCTACTGAACCCACCGATTCCATATTCTGCTAACAGTCATTGGATCTCGACCAACGCGAGCAGCAATGTCGCGATACGATAAACCGCAATCGCGATAGGCTACAATCCGATCTGTATCAAAGTGGGAAACGCGATGGTACTCATTTCTCCTCCTTACACGAGGCATCACAACAACGTTTCACCAGGCTACGCCGGCCAACTGCTATTTGTGTATGAGAAATCGGTTGGAAACTTCTCTCGTGTCAGAACGTTGTAGGTGTCACCCCCGGAGCCAACCTTGTGTGAATGCTCTGAAAAGCCAATCATTTGCATATCACAGCATCTTCTTCCTGTCGGCTAAATTTCGCGTCTGTAGCACGTCATCTTCGTGGTGTAGCAATTTTGATGGCCAGTAGTGTACATAGCGTTACCGGGAACAAAAATTTAATTTTGTTGGGAGACTGGAATTCAACAGTAGGAAAAGGAAGAGAAGGAAAAGTAATAGGAGGACACATACTGAGGAAAGGAATGTAAGAGGAATCCTCCTTGTGGAACCCATCAGAGAGCATTCATTGCTAACAGTTGGTTTAAGAATTGTGAAGAAAAAATGTAGACGTAGAAGTGACCTTGAGACTTGGGAAGGGTTAAATAAGCTATGTCCTGGCGTAACCACAAGCGCAGGAGCGAAGATGCAGTACGTAGCACCAGAGAAGGCGGTGAGTAAACATCGGCCAATGGTGCGCGGAATTGGACCGTGCCGCACCGAGAGCGACACCTGGAAGAAGTGAATGTAAGTGCCGCTTCTGCTGGCCTCAGCTGCTCAAATCGGCCCCAGTCTGCAACGGGATTAGTGCTGCGCTATCAGATTGGCGTGATCCGTATCAAGTGCTTACTTGGACTTTGTGTATAGCAAGAACTTTACTGTTTTCATGTCGCCTTCGCTAGCGACATTTGCTGTTTCCAAAGTTAATTATTGTCCATTGCTTTATAGAAACAGAACTACTAGTGTTATTTGTTTGAATTGTTGTATATCATTACGAGAATGCGGCATCCCTTAGGCACCCTATTAGCGACGAGTGAGTAAGATCCCACAAACTGATATAGTGGTAAAACAGAAATGTCAAAAAATCAGAATTTAAAATGAAACTATTTCCAGAGTCAGATGTCAACACTGTCAGTAACTTAAGGGCTATCAACTTCGAATTAAAATCGAATAAATTGCAGAAAAGTGGGAGATAAGTGTGAGGGACCTTGATAAATCGAAAGAACACCTGGCTGATGAGATTTTAAAAAACGGCATTGGACATTGTTTGACAGAAATACAGGAAAGGAATACATTGGAAGACGAAATCGTAGCTTTAGTGGAGGAAGCAGTGAAGGCAGTAGAGGCTGAAATAAGCAAAACGACACGGGCCAGCCTGAATGCTGCCAACGTTGTTCTGAGTCCTTGCACATCCTCCATACAATCTCGGTCTCTCCGCAAGCGATTTCCATATTTTTGATGCCTTGAAGAAGGTTACTGGTGGCCTCAATTTGTTTTAGACGAACAGATGCGCGCTTGTGGACAGTCATGATGACGTAAGTAACTGTAAATACAGTATGGTCCATGAAAGTACTGATCGCCTTGTCTCACAGCGCGATAAGTATATTAACAGCTTCGGTGATTACTTTTGTAATAATGAAAAGTTTATTTACATTCTTCCCAAATGTCACGTTTTCATTTGACTGCATCTTATGGTTCATGGTGTGGGTTCCTGTAGTCATGTCCTAGTTCATGAACCACGGGCAACGTATGAGTGGCCAAATAAGTGGTCCCGACAGACGGGATACCAGTTACTTTGGAATAAGGCTGGGCATCTCGGACATATTCTGAGTCGTGCTCACCTTTGTGCTCATACGGCAAAGACTACCAAATCCACCGGTTAGTCCCTCAGCCGTTAGGGGTAAAACCCAATGGGACTCGGGGCAAGTAAGGCTAGCAACCTGCTTCCCTGGTACATTAAATATGATGCTGGCAACAATCAGAGCAAAATGCCTCGGACCTTTGGAGGTGACGGAGTCCCACCTCTAACTGACAAACCAGGGACTCCTAAGATACGACTTGGCAAACAAATGGTAATGAGATGGGGAGCTATTAATATCAATGGGGGCTACTCTTGGAAGAAGGTAGAGCTGGCAGAGGCTGCAAGTAAGATGGGGCTGGACGTTTTAGCTGTTAGTGACATTCGGGTAAGGGGTCAGAAAGAGGAGGAAGTGGGAGAATACAAGGTCTACCTGTCAGGAGTCAAAGCGGGAATAGCACAATGGGGTGTAGGGCTTTACATCAGGAAAGAAATGGAACCCAGCGTAGTTGCAATAAGGTATGTAAACGAACGACTGATGTGGATAGATTTGACAGTGTCTAGCAAGAAAATTAGGATTGTGTCAGCATATTCGCATTGTGAAGGGACAGATCAAGATAAGATGGATAGTTTTTATGAGGCACTCAGTGACGTAGTTGTTAGAGTAAAGGACAAGGACAGTGTTCTGCTCATGGGTGATTTTAACGCCAGGATTGGAAATCGAACAGAAGGGTATGAAAAGGTTATGGGTAAATTTGGAGAGGATATGGAGGCCAACAGGAACGGAAAACAACTCTTGGATTTCTGTGCCAGTATGGGCTTAGTAATCACAAACTCCCTTCTTAAACATAAGAACATTCACCGGTATACTTGGGAAGGGAGGGGAACCAGATCTGTCATTGACTATATAATAACAGATCAGGAATTCAGGAAGGCTGTGAGGGACACACGTGTATTCAGGGGATTCTTTGATGACACTGATCATTATTTAATCTGCAGTGAAATTGGGATTGTGAGTCCGAAAGTGCAGGAGGTCAGGTCCATATGTAGGAGGATAAGAGTGGAGAAACTTCAGGATAAGGAACTCAGGCACAAGTACATAACAGCGATCTCAGAAAGGTACCAGTTAGTTGAATGTAGTCAGTTACAGTCATTGGAAAAGGAATGGACAAGGTACAGGGACACAGTACTAGAAGTGGCTAAAGAATGTCTTGGAACAGTAGTGTGTAAAAGTAGGATGAAGCAAACAGCTTGGTGGAATGATACAGTCAAGGCAGCCTGTAAAAGGAAAAAGAAGGCGTATCAAAAATGGCTACATACCGGAACCCAGGCAGATAGAGAAAGTTATGTTGAAGAAAGAAACAAAGCCAAACAGATAATTGCAGCATCCAAGAAGAAATCGTGGGAAGACTTTGGAAACAGGTTGGAGACTATGGGTCAAGCTGCTGGAAAACCATTCTGGAGTGTAATTAGCAGTCTTCGAAAGGGAGGTAAGAAGGAAATGACAAGTGTTTTGGACAGGTCAGGAAAACTGCTGGTGAATCCTGTGGATGCCTTGGGCAGATGGAGGGAATATTTTGAAGAGTTGCTCAATGTAGGTGAAAGTGGGATCAGTAATGTTTCAGATTTCGAGGTAGAATGGGATAGGAATGATGATGGAAATAGGATCACATTTGAGGAAGTGGAAAAAATGGTCAATAGATTGCAGTGCAATAAAGCGGCTGGGGTGGATGAAATTAAGTCGGAACTCATCAAATACAGTGGAATGTCAGGTCTTAAATGGCTACACAGGATAATTGAAATGGCCTGGGAGTCGGGACAGGTTCCATCAGACTGGACAAAAGCAGTAATCACACCAATCTTTAAACATGGTAACACAAAAGATTGTAACAACTACAGAGGTATCTCTTTAATCAGCGTTGTGGGTAAAATCTTCTCAGGTATTGTTGAAAGGAAAGTGCGAGTATTAGCTGAGGACCAATTGGATGAAAATCAGTGTGGGTTTAGGCCTCTTAGAGGTTGTCAGGACCAGATCTTTAGCTTACGGCAAATAATGGAGAAGTGTTATGAGTGGAACAGGGAATTGTATCTATGCTTTATAGATCTAGAAAAGGCATATGACCGGGTTCCTAGGAGGAAGTTATTGTCTGTTCTACAAGATTATGGAATAGGAGGCAAACTTTTGCAAGCAATTAAAGGTCTTTACATGGATAGTCAGGCAGCAGTTAGAGTTGACGGTAAATTGAGTTCATGGTTCAAAGTAGTTTCAGGGGTAAGACAAGGCTGTAACCTGTCTCCACTGTTGTTCATATTATTTATGGATCATATGTTGAAAACAATAGACTGGCAGGGTGAAATTAAGATATGTGAACACAAAATAAGCAGTCTTGCATATGCAGATGACTTAGTTGTGATGGCAGATTCGATTGAAAGTTTGCAAAGTAATATTTCAGAGCTAGATCAGAAATGTAAGGACTATGGTATGAAGATTAGCATCTCCAAAACGAAAGTAATGTCAGTGGGAAAGAAATATAAACGGATTGAGTGCCAAATAGGAGGAACAAAGTTAGAACAGGTGGACGGTTTCAAGTACTTAGGATGCATATTCTCACAGGATGGCAACATAGTGAAAGAACTGGAAGCGAGGTGTAGCAAAGCTAATGCAGTGAGCGCTCAGCTACGATCTACTCTCTTCTGCAAGAAGGAAGTCAGTACCAAGACTAAGTTATCCGTGCACCGTTCAATCTTTCGACCAACTTTGTTGTATGGGAGCGAAAGCTGGGTGGATTCAGGTTACCTTATCAATAAGGCTGAGGTTACGGATATGAAAGTAGCTAGGATGACTGCAGGTACTAGTAGATGGGAACAATGGCAGGAGGGTGTCCACAATGAGGAAATCAAAGAAAAACTGGGAATGAACTCTATAGATGTAGCAGTCAGGGCGAACAGGCTTAGATGGTGGGGTCATGTTACACGCATAGGAGAAGCAAGGTTACCCAAGAGACTCATGGGTTCAGCAGTAGAGGGTAGGAGGAGTCGGGGCAGACCGAGGAGAAGGTACCTGGATTCGGTTAAGAATGATTTTGAAGTAATGGGTTTAACATCAGAAGAGGCACCAATGTTAGCACTGAATAGGGGATCGTGGAGGAACTGTATAAGGGGGGCTATGCTCCAGACTGAACGCTGAAAGGCATAATCAGTCTTAAATGATGATGATGATGATGATGATGCATCTTATAATAACGAACACCCAACAAAATAAGATGCATGCTTAAACAAATTAATTACTAACCTAGATAAAAATTAATTAGATTAAGGTTATGACAGATCCAATGCTATTAAGAATTTAAAGTATTGATTACAGTATAGAGCAACCCTATTATGTACAGAAGTTCAAAATGTTAGGAGTGGATCACACTATATCTTTAAGGAAGACGTTATTCGAAGTTGAGAGGCGAAGTCTGAATAAGTGACGCCATCGACAGACCCTCTGAGGTTTTATTGATACTCCTTCTCATTGACCCAATGAACGCTACCCACAAGTATCTAATAGCGTACAAACTCATTTTGCAACGAAATAGAATAAATTACACTACTATACCCGAGATCTGAAAGAACTCAGAGAGAAACTTCGTGTGTTGTACACCACTACAAAAGTCGGCGGTCTTGTTATGATGCAGATATATAGGGCACCAAAAAAATGTATAGGACGTAAGTGCAAGTAGAAAAGAGGGCAGTCAATGATGTTTTCATTGAAACGTCCCTCAAAGTATTAAAAGAAGCCCATATGGTACAGAGAATCAAGCAAGTGACTCCATTCTAACATGAGCAGCTAAATAGCTTCATCATAAACTGTGCAAATCGTGAGAAATTTGCTACCTTGGAAATAGATGAAAATTATTCTGAAGGTACTCTGCACAATATAGACCCACCTGTTTCAGACTCATTGCCTTCAAGAGGACTCTGGTTAGTTGCGAGATTGTGTGCCGAATTGTATGGAACTAGGTAACGCACACAGTGGAGATATCTATGCCTTCTCCAATTACATCCTAAGATTTATAACTGACGTTACATCATCTCACTCGACATAGCTTATGAACTGCAAGTTTCAACTCGAAAAATGCCTTATGTCTTGAAATCTATAACAGTTGTCCCAATTTATAAGAAGGGAGACAATAACAGTCCTAACAACTATGGACCAATATCCGTTATTCTCAAAATATCTAAGTTCATGGAACACTGCATGAAAGAACAAGTATGCGGCTACTACGACAGCTATAAGCTAATCTCTTATTTTGATATAGGGTTTTAGCCTGCTCTATCCGCCATCGAAACTGTCAAATCTCTGGTTACACACGTTTTGAAAGCCTTTGTGTTGTATCAACCACAATCAACTATCATTAATCTAACCATATATATTTCACAGCAAAATAGTTTTCAGCATAAGTAAAAGCAGATGAAATGCCCTACCTGTTAGCACATCAGTGCCAGAAAGTCCTATCCAGGCCCATTTTCTCTTTCGTATATAGGTAAATGACCCGCCTTGTTGTTTGCCCTACATTTCAGTCTATACCAATATAGATGAAGTAAAAAGGAACACAAGGAGATTGGCTTTGATGTCTCCATAGTGCAGCACAGGAATAAACTAACATGTGACAACGCAGGAACAAACTACCATTAAATAGCAACCAGATGAAACAGTACACTACTGTCTCCATACACTAAGTGCAAAGGTAAATGAGTGTGAATTTCTCACACTGCTACTGAAACGGGGTGCGCACACACAACAGTTGTGCATTAAATTATCATAAGTGATTTACTTACTACGCAAATTAAAACGTTCTATCAGTAAGGACTACTTGTCTTCTTATTAGTCCACATCCACATCTACATCTACATAGATACTCCGCAAGTCACCGTACGGTGCATGGCAAAGGGTAGCCTGTACCACTCAACTCTCACTTAAGTTATCGAAATATCCTGTGAGGAAACTCTTCGGGTGCAAAAAATTGTTTTGCCGTGGCGAAAAAGCAGTGAGCCTCTTTACAGGCTTCCTAACAGTCTTTCTGGACACATTTCAAAGAGGGTTATCCCCTCTCAAAGCAAAAGCATCCAGATACTTTGAATTGTAGAAGTTGTATTCACAATTATGGAACAAGAAGCAGAAATAATATGTATTTAGAATTTACTATATTAGGTTCCAAAATAGTTTTAAATATACTGACGTTGTTGTAGTGGTCTTCAGACCTAAAAGTGGTTTGATGCAGCTCTCCACGCTTCGCTATCCTGTGCAAGCATCTTCATCTTCGAATAACTACCTGAACCTACATACCTCTGAATCTGCTTACTTTATTCACCTCTTGGGCTCCCTGTACGACTTTAGCCCCCCCACCCCCACCCCATAGTAAGTTGTTGCTCCCTTGATGTCTCATAATGTGTCCTACCGACCGATCTCTTCTTCTAGTTAAGTTGTGATACAAATTTCATGGCTTCCCATTTCTATTCAGTACCTCCTCGATAGTTACGTGATCTACCCATCTAATCTTCAGCTTTCTTCTGTAACACCATATTTATAAGACTTGTAATCGCTTCTCGTCTAAACTGTTTATCGTCAATGTTTCACTTCCATACATGTTTCAGACGAATGCCCACAGAAAAGACTTTCTAGCACTTAGATCTACATTTGATATTAACAAATCTTTCTTCTTCATAAACCCTTTTCTACCCACTTCTAGTCTCTCTCTACTGTGACCATCATCAATTATTTCCTTGCCCGAACAACAAAAGTCGTCTACTGTTTTATGTGCCACGTATCCTAATCCAATTTCCTCAGCACCACCTGATTTAAGCTTTTTTTTATGTTTACCTTATATCCTCCTTTCAAGACACTGTCCATTTCATTCAACAGGTCTTTCAAGTCTCTTGCTGTCTCTGGAATAACTACAATTGAATCTTCCTGAACTTTAAATTGCTACTCCAAATTTTTGTTGGGCTTCCTTTACTGTTTGCTCAGTGCACAAACTGAATAGTACAGGGGATAGCCTACGGCCCTGTCTCACTCTCTTCTCAATCACTGCTTCCTTTTCATGCCCTCGACTCTTGTAACTGCCGCCTGCTTTCTGTACAAGTTGTAAATAGCCTTTCACTTCCGTATTTTAGCCCCACTGACTTCATAATTTCAAGAATCATTCTAATCAACAATGTCAAAAGCTTTCGCTAAGTCTACAAATGTTATAAACGTTGGTTTGCTTTTCGTTATCCTATCTTCTAAGATACGTCGCAGGGTCAGTATTGCCCACGTGTTCCTACGTTTCTCCGGAATTCAAAGTGATCTTCTCCAAGGTTAACTTATACCAGTGTTTCCATTCTTCTGTAAAAAATACGTATGTCTATTTTGCAAAGACGACTTATTCAACTAATATTTCGGTAGATGAAACAATGTAGGCTTTTCACGGCCGGTATTGTCTTCATTTAAAACTTCTGGGCTGATAAACCGTGGTCGATGCATAAAACTCTCCCTTGACGCTTTGTCTACGACTGTGGGAGACATCCTCCGAGGTAAGGCAGTTCGCCACTTAGAGTGGCCACTTTACACCCTCTACTCCTACCGAAAAATGTAAGAAATTACAAAACCTTGAGAGAGGGACTGTAATAATGTTCAAAATTTTTAACAATATGAAAAAAAGTGATACGAAGGGAAAAATTAACTGTCGTCTGTCTTTGTTATACCCTTGTTCATACCCTTAAATGAGAGCGATTTAGATCGGATGTTTCTAAAAATCCATAAATCCACGCAGGTTAGCAGGTTAGCTGCAAGAAAAACGAAGATATGTTTTTATTGCCAAACTGTTGATGAGTCTACAGTTTTTTTAATTTTTTTTCTTTTTTCGCGTCAGTGTTGAATATCAAAATGCACACTACAATAAGTTTCGCATTTTACATTAAACAGGAAGAAAGGGATAAGCTTCCGAATTTTGTGTAATATGGGTCTATTGGCAACAGGTCAGATATCTGCATATTGTTCACAACGTATTTAAGGTTTCACCTTCTTAAAAACATGTATTGGCACTAGAGAGATGGAAAATTTATTATTTGAATATTTTTAGCATAGTGCGCAGAATCAGCAACTGTAAAATGTAATTATATTAAATTTCAGCCTCCAGTTGCATAAGCAAAGAAACTTTACCTAGGTTTCGGCTATATTAATGTAGCCTTCTTCAGAAATGTCACAATATAAAATTAAATTAACACGTGCCAGATACTGGCCTTGTCAAACTTAAAATGTTAATACTACAGTACATAGTCATATGACCGCGTCGGTTCTACTAATGTTTTGCCGTTAGGGCACACCAACGGGCCAGACAGTTGGGCCGCGGGCACTGAGTCGTACTGTAGTACTAACATTTTAAGTTTGACAAGGCAAGTATCTGGCATATGTTAATTTGATTTTATATTCTGACATTTCTGAAGAGGGCTACATTATTATAGCCGAAACCTAGCTAAAGTTTCTTTGCTTATGCAACTGGAGGCTGAAAATTTAAAAAAATGTACTGAGTACACAACTAACGTATATTATTACAATTGTGATGCACCTTGCATTTAATAACGTTTTAGCAACGACGCTAATATCTTTTGCAGGTCATGCTGGAAATATTTATTGTACGGTGACGGTATAGAGTGGATCTCATCATAGTCTTGACGTGTTCCATCCTGCTCCGCTTTAGTGAAACACTTATGTTGTACATTAGATATCAAGGAGTTAAATGTCCTGTTCTTGGCCAACAGAGTTCAAAATTATGGCCCATAACTTCCAGCAATCGAAACAAAGATAGTCGCAATATGTGGATTGTATGACTCGTATCTGAACTCTGAGTAACTAGCATGAGTGAATGCTACGTTTCGTTGATGTTCCACACCTATTTTTCGAGATTATATGGAGATTCTGTCTTTCCGGTAGTAATTCGGTCATCAGCCATTTCTAAAATTTCCTCCATATTCACGATGTGGACTGTAAAGATGTTGTTCTTAATACTATTTACGATGGTGATCCCTCCTCCTGGAAAAAGGCCTTTAATATGTAAGTGAATGTAATGTTGGCTTCATGTACCACTCAAAAAATCAACTACCCTTGCAAAAGCACAAACTCAAATGTAACAATTTTACCTAAAAATATGGGAAATTTCCGACTCATTTCCTTCTCTGCATGCTTGACGTTTTCTGTCCACATCCCGTCACTAATCCGTTACACGTGGAAACATTTCCTGATCTTTTTCTTGCATTCACAACACCAGATTTGAATTTGCTGGCCAAAATTGGTACTACTTTTCTTCATGTCACAAATCGATTCCGCTTTAACGCATTAGTAAATCTAACTAGTTTCACTACCAATACGATAATTATAGGCCACAATTAGTAGTAGCTCCTGTTTAATTATAAGCACCTGGTATTTGTCTTGTCACAGCGATGGTAGCTTAACCCTCACCTATGGCGTTGGTTTCTTTTTCTCAGAGGAATGGATCATCTTTAACAGTACAGTACATCCTCTCTGTGTGGAATACCACCGACATTTTTAAAAAAAATTCCAATAGTCATTTGACTTGACTTGGAACTTTACTGCAGCAATTGAACCTGCTGCCCCTGTCAGATCGCTCTGACAGTTGGATTTCAACGGGCGATATCACAAACGAAGCAACCATGGTAGTGTAAATCAGAAATTCTGCCACAAAGGTACAGTAGATTAAAGGTTTTACCATTTTTTAAACATTTAACCTAAATCCTTACACACTGCGCTATATTAACCCTTGGTGAACTACAAATCTTGTCCCGAGCAACATTACTCTCAATTTTTGCCGTGTCATTTAATTTTCCTTCTTAAATCTAAGCGAGAAAAATTAGAATGCCATAATTATGAGATTCAAAGAACTTTCTATTGTCTCTAATTATATCCAGGTGTTGCTTGAAAGATAAACAGTCAGTTTTTTCGTGAATGATTCACTAGCCTAACCATATTGATTTATCGATACAGTCTCATCATATTTAAGTACATTTAACTGCTCATTTGTGAAGAAGGCTTTGGTTAACTTGAACATAAAAGATTCGGCACAAAAAATTAACCGAATATCAGTGATACTGACAAGGAAAGTATTTGAACTGCAAGAAACATATTTTCGTCATACGACCGTTACATGACTCTAAATATGCTGGCGAGTGTGTTTTGTGCAGGACTATGTAAACGCGCTCTAGACGTCACTGTAGATAACATTATAGAAACAAATGCTATGCAGATAACTACGAACGCAAGTGAGGACTTTCCATAAAATGCTTAGAGCAATATGAATGACAATAAAACGCACAGTGGAGAAATGCAACTTGATTACATGTCATGCCTACATTTTCTATAATATCAGTGTTTAACCCCAAGTCAATGACACTTTTACAGTTGTCCGCAGGTTCACCATTATCGTAACCAGTGGTCTGCCATGGTTAACGTTGCACTGGTCTGCATACTTCCGCAGATAATTAAGTTTAAGTGACAGAATGCATTTTCATGGTAAAGAATCTGTTTTCGTTTGGCTGAGTATTCCGCTAACATAGTTTAAGTAAGTTTGTTATACACTTTGGAAATATTTTATATTGTCTGAAGAAATACACGTCCAGAGGTTGTCCGTGCTTCTAGTTCTAGGTGGAATGACTTTTGAAACACCTTTTCCTCCAAAGGCTTCAAGCAGCACTTGTTCAACTGATGTGAACACCAGGAGTCGCAAAGTACTTGTGACTCTGTTGGCAAATGTGGTTTCAAAACTGTCAGAGAAAATGTCTTCGGATGTTCTTTCATTGTCTTCCATTCACACTTTTCTCTATGAAGACCTTTGGATGGTACCGTTTCTATATTTCCCTTCACACACGAGGTCCAAACTTTCCATTTGGTTCTTGGAAGCATATACAGAGTTTCTCTGCCAATCGTCTATCGACTGGTATAGCAACATTGTAACCTCCCAACAGTTAAAATAATTTTAACCTTCACATTTTTGTACATCCTCCCCATAGATAAATTCCGTAACCTACCAATAATACAATGTGACTAACCTCCTAATAAAAAATGTGACTCATATATAACCTTTCAATAAGTAATTAACCGACTGTGAATCTAAACTTGTAAATTTTGGACGTCAGCAGCGCTGCGTCATGGCCCTGAAAGATCATTCTGACAGAACTGAAAATTCTTACCTCAATGAAGTCGCCGGATAACGCGTATAACTCTGCTCCTATAAGAAATTTTTCTGGCACAGCCCAGTGCAATGCTGGCCGCTAGATTTGTCATGTACAAAAGGAAACGACTGATTTTTCTTTACGATAATCGGGATGACCATGGATTGCAGAAATTAATAAATTCTTTAAATTCAGATTAATGATTGTCAAAAAGTTAATTTTATAAAAAGGATTATTATTAAAAGATTTTTGAAACATTTACACGGGACTTGATATAACAATAGTACAAATTTTCTTGTAACAAACTACATATGCGCGCGGCTGCTTTTACCTTATATTACATCGCTCAGGCACCGCCATCGCTCCGCATGACCGGCCCAGACAACTCCATACACACGACTGCTAGCTACTACTTACTCCCAGTGCCACTGCTCTTACTGCAGCCAACACTGCTCTCTGGTCTGAGATTCTGTTATAGCTTACATATCGCAGGCAGCGCGTGAGCAATCCATCGAAATTACATCTGATCGAGTGCGCTAGCAATAAATTCCTCTTCAATGGACCTCTTACAACATCGACTGTGTACCTCTGCATCGCAATGTTAACTGATTGCATCGTCGGTACAATAGTTTTCTCCACTTCCATGAGTAGCATTCTTTCGGAGGGAAGCTCATCATTGTACTGATACTGACCGCAGTTCCATACCGAACCAGTTTGCAACTTTTCTGTCGTGATATGCGCATTTACCTCAGCAGCAAATGTTTCAGCTTTTTGAGACATCTCTTCTCATTCGTCCTTATCCTTATCTTTCTGCGTTTGGCGTTTAGTGATGTTGTCCTAAGCTCCCTTTTTCAAATATTAGTAAATCTCAGTGATACTATCAATTTTGTATACTCGAGATGTCCAGTTACATCCAATGCCTAATGCCGATAATGAACGGAAGAACGCGTTCTCGTACTTCACTTAACTTCGCCATTATGTAATTGAACTGTAGAGTATGATTTACTTACGAAAATGTATTGCCTTCCCTTGTACACTCCTGGAAATGGAAAAAAGAACACATTGACACCGGTGTGTCAGACCCACCATACTTGCTCCGGACACTGCGAGATGGCTGTACAAGCAATGATCACACGCACGGCACAGCGGACACACCAGGAACCGCGGTGTTGGCCGTCGAATGGCGCTAGCTGCGCAGCATTTGTGCACCGCCGCCGTCAGTGTCAGCCAGTTTGCCGTGGCATACGGAGCTCCATCGCGGTCTTTAACACTGGTAGCATGCCGCGACAGCGTGGACGTGAACCGTATGTGCAGTTGACGGACTTTGAGCGAGGGCGTGTAGTGGGCATGCGGGAGGCCGGGTGGACGCATCGCCGAATTGCTCAACACGTGGGGCGTGAGGTCTCCACAGTACATCGATGTTGTCGCCAGTGGACGGCGGAAGGTGCACGTGCCCGTCGACCTGGGACCGGACCGCAGCGACGTACGGATGCACGCCAAGACCGTAGGATCCTACGCAGTGCCGTAGGGGACCGCACCGCCACTTCCCAGCAAATTAGGGACACTGTTGCTCCTGGGGTATCGGCGAGGACCATTCGGAACCGTCTCCATGAAGCTGAGCTACGGTCCCGCACACCGTTAGGCCGTCTTCCGCTCACGCCCCAACATCGTGCAGCCCGCCTCCAGTGGTGTCGCGACAGGCGTGAATGGAGGGCGAATGGAGACGTGTCGTCTTCAGCGATGAGAGTCGCTTCTGCCTTGGTGCCAATGATGGTCGTATGCGTGTTTGGCGCCGTGCACGTGAGCGCCACAATCAGGACTGCATACGACCGAGGCACACAGGGCCAACACCCGGCGTCATGGTGTGGGGAGCGATCTCCTACACTGGCCGTACACCACTGGTGATCGTCGAGGGGACACTGAATAGTGCACGGTACATCCAAACCGTCATCGAACCCATCGTTCTACCATTCCTAGACCGGCAAGGGAACTTGCTGTTCCAACAGGACAATGCACGTCCGCATGTATCCCGTGCCACCCAACGTGCTCTAGAAGGTGTAAGTCAACTACCCTGGCCAGCAAGATCTCCGGATCTGTCCCCCATTGAGCATGTTTGGGACTGGATGAAGCGTCGTCTCACGCGGTCTGCACGTCCAGCACGAACGCTGGTCCAACTGAGGCGCCAGGTGGAAATGGCATGGCAAGCCGTTCCACAGGACTACATCCAGCATCTCTACGATCGTCTCCATGGGAGAATAGCAGCCTGCATTGCTGCGAAAGGTGGATATACACTGTACTAGTGCCGACATTGTGCATGCTCTGTTGCCTGTGTCTATGTGCCTGTGGTTCTGTCAGTGTGATCATGTGATGTATCTGACCCCAGGAATGTGTCAATAAAGTTTCCCCTTCCTGGGACAATGAATTCACGGTGTTCTTATTTCAATTTCCAGGAGTGTATTTGACACATAGTCCAGCACACTTTTAATATCGCTATTAGCATCCAGTGAGGGTATCTCTTCAGGAGCTTAACATATGCAATGAAATCTCTGACGTGATAATCATCGTATATGCTCTGTAGTGCGCTGTGCCCAAACAGCGTTATGGCACTTTCTACTCTAAGTTTCTTGTCAGGAGAAGGTTAGAACTCATTTTTACTGCTTCCATTGCCTCTTCTCGAACTTGCCGTATCACTACTGCTTGCAGTGGCATGTTTGTCATCATCGTCACCAGTGTCATACACGGTGCTTTCACTTTAAAGTGACCACTGCCTGCGTTGGACGTCAACGTGCAATTTCCAGTCACAGACGGCACTGGAGCGCTTTATGTGACGGCCAAAAGAGCATGATCATTGACTTTCTGTCCAAGAGTGTAAGCATTGACGAAAAGCCCACGTTTGTAAGCCGTTCGGGTGTCGCCGTGGTTCATGCAAATGCCCCTGTCCAAAACCAGCGCTGAGGCAACTGTTATGACATTCCCTGAGCGATCTCGTCATTCTGGAACGCACATTGAATCAACACAAATCTGCATCTATCCTTGCGGACCATATTCGGGCTTTTAAAAGTTGGACACATTCATGTAACTGGACAGAGTAATTATTTGTATGTTACAACATTATCCGTTACTAACCAGTATTAATATTTTTGGATTATAAGAGATACCAGAGAACATGCGAGTGAATCATCTTCTACGCCAATACCATCTTCACGAAGACGAGGTCGTTGGAACTTCATCTCAGCCAATTAAAATACATTACCACGGCTGATAACCAATCGCCGACTTTTCTGACGCTTCACTACATAGTAACTGCACAAAATGCAACTTCACATACACATTGCTCTGTCTCTACTGGTATCGACGGACGACTGCTTAGGTGTGCGGATGAACAAGTATCACTTGTGCTATAACTAAAACCTCAAACGATCCCTCACGAGACTGTAGTGCAAATGTTTTGTTCGACCCCAAATACTTTCTTTGTGAAAGAAAGTATGCTGCTTCTGTTCCAACAGTCCTTGAGTGTTGCGTTTCTTAATGAAACAGACATGGAAGTAGAAGCTCTACAACCAGTTCTTAGGTCCGCAGCTCGTGGTCGTGCGGTAGCGTTCTCGCTTCGCACGCCCGCGTTCCCGGGTTCGATTCCCGGCGGTGTCAGGGATTTTCTCTGCCTCGTGATGACTGGGTGTTGTGTGTTGCCCTTAGGTTAGTTAGTTTTAAGTAGTTCTAAGTTCTAGGGGACTGATGACCATAGATGTTAAGTCCCATAGTGCTCAGAGCCATTTGAACCATTTTTTTGAACCAGTTCTTACAACAGCAACGGTAAAACAACCGTTACCACGACTTAAAGTATCATTATTAACAACACTAAAGTTAAAATTACAGCCTACATATACACATGGAACATCAAGGATTGAGACAGAGCGAACTTCTTTCGGTTTATTCGTTGCGACACCTCTTCCAGTGCCACTCTTGGTCTCTGTATTATTAATACGTGATGACGCGCACGTCGACGACACCCGTAGCGTAGCTCAGTGGCCCCGTTCAGTGCAGTCTTACCAGCAGCGGGCCTTACGTCATTGCAGCTCTGTGTTGCGCAATCACGCAATCAAGCCGCGCAGAGCTACCGAAACATCTTCTGTGTCTATCTCTATCCTTGACGGCCCATAAGTACTTGCAGGCTGTAATTTTAATTTCAATACTGTTAATAATGATGCTTGATAAAGGTTGGTTTACTATTTCTGTTGTAAGAACTGGTAATAGTGCTCCTACCGCTGCAGTGCTAGAGATTGGTTCAAATGGATCTGATCACTATGGGACTCAACTTCTGAGGTCGTTAGTCCCCTAGAACTTAGAACTAGTTAAACCTAACTAACCTGAGGACATCACACACATACATGCCCGAGGCAGGATTCGAACCAGCGACCGTAGTGGTCCCGCGGTTCCAGACTGCAGCGCCTAGAACCGCACGGCCACTTCGGCTGGTGCAGGGGTAGAGAGTTTCGATTCTCGTAATGTGATTGTTTACCGTATGTATCATATTGGTGAGGTAGCCAATTAAGATTTTTTCAGGTCTTATTACTATTCAATTAAGTTCCTGAATACGTGAAGTACAGGGTGATTCAAAAAGAATACCACAACTTTAGGAATTTAAAACTCTGCAACGACAAAAGGCAGAGCTAAGCACTATCTGTCGGCGAATTAAGGGAGCTATAAAGTCTCATTCAGTTGTACATTTGTTCGCTTGAGGCGCTGTTGACTAGGCGTCAGCGTCAGTTGATGCTAAGATGGCGACAGCTCAACAGAAAGCTTTTTGTGTTATTGAGTACGGCAGAAGTGAATCGACGACAGTTGGTCAGCGTGCATTTCGAACGAAGTATGGTGTTAAACCTCCTGATAGGTGGTGTATTAAACGTTGGTATAAACAGTTTACAGAGAATGGGTGTTTGTGCAAAGGGAAAAGTTCTGGACGGCCGAGAACGAGTGATGAAAATGTAGCACGCATCCAGAAAGCATTTGTTCGCAGCCCAGGAAAATCGACTCGCAGAGCTAGCAGAGAGCTGCAAATTCCACAATCAACTGTATGGAGAGTCCAACGAAAAAGGTTAGTTATGAAACCTTATCGTCTGAAATTGGTTCAAGCACTGTCTGCAGCTGATAAGATTAAAAGAATCGATTTCTGTGATTTTATCCTTGCTCAAATGGAAACAGATAAATCTTTCGTTTCAAAGATTGTGTTTAGTGATGAAGCAACTTTCCACACTAACGGGAAAGTCAACCGTCACAATGTCTGTATATGGGGCATTGAGAATCCGCGGGAAACAACCCAGTATGAACGTGACTCGCCTCAGGTGAACGTTTTCTGTGCCATTTCAGCCAATAAAGTTTTTGGTCCCTTTTTCTTCGAAGGTGCTACTGTAACTGGACTACAGTATCTGGAGATGTTAGAGAATTGGCTGTTCCCTCAGCTCGAACAAGAAGCACAACAATTCATATTTCAGCAGGATGGAGCGCCACCGCATTGGCACTTATCTGTCCGTAACTACCTGAACGTCAACTACCCGAGGCGATGGATCGGCCGCCAGGCAGCCCGTGACAGAGCACTTCATCACTGGCCTCCAAGAAGCCCTGATCTTACCCCCTCCGATTTTTTCTTATGGGGGTATGTTAAGGATATGGTGTTTCGGCCACCTCTCCCAGCCACCATTGATGATTTGAAACGAGAAATAACAGCAGCTATCCAAACTGTTACGCCTGATATGCTACAGAGAGTGTGGAACGAGTTGGAGTATCGGGTTGATATTGCTCGTGTGTCTGGAGGGGGCCATATTGAAGATCTCTGAACTTGTTTTTGAGTGAAAAAACCTTTTTAAATACTCTTTGTAATGATGTATAACTGAAGGTTATATTATGTTTCTTTCATTAAATACACATTTTTAAAGTTGTGGTATTCTTTTTGAATCACCCTATATTATATTATAAATCTTACGTTTCGCGTAACATTACCTGTTAAGACAACCGCATGTTACCTGTCTATTAGTTCGAAAACCATCCAGGAGACACGGAATTCGTTTCGTACAAACAGCCAGTACGGATGACCACTAATGTATATACGAAGCGGTGACACTATGGTAGTTGACTCTTCCTCTTGGCACAGGAGGTGATAAGAATCTACATTTACGGACTTGCCGATAACACGCATTATCAGATATTCGCCCTCGGCCAAGGCTAGTCAACGCTGCCTTCGTTCACCATTCATCAAATATCGCTCATTACCAGAGCTACAGAAAGGACCAGAGGCTGGACAGATACGTTTTTATCTTTGCTGTTCCCGAATATGAAAAAAAAGCCATCAGGCAGATTAATGTAGCGGAATGGAGGGCGATAAAAACGTGACGCAGCGCTGAAGTCTGCAGCCGTAGTGCTCAAATTTGATTCCACCCTTGCATATAAGCAGACTGTCACTGCACTGAATCGTCGAAATTTCTCCACAGCTATGAGGTACGAATCTGCTGATGCTGAAGATCAATATAATGCAAGTCACTGGAGTGGCAATGCAGAGATACTGGACGAAAGTAGCTAGGAAATAATCATGGGGAAAACAAATACCCACAGAAGTGACAGTTAACTGGTCGACATGTAAATGCATTTTGTGGTTGCCCACTCTGGATTACTATGTAGGCGCCCACTCTGGATTATTATACAGTGTACTCACAACGGAACCTCCCCATCGCACCCCTCTCAGCTTTAGTTATAAGTTGGCACAGTGG
The DNA here is from genome assembly GCF_021461395.2 of Schistocerca americana. Lineage (NCBI taxonomy): Eukaryota > Metazoa > Arthropoda > Insecta > Orthoptera > Acrididae > Schistocerca > Schistocerca americana. The sequence goes on along the minus strand of NC_060126.1, from coordinate 499,746,763 downwards.
ATAGGCCTTGGAAAACTGAACACAGATCAATCGAGAAAACAGGAAGAAGTTGTGTGGAACTATGAAAAAAAATTAATGAAATATACAAACTGAGTAGTCAATGCGAAGATACGCAACATCAAGGACAATGGGAGTCAAGGAGCTCCGTGTTACCGTGGTTAGCGAGAGCAGCTACGGAACGAGACGTCCTTGGTTCAAGTCTTCCCTCGAGTGAAAAGTTTAATTTTTTATTTTCAGTTTATGTGACAAACACTTCTGTTTTCATCACTTTTTTGGGAGTGATTATCACATCCACAAGAAAACCTAAATCGGGCAACTTAGAAGAATCTTTTTACCCATTCGCTAAGTGTACAAGTTAGGTGGGTCGACAACATATTCCTGTCATGTGACGCACATGCCGTCACCAGTGTCGTATAGAATATATCAGACGTGTTTTCCTGTGGAGGAATCGGTTGACCTATGACCTTGCGATCAAATGTTTGTGGTTCCCATTGGAGAGGCACGTCGTTTCGTCTACTAATCGCACGGTTTTGCGGTGCGGTCGCAAAACACAGACACTAAACTTATTGCAGTGAACAGAGACGTCAGCGAACGAACGGACAGATCATAACTTTGCGAAAATAAAGAAAGTAAAATTTTCAGTCGAGGGAAGAGTTGAACCAAGAATCTCTCATTCTCTTTATTTTTTTTATTTTTTTAATTTGTTCGCTTCTTCTGCTCGGGGCGGACGTCGTAAGACATCCGTTTAAGCTCGTTGTTGATCGTTAAACTCAGTTTTTTTTTATTACAGAGGGCGGCTAACCCTCTGACATAACACGCTGAGCTACCGTGCCAGCTAACTCATTCCGCAGCTACTCACGCTAACCACGGGACCACGGCGTTCCTGGGCTCACGTTCTCCTTGATGTTGCCTATCCTGCGCATGGACTTTGTATATTTTACTAATTTTTTTCATAGTTCCACACACCTTCTTCCTGTTTTCTCGATTGATCTGTGTTCAGATTTTCAAGGCCTATCCGCTGTGCCAACTTATAACTAAATCTGAAGGGGGTGCGATGGGGAGGTTCCCTTGTCAGAAACAGTCTGAGATATTTGTAAGGGTGTTGCAGTGTAGGTTGTGTTGAGAAATACTTGTTAAGCCGAAGAAAAAAAATTCGATACGTTACGTCGTTTCCGAGCTAATTAGCATTGCCGTTAGCCAATCAGGCTGCTGTGCGCGCAGTTGGCCAGAGTGGCCGAGCGGTTCTAGGCGCTACAGTCTGGAACCGCGCGACCGCTTCGGTCGGTTAGTTAGGTTTACGTAGTTCTAAGTTCTAGGGGACTGATGACGTCACATGTTTAGTTCCATAGTGCTCAGAGATGTTTGTTGGGCGCGCAAATTCAAGCTGCCTGCAAGCTACAGGAACTGTAAGTTGTTCTCATAGCGTGGATGATAGCACACGAAACTGCTCACCCTGCGACTCGTGTTTGATACTTATTCTCGTGTCCAATATTTGTATCGCTCTGTTGTTTGGTTTTAGGAAACACGTTTGGCGACACCATCTTTGGCAGATGACCTGAATTTGCGCGCGCAACATCCTGACTGGCTAACTTCAATGTTAATAACTCTGAAACGACGCAGCTTATCGAATTTTTTTCGTAAAAATTAGTTCTCAGCAAACTGTACCCTGCAACACACTTACAAGCTACTCAGATCGTTTCTGATAACTCTGTGTAATCTAAGGTTACAGTAACATAAAAATGCAAAGCACTTCCATTCGGTTGTACTCCAATCAGTCATTTGACAATCACGATTATTAAATTACTTCACACAACTGTTCCACTTAGTGAATCGATACTGGTACGTATTGCCCAAAGAAGGGTGAGAGTGAGAGCGGTAGCTATAAAATTAATAACTTTTATCGCTGTGAACAAGGCAGTCTGTGTCGGCAGTGAAGAGGTAGTAGTGTAAAGAAAGTCTTTCAGTGGACGCTCTGGTTGCATTGGCTTCATACAATACCATTTAACACTGCAGTCCACACTTACTTGGTGTTAATGTTGTCGTGACACTGTTTATGTAGGAATGCACAATGCCAGATTTACATATAGCCCTACTAGGCACGGGCCTAGGAGCCGCACCTTAATGGGGGCCGCATTTTTTGCTCTGTACTCATTTTAACTTTTTACGTTTTAAAATAACTGCACTTACAAATAACAAGAATTTTTAATGTTGGTAAACAACTTGCTAGTTTAAATAAGCCTTAAGAACGAAATTAGACAATAAATTCTTGGAAATATACGTAGTTTACTTGGTGACTAAATGGAAATTTAACACTGGGTTTCTGTCTGGTATCATCTTCATGATTGTTCAAAGTATTTTGAAGTAGACTGTCAGGACGGCAGTCTACAGTGCAATGTTTGAAACGTTATTATTCCGAGAATGTTGTCGGCTTCTAGTTAACCATACCATTTTTCCCCTTGAAAATACCGGGATCCCTGAAAAGCAGTGATAAACTAATCAGCAGTTTCTTAAATACTGTAACATGTGTGGGCCTCACCATGTAAAACCCGACTCTACTTTAATTTCTTGTAGAAATTACGAGGAAATATCAAGTCAGCCCTCCATTGCTGTAATTCATGTGAAAGTTCTGTGGTCTACAATGAAACCCGTTTAACAAAACATGTTGATACTGGGAATGTTTTACACTTTTAATCAAATGTTTATATGAAAAGAACATAAGCAGAATATCTAATAATGTGTGAAGTACACTTCACAACAGTTTAAAAATTTAATTTGTTTACTTAGCTAGTTTTTTGGCGAAAACAGAAGAAACCAACTTTCGTTTGTCTCATTTATCGTGCTGCAGTCTGCACAATATCCCACTCTGTGCAATCGAATAGCATGTGGCATTGCAAATTTTATATTAAACCTCTTAACTAAGCTTTTTCTCTTCGAGGAAAGGTTACTTTTATTTTGTTGGAACAAAAGGTGAATTTGCATGTAGACATAACAGCAGTGTTAAAACAAATGACAACATACCACATCAGCTGCCAAAAGGACAAACTTTGTAGTCTGTCTTCTCCGCCCACCGAAACCGCTAAAATAGTATAAGAGTAAGTGGGATAAGAGTCGATGCAGCACACCTCACTGCAAGAAATTGCAAGAATTATTTTTTTTCTTTTTAAATTAGAAAGATAGTGTCAAGAATACTCAGAACATATTTGCATCCCAGCTAAAATTCCGGCGACGCGGGGAACAGAAGGCAAAAAAGGGAACGTCCCGTTTTCTTTACGAGACGAATTCCAGCAGGCAGGTGTGCTTCTACAGTTCACTGACAACAGAGAAACAGGATACAATGAAATTAAATTATTCTGCGTTGTCGTTCTTTCATAGCACAATTGCGTCGGGTAATCCGAGTTGGTCAGTTCATCGCTCCGTGTTTAAAGGAAAAATCTTTATGCTAGTGTGCCGTGTTTACAGTAAAAAGCTTTGTTCTCATGTGCGGCGTAGTACTGTTGGAAATGGATACAGTCTTTCTTTCCCTTTAAATATTTTTTGCTTTTCTTTTGACTGCTGGTTGACTATTTTGTAAGTGTCTTAATATGAATAACAGTGAAAACCGCAAATATGCGAAATTAAGTGGGGCCGCATTTCGGAAATTATGGAAGGAAAGGCGAGAACGAGAAACCAATGCTCTAAAAACATTTGGCAGAGTAGATAAATTTTCCGCAAAAAATATTACTGGTTTGACTTCGAGATCAAGTAGTACGGATGATATTTCTGGCACTGCAACTGTTGTAAACGAAGTAAATACAGACTAAACAACAGTTAAAAGTGAACAAAAGAAAATTGTTCCTGAATTAGAGTTTCACGAGAAACTAAGTGTCGAGTAAGACATTACAAAGAGAAACAACCTCGTCAGTGATGATCCTACAGAATGGTGTGTCAATGAATCAACAATCGACATTATCTTACAACGTGGCATTCATCAAAATTGTAAGGGTCTTTTTTTTAATTCAAGAAGATCAATAGGCGATAAAACCAGATATCTGAACATTTATTTTACCGTCAACCTTTAAATGGTGAATCAACTTTGCGTGATTTTCTAGTACACTCCTGTAGCACTGGTGCTGTTTTTTGTGCACCATGTAGATTATTCGGAGGTAAGGACGCGATTGCTACTAATGATATTGCGGACTGGAAAAATATTTCTAACATTTTATCTCATCATGAGAATTCACTTGAACATCAAAATTCTGTTATCACTCTTGACAAGAAAAGAGGTCATTTGGAACAACAGATAACCATTTCGAGTCATATTTTGAGACAGAAACAATGTACTGGTGTAGTGTGTTGAAAAGGGTGTTTTCAGTTGAGAAGAAGCTAACAAGTCGTGGATAAGTTGAAAGATTCCATTCATCACCTAACGGTTACTTTATGATGTTTCTTGAACTTATAGCCGCGTTTGAACATTTTCTCGCAGAGCACATTGTAAATCCAAGGCAGGGACATAAAAGTTATCTTTCTCCAACAATCTGTGATGAAATAATAGAGCTTCTCTCTGAACGAATAAAAAGAATTATCGTATGTGAAATAGAACAGGCCAAATATTTCTCTATAATAATAGATTCTACTGCGGACATTTCACATATTTATCAATTATCTTTCACATTAAGATATGTGAACGAGAATGGTGAACCTTTGAACGTTTCCTTCTGTTTTTATCAAACCCAGGACACAAGTCCGAAAACTTAGCTGACCCCGTACTAGAAGTCCTGTCTACAAATTCCATTGATATTACTGACTTTAGAGGCCAGTCATATGACAACGCAAGCAATATGTCAGGAACCTACTCTGGTTTGCAGGCACACATTAAAGGACGAAATCCGAAAGCGCATTATGTGCCTTGTGCAGAACGTTCTTTGAATGTAGTCAGCACTAGTGCTGCAAGCTGTGATCGGGAAGTATGTTCATTTTTCAGTGCACTGAAAAACCTTTAGAATTTTTTCTCTGCTTCTACACAGTGCTGGGATAAACTTCCTTTCATGAAACTAGGAAGGAACGCGGTAAAAGGTTTATAAAAACATGTTGATCACCAAGAGAGGAAGTGTGCGTAAGTCTATACGAAAACTTGGAGGGCTATACCAATTTCCTCACACATATTGCCAATAATACGTTTGCAAAACCACTTGTGCGAAATGAGGCATCAGCTTTATTGAATCAACTCAGCAGAATAGAAACAGCATTCACGATGATAGTTTGGAAGGACATACTCCAGAGATTTAATAGTGTAAATCTGAAATTGTGAAGTGTAAATATCGATACTAAAATAGTGCGTGAATTATACGAATCACTTAAAGGATTTATTGCATCTATTCGTGGCATGTTCGACTATTATGAAAATAAATCCATGGAGATTGTGACTGGTAATAGACTATGAATGCACCTATAAAAGATCACGAAAACGCAAACATCATGATGACGAAGTGGCCTCTAAAGACGCTTTTCTGACTCGAAGGGAAATATTTAGAGTCGAAATATTTCTCCCAGTACACGGCAACTTGTACGTCGAACTAGTGAGGAGGAAGGAAAGCTTTCGATCACTGTTGGACTCCTTCACAGTTTTCAGTAACTTTAAGAAAAGTTCAGCTGACGATATTGCTGAACGTGCAGCAAAATTCCAAACGTCATATGACACAGATTTGGAGCTTTCCTTCCCTAGTGAATGTGCACATTTCGCGGAACTTTTGAAATCTTCTGATATCAGTGATAAACCAGCTGAAATGAGTAAATTTTTACGAAAAGAAAGGTTGCAGTCCGTGTTTCCGCTTGTTCACATTGCTCTTAGAATATTTCTATGTATGGCACTTACAAATTGTTCAGCAGAACAGTCGCTTTCGGCTCTTAAAAGACTGAAATCGTACCTACGTTCTACGTTTTCTGAGGAGAGATTGAACGCCTTGTCCAGTCTTCACATCGAAGCCAACCTCCTATATCATAACCGTCTGAACTATGAAGATTTGATCAACGAATTCTCTGTCGTCAAAGCCAGATGCAAACTTTGCTGATTGGTGAGTTTGTTTATTTATTCATATTAGTTTTAAAAATGTGAGATTATAATGTGATTTTAATTATAACTTAGGGCACATTCATTGGATTTACAAACTACGTATTACCTGTTTACTTTACAATTGCCGATGGCAGAACGCGGAACTAAACCTCGTTTACGTGCAGTCAAGTTATACTGATACTGCAGTACATTACAACTCATGCGTATTCTTGGCGTCTGCTGAAATGTGTAGTTATCGCAGAAATATACGTTATCGTAGTGTACATTCAGATGAAAAAGTGTTAATAAATAACGTAGTTCAGTTCTGTAGATAAATACGCAAAAGCTTTCCGAATACCATTAGAAAGAGCTATGATGAGAGCAGTAGAAGCAATACAAAACTGTTGAGCCCTTACATGTATTAAAGGTATTGTGTACACTTGTTATGCAGCATCTAGCTACACAGACCCTAATGCTTTACACGTTAAGTATTAGATTATAAAACAAATTTGATATTTCCACACTAGTCTGTAAAATCATGAAATAGCAAATTCAGTCTTTGTTCGTCTTATTTGGTTATTAGTTCGTGCACCGAATTCTCTATTTCGTTTTCATTTCTTACGCTTTCCTATAGATTTACGTATTAATACCGAACGTGTTTTTCTTATGTGCTATACATTCAAGTTATTCGATCGCAAAACGACGATTTAATTTTAATTTTGAAGGCATCTCTGCAAAAGTACGTATTAATTTCTAATGTACGAGATGTTCGCTTCAATTTTTATATCGTAACAACTTTTTTATTTTCAATGTCAACGGTGAAAGAACATATTAAAAGTGAATGTATAACGAAAATCCGTTGTCTCCTACACGCTCTGCTGAATTTTTAGGCCATAAAAGAAAAGTTATTTTCCCTGTGTTGGTTTTTGTTGTGTTTCGACAGAAGAATGTGTTAACACAATGCAGTTTTACATTTGTTTTATCCGCGGCCGTACACCAAGTACAGTTCGGGAATCATATTGCATTTTGATTGAGTGAGACTAGACCGCTGAAGCGTCCATCATAACAACGGATAGCAGAGTACGGAAACAGCTGACAGCGCTCCCACCCAATACGGTAATTGTGAAGTGATCGGAAAATAGTTATTATTTAAAACATGTTTTTTTTTGGGGGGGGGTGGGGTGGATCGGGGGCGCGTATAATATGGTGTGCCTAGAGGCACAAAATTTTTAAATTCGCCACTGCGCACAACACATCACTTGAACGCTTATTTTCATTACATTTACACTGGTATCACATCTAGTGTCGCTTTGGTTCATGTGGCACATTTTGCACGCATTCTCTTTACAAGTGTTAACATCGTCTTTTTTCTTTTAATATGATATGACAGAAATGCCAGTGTGCAACGATTTTTGAGTATAGTGCGCATAAGTGCCAGTGTCTTACAACTGCCAATGGATGTACTTTTCGGAGCAGTCGACTGCCCAATAATGGTTCAGAATGGTTTACATGGCTCTGAGCACTATGGGACGTAACAGCTAAGGTCATCAGTCCCTAGGACTTAGAACTACTTAAACCTAACTAACCTAAGGACATCACACACATCCATGCCAGAGGCAGGATTCGAACCTGCGACCGTAGCGGTAGCGCGGTTGCAGACTGAAGCGCCTAGAACCGCTAGGACTGCTAAGTAATGACAGATTTTCTAAATATATATCCAAGTTAGTTTCTTAATGGCACTATTTTTACGTAAAGTTTGACAAGCTATGGCGGTGTGTTAGCATCAATGTTTGCGCTGTACTTCACGTTTACCCATTTTCATTACGACGAATCCCGGACTTAGAAGGAGGGATCAATAATGCGTTAAGGCAGAAGAAGGCATAACTTCGTGAAATAAACACACGATTACAACTCTAAAGTGGGCAGCATGTACGATCTAAGTAAACTCACGGTGAGATGAAACTTTCCTGGCAGATTATAACTGTGTGCCGGACCGAGACGCGAACTCGGGACCTTTGCCTTTCGCGTGCAAGTGCTCTATCATCTGAGCTACCCAAACACGACTCACGCCCCGTCCTCACACCTTTACTTCCAGCAGTACCTCATCTCCTACTTTCCAAACTTCACAGAAGCTCTTCTGCAAACCTAGCAGAACTAGCACTCCTGGAAGAAAGGATATTGCGGAGACATGGCTTAGCCACAGGTTCGCTGAAGAGCTGCTGTGAAGTTTGGGAGGTAGGGGACGAGGTACTGGCCGAAGTAAAGCTGTGAGGACGGGGCGTGGGTCATGCTTGGGTAGCACGGATGGTGGGCAAAGGTCCCGAGTTCGAGTCTCGGTCCGGCACACTTTTTTAATCCGCCAGGAAATTTTCCTAACAGCGTACACTCCGCTGCAGAGTGAAAATCTCATTCAAGGTGAAATGTCTGGAGTATTTGAATCGATTGAAATTGGAAGACATCGATCGGTATTGATTGTTACCTGGTCACTGTTCACAGTAACTGGCAGATGACTGTATATTTAATGTTTTTCGTCACCAAAACTCTCAGAGCTGACAGTCAACAAAATGTTGCGTGCAATAGAGACTGAAATCACGTTATTTCTTGATCTGTTAGAAGTCATAAACACTGCCTTGTCCGCTAGCCCAATTTCGTTGTGAACAGAAAGTATTCATTACCTATAAACGTATTCCAGTCCCTGTCGATTCAGGTAATCCCATCAGCCATCTCACCTACAGTCATCATAGAGTGCGCATGTGCATAATTATGTCTAGTACGCCATTGTCTTGAAGAAAAAGTTGTTGTAGACTCGGGCACACTTTAACGGGACAGCTGTAGCCATCTTACCGTAACCATGTGCTGATAACTTACCTAACAGACTACAGCGAAATGGAGGAATTAGCATTGTGTTCGGGAGGACTAAGGCTCACGTCCCTGATCAGTCATCGTGCTATATATTCGCTATAATTTTCATAAATAGACAGAGGCGAAGTGTGGGGCAGTTCCTTTAAATAGCCCAGTCTGTAACAAGCACGTGGTTTCAAAGTAAAAACACGTACAATTTGAATAATTCACACTTAGCCTAACAGATACTCACTGCAGTTTGAAGAAGTATCGAGTATAAAAGGTACATTTGAAACTGACATGGTGACAGCAGTTTCGAGTCATTAGCCGTAATGACTACTGAATGACTTACACATATTTATTGGATGTGATGTCCGCCAGTTATGCTAAACACCATTTTTTCTCAGTGCCCAAACATGTTGTGGCACCACTGTGCCATCATCAGTTGGTTTTAGTTTTTATTTATTCCGTAATGTGAACACTTTTGTTCAATGATTATAAAATTATGTGCATCTTTAGTTCAAACAATACATCGTTTCTTTTCGTAAATTCCTTTACATTTTGTGTGCATGAATTTTCCGGCTCACTTGTCTCTTAATTATTACAGGTAGCTTGTCATCTGCAACCAAACTATGTTGATCAGAAAGTTTTTTGCTGGTAGTTAACCTATCTTTTAGAATGTAATTTAGTTCGTCGCGATGTTTTCGCGCCTATATTCGGTTTTACTGACGTTTTAGTCTGTCAAGCACTTCCATTCTCCGCATCGTGGTGTGGGTTGTGATTCCCACCTAACTATAACAAGTGTTTTCCACAAATAACATAGTAAAACACTTTTCGCTTCACCAAAACACAGTGTGATTATAGTTTGTTGTGTGTCCCAGCCCAGTCAGTGTTCATTTGTTCACTAGAGAGTTCGGCGCCAAATTTGATCTTCCATTCTCCGCATCATGCTGAGGTGTTGTGCTTGCCACATGAAAACGTAAGTAAAAACGAATATAGGCGCGAAAATATCGCGACAAACTAAATTACATTCTAGAAGATAGGTTAACTCCCAGAAAAAAAACTTTCACATCAACATCGTTTGGTTGCAGATGACAAGCTACCTGAAGTAATTAACACAAAAGTGATCCAGAAAATTCATGCACACCAAATGCAAAGGTATTTACAAAAAGAAACGATGTATTGTTTGAACAAAAGATGCACATAATTTTATAATCATTTAACAAAAATGTTCACATTACATTATAAATAAAAACAAAAACCCACTGATGATGGCACAGTGGTGCCGCAACATGTTTGGGTACTGAGAAGAAACGATGTTTAGCATAACTGGAGGACCTCACATCCAACAATTTTAACTGCAAACACAGCCAACACAAGGAGCTGCAAATAAAAATGATGAACTAACATATTTAGGCTGTGCTGGCTGATTCCCGTGCACGTCAGCGCTCTATTATGCAACTGACTTGCATGGAAGAGTAGTGCATTCGAGCACCGCCTCTAATGGTAGTCTTCCTCTTACGAGAGGAATCAGAAGTGTTGAAGGCAAGCTGCTTAAACGTGTGAGGTTTCTATAAAAATTCTCCATAAATGAAAATACTGCGTATTTTTTCCAAAAAAACCTTTTTCGTCTTTAACGTGTGCTGTAGACATCGTATTCAGCTGCTGAGCAGTTCTGGGTATTGGGTGGCCCTGTGTTCCACGCCGCGCGGGATTAGCCGAGCGGTCTTGGGCGCTGCAGTCATGGAATGTGCGGCTGGTCCCGACGGAGGTTCGAGTCCTCTCTGGGGCATGGGTGTGTGTGTTTGTCCTTAGGATAATTTAGATTAAGCAGTGTGTAAGCTTAGGGACCGATGACCTTAGCAATTAAGTCCCATAAGATTTCACATACATTTGAACATCTTTTTGTGTTTCGCACGTGAACAGTGTCGTGAAACAAAATTTTAAACTTAGTGAAATACTGAATTTGAAATAATGAAAACTAATGTAATCAAATGCCAAAATTAACTGTGTGCTCACTGAAAACTAATTAACAGGAACTCAGTACTGAAATACATTATGAAAATTGCGTGACATGAAGTGCAATTTCTGACTTGAAATGTCCACAAAAAGTAAAACACTGCTCTGCTCAGAAGAAATGTAACGGTTTGATATTACCTGCGCTTTTCAGTGTAAATTAATCTGCTTGCTTAGGACAACACCTAACAATTTTGACTACAAACTGTTTCGTCACAAGAATGCAAAGTGAGATCTGTCCTAAAATAATAGTAATTTATGTTGAGCTCAGCATGTTCTTTTGTGTCTGATGAACTGACTTTTTTTAAATCCAAATAGAAGTAATCAGATGCAGTAGCTAAGGGAAAAAAAAACATAAACGACCCACTACATCATTTGTTCTTTTTGCTTGTCAGGAACTATTTGTGGCTTCGTGCGGCGTAAGGTGTAATGCACACACGACAAAATATTCAAAACTTTACAAAAATTACGGTGGGGGGCTTTATTTTATAGGAAACTGTTACTGAAAAATTAAACTCTGATTATTGACAAAAAAGACTGTACAGCGTAAGAAGACACTAACAAATACCAAATTCTGTGGGTACAAAAATTGCAGTAAGATTATAGAAATCGCATTATTTGTGACGTAATGAAAACAAATAAATGAAATTAACACTAATAATGAAAATTGTTAATTACTTGATGGATAAACATTTCCTTCAATTAATAGTACTGACAAACAAACTTTTCATTCTTGTGCATACATTGTTTAGCTTTAATTATTTCTTCAAAAATCTTCTCCTTCCGTAGAATCAATAACACACTTTTAAAAACAAGTTTTCATCGCCGTAATAAAGTATTTCAGGCAATTTCTCCCGAATTCACAAATATCAAATCTCCTTTAAAAGCTCAATTCCTCGCTGCTATGCCTCCTCGCTGCACAACTGACAGGCGAACAAACGAACCACAGATAAACTTAAACACAGAATCAATGAGCGTACTCACTACTCATGTAGCGCGCTCGTTCATCTTTGTCCCAATACACCAAAGGTGAATTACTCACAGTGGCAGAAAACATATATACTCGACATGCTAGAGCAGTTACGCTCATTTTCAAATAGAACCACATCTACTATTCACGACATTACGAATTGGAACCAACATTCCATTCAGAATTACTACTTCACTCCCACATTGCTACAGCACACATGGATTCCTAGTTACTCTATACTGAGGCGAAGTGTGGGATCCTCGGCTCCCAGCGCTCATCGTGAGATGTGTCAAGGTACACAGTGGGCATACAGTATTAGAGAGAGACCGAGAGGGAGACTGAGAGAGAGAGAGAGAGAGAGAGCTGGACAGAGAAAGAAAGAGAGAGACAGACAGACAGAGACACGGTATCAAACGCCAACCGCAACGGAACGCGCTGATTCTGCCTGTAACAAAACAAAAGGGAGTGACGACACTCGCCTTACGTATAGGCATCATGCTCAACGCTAAAGTCTACAGGAGAACATGTAACGGAACTGAAATAATGGTGGGCTGACAGTAATTTGGAGCCCGCGCGTCGGAAACGGGCGCGCTGGTGTGAGACTGCCAGGGAGTGCACCCTGATGCCATCTATTGGCGAAACTGGGAATTAGCGCTGCCTCTCAGACAATGCACTAAGCTCTCGGAGTCAAATGTATTCTTTTTCTTGGTAATTATAAGTTATTAGTGTATGATTTAATGTTATAAGGCGCTAGTAGTAAATTATTATGACTGGTATGAACTCCAGGGTAATAAATATAAATATTCTTAAATACTAAATGATTTCGGTGAAAAGGTGGTAGGGGAACGCCCCCACTCTTGGTGATACGAGCGATAGCTAGAGGTAGCTGGAGACACAGGGACTGAACAATGGAATGGCCTGGGGAGTGTTGACGTGATCGGACGTGCGTAACTGTGCTCACGCAAAAGTGATTGTGCAACAGCGAAGAGGCGAATATCGTCGCCGTTTGTGGAGTAGAACGCGACGAATAGTTGTCGAAGCCGTCTCTATGCCACTGGGGCTGATTGTAAGAGTTCCTGCGCCCAGATTTTATGGCGGACGTGCAGTAGCTTATACGAGTGCTACAGCTCGTAGTTCCAGCCGCCATTGAGGGCATGAGGCGTGAAGAGCTGCGGTAGCCACACGCATCTCACCACCAGCACCGACACGTCTACCCAAGGCAAGACTGCTTGCAATTGTTAAGTCGAACTTTGTATACATGTAAATGGAGAATACCAGTTTTCTTTTGTGCAAGTGCAGAAGACAGAATATAGTAATGAGTAAAATTACGACGCATGTTGTTCATTGTAAAGTGTAGTAACCTGAAACATAGTGTAGTGAAATCAGACTGAGGCCACCATCGCCTCTTTCATTTACAATTCTTTTGGGTGTAGAATACTTTAGCGTATAAGAACCAGAAAAGAGCAATGGTCACACCAGAATGAGTCGCCTATTTATAGTTACTTAAATTTTTCTGAGTAACCTTTCAAGTAAAGTCACTTAACTAATTCTATAGCAATTGTCCAAAGAGTAATATCCCAAAATCATTAAAAAAAAAGTTGAAGGGTAGAAGTTTGTTAACCTAAGTTGCTTAAATTGTCTTGGTGGTAATTACCAAGCCAACTCACAGAAATTGTGAGAGTATTTGCTTTGTAGAATCACCTAGAATGATCAGAAATAGTAATATTCAGAATTAAGTTTAAATTCAACTCAAGCCGTTTCACTTTGAAACGAGCCAAAAAATTGATTTATTCTTTTGCTCCTTCAGAGCTGGCGACCGTAGTTATAAGTATTTTCAGGAGGATTCGACGGTAAGTCTGCTGCTCTCGTCGTGCTGATAGGATTACCCACTGCTGCTAGCAGTGGTGATTGGATACATAAGCTCACTACCAAGTTAAGTGGGTCAGGTAGGCAGTGTTACCGTGTGAACTGTAGGGCACTGTAGGCCGTGGATCGAACCCGTTCAATCATCACAGCTCTTTGGGAAATAGTCCGGTTAGGAGGGTACTAATCCAATAGGTAAATACTGGCGAGTAACGGTCAAAAATGTATACGCAAGTGAATTTAGCAAGGCCCATGTAGCACCTAGTTAATGTGGTGTGATGGCGAGGGTAGGAGTGGAGTAAAAGTGAGCTGAGCTTGTGGCAGCTGTGCTGTCTTCAAAGATTAATAACGTGAATTCACTACTACCTCTTACCATTAGGGCTGAGCTATTTACGGTTAAAATACGTAGCAGTAAGCGCAAAGGCGTGACAGCTACAAGTCCGTATTGGCTTTATACATACGGAAGTAGGAAGCGGGTCATTCCGTCAGTGGAGGGGTTAAAACAACTGAGTCAGTTGAGAACATACCCCATTTACTGATGGAAAGATTCGGCGGTTCGGTCGCAAACAGAACAGCTGCTGTCAGTGCGGATCATAAAGGGTGACAATTTTTGAACTAAAAGAAAAAAAAACTTAAAATTAGTTGCAAAATACGGCGTGCACACACTTTACTCAACACAGAAACGTCAGTATTTAAGGTATGACCAGTTCGATATGCCTGCCGTCATAACTGGCGAGCCGCGTGGTTAGACTGCGCGGCCCCTGCCGCCTTGTCACGGTTTGCGCTGCCACCCCAGTCGAAGGTTCGAGTCCTCCCTCGAGTATGGGTGTGTGCGTTGTCCATTGCGTCAGTTAGTTTAAGTCTAAGTAGTGTGTAAGCCTAGGGACTGATGATCCCAGCAGTTTGGTCCCATAAGAATTTATAACCATCATTGGCGATGATATGGCGCAGACCAGTAGCGAAATTTTGCATGACCCGCTGAAGTGTCGGAACATCGACGCTGTCGATGTCCTCCTGAGTGGCTGATTTCAGCTCAGCAATGATTTTGGTGTTATTGCTGCACACCTTGTCTTTGATCTTCACAAAAAGGAGTGGCATATGTTCAGATCTGGAGAATTTGGCTGCCAATGGAGATCCATGTCAGTTGTCTCTGGGTGCTCCAGAGCCAGAGCGCGGTCGCCAAAGTGCTTCTCCAGGACGTAAAACTCTCTTCTGCGTCAAAGGGGTCTAGCTCCATCTTGCATGAACCACATATTGTCGAAATCAGGGTCACTTTGAATAATAGGGATGAAATCATCTTCCATATCCTTCACATTCCGTTCGGTAGTCACCGTGCCATCAACAAATGTCGCACCGATTATTCCGTGACTGGACAATGCACACAACACAATCACCCGTTCAGGGTGAAGAGACTTGTCGATCGCAATATGCGGTTTCTCAGTCTCCTAAAGGCGACAATTTTGCTTATTAATGAACACATCCAAACGAAAGTGGGCTTCGTCGTTAAACCAAACTGTACACGCGCATACTAATTCCTATCATTCCCCACAGCCAGAAGTGCAATTAGAACATTCTGACGCAAACCGTTCAGAAGTTATGACGATTTTATTTTACATAGTAACAATCATCACTCTGTGCTACAAATTACGAATTTTGTGAAGCGGTAGGCTTTACTAGGCCATACGATATCTTATTACTTCACCGTATAAACATATATTTAGACCTTTAACCTCCGGACAAGTTTGATGTGTCCTGCCATGATTTTCCCACCAAACCTCCTAATATCAGAACAACCTACACAAACTACGACCTCAAGTATTTGCTGCATTGTTTACAATCTCCGTTGTCCCTTACTTCTTTGACATTTGCCGTTCCCCCTAAAACATATTAGTTGTGCCACGAAGCTTCTACTACCAGTTCTCTTCTCGTAGTATATACTTCCCCAAAAGTCCCATTTTGTCGGTTCTCCTGATCTCCCAAACCACTCCCACCAGTCCACTTACTTCGGTATGCTGATATCACCGCCTCCTCGCCCACTACCCTATACTCCAGAAACCCAACGATCTCTCCAAACCCACCTCAACCAGTTTACCTCCTGATGTAACCAATGGCTCCTCGAGATCAACACCTCCAGTAATTATAGGACAAACCACTTGCGACATTCGCCTCCATTACTTCTACCTTACCATTTACGACCGCTCTATCCGGCTAACTTACATACTAAAATATGTTGGACTAACCCTCAACCGGCAACTATCGTGGAAAGCTCACTTACTAACCATCGAACAGATGGCCCACAATAAACTAAAAGTACTAACAAGCAAAACTTGGGGGATATACCTCTACACTATTCTCCACAACTACGAAATCCTGATCTGGCCCGTCCTCTGTTATGCAAATATTGCATGGATCTCTGCTCCAACAAACCTCTGTAAGTCCCTCCAACTCCTCGAACACTGTGCACTCTGTCTCGCGTTCCACATCAATTTACCTCCCGCCAAGTAGATCCTCTGCCATCTCATCAAATTCCCACCCTTCCTCACCCACATCGAACACCTACGCATCTCCTATACTGTCCGCAAACTAGGTTGCAATCACCACATTTATTCCCCTCTGATCACCAACCTTGCTACGCTGCCGTGACTTCACAACCATATCCCTCTGTCCACACACGTACACACACTACATATCCTATCCCAAGATAACTTCAACCAAAGCCATTTGCCAGACAATAAGATCTGCCCCAATATCCATCACTACTACCAACTCTAACTCTTCTTGAGATATCCCATTCCACATCAGGGCTCCTCTCTCCTTTCGATTTGCATTCATCCCCATTCCGTCCCTACTGCAACAACTGCACTACCCACAAGACACGTTACTTCTCACTATATTTCTTTCCTGTTGTTGTTGTTGTGGTCTTCAGTCCTGAGACTGGTTTGATGCAGCTCTCCATGCCACTCTATCCTGTGCAAGCTTCTTCATCTCCCAGTACCTACTGCAACCTACATCCTTCTGAATCTGCTTAGTGTATTGATCTCTTGGTCTCCCTCTACGATTTTTACCCTCCACGCTGCCCTCCAATGCTAAATTAGTGATCCCTTGATGATTTCTTTCCTACTGACTGCATTTCCCACTATTCACCTCAACTCCTACCTTTCGTCTCCATATTTTTCCTACCCAACAAACCCCTATCTTTCTACCCAAACTCCTCAACCAATAGAATTTACTCTCTCCTCTGGAAATGCTTCTCACTCTAGTGCCGGTCTTTCAGATGTTTGTGAGTATGCAGTGCTTCAGTGTTTCGATCAGAAGAATTTTATCTTCTTGTGATGTGATTTTGAAATGTATATATTTTTGTTACATAACTATACGTCTTTTATTTTTATGTCACAACGGAGAACAGCCCCCAGTTTTGTTTGTACATTCTCAGTATAATTTTTTAATTCGCTTGGCTGAAGAGAGGGAATTGTACTGCTGACAGCCAACTCTTCCCCCAACGCCATACGGACCAGAGATATGAAATAACCACAAAGAAATGAGCAGCTTGTTTGGCAAGCAAAAGTTATCGTGGAAGTGCTGTGGCACCACCAGTGCGACGCCGATGCGACTGGGCCTGCTCTCCCACACAAAAGCGAAATTGCTTGAATACTTGTGCACATTTTAGGGAAGAAGCATCCTACAGTCAACTTCAATCATTGCCGTCTCAAAAGTATCGCACTCTTATATTGTATTGATCAATGGCATTTGTGTCACATGTAATATGGTGTTTCTAGTGCCATTGTGGTTCTTGTATTCTAAAATTAAATCAGTGTTTACGTATCGAGCTAAGTTTACTTGTGATATGCAACCTTTTCTACCAGATGAAATCCTTGGAAACACTGCGCGTTGGTTATCTGATATGACTCTGTTTACCTATTTCGCAGGTTCTAATCCTGCCTCGGGCATGGAGGTTAGTTAGGTTTAAGTAGTTCTACGTTCTAAGGGACTGATGACCACAGATGTTAAGTCCCATAGTGCTCAGAGCCATTTGAACCATTTGAACCTATTTCTTTGTTGTAGCTGTTGACAACCAATTGAATTACGTACAAGAAATTCGCAGCTTAGAAATCCATTTTCAGGAAACGATGAAAGAATAGCGACATCGAGAATTACTCATTTCACACATAATGAAGAACCGTGTGGTATTATGTTAGTTGCCATTTGCGTCTCAGTATTGTGAATTCTGACAACAATTGTTTGAAATTATTTGTCAATAAAATGGTCTCCGTTACCTATATTTTAAATTTATAACGACATTTCAGCATTGAAAGACCCAAGCCGAGACAAGGCCCCGGGAGTAGACAACATTCCATTAGAACTACTGACAGCCTTGGGAGAGCCAGTCCTGACAAAACTCTACCATCAGGTGAGCAAGATGTATGAGACAGGCGAAATACCCTCAGACTTCAAGAAGAAAATGATAATTCCAATCCCAAAGAAAGCAGGCGTTGACAGATGTGAAAATTACCGACCTGTCAGTTTAATAAGTCACGGCAGCAAAATACTAACGCGAATTCTGTACAGACGAATGGAAAAACTGGTAGAAGCCGACCTCGGGGAAGATCAGTTTGGATTCCGTAGAAATATGGGAACACGTGAGGCAATACTGACCCTACGACTTATCTTAGAAGCTAGATTAAGAAAAGGCAAACCTACGTTTCTAGCATTTGTAGACTTGGAGAAAGCTTTTGACAATGTTGACGGGAATACTCTCTTTCAAATTCTGAAGGTGGCACGGGTAAAATACAGGGAGCGAAAGGCTATTTACAATTTGTACAGAAACCAGATGGCACTTATAAGAGTCGAGGGGCATGAAAGGGAAGCAGTGGTTGGGAAGGGAGTGAGGCAGGGTAGTAGCCTCTCCCCGATGTTATTCAATCTGTATATTGAGCAAGCAGTAAAGGAAACAAAAGAAAAATTCGGAGTAGGTATTAAAGTCCATGGAGAAGAAATAAAATCTTTGAGGTTCGCCGATGACATTGTAATTCTATCAGAGACAGCAAAGGACTTGGAAGAGCAGTTGAACGGAATGGACAGGGTCTTAAAAGGAGGATATAAGATGAACATCAACAAAAGCAAAACGAGAATAATGGAATGTAGTCGAATTAAATCGGGCGATGCTGAGGGAATTAGATTGGGAAATGAGACACTTAAAGTAGTAAATGCGTTTTGCTATTTGGGGAGCAAAGTAACTGATGATGGTCGAGGTAGAGAGGATATAAAATGTAGACTGGCAATGGCAAGGAAAGCGTTTCTGAAGAAGAAAAATTTGTTAACATCGAGTAGAGATTTAAATGTCAGGAAGTCGTTTCTCAAAGTATTTGTATGGAGTGTAGCCATGTATGGAAGTGAAACATGGACGATAAATAGTTTGGTGAAGAAGAGAATAGAAGCTTTCGAAATGTGGTGCTACAGAAGAATGCTGAAAATTAGATGGGTAGATCACGTAACTAATGAGGAAGTATTGAATAGGATTGGGGAGAAGAGGAGTTTGTGGCACAACGTGACAAGAAGAAGAGATCGGTTGGTAGGACATGTTCTGAGGCATCAACGGATCACGAATTTAGTATTGGAGGGCTGCGTGGCGGGTAAAAATCGTAGAGGGAGACCAAGAGATGAATACTCTAAGCAGATTCAGAAGGGTGTAGGCTGCAGTACGTATTGGGAGATGAAGAAGCTTGCACAGGATAGAGTAGTAAGGAGAGCTGCGTTCAAACCAGTCTCAGGACTGAAGACCACAACAAGAACAACAACAACGACATTTCAGCTACTAGCATCATCAGATAAGAACTTAGAACTTTTATAACAACGTTCAGTGGCAGTTTCAATGAAATTCAAACGGAAGTTAATTCCGAGTCCGGTATAAGGATAGTTTGTCTCTATGCCTTGTCAGAAGGTGACAGTAAGCAGCTTTAAATACAGTGCCAAAGACACACACAAGTCGGTGTATGCATGCTGAGTCATTACCTAAAGATTCCTGGTGTCCACAGAGACAGGTAACAAGACGATTTTACGAGCAGAAAAACAGTCGCAGGCAAAGAATGAACTATTACCAGGAAGGAAAATATAAGATCTTTAAATTCAATAGAAGATGAGGAGAGGAAGAGAGTATCATTTAAAAATAGAATGTTTTGGTCATACGAAGAGAGGTCCCAAGCGGTGCAATCGACATTTTGAAACTATCTGTTATCTGTACGATGGAGTAACTTAAGATACCAGGTAGCACACACTGCACCCAATCACCCTTGTGGGCCCTTACTTGAGTGTAATTTAAGAAAAAAAATCGGAATTTTGTGTGGTAATCAAGAGCATTAAAAAGGTTTGTTCTACAGTCTGGTTGCGTGGTATAGTGAATAGGATGACAACGCCGCATGCAGGAGGTAGTGGAGTCTAATCTTGTCAAAAGCTGAAATTTTTTTAATTTTTTAATTTTTATCGAAATGACTTTCATCATGATTTTTATTCAATTGATTGATTTAAACGTAATTTTTTCAATTCGATTCCTTTGTCTCAGCATTGTAATCATCGTGTGAACTTTTTAATTTTTTCCTTTTTTTTCTTTATATAATTGTTTCTCCAATCGGAATTTTTGTGAATAGGAATCTAATTATATTTAACTATTGTAATATTTAATTATTCGAAAATTCCGAAATATAAGTTAAAAAAGAAGATGAAATAATATATCTATATTTGTGCAATGGCGTGAAATGTGCTACTGTGTGTGAATTGCTAAGGGACCAAACTGCTGAGGTCATCGGTTCCTAGATTTACACACTAATTAAAGAACGAAAGAACGAAACACACGCCCATGCCCGAGGGAGGACTCGAACTTCCGGCGGGAGGGGCTGCGCTGTCCGTGACATGGCGCCTCAAACGGCGGTCACTCTACGCGGCAGTGTAGTGAAAATGTATTTTTGTTTCCAGATGTGCAATTTTTTTGCGTGGTAATCGTCATACAAACATTTAAAACATAACCCAAACACCTACTGCACTGGGGACAAAATAACATACACTCCTGGAAATGGAAAAAAGATCACATTGACACCGGTGTGTCAGACCCCCCATACTTGCTCCGGACACTGCGAGAGGGCTGTACAAGCAATGATCACACGCACGGCACAGCGGACACACCAGGAACCGCGGTGTTGGCCGTCGAATGGCGCTAGCTGCGCAGCATTTGTGCACCGCCGCCGTCAGTGTC
The DNA here is from genome assembly GCF_021461395.2 of Schistocerca americana. Lineage (NCBI taxonomy): Eukaryota > Metazoa > Arthropoda > Insecta > Orthoptera > Acrididae > Schistocerca > Schistocerca americana. The sequence goes on along the minus strand of NC_060126.1, from coordinate 499,725,802 downwards.
AGCCAGTTTGCCGTGGCATACGGAGCTCCATCGCAGTCTTTAACACTGGTAGCATGCCGCGACAGCGTGGATGTGAACCGTATGTGCAGTTGACGGACTTTGAGCGAGGGCGTATAGTGGGCATGCGGGAGGCCGGGTGGACGTACCGCCGAACTGCTCAACACGTGGGGCGTGAGGTCTCCACAGTACATCGATGTTGTCGCCAGTGGTCGGCGGAAGGTGCACGTGCCCGTCGACCTGGGACCGGACCGCAGCGACGCACGGATGCACGCCAAGACCGTAGGATCCTACGCAGTGCCGTAGGGGACCGCATCGCCACTTCCCAGCAAATTAGAGACACTGTTGCTCCTGGGGTATCGGCGAGGATCATTCGCAACCGTCTCCATGAAGCTGGGCTACGGTCCCGCACACCGTTAGGCCGTCTTCCGCTCACGCCCCAACATCGTGCAGCCCGCCTCCAGTGGTGTCGCGACAGGCGTGAATGGAGGGACGAATGGCGACGTGTCGTCTTCAGCGATGAGGGTCGCTTCTGCCTTGGTGCCAATGATGGTCGTATGCGTGTTTGGCGCCGTGCAGGTGAGCGCCACAATCAGGACTGCATACGACCGAGGCACACAGGGCCAACACCCGGCATCATGGTGTGGGGAGCGATCTCCTACACTGGCCGTACACAACTGGTGATCGTCGAGGGGACACTGAATAGTGCACGGTACATCCAAACCGTCATCGAACCCATCGTTCTACCATTCCTAGACCGGCAAGGGAACTTGCTGTTCCAACAGGACAGTGCAAGTCCGCATGTATCCCGTGCCACCCAACGTGCTCTAGAAGGTGTAAGTCAACTACCCTGGCCAGCAAGATCTCCGGATCTGTCCCCCATTGAGCATGTTTGGGACTGGATGAAGCGTCGTCTCACGCGGTCTTCACGTCCAGCACGAACGCTGGTCCAACTGAGGCGCCAGGTGGAAATGGCATGGCAAGCCGTTCCACAGGACTACATCCAGCATCTCTACGATCGTCTCCATGGGAGAATAGCAGCCTGCATTGCTGCGAAAGGTGGATATACACTGTACTAGTGCCGACATTGTGCATGCTCTGTTGCCTGTGTCTATGTGCCTGTGGTTCTGTCAGTGTGATCATGTGATGTATCTGACCCCAGGAATGTGTCAATAAAGTTTCCCCTTCCTGGGACAATGAATTCACGGTGTTCTTATTTCAATTTCCAGGAGTGTAGATTAAAATGTAAATGAAATACGGATTTATAAGTAAAACTAAATTCATGCAAAATGAGGAATAAATATAATGAAAGCTATAATGCGGACGAAAGAATGGGGCGAAAAACAAAAGAAAATTATGTCGAATATCATACATAAAATTAATTAAAGCACATGAACAAAGATTTCAAGTGCAGGAAGACTGATAGGAAGAAAAATGAGAGCAATCGAAGAAGTTCATATTATGATTAAAATTAAGTGACAATGAAATGGCATTTAAAAATTACATTTAAATCAATTAATTGAATGAAATCATGATAGAAGTCATTCGATGAAGATTTAAAAATAAAAAATAACATACTGTGGCCTTTGAGATTCGTACTCACAACCTTCTGCACGTAAATCTGCTATCCTGTGATTACATCAAACAACCAAGCCGTGAAATGCAACTTTATTAATGCTATTGAAATCGCACAAAGTTTCGATTTTTTTTTTCGGCAATTACTCACAAAAAAGGGCCCAGCAGGATAAATGGCTGCAGCCTTGATACTTGGGATCTTAACCTACATCATCGTACAGATACTTCCAAAATGTTGATCCCACCACTGGGAACCTCTCCCTGTTACTCCAGAAACATCAGAGGCAAACTTAATAGGTCGTCAGTTGTTGTAGAAACGCTACCCAGGAAAAATTGTTGGTTGGTTGGTTGGTTGTTTGGAGGAAGAGACCAAACATCGAGGTCATCGGTTTCATCGGATTAGGGAAGGACGGGGAAGGAAGCCGGCCGTGCCGTTTTAGAGGAACCATTCTGGCATTTGCCTGGAGCGATTTAGGGAAATCACGGAAAACCTAAATCAGGATGGCCGGACGCGGGATTGAACCGTCGTCCTCCCGAATGCGAGTCCAGTGTGCTACCACTGCGCCACCTCGCTCGGTGAAAAATTGTTGGTAAGTGGATCATAAAAATTTTGGAAGATAACATGGAACAAAATATATTTACGGTGTAGATGCAACTAGTTGAGAAATGATTCCTTATATGCCACAGAATGTCGCATGAATACTTTAATTGTATTTGGACTCTCGCTAACCAAACTGGAAACATAATAAATCGTAATTACTAGATCGTTACTAAAAATTACTGGTCATTATCTTACGACTTCTTAACTTTCTGCTGGGACATCTATATACGTATACACATGCTTACATACTCAGCTAGCTTCCGTACGGCGCATCTCGGAGGTTAATTTGTACCACTACAAGTCATTACATTTCCTGTTCCACTCGCCATTGGACCGAGAGAGAAACGCTCTGTGTGGTCCCTAATTTGCCTTATCTTGTCTTCGTTATCCTTACGCAAAGTTTAGGTTAGTGGCAGTAGAATTGTTCTGCAGTCAGGTGCAAATGCCGGTTCTCTAAATATTCTAAACAATGTTCCACAAAAAAGTTGTTTTTCCTCCAGGGCTTCGGATTGAAGGCCACGGAATATCTCCAAAACGCTCACGTGTTGATCGAACCTACAGGTAACAAAGCTATCAGCATGCCTCTGAATTTCTTCGCTATCTTCCTTTTATTCAACCGTTTGAGGATCCCACATACTCGAGCATAATTCAAGAATTAACCGCTCTAGAGTTTTATACATGATCTCCTTTATAGATCAGCTACAGTTTCCTAAAATTCTTCCAATAAACCGAAGCCGACCAACATTACGCCTTCCCTACTACCGTCCTTGCATGAACTATTCGTTTCATATCGCTTTGCAACGTTATACCTAGATACCTAACTGACTTTACTACGTCCAGCATAACAGCACTAGTACTGCATTCCAACGTTAGAGGATTGTTTTTCCTACGCATCCGCATAACTTACATTTTCTTCATCTAGAGCAAACCAGGATTCATAGCACGAAGCGAAAAAATTCTGTTGTCTTCCTGTATCATTCAGCAAATGCTAAACATTAGCCGAGCGGTCTTGGGCGCTGCAGTCATGGACTGTGCGGCTGGTCCCGGCGGAGGTTCGAGTCCTCCCTCGGGCTTGGGTGTGTGTGTTTGTCCTTAGGATTATTTAAGGTATGTAGTGTGTAAGCTTACCAGTTAAGTCCCATAAGATTTCACACACATTTGAACACTTTGAACTAAACAACGATACTTCTCCGTATACTATAACATCAGCAGCAGACAGTCACAGATTCCAGAATGAAATTTTCCCTCTGCAGCGGAGTGTGCGCTGGTATACAACTTCCTGTACGCCGAAACGAAACTCTAACGCGGAAATTTAATCTTTCGTGTCCAAGCGCTCTACCGACTGAGCTACCCAAGCACAACTCACGACACGTCCTTGCAGGTGAACTTTCGCCAGTACTCTGTCCCCTACCTTCCAAACGTTGCAGAAGCTCTCCTGCGAAAGGCAAAGGTCTCCAGTTCGAGTCTGGGTCCGACACACAGTTCTAATCTGTCAGGAAGTTTCAGTCGAAGACCGTTAATGCATAAATAGAGAACTAGAGTAGTCCTATTGCACTGCACTGGGTCACTCCTGACGACGTCCAATTCTTAAAGTTTCTCACATTTCTGGGAAACTATTTAATATACTCGGACCTTGTTTAACAGTCTGCAGTAGCGCACCGTGTCAAACGCTTTCTGGAAATCTAGGAATATGGAACATGCCTGTTGCTCTTCATTCATGATTCGCAGGATATTATGTGAGAAAAGGGCGCGCTGAGTTTCCCACGAGCGACGCTTTCTCAATTAGAACTGTTATTTCGACATAAGCTCTAGCTCTTGCATCTGAAGGAAATTTGTTGTATTCGAACATAGAATAAGCTAAAAAATTGTGTAACAAATCGACTTTAAAGGTGTTGGTCTGTAATTTTGTGGGTCCGTTCTCTTACTCTTCTTATTTCAGAAGAAATATACGCTTTTTTCCCTGCGCTTGGGACACTGCATTGGGTGATAAATTTGCGACAAATTCAACGAAAGCAAGGGGCTAATGCCATAGAATACTCTCTTCGAAACCAAATTAGAATTCCGTCCCGACCTGGCAACGTATTTGCTGTCAACTCTTTCAGTTGCTTTTCTACGCCAGCGATGGCTGTTTCTGTATTTCTCATTCGGGTGCGATGGTCAAGCGATAGTATATCTATCCGATTCATCTGCGTATGTGATTTCTGGAACGCCTTGTTTCAAACTTCCGCTTTCTTTTTGCTGTGGTCTACTGTGGCATCAGACTCGTTGATGAGTAACTGAATAGGAACCTCCGACTCTTAGTGATTTTAGGTAGTACCAGAGTTTTGTCGGTTTCTCACCACTATCATTTGCTAAAGTATTACGGTTGAAGCTATTTTATGCTACAAGCATCTACCTTTTTATAGATTTATTTATTTATTACTTAGAGTTCAATATTCTCCGCGTTCTCAGCATTTTAAGAAATATGTTATTAACCATGGTGGATTTTTTCCGTTCTTACTCGGCACACACCTCTCCAGAGCGCGATTCAGGCTCAGTTTAAGCTTTACCCATCGTGGTAGCGATAGCTACGATGCCACAACGTAGGTGCGCTATGCTAGGTTCGCACTAGGACACCGACACAGACGACAGCGCCCTCTAGCCGGCGCTGTGCGGCTCTACGAGCGCCGCTCCGGATTCAGCCCATTTGTTCGTGAGCTGGCGACCAAACAATTTAGCTTCTACTTCTTAGTGGGCAAGCTACTACAGATTTTGCCTGTGTAACTTTTGTGAGCTTTGGTACATCCGGCTTCCCACCTAAGTGCTCCTCAGTGCAAAGTTAGGTATTCACGTTATGTATTCAAGTTAATATGGTTCTGATCTAGTAAAACCATTTCTACCAAATAGCAGTACCGAGAAATTTTTACCTCATCTGCTCCTACTCGTGGCTGGTCCCGGCGGAGGTTCGAGTCCTCCCTCGGGCATGGGTGTGTGTCTTCGTCCTTAGGATAATTTAGGTTAAGTAGTGTGTAAGCTTAGGGACTGATGACCTTAAGAGTTAAGTCCCACAAGATTTCACACACATTTGAACATTTTCTTTTTTTTGCTCGTACTCGCTTCCTACATTCGGCTACCCTTCAGTTTACGGTAGCAGATCCACGCGCCGCCTTCCAGGCGGAATACAAAACCCATAGTTTCTCAACGTTCATTATACCATTATACTGGAACTAACGGAGACTAGCAACAGCTTGTCTGCTATTTCTTGCATAAATACTCGCCTAACCTTCTTGATGGATTTGCTAAAGTTATAACCGTCGTCGCTATGATGATGATAAATCCATGCCTATATACTGACACCGACGATGAGGTATGCTTGTTCCTACCTACGACGTCTGCAACATTTCCATTGCGTAAGGATTGTCGAACTAGCTCAAAAGACAGTTCGCAGAAAACGTGTTCAGAACTACTTCACAGGACAGTCTGTCTTACCACCCACAATAAAACCATACACGGCTCAGTCTGCACTCGGGAGGTTAGGTACTTGGGTCTCTTAGTTGCAAACTGAATTGACCAACGTAGCCAGTAGGGGAAAAATTATCCTACATGTTTCTATCTTTCTATATCACTAAAGGAAAGAGAAACGATTTCCGCTTTGAGATTGTGCTGTGCATGTATTGAATTTTATCTTAGTACCTGGGGCCGCCCCATTGAAATTGCTACACCATGAAGATGACGTGCTATAGACGCGAAATTTAACCGACAGGAAGAAGATGCTCTTATATGCAAATGATTAGCTTTCCAGAGCATTCACACAAGATTGGCGCCGGTGGCGACACCTACAGCGTGCTGACATGAGGAAAGTTTCCAACCGATTTCTCATACACAAAGAGCAGTTGACCGGCGTTGCCTGGTGAAACGTTGTTGTGATGCCTCGTGTAAGGAGGAGAAATGCGTACCATCACGTTTCCGACTTTGAAAGAGGTTGGATTGTAGCCTATCGCGATTGCGGTTTATCGTATCGCGACATTGCTGCTCGCTTTGGTCGAGATCCAACGACTGCTAGCAGGATATGGACTCGGTGGGTTCCGGAGGGTAATACGGAACGCCGTGCTGGATCCCAACGGCCTGATATCACTAACACTCAAGATGACAGGCATCTTATCCGCATGGCTGTAACGGATCGTGCAGCCACGCCTCGACCCATGAGTCAACAGATGGGAACGTTTGCAAGACAACAACCATCTGCACGAACAGTTCGATGACGTTTGCAGCAGCATGAACTATCAGCTCGGAGACCATGGCCGCGGTTACCCTTGACGCTGCATCACAGACAGGAGCGCCTGCGATGGTGTACTCAACGACGAACCTGGGTGCACGAATGGCAAAACGTCATTTCTTCGGATGAATCCAGGTTCTGTTTACAGCATCATGATGGTCGCATCTGTGTTTGGCGACATCGCAGTGAACGCATATTCGAAGCGAGTATTCGTCATCGCCATACTGGCGTATCACCCGGCGTGATAATATAGGGCGTGCCCGCATCTCGTGGTCGTGCGGTAGCGTTCTCGCTTCCCACGCCCGGGTTTCCGGGTTCCCGGGTTCGATTCCCGGCGGGGTCAGGGATTTTCTCTGCCTCGTGATGGCTGGGTGTTGTGTGCTGTCGTTAGGTTAGTTAGGTTTAAGTAGTTCTAAGTTCTAGGGGACTGATGACCATAGATGTTAAGTCCCATAGTGCTCAAAGCCATTTTTAATATAGGGTGCCATTGGTTACACGTCTCGGTCACTTCTTGTTCGCATTGACGGCACTTTGAACAGTGGACATTACATTTCAGATGTGTTACGACCCTTCATTCGATCCCTCCGAAACCCTACATTTCAGCAGGATAATGCACGACCGCATGTTGCAGGTCCTGTACGGGCTTTTCTGGATACAGAAAATGTTCGATCGCAGCCTTGGCCAGCATATTCTCCAGATCTATCAGCAATTGAAATCGTCTGGTCAATGGTGGCCGAGCAACTGGCTCGTCACAATACGCCAGTCACTACTCTTGATGTACTGTGGTATCGGGTTGAAGATGCATGGGCAGCTGTACCTGTACACGCCATCCAAGCTCTGTTTGCCCAGGCGTATCAAGGCCGTTATTACGGCCAGAGGTGGTTGTTCTGGGTACTGATTTCTCAGGATCTATGCACCCAAATTGAGTGAAAATGTGTTACGACCCGTGGCTCTACCCTTCATTCGATCCCTGCGAAACCCTACATATCAGCAGGATAATGCACGACCGTATGTTGCAGGTCCTTTATGGGCCTCTCTGGATGCAGAAAATGTTCGACTGCTGCCCTGGCCAGCAAATTCTCCAGATCTCTCACCAACTGAAAAGGTCTGGTCAATGGTGGCCGAGCAACTGGCTCGTCACAATACGCCAGTCACGACTATTGATGAACTGTGGTATCGCGTTGAGCTGCATGGGCAGCTGTACTTGTACACGCCATCCAAGCTCTGTTTGGCTCAATGCCCAGGCGTATCAAGGCCGTTATTACGGCCAGAGGTGGTTGTTCTGGGTACTGATTTCTGAGGATCTATACACCCAAATTGCGTGTGAATGTAATCACATGTCAGTTCTAGTATAATATATTTGTCCCATGAATACACGTTTATGATCTGCATTTCTTCTTGGTGTAGCAATTTTAATGGCCAGTAGTGCATAATTTTTTTTTTTTTTTTTTTTTTTTTTGTCATCAGTCGTCTGACTGGTTTGAAGCTGCCTGCCCGCGACGAATTCCTCTCCTGTACCGATCTCCTTATCTCAGAGGAGGTCTTGCAACCTACTGTAACGCCGGAAATGCATATCCTCCTATTTCCATCTATTGTACTATAATTTTTTTCCTTGTTTTGTTACCTCAATATATGACATTTCTGTGTCTTTACATATTGTAATTGTTTTACTATTTGTATATATATATATATGCAATTATGTCGATGTATAATTGGTTTGTTTCGTAAATATTATTTGTAATTTTACGCTGGGTCTTGCCTAGGGAAAACTGCTATCGAACGATTACATCGATAGGTCGTGTGAGGAATCAAAGTGTGTAGGATCTTTGGTAGTGTTAACTCGGCCGCGTGGAGCGCGGGCAGAGTAGTGGGAGTCTGGCTGGAGTAGTGCAGTGGATCAGGTGTGTTGTGTGACGCTCCCGCGAGTTGCCGCGCTTTCGGGGTTTGGCAGCATGTAATTGCGCTCGACTTGCGATGATAGTTTCTGACATGGTGTCGCGGACGGGAAGCATTAGCTGGCGCACGTCAAGAGCCCGTTTCGTCTGGTGACCGTGTCGAGAAGAAGGCGCGCCAACATCCAGCTTCTGCAACAGCGACGGCCGACAATTAGTGACTGTCGCCACCTCCTCGATCGACGGCTTCATACCTTCAATCAACCAACAAGGAAGACTAAAAGCACGTAAAGTTTCAGAACTGTATGGCAGACCTCAGCTTTTCAAATTGTTCCATTTGCCTCGCAAAATTACAGCAACTTAGCATGAACCTTTGTTGCTCATTGTCCCAATTGCATTGCCAAGCAGGGTCCCTTCCTTTTCCGAAATGAACCCGAGTGTCATTGAAATTCAAACGCCAGCATTAAAATAATATAATTAGATTTCACTGCTTTAATTTCAAAGTTCAGTTAAAGTATTCATAGCTGGCTACAATATTGAGGTTACACGAGCACAAATTAAGAGTGCGAGTTTTGTTAGCATATTTTAGCTTACCTGTGACTGCAGCTCAGCTTGGTACGTACTAAATTTTACTACTGTTAATTGTTCAGAATCATTTAATTCAAGTTCAAAGTTAAATCTCTTGTTTCTAAATTGCGTAGAGTCAAGTTGCTTTTGAAATGATTGTTGAGGTAGTCCAAGACTAACCGTATTTTACTGGATTTCGATGTGCTTCAGAAAGAAAGCTCACTATTAACTTCAGTCACTAAATTAACTTTCGATTTTCCGGTTTTATTAATTCTTTTGTTAAATTAAGTCAGAGTGTAGCGAAATTTATTACTTCTGACAAACTTTCAGTTTTCACACTACACGTGTCAACCTTCAGTTGCCACGCTTCTAGTGCTAATTATATGTGTAATAACCTTTCTTTTTTCACTTACTATAGTAATTGTCCTTAGGACTGGCGACCGTAATTTCCCCCAAATCTCAAATATCTAATTACCGCTAGTTAATTGTTAACGTAACGGCCGCACATTTACTTTCTTCATTAACTTTACCCCTTTTCAAAATTAATTTCCACCAGTTTCATTTGCATTTTTCCTTTAATTTAGATGTAACCCCTTCCTTCGGTGACGATTGCTTTTCCCAAATTTCCATTAGGTACACGCGGTTTAATTTTTCACTGTCACTAAGGTCGATAAGTGAGGGGGAGGTTACACTACGTCCTCAATTATTTGCAGGATGTCTCTGTCGTCCTCTACAGTTTTTGCCCTCTACAGTTCCCACTAGTACCATGGAAGACTTTCCCTGATGTCTTAACAGATGACCTATCATCCACCACTTCCCCTTCTCAGTTCATTCCACATATTCCCTTGATTTCACATTCTGCGCAGAACCTCCTCATTTCTTACCTTATCAGTCCATCTAATTTTCAACATTCGTCTGTAGCACCACATCTCAAATGCTTCGATTGTCTTCTGTTCCGGTGTCCCCACAGTTCATGTTTCACTACTACACAATAGTGCGCCCCAAATGCACATTCTCAGCAATTTCTTTGTCAAGTTAAGGCCTGTGTTAGACACTGGCAGGCTTTTCTCAGCCAGAAATGTCCTTTTCGCGAGTGCTAGTCTGCTTTTGATGTCCTCCTTGCTCCATCATTCGTTGGTTATTTTTCTGCCTAGGTATCAGAATTCCTTAACTCCATCTACTTCGTGATCACCAATCCTGGTGTTAAATTTCTCGCAGTTCGCATTTCTGCTACTTATAATTACTTTTTCTTTTTTCGATACTCTCAATCCATATTCTGTACTCATTATACTGTTCATTCCATTCAGCAGATCATGTAATTCTTCTTCACTTTCACTCAAGATGGCAACATCATCAGCGAACCACATCATTGATATCCTTTCACCTTGAATTTCAATTCCACTCCTGAACCTTTCCTTTATTTTGTTTTAGGTAAATTCCAGTGGGACCAAACTGCTGAGGTCATCCGTCCCTAGGCTTACACACTCCTTCATCCTACTTAAACTAACTTACGGTAAGGCAAACACACAAACCCATGCCCGAGTGGGAACTCGAACCACCGACAAGGGGAAGCCGCGCGAACCGTGGGAATGCGCCCTAGGCCACGCGGCTATCACGCGCCGCTCGTTTATTTCCATCAGTGCTTCTTCGATGTACAGATTGAACAGTGGGTGCCAAAGGCTTCATCCCTGTCTTCCACCGTTTTTAATCCGAGCACTTCTTTCTTAGTCGTCCATTTTGATTATTTCTTCTTGGCTCTTGTATATATTGTATATTACCCGTCTCTCCCTATAGCTTACCCCTATTTTCTCTCAGAATTTCGAACATTTTGCAGCATTTTACATTGTCGACAGTTCTTCCAGATCAACAAATCCTATGAAGGTGTCTTGATTTTTCTTTAGCCTTGCTTCCTTCATCAACCGCAACGTCAGAACTGCCTCTCTGGTGCCTTTACCTTTCCTAAAGCCATACAGTTCGTCATCTAACTCATCCTCAATTTTATTTCCCATTCTTCTGTGTGTTATCCTTGTCAGCAAATGGGATGCGTGAGCTGTTAAGCTGATTGTGCGATGATTCTCGCACATGTTAACTCCTACTTTCTTCGGAATTGTGCGGATGATATTTTTCGGAAGGTCAGATGGTATGTCGCTAGACTCATACATTCTACAGACCAACGTAAATGTTGCCACTTCCACCAATGATTTTAGAAATCCTCATGGAATGTTATCTACCCCTTCGACGTATTAGGTTTTAAGTCCTCCAAAGCTCTCTTAACTTCAGTATCTAATACTGGATTCCCTATGTCTTTTACCTAAATCAGTTCCTGTTTCTTCTTCTATCGCATCATACAGATCTTCCCCCTAATAGGGGCATTCAATGTACTATTTTCACCTATCCGCTCTTTCCTCTGCCTTTAACAATACAATTCCCGTTGCACCCTTAGTGTTACCACCCTTGGTTATAAATTCACCGAAGACTGTGTTGACTTTCCTATATGCTGAATTAGTCCTTCCGACAATGCTTTCTTTTTCGAATTCTTCAAATTTTTCATGTAACCATTTCGTCTTAACTTCCCTGCATTTCCTGTTTATTTCATTCCCCATCAACTTGTATTTCTGTATTCCTGAGTCTCCTTGAACATTTTTGTACTTCCTTCTTTCACTGATCAACAGAAGAATTTCTTCTGTTATCCGTGGTTTCTTCGCAGATACCTTCTTTGTACCTACGTTTTTCTTTCTATCTTTTGTGATTGCCCTTTTAGAAAAGTCCATTCCTCGTCAACTGTACTGCCTACTGAGCTATTCCATATTGCTGTATCTATAGCCTTAGAGAACTTCAAGAGTATCTCGTCATTCCTAAGTACTTTGGCATCCCATTTTTTTCGTATTCAGCCTTGCTGAGCAATCTCTTAAACCTGGGCCTGCTCTTCATCACTACTACATTGTGATCTGAGACTATAACTGCTCCTGTGTACGCCTTAAACTCCAGTACTGATGCGTCGGTAGTCTCAGGTGGTTTATTACAAACTTCTACTAGTCCATCTCCTGCTCTCCTATCTCTCTGTCCTTCTGCTCCACCACTTATCTCTCTCCTATTCCTGGACACCCCTCTCCCTGCCTATTTCCTCCTCGTTCTTCTCAAGGTTCATCGCCTCCTTCATCCTCCCTTTGTCCATCACGTCCTCTTTACTTTCTCAGTACACATCTGCTTTCCTTTCCCTGGCCATCCTATCCTCCCTCCTTCACTGCTCACTGTTCACCCCCCCCCTCCCCCGCCACCACACATCCCACACACACATAAATTCACAAATCCGTGTCAAGTTTCTCCTCTCCCCCACTCTGTGTCTGTCTCATGCTCGTCGCCTTCTCTATCCATTTCCCCTCATCCCTGTCTGTCCATCTCCTTCTCTCCCCGTCCTTCCCCCATATGTCTCTCAATTTCCTACTTCCCCCTCTCTTTATATCCCTTTTCTCTTTCCCCTTCCCTCTCTCTTTCCAAGTTATCACCCAGATCCAATAGGAAGTTGCTGTTTATTAACCCCACACTATTTCTCCTAGATATTAAGTAACATGTGTACCAAGTTTGGTTTAAGTCTACGCAGGTATTTAGGTGGAGCATTTTACCCATGAATTTGCTATCGGGCGTACATGCCACATATATTTCACAAATATTTAACATGTCTCTCTCGCATATTTGTATACGTATTTCACCCGTATCCCTACAGAATTCGCCTAGCAGTCTCGTTTTCAGGCCAGTCAATGTTTATGACACCATATCGCTTGAACTTTTTGTCATGCAGTGTTATAATTTTTTATGGTACATACAGAGGCACATGTGAATGCCGTCTTCGAAATTTGTCTTGTGTACAAGTAGTAATATGAAAGCAAAAAATTAAAACGGTAAGCCTGATGCAGTAGTTTTACTGCATGAACAGCGGACGTGGCAACCTATAAACTTTTTTCCTTTCAACATTTTGAGCGGGTTGCCAGGTTTCGTTAAGGTTTGAAATTACGTTTGAAGTTTGTTGCAAGTCACGAAGTGCTCACTTTCTCAAATACTGGGTGAACATAATCCGGGTATTCAGTCGTTGTAGGATACGCTACTTTTTCACCCCCCACCGTCTTGATAGGTAGCGACTGTTTCCAGAAAGTAAGTGATATGTGTAACACGTTTTGTTGAACATGGTCCAGCGCTTTAGGAGGAGATATGGAACATAGTACATCCATTTTAATATGTTTGGATTCTTAAAATCATCTGTGCTTGCTCTTCCTTTATACTGACGGCAACATATTACATTCAGTCTGAGTAACTAGACATTGTTTGGTCACTAAAGCTGCAACACTGCAGATAACAAGGTGAAACATCTCTCATACAGTTAAAAATACCGCCGAATATGCGACAGTCTGAGTTTGCAGCTTTGAGCGTAGTACAGCTCCGCAACCCCATCTGCAAAAAATATGTTTAGGTAGAGTAGAAAACAGATACGACATTCATTTCAGCCAAAAAAATCATTTTGGCATTACATACAGGGCTACTTGAGACCTACAGTAATGTAAATAAGTATTCATACACTATAGCGTGGAAAAGTAAACTGCCTTTATTGACAATACGAAACCAAAAACACTAATTGGATAAGCGCTATACACATTGCCCAGTTGCCAATGCAGCTATGCTGGTATATAGAACGATAATGAACAAGCCTTTACAAAACAAAATACAAAAACGTCTGCCAAGTTCTCTACTGCGCTGGGAATTACGTATTCATACACCAACAGAAAATGACACTTCTAACAAAGCCAGAACATGTTTAATACTTCGTATGCATACCCTTCCGATGTATTACCTCTCGCAACCTCCGTGGCATGGTCCATTCCATTTTCTTGTAGATTCCGACGTTATACCTTCCCATTCTCGAAGGAGAGCCTCTTTCAAAGAGGCCTTACTACGGATGTCGTGTTTTCTCACTCTTGTTTCCAGCTCACTCTACAAGTGTTCGATGGGATTCAGGTCCGGACTCTGAGCCGGTGTTTTAAGAGTGTGTGGAGTGTTGTAGAGCAACCACAGCCGGGCAATTTGCGCCGTATGTTTGGGCTCATTGTCCTGTTGGAAGCAATAATTTCTAGGAATACCCAAGGCGTCAACATTCTGTTGAAAGTACTGTTTTGGAATGTTCATACACACAAATCTGTTCACGGTACCTTCCACAAACACCAATTTTCCGACTCCGGAGGCTGACATACAGCTCCATACCATCACTCCACCACCTGCATGCTTCACCGTGGGTTGAATGTTGTTTCGGTCGAGGTCTGTATTCGGTCTTCTCCAGACCAAGATCATACCATTATTGTGCACGATATTAAATTTGCTTTCATCACTAAACAATACAATATCCCAGAAGTCTGCTGTCTTGGATACTTGCTGTTTCGCGAACTCCATCCGCCACTTCTTTTTGCTGATGTAGGGCTTTCGTCTCGGAACCCTGGCTCTGTAGCCCAAACGATTGAGAATGGTACGAAATGCTCTTGGAGTGATGTCCTTTCGGAAGTGGTCATGTACATATGCGGATAGCGCCGACACTGTCGTTATCGGGTTTTTCTTTATGATTCTTAGTAGCATTCTGCTCTCTCTTGTTGTAAGCTTCTGTGAACGACCGTGTCGTTCACTGTTTGTTACTACATGTCTGTCCTTATATCGCTTAATGATAGATTGCACAGTCACTCGGCTTCACCCTATGATGTTCGCAATTTCGGGATACGTGTTGAAGATATTGGGCGACAACGATGTTTCGTTCCTCAGTGGTCGTTTCCTTCCCCTTTCGGCCCATTCTGCTGTTCCACAGTACCCACATCCGACGTGCTGTTGCTTCACGGACGCCACACGACTACACAAGTGTGGCATGCACTCCGAGCCGTTTGTTTGGTTGAAAGTAGTCCGCTGTATGAATACATTTTGCCCTGTCGTAGACCGTGCGGAGTGTAGCATATTTTATTTTCCCATAATAGATTCGTGGCATACGGGAAGCTTCACTTACTATCGCAACACACCATCGTGGTTTCTCACCACCCACTGTATGAATACTTATTTCCATGACTGTAAGTGCACCAACTGTCATTACTAGCCCTTTATTTTTAAACGTAAAATGAGTTACTTAAATTGGAAATATGATAGTAACTGTGATCAATAACAAATAAAGAGAACTTGCTTAGTTGGTAGGTACAGATGTGTTACTACAAGATGTGGAATTTATTTATTTATTTTTACGGCACGCAGTCCTTCTGCATTCCTTCAGAAAGAATTTATTTCCTCTGTGGACGTCCGAACACACCCAGCGAGCTGGGAATCAGCGACCGAGCTGCACAGTGGCGCGGAGAAGAAAGCGGCGGGCAGCGAACACCCGGCGGTGCGGTGCGGCGCAAAACGCCGCCTCGCGTGGCGGGCAGTCGCCCCTTCGCGCGCTGCCTCATCAGACGGCCCTTGTTGCAAGAAACGAGCTGTGGTTTCATCCGCGGCGGCAGTAGCGGCGCCGGTTCTTCTGCCGCGTCACCCTGGGAACGTCATATTCTGGAAGGACTACTGCACAGGACAGCTAGCAGACGTATAGCTCTGGGGAGCTTATGTAAATTTTTTTTTCTTTTATTACTCTGTTTTATTTATTATACCCCGCATGAACCATTCTCCCCCATGAACCATAGACCTTGCCGTTGGTGGAGAGCCTTACGCGCTTCAATGATACAGATAGCCGTACCGTAGGTCCAACCACAATGGAGGGGTATCTGTTGAGAGGCCAGACAAACGTGTGGTTCCTGAAGAGGTGCAGCAGCCTTTTCAGTAGTTGCAGGGGCAACAATCTGGATGATTGACTGATATGGCCTTGTAACACTAACCAAAACGGCCTTGCTGTGCTGGTACTGCGAACGGCTGAAAGCAAGGGGAAACTACGGCCGTAATTTTTCCCGAGGGCATGCAGCTCTACAGTATGGTTAAATGATGATGGCGTCCCCTTGGGTAAAATATTCCGGAGGTAAAATAGTCCCCCATTCGGATCTCCGGGCGGGGACTACTCAAGAGGACGTCGTTATCAGGAGAAAGCAAACTGGCGTTCTACGGATCGGAGTGTGGAATGTCAGATCCCTTATTCGGGCAGGTAGGCTAGAAAATTTAAAAAGGGAAATGGATAGGTTAAAGTTACATATAGCGGGAATTAGCGAAGTTCGGTGCAGGAGAAACAAGACCTCTGGTCAGGTGAATAGAGGATTATAAATACAAACTCAAATAGAGGTAATCCAGGAGTAGGTTTAAAATGAATAAAAAAATAGGAGTGCGGGTAAGCTACTACAAACAGCATAGTGAACGCCTTATTGTGGGCAAGATAGACACGAAGCGCATGCCTACTACAGTAGTATAAGTTTATATGCCAACTAGCTCTGCAGATGACGACGAACTTGAAGAAATGTATGACGAGATAAAGTAAATTATTCAGATAGTGAAGAGAGACGAAAATTTAATAGTCATGGCTGACTGGAATTCGATAGTAGGAAAAGCAACAGTAGGAAACGTAGTAGGTGAAGCCACATGGTAGAATTTTGCACAGAGCATAGCTCAATCATAGCTAACCCCTGGTTCAAGAATCATAAAAGAAAGTTGTATATACATGGTAGAAACCTGGAGATAATGACAGGTTTCAGATAGATAATATAATGGTAAGACAGAGATTTAGGAACCACGTTTTAAATTGTAAGACATTTACAGGGGCAGATGTGGACTCTGACGACCATCTATTGGTTATGAACTGTAGATTAAAACCGAAGAATCTGAAAAAGGTGGCAACTTAAGGAGAGGTTGTACACAGTTTCAGGGAGAGCATAAGGGAACAATTGGCAAGAATGGGGGAAAAAAAATACAGTACAAGAAGAATGGGTACCTTTGAGAAATGAAATAGTGAAGGTAACAGAGGACCAAGTAGGTATAAAGACGAGGGCTAGTAGAAATCCGTGGGTAACAGAAGAGATAATGCATTTAATTGATGAAAGGAGAAAATATAAAAATGCAGTAAATGAAGCAGGCCAAAATGAAGAGAAACGTCTCCAAAATGATTTCGACAGGAAGTGCAAAATGGGTAAACAGGGATGGCTAGAGGACAAATGTAAGGATGTAGAGGCTTATCTTACTGGGGGTAAGATAGATACTGCCTACATGAAAATTAAAGAGAGCTTTGGAGAAAAGAGAATCACTTGCATGAATATCAAGAGCTCAGGTGGAAGCCCAGTTCTAAGCAAAGAAGGGAAAGCTGAAAGGTGGAAGGAGTATATAGAGGGTCTATACAAGGGCGATGTTCTTGAGGACAATATTATAGAAATGGAAGAGAATGTGTATGAAGGCGAAACAGGAGATATGATACTGCGTAAAGAGTTTGACGGAGCACGGAAAGACCTAAGTCGAAACAAGGCCCCAGGAGTAGACAACATTCCATTAGAACTAATGGTTGGATGGTTGGTTTGGGGAAGGAGACCAGACAGCGTGGTCATCGGTCTCATCGGATTAGGGAAGGATGGGGAAGGAAGTCGGCCGTGCCCTTTCAGAGGAACCATCCCGGCATTTGCCTGGAGCGATTTAGGGAAATCACGGAAAACCTAAATCAGGATGGCCGGACGCGGGATTGAACCGTCGTCCTCCCGAATGCGAGTCCAGTGTCTAACCACTGCGCCACCTCGCTCGGTAGAACTAATGACAGCCTTGGGAGAGCCAGGCCTAACAAAACTCTACCATCTAATAGGCAAGATGTATGAGACAGGCGAAATACCCTTTGACTGCAAGAAGAATATAATAATTGCAATCCCAAAGAAAGCTGGTGTTGACAGACCTGAAAATTGCCGAACTATCAGTTTAATAAGCCATGGCTGCAAAATACTAACACGAATTCCTTACAGACGAATGGAAAAACTGATAGAAGCCGACCTCGGGGAAGATCAGTTTGGATTCCGTAGAAATGCTGGAATACGTGAGGCAATATTCACCCTTCGACTTATGTTAGGAGAAAGATTAAGGAAAGGCAAACCTACGTTTCTAGCATTTGTAGACTTAGAGAAAGCTTTTGAGGACGTTGACTGGAATACTCTCTTTCAAATTCTGAAGGCGGGAGGGTAAAACACGTGGAGCGAAAGCCTATTTACAATTAGTACAGAAACTAGATGGCAGTTATAAGAGTCGAGGGACATGAAAGGGAAGCAGTGGTTCGGAAGGGAGTGAGACAGGATTGTAGCCTATCCGCGATGTATTTCAATCTGTATATTGAGCAATCAGTAAAGGGAACAAAAGAAAAAAACGGAGTAGGAATTAAAACACATGGTGAAGAAATAAAAACTTTGAGGTTCGCCGATGACATTGTAACTCTGTCAGAGACAGCAAAGGACTTGGAAGAGCAGTTGAACGGAATGGACAGTGTCTTGAAAGAAGGGTATCAGATGAACATCAACAAAAGCACAACGAGGATAATGGAATGTAGTCGAATTAAGTCGGGTGATGCTGAGGGAATTAGATTAGGAAATGAGACACTTAAGGTGGTAAAGGAGTTTTGCTATTTGGGGAGCAAAATAATGGCAAGGAAAGTATTTCCGAAGAAGAGAAATTTGTTAACATCGAGTATAGATTTAAGGGTCAGGAGGTCGTTTCTGAAAGTACTTATGTGGATTGTAGCCATGTATTGAAGTGAAACGTGGATGATAAATTGTTTAGACAAGAAGAGAATAGAAGCTTTCGAAATGTGGTGCTACAGAAGAATGCTGAAGGTTAGATGGGTAGATCATATAACTCTTGAGGAGGTATTGAATAGAATTGGAGAGAAGAGAAATTTCTGGCATAACTTGACTAGAGGAAGGGATCGGGTGGTAGGGCATATTCTGAGGCATCAAGGGATCACCAATTTAGATTCAAATGGCTCTGAGCACTATGCGACTTAACTTATCAGGTCATCAGTCGCCTAGAACTTAGAACTAATTAAACCTAACTAACCTAAGGACATCACACACATCCATGCCCGAGGCAGGATTCGAACCTGCGACCGTAGCGTCACCAATTTAGAATTGGAGGGCAGCGTGGAGGGTAAAAATCGTAGAGGGAGGCTAAGAGATGAATACACTAAACAGATTCAGAAGGATGTAGGCTGCAGTAGGTACTGGGAGATGAAGAAGCTTGCTCAGGATAGAGTAGCATGGAGAGCTGCATCAAACCAGTCTCTGGACTGAAGACCACAACAACAACAACAAGAACGACAACTTCGTTGTATTTATTATACGAGGTGGAGTTGGAAAGTAAGTTTCCTCTGTCGACTGTGGTCAGAGTTATGTGTGAAAGGAAAAAAAAGAGAATCATACATTGAAGACATATCTTTATTTTTCTACATAATTTTCAAGTAGATTGAGACATTTGTCATGCCGCTTTATAAGCTTCAAAAAGCATTCCAGGAAAAATTTACGGCGTTGCATGCGGAAGAAACGTTGAACGGCTTGTTTGATGTCAGCGTTGCTGCCAAAGTGCATTCCGCCGAGAGCCTTCTTCAAAGCACGAAACAGATGGAAGTCACTTGGTGCGAGATCCGGACTGTAAGTCGAATGGTGTAGGCGCTCCCAACCAAGAGTTGCAATATGGTTTTGCATTGCCGTCGCCGTGTGTGGTCTCGCATTGTCATCCAACTGCAGAACACCAGATCTGAGAAGGCCAGGCCGCTTTTTCCGAATCACCTCTTTCAATTTCGACAGCATTGATGGTTGCAACCTCCAGAAAGTCCAGGTGCAAAACTCCTATGACGTCCTTGAAAACGGTGAGCGCACTTTACCTGCAGATGGAGTGCTTAAAATGGTTCAAATGGCTCTAAGCACTATGGGACTTAACATCTGTGGTCATCAGTCCCCTAGAACTTAGAACTACTTAAACCTAACTAACCTAAGGACATCACACACATCCATGCCCGAGGCAGGATTCGAACCTGCTACCGCAGCAGTCGCGCGGCTCCGGACTGAGCGCCTAGAACCGCTAGACCACCGCGGCCGGCTTCTGCGAAGAACTTTGTACATTTTCTTTAGTACTGACATAGCTTTAAATAAACTGAATCACCAAAATTTCGTGAACTGTTCGAAGAAATTCATATGCAAATACCTTTCTGGTGCTTCCACACTGAGAAAGGACTGCGTCAGTGGAAACCACGAAAAATAATGCAACCAACCGAGCAACAGGAGATAAATTAAAAAAAAAATAGGTATCACTTGATGCGTCCACAGACCCTGTGGGAAGGTATATTGGGAATGTCATTGTGGGAAACTTGTGGGAAGATAGTCTGTAATAAAATGTGAACATTTACGAAAAGTAATTTTTCCTCCAATAGTAGATTGACAAATTTTTGGGCCATATTGCCCGTAGGCGTTAACTAAGACGATGTACTACTCTTCGTAACGGATGCTGCGCCCTATATAGTAAAAGCTGCCGAGTCACTGAAAGTATTACACAATATAACTGTCCATGTGACCTGTTTAGCTCACGCCTTATACAGAACTGCAGAAGATATTAGTAGTAAACTCACTGATCTTGACAAATATTGTGGATATATGAACCTAATATTTTTGAAAACCCCTCCATTACTTCCGTTTCTGTGCGGCCTTGCTCAAATTGTAGGTATAATTTTACTATGATTGAATGGGACATTGCATTTGGTCCATATACCACCAGAATATGTGCGCAAAGTAGACCCGTTTTCGACAGGAATCGTACTCTTCTACGTTTTTCAACTGTGGAGCACATTTCCAGTTGCCACATCATTCCACTTCCACAGTGTGGTGCATCTGTTGTCCCACATTTTTATTCCTATTTAAATAATGACTTGCATACGTCTAGCTTATCATCTTCATTCTCTCTTTCTGTTCACACGGTGTTTGCATTCCTTGATCAAATTGTTTACAGGCGCTACTACGCGAGTGGTCAGGGGTAGCAAAGGACTCACGTTTCAGCTCTATTCTGATACTGCGAATACCTCTAATTGTTTGAATTTACAAACCTTCTGTATCGTGTTACTTTCGGCTCACAGGAATCTCCAACTTCGGGGAAGAAACATCCTTTTTCCATAGGGCAAGTGCGCTAACAGCCTTTCAGAAACGGAGTACGCTGATCCAGCGAGAGCAAACAGCCAAATCCGGGGCCCTGGTAGCTACTTGCGGTCTCTACGTTCTGCCCACACAATGCAGGGCGGAAAGCTTCAGAATATGGAGAGGCGGAAGCCTCTTAAGTTGCTAACGTACCACAGGTCTGGACCACCACTTGCTGAAATTACCCTTTCGTCCTGTTACTGGACAGCACTCCAAAATTGTGATATATTGTCACAGCAGCGTCTGAGAATTTCCCACTTCAGTTTTCTGTGCGAAGTATAGTCCACAAATACGTAAATTTATAAAAATCCCAAAATACTTGCCTTCCTATTAGAATGTGGTTTCAGGCCATCCCGGAAGTGAGAGAACGTTTTTGATTGGCGTTCTAGCATCTAAATTCTGGGTAGGAGCGCGATTCCAGCCCTCTCATTGGAGAGACACTGAAGCTATTTCAGTGATTAGGTGAATAAAGGGCGCCTGAACGTGGCTGGAAGTGAAGTGAGAGGTGTTTGTGTAAGGAGACTCACGGAGACTTCGCCATGGATGCTACTCTCAGGACCTCCGCTATTTTGATGACGAATTTGGACTTAGACCTTACGCCGAGTCGTCAGAGTTTGATTTAGCAGTTCACGGGACTTACAAGAAGAGGCCAACACGTTTGGTTCACGGATTTCCTTCAGACTTTTTACACTTTCAGTAGGCCTTTAAAAAAACATATTGCGCAGTTAGTAAAGTGCTCTACTCTGGAAATCCCGAGGAAATCGCAAAAGACGTTTTACTGTCTATTATGTATTGTGTGCGAGCCGGCCGAGGTGGCCGAGCGGTTCTAGGCGCTACAGTCTGGAACCGCGCGACCGCTACGGTCGCAGGTTCGAATCCTGCCTCGGGCATGGATGTGTGTGATGTCCTTAGGTTAGTTAGGTTTAATTAGTTCTAAGTTCTAGGGGACTGATGACCTCACAAGTTAAGTCCCATAGTGCTCAGAGCCATTTGAACCACTTTTTATGTGTGAAAAAGGCGATAGCCGTAAGAAATCATTATGGTCAAGTGATCAGCGTTTGCCCTCGCCACACGACATTTCATTTCAATAAATGTATGCTATCTGCAGACCAAACTCTGTGATTCATTTATCTATTCCACCGTTAAACTGCCAACGTCCTCTAACCGTAAACACAAGAGTCAGGCCAGTTGTTGACATCAGGATATAAATTAACAAAAAGAAAGTTCTAATGTGTGTGAAATCTTATGGGAGTTAACTGCTAAGGTCATCAGTCCCTAAGCTTACACACTACTTAGCCTAAATTATCCTAAGGACAAACACACACACCTATGCCCCAGGGAGGACTCGAACCTCCCCCGGGACCAGCCGCATAGTGCATGACTGCAGCGCCTTGAGCTCTCGGCTAATCCCGCGCGGCTATAAATTAACGATTCCTGTAAGCATCACAGCCATATTGATAATCACTCTTAGTAACTCACGGGGATATGTTACCGCTTTCAGACCTCCGAGGCTAGTACTGGCAACAACATATATTTGCCTATCCACGAAGGTTTGTAGCTAATCAACCGAGCGAGGTGTGGCAGCGGTTAACACACTGGACTCGTATTCGAGAGGACGACAGTTCAAACCCACGTGCGGCCATCCTGATTTAGGATTCCCGTGATTTCCACAAATCACTTCGGGCAAATGCCGCGATGGTTCCTTTGAAAGGGCACCACCGATTTCCCTCCCCATCCCTCCCTTATACGAACTTGTGTTCCGTCTCTAATGATCTTGTTGTCGACGGGACGTTAAACACTAATGTCCGCCTTCTCCCTGTAACTAGCTGCTGGTTGTATTTCCAGACAACATCCGACCTCTGGCAGTGCCGCAGAAGAGCACGTGGAATGATTTCAAAGACAGTATCGAACGCCGTTGAGAGATTCATACCACATAAATTAATAAGTGAAGGTACTGGTCCCCCATGGTACAGAAAACGGATCAGATCGCTGTTGCAAAAGCAACGAAAAAAGCATGCGAAACATAGAAGACGGCAAAATCCCCAAGATCAGCGAAGTTTTGTAGAAGTTCGAAATATAGAGCGTACTTCAATGAGAGATGCCTTTAGTAATTTCTACAACAAAACACTGTCTCTGAATCAGGCAGAAAACCCAAAGAGACTCTGGTCATATATAAAGCAAGACGCAGTCAATACCTTCACTACGCGATATCAACGGTAAAGTCACTGATGACAGTGCCACTAAAGCAGAGTCATTAAACACGGTTTTCCGAAACTCCTTCACCAAAGAAGACGAAGTAAATATTTCTGAATTCAAATCAAGAACAACTGCCAAGATGAGAAACGTGGAAGGAGATATTTTCGGTGCAGCAAAGCATCTTAAATCACTTAATAAAGGCAAGGCCTCCGTCCACATTGTATACCAGTCAGGTTGCTGTCAGAGTATGATGATACAATAGTTCCATATTTAGCAGTTATATACAACCACTCGCTCACAGAAAGATTCTTACCTAAAGACTGGAAAATTGCTCAAGTCACACCAATACACAGAAATGGAAGTAGGAGTAATCCACCGAATTACAGGCCCATATCACTAACGTCGATTTGCAGTTGGGTTTTGGAACATATACTGTGTTCGAACATTATGAAGTACCTTGAAGAAATCGATTTATTGACACATAGTCAGTACGGATTAAGAAAATACACTTCTTGTGAAACACAACTAGCTGTTTAAATTCGTGAAGTAATGAGCGATATCAACAGGGGATGCCAAATTGTTTCCATATTTTTGGATTTCCAGAAGTCTTTCGACACCGTTCCTCACAAGCGCCTTCTTACCAAACTGCGTGATTATGGAATATCGCCTCAGTTGTGCGTCTGGATTCGTGATTTCCTGTCAGAAAGGTCACAGTTCCTAGTAATAGACGGAAAGTCATCGAGTAAAACAGGAGTAATAGCCGGTGTTCCCAAAGGAAGTGTTATAGGCCCTCTGTTGTTCCTGATCTACATTAACGACATAGGAGACAATCTGAGAAGCTGTCTTAGATTGTTTGCAGATGATGCTGTCATTTACCGTCTTTCAAAGTCATCAGATGACCAAAAAGAATTGCAAAACGATTTAGATAAGATATCTGTATGGTGCGAAAAGTTTCAACTGACCCTGAATAAAGAAAAGTGTGAAGTTATTCACATGAATACTAAAATAAATCCGCTAAATTTCGATTACGCGATAAGACTGTAAATTCAACCAAATACTTGAGGATTAGAATTACAAATAACCTAAATTGGAACGATTACATAGTCAATGTTGTGGGCAGAGCAAACCAAAGACTGCGATTCATTGCAGAACACTGGAAGGTGCAAAAGGTGTACTACAAGAGACTGCTTACACCACACTTATCCGCCCTATTCTGGAGTATTGCTGTGCCGGTGTGGGATCCGCATCAGGTGGGACCGACGGATGAAATCGAAAAAGATCAAAGAAGGCTAGCTCGTTTTGGATTACCGCGAATTAGGGGAGATAGTGCCACAGATATGATACGTGAATTGGAGTGGCAGTCATTAAAACAAAGGCGTTTTTCGTTCCGACGTGATCTTCTCATGAAATTTCTATCACCAGTTTTCTCCTCCGATTGCAAAAAAATTCTGTTGGCACCCACCCATATAGGGAGAAATGATCATCACGATAAAATAAGAGAAATCAGGGCCCACTCGCACAGAAAAATTTACGTGCTCATTTTTCCCGCACGCCGTTGGAGAGTGGAACGGTAGAGAGACAGCTTCAAGGTTGTTCATTGAACCCTTAGCCAAGCACATTATTGTGAGTAGCAGAGAAATCACGCAGATGTAAAAGTTCGTCTGAAGGAAAGCGGTATCGAGCCTATCTTCAGGAAATACGCCACTGTTGTTGCACTATGTCTTAAAGTGGGTAACATGTGTCACTTTCTGATGTTCCGAAGTACTTTTGGGAAATTTATTTATCTTCAGAGAACGATGTTTATTTAGTTTTCTTGGTTCTGTTGACTGACTAAAGGTACAGGGCCAGTAAAGGGGTATTACTTAACTGACTTCTAGTTGAACAGTAAATTTAATCTCATTCTTTGTACCTCAGGATCTAGACTTAATCGTTCTCGACTAACATATTCAAGTTCATTCAGTGTGACATAACGACATTATGTCAGCACTTGATTACACGCTATTTGAATTTCGGTCCACCATTCTATTGTTTTATTTGGTAATAAGATTTATTATTTTTACATCGCTAGAATATCATCAAGTCAGTCACACTTATAAAACTGACGTAATAGGAGTCATGAAAATGTTTTTAGAATGGCACATACTATTGTGCTGAACAGCACCTAACCAAGCAGACGGCGAGTAGCTACCACATTCCTCCCGTGCAGCGGACGGTATCCGCGCGGGATTAGCCGAGCAGTCTAGGGCGTTGCAGTCATGGACTGTGCAGCTGGTCCGGGCGGAGGTTCGAGTCCTCCCTCGGGCATGGGTGTGTGTGTTCGTCCTTAGGATAATTTACGTTAAAGTAGTGTGTAAGCTTAGGGACTGATGATCCTTGCAGTTAAGTCCCATAAGATTTCACACACATTTGAACATTTTTTTCTGGACGGTAAGCACATCAGTTCCTTTCCACGAGCGTCCATTTCACTGAGTGTTACATTACCATTCACCTAATTCCATAGATCAGCCTTGAATATTTGGCTGCCTCTCAGAGTTCTTATGGTTCTGGACAGATGATCACAAAGTTTTGTTGATGCAGTTTGAACTCCTTTCTAAGCCACTGACAACAGCATTAACAGTGAGTAATAAACTTCATTTTTCCTCTAGTATTGTAGGTATTGACATCACTATTCATCTGAACTTATGGTGGATTTCTTATGACGAATTTCATTAGCGAATATATATAGGGAGATTGTAATTCAAGTAAAACTTTAAAAACGCTGTAGAAATAACATCATTGGTCAGAATGGCGTCAAATTGCAACGGAATATTATGAGAGAAGGGGGAAAACGTATAGCAGAAGAAAAAAAAAGTAGTGTGAAAATTGCTCAATAGATGGCACTGTATGTGCCAGAATGCGTGAACGAAAACACCTTGTAAGCGTATTGTCTATGTGTATCTTTGCGGGCAGCCGCGCCTGTAGAGAGTCGAGCGCGGGACACGGAACTGTTATGTTGTGTAGTGTGTAGCTCTGCATGTGAGAGGTGTTTTTTAGTAATCAGGTTGAAGTGTTGCTACAAGTGCTGTTAAAGTAAAGTGATGAAATTTGGAAGTGATTCGGAGGAAAGTGTGTCAAGAAGTAATGAAAAAACGAGCAATGCCGGCAATAACGTATTTCTGTTTCCTTTCATTGCGTGTTGCACAGAATCGATCATCCGCGCCGTATTCGGTCTCCCAGAATGAACTGATGTGAATCAGTAAAAATTAGTTACCATAAAAGAGTGCAGTCAAGTGCCAGTGTCTTGTAGCGAGCGTGAGGACGTGCGTCCGGTCATCGCGTTTCCGCATTGTCAACAATCAGCCGCGCCGCGACGGTTACGCGCACGCTCGTACAAGCGAGAACTGAGAACTGAAATATTAACTTTACGAACAGTGTTATATCATTACTAGTGACAAGGAGGACTATTCCAGATATCTCTGTGTGTGCCGGCCGTAGTGTCCGAGCGGTTCTAGGCGCTAGAGTCTGGAACCGCGCGACCGCTACGGTCGCAGGTTCGAATCCTGCCTTGGGCATGGATGTGTGTGATGTCTTTAGGGTGGTTAGGTTTAAGTAGGGGACTGATCTCCTCAGAAGTTAACTCCCATAGTGCTCAGAGCCATTTGAACCTCTATGTGTGACGAGCGTAAGAATTTTCGTTCGATCATTCGGCTTCCGCATCATCAACAATCACTCGTGTCGTGTCGGTTAAATGTACGCTCGTCTGAATTATATTTTGGACTGTTAATCAGCAAGATTGTTAATTGGGATAAACATTTACGATTTAGACTGTAAACAGTGCAACCTGTGCTTTCCATATCGTCTCAGAATAAATATGTTCATATCAGACATAGGGCAGTGTTGTGTTTTAACGTTGAGTGGCTCCCCTAAACACGCTTGCATATTTCGATAGATAATTTCAGGCAAGCCAACAGCAGTGTGGGGCAGAATAATACGACCGCCGCGGGATTACCAGGTACGTGGTGTGGACAGGGCGCACGGTCAAGAAAAGCAACGGTCACGAAACGACAACCAGTTAAAGGTCTCCCACCCCCAATTGTATTCCCGGGCGTCTTACAACCTGCCAGGCACACAACCCATTGAATTTGGTATAAACACGGCGGGGCACACGGCTCTTCCTCCATTCGCGCCTGCACCGTTCGCCATGACTGTCTCAGTGCAGGATCGCGCTCTGCTTGTAAAGCTCTATGGCAAGAATGATGACTGTGCACACGTCGCTCTGCAGAAGTTCCAGACACTGAAGGGTTTGGAAAAAGTCGTTTGCTGGTGACTGCCGTGGGTCTGGAGGAAATGATTCGGAAATTCGAAAAGAAGGGTTCTTCTGGTGTGCAACCTGGTAGAGGGAGGAGTGGCCACAGCAGACGGATGGTGGTGTGCAAACGTGTAGTGCACGAAGAATTGCCAGAATATTGGACATAACCATGAGCACGGAGCGTAAAATCCTAGGAAACATCTCTCTTTGCTATGCATTCAAAATTACCCATGTGCACTTGTTGGTTCCTGTTGACCGGCCAGCAAGAGAGACCTTTGATTTAGAATTTCTTGCTCGCGTCTAAGTGAACAATGACTGACCGTGGAAGATTTTGTGGACAGATGAAGCCCACTTCCATCTGACAGGATATGTCAATACACAGAATTGTCGAATAGGGGCAACAAAAATTCACACTCAAATCAACCAGTACCACTTCATCCTGAAAAGGTCTCTGTGTGGTGCGGGTTTACGGCATCATTTATCACAAGGCCACATTTTTTTTCGAAGAGACAGGTGCTTCCGGTCCTGTTAACTGTACCGTCACTGGTAAGCGCTTTCAGTGTCTTTTCCGCAACCACGTCATTCCAGCTGTCCAACAGCGTGGATGTGTAGATGGGATCATTTTTATGCAAGATGGCGCTCATCCAGTTAAGCAGCTGCTGAAGCGCCATTTCGGAAATGCTATCATTATCTGCCACCATTCCCCTACAACCTGGCAGTCCCGATCACCTTATCTTAATTCGTGTGACTTCTGGCTGATGGGCTATCTGCAAGATGCTGTGTTCATTGTTGCGATTGCAAACTTAGCTGCATTGAATGCCCGCATTGGCAACACATTCTGAACGTGAGCCCGGAAACACTTCGATCAGTTGTGAAAAATGCTATTTCTCGATTTCAGCTTGTTGCAGAAAACGATGGACAGCATTTTGAACATGTTTTGCGCCGGTCACACGGAAATTAATAATGAGATTTGATTTTGATTTAAGCTTTTTATGCAATTTTTGGCGACAGGACAATTAAAAACCGATGTGATTGATGCTTTTATGTGGTTGTTGTCCTCAGGAGAATTAAAAACGATTTTTCCCGTCCGATGTGATATGTCCTTGCTGTGGTGGATAGGCTTACATAATTAACAGTATCACACCTGTACACCCATGCACGCTGAGTAGTACAGTTTGTTTACTGTCAAACATACACCTTAGGCATTGTTGTGTGATTCACTTGTCATTTGTAGTCCACCACTATTAAATTATGTAGAGGGCCTCTAGAGGGAGAGAGTGGGCAACCGGACGATACGGCGGCCATTTTTCTGCCAAACTGCTGGCGGGACTTCTGAATGGCCAGTAGCGGAGTACACACTCACCGAATCAAAAGCACAACACAATATGGCGAAATCATTTGTTAAATGTCTTTCTTTACAGCTGTAGTATACTCATAGTAGTCTACTACGTACAGAACAGGAAAATTTGATACAGTGGCTGTAAAAATTATTCGTTACTTACATTTATCTCATTTAAAGTTCGTTTACTAGACATATTGCAATGAAAGTAACGTAAATAAAAAAAATATAGTGTATAGCATTTGTTTTGTATCGGAAGGGCATAACGCTAAAGATTTAACGTACCTGTATTACATCAGATGAATGAAAGCCGTAAGCAGTTGTTTACTTGTGACATGCAAAAAGTGTGAGACGTATTAGTACTTCTTATCAAGTCTTCAAACTTTTTGCATGTCACAAGTAAACAACTGCTTACGACTGAATGCCTCTCGCAGATAACAAACAAAAAAGATTACAAAAATCAGGTAATGTTAAATGTAGGCTACTGTAATAACGACCAAATATAACAAGAAAACTACCGTATACCTTCTACTCCACAGTAAGTAGGCCTATTAAAAACTGTCTTCAAGAGTACCTACAATTATTTACTACGAATACTGTTTCAGCAACCACAACAACTGCGGAAAACGTACTTACAACTTGCCTGCGTCAACAGTCAGGCAATAATACTGAAACCAAAATAATGCCTAGTGTTCTGATTGGGAGCGAAATAAAGTTTGACGCTATAAAGTCGAATGAGCATGGCACAACGATTACAGGAACTTTCCGTTTCCAGCAAGGACTGTCGGATTTTGGCTCCAGAAAAGCTTGTGATGCTACCAGTATGCACGAACTGTTAAAGAAATAAGAGCTTAAAAATGAAATAAATTGTAAGAGGCCTACCTGTTTTGCGTGATTAAAATATTAAAAAAAACTGACACCTTAAAATAAACTCAGACTTAAAATCGCAAACGCTAATTACGTACTAAAAACGATATAAAACTAAATCGAACGTGCATGCACAACGCATAACAAGTCTCTCAATAATTCAAATACCTTTTAATCGTTTCCAAAAGTCCTCTGAACTTCAATTCAACTCAAAAGCACGGCGAACATAGGAAGCGGGAGAGACGTTTGACAGAAAAATGGCGCCAAAGTTAATCAACCAATCACGGGCAACTTCACCTATGGCCACTCTCTCTGTATACAGGCTCTCTAAAATTATGATGCTTACAGCGCCATCTCTTGCTAAATTTTGTAACTATTTATTTTTCTTCTGCAATACGTTTTCCCCCTTTTCCGATAATATTCCGTTACAATTTGACGTCATTCTGACTAGTGGTGTTATTTCTACAGCGGTTTGAAAGTTTAAGTTTAATCACCCTGCATATTAAGATTGTGCCGTTAAAACGTCCAACTCATTGAAGAAGTGTCTACATGACTACAGCTGAACAGCACATATTATTGTTATAGCTCGCTTTCGTGTGATGATAAATTTCTTTCTAAATGATACTCTAATCCAGAAAATTATTCCATAACACACTGTCAAGTGGAAATATGCAAAATATGTCACGGGAATGATTCGTTTGTTTCCAAGACTAGCAAATTATACAGCAAAGATAGCTCGCCATAATTGTATGAGCAACTCAGTAATGTGTTTTGTTATAATTCAAGTTTTCATGAATATGCACATTAAAAAATTTAGAGCATTATACCGTGTTTACTGATTCCTGTTCATGTGCTACATCAAGTGTTGGTATGTCTTCAGTTGTTGTGCAGAACTGAATACAGTGTGTTTTCTAAAAATTAAGGAAGAATTCATTTTCATAGACTCACATAATAATTCCTTGAAACACTTCGTTAACTATCTCTTCCTTTGCTTACTCTGGAATGGGGCTTATTATGACACTACTACGGTCTGCAGAAAGGAATAACTATGCTGGATGAATGAAACATGGAAGGTTATTCTCGTGTATAGGGATGGACCTAAAATTGAATAATTTTGTGTTCATGAAATTAAATAGTGTCAGACTAGGCAGGAAAAAATGCAGTTTATCGTGCGAGGAGATCACGGCGAGTGCCACAACCCTATTTTCCAGAAACTTCGCTCAGCTGAAACTTTGACGGCTCTTTTCTCAGAAACGGTTGAGTATTTACTCGCTTATATTTGCTCCTCTTCCACTGAGTGATGATTCTGGAAAATCGGGTTATGGCACTTGCATACTCTCGTTCTCAGTTGCACCAGCCCACGACGACAGGAATTGCGTATTTGTTGGCTGGAAGTTTCTATGAGACTGGTCGAAAGATTAAAGCCGAAACTCCCCCAAACATCTGTGACGCTTGTAATGGTTCTTCATTTGCGAAAACATTACCACCCGCCAACCCTATTTTTCGATAACGTAGATCAATGAATATTTTTCTATGTAATGACTCATATTTTTCACTCTATTCAAATTTGGTTTCATTTTTATATGTTTTGTTGTTGTGGTCTTCAGTCCAGAGACTGGGTTGATGCAGCTCTCCGTGCTACTCTATCCTCTGCAAGCTTCTTCATCTCCCAGTACCTACTGCAACCTATATCCTTCTGAATCTGTTTAGTGTACTCATCCCTTGGTCTCCCTCTACGATTTTTACCCTCCATGCTGCCCTCAAATATTAAATTGGTGATCCCTCGATGTCTCAGAACATGTCCTACCAACCGATCCCTTCTTGTAGTCAAGTTATGCCAGAAATTTCTCTTCTCTCCAATTCTATTCAATACCTCCTCATTAGTTTTGTGATCTACCCATCTGATCTTCAGCATTCTTCTGTAGCACCACATTTCGAAATCTTCTATTCTCTTCTTGTCTAGACTATTTATCGTCCATGTTTCACTTCTATACACTCCATACAAATACTTTCAGAAACGACTTCCTGACGTTTAAATCTAAACACGATGTTAACAAATTTCTGTTCCTCAGAAACGCTTTCCTTTCAATCGCCAGTCTACATTTTATATCCTCTCTACTTCGACCATCATAAGTTATTTTGCTCCCCAAACAGCAAAACTTCTTTACTACTTTAAGTGTCTCATTTCCTAATCGAATTCCGGCAGCATCAGCAGATTTAATTCGATTACATTCCATTATCCTGGTTTTGCTTTTGTTGATGTTCATCTTATATCCTCCTTTCAAGACATTGCCCATTGTGATCAACTGCTCTTCCAAGTCCTTTGCTGTCACTGGCAGAATTACAATGTACGTCGATATTTTGAGATGTTGAAATCGATATACTATCTAGTGTGAATATCTTTGTACTTATTGTTATATTTGATGCTGGTTTGTGACTTTTTGGCGCGGAAGGGTGCAGAGTAGTCACGTTTTTGTGTTGAAAATGAAAAGATGAGTCTGAGTTATGGACAATGAAAAATGTTGTGAGTTTTATTAAGAGCAGCAAATGAAAAAAAAAAAATGTTCAAATGTGTGTGAAATCTTATGGGACTTAACTGCTAAGGTCATCAGCCCCGAATCTTACACACTACTTAATCTAAATTATCCTAAGGACAAACACACACACACACCCATGCCCGAAGGAGGACTCGAACCTCCGCCGGGACCAGCCGCACAGTCCATGACTGCAGCGGTTCAGACCATTTTTTTTTTTTAAATCTCATTTTGTTCTATATTGTTCGTTGAATTTGTTTATGGCGGACGTCCGATGACACCGGGTTGTTCGTTGATCCGTTTACTCAGTTTTTTGTTACAGAGGGTAGCTAAACCCTCTGACCGAACACACTGAGCTACCGTGCCGGCGACCGCTCGGCTAATCCCGAGTGGCTAAGAGCAGTAACGGCTGCGAAATTGTATGATGAAGTAATGTTTTGAACATACGGAAGTATAAAAAGTTCAAAAATGTGATTTTTTTTGAAAGTGAATGTAAAGAATTATTTTCAAGTGACCATTGTTTAAAAAAGTATGAAGCACATTGCAATGAAAAACATAAATCGTCAGATTAACCCTGAAAGATTGTCTTCGTAAGTTCTTCAAGCCGGCGTAGTTAACATCCGTGTGCCTTCCGCACCAACAGCGACAGTCGTGCTACCTAGACTGTGGTGTATGGGAAGGTGTCGTCGTTGAGTGACTGTAGGAGGATACAACATGACTTGGACAGCATTTCTGATTGGTGTAAAGAATGGCAGCTAACTCTAAATATAGATAAATGTAAATTAATGAAGATGAATAGGAAAAAGAATCCCGTAATGTTTGAATACTCCATTATTAGTGTAGCGCTTGACACATTCACGTCGATTAAATGTTTGGGCGTAACATTGCAGAGCGATGGGGGACAAGGATGTAATCGCAGTTGTGGGGAAGGCGGATAGTGGTTATTCGGTTCATTGGTAGAATTTCGGGAAGATGTGGTTCATCTGTAAAGGAGACCGCTTATAAAACACTAGTACCACCTGTTCTTGAGTACTGCTCGAGCGTTTGGGATCCCTATCAGGTCGGATTGAGGGAGGACATAGAAGCAATTCAGAGGCGGGCTGCTAGATTTGTTACTGGGAGGTTTCATCATCATGCGAGCGTTACTGAAATGCTTCAGGAACTCGGGTGTGAGTCTCTAGAGGAATGGAGGCGTTCTTTTCGTGAATCGCTACTGAGGAAATATAGAGAACCAGCATCTGACGCTGACTGCAGTACAGTTTTACTGCCGCCAACTTACATTTCGCGGAAAGACCACAAAGGTAAGATAAGAGAGGTTAGGGCTCGTACAGAGGCATATAGGCAGTCATTTTTCCCTCATTCTGTTTGGGAGTGGAACAGGGAGAGAAGATGCTAGTTGTGGTACGAGATAGCCTCCACCACGCACCGTATGGTGGAAAAAAAAATGGTTCAAATGGCTCTGAGCACTATGGGACTTAACATGTGTGGTCATCAGTCCCCTAGAACTTAGAACTACTTAAACCTAACTAACCTAAGGACATCGCACACATCCATGCCCGAGGCAGGATTCGAACCTGCGACCGTAGCGGTCACGCGGTTCCAGACTGTAGCGCCTAGAACCGCACAGCCACACCGCGCGGCCGGTTTGGTGGATTGCGGAGTATGTATGTAGATGCAGATGTAGACAACATTTCTTAATTACGAGCCAAAGCCAGAGCGAGATCGTCGTTGGATTGCAAATACAAGGTAAGTGATTTTCTTCAGTGACTGTAATCATTTGATGTAGCAATACCCGCCACATTGAAGACCTTTTAGTTGCGCAACAAAAAGATCATACTTTGAGTGCGCGACGTGATAATTTTTGAACTATTTAACTGTTAGTAGAGGTATTGTTATACGCTGCGCACGGCGGTGTCGCGGCCTCCTCGTGCACATTAGCCGTGTTGCGTGGCAGGCACGGCAGGCAGGCAGCGTGTGCTGTCCGGGCAGACCGCACTGCACACTGTTCTCCCCCGAGCGGTATTCCGCAGGCTGGCCGCCGTAATGAAGCTGCTGCCAGCACTGTGCGTGACGTCACGGGTGCTCGCCGCGCGCGGTTTTGCCGGCCGCTGGCTGCTTTATGTACAGGCAGCGGGCCGCGGCGTCGCCTCTGCACGCCCCACCGTGCTTCCATACAGCACACGCGCATGTGCACACACACACGCGCGCACGTATACACAGACACACACACGTACACTGTGAAACACGCCGCGATCGGTGGACTTGGAGGAGGAGTTCGTTGCTTCCCTCCACACATATACGATATTCCATCCCATAGCTACTTAATTTATTTAGTGGAGATTGCTCGATTAATTCAGCTGTATCATTAACTGAATTACTGAAAAACATTACAAATAACAGCCAGCACTGGTAGCAGAGCGTGGGTAGCGTTCGTGCTACTACTCTTTGACTAACTGATGGACTTATAGCTGTACTTATTATTTTAAATTTAATAATATTTTGCTTTGGCCAAGTGACTACTTAGCTGCATGTTTCAGGTTGTCATGGCGGCCAGAGAATCTCCAGGATTAGACCTGCTGCGCTGCGTGTTCGTAATATAAACAAACAAGGCACTTCCTGAGTTGCTTGCGGGTTTAAAAGATGCCTTGCTCAATCCGGTCCAAATTTCACCGGACGTTATTGGTTCCTTTCCGACGGCCGTGGCAGCGGCGGCAGGAGCGGTCAGTGAGTTGCAACAACATTTAGACTAGTTTGGTGTTGATTAACCGCATCCGTTAGGTTCAGGCATTATCCTCTGGTCTTAAGCTTCTGGTAGCTCATTGGTTGTCAGCTTCGAATAGTCCCTTCAACTTTGGTCATCTTGTGAGGCTTAGCTCGGTGCCTTCTACTGTGTAGAGATGTCGGACTGCCTGGGACTTGTTTCCTCTGCATGGTTGAAGTCCGAGCGGGTATCTCGCTATTACCGTTGCCGGCTTAGCAGTGGCTGTGAATTGGTCGTCTTGTAGGTTTTAGGTCGGTCTCTTCCCGGGGCAGGGATGTCGAGGTAGCCTGAGGGCATGTTTCCTCTGAAGCGTGGGTCCGACCGAGTGTATCGCTTGCGGCCATTCGTGGCCATTGTCTTGTGCCTTTTAGAAGCTGCTAGTTAGTTCATTTCGGGATATCACCCCCCGGGTTCTAGTTTGTGGGGATGAGGTTGAACCGTGGTAAAAAAAATTTGCTGTTTTGAAGGGCCCGCCGCAGCGCGTAGTGTAAAGCAGTCGCCTTACGTTTCTGGCGGTGGAGCCGCTGTGGCAATCGCAGCTTTGGTGTCTCCCTCTGGTAGGAAAGGGGAAAAGTTGCCGTTTCATGTGCATTTAAGGGGCGCTATGAGCTCGGCGAGTCGGTCAGGTGGTCAGCCGGGTCAGTGTGGGGCAGTCAGTGTCTGTCGTCCGGAGTGCTAGTATGTGTTAGGCCGCCAGTCTGTTCGAGTTTGTTCAGGCACTGGACATTGGCGATTGGATCGATCGGTTGTTCGGTCTCTTCCCCGGGGCAGGGATGTCGGGTAGCCTGAGGGCATGTTTCCTCTGCAGTGGCGGGTCAGACCGAATGTATCGCTGAGCCAATGTCGGTGTGCCGTCTGGAGTGCCAGGATGTCTGTCGTCCGGATCGACCTTTAAGTCCGGTTGGATCGATCGGTTGGTCGGTCGTGCATTGAGACACAAGATGCCTTGTCCGTCTTGAGCGTCGGTGCATGCGCCGTATAGCGAGGAGTAGTGGCTTCGCGGCCGACACGAGAGCAATAACACTCAACCTACGACATCGGGCTGGCCGGTGCGAGCTGCGACGCCGTGAGACGGGAGATCGGCGCGCCTTCCTGCGTCCGTTGAAGCGGCTGGCAGCGGACGGTTCGGGAGAGCGTTTTGAGGATGCTGCGCCAGGTCATCGCCAGACATCGCCGTTTATTACAAGTCAAGTGATTGCTGATATGTTGTTTCATTTACTTGTTAAATTCCACTTGTTTTCTTGGTCAGTGTCTCGTCCCCAGCTTGCTCGTCTGTCTCTCGTCCACATTTGTTAGGCAGTTAGTGTCTGTCTGTCTGTCTGACGGGCTTCCGTACGTTAATAGCTGCCTCTGTCATGTTTGTCGGATTCGGTGTTAACTAATTTATTGCTTAAAGGCCGAATCCTTGAAATATGTTTTTATCTTGCCTATCTTCTTGCGAGGTGGTATATTTGTAATGTAGAGCATGTTGTACATTTCACGGAAGTCTGCATTTTATAGGTTTTATTTAAATAGTCATTTTAGGTTATAAGGTTGCCACCCTTCCACCGTAAGAGTTCTTTAAAAGAAAAACTAAATTGCACTTTCGGTGGCAAATAATTTGAGTGTTGTACCATTTCCATCCCTCTTACGGGGTGCATAGTTTACGTGTTTGTGTGAGTTGTTAAAAATTTTTTTGTTTAAAGCAATCTGGTGTGTTGCAGATTTGCACCAGTGTACTCTTTCAGAGGTTGTTGTGAGCGGTCATGAGTACGGCCGTGTTGAAATGGAGCAAGCAAGCTTCTCAGCCCCAAGGCTCATACTGTTAATATTGCTCTGTCTGCCTCCAAATAAAATTGTAACTTGATATTTCGAGGGTGCTTTTCTGCTTATAATTTTAAATCTGTTTTTGAAAAGACTTTTAGGAATAAAATTCACATTTGTTAAAAGTGATTTCATTTTCCATCAGTTACTTCCTGGCAACTACTTCCACGCTCACCTAGTGTGATTAAATGCGTTAATGTTCTTGAGGAATCGCTAGTAAATAAAGTAAATTCTTTAAGAAAATATTTTCAAAATATAAATTCACGGTTCATTGCACTACCAGACGCAGCACAAGTCCTCTTACATAGGTGATAGCAAGTGAAATATTAGAGAAAGCCAGTACACGGTTCAAGGGAGGTGGATTACCACTGAGACTCTCCAAGACTCAGTGCACACAATTCGATACTACTCATATAACATACAAAAGCTGTTAAAGTAGTGTGCTCAAACACTGAAACGCACGAAGTAGAAAACGTAAAGTTTCTTGAATAACAGAATAATCGCAAACAATATTGGGAAAATCACGCGCTAGAATTAATGATATGCCTTGCTTCAGAAACATTTTCTATACGTAGGCTGCTGGTGATTTCAACATACACTAATATATTTCATTTACTTATAAAATGCAGAATAATATTATGAAGAAACACAACTTTGGCGGATAATATTTTCAGAAGACAGAAGTATGTAAGAAGATCTGTGTTACGTTAGTACTACCACATTTCCCAGAGATCTGTTCATAAACATTTTTATCTTTAAAACTTTTCCATGTCCTTTGTCGTTAGGAAGACTTCTATTTTCCAAACGAACAGTAAAACCAACAAATATAAATCTAACACCAAAAACAAACTATAGAAAGACATTAGTACACAAATAAATTAAATACATGGGTATGCACGTATTCAACAGTATGGAAAAGCATATTAAACAGCTTGTTGGTAACGTGGGAAGTTTACCACTGTATTTATCAAATGGTTCAAATGGCTCTGAGCACTATGGGACTTAACTTGTGAGGTCATCAGTCCCCTAGAACTTAGAACTACGTAAACCTAACTAACCTAAGGACATCATACACATCCATGCCCGAGGTAGGATTCGAACCTGCGACCGTAGCGGTAGCGCGGTTCCAGACTGTAGCGCCTAGAGCTGCTCGGCCACTCCGGCAGGCCAGTATTTATCGTTCTTTTAGTTAACTCTGCTACATTGAAATCGTCTTCGCACTATCGATTAAAATTCATGATTTAGCTGATTTTGTAATCAGTGCCGGCCGCGGTGGTCTCGCGGTTAAGGCGCTCAGTCCGGAACCGCGCGACTGCTACGGTCGCAGGTTCGAATGCTGCCTCGGGCATGGATGTGTGTGATGTCCATAGGTTAGTTAGGTTTAAGTATTTCTAAGTTCTAGTGGACTGATGACCACAGAAGTTAAGTCCCATAGTGCTCAGAGCCATTTGAACCATTTTTTTGTAATCAGTATTGGCATTGCAATACAATAAGAGTTCTTAATGTTTAAGCCATTTCATTGCATATAATGCATGCCCTTGTTTCCTTCTTCCATTAGAGACCTCGCTCTTTGCAGGATCTATTAAATATTTAAAAAAATGTAACGAGAAAAAAGCAAAAAATTTTGATTGTTTGGAGCTAGGAGTAGCAGCAGCTCTAACTCATAATTAGAATGTCCTCGTTCCTAGGTTCGAAATCGGCCAACATTCAAATTTTGAGTAAAATCATCAGAAATGGTGCCTGAAGACTTGCTGTGTAAGAAGTCACCTCCCTCTGTCCAGAGACGGTGGAGGACCAGACAGAAGTTCAGAACACTCTCTTGTCCTTGTGGTGGGAAACTGTCCCCGAAACGAGAAAGAATCAACAGTTACCAACAACATGAGGATGCAGAAGGAAATGGAAACCACTGTATTAAAGACATGTAAATTGTATCCACAGGACATGGGCGTGTAACTGAAAAAGTGTCACCATGATCTCTGTACTGGCAAAAGATTCCAGACTAGACCCTCTTCGGGTCTCAGCGAGTAGACTGCCTATAGGATGTGACCATGAGCAGGAGACTGAATAACTGATGAGAGAGTAATGTTGTACGAGTCGGGACGAGAAATGTCAGAAGTTTGAACTAGGTAGGGAAGCTAAAAAACCTGAAAAGGAAAATATAGATGCTCAATCTATAGTGGTGGTCAGTGAACGGAAATGGAAAGAAAACAAGGATACCTGGTGAAACAAGAATAGGATAATATCAAGAACAGGAAAAAGAGGCTTAACGGGAGTAGGAGCTGCTGTGAATGGGAGGGTAGCGCAGAGAGTTACTGCGAACAGTTCAGTGATGGGGTTGTTGTCATCAAAATCGATGGCAAACCAACACCGACAGGAATAGTTCAGGTACACATGCCATGTGCAAGCAAAGGGCTAAGAGAAAGACGAAATATAACGGGATATTGGATGGATATTTCAGTACAGAAAAAAAGCACTCTGTCTTCATGCCACAAGTGGCCCATCGCTACCGTCTGACCGCCGTGTCATCCTCAGATGAGGATGTGGATAGGAGAGGTGCATGGTCAGCACACCACTCTCCCGGTTGTTATGATGTTACTCTTCAACGAAGCCGCTACTATTCGGTCGAGTAGCTCTTCAATTGCCATCACGAGCCTGAGTGCACCCCGAAAAATGGCAACAGCACATGCCGGCCTAGATGGTCACCCATCCAAGTGCCGGCCACGCCCGATAGCGCTTAACTTCGGTGATTTGACAAAAACCGGTGTACCCACTGCGGCAAGGCCGTTGCCTCAGTAGAGAAAGGGAGAAGAAAAATAAGTAGTCATGGGGTTGGAGTGCTGTTTTAGGGGAGGGAGTAGAGGGATGGGTTACAGAAGAAAATGGGCATGTTAGTAGGAATGAGAGAGGAGAAAAGGTACTCGAGTTCTTCTATAGTTATCTGTTAATAACAACGAATAGCCTGTTCAATGTTCATAAGAGAACGATATAGAATTGGAAAAGGCCCGGAGATACAGGAAGATTCCTAGTTAGATTACATAGTGCTCAGGTAGAGACCCCGCGTTGAAGTTCAGTGCTGGCAGCACATTACAGCATGGGGTTATCAAAGACAGTCAGTTCCTCCATCCGTAGATGGTAGGTGGTGCGCAGCATTAAGTTGATCAGGTAAAGGCCATCATCTTGAGGACCTCTTCGACTAGTTCATAGATTATGCTCGAGGGTTTAGGACATAGATTCACTACAGAATCATAATCGTGGAATCAGGTGTTATTACTGCGAGAACCACCAATTCTAATAATCATACCTTGACATTAGTTGGAGAGCTGTGGTACATAAAGGAAGGTAGCATGGGGCTATGATGCAGTGCCTGGTTTCTAATGGATGCATGTGTCCTCCTTATTCTGCTATTGTCACTTAAAAAGGCTGTTAACTGCTGCCTCAGTTCCTCGCTATGTTCTCTTGTGAAACAATAGTTTCCTGCAACATGTCATAAGAGCTGACGAATATGCTTGTCTTCCTTCTTTCCCTCACTCGACAGGTAACGTCATAATGTTTCAGAGGCCTGGCATACCTGTGATGCACTGGCTCACTTTCTGCTGCTGCTCCTGTTTATGGCATCACTTGAGTTTGCCTCTCGCTATGAGAGTGAATTTTAATAAAGTTTTTTTTTCTAATTTCTATCCTTTACTATTCTGGGCTGTGCTGAATTTTCCCTTTCATTCTCTTATTACTAACTAGTCTGTACGTGCCTTGTAGTTGACCAAAATTAATCTATAACTTTCCTTATGGATTCATTCTCAACCTGCTTTGTCATTCTGGTCTGCTTGGATACACTATTTTCTACTTACGTTCCTTACTACTAGTACATATCTATTCCACTGGTATCTGCTGGATAGTTGACTAAGTTGAATGAGACAGATTATGTTTTATCCAAAAGTAGATTGCACACCTAAACAGTAGAACCAGTATGATGCTTGTCATTGATATGCTGAAAGTAACTGCAGTTTGTCTACGTTTCCTGTGATACTCTATTGTACGGTGCATTATTTGACTGACTGAAACTCGTTCTTTTACTGAAGTTATTAATTCGTATATTGATTGTAGCAAAGTGAAATCTAAGTTAGGTTTCAGTCATGTAATAAGTGTGGTGCTTCCTCCAATACAGCATTGGTCGGGATGCGTTAATCATTGTTCTGCCCATAATAATAGCTGGATGTTGAAATTGTCTTCTTTCTATTTCAAATCTAGCTCTGTTAATTAACAATTCATTGCCCTGCAATTCTACTTGCATTTTCGCAGTTGGTTTAGCATTTTATAGCAAATGTAAATACGGAGTAAATACAGTGACATCTAATTTTCTGTAAGTTTGGCTGAGAGATTAAAACTTTTTTCACACACTCTACTGTTTCCATTCCTTAAGAACAACTGAATGAATTGTTCATTCGTATCACACTAGTTCGACAAATAATAACGTTTATTATAATGTAATATTTTAAATCTGCTGCAGACAACAACATGAACATCTCTCCATCTAAATATAAATAAAACTTCTTGAGTTTGTATCTATATCCGTTTCCCAGTTCTGCTGTTTAAATTTTCACAATCCGCTGCTCCACTCACGCTCTTAAAATATTTCTCTCCTGAGTCTGAACAACCTCGTTTATTACGTATCAGCGTTCATAGTACTATTTCTGTACTGTGGCCACTGAGTCCTCAATTTCTGATGCGAGAGTTTTAATTCCTGATAGAAAATGAAGTGCTGTCAATCCCCTCCCTTCTTTATACAAGTAAATAAACACAGAACACGCTAGTAAAGAAAATTAAGATCAACCTAAGTAACTAACAAATGCCACTGTGCACTTTACATGAAATTTACGGTATTTCCTAGACCTAAGTGCGTAAGGTACTGCAATACGTCCGACAGCGGCAACTTTTGCCAACTCGGCTCCAGCGATCAAGGCGGAGGGGGCAGTTGTGGAGACACCGTGGAAGTGAGAGGACTTGAGCGCTCCTCCACTCATAGCCAAAATCCGCCTTCCGACACCGAGATAGCAGAGCTTCGGCCACGCGACCGACAACTGTCACACAACGCGGAGATCGTACCTGGGGACCGCCGCAAAGCCGCGACTGCTGAAGAGGGCAGCCGACTCGCGCAACACAGCTCCGAGGCGACGCAGTGTCTGCCGCCGACAGCAGTATACGAGGAACGATAACGTAGAATGGTGAGACGATTCATTCTCCCCTCGTTCCTCTTAATAACCGAGTCGTGTTCACTCCGAGTCATATCGGCCTTGAGATTTATAATTTTGTTCTTTCATGTTTTGGTCATATACCCAATCTTTTTACATTCATACATGAACACCTAAATTACGAACCATTTGTGTTTCATTTGATTTACTTATTGATATAAAATTAATTGTTGGCTCCTAACGTGGGACGATCTGATTGGTAATTTTCGTGGTATCTGATGTCACAAAAATAATTTCTCGAGATCACTACAGTACCTTTCTCTGATGTACTTGTTTGCTTTGTAATTCTTGTTTTTCCGCAATGGTTGAAGGAACCTGTGGCAACACATCAGTCTGACCCTTAAACAGTTTGGCCTTACTTACAAGGACTATAGAAGCTGTAGTTGGCAACTGCAATTTTACTTTGATTTGTGAGATTATTTCGGTAATTTGTCAGGGCCTGTAATATGTCGTTAAAAGCTATTTCCTTTTTCCCTTAGAGGTATATGGATTAGCTAGTGATAGCAACTGCCCTATTCTACATGGTGGCACTTTACTCGTGCATTCCCCAAGACGTTCTTGCTTCTCTAAAGCTTTTGTGTAGGCACACTTTACCCTCTGCCAAATTTCTGTCAAATTCCTACTAAAATTTTTCACTGGTTCGTCCTATGGGCCTAGTTTAGGTTGAACTACATCAAAAGTGACGGTATTTTCTGCCATATATTACCTCGCATACCGAGAGCCTATACCGGCATGAAATTTTGAATTATATGCACTGGCGACAAAACTTAAATCTGAGTCCGTGCATTTATATAGTCACTTAGCACTTTGGATAAAGAACTCATTCTGTCCATCCATTTGTTTGAGGATGGAGTGCTAAGTGACAAATGTGGAATGTTAAGTGACAAACTCTTTCATTAGTTTGGATACAAAGTTAGTTCTTTGGTCCATAATAATGGTTTCTGGCACGCCACACTTCAGTAACCAGTTGTTAGCATGGCCTGTGCTACTGTTTCTTGTTTCCCAGGGCCTTCCTCCGGATGTAGTTTTTGCCCACTCT
Source organism: Schistocerca americana (assembly GCF_021461395.2). Classification (NCBI taxonomy): domain Eukaryota; kingdom Metazoa; phylum Arthropoda; class Insecta; order Orthoptera; family Acrididae; genus Schistocerca; species Schistocerca americana. The sequence continues at coordinate 499,682,711 of NC_060126.1, read as the reverse complement.
CGTATACTCTGTGTACTTATGATTCAGAGTGAATAATCACTCTACCGACAAAAATTTAAAAATATGCAGACGTTTTTTGTGTTTATTCAACTGCCGACTCATACAGCCACATTAAAATGGAATTACGCATTACTATAGAACACAGCAATGAATTACAGGCTAACGGTGAATTGGAAATCTCGGCTCAGAAATCGGCGATCGTATAAATCGAACACTCCTTGCTTCGTTGATGATGCCACGTGTGAGAAGTATACTTTCCAGATAAAATTTCAGTCCCGATTGCTCGAAATTAAATTTGACTCTTGGCTCTGCTGGATGCGTCATATAAATGTAATTCTCTCTCTCACCCATGTATGGTTGGGAGTGCATCAAGGTACTCCACTCAAGATGTACCAGGGGACTGTTCAGTCTAGACTGGACCATGGTTGTATGCTGTATTATAATGAGTCTAAGATTTATCTCTCCAAATTGGATACTCTTCAGTGTCAATAAATTCTTCTGTTCTATTGACTGCATTGTTAATCGACAGCGTAATAAAGGACAACTTACTATGGAGAGTGAAAAGAATGACGTGCTGCCTTTCCTACGTTGAAGTTTACCGAAAGCATGATACTAAATATGGCCATATAACAGACGAAAAGCCACCAGCGTGAGCAGATACCTTTACGCCTGCTCCCAGTACCATCCTACGCAGAAGTCGACCCTTCACACTCTAACCAGGAGGTCCCACAGGATTAGCGATGACGAACTCCTGGAGGCGGAACTACGAAACCTCTGATCAGTTTTGCGAGCCAACGATTATGGCAAGAATACGATAGGTAAAACTAAAGGATGAAGGCAATACGGAAGAGCCGAAGGAAACACAAAACATAGCCCTATTACCATATGTAGAAGAGGTCACTGAAGGTGTGTGCAAAATTCTTCGCTGAACCAATGTCAAGCCAAACTTTTGGAGCAATACCAAATTGAAAGATGTCCTAGGCTCAACGAAAGATACGGTCCACAAGCTAAACACAGCTGGAGTCGACGAAATCGATTGCGACTGTGGATTGGTGTATGTAGGCGAGAGAGGGCGGCCGATCAGCACACGAACTGCAGAGTGTAAGAGATACACTCCTGGAAATTGAAATAAGAACACCGTGAATTCATTGTCCCAGGAAGGGGAAACTTTATTGACACATTCCTGGGGTCAGATACATCACATGATCACACTGACAGAACCACAGGCACATAGACACAGGCAACAGAGCATGCACAAGTCGGCACTAGTACAGTGTATATCCACCTTTCGCAGCAATGCAGGCTGCTATTCTCCCATGGAGACGATCGTAGAGATGCTGGATGTAGTCCTGTGGAACGGCTTGCCATGCCATTTCCACCTGGCGCCTCAGTTGGGCCAGCGTTCGTGCTGGACGTGCAGACCGCGTGAGACGACGCTTCATCCAGTCCCAAACATGCTCAATGGGGGACAGATCCGGAGATCTTGCTGGCCAGGGTAGTTGACTTACACCTTCTAGAGCACGTTGGGTGGCACGGGATACATGCGGACGTGCATTGTCCTGTTGGAACAGCAAGTTCCCTTGCCGGTCTAGGAATGGTAGAACGATGGGTTCGATGACGGTTTGGATGTACCGTGCACTATTCAGTGTCCCCTCGACGATCACCAGTGGTGTACGGCCAGTGTAGGAGATCGCTCCCCACACCATGATGCCGGGTGTTGGCCCTGTGTGCCTCGGTCGTATGCAGTCCTGATTGTGGCGCTCACCTGCACGGCGCCAAACACGCATACGACCATCATTGGCACCAAGGCAGAAGCGACTCTCATCGCTGAAGACGACACGTCTCCATTCGTCCCTCCATTCACGCCTGTCGCGACACCACTGGAGGCGGGCTGGACGATGTTGGGACGTGAGCCGAAGACGGCCTAACGGTGTGCGGGACCGTAGCCCAGCTTCATGAAGACGGTTGCGAATGGTCCTCGCCGATACCCCAGGAGCAACAGTGTCCCTAATTTGCTGGGAAGTGGCGGTGCGGTCCCCTACGGCACTGCGTAGGATCCTACAGTCTTGGCGTGCATCCGAGCGTCGCTGCGGTCCGGTCCCAGGTCGACGGGCACGTGCACCTTCCGCCGACCACTCGCGACAACATCGATGTACTGTGGAGACCTCACGCCCCACGTGTTGAGCAATCCGGCGGTACGTCCACCCGGCCTCCCGCATGCCCACTATACGCCCTCGCTCAAAGTCCGTCAACTGCACATACGGTTCACGTCCACGCTGTCGCGGCATGCTACCAGTGCTAAAGACTGCGATGGAGCTCCGTATGCCACGGCAAACTGGCTGACACTGACGGAGACGGTGCACAAATGCTGCGCAGCTAGCGCCATTCGACGGCCAACACCGCGGTTCCTGGTGTGTCCGCTGTGCCGTGCGTGTGATCATTGCTTGTACAGCCCTCTCGCAGTGTCCGGAGCAAGTATGGTGGGTCTGACACACCGGTGTCAATGTGTTCTTTTTTCCATGTCCAGGAGTGTATATCCGTATAGGACAACCCGATAGGTCAGCGGTGGTGGAACGCCAGGACAGATACGATATACAAATAATATTCTAAAAAGCCCGCGTACTGGCGGAATAGCCACATACGATAAGGAGGAATATTAGAGAGGCGACAGAAATAGCCAAGCGACCCGTCAATATGAGTAGAGAGGACGGGTATAGACTTCGGGCGCTCCGGCTACCAGCGGTGACAACGCTACGAGAGGACTGCACACGCAAAGAAACTCACACAGAGGCGCGGGAGACCGCCGTGGTGGTACGTACACAGAGAGCAGGCGAGCCATAGCCTGCACCTGGTAACAAGTAAACAGCGCAACATCACGGCTACCGCCCGCTCCTAATTCCCCTGTCTTCACTGAGGGCGATAAATAATGTAAACACCAATCAAGCAGGTCTTTATCTACAAATGACCAAGAAAATATAAAGACCAATATAGAACGCCCAACACCCTTCCTCCTATCCTCAAGTACCATGTCAAATTATACAAACAGCTTCCTCCGTTACTGCACTACTGGCCATTAAAATTGCTACACGACGAAGATGACGTGCTACAGAAGCGAAATTTAACCGACAGGAAGAAGATGCTGTGATATGCAAATGATTAGCTTTTCAGGGCATTCACACAAAGTTGGCGCCGGTGGCGACACCTACAACGTGCTGACATGAGGAATGTTTCCAACCGATTTCTCATACACAAACAACAGTTGACCGGCGTTGCCTGGTGAAACGTTGTTGGGATGCCTCGTGTAAGGAGTAGAAATCCGTTCCATCACGTTTCCGACTTTGATAAAGGTCGGATTGTAGCCTATCGCAATTGCGGTTTATCGTATCGCGGCATTGCTGCTCGCGTTGATAGATATCCAATGACTGTTAGCAGATATGGAATCGCTGTGTTTAGGAGGGTAATACGGAACGCCGTGCTGGATCTCAGCGGCCTCATATGACTAGCAGTCGAGAAGACAGGCGTCTTATCCGCATGGCTGTAACGGATCGTGTAGCCACGTCTCGATCCCTTAGTTAACAGATGGGGACGTTTGCAAGACAACAACCATCTGCACGAACAGTTCGACGACGTTTGCAGCAGCATGGACTATCAGTTCGGAGACCACGGCTCCGGTTACCCTTGACGCTGCATCTCAGACAGGAGCGCCTGCGATGGTGTACTCAACGACGAACCTGGGTGCACGAATGGCAAACCGTCATTTTTTACAGCATCATGATGGTCGGATCCGTGTTTGGCGACATCGCGGTGAACGCACATTGGAAGCGTGTATTCGTCATCGCCATACTGGCGTGTCACCCGGCGTGATGGTATGGGGTGCCACTGTTTACACGTCTCGGTAACCTCTTGTTCGCATTGACAGCACTTTGAACAGTGGACGTTACATTTCAGATGTGTTACGACCCGTGACTCTACCCTTCATTCGATCGCTGCGATAATGCACGACCTCATATTACAGGTCCTGTGCGGGCCTTTTTGGATACAGAAAATGTTCAACTGCTGCCCTGGCCAGCACTTTCTCTAGATCTCTCACCAATTGAAAACGTCTGGTCAATGGTGGCCGAGCAACTGGCTCGTCACAATACGCCAGTCACTACTCTTGATGAACTGTGGGATCGTGTTGAAGCTGCATGGGCTGCTGTACCTGTACACGCCATCCAAGCTCTATTTTCTCAATGCCCAGGCGTATCAAGGCCGTTATTACGGCCAGAGGTGGTTGTTCTTGGTGCTGATTTCTCAGGATCTATGCACCCAAATTGCATGAAAATGCAATCACATGTCAGTTCTAGTGTAATATATTTGTCCAACGAATACCCGTTTATCATCTGCATTTCTTCTTGGTGTAGCAATTTAAAGGCCAGTAGTGGATATAAGATCTAAAGTCTCTCTCATTTATCTGTCAGTTCAGCACAGCTCTGAGGACGGCCACTTGCAATAGTGGGCGAGACGTCGGACAATTCTGTATACTGACAATGCGGTCAACACCCCAGAAGAGTTTTATTGATAGTTATATCACCGAAAATGTAGACAAAATACCTTCTGCACCATCTAAAATTTTCGTCGTTTAATATTCGTTGATAACTTGCACTGTACTTTTGATTCTGAAGCTGTAAGCTGTGTTACAGAAACTACATTTAACACGTAATCGATTTACTAGTGTATTTAATTTTGACTGTATATAATTGATTGTAATTGTATTGAAAATACTTAAACTGCTGGGGAATAACCAAGGGAACCTTATTGAAATGTATCGATAGTAACGACGAAATTGTAGTGCCGGTGTCGTTGTTTATCTTTGCGTATGGAGAGCCTCTGCCACGTTGGGAGCAGAGAGGAAGCAGGGTAACTTGAGTGATGAAAGAGTGCGGTAGTGTTTGTTGGGCGCTCCCGCAGACGCAGTTGGTAGCCATGCGCGCGCCAATGTAGGCGCGCCTGATTTGTTAACCCGCGAGAATTGAGAGCACGGTTTGAGTGTACAGGCGGAGGAAGCTGCAATTCCAACTGTTGCCTGTCCCATAGTTATCCGAGGCTCTATAGAGATGGCTCGGGGTTCTTCTCATCGAACAGCAGCAGCAGCAGCAGCAACAAAGGCAGCTCAGCATTGTCGTCGGCTACATTTTTCGTCGTCCGCACGGCTACAACATCGTAAGCCCGTTAAGTTACAAACATAATAATGTAGAGACTTTGAGCAGTTGTTTTGCTTTAACAAATTATGTGTAATTTGAATAATAACTTGCAACACTCAAGACTTGTAGGGCGCCAGTGTTGCCATTGACGTCAGACATTATTATCAAGCAGAGTCCCTTTCCATGCAATTACCGATTGTCGTAAGAACGTGAAAAGCGATTAACTATTTGGTGCCAGTTTCAGTCTAAATTTTCTGCCAGAGGATCTGTTCAGTCTTGTATTCCATAACAGAGACTATTTAAAGTAAAGTAAAATTTCACTGGCAAAACCAATAACTAAAGATACAGCATAAGTTAAGAGTGCACAATTTCATTTATTCTGTATTTAGCTTGGCGAGTGGCTTCTGCTGGCTTGTTATGTATTTTATTGTTCTCATTTTAAAAGTAAAACCAATTGTTCTTTTGCTTAAAGTAAATTCAGTTCAACCTTCCAATAACCAAAGGTAAATTGCTTGCCTTTTCCTAAATTTTGCATTCGTTACACTGGGATTACTGAAAGTTATTTATTTACATAATAAAGTTCAAGTGAAGCCAGTAATTTATTTAACAAGTAATTTCATTTAACGTTACTTTCAAAATTTAGTATTTCGTAATATGTAACTACAAACTCAGTGCTTTCTGATTCAACCTGCTGTTGCCACGCTATTGATTATTTGCTTAAATTTCTTTACCGGTACCTTTCTCAAGATTCTGGAGCTTCATTGCCCTAGCGGGCTGGCGACCGTTTAATTATTCCTTTCTTAGCTAATCAGTGTTTTATTTGTGTAAACAAGGATTTTTATTGAAAATAATCCACCCATTTCAAAATTATCACCTAAATTAAGCTTAAATTTCGAATAGATTCTTCCTTAACAAGAGTCTGTTGTCCACATTCGTCCAACTAACCAGTGTTATTTTCCTTCTGTAACAATAGCCTTACTCAATGTAAAATTACATTAGGCATATGCTATCACGGTCAGATCTATTACAATCCACTAGGCCGATTAGAAAGGGAAGGGGGGGGTTTCACAGTGATAACGGTCAAAGAAGCCTGTGATCGGTTAGATGCTCTTCAGTTCAGAGCGATCCATAATTGCCTTGGAACCAGGCATCCGACGCCTACAAACGCTGATTTGGTGGAGATAGGACAGATTCCCATAATCATGAATATTCGAATACTATCAAATATATTTTCCATTCAAGCAATGGCCTTCAAGAGAAATCTTTTCTATAAGAGTAGCTACTGCGTTTAACAATTACCGAATGGCTCCAACAGAAGCACTAAAATTTCGACCGTCTTCACACTCTTTCACTCTTGCTATCCTGTTGTACATTCTATACGATGTTCTTCACATTTGCCTTTATCTGAGTATGTTCTTGACACACTCAGCTGCCATATTCCATTCTGTTATTATGGTACGACAACTTCACTGATAATGTGAACTGCAGATTTAATTGTCTAACTGAAGTTCAGTGGGCTGGTTATATCTGTATTTATACTGATGTATTCAAAATTCCAGAAGAGGACTATACTAGATGTGCTTTTCTACGTCCTCAGATCCAAATCAGTACGACCTACAAAGTGCTTCAATTTTTACGGTAGAGTATGTGCAAATTTAGGAGGCAATTAAGCTAGCATCTTCAACTTCATTCTTAAAGACGTTAATCTTGTACAATTCCCAGAGTGTTCTTAAAAGCATTCAACTTTGACGGTGGAACAAAACTAGCAACCGTTATATTTTGGATGTGGTACCGCAATATATTCGCTGTAAAAGAAGAGGGCAGACAATGATTTTGCTCTGGGTGTAGTGCCACACTGGCATCTGCCATAATGAGGAAGTTGACATCTTAGCGAAGCAAGCTGCATCTAGAGATACTCTTCTCAATACGAAATTACCGTATAAAAACATGGAAAACTGCAATAGAAGAGATGTGGAATTTGTCCCAACAAATGGAAAGTAGATATTATGCAGCATTAGAACCTCATATTATTACAAGAACGTGGTTTACGAGGACGTATTTGAACGGATCTACGATTTTCCCCATCATTCGACTCTGCTTTTACCATGCCACTTTTCCTCTGTCTCTGAGTAGAATCAACATTTGCGGTTCTCCTGCATGTGAGTGTGATTCCGATTCAGAATCTGATGTAAATCACATCTTGTTTTCATGTTCCATATTTGACAATGAACAATCGAAATATCTGAGGACTTTGATGAGTATGGATTACTTTCTCCATCAGTCAGCGTCATCTCTTTTGTTTTCTAAACACATTGACCTATATAGAATGACTTTCAGTTATCTTAAGAGTAGAATGAAAAATCTCTAGGGCTGATATTTTTCATTTATCTATTATTAAATTTAGGAAATTGTGTCAATTGATGACACAAATACCTCTAGTTTACTTATCATTCTATTTGTTAAACATTTGCTGTCGAGAAAGTTAACAGCTGGAGCTCTCTATTCTGTAAATACACATTTTTGTATTATCTTTCTACAATTATGTTTTGTATGTAAAAATGTGTTCTTGATGGCTAAATAGAGTACAAACTCTGGAGTCCAAATAAAAAAAAAAGTACTTTCGATATCATCTGGGATGACTACCGTACTAAATATCGTGAAAAATGATCTAATATCATAAGGACATATTTATTACCCTATTTTGTTGTATTAAAAGGTCATAAAACAACCAAATGTAACATATACAAAGGCTTGTCACTTTCTGGTAGACTCTCTAGCCGAATTTTGGCATAACTCCAATCTGCTCTTTGTGCACACAGGATGCAGTTTCTTACATATTCTTCTACATCATTGTGACACATCTTCCACCAGAATCTTACAGCTACACATCTTTCAGTTGTTTTTTTCCTTTAAATAGTATTTCCACTTCCAACGCTGCTGTAACAACGATACAAGGTCCTCAGTTCTCACATTTGCATAGCAAGCCTTCTTGCATTTCAAACTGACGTTGGGTTCGAAACAATTGACACTCACTGTCAGTTGATTTTGCCATTGTCCAATCAGCTTGGTTGCCACCTACTACTCGTAAAACTGCCGTCTTCCAACTTATGGCATCAGCATTCACCAATTTCACTCGTGATTCATCAACTGCTTCATAATTGAACTCAATTTTAATGCCCATATTGTTAACTGGCTGGGAAGATCTTTCAGTCATAATAACCATTTTAAAGGCTCATGATCTTTAATCACTTTGAATTTCCAACCGTACAAAGTGCAAAGAAAGTAAGGTATTACATAAATAGCTGCTTACATTTCTATTTGACTTGTTGAATTATTAGTTTCAGTGTTATTAAGATGCCTGGAGGCATATGCCACCCGATGTTCTCTCCCACCTACATTCTGACTTAAAATACAACCCAAAGAAATGTTAGAGCCATCGCACAAAAGTGTTAACGCCTGTTTAAAGTAAGAGAATGTTAACAGAATGTGTGATATTAACATCTTCTTGAGTTTCTCGAATCCTGCTCAACACTGTGTTGTTCACTGAAGACTAACGCCTTTTCATAGGAACTTAGTTAATAGCTGTGCAATTCAGTTGGATGCCTGCATGAACTTACAATAGTAACTGCTGTAGTGGGACGAAATTAAACGTCACCCATCCACCAAGTCAGCCCAGTTTGCAGGTGACTATAAGTTTAATTTAGTTTTTGTTTATGTGTTTTCTTATTATTTGTAATAAATGTGAATTATCTAAAAGTTTTGTATTTTTTTTATGTGTTTCATGTACGGAGAGATCGGCGCAACGATCGGGGACAGCATCTTCGTTGCCGCGACCAGAGAGGAAATTGCTGGCCGCTATACGTCGCGGGTCGACAGCCAAGGAGCAACAGAAGATCCTGGAACCGAGTTGTTGCGTCGTGTTTCTAAAAAATTAAAAATGAATTTTTATACTCTTTTTGTACAACAATGACGTCATAATGATCTTAACCTTATTGAAAGGTTAGTCACTGTCTGTCAACGCTCAAGTTCACATCTGTATGTGTAGGAAGCTAATAAAATAGTGTATGCTTTTAAAGTTGAAACACGTGTCTTGAAGATTTATTTATGAAGAGTTATGTGAACGGATTAATAATATATTTGACAAGATTATTGATTCAGACAGCGTTGGCCGAAACTTTGAATCTAAAAAGTTTATTTAATGTGTGATTCTGATATCGATTAGATCAAGATAACGTGTGTCGATATAATTTTCTGAGGAGAAACAAACGAAATTTAAATTCGAAAAAGTTACAAAAACCCAATTGGCCCAAGTGATGTAATTCTTTGCACACGACTCAACTGATGTTTTACAGTTTCGTTCAAGAACCATTCTATGACAATTTAAAAGGAATATGAATCATTTTTGAAGTGGGTTGTAACTGACGTAGGTGACGAAGTCTGCACATGGTCATATATCAAACGAAAACCTAATAAAACGTCGTTACACCGCACCGTGGCGACCTTAGAAACAGGACTTGTGTGCAACTAAGGCACACAGGTACGAAACAAAGCATCAAGAGTCCTTCGGAAGTCAACGCGAGTTTTCGTGGAGCCTTCACCAGCCAGCGGCGACTTCGCGGGTGTGGGCATCTGACGGAGTGCAGCCAAGCAGTACGGTCACGCAGTTGTTCCACGAGAAGGCGCGTCTGTTGGGCAGCAGCTGAACGCTGCAAAACCCGACAACCTTTTTTCTCACTAAACTAATAGGCCCAGTACGTCAGCTGCGGGGTGTTCCTCCGGCTGGTATTAGAGGTGTTGCTGAGGGCTTCGCCTGTCTACGGCGGTGCCGGGCGTGGTTGCAGCCAGCGACGTTTCCGGTGTTCGACTCAGCGTCCTGCCGGTTGCGGAAGCGGGGTCGCAGCATCTCAGCGGCTGCATCGACGGCTGTTACATCTGCAGCCCATAGCAGCACACTGATCATCGAGAACTACAAATTACAATATTAGTGTCCGGTGAGTTTGTTTCAAGTTGGAAGTGGAGTGTTGTACATAGGAAGTGTGCTTTTATAGGATTGTTGATTACAAGTCTGCGTGTGTAAATAGTTAATATCTTACAATAATGTCGGGAAGTGAAATGTCAGACGAAGAGCAATCTATGTCCGATAGGAGCATGAGATCCCTTTTTAGGGCGATAGCTAAATTAAAACAATCTAACGGGGATTTCCTAGCTGAATTAAAACAGTCTAACGAAGAATCTACTGCTAGATTAACAGAGGAACTAAAACAGGAATTAAAACAGTCTAACGAAGAATCTACTGCTAGATTAAAACAGTCTAACGAAGAATCTATGGCTAGATTAAAACAGTCTAACGAGGAATCTACTGCTAGATTGAAACAGGAACTAAAACAGGAATTAAAACAGTCTAACGAGGAATCTACTGCTAGACTTAAAGGGGAGCTAACAAAATCAACAGACAGGTTGCGGGAATATCTTAAGGAAACCAGTCGAGAATTAAGTGATAAAATAGAGTCTTCTAAAGTTGAAATGCAGGAAAAATTAGTAGGACTTAGTAATAAGATTGCTGATAATTGTAAAAGGTTAGAAGAACATATCCAGGAATCGCGCGAGGAAAAAACTCGCATGCGACACGATATTACTGACTTATCCGAGAGACTAGATAGTGTCAATATCTTAGTTGTAAATGAAATACAGAAAAATAACAACATGTTACGAGATGAATCTTCTATGCAAACGGAAACGGTTCGTAGAGAATTATTGGAATCTATTAAAGAGGTCTCTACCAAACCTGTAGAGATTTCTTCAATAGATAATGTAGAATTAGAGACATTAACTCATCAAGTAGAAAAGGACCATACCGAAATCGAAAACATGAAATTTTTAATTACTGAAATATGCAGTAATCTTGAGACTGCCAAAGATAATAATATTGACGAAGGTACAGAGCGTTCACATCGTGAACACAGTGAAGAATCGATATTAGCTAGTCGCGTATCCAATACAGAAATGCGGATACAGGAAATTACTAAACGGTTACCGGAATTAGATAATAACGAGAACATTTCAGGTAGCAGAGGTAATAACATAATCAGAGACAACAGTCGCATCGAATTTGCTAGCACGGATGACAACAATATGAATAAGGCAATCACGGCAAGCCAATCCGATGCAACTCCGTCTCTGCAATCTAAACAAAATCCGACTATTTCTCTCGCAGAATGTCTGGATGACCTAACGACAAATTCAAATGTAGCAAGTCGATTTCCTGTATTTAAACCAGGAGGCGAACTTCACCCTATAATCTTTATAAAAGCTTTTGAAACATCATTATCTCCTAAATGGAGTAATGAAAAACGCATTCAATTTGTAATAGGACATTTAGAAGCAGAAGCTGCGGAATGGGCAGTACTGCATAGAACTGAATTCAGGGATTGGGATGATTTGGTTAAGCAATTTAAACAAAATTATTGGTCAAGACGAAAACAACAACACTTAACTTTAGAGTTGTTAGCCCCTCCTCCATATTCTAAACGGTGGAGAGGTTATAGGAATTATTTTGAATGGAATTTAAACCGTGCTAAATTAATTGAAAGTCATCTAATGCGAGTCCTAACTAGTGGATTACCGTATTACATAAAGGAAAGAAAAATGTTATTCTACGAATTATACAAAACCTTAATAATGGGGACGAAGCAGTTGACACCCGGGGTGTGTGGTTATATTTTAACGACTTGTTGTATTGGAAAGCACAGAGGGAACACCAGAGATGGAAAATCTGCATTCCGGAAACTGTTGTGGACGAGTTAATTACTTATATTCATGAAGGTTACGGGCATTTTGGAATTCATAAATGTATTAAACATCTAATGAAGTATTATTATTTCAAAAATATGTCCCGTATTGTGAGAAGTATTATTAGGGCTTGTGAAACCTGTCAAAAGGTTAAAGTTAATAACAAATCCAAGCGTTATAAATTATATGCTGTAATTCCTCGAGGTTTGTGGGATCTACTATCATTAGATTTTTTCGGCCCTCTGCCTCGGAGTTCAGGAGGATTAACATATGTGTTTGTTGTAATGGAATGTTGGTCCAAACATGTGAAGCTATATACTTTGAAACGAGCGAATACAGCAAGCGTTATACGCTGCCTCACCCGAAATTACTTTGTTAACTGGGGCATTCCTAAACGACTTATGTCTGACAACGGTAGTGCCTTTATTAGTCAAAGATTTCAAGATATGATAAGACAATATGGAATCAAACATATCTTAATTTCGAAATATCACCCTCAAAGTAATTTAGTAGAAAGAGTCATGAAAGAATTAGGACGATTATGTAGAACTTATTGTGCACATAAACATACTCGGTGGGCCAAACTAATGCCTGAATTCGAAAAGATATTAAATGAATTGCCTCACCTAACGACGGGATTATCACCTATAGAAATTTTAGGCAAACGAATTATAGGTGAGCCTTTACTAGCTGCTTTACCTTGGCCACCAGTAAATGAGATACAACAAGATATTCCAGACGAAAAAGTTTGCGAACAGATTGTAAAAAATGCCGAACGGAGAATTAAAAGTTATAATCAACAGGCTGTAGAACCCTCATTTCAGGTAGGAGATCTTGTGCTAGTACGATCTCATCCTAAAAGTTCTAAGATCGATAAGGAATGTAGAAAATTCTTCTTTATCTTTGAAGGTCCATATGTTGTACATAAGATTGTACATCCCAAAGCATTACTTCTTATGGAACCTTCATCAGGTGTAATTAAAGGATTATATAGTGTTGATCAAATGAAATTCTTCATTCCTAAATAAGTTAATATTTAGTATATGTTACATACGGAAGAGCGTTCATAGTTTATTCATGTGAAGTTTTTCGTGATAGTTACGTGTTATTTTAAATAAATGACAGAAAGCTTAAACATGTGTTCTACAATAATCTACTGGTACTTCAAAAAGAGAAAGATAACCCAAAGGGGGATTTATATGGAAGAAACTTTGCTCTTAGGTCAAAAGGAATTTTGCATATTTTAAATTTACTCGGATAGTAGGAACCAAAGGGGATGGTTAATAGTTTTAGGGACCATGGGCGTCCAGAGCTATATGGCTCACGAGAACATAGCAGAGTGCCTTTAATAGAGGTTTGCAATAGTGTTAATATAGAACACACCAAACGGGGCTCTCTCGCTTGTTTCTCATAAATAAATGGCCATTACCCAACAAGGTGTCCGAAGGTAAAGAAAGCCGTGCCGAGATTCTAAAGAGAGTTTTGCTTGATTTCTTCTTGACCTCAGGCATAAATAAGGCATTAGGGAAGAGAATGACGTAAAGTAAATAGTACTATTAGTTATTGTGAGAAACTTATTAGTAATATACATTCTTGAAAAGAATAACTCTAGTAAATAAATGAAACTGAAACTAATCTATCACAATTTGAACGCTCTGTCCTAATGTACAACGTTAAAGAACGTACTAAATTAGTATTTATTAGCAACTATTAACTGAAGAGGAGCAATCTCCCTATATTCGGTTACGAATTACCATAATAGCACAATTAAGAGTAAATGACAAATAGTCACAACAATATCGTATTAAAAGGATTAAATCTATCTAATAGCAAGGACTCTAGGTTACGTAAAATGTGAGGAAAATGTATTAACAGTTAAATATTGTATATTGAACAGTCTTAATTTCGGTTAAAACCTGACAAACTGAGCTTGTGGGTGGGGTATGTAGTGGGACGAAATTAAACGTCACCCATCCACCAAGTCAGCCCAGTTTGCAGGTGACTATAAGTTTAATTTAGTTTTTGTTTATGTGTTTTCTTATTATTTGTAATAAATGTGAATTATCTAAAAGTTTTGTATTTTTTTTATGTGTTTCATGTACGGAGAGATCGGCGCAACGATCGGGGACAGCATCTTCGTTGCCGCGACCAGAGAGGAAATTGCTGGCCGCTATACGTCGCGGGTCGACAGCCAAGGAGCAACAGAAGATCCTGGAACCGAGTTGTTGCGTCGTGTTTCTAAAAAATTAAAAATGAATTTTTATACTCTTTTTGTACAACAATGACGTCATAATGATCTTAACCTTATTGAAAGGTTAGTCACTGTCTGTCAACGCTCAAGTTCACATCTGTATGTGTAGGAAGCTAATAAAATAGTGTATGCTTTTAAAGTTGAAACACGTGTCTTGAAGATTTATTTATGAAGAGTTATGTGAACGGATTAATAATATATTTGACAAGATTATTGATTCAGACAGCGTTGGCCGAAACTTTGAATCTAAAAAGTTTATTTAATGTGTGATTCTGATATCGATTAGATCAAGATAACGTGTGTCGATATAATTTTCTGAGGAGAAACAAACGAAATTTAAATTCGAAAAAGTTACAAAAACCCAATTGGCCCAAGTGATGTAATTCTTTGCACACGACTCAACTGATGTTTTACAGTTTCGTTCAAGAACCATTCTATGACAATTTAAAAGGAATATGAATCATTTTTGAAGTGGGTTGTAACTGACGTAGGTGACGAAGTCTGCACATGGTCATATATCAAACGAAAACCTAATAAAACGTCGTTACACCGCACTGCGCAATCCAATAAACGACTGTAATTGTTTAGAAGTTTATGGGATCAGAAAAGCAGGTACAGCAGTGGTAAGTCAAAGATCCGTCCTCACTTCATCTTGACTGATAATATGCCAAAGGTAACTCACTGGTATTTGAGAAAAATGGCTATAAGTGTGATGTGAGCTGCCCTCAGCTACTGAATACTTCATCCAGACATTTCAGATAATCTTCTATCGTTCTCGCAGACAAGATTGCATATCAAGTTATACTGAACAGTCTTGTTTTTTTATCCATGAAGTGCCGTGTATAATAGACGTTGGAATTTAGCTGGGGCATTTTTCAGTCCAAACGGCGTTCTTTGCTATTGGTAATGCCCTGAGAGTGTTGTGAAAAGTGTATTGTGCCTGTCTTTGGGAAACACTTGCATGTACTGATAATCATTTCTAAGATCAATCTTTGAAAAATAACTACGTCCTCGTATGCTGTGTAATGTATCTGTGATGTTTCTGATCAGATATGAATGCGTTGGGGATTGTGCATTCAAGTAATTGTAGTGACAGCAAAATCGATGTTTTCTATTATCGTCAGCTGACGTTTTGGGTACAATAACAATATTGTCTGGCTATGGGCTATCGCTATGCTCAATAATACCCTCACGTAACTGTTGGTATATAAATTTGTCTAGTAGTGAGTGTACATGTTTCGTGTATGGTTTCTATTAGATGGTTGGATTATCGCCTCTGTGTCAGGGGGTTTTGATAGTGGCCCATCTGAACTGTATAAATCTGAATATCGTGACAAGAAAGTTTCCAAGGCTTCCCATTCACTGTCTTTCAAGTGATGAACCAATTGGAACATAGTGCAGTCATACTGATTGTTTTTTGACGTTTCGATCAGCTCGTGATCCATCATTATCATCGTGCTTGAGTATCTATATTTAATCCTTTCGGCAGATTCACTTTTCCTATCCCAAAGTTATCAATACGTACCTAAATTATCAGATCCCCATTAATATTAGTGATGCGTGCAACACTTCTTTGTATAAAACAGTGCATATCATCTAATGCTTCATTGTACTGTAGTGAATCGACCCCACGTAATCTCTGCTGTGTCACACTGGCATCTACAAATGTCCAAACCATCTTCCCTGTACCAGCAGGCACTTTGCCATGCTTAATTATCTTTAACGTACATGTGTGCAGCTCGTTTGGTGACACCTTAGCAATCAGTGTACTGTGTGACACTGAAAGATTTACAGCTGTTGGGCTCATCGGTAACAAATTGCCACTAAGTTCAACTATGCACTGTGAGAGATTGATTTTTGCATGATTCCTATTCAGGAAGTCACGTCCGAGAATCGCGGAAAACTCTTGGCCCACAGTTGGCAACAGTTCCATCTGCTTACGAATCAGTGTGCTTCAAATTCTAAAAACGAGCTGTGTTGTCCCGAATGACATCAAATAATTATTTTCCACCCTGCGTAATTTATACCTTTGAATCCCTGGTCTTCTCCTACTCAAGACGTCTAGATTAATCAGAGATACATGTGCACGGGTATCGACTAAAAATTTACATTATTTGCGATCTACAAAGTCCATCGAACAACAAAACACCTCTGTAAAAGTGTCTGCAGTACGCTGACGCACTGGGATGTTTTCCAATGGACAAAACACTCTCATTTATGTTTTACGTTTTTCGTTGCTTATTTCCAATTCCCTACTTCCTATCTGCACACTCCTTTGCCTTCTGGCCAAAACGTTCTCTTCTGCAAAACCGCGCTTGACTGCACTGCACCTTCAAATGTCCATTCTTCCCAAAATGACAATATTTCTTTTCAGAAGCAAAAATTCGTTTATCATTGTGTGCCTGAGTAGAAATGCGTTGCAACACGTATTGCTGGAGCCAAATCCTCTGGCTTTTCCATTCTTACTCGTCGTGAAAACTCTGTAAGAATCTCTCGCAAAAACACATCGAGAACTTTGTTTTCTGTCTCCCTGACTATGACTTGATCCGCTTGTGGATGTCCTGTCAGATCACTTGTTTGCGCATCTATTTAAGGATTCTGTCCGAAAACGAATCCACAGCCTCATTTGCCTTCTGTGCCAACCCATTAAACTACTCACTAAAATACCTAGCACTATTCTGTTTATAGTATCACTGACGCAAACCTTCTACTAATTGTTCACATGTACTTGCCTTGCTCAGAGTTTCGTGATAAGTCAGTTGTCTTAGCTTCATTCATAAGGTTTAATTTGGCCATCTGTAGAGTAGTTTAATCTCACCAGGTAGTCACTTCAGCTCCAGCTACAGCATACATCATTAATGACTGCTGTTATGTCCTACGTTGTTATGCCGAAAAGTGTGATTAGATTAGCTACGGAACGATCTACTGAAGGACCTGCTGAAAAGCGGTGCACTGCTACTGGCGACTTAAAGTCTCTCGAACCTGACTGTGACTCTTGCACAGCCCTCAAAGATTCTAACTGAACCATCATTTCATCTTCTTGAGGTTTTCTTAATCATTTTAAACTGGTAATGTGATACGTTATCCATTTCTGTCACTTGTGGTACTGTCCAAGTGCCTAGCAGTTTTGTTCAGTCTATCACGATCTTCTTCCCAATCCTTCTCTAATCCCTCCTAACACAGCAACATATACCAAACCCCCTACCACAAAAGTAAAATTACTCACGACCTAGTTGCTATGTAGTGAAACTGAAAGATATTTTGATTCTCAGTCATACGACGAAAAGGGTATCCGCGCTGTTGAGTTAGCAGGCTATCAGCGGATTTAAGCTATTGAAATATCAACAGCGCTATCGACTATTGGTCATCCACACTTCAACAACGACCAACTACTGTACATTGTTGGCTTCACTTGAATTCAGCTGCTGTTTTGACAATCAGTTCAGTTTTTACTTGCAGTTGAATTTAATGTAAGTGCTGCTGTTTATTACTTTTGTGCTGTGCGCTGTTGCGATAGTTGCTAATCATGGGTAAATATGTAACAAGAAACAAGAGGGAAACCGATTCTGATTCGAGCACTATCGTTGTAATAAGTTAAGTATGGGCAACTAAATAGCCTAATAATCTATCTCCAACAGTTTAATGTTTGCATTGGAGAGGTTATTTGGAGACTGGTGGAACTTTGGGGTTGCAGTATTTCAATATACACATGGCAGCGAAACCGTTAATGCTATCAAAAATAACATTAAATAAAAATATAAATGGGCACACTTGTATTTACCAGGGTCGCCCAAAAATCGCGATTGTCAAAAAAATATCACCCAAAAGGTGATCGGTGCGTTTCTTTTAACAATTTCCTGAAAAATCTCTCATTACTAGCCCAAATGACAAAATATTGCCAAATTTCGTCACCCAAGCAGTACACAGATATGAAAACGAGTTTCGATACGGAACGATGGGGAGGGGCTTATGGAAAGCGGAAGAGGTATGGTTCTATCATTTCTAAAAGATTTGTTCGAGGGATAGCTTTAATTCGTTCGAGGCTACTGTGCACTGCATCAACCCCCCTCCCACCCACATTTTAGTCCAGGACCCATATACGCTCTTGTAATACTACAATAACTGAAGCTTTTTTAATTTTCTATGTTTATCTTCAAACTATAATGTTTTTAAAATTGTAGAAACAATTACATAAAAATAAATTTTTCGTTAGTTTTGTAACAGTACTTATTTTGATGGACTGGGGTGCACTAAGCCTCATTACTCTAATTGAGGAGCTACCTTACTGAGTGCCAGAGGCTCCAAAGTCTGAACTCCACAACACAACGGCCAGGAGTACTGCCTGCTGACATGATACGCGTCCATACCGCATGCGATACTCAATGACCGAAGATGACACAGCAGAAGCTAGATTATCACGTGGACTTCAGGGCTTCGTCTTGGGTTTCCTCTTCCTTTATTAATAAATTGGTTGCCATAGTTTCAACTTGACTTCCAATAATGGACGAAAAGGAAGCTGTTGATCACTTAAGAAAACTGAAGAATAACAGGAAATGAAAGATAATGTAATAAAATTTGACACTGAATTGACTAACTTGGGGTGCTTTGGCGTGCTGAAGGAATTCTGCCGTGGTTTCAGATAAGTCCTAATGTAAATGTGAGATTGTCAAACGAAGTCTAAGCCGGTTTAAGCTTGTAAGTTACTCAACCTAATGTTAAGATTCTCCCGCTTTGCAATAGGGAACCTGATATAAGAAGACCGACCTGTGTTTTGTTAGCAAAGACGCAGTATGGTGATTCAACTGCCCACAGCTATGGCTTTGATGCAACCCGCAATGCCTTTAAAAAGCATTGTGTGTAGCTTAAAAACCATATTATATATATATATATGTATACACTACTGGCCATTAAAATTGCGACACCGAAAATAAATGCTGATGATAAACGGGTATTCATTGAGCAAATATATTATACTGGAACTGACATGTGATTACATTTTCACGCAATCTGGGTGCATAGATCCTGGGAAATCAGTACCCAGAACGACCACCTCTGCCCGTAATAACGGCCTTGATACGCCTGGGCATTGAGTCAAACAGATCTTGAATGGCGTCTACGGGTACAGCTGCCCATGCAGTTCCAACACGATACCACAGTTCATAAAGAGCGGTAACTGGCGTATTGTGACGAGCCAGTTGCTCGGCCACCATTGACCAGGCGTTTTCAATTGGTGAGAGATTTGGAGAATGTGCTGGCCAGGACAGCAGTCGAATATTTTCTGTATCCAGGACCTGCAACATGCGGTCGTGCATTATCCTGCTGAAATGTAGGGTTTCGCAGGGATCGAATGAAGGGTAGAACCACGGGCCGTAACACATCTGAAATGTAACGTTCACTGTTCAAAGTGCTTTCAACGCGAACAAGAGGTGACCAAGACGTGTAACCAATGGCACCCCCTACCCTCACGCCGGGTAATACGACAGTATGGCGATGACGAATACATGCTGCCAATTTGCGTTCACCGTGAAGTCGCCAAACACGGATGCGACCATCGTGATGCTGTAAACAGAACCTGGATTCATCCGAAAAAATGACGTTTTGCATTCGTGCACTCAGGTTCGTCGTTGAGTACACCGTCGCAGGCGCTCCTGTCTGCGATGCAGCGTCAAGGGTAACCGCAGCCGTGGTCTCCGAGCTGATAGTCCATGCTGGTGCAAACGTCGTCGAACTGTTCGTGCAGATGGTTGTTGTCTTGCAAACGTCCCCACCTGTGACTCAGGGATCGAGACGTGGCTGCACGATCCGTTACAGCCATGCGGATAAGATGCCTGTCACCTCGACTGCTAGTGATACGAGGCCGTTGGTATCCAGCACGGCGTTACCCTCCTGAACCCACCGATTCCATATTCTGCTAACAGTCATTGCATCTCGACCAACGCGAGCAGCAATGTCGCGATACCATAAAGCGCAATCACGGTAGGCTACAATCCGACCTTTATCAAAGTCGGAAACGTGATTGTACGCATTTCTCCTCCTTACACGAGGCATCACAGCAACGAACGTTTCACCAGGCAACGCCGGTCAACTGTTGTTTGTGTATGAGAAATCGGTTGGCAACTTTCCTCATGTCAGCATGTTGTAGGTGTCGCCACCGGCGCCAACCTTGTGTTAATGCTCTGAAAAGCTAATCATTTGCATTTCACAGCATCTTCTTCCTGTCAGTTAAATTTCGCGTCTGTAGCACGTCATCTTTGTGGTGTAGCAATTTTATTGGTCAGTAGTGTGTTAAGAAAAGCTTTGCTGACGCTTAATTTTATACATCATATATTGTTTGTATGAAGGCCATGGAAAAGCAAATGTGCACATAAAATTGAAAAATAATTAAATGTGTCTTCAGAATAAATTAAAAAGATGAGCCATTTTAAAGTGCTCTTTAACGAATCGGACTACCTCTCCTTTTGACAAAATCCTGGCTCCGACCTTTCCCTGTTACATCATCTCTCTCATTTGAGGGTATTCAACGAGACTGCATCATCTGCAGAAGGTCCACTGAGCGTGTGCAACACCTTGGCAGAGGTATCGAGACAGACGCAGATGGCAGCGCTCGGGGCCATGAATCAGGGCTGGTAAGCTGCCGTGCGACCGATAAGACGCGAGGGGTGTGGGGTGTGGTGGGGTAAAGCGCGGGATCCAGCCGTAAGCCGGGGACGCCTCCGGGCGGTAACTCACGCCAGCTGTGGGTTTGGCAGCGGGTGAAGAAGCGCCGCACTGCACCACGTCACGATGCTATCGTCTCACCGATACAGCGGGCATCGATTCCTAGCCACATCCATGATGGTTTAGTGGGCCTCCTTCGTATCCGGTTACAATTCTGGTGATGCTCCTATTCGTATCGCTGGCTTGTGCAACGCAGATGGTGCCGCGTACTTCGATGCTGTTGTTGTTTTCCTTGTTTTCTTTGTCGTCTTCAGCGCAAAGACTGCTGAGATGCAGGTCTCCTCGCTAATCTATCCTGTGCGACCCTCTTCGCCTTTGCATAATTATTGCAACCAACATCCTCGTAAACCTGCTTACCGTAAGCAAACGGTGATCTCGCTCTACAATTTTTAACCCCCTACAATCTTCGCCATGAAGATGGAGATTAACTCTTGAAGCCTCAGGACGCTTATTGTGAACCAATCCCTTCTTTTCGTCAAGCTGTGCCACAAATTCCTTTTTTTCTCGTTTTCGTTTCAGTACCTGCTCACTTAGTCATTAGATCTGTCCATCTAATCCGCAGCTTTCATCTTTGTAGTTCACGTCTCACTTTCGTAGGGTAGACCAGAGCACATTAACGCTGATTCATTTTCGGAAGTTTTAAAAATTTTCGCCTAGATACGTCATGTTCAAAACTGACCTGCCAGGGTAGCCGAGAGCACTAATGCACTGCTTCCTGGACTTAGGTAGGTTCGCCAGCCCCGGTTAGAAGCCGCCCGGCGGATTAACGACGAGGGCTGGTGTGCCGGCCGCCTGGATGTGGTTTTTAGGGGGTTTTCCACATCCCGCTAGGTGAATACTGGGCTAGTCCCCACGTTCCGCCTCAGATACACGCGTTGCAGACATCTGAAACACGTTAGCACTATTTAACGATTTACACTAGACGCAGACAACTGCGGTACACTGATTCCGTCACTGGGGGTATGGGGTGGTGGCAGGAAGGGCATCTGGCCACCCATAAAAGTAACATTGCCAAATCCGTTTTAACCACGCCGACCCTGCGATCGCTGTGGGACTATGGCGTAAGCACAAGCAAGCATCCATCGTGTTCAAAACTGCTCAGTCTTATAATATGGTTATTAGAGCATATCTTGGTGTATATACTTGTAGCTCACCGTCACATTTTAGGAGTGCAAAAAATTTGTATATGCTCAACACAAGTTCGTAAACATGTACGAGGTAAGGGGCCAGTTTAGGTACCTACAGAGGAACGTTCATGCATGTCATAGAACACGATAATAAGTAAAGAAAACACAGTAAAATATAAATTATTCTAAATAGGTTTTATTGGCAGTAAATAAAATGACAGGGTTACTTACACCAATTAACATGATAAAACACAACAATTTTATTGGCAGCGACAAACTTTCATCTGCTAGAAGAAGTCTGAATCACACACATATTCTAAATGCGAAAGTTTATGTGTATGTTTGTTACGGCATCACACTGAAACGGCTGGATGGATTTGATGAAATTTGCCATGGAGGTAGCTTATAACCTGGATTAACACAGTCTACTTTTAAACGTTTTAGTACAAGATATTCATTTATTTGAAAAATAAACGTGAAACAGTAATTGTGCTGTAAGCAACGACAAATAAAAAGTCACAACAGAAAAGCCAAACAAAAGGAGCTTTGCATAAAACACCAGTTTCCAGATTGGAAACTGTATTATGACAGTATTGCGTTCTAAGGAACAGGGCATTGAAGAATTATCACAAACCCAACATTCTTGTTATGGTTTTCTCTAATTAAACTTCATTTAAAGCCATATTGGTAGTAACAACCTTAACGAGATACTAATAGACAAGATAAAATAGCAACATTACAACATCCCGCGTAGTCGCGCGGGGAGACATCAAGTTACGAATCTGAATTTTGTAGTAACCTGAGTCACGTCCAGCTGCAGTCACTTTTTTCAGCGTTTGTGAAAGGCTATAGGAGCTTCTTGTTAGAAACTGATATGATTACAATGTTGCTTCCTACTAATATTTGCTTCTTATACGTGCGTTCTTTTACGAGGTTGCTCACACCAGCTGTTACCAACATCAGAAAGCTGACAAGTTCCTTAACTCCTGGTAATCTGTGGAATCACCTTTAAGACTCACAACGGTGATGTTATTTAAATGCTGCGTCACAAACAGAGAGACATACTTTACGTGCAAATTTTGTAGGATTTTGCTGTGGCTGTATTCTGGTATGCGAGCTTATCTGCTGGTAACAGGCACACACGTGAGGCCAGATGTCGTTGCTTCGCATGCAAATGTTATAAAATATGTGATGCACCGAACCAGAAATTGCTTATTTTCGTTCTCTTGTTACCCGATCACGCTGACGCGGCTGGACGGATTTAGACGAAGTTTGGAATGTAAATAGCCTACACCCTGAATTAACATACAGGCTGCCTTTTATTTCGTAACAAATAACTGTTACAGTGGGATGGTAATCGTGTCTAGTGTTCCCATGAAACGAGTAACGTGACAAAAAGTCATACATGAGAGTAACTATAAGTCGAACGCAATAAGTTTAGCTAGAGACTAGTTTATAACGGTTTTAACTAAGGAAGAAAGTTCATACATAAATCTATGAAAGCAGAAATGTTACTGTAGGGTACAACCTCGGAATCAAAGACACACGTAGTAAAATACGAAATGTTTGTGACTTCCATTGTGGTAAACAATTAAGTTGCAGTAATTTAAATGGTATTACTCTATGGTTCGTGCCTAACCACAAACTCGGAAATCAACGAACACGAAATAAAAAACTAAATATTTGCGAGAAGCAATGTAATAAATATTTCAATTTTAAATAAGAAACTCTCAGAATCTTCTACAAACGCGAAGGGAAAAAAAGAATCTGCAATAGGAGGAGAACTATGTTCACACATAATTCATGTTCGTAATAGAATTTTTTAACCGCGTAGCTACATCGAACACACAATAATAATAATTTCACATATTATATTGACATTTAATGATGGTTATTACTGTCAATATGGCTTAAATTTACATTTAATTGCAACAAATCCTACCAAGGATATTGAGTTTATGATGAATCTTCAATGAGATGTCGCCTTGAAACGGAATAGTGCCATAACACAGTCCCAGCTGTGGAAATTAGGATTTAATGAGCGCCCATTTTGATTTTTTCAAACAAATGAAGTACATACAAAAATTTAGGAAAGCAGAAATATGACTTTACAATAAAATCACCACAAAACTCCTTAACAATGCAACGTGTGCTCATGAATATATTTCACAGACTGTAGAATTTGTATTTGTATTGTGATATTATTGGGATCCTTAAATACTCTTTTTTCCGATTTCACTGAAGTGTATTGGACTGCAGTCTTTGACCATAGATGACCGAAGATGGTGATATTATGGCATGGAGTAAAAAAAGAAGGGAGTCGGCATTACGTGAAAAACTTGAAGCCCACGTCTACCATCTTAAGTAGCCCAAAATATTAGGTTCACCGCAGTCATACCTCCGTGGTGCACCGTGGTGACACTTCATCGTGACGTCAGTCTGACATGTCCATGCCCTGTTTCCACCGGGTGCTTTGATTGTGTGGAGGCGTAGTCATTTCATCAAAAATGCCAGCTATCGTTGTTTGCGGATGTACTAATCAATCCGATCGTAGTCTACTGTTTAAAGGATTCACATTTCATTCGTAAGTGGACCCGTCCAAGCAATATTTTCTTTTGTACACATCAATTACGGTTGCGCTTTTTACTTTTATTTTAACCTTGGTTTCCATTGCTTCCCAAATCGCAAACGCTCCAACTTCGGAGCCATACTGTATTAACGGTTTTGTCCCCTCAAAACACATTGCTACCTAATGGTGCATCTCATGTCCTAAATTAGTCCGGCCGATAATTATTCACTATTCATGTTTCTTCCCCTTTAAAAATAATGTGGTTAGAACAGCCAGAAACAGCGGCCATGTCTCTGTGAATTTTATTTTATGATTGTATGAATGTGTATGCGTGCTTCGCTTCCGTTCTGAAGAAGGCTGTGAGTGAAAACTTAAGTGCACATTCTCTTCGTCATGCCTGCCTGCTGTTTGGCGTGCGACTAGCAATCTACCAATAGCACAGTATACACTCCTGGAAATTGAAATAAGAACACCGTGAATTCATTGTCCCAGGAAGGGGAAACTTTATTGACACATTCCTGGGGTCAGATACATCACATGATCACACTGACAGAACCACAGGCACATTGACACAGGCAACAGAGCATGCACAATGTCGGCACTAGTACAGTGTATATCCACCTTTCGCAGCAATGCAGGCTGCTATTCTCCCATGGAGACGATCATAGAGATGCTGGATGTAGTCCTGTGGAACGGCTTGCCATGCCATTTCCACCTGGCGCCTCAGTTGGACCAGCGTTCGTGCTGGACGTGCAGACCGCGTGAGACGACGCTTCATCCAGTCCCAAACATGCTCAATGGGGGACAGATCCGGAGATCTTGCTGGCCAGGGTAGTTGACTTACACCTTCTAGAGCACGTTGGGTGGCACGGGATACATGCGGACGTGCATTGTCCTGTTGGAACAGCAAGTTCCCTTGCCGGTCTTGGAATGGTAGAACGATGGGTTCGATGACGGTTTGGATGTACCGTGCACTATTCAGTGTCCCCTCGACGATCACCAGTGGTGTATGGCCAGTGTAGGAGATCGCTCCCCACACCATGATGCCGGGTGTTGGCCCTGTGTGCCTCGGTCGTATGCAGTCCAGATTGTGGCGCTCACCAGCACGGCGCCAAACACGCATACGACCATCATTGGCACCAAGGCAGAAGCGACTCTCATCGCTGAAGACGACACGTCTCCATTCGTCCCTCCATTCACGCCTGTCGCGACACCACTGGAGGCGGGCTGCACGATGTTGGGGCGTTAGCGGAAGACGGCCCAACGGTGTGCAGGACCGTAGCCCAGCTTCATGGAGACGGTTGCGAATGGTCCTCGCCGATACCCCAGGAGCAACAGTGTCCCTAATTTGCTGGGAAGTGGCGGTGCGGTCCCCTACGGCACTGCGTAGGATCCTACGGTCTCGGCGTGCATCCTTGCGTCGCTGCGGTCCGGTCCCAGGTCGACGGGAACGTGCACCTTCCGCCGACCACTGGCGACAACATCGATGTACTGTGGAGACCTCACGCCCCACGAGTTGAGCAATTCGGCGGTACGTCCACCCGGCCTCCCGCATGCCCACTATACGCCCTCGCTCAAAGTCCGTCAACTGCACATACGATTCACGTCCACGCTGTCGCGGCATGTTACCAGTGTTAAAGACTGCGATGGAGCTTCGTATGCCACGGCAAACTGGCTGACACTGACGGCGGCGGTGCACAAATGCTGCGCAGCTAGCGCCATTCGACGGCCAACACCGCGGTTCCTGGTGTGTCCACTGTGCCGTGCGTGTGATCATTGCTTGTACAGCCCTCTCGCAGTGTCCGGAGCAAGTATGGTGGGTCTGACACACCGGTGTCAATGTGTTCTTTTTTCCATTTCCAGGAGTGTATTTATTCCGTCATGAAGTTTGTTATAAATAGTGCACTGCACTTCAACAGGAACAATGTTGTACATAATTACAATACCAGAAGAAAAAATGACATTAATTACGCCACATTAAGGTTGCCTACTGCACAAGTAGTGGTTCACGGTGCTGCAACCAAAAGTTTTTATCATTTAGCCAGTCATATAAAATGCCTGACAAACAGCAAGGCCGGCCACGGTGGTCTCGCGGTTCTAGGCGCTCAGTCCGGAGCCGCGCGACTGCTATGGTCGCAGGTTCGAATCCTGCCTCGGGCATGGATGTGTGTGATGTCCTTAGGTTAGTTAGGTTTAAGTAGTTCTAAGTTCTAGGGGACTGATGACCACAGATGTTAAGTCCCATAGTGCTCAGAGCCATTTGAACCATTTTTTTGAGCAAACAGCAAAGTAAAGTTTGAAACTCATCTGAAAAGTTTCTCTACGAGAACTCTTCCAATTCTGACGAAAATCATCTGTTACTCTTAAGTGTAAATAGTGTTTTGTAGGATGTACTGATTATCATGTATCTATCTTTAGTTATAAAACACAAAAAAACTTATAAATTATCACCATGGAGGCATATTTATACAGGAAGTTGATGTCAACATATGGTGATTCGTTCCATATCAGTACGATTTATCATGAAAATGATACATGGGCCAGCTGTGCTATGTTTTGTTATTCCTGAAAAACTGACGGAGTTACCGGCGAGAAATATTCCGTGAATAGAAACAAATAATCTACTGTTGGAAAGGTAGGCCTATATGTTATACAAGTAATGTGCAGAGGTAAGATGTCGCCAGCACACCTGTCGGCAAAGATGTAGCAAGGAGATCCATTGTAGGTGCTGAATCAAGTGCTCTTGTCATGAGAGAGGCCAAAGACAGACTCGCAAGCAACAGACCGCCAACGCCCTCTCGGCTACAAGCATTTAGATCGCCGCCGCTGGCGGGAGGTTTCAGTCCCAGGCACTAGTGCAGTTGTTCGGTCGCTAGCTCAGTCACCAACTCACTCACGCAGCAACTCACACTACAGTTTGGCCTCTGTCATTTACCACATAGTGGGGACTGTACTTCACCAGCAGTGAAGCTAACGCGAAGCTTGTACCACAGCACATGGACTCTGTCAAAGATAAGCAGCTGCCTATTCATGTAAATAAAGAACCATGTTAATCCAAATTTGCAGTTGTGTTGTAGAAAGAGGATATTGGCCACCCATAATCACATCCTCTTCATTGCTTCTATGGTACAAGACTCTATAGGTTAAACTATCGTTACAAAAAAAGAAAAAGACTTACATACATGTTAAAGCCAAATATCCATTTTATGGGGTATTAAGCGTTTGAGATCATTCCCTTAATCACATTTATAGCATTCGGCAGTGCAAAGATGAAAAAATTATATATTCTTTTTCTCTGTAAATTGGTATTACTGGCCTATGAATGACCCATCATAGGTAAGATTTCAAACTGAGAAGACTTGGAAACTATAGTGGAAGTAATGCACTTACAATCTAATAGAAAAATAACTTTATATATTTTTATATACACTACTGACCATTAAAATTGCTACACCAAGAAGAAATGCAGATGATAAGTGGGTATTCATTGGACAAATGTATTATACTAGAATTGACATGAGATTACTTTTTCAGGCAACATGGGTGCATAGATCCTGAGAAATCAGAACCCAGAACAACCACCTCTGGCAGTAATAACGCCCTTGATACGCCTGAGCATTGAGTCAAACAGAGCTTGGATGTCGCGTACAGGTACAGCTGCCCATGCAGCTTCAACACGATACCACAGTTCATCAAGAGTACTGAGTGGCGTATTGTGACGAGCCAGTTGCTCGGCCACCATTGACCAGACGTTTTCAATTGGTGAGAGATCTGGAGAACGTGATGGCCAGGGCTGCAGTCGAACATTTCCTGTATCCAGAAAGACCCGTACAGGACCTGCAACATGCGGTCGTGCATTATCCTGCTGACATGTAGGGTTTCGCAGGGATCGAATGAAGGGTAGAGCCACGGGTCGTAACACAACTGAAATGTAACGTCCACTGTTCAAAGTGCCGTCAATTCGAACATGAGGTTGTAACCTCCTCCTCACTTATCGACCTTAATGACAGTGAAAAATTAAACCGCGTGTACCTAATGGAAATTTGGGAAAAAGCAATCGCCACCGAAGTTAATTTGTCGGTAAAGAGGGAGGAAAGGGTTACATCTAAATGAAAGGAAAAATGCAAATCAAACTGGTGGAAATTAATTTTGATAAGGGGTAAAGTTAATAAAGAAAGTAAATGTGCGGCCGTTACGTCTACAGTTAACTTGCGGTAATTAGATATTTGAGATTTGGGGGAAATTACGGTCGCCAGTCCTAACGACAATTACTATAGTAACTGAAAAAGCAATGTTATTACACATATAATTAGCAGTAGAAGCATGGCAACTGAAGGTTGACACGTGTAGTGTGAAAACTGAAAGTTTTTCAGAAGTAATAAATTTCGCTACACTCTGACTTAATTTAGCAAAAGAATTAATAAAACCGGAAAATTGAAAGTTAATTTAGTGACTGAGATTAATAATGAACTTTGTTTCTGAAGCATATCGAAATTCAGTAAAATACAGTTAGTCTTGGGCTACCTCAAAAATCATTTCAAAAGCTACTTGAATCTACGCAATTTAGAAATAAGAGATTTAACTTCGAACTTGAATTAAATGATTCTGAACAATTAACAATAGTAAAATGTAGTACGTACCAAGCTGAGCTGCAGTCACAGGTAAGCTAAAATATGCTAACAAAACTCGCACTCTTAATTTGTGCTCGTGTAATCTAAATATTGTAGCCTGCTATGAATACTTTAAGTGAACTTTGAAATTAAAGCAGTGAAATCGAATTATATTATTTTAATGCTGGCGTTTGAATTTCAACGATACTCGGGTTCATTTCGGAAAAGGAAGGGACCCTGCTTGGTAATGCAATTGGGACAATGAGCAACAAAGGTTCATGCTAAGATGCTGTAATTTTGTGATGCAACAATTTTAAAAGCTGAGGTCTGCCATACAGTTCTGAAACTTTACCTGTCTTTAGTCTTCCTTGTTGGTTGATTGAAGGTTTGAAGTCGTCGATCGAGGAGGTGGCGACAGTCACTCATTGTCGGCCGTCGCTGTTGCAGAAGCTGGATGCTGGCGCGCCTTCTTCTCGACAGGGTCACCAGGCGAAAGAGGCTCTTGATGTGTGCCAGCTAATGCTTCCCGTCCGCGACACCTTGCTAGAAACTGTTATAGCCAGTCGAGCGCACTTACATGCTGTCCAACCCCGAACGCGCGGCAACTCGCGGGAGCGTCACACAACACACCTGCTCCACTGCACTACTCCAGCCAGACTCCCTCTGCTCATCCCGCGCTCCACGCGGCAGAGTTAACACTACCAAAGATCCTAAACACTTTCGTTCTCCACACGACCTATCGATGTATTCGTTCGATAGCATAGTTTTCTCTAGGCCAGACCCAGCGTAAAAATACAAATAATATTACGAAACAAACCAACATAAATGCATAAACATATATATATATATATATATATATATATATATATATATATATATATATATATATATATACAAACAGTAAAACAATTACAATATATAAAGAGACAGAAATTTCATATCTTGAGGTAACGAAACAAGGAAAAAAATTACAGTACAATAGATGGAATTAAGAGGATATGCATTTCCGGCGTTACAAGGTGACGGAGACGTGTAACCATTGGCACCCCACACCATCACGCCGGGTGATAACGCTAGTATGGCGATGACGAATACACGCTTCCAATGTGCGTTCACCGCGATGTCGCCCAACACGGATGCGACCATTATGATGCTGTAAACAGAACCTGGATTCATCTGAAAAAATGACGTTTTGCCATTCGTGGACCCAGGTTCGTCGTTGAGTACACAATCACAGGTGCTCCTGTCTGTGATGCAGCGTCAAGGGTAACCGCAGCCATGGTCTCCGAGCTGATAGTCCATGCTGCTGCAAACGTCGTCGAACTGTTCGTGCAGATGGCTGTTGTCTTGCAAACGTCCCCATCTGTTGAGTCAGGGATTTAGACGTGACTGCACGATCCGTTACAGCCATGCGGATAAGATTCCTGTCATCTCAACTGCTAGTGATACGAGGCCGTTGGGATGCAGCACGGTGTTCCGTATTACGCTCCTGACCCCACCGTCACCATATCCTCCTAACAGTCATTGGATCTCGACCAACGTGAGCAGAAATGTCGCGATACGATAAACCGCAATCGCGATAGGCTGCAATCCGACCTTCATCAAAGTCGGAAACGTGATGGTACGCATTTCTCCTCCTTACATTGGGCATCATCACAACGTTTCACCAGGCAACGCCGGTCAACTGCTGTTTGTGGATGAGAATTCGGTTTGAAACTTCCCTCATGTCAGCACGTTGTAGGTGTCGCCACCGGCGTCAACCTTGTGTTTATGCTCTGAAAAGCTAATCATTTGCATACCAAAGCATTTTCTTCCTGTCGGTTAAATTTCGCGTCTGTAGCTCGTCATCTTCGTGGTGTAGCAATTTTAATGGCTGGTAGTGTGCACTCCCCTCTAAGCAATTTTGTTTCTTTGACGTTTCAACAATCGTGTACTTTGTTGACATGCACAAGATACGGTAGCATGCGTTACTTTCTTATTATTGTACACGTTTATGGGCTAAAAAGGAATTTTCGGTAAGCGTTTTTGCAAACGTGAACATTAAAAATATTGTGCATAGGAGTTGAAAGCTGAAAATGTGAGTAATAAGAAGCATCATCAATAAGCAAACATGCATTAATTTCGGAGTTCCACCTTCATTTGATATCGATATAAGCACAGCAAAAGCGGAATTAAATGTGTTACGAAGGCATCATTCTCACATCACTTTCTTATTCGAAATAAGTCAGCAAAAGACAAGTTGCATTAACGAGGCGAAATTTGTCGTATTAATAGAGCAAACACGCACTCCAGAAGAGAAACACGTTCGAAGGTGCCTTCCCGATCCTATGTTATCGTGTATTCACTGTAGTTTTTAGTATTTAAAACAGTTGTTGCATGCACACGACAAAAATAATGAGCAAGAAGCAACCGTAAACGTTTTTCTGCTAATGTTTTGGGCTACTTAAAATTGTGGCAGGCCCTCCCCACTCTGGCTTCTAAACAATGTACAGCGCAAGTCTTCAGTGCCATCTCCCTTCTTATTTTCACCTACATGGGTTATCAGGATCTTTAAACTTTGTATCCTAGGATTTCAATGAGTATCGATTGTTTCTTGCATTCAAATGTTTGCTTTTAGGACACTGACGTGGCTTTACTTGGACGTGACTGATTCATAGTTTCTTTGATGATTTCGTTGGTTTGTGGGACCTGGGTAGTTGATTTTCCTGTTAGGTTTGTTGTTTCTTTCGTTCGGTAACTTCGTATTTGTAGGATATCGACAGTTTGTTTACCAGTTGAATTTGTTGTTACTTTGATTCATTTGCTTGGCATTAGAAGGGTCTCGACCGTTCGATTCTCCATTAGGTTTGCAGTTCATTTCGTTCGTTAACTTGCCATATGTTTCGGATTACTATATTGTTGTCATTGTAGTTAGTTATCAGGTTTAATGCGATTCTGTCCGTTTTAATTATTCGGGAGTTGACCGTCTGGGTTTAAACTTGCTTTGCCTTTTGCTTTTAATTTGATTGGGAAACCGTTGAGATTGAACTTAACATACACATGGATGGACATGAGAAATGAAAGGTTGCAGTAAATACAGGGTGATTCAAAAAGAATACCACAACTTTAAAAATGTGTACTTACTAAAAGAAACATAATATAACCTTCTGTTATACTTCATTACAAAGAGTATTTAAAAAGGTTTTTTTTCACTCAAAAACAAGTTCAGAGATGTTCAATATGGCCCCCTCCAGACACTCGAGCAATATCAACCCGATACTCCAACTCGTTCCACACTCTCTGTAGCATATCAGGCGTAACAGTTTGGATAGCTGCTGTTATTTCTCGGTTCAAATCATCACTGGTGGCTGGGAGAGGTGGCTGAAACACCATATCCTTAACATACCTCCATAAGAAAAAAATCGCAGGGGGTAAGATCAGGGCTTCTTGGAGGCCAGTGATGAAGTGCTCTGTCACGGGCTGCCATTCTCTGTAAACTGTTTATACCAACGTTTAATACACCACCTATCAGGAGGTTTAACACCATACTTCGTTCGAAATGCACGCTGAACAACTGTCGTCGATTCACTTCTGCCGTACTCAATAACACAAAAAGCTTTCTGTTGAGCGGTCGCCATCTTAGCATCAACTGACGCTGACGCCTAGTCAGCAGCGCCTCAAGCGAACAAATGTACAACTAAATGAAACTTTATAGCTCCCTTAATTCGCCGACAGATAGTGCTTAGCTCTGCCTTTTGTCGTTGCAGAGTTTTAAATGCCTAAAGTTGTGGTATTCTTTTTGAATCACCCTGTATTTCATCTGTGATTATTACTTTACGTATGAAGTATTCTGTTGCAGATTAATAAAAATGAATTTCTTTGAATATTCCAAAATAATGATTCAAGTTTTAGTTTTATTCAAGTACTAAAGCTGTTTGTGCAAGAATGAAAATGTTATTGTCCATCGAACTTAGCAAACATTTGCACGTTGCAGTGGATTTTTGTTTAACCGGATACACCCCGACTAGCTTTGAAGCATAAGACTATCTTTACCATATGAAAATCTTTTCTTTTTTTATATATTGCTAAGCTCTCATGAAAATTATCCACTTTTAAAAACACTTTACGATATATTCAGAATTTATCATTTTTTTGAATGAAGATTTACAAAATCTGCAGCTTGTATCCGCCTGTGAATGCACAAAATGAAATCTACTATATTTATTCTGCGTCTGGAATGCTGTGAAAAGAACCACTTTATTATTTTCCTTCACCTCTACCTGTACCCTTTTTATGATGCGCTCGTTGTACCGATCGTATATTTAAATATGCCGCTGCTGCAGACTGCTCGTTCGCGGCGCAGCTCCGCCCCGCCATCGATATCCAATAGAGTCCTGAAATTTCTTAAATAAAATTGGTAATGTCCGGTGCGAACTTAGCAGTAATTGTGGCAAACAGACTCTACTACATAAATATATTTTAACAGAAACAATTAAAATCTTTACACACCTTTTACAATCCCAGCTACAAATGGCGTCGATTATCGACATGTGACAAATGAAGACTACCTAAGCGGCTAATGCAACGTCACGGGTTACTCTCCCATTCAGTCCGTGCGATTCTATTACAATACATTGCCTATTTATATCTTAACTAATTCTTGTGCAGTCTTTGTCATTTTTAATTACATATCGTTTCTTCTGTGGCGGTTGTCATATCCTGCGCCACAGATAGTATTTCACACTCTTTGAATAACCATTTACAATAGCAAAATTCATAATTATATTTTTCCTCACAAAATTAAGTGTACTTTTGAAATTCAATTAACAGAAATACATATAAATTATTTGTTACAGTGAGCATTATACATCGAAATGTCCTTTTAACTTTCACTTTGGATGCGTGCTGCCAGAGAACGTTACGCAGGTTGGGTTCTTTAGGTCGGGTATCTTACGACAACAGTTCCTCAGTTTGGGCACTGCTGTTTCAATTTTTAATGTCAGGGAAACGCAAGTCGAATCTGTCACAAAGGTGATAAGGGGCTCGAGCTGTGAAGATAACTAGACAGCAACAATCGTTTGCACATGCTGAAGGGTGGAGATTTGAGCAGGTTGTGCGTCAGGCAAATGCTCGAACAAGCGAAACCGCTGCGCAGGCTGACGCAGCAGAATGTGAGCGCATTGCATCTCAGGGTGTGACAGCCGAAGATGCGGCTTCTCGACATCAGACATCTCTGCGTGCCTCTGTAACAGTTGATGAAGCAGAGCCACGCCGACACGGTGTTGCTCAGTGACAAGCTGAGCGTCGGCAAATATTTGCAATCAACACCTGGGGTTTTGAAAAAGATGTGCTTTCTACTATGATCTAAGTTAGGATTACAGTAACCGCGGGCTTATCAAAATTGACCTTACTAACAAGGCACGCAGATTTTATGGAGCAATGTAATGGAAGGAGGAAAAGGCGGGAATGTGTTGCTCTGTGGGCACAGTATCAGGTTCTACATTATAAGAGTCGGTGGATCCTTTAAAGGAATTATTTTCTAGAGAGTAACGAGTTACACCAGTTCCTAGAGCGTACAAAAAAAATCATTTTTTTCAAGTGGCCTCCTTTGGGGCAGAAAGAAATCTCCCTATGCCTGGCTTCTCACTTACCTTTTCGCTGCAGAAGCAAGTGCGCCGTAAAATCTGGTGCCTTTAATCGCCGTCCAATGGTGAAGCACAATTTTTACAAGTTTATGAGAGATGACGAGGGGGAGACTAAAAGAGAGTGTCAAATTATTCAGGGTGTTGGACGGGCGACTGCACTGAAAATTCAAAAAGTTCTGCACTATCACAACGTATTGGTGGATGAGTTTAAATCAGCTCTGGAGAACATTCCCAGTGAGAGCAGCGAGGTGGTGATCCATACAGATCATGTTCCGAGCGGGTAGCACACGCGCCGCTACAACTCACCAGCCGTGGCCGAGGTCACGGCTGCGGTCGCGGGTGCTCATCCCACCGGCCCGAGGGTCACTGACCTGCGCAAGCACGACGATAATGTCACCAGGACCGCGAACACGCGCCGCTACTGGGCAACCTAACCCAAACAAAAAAGTCGCGTGCATGGTGTAGACACGTACGTGAAGGTGGAGAGTGTGCATCGAAGGTTCACAGCGCTAAACCAAAGCAAGATGTATGCAGAGATTTATGTCCAAGTATAAGATGCAATAGCGAACGATGGCAATGTAATTCCGAACGACTTACATCAGATGGTCATCATTCCGTAGTCATTCGTGAACTGTCTGAGGTACCTCACTAATACACCCAGGACGTATTCTATGTCTGGAACTACAGTCCGCCGAGCTTACTCTTCTTCTTCACGTGCAACCCAGCCTGGACCGAAATCAGGGAAGAACAGGTGGTCGGGCAGTAACCGACAGAGCGCCATGATATTGCAACGTGAGTTTTTAAGATTAAAGTACAAAAGCTGATGGCTCAGCTTACGAAAGCGCAAGTTTTTGGTGAAGCGCCGAGCTTCATATATTCCAGTGAGTGGCAAGAACGCGGCGCACCCGAAGTACACTTGCTGCTGTGGGTAAGACAGGAACTGCGGCTGAAGCATATGATATCATCAGAGCTGCCTGACCCCAACGTGGACGAACAGCTGTATGGCAGGGTCACTAACAGCCTACTCCACGGTCCTTACGGAACGCTGAACCCTATGTATCCCAGCATGAAGGACAGTGAATGCACCAAAATGTATCATCGGCCACTGTTACAGGAGACTCAAACGAACGGGAATGAATACTCATTGTACAGGCGTAGACCATCCGCGAACGGAGGACGTATGGTCACAATGGAAGTGAAAGGTATGGCGTTCATTACTCACCTCAACTTTCCCAAATACGTAATGCCCACAGTAAAGTGGAGTTCGGTAACGCGTTTAAGGCTGTTAAACACTTTTGCAAATGCATAAGCAAAGGCAGTGACCAGGAGTTATTTATTGTGCCACACAAGGGCTGCATGCTAATACTGATCCAAGAGACGAAGTGCTGCATGGCGGATATTTCGCTTGGCGTTTCACGAGAGGCACCCGACAGTCACAGATTACCGGTGCACCTCCCCAACCGCGAGCGAATTTACTTCATGGAGGTCACCGCCCACTAACGCCTTCACCGCGTTTTTCCGTCTGTGTCGGATCGGCGACTTTTACAGAACTTTGCTGTACACCGATGTGCCAAAATGTTCCACACGGAACGCGTCACGGAAAGAATGGGAACGTTGTGTGCACGGCACACCGCTCGAAGGCTGGCAAAGTGTGAACGAGACAGATGCCCCGGGTGGAATTTACACCACGCATGTAACACATTCTTTACAGACGAATGGAAAAACTGGTAGAAGCCTACCTCTGGGAAGATCAGTTTGGATTCCGTAGAAATGTTGGAACACGTGAGACAATATTGACCCTACGACTTATCTTAGAAGCTAGATTAAGAAAAGGCAAACCTACGTTCCTAGCATTTGTAGACTTAGAGAAACCTTTTGACAATGTTGACTGGAATACTCTCTTTCAAAGTCTGAAGGTGGCAGGGGTAAAATACAGGGAGCGAAAGGCTATTTACAATTTGTACAGAAACCAGATGGCAGTTATAAGAGTCGAGGGGCATGAAAGGGAAGCAGTGGTTGGGAAGGGACTGAGACAGGGTTGTAGCCTCTCCCCGATGTTATTCAATCTGCATATTGAGCAAGCAGTAAAGGAAACAAAAGAAAAGTTCTGAGTTGGAATTAAAATCCATGGACAGGAAGTAAAAACTTTGAGGTCCGCCGATGACATTGTAATTCTCTCAGAGACAGCAAAGGACTTGGAAGAGCAGTTGAACGGAACGGGCAGTGTCTTGAAAGGCGGATATAAGATTAACATCAACAGAAGCAAAAGGAGGATAATGGAATGTAGTCGAATTCAATCGGGTGATGCTGTTGCAATTAGATTACGAAATGAGCGGCTTAAAGTAGTAAATGCGTTTTGATATTTGGGGAGCAAAATAACTGATGATGGTCAAAGTAGAGAGGATATCAAATGTAGACTGGCAATGGCAAGGAAGGCGTTTCTGAAGAAGAGAAATTTGTTAACATCGAATATAGATTTACGTATCAGGAAGTCTTTTCTGAAAGTATTTGTATGAAGTGTAGCCATGTATGGTAGTGAAACGTGGACGATATATAGTTTGGACTGAAAGAGAACAGAAGCTTTCGGAATGTGGTGCTACAGAAGAATGCTGAGGATTAGATTAATGACGAGGTATTGAACAGAATTGGAGAGAAGAGAAATTTGTGGCACAACTTGACTAGGAGAAGGGATCGGTTGGTAGGGCATATTCTGAGGCATCAAGGGATCACGAATTTAGTATTGGAGGGCGGCGTGGAGGGTAAAAATCGTAGAGGGAGACCAAGAGAAGAATACACTAAACAGATTCAGAGGGATGTAGGTTGCAGTAGGTACTGGGAGATGAAGAAGCTTGCACAGGATAAAGTCGCATGGAGAGCTGCATCAAACCAGTCTCAGGACTGAAGACCACAACAGCAACAACAACATATATCACACATCGACTTTTACTGTGTACAGTTGCTCTTGTCCCGCGTCCGGAGCACCATCAGTTTTCAGGCCTTAAAAACAGTCGATGGACAAGAAAAATCCAGGTTCCAGGAAGCATGTGATGTGATTGAACTTTTGGAAGATGATGGCCACTGGATCGCTACAGGGGAGGACGCCATATTGTGCTGGTCATTAGCCAAACTGAGAGAGCTGTTTGCTATCATGCTGAACATCTGCGCACTGTCGAACGCTTTGGCACTGTGGAATAAATATACAACAGCATTATCCGAAAAAAATCGCATATCAGTTCAAAACGACAGCACAGGCTAGCGATGACATATATTTTAACGAAGCGCTGTAGCTTATTGTGAACAGAGTTTCTCGATGGTCAGAAAACGGCTGTCTGATTTCGGCATGCCCACCCACAACGACCGGGAGAGTTATCCACTCAGTTACGATACGGCAGCCTTAGAGGCCCAAATTGCCCAGACTGTGCCCCTGCTATTACCGGAACAAAGGAACAATTTCAGTAAATATTTTAGTCACGTGGAGAACGGAGAAGGTGTGTTCATTTCCTGAACCCACCTGGGGCCACTGGCAAGACATCCCTGTTGAATTTGCTGCTAGCGCAGTTGCGCAAGTACAGGAATGTCGCGCTAGCTGTTCCGTTCTCTGTGATAGCCGCGACCTTTCTCAGCGGAGGAAGAACTGCCCACTCGTTGTTCAAGCTTCCTCTGAACCTCCCAAGTAAGGAAAAACTCACTTTGGTTATAGCCAAGAGACGTGGTAGCGCTGCTCCGTTGCAGCAGTGCAAACTTAAATAATGGTTATCACACAAACGTGCGATCGAGGCGTTCGACCGAAGCGTACAAGACATCCGTGGTAACCGAATGTTAATGGGTGAAGTCGTTGAATCATTCGCAGGCGATTTCCAACAGACGCCACCGATCATTGAACGAGGCGAGGCACTGTGGGAGACGAGATCAACGCGTGTCTCAATTCCTCGCCACTATGGGTACACGTAGAAAGATTGCAGCTGATAACTAATGAGAGTCCAATTCCACAACGACCAAGAGTACGGGCTCTTTGCTCAGTACCTCCCCGAGATCGATGGGGGCCGCATGGTAATGGATGCGGAAGGCCTAGTAAACTTTTAAAGCCACTTCTGCAATGTCGTAAGCTCGGAATATACCCTAATTAATGAGGTTTCTCTGAGCTTACATGAAAACATGAGCAACGAGAAGTGGTTATGTGAAAGAGTTATCTTGGCGCCTAAGAAAGAATCCGTGGGAAACGTCAGTGAAAACATTATTGTCCAAATACCTGGTGAGGTGATCATCCACACGTCAATCTATACAGTGACGACAAGAGATAAAGCAACTTCATAATTTGTGAAGTTTCTAAACTCTTTGGAGCTGTCGGGGGTGCCGTCCCAACAGTTAGAGCTTAAGGTGGGTGTGCCCGTCTTCATTGATGCGTAACCTGGATGCACCAGCGTAGGTAGTAAGTTTCGGCGTTAACGTTCCCTTACAACCGTCTGTTTATCTGCGGATAACACCGCAGGATGTAGCTAGTGTTAAATAAAGGCCTCTTCATCACCTCTGTCCAAGTTGCAGTTTATTCAAACAGCAAAATATCTGAAGCACCATCGTCGTGAGCCCACCTTTTAGACCTAAGGCACTAGACCAATTCTTGAGTTAACTTTGAGTGTCTGTGTCGTTTCAGTTTTCATCGGCCTGCTGCAGGTCGTTAGAGGAAAGAAGAAGAACTGGATGGGACATTCGTTGAGACGCGAGTGCTTGCTAACTAATGCTTTGGAGCGACTAGTTTTTGAGAGGACATTGAGACCAAAGAGGAGATATAAGATGAGAGATGACATAAATGGAAGCAGAAATTAGAGGGACCTGAAGAGGATCGCAGAAATTGGAGAGCGTGGAGAGTTACAATGTGAGAACCTGCATTTGGGCAGAACACTAATGGTGACATGAGAAGTAGGTCTATCCACATTTTTCCTTATTCTTACTTTTGGACGTTTCCTGCATTTATCAGTCCTTGTTCTCACGGAATAAATTGTTTCTGTTTGACGTTCATAAGGTTAAAAAAGGCGTAAACGTGCCCCAAGACAACTATGTATACGTCCTCCATCGCAGTGTTTGAAATAGCTTCGAAACTAGAGTAGTAATTTCAAGGCATTCTAATTACACGAATGTACCTTCTAAAGTAGAATACTCTCCTGTAAACCAACACGTATTTCTCTAGTCTCAGTTCTGAAAGGTGTGCTCCCTTGGAGTTTCGATATCTCAGTAACAAAATTTACCCACTTTGCACATATGCTTCACGCTAAGACTTTCACTCTACCGGTGCCTTGAAGTTTGTGAGAGTCCTCAGTAGATGGCAGCACCAATCTTCCATTGTCGGCAGCACTCTGGCAAGAATGGTTTCTAGGAAAAGAGGTCTGCCCAAAGGCACCTCCTTTTTAAACTTCCTCCAGGTAATGTTATACTCCAAACAAATACTTGTACTTTCTCAAAAGACCTCCTAACACGTAAATTAATTCTATATTAGTTATTAACAGATGTCTGTTTTTCAGAAACGTGTCACTTACTGCAGCCAGTATGCATTTCGTGTCTGCCCTTCGTCCATCTCAGTTAAGTTTGCTAACCAAAAAAGAGACCTGTTTACTACCTTTAGTTCCTCGTTTCCCAGTCTAATTTCCTCACCATCACATTACTTAACTGTCTACATTCTATCACCTTCTTTTACTTCCATTGATATTCATCTTGTAACTACTTTTCTATAATAATAGATGATACATTATCATTAGAAACGCTGCAACTATGCAGTCTTTGACATAGTTACTGTAAGAATCCTAGCTGCAATGTTTCACACATGACAACTAGTTCCATCACTTACGCTCGTCGTCAGATCTGTTTAAACACGAGTTGAAAAAACACAAAAATAGTCTTAGGAGAAGTCGGAATTTCTACCGTGTCTGTGTGCACTAGAGCAGACTTTTGACAATATTCAGAACTATCCAGCTTTTTCCAGCGTCTTCTGTTTGTCGATATGTCACCTCGTCCAACTATCTACAAGTTCCTGCATACCTTATTGGGAAAGAACTTGATTTTTCGAACGTCTTCAAGAAAATTTTTTGCTTACTTTTTGCGTTAAATCTATTTTGGCAAAAAGTTAATCGATGCTTTTGCATTTCTCTTTTGCACAACATGCGCAGTGGATACGTTATAGCAAGGCCAATATTTTTGTCAAGAGCAATTAATTTTCTGAGAGAGATTCAGCGTTTCGCCAGTAGTGCCCAATTAAGGATTCTTTAAATATTTCATTTTATCAAATGTTAGTTTCTGGTTGATATAGATCTTCCAACTACAGCGAAAACGGCGACAAGAGAACAATGGCAATTATCAGAAACTGATCGTAAAAGAGTCGATGTCGATTTTTATTTTTACCTGATCACCGTTATCGGTTACACAACCATTTTCAGACTTAAGTTTCCTAGGTGATGTTCCATAGTTGGCAGCATTCCCACTACGTATCAAGCAATTGTGTAAACTATCCTGAAATAGGCTGTGTAACCGAAATCTAACACCTAGCATAAACAAAAAGAGGTGTGGACTGCTTTAAGATCAGTGCATGATATCTGCCACATGTGTGGGAAAGCTGAAACACATATGCCAAGATATAAATTTTTAGTTCAAAGCTGTGAAAAGAGAAAGGTTTTGCATTTTTTCAGAAATAAAAGTGTGAATGTGATATATACCAGTGGTAGAAGACCATCGTGTTGTTCTGTGTATTCTACATGACACCTGCGTGGATATTTGCTTCACTGATTTCACACTATTTACTAGACAGTGCGAGGATAATGCTTCTTTGCAGCTACAATGACAGATTATATTAAGCGTACTGTCTTAGAAAAGATATATGATACAGCTCGCGGTACTAAGGAAATGTTTGTCGTGGAATATTAGTGTGAGACAGGTTTCCAATTCTGAACTTATAAGTTTCTTGAAAATCTAACAGTCAAATGACAGTCGACAAATAGCTTTCTCTTTCTCTTGTACACTGCTGCAAAAATTTCATGTTCCGGGCCTGACGCAAAATAAACGGTGGGGATCCTCAATTTTGTGTACTTACCAAACATGTCTAACAATAGGCGTAAGCGTATTGTAAAATGCTCATCCCACTCTAATGAGGTAACCGATTTTTAAGGAACTGATTGTACCGTAATGACACAACTCACAGTCGGAGTACCCCAAAATACGTGCAACAATTAAATTTATTACAACGTGTGTATTCCTTCCACACTTAAATATTAAATTTTTTTTGCATGACATGTGTCCTGAGTTCTTGGCACCTCGCATAATGTTTTCGTAAGTGATAGACTCAAACTGATTTTGATTTCCCGGTGTGTTGCACCAGATACCGTATGGGCTTCATTCGCAGTGCTGTATGTGCCACTTTAATCACTTTTGCTGATTGTTAATTTGTTGACGGCTACGAAGCGGTATATTTCCGTGTTTAGTAACAGTGTATTGCATCAAATAATAGCAACTTGTTGTAGTCATCTCCGTCATTTAATCGATAATGGCCGGCCGCGGTGGTCTCGCGGTTCTAGGCGCGCAGTCCGGAACCGTGCGACTGCTACGGTCGCAGGTTCGAATCCTGCCTCGGGCATGGATGTGTGTGATGTCCTTAGGTTAGTTCGGTTTAAGTAGTTCTAAGTTCTAGGGGACTGATGACCACAGCAGTTGAGTCCCATAGTGCTCAATAAAAAAAATAAAAAAAAATAAAAAAAAAACAATAATCGATAATGTATGTTTTGTGACACTATCCAAAACGTAATTTTTCTACATTACTCGAAGGCATATCATACCAACGTTAAAATATTTTTGCTGTAAAGAGTATCGCATTGATTTTCCTTAGAGTGATGAATGATAGAGACCGAGGATCACTGAAGAGGACTGTTTTGAAAGTTAAGATGACCATAGCTGAAAAAGTCACTGCAGAACAGTTCGTTGCAGTTGCCAGCCGTATCAGCACCAAAACAATAACAAGAGAGCTACATAAGAAGGGAACTGTAAAGCAAGTTGCAATTTCAAAACCTCTCACCAACGACGCAAATGGTCGCTACAGGGAAACGTGATACCGAATACATAAAACACGAACGACGCTAGAATGGAATAGTCCCATCTGGTAGGACGTCCCCAGAGTGAAACATGGCCTTGATTCGGTGTTGATTTGGGCAACCATATCACGATATTCCATGGGCCCCATGGTTACTCTGTCAGGTCGTATCCGTGCCAGGGATAACGTGATCATTTTGGATGATGAGGTCCATCGCACGGTACAAAGTTTGTGCCCAAATGTTGGCGCTGCGTTCCAAGACGATACGGCCCGTTTCACACAGCTCGCACCTTCCAAGACTGGATTTCTGAAAACATGGGTGAATTGTCCATATCCTCTGGCCGCCGCACTCACTAGATCTCAATACTAATGAACCTTTGTTGTCTACTTTGCAGAAAAATATTTGTGATCGCTATCCAGCTCCATAATCGTCACCTGAACATTGCAAAATTTTGCAGGGAGAGTGATACACGATTCTATCGAATATATAACAGGTCGTTTATCCGTCCAATCCGAGTCGACTGGATGCCGTTTCTAATGCCAGCGATTTTCCTGCACCATATTAAGCATGGTAATGTGTTGCGTGTACGCTAAGTCCATATTTTTGTCCTCCCCTTGTA
Organism: Schistocerca americana; assembly: GCF_021461395.2. Lineage (NCBI taxonomy): Eukaryota > Metazoa > Arthropoda > Insecta > Orthoptera > Acrididae > Schistocerca > Schistocerca americana. Next base: position 499,639,156 of record NC_060126.1, on the reverse strand, counting down.
ATAGGACACCCTTTTCGAACATGAGTTTTTTTGTAGAAGTAGCCGATACCAGGATTAATCCTGAATCTGGTGTACATGAAGATTCTAGCGTGTTTCACTGACAGAATTTCACTTGATTTTGCATGCGATGTATTATATTTCAGGCTAAAATGTATAAAAAGAAATTAATTTGGTAGTACTATGTACATACATTCAAAATTACCGTTCTTTTAGAAATATCTGAAACCACGAAATTTCTGACATACTTAAAAATTCCTATTATTAGTTTTGCAGAATCTAACTATAATTATTAAATTTATTTCTGGACTCATTTATAAAACGACATAACCTGGTGAAAGTTCTTCTTTTTTCAAGAAAGTTTGTAAACTCTTTTGTTTTTTAAACTCTTTGGAAGATTGTGAGTACCGCGGAATGCAGGCCGCAATGGGCATGCCTCTGATGAAAATGCACGTAATTTTTAATTTTGTGTACAACAATGTAATTGACAGTTTTATGAAAATGAAGATTGTGGAGTCAATGTGATATATAAGAATGGGATAAAATGAAAGGAAGTCCTACCAACAGAAAGAATTTCATCATTTATTCAGTTCAACAGGAACCCACTAAGTCATAAAAATTACAGCCTCAAGAATGTACCCGTACAAGGAAGAACTGCAGCCAACAACAACGAGATAATGAAGATAAGTAAAATGCTTTTCTTTTGTATATGTCACGCCTCTGGAAGCTTTCAAAACTTGTGCAGAGATGTGTGGGTGGTTAAGATTACACCCTGCAGTTCGCGCTACGTTGAAAAAACTAATAAAAATGAAAAATCGAATATTTTGTTGCTAAGGCGGATAGACATAGAATTTTAACTATCACTTCGAAGAAATTGTGGTAATTAATATACTTAATCTTTACAGGTACACGAGTGCAGTCTAAGTGCACATGGAAATCCTCTCGCCACAGAACTATATCATGGTGCTAAAGGGTCCAAAACAAGACGGTGCAGGCCAATGATGAAGTGGAAAATCATATATACTAATTACATACCTGTAGAACCGTCATGTCCCTGTGTTTGTCTTTGAGCGCGGATTTTTATGGGGTATCCACTGCTAACTTCAGCGTACCTAGCGGCACCATATACGCTTTACTTAATCAAAGTCGAATGAGCAAGAAAAGGGTGTTCACACATATTAGGAAAATGTGTATACTGTATTTATGTATATTCGATATCTCCTCCGAAATCACTGGATGTATTTAAACCACACGTATCATTTACTGTCCGGAAAGAATCGTTGTGTGGTTAACAGCAACCTGCCTATCAAAGGGTTAAGGGTACTGTTGAAAATGAAGTGTAGGACCCGACGAACGGATACTCAGATTTTGTTGATCCAATATTTGGGAACGAGAGCACACGGTGGCACATTTTACACATAATTTAATACCTTTATTAAACTCTATCTCGGTGACGCCCCCTCCCCACTTCCCGCCCCATAATGATCAAATAAAGAAATTTATCGCTTACTACATTTTTGCTGTTCATTTTCGGACCAGGCAAGACATTGTAGTTTACTACTCCTTCACTACTAACTGAATTGACAACGTTTTTGCAGACAGTTTTGACATATCGCACTGAATATACGTGCCAGATTATATCATTTTACGTCACTTAGTTCAGATGTGGTGCCATAAACAATGAGATACGTGGAAAACTCCGCATAGTGCATGACCTTAGAATATTACTTCTTTGACACTACCTTTATTCGCAACACATTGAGGACACAATTTTCACAAATGTCGTTGAATGTACCTACAAAATGTTGTACGGCACAGAGAGAGAGAAGGAGATGGACACAGAAAGAAGATGGATTGGGACAACGGGAAGAGAAACTGGACGTAGAATGGTAAGAGGAACGAAATGAACAGAGAGAGGAAGACGAGGAAGTGGACGGAGAGAGGGAGTAGTGATACATGGACAGAGAGAGCAGAGAGAGCCATGAGAAGATGAACAGAAAATGGGGGTGGAGGAGGTGAATAGTGGACACAGAGAAGGGGAGAAGGAGACGGACGCAGGGAGGCGGAACATAGAAGATGGACAGAGATATGGGGAAGAAGAGGACTGGCCAAAAATTTCAGTGAATAAATACTCGGGCAACGCCGGATAATCAAGTGGTTCATAATAATTTACTGCATTTTAGGAGAAACAACACTGCAGCAGTCCATGCTGAATTGGTGGACTGTCTTGCAACAATGTATCATCATATAGCACAGTGGTTGGATGGCAAAAACTCTACCAGTGTAGTCTAACAAGTCTGGCGGACGAAGAACGAAGTGTGAAGAAGTGGAATCTCTTGAGACGTCAAGGTTCTCGTATTGGATGATCGGCGTGCCACAAACATGGCGTCAGTGGGAAAAACTGAAATGAACCTCGGATCAGGTTTCAAGGTGTTGCACGAAAGTGGGGAGACGACAACAGGTTGCCGACCGCCAGATCGAGGAACTGCTCACGGCCATCCAGAAAGCTTTCTGAGCTGAGGCAACAACTGAAATGTTGCCGCTGTCTCTGGTCAGTGCATATGACTTGGTCGAGTGTCATAACACCCTTGGCAAAGAAGCAAAGAAAACAATAGAAATAAGCTGTCCACTGACATTAATGTGAGCACCGATCACCTTTGGCAGCACGGACCGCCAAGAGATGTGCAGGAACAGTGTCAGCGAGGTTCTGAAAGGTACAGACAGGGACTTGGAGCCACGCCGTCTCCAGTGCTGTGGGCAGCTGCACAACGTTTATCAGTTGAGAATTCATGACACGTTGCTCCCACTGATTCTCGACTGGGTTTAAATCCGAGGCGTTTGTTTACCAGGGGAAGACGGTAAGCTCATCCTGTTGCTCGTACAACCTCACGTCTCCACTACAAGCTGTGTGACACATTGCATTTTGCTGCCGGTAAGTGTGTAACGCTGGAAATGATTATCCTCCTATTTCCATCTATTGTACTATAAATTTTTTCCTTATTATTTTACCTGAAGATATGACATTTCTGTGTCTTTATGTATTGTAATTGTTTTACGATTTGTATAAATATATTTATGCATTTATATCGATGTATACTTGCTTTGTTTTGCAAATATTATTTGTATTTTTACACTGGGTCTTGCCTAGGAAAAACTATGCTATCGATAGGTCGTTTTAGAACCAAAGTGTTCAGGATCTTTGGTAGTGTTAACTCTGCCGCGTGGAGCGCAGGCAGAGCAGAGTCTGGCTGGAGTAGGGCGGTGGAGCAGGTGTGTTGTGTGATGCTCCCGCGAGTTGCCGCGCTTCCGGGGTTTGGCAGCATGTGGTAGTTTCTGGCACGGCGTCGCGGACGGGAAACATTAGATGGCACACATCAAGAGCCCGATTCGCCTGGTGATCGCGTCTAGAAGAAGGCACGCCAACATTCAGCTTCTGCAACAGCAACGGCCGACAATAAGCGATTGTCACCACCTCCTCGATCGACGACTTCAAATCTTCAATCAACCAACAAGGAAGACTGACAGCACGTAAAGTTTTAGAACTGTATGGCAGACCTCAGATTTTCAATCTATTCTATTTGCATCACTAAAATCCAGCAACTTAGCATGAACCTTTGTTGTTCATAGTCCCTATTGCACTACCAAGCAGCGTCCCTTCCTTTTCTGAAATGAACCCGAGTGTCGTTGAAATTCAAACGCCAGCATTAAAGCAATATCATTCCATTTCACTGCTTTAATTTCAAAGTTCAGTTAAAGTATTCATAGCTGGCTACAATAAACAAAAAGAACTGTATTTAGATTACACAAGCACATATTAAGAGTGCGAGTTTTGTTACCATATTTTAGCTTACCTGTGACTGCAGCTCAGGTTGGTACATACTAAATTTTACTATTGTTAATTGTTCAAAATCATTTAATTTAAGTTCAAAGTTAAATCTCTTATTTCTAAATTGCGTAGATTCAAATTGCTTTTGAGATGATTGTTGAGGGAGCGCAAGACGAACCTCATACTATTTAATTTCGTAGCGCTTCAGAAACAAAATTCACTATTAAATTCAGTCACTAAATTAACTTTCAGTTTTCCGGTTTCATTAATTCTTTTACTAAATTAAGTCAGAATGTAGCGAAATTTATTAATTCTGACAAACATTCAGTTTTCACACAACACTTGTCAACCTTCAGTTGCCACGCTTTTAGTGCTAATTATATGTGCATTAACCTTTTTTTTCATATTGTAACAAATAAGCCCTCGGTCACAAATATTTAGTCAAAAATTGACCTTGTTTCGACGCTGCTATGAGCCTCGTCTTCAGAATTAGACCAACTGTACTAAAACATTAGGTATATAGTACATTAATAAAATTAAAGTTTGTACTGACTCGAAAAGATGCAGTACTTACAAGTCACTTATTAAAAAAGATCTCAGCCGGAAAGGCGACGTCATGAACACTTGTCAGACGGCGAACCGCTAAGGGCAGCTTGTACTGTGGACAAGGGTTGCAACAAGACTGAGGTGCCCACTTTAGAAAGTGTGGGCAAGTAAACATGGTGTTGCTACGAGCGCCATCCAGTAGCCGCAGAAACAACTAGGCTACTGTACATTCAAAATTAGACACATGAAATTGTGATGCTGCTGATTCAGGCATAACGTAAGCATTAATGATAACAGGAAGAATTTACAACACGTTGTTTTCCTGTCACATCTTTGCTGTTTTCTTGTATGTCATAACTAACGTTTTTAGGTTACAAAATGTATCTGTGTTTAAAGCAGATAAATATGTAACTTCATCCTGTTATTATTAAGGCGTTTTTGAAACGATAAGTAAATCGACATCCTAGTTGCAAACAGGCGTTGATATACATCATTGGGGACATGTTGAAAATGTGTGCTACGACCGGGACACGAACCCGGGATCTCCTGCTTTCATGGCACACATTTTCATCATGTCCTCAATGATGTGTATCAACGCCTTTTTGCAGCTAGGATGTCGATTTAATTATCATTTCATTCTAGAGAAGCTGCATGGTAGTCGAAGGTATCCTGTTGGGAACGGATACTACCTTCATATAAAGGCGTTTTTCGTTGCGGCGGAATCTTCTCACGAAATTCCAGTCACCAATTTTCTCCTGCGAATGCGAAAATGTTTTGTTGACACCGACCTACATAGGGAGGAACGATCACTGCTATAAAATAAAGGAAATCGGAGCTCGTGCGGAGAGATAGAGGTGTTCTTTTTTCCGCGCGCTGTACGAGATAGGAATAATAGAGAATTGCGAAGGTGGTTCGATGAACCCTCTGCCAGGCAGTTAAATGGGATTTGCATAGTATCCATGTAGATGTAGAAGTAGATGCGTCCTGTGACTTCCCCCTTTTACATCTACATCTACATTTATACTCCGCAAGCCACCCAACGGTGTGTGGCGGAGGGCACTTTACGTGCCACTGTCATTACCTCCCATTCCTGTTCGCGGGAAGAACGACTGTCTGAAAGCCTCCGTGCGCGCTCGAATCTCTCTAATTTTACATTCGTGATCTCGTCAGGAGGTATAAGTAGGGGGAAGCAATATATTTGATACCTCATCCATAAACGCACCCTCTCGAAACCTGGCGAGCAAGCTACACCGCGATGCAGAGTGCCTCTCTTGTAGAGTCTGCCACTTGAGTTTGCTAAACATATTTGTTTGCTAAACATCTTCCATCGGATTTGGAAATCATTGTGTGTCAGGCAGTTCTCTAATGACGGCCAACTGATTTGCGACTTGGAAAGTTTCCCGAACAGCCAAAATACTGACTTCATTAACCAAGATCTCCGCCACGAAGTCATCCAGCCTCCAGTAGTCTCGGAATGGATAAATACAGGCCCCGTATGGCTTACAAGGGAATCTTATACCACTCTTCCCGGAAAAACTTTGCCACTTCAGGTAACAATGTTGGAGAAGGTCAGCGTTCATACACCCTTATTTTTAAAGTAGTTCACGAAGGCTCAATACTATGGAGATCTGATGAGTATTTTGGCCAGCTGGACGATGCGAGCTGTGTGAACAGGGAGCGCTATCGCCTTGGAACATAGCATCATCACATGGGAACATACATTTCGACCTTGGGATGAACCTGAGCTGGCAAAATGGGCAAATGATCCTCGACAGTAATGCGATCTAGCAAAGTAACCTTGATATACCTCGAACTAGTTGCGGAAATAATCATCAAGCACTCGTCATGTGGGAAGTAAATTCGGCGAGGAGTTACTCCATACACTACGTTTTATGGCTTCGATACAGCGTTTTCCTGCTACAGCCATTTGAATCACAGGTGACTGGTCTGAGAATTCTAGCTCGCCATGCAGTAATCTCCTTCTGGAGCATCCTTCCTATTGTTTTGATGCTGACATGGTTCGCGAGTATGACATCCACTTCTGCCGTGATTTTTGCAGTTGTCGCCCACTTCTTTTTCGTCCAGTCCTCGTCAATGATCGTCTGTCACGTTCGTTAACGCACACTTAGCAGATGCAATTTTGCCACATTCACCGTATGCGGTATAAATCTTCGATACGCTGCGACATGAAACACCAAATACTTCGGCTACCATACGATCACCAATACTTTTCCTACATTCGAATTCACTTGGCTCTTACATAATGCACTCACAACCAAACAGAAAACTTTTCTGACAATGACTGACACTTGTAACATACTGAGGACAGTTGTCGTCTGTGGTCAAATAACAGTGCAACCTCCAGGCTGGGCTAACATTTGCATTTATGTCGTACACTTTTCGCGGTGTTGCCATACTTTTGTCCATCCCTGTTTGTCTCACCACGAAATTCCATGGTCGTAGCGGCTCTCGAGGTGATAATTAAGCTTTATGATTAAATCTCAGTTGCAGAATATATATGAACTTTCTAATACAGATTTTATCATAAAAATTTCCTTTTCGTTGAGCTGTTTCGTAGTGAAATGCAAAATCTTCATTATTCTCCGATGGCCTCAGCGCAGTGTGGGAGAGTTGAACATTTGTGAGGGGTGTAGGGGAGGTGCTGTAACTAACAAGGGGAGGCCGCCAATTGTGAAATTCAGATTCGATTCATACTGCGCATAACATAAGCTCATGGCCAGAGGTGTAATGTGGCAAAGCACCAAGACGCAGTTCTCAGCCGTTTTCGAGAAAATCGACAGTTAAAGGAAACCGCTGCGGTGAAATGCTCTCTACGATTCTTAATTTTCTACAGCGTCGTGGCGGAGCGGTAAGCGCTCGGGTTCGTAATCCGAAGGTCGCCGGATCGAATCTCGCGCCATGCAACCTTTTTTTTTTTTAGTATTTGTTTTTTGTAATTCAAATGTGTGTGTATACACACACACACACACACACACACACACACACACACACATATATATATATATATATAATTCCCGGCAATCTGTTGCAACAATTATGCATATAATAAGTTGTTGAAAGTCGTTTGTCGTGGAAAAACTGGTGACTTCGAACATCATTACGTTTTCCGCAAACAAAGTTGTATTTCATAAATGTTATTAATTGTCCTCATAATGTTAACCACGTATAGTTAACGGAAGACGTAGAAACGATATTCCGAAACGAATACGTATAGCGTAAGTCAAACGTTCGAATTAGAACAGAGACCCTACGAACACAGATTTGCTGTGGCAGGTATGAAATATAAACTCCGTTACTCACTCGTTACACTTGAAGGACAGATGTTGAATGGGCCGAAACGAGCCGCCGCATAACAGCGTAGTTTCCTGCTAACTTCGAAAGAAGGTAGATGCGGTCCCCAGCGCAACTTACAACATCGTCGAAAATCGGTGCGGACGTGAGAGCTTTGGTACACCCTGTTAAACAAACGGAAAAATGGAGGCGGTACGATTGGAGAGCGATCCGCCTTCACCAATATGCATAAGCAATTCATTAATAGTATATATATATATATATATATATATATATATATATATATATATATATATATATATATATATTTGAATTTCAAAAAACTAATAATAAAAAAATTGCATGGCGCGAGATTCGATCCGGAGACCTTTGGAATACGAACCCGAGCGCTTACCTCCGCGCCACGACGCTGTAGAAAATTATCTATCGTAGAGAGTATTTCACCGCAGCGGTTTCGTTTAACTGTCGATTTTCTCGACAACGGCTGAGAAGTGCATCTTGGTGTTCGCCACATTACACCTCTGGCCATGAGCTTTTATTATGCGCAGTATGAATCGAATCTGAATTTCACAATTGGCGGCCTCCCCTTGTAAGTGTGCTGCTCGCGAACGTCATCAAGCGTTGCTGCAGACCCGGGGTTAAAGTCCGTAGCGACTTCCCGCGGGGGCGTGTAGGCTGACAAGGGCATCCCACGCAGCTTGCTGAAGCACGTGCTGTGCCGCTCATATCGAGAGGCACGGCTGTTCGTTACCTGACGCCGCCCACGAAGTTCCGGACAGCTCATTCCATACACTACTGCATCAACCAACAAGACGCATCTGCCTGGTTGGGTCTGTGTTGAACTGAATGTGCCCTATTTATTAGTACTCACTTCAGCCGATGTTTTAGTACCTTATTCCTCATATGACGCATGTTAAACATTCGGGGTTAATGAACTGCATTAGGCGTTTCTAACGCCTACGGTCGCTAGTGGTGCCTTGGAGTAATTTGTGTAACAGTCATAAAAGCCTTGTCAAATCGACTTACCGCAAGAAACAACAAAACAGTCATTGAAAATGGAAATAAAGCTCAAAAAGGAGTAGGATCGCAGTTACAAAATAAAACTATTGTGAATGAGGACGGAAAACTATTAATAAGATATATCTCTAACTTACAAGTTACAGTCATAGACTGTCCGCAGCGTAATTTCTTTCACTGATATAAAGTCTATTAACAACATAACAATAAACAATCAAATAATCTATGTAAATCATGAAGCTTCCTCCAGACATTCACATGGCAACTGTCCGATTCAGGATCAATTATTTCTACGTATACAAACTTTCTTGGATCCATCCTCAGATGCTCTGTCAATTCTTTTCCCTTAATTACTGCTTCCCTGCCGAGCCTGCCATTGTCACGCGAACCAGACACAGCAAAAATGGCTCTGAGCACTATGGGACTTAACACCTGAAGCCGTAAGTCCCCTAGAACTTAAAACTACTTAAACCTAACTAACCTAAGGACATCACACACATCCATGGCCGAGGCAGGATTCGAACCTGCGGCCCTAGCGGTCGCGTGGTTCCAGACCGATACGAAAGCGTTACGGAGATGATAGAAAAACTCCAGTGGAAGACTTTGCAGGAGAGACGCTCAGGAGCTCCGTACGGGCTTTTGTTGAAGTTTCGAGAACATACCTTCACCGAGGAGTATATTTCTCCCACCTACGTATATCACGCGAAGAGACCATGAGGATAAAATCAGAAAGATTAGAGTCCACCGACAATACGAGACTGGAATAGAAGGGAGAACCGATAGGGGTACTCAAAGTACCCTCCGCCACACACCGTCAGGTTTCTTTCGGAGTATGGATGTAGATGTAGATGAAGATGTACATGTAGAAGCGCATAGAACCGCTCGGCCACACCGGCCGGCCCAGACATAGCAGACTGCATTATTTATAGCAAATGGTATCAGTCTTGATCGCAATCCAGTGCAATAGCAACAAGATAACCGATTCCTGTTGATCAGCAAGCATCTTGAAATCCAGAAGAGTAACAGAAATGACGGCTTCCAATTTTGATGATAGTATGTAAAGAACGTCCTTCAAATTTTTGAAACATATAATATTTAAGAAATAATACAACATTTAAATGCATTACGGGAACAGTAGTGATCAATGTCTTGTAAATAACTACTATTAAAAACAGTCTTGATCACGATTTATTTAACAAGGCGACCGGTTTCGACCACTACTGTGGTCATCTTCAGACCATTGAGTAGGAACCCCTTTCTGTTGGAGAAATCCAACAGAAAGGGGTTCCTACTCAATGGTCTGAAGATGACCACAGTAGTGGTCGAAACCGGTCACCTTGTTAAATAAATCGTGATCAAGACTGTTTTTAATAGTAATTAATACAACATTACTTGCAGTAAATGACCCTACCAAAGCTGCATTCTAACTGCTGCCTGACTCGTCATACCGTGTTAATCACCAGAAAACGGTTATTTTGAATAACTCATCAAAAAATCCTAAATCTGTCTATAGCATACCCTTCGGTGTATACGAATACGTCCAGTAGGAGATTCATGGCAGCATGCGCCTGGCGCCTGAGGGATTACTTGAAGAATGTTACAAATTTTTATGTATAAATTATTTCGAAGTAACTTTCTTGCACTAATGTGCGCTCTTTTATCAAGGAAATATTTCAAGTTGTCTCTGAAAAAGTGTAATAAGACGTATATGAACTGCAAATTCAAATCAACAGTATCACATAAATAAGACTGTGGCTGAAACGACTGGGAGAATTTTCATATGTTAGGAAAATAAAATAAACAAAAGAGAAAGGGGCGAAAGTTCTCTTAGAAATCTCAGGGTTCTCCACTTTTGTTGCCTACATTGAACTGAGCAAACGTATTTTGTGTAAGTGTCTCTGTAGTACATATGCTCTGAAACGCAAAAGAAACTGGTACAGGCATGCGTATTCAAATACAGATATGCGTAAACAGGCAGAGTACGGCGCTGCGGTCGGCAGCACCTATATAAGACAACAAGGCAATAAGACATATATATGTTGTTGTTGTTGTGGTCTTCATTCCTGAGAGTGGCTTGATGCAACTCTCCATGCTAATCTATCCTGTGCAAGTTCCTTCATCTCCCAGTACCTACTGCAACCTACATCCTTCTGAATCTGCTTAGTGTATTCATCTCTTGGTCTCCCTCTACGATTTTTACCCTCCACGCTGCCCTCCAATACTAAATTGGTGGTCCCTCGATATCTCAGAACATGTCCTACCAACCGATACCTTCTTCTAGTCAAGTTGTGCCACAAGCTCCTCTTCTCCCCAATTCTAATCAATACCTCCTCATTATTTATGTGATCTACCCATCTAATCTTCAGCATTCTTCTGTAGCACCACATTTCGAAAGCTTCTATTCTCTTCTTGTCTAAACTATTTATCGTCCACGTTTCCTTCCATACATGGCTACACTCCATACAAATACTTTCAGAAACCACTTCCTGACACTTAAATCTATACTCGATGTTAACAAATTTCTCTTCTTCAGAAACGCTTTCCTTGCCATTCCCAGTCTACATTTTATATCCTCTCTACTTCGACCATCATCAGTTATTTTGCCCCCCAAATAGCAAAACTCCTTTACTGCTTTAAGTGTCTCATTTCCTAATCTAATTCCCTCACCATCACCCGTCTTAATTCGACTACATTCCATTATCCTAGTTTTGCTTTTGTTGATGTTCACTTTATATCCTCCTTTCAAGGCACTGTCCATTCCATTCAACTGGTCTTCCAGGTCCTTTGCTGTCTCTGACAGAATTACAGTGTCATCGGGGAACTTCAAAGATTTTGTTTCTTCTCCCTGGATTTTAATACCTACTTCAAATTTTTCTTTTGTTTCCTTTACTGCTTGCTCAATAGACAGATTGAATAACATCTGGGAGAGGCTACAACCCTGTCTCACTTCCTTCCCAACCACTGCTTCCCTTTCATGCTCCTCGACTCTTATAACTGCCATCTGGTTTCTCTACAAATTGTAAATAAAATTTCGCTCCCTGTATTTTACCCCTGCCACCTTTAGAATTTGAAAGAGAGTATTCCAGTCAACATTGTCAAAAGCTTTCTCTAAGTCTACAAATGCTAGAAACGTAGGTTTGCCTTTCCTTAATCTTTCTTCTATGATAAGTCGTAAGGTCAGTATTGCCTCACGTGTTCCAACATTTCTACGGAACCCAAACTGATCTTCCCCGAGGTCGGCTTCTACCAGTTTTTCCATTCGTCTGTAAAGAATTCGTGTTAGTATTTTGCAGCTGTGACTTATTAAACTGGTAGTTCGGTAATTTTCACATGTGTCAACACCTGCTTTCTTTGGGATTGCAATTATCATATTGCTCTTGAAGTCTGAGGGTTTTTCGCCCGTCTCGTATATCTTGTTCACCAGATGGTAGAGTTTTGTCAGGACTGGCTCTCCAAAGGCCGTCAGTAGTAGTAATGGAATGTTGTCTACTCTCGGGGCCTTGTTTCGACATATATATATATATATATATATATATATATATATATATATATATATATATATATATATATAACCTCACGGTATCTGGATCTTCTCGTAGCTCCCGCCCTCTCCCTGCTAGCGATATTCCGTTTCACAGGTTTAGTTTGCGGAGAGCACAACAGGTTTCGCGACGTACTTCTTCTGCTGACTCAGGTGAAAGCCGGAGAACTGCATGTTCCACTGCACTGATGATATCCGTGATAGGTGGGGGTTTAGGACTTGGTGCAAAGTTGAGTCCTCTCTTAAGGACTGAGAGCGCGTCCTCATCCTGTTGACTAGCCATTAGATTGATACCGTTGATTCCATCATCAGGTGCGCTGACGAAATAACCGCCGAGGAGCCCCCCCGCCACCCCCCCCCCCCCCTCCAGGTATTCCGAACGCGGTTCGCGCCGGTGGCAGCGTCTTAGAATCTCTGCCTGTTCTCCAAGTTAGTTCGTGGTTGCGATGCTTTCTTTCTCCTTTTAATCAAGTTCAAAGCGGGTTCCCAGGCCTTACTAAGGATGTAACCGCTATCTCGATTGATCAGCGGTTCCTGTACTCGAATCTCGATATAGATGCTTTTGCTGAACATTGCCTTTCGGAATTACACAGAATGAATTACGGCCTGACTGAGGTTCCGACACAGACATCCAAATACTGGGACTGTCTCATTAAAGAATCCATCGATTTTCGAGTAAGGGAACTGTTGGTCAATCGAGACAGCGGTTACTTCCTTAGTAAGGGCTGGGAACCCGCTTTGAAACTGATGAAAAGGAGAAAAGAAGACATCCTACCACGAACTGACTTCGAGAACACACAGAGATACAAGAAGACGCCACCGGCATGCACCTCTGGGCGTGGACGACGAACGGAAAGCACGCAGGACGCTCCGCGTCTGGACGTGGACCGCCGCCGGCTCCTCGGTGGTCAGTTCACCAGCGCACCTGATGATGGCAACGTGGTCACTTGCCGAAATATTGTGACCGTTGCACACTAACACCAGGCTGTTCACCCGTAACTACTTCGTCACGTCAGAAATAGGTTATGCTCTTATTATAATTTATAACTAATATTTCTCCACAGTAATTATGTATTTTTTTTTTTTTTAAAACTGTAGGAACTGCGAGGCAGCAGACCATTGTAAAGTGAAACAATGAGTCCAACGCTACTCGCTTTCACCTGTTGATTTCATCATGCTATAGGCAAAGTTCGGCACTGAGACTATTTGTGGATTATTTAAGTGACTTGCGATCATTCTGAGCAAGCCTAAATTACGTGTCATCTGGCCATTGTTCAGAAATACGAATCTGCTGCTCTCGCTTCTGTCAGATAGAGGCCCCACAGAAGTGATGATGGTTTTAAATTATTACAGTTCGTAAATGGTAAACACTTCAGGAGTCAATTTTACTTTGCAATCACTGCAGTCTGTTTAGATGCATATGAGATGCTGTAGGACGAATGCGCGCCACCATCAGCTATGGCCGTCGTTCCACTGCCCATTGAGAAAGAAACTAAATTCATTTGGCACGTTGATGTTTTTACACATTTTGCTAACTTCATTAAAATATCTGAGCAAAACGCGTCACGCTACTGTCGTGATTTGACAATTAAAACCAACAGACGGTGCTCATGGTCACAGCTCCGAATTTAAGAACCAAACACAAAGAACTATCTTTAGGATAATGCTTATAAAGGTATGGAACAACTTACGAAAACAAATATCGAAATTACTGTATAGGTATGTGGTTTGCTCTATCAGAGACGTCTGACAGAACAGACAGCCCACATACATGTACAGCGTACCTGCAGGCGGGACTGCCTTCACATCTTCAGTGCGGATGCACGCAAGGTCGGAGTCTCCAGCGGAAATACAGGACTGGCTGTGGGCATGTAGGCGTATGGACAGTGCATGCTACTAGATCGTGAGAAATTCAGAATCTTGGTCGGATGTCAGGCGTGTCTGGATGGCAGAGGTGGTTAAGGCAGCTTCTTGCGCTGAGTGGATGATCCGGGTTCGAGTCCCAGACGAGCACAAATTTTCAACTTTCAAGATTGGATTGTATCACTACCCGATTGCGGTTGGCATCTTTCTTTCCTTCGAAATTAGTATATTGACTTGATAATTGCAATTTAAACTTAAATACGATATAAACAGTATCAACACAATACTGGGACAGAAATAATTCTCATCCAAAAGCCACATAAGATATGTGAAAGGCTAAACCAAATAGAGTGTAATACGAAGAAATGTAATTGCTGTGGTTGAGTGAATACAAATTAAACTCATGCCCCACTCTAATACTAAAATGAATGCCAATTGCCACAGGTCGTCCACCGTGACTGAGCGCCACCTTCCTGCGAGGAGAGAGGATGCCAGATTTCATGTATTCATTTGTGTTGTCAATTCTATATAGGTTTTTGTAATTGGATCCATAACTTTATAAGTGTCTCTAAACCAGGTAGGTATAAAAGGGAATTTAAAAAGTGAGAGGTATAGGTTGGAGTTAGATAGTTCAAATGGCTCTGAGCACTATGGGACTTAACATCTATGGTCATCAGTCCCCTAGAACTTAGAATTACTTAAACCTAACTAACCTAAGGACAGCACACAACACCCAGCCATCACGAGGCAGAGAAAATCCCTGACCCCGCCGGGAATCGAACCCGGGAACCCGGGCGTGGGAAGCGAGAACGCTACCGCACGACCACGAGATGCGGGCTTGGAGTTAGATATTTGGATATAGTGGGAGGTAAGCTTTTGCGGTGGCAGGAAGAACAGGACATCCGGCGGGTCAATACAGGGTTACCAACATAAAATCAAATGCAGGAATAAGTCTATTAATGAAATGGGAACTACTATGAACAGCTTAGTGAACGTATTATCATATTAAAGACAGACACGAAGCTAACCCCCATTACAACAATAGAATATCACATGCCAACCATCTTCGCAGATTATGAAGAGACTAAACGTATGTACAATGCGATAAAGGAAATTCTTGAGACAGTTAAGGGAGACGAAAATGTAACTGTGATGGGTTGCTACCTCAACAGTAGGAAAAGGAGGAGAAATAAATACAACAGTTGAATGTGGATTGGCGGACAGGAATGAAAGAGGAAGTCGCATGCTAGAATTTTGCACAGAGCATCATTTAATCATCGCTAATACTATTTTTAAGAATCACGAAAGAGTATTGCATACGTCGAACGGAAAACAATAGAAGATATCAGATCGGTTGTGTTATGCTAAGACAGAGTTTTTTGAAATCAGATATTAATCTGTGAAACATTTCCAGCAGCATATGTGAATTCTGACTATAGTTTATTGGTTATGCACTGCAGACTTAAACTGATGAAACTGCAAACATGTAAGAAATTAAGGAGATAGTATGTGGATAAATTGAAGGAACCAGAGGTTACTGAGAGTTTCGGAGGCAGCATCAGGTGACACTGGACTGAATCGGTGAACAGCAACGTAATGGAAGACGAACGGATAGCTCTGAGAGATAATATAGGGTAGGCAGCAGAGGACCAAATAGGCAAAAAAAAAAGACCTAGTAGAAACCCCTAGGCTACACAAGAGATACTGAATTCAACTGACGAAAGGGGAAGACATAAATATGCAGTAAATGAAGCAGGCGGAAAGGGAAGACATAAATATGCAGCAAATGAAGCAGGCGGAAGGGAACACAATAGTCTAAAAATGAGATTGAAAGCAAGTGCAAAGTGGTTAAGTGTGAATGGTTAGAACACAAATACAAGGCTGTAGAAACTTTTTCACAAAGGGAAATCTAGATGCTGCCTATGTGAAAATTAATGAGGCCTTTGTAAGAAAGAGAAGCAAATTTATTCATATCATGAACTCAGATGGTGGACGATACGACAGAAGGAGAAGGGGAAGTAACTGGTGAGATGGGAGGTATTACAAATGGTTCAAATGGCTCTGAGCACTATGGGACTTAACTTCTGTGGTCATCAGTCTCCTAGAACTTAGAACTACTTAAACCTAACTAACCGAAGGACATCACACACATCCATGCCGGAGGCAGGATTCTAACCTGCGCCCGTAGCAGTCCCGCAGTTCCGAACTGCGCGCCTAGAACCACTAGACCACCGCGGCCGGCGGAGGTATTACACTGAGAGAAGAATTTGTCGGATGACTGGCAGACCTATGTGGAAACAAGGCCCCTGAAATAAACGGCGTTCTTTCAGAATTATTTTGATGCTTGGAAGGGACAATCATGACAAAACTATTCCAGCTGATGTGCAGACGAAATACTCTCAGACTTCAAGAAGAATGCAGTTATACCAATTTCAAAGAAAGCGGTTGCTGTGAGGTGTCAGTACTACCGAACAATCAAAATACTGAAACGACTTATTTACAAAAAATGGAAAAACTGATGGAATCCGACCTCGGGGAAGGGCAGCGGCGCATCGTTTCAAATATAAGAACGTGGTAAGCAAGATTGACCTCATGATCTATCCTATAAACTAGTCTGAAAGATCCATGCCAAAGTTTCAAGCATTTGAGAAAGCTTTTCACGACGTTGGCTGGCCTACACTCTGAAATTTTGAAAGTACCATGGATAAAATACGGGGAGTCGTTGGTGATTTACAACTCTTACAAAAACCACACTGCAATTTTAAGAGTGGAGTGGAAGAACAAAGATAGATGTCCCTATTTGAGAAAGGAATGATTCAGATTTGTAGCCTGTCCCCGATGTCATTCAATCTATACAATGAGCAAGCAGTAAAGAAAACCTCCCAGAAATCTGGAAATTGAATTAAAGTTCATGAGGGGGATGTAAAAACTTAGAGGTTTGCCGATGACTTCGTAAGCAAAGAATTTGGAAGAACAGTTGAGCGGAATGGACAACCTCTTGAAAAAGACATTCTAAGATGAACATCAAAAGTAAAATAAGGGTAAGTGAGTGTAAACTGCTTGAATGAGGTGATGCTGAGGGGATTAGGATCTCAGAAATTAAAAGTAGTAGATGGTTTTGCTACTTGAAGCTGCCCAAACGAGAGGGGATATAAAATGCAGACTGGCAATAGCAAGAAAATAATTTCAGAAAAAGGGCGATTTGCTAATATCTAATGTCAATTCATGTGTCTAAAAGTCTTTTCTGAAGATATATATCTGGCGTGTTGCCGCTTACGGAAGTGAAAGGAGAACGATAACCATTTCAAGAATACTGAGGATTAGATGGGTAAATCGAATAACAAACCAGGAGGAAACGAATAGACTTGGGGAGCAAAGAAATTTCCGAAAAAGGTTGAGTAAAGGAAGGAACCGGTGGCTAGGAGACACTGTAAGGCATCAAAGAATTGGCAACAGGATAATGGAGTGTAGTGTGGGGTGCAACAACTACAGAGAAAGACGAAGGTTTGACTACAGTAATGAAGTTCAAGTGGGTGTGGGTTGCGGTAGTCACGCAGACATGAAGACGTTTGCACCGGATAGACTGGCATGAACATCTGCAACAGATTGGTGCTCGGACTGAAGATCGAATCGACAGTAACCACGAGGTAGTTCTTTCTGTTTGAGCCCTGAATTGTAACAGCGTCCCTCGAAACTCCGTGAACTGCTGACTCGTGACGGAAGCCAGACACATGTCACGTATTGCTTCCGAATTTCTGCAGAAGGTGAGATGTCCACACACACACACACACACACACACACACACACACAAACACACACACACACACACACACGACGCTCAAAAAGTTCATCATCTACTGCTGGATAAATACCTTCTCCAGTCTTGGCTATGCATTACAGATTCGAACTAGATGTATCTGATGTATCCCTGTTCCTCCTGCACCTTTTTCTAATGTCATCCACCATATTCCATCACGTCGTCCTATCGATTTAGCCATGTGTTGCCGTTCAGCAAGGGACTTCCGCTGGTCACTATCTCGCATTCACCTCACTGCAGGCTCTACTAACCTTCATTTCCATTGAAGTCATGATAACGTAGTTCTATGCAACTACTTCCTTGATTCATTTGTCTGCACTCCGCCTCTTTACTAATTTCCCGGCAAGCATATTATCATTGCGCGCCGAATCAGTTCATCTCTAGAACGGTTGGCACACAAAACTTGCATGTCTCTCTGCCACAAGTTCAAGTTAGACCACCCCCGACTGTAAACTTTCCGTTTCAAATATATATGAAAGGCTAAGGTTTGCAGTCTATGTTCAGTTTACGGAAAGTGCTCGAGACTGGTGTAATCCTCTTGTCAATTTCTTTCCCAGTCCGTCCAATCACTGAATTCATCTGCTCTAAAATTTTATCATCTGTTTGTATGATATCATTTTTAATTTTTGTTTCCAAATTCATCCATTCCTTGGATCATCTAGGCTGGGTAAAAATTTTTCGGTTGTTATTATTATACACTGAAGAGACAAAGAAACTGGAACAGCACGCGTATTCAAATACACAGATATGTAAACAGGCAGAATACTGCGCTGCGGTCGGCTTCGCCTGTATAGGACAATAAGTGTCTGGCGCAATTGTTAGATCGGTTACTGCTGCTACAATGGTAGGTTATCACGATTTAAGTGAGTTTGAACGTGATGTTATAATCGGCGCACGAGCGATGGGACAGAGCACTTCCGAGGTAGCGATGAAGTGGGGATTTTCCCGTACGATCATTTCACAAGTGTACCGTGAGTATCAGGAATCCGGTAAAAGATCAAATCTACGACATCGCTGCGACTGGAGAAAGATCCTGCAAGTTCGGGACCAACGACGACTGAAGAGAATCGTTCAACGTGACAGAAGTGCAAACCTTTCGCAAAATGCTGCAGATTTCATTGCTGCACCATCGACAAGTGTCAGCGTGCGATCCATTCAACGAAACATCATCGATATGGACTTTCGGAGCCGAAGGCCCATTCTTGTACCCTTGATGATCGCACAACTCAGCGCTTTACGCCTCGTTTTTACCCGCCAACATTGACATTGGACAGTTGATGGCAGAAAACAAGTTGTCTACGCCTCGTCTTTACCCGCCAACATTGACATTGGACAGTTGA
The DNA here is from genome assembly GCF_021461395.2 of Schistocerca americana. Taxonomy (NCBI): domain Eukaryota; kingdom Metazoa; phylum Arthropoda; class Insecta; order Orthoptera; family Acrididae; genus Schistocerca; species Schistocerca americana. The sequence goes on along the minus strand of NC_060126.1, from coordinate 499,619,897 downwards.
TGGCAGAAAACAAGTTGTCTGGTCGAATGAGTCTCGTTTCAAATTTTATAGGGCGGATGGACGTGTATGGGTACAGGGACAACCTCAAGAATCCACGGACCCTGCATATCAGTAGAGGAGTGTTGAAGCTAGTGGAGACTCTGAAATGGCGTGGGGCGTGTGAAGTTGGAGTGATATGGGAGCCCTGATGCGTCTAGGTACAACTCTGACATGTGACACGTACTTGAGAATCCTGCCTGACCACCTGCATCCATTCGTGTCCATTGTGCATACCGACGGACTTGGGCCATTCCATCAGGACAATGCGACGCCCCACACGTCCAGAATTGCTGCAGAGTGGCTCCATGAACACTCTTCTGAGTTTAAACGCTTCAGCTGGCTACCGAACTCCCCAGACATGAACATTATTGAGTATATCTTCGATGCCTTGCAGTGTGCTGTTCAGAAGAGATCCAGCACTATTGCAGACATTAGTCGAGTCCATGACACGCCGTGGTGCGGCACTTCTGCGTGCTTCCGGTGCCCTACACAATATCAGGCAGGTGTACTAATTTCTTTGGCTCTTCAGTGTATTATTCATAATATACAAAACAATAACACCAAGAAATCTTCAGTGAGGGTAACAGCGTTACCAATAGTGGAACTTCATCAGTCTTCGAACATCTGACAAAGTCTCGAAGTCCGTAATTTCGTTCTAAATTAATGCTACTATAAATCCCAAACCAGGGAATAACTCAAAAAGTTAACACTAAAATACTGACCTAAAAGTCATACAACAATATCTTGCTTAAAACTTCTATTAGACCGAATAATACCGTGTGCAATAAATGTCAACAAAGCACATCGCAACGCTAGCCTTAGCCAAATTATTACACTCATTTCAGTACCTTCCTCACATGCATACAGATACATCCCACGTTATAAAGATCATCAGATAATAAGCATATAACAAACACTTCTCAGTTAAACACAAATCAGGAAAGGTATCGTGATACCAACCCAAAACTTGGATATCCAAGAAACAACGTCTTAATAGTATCAAATTGACCAGAAGCTTTCTCTCAAATAAGTTACAATGAGAGAGAATAAAGTAGGAAGGGCCACTGTGTGTTAAGGATTGTGCGCTCTAAAGCTCTTATCAGCAGGTAGTGAGCAATAAGGCACACAGGCGCAAAATGGAGGGGGTCCATAATTGAAGTTTCAGTTTCAAAACCCTGTAGAAAGAACCACTGCTCAGAATGATATCAATTTTAATATCATATTATTCACTCAGGGGATACGGTATAGAACAAAAAAGTAACGAAAATTTGACCAGCAGATGGCACTGTAAGCGTCAGAATCTGCACACCAATAGACGCACGGCAGAAGACTCTCCAATATGACTGTCTCCTTGAAGGATGAAGCGCTGTTGGTAAATTGTTATAATAACGGTGACTGTGCGCCAACATCCCTGCAGAAGTCCTGGTCACTCAAGGGTATGTAAAAACGCAATGGTCCGCTGTCTGCTGTCTGCAGAAAATGATTATAAAATTCGAAAAGACACGATCATTTGAAGTGCAATGTGGCAGAGGAAAGAAAGCAGTTGATCCGTCGTCTGTCGACCCTTGGGCATTGTGGGAACATGTATTGCACGAGGTATTGCCAGAATGTTGGACAGGCCTGACGGCATGGTGCATAAAAGCCTTCGGAACTCCCTGTATTCCCCATACAGAATCTCCCACTTTAAGGAGTTGCTTCCTGCTGACCTGCCAGCAAGACGAACGTTCACTCTGGAATTTCATGCTCACTCTCAAGTGAACAGTTGTTGGCCATGGCTACTCTGTGGACAGGCAATCCCGTTTCCATCTCCAAAGAGGTATCAATACACAGAATTGCAGAATATCGTTATGCATGTCAACCGGTACCACTTCACGCTGCAAAGGTGATTATGTGGTGCAGGTTGACAGTATCGTCTACCTTAGGGCCGTATTTTTTCGAGTAGATGCGTCCTGCGGCTCCTGTTACTTGTATCGTCACTGGTAATCGCTATATGGGTCTCTTGCACACCAACGTCATTCCATTAATTCAAGATATTGGTTCTGTGAATAGGATCATTTTTATACAAGATGACTCATACTGCACAGCCAATGAGGCGGCTGGTACACTGGAATTTTGGAAATATTCCAATTATCAGCTATCATTTCCCTGCGGCCTGGCATTACACATCAACTGATTTTAATCCGTGTAATTCAAGGCTTTGGGGTTATCTGAAATATGTGTTCAGTGCTCCAATTATGAACGTAGATGACTTGAGTGCACGCATTGCGCAGTGAATCCTGAGCGTGGACCCCGAGACACTGCGACCTGTTGCGGAACATGCTGTTTCACGATTTCCACTTGTGGCGGCAAACGGTGGACAGAATACTGAATACATCGTGCGCCAGTCTCACAACAGTTAGAAACAGATGTCATTTTGATTTTTATGCGGATTTAGGTCTCAGGACAGTTAGAAACCGATGTCATTTTCCTTTTTGTAAGACTTTTGGTCTCAGGAAAATTTAAAACCGATGTCATTTTGCTTTGTAAGTGGCTTTTGGACCATCCGATTAGGTACGACCTTGCTGTGGTGTGCGGGCTTACGTCACTAACTGTGCCAAGACAGTTGACTTCGGAAGTTGTGCAGAGTCGAGCACATTGAACACTGCGGGTAGTGTAATGTAGATTCAAACAATGGGCGTTTTATTGGAACTTCAATTATAGACACCCTGTACGACTAGGACCCAACTAAACAAAATCAATGTGGCACGCCATGGATTCTACAACAGGAATCAAGGACTGTCAATATAGCAGTTCAAGGCCTTGAACTTTCCTTGAGCAATACTGTATACAGATCACACGGAAGTAGTCGCAATCTTACTGACAGCCAGAGGAACATCATCAGGACCACTCTCTATGTATTTGGTGCGGCCCTCTTGGCTTTGAAAGCCTCCAGCTTCCATCAAACAGCTCTAGGGCACGTTTCTAGACAGGCCTATGCAGCTGCACGCCAACAGACTCCAGGAGAGCCTTCTTGTAACCAGGAAACGCCAAGCAGCTCGTCCCGTGGGTCAGCCAGCAGTCATCCATGGAACACATGCTCCTGTCGTTCCAGTGCCTGCGCAGACTAGCAGGAGGAGAGCAAACTTGGCCCAGACAGAAATGGCTTGCACATCTCTGGAGCATTTTACGCCACCATCCTTGTGTTGGTGACGAGTAAATGTCCACCCTCTTCCCAGGCGCAGGCTTCATGCTCCGATCCATCCACTGCCCGACACAAGACTCCTTAAACTCCTGAACACTGCTGCGTTCACCGTCTCTTCAGCTCGACTGCGCTCGACTGCGCTCGACTGCTCTGATGCTCTGCATGCCGTCTGCCACAGCGGGAAGTCACCACCAGTCTAGGAGCCAACTTCAGCGCGGAGTGGAACTTCTTCGAGCGCCAGGTTATTACAGCTCACATACGTCTCATGCCTCACAAATCATTTTGGGCTGGATTGTTGTCACGATGGGGATTGGGGCATAGCGCCATGCCACCTATTTCGACAGCTGATGTAAGGAGCATTTAAGGGTGGGCGGTTTACGTATGTCACGTAATATTCCTCATTCGCTGTAAATTGCTTTGGACTGGATTCTCGCCGTGATGATGATTGTGCTTACTGCAATGCCGCTTCTTCTACAGGTGATGTAAGGAACAGTTAAGGATAGGTTACTTTCATGCATTTGCGGTATGGTTTTAACCGTGCCATGTAAACATGGCCCACATACGCCGAGTAATGTCTTGTGTGCCAAAAGTAGTTTAGTATTGGATTTCGTCACGGTGCCTGTTCGGTTAGTGACATGACACACCTTCGACAGTGGATGCAAGGAGCACTTAAGGCTCTGTGGTATAGATGTATTCGCTGTCTGGTTTACTATAAATGGATTGGCGTCATACTAACCCAACTACTGACATTTCCTTTGAGAATGCTCTTGACACATTTAAAATCTGATGCATGGGTTCTACGATATACCACATTTTGACATAGGAATGCCTTCTTTGTTTTCCTTCTCCATGCTATAGCGTGACGGTGGGTTAACTGTTTGTGTTCCCCGGCTGTTGAAAACTGTAGCAAATGTAACACATCACATCAAAAAGATCTTGTTGCAGCCTGTATGTATCAAAATGTTCAAATGTGTGTGAAATCTTATGGGACTTAACTGATAACATCATCAGTCCCTAAGCTTACACACTGCTTAACCTAAATTATCCTAAGGACAAACACACACATCCATGCCCGAGGGAGGACTGGAACCTCCGCCGGGACCAGCCACACAGTCCATGACTGCAGGGCCTCAGGCCGCTCGGCTAATCCCGCGCGGCTATATGTATCGTGTTGTTGTTGTTGTCTTCAGTCCTGAGACTGGTTTCATGCAGCTCTCCATGTTACTCTATCCCGTGCAAGCTTCTTCATCACCCAGTACCTACTGCAACCTACATCCTTCTGAATCTGCTTCGTGTATTCATCCCTTGGTCTCCCTCTACGATTTTTACCCCCGCCCCCCCCCCCCCCCCACGCTGCCACCCCAATGCTAAATTGACGATACCTTGATGCCGCAGAACATGTCCTACCAATCGATCCCTTCTTCTAGTCAAGTTGTGCCACAAACTCCTCTTCTCCCCTATTCTATTCAATACCTCCTCATTAGTTATGTGATCTACCCCTCCAATCTTCAGCATTCTTCTGTAGCACCACATTACGAAAGCTTCTATTCTCTTCTTGTCCAAACTATTTATCGTCCATGTTTCACTTCCATACAAATACTTTCAGAAACCACTTCCTGACACTTAAATCTATACTCGATGTTAACAAATTTCTCTTCTTCAGAAACGCTTTCCTTGCCATTGCCAGTCTACATTTTATATCCTCTCTACTTCGACCATCATCAGTTATTTTGCTCCCCAAATAGCAAAACTCCTTTACTACTTTAAGTGTCTCATTTCCTAATCTAATTCCCTCACCATCACCCGTCTTAATTCGACTAAATTCCATTATCCTTGTTTTGCTTTTGTTGATGTTCACCTTATATCCTCCTTTCAAGACACTGTCCATTCCATTCAACTGCTCTTCCAGGTCCTTTGTTGTCTCTGACAGAATTACAATGTCATCGGAGAACTTCAAAGATTTTATTTCTTGTCCCTGGATTTTAATTCCAACTCAGAACTTTTCTTTTGTTTCCTTTACTGCTTGCTCAATATAGAGATTGAACAACATTGGGGAGAGGCTACAACCCTGTCTTACTCCCTTCCCAACCACTGCTTCCCTTTCATGCCCCTCGACTCTTATAACTGCCATCTGCTTTCTGTACAAATTGCAAATAGCCTTTCGCTCCCTGTATTTTACCCCTGCCACCTTTAGAATTTGAAAGAGAGTATTCCAGTCAAGATTGTCAAAAGCTTTCTCTAAGTCTACAAATGCTAGAAACGTAGGTTTGCCTTTCCTTAATCTTTCTTCTAAGATAAGTCGTTAGGTCAGTATTGCCTCACGTGTTCCAATATTTCTACGGAATCCAAACTGATCTTCCCCGAGGTCGGCTTCTACCAGTTTTTCCATTCGTCTGTAAATAATTCGTGTTATTATTTTACAGCTGTGACTTATTAAACTGATAGTTTGGTAATTTTCACATCTGTCAACACCTGCTTTCTTTGGGATTGGAATTATTATATTCTTCTTGAAGTCTGAGGGTATTTCGCCCGTCTCGTACATCTTGCTCACCAGATGGTAGAGTTTTGTCAGGACTGGCTCTCCAAAGGCCGTCAGTAGTAGTAATGGAATGTTGTCTACTCCCGGGGCCTTGTTTCGACATATATATATAACCTCAAGATATCTGGATCTTCTCGTAGCTCCCGCCCTCTCCCTGCTAGCGATATTCAGTTCCACGGGTTTAGTTTGCGGAGAGCACGACAGGTTTCGCGACGTACTTCTTCTGCTGATTCAGGTGAAAGCCGGAGAACTGCATGTTCCACTGCACTGATGATATCCGTGATAGGCGCGGGTTTAGGACTTGGTGCAAAGTTGAGTCCTCTCTTAAGGACTGAGAGCGCGTCCTCATCCAGTTGACTAGCCATTAGATTGATACCGTTGATACCATCATCAGGTGCGCTGACGAAATAACCGCCGAGGAGCCGGCGCCGGGATTTTATCTCTTACCCTCCCCCCCCCCCCCTCCAGGTTTTCCGAACGCGGTTCGCGCCGGTGGCAGCTTCTTAGAATCTCTGCCTGTTCTCCAAGTAAGTTCGTGGTTGCGATGCTTTCTTTCTCCTTTTAATCAAGTTCAAAGCGGGTTCCCAGTCCTTACTAAGGATGTAACCGCTATCTCGATTGATCAGCGGTTCCTGTACTCGAATCTCGATATAGATGCTTTTGCTGAACATTGCCTTTCGGAATTACACAGAATGAATTACGACCTGACTGAGGTTCCGACCCAGACGTCCAAAAACTGGGACTGTCTCATTAAAGAATCCATCGATATTCGAGTAAGGGATCTGTTGATCAATCGAGATAGCGGTTACTTCCTTAGTAAGGCCTGGGAACCCGCTTTGAAACTGATGAAAAGGAGAAACGAAGACATCCTACCACGAACTGACTTCGAGAACACACAGAGATACAAGAAGACGCCATCAGCATGCATCCCTGGGCGTGGACGACGAACGGAAAGCACGCTGGACGCTCCACGTCTGGACGTGGACCGCGTTTGCAACACGTGGCGGAGGGCTGGGGGGGAGAGGGGAGGAAGAGCCCGCCGCCGGCTCCTCGGTGGTCAGTTCACCAGCGCACCTGATGATGGCAACGTGGTCACTTGCCGAAATATTGTGACCGTTGCACACTAACACCAGGCTGTTCACCCGTGAACTACTTCGTCACGTCAGAAATAGGTTATGCTCTTATTATAATTTATAACTAATATTTCTCCACAGTAATTATGTATTTTTTTTTAAAAAAACTGTAGGAGCTGCGAGGCAGCAGACCATTGTAAAGTGAAACAATGAGTCCAACGCAACTCGTTTTCACCTGTTGATATCATCATGCTATAGGCAAAGTTCGGCACTGAGAGTATTTGTGGATTATTTAAGTGACTTGCGATCATTCTGAGCAAGCCTAAACTACGTGTCATCTGGCCATTGTTCAGAAATACGAATCTGCTGCTCTCGCTTCTGTCAGATAGAGGCCCCACAGAAGTGATGATGATTTTAAATTATTACAGTTCGTAAATGGTAAACACTTCAGGAGTCAATTTTACTTTGAAATCACTGCAGTCTGTTTAGATGCATATGAGATGCTGTAGGACGAATGCGCGCCACCATCAGCTATGACCGTCGTTCCACTGCCCATTGAGAAAGAAATTAAATTCATTTGGCACGTTGATGTTTTTACACATTTTGATAACTTCATTAAAATATCTGAGCAAAACGCGTCACGCTACTGTCGTGATTTGACAATTAAAACCAACAGACGGTGCTCATGGTCAAAGCTCCGAATTTAAGAACCAAACACAAAGAACAATGTGTAGGATAATACTTATAAAGGTATGGAACATCTTACGAAAACAAATATCGAAATTACTGCATAGGTATGTGGTTTGCTCTATCAGAGATGTCTGACAGAACAGACAGCCCACATACATGTACAGCGTACCTGTAGGCGGGACTGCCTTGACATCTTCAGTGCGGATGCACGCAAGGTCGGAGTCTCCAGCGGAAATAGAGGACTGGCTGTGGGCATGTAGGCGTATGGACAGTGCATGCTACTAGATCGTGAGAAATTCAGAATTTTGGTCGGATGTCAGGCGTGTCTGGATGGCAGAGGTGGTTAAGGCAGCTTCTTGCGCTGCGTGAGAAATTCAGAATTTTGGTCGGATGTCAGGCGTGTCTGGATGGCAGAGGTGGTTAAGACAGCTTCTTGCACTGAGTGGATGATACAGGTTCGAGTCCCAGACGAGCACAAATTTTCAACTTTCAAGATTGGATTGTATCACTACCCGATTGCGGTTGGCATCTTTCTTTCCTTCGAAATTAGTATATTGATTTGATAATTGCAATTTAAACGTAAACACGATATAAACAGTATCAACACAATACTGGGACAGAAATAATTCTCATCCAAAAGCCACATAAGATATGTGAGAGGCAAAACCATATAGAGTGTAATACGAAGAAATCTAATTGCTGTGGTTGAGTGAATACAAATTAAACTCATGCCCCACTCTAATACTGAAATGAATGCCAATTGCCACAGGTCGTCCACCGTGGTTGAGCGCCACCTTCCTGCGGGGTCCTTAGCAGAGAGGATGCCAGATTTCATGTTTTCATTTGTGTTGTCAATTCTATATAGGTTTTTGTAATTGGATCCATAACTTTATAAGTGTTTCTAAACCAGGTAGGTATAAAAGAGAATTTAAAAAGTGAGAGGTATAGGTTTTACAGTTAGATATTTGGATGTAGTGGGAGATGAGGATTTGCGGTGGCAGGAAGGACAGGACTTCCGGTGGGTCAATGCAGGGTTACCAACATAAAATCAAATGCAGGAGTAAGTCTATTAATGAAATGGAAACTACTATGAACAGCTTAGTGAACGTATTATCATATTAAAGACAGACACGAAGCTAACCCCCATTACAACAATAGAATATCACATGCCAACCATCTTCGCAGATTATGAAGAGACTGAAACTATGTACAATGCGATAAAGGAAATTCTTGAGACAGTTAAGGGAGACGAAAATGTAAGTGTGATGGGTTGCTGACCTCAACAGTAGGAAAAGGAGGAGAAATAAATATAACAGTTGAATGTGGACTGGCGGACAGGAATGAAAGAGGAGGTCGCATGCTAGAATTTTGCACAGAGCATCATTTAATCATCACTAATACTATTTTTAAGAATCACGAAAGAGTATTGCATACGTCGAACGGAAAACAATAGAAGATTTCAGATTGGTTGTGTTATGGTAAGACAGAGTTTTTTGAAACCAGATATTAATCTGTAAAACATTTCCAGCAGCAGATGTGAATTCTGACTATAGTTTATTGGTTATTCACTGCAAACTTAAACTGAGGAAACTGCAAACATGTAGGAAATTAAGGAGACAGTACGTGGATAAATTGAAGGAACCAGAGGTTACTGAGAGTTTCGAAGGGGGTATCAGGTGACAGTGGACCGAATCGGTGAAAAGCAATGTAATGGAAGACGAACGGATAGCTCTGAGAGATAATATCGGGTAGGCAGCAGAGGAACAAATAGGTGAAAAGACAAGACCTAGTAGAAACCCCTAGGCTACACAAGAGATACTGAATTCAACTGGCGAAAGGGGAAGACATAAATATGCAGTAAATGAAGCAGGCGGAAGGGAACGCAGTAGTCTAAAAATGAGAATGAAAGCAAGTGCAAAGTGGTTAAGTGTCAATGTATAGAACACAAATACAAGGCTGTAGAAACTTTTTTTCACAAAGGGAAACCTAGATGATGCCTATGTGAAAATTAATGAGGCCTTTGTAAGAAAGAGAAGCAAATTTATTCATATCATGAACTCAGATGGTGGACGATACGACAGAAGGAGAAGGGGAAGTAACTGGTGAGATGGGAGGTATTACACTGAGAGAAGAATTTGTCGGATGACTGGAAGACCTATGTGGAAACAAGGCCCCTGAAATAAACGGCATTCTTTCAGAATTATTTTGATGCTTGGAAGGGACAATCATGACAAAACTATTCCAGCTGATGTGCAGACGAAATACTCTCAGACTTCAAAAAGAATGTAATTATACCAATTTCAAAGAAAGCGGTTGCTGTGAGGTGTCAGTACTAGCGAACAATCAAAATACTGAAACGACTCATTTACAAAAAATGGAAAATCTGGTAGAATCCGACCTCGGGGAAGGGCAGCGGCGCTTCGTTTCAAATATAGAACGTGGTAAGCAAGATTGACCTCATGATCTATCCTATAAATTAGTCTGAAAGATCCATGCCAAAGTTTCAAGCATTTGTCGATTTAGAGAAAGCTTTTCACAACGTTGGCTGGCCTACACTCTGAAATTTTGAACGTACCATGGATAAAATACGGGGAGTCGTTGGTGATTTACAACTTTAACAAAAACCACACTGCAATTTTAAGAGTGGAGTGGAAGAACAAAGATAGATGTCCCTATTTGAGAAAGGAATGATTCAGATTTGTAGCCTGTCCCCGATGTTATTCAATCTATACAATGAGCAAGCAGTAAAGAAAACCTCCCAGAAATCTGGAAATTGAATTAAAGTTCATGAGGGGGATGTAAAAACTTAGAGGTTTGCCGATGACTTTGTAAGCAAAGAATTTGGAAGAACAGTTGAGCGGAATGGACAACCTCTTGAAAAAGACATTCTAAGATGAACATCAAAAGTAAAATAAGGGTAAGTGAGTGTAAACTGCTTGAATGAGGTGATTCTGAGGGGATTAGGATATCAGAAATTAAAAGTAGTAGATAGTTTTGCTACTTGAAACTGCTCAAACGAGAGGGGATATAAAATGCAGACTGTCAATAGCAAAAAAATAATTTCAGAAAAAGAGCGATTTGCTAATATGTAATGTCAATTCATGTGTCTAAAAGTCTTTTCTGAAGATATTTATCTGGCGTGTTGCCGCTTACGGAAGTGAAAGGAGGACGATAACCATTTCAAGAATACTGAAGATTAGATGGGTAAATCGAATAACAAACCAAGAGGAAAAGAATAGACTTGGGGAGCAAAGAAATTTCCGAAAAAGGTTGAGTAAAGGAAGGAACCGGTGGCTAGGACACACTGTAAGGCATCAAGGAATTGGCAACAGGATAATGGAGTGTAGTGTGGGGTGTAACAACTACAGAGAAAGACGAAGGTTTGACTACAGTAATGAAGTTCAAGTGGGTGTAGGTTGCCGTAGTCACGCAGACATGAAGACGTTTGCACCGGATAGACTGGCATGAACATCTGCATCAGATTGGTGCTCGGACTGAAGATCGAATCGACAGTAACCACGAGATAGTACTTTCTGTTTGAGCCCTGAATTGTAACAGCGTCCCTCGAAACTCCGTGAACTGCTGACTCGTGACGGAAGCCAGACACACACACACAAACACACACACACACACACACACACACACACAAAACATACACACACGACACTCAAAAAGTTCATCATCTACTGCTGGATAAATACCTTCTCCAGTCTTGGCTATGCATTACAGATTCGAACTAGATGTATCTGATGTATCCCTGTTCCTCCTGCACCTTTTTCTAATGTCATCCACCATATTCCATTAGGTCGTACTTTCGATTTAGCCATGTGTTGCCGTTCAGCAAGGGACTTCCGCTGGTCACTATCTCGCATTCACCTCACTGCAGGCTCTACTAACCTTCATTTCCATTGAAGTCATGATAGCGTAGTTCTATCCAACTTGATTCATTTGTCTGCACTCCGCCTCTTTACTAATTTCCCGGCAAGCATATTATCATTGCGCGCCGAATCAGTTCATCTCTAGAATGGTTGGCACACAAAACTTGCATGTCTCTCTGCCACAAGTTCAAGTTAGACCACCCCCGACTGTAAGCTTTCCGTTTCAAATATATATGAAAGGCTAAGGTTTGCAGTCTATGTTCAGTTTACGGAAAGTGCTCGAGACTGGTGTAATCCTCTTGTCAATTTCTTTCCCAGTCCGTCCAATCACTGAATTCATCTGCTCTAAAATTTTATCAACTGTTTGTATGATATCATTTTTAATTTTTGTTTCCAAATTCGTCCATTCCTTGGATCATCTAGGCTGGGTAAAATATTTTCGGTTGTTATTATTATACACTGAAGAGACAAAGAAACTGGAACAGCACGCGTATTCAAATACACAGATATGTAAACAGGCAGAATACTGCGCTGCGGTCGGCTTCGCCTGTATAGGACAATAAGTGTCTGGCGCAATTGTTAGATCGGTTACTGCTGCTACAATGGTAGGTTATCACGATTTAAGTGAGTTTGAACGTGATGTTACAACCGGCGCACGAGCGATGGGACAGAGCACTTCCGAGGTAGCGATGAAGTGGGGATTTTCCCGTACGATCATTTCACAAGTGTACCGTGAGTATCAGGAATCCGGTAAAAGATCAAATCTACGACATCGCTGCGACTGGAGAAAGATCCTGCAAGTTCGGGACCAACGACGACTGAAGAGAATTGTTTGACGTGACAGAAGTACAAACCTTTCGCCAAATGCTGCAGATTTCATTGCTGCACCACCGACAAGTGTCAGCGTGCGAACCATTCAACGAAACATCATCGATATGGGTTTTCGGAGCCCAAGGCCCATTCTTGTACCCTTGATGATCGCACAACTCAACGCTTTACGCCTCGTCTTTACCCGCCAACATTGACATTGGACAGTTGATGGCAGAAAACAAGTTGTCTACGCCTCGTCTTTACCCGCCAACATTGACATTGGACAGTTGATGGCAGAAAACAAGTTGTCTACGCCTCGTCTTTACCCACCAACATTGACATTGGACAGTTGATGGCAGAAAACAAGTTGTCTACGCCTCGTCTTTACCCGCCAACATTGACATTGGACAGTTGATGGCAGAAAACAAGTTGTCTACGCCTCGTCTTTACCCGCCAACATTGACATTGGACAGTTGATGGCAGAAAACAAGTTGTCTACGCCTCGTCTTTACCCGCCAACATTGGCATTGGACAGTTGATGGCAGAAAACAAGTTGTCTACGCCTCGTCTTTACCCGCCAACATTGACATTGGACAGCTGATGGCAGAAAACAAGTTGTCTGGTCGAACGAGTCTCGTTTCAAATTTTATAGAGCGGATGGACGTGTATGGGTACAGGGACAACCTCAAGAATCCACGGACCCTGCATATCAGTAGAGGAGTGTTGAAGCTAGTGGAGACTCTGAAATGGCGTGGGGCGTGTGAAGTTGGAGTGATATGGGAGCCCTGATGCGTCTAGGTACAACTCTGACATGTGACACGTACTTGAGAATCCTGCCTGACCACCTGCATCCATTCGTGTCCATTGTGCATACCGACGGACTTGGGCCATTCCATCAGGACAATGCGACGCCCCACACGTCCAGAATTGCTGCAGAGTGGCTCCATGAACACTCTTCTGAGTTTAAACGCTTCAGCTGGCTACCGAACTCCCCAGACATGAACATTATTGAGTATATCTTCGATGCCTTGCAGTGTGCTGTTCAGAAGAGATCCAGCACTATTGCAGACATTAGTCGAGTCCATGACACGCCGTGGTGCGGCACTTCTGCGTGCTTCCGGTGCCCTACACAATATCAGGCAGGTGTACTAATTTCTTTGGCTCTTCAGAGAATTATTCATAATATACAAAACAATAACACCAAGAAATCTTCAGTGAGGGTAACAGCGTTACCAATAGTGGAACTTCATCAGTCTTCGAACATCTGACAAAGTCTCGCAGTCCGTAATTTCGTTCTAAATTAATGCTACTATAAATCCCAAACCAGGGAATAACTCAAAAAGTTAACACTAAAATACTGACCTAAAAGTCATACAACAATATCTTGCTTAAAACTTCTATTAGACCGAATAATACCATGTGCAATAACTGTCAACAAAGCACACCGCAACGCTAGCTTTAGCCAAATTATTACACTCATTTCAGTACCTTGCTCACATGCATACAGATACATCCCACGTTATAAAGATCATCAGATAATAAGCATATAACAAACACTTCTCAGTTAAACACAAATCAGGAAAGGTATCGTGATACCAACCCAAAACTTGGATATTCAAGAAACAACGTCTTAATAGTATCAAATTGATCAGAAGCTTTCTCTCAAATAAGTTACAATGAGAGAGAATAAAGTAGGAAGGGCCACTGTGTGTTAAGGATTGTGCGCTTTTAAGCTCTTATCAGCAGGTAGTGAGCAATAAGGCACACAGTCGCAAAATGGAGGGGGTCCGTAATTGAAGTTTCAGTTTCAAAACGCTGTAGAAGGAACCACTGCTCAGAATGATATCAATTTTAATAGCATATTATTGACTCAGGGGAAACGGTATAGAACAAGAAAGTAACGAAAATTTGACCAGCAGATGGCACTGTAAGCGTCAGAATCTGTACACCAATAGACGCACGGCAGAAGACTCTCCAATATGACTGTCTCCTTTGAGGATGAAGCGCTGTTGGTAAATCGTTATAATAACGGTGACTGTGCGCCAACATCCCTGCAGAAGTCCTGGTCACTCAAGGGTATGTAAAAACGCAATGGTTCGCTGTCTGCTGTCTGCAGAAAATGATTATAAAATTCGAAAAGACACGATCTTTTGAAGTGCAATGTGGCAGAGGAAAGAAAGCAGTTGATCCGTCGTCTGTCGACTGTGGGTGTTGTAGAAACATGTATTGCACGAGCTATTGCCAGAATGTTGGACAGGCCTGCCGGTATGGCGCATAAAATCCTTCGGAACTCCCTGTATTCCCCATACAGAATCTCCCACTTTAAGGAGTTGCTTCCTGCTGACCTGCCAGCAAGACAAACGTTCATTCTGGAATTTCATGCTCACACAGAAGTGAACAGTTATTGGCTAAGGCATACTCTGTGGACAGACAATCCCGTTTCCATCTCCAAAGAGGTATCAATACACAGAATTGCAGAATATCGGTAAGCATGTCAACCGGTACCACTTCATGCTGCAAAGGTGATTATGTGGTGCAGGTTGACGGTATCGGTTACCTTAGGGCCGTATTTTTTCGAGTAGATGCGTCCTGCGGCTCCTCTTGTACCGTGACTGATAATCGCTGTGTGAGTCTCTTGCACACCAACGTCATTCCATTAATTCAAGATTGTGGTTATGTCAATAGGATCATTTTTATACAACATGACTCATGTTGCACAGCCAATGAGGCGGCTGATACACTGGAATTTCGGAAATGTTCTAATTATCAGCTGTCATTTCCCTGCGGCCTGGCATTACACATCAACTGATTTTAATCCGTGTAATTCAAGGCTTTGGGGTTATCTGAAATATGTGTTCAGTGCTCCAATTATGAACGTAGATGACTTGAGGGTACGCATTGCGCAGTGCATCCTGAGCGTGGACCCCGAGACACTGCGACCTGTTGCGGAACATGCTGTTTCTCGATTTCCATTTGTGGCGGCAAACGGTGGACAGAATACTGAATACATCGTGCGCCAGTCTCACAACAGTTAGAAACAGATGTCATTTTGATTTTTATGCGGATTTAGGTCTCAGGACAATTAGAAACCGATGTCATTTTCCTTTTTATAAGATTGGTTGGTTGGTTGGTTGGTTTGGGGAAGGAGACCAGACAGCGTGGTCATCGGTCTCATCGGATTAGGGAAGGATTGGGAAGGAAGTCGGCCGTGCCCTTTCAGAGGAACCATCCCGGTATTTGCCTGGAGTCATTTAGGGAAATCATGGAAAACCTAAATCAGGATGGCCGGACGCGGTGTTGAACCGTCGTCCTCCCGAATGTTTTATAAGACTTTTAGTCTCAGGAAAGTTTAAAACCGATGTCATTTTGCTTTGTAAGTGGTTTTTGGCCCATCCGATTAGGTACTATCTTGCTGTGGTGTGCGGGCTTACGTCACTAACTGTGCCACGACAGTTGACTTCGGAAGTTGTGCAGAGTCGAGCACATTGAACACTGCGGGTAGTGTAATGTAGATTCAAACAATGGGCGCTTTATTGGAACTTCAATTATAGACACCCTGTACGACTAGGACCCAACTAAACAAAATCAATGTGGCACGCCATGGAATCTACAACAGGAATCAAGGACTGTCAATATAGCAGTTCAAGGCCTCGAACTTTCCTTGAGCAATACTGTATACAGATCACACGGGAGTAGTCGCAATCTTACTGACAGCCAGAGGAACATCATCAGGACCACTCTCCATGTATTTGGAGCGGTGCTCTTGGCTTCGAAAGCCTCCAGCTTCCATCAAACTGCTCTAGGGCACGTTTCCAGACAGGCCTATGCAGCTGCACCCCAACAGACTCCAGGAGAGCTTTCTTGTAACCAGGAAACACCAAGCAGCTCGTCCCGTGGGTCAGCCAACAGTCATCCATGGAACAGGATACATGCTCCTGTCGTTCCAGTGCCTGCGCAAACTTGCAGGAGGAGAGCAAACTTGGCCCAGACAGAAAAGGCTTGCACATCTCTGGAGCATTTTACGCCACCATCCTTGTGTTGGTGACGAGTAAATGTCCACCCTCTTCCCAGGCGCAGGCTTCATGCTCCGATCCATCCACTGCCCGACACAAGACTCCTTAAACTCCTGAACACTGCTGCGTTCACCGTCTCTTCAGCTCTGGTGGCCCTGCGCTCGACTGCTTTGATGCTCTGCATGCCGTCTGCCACAGCGGGAAGTCACCACCAGTCTAGGAGCCAACTTCAGCGCGGAGTGGAACTTCTTCGAGCGCCAGGTTATTACAGCTCACATACGTCTCATGCCTCACAAATATTTAGGGCTGGATTGTTGTCACGATGGGGATTGGGGCATAGCGCCATGCCACCTATTTCGACAACAGATGTAAGGAGCATTTAAGGGTAGGCGGTTTACGTATGTCACGTAATATTCCTCATTCGCTGTAAATTTCTTTGGACTGGATTGTCGCCGTGATGATGATTGTGCTTACTGCCATGCTGCTTCTTCTACAGGTGATGTAAGGAACACTTAAGGATAGGTGACTTTCATGCATTTGCGGTCTGGTTTTAACTGTGCCATGTAAACATGGCCCACATACGCCGAGTAATGTCTTGTGTGCCAAAAGTAGTTTAGTATTGGATTTCGTCACGGTGCCTGTTCGGTTAATGACATGACACACCTTCGACAGTGGATGCAAGGAGCACTGAAGGCTCTGTGGTATAGATGTATTCGCTGTCTGGTTTACTATAAATGGATTGGCGTCATACTAACCCAACTACTGACATTTACTTTGAGAATGCTCTTGACACATTTAAAATCTGATGCATGGGCTCTACGATATACCACATTTTGACATAGAAATGCCCTCTTTGCTTTCCTTCTCCATGATATAGCGTGGCGGTGGGTTAACTGTTTGTGTTCCCCGGCTGTTGAAAACTGTAGCAAATGTAACACATCACATCAAAAAGATCTTGTTGCAGCCTGTATGTATCAAAATGTTCAAATGTGTGTGAAATCTTATGGGACCTAACTGATAACATCATCAGTCCCTAAGCTTACACACTGCTTAACCTAAATTATCCTAAGGACAAACACACACACCTATGCCCGAGGGAGGACTGGAACCTCCGCCGGACCAGTCGCACAGTCCATGCCTGCAGCGCCTCAGACCGCTCGGCTAATCCCGCGCGGCTATATGTATCGTGTTGTTGTTGTGGTCTTCATCAGTCCTGAGACTGGTTTCATGCAGCTCTCCATGCTACTCTATCCCGTGCAAGCTTCTTCATCTCCCAGTACCTACTGCAACCTACATCCTTCTGAATCTGCTTGGTGTATTCATCTCTTACCCCCCCCCCCTCCACGCTGCCCTCCAATGCTAAATTGATGATCCCTTGATGCCTCAGAACATGTCCTACCAATCGATCCCTTCTTCTAGTCAAGTTGTGCCACAAACTCCTCTTCTCCCCAATTCTATGCAATACCTTCTCACCGAGCGGGGTGGCGCAGTGGTTAGACACTGCACTCGCATTCGGGAGGACGACGGTTCAATCCCGCGTCCGGTCATCCTGATTTAGGTTTTCCGTGAATTCCCTAAATCACTCCAGGCAAATGCCGGGATGGTTCCTCTGAAAGGGTACGGCCAACTTCCTTCCCAATCCTTCCCTAATCCGATGAGACCGACGACCACGCTGTCTGCTCTCCTTCCCCAAACCAACCAACCAACCAATACCTCCTCATTAGTAATGTGATCTACCCCTCTAATCTTCAGCATTCTTCTGTAGCACCACATTTCGAAAGCTTCTATTCTCTTCTTGTCTAAACTATTTATCGTCCATGTTTCACTTCCATACATGGCTACACTCCATACAAATACTTTCAGAAATGACTTCCAGACACTTAAATCTATACTCGATGTTAACAAATTTCTCTTCTTCAGAAACGCTTGCCTTGCTATTGCCAGTCTACATTTTATATCCTCTCTACTTCGACCATCATCAGTTATTTTGCTCCCCAAATAGCAAAACTCCTTTACTACTTTAAGTGTCTCATTTCCTAATCCAATTCCCTCAGCATCACCCGACTTAATTCGACTACATTCCATTATCCTCGTTTTGCTTTTGTTGATGTTCATCTTATATCCTCCTTTCAAGACACTGTCCATTCCGCTCAACTGCTCTTCCAAGTCCTTTGCTGTCTCTGACATAATTACAATGTCATCGGCGAACCTCAACGTTTTTATTTCTTCTCCATGGACTTCAATACCCACTCCGAATTATTCTTTTGTTTCCTTTACTGCTTGCTCAATATACAAACTGAATAACATCGGGGAGAGGCTACAACCCTGTCTTACTCCCTTCCCAACCACTGCTTCCCTTTCATGTCCCTCGACTCTTTTAACTGCAATCTGGTTTCTGTACAAATTGTAAGTAACCTTTCGCTCCCTGTATTTTACCCCTGCCACCTTTAGAATTTGAAAGAGAGTATTCCAGTCAACATTGTCAAAAGCTTTCTCTATGTCTACAAATAATAGAAATGTATGTTTGCATTTCCTTAACCTATTTTCTAAGATAAGTCGTAGGGTCAGTATTGCCTCACGTGTTCCAACATTTCCGCGGAATCCACACTGATCTTCGCCGAGGTCGGCTTCTACCAGTTTTTCCATTCGTCTGTAAAGAATTCGCGTTAGTATTTTGCAGCTGTGACTTATTAAACTGATAGTTCGGTAATTTTCACATCTGTCAACACCTGCTTTCTTTGGGATTGGAATTATTATATTCTTCTTGAAGTCTGAGGGTATTTCGCCTGTCTCATACATCTTGCTCACCAGATGGTAGAGTTTTGTCAGGACTGGCTCTCCCAAGGCTGTCAGTAGTTCTAATGGAATATTATCTACTCCCGGGGCCTTGTTTCGACTCTGGTCATTCAGTGCTCTGTCAAACTCTTCACGCAGTATTATATCTCCCATTTCATCTTCATCTACATCCTCTTCCATTTCCATAATATTGTCCTTAAGCACATCGCCCTTGTATAGTCCCTCTATATATTCCTTCCACCTTTCTGCTTTCCGTTATATATGTATCATTAGAACTATATTCTTCAGTTGCGTTTCCCAGGTAACCACTGTTTGTCATTGATAATTTTCTGCCATTTTCGAGTACCCTCATTAAACAAACTGATTTTTTTCGTTGAAACACCCTCTCTACGTAAATCGTAATCGCTTTTTGAGGGGTGCTGGCAAAAATACGAAGTATTCAATAGACGATATAAGACAACGTGGAGATGGCATCATTCCACCTCGTAGCAGAAACAATCGGCAGCTGATAGTGAAAGAAAAGGAGAAAAGAAATGTTGGAGCTGGTAGGAGGCGGAAGTCGGGATAATCACGACGCATGCGCTGCTGTGGTTCTGTGAAGTGCGGGCTGAGGCAGACAGCTCTCATGGTCCTGTCTGTTCCGTCTGGATGCTGACACCTTGTCTGCTCTATAAGTCTCCGATGCCCGTGTCACGTCTACATGATGCTGACAGTTATCTCTGCTTTGTCCGTGTGGGAAGCACGTCTACAACAAATTTGTTCATTTATAAAAACGAACAACCTTTCGTTGTTGACAACTTTGCGTTACAGCATGAATTTGTAATTCTAATTTTGAAAATTACTTTACGCGTTATTTTGTTCTATCACATCGGTAGTTTTCATGAAATAAAATATTTCAAAAATTTTAGTAATTGAAGCATAAATTTTCTAAATTACTTTGAGAGTTGAGTCCCAGATTTGTGTAGAGAGGAGTAAATGCAGCACTCGCTACAAAACAAATCTTTCATCATACAAAGTGAGTCAGTCCTTTTCTGTAAATTTCTAAATAACCAGTAACTGAGTTTGGCTGTTGTGCACAACGATAATGTCACCACAGTGAAAACAACAAGCATAGGTGTCCACCAGATTGTTATTACTGGGTCGTGTAACCGCGGAAAAGTTATAGGGCAATGTAAAGGACATAAGTCAAGACTGAGATCGACATATAATTTCTTTAATGAGTGAAAAAAGTAACTATAAAAAGTAACAGAGACCGAAGTTCTCTAAAACTCAGATGAAACTGGAAATGACACAAACTCTGTGTGGAGGTACCAAGAAGTGTTGAAGGGTTGTGTAGATAAAATGGAACAGGATCTTCTCATCTGGACAGAATGCAAAATCAAAAGTGACGATACTACGAGGAGTCACAAATTATGACCAAATTAAGCAACACCTGTTGCTTGGCTAAATTTCATCAAAAATCTGCAGGCCGTGTGCCCACTAGCACGAAATGGCTACTAGCAGACAAATGACCCTCATGCTGGGCAGCAAGCGAATGACCAAGAAAGATGGCTTTACTCCCGCAACTCTCTCTGATATCAAAAAACTGTACATGTAGCCTAGGACTCAATGCTCTTACCAGTGTGACGGAAGAGAATATTCTTCTTTTATCGAAAAGCTGGAAACTGCTGCAGAGGCTTCCCACTTTCGGCGAACAAAACACACACGTTAATAAATAAGAGGGAGGTACTGGACTCCAGCAGTGTCCGTCGATTGATCGGCTTCATCGCCCCATGTACCGTTGCGGGGCGACTCACTTCCATTGAATACATTAAATTTTGAAGCGAACGCAGCGGACCTTTCCACGCTGATTGGGCGGCGCCTTGGTGTCTCGTCTTGTGATGCCGGAACAGAAAAAGGCAAAAATGGCGTGCTTAGCTATGCTCTGGAGAAGACAGTGGCACCAGAGCCCCATCCACTCGGGACTGGGAGAGGCCGCAGCCTTATTTCTGTGAAAACAACCAACTGCCAGTGGACCTTTGCCTCTCCTGATGAGATTCACTGACCTGCCGAAAAAGAGGAAACAGAGACCACACCAACTGACAGTGGCGTAATCAAACATGTATTCAAATATTCTTCCATCTCTCACGAAGAAGCATCTTGTCGTTTTCTTCTTTTTTCGATTAGCTGGTGTGGGGTTGCATGTGCATCTCAAGTCTGGAGCCTTAATTCCCTGACCCCGATTTCCTAAAGATTCCATAGTCATTTAAGAATGACATTCGCTATTCTTGTTCAGTAGAACATTTTATAAACATGTCAATCAGGTACAGGCTGTCAGCACCTTTTGTGCCCAACCAACACTTGAATTACGTTGAGGTTGGCCCACTTAGGTTGCTAATTTCGATTCAGTGTTCCTCTTTTGATTGGTGGCCATCTCGTTTCGGGTATGAGAACATGGAACGAAAGAAAGTTCAAGGTTTTTTCAAACAGCTAAATCGAGTTGACAGATGGAGGCTTACAGCAGAATATGTGCTTGGGACAAGGAATGAGAGAGGAGAAAGACTGAGTTCTGTAATAAATTTCAGCTAGTAATAGAGAATACTCTGTTCAAGAATCACAACAGAAGGAGGTATACTTGGAGAACACCGGGTAACACGGGAAGATTTCAGTTAAGCTACATCGAGGTCAGACCGAGATGCCTGATTCAGATGCTGGATTGTAAGGTGTACCCAGGAGCAGATATAGATCCAGATCATAATTCAGTATTGATGAAGAGTAGGCTAAGCTTAAGACATTAGTCAGGAAGAATCAATATGCAAACAAGTGGAATACGGTAGTACTAAAGGATGACGAGATACACTTGAAGTTCTCTAACGCTAGAGATACAGCAATAAGGAATAGCTCAGTAGGCAGTACAGTTGAAGACGAATGGACATTTCTAAAAAGGAGCAACACTGAAGTTGAAAAGAAAAACATACGTACAAAGAAGGTAACTGCGAAGAAACAATGGGTAGCAGAAGAAATACTTCGACTGATCGATGAAAAAAAGAAGGACAAAATGCTTAGGGAAATTCAGGAATACAGCTATACAAGTCGCTGAGGTTTGAAATAAACAGGAAGTGCAGGGAAGCCAAGACAAAATGGCTGCTAGAAAAATGTGAATAAATCGAAAAAGAAGTGATTCTAGAAAGGAAAGACTCAGCATACAGCAAAGTAAAAACAGTCTTAGGTGAAATTAAAATCAAGGATGGTAACATTAAGAGTGCAACGGCAATTCCATTGTTAAAGGCAGAGGAGAGAGCGGATAGGTGGAAAGAGTACACTGAAGGCCTCTATGAGGGGCATGATTTGTCTGATAGAATAAGAAAGAGAAGTCGATTTAGTAGGGGGAGGGGATCTAGTATTATAATAAGAATTTAATAAAGCGTCGGAGGACTTAAGATCAAATAAGACATAAGGAACAGATAACATTTCATCAGAATTTCTAAAATCACTGGGGGAGGTGGCAACATTTACATTGGTGTGTAGAATGCATGAGTCCAGCGACATACCACCTGATCTTCGGAAAAATATCATCCACACAATTCCGAAGACAATAAGGGCCGTCAAGTGCGAGAATTCTTGCACAGTCAGCTTAACAGCTCATTCATCCAAGTCGCCGACAAGAACAATATATAAAAGAATGGAAAAGAAAACTGATGAAGTGCTAGATGCCGATCATTTTGGTTTTAGAAAAGGTATAGATAACAGAGAGGTAATTCTGACGCTGCAGTTGATAATGGAAGCAAGAGTAAAAAAA
Source organism: Schistocerca americana (assembly GCF_021461395.2). NCBI lineage: Eukaryota > Metazoa > Arthropoda > Insecta > Orthoptera > Acrididae > Schistocerca > Schistocerca americana. The sequence goes on along the minus strand of NC_060126.1, from coordinate 499,597,100 downwards.
AATCAAGACACGTTCATAGGATTTGTCGACCTCGAAAAAGCGTTCGACAATGTAAAATGGTGAAAGATGTTCGAAATTTTGAGGAAAGTAGGGATAAGCCATAGAGAGGGAAGGGTAATGTACAATATGTCGAAGACCCAAGGGGGATAATAAGAGTGGACGATGAAGAACGAAGCGCTCGGAGTAAAAAGAGTATACGACAGGGATGTCGTCTTCCCCCCCCCCCCCCCCCCCTAATTGTTCAATTTGTACATCAAAGAAGCAGTGATGGAAATAAAAGAGTGAAATTAAAATTCAAGTTGAAAGGATATCGATGATACCATTCGCTGATGACATTTCTATCCTGAGTCAAATTGAAGAAGAATTACATGATATGCTGAACGGCATGAACAATCTAATGAGTACAGAATATGTACTGAGAGTAAATCGAAGGAAGTGTAGAAAGTAGTGAGAAGTAATAAAAACGAGAACAGTGAGAGACCCCATGATTGATGGTGACAAAGTAGATGAAGTTACGTAATTCTGCTACCTAGGCATCAAAATAACCAATGACGGACAGATCAAGGAGGACATAAAAAGCAGACTACCTCTGTCAATTTGAGGAAGAAACTGATACGAACGTCTGTCTGGAGCACAGCATTGTATGGTAGTGAAACATGGGCTGATGGAAAACCGGAACAGAAGTGAATCGAAGCATTTCAGATGTGGTCCCACAGGATGATGTTGAAGGTTAGGTGGACTGATAAGATAAGGAATGAGGAGGTTTTGCGCAGGATGGGAGAAGAGAGGAATATATGGAAAACACTGACAAGAGGTAGGGACAGGATGATAGGACATCTGATAAGATGTCAGGAAATGACCTTCATGGTAGTAGAGGGAGTTGTAGAGAGCAAAAACTCTAGAGGAAGGCAGAGATTGTAATATATCGAGCAAATAATTGAGGACGTAGGTCTGAGAGTGCTACTCTGAGATGAAGAGGTTGGCACAGGGGAGGAATTCATGGTGGGCCGCATCAAACCAGTCAGAAGACTGATGACTCAGAAAAAAAACAGTAACTTGAAGTTACATTTCTGCCATGATAAACCTCCTCCTTCGTATTGCTACCTGCTGCTACGGTGCGTAAGAGGCCCCAAACATGAGCTGCCTCCTCCATTGGCATTGCCTTCGTCTTCACAGTATTACTGATCTACAAGAAAGAGGTAGCTCAAGATCTGTACAAACAATTAGGATCATTAGTCAAAGCGTTACTCAGAAAAGCTGTGAGACATTTATTACAGTGTGATATTGATAACAATATTTATGAATGACTAAAAAAAAAAAAAAAAAAAAAAAGCACCGCTGAACACTAGAAGTACCGGACTTTTCCCTAGCCCTAGTAGTACCACGTGGGTCGTCTTTGACCGACAGTAGAGTGAACGTCCAGACAAGGATTGGGTCATCACTTCCAGTAGGTTCTCCATCTGGACAGTAAAGAAGCGATTTAGTGACAGACCTTCGATACAAAGACGGAAAAGTTCTGTTGTGTGAATAAATACCTGTACTGATGTCATATGGGCAGTTTTTTCGTTGTTTCTGGGTGTTGATGGCCGTGCACTAGAAGGTATAGATGAAGTGTCTGGACAATGGAAGGTCTAGGCAAAGCGTCAGCGACTGTGGTAGGTCCTGGCTGAAATGTGAGTTGTTACTTTTCTTCAACTGAAAAAAAATTGTAATTGAATGATTACTGTTTTGATAGAAAGAAACTGAAGATGAATAATGCTGCAAAATATTACAAGAATTAAAACCTTTAATCGTTTCGGGTGTTTCAAGGAATTGCATGAAAAGGGGCTCGTCAGGTCTTCTTCGTCTTCTGTATCAAAATTGTCATCTATGTTGGAGCACGACCTTTCTCATTGCTGGTACAGTTTCGTGGAGAACAGTTCTAGTCGCCCACATCAACACAGACCTTTCTAATCTGTCTTGCATTTAGAAACTGTAATTTGAGGAAGCTAAAAAATGGTTCAAATGGCTCGAAGCACTATGGGACTTAACTTCTGAGGTCATCAGTCCCCTAGATTTAGAACTACTTAAACCTAACAAACCTAAGGACATCACAGACGTCCACGGCCGAGGCAGAATTCGAACCTGCGACGAGTAGCAGCAGTGCGGTTCCGGCCTGAAGCGTCTAGAACCGCTCGGCCACAGCGGGCGGCTCTGAGGAAGCCTGAACCTGCTGACAAAATGGACGATCCCCTTGCTATACCGTTGTCTGAAACAGCCGAAGCGGCAGAAGATATTGATTCGTGTAATATGTGCAACATTATTCATCTTCAATTTTTCTCTATTATAACAGAAATCATTCAATTACAGTTTTTTCTGTTGAAGAGCCGCAACAACTCATTGTTCAGTCTGGGCCTTCCACAGCCCATGACGCTTTTCCTAGACCTTCCTTTTCCTAATAACATTCATCTGGACCTTCTATTGCCCAAAAAGCATTGTCTGGGATAACAAAAGCCGAACAGAGAAGAGTAAACGTACTGTCCAAATGGCATCAGGACTGGTATTTCTTCATACATCGATTGTTGATATACAAACTATCAGTCTTTGTATCGATGTTTGCCCGCCGGTGTGGCTGAGCGGCTCTAGGCGCTACAGTCTGGAACCGCGCGAGCGCTACGGTCGCAGGTTCGAAACCTGCCTCGGGCATGGGTGTGTGTGATGTCCTTAGGTTAGTTAGGTTTAAGTAGTTCTAAGTTCTACGGGACTGATGACCTCAGAAGTTAAGTCCCATAGTGCTCAGAGCCATTTGAACCATTTGAGCCATTTATCGATGTTTTGTCACTAAATGCCTTCTTGATTTTCTAGTAGGAGAAACTATTGCATGTGATGACGTTCTGCACCGAGCTTTCACTCATTTCATGACACATGTACCTTGCCACCCTTGGATTTCATATTCATCTTTCTATTCAGTGTTACTTGCGTAATATGTTATTAATATAAATTTCTATCAATTCGTTCAAAACAACGCCTTCTGAAGTGTTATACAAAGAAAGTGTAGCGCCGATGACATATGGACAGGTGGGAGGGGTGGTTTGGCTGTAGGGTCAAAAGAAAATTTCGTAATTTTCGCTTTTTTCCCTCCCTCGTTATGAGATAATTGAATGTTACAGACATCTCTTGCAGGAAATTAAGGGTACTTTAGTGTCGTGTACGGGATTTTATTGATAGTATGTATAATTTTCGAGTACTAGGAACCTGGGAGTGCACTTTTTTGCTGTTGTCGCAGAAGCGGTAAAGGGCCGCTGCTTTTCACTGCACTGTATCGCCGGTACTTCATCTTCGAGACACTCGTAGTTTTCGAGATATAAGCGAGAAACAGAAGAAATAGCGAAATTAATGGGCTTCATTGTATGTTTTGTTGCGAAGCCCGCCTCCTATAAGGAAACAAATATGAAATTCGTATTCAGCATGCCATAAATATATAGAATCGCTGAGCAAAATACTTCCGCAGTTTTGTTACTGAAAAAGCCAGCAACTGACTAGGCTAGTAACTGACAGTTGAGCCACATGATGTGTACTACTCGATATTGCTTTCAACTGGTCACCTCGTAATCTCTGTTCGGAGTTAAATTTTTAACGTAGAGATCACATGCACTGAAATATATCAACACAGCAGTAACTAAAAAGTCCATGCGTTCCAAATCCCGAAAGCCAGAAAGAAACAAACAGATCATAAGATCTTTGTCTGCTGCTAAGGCACAGCCTTCTAGATCTGCCTGTTCTTAGGTTCCAGTAGTCAGAGCCTTCTAGACACACGTGTATTTACAACCCATACCCAAAAGATGACCAAATTATGGGAAAGAAGAAAACAACCCGTACTCCGACGCTCTTGAAATGACGGAGGGGCACAGTACATTTAAACTACATTTACGAAGAAACACAAAATGAAAATGCCCACAAACTACACATTTGTTCTAGTCGCCACAACAATCTCTTTTCTGTAGACCACATTTGTTCAAATTTTTGGTCGTTCTTCACCAGCCGGCCCCTTTAAACAAACATATAACCGATAACTTGGATTCTAATTACTGTTGGAAACACAAATCTAATAACAACCGATACTTTTTCGCCACTCTTTTACAAACGTAAGTGCGGTTCTCCACTTTCGTCGACGCTGCAATGCCGATTCAGGACGAGAGAATGAATTTTCCTGCTCTCGTTTATTTCACTCTTCGTGGGCGGCCAGTGAAAATGACTTTGCGGCAGAGATACAGTTAGCTCCGCCAAGCACGTAATTAACTAAAAAAGATACAGAACGAAAATAAAACTCTATGACACAACTTTAAATCGTGAAAACCACTGATTCACAGTATGCCGCACCTGGGAGAGATGTATAATATGAATGTTGACCAATTACAGAGTAAAGACCTTCATCGTACTTGCAACTTGTCAGTCCCTAAATTGATTACTTCGTATCACGCATTTAATACTAGCGTAAAGATATGTTTAAAAAAATATGGTTCGTATTTCAGGTGAAATCAACAGCAAATGTATATCTCGTACTTCAGTTGCAATCTAAATACATGGGAGAAAGACATACTGCACCTGATTTTATAATTGTACCATAGCAAAAAGCCTGTCTGATTCTGGCAACTCTGCAGTGTGATTGACCGATTATTTTTGAAACAAATGCACTTACCTCTACAGCCGATTCACATAGCGAATGCAAAAACTTCCACATGCAAAAGAGTCCAATGGAGCAGGGGCGTTTTACATTTTACTCTTTCATCGTGAACGAGCGTCGGTTATCTTTAATGGGACATGGCTCGGATCCCTGCTGCTGAATGAATGATGACGCAGCCTGTCTGATATCTGAATATTAATTCAGGTAACACGTTTTAAGGCTGATGGAGCAACAGTATAACTCAGCGAGCTATTGTTTATTTTAGTGAACCTTGTACATCTAACCGCCGACTTCACTGCGTGTTTCAAAATGCTAAAACGAAATGGAGTGAATGTACATAGTCAATAAATATTCTAAAACGCACTGGAATGTCACACATTCAGCATTCATAGCGTGCCTTGAATACAGTACGAAACACATCCACCCACTCATCCGAATAGGGAAAATTTTTGAGAATTATTATTCGTTTTCATGATTCCGCTTGGCGTACCGACAGCTTCACAGTACAGAACTGAAATTAAAATACAAGTTATTAAATAGCTACCAGCTATTCGACTCGTACGGCTGAGCATATCTTCCTCACACATGGACACAGTATAACGTACACAGGAAGCCCAGTTAGCCACGACCAATGTTATGTCCTCTCTTTAAATACTCTTACAGTTTAATTACAAACTCTATACTTTTATTTACAATAATAAAACTTAACCGCAGCGACTCTTGCTTGTTTATCGGTCAAGCGGCACTAATTATCCGACTAACATTGGTGATTTTTGAAAACAGTTTTGAGCCGTGCGTGGCTCGTGTTCATGCCGTTATTGTTTGACACCTCGTCTTGGCGCTACTGCCGTTTCGTTTCTTATTCGATTTACTGGCGTCACTGAGTTGCTTGCTGGCCTGCCCGGGAGTGGCAGCAGCAGCACTTATCAAAAATGGTTCAAATGGCTCTGAGCACTATGGAACTTAGCATCTGAGGTCATCAGTCCCCTAGAACTTAGAACTACTTAAACCTAACTAACCTAAGGACATCACATACATCCATGCCCGAGGCAGGATTCGAACTTGCGACTGTAGCGGCCGCGCGGTTCCAGACTGAAGCGCCTAGAACCGCTCGGCCACTCCGGCTGACCGCAGCACTTATCGATAAGAGCACTGTCGTACTATCTTTGGAGCGACCGTTAGTATTTCCGGGTCGACCTGTGTCGGGAGTTCAGTGGGGACGGAGCAGCAGTAAGGTCCGGACAGCCATGACCCACCCGACCGTTACCGGCACACATGACTTCAGTGGGGACGACCTCAGTTAGTCGTTTGGTCGGTCTTCTCATTGGACGACGTGTATTTGGTCGTCGACCTCTTCCGGCTTCTCTGTGTGTGTCGACTTGTGATCCCTCCTAGTTGTTCCACAGTGACTGGTTTTAGTATTTTTCGAGTTGTTTGTGGAAGTGTTTTCGCAGAATCGTGTGTAGCTTGCGTGGTTTTGACCGAGAAGTTATTTTAATGCTGTTTGCGTGCTGGATTGAGGTAGTCAGTCGGTTGGGATGGAGCAGCGAGGAACTCTCCGAGGTGCGTAGCCAGGCCGGGAGCGCTGGAGGCGTGCATGCGCTGTCGGATCGTGAGGCGCTAGCTGCAAAAGAGCGACAGAGTTCGTTGCCCACCGAATCTGGACGCTGAAGTTGAGTGATCAGTTAACCTGTTATGAAGCCTCAATTATTGTGACATCTCTTCGTTCACTTGCGGGTTGTTGCTTCCTAGGCCATTCGGGCTAGCAGCAACGTATGAATTGTTGGGGTCAGCGAAGTCTTGCGGCCGTCTTCCTATACTGTGATTGATTATTACATTGACCGTTACTTGCCAGTGATGTGCACCAGCGGTATTTTCTGATCTGTGGTCGTTTACGACTAGTTACCTGCCCTGGTCGTTAGGGTACTTTTCCGGCAGTGTGCCTTTCCTCGTCGTGTTGATGCTGTCCAGCACGTCGTGTAGTTCGACAGCCTTTTAAGTTGTTTGGTTCATATTTGCTTAGAGTGGTTATTGTTCCCTTAGCTGTTTTTAAACGCAAATTTCTGAAGATGTAGTGCTGTTTGTATTTTCGTCCTCGGCCGATATTTTCCGTCGTTGCGCCGTTGGTCGGACAGAAGGGAATTGGTTAAATTGTTGGTCGCTCCATGAGCCATCCCTATTTTGGGTTGCCATCCGATTATTTAACTTCAACTCTTGGCTGCCTGTCTCACCTCATCTTACGTTTGAGCAAGCTTCTCAGGCTGACCATTGGAACACTTCTGAGCACCATCTGTTCTGTTTGTTTTAGCTTGTGATTTTCATTTTAGTTTGAAGTATTGTGTGAGACCTTCGGCAGTGTATTAATATAGTTCTTTTTGAATTTTACATAAAGGCCTTCAGCCGTGTTAAATTAAAATTTTGAAGATTGATTTGATATTAAATGAAGATATTTTTTTCTTAAAATTTGTTCCACCTGAAATGGTTTGTAATCCAGGCCCTAAGCCGTTAGTTGTTCGATGCGTCATGCGTGGCCTTCAGCCAACGATTTACGTGAACACCTTTTAATAAGGCCTTCAGCCATTTGTATTCTTTAAAGGAAAGTTTTGTAAGAAGGACAGGGTTCATTTTAAATTGTTTTTCTAACTTGTTCTTCAGGCCTTCAGCCGTTGTTTCAAATTTGTTTGTGGCCTTCAGCCGTGCAGTAAGTTAATATTTCTTTAATTAGGCTTCTGGCCATTCTGATGTAAGTTTAAAAAGAAATTTCTTGGTTAAAAATTTCTTTATTAAAGTGTTCTAATTATAGTTGTCTTTCAGACATGCAGTGTAGGCCTTCAGCCGGTAATTGTTTTCAACTTTTTTTTAAATATTACCCTCTATTTTTAATTGGTTTTGATTTCTATGCCAGGCCGTTCTTGTTTTTGGTGTGGTTTTGGACCTTCAGCTAGAAAGCATCTCAAGTTTTCTGTAACTAGGCCTTCAGCCGTATTGTACACTACTGGCCATTAAAATTGCTACACCACGAGGATGACATGCCACAGACGCGAAATTTAAACAACAGGAAGAAGATGCTGTGATATGCAAATTATTAGCTTTTCAGAGCATTCACACAAGTTTGGTGCCTGTGGCGTCACCTACAATGTGCTGACATGAGGAAATTTTCCAACCGATTTCCCATACACAAACAGCAGGTGACCGGCGTTGCCTGGTGAAACGTTGATGTGATGCCTCGTGTAACGCGGAGAAATGCGTACCATCACGTCTCCGACTTTGATAAAGGTCGGATTGTACCCTATCGCGATTGCCGTTTGTCGTATCGAGACACTGCTGCTCGTGTTGGTCGAGATCCAATGACTGTTAGGAGGATATGGAGACGGTGGGGTCAGGAGGGTAATGCGGAACGTCGTGCTGGATCCCAACGGCCTCGTATCACTAGCGGTCGAGATGACAGGCATCTTATCCACATGGATGTAACGGGTTGTGCAGCCCCGTCTCGATCCCTGAGTCAACAGATGGGGACGTTCGCAAAACAACAACCATCTGCACGAACAGTTCGACGACGTTTGCAGCAGCTTGGACTATCAGCTCTGAGACCATGGCTGCGGTTATCCTTGACGCTGCATCACAGACAGGAGCGCCAGAGATGGTGTACTCAACAACGAACCTGGGTGCACGAATGGCAGAACGTCATATTTTCGGATGAATCCATGTTCAGTTTAGAGCATCATGATAGTCGCATCCGTGTTTGGCAACATCGTTGTGAACGCACATTGGAAGCGTGTATACGACATCACCATACTGGCGTATCACCCGGCATGATAGTATGGGGTGCCATTGGTTGCACGTCTTGGTCACCTCTTGTTCGGATTGACGGCACTCTGAACAGTGGACGTTACATTTCAGGTGTGTTACGACCCGTGGCTCTACCCTTCATTCGATCCCAGCGAAACCCTACATTTCAGCAGGATAATGCACGACCGGATGTTGCAGGTCCTTTACGGGCCTTTCTGGATACAGAAAATGTGCGACTGCTGCCCTGGCCAGCACATTCTCCAGATCTCTCGCCAATTGAAAACGCCTGGACAATGACGGCCGAGCAACTGGCTCGTCAAAATACGCCAGTCAGTACTCTTGATGAATTGTGGTGTCGTGTCGAAGGTGCATGGGCAGCTATATCTGTACACGCCATCCAAGCTCTGTTTGATTGAATGCCCAGGCGTATCAAGGCTGTTATTACGGCCAGAGGTGGATGTTCTGGAAACTGATTTCTCAGGATCTATGCACCCAAATTGCGTGAAAATGTAATCACATGTCAGTTCTAGTATAATATATCTGTCCAATGAATACCCGTTTGTCATCTGCATTTCTTCTTGGTGTAGCAGTTTTAATGGCCAGTAGTGTATAATTGTGATCTTTTAAAGCAATGTTCAAATAAGTTGTTCTGAGAAAACAAAGTTGTGCGTTTGATTGTGCAACTCACAGTAACTGTTTACGACCCCATCCACAATCGTAACCTTATACTGTGCGCTCTCTGAGTGCCTACCAACCTACCAATCAGGTTTCAAACTTTGCTCAACTATGGGAAGTCTTCGTATTGCGATTTCACCTCTCAGCATTCAGCTACACAACTTTTGCAAAGGTATAATATAAAGTCTTTCGTGTAGAGATACGAAGCAGCGCTGTCTCTTCTGATTTATAAAAAGAATATGCAGGTGAAATGTGCTCATGTAAAGAGTGTGCTTGTGGCAACTGACGGAGATAAAATCGTTTTTAAGTAAATCAGTCTTAGTATGACTCTTAGTGTCTTACGTCCACTTATCTTGTTTTTGTTTTCACTGCAGTACAGGAACTAATATACAGAAGTAAATGTAGACTGATTTACATACCATATTCTGAAAGGAACGATACGTGGTGTTTCAAATCTGATGCAGCTTAGCTTACGTGTAGATTGTGCTGTTCGGACAAAAACAAACCATGTCCTAACTTAGCAAACACTATAAAAGAACGAATGAATGTTTATGAATGTAGCGTAATCTTCCTAACAACTATACTCTAAATACGACAAAGTATGGTGGTGTTTATATGTATACTACACAGAACAGGCTTGTCGGAAATAGAGATGCCTGAAAAGGAGGATTTATAGTAGAAACAAACGTTCACAGCCCCCTCCAAATAAAAGAAGGTTTACAATTACACGACGATCATTAATGGCCGGCCGGTGTGGCCGAGCGGCTCTAGGCGCTTCAGTCTGGAACCGCGTGACCGCTACGGTCGCAGGTTCGAATCCTGCCTCGGGCATGGATGCGTGTGATGTCGTTAGGTTAGTTAGATTTCAGTAGTTCTAAGTTCTAGGGGACTGATGACCTCAGACGTTAAGTCCCATAGTGCTCTGAGCCATTTGAACCATTTTTGATCAGTAATGATGGGGCTTAATCTCAGAATGGACAAATTTATAGAACCAAATGAGCCTTGTAATTTTCAAATGAAACATCCAGTATTTAGCGGCAACTTTTTGAAATCACAGAAACCCTAAATCAAGTGGTCGCATGGTAAATTGAAACTCACTTCTCTCGAAAGAGATTTTAGTATATTAACTACTGCATCGCCTCTCTCACCGAGAGTATCCAAAACGTACGTGCTCAGACCTCGGAATGCCAGGAATCTTTTTGGTGATTAAAATATTCGTCCTCTAAACTTAGCCGTGTTCTGGCGAGTTTTGTTATTTCGTAGGCGATGAAATGAGAACCCCTTCGCAGGGGCATAAGACCAATGTAAGTATTAAAGATGACCTCACTACAGGTCTGCGCAGTCACAGTTGCCCTTGCAGTGACCTCGACGAAGTGCACACAGATAAAGATGTACTACACTACATAAAACACTGTCTTTATTGGAGATATCCCTCTTAACGCAGGTTTTATGACGGGTGATAGCTCAACCTTATTGTGATTCTGAAACACAGTTGCTATCGGCTTCTATGGGAAACTAGAATTCTTAAGCGGATTTTGGATGAATTACGAGTATATTTCATATAAACCGCAACCTCGAACGTAAATTTGATCGACCGTCTTGGTAATTCCTTGTCCGAACCTATACGTAAAGCTCTCACTTCACATGTCATGCATCTTCCTTGCAGATTAAAAGCGTACGCCAGATCGGGTGTTCGAACATCGGACCTACGCCATTAGTGGAAAAGCGCTCAAGGGTCTGAGCTATGCACAAGTGTCGAGCCCCAGTCAGAGCTTTGCTCCCGCCAATACCTCTTCTCCTACCTTCCTAGCTCCGCGGAAGCTCACCTGCGCACTAACTGAACTAGTGCTTCACGAAGAAGAGATACTGCGGAGAAATTGTTTAGCAACGGCCTAGGACTTCCAGCATTAATTTTCATTCTGCAGAGGAGTGTGCGCTCATTTGAAACTTACTGCTGCATTAAGCTTGTATCCCGGACAGGGTATCGAACACGGGACCTTTGCCTTTAGCGAGTAAGTGCTCTACTGACTGTAATTTTAGCTGTCGAGCCGGCATCAAAACACACTTACCAGCTGGCTCTGCGCCGCTTGGCTCGCAAAATGAAAAGCTGTGAAGCTGGTCGTCTTGCTTCTTGGCTGGTCAACTTTGTCAGTAACACGAAGTTCATTGTAAGGGCTTAGTAGAATAAAAAGGGTGACACTTCGTATGGATTTTACCATAATATAGGAGTGCATAGTTTCGCGGAGTTTTGTATTAATAAATGTGTCTTGGTCTTCCAACTGCGTCAAGTGATTTAAAATCCACAAGCTTTCGGCCGAATACTCCATGGCCATTGACAATGGCCGAGGAGTACTCGGCCGAAAGCTCGTGGATATTAAATCACTTGATGCAGCGGGAAGCCAGGTAAACCTTTATTAGATTTTATCATAGTTTCATTGTTAATGATTCGTCTGACTACACTGACTACACATAAAAAATAGGAATGTCATCCACGCACGCCTCGCATTCTGAATGACAAAAGTATACTAACGGCCATTAAAATTGCTACTCCAAGAAGAATTGCAGATAATAAACGGGTATTCATTGGACAAATATATTATACTAGAACTGACATGTGATTACATTTTCACACAGTTTGGGTTAATAGATCCTGAGAAATCAGTACCCAGAACAACCACCTCTGGCCGTAATAACGGCCTTGATACGCCTGGGCATTGAGCCACACAGAGCTTGGATGGCGTGTACAGGTACAGCTGCCCATGCAGTTTCAACACGATACCACAGTTCATCAAGAGTAGAGACTGGCGTATTGTGATGAGCCTGTTGCTCGGCCACCATTGGCCAGACATTTTCAATTGGTGAGAGATCTGGAAATTGTGTTGGCCTGGGCAGCAGTCGAACATTTTCTGTATCGAGAAAGGCCCGTACAGGACCTGCAATATGCGGTCGTGCATTATCCTGCTGAAATGTAGGGTTTCGCAGGAATCGAGTGTAGGGTAGAGCAACGGGTCGTAACACATCTGAAATGTAACGTCCACTGTTCAAAGTGCCGTCAATGCGAACAAGAGGTGACCGAGACGTGTAACCAATGGCACCCCATACAATCACGCCGGGTTGTACGCCAGTATGGCGATGACGAATACACGTTTCCAATGTGCGTTCACCGCGATGTCGCCATCATGTGCCCTAAAAAGAACCTGGATTCATCCGAAAAAATCTGGCACTTCATCCCTGAGGAGGACATCCAACAAGTGTATCAATCAATGATATGCCGAATAACTGCTTGCGCAAGTGCCAGAGGTGGACCAAAGCAATACTAACTTGTTTAATTTGTGAAGTTTTTTCTCTTGAATAAATCATCCAATTTTCTTGAAATTGTGATCATACATCTGTACGTGTACATCACATCTACCGATTTCCGTCCCATTCGGATTATTCCTTCGTGGTGCGTCCTTTTCAATATTTTTCTTCAACTACAATTTTCAACCTGTTAAGGTCCTCCAAGAATCATGTAACTTATTCCTTTATGTCGTAATAAATATCTTATCATTCTGCCCACCGACTGGCTTGGCGCAATGGTTAAGGCACTACTCTGGTATTCAGGACGACGACTGTTCAAATCCGTGTCCGACCATCCAGACTTCGTTTTTCCTTAATGTTCCTAAATAACTCCAGATGGTTCCTTTGAAACGACACAGCCGATTTTCTTCACCATTCTTGTAATGATCCTAGCTTGAACTCCACCTCTAACGGCTTCGGTGTGGATGGAACTTTAAAAGATAACCTTCCTTACACTTCATTAATTAAAACTTCCGGGCTGAATTGCCGTGGTCCACATAGAAAACTTCTTCTCCTTCCTGACGTTTCGTTGCCTACTGCGGGCAACATCTTCTGAGGTGAGTCGGCGACTGGGTGCTAGGCGCTGGTGGTCCCACTTATATGGAGCGCTCATATTAAAAATTCCATGCTTTTTATCGAAAAACTGAGGGAGATCACAGTTAGTCCAAGTGACATCCTTGTCAGTTTAGATGTAGTATCCCTGTTCACCATGGTCCCTGTTGACGAAGCTCTTTCTTACATAGCTGATATGTTTCCTACTGATATAATAGCTTTGCTTCGACGTTGTATATTCTCGACTTATTTTCAATATAACAACGAGTTTTATGAACAAATTGATGGGGTGGCCATGGAAATCCCTCTAAGCCCTGCTATCGCTAAACTATTTATGGAATTTTTCGATCAACAGGTGCTGCAGTCGGCCAAACAAAGCCCTTTGAAATGGTATCGATACGTGGATGACACCTCTGTGACATGGAATTATGCTGAAGAGGAACTGAGTGATTTTTTGGTGCACATAAACAGTTTCAGTCCAAAGATACAATTCACCATGGAGAAAGGGAGTAATGGACAACAAATTTTTTTGGATGTATTTTGTTATTAAACGGGCAGATGGGACTTGAGGGCACAAGGTATACAGGAAAGACATGCACACCAATCGCTACCTACATAAGAATTCGAATCATCATCCTAGGCAGAAGAGAGGAGTCATAAAAATTTTAGTGAACAGAGCTAATAACATCTGTGAGCCAATTTACTTGCAAGATGAATTAAGCCATTTGCGAACAGCTTTCAAGAGAAATGGGTACACTGACAAGGAAATAGATCGAGCACTCCACCCTAGAAGAAAAGTGTCCGAAAATACGCGACCACAACAACCGTCGGCTGGAAAAGTTTTTCTTCCATTTATTCATAAGATCACGGACCGTATTGGTAAAGTTTTGGCCAAGTTTCAAGTGGAGACAATCTCTCGATCTACCAAGAAAGTTAGTGAAAGTTTAAAATTGGTGGAAGACGCACGACACCCCTTAGCTACCCCAGGTGTGTATAAAATCCCGTGTAGCTGTGCCATGGTTTATATAGGAACAACTAAAAGGAGTGTTAATACCCGCCTAACGGAGCAGAAAAGGAACTGTAGATTGGGACAGATTGACAAATCAGCTGTAGCGGAACACGTTTTCAAAGACGGTGATCACGAAATAAAATGTAGTGAGACAAACGCGATAGCTATGACCTCACATTATTATACTCGCATGTGTAGAGAAGCTATAGAGATCGACAAACACGGAAATAATTTTAATAGAAAAGAAGAAGGATTAAAACTAGACAAGATATGGCGGTCGACTTTGTACCAATGAAGTGACAATCGATTACCTGTAATCGAGAGAGATGGCACTAGCGAGAGATAGTTTTAAAGTCGAAAGCACGCGACGAGTGGTGGTGCCATGTAAGCGCTCTATATAAGTGGGACCTCCAGCGCCTAGCAGCCAGTCGACGACTAACCTCAGAAGATGTTGCCCGCAGTAGGCAACGAAACGTTACGAAGGAGAAGAAGTTTTGTATATGGACCACGGCAGTTCTGCCCGGTAGTTTTAATTAATGAAGACGCCGGTCGTGAAAGCTTACATGTTATGATTCCTTACAATTAATAAACAGTTTCGGGCTATTACGCCGTGGTCGAATGGTTTCCACCTAAAAACTCAACGTTTCGTCCCCACCCGCTGAGGACGATTTCAAGGGACGTCACAGCTTCTTTGAATGTTCGGATCACACCCTGGCTCGCTGCTGACAACAGCAAGTTTCCGCTTGCGCATCCCTCAGCACAGCGTCGTGACGCCACATCAGCGCAATTGGCGACTGTCGACTGCTGTCGTCCGGTGTTGCTGTCACCCCATAGTGGAACGTGTGTAGACATCTTCTTCAACACCGGAGTCCAGACGTCATTCAGTTTCACGCCCTCCTCCTTCATACTGTAATTCCTGCGGTGTGTTAAATGTCTGTGGCCTCTCCGTATATCTTTCTGATTGCTGGTACTTGAGACCTATCAAAATTAATGTCTTGGTGGTTGGCTCTGAGCACTATGGGACTTAACATCTATGATCATCAGTCCCCTAGAACTTAGAACTACTTAAATCTAACTAACCTAAGGACAGCACACAACACCCAGTCATCACAATGTCTTGGTCTCCTGGCTACAAAGTACGTTCCGCCACAGCTGACGTGTCAGTCTCCCATCTGCGATTTCCTTTGTTATCTTCTAGTCGTTTTATGACCATTACTTTTGTAGCACCCACGTACATCTCCCCACAACTACATGGAATCCTATAAGTTCCTCATTTTTCTAGCTGTTGGCGAGCATCCGTGGCCGTGTAGGTTTGTAGATTACCGCGATGTCCCCTTTTTTTCAAGATTTTTCCTATGCGGTCAGTTGCGTCCTTAATGAATGACAGGAGAACTTTTGATTTAATCAGCGCTTGAGCATCGCTATGATTTCTACGCGGTGGTCTTAACTTTTTCACCGCAGCGAACGAACAACTATTCTTGAGCGATGCGTTGGTGAGATGTTTTAATCCTGCGTTGAGCAGCTTTGGTTCGCGTATTTTTCCATAAAGAAATTCGCTATGATTGGGCGTAAGAGGCTCCCAATAGGAACACCATGCGTCTGTTCACAGAACTCATCGTTCCATTTGAAACAAGTGGTTGTGAGGCAATTTTTAAACAGTTCTGTAATATGGAGGGGAATAGTACGATTTAGTTGTTGCAACACTTCATTGAGTGGAACCATAATGAATAGCGATACCACATCAAAACTAACTAGTATGTCTTCCGGCTATACCATTATGCCGCTTGATTTACAGATAAAATTTGCCGAATTTTTGATATACGAATCCGATCGGCCCACATACTGTGGTAATAATGTTGTGAGGAACTCTCAATCGAGTAGGTGCGAAAACCAATAGCACTCACTATAGGCCTCAGAAGAAAAAGTTCTTTGTGCACCTTCGACAATCCATAAACTCTTGGTGGGAGCGCATCTGAACTGAACAGACTTTTCTGAAAGTTCTGTTCGATACTGGACTTCTTTATCAAGCGCTTAACAGTTTTAGGAAATTTGTCAGTGTGGTTTTACTCATTTTCCGACATGTTTGCGGATCAAATAAGTCGTTTCTTACTATCATAGTCAGTCACATTCAAAACATACATTGTATTTCCCTTGTGTGTGTGTGCGGGGGGGGGGGGGGGGACGATAACATTATTGAACCGTGGTAAAAATTACTGTTTTGAAGAGCTCGCCGCAGCGCCTAATGTGAAGCAGTGGCCCTCCTTTTCTGGCGGTGGCTCCGCTGTGGCAATCTCAGCTTTGGTGTCTCCCTCTGGTGGGAAAGGGGAAAGGTTGCCTGTTCACGTGCATTTAAGGGGCGCTATGAGCTCGCCAGTCGGTCAGTTTGGGTAAGTCTCTCGTCCCCAGCTTGCTGGTCTGTCTCTCGTCCGCATTTGTTAGGCAGTTAGTGTCTGTCCGTCGTTCGGAGTGCTAGTATGTCTGTCGTTCGGATCAACCTTTAAAGCCGGCAAAATGAGAGTCTTTCCACTCCGCCAGTACGAGAACTCAGCGAGTGGTCGCCCGGTCGGGGCTTAGTTCCTGCATCTGAGTCTGCGCGTTAGGCCGCCAGTCTGCTCGAGTTTGCTCAGGCAATGGTAATTGGCGGTTGCATCAATCGGTTGGTCAGCCGCGCACTAAGACACAAGATGATTTGTTCGTCTTGAGCAGGGCCGACCAAACGCTGCACAGTGTGCAGACGTGCGCTAGTGCTGCACATGTGCGCACGTGTGCGACAGCGAGCGACAGCGACATCTGTTATTAGACATGTGTCCTAAATGAACGGCGGCGGCTCCACTTCCCGGTTTATGTGGTACAAGCAAGAGCGCAACACACCCAGTCTCGTTTACCCCTGGTAACCGTATCCTTAACAGAGAAGTACTGAGAAATGGTAGGTACTGTGAAAAAGTAGAGAACGGAGATTTATGTTCTCAGTCGTTTAAAAATGACTGGGAACTGCAATTCTTTTTTGTAGCCGTTGGTGAAAACTCACAATGTTTGCTGTGCCGCCGAATAATAGGCGGCCAGTGTAAGTTTTCAATTGAAAGAGACTACAATACATATCACAAAGACGAGTGTAGTGTACTGAACAGTGAAGAACGGCAAGCAAAATTAAATGTCCTTAAGAAAATGGATGAGACACATCAACTCGATTATCATTTCTCATGACCAGTGATAAACGTGTTTGGACTTATTCCTTTCATAATTAAAAATTATTGTTTACTAACTGTGCATTATTGCCTCATTCTGCTCCATGTTACATTAAACCAATTGTTCCAATGTATGCTTACATTTAGGGTTTTTTTTAAATGTGTGATGGGCTACGCTCAGCTGAAGTCGATAAAGCATAGCACTCATCTAATTGTCGGTTATTATGCAGATTTCAGACGGAACTGATGAAGGATATAGCAATAATGGTATTGAAATAACAGCTGATCATCGAGAGGTCTGCGATTATCATTGTGTTCAGAGGTCAGTGAGACAGAAATTATGTGGGTGTAACTGAGGGAACGGAGAATTAGTTATAGGAAACCTTGCATTAGTTTAATGTTATTTGAAATCGTGAATAAGGTTCGTTGGAAGTCGCTAAGTGCTCTCTTTCTTAAATGCTCGATCAAAAACGTTACGCGTATTTACGTGCCGTCAGTCAAGCTGCCTTAATAAAAACCCACGGTTGTTAACTGTATTACTTGTCTCACTGGGTTAAACTGTTAACATAAAAGTAGACGTCTCAATGAGCAGACTGTGACAGTATTTTAAATGTTTAATACGCGAAATACCTTCCCATGGTTGGCTTGCAAGCTGTGGAAAGAGCACTAGAATGCGTCGGTACACTGTATCCCGGCAAGTGGACAAAGCGACATCTGTGCGTAGAAACATGCACTACATGAACGCTGACGGCTGCGGCGTGCACGCTGTGACCCGGAAGTTGCACGTGTGCAGGAGCACCGCACGCGTGCACAATTTCTGGCCGGCCCTGGTCTTGAGCGTCGGCGCATGTGAGGTCGCCACGTGAGTCCAGTGGCCCGCGGCGTATAGCGAGGGGTAGTGACACGAGAGCGACAGGAGTCAACCCACGACATCGGTCTGGCCGGTGCGAGCTGCGACGCCGTGAGACGGGAGACCGGCGCGCCTTCCTGCGTCCGTTGAAGCGGCTGGCAGAGGACGGTTCGAGAGTGCGATTTGGGGGTACTGCGCCAGGTCTTCTCGAGAAATCGAAGTTTATTAGAAGTTAACTGATTGGAGATATGTTGTTTGATTTACTCTTGCTAAACTCTACTTGTTTTCTTGGTGAGGTCACCAGCCGTTTTCCTTTGGGGTCGTCCCACCATTCTTTTCCGTTTGCCCACCTGCGCGAAGGTGGTTGTTTATAAATCGGGTTGTCCGTTTTTACCTTGGGGAGTAGGGGCGGGTTAGAGGAACCTGCGGTTCAGGTTGTTCGGTAATCTCCCTATCAATCTACCGTACAATAGTAGTTGCCTATGCCATGTTTGTAGGATTTGGTGTGTTAACGAATTTATTGCTTGGAGTGTAACGGCCTAATACGTGGAATATGTCTTGATCTTTGGAAACTTTGATATTATTGCCTATGATCTTGAGAGGCGGTATCTGTATACTGTAGAGCATCTTAACTATTGTTTGGCCAACCCTGAAGAATTTTATATAAGATTGCATTTCATGGGCTTTTATTTAAATGATCATTTTAGTATATAAAGCTGTCACCCTTTCACCGTAAGACTCTTATTAGGAGTTAAAATGAAGTTGCACCTTCGGTGGCAAGATTAATATTTTAATTGTTAGTGTTTTGTACCATTTCCATCCCTCCTACCGGGGGGGGGGCGGGGCATTGTTTGTGTGCTTGTGTAAATTGTTAAAACTCTTAGTTTAAAGTTATCTGGTGTGTTGCAGATTTGCACCAGTGTAGTCTTTCAGATGTTGTTGTGAGCAGTAAAAACTACGGCCGTGTCAACAGGGAGCGGCAAGGTTCTCTGCCCGAAAGCTCATACAGTCAAAACTTGTTTCTTTCTGCCTATGAATAAATTGTAACTTAGATATTTAGAGGGTGTTTTCTGATTATAATTTTAAATCTGTTTCTTTTAAAAATGCTTTTAGGCACTATTAAAGTGAATAAAATTCCCATTTGTTAAAAGGAATTTGGTTATGATTTCATCAGTTACTCACTGGCAACAACTTCCATGCTTACATAGTGTAATCAAATGTGTTAATGTGCTTGATGAATCGCTGGTAAATAAAATAAATTCTTAAGAATATTATTTGAAAATATATCACGGTTCAATTATGGTCCTCATTCGGGCGTTTTATGACATTCCTCTCAGTGAGCTGTGATCTCTCCCAACTATGCGCTTTCGTGAACTTCGCTGTCTATCTGTGTTTGGTTTCCCGCCCTTGTAGCGGTTACGTCGTGGTTCTTCTTCCTTCTGCGTGTGGCAGCAGTGATATGTATCGATATTTGCGCCATGTACCATCTTTGGTTTGGTGCATATAGTTTCCGGCAAGGGGGTCTGGAGGGAGTCGGTCGGTTGTTGCGGACGAGGGAAGTTATCTCCGCGCGGTGGAGTCGGCCGGGGCCGCTGCCGGTCCCTGCACAGTGTCGCAGCGTGTGTTGAGCTGTCCGATCGCTACCAGCTTCATGGTTCACCGACCCGGGACAAGGTTGAGTAGTGGTTTCAACTACCCAAACCGCGTCTATTCATGTTGTGGTGGTTCGCTTCAGTGGCTGCCGTTGGGGAGGTTTTCCGGTGAGCAACACTGACAAGGGGAGGCCGCCAATTGTGTAATTCAGATTCGATTCATGCTGCGCATAATAAAAGCTCATGGCCAGAGGTGTAATGTGGCAAAGCACCAAGATGCACTTCTCAGCCGTTGTCGAGAAAATCGACAGTTAAGAGAAACCGTTGCGTGAAATACTCTCTACGATTAATAATTATCTACAGCGTCGTGGCGCAGCGGTAAGCGCTCGGGTTCGTAATCCGAAGGTCGTCGGATCGAATCTCGCGCCATGCAACCTTCTTTTTAGTATTTGGTTTTAGTAATTCACATGTATACACACACACACACACACACACACACATATATATATATATATATATATATATATATATATATATAGGGTGAGTCACCTAACATTACCGCTGGATATATTTCGTAAACCACATCAAATACTGAGGAATCGAATCCACAGACCGAACTTGAGGAGAGGGGCTAGTGTAATTGGTTAATACAAACCATAAAAAAATGCACGGAAGTATAATTTTTTACACAAACCTACGTTTTTTTAAATGGAACCCCGTTAGTTTTGTTAGCACATCTGAACATATAAAGAAATACGTAATCAGTGCCGTTTGTTGCATTGTAAAATGTTTATTACATCCGGAGATATTGTAACCTAAATTTGACGCTTGAGTACCACTCCTCCGCTGTTCTATCGTGTGTTTCGGAGAGCACCGAATTACGTAGGGATCCAAAGGGAACGGTGATGGACCTTAGGTATAGAAGAGACTGGAACAGCACATTACGTCCACATGCTAACACCTTTTTATTGGTCTTTATCACTGACGCACATGTACATTACCATGAGGGGTGAGGTACACGTACACACGTGGTTTCCGTTTTCAATTACGGAGTGGAATAGAGTGTGTCCCGACATGTCAGGCCAATAGATGTTCAACGTGGTGGCCATCATTTGCTGCAAACAATTGCAGTCTCTGGCGTAATAAATGTCGTACACGCCGCAGTACATCTGGTGTAATGTCGCCGCAGGCTGCCACAATACGTTGTTTCATATCCTCTGGGGATGCAGGCACATCACGGTACACATTCTCCTTTAACGCACCCCACAGAAAGAAGTCCAGAGGTGTAAGATCAGGAGAACGGGCTGGCCAATTTATGCCTCCTCCACGTTCTATGAAACGCCCGTCGAACATCCTGTCAAGGATCAGCCTAGTGTTAATTGCGCAATGTGCAGGTGCACCATCATGCTGATACCACATACGTCGACGCGTTTCCAGTGGGACATTTTCGAGCAACGTTGGCAGATCATTCTGTAGAAACGCGATGTTTGTTGCAGCTGTTTGGGCCCCGGCAATGAAGTGAGGACCAATGAGGTGGTCGCCAATGATTCCGCACCATACATTTACAGTCCATGGTCGCTGTCGCTCTACCTGTCTGAGCCAACGAGGATTGTCCACGGACCAGTAATGCATGTTCCGTAGATTCACTGCCCCGTGGTTTGCGAAACCCGCTTCATCAGTAAACAGGTAGAACTGCAACGCATTCTCTGTTAATGCCCATTGACAGAATTGCACTCGATGATTAATATCATCACCATGTAATTGCTGATGTAGCGACACATGAAACGGGTGAAAGCGGTGACGATGCAGTATGCGCATGACACTGCTTTGACTCAGTCCACCGGCTCTCGCAATGTCCCGTGTACTCATGTGTGGGTTCATGGCAACAGCAGCTAACACACCAACTGCACCCGCTTCTTCTGTGACGGGCCTGTTACAGTCCCGTTTGCGTGCTACGACCATACCTGTTGCATACAGTTGGCGGTAGATGTTTTGCAATGTGCGGCACGTTGGATGCTCTCTGTCCGGGTACCGTTCTGCACACACCCTGCAGGCTTCAGCTGCATTTCGTCGACACTCGCCATAGATGAGTATCATCTCCGCCTTTTCAGAGTTCGAATACACCTTGGTCACCGTTCCTACAACACTACACTATCACAGACGTCTGGTAACACGGTGCACTACAGTTGGTCTGCGTGCGGAGACGAATGCAGAATAACAATAGCAGCAAACGCTACATGCGGACACTGCGACAGCTAGACCAAACCACAACAGTGCACTACAGCCACACTCGTAAACACGGTCGTCATCGTAAACATGTCCCTGCAGATGCTGCTCGCCGACCGTGGCCCGTGTTTGTTACAACACGCAACTGAACGTCGGAGGTTACAAGCGTCAACTTTAGGTTACAATATCTCCGGATGTAATTAACATTTTACAATGCAACAAACGGCACTGATTACGTATTTCTTTATATGTTCAGATGTGCAAACAAAACTAACGTGGTTCCATTTAAAAAACGTAGGTTTGTGTTAAAAAACATACTTCCGTGCGTTTTTGTATGGTTTGTATTAACCAATTACACTAGCCCCTCTCCTCACGTTCGGTCTGTGGAATCGGTTCGTTAGTATTTGATGTGGTTTACGAAATATATCCAGAGGTAACGTTAGGTGACTCACCCTATATAATTATTCCCGGCAATCAGTTGCAACAATTATGCGTATAATAGGTTGTTGAAAGTCGTTTGTCGTGGAAAAACTGGCGACTTCGAACATCATTATGTTTTCCGCAAACAAAGTTGTATTTCACAAATGTTATTAATTGTCTTCATAATCATAGCGTGTAGGCTTTCACGGCCGGCGTCTTCAATAATTAAAACTTCCGGGCTAAGAGGCCGTGGTCCAATAGTAGAAATACTTCTCCCTGACGTTTCGTTGCCAGCTGCGGGCAACATCATCTGAGGTGAGTCTACGACTGAGACTCACCTCAGATGATACTATTGGACGACGGCCTCTTAGCCCGGAAGTTTTAATTACTGTCTTCATAATGTTTACCACGTATAGTTAACGGAAGACGTAGAAACGATATTCCGAAACGAATACGTATAGTGTAAGTCAAACGTTCGTATTAGAATAGAGACCCCACGGACACAAATTTGCTGTGGCAGGTATGAAATATAAACTCCGTTACTCGCTCGTTACACTTGAAGGACAGATGTTGAATGGGCCGAAACGAGCCGCCGCATAACAGCGTAGTTGCCTGCTAACTTCGAAAGAAGGTAGATGCGGTCCCTAGCGCAACTTATAACATCGTCGAAAATCAGTGCGGACGGGAGAGCTTTGGTATACCCTGTTAAACGAACCGAAAAATGGAGGCGGTACAATTGGAGAGCGATCCGGGCCCTTTGCATGAAAGTGATGTGATCGAAGAAGATTCTATACACAGTGAAGTGGCGAAGCAACAATTGAAAGATGCGTTGGTGTATTTTGAAAGCCTGCTTCGTAACAGTAATCGCGTCGCAGCAGAACCGTCATCATCAATCAACGAAGAAGCCGTGGTAATTGAGGAAGAAATGTTTCAGAATACGCTGCAAATGCTCGCCGAAAAAACCCTCGTTCATGATGAGGAAGTGATAGACATTAATGGAATCGACGATAATAATGCCTACGAAGACGCTGAAACGAGTCCCATTGCCAACGAATCCTCGGACGAATACCAGCCGGACGAGAAGAAGAAAAAGGGTACGACTATATTTCTCTGGATTACAAAATTAGAGCTGTCAATCTGTCCAAAGAACATCCAGGCTGGAGTCTCAAAACTCTACAAAAAAAAGGGGTGCTCTCGTTTGACAAATATGTGCTATTTATCCAGGTGGGAAGAGAAAATCAAAAATGGTTCAAATGGCTCTGAGCACTATGGGACTTAACATCTGTGGTCATCAGTCCCCTAGAACTTAGAACTACTTAAACCTAATTAACCTAAGGACATCACACACATCCATGCTCGAGGCAGGATTCGAACCTGCGACCGTAGCAGTCGCGCGATTCCGGACTGCGCGCCTAGAACCGCTAGACCACCGCGGCCGGCAAAAGAAAATCAAACGTGGCGGGAGCAAATTTGATAAATATTGTACCATCGATTCATGGGTGCATGACCGCTTCGTAGAAGCTCGACAAGACTTCCAGCAAGTTACTACCAGAAACCTGCAGCAGTGGGCCTTGGGCGCTACAAGTCAGTTCCCAGATTTCAACTTCAAAGCTTCAAAAATATGGGTCACCGAATTTAAAAAGAAGCATGGGATTCGGCAACGGAAAATCACAAAATTTGTTTCCCGGAAAGAGACGGCTACCCAAGACGAAATTTTGGCCGCAGCGGACACTTTTGGGATCCAGACGCGAACGTTGATAACTAACTTCGACAAATATATCGTAATTAATACTTATCAAACAGGTACGTAAAGAGCTGTTCATAAATGTCATATGACATGATGATTGAATATGATAATCTGATATATGATAGACAACACAGATTTCGTATATTTCTTATATAAACGATATTTTTATATTTTGTTTGTCAGGGTGCCAGTACCAGTCCACGTTCAACGGAGCTCTAGCCGAAAAAGGGTCAAAGGCTGTCCTGGTAACCCGACACGACATGAACAACGTGACGCATTCGTATACGGCACAATATTCAATCACAATGTCTGGACGAGTCTTGCCTCCACAGGCACGTTTGGACCCAGAGTACAGAAGACAGTCGACGAGTACGCCAAGAAGTATACCAACATTGTTATTACATCCTCCAAATCCAGTAAACTAACAACGGGTTTGTTAATGTACATCTTGCCTAATGCTTTGCAACCATACGTACAAAAGAAAGAATTTCTCCTTCTGATCGACTCTTGGGATGGGCAAACGAACCCGGCGTTATACGATGAGATGTTTCAGGACGATAAGAAGTTACCAACGTGTAGTATAAAAGTCATTCCTCCAAAGTGCACTCCTCTCGTCCAACCGTGTGACGTGTATTTTTATCGGCAGGTAAAAAATTTCATCAAGCGCCTTCAAAATTGTGCTTTTTTAATCGAGCGAAACAGTGACATCAACTCCAGAGACGATTGTATAAAAATTCAATCCATCGTCCACCACCAATTGTCTTCTCCGATTTTTGCCGATATGATAAGATACTCGTGGTATGCATCAAACCTGACGAACGATAGAACAATTTTTCAGAATGTCAGTCAGGTGTGTTTCCCAACAGATAATTTAAAAAACAATTGTTCTTGTAAAAACGCATCGTTTATCAGATGTGCTGGATGTCGTGCTGTTTTCTGTTTTCCATGTTTCTATGATAACTATCACTCTGGTTTGTGCGACACTCCAGCTACTTCTGGTCACTAATTGTTAATTATGTTCGAGTGTACACCGAACTTTCCAATAAATTGTATCCACTTGAATATTATTTGTGATATTGTGTTTTATTTCAAGTATTATTTTTCCACGACAAACGACTTTCAACAACTTATTATATGCATAATTGTTGCAACTGTTTGCCGGGAATTATATATATATATATATATATATATATATATATATATATATATATATATGTGTGTGTGTGTGTGTGTGTGTGTGTGTGTGTGTGTGTGTGTGTGTGTGCGTGTATACATTTGAATTACTAAAAACAAATACTAAAAAAAAAAGGTTGCATGGCACGAGATTCGATCCGGCGACCTTCGGATTACGAACGATTCGATCCGGCGACCTTCGGATTACGAACCCGAGCGCTTACCGCTGCGCCACGACACTGTAGAAAATCATTAATCGTAGAGAGTATTTCACCGCAACGGTTTCTTTTAACTGTCGATTTTCTCGACAACGGCTGAGAAGTGCATCTTGGTGCTTTGCCTCATTACACCTCTGGCCATGAGCTTTTATTATGCGCAGTATGAATCGAATCTGAATTTCACAATTGGCGGCCTCCCCTTGTGAGTGGTTCTACTGCTGTCATTTTGCCGCCATGCGGTGCAGTTAACTATTTTGGTCGACTACAATTTGAGTGAACAAGTCGAATTTTCTGTCCTGTGGCCGTTAGTGTTCTGGTTACTTGCCCTGGACACTGACGTAAATTCAGGCAGTGTTATTTTGAGCGAAGTTAACAGTTACCGTGTTTCAAATTCAAGTGTACCATCGGAATTTTTTGCCTAGTGGCAGTTAGTGTTCCGGTTACCTGCCCTAGCCACTGGCGTAATTTTAGGCAGCATCCTTTCCTCACCTTTTGTCGCTGTTCAACACGGTGTGTAATTTTGACAGCTAATACATACTCCTCCGGGATTATAACGTTCGTAACATCGCCAGTTTGAGTTCTCGTGTACTGATTGACGGGAAGCAAGTCGTTGTATCGGTCGGTCCGTGGCTGTCCCCTGGTTGGGTTAAGACGGATCAAGTATAGCTGGGCTCACCACCTGTCTCAGTGAACGAGGGCGACTAACCTCTCTGTAGGCCTTATGAGTGCCACCGGTGTTTACTTATCTGTTGTCAGCTAATTTTAAATTTTAGGCTTATGGTTATTTGTTTGCTTTCTCAAAATTTTGCAAAATTAATATTTAAATTTATCCTTCAAGGTTAAACACTGCGGCCTTCTGCGTTTATGGTAATATATTTTAAAATATTTTGAATTGTGGCCCTCAGCCATTCGTATTGCACCTTCCATGTGTTGTTTCTTTAAACTACACTCCTGGAAATGGAAAAAAGAACACATTGACACCGGTGTGTCAGACCCACCATACTTGCTCCTGACACTGCGAGAGGGCTGTACAAGCAATGATCACACGCACGGCACAGCGGACACACCAGGAACCGCGGTGTTGGCCGTCGAATGGCGCTAGCTGCGCAGCATTTGTGCACCGCCGCCGTCAGTGTCAGCCAGTTTGCCGTGGCATACGGAGCTCCATCGCAGTCTTTAACACTGGTAGCATGCCGCGACAGCGTGGACGTGAACCGTGTGTGCAGTTGACGGACTTTGAGCGAGGGCGTATAGTGGGCACGCGGGAGGCCGGGTGGACGTACCGCCGAATTGCTCAACACGTGGGGCGTGAGGTCTCCACAGTACATCGATGTTGTCGCCAGTGGTCGGCGGAAGGTGCACGTGCCCGTCGACCTGGGACCGGACCGCAGCGACGCACGGATGCACGCCAAGACCGTGGGATCCTACGCAGTGCCGTAGGGGACCGCACCGCCACTTCCCAGCAAATTAGGGACACTGTTGCTCCTGGGGTATCGGCGAGGACCATTCGCAACCGTCTCCATGAAGCTGGGCTACGGTCCCGCACACCGTTAGGCCGTCTTCCGCTCACGCCCCAACATCGTGCAGCCCGCCTCCAGTGGTGTCGCGACAGGCGTGAATGGAGGGACGAATGGAGACGTGTCGTCTTCAGCGATGAGAGTCGCTTCTGCCTTGGTGCCAATGATGGTCGTATGCGTGTTTGGCGCCGTGCAGGTGAGCGCCACAATCAGGACTGCATACGACCGAGGCACACAGGGCCAACACCCGGCATCATGGTGTGGGGAGCGATCTCCTACACTGGCCGTACACCACTGGTGATCGTCGAGGGGACACTGAATAGTGCACGGTACATCCAAACCGTCATCGAACCCATCGTTCTACCATTCCTAGACCGGCAAGGGAACTTGCTGTTCCAACAGGACAATGCACGTCCGCATGTATCCCGTGCCACCCGACGTACTCTAGAAGGTGTAAGCCAACTACCCTGGCCAGCAAGGTCTCCGGATCTGTCCCCCATTGAGCATGTTTGGGACTGGATGAAGCGTCGTCTCACGCGGTCTGCACGTCCAGCACGAACGCTGGTCCAACTGAGGCGCCAGGTGGAAATGGCATGGCAAGCCGTTCCACAGGACTACATCCAGCATCTCTACGATCGTCTCCATGGGAGAATAGCAGCCTACATTGCTGCGAAAGGTGGATATACACTGTACTAGTGCCGACATTGTGCATGCTCTGTTGCCTGTGTCTATGTGCCTGTGGTTCTGTCAGTGTGATCATGTGATGTATCTGACCCCAGGAATGTGTCAATAAAGTTTCCCCTTCCTGGGACAATGAATTCACGGTGTTCTTATTTCAGTTTCCAGAAGTGTATTTTATTGCGATCTTAATTGGATTTTTATCTTCTTGACTTTTAAGATTTCTTGTTGTTAAACATGTTGGCCTTCTGCCTTTAAAGGTGTATGGTAATCTATTCTGAAGTTTTGAAAGTTAATTGTGGCCCTCAGCCATTTATGTTGCACCTTTCATATATTGCTTTTCGCTTTTAAATTATTTTATTGCTATTTTAATTCAATTTTGATTTTTTTAAGTTTTCTTGTTGACCTTCTGCCTTTAAAGGTCTATGGGTAATATATTCTAAAATTTTAGAATTTAGTTGCGGCCCTCAGCCATTTGTATTGCACCTTGGGTATGTTGTTTTTGAATTATTTTATTGCTATCTTAACTCGATTTTTATCTTGTTAAGGTTTCTTGTTGGAGGCCTCTAGCCGAGAAAGACTTGCTTTCTGTAAATACTCGGCTATGTGCCGCTTTGGTTTGTAAAGGTTATTAAATTACAATAAATGACAATTAGAAGCAGAAACTGACCTCAACCCTTGGCCCTTTCCACAGTCCTATTACCTGTTCTGCCCAGCGGATATGACGGGCGTCTCACACAGTTAAATTACTTTTCCCAGGCTTTGCGTAAGAGAATACTCCCACAGGTGCTATACGGATTTCTTCAGTTGCAACCGTGTCCATACTACGAATACCCTCTTCTACACCAGCTATCAATTCTTTGATAAGCACAACTCGCAGGGTAATGGCAAAATTTCCACCCATGGTAAGCACAGATTACTCATCGTCAGATGGCGTATTTCGTCGACGTATCCGGTGCTCATACTGAACAAATTGTGTAATCGCCAGTTAGTTATAAAATCTGCGTTACGACTTCCCCGCATGTCTTACCTTTTCTGCCCATGTCCCGTTCCTTGTCCGCTGGATATGGAAACATTTCTATACTTCCTTCTTATATTCGCAGGATCAGATTTGCAACTGATGGCCAAAATTGGAACTATTTTTTTCCCAGCGTTAATCGGTTCCGCACTAATGCAGCAGAATATCTACCAGGTTTCGCTACCATACGATAATTACAGCCCACACTTTAATCATAACAACGCTGTCCAATTTTAGTGACTTCCCTTTTTAGAGATGTCCATTTCTCTTCAACTTGTCTGCTTACTGTCTTATTCATTACTGCAATGACTACAACCTTAGAGAACTTCAAATGCGCACTACCACTGCTCTGTAGTACTGTATCGTATTTCATTACACAATGATTCTTCCTGACTATTCTGTTAAATTTCAAACAACTTCTTCATCATTACTAAATTGCGATCTCAGACTAAATCAGCTCTTAGAGCACACTATATAATTTCGAAATCTCTTACGTAAGGTGACTGTAATAATTGCACTATTTCCAGCCTCGAGGGGCCGCCGTGTTATCTAGGGCGCCTTGCCACGGTTCGCGCAGCTGCCCCCCGTCGGAAATTCGAGTCCTCCCTCGGGCGTGGGTGTGTGTGTTGTCCTTAGCGTAAGTTAGTTTAATTTGTGTGTAAGCCTAGGGACCGATGACCTTAGCAATTTGGTCCAGTAGAACCTCACCACAAATTTCCAATTTCCACTGTTTCCAGGCCGATTTCCATTGAACATCTCCTCTTGTGATCTTTGAATAGTTTATCCGTTATTAGCAGCTGAAATTTATTGCAAAACGTAATTAATCATTTTGCTCTCTCATTCCTACTGCCGTACTGTATCTTCTATTCACTCCCTGCTACAGCGTTCCAATTCAGCGTGATTATTATACTTTCACTATATCTGTATCCTGTATTACCCGTGCAGTGCCTTCTTACACTCATATGTCTTCATCGTCTGCTTGTGCCGTCGGCATATACCCATGAACTATTGTTATTGACAATGGTTTGCTTTCGATTCTGAGGAGACTAAATCTATCGCTGAACTGTTCAGCTCTCTCTTCCTATTTACGACGAATCCAACTTCCATTACAACATTATGTTCTGCTGCTGTTATTAGTCTACATTCGTCTGACCAGGAAACCTTTTCTTCTGTTCATTTCACTGCGCTGGCCCCATTGTATCATGACTAAATCTTTCTGTTTCCCTTTGCAGATTTTCTAGTTTCCTACCATATTCCACGATGCTTTTCGTAAAATGTTACCCTTTCGTTGCTTATTCAGTATCTTTCCCATGGTCAGCTCCACCTTTACAGCTCCTGCCAGAGATTCAGGGGGGCGGCGAGACTAATCCAAAATCTCCTGTCAATATTCCGATAGTCGTGAGCTTTTTGAGTAACAGATCACATGTCCTGCTGTTTATGTAAAAGGAGCTGAAGAAATTGTCCCCGGGGGTTCGTACAAGACGTAGCGCGCATTCAACAGGCATTTAGGAGTGGTGCACAGGTCTACTCTTCGTTCTAGCTGAGAGTTAGCTGTTCGTCAGATGTCTTGCTGTTGGCACACTACCTTCATGGTGGGTTTTTGGGTTGTTTCGGGAAAGAGACCAAACAGCGAGGTTATCGGTCTCATCGGATTAGGGAAGGATGGGGAAGGAAGTCGGCCGTGCCGTTTCGAAAGAACCATCCCAGCATTTGCCTGGAGCGATTTAGTGAAATCACGGAAAACCTAAATCAGGATGGCCGTTCATGGTGGAAAAGAAAGATGAACGTGTAGAGTTCATTGTGTCTTCCACGCGCAGTGTCATCTGCGGAGCCTACATTAAATTTAAATGGAAAAGTGAACCGTCGCAACGTAAGAATATGAGGAACACAGCTTCTCACAGTATAGCCGAGTAATGAGTGTCTCAACAAAGCCTCTAGTGTATCGGACCGTATCCCAAGAACAGATTCATAGCAGGTTTTTTTTTTTTTAGTGATGATTACTGGAGTCACATTCATGGATATATTAGAGATCTGATTGCCCGAAAATTGCGAGGACCTATGTGACTTTGCGAATATGCAGGTAGCATAGTGGGAGACGGCTAAACGGGCATAGCCTGTCATTACGGCGGTCGGGCAGTGAGCCGTCGATGAGGGATTTTCGCTGACAGGTTAACTTAGGCGCTGCTGAGGCGGTTAGAGAAGACAGCGAACGAAATGCAAAAGGCATGTTGCATTCTCAGGAAACTACGGTACAAACTATAAAGACGTGGCACAATAAAACCAAATATGTCACAAAAATTGCAGTGATGTGATGAGCTCATTGCAGCTGTAAGTATGATTCTACTATCAGAGTTAAAAATGCTAAAACTGGTTTTATTTATCAATATTATTCCGGCCAATAAACCTCTGGAACAATCATTAAAACCACTGGAAAAATCATTAAAACACAGCCGTTTGTATTTGGTGTGGAACTTTCTCAGCCGGCCGGTGTGGCCGTGCGGTTCTAGACGCTTTAGACTGGAACCGCGTGACCGCTACGGTCGCAGGTTCGAATCCTGCCTCGGGCATGGATGTGTGTGATGTCCTTAGGTTCGTTAGGTTTAAGTTGTTCTAAGTTCTAGGGGACTGATGACCGCAGATGTTAAGTCCCATAGTCTTCAGAGCCATTTGAACCATTTGAACTTTCTCAAGAAATTTCAGTCACCAACTTTCTACTCAGAGTGTAATAATATTTTGCTGGCACGCATCTACAGAGAAGGAAAAGATCATAATAATAAAGTAAGAGAAATCATAAGTCGCACGGAAAGACTGAAGTGTTCGTCTTTTCCCTCGCGCTAGTCGCCAATGGTAGAGAAGTAAATTGAAAGTGATTCGATGGACCCTCTGCCACGCACTTAACTGTGAATTTTAGGGCAATCATGTAGATGTGGATGAAGTATGAAATGAAAATTGACGACGACACCAAACACCGTAATAGGCTAACATTTCAAAACCTGCGTCTGTGAGAAGTTACAGACAATTTAATAAGTTACATATACAAATGTGCGACACGCGTGAATCCTCCATAAGGTGCGTGTAGTATATATAGCAACTAACTACAATAACACTGTAGGAACTATTGCAACCACCCACAAGTTCTTTTACAAATGATTTCATTGTACCGTTACTAGTTTCGGGCCTCAGGACATCTTCAGACGGTAGCGTTGACTTCTTTGCAAGTTTTATTTTTGTGTCAAGTTTTTGTGATGGCATAGTTTGCCAAATGTTTCACATTTGCGTCCTAAAAGATATCAATGTTTCTGTGATCATATACTACTACACATATATACTCTACACATTGTACTTGCATTTAAGGTATTTCCAATTGCGAATATGGGCAACCAAATCAGCTATATAATGGAATCACGACAACGAAAATTTGTGCTGGACCGGGAATCGAAGCCTGATTTCTCGCTTATCGCCACTGCGAATACATTTAATATATTTTATAACGGCCATAGTCACTGCAGTGCCTGTTTCTTCGGACATGCATACGTGTCCGAAGGAACATTGCATCGTAATTCGGAATAACACAGTCACTACGATATCTTAGATTGTACTTAACTCACGAGAAACTTTCCCTTATATTTGATAAGACATGGCTTTGATTTTCTTTTTCGATCCATCGTGATCACTGAAATAAACTAAATACAAGATGGCAGACACAGTTGCCTACATCGGCTGCTCATTTGAAATACCAATTGACACACCAACTCAGCAGCCGATGTAAACGACTGCATCCGCCATCTTTGTTAAATTTTCGGACGAAAACATGAAGCTTACAAAGAAGTCAGTGGTATCGTTTGCCGACAGCTTTAGTGCAAAAACTAATAATGCTACAATAAAATCATTTAAAAAAGCTTATGGCTGGTTGTAGTATTTCTTACAGTGTAATTTACGAAAACAGCTACAGTGATCTCTAACCAAAATGAATAAAATGGCTACAGTTAACCGATAGTTCACTGGCACAGACCCTGCCCCTCATATACATATGACTTACACACTGGTTTCATTAACCTGCAACAGACATGTGGTACACGTTGGGAATAACAACTTTTCATGGGCTTAACAAATAATTTTCAGGCACCCGCAACAAGTTCAGTAGCATCAGACTGCTACGAGAGCTATTAGAGAAACACCAGACTGTTACTCTGGCGGGGTTTTAAGGATGGCCTTTAGTGATCCTTTTAAAATGGACTGTCCATTATTAACTTTAGCAACTATTAACTGAACCGCAAATGGTAATCGGTATTTCACAAGAAATACACTGCGACAAGCAGTGGTGAACAGTATCTAGGGCTTCTTCAGCGCTCACCGGAGTCACAGTACAGTCACACCTTAATGCGAACATCGGCTCCATTCGTGCTTATATCACCACAAACGCACTTTCAAGCCCTGAAACTTGTGCCGTAACTCTGCTTGAGGAGGACACCAAGCGGTCCACTTGTTCCCAGTCAGTTCTCTCAATCCACCAGCCACCCCTAGCTCGCCCCTACTCCTGCTTGCTCCACTTCTATTCGACAACCTCATCCCTAACCAGCCGAATACCGCACCAGAGAACCTCCGGAGCTTGCCAGATCAAAGAGATGTCATTGTCACTTGATGCGGCTGTTGGTAAGCGCCCACATGGCACAACTTTGAGCACATTTCTGCTGCGGACACGCGTAATTATCTGCAAATGATGAGCTCTGTTACATTTATAATTAATGCAATTGCTCTTGTCAAGCAAAATAACTGCAAATCTACGGTTAAATAAATTAGTTTCTAGAGTGAAGTTAAAAAAAAGCTCTCCAGAAGTTCTATGACAAAAATTAATGCTGTGGGTATAAAATGGTTATGTTCAGCGACCAATTTTCACAAAATGAATTTTTTTCGTTTCCTAGCCTCAAAAAGTGTCTAGTGAAGGTAGCATCGGGATAAAATATTTCTCAGTTCAGGAGTTCGTGAGAATGTAGATGACTAAATACAGTGATGACTAGATTTTCGCGATTGTACGTCTTATAAACTTCAACGGAATATTTGTTCCTAGTTTCATGACCATGTTGCGCCAAGGAATATATTTTTACATTTGATAAAGCCTTCATTTTACGAAGTAATTCTTGCGATTTCAGAACAAGTTAACATTGTATATTAAACAAACATTACAGGGATGGCAAGAGACAAAATTTCTGAGAAGGGCTCCAACGTTCAACGCTCTGTCCTACTATGAACATCTGGTTATATTCACCCTCGGTCCCTGTGTTTCTCTTTGTTGCTAAAGCAAGTTCGCAACTTGAAGGACGTGAAAAATCGGCTTTAGTTGTCCTCAGGCTAAAAACAGTATAAAAAGCAAAATGACTTCGATTTCTCTCGTGAGACTGGCGCAGGACATGTTCAGTATACTGTCCAACGTTTTCTGCTACAAGTTGAAATCTAGGACCAGCATGCTCCACAACAAATCAGAGTGTCTCTCGGATCACTTTCAACTTGCAATACGTAGTGAGTGCCTTCAATCCACGCATTTTCGTGTCTGAAGCACTGACCGCAACGCCTTTGAGGTAAGCCCACAGCCGGAAATCTCACGGATTGACATCAGATGATGTCCCGCGCACCTACTTGAATCGCATATTTATAAAAGGTCTCTTGTCACATTTTTTAATAAATCCATTTCTGTGTGAAAACAGAATTTTAGTGTTTCTACATATTGTTTATGTGTGAAAGGTTGCTTCTCCCGCTGCTCCAGTCCTGACATTAGACCTCATGAAGTAAGTGTTTAGTAAAGAAAGGCCTCTTGTTACGGACAAGCGGCTTTTAATAACTAAAGGTGTTGTGGCTGCCCTGGCAATCAGCTGTTTTTAAAAGCTTATTTCTGTTGTGTTGGTCACATTCAATCTATGTCACAGTTCCTGGGAATTCTCTTCTCATCTACAATATGGTTGTAGAAATCAAGTTTCATTTAGTATTATGTGAAACATTGACTTTAAGATATTTCATTGTCTTAGTGACGAGTACAGTGTCAGAATGTTAGGGTTAAAATGCTAATGAAGCGTATTTACAAGTATGTAAGAAATGTGTCCATAGGTCTATCAGCTACAAAGTCAATCGAAGAAAGAAAGCAAGAATTCTTGAGTATGGGTAGGTTAACTATAAACGAAACATTGTGGAAGCCGCAGAACAGGATGTCTTCCACGCAAGTAGATTATTGCTGTAATTAAATAGGCTCTGTTTGACAGGAACCTACACATACTGAAGGCTAATTTTAGGTTCTTTCGGATGAAGACTCAAAATTTTCAATAAAATAACTGAATATGTCAAAACTGAAATCCCACATGAAACTGGAGATTTTAACAGCAGAGACGAACAATATAAGTTTTTTCGGTCCTTATTAGAAACAATTCCTGTGAAGACCAAACTCTCTAGGCTTAGGCCTACAGAAGACAACGGGGAAGCTGAAATACAAGGCCAGCTCAATCTGTCGTCCATGCAAGTTCATTTAATTTTTTTTGTAATGGTCCAAGAAGCAGGTATGTAAAACAGCGCTTTGAAGTATGCGTGGTATTGGTGAAAAAACTGACACGCAAGGTTAACTGAGAGCGCTAATGCGCTTCTTCCTGGACTGGGGTAGGCGCACCAGCCCCAGATCGAATGCGCCCAGAGGATTACCGACGTCGGCTGGTGTGCCGGCCAGCCTGGATGTGGTTTTTAGGCAGTTTTCCACATCCCGCTAGGTGAATACCGAACTGGTCGCCACGTTCCGCCTCAGTTACACGACTCGCCAATATCTGGTCACTATTACATGGATTACTCTACACGAAGTCAGCGGGGAGACACTAATTCCGTCCTGATGGGTACAGAGTGGCTGCGTGAAGAGCATCCAGCCACCCCTTAAAACTAACCATGTCAAATCCGATTATAGCCAAGTCGACCCTGTGGAACCGCGGGACAAAGGCACCAGCAAAAGAAAGGTATTGGTGAAAGTAATAAGATGGCTAAAAGAGCTGTTATCTATGGGTAAGGGCCCTAGAGATCTTGGGGACAGCAAACCAGTCGCAAGAAGTCTCCAAACGACTTTACAGGCCCAATTTAGGGTCAGATTATTTCATTTCCTGTGAAAGTTGGTCACTATGCTTCGAAGGAAATCAAGTACTTTGACGCAAAGCTTGACATTAAAATGATATTGTCCTTTGTCAAGGAAAAATACAGTTTAACTGATTTTGATTGTAAATACAGTTGTTATTACAAAAATGCACAAGGAATATTCCAGTTATCGTTTTGAAAGACCTCCAATGGACGCGTGCTGTGAGTGTGAGGTGTTAAAAACCCACAGATCAATGGTATTGCAGAAAGAGAAGCAGTTGCACAACTCCTTGTCTATGATAGGAGCAATAATAAATGTTATAGCAGTTTACTGAGTACTAAGGAGTACTGTATTACCCATAAAAATGTACTGCTTTTATGTTTTGACTACATGCAAGATGTATCGTTACTAACAGTCCCTGTTTAAGAGACGTACGGAGTATTATGTCAGACAACTATCCATTCTTCCTTTTGGCATATACAGTGCCAGCAACGAGAGTGCAACTCTCTATCTGTATCACGAGAGGGTAGCACAAAGGGAAGTAATGAAGTATGCACCTTTCCAGTGAGATACACCATCGACTATATTCGCTCTACTATTGATGTACTGTGCTAAATGGGTAGAACAATAATCATGTTATCTTACTGCCAGTGATAGATTTAAAAATCTGCAGGCTACCGATGAGAGGCTATTCTTATTTGACATGTGACGGGGATTTTGGTCCAGTTAAAAGGAAGCTGAGGAAATAAGACAGGTACTACATTGAGAAAGAAATAGCAAGTATGATTTTGTCCTCAACAAAACAATGGAAATTTGTGGCTGATCTTAAGTCTCCATTAACTTGTAACCTAACACTAAGAGTACTGTATAGGTATTCCTATTTCAATGACAGCTTCGACGGCTTCGAATTAGGTGGGCCACACAAAAGTTATCACCCATTAATCGTGTTTCTCACAATTTTTTGGTGGGATCTATGAACACAAGTACTAAATTAATTTGTTGTTCCAGAGAAAGCTGCATATAAAACTTCTTAGCTCCAGGTGCATAAAGCTGTAAGATGTCGTGGTCTCCTGTCATTCATTGCTTACATATTCCGCACTCACAATCATTATTCCGCACATCAAGACGCTTCATTCGAACCCGAACTCGATAAGATAAAGTCAATGTTTTATGAATTCATGTAAACGATATGCAAATAACAAGTGTACACCGGGGTTGAAATACTCGAGGCTGGCGTACACAGATGCATTCCAGACACGACGGTCACAGGAGAGGCAGACCACAGACCGGGAAGCCAGTCCCTTCAGAGGACGAGTCAGCCTCGGCTGCCCATGGAGCCGACACCGTGTGCTCGAGTGAAAGTGGGAACGACCCCGTGTTGGGCTTAAAAGCAAATTCCGCTACATTGTGTGGGAGCATCCAACCTAAACATTCTTTACACATAGAACGCACTTTCACAGTTTTTCACAGGGAGACAGCAAACGCCAAATGCCAATACTACAGATTTCCGGATTGGTCGCCTTAAACGAAATGTCATTCTCCCGTTTTAGAAGAGCAATGCTGATTGGCAGACGATATTTCTGACACCTTGAGCTGAAGGAGTAATGGAAGAGACCAAAAGATATACCCCTTCACATCTGGCGTGGAGAGGCGCCGTTCCGTTGTCCCTCTTGGAGTGAGGAACAAGTCTCTCCTCAGTACTTCACTGGGAGAGCACCTCTGTCGAGAGTGAATCGAAGTGCGACTCTGTATTGAGTCCTTTCGATTAAGCGTTGTTCACTGTGTTGGCCGACACACTTATTGTGCTGTGTGAATGGACAGAGTTATAGTTAAACGCCTTCTAGGGAATTTTTGAGGGCATCGTGGTGGACTGGTTATCTGACCAGTGTACCACGCCAATAGTTAGACTAGGGGTGAATAGGAATCCTTGACTTCATCAAGGCGTAGAGAGATTTTGATTGGCGAAGGTCCATCCAGATAGAACGAGAGTTATCTTATTTGTCAGCAGCAAGCGGCGCAGACAGCAGTCATTGCAGCTTACAGTATTGTGCGCTACAGCTATTGTGAGCCCCATATTTCCTCCACAACAGTACACTTCACTGCATTTCACACGCAACAGCCTCAACTGTACCTAGCAACATTCTAACGGATAATTATTCAAGCTGAGTAGGTGCGGCTATCAGCCATTCTGCCAAGTCAATAATAATCTTAAACTTTATATAGAAATTTCTTTGGCGAATCCTATCCTTGAGAGGTAACTTCACATTCCGAAAAGAACCAGGATATAACTTGTTCAATTCATAACTAAAAGTACCATTGTGATTTCTCCGAATTTTTGCAAAATAAATAACAATTTTCGTTAGTTTCATGTTTTTATTACACTAACTAGCACTACTCCAGTACCCAAGTATCCCACTAGTTACGTAAGAAATTTTGTGAATTTTTGTGTCATTTCCTTACAGTGGACAACTGCCGAAGAAATTTATTGCTGAAAGTTTTTTTAGGCATGTCTCTTTAGAACGTTAGGAGCTTCTGTCTGACTTCTGTAGTAGTGTGGCGGTGGAAATTGCATCTTGCTGGAGCCACAGGGTAAAGGGTACATCTCAGATTAATCCGTTGCGCAGAATAACAGAATAGATCAACCTCACACTCACACGGCATAGAAGAGTTTTCCAGTAAACTGTGGCCATCGTATCCAGTATGGAGGCGAATTTTTAATGTTTCTCTTTTCAGTTTGGTACACCGTCCACCAGACCCCAGTCCTCCAGCTGCCTGAACGCTGCCACCAGCGGCTACACCGACGCCGGCTACGTCACGCCTGCCAACCGAGCACCCCGCACCACCTGTGCTGCTTCCCTCCCGCTTCCCTCACGCCATTCTTTTTTTTTCCGCTATTCTCTCTAGGCGCCCACTGTGGCAGCCATCGCGCTACACGTCGCGTTTCAGTCTGCCTCTCTGCCAGCTACTTCCATTCCCGTCTCCTTCCTTTTTCCCCTCCTGGCCTGAGTTTCACTTGGTTCTCCATGAGCGAGAAACATTTATATTGAGCGTGGAAAAGAAGCCAGCCTGCTTCCACCGCGCCTACTCCCACCCCACCACCCCCTCACTCAGTATAACCGAGCAGTTTTTGACGGCGTCGGCAAGCGTTACTCTGGAAATATCTCGCCGGGCGAATTTCCACAGACGACCGCGTTGGAGAGAGTGTGGCCACTTCTTCCGTACAGACGACCTGTCAACACTTGAGTACCTGAGTTTCAGGGGTTCAGTATTTCGCCTCAAGCACACATAAATCGACAACAAAATGCCGATTGTTGATAGTATCTTCCATAGGGAGAGGTTCGTCGATGGAACCGATCTAGCGCGCAGTCCGTTTGTCCAGTCAAAACTTATTTATGTGTGTGAGCATTTAATACATTCTGAGAATCGAAAATCGCGACCATTATAGTTTGTTTTCGACATTACTGCTGGTAAGATATCGATCTACATCTACATTTACACTCCACAAGCCACCGAACGGTGTGTGCCGGAGAGCACCTTACGTGCCACTGTCATTACCTCCGTTTCCTGTTCCAGTCGCGTATGGTTCTTGGCATGAACGACTGCCGGAAAGCCCCCGTGTGCGCTCGAATCTCTCTAATTTTACATTCGGGATCTCCTCGGGAGGTATAAGTAGGGGGAAGCAATATATTCGATACCTCATCCAGAAACGCACCCTCTCGAAACCTGGACAGCAAGCTACACCGCGCTGCAGAGCGCCTCTCTTGCAGAGTCTGCCACTTGAGTTTACTAAACATCTCCGTAACGCTATCACACTTACCAAATAACCATGTGACGAAACGCGCCGCTCTTCTTTGGATCTTCTGTATCTCCTCCGTCAACCCGATCTGGTACGGATGCCACACTGATGAGCAATAGGCAAGTATAAGTCGAACGAGTGTTTTGTAAGCCGCCTCCTTTGTTGCTGGACTATATATTCTAAGGACTCTCCCCATGAATCTCAACCTGATACCTGTCTTACCAACAATCAATTTTATATGATCATTCCACTTCAAATCGTTCTGTACGCATACTCCCAGATATTTTACAGAACTAACTGCTACCATTGTTTGTTCCGCTATCGTATAATCATACAATAAAGGATCCTTCTTGCTATGTATTCGCAATACACTAAATTTATCTATGATAAGGGTCAGTTGCCACTCCTTGCACCAAGTGCCTATCCGCTGCAGACCTTCCTGCATTTCGCTGCAATTTTCTAATGCTGCGACTTCTCTGTATACTACAGCATCATCCGCGAAAAGCCGCATGGAACTTCCAACACTATCTACTAGGTCATTTATATATATTGTGAAAATTAATGGTCCCGTAACACTCCCCTGTGGCACGTCAGAGGTTACTTTAACGTCTGTAGAAGGAGATTCCGTGATTTTCGAGAATGTTTTAATCTCCGCAGTATAAATGTAACATAACGTCAGGCAGGAGTCAGCCAATCACCATTATTACAGTAATACGTAGTTATACATGTAGGCTGACTGTGTCGCAGTGGTAAAACTCAAACATCAGGCAAGAAATGTCTTTATTGCACATATGAAGCGTTTCACAATTTGCCCATCATCTCATCTTAAGGAACGATTTCCGCACATAGACATTTCGTTTCATGTTGTACGTAAGACGAGCATATCGAGACTATACTAGTCTGCGAATATTTGTCGAATGCAGTACTACTGATTGTTATAACTTCAACTGACTGTTTTAAGTTCGGCGCCGGATAAAAAAATGATAAAGGAAATATTTTTCAAGTAATATAATTGCAAACTAGCATTTTCGAATTTTTCCCTTTATATTTATTGAGAATCCTAGCTTCTTGCCAATTCTCATGATTCTAGCTCAACGGGAAGTACCCAATAGGTGATGATGGGTGACTTCACGAGTATGAAAATATGTGACGTAAATGGGCTTCTTTTTTGTGTGCGTTGACTTAGAAGCTTCAACTTTTTACACCACCAACGGACCACAGACCACAGTGTGTGACATTAATTACAATGGGATATGAGTACTCGTCCCTGAGAGAAAGGATTTTTAACAGTCAAACAGACGGACACCGAAGTGATTCTTTAAGGGTTCCGTTTTTACCGATTGAGCTACAATTAAATTCTAAAATTTTAAATGTATTACAATGCTTGAAAACGAAGTACAACAGTAGTAAAAATTGGCACAAGCGCTATTTTTGCTTACGAGAAATATAACACTGGCTATATATTTTCAAAATATAAGTGAGCTATCCTATCAGAAAGGTGGATAAGTTTAATTTAACTGCTGGTTTTGTTCTCTCTATCTGAATCAATCTTCGTAGAACTGTGTATCAAAACTTCTCAAGAATTATTTCCAAACAAACTAAACCTAGTCGCTGACTGAAGCTTGTGCAACGTCCAAAACTCTCACTCTACTGAACCATACAAAGGCTTCGTGTAATTTGCC
Organism: Schistocerca americana; assembly: GCF_021461395.2. Taxonomy (NCBI): domain Eukaryota; kingdom Metazoa; phylum Arthropoda; class Insecta; order Orthoptera; family Acrididae; genus Schistocerca; species Schistocerca americana. Next base: position 499,555,875 of record NC_060126.1, on the reverse strand, counting down.
CAATACTATCTACAATTTAAAACTAATAGTTTCTATAAAAATGCAGGGTTACCCTGAATGTAACCTGACTGCTGAAATAAATGTGCAACTGAGCTTAGAAAGGAGTTCCTGACCCTAACTGTACTTTCACTTACATCGTATCCAGTCAAAAATTCTTGCAGGTGTCCCGAAAGCTACATACAGCTGCAAAACAACATTAAAAAACTACGAATGGGAAGTCCGTTCCACAAAGCGCAATGTGCGTACATACATAATAAAATGAATAAAGGAAGGGAGTTTTAACTGGTAAGAAATGACTTTGACAAAATAAAAATGAAACTTTTTATTCAAAAGTAATACTTTAAATATCAACTGAATGTTCATACTTGTATTTAAATAATACAACAATTCTACTATCGCAGCTTCATTACTACACCCTCAGTAACACGAAATAATGCTCCGTGCTTGTATGCTTAACTCAAGCTCTCAGCATTCCATAGAAACTTACAAATAAACTCCTTAGCTTGTCTCTCTACAACTGCATCAAAAATATTCACGCACCACTTCCATTAGTCTCTTATCATACATATAAAGAAAATTTCCTGGCCATTCTTCAAAATACCTCTGTTACTCAACACTGCCCAGCTTAGAATTCACGTAACTTTGTTAGTGCTGTCAGGCTTCAGGTTGACGCAGTGTAGCAGCAAAAAGATATTCTAACAATAGTCAAGGATTACTCAGCTACATGAACTTTCCTCTGTGTGAGCTATGCACATCGATATTTACGTTAGACGCAGAATTTACAGTGACCAAAATAATATGCATACCTCACAAGAATGCACCGAAAGAAATGTAGTGTCAGAATTTTAGCTGCTAAGGCGCACTCCAAGTATTTCTAAAAAAACTTACAGTTACCCATTTTGCCGCCCTGAGAACCGCTTATAACAGCCGTTTATGTCCTCTCTTCTGCCTAACTTCGAGTCAGTGGATAGGAAACACAGCCATGGCAAGAGGAGGTAGCGACGCATAGTGCGAAGTTTAAAGTGCACACTCGCGAATTTTAAGCTCTTAATCATACCGGAAAAGTCTCAGATCATAGATGTTTTTAATAACTTGCACTTCATATCGGCTGTTAATGTTTGCAAATGTAATTGTTACAGTGACTAGTAGAGGAAAGACAATCAACGAAGCGACTTACATCACTCAAGACTTTAATTTGTGGACAGCAAATGTTTTATAACAATTCGTGTAGCATAGCTCTTACGATGAAATTTAGAATAGTATATACTTTTCTGACAATGAAATATTTCCTCGTTTGTTCCCTGTAGTCATCACAAAAATGCGAAGTGTCAATTGGATGATGAAAACAAACATTTTTCTTAGAGCTCATAAAAGAAAAATTAACGCATTCAGGGGATTCGCAGTAATTACTAGTCTTACTACGACAGAACTGGAGGAGGACTAAGAAACGGCAGTGGCCCTTGTTCTGCATATTCTGGTGCATACCGAACATATTTGACCAAATTCGTAAAATGTGGTGATGCAAACTGACAACGCAGAAATGACTGAGGTTTAACAATACCGTTCTGCTGAAATCCCTTAAACGACAGAAGGATCTAAAGGCAATTACATTGCCCAACATTTTTCTGAAAAATTTTGTAGACTGTTGAAATATTTTTATCGGGAGGCTCAATCATATTGTTATTTCCAAGTGGAATCCGATTTATATTAAGTGTTTTCGTCGTCCTCCATTGAGGTGCTGGTATTTCCAGGCAAAGAATCTAACAGAAGTAGTGAATTATTTTATGCAAGTGGTAAGAGTCCACGCAGTATACGGTGGCCAGTGCAGTGACCAATTTTCGTTCAAAGCACTGAGCGAGTTCACTCTTTTGTGCTTTACTTGTAGCTTTACATATCAGATTCATTACGATATGCCCATCGTTCCGTTAACGGCCTTGGTAATATTCAAGTGGAAGTAAGACACTGCCTCAGGGACTCACAGCTGGTGAGTACGTGGCTGGTGAGCACGGGGTCCCGAGCTGAGTCCTGGCACTGCTTCCACCTACTTATGCCAGGCTCCTCACTTTTATCTTTCCTATCTGGCCACCCTCGGCCAGCTCTTGTTCTTTTCCGACCCTGACGTTATTAAGTTTCCAGGACTAGGGTCTTTCATTTTCCAATCTATACTTCTCATGCAACATCTGACCCGGAGTGGGCGGCTGCGAAAGACGTCTGTATCCTATGTTAGGGCCGGCCTCCAGAATTGCGGAAGGCTGTGGAATACCACCGCAGATTATTTTTCCTGCATAGTTCAGTCTCCATTTCCTGCACAAAAATGGCTTCCTCTCATGTTAAATCAGTGTCCGGAGGTAAAACAGTCCCCCACTCGGATCTCCGGGGGGGGGGGGGGGAGGAGGGGGGGGGGTCGTGCGACGACACAACTTGAAAGTAAGCAAAAAATCAAAACGAGAATTGGCACCTGGAATGTTAGAACACTGCTACAAGCAGGAAAACTAGAAAACCTTAAAAGATAGATGGTAAAGAATCATATGGACCTCGTAGGAGTTGCTGAGGTGAGATGGAATGGATGTGAAGAGTTCCTGTCAGATGAATATGTATTGTACTACTCAGGAGGAGAAGTAAAAGAAATGAATGCAGTAGGAATTATGACAAAGGAATTGGCTAAATGTGTGCAATATGCAGACTATGCAAATGACCGGGTTGTTGGTGTAAGGCTCAAAGAAGCACAAAAAGATTTTCTGATTGTCCAGGTGTAGATGCCAACTTCAGAACATGATGACCAAATCATAGAGGAACAGAGAAGATATACAATGTAATAGAGAGACTAATGGACGAAAATAAAAAAAAAGGCTGCAAAATAGTAATGGGAGACTGGAACGGCATTGTGAGGAAAGGGAAAGAGAGAAACATAGCAGGCAGTCATGGTCTTGGAAAGAGAAATGATTGAGGTGAATGGCTAATCGACTTCTGCAGGGAAAGGCAGCTGATAGTTGCAGATACGTGGTTCAAGAACCACACGAGGAGGCTCTACACTTGGAAATGACCAGGCGATAAATACAGAAATCAAATCGATTTTATACTGGTAGAAGAAAGACACAGGAATGGAATCAAGAAGGTGCACACATTGCCGGGTGCAGATCTTAATAGGGACCTCAACTCACTTATGGCAGAAATAGAAATAAGAATGAAAAAACTGAAGAAGGTGACCATGATGAAGAAGTAGGATCTAGAGAATATAAGATCCAACAAAGAACAAATTACAGAAATGCTACCACTTGTGTTTCTAAACACATTACGAGACAAAAAACCACCTGATAATGTCAACGAGTACTGGAATATGCTGAAAGAAGGAATCATTAAAGCAGGACAGCAAAATATAGGATATTTAAAAGGGAGGAGAGCAAAAAAACTATGGGTCACAAAAGATACGATTTCCAAGATGGAGGAGAGAAGAAAATTAAAAAAAAAGAACACTGAAGATGCAAGAAAGATGTGCCGAGGGTTAAATAATGAACTGCGAAGCGAAACAGCTGGCTAGGAGAAAATGGCTAAAAGAGGAATGTGGTGCAATTGAAGAACTGGTCAGGAAGGGAAGATACGACTTACTATACAACAGAGTAAAGATTATGACATGGGATCAAAACAGCAGGAAGTGCTACTACGGAAATTTTGAGTTAAGACGAAGAAGTATTGTACAAAGATAGTGACGATGTCGTCCAGTGATGGGGAGAATATCTAAAAGAGCTTTATGACACAGATCGCAAACCAGAAACTCTGGAAGCTCAGTCACTCAACAGTGACGACGAGACAGTGATGGCGAGAAAGGACCAACCATCATAATGGAAGGAGTATGTCATAGCTTTAATGAAAACTGGCAAAGCAGTAGGTACAGCTACGATACCAGGAGAAATATTAAAATCCTTGAACCAAGATGGAATAAGAGAAATCTTGAGGTTATGTAATAAAATATATGACAATGGTGAATGGCCTGAGTACTTTCTGACAACAGTAATGATTCCATTACTGTAAAAACAAGGAATCAAGAAATGCGGTGAACGCAGGACAATCAGGCTCATTTCACATGCAACCAAAGTGATGTTAAGAATAATTAATAAGAGACTTGAAAAACTAATGGAGGAGGATTTTGGCGAGGGGTAGTTTGGCTTTAGACCAATACGGGCGCCAGAGATGCAATAGGGCTCCTACGAATTTTGGGGGTAAGGTTTATTGAAAATGGAAGAGACCTCTATATGTGCTTCATCGATCTAGAAAAGGCATTTGACAATGTAGCTTGGGACAAGCTGGCGACTGTAATGAGGGAAAAGAGTCGACTGGAAAACCATCAGATTTGTAAACTAATTATATCTGAGTCAAAAAGCCTCAGTTAAAGTGAGAGGAGAAAGTACAAATTGGATCGGACTAGGAAAATGGGTAAGACAAGGATGCTCTCTATTACCTACCCTTTTGAACCTCTACTTGGAATATATGATTGACCAATGCTCATTAGATGACAAAGGAGTAGAAATTGGAGGGAGACGAGTAGGTTGTTTGAGGTTTTCTGATGACATGGTCCTTCTAGCCACAGGGAAAAACGAATTATAGGATTTAGTAAATACCATTGAAGCTAATGGAAAAAATTTTGGAATGAAAATTAACACAAAGAAAACAAAAGTGTTGGCACTAGGAGGAAATAAAGAAATAAAATTTATGCTGAATGGAGAAATATTAGAACAGGCGCAAAATTTTAAGTTACTTGGAAGCAGGAGATACACCGACTAGAAGTGCAGCACAGAAACTGAAACAAGGATAGCAATGGACAAAGAGGCGTTTTATAAGAAAAGAAGAATTTTCTGCAGCAGTGTGGACAGAGAACTGAGGAAAAGATTCATAAAATGTTTTGTATGGAGTGTTCTTCCGTATGGTGCTGAAACATGGACAGATACAGAAAGGCTGGAGGCTTTTGAAATGTGAACATGGTCGAGGATGGAAAGAATAAGTTGGATGGACAGAGTAAAAAATGAAGAGGTACAGAGAATTTTGTGGCGGTGTTCGTAGCGACAAGCAATTCGCTGTAGAAACGGCTTACGAAGTCACCGCCACACTTTTAATAGCGGGCCGACCGGTCCGCTGGAACAGTGAACAGAAAGATGAAAACCCAAACACTCTGATTAAATAAAAGTCGGTACTTATCTTTATTAACGAAGATACAGAAACACAGTAGTGATCTCCGTGTCTACAGAGATCTGTCTAGTTCGAGTCGGAGCGGCTAGGTCAGCGTCGGCTGACGACAAACAACAACTCTGCTGCGATGAACACACAACTGACTAGCAAGTACACAATTCGGTGGCGAGTATACAACTGAGCGGCGAATACAGAACTGTCCTAGCGCTCGCGACTCCAGCGCTTAAGAAGCCAGAAGCCAGCGGTGGCGCGCGCAGACTTGCGGCGATTTCCTGTATCGCTGGCGCTGCTTATGCGGACGGCGTCCGGACTTTGATGCTGCCAACCTTTTGGCAGCGGGCTCGGGTGGCATTACTGGCTAGGATATAACAGAGAAGAGTGGGAGAGAAAAGACAGTTACTAGATGTAATAAAAAGAAGAAAAAGAAATTGGATTGGGCATATACTAAGAAAGAATGATGGACTGATAAAAACAGTTTTAGAAGGTTATGTAGAAGAGGAATGGAAGTAAGGAAGGAAGAGATTTCAGACACAGGATGACGTGATGGGCGGTACAACATACATCAGCCTTAAGAAGGAAGCAATGGATCGCAGAAAATCGAGAGGCAAAGGACCTGCTAAAAATAGCAGAAAACAGATGATGATGATGATGAAGATACTGCGCCAATTTTTAAAACGTTTGCAATGAAAAATAGGGGTCGCCCTGATTTTGCGTCTGAGAGTATTTTTCCGTCTGGTTACTACGTACAACTTTATTATCAACCATGTTATTACATTAACTACAGACGTTTTCGATGAAAGAAAGTAATTTTTGATGGACGACGACAGCTGGTCAAACTAAAAATGCTATAGGTTTTGGAACAAAAAGAGTCAATCATTACACGCTTATTTTGTACCGGAATTGTGCTTTTTCGTAATACACTGGCCTTACTATTCCTCAGTTCCTCACTTAATAAACTTGATAACCACTATTTCTGAATTCTTTCGCAATTGCATCTGCACAAAATGTTAGTGTGGAGAGACTGTGTAAACTTACCTGTGTTTTTTCAAAAGAAGCCAATTTTAATACAAGAGAAATACGTAAGTTTTACTCAAAATTCTTCACTCGCGACACTGCTCTGAAGGTTACAAGTGACTAATAAACCAGGTGAAAATAAATCGCTGCGCTTTCGGCGGAATTACTTTTAGATACAAATCAAAGCAGGGGTGACGGATCTTTTTGAATGGTCAATATCCAAACGTGGGCGTCGAGCGTCCCCTCTTAATATTTACAAAAAATGTGAGTGTTGTGTTCAGTTTAGGATGACATTTCCTCTGCACCTCTTGGCATTTCCTCTACAGGGCCTGCCCACAACCCCCACCACTGCCATTCTCCCCACGCTTGTCCTGCTCTCTGCGCATCTACTGGCCATGGTATTCTGTGCTACTGTAAGAAGAGGTTTCGGATGTAACACTAAAAATTACTGTTTCCCTTATTTTCAGATTTTTCTGTGACGATTGCAAGATATTTTGAAGTGAATAGCCCTTCTTTCTTAATTTTTTCTCCTAATTTTCCTTGATGTTCATGAAGACAGATATTAAGCTGCAGAAGCAGTAATCTACTGATACGTATCAATGGCATTGATATAAACGAATATGACACAGCATTCATTGATTGCAAAAGCTCGAAATGATAATGTACAGTTTGCACCAAACCTGGTTGACTGACTTTATATGTAGCATTTTAGGATATAACAAGAAGTTTCGTCTTCAGGTTAACAACGAATTTCTCTATCGTATTACGTATGGTACCTATAGCATTAGCTCTTCCGTCTAGTTGAGGTAAGCTTCGTAATTCTGCAACCTCCTTCTCCTCTTAACGAGATCAAAGAAGCCTTACTTGCTATTCAGAGCACCCAGTCTTGGGGATCTACTTCAGTAACGGAGCGGTGACTCTCACGAGTAGTTCTAAACTTTTCGATTAGTTTTACTTTCACAATTTTATGAGTTTCATTTTGACGTATATCCTGTAGTTCGTGTAAATGTTTTTTTTTTATGAAATACTACCTAAAAATGCTGCACAAATACTAAAATGCATTTGTTGATAAGATTTCAAAATATTACAAAGGTTGGCATATTCTTTTAAACATCCCCAAGAAGTTAATTAAGCACTGCGCAAAACAAAAAAAAAAAAAAAAAAAAAAAAAAAACAAGAGACACAGTATCTCATAACGCCATTGTCAATGAACTACAACTGAATTGAAGCAACGAAGCAACTTCAGTTAGTTAGTAGGACAGCTGGAAAATGCAATCTATCTACAAAGTAGACTATTTGCAAAAGAACTCGTGCGACTTATCCTAAAATATTGAACAGGAACAACACGAACACTGAACTTATCTATGTCACCTATAGTCTCTTTTACATTTGTCAGTGGTCTGTTAATGTGAAAATTCCAAGTTGTAGCGTGATTCGGGCTCGACTTCAAAATGTTTGAACCCCAATGACAGGATGTGTAACCCGAGTCAAAGACCGAAATAATGCAAGTGAATAACACCTCTGGTAAATTCATGCCTAGTAAAGCACTATAGCCTTCCTGACTGAGGACAGATTTCTTTTAATACAGTTCAAGTAGAAAATACAGGCATATTTTCTACTGAATCCATAGAAGTTACTGTAAAGAGCGAAATGAATCTGGTCAACACTTCACATTCATTTTTTAGTAGAAAACGCGATACACCATTTTAGCAAACTAAATCTTAAATTAATATTTGTCATACTATTTACTGATTTTGCGTTTTGTTACTTTTCATTTTCAGATCATTAACGTTAGGTACATATTTCGCATCAGTATCAAATACGTTGGTGATCTGCGCCTGCACTCAGATTACACGAATTCAGGAATATTGTACAGAATTCGCCATTTCTTTATATCCTTGCAATTACTGTTTTTGATTATTTACACATCTGTAAAATTTCAGAAAAATACGTAACTTAAGTGGCAGTCTTTTGTTTCTGTGTACATGTTTACGTTGAGATTACTGAAATATCTCTAATCTAAGATCTTTGCTGAAAGGTATCGGCGGAGGCGTTATTAGTTGGATCTCTTGTCGTTCCGATCTATTTTGAAAAACACTGGATTAACACGAAAGTGTTGATGCAAATATTGAAGATGAAAAGCAAAACCCCGCGACATTATATTTATTAATGTATGTGAAATTGATCGGAACTCTTAAGTCCATTTTGCCTAGAGTAATCACTCAGATAACTGTGCCCGCCATGAGAGTGACTATAAATGGATATCCCACACAAGTAGAGGAAGCGTTCACTTATTACATCATCGATTTCAGTACACTGATGATCTCACTATTCTTATTTGTTCTCGGTGTGTGAGTAAAGGTTTGTAAGCTAAATCACAGCAAAAGTTTGCGATGTATTCTCAATAAATATTCTGATTCCTAATTCAACGTAAGTTAAATAAGGGGTAGGTTAGAAGAGCACTGCAACTAACATCAACAGTGAGGAAAACTCTTACGTAAAGCAGTATGCACACCAGCAGGCAATTTCCATAACAACACTGGCATTTCGTCTTTCATTCAAGCAAGCGAAAAGCAAGACGTTTTGGCAGCATGAATGATGACGAGCAGAGGAGCGAAGCTTAAACTATTTCACACATCAATAAACCCATTTCCGCATATGAGGATTCGATAACCTCCGTTTTATATTGAACGCGACGATTCAAACGTACGAGTAAATGTGTTTTTGATGTTTTTAGACGCTGTGTGTTCGTTGCCGAGAGATCGGGTATTCACCGCATAAGCTTGGAAATGACGCAACATTTGTCAGTGCCACAATTCCCCGCAGAGACGATTTCTGTTATTTTCCCTGAGAGTGTTCGGTTTATCTGCCCAACGGATAAAGGCTTTTGATTGCTTTTGATTTGTGACGCGGTGTTCTTGTGGCAGACTTAAATTCCATTTACTATCAATTGTGAAGCACACAAAACTTGCATTACCGCGTTGGACTTTGTAATAAATCAAAGTAAGAACAGGGTGAAAAATGTGCTGTAACTGTCACATGATGATAGCGCCTTGTCATTGTTTCATGTGGACACTAGTTTGTTGCTATTGTTGTCCTCCTTAACATAAACTGTGTTGTTGTTGTTGTTGTTGTCTTCACTGAGAAAACCTGACTGGTGCATCTCTCCATGCTATTCTATCCTGTGCAAGCCTCTTCGTCGTTACATAAGTACTGTAACCTACACTACTGGCCATTAAAATTGCTACACCACGAAGATGACGTGCTACAGACGCGAAATTTAACCGACAGGAAGAAGACGCTTTTATATGCAAATGATTGGCTTTTCAGAGCATTCACACAAGGTTGGCGCCGGTGGCGACACCTACAACTTGCTGACATGAGGAAAGTTTACAACCGGTTTCTCATACACAAACAGCAGTTGACCGGCGTTGCCTGGTGAAGCGTTGTTCTGATGCCTCGTGTAAGCAGGAGAAACGAGTACCATTACATTTTCGACTTTGATAAAGGACGCATTGTAGCCTATCGTGATTGCAGTTTATAGTATCGCGACATTGCTGCTCGCGTTGGTCGAGATCCAATGACTGTTAGCAGAATATGGTTTCGCTGGGTTCAGAACAGTAATACGGAACGCCGTGCTGGATCCCAACGGCCTCGTATCACTAGTAGTCGAGATGACAGACATCTTATCCGCATGGCTGTAACGGATGGTGCAGCTACGTATCGATCCCTGAGTCAACAGATGGGGACGTTTGCAAGACAACAATCATCTACACGAACAGTTCGACGACGTTCGCAGCAGCATGGACTATCAGCTCGGAGACCATGGCTGCGGTTACCCTTGACGCTGCATCACAAACAGGAGCTCATGCGATGGTGTACTCAACGACGAACCTGTGTGCACGAATGGCAACACGTCATTTTTTCGGATGAATCCCGGTTCTGTTTACAGCATCATGATAGTCGCATCCGTGTTTGGCGACATCGCGGTGAACACAAATTGGAAGCTTGTATTCGTCATCGCTATACTGGCGTAACACCCGGCGTCATGGTATGGGGTGACGTTGGTTACACGTCTCGGTCACCTCTTGTTCGCATTGACGGCACTTTGAACAGTGGACGTTACATTTCAGGTGTGTTACGACACGTGGCTCTATCCTTCATTCGATCCCTGCGAAACCCTAAATTTCAGCAGGATAACGCACGACCGCATGTTGCAGGTCCTGTACGGGCCTTTCTGGATACAGAAATTGTTCGACTGCTGCCTTGGCCAGCCCATTCTCTAGATCTCTCACCAATTGAAAACGTCTGGTCAATGGAGGCCGAGCAACTGGTTCGTCACAATAAGCCACTCACTACTCCTGATGAACTGTGGTATCGTGTTGAAGCTGCATGGGCTGCTGTACCTGTACACGCCATCCAAGCTCTGTTTGACTCAATGCCCAGGCGTATTAAGGCATTATTACGGCAGAGGTGTTTGTTCTGGGTACTGATTTCTCAGGATCTATGCACCCAAATTGCTCGAAAATGTAATCACATGTCAGTTCTAGTATAATATATTCGTCCAATGAATACCCGTTTATCATCTGCATTTCTTCTTGATGTAGCAATTTTAATGGCCTGTAGCGCAAGCTCGGGTTAGGGAAGGATTGGGAAGGAAATCGGCCGTGCCCTTTCAAAGGAACCATCCCGGCATTTGCCTGAAACGATTTAGGGAAATCACGGAAAAATGGCTGGAGACGGGATTGAACCGTCGTCCTCCCGAATGCGAGTCCAGTGTGCTAACCACTGCGCCACCTCGCTCGGTGTGATGATCAGGGGGAAGGCAACTATTCATCCCAATACTCACAAAACCACTCCTGGGCGATGCGAGCGTCGCTATTATGCTGTATATGAGGTACCAAGGGAAGGGCGTGATCGGATAAAATTGTCACATAATCATTGGAAGTAATGCGGTCTTGCAGAGTAACCAAGAGGCCAATGAAATATCACGATCCGGCTGGCCAAATCATCACAGAATCACCGCCATGTTTCACTCTAGGGACGCAAACTCAGCCAGAAGTTGGAAACAGTGCGAAATAATATTCATCCGACCAAATGACTTTCTTCTGTTGCTCTGTAGCCCACGTTTCATGGCTTCGGCACAACGTTTTCCTATGAAGGGCACTTGCTTCACCCTAAAATTCCCAGTTTATGATGCTCCATTCCTGTTATTTTGGTGCCAACAGGCTTCGCTATAGCGACATTCAGTTGAGCTGTGACTTTTGAAGCCAACGTGCTCTTCTTTTCTTGTCAGAGTGCCTTTAAATGACTGTCTGTCACTATCTCTCAACACACGCTTCTCCACACACTCTTTCGTCCACATTGTGACACAGCAGATGATGTTTTTTTTTTTGCCCTGTAAGCAGCACAAATCTTCGATATGGTACCTCTTGACGTACCAAACTCATCGGCTCCCTAGGTTCCGTAAGCACCTACTATAAGAGAAGAAACAAATTTTCCACGTTCGAATTAAGTTCATTTCTGGAGTACATGCTGGCCACTCTTGTCGAGCGATGTCGTTATTCTGAAGGAAAAAATTCACAAGTTGTTCACGATGGGGGCGCGAATTTTCGTCCATGAAGACAACTGCCTCGCCAGTATGCTGCCGATGTAGTTGTACTATCGGTCGGAGGACGGCTTTCGCTTATTGTACAGCCGTTACGGCGCCTATCATGACCACCAGCGGCGTCGACCGGCCCCACGTAATGCTACCCCAAAACCACAGGGAATCTCCACCTTGCTGCACTCGCTGGACAGTGTGTCTAAGGCGTTCACCGTGACCGGGTTTTCTCCAAACACGTTTCCGACGATTGTCTAGAAATCAAATGCGACACTCATCGGTGAAGAGAACTTGATACCAATCCTAAGCGGTCCATTCGGCAAGTTGTTGAGCCCATGTGTACGGCGCTGCATGGTGTCGTGGTTGCAAAGATGGACTTCGCCATGGACGTCGCAAGTGAAGTTGAGGATCATGCAGCCTATGGCGCACTGCTTGAGTCGTAACACGATGTCCTGTGGCTGCACGAAAAGCATTTTTGAACTTGGTAGCGTTGCTGTCAGGGTTTCTGCGAGCCATAATCCGTAGGTAGCGTCATCCACTGCAGTAACAGCCTTGGGTGGCCTGAGCGAGGCATGTCAACGACAGCTCCTGTGTCTCTGTATCTCCTCCATGTGCGAACAACACCGATTTGGTTCTATAGGAGACGCCTGGACACTTCCCTTGTTGGCAGCCCTTCCTGGCACGAAGTAACAATGCTAACGCGACCGAACCGCGGTATTGACCATCTAGGCATGGGTGAACTACAGACAATACGACCCGTGTACCTCGTTCCTGGTGGAATGACGAACTGATCGGCTATCCGACGCTCTCCGTCTATAAAGAGCTACTCATGCATGGTTGTTTACATCTTTGGGCCGGTTTAGTGACATCTTTGAACAGTCACAGGTGCTGCGTCTGTTATACAATATTTACAGTCAACGTCCATCTTCGGGAGTTCTGGGAACCGGGGTGATGCAAAACTTTTTTTGTTGACATTGTATTAGCATGTATTCAAGGCCATCTAATCAGTAGTTCCCAAGCAGTTTGTATGAACTGTGCGCGCAATGGAATATGCTATTATTCGCGAGCAAACTTCATTTTCACATTATGGGGAACCAGGAGGTTGTACAAATACTTTAGCACGTGATTATAATTTTATAGTAGGAAAAATTTAGTTTACAGTATTCGTGTGACACATATCTTGTCAGATAGCAGCCCAACGCCTGCCATTACCCGTAGCGGCAACCCGGCAAGGTTCCAAGCTTTGCGGGACAGTAGTAATTTCTCGAAGAAGGATTAACCCGTTAATCCTCCCATTACTAGGCGAATTGCATTGACGATACATCTAATTAAATCAAGATTAAGATAACTAGACGGAATATAAAACCTAGCGATGAATGAATATGATTTCGTTAAAACAACAATCTTTTTCTGGTTGAGGACCAACCACTAACATCGATGGGCTTTGCACACCTTTTTCCCTGCGAAATTGGATTAGGATACAACATTCCTTCGACATTGAGATAATTAGGGATAAGTCAAGGAAAGACAAGGAAATGCATAGGTTACCGTAAACAATCACATGTTTACTCTATTTCCCTTGCTGCAGGAATATGAAAATAACAGTAAAAATAAATCTTCCTTCTGCTGTATTTTTGTTTCAAAATATTATAAGCGATCGATTTCGAAGCCAGTATACTGCTTCATCAGGTATCTTTGCCCTCATGCCATTTCCAATTGCATTTGGACATGCACTTCAATTTTGTTCACATCTCCAGATCACTAACTGTGTCCTGGCATATTAACTGACTGTTATGTCAGTTAACGCGCCTCAATACACTACCTCATCTGTGAACGTAAATACGATGACTTAACTGCTAACCAACCAGTATTTTATTATTGACTAGGAAAATAATTCATGGAGGATCATTGGTTTGTTGTTCAGTTAGATGAGGATCTTTTCCATATTACACGAGTAACCAGAATGACTCACCTATGCTATTCAGTTAGCTGTAATACAGCAGAAACAGTAATACATGTCATTCCCTTCCTAATTTTAATTCCATAACCTTCAACATTCTTCTATAGTACCACATTTAATAAGAGTGTTGGGCTCCATAAGGTTCCCTTTCTGTGTAGCGACCGTCGAAAACAAAATTATAAAGAATGTAGCGACCAGTCGCGGAAACATACTTTATTTATCTTGTTGCAAATCGATGTGGACTGATATCAGTCATCATCGGTGCATTTTTCTAACCGACACATGACCTAAGTAGAAATACTGTCCTCTGCAGATTTCTAACATTCTTATAGCTTTGCAAAGCTCTGCCGTTAAAGCATTGTTAGTTAGCGCCCATCAGCAGCTATTACGCCATAACAACTTAATTTCAAATATTACGGGCTTCACCCGATAAATAAGGAACCACTATTTATGTTTCTTTAATAGAGAAAACTTTGCAGATAGTTTTGTGACAGGGTATTAACTAAAATAGTTTCTTCGATGAGTATACGCGATGCTCTGCTCTGGTTAGCCTTGCAACAAAATAAATTTGTAAAATAATCTCTGATCAAACCTATATGATAAACCAATGGATTAATGACCAATCGGAAAGCACAAAGCAGTATTTTCAGTCAAAGGTCAGCATACGTTCCCTACAAATTTCTTCAGTTACGTCGATGTGTTGTACTGGTACTTTCTCCCGATGCCGGGCAAAGCATAGTGCTTATTACGCTCTGCGATTAGTAGCATTGGGCACGCGACTTACTTGCAAATAGTGTCGCATATATTAACAACTTTAAAGAATTTTCTTTGCATACGTAACGAATGATTATTACTCTTGGCTGTCGATAACTGCCCGTTGCTACGAAAACCTTCACGAGTAACCCGGTGCAACTAGTTGGTCGCACCCGTTGTATCTTTGAAAATATCAAAGACATCCACTGGCAGTGGCGTCGCCTCTGTTTCTGTCCTACGGGTACACAGCAGTGGAAATGTACCTAAGTCAGCTTGAAAGCCCCTACAAAAGCTAAAAATTTATAATAAAGAAATAAAGGTCAACGGTAGCCTATGATGGCCTAAAAATTCCTTAAATACCAATAGGAGTATTGCTGAGGAAAACATTTTGTAATAAACAGAAAAAATATTAGTAATATACGCACTGCCTGTCACATGCCACGGTCTTTGGAATCCAGACGTTGTGATTAAGGAGCGTTTACACGTGGAAAGATGCATGATATTCCTCTCCACAGCTCCCTCTTCTTTGTAAATGCCATTATTACCATTGTATTAATGTATTTATCCGAGTCCAAAGAATAATAAATCACATTTGTTCATGAGACCCAGAATATATTAGATACAGGCTCCCAGGTAGATGCTATTTTTCTTGACTTCCGGAAGGCGTTCGATACAGTTCCGCACTGTCGTCTGATAAAGTAAGAGCCTACGGAATATCAGACCAGCTGTGTGGCTGGATTGAAGAGTATTTAGCAAACAGAACACAGCATGTTGTTATCAATGGAGAGACGTCTACAGACGTTAAATTAACCTCTGGCGTGACACAGGGGAGTGTTATGGGACCATTGCTTTTCACAATATATATAAATGACCTAGTAGATAGTGTCGGAAGTTCCATGCGGCTTTTCGCGGATGATGCTGTAGTATACAGAGAAGTTGCAGCATTAGAAAATTGTAGCGAAATGCAGGAAGATCTGCAGCGGATAGACACTTGGTGCAGGGAGTGGCAACTGTCCCTTAACATAGACAAATGTAATGTATTGCGAATACATAGAAAGAGGGATCCTTTATTGTATGATTATATGGTAGCGGAACAAACACTGGTAGCAGTTACTTCTGTAAAATATCTGGGAGTATGCGTGCGGAACGATTTGAAGTGGAATGATCATATAAAATTAATTGTTGGTAAGGCGGGTACTAGGTTGAGATTCATTGGGAGAGTGCTTAGAAAATGTAGTCCATCAACAAAGGAGGTGGCTTACAAAACACTCGTTCGACCTATACTTGAGTATTGCTCATCAGTGTGGGATCCGTACCAGATCGGTTTGACGGAGGAGATAGAGAAGATCCAAAGAAGAGCGGCGCGTTTCGTCACAGGGTTATTAGGTAACCGTGATAGCGTTACGGAGATGTTTAATAAACTCAAGTGGCAGACTCTGCAAGAGAGGCGGTCTGCATCGCGGTGTAGATTGCTCGCCAGGTTTCGAGAGGGTGCGTTTCTGGATGAGGTATCGAATATATTGCTTCCCCCTACTTATACCTCCCGAGGAGATCACGAATGTAAAATTAGAGAGATTAGAGCGCGCACGGAGGCTTTCAGACAGTCGTTATTCCCGCGAACCATACGCGACTGGAACAGGAAAGGGAGGTAATGACAGTGGCACGTAAAGTGCCCTCCGCCACACACCGTTGGGTGGCTTGCGGAGTATAAATGTAGATGTAGATGAACATAATAACTTGAAGCCGCAATATAATTTTAATTACACGGAATTTAGTGCCTTATGAGAGCAGTGTTCAGCAGCCAGAATGACACGGTCATTCGCTGCAAACAAGTCTTCCGTGTCACAGGGTTCGCTCAGATCATTGCAGACGGAGAACTGTTCATACTTCGTCCTTTCCATACGTTCACAATTTACATTGCTCTTTTTTCCATCTCGGTGCAGTAAATTAATTTTTCTGCTTTGTCTGTGACATCTTTTAACTCTTCCCTCTTTCTCTCCGTGTTGAAATTATTGTTAATATCAGTACGTAGTAACATTTAAGATATTAAGCAAAAACGTATCAGTCCTCATTTTGGAGCTGAAGCAACTAAAATGAACTGCACGAATTGTTTATCCATATTTGTCGTATTTCAAGTCGTTTGCGTTCCAACAACTCTATTTAGCATACAAGTTAATTTTCGTTAGAATAAATTGAAATGCTTTCAAAACTACTAAGTCTGAGCCACAAATCACGTTTGTAGCTTGTCAGAAAGAGCGCCAACTCAATATTCGGCCATAGACACTATACAGGAAGAGGTGATTTTCACATTTTCTGGGAAAAAAAAGAAAGGTTTGTGTGTATGTCCCTCGGTGTCGTGTGACTCTCCACTTCGTCGAGCATAAGCGACGACAGTGCGGTAGACAACGCAGAACTCAGCTCCGTTAGTTGCTGGTTTCGGACCGCACGCTCCCCTCTGTTCACGGAATGACAAGTGAATAGAATTTAGTTACATTCTCTCTGAGTGAAGTAACTTAATTTTGGATGCACAATTAATTTGGACGGTCATAGCTCAAAATGTTTTATACTGTAAACGTTCCATTTCTGTTTCACTGTCTGGAACCATACATTTGGCTCTGCTTTAAACACGCGCTCACGTTTAAAATTCACTCCTGGAAATGGAAAAAAGAACACATTGACACCAGTGTGTCAGACCCACCATACTTGCTCCGGACACTGCGAGAGGGCTGTACAAGCAATGATCACACGCACGGCACAGCGGACACACTAGGAACCGCGGTGTTGGCCGTCGAATGGCGCTAGCTGCGCAGCATTTGTGCACCGCCGCCGTCAGTGTCAGCCAGTTTGCCGTGGCATACGGAGCTCCATCGCAGTCTTTAACACTGGTAGCATGCCGCGACAGCGTGGACGTGAACCGTATGTGCAGTTGACGGACTTTGAGCGAGGGCGTATAGTGGGCATGCGGGAGGCCGGGTGGACGTACCGCCGAATTGCTCAACACGTGGGGCGTGAGGTCTCCACAGTACATCGATGTTGTCGCCAGTGGTCGGCGGAAGGGGCACGTGCCCGTCGACCTGGGACCGGACCGCAGCGACGCACGGATACACGCCAAGACCGTAGGATCCTACGCAGTGCTGTAGGGGACCGCACCGCTACTTCCTAGCAAATTAGGGACACTGTTGCTCCTGGGGTATCGGCGAGGACCATTCGCAACCGTCTCCATGAAGCTGGGCTACGGTCCCGCACACCGTTAGGCCGTCTTCCGCTCACGCCCCAACATCGTGCAGCCCGCCTCCAGTGGTGTCGCGACAGGCGTGAATGGAGGGACGAATGGAGACGTGTCGTCTTCAGCGATGAGAGTCGCTTCTGCCTTGGTGCCAATGATGGTCGTATGTGTGTTTGGCGCCGTGCAGGTGAGCGCCACAATCAGGACTGCATACGACCGAGGCACACAGGGCCAACACCCGGCATCATGGTGTGGGGAGCGATCTCCTACACTGGCCGTACACCACTGGTGATCGTCGAGGGGACACTGAATAGTGCACGGTACATCCAAACCGTCATCGAACCCATCGTTCTACCATTCCTAGACCGGCAAGGGAACTTGCTGTTCCAACAGGACAATGCACGTTCGCATGTATCCCGTGCCACCCAACGTGCTCTAGAAGATGTAAGTCAACTACCCTGGTCAGCAAGATCTCTGGATCTGTCCCCCATTGAGCATGTTTGGGACTGGATGAAGCGTCGTCTCACGCGGTCTGCACGTCCAGCACGAACGCTGGTCCAACTGAGGCGCCAGGTGGAAATGGTATGGCAAGCCGTTCCACAGGACTACATCCAGCATCTCTACGATCGTCTCCATGGGAGAATAGCAGCCTGCATTGCTGCGAAAGGTGGATATACACTGTACTAGTGCCGACATTGTGCATGCTCTGTTGCCTGTGTCTATGTGCCTGTGGTTCTGTCAGTGTGATCATGTGATGTATCTGACCCCAGGAATGTGTCAATAAGGTTTCCCCTTCCTGGGACAATGAATTCACGGTGTCCTTATTTCAATTTCCAGGAGTGTACATATGAGTTAGCGTGATAAGACAAAATAAGACGCCATGGCTGTATGAAATTGCGACTGTCTGCAAATGTAAGGAGAGGATTAATGGGCGGAGAGGGGGTGGGGGGTGGAGAAGTGGCACCAGAAAATGTCGCACTGGGTGGCAAAACCCCTGTGCCCGATTTTGCCAGGGGCGACATTAAATCGCCGGAAAGGCAACCTTTATGTGAAACTTATGTCACCCATAAGTGGTGCAGTGTAAAATAAAAGCAGAAATCTTCGTTGTTCAGACATCGTACCAATTCTATTAAAAGTGTGCTAGCGGCAAGACACAGTGCCTTCTCTGCGCAATAGCAATGGAAATACTGTTGACGTCAGTGCTTCTAAAGCAGAGTTACTAAACACAGCCTTCCGAACTTCTTTCACCTAAGAAAGCGAAGTAAATATTCCAGAATCCGATTCAAGGACAGGTGCCAACATGGGTAACTTAAGAAGTAGATATCATCTGAGTCATGAAGCGACTGAAATCACTTGATAACAGCAAGTGTTCCAATACAGACTGTGCACCAGTTAGGTTCCTTTCAGACTATGCTGATGCAATAGCTTCGTACTTAACAATCGTATACAACAACTCGCTCGGCGAACGATTCGTACCCAAGGACCGGAAAGTTGCACAGGTCACACCAACATTCAAGAAAGGCAATAAGAGTAATCCACTAAATTACAGGCCGATACCATTAATGTCGATAGGCAGCAAAATTTTGGAACATATATTGTGTTCGACTATTATGGATTATCTAGAAGAGAACGGTATATTGACACATGGTCGACACAGAAATAGTAAACATCGTTCTTGTGAAACACAATTAGCTCTTTATTCACACAAAGTGTTGAGTATTATCGACATATGACTTCATACTGATTTCACATTGCTAGATTCTGGAATCAACATGAAGTGCTATGTCGATAGCGGGCTCTTTGACACCGTACTTAACACGCGATTGGTAATTAAATTGCGTGTTTATGGAATATTGTGTCAGTTATGCGACTTGATTCGTAATTTCCCGTCAGATAGCCCACACTTCGTAGTAATTGATGGAAAGTCATCGAGTAAATCAGAAACAATTACTGGCAATCCCCAAGATAGCGTTATAGGCCCTCTGCTGCTCCTTAACTACACTACTGGCCATTAAAATTGCTACACCAAGAAGAAATGCAGATGATAAACGGGTATTCATCGGACAAATATCTTATACTAGAACTAACATGTGAATACATTTTCACGCAATTCAGGTGCATAGATCCTGAGAAATCAGTACACAGAACGACCACCTCAGCCCTTAATAACGGCCTTGATACGCCTGGGCATTGAGTGAAACAGAGCTTGGATGGCGTGCACAGGTGCAGCTGCCCATGCAGTTTCAACACGATACCACAGTTCATCAAGAGTAGTGACTGGCGTATTGTGACGAGCCAGTTGCTCGGCCTCCATTGACAAGACGTTTTCAATTGGCGAGTGATCAGGAGAATGTGCTGGCAAGGGCAGGAGTCGAATATTTTCTGTATCCAGAAAGGCCCGTACAGGACCTGCAACATGCGGTCGTGCATAATCCTACTGAAATGTAGGGTTTCGCGGGGATCGAATGAAGCGTATAGCCACGGGTCGTCTGAAATGTAATGTCCACTGTTCAAAGTGCCGTCAATGCGAACAAGAGGTGACTGAGACGTGTAACCAATGGCACCCCATACCGACCGAGACGTGTAACCAATGACACCCCATACCATCACGCCGGGTGATACACCACTATGGCCATGACCAATACATGCTTCCAATGTGTGTTCACCGCGATGTGGCCAAACATGGATTCGACCATCGTGATGCTGTAAACAGAACCGGGATACATCCGAAACAATGACGTTTTGCCATTCGTGCACCCAGGTTCGTCGTTGAGTGCACCATCGCAGGCGCTCCTGTCTGTGATGCAGCGTTAGGGGTTCCCGCAGCCATGGTCTCCGAGCTGATAGTTCATGCTGCTGCAAACGTCGTCGAACTGTTAGTGCCGATGGTTATTGTATTGCAAACGTCCCCATCTCTTGAGTCAGGGATCGAGACATGGCTGGACGATACGTTACAGCCATGCGGATAAGATGCCTGTCATCTCGACTGCTAGTGATACGAGGCCTTTGGGATCCAGCACAGCGTTCCGTATTACCCTCCTGAATCCACTGATTCCATATTATTCTAACAGTCATTGGATCTCGACCAACGTTAGCAGCAATGTCGCGATACGATAAACCGCAATCGCGATAGGATACAATTCGACCTTTATCAAAGTTGGAAACGTGATGGAACGCATTTCTCCTCCTTGCACGAGACATCACAACAACGTTTCACCAGGCAACGCCGGTCAACTGATGTTTGTGTATGAGAAATCGGTTGGAAACTTTCCTCATGTCAGCACGTTGTAGGTGTCGCCACCGGCGCCAACCTTGTGTGAATGCTCTGAAAAGATAATCATTTGCATATCACAGCATCTTCTTCCTGTCGGTTAAATTTCGCGTCTGTAGCACGTCATCTTCGTGGTGTAGCAATTTTTATGGCCAGAAGTGTATATAAAGGCTTCAGGAGACAACCTGAGCAGCCATCTTCTGTCGTTTGGAGGTGATGCTGTCATTTATCATCTAGTACAGTCATCAGAAGATCAAAACCAATTGCAAAATGATTTAGATAAGATATCTGTATCGTGCGAAAATTGGCAACTGAACCTAAATAATGAAAAGTTTAACGTCACCCACATGAGGGCTGAAAGGAATCCGTTAAACTTCGGTTACACGATAAATCAGTCTAATCTAAAGGCCGTAAACTAAGTACCCAGGAATTACAATTACGAGCAACTTAAATTGGACAGAACACATAAAAAACGTTTGGGTCATTTGAACCAAACGCTGGGTTTTATTGGCAGGACACTTAGAAGGCGCAACAGATCTACAAAAAAGACACGTACACTATTATTGTCTGTCGTCATTTGGTGTACTGCTGCGCGGAGTGGGATCCCTACCAGACAGAATTAACAGATTACATCGAAAAAGTTCAAAGAAGAGAATCACTTTATGAATTGTCGAGACACAGGGGAGAGAGCGTCGCGGAAATTATGCAGGATTTGGGGTGGACATCATTAAAACAGAGACGTTCTTCGTTGCAGCAGGATCTTCATACTAAATTTCAATCACCAACTTTCTCCTACGAACGTCAAAATATTATGTTGATGCCGACCTACATAGGGAGACACAATCATCATAATAAAGTATGGGGAATCGGACATGGCACGGTTAGATACAGGTGCTCGTTTTTTCCAACACTGCTCGAGAGTGGAATAACGGAATTACTGTGAATGTGGTCCAATGAACCCTCTGCCAGGCATTTAAGGTGTAGATGTAGATTAAATCTGTGTTATCACTCGTCATCTATAAATGTTTAATATTACATATAATAGGGAGGAGTTTTGCCACATTCTCAGCTGTATCTTGCCGAAAAGCACATCCCGGTATCTGTACTACATCTACATCTACATCTACATGATTACTCTGCAATTCAGTGCTTGGCAGAGGGTTCATCGAACCACAATCATACTATCTCTCTCATTGTACTCCCGAACAGAGCGCGGGAAAAACGAACACCTAAACCTTTCTGTTCGAGCTCTGATTTCTCTTATTTTATTTTGATGATCATTCCTACCTATGTAAGTTGGGATCAACAAAATATTTTCGCATTCGGAAGAGAAAGTTTGTGACTGAAATTTCATAAATAGATCTCGCCGCGACGAAAAACGTCTTTGCTTTAATGACTTCCATCCCAACTCGCGTATCATATCTGCCAGACTCTCTCCCCTATTACGTGATAATAAAAACGAGCTACCCTTTTTTTTTGCACCCTTCCGATGTCCTCCGTGAATCACAATATTATCTATGTGGTCTTTCCAACTGAAGTTGTTCGTAATTTTAACACCCAGGTACTTAGTTGAATTGACAGCATTGAGAATTGTACTATTTATCGAGTAATCGAATTCCAACGGATTTCTTTTGGAACTCATGTGGATCACCTCATACTTTTCGTTATTTAGCGTCAACTGCCACCCGCCACACCATACAGCAATCTTTTCTAAATCGCTTTGCAACTGATACTGGTCCTCGGATGACCTGACTTGACGGTAAATTACAGCATCATCAGCGAACAACCTAAGCGAACTGCTCAGATTGACACGCAGGTCATTTATATAGATCAGGAACAGCAGAGGTCCCAGGACGTTTCCCTGGGGAGTTCTGATGTATTTTGCGTGGCCTCTCTTAGCTGCTTTCTCCTGTATAAAAACATCTACGGAGGCGTCAGTAAACTCAAACTTCTGAATACAAGGAAATTTGAATTTCTAATTTCGTTGCAGAAGAAATATTGAATTTAATTGATGTAAGGGGAAAATATAAAAACGCAGTAAATGAAGTAGGGAAAAAGGAATACAAACGTCTCAAAAATGAGATCGACAGGAAGTGCAAAATGGCTAAGCAGGCACGGCTAGAGGACAAATGTAAGGATGTAGAGGCTTATCTCACTAGGGGTAACATAGATACCGCACTACAGGAAAATTAAAGAGACCTTTGGAGAAAAGACAGCCACTTGTATGAATATCAAGAGCTCAGATGGAAACCCAGTTCTAAGCAAACAGGGGAAAGCAGAAAGGTGGAAGGAGTATGTAGAGGGTCTATACAAGGGCGATGTACTTGAGGACAATATTATGGAAATGGAAGAGGATGTAGATGAAGATGAAATGGGAGATACGATACTGCGTGAAGAGTTTGGGAGATCACTGAAAGACCTGAGTCGAAACAAGGCCCCGGGAGTAGACAACATTCCATTAGAACTACTGACGGCCTTGGGAGAGCCAGTCCTGACAAAATTATACCATCTGGTGAGCAAGATGTACTAGTCAGGCGAAATACCCTCAGACTTCAAGAAGAATATAACAATTCCAATCCCAAAGAAAGCAGGTGCTGACAGATGTGAAAATTACCGAACTATCAGTTTAATAAGCCACAGCTGCAAAATACTAACGCGAATTATTTACAGACGAATGGAAAAACTGGTATAAGCCGACCTCGGGGAAGATCAGTTTGGATTTCGTAGATATATTGGAACACGTGAGGCAATACTGACCTTACGACTTATGTTAGAAGCTAGATTAAGGAAAGGCAAACCTACATCTCTAGCATTTGTAGACTTAGAGAAAGCTTTTGACAATGTAGACTGGAAAACTCTCTTTCAAATTCTAAAGGTGGCCGGGGTAAAATACAGCGAGCGAAAGGCCATTTACAATTTGTACAGAAACCAGATGGCACTTATAAGAGTCGAGGGGTATGAAAGGGAAGCAGTGGTTGAGAAGGGAGTGAGACAGGGTTGTAGCCTCTCCCCCATGTTATTCAATCTGTATATTGAGCAAGCAGTAAAAGAAACAAAAGATAAATTCGCAGTAGGTATTAAAATCCATGGTGAAGAAATAAAAACTTTGAGGTTCGCCGATGACATTGTAATTCTGTCAGAAACAGCAAAGGACTTCGAAGAGCAGTTAAACGGAATGGACAGTGTCTTGAAAGGAAGATATAAGATGAACATAACAAAAGTAAAACGAAGATAATGGAATGTAGTCGAATTAAGTCGGGTGATGCTGAGGGAATTAGATTAGGAAATGAGACACTTAATAGTAGTTTTACTATTTGGGGAGCAAAATAACTGATGATGGTCGAAATAGAGAGGATATAAAATGTACACTGGCAATGGCAGGAAAGCGTTTCTGAAGAAGAGAAATTTGTTAACATCGAGTATAGATTTAAGGGTCAGGAAGTCGTTTCTAAAAGTATTTGTATGGAGTGTAGCCATGTATGGAAGTGAAACATGGACAATAAATAGTTTGGACAAGAAGAGAATAGAAGCTTTAGAAATGTGGTGCTACAGAAGAATGTTGAAGATTATGTGGGTAGATCACGTAACTAATGGGAAGGTATTGAATAGGATTGGGGAGATGAGAAGTTTGTGGCACAACTTGACTAGAAGAAGGAATCGGTTGGTAGGACATGTCCTGAGGGATCATGGGATCACAAATTTAGCATTGGACGGCAGCGTGGAGGGTAAAAATCGTAGAGGGAGACCAAGAGATGAATACACTAAGCAGATTCAGAAGGATGTAGGTTGCAGTAGGTACTGGGAGATGAAGAAGCTTGCACAGGATAGATTAGCATGGAGAGCTGCATCAAACTAGTCTCAGGACTGAAGACCACAACAACAACAACAACAATTTCGTTGCAGTAAATCAGAAGAATAGTTCAAATGGTTCCAATGGCTCTGAGCACTATGGGACCTAACATCTATGGTCATCAGTCCCCTAAGACCTAGAACTACTTAAACCTAACTAACCTAAGGACAGCACACAACACCCAGTCATCACGAGGCAGAGAAAATCCCTGACCCCGCCGGGAATCGAACCCCGGAACCCGGGCGTGGGAAGCGAGAACGCTACCGCACGACCACGAGCTGCGGACGAAAAATACGAGGGTCAGTCAAAAAGTAATGCCTCCTATTTTTTTTTCTACGTTTAATTGTCAGGAAATTTAAATGCAATTACATAGGTTGAAAACCACAACATTGAGGATCATTTTGTCATTTTTCAATGTAATCTCCGCCCATCTCTACAGTTTTGGTCCATCTTTGAACAAGGGCATGTATCCCAGCACGGTAAAAATCACAGCTCTGCTTCCTAAGCCATTGACGCACGGATGTTTTGACGGCCTCCTCATCTTCAAAATGAATCCCACGATGAGCTTCTTTTAGTGGCCCGAACAGATGGAAGTCTGATGGTGCCAGGTCAGGGCTGTATGGGGGATGAGGCAAAACTTCCCATCCAATTTTGACAATCTCGTCAGAGGTGTGACGACTGGTGTGTGGTCTTGCAGTGTGATGCAAAAGAAGAACATCTGCCATTGATTTTGTTGGGCGAACTCGCTGAAGACGTGCTTTAAGTTTGTTGAGGGTTGTGACATATTGAACAGAATTTATTGTGCATCCCTGCTCCAAAAAATCAACCAGAATCACACCCTCTGTATCCCAGAAAACTGTTGCCATAACTTTCCCTGCCGATCGCACAGTTTTGAATTTTTTCTTCCTCGGCGAGCTTGTGTGACGCCACTCCATTGACTGCCTCTTTGATTCGGGTTCAAAAAAATGCACCCATGTTTCGTCCCCGGTCACAATTTTTTTCAGAAACTCATCTCCCTCCAAACGGAAGCGCTGCAAGTGTTGGGAGGCTATTGTTTTCCTTGCCTCTTTATTCTGATCGGTTAACATTCTTGGAACCCACCGTGCACAAACTTTTGAGTACCCCAATTGTTTAATAATCGTGATCACACTGCCTTTACTAAGAGAAATAATGCGACACACTTCATCTGCAGTCACCCGACGGTCACCAAGAATGATGTCATCAACTTGCTGAATGTTGTGTGGAGTCACTGCACTCACCGGCCTGCCGCTCCGCTTTTCGTCAGTCAACGGTGTTTGCCCTTCAGCTTCCTTACAACGACGAACCCATCGTCTAACAGTGCTGACATCCACTGTCACAACACCATACACCTTCTTCAGTCTTTCATGAATGCGTATGGGCGTTTCACCTTCTGCATTCAAGAATTCAATCACACAACGCTGTCTCAAACGAACATCGATGTCGGCCATCTTACAAACTTCTGCTGTGCTGCCACCTGTTGACACAGAAAGTTACTACTGCAGTGGATTGCAGAAGAAGGTTTGAGGAATGGCGCCAAATTCAAATTTTTCACTTAACTTAATTTCTTTAAGTAGAAAAAAAATGGGAGGCATTACTTTTTGACCGACCCTCGTAGTTAAAAACTCTTTGTCATGTATATCGCCGTCTCTTCGTCTACCACTTCGCTTTCTCCCTGAAGCTCTCTCTTTTATCGCGATCAGTTCCGTTACCGGAGATCATGTTGTCAGCTGTTATCGGTAATGGCCCAGGCGGGGCAACGCAGTTCAGTGCTTCTAACATAGTCACTGATTCCCTCACCTCGCCAGCCGTTACTCATTTATTCCGGCACGTGTGTCTCCGCCGCTAAAGCCCGCACACCCATTCACCCTGCAGCTCCCGGCACCGCCTTATTCATAGCGATCTACTTCCACCGAGCGGCAATTTCGCAGGACTGAAGAGACAAACTGTTCATTAGAAGCGACAAGTGTACAGAGAGCAAGTATGTGTAATGCGCATGGAGTATCACTTTGTTGCGGGGATGGTTGAGAGTTGGTGGAAAGCGCGGCAGGGTAAGAGGAGGGTAGGTGGAGAGACGAAGGGGTAGAGGGGATTCACGGGCTTCCGCAAGCATCGGTGCGTGTGTCATTTGAGGACGCTTGCTCGCTCCCATCGCATGATGCGAGAGCATGCGCTAATAAGCTAATTACTCGATGGGATTAGCCGACACTTTACTGGCGTTGCACCCTCGGATATTATCAAGCTACGGGCGCCAGGAATATTCTAGGGACCAACACAACGTCGCCGGATATTGCCTTTAGTTCGGCCGGAAATTCCCGGTAATGAAATTACCGGTGACATCGTCCATGCCGCCAGCGATAACATGGTAACAGCGCCGTTTTTGACGCAACGTTAATAATCTTGTCTGTGATTCAATTAGTCAGCGCTGGCATTCGCTTGTGGAACTTGTGGCGCTTCGGCATTTATAAGGCGTCTATAGTATTGCAATTGATGTGCAGAATGTGAGCCGCATTAGTTTGTTAGTCTCGCTGACGTCTATGACCAGTAAATGGCGGATAATGGGATTTCGTAAGAGCCTATGGCACCTGAAGCGAGTGGTAAGGCGAGAATGGTATGGAAAGGCGAGAGATGGTTCAAATGGCTCTGAGCGCTATGGGACTTAACAGCTATGGTCATCAGTCCCCTAGAACTTAGAACTACTTAAACCTAACTAACCTAAGGACAGCACACAACACCCAGCCATCACGAGGCAGAGAAATTCCCTGACCCCGCCGGGAATCGAACCCGGGAACCCGGGCGTGGGAAGCGAGAACGCTACCGCACGACCACGAGATGCGGGCAAGGCGAGAGAAGTTGGGTCACTTTGTCTGATTCACTGAAGTACGACGTGATGCAAAGGGTGCACGCACCAAACATTTGCGTGACGTTTACAGGGGCTCAACTCAATAACTCTTATGAGTGTGATTGACTGTGGCAGATTTCTGACATTTGTACCTCAAATGCTTAAGTACTAGGCAAGAGATTTTAGGTGCATCGAGATCCACCAGCACTGCCAAGAAGTCTGTAGTACGTCTGACTGAGTTTTCATCTCTTTTTGGTGTCTAGGTTTTCAGTACAAATTATATGCCAAAATTTGGGAACTGGGTACCGGCCTACTCAGAATATGTATTACAGGAGATGTATCTCCAAACATACAAAACTAAGACGTACCAATACAGTAATTAATCCAGGATGCCTCTATGGACCATAAACACTAATTTATGAACAAGAAATCAAACGTTGAAAACACTGATTAGAAGTAACGATAAATCGTAAGAATAATTCTAGGCCAAAAATAATTGTTGGGTAGACAATATCTACAGGGCTATTACAAATGATTGAAGCGATTTCATAAATTCACTGTAGCTCCATTCATTGACATATGGTCACGACACACTACAGATACGTAGAAAAACTCATAAAGTTTTGTTCGGCTGAAGCCGCACTTCAGGTTTCCGCCGCCAAAGCGTTCGAGAGCGCAGTGAGACAAAATAGCGACATGAGCCGAGAAAGCGTATGTCGTGCTTGAAATGCACTCACATCAGTCAGTCATAACAGTGCAACGACACTTCAGGACGAAGTTCAACAAAGATCCACCAACTACTAATTCCATTCGGCATTGGTATGCGCAGTTTAAAGCTTCTGGATGCCTCTGTAAGGGGAAATCAACGGGTGGGCTTGCAGTGAGCGAAGAAACGGTTGAACGCGTGCGGGCAAGTTTCACGCGTAGCCCGCGGAAGTCGACGAATAAAGCAAGCAGGGAGCTAAACGTACCACAGCCGACGGTTTGGAAAATCTTACGGAAATGGCTAAAGCAGAAGCCATACCGTTTACAATTGCTACAAGCCCTGACACCCGATGACTAAGTCAAACGCTTTGAATTTTCGGCGCAGTTGCAACAGCTCATGGAAGAGGATGCGTTCAGTGCGAATCTTGTTTTCAGTGATGAAGCAACATTTTTTCTTAATGGTGAAGTGAACAGATACAATGTGCGAATCTGGGCGGTAGAGAATCCTCACGCATTCGTGCAGAAAATTCGCAATTCACCAAAAGTTAATGTGTTTTGTGCAATCTCACGGTTTAAAGTTTGCGGCCCCTTTTTCTTCTGCGAAAAAAAAAAAAACGTTACAGGACACGTGTATCTGGACATGCTGGAAAATTGGCTCATGCCACAACTGGAGACCGACAGTGCCGACTTATTCTTTCAACAGGATGGTGCTCCACCGCACTTCCATCATGATGTTCGGCATTTCTTAAACAGAAGATTGGAAAACCGATGGATCGGTCGCGGTGGAGATCATGATCATCAATTCATGTCATGGCCTCCACGCTCTCCTGACTTAACCCCATGCGATTTCTTTCTGGGGGGTTATGTGAAAGATTCAGTGTTTAAACCTCCTCTACCAAGAAACGTGCCAGAACTGCGAGCTCGCATCGACGACGCTTTCGAACTCATTGATGGGGACATGCTGAGCCGAGTGTGGGAGGAACTTGACTATCGGCTTGATGTCTGCCGAATCACTAAAGGGGCACATATAGAACATTTGTGAATGCCTAAAAAAACTTTCTGAGTTTTTGTATGTGTGTGCAAAGCATTGTGAAAATATCTCAAATAATAAAGTTATTGTAGAGCTGTGAAATCGCTTCAATCATTTGTAATAACCCTGCGCTCAATAATCACGATTAAATCAAACAATACACCCACACCCACACACACCCACACCCACACACACCCACACCCACACCCACACACACACACACACACACACACACACATATATATATATATATATATATATATATATATATATATATATATATATATATATATATATATATATATATATATAGTAGTGAAACTGGAAAACGAACGCAAAGATTCGATGGGCACATAAAAATCCTTAAAAAAACTAATGGTCCCTAAGTTTGATAACAGGAGCAACATCAACAAAGAGAGATGAACTATGTTAGCACGATTAAAACTGGCCTGAAATTGGCAGGTATTAATCCAGAAGAAGTCCAAATCCGCGAGATCTTCTTCAAAAAGGGAATTAACCAAGGGAAAAAACCGAAGAAGAAGACTGGAACAACATGGTTTGAATTCCGCTGGAACAGAATGAAAGAAATGTGGGCATAATGGAAGGCATTTGCTGAACTCTAAGTACTTTGCATATTGCTAATGGGCTTATTCGCAAATAATAATAATTGGAATGAATATAACATCACAAGTTTGAAGAATTTTGGTGCTGCGACTTATGGATTATTATAGTTGGCCAGGAAGTTATATTTTCATCTACATATGAGAACCTAACTTGTCATATGAGCCCCTCCGTTCTCTACCAGACTGCTCATGCGTCAAATATTTCATGAATCTATTTACTTCTTAAGTACTTCATTTCACAAAACATTTGATACTCGTAGTTTTCTTTCAAACATTTTTCCTACTAGTGAGTTACTATTTTCCTACGTTTGTTTTGTGCCTTATTTTTCCGTTTTAGAAGTGTTACATTTTTCTGTACTTTCACTATACTACGTCACACATTATTGATAAGCCCTATGAAATCATCAATGCGTACCTGTAAGTCAACCGGTACTAACGCACTAGGCTTCTGAGATCCGGTTTCTGACAAAAGTGGCTTCAGAAGCAGCAGGATATACGAGTTTAAATTCTATGAAACATTGTTGTGGGAATGGGCGGGGGGGGGGGGGGGGGGTACTTATCAATTCCGAAGGACGAAATGAAAAAAACTTACATAAAACTGAGTGGTCAGCGTAGATGGCTGCCATAAAGAAGAGTTAGGTTCGATTCCCGGTTTCCTTTAGGGGGGGGGGGGGTGCATTGGTAAGGGGTGCAGTCAGCCTCTTGATGCCAAGTAGGGACTTTTCGATGGAAAGTCGATAAAACCGCCAGGACAGCGGCGTGCTGAGCACATCCCTCCTCATACCGCATCCACGTGACACCGCATGGTAGACGATGACACGGCGGCCGGTCGACGTCCCTTACGCCTTCACTGTCTGAATTAGATACGTTTCTCAGTAGCGAAGATGAATAAGTGCTAATAGCACATAAGTTACGCACTTCAGAGCCCATGTTTAATTGGGATTTTCTTCTTGTTCTGGTCGATATTGTCAGCTTATAACACTCCCCGTCTGCTAACTACTGTACCATAACCTCAATGCCAGAAGCAGGTTGTAACATAAAACAATTTTGTAAAAGTAACTATGGCACAAAGCAACAGAGCAGTGTTACCCTCTGAGAGGAATTTTGTTAAGTTGACCGTATTGTTCCTAATGGAAGTGGCTTATCGGAAATGAGAGTCAGAATTACGTTAATATTGGAATAGTGACAAACAAAATTTTGCCTAGCTATACTATTCCTAGAATAAGGGAAACGGTCGCCAGCCTAATTAGGCAAGAGAAAGATTAACATTCTCGTTTATGAAAGTAGGTATAAGTAACTATAATGGACAACACAACAGACACAACCTAGACTTAGCAACTCTCGAGTGCAATGAACTCTGACACACATATGTTTTAAGATTGAAGCTAACAACTGGAGCAGCACAAAAAAAAAAAAAAACTATTTGCAAAATTATAACACGTACAGAAAAACACTACCACTTTCAGGGTTTACACAAACTGAGTGGTCTTTATACTGTTAATATGCACACAAGAGAGACAAACACTTGGCATACATGAGAATGTAACGTTTCACAACTGGAGCTTTCTCACTTTTACTACAACGAAACACAATGTTGACAAAATTGCAAGAAACTGACTCACCTTTTGGAATTTACCACAGACAACAACGTGATCATTTACTTTATAAGACTCAGCCTAAAGTTTGAAGTTGGTAAAAGCACTTTAAATAACAGTTTCAATAGGAAAATTATTATTGGACAAATAACATTTGCTTTAACTCACTCTGTTACCACATTAGCTTTAACTATCTTTCTAATAAGTTCAAGAGGCATTATTTAACAAAGCTCTAGGCTTCAACGTACTTTCAGTAAGGACACTCGGTAATCACTTTACTTCAAACGGAGAGGACCCTGAGAGGTGTTATGATGAGGAGTAAAATCAAGGTAGGTAAATAAATTCCGATATGAATTACCTTATATTTCAGCACACTAACACATCCATTAGGCTGATCCTTCACTGTACATCAATATAGTATTACGTTACAGTGATTGCGCAATGTGGTGGCAACTGCATGTTGGTAGGTGGAATTACAGGTAGAATTGCCGGACTTTATCGCATCTTCATGGCGATGATTCATACAAATTCCAGAATAGATCCAGCTATTTATCCACCCATCCGAGGCATTGGAAAGAAGCAGTAAAAGCCTCTCTCTGAATCAGCATGATATGCACCTTTACATTGACAGTGCACAGACTGGTAGCTCCTTTCCGACTGGTGGCTCGTCTCCGACTACTGCTCGTCTCCGACTGACTATCAGTTCCACCTTTTCCACCTATGCCAACCACAATTTGCGCGTGCTACGCATTTCCGTTCCAGAGGGGAACCACTACACCATTTACATACAAACTAACTAAGAACCCTAAGTGAGGATCAGCAATTTACATAACAGCAAACAAATACATTAAATAAAACAGAACATTTTCACATATTGACACTTCTACAAACAATTATTCACACAAAATTACAATTACATACAAAAGTTCTGTTCCCTCCAAATGGGACAAAGAATACAAATTGCAGATACACTACTTTGCATAGAATCAAATCACGACATCAAAGGTTTGACAAAGAAAAGAATACACAATTTTATGCTATCGATTTGAACACATTCACAGGCGATCAACAATGTAACATTAAATAAAGCAAAATGAATCCATACAGCATAAGAGCTGTGGTGTTACACATGCCCCATGTTTCGTTGAAGTTTCCCATCAGGGATACTTCAAGGAAACATCCATAACACCTAAGTGGTGCTGGCTGCAAAAAAAATTTATTCCATCCAACTTCAGTTGGGAGGAAAAAAAACACACACACACATTACAAATATACAGTATATACACTAAGAAATTGCATGTATTTCTTCCAAAATATTTTCAAAGTAAAATATCTAAAGCAATTTTCAATTTCACACTGGTTTAAGGAAACTAATTTTGCACCATTACACAAGATATCTTTAAGCATGTTCTTTTCATACACACACAGTTCAATTAATAGGCAATCAGTACACAAACTCATCTACATATAAGTAGAATAGGAAAAGCCTTTAAATAATATGAAAAAAAATTTAAACACATATACAATAACACAGGACATTCTAAGTTAGCAAAACAGAATTTTGTCTCTCAATAATTATAGAGGAATGTAAAATTTCACAGACACACAAGCATATTAATGATCACAGTATATTTTACAAGGTTCAGCAATTAATGAAATATTGAAAATTTCAGTTTGCATCCGGATATGCACAATTATTTATACAAACAACTATGAGAAACCTTTTCCAACTGACTGCTTAAATACCAAAGTAACTTTGCAAGGTTGTTTCAATATAATTAACTTTAAAGCTGCTCTTCATTAATAGCAGTCCAAAATATTTGTTACACATAAACACACTAACATATTCAGAGCCTATCTTTAATCATCACTGCTGTGTTTCAAAACAAGGCAGTCCAAAACTTTACGTTATTTCAAAAAACCTAGTAATAAAAACATCTACATCCATTTAAATAAGATTCCTTTTACATTTTATAATAACTTTTCACTGACTTCAATAAGAATAGTCAGTTTATAACATATTGCTCAAAAGAAACCTAACTTAATTCACTGCTTGCCTCAGCACTAGCAGTCCATGTTACACATCCTACCCATTATTGGTTTAGCAGTCTTTTTACATACACATTTAGACACAAAACACAATTTAGATTAAGAATACACAAAAAAACACATTTTTAAATTGACACACTGCCCCATCCTCTAGGTTTGGCAGTTCATGACCACTTATCAGCTCCTTGCCCCACAATGGCAAGTCCTTTGGTTACTGCTCACATCGTATATTTTGTAGTCCTTAGCATCAGGACCACAGCATTTTTATTATTTTGTCTTGTTTTACTGCCCATCAACATATTTTTGAGCAGTTTATTGTCATCATTTCCAGGTTTTTTATCATTCTGACACACTTTTGGTAAAATTTGCATTAGTGGTATAAAACATGAAACCTGTAACTTTGAAACAGCAATTAAACACTGGTAACAAAACCATTTCTTTTCAAATGACACAATCAGGTGACATATACATTAATCGAGAAAGAATTAAATGTCATATTCAGGATCAAGTTAGGATAAAGTATTTCTTACTACTCCTTTATCATTGCTTTTCCACACACAGTTAGGTCATTACATACATCAAGATCAGGACAATAATTTCATATCCTATTGCAAGTGATTTCTGCCAACTCTTTTGCTGGCACTAGACACATACCTCACATCTACTTTACACATACCTTAGCCAGGTTCATCTCCTCAGTTTTAAACACATATACAGTTTTTCAACACCATATTTGCCCCTTTCTTTTTCAAAAACATTTACATTTCATTATATTATGGCATTCGTTTACCTTTTCTTTTCAATATTCTTACCTTTTCTCATCCATATTTCTCTTT
This sequence comes from Schistocerca americana, assembly GCF_021461395.2. Lineage (NCBI taxonomy): Eukaryota > Metazoa > Arthropoda > Insecta > Orthoptera > Acrididae > Schistocerca > Schistocerca americana. The sequence goes on along the minus strand of NC_060126.1, from coordinate 499,521,320 downwards.
ACAATTTCTTTTTGATTTCATTTTTCCTTTACAGTACCCACTATATTTTCATTATTCTTTGCCATTTTCTAGTGTACCCATATTATTTTTCCATTTACTTGTCCACAAACAATACACAATATCTTACATCATTGCCACACTATTCAATACACTCTGATAGAGAAGAAGGAAAGAAGATAGTAAAAGTTCTGAATGATGAAGAGGAAGGTTGGCAGCACGAAAAGAAATGGAAGTAGTGCTAGCAACGACTCGGGTCCCTGGTGCTCATCAGGCACCTGACAATGCAAAGAGTGCATTGCCCCCTTTCTTTTTCAAAAACATTTACATTTAATTATATTATGGCATTCATTTACCTTTTCTTTTCAATATTCTTACCTTTTCTCATCCATATTTCTCTTTTCAATTACTTTTTAATTTCATTTTTCCTTTACAGTACCCACTATATTTTCATTATTCTTTGCCATTTTCTAGTGTACCCATATTATTTTTCCATTTACTTGTCCACAAACAATACACAATATCTTACATCATTGCCACACTATTCAATACACTCTGATAGAGAAGAAGGAAAGAAGATAGTAAAAGTTCTGAATGATGAAGAGGAAGGTTGGCAGCACGAAAAGAAATGGAAGTAGTGCTAGCAACAACTCGGGTCCCTGGTGCTCGTCAGGCACCTGACAATGCAAAGAGTGCATTGCCCCCTGAGGGTTAATAACCCTCTTCTGAGGACATGTATCTTTAAGTAAACCACATACTGCAAACATAAGCCCTTTCTGAATTTTAAGTATATTAGAAATAAATTATTATCTTGAAGAATTCTTTGCACTTTCATTAAGTTACCATAAGCATATTTATTCGTAAAGTTTTCATGTTTCTCACACTACATGACCCTCTCATCATAATTAGACTGGCAACAGTAAGTGTTCAATTGAAAATAAACATTTCCTAAGCAAAGTTAAACAGTACACTATAATAAATAAGCAACAACTTCCAACAGGCCTCAAGATCAACAAAACAACAATCCACTTTCAGGTAACACTCAGGTATAATAATAATAATAATAATAATAAAGTCATGCATTATATTAACAACATATATACAAATACAGCACCCTGCCTCCAGTCTCTTTATTAACAAGGCAGTCTTTTATGGTTCATAAAACAGTTACTAAGTCTGGTGGCTTTTTAGGCCTCCTACTTTCTACATCTTTCACTAACCTATTCAGATCTTGCCAACGTTTTGTTTCATCAGGTGGCTTTTTAGGTTTTGGAATTTCAAAGTCTTTAGCAAGGTACAACATCTCCTGCTCTGCTATTATTTTATCAGGTGGTTCTTTTTGTTCCTGTGCCTCACACTTACTCAAAACATTAGTTAAAACTTGCCCCAATATAGTGTTATCATGAGGTTCTTTTTGTTCCTGTGATTCACACTCTTTCAAAACATTTGTTAAGGCTTGCCCCAGTATAGTATCATCTGGAGGTTCCTGCAAATTATGCCCCTGTGTTACATTACTAAATAATTCATTCGGTTTTGGCCCAGTTCTACTTCCTGTATCTTACTTTGGAAAAATGTCACTAATTTTCTCATACCCTCTTTCAGTAAAAGTATATTCACTTTCATTTACATCTGAGAATTCATCTTCACTGGAGTCATCACTACTCTTTTCCTCACCATCAGAATTACTTAAGTACTCGACTTTTGAACAATAGGGAAAGTTGGTATATTCATTCTTATCTGTATTCATATACCCTTCATCATCTGAACTATCACTGATTTCATTTTCGTCATCAGATTCGAGCAGGAAAGCAACCTTTAAACAGTGGAGCAGTTCAACATTTGATGTTTCAGCAACTTCGTTTTTCGACTCATTTACTACACAATACACATCGTTTGGACAGTCAGGCACTTCTGTTATATCACTTTGAACGATTTCAGCCTTAACTTCATACTTAGTATAATCGTCATGTACTTCGATAACTTTCATTTCATTTTCTTCCATGCTGTCATTTTCAGGTAATCGTGCGAAATCCCTATCAGATCCTTCTGCATTAAAATCATTAAGCACCTTTCCATCAACAATAACTTCACCTGCACTGCTTATAATGTCATGTTTACTAACGTCCTCCTCTATATCACTTTCACCTATCATTAATTGTACACACGTCCTTTGCGTGGCGTATTCTACCTTCCTCTCTTCTTTATTCATCATAACCTCCCCCACATCTACGTCTTGTACCTCATATACATTATTAACAGTATCAATATTCTCTTTTTCATTCGCGTTTACTATCTCCCTTTCATTCTTTAATGAAGTCTTTTCGCACGATTCCGATACTGAGTTATCTTTATCATATGACATATTAACTTTATTTTCATCTCTACATTCATCTACTACTGAAACCGGCCATTGGAAGTGTCCGATCCCGCCTCTTCTGTCTCTCTCTACGGCAGCCATCTTGTTCCGACGTCTGCCATTTGTGTCTGCTGCCAAGTGCAATGTACGCTGCTTCGGCAACGGCTGGCCCGAGCACGAACGGTCACGTGACTTCGCACTGGGAACGCCACTATGTATCATTCCGCGCCCGTCTGCTATAGGCGCGCCCTTAACCTTCCTGCCCCGTAGTTCACGTCTTTCCTTCTCGAATCTAATATTTGGCATCTTTTCTTTGGGCCCAAAACCGGTTTCCGCGTGAATCCGGCCCGTAACACACGCGGTTTTTAGTTTTCCATTTCGTCTCTAGTTTGGGAATTCCGTGCTATGTATCCTCTGCCGCGCGTCGTATAATTTCCTCTACCTCTCGCACGACCTCTTTGAATCGTGTTTACACGAAATCTACCGTTTTCCTGTCGTTCAGCTTGGTCATTACTTTCTCGCGAATAATTATTGCTATTATGGGGACGGTACTCGCGATTTCTTCGCCAATGATCTTCATCTTCTACCCTTTCCAAGAACGCAGAAAAACTACTGTGTGTACTCCCAACATATCGTTTCGTATCCTCAGGCAGTTTCTGCCAAAGAACCCAAACGATCTCAGATTCAGTTCTTCTAGCCTTCAAATGTATCAGTTTTCTGTACCATGATTCGCAAAATTCTTTCATGGTTTGCCTACCACTGACATCATACAGTCTGGCCATTAGAAATTCACGCCACAACTGGTCTTGTTTTTGTTCTGACCAGTATTCGTCAATAAATTTTTGTTTGAAGGTTTCAAAAGACATCTGGTTAGTATCAAGATTTAACCCCCACCTTTTTGCGTCTCCCGTTAATGCACTGATTACAACATTAATTTTTTCCTGGTCAGTCAAATATTCAGGAAAATTTCTTTCGCAATTCTTTACAAAGTCTAAGGGGTGCCATCCGTTATGCCTCTTTGCAGGGTCGAATTTCTCTTCGCCCTCTAATATTTTACTGAAACGCATTTTTTCAGTAAAATGTGTAGGTCCGGTTTGTATTTTTCTTTCCAAGTCATACATTTTGCCATGGATTTGTGAAGTGTTATGTTCACACTTCTTTTCGCAAGTAAGAATCTGTTTGGTTAGAGCTCTGCTTGTTTCTGTTACAGATTGTTTAATCTGGGCAAATTCTGCGTTACATTCGGTTTGTATTTCGGATTTAATACCGAATACCTTTTCATCCACTTTAGTACAGACTAAGGGTTCTATCTGATCTTGAATTTTAATTATTTCAGAGTCAAATCTTTCGTTAATGTCATCAACTTGTCCCTGTATGTTGTCAATATTGCCATTGATGACAGTAATTTCGCTTTTAAGGTTTTTAATTTCATTACTCACAATGTCTACTTTTACATCAACTTTCTCAATCTGTTTACTAAGTTTTTTGCCTTGCTCTTGCATTTGTTTGCTAATATCACTCCCCTGTGTTGCAATTAACTGCCCCTGTGCTGCAATTTGTGCATTAATATTGTCATTTTGTGCAGCAAATTGCTGTCTTTGTTCTACATTTTGTTGTCCCAGTGCTGTAATTTGTGCAGACAACACTTTTAACAAATTTATCATATCTGAATTCTTTTCACTTTTATGTTCTGCTGCATTTCCGTGTGCAGGTTCTACTTTCCTTTCAGTTTTTGGTGATTCAAACATATCCCTCGATTCATCAGCATAGCCACTGTCTTCGACAACATCGCCTACATTGTCTTGCTTATTACGCGCTACACACATAGCTTCAATCTGTTTATTAACGTCTGCGTGATAACGTACGTAATTTAACTCGCGCGTCATGCCATCTGTTGGTGTGCTGCCTGAACTGCTCTCGGTTGCATTCTGCTCTCGTGTGTCTACATTTATTTCTAATTTCTCGTCCATTTTAGCTATTATTACGTACTGATACCTTTTATTTTTTTATTTAAACTGAACTTTCACTATTAGTTCTGTCACGTTATGTACAGGTTCGTGCCGCTAGACGTTTTATGTTCACTCAATGTGTGTAAAATGCTAACTACTTATAATTTTTTTCGTCTGTAGGTGCAAACTGAACAACGTCCTGTCACGCGGCGCCACGTATAACACTCCCCGTCTGCTAACTACTGTACCATAACCTCAATGCCAGAAGCAGGTTGTAACATAAAACAATTTTGTAAAAGTAACTATGGCACAAAGCAACAGAGCAGTGTTACCCTCTGAGAGGAATTTTGTTAAGTTGACCGTATTGTTCCTAATGAAAGTGGCTTATCGGAAATGAGAGTCAGAATTACGTTAATATTGGAATAGTGACAAACAAAATTTTGCCTAGCTATACTATTCCTAGAATAAGGGAAACGGTCGCCAGCCTAATTAGGCAAGAGAAAGATTAACATTCTCGTTTATGAAAGTAGGTATAAGTAACTATAATGGACAACACAACAGACACAACCTAGACTTAGCAACTCTCGAGTGCAATGAACTCTGACACACACATGTTTTAAGATTGAAGCTAACAACTGGAGCAGCACAAAAAAAAAAAAAAAAAAACTATTTGCAAAATTATAACACGTACAGAAAAACACTACCACTTTCAGGGTTTACACAAACTGAGTGGTCTTTATACTGTTAATATGCACACAAGAGAGACAAACACTTGGCATACATGAGAATGTAACGTTTCACAACTGCAGCTTTCTCACTTTTACTACAACGAAACACAATGTTGACAAAATTGCAAGAAACTGACTCACCTTTTGGAATTTACCACAGACAACAACGTGATCATTTACTTTATAAGACTCAGCCTAAAGTTTGAAGTTGGTAACAGCACTTTAAATAACAGTTTCAATAGGAAAATTATTATTGGACAAATAACATTTGCTTTAACTCACTCTGTTACCACATTAGCTTTAACTATCTTTCTAATAAGTTCAAGAGGCATTATTTAACAAAGCTCTAGGCTTCAACGTACTTTCAGTAAGGACACTCGGTAATCACTTTACTTCAAACGGAGAGGACCCTGAGAGGTGTTATGATGAGGAGTAAAATCAAGGTAGGTAAATAAATTCCGATATGAATTACCTTATATTTCAGCACACTAACACATCCATTAGGCTGATCCTTCACTGTACATCAATATAGTATTACGTTACAGTGATTGCGCAATGTGGTGGCAACTGCATGTTGGTAGGTGGAATTACAGGTAGAATTGCCGGACTTTATCGCATCTTCATGGCGATGATTCATACAAATTCCAGAATAGATCCAGCTATTTATCCACCCATCCGAGGCATTGGAAAGAAGCAGTAAAAGCCTCTCTCTGAATCAGCATGATATGCACCTTTACATTGACAGTGCACAGACTGGTAGCTCCTTTCCGACTGGTGGCTCGTCTCCGACTACTGCTCGTCTCCGACTGACTATCAGTTCCACCTTTTCCACCTATGCCAACCACAATTTGCGCGTGCTACGCATTTCCGTTCCAGAGGGGAACCACTACACCATTTACATACAAACTAACTAAGAACCCTAAGTGAGGATCAGCAATTTACATAACAGCAAACAAATACATTAAATAAAACAGAACATTTTCACATATTGACACTTCTACAAACAATTATTCACACAAAATTACAATTACATACAAAAGTTCTGTTCCCTCCAAATGGGACAAAGAATACAAATTGCAGATACACTACTTTGCATAGAATCAAATCACGACATCAAAGGTTTGACAAAGAAAAGAATACACAATTTTATGCTATCGATTTGAACACATTCACAGGCGATCAACAATGTAACATTAAATAAAGCAAAATGAATCCATACAGCATAAGAGCTGTGGTGTTACAAGCTTTCAAAATAAGGAAAGCAAAAAGCTTGCAGCACAAGAAATTTGATTCACAGTATCGAAGATGAAGAAGTGCTCATCGCTATTGTCAGCTTTCAAAATAAGGAAAGCAAAAAGCTTGCAGCACAAGAAATTTGTTTCACAGTATCGAAGATGAAGAAGTGCTCATAGCTTTTAAGGTATGCGTTTTAGAGTCTACATTTACCAATTTTTTTTTTCCTTGGAATTATCGTTACTGTCATATCCCTGAATAGACAGGCCAACGACAATTTTTTTAAACCTTTTTTGCGTTGATAGCTGATCTTTATAGATTTTTATGAGCTGAATACAAACATTGCTTTAGTTTTTTTGTATCACCCATAGTTTTCAAGCAATATGTTTTTTACTACAGGGTGTTACAGAAAGGTACGGCCAAACTTTCAGGAAACCTTCCTCACACAAAAAGAAAGAAAATATGTTATGTGGACATTTGTCCGGAAGCGCTTACTTTCCATGTTAGAGCTCATTTTATTACTTCTCTTCAAATCACATTAATCATGGAATGGAAACACACAGCAACGGAACGTACTAGCGTGACTTTGTTACAGGAAATGTTCAAAATGTCCTCCGTTAGCGAGGATACATGCATCCACCCTCCGTCGCATGGAATCCCTGATGCACTAATGCAGCCCAGGAGAATGGCGTATTGTATCACAGCCGTCCACAATACGAGCACGAAGAGCCTCTACGTTTGGTAGACAAGAGCTTTCAAATGCCTCCATAAATGAAAGTCAAGAGGGTTGAGGTCAGGAGAGCGTGGAGGCCATATAATTGGTCCGCCTCTACCAATGCATCGGTCACCGAATCTGTTGTTGAGAAGCGTACGAACACTTCGACTGAAATGTGCAAGAGCTCCATCGTGCATGAACCACATGTTGTGTCGTACTTGTAAAGGCACATGTTCTAGCAGCACAGGTAGAGCATCCTGTATGAAATCATGATAACGTGCTCCATTGAGCGTAGGTGGAAGAACGAAACTAAAATGAGCTCTAACATGGAAATTAAGCGTTTCCGGACACATGTCCACGTAACATCTTTTCTTTATTTGTGTGTGAGGAATGTTTCCTGAAAATCTGGCCGTACCTTTTTGTAACACCGTGTATATAGTATAAAAATCTTATGTGGTAAACGGGAAAATTCACTTGTCAGGTGGAAATGGTTTTGTATTTTCTTTCTATTTCTTCTCTGAAGCGTCTTGTGTAGCTTTTTCTACTATGAGTCGCTTGCTGAACTTCTCGGTGAAGTGACCAACAGTAGTCCCCCAGCATGTTGGTGTTCTAGCGGCCTTGGTAGCGTTGTCTGCATCACTTTAATGTCCTGGCGAAAACGCTCTCCTTGCTCCTCGCTAAATTCTCCCATATTGTCCGTGAAGTAAAGAAGGTGACTGTTCAAGAAGTGAACTTTCAGGCTCATTAAACATCCTAAACTTTTAAACTTCTTTAACATTGTAGCTATAATAGAAACCTATTCTGGGTCTTTCTCGTGTCCTAAGAACTTTGTAACGACTTGCTTGAATGATACCCATGCTTCTTTCTCATTTAAGGTCATTTAGGATTCAAAGTTAACAACAAACATCAATTTTCTAATGTCAGGTCCGACAAAGACGCCTTCTTTTAGTTTAGCTTCTGAAAGGTCTGGAAACTTTTGGAAGAGGTACTTAAACATGGTCCATCTTTAGGCAAAACGTTTACAATCTATTTCATTAGGCCTAACTTTATATGTAGAGGTAGTAGGAGTAAGTTTTCTGGATCTACCAGGTTTTTGCGTAGAATGTTCTTCTCACCAGCTTTTAATGACTCCCTTACAGGACAGTTCTTTCTGCACCAGTATTGATCCCTAGCTCTACTGTCTCATTCACACAAGAAACATGGAAATTTGGTAAAGCCACCTTGCTGACCAAGGGGCATGCTTGTTACTTTTAGATCGCCGCATATCGTCCAACCATGAGCAGCATAGCCTATTTCATTTAGCTTTCTCTCATATGTACAGAATGTCCAACAGGTATAGATGCATACATGCTACCACTGTGTAATAAAACAATCTTTACACTAGTTTTGGATGAATCAATAAACAGTCTACAGTCTTCCTTTTTGTATTGAATACCAAACTCATTCATCAGACGGGGAATGTCTGAGCAGTACACTACATCACCTTCTTGTTGAAAAACCTTGGAAAATAGCTGCTCTCTCATTCTATACATATATATGCTGGTTCCAACTGCCAATAAGTTCTTTTCTTTTAATCTAGAGCCAAGCAGTTGAGCTTTTACTTTCATTAAGCCTAGATCCCTAACCAAACCGTTAAGCTCGGTCTGAGTAAACCATTTGGACTCTAGACTTCCTGTATTACAATGAAATTCATCATCATCATCATGGTTCATGTAAATCAGACTGTACATCAGAAAATACTTCTTTGGAATAGAATTTAAATCATCTGGTGGTTCAGGAACTGACAAATCTACACCATGTTCTCCTGGTCAGATGGTGGATGGAAGGTAAGGGTAGCATATTACCTTCTTGTTTTTCGAATTATGACCAGTAATATCAACACTGCAAAAGTAGCAATCATCAGAATGATTTCTTGGATCCCTATATATCATAGGAAAATAAAATCTGAAGGTTTTTTCTCCTTTTTGGACTATTTTCTCAGATCTTCAACACACACATAACATACTTTATGTGGTGCCCAAGATTTATCTTGATCACCAAGTTTAGATCAAAAGTATGATTGATACACCTTTTTCACAACGTCTGCAATGTTTCTTTGGTGTATTTTAATCACAAATTCACCACAAATATAACAAAAACTGTCAGCAGAATTCTTACAACCATGATTAGACATTGTACTGAGCACATGTACAGGACACAGGAAAGTGAGGTTAGGTTGACGGTAAACAAAACACCATCTGTTAACACAGAAATAGAACCGACCGTTTTATTTGCCAGAAAATGTTTTTCAGCAGTGTTATCAACGTCATCTTCATTCATTACACCTCCTTCTTAAATTATTTTAACTTTATAAAATCGGTTAAATTCTTAAATAATTGTTTAACTTAATAAATTTAACTGTAAATTGTAAAGAAATGGTGGGTGATATAGTTTTTTAAGTATCATATTGGTATTTCCCACCCTAAAAAACATAAAAATAAGGTACTTTCAGCAAAAAAAAAATGTAACTCTTCAGGCTTTCCCGGCGATCTAATGACATCTTGGGTTGTCGGGTGTTCTGCCGGATATCAGCGTCGTACTTGCACGATATTTCGGTCACGTAGCTCGAGACCTTCATCAGGTGCGACCTGAGACTGCTCCTCGAGTGGACCTGGTCCAGTATTTATGCCTATGGCCTTCCCCCTCCACCAACGGCTGCAGGCGCTTCCTCTGTGGTCCGCGCCCATTCCCTGTGACCTGCTGGAGCGTTGCTGCTCCGTTTTCCGTCCGCTGCGGTTCTAGGTGTTCCCTCTGCGGTCCGCGCCCACCAAACCCGCTCCTGGGGGTTTCATCTACGGTCTGGGGTACCAGGCGTTCCCCCTGCGGTCCGCGCCCGCTCACCACGACCTGTTGGAGCGTTGCCGCTCCGTTTTTCGTCCACTGCGGCTCTGGATGTTCCTTCTGCGGTCCGCGCCCACCAGTCCCAGTTCTGGGTGTTCCATCTTCGGTCTGGTGCTCCTGGTAGTCCGTCAGGGGCTCGTTTACCATCTCCATGTCTCTGGTTCTTCTGTTTGTGTAGTGTTGCAGCTGGCCCCGTTGCTCCTTTAACAATTCCAGAGCCGGATCCCAGGCTCTGCTTAGCTGGTACCCTGTGTCACGATTCACAAGATCGTCAGCCATTTTAATCTCAATTGATTCTCTTATAACACTGTCCCAAAATCTGGGTGTTTGTGCTAGAATCTTGGTATCCTCATACTTCATGGTATGATCTAGTTCCAGACAGTGTTCAGCAATGGCTGACTTAGTCACCTGTCTTAATCTAGTGTGCCTCTGATGTTCTTTGCACCTGATCTCCACAGTTCTTGTCGTCTGGCCAATGTAGGACATGCCACATTGACAAGGTATATTGTAAATCCCTGGTTTTCGTAACCCCAGGTCGTCTTTGACACTCCCCAGCAGTCCCCCGATGTTGTTGGATGGACTAGTCCAGAGGAAAGCAGATGGATCAGTTGGCCACAGTGTGTACCGAAAACCAACACACACTGATTTATATCTGCAGGCCAGCAGTTGTCACCACCCTGCACAGAAGAATGGGGTTCTGAAGACTTTGGTCCACAGAGCACGTGCCCTATCAGACCAAGAGAATCTACCCATAGAGATAGAACGTCTCAAAACAGTTTTCTCCAAGAATGGATACACGGACAGACAAATTGAGAGGGCACTCCGACCAGCCACTATACCACAGGTTCCTGAAGAAGACCAAGATGAAGCAAAGAAGGTGGCATATCTGCCCTATGCTGGCTCTATTTCTGCCAGAATCAGTAGGATCCTGCGTAAACACAATATCAAGTGTGTTTTCTGTCCATCCAACAAGATCGGGGGACTGCTGGGGAGCGTCAAAGACGACCTGGGGTTACGAAAACCAGGGATTTACAATATACCTTGTCAATGTGGCATGTCCTACATTGGCCAGACGACAAGAACTGTGGAGATCAGGTGCAAAGAACATCAGAGGCACACTAGATTAAGACAGGTGACTAAGTCAGCCATTGCTGAACACTGTCTGGAACTAGATCATACCATGAAGTATGAGGATACCAAGATTCTAGCACAAACACCCAGATTTTGGGACAGTGTTATAAGAGAATCGATTGAGATTGAAATGGCTGACGATCTTGTGAATCGTGACACAGGGTACCAGCTAAGCAGAGCCTGGGATCCGGCTATGGAATTGTTAAAGGAGCAACGGGGCCAGCTGCAACACTACACAAACAGAAGAACCAGAGACTGGAGATGGTAAACGAGCCCCTGACGGACTACCAGGAGCACCAGACCGAAGATGGAACACCCAGAACTGGGGCTGGTGGGCGCGGACCGCAGAGGGAACATCCAGAGCCGCAGTGGACGAAAAACGGAGCGGCAACGCTCCAACAGGTCGTGGTGAGCGGGCGCGGACCGCAGGGGGAACGCCTGGTACCCCAGACCGTAGATGAAACCCCCAGGAGCGGGTTTGGTGGGCGCGGACCGCAGAGGGAACACCTAGAACCGCAGCGGACGGAAAACGGAGCAGCAACGCTCCAGCAGGTCACAGGGAATGGGCGCGGACCACAGAGGAAGCGCCTGCAGCCGTTGGTGGAGGGGGAAGGCCATAGGCATAAATACTGGACCAGGTCCACTCGAGGAGCAGTCTCAGGTCGCACCTGATGAAGGTATCGAGCTACGTGACCGAAATATCGTGCAAGTACGACGCTGATATCCGGCAGAACACCCGACAACCCAAGATGTCAAAAAAAAAAAAAAATGTTTTCCATCGTTGGCCTGTGATACTGACCATTTTCAAATCTAGCAGAGAAACTTGGCGTGGGCTCGGTATTAATTTGTTCCGATCTTCTGTTCGACCATCCAATCCTCCTCCCTCTCTGCCGTCTCATTGTGTACCCTCCCTCTATCCATTCCCTCGTCCCCACTCTCACTATTCATCCACTCCCACACCAACCCTGGCTCGGTTTATTTCCACTTCCTCCACCTCTCTCGTTCTCCCTTCTTGTCCATCGCCATTTCACCCCTCTGTCTGCCTTCTTTCTTTCCATCTATTCCTTCTCGTGCTATCTATGCACCGCTCTTTCCGTCAATTGTCTCCTCCCCTTTCTCACAGTCGATTACCTCATCCCTCATCTCTCTGTACACCACCTCCCTCCCCCCCCCCCCTGTACATAACCCCTTATCACTCCCTCGGAAATTGGAGGTTTTTCCTTTTTATGACCACAGTATTTCTTCCCAGACAGTAATTAATATGTGCACCGAGAATGGCTGAAATAGATCCAGAGACTTAGTGGATGTTGAACATACGCTTATGTGAAATGTATTGCGTACATATACGCCTGATTGCCTGCTATTTTACAGTATGTCTATGGTATTCAACCACGTGACTTGATCTTAGGTCCCGAAACACGATCACAAAATTGTTGGGTCGCTACAGTGCTCATACTCACGACCAGGTTGTCGTAGTGAGCAGCACAAATAATAGACAAATTGCACTTCACACTTTTAAAAGTAGTCCAAGTCAATTAAATACGGGAAATGAATACCAACAGCTCGTTTTGGAACATTTTTTCATCATCCCTTCTTATCCGCATCCCTCCTCTAGTGGTAGGGGCAATCCTACTGCTACAGTACATTTCTACCGGCTGTAAGTCATGTACCTAAAAAACCTGGCTGAAATTGTCCCGCATGTTCGTGAGCTGCTTTTGAATGTCCCATCTTTCCATTCCCACCGCTACTGAATGTAGGTGTTTATCCGTCCCACAGCGGTTCTTTCCAGATAGTACTCGTAAGTAACCAGTAACACGCCATCCTTTAAAGAATAGAATTCCCCTCTATAGAACAGTTGTGAACTTCTGATTAGTCCACAAATGAGTTAATGTGTTAAGCATTTGACGTTAAGCCCATAATCGGTAAGAACGTCAGAAAACATATGAAATAATGTTTAAAGTCCGTTGGAAGTCGCTAAGTTCTCTCATTATCAAACGCTGGATAAGGACAGCCTCAGTGGTTTGCGCTCTATTTTAGGAGAACCTAGTTTTACACTCATCTCTTTGTATAAGGCGTTATATCTTCTGGAGTAACATCGCAGAATGACGTAAGATGCAGAGATTAGGTACACCATAACATTTATTCCATGTGTGGGCGTAATAATACCAACAGGCTGTAAACTAAGAGTCCTTCTCACACTAAAGTTTTTGGCCCAGCGATGGCGGCAATACAGTGATAACAAGGGAAAAATAAATGCCCTTGCATGTGAACAGGAGGCTAAAGATAGGAACACAAGTCAGCCATGTGGCTATAACAGCAAACTTGTCAAGACCATTAACGTCCATATGCAGCAGGATTTTGGAAGATATATTATGTTCGAACATTATAAACTACCTCGATGAAACCTGTGTACTGACACACAGTCAACACGAATTTAGAAGACATCGTTCTTGTGAAACACAACCAGCTCTTTACTCGCACGAAGTGTTATGTACAATTGACAAGGGATATCAAACTGAATCCACATTTCTGGATTTCCGGAAGGCTTTTGACACTGTACCGCACAAGCGGCTCGTAGTGAAATTACGTGCTTATGGAAAATCGTCTGAGTTATGTGATTGGATTCGTGATTTCCTGTCAGAGAGGTTCAAAAATGGCTCTGAGCACTATGGGACTCAACTTCTGAGGTCATCAGTCCCCTAGAACTTAGAACTAGTTAAACCTAACTAACTTAAGGACATCACACACATCCATGCCCGAGGCAGGATTCGAACCTGAGACCGTAGCGGTCTCGGGGTTCCAGACTGCAGAGCCTAGAGCCGCACGGCCACTTCGGCCGGCTGTCCAATTAGCTCTGTCTATACTACACTGAGACTACTGCACAACAGTGCTAATATCGATGGTATAGGCTGTGTGTATCGATTCCCATGCGCTCACGATAGCTACTGTTAACGGTTGTTACTTTTTCTACCCCTTGCCTTCGAGCTTGCTTTCAGTACTGCTCAATTCTGTGTCAGGTTTGTTTTTCCCGAAAAATTAGCTGCACGTTAACAGCGATACACAACTGTATGGGATACATTTTCTGAAGAAGAGTTTGCCGATGTGGACCGCCTGTATGGGTTCATAGAATTCAGTGGAAGAGCGACACAACGTCGCTATGCTGAGCTGTTCCCGCTCCACTAGCTACCATGTACAGATTACTGCTTCGGGTTGGTGGATTACTGTGTTGTATGGTGTGCATCTTGGCTAATGCTTATTACAGGCTTCTTCATTGTTGTGAAAGTATCTGCACAGTAAAAAGGGTGACTGCGGTAACAAAACGAATAAATAATAAATGCATTATTACTCTTTACCGTGCCGCTGGAGACGGTGGGTCCCTTATATCGAAACACCCTAGAGGAATACCTGGACAACCTTGGGAAGTGCATTGCTGGATTTCTGTGTTACTCTATATGCAGCGTGATTCCGTAATGACGTTGCAAACTTTCAACAATGATGGAGAAAGGTGAATGTTTCAATTTTAGGTAAGGGACGCTGGACCAGAAACGACCGACTCGAAAGTTATGAGCAAAATTCGTTCAGATATAGCTGGCAGTCAAATACAAGCACCGGTAGTGTTGTTGCTGAGATTGTAGGTTAGACAACTTAAAGAGGTGATAGTATGGACCAAGAAAGAAAAAAAAAGTCTGATAAACATGGGGTCTAGATTTATACCTTTAGAGTTATGACTACTGGTTCATCGTCGAAATTCCGAGAAACATCTTTTCCACAAAATCATCTTTGGTGTCCACATTTTTAGAGGAGGTAGTATGGACCAAAACAAGAATAAAATGTCTTGTAAATATAAGCTCTAAAATGCACAACTTTAGAACTATGAGGACCTGTTCATCTTTCTTGCTGTAAAAAAACTCTCGTGCACTGAATACGTGCTCATTACTTATAATGTATGAATCGTAGAGCCCTTTTTTATTAGACTTTTTTTTTTTTTTTTTTGGTTCGTACAACCACCTCTGAAATATACCTATCCTACAGTTTTGGCAACAACAGTACCGATACATGTATTCCATTGTCAGAGGTATCAGAAAGACTTGTAGATTTCGACTCCATCGTTCCCAGACCACAGCCCCTTAACTCGAATTGATACACTTATCCTTCTCCGCGAACCACGAAAGTTGGTAACACCCTGCATAATATTGCAAGGGGAAAAGGTTGTCAGCAAAAAATTTCGAAAAGTTATTGACCGTTTTGCTTCAATCCTTACACTGTATTGTAACAGATATTGGACGAAAGTGGGATACATATTTTTTAAGACGACAACATACCTGGTTTGTGTTAAAACCGAGTGTGAGACATCAAATTTTGTGCTGCGATGTGAAAATGTGCTGTTCTATTTTCTTCCTCGCAGTTCGTTTTAACTACGAGTGCATTTCATTTAAAGAACTAGACAAATTTCTATCATGATCAATTGTCTATTCCTCCTTCACTAACTGGTTGTATAGAAAACCGGTTTATATTCTTACCACAGTATCCAAAAAAGGGCACTATTGTATACCCTGAAGTTTCATAATTGTACTGTATACTAATTAATAAAATAAGCCTTAAAAACAATACAAAACCAAACACAAAAGAATTGACTCCTGTCTATACCTTCAAATAGTGAGAAGTCCCAACGAGGAGAAGAAATTTGTTTGCTGCCACATTTTCCAGGCATAGGCCAGATTAGGGCGTATATCCCATTCCCACTCATATTTATCAGATGCGAAGCATTGCCGAGTTCGCTAGCGATTAATGAAGTCACAACTTTATGAAAAATGATTGACAGCTTCAGCCAGAATGTTCGATAATTCTCTTCACAATGCAGAGATTCCTCAAGACAATATCTTTCATATTCATCCAGACTATATATTCTATACAAAAAAGATAACTAAAGTTGTAATAAATTTGTATGGAACCCGTGGGCCTCCAAAGATGCTATTTTCAAAAGAACTGTCCGATTTAACTTGGGTACGTATTTAATGCGCAAGCACTTTTTACAATCGCGTCGAGGATATCAGCCTCTATTTACGTTTCATAAATGCTCGATGTGTCCGTTACTGGACGCCCGGCTAGTATCCGAGTGATAGTAAAACGTGCCCCATACTGCAACGAGCATAGCTGCAGCATGGACGGGCAAATTTTTGAAAATCTCGATGTGTATTGTATCGATATTTATAAAATGTGTCGATAATACAGAAGGAAATAAAGTTATTTCGATGTATTGGTTTATATTTTTTATATTTGCAGGAATTTCAAAAAAATTGATCAACGCCACTGATAAGATTAACAGACAATAAAAATCGACAAAACTTTTTTATTTTCAACAATAATGAATAAAAGACATACTAAAATACCATTGGTTTACCAACCAAAGAACATTAATAGAACTCATAGTTTGATGTGTCCCCTGTCCGACTGCTTCTGATATCTGGCACAACAGGGTTTATTAAGGTAGCAACTCTTTGGCGCGAAGCAAAAGAAGCTTGGCATATCAAGTATTTTTGAGCTGTTTTTGACGAAACGGGTGAGAAACGATGACTAAGAACACAGAACTTTACAGGATCACAGTTATCCCTAATTGTGGTTGTTGATGGTATTGTTTTATCTCGTTGGGCACAGAATGTAAGCTTGGAATTTCCTGCAATTACCACGCCACACCGAAGTAACAAGTTTGATGAATGTGCTGTGTAGATACATTCATGTTGAAATCTGGTGCACGTTTGTAGTACTGAATATGTAACTGAATTACGTACGACATTTCCAGTCAGATAGCGTCAGATCGCAAAGACTCTCAGCAGCTGCAATAGCAAGAAACCTGTCGTTGAGAACTACACTGCCTGTGAGCCAAGTTAAGGCAGACAATAAAAAGTATCGCTAATCTACGTATAAAAATTTAAATATAGAAGACATATATGGATATTATTTAGTGAAAGCATCGGTGTTTGGTTAAGAATCTGTGTTTGGATACCTCGGTATTTTATTCTCATCGCTAGTCTGGAGTTCTTGCATTGATTGCTGCTGTTATGCGGCGTCGGAGTTCATCGAAAGTTGCTAAAAGGGGAGCCACATACACTGTGTATTTCGAAAAGCCCTACATACAAGTCCATACGGTGAGGTCAGCCGCTTCGAGGCCAATGGCACGATTCGATATTTTACGATGATGCAGCCCCTTATTAAGAAGTGCTTTTCCATGCAGGTGCAAAAACGGCAGTGCTTTGTCCTTCTAAAAACTTTAATCTTCAGTATATTCTTGCAAGTGTGGGAAAGCCAGACTCAGACAAATATAGGTCCTTCATTCCTGTAACCAATTTTTCCGCAAAAATAGGGCAGTAAAATGGACACTTCAGGCTTTCGAAGGTATCCCTCGTGGTTGACTATGGTTAGTGGCGGCTGTGTTCCCCATATCCTTAAGTTATGGCGTGCACTCTTCATTTAAATGAAACGTAGTCTAATCACTAAACATTATGCTGTTAAACAGTGACTGACACGAGAGGATTTGAGATTTTGAAAGATAATGTGAAATATATATTCCTATGGTGGATTTTCAAAATATCTCCTTCCCCCCACTGCATATAAACCTCGAATGTATCAAGACTATTGTAAAGTTGTTGAACAAAAGTGGCAGTGGCGCATCTGCATGAAGTGTTCCCTGAATTACATGATTCGAAATAGAAAGGAAGGATTTCTATAGGGATACGGATTTGGAAGCTAATCCATTATAAGAACTGGTATGGTAGGCGCTGTCAAGGAATGGAAAGGTGCTCGGCCAACATTAATTCAGGCATCCTTTAAAGCAAATTTATTAACACATAATTCTTACTCAGCAGTTATTAAAAAACATATTGTCCTACCCCTTTTTTTCTTCTTTCAAAGGGTAGCTATTACAAAGTTTAGTCTTAATTGACAATATTTACACTTATACAATATCAGGGGTAAGGTACTGGTGATACATTAGAAACAAACTTGAGCCCAGACCAATTATAACATCAGTTAAAAGTTTCAACTAAAGCCCGATAACTACTTGCGATAAAAAATATAAAATCCCCAATTATATCTTAAAAACTCCTGTAATAACCCTTAACAAATTTATAATAAAAAACTGACAGCAATTAAAACTTAAAACTATATTCAAATAAACCCAATTTAAGAAAATCACTTGAGATATACAACAAATTATAGCAGGGCTTCCTTATCGCAAGTTCTGTACACACCAGTTTTTCTCCTGTTACAATTAAAAATTTTGTCTTTTACTGTATAGGAGTACCGGACGATTTCGAAACAAGATTAGATGCAAAACACCTTCATATGACTGCCAAATTAAGAGACGTGAACTGCTCAATTACAAAAGGTAATTACTTTACTCAAGAACAAATCTGCAACATTACAATTCATCTGCTGCTACCTCAGTGGGTTTACAGAGCCGTAATCTTGCAATCGTATTTCATTTCTCACGTCAGTCTTGCGCACTCTTTCTGTCAATATACCACACATCATTAAACTTTCGTGATAAAACCTGAAACACAAATCAGTTACCATTGGTGGGCCCACACATGTATACGAAGTTCTGGCCCACAACAGGGCAAACTCAATGACAACCCCTTAGTATGAACAGTTAAACAAACAAATGACCAGTCACGAAACAATAGAATTAATGGCTCCCCACAAGGGCAGATCAATAACAATTTCCCAAGACAAATAACTAAAACATACTGATGGGCAAGTACTCAATAATAAAGTTACTGCTGCGCGGGATTAGCCGAGCGGTCTAGGGCGCTGCAGTCCTGGACTGTGCGGCTGGTCCGGCGGATGTTCGAGTCCTCCCTCGGGCAAGGGTGTGTGTGTGTTTGTCCTTAGGATAATTTAAATTAAGTAATGTGTAAACTCAGGGACTGATGAACTTAGCAGTTAAGTCCCATAAGATTTCACACACATTTAAACATTTGAACAATAAAGTTACTCAGTTTCACATGAAATTACTCAGTACTCATGTTTAACTGCAACCAGGGTGCAGTGAAAGTGTAGTGACAGTTTGTACAGTCCTCAACCGTTTCTTTACCCACCGATCTCCTTCTGACTACAGCGGTATTGTGCAACTGAAGCGCTCTTGCAAGCAAAAGGGGAGTTCCTTTCCAAATTACAGCTTCCCAAACAACGGCTCTCAACTACATCAAGGCCGTGCTAACACTCTAGGTGCAGCCAAGTCGTTTTCTGGTACGTACATGGGTTCCTCCCAACATAGGGCCCCACTCGCCCCCTACCTCGTGCCACTTCTAACTCAAGACCCGCCCCCCCCCCCTTGTTGCCCGTCACACGGTGCCTCACGGACCACATTCACACCACAGGCCTGTCTGATAAGAGATTATACACGATCAGCGATTTCACCAGAGAGGCACAAACTCGGAAAATACAAAAACTTTGCGGATGGTTTCGGCACATGGCACAAGAACCTCGAATAAAATTAATTAGTTCTTGAAGCGAGGTATTCCTGTTAATATGTAGTTGTAGGTTTCCTACCCGCCAGGGTAGAGCGCTAACGCACTGCTTCCTGGACTCGGCTAGGCACGCCGGCCCCGGATCGAGGCGGATTAACGACGAGGGCCGATGTGCCGGCCAGTCTGGATGTGGTTCTTAGGCGGTTTTCCACATCCCGCTAGGTGAATACCGGACTGGTCCCCATGTTCCGCCTCAGTTACACGGCTCGCAAACATCTGAACACATTCGCACTGTTCCATGGATTACACTCGACGCAGATAGTTGGGGAACACTAATTCCGTCCAGGGAGGGGCGTGGCGGCAGGAAGGGCATCTGGCCACCCCTTAAACGTTAACATGCCAAATCCGATTTACGATCGCTGACCCTGAGTAACTGCGGGACGAGGTTCAAGCGATAGACAGATAGATAGATAGACAGAGAGATAGAATATAGTTCTAGATTTCCTAGTGAATAAAAGAGTGCAAAATAGTAACAAGTTAGTGGGATACCTTATAGAGAGCTATAAAAACATTGCATGCAGAATGACTCTAAAAGTGTACTTTCTTCATCCGCATTACCATTTCTTTCCTGGTAATTTGGGAGCAGTTAGTGACTTGCATGTGGAAAGGTTCCACCAGGACATATTGTGGAAGGAAAGCCCCTATAAAGTTAGATCGGACCGTTCAATGCTAAGTGACTACTGTCAGATTTTGAAGCGTGAAGGATGTACATCGTCAAAAAGAAAGTAGTCATCAGCATGATTCAATAATCCATCATCAACAACAACATCCAGTAAATGAAAGTGGCCTGCTTCATTTTAAAAATCTACATTATTTATGTTATAATTGTACTAATATGGTGGCGGAGCCATACGACAGTCTCTGCTTTTAGGCATGTTGCTGTTGTTGTTGTTGTTGTGGTCCTCAATCATAAGACCGCTCTATCCTGGGCAAGCTAACTGCTCTAACTACTTCCAATTTAACCTGCTTACAGCTATTCATCGCTTGGTCTCCCTTTACAATTATGGCCCCCCGCACATTCTTCCAGCTCTAATGATTCTTTGATGCCTCATAATGGGTCCTGTCAACTGGTCCAATCTTTTAGTCAATTTGTGCCACAAATTTCCCTTCTCCTCTGTTCTACTAAGAAGCTCCTCATCAGTAATGTGATTGACCCATCTAATCTTTAGCACTGTTATGTAGCACCTCATTTCAAAAGCTTCTGGTCTCCTCTTCTACAAGCTATTTATCGTCCGTGTTTCACTTACTACAAGGCTACACTCCACAAGAATACCTTTGAAAAAGATTTACTCACATTTGAATTTATACTCGATGTTAGCAAATTTCTCTTCTTCAGAAACGCTTCTCTTGCCATTGCCAGTCTACATTTTATACCTCCTCTGCTTCGGAATTCATCAGTTAATTTACTGTTCAAATAATAAAGCTCATCGACGGGATTTAGTTTCCTCAGCATCCCTCATTTAATGAGACCACATTCCACCACCCTTGTTTTGCTTTTGTTGATGTTCATCTTAAATCCTGTTTTCAAGACACTATCTATTCCGTTCACAAGTTCTTCCAAGTCGTTTGCTTCCTCTGACAGTATCACAATGATATTGGCAAATCTCAAATTGTTTATTTCTTCACCCTAAGCTTCAATTCCTTCTCCAAATTTTTCTTTGATTTCCTTTACTACTTGTTCTGCGTATGGATCCACTAACATCAGGAATTGGCTACAACCCTGTCTCACTCCCTTCTTAAATTTGCTTCACTATCATGCCTCTTGACTTTTATAACTGCCGTCTGGTTCCTGTGCGAGTTATTAATAACCCTTCGCTCCCTACATATCAGCCTTGATTGCTTGAAAACTTCAGAGAGTCAATATTGTCAAAAGCTTTCTCCAAGTCCAAAGTGCTATTAACATTGTTTTGCCTTTCCTTAATCTACTCAGGGGCCTATATGCACTCAGATCACAATTTGGAATCGATGAAGAATGGGCTGAAGTTTTAGTCAGGAAGAATCAAAGCGCAAAGATGTGCGTTACGAAAATACTAAGGATAGAAGAGATGCGCTTGAAGTTCTCTGAAGGAATAGATATTGCGATAATGAATACCTCAGTAGGCAGTTCAGTTGAAGACAAATGGACATCTCCAAAAAGGGAAATCACATAAATTGGAAGGAAAAGCAAAGGTACAAAGAAGGCAACTGCGAAGAATCCATGCGTAACAGAAGAAATACTTCAGTTGATCGACGAAGAAATGAAGTACAAAAATGTTCAGGAAATTCGGGAATAGGGAAATACAAGTCGCTTAGGAACGAAATAATTAGAAAGCGTACGGAAGCTATGGCGAAATGGCTGCATGGAAAATGTGAAGAAATCGAAAAAAAATGATTGTCGGAAGGACTGACTGAGTATATAGGAAAGTCAAAAGAACCTTAGGTGAAATTAAGAGTAAGGGCGGTAACGTTAAGGGTGACATGGGATTTCCACTACTAAATGTAGAGGAGAGAGCGGGTAGGTGGAAAGAGTACACTGAATTCCTCTCTGTGGCGAAGGACATGTCTGACGAAGTGATAGAACAAGAAACAGGAATCGACAAGAAAGACATAGGGGATCAAGTATTAGATTCAGAATATAGAAGAACTTTGGAAGACTTAAACTCAAATGAGGCAGATGGGAAAGATAACATTCCATCGAAATTTCTAAAATCGTTGGGGGGAAGTGGGAACAAAACAATTTTTCGCGTTGGTTTGTAGAATGTATGAGAATTGCGACACACCATCAGACTTTCGGGAAAACGTCATCTACATAATTTCCAAGATTGCAAGAGCGGACAAGTGCATGTGTTATCGCACGTTCAACTCAACAGCTCATGCATCAAAGCTGCTGACAAGAATAATATACAGAAGTGAAAAGGAAAACTTAGCATCGGTTAGATGATGATGACTACAGATTCAGCAAAGGTAAAGGCACCAGAGAGGCAGTTCAGACGCTGCGGTTGACAATGAAAGCAAGACAGAAGAAAAATCAAGACACTATCGTAGGATTCGTTGACCGGGAGAAAGCGTTCGGCATTGTAAAGTGGTGCAAAATGTTCGAAATCCGGAGAAAAATAGGAGTAAGCTATATCGCCAGACGAGTAATATGCAATATGTAGAATCCAAGAGGGAATTATGAGAGTGGAGGACCAAGATTGAAATACACGAATTATAAAGGATGTAAGACAGAGATGTAGTCTTGCGCTCCTGCTGTTCGATCTATTCGTCGAAGAAGTACTGACGGAAATGTAAATGCATAAAACTGCTACCAGTCACTTTTTTTGGAATACTGATTTATTCCTTCCATGAACCGGTTATCTAACCTTTTCAGGCTCATCTTCACATGGTGTACAGGAAGTTACATAGCTATTCCAAGCTTAATGCTGGATTCTGGCTCTGTGACAAGAAGGTAAACTATGCTTTAAAGCCTCGCTATGAGTATTGTTTATCCGCCGATTCGGATCCAAAATTTTGTTTTGTACTTACTGCGACAGTATGGGTGGATTTTGTTGTTAGTATTCATCTGTCTGCTTCCATTGTGATGGTCAGTTGGTACCATGTCACTCACTTTTACAGAATATGAATGCATATACATTGTGACATCGAAAATCTGCCAGCATCCAGCATGTGGTATACAATTGTTACTTGTTACAAAGATCTTGGCACAAAGATAGACAATAGGCCTACTTTGCACAGGGATATTATTTGTTCCGTCTGCATGTATTAAAGTCGATGAATAGGCAAGTACTTAACGCCACTTTTGATGGAAGTATCTGCCCGTACGTCGACGTTAATGCATGCAAATATAAATAAGTAATGTCTCTGAGCAAAGTACACCTATGTCATACCGTCATGTCATGATCTTTGTAACGAGCAACAGTTGTATACCAATTGCTAGATGCTAGAAAAGTTTCGATGTCACAGTGTATGTGTATGTGTATACATATTCTGTAAAAGTGAGTCATACGGTTCCAACTGGCCAACACAATGGAAGCAGACAGATGTTTACTAACCACAAAAGTCGTCCATAGTGCCACAGTAAGGAAAAAGCTAAATTTTATATCCAAATTGGCAGATAAACAACACTCATGGCAATGCATTAAAGCACGTTCCATCTTCTTTCACCCAGCATTAAGTCTTAAATGGGTGTGTAGCTTCCTATATACCATCTGAAGATGAACCTGAAAAGGTTCGAAAACCGGGACATGGAATGAATAAATAACTATTTAAAAAAAGTGATTGGTTGCAGTTTTATGTATTTAGACTCTACAAGCAGTCACGGACTATAAAACATCCGTAATGGATAAGCTTAACATGGTGACCGAAATAAAATAAAGATTCACGAACGAGATTAAAATTCATGACGAAATTACATCAATGTTAAAATTCGCTGATCACATTGCTATCCTCACTGAATGTGAAAAAGAATTACAGCAGCTACTGAATGGTGCTCAGCAGTCTAGTAACTACAGAATATAGGTTGAAAGTAAATCCAAGAAAGACGAAAGCAAGAGAGAGGAGGAAGAACTGAAAACATCTACTAAGTTAACATCATGTTTGGTGATCACGAAGTAAATGAAGTTAATGAATTCTGCTACCTAGGAAGCAAAATGACCTATGATGGACGGAGGAAGGAGGAAATAAACAGCACACTGTCAGTGGCGAAAAAGGCATTCCGGCCAAGAGAAGTCTGTTAGTGTCAGATACGTCTTAACTGGAGGAAGAAATTTCTTAGAATGTGTGTTTGAAGCACAGGATTATATGGCAGTGAAACATGGAGTGTGGGAAAACCGAAACAGAAGAGAAACAGAAATTTGAGAATTGATGCTACAGAAGAATGTTGAAAATTTGTTGGACAGATAAAGTTAGGCATGATGAGGTTTTCAGTACAATCGACGAGGAAAGGAATATATGGAAAACACTGACAAGAAGGAGAGGCAGGATGGCAGCACATCTGTTAAGACATCAGAGAATAACTTCCATGGTACTAGAGGGAGCTGTAGAGGGTAATAACTGTAGAAGAAGGCAGAGATTGTGATACAACCAGAAAATAATTCAGGACGCAGGCACATGTTCCTACAGGGTGTTTCAAAAATGACCGGTATATTTGAAACGGCAATAAAACCTAAACGAGCAGCGATAGAAATACACCGTTTGTTGCAATATGCTTGGGACAACAGTACATTTTCAGGCGGACAAACTTTCGAAATTACAGTAGTTACAATTTTCAACAACAGATGGCGCTGCAAGTGATGTGAAAGATATAGAAGACAACGCAGTCTGTGGGTGCGCCTTTCTGTACGTCGTCTTTCTGCTGTAAGCGTGTGCTGTTCACAACGTGCAAGTGTGCTGTAGACAACATGGTTTATTCCTTAGAACAGAGGATTTTTTTGGTGTTGGAATTCCACCGCCTAGAACACAGTGTTGATGCAAGCCGAAGTTTTCAACGGACGTTTAATGTAACCAAAGGACCGAAAAGCGATACAATAAAAGATCTGTTTGAAAAATTTCAACGGACTGGGAACGTGACGGATGAACGTGCTGGAAAGGTAGGGCGACCGCGTATGGCAACCACAGAGGACAACGCGCAGCTAGTGCAGCAGGTGATCCGACAGCGGCCTCGGGTTTCTGTTCGCCGTGTTGCAGCTGAGGTCCAAATGACGCCAACGTCCACATATCGTCTCATGCGCCAGAGTTTACACTATCCATACAAAATTCAAACGCGGCAACCCCTCAGCGCCGCTACCATTGCTGCACGAGAGACATTCGATAACGATATAGTGCACAGGATTGATGACGGCGATATGCATGAGGGCAGCATTTGGTTTACTGACGAAGCTTATTTTCACCTGGATGGCTTCGTCAATAAACATAACTGGCGCATATGGGGAACCGAAAAGCCCCATGTTGCAGTCCCATCGTCCCTGCATCCTCAAAAAGTACTGGTCTGGGCCGCCATTTCTTCCAAAGGAATCATTGGCCCATTTTTCAGATTCGAAACGATTAATGCATCACGCTACCTGGACATTCTTCGTGAATTTGTGGTGGTACAAACTGCCTTAGACGACACTGCGAACACCTCGTGGTTTATGCAAGATGGTGCCCGGCCACATCGCACGGCCGACGTCTTTAATTTCCTGAATGAATATTTCGATGATCGTGTGATTGCTTTGGGCTATCCGAAACATACAGGAGGCGGCGTGGATTGGCCTCCCTATTCGCCAGACATGAACTCCTGTGACTTCTTTCTGTGGGGACACTTGAAAGACCAGGTGTACCGCCAGAATCCAGAAACAATTGAACAGCTGAAGCAGTACATCTCATCTGCATGTGAAGCCATTCCGCTAGACACGTTGTCAAAGGTTTCGGGTAATTTCATTCAGAGACCACGCCATATTATTGCTACGCATGGTGAATATGTGGAAAATATCGTACTATAGAGTTTCCCAGACCGCAGCGCCATCTGTTGTTGAAAATTGTAACTACTGTAATTTCGAAAGTTTGTCTGCCTGAAAATGTACTGTTGTCCCAAGGATATTGCAACAAACGGTGTATTTCTATCGCTGCTCGTTTAGTTTTTATTGCCGTTTCAAATATACAGGTCATTTTTGAAACACCCTGTACATTTCTCCAGAGGCCAAACTGATCTTCTCTGTGGTTTGCTTCTACTAGCTTCCCCATTCTTCTGTAAGTAATGCGCGTCAGTGTTATCCAGCTGTGGCCTATAACTCTGATGTTTCGGTAATATTCACATTTATCAACGCCTGTTTTCTTTGGAATTGGAATTATTAAATTCATCTGGAAGTGCTGTGTCATACCTCTTGCACGCCAGGTGAAATAGTTTTGTTGTTACAGGCTTTCTCAAGAAAATAGCTCTGATCAAATGTCTTTCGTTCCAGAGTGTTGTTTCAACTTATGTCTTTCAGTGCTCTTTGAAATTATTCACGCAGTATCATACCTCCCATTTCATTTTCATCGATGTCCTCTTTTCTTTCTGTAATATTGTCTTCAAGTGGATTTCCTTGCACAGCCCTTTAGACATAGGTATTACAAAAAGTTAATAACAGCAAACTGAAATTCCATGAGAATGGCATTTTCTGCATTATCATATGCAAATTACTTAGGTCCATCATTCTGTGCCTCTTTACTTGAAACAAGAGAGTAGTTGACCAGTGTAATCATTCCACAAACTTTTTTCGGATTGGTTCCGTCTTGTCCATACATTGTGACGTAATTGACATTTTACATTGAGTAGCACAAAGTTTATGGAGTGCTCGTAATCAGCGATGCTTGTTTCCCATAGGACAGAAATATGCAGAATGGGTAATTTCGGCAGAAGCCCAGTGAGAGCAGCCACAGCCAGTATTCGCTGACGTAGCAGAATTATACTCGGTTTTTTCGTGCATTATCGAAATTTATTACAGTGTATCGTAATTCAGACTAAGGTTTCGCACTGATCATCGATAAGCGGTAGAAACATTTGTGATAATCGCTCTGACAGGTTTGCCTGACTACAAGGCCTTATGTAGCAGTTAAATCCCGTATTATTTGAACAAACAAGCTGTGAGAAAAGAAGCCATACAGACACATGAGGAACGGCTAACCCTTGACTGGCACGTCTGGGTGACTTCTGTTATGAAGGAATATGTTGTTATTAGCATTAGTGGGGTGTGGTACCCACTACTGGTGTAATATTGCCTGGGAGTGGAAGGACTCGGCCGGATAAGGTTGGTCAACAGGACCTTGACACATTAAAACAAAACTATGCAAACACCTAAGAACAGTTACCGATAATCGTGAGAGATTGCAGGGCACTTTCACTTCTGATTTGATGTCGTGCTGTGACGCTACAACGCAGTCCTTGCTATGAATTATTTCGCTTACTTAACACTTGAAACTGTTTGTACACGATATATTGTGTAGTATAAATATGTATTGTAAATACTATGCTTATTGATGTGTTGGTAAATGTGCCAACACCTTGTAGATAAAGGAGGCCGAAATCTAACGCTATCTAACGCAGACGGGCGTGAATTCTGGAACAGGATAAGTAGTGAATTCTAATAAGAAAAGTATGCAGCTCCTCGAATACTTATCTTTTATTTCTGGTGTGAATACAGCATTCTTCTTGTTGAGACATTTCATACGATAACTATCAAACTATGTAAGGCTAATGGCGCCTTGCTAGGTCGTAGCCATGGACTTAGCTGAAGGCTATTCTAACAGTCTCTCGGCAAATGAGAGAAAGGCTTCGTCAGTGTAGTCGCTAGCAAAGTCGTCGTACAACTGGGGCGAGTGCTATTCCGTATCTCGAGACCTGCCTTGTGGTGGCGCTCGGTCTGCGATCACACAGTGGCGACACGCGGGTCCGACATGTACTAAATGGACCGCGGCCAATTTAAGCTACCACCTAGCAAGTGTGGTGTCTGGCGGTGACACCACATTTATATTATGTAATATTTAACGCTGGCAAGTCAGGGCATATTTAGTTAACGTTGAACTCAGAGAGATTGTTTTGTCGCGCCTCTGGGCGCGGGAGCGCACCAGCAGGCAGTAGTAGCAGTGACGCCGTGCTCGGAGTAAGAAGTACAGTCGAGTGCTGCTAGTCCTAGCTGTGTTACATCTAACGGCTAGTGTGTGGATCTAAGTACGACGGAAAAGTAATGGTCGGCATATCTGGAAGCATGGCCGGGCAAGTTATTATGGATTAATGGACATAGTATTGAAGAAACGAGGACTTAAATGTGAAGCGCACTGTGGGCCCAAGTCGTAACAGTAAAAGCCCGCTGCCACATTGTGTCGCCGCCGTGGACTTCCGTCGATCCACCGACAACGAGGGAAGTAAGATCTACGCAATTTTCATAGGATAAAATTGTAGAAGGCTTGCCAGTGACTGTGCTTTTCTCTGAAGTTGAACAATTAATAACTAGCACTTGATAATCGAACTGTTGCAGTTACATTCCACCCAACAATAACACCAAGTAGGTTCCTTCCAATCCTTACCTAATTGAATCGAGTGTTTCACGCCATTATCAAGAGAAAATATGTTAATTATCAAATTATTTGCATAGACGGTGAAGAGTAAATTTCTGATTGGTTATCGTAGTTAATTGTTGCACTTAATAAGCTCACGCCAACCGTAGTAACATAATAACAGACTGAAGTAATATATTTGATTATTAAGATTTATTTCAATGCATATTCAGCTGAAGTTAATTCAATGATATTTCATGAAACTATAATTCTTATTCCACCTGACAATCCCCCCATTATTATCAGTCAAAACATAGTTAATCAATTATTGGCAATATATTTCATTATCAGTAGATTAAACTGTGCAAAGTACCTAATTTTAAAGAGAGAATGACAGTCCATTATTCAAAATCTCGATAGATAATTATCTGTGTTGTCAGCATTGCACTTAGCTGACCAATTAAGAACAAAATAAGTGTAGTTAGATTGTTATGACATTGTTTTACATGACTACTGAGCCTGACACAGCACTTACGTAGAAGTTCCCGTTCCACCTG
The DNA here is from genome assembly GCF_021461395.2 of Schistocerca americana. Classification (NCBI taxonomy): domain Eukaryota; kingdom Metazoa; phylum Arthropoda; class Insecta; order Orthoptera; family Acrididae; genus Schistocerca; species Schistocerca americana. The sequence goes on along the minus strand of NC_060126.1, from coordinate 499,492,255 downwards.
CTGCGCTACAAACAGGTAAACTTTATTTTTGACACAATTACTCACGTACTTAACAGTACCGTCGCTCATCAGTTGAGCTGGCGACCGATTTTTTAATTGCTTTTACAACGTAATCATTTCTTTCGGCAAAATATCCACTGGCAAAATTTATTTCCAAATTATTTCCATTGTTTCATTTACCGATCGTTATTGAATGAAGTTACTCATTCAATTACCATCAAGTTATAACGTCTCCTGTTTCCCGCGGAATAATCACTATTTACTTCGGATTCGGATACCTTATCCCGATGCGGGTAAAAATTCATAATTCACGGTCATTGTCAACTTGTAATTTCGCAGATCCCGGGAAGCAGGGGGGTGTTATAGTGCCACTTAATGTTCTTAACAAAAGACGATCTTTATTACTTGGTTGCTATACCTCGATATGGTCTGACTTTATACATCATGATGAAATGGTGGGCAGTAGTTAATGCCCTTGCTTGTGTGCTCTAGTGAAGGAGTAGAGGAAGACTTTACCTGCATTCAAAGGAGGAGGGTGCCGATTTAAAGGACTGCAGTAAAAGCGTACGGCTGCTGAGGGCCGATGGGAGCGTTTCTTCTGCGGAACCTGGGTGAAAACATTGTGGACTGCCCAACTCCTTGGCCTCATTGCGCAGACACGTTGGATGGCGCCGGTCGGTCGGCGGCCACGTCCAGGTAGGCTGACTATCGCTGAAAATCCTAAGAAATTTTGGTCTTATGTCAAAGCGGTAGGTGGATCAAAACAAAATGTCCAGACACTGTGTGATCAAAATGGAACAGGGGATGACAGACTAAAGGCCGAAATACTAAATGTCTTTTTCCAAAGTTGTTTCACAGAGGAAGACTGCACTGTAGTTCCTTCTCTAGATTGTCGCACAGATGACAAAATGGTAGATATCGAAATAGACGACAGATGGATAGAGAAACAATTATAATCGCTCAAAAGAGGTAAGGCCGCTGGACCTGATGGGATACCAGTTCGATTTTACACAGAGTACATGAAGAAACTTGCCCCCCTTCTAGCAGCGGTGCACCGTAGGTCTCTAGAAGAGCGTAGCGTTCCAAAGGATTGGAAAAGGGCACAGGTCATCCCCGTTTTCAAAAAGGGACGTCGAACAGATGTGCAGAACTATAGACCTATATCTCTAACGTCGATCAGTTGTAGAATTTTGGAACACGTATTATGTTCGAGTATAATGACTTTTCTGGAGACTAGAAATATACTCTGTAGGAATCAGCATGGGTTTCGAAAAAGACGGTCGTGTGAAACCCAGCTCGCGCTATTCGTCCACGAGACACGGGTTCCCAGGTAGATGCCGTGTTTCTTGACTTCCGCAAGGCGTTCGATACAGTTCCCCACAGTCGTTTAATGAACAAAGTAAGAGCATATGGACTATCAGACCAATTGTGTGATTGGATTGAGGAGTTCCTAGATAACAGAACGCAGCATGTCATTCTCAACGGAGAGAAGTCTTCCGAAGTAAGAGTGATTTCAGGTGTGCCGCAGGGGAGTGTCATAGGACCGTTGCTATTCACAATATACATAAATGACCTGGTGCATGACATCGGAAGTTCACTGAGGCTTTTTGCAGATGCTGTGGTGTACTGAAATGCAGGAGGATCTGCAGCGAACTGACGCATGGTGCAGGGAATGGCAATTGAATCTCAATGTAGACAAGTGTAATGTGCTGCGAATACATAGAAAGATAGATCCCTTATCATTTAGGTACAAAATAGCAGGTCAGCAACTGGAAGCAGTTAATTCCATAAATTATCTGGGAGTACGCATTAGGAGTGATTTAAAATGGAATGATCATATAAAGTTGAACGCCGGTAAAGCAGATGCCAGACTGAGATTCATAGGAAGAATCCTAAGGAAATGCAATCCGAAAACAAAGGAAGTAGGTTACAGTACGCTTGTTCGCCCACTGCTTGAATACTGCTCAGCAGTGTGGGATCCGTACCAGATAGGGTTGATAGAAGAGATAGAGAAGATCCAACTGAGAGCAGCGCGCTTCGTTACAGGATCATTTAGTAATCGCGAAAGCGTTACGGAGATGATAGATAAACTCCAGTGGAATACTCTGCTGGAGAGACTCTCAGTAGCTCGGTAGGGGCTTTTGTTAAAGTTTCGAGAACATACCTTCACCAAAGAGTCAAGCAGTATATAGCTCCCTCCTACGTATATCTCGCGAAGAGACCATGAGGATAAAATCAGAGAGATTAGAGCCCACACAGAAGCATACCGACAATCCTTCTTTCCACGAACAATACGAGACTGGAATAGAAGGGAGAACTGATAGAGGTACTCAGGGTACCCTCCGCCACACACCGTCAGGTGGCTTGCGGAGTATGGATGTAGACGTAGATGTAGATGTAGAGGAGTCGCCGTTGCAATAGGCGGAGCGTTGAAGACTGTCAGTAAAGCAGACGATGGGCCCTTGTTAGGCTGGAAGCTGATGAGACGGCTGTGAGCTTTCTGCGAATTTCCGTGGGACCGGTCACTGACGCCCAGACGTCCAGACTCTGTTACAAGAAAACATATTGTCGAGGCACGAGGTTTTTAGCGAGTTTATAGCCATTCTTTGGAAAGTTCGAAATTGATGCAACACGGGAGATAACGATCTTTTTATGGATGGCTGTGATTCCATCCAGGTCACGCTTTAGCAAAGACACGGAATAAACGCGTGGGAAACAGGCCGCGAAGGTGAATCTTTTTTCCTTTTCTCCAAGTTAATTTTTAAAGTTTCTGGTTGGTCAAATCTGTGGATGCAGAGCAAGGGAAGCTCTCCCTGCTTCGAATGCCGCACTCCAGCTCGTGATTGGCTTGCGCTAAAGTGGGAGTGGCCTAATATGTAAATGTGCTATGCTACCAAGCTGGTGAGGAAAGCTGAGAAAATGAGGAGGGTACTCTCTTGTACCGATGCTTCACTCGTAAAGAACTGCAGGTCTTTACCTCAATGGTGAGACTTGCGTCCTTAGCTACTCTGCCACTTCTACCCAGTGCCATTCACCATCTGAAGCATCAGAGCTACCTCCAGCCGAAAGTCTGCTATGAACAACACATTGTAATCATTGTCCTTTTTGAGGTGGTGTGCCGTTACCTTCCTCAGACTTCCGATATTACTTACCAGGCCCACTACAGAACGACTTACTTTTCAATGTAGACTGCAAACTATCGCACATCTTGCCGTTTGTCACAGTGAATCATTACCAGAGGACAGAGAAACGAAAACTGGTAGACAGAATCCAGGGCCCATTGACGGATCGAATGCTACACCTTCGGATCTGTAGATTGAGTCTTACCTTCTGGCCGGCCGCTGTGGCCGAGCGGTTCTAAGCGTTTCAGTCCGGAACTGAGCTGCTGCTACGGTCGCAGGTTCGGAAAAAAATGGTTCAAATGGCTCTGAGCACTATGAGACTGAAGCGCCTAGAACCGCTCGGCCACTACGGCCGGTGGTCGCAGGTTCGAATCCTGCCTCGGGCATGGATGTGTGTGATGTCCTTAGGTTAGTTAGGTTTAAGTAGTTCTAAGTCTAGGGGACTGATAACCTCAGATGTTAAGTCCCATAGTGCTCAGAGCCATTTGAGCCATTTGACTCTCACCTTCTACCCATCAGGCCACAACGTTTTAACGGAACTTTGTTTATAAAGACAATGGACGGTGAAAGAAGAGTCGCAAATTGATGCCTATTCTTCTTACAAAATAACCTAAGAAATCCCACATTTGTGTTCTGCTTTTCGCATATCGTACAGAGAAGTAATTCTTTCACGAGATTTCGCGTGACCTTCAGTATACGGTGATCTTCTATGAGTGTTTACGAAGCGCGTTTTTACTACCCGTGTTTTTATCGTTCTTTGCTCTCGTGTATTTTCAACGCAAGAGCTTTCCGTTGCGCGCAGTCAAGACAGCAGAAACACAAACTTGAATTTTAATTAACGGAAAATGAATATGGATTTCCGTCCTACATTTTGTTGCCAGATCGTGCTGTATATTTGTCTGTATAACATCATTTCCATTTCCGCCACATGCATAAACAAGAATCGGGCGATATACTGGCTGAAGAAGCACTTCAATGATTTGAAAGATATTGACTGACATTTCAGATTTATATGTTTATAAGCTATTGCAGATGATAGCTACGCGGGGCATAGAATGTTTTCAATTCAAATTCCTGATAACATTTTATAGATATTGGTGATCTGCTTTCATCTAGACGAATTGTCACAAAGGACTGATGGAATTACGTCAAAACTAATTTTGTACATCTGTTACTCGCCAATATGAAGACATCAAGTGGCAACTTTTTCTGTTGACGGTGTCAGTCTCCACGGAATAAAGTTTTCAGTTGGACAAATTGTACCATTAGACTGTTTCGTTGGACTGACAAGAAGTTGCGAATTAATGGTACATTTAAACTAGCGGAAAAATTATCCTATCGGATCTTAAGAAGGATAATACGACCCTGCTTTGAATGATTCTGACGGAAAAGTCTGGTTCTAGCTGCCTCGGTCTACCTTCCTCAGAACTTTAAAAAAATTTCCCTAAAATTTCAGCGAACGAACATATTCACAATTGTTTTAATACGTAACTCAGCTCTCACTCTCAGAAGCTGCCCAAACTGTAACTTGCTCGCACCCGCTTGTCCATCGCTGTAAGTCACTCATACCCAGCCACACCCACTGTTCACTCACTCATTCATTCACCCCTACTCATTGTCATTATCCCTTTGTGTCTCTCTAATTGTAACGTCTCCCGTCTCACAGCCAGAGCCCTTTTCGTTCTTTCCTACTTAATACTGTCTCCTCTCCCTGTCACGTCTCCCTCTTGCTCTCTCTTACTGCACTGTCTCCTTCACTCCTTCCCACTGCTGCTGTCTCTTCACAGTCATTATCTCTCTCTTCCCCGTCGTCATTGTCACAGACTCTTTCTGTCATTATCACTGGCTCTAACCCACTTCCGCTTTCTCCTTCCTGTATTCCTCTACCAATGGCACTTCCTCCTTCACTCTTTTCGTATCACCGTTCTGTCACTGTCAGTCGTTTTCCACTACCACTGTCTCCCTCTCTTTCTCTCACAGTATTACTGTCCCCTCCGCTCTGTCTGTACTGTAACCGCTGTCCACTATCTTCCAGTATACGGGGTGGTCCATTGATCGTGACCGGGACAAATATCCCATGAAATAAGCGTCAAGCGAGAAAAACTACAAAGAACGAAACTTGTCTAGCTTGAAGGGGGAAACCAGATGGCGTTATGGTTGGCTCGCTAGATGGGGCTGCCATAGGTCAAACGGATATCAACTGCCTTTTTTTAAAATAGGAGCTCCCATTTTTATTACATATTCGTGTAGTACATAAAGAAATATGAATGTTTTAATTGGACCACTTTTTTCCCTTTGTGATAGATGGCGCTGTAATAGTCACAAAGATATGGCTTACAATTTAAGACGAACAGTTGGTAACAGGTAGGTTTTTTAAATTAAAATACAGAACATTGGTACGTTTGAACATTTTATTTCGGTTGTTCCAATGTGATACATGTACCTTTGTGAACTTATCATTTCTGAGAACGCATGCTGGTACAGCGTGATTACCTGTAAATACCACATTAATGCAATAAATGCTCAAAATGATGTCCGTCAGACTCAGTGCATTTGGCAATACGTGTAACGACATTCCTCTCAACAGCGAATAGTTCGCCTCACGTAATGTTCGCACATGCATTGACAATGCGCTGACGCATGTTGTCAGGCGTTGTCGGTGGATCACGATAGAAAATATCCTTCAACTTTCCCCACAGACGTCAGATCCGGTGAACGTGCGGGCCATGGTATGGTGCTTCGACGACCAATCCACCTGTCATGAAATATGCTATTCAATACCGCTTCAACCGCACGCGAGCTATGTGCCGGACGTCCATCATGATGGAGGTACATCGCCATTCTGTCATGCAGTGAAACATCTTGTAGTAACATCGGTATAACATTACGTAGGAAGTCAGCACATACTGCACCATTTAGAATGCCATCGATAAAATGGGGGCCAATTATCCTTCCTCCCATAATGCCGCACCATACATAAATCCGCCAAGGTCGCTGATGTTCCACTTGTCGCCGCCATCGTGGATTTTCCGATGCCCAATAGTGCATATTATGCCGGTTTACGTTACCGCTGTTGGTGAATGGCGCATCGTCGATAAATAGAACGTGTGCAAAAAATCTGTCATCGTTCCGTAATTTCTCTTGTGACCAGTGGCAGAACTGCACACGACGTTCAAAGTCGTCGCCATGCAATTCCTGGTGCATATAAATATGGTACGGGTGCCATCGATGTTGATGTAGCATTCTCAACACCGACGTTTTCGAGATTCCCGATCTCGCGCAATTTGTCTGCCACTGATGTACGGATTAGCCACGACAGCAGCTAAAACACCTCCTTGGGCATCATCGTTTGTTGCAGGTCGTGGCTGACGTTTCACATGTGGCTGAACACTTCCTGTTTCCTTAAATAACATAACTATCCGGCGAACGGTCCGGATATTTGGATGATGTCGTCCAGGATACCGAGCAACATACATAGCGCACTCCCTTTGGGCATTTTGATCACAATAGCCATACATCAACACGATATCGACCTTTTCCGCAACTGGTAAACGGTCCATTTTAACACGGGTAATGTATCACGAAGCAATTACCGTTCGCACTGGCGAAATGTTACGTGATACCACGTACTTATACGTTTGTGACTATTACAGTGCCATCTATCACAAAGCGAAAAAAGTGGTCCAACGAAAACATTCATGTTTCTTTACGTACTACACCTAAGTCCGGATTTTACGCAGAAAAAAAATTTTCCATCTGCTTCATTACTACAACGTGGCGTTCCAAGAACCTTCTCATGACAACGGATACAGTTTACATGATATTTCACAGTGCTATGTTACTTTATAAACTAAGTTTTCGCGTCACACAGGATATTCGTGGCTGTTTTACGTATACAAGTAGGGCAACTTTGAATTTCAGTGTCTCTGAAGGTATTAACAAAACTTTCAAGGTTATTCGAGATGGGGAATTACTAATATATCGTAAAAATGTCAGCCATTCGCTGTGCATAGCCGTTTTGGAATACGCGGCTCGATTTTGCTATCTGAAATCAATGTTTTTCGGGTTTCCCCTCAAACCGACCATTAACTAAACGGTGCCTCCATGAGCCCTTAAGACACAGCGTAGACCACATCTTTGCAAAAAGAACCAACCAATTTGCTCCATTTGTCTAAGCGGTTCGAAATGAGTAAAATTAAAACTCTGACGCTGTACTGTAGTTACAATAAGACAATCCTTCTGTTATACATACAAATGGTCCCCAGTCCAATGCATATTGCAGACGCTTGAACGTACCTTTGTATCACGAACAGAAGCCGAGGTATGAGAATTGGAACAATCTTGTTTTTATTAGCTGCGTTTCGGTACATATTAAATTGCGCATGCTGTCCCAAGCGTATTGATTTGGCTTATGTAGCTCTCAAACGAAACATGTAGCGAGGATTAACTGTGGACTGCTCGTCTGACAATGTCAACAAAGGCCATTGGAATTACTTTCTCCGTAGTGAAGCAATGTTATTGGTTAACGGTATTGGGTCCATAAAATGAATGTCTCAGCTCTAAACGATATTGTACATCACTCCTTTCTAACATTCTATGCGCTGTAACGCAAGAAGATCGTATTAATGTGTGAGAGAAACACAAAAATTTTATTAGTTGACACTAATGTCTGTTTGCATTCCTGCAGCAGCTGAAAGAACATTCATCCGCTGCTTACGCGTTGGTATGTCCCACATTGTGTGCTTTCCTGAAATAATATATCCGATTTTCACCCGACAGATCCCGATATTAAATATAAATTTATTCCGTAACTTCTTGTCAGATGGAAAATTAGCTCAGTCATTGGACTAGTCACGTAGACGACTTCTGTCATGGAGCTTCAGCCTCACAGTTTCTTTTGGCCACTTCCATGTCTTTACAGCTGTGATTCAAAAGGTTACGAAAATACATTGTCCATTATTTTATGGACCTCTTAAAGTAAATAGTGTAAGCGAATGTAGGTACTAAAGCCTAAATCGCGCAAAATATTAGGTGAAAGCGTGAAGACTGTCACCGTGTGTTCACGACGTTACATAAATTACACCCCATGTGACCTCGACGTAAACGGGATTATAAACCTCTACCTAAAACCTATGCCTAGATATTGCGCAGTAACGAGAATTTAAGTAGGGTCATAACTACGGAAACAACATAATAATTTTAAACTGTAAGTAGCGACGTTAATATCTCCCACATAGCTACTTCTCGGTATTACAACCACCTAGTTCGCTGCGAAAACTTTATCACCACCCGTAGTGTCCGCGTGGTTCGAGGCGCCATGTCACGGATTGACGGCCCCTCCCGCCGGAGGTTCGAGTCCTCCCTTAGGCATGTGTGTGTGTGTGTGTGTGTGTGTGTGTGTGTGTGTGTGTTTTCTTAGGCCGAGGTACTTTAAGTTACTTTGTGTAGGGTGTAAGCCTAGGGACCGATGACCATAGCAGGTTTGTCCCCTAGGAATTCATACAAATTTGAACATTTTTTTCTGAAACTATATCCAAGCAGTAAAGCTTAACGAAGTGCTACACCAAGAAGAAATGCAGATAGTAAACGGGTATTCATTGGACAAATATATTATACGAGAACTGACATGTGATTACATTTTCACGGAATTTGGGTTCATAGATCCTAAGAAATCAGTACCTCAGAACAACCACTTCTGGCCGTAATAACGGCCTTGATACGCCTGTGCATTGAGTCAAACGGAGCTTGGATGGCGTGTACAGGTACAGGTGGCTATGCAGCATCAACACGATACCACAGTTCATCAAGAGTAGTGACTGGCGTATTGTGAAGAGACAGTTGTTCGGCCACCATTGACCAGACGTTTTCAGTTGGTGAGAGATCTGGAGGATGTGCTGGCCAGGGCAGCAGTCGAACATTTTCGGTATCCAGAAAGGCCCGCAAAGACATGCAACATGCGGTATGCATTATCCTGCTGAAATGTAGGGTTTAGCAGGGATCGAATGAAGGGTAGAGCTACGGGTCGTAACACATCTGAAATTTAACGTACACCGTTCAAAGTGCCGTAAATGCGAACAAGAGGTAACCGAGACGTGTAACCAATGTCACCCCATACCAACACGCCGGGTGATACGCCAGTATGGCGATGACGAAAACACGCTTCCAATGTGCGTTCACCTCGACGTCGCCAAACACGGATGCGACTATCATGATGCTGTAAACAGAACCTGGATTCATCGGAAAAAAGACGTTTTGCCATTCGTGCACCCACGTTCGTCGTTGAATACACCATCGCAGGCGCTCCTGTCTGTGACGCAGCGTCAATGGTAACCGTAGTCATAGACTCCGAGCCGATGGTCGATGCTGCTGCAAACGTCGTGGAACTGTTCGTGCAGATGGTTGTTGTCTTGCAAACGTCCGCATTTGTTGACTCGGGGATCGAGACGTGGCTGCACGATTCATTACAGCCATGCGGATAAGATTCCTGTCATCTCGACTGCTAGTGATACGAAGCCGTTGGGATCTAGTACGGCGTTCTGTATTACCCTTCTGAACCCACCGATTCCATATTCTGCTAACACTCATCGGATCTCGACCAGCGCGAGCAGCAATGTCGCGATACGATAACCGCAATCGCGATAGGCTACAATCCGACCTTCATCAAAGTTGGAAACGTGACGGTACGCATTTCTCCTCCTTACACGGGGCATCACAACAACGTTTCACCAGGCAACGCCGGTCAACTGCTGTTTGTGAATGAGATATCGGTTGGAAAGTTTCCTCACGTCAGCACGTTGTAGGTGTCGCCACTGGCGCCAACCCTGTGTGAATGCTCTGGAAAGCTAATCATTTGCATATAACAGCATGTTCTTCCTGTCGGTTAAATTTCGCGTCTGTAGCACGTCATCTTCATGGTGTAGCAGTCTTAATGGCCTATAGTGTATCATGTCCACTGCACTCTTAACTGATCAACCAAGTCTTCATCTGAATGTGTAGGCGTATTGTGAAGACGATCCCCCATTGGTACAGGGCACTAAGTGAAAGGGCTGGGGGTGAGGAGGTAGGCGTAATACAACAGTTCTAACAAGGGAACCTCCCCATCGCACCCCCCTCAGATTTAATTATAAGTTGGCACAGTGGATAGGCCTTGAAAAACTGAACACAGATCAATTGAGAAAACAGGAAGAAGTTGTGTGGAACTGTGAAAAAATAAGAAAAATATACAAACTGAGTAGTTCATGGGAAGATAGGTAACATGAAGGACACTGGGACCGCAGGAGCGCCGTGGTCTCGTGGTAACGTGAGTAGCTGCGGAACGAAAGGTCCTTGGTTCAAATCTTCCATCGAGTGAAAAGTTTAATTTTTTATTTTCAGTTTATGTGACAAACTCTTATGTTTTCATCACTTTTTTGGGAGTGATTATCACATTCACAAGAAAACCTAAATCGGGCAAGGTAGAAGAATCTTTTTACCCATTCACCAAGTGTAAAGATAGGTGGGTCGACAACATATTCCTGTCATGTGACGCACATGCCGTCACCAGTGTCGTATAGAATATATCAGATGTGTTTTCCTGTGGAGGAATCGGTTGCCCTATGACCTTGCGATCAAATGTTTTCGGTTCCGATTGGAGAGGCACGTCCTTTCGTCTACTAATCGCACGGTTTTGCGATGCGGTCGCAAAACACAGACACTAAGCTTATTACAGTGAACAGAGACATCAATGAACGAACGGACAGATAATAACCATGCAAAAATAAAGAACGTAAAATTTTCACTCGTTCTGCAGCTGCTCACGCTACCACTGGACCACGGCGCTCCTCAGCTCACATTGTCCATAATATTGCTTATCTTGCGCATGGACTACTCAGTTTGTCTATTTTGCTTATTTTTTCACAGTTCCACACAACTTCTTTCTGTTTTCTCAATTGATCTGGGTTCAGTTTATCAAGGCCTATCCACTGTGCCAACTTATAACTAAATCTGAGGGGGGTGCGATGGGGAGGTTCCCTTGTAAGCGTAATTTTTTAGACCAGAACTTTACAGCCAGACCTGAATGTAACATGTGCTCATCTTATGAAAATTACTGCATTTCCTCATTCGTCTATCTTTGCCCAATGCGAAGTTACAAAAAGATCAACTATTAGAATAAACGCGACAACTGAGCCACATAGAACACGCCTGATATTCAGATCCCTGGGCGACGATCGTTCCAATCACCACAGCTCATTATAACTCAGAAAGGTTAATGATCGGTACTATTGACGGTGTCACCGATACCGATCAAAGGCATCTTCTGTCCGGAACGCGTCGTGTAGCAGGCTGGCGCCCCTCGTGGCAGTCGGCAGAGGCCTCACTGTAGAACCGGCGCAGGAAGGCTGCGCCCGGCATTCAAAGGCGTCCGATAGTGGCGATGATGCCATCGGCACAACGTGTAATTCCATAAAAATAAATGTGATACTGTTGTGGTCTTTGTCCAAAGATTGGTAAGACGCAACTCTCCAAAGACTTCCTAATATACTACTGACAATTAAAATTGCTACAGCAGGAAGATGACGTGCTACAGACGCGAAATTTAACCGACAGGATATGCAAATGATTAGCTTTTCACAGCATTCACACAAGTTTGGTGCCGGTGGCGACACCTCCCACTTGCTGACATGAGAAAAATTTCCAACCGATTTCTCATACACAAATAGCAGTTTACCAGCGTTGCTGGTGAAACGTTGTTGTGATGTCTCGTGTAAGGAGGAGAAATGCTTACCATCACGTTTCCGACTTTGATAAGGGTCGGATTGTAGCCTATCGCAATTACGGTTTATCGTATCGCGACATTGCTTCTCGCGTTGCTCGAGATCCAATGACTGTTAGCAGAATATGGAATCGGTGGGTTCAGGAGGGTAATACGGAACGCCGTGCTGGATCCCAACGGCCTCGTATCACTAGCAGTTGAGATCACAGGCATCTTATCCGCATGGCTGTGACGGATCGTGCAACCACGTCTCGATCCCTGAGTCAACAGATTAGTACGTTTGCAAGACAACAACCATCTGCACGAACAGTTCGACGACGTTTGCAGCAGCATGGACTATCTGCTCGGAGACCATGGCTGCGGTTACCATTGACGCTGCATCACATATAGGAGCCCTTGCGATGGTGTACTCAACGACGAACCTGGGTGCACGAATGGCAAAACGTCATTTTTTCCGATGAATCCAGATTCTGTTTACAGCATCATGATGGTCACATCCTTGTTTGGCGACATCGCGGTGATCGCACATTGGAAGTGTGTACTCGTCATCGCCATACTGGCATATCACCCGGCCTGATGGTATGCGGTGACATTGGTTACACGTCTCGGTCACCTCTTGTTCGCATTGACGGCACTTTGAACAGTGGACGTTACATTTCAGATGTGTTACGACCCGTGGCTCTACCCTTCATTCGATCTCTGTGAAACCCTACATTTCAGCAGGGTGATGCACTACCGCATGTTGCAGGTCCTGTACGGCCCTTTCTGGATACAGAAAATGTTCGACTGCCGCCCTGCCCAGCACATTCTCCAGATCTCTCACCAACTGAAAACGTCTGGTCAATGGTGCCCGAGCAACTGGCTCGTCACAATACGCCAGTCACTACCCTTGATGATCTGTCGTATCGTGTTGAAGCTGCATGGGCAGCTGTACCTGTACACGCCATCCAAGCTCTGTTTGACTCAATGCCCAGGCGTATCAAGGCCGTTATTACGGCCAGAGGTGGTTGTTTTGGGTACTGATTTCTGAGGATCTATGCACCCAAATTGTGTGAAAATGTAATCAGATGTCAGTTCTTGTATAATATATTTGTCCAATGAATAACCTTTCATCATCTGCATTTCTTCTTGGTGTAGCAATTTTAATGGACAGTAGCGTACTTAAATTTAATTTTGTAGTAATACATTCCTCTTTTCCAGAAAGACTTTTTTACTGTGGGTAAGCCGCGTTTTTTATGCACCTTATTTCGGCCATTATCATCTATATTTATGCCCTAATATCAAACGCCATTCACTATCTCTACAGCCTTTCCAGTTTCCTCTGCATCACTTAATTGAATTCGTCTATATTTCATCACTCTTGTTAAGTAAGCAGTAATGGAAACCATGTAAAAATGTGGAGGGTGACAGTACAAAGAGACGTAACATATACTTTGTTGTTTGCCAATTGCACTGAAATTCTCTCAGATAGGCAAATAGACTTGCAGTAGCTGCTGAACGGTGTAAATAGTGTCTTCAGAAGTGGTTGTAAGAAGCACATGAAAAACGTAAAATTCGATGATGTTCAACTTATAATAACTTGTCAAGACACTAACTATTCCGTTCGGCAGCTATTGCAAGTATGTTGCTCTATCTGAGAGAATTACAATGCCATTGGCAAACAATAAAGTATATCTTTCTTCTCTTTGGTCTTTCACCCTCTACATTTTTACATGGTATCCATTACTACTTCTTCAACGTCCATATTGAATAACATTGATAGGCTACAACCTTCTCTCACTCCCTTCTCAACTACTCCATCACTTGCATGTTCGTCGACTTTTCTACCTACAATCTGGTTTCTGCACAAGATACGAATAAACATTCGCTCTATGAATTACTTCAGAATTTCAATAACTACTCGTGTAGTTCAGGCAAAATTAGTGAAAGTTTTCTCTAAATCGACAAATGGTCTAAAAGTAGGTCTTCCTTTCTTTAACGTATTCTGTAGCGTTAGTATTATCTCACGTGTTCCTATATTCCTCCGAGACGCAAACCGATCTTTCACGAGTTCAGCTTCGACTAGATATTCCATTAGTGTATAAGATAAAATTCGTCTCATAATCTTGTAACCATGAATTATTAAACCGACAATTCTTTAATACATTTACATGACTGTTCGACTATATCGGCCATACGTTTGTCTCTTTTATTTGCTACTGCAATGTAATAAGATTAGGTCGATGTGGGAAAAATATTTGCTGAACGATAGAATGAAAACATGAAGTGGAGAAAACTGTTACAGCATATTTGAGAGCCGCCACACAACAATTTGACCCGCTGTTGAACATAGTAACACGTGGCAGCAGCGTGCGCAATGACAGCAACATGACAATGACGCTAGGGGCAAAAAATTCCTGCCGCCATCCACGCTTAGGGAACATTTGATTTTAACTATGTACATACCAGCAATTGTTCTGTATTCTTCTGAAACTTACGTAATGCTTTTCGTTACACAACTGAGATAATGAAACTGTTATTAACAATCAATGAATTATTTAAAAGCTAGCCGGAGATTACAAGGCCAAATGTTTGTAATACTTACTATCAGAAAATGCACTGAAGTTACCTTATCGCGATATTTCGTCATTTTCCTTTTAATTTATTACATGCAGTGCAAGATATTAGGCAAAATTAGAGCAATGGAACTACTCCATGTAACGATTTGTATTCGTAAACTTCAAATATCTACCAACCGGAAAACATATGTAGGACTCAGATGAAAATTTTGATCAACTTTTAGACTTTTAAACCATTATCCAAGGCGCAGGTTTGAGGAACTGATGTATTAGGCTTCTGTTCGACGTTTTGTCTAAGCCAGAACGATATTACCAACCAAACGCACAGGTATAGGAGTTGGGACTGCCAGCTGTTATGCGAAATTTTCCAGGTGCCCCATAAAACAACGGAATCACAACAGTTGTCCTCATCTACGTTCTTTGGGATTGTAATTATTACAATATTTTTAGAAATCTAAGGTATTTTGCGCGTATAATATTTCTTTGACAGCACATGTAGCTTCCCAGGAGCTGAACAGTCCTAAGGGGCTTCGGAACGCCCTATACTTGCAATGTTAAAATAACGCTTGTAAATTACATCTTTCCTCACAAAGTATTTGAGGTAGGAAGTTGAACTTTTTACAGATTATTTATTGGAATATGGGCTACAACTTAACACAGGGATTTTACAAAATTTTTGTTTAGTTATTAAAGATGATTTTTTTTCAATTGTAATGAAAACTCACAACATTTTTTTGCAATTTTTTATTTATATATTCAAAAATATACAGTTTTTTTGGAAAAAGGCTGTGTTAAATTATGCAGAAGGTACTGTGTAACATTTACTGAAAGTTTGAAACAAATATGTTTGGAAGATCCTTAGAAAACATGTAATTAGTATGAGAAAATAAAAGTTTTGGGAATCGAGCGACAAAGATTGGATTAACCTTTTAGTGCATTCCAGGTCCATAGGATGGATTATCTTCATCCTCTGCAAACTCCTCCTCCAGCTTCCTCTTGTTCCTCCTCCTGTTTACTCTTGCTTGTATTTCTAGACTCTTTACAGCCCTGTCTGCAGCCCGAAGGCGTTCCTTGTCTAAAGCAAGCATCGCTCGTTGTTGTGTTCGTAGATTTTGCTACCATTTTCTTCAGTTGCAGTTACTGCAACACTGTTCCAAAAGGTGGTCATGTATGAACACTTATCACATTTCAGTTGTATTTCACTAGCAAGTCCTACGTGCTTTATTATGGAGAGTTCCAGACCAACTTCACTACAATAAATACATCTTACACAGCTTGAAAAAATTCCTTTGAGAACCGACATATCAAATATTTCATTCACATCCGATTCGTCCATAAAACATTCATAGTTTTCACTCATTGAACCAAGCTTCTTCTGTGAAGTATTTTCTTTCCCACTTTGACTGCTATGGGCAGGTGTACTTGAGAGGTTAGGTTCACTCACTTGGTTATCGTCTTTATTGTTTACAGTAATAACACATACCTTTGGCTTTCCAACATTTCTCCTTTTCTTAAAAGCCTTCAGAGGATTTCTAATAACTTTACTTTTTCTCATTATTATACTTCAACAAAACAGAGACTCAAGAAACAGAATTAATTACGAATATTTTCGAGATAACGACAGAGTAAATAAACATGAAACAATCGACAATCACACCAGCGATATATATTGAACCATCACAGGTTAACCACAACACATACTTTATCTCACATCACTAAAATGCACCTGATGAACACGGACGTTAATAAATACACCATTTGACAGCAGTTTAACAGCGCCACAGTGGGTCACGCCCATGTAGAACACATTTCAAAAAAAATTTAAAAATCGTTGTAGTCTTCGGAATTGAATAAATTATATATCTATTAAAAGGTAATAGTCTGCAGATTGAGAAGACGCAAAAAAGTAAAAATTGAACTTTTCATGATTTTGAGCCTTTCCGGAGCCCCTTAAGGGATATACCGTGAACTCGAAGTGTCTAAAGGACTCTGACATCGTGAGTGTGGGGGATATCTGTTGCATACTTTGCATGCATTCTCATGAAATATCGTATCTGTGCCACTAGGTCTCGAACTCTTCCTGGATGTATGAAAATCAGGTTATATATGGTATCATTAGGTAAGATACCATTAGACATTGAGAGCTGTTAACTGACTATAGGTTGTCATATTCTTTGTGATTTGGTGTAAAAAAGAACTGGTACTTAATTGTAAAGAAATTTTATAAAACGTTCTGATAAAAAAGTTTCTAAAGTGATATAAAAATGTTTATGTATAAATAATGTAGTATGAATGTTGCACTTGACTTCATAGAAAGTTTTTATTTTTTACTGTAGAAACTGATTCGGCTGCTATGTTACGATAACGATTTATTCATATGTAATTGCACAGAATAGTAGATCCATGTCTTAACCCGCCAGGCTAGCCGAGAGCGCTAATACGCTGCTTCCCGGACTCGGGTAGGTGCACCAGTCCTGGATCGAATCCGCCCGGCGGCTTAACGACGGAGACCGGTGTGCCGGCCAGCCTGGATGTGGTTTTTAGGCGGTTTTCCACATCCCACTAGGTGAATACCCGGCTGGTCCCCACGTCTCGCCTCAGTTACACGGCTTGCAGACATCTGCACACTTTCGCACTCTTCCATGGATTACACTAGACACAGACAGTTGGGGTACACTATAATTCCGTCCTGGTGGGGTACGGGGTGGCGGCGTGAAGGGCATCCGGCCACCCCTTAAATTAACCTTGCCAAATCCGATTAACCATGCCGACCCTGTGTCATTGCGGGAAAAAGGCATATGCGAAAGAAAGAAAGAAAGTAGATCCATATCTTAATCTAATGTGAGGTAATCACTGTTCTGGCGTAAGCCATCGCCAGCACACCAGGTGGCAAAGATGTTGAGAGGAGGTCGATATTAGGCGCAAGCATAGCGCCTATCAGAATACAGGCGAAAAACAGACTCGCAGGCGACGCCCTGACAACGCCCTCTCGACCGCCAGTACTTAGATCGCCACCGCGGACCATAGGGCCCAGTCAGCTGCTGTCAGTCATCCAGTGGGTCAGCGAGTGGAGTCGTCAGCCGCAGCCCAGAGGGAGTCGCAACCGCAGCCTCTAGCTCTGTCAGTCAGTACCTAACGACCAGTATAGTGTACATAGCGGACTTTGTACTTCACCAGCAGTGAGACTAACGTGGTCCATTACGGATGAGCTTGTACCACAGCATCTGGAGTATCTTTAGATAATTTTCTGTTCTTATAACTTAAGAACCCTGTTAATACATGTGTGCAGTTGTATTACAGAAAGAGGATACCGGCTACCAGCAACAAGCTCTCCTTGCTTCCTATGCTACAAGCCTACAGTGACAAAGAGACGTCACAAGCATAACATCGATTCGTACTAGCACTGCTCCATATGACGTACTTCTGTATCACTAAGAATGTTTACGCTGGGATCCGTTAGTTGCAAAGTGGTGATGAATCTGAGCTCAGGTAATCGGCGCAATAACATGTACATTTGTAGTTACTTTACAGTTGAGATCCCAACTACTAGTATATCACAGGATACCAACGTGGACATACACTGTATGGCACATCTTACTGTACTAATGGAGATTGTGTAATGATGTAAACATACGTATGTTGTTATTCCGTGCATTATGAATCTTGGATACAATTACGCGTTCTGTTATGCTACTTGCTGCATACTAGTATTATCGTTCCCATCTTTTTCAGATCCCAAGGAATCAACCGACAATTGCCGAAACCGGTAATCTATACGAATAAATGATTTTAATGATCTTAGCAGTTGGTCATTATTCATTTTTCATGATCATGTCTGTGCACGTTACCACCCAGCCTCGTGCTCCATCTCGACTATTCATCTCACAAATGAATAGACGACGTATCTTGTAAAGAGGGAACATTTTTATTCATCAAGTGACCATATCACGTAGCAACACGGAAAATAGAAAAGCGACGGAACAGCACAACCATTGAAGAATCATAAGGAGTATCACATATTTAAAAAGCAGTGTTAGAGTGAAGTGTCAACATGTGAGCCAATTTTGTTATCATTGCAACGTAATTATGGACCCTTTTCAGGCATATGTTCCAATGTAAATCTTCGTCTACAGGGCACCTTCTAATGTCCCTTTCAATTCAGGGAATATTAGCAAATGATACGTGCCGAGGGCGTATCTACCAGGCCCTGGAGTCGCAGTCATGGAGGCTGACAGTAGTCACCCAGCTCCATGGTTATGTCCAGGGTTAGTCTCAGTGGACGTACATCGAAAGCGTTTTGTTGGTCTTCAGCAATAGCGTTAGTTGCTCAATAATAATAACTTCTCAAAGAGGTTTGACAAATATACACGGAGCATTAACTCAGATAGCACTGTAATTCTTTCAGAGAGGAACTTCGTTGGTGGGAAAGTTATTCTTTTAGTGGTAACATGCGTATTTCTTTCGAAATAATAGGAAATTTGTTTTACCTCTGGTGTTGACCAGAGATTACGTAACGATTCAGAGAAGTCGTATGTGCGTAATATTGATTCTTGCCAGCACTCTTATGCCTCACTTGACATTAAAGAATATTATAAAAGTAATTACAGCCGTTGTAAAACCCAACTCTTCTGTAGTTTTATAAGACGTAGAGCCGACTTAGGGGAAGATATCTGTATAGCCTACTGACATAAAATTGTTTAATTATTGAAATATGAGGTAGCATACGTGTCCTCATTAGTCCCTTTCAATTCAGGGAATATTAGCAAATGAATTAATTTAGGGTACTTGACAAATTTCAGACACTGTTTCAGAGTTAATGCTTTATAGTCGAATTTGAACTTTTATATGGAAGGCTGTGACATGACATATGAAGCTTGTATTAATTGCGGTGAAAGAAGAACCTGCTGTCCTTCCCATTTACATCAAAAATTATTTTTATTTGTAATCCATGCTCTGAAGTATTGTATTCCTAATTAGCGGTGTGCCACAAGATATGGCGCGCGGGAATAATATTACCTATTTTGATGCAACTAGAATTTGTACGCAATCCGACTATAAATTCGCTCGTGATGACAGAATTATGTTAACGCAATGTTATAACCAAATGTGTATGTTTCTTGTGTTTCATGTTCTGCCAAGCGGAGAGACAATATAAAAGATAACTAATACAAAACAATGTGGTACACCGAGAGACAGAGAAACGATTGTCGGTGAAGCATCATAAAGCCAGTTATGTATTTTTCATTAACCCTCTCGCTTCTTGTTTTTGAGGGATTAGAACAGCTCAGGGTGTAGTTATGGACGTTTGAATAAGAATTAAAGAAATATCTGTGCGACCGTTCATAACTGAATGCAGTTTGCGTGTGAAATCAGCCGCTACGCAACAGTAGGCGACAGTGCGGTTAAACTGCTTTTGTATATTACGCAACTGTGACGCCATTAGCATTTCTGAAACTGTGAAGACTGGCCAATAGATTCCTACATTAAATATTTTGGTATTACGATTAGTTCTGTATTAATGGTTTTCAGTGGTTCGGCGTTACGATAAAGATTGCGAGACAGATAGCCATGCAACACAGGACAGAAATTTCACGTCTGGTAAAACTCATCCCACAAGACGTCCTGGAAACGTGATGTTATTTTGTCGTCACATGCAATATTGGCAAACGATGCGGTATGCTCCATATTCAGCTGTTTCGTGTTATAATTTGCTATATGCCGTTTCAAGGCATTGGCATACTGAAAATGTATAACAAACACATCTCATTGTCATTAAATGTAAGTTAAAAACACATCTACATTGGCGTCCAAGAGATACTAAAATAACCGAGACACGAGACAAAGATCAGCTGACTGACTCCTCGTGTTCAAAAATGGCTCTGAGCACTGTGGGACTTAACTTCTGAGGTCATCAGTCTCCTAGAACTTAGAACTACTTAAACCTAACTAACCTAAGGACATCACACACATCCATGCCCGAGGCAGGATTCGAACCTGCGACCGCAGTGGTCGCGCGGTTGCAGACTGTAGCGCCTAGAACCGCTCGGCCACCAACGGCCGGCTCTTTCCACAAATATCTCACTGTTTATTTCACAATTTGTGATGACTTCCGAGGGTGTGGTTAGCCAGGAAGCTAAGAGGACGACGAAAATCACTGCGAGTGAAACGATAAGCAATCACATTCATTTTCTTTCTTGTCACAGATATTTCATGGGTAACACTAATCTCAGTACATTTCATGGTAACCAGTGACACTTGCGGTTGGTAAATTTCTGTCGCTAACGACATATCTGAGCTGTTAGCCACGTGGAAGAAGATCGCATCTGACGATAATGAAAGTCGATTGCAATTCCTGCGGTTATCCATATCGAGTGTGACATCAAAACGATATCACGTTTGGTGGGTGTCTTGTGAAATAAGTATTATCCCTCTGCGTCGAAACGGAGAAACGAGTATGCGGGAAGTACAAACGGCAGATTAGATGGGTGAATTATTAAAAAGATTTGGGTCAGTGACGGATATAGAAAAAAGCCGGGAGATATAGCGAAGGACCAGAAAGCTATGGCAGCGGAAATATCGGTGCTTACAGAGACCGGGCACAAGCAGGATGCCTTGTGTCTGAGCTCACCGCTCTTCCTGGAAGACAAACTAAATTGGGGAAAGTGTTAACTGGTGAGATATCGGCTCTAAAGAGATCGCATGCAAGGAATTCTGAAGACATACTTTAACCGAAGAAGTTTGTGGGACTAACAACCGCAATCTTCACTGGTCAAGGTGTCCAACTGCCTTCAGATAGGATGGATAATTTTGCGAATGAACAAGGGCACGTTTTTCTCGAACAGTTTGAAATGCAGAAATGTAGATATTATTATGCACATTCTAAATGGTTAATTTTTTTGGCAATGGTAGCAATTGGGGATGGAGTTTCTCCGTGAAAGGGAGTCAGTGATCGACCTTTCAGATGAAGCGTCC
The DNA here is from genome assembly GCF_021461395.2 of Schistocerca americana. Lineage (NCBI taxonomy): Eukaryota > Metazoa > Arthropoda > Insecta > Orthoptera > Acrididae > Schistocerca > Schistocerca americana. The sequence goes on along the minus strand of NC_060126.1, from coordinate 499,470,851 downwards.
TACTTGAATATTTATGGCCTAAAGGTGGCTGTAGAATTGCTATAGACTGCGGAAACCAACGCTACATATTGCCAGGGGGTAAAAGTTCAGATTAGAAGTACTGGAATGTTTGATGTAGACTGACAGCTACCTGAACTAGTTTCTGTGACCGCTATTAAGGAGCAGGTAAAGCGGAAAGCAACAGATCCTACATATTTAACTGATACTTGGTGTAAGGATTTAAAGTGTGTGATATATGAAACAGTCATTGAGGAGAGATCCGGTTTAATCTGATATTTAAATGTCTTCTGAATGGCATACAGATAAATAACTTTAACCCTGCTTCTTTCTCCATTCTATAAGTAATAGAACTTTTGTCATTAGAGGAACTATAAAGGGATATACTACGTCATTTAGTCTCAACCTACTGAATAGAAAGGACAGAATAAAAAGTGGTAGCTTTTGTATTTAGATCCATATGAAATAACCGATATACCCCATGATGGAGCATTCTTACTGGTGTACCCCGGAACCAGCAAAGTTAAGGGCCTTTACTAACTCCAAGACTTCCAGTACTTTCAGTAAGGAAAGTACAAGCTACTGAAAGATAGAACTTACTAAAATCCCACTTGTGGACTCACATGATGAGTGCATTCTTTGTATATTACTCTTGAAAAAATGAGAATTTCTTCTGCGAACGAACGTTCTCATAGAAAACTGTATATTTGGAAATGGTAGTTAGGTATTTTAGTAGAGTATTAAGTAATTATTTTCTGATGGAAATAATTTATGATTTATGATAGACCTTTGCGTTTGGCATAACGGAAAGTTAATCGAAAAAGTGAGGAAATGTGACTATGTACAGATCAGAGCACCAATTAAATATATGCACAAGTGCACAAGCAGTAACAAGAAATAACTACGCATAAACGTTGAGACATATTGGTAGATGATACACTAAGCTTCTTATTCTTACTTTAAGATCTAGTATTTTCTAGTGCAGAATCAAGTGAAACAATCGATATGCTGGGACTATAAGTCCTGGACGTGCATATGTGCATATGGTCCTATATGGAAAGAGGTTCATGGTAATAGTTATAGAAAGAAAAGGAAACTGTATCACATTAATGTAAGCATATCGTTCTTCACCTTTCTAAATAGTTAAGAAATAACATTTAACAAGTGCTCTATAAAACATGAAGTTATAATCAGGATTTTTATTGTGGAGTATACTCATTTCTCTATCGCTCATTGCTGCTGAGCAACATTTTCCTGCTAAGCTTGGCGCAAGGAGGTGTAGTGAAAACTTGCTTGATTAAGAGACAAATAGCAAAACAGCTATTGGCAGTGATCTACTGGTGTTAGTACATTGAAACCCCTGCTATGTGCGTTCCCGGTCACGCCCTAGAGCAGAGGGTTTAAAGGAAAAATCTCCTCTAGATGAAAAACTATTATCAGCTTGATACGGAATTATTTCAATGGTGATGGCATTGTATAATCTTTTGAGGTTCGGGATGGCTGCCTAAAGAGGCTGCATCATGAAGATGCGATATGGTTTTGCTGGATCTCTATAAGCAAACTGACAGTATAAGCAAAAGCATGAACTAATCTACCACACACACATAGATGCACTTGTGCTATGCTATAAATGTAATGAAAAACTTGTAATGAGGACCAGAACGACAAAAGACCGTGATCTGAACTTACCTCTAAGCAGCGACTTTGGTACTGAAAATCACTCTACTGACATATTGTGTTTTGAATGATTTCGTGATGCCTTCAGCTGCCATTCTCTTTATTTCGTGTACGATTGTACAGTTAAGGCCTTAGGCTATTTTCAAGTATCTATAACGGAAGTATTGTACATTCGATACGTTAGTGACGCTTGTAATTTTGATTTGGAAGAAGGCATATCTATAGATATACTAAGCGCATTATAACTTACTTTATGGATGATTTTTTTGTTGCAAATTCTACCATGTATGTTGTTGCTCCTAAGGCTTCATATTATGCTTACAAAATAAATTAGAGGGGATTTTCCCTATTTTAAGAACACGTTACTTTCGAGTAGTTGTTGCAAACCTCATAGACGGGGTGGTCCATTGATCATGACCGAGACAAATATCTCACGAAATAAGTATCAAACGAAAAAACTACAGAGAACGAAACTCGTCTAGCTTGAATGGGGAAACCAGATAGCGCCATGGTTGGCCCGCTAGATAGCGCTGCTATAGGTCAAACGGATATCCACTGCGTTTTTTAAAAATTGGAACCCCCATTTTTATTACATGTTCGTGTAGTACGTAAAGAAATATGAATATTTCAGTTGGACCACTTGTTTGGCTTTGTGATACATGGCGCTGTAATAGTCACAAACGTATAAATACGTGGTATCACGTAACATTCCACCAGTGCGGACGGTATTTGCTTCGTGATACATTACCCGTGTTAAAATGGACCGAATACGAATTGCGGAAAAGGTCGATATCATGTTGATGTATGGCTATTGTGATCAAAATGGCCAACGGGCGTGTGCTCTGTATGCTGCTCGGTATCCTGGACGACATCATCCGAGTTTCCGGACCGTTCGCAGGATAGTTACGTTATTTAAGGAAACAGGAAGTGTTCAGCCACGTGTGAAACGTCAACCACGACCTGCAACAAATGATGACGCCCAGGTAGGTGTTTTAGCTGCTGTCGCGGCTAATTCGCATATCAGTAGCAGACAAAATGCTCGAGAATCGGGAATCTCAAAAATGTTGGTGTTGAGAATGCTACATCAACATTGATTGCACCCGTACCATATTTCTAACCACCAGGAATTGCATGGCGACGAATTTGAACGAGGTGTACAGTTCTGCCACTGGGCACAAGAGAAATTACGGAACGATGACAGAGTTCTTGCACGCGTTCTATTTAGCGACGAAGCGTCATTCCACCAACAGCGGTAACGTAAACTGGCATAATATGCACTACTGGGCAACGGAAAATCCACGATGGCTGCGACAAGTGGAACATCAGCGACCTTGGCGGGTTAATGTGTGGTGCGGCATTATGGGAGGAAAGTTAATTGGCCCCCATTTTATCGATGGCAATCCAAATGGTGCATTGTATGCTGATTTCCTACGTAATGTTCTACCGACGTTACTACAAGATGTTTCACTGCATGACAGAATGGCGACGTACTTCCAACATGATGGATGACCGGAAAATAGCTCGCGTGCGGTTGAAGTGGTATTGAATAGCATATTTCATGACAGGTGGATTGGTCGTCGAAGCACCATACCATGGGCAGCACGTTCACCGGATCTGACTTCCCCGGATTTCTTTCTGGGGGAAAGTTTAAGGATATTTGCTATCGTGATCCACCGATAACGCCTGACAACATGCGTCAGCGCATTGTCAATGCATGTGCGAACATTACGGAAGGCGAACTACTCGCTGTTGAGAGGAATGTCGTTACACGTACTGCCAAATGCATTCAGGTTGACGGACATCATGTGGAGCATTTATTGCATTAATGTGTTATTTGCAGGTAATCACACTGTAACAATATTCGGTCTCAGAAATGATAAGTTCACAAAGGTACATGTATTACATTGGAACAACCAAAATAAAATGTTCAAACGTACCTACGTTCTATATTTTAATTTGAAAAATCTACCTGTTACCAATTGTGAGCCATATCTTTGTGGCTATTACAGCGCCATCTATCAGAAAGCAAAAAAGTGGCCCCACTAAGACATTCGTATTTCTTTACGTACTACACGAATACGTAATAAAAAATGGGGGTTCCTATTTAAAAATCGCAGTTGATATCAGTTTGACCTATGGCAGCTCCATCTAGCGGGCCAACCATAGCGCCATATGGTTCCCCCCTTCAAGCTAGACAAGTTTCGTACTTTGTAGTTTTTTTAATCTGACGCTTGTTTCGTGAGATATTTGTCCCGGTCACGATCAATGGACCACCCTGTATATACAAGGTCCATGTTTTAACGTACTTGACAAGTGGAAGCTCATAATTATTTTACAGGTATTTGTTAATTAAGCTACATATTGGGAGACTGAGAATCCCCATGTCTGGACCGAGATGACTCTTCAGCCTTGACGCTTGGCTGAGGCGTGGAATGCCTTGTGACGCAATAATCTGTGCGTTATTCCTTACTGGCACGAAGATTATGGAACGATACGTGAAGGTTTTGGAAGACGATTTCATCCCCCATTAACTGAAGTGTCCCTGATTTGGAAAAGATTTGCTTCAGCAAGACGGAGCTCGACCCCATCGTAACAGGAGACCACTTTGGGGACCGCATTCTGGTTCTGGGGTACTCAGAGGGCACTGGCATGGGCCTCGATTGGCCGCCATATTTTCCGGATCTCAACACATGCGACTCCTTTTTGTGGGGCTATATTAAAAACAAGGTGTATAGCACTAACTCCAAAACCACTGCTGAGCTGAAAACAGCCATCCAGGAGGTCATCGACAGCATCGTTGTTCCGACACTTCAGCGGGTCATGCAGAATTTCGCTATTCGTTTGTCCTAGATCATCGCCAATGATGGCATGTGTATAAAACATGTCATAACCTAAATACGCATATCTGTTGTGACGTTTACATGTTGAATAAAGTGTTTGCACGCCATTGTTTGTAACTAATTTCTTTTTCATACAGTTTAATAATTTTCACCCTGTATCTTACGAAATTCACTATACCTCTGGTGTTTGCCAGAGGTTACATAACGCTTCAGAGAAGGTGCGCACGCTGAATGTGAATCCTTGCCAATTCTGACATAGTTCGCTGATCACTGAAGAATACTGTAAAAGTAATTACGGCCATTGTAAAATACCATTCATTTGTAGTTTTTCAAGGAGTACCGTAAACTTGGCGAAAAATATGTACAGAGATTATTGCAATGAAGTGTTTACTAACTGAAGTGCGCAGTAGTGTACGTGTCGTCATTACATTCCTTATAATTCAGAGAATATGAAGAAATGAATTAATTCACGGCCCTTGACGAAATTTCAAAAATATTTCGAGATTAATGCGGTATGATCAAAATGGCCCTTATCTGCAAGGCAGTTACACAAGACAAGAATATAAAGTTCATATTAATTACGGCGAATAATGAACTTATCCATTTACTTTTATTTGTAACCGTATTCTGAAGTATTAAATCTCTAATTAGACGTGTGACGTGAGATACGGCGAGAGATAATAATATTAGCTCTTTTGACAAGCCACGCGGGATTAGCCGAGCGGTCTCAGGCGCTGCAATCATGGGCTGTGCGGCTGGTCCCGGCGGAGGTTCGAGTCCTCCCTCGTGCATGGGTGTGTGTGTTTGTCCTTAGGATAATTTAGGTTAAGTAGTGTGTAAGCTTAGGGACTGGTGACCTTACCAGTTAAGTTCCATAAGATTTCACACACATTTGAACATTTTTTTTTCTGTTGGAAAAACGAGTATTAATAAGGAATTTGACTATATAGTGAAGCTAAGCAGAATGTTACAGGAAAACAACCAAAGCTTTCATCAATTAATATTATTGATGACAGGCCCACAGGAAACTTTGAGCAAGACCCTCCGTCAGAAACTTTGATGCCAACCTTCATGAACTGGACCACGGGTAGAGCTCGTCAGCTACTGTTTGAAGTTCGCTCCAGTGTTTTTCGTTCATAGTCTAATGATCTTCAGTGTGGATCCTGATGTGGACACGAAAACAAGACATTCACTAGTTGTCACCAGCAACTAAAAGCTGCTGATTCTCGCACGCAATAAGATAACTATCGGTGCTGACAACGTGAATATATATTTGATGGGCACCGTAGTCTCGATAAATTTGAGGAGAGAGATCATTCCACGGGGCTGTATGTGAAAATCCTTCTTTATTCAGAAGTACTAGTTTTGATCATGCACCATTGTCAACTTCATGTATAACTGGTCGATAACTGTTGTGAATATATCTGTTATAGATTCACTTGAAAATGTGTTATTCCCGGAACCATTAGCGCTGAGTAAAGCACTTTTTTAAAATACAGGCCAGTATTATTACGTCTTTCCTAAGACATGAATCTTACCATCCTCGTCTACTTGCCAATACTTCGTTTATTTTATGTTAACAACAACAAAGATGTAAGCAAAACGAGCTTGAGAGGTTTGTTTTCATACACTGCATGATAACAACAGTGCGGCACCCAGAAAGAACGGGGGAGGGGGAGGGGGAGGGACAATATGAAACTGCACGGTTTCAAAGGGTTTGTGATGTTATTCGAATGGTTATCAAATCCAGTCGGATTCACTACGAACTTGGCAGTATGGTCACACTTATCACTTTGACGGTGCACGCCCTCTGGCCTGGACGCATACACTGATTCGTTTGGGAAGGGTGTTTATAACCGTTGTATCCTCAGGCAAGCTGATCATTAACTATTGTAACAGGTCCTTTTGGTAATGCCACTGGGAAGTGGTTGACGCATCTTAGATACATGTGCAATGTGTGAACGATGGCGTTGTCCAATTGATAAATGGCTGCACGGTATCGCCACATGCGAGGTAATAATGGAGGACGCAGGATGTTCGTGACAAGGGGTTGTGCTGTCAGAGTTTCTTTAATCGTTGCCAGCTGTGACCTGAAGCCCATATTCGATGGCGTCCCACTGCAGGACGCCAGGAGCAACAAAAACATTTGGAAAATGGAACCTCTGCACAGCCTGCCCCCATACTCGCCGCCAATGGTCATCCGGAGCAGTACAGAACCGCGATTCAACGTATTGCGACTTCATTTATCAGCAGTCCATATTTGCCTCTCACGGCACCATCGGCAGTGCAGGCGTTTCTGTAGTGGTGTTGGAGGCAACTCACACATGGTACGCTACTTCCCTAGTCCGGTTGCTGCTACTCTCCGACGAGTGGTGCGGAATGAGACAGACTGCTGCAGAGAGTCCATTACTTGTTCTCGAAAGGCAGACGCCGATGTGAAGGGATTACGATTTGCTTGGTGCACAGCAAGACTTTCCTCCTTTGTGGTGGCCAGACGTAGTATACCGGAACCTCGACGAAGAGTATGCCTTTCGTCAAGTCCCCATCGAGTCCAGCACTGGACCTCTGCCACGTCTGAATGTCCCAAAGTCTAGATACTACACGACTCGACAAGCCAGCCAGATGGAGACCTCTTTCTCATTCTGTGGGAAGCTGATAACGTTGTCTCAGACGATTATGTGGCATTTCTATGTCCTTCAGTGTGATCATTAAACATCTTATGCTGCACATGCCCTTATACAGGGTAGTCCATTGATAGTGACCGGGCCAAATATCTCACGAAATAAGCATCAAAGGAAAAAAATACAAAGAACGAAACTCTTCTAGCTTGAAGGGGGAAACCAGATGGCGCTGCCATAGGTCAAACGGATATCAACTGCGTTTTTTTAAAAGTAGGAACCCCCATTTTTGTTACATATTCGTATAGTACGTAAATAAATATAAATGTTTTAGTTGGAGCACTTATTTCGCTTTGTGACAGATGGCGTAGTAATGGTCACAAACGTATAAGTACGTGGAATCACGTAACATTCCGCCAGTGCGGACGGTATTTGCTTCGTGATACGTTACCCGTGTTAAAATGGACCGTTTACCAATTGCGGAATAGGTCGATATCGTGTTGATGTATGGCTATTGTGATCAAAATGCCCAACCGTCGTGTGCTCTGTATGCTGCTCGGTATGCTGGACGACATCATCCAAGTGTCCGGACCGTTCGCCGGATAGTTACGTTATTTAAGGAAACAGGAAGTGTTCAGCCACATGTGGAACGTCAACCACGACCTGCAACAAATGATGATGCCCAAGTAGATGTTTCAGCTGCTGTCGCCGCTAATCCGCTCATCAGTAGCAGAGAAACTGCGCGAGAATCGAGAATCTCAAAAACGTTGGTGTTGAGAATGCTACATCAACATTGTCTGCACCCGTACCATATTTCTATACACCAGGGATTACATGGCGACGACCCTGAACGTCGTGTACAGTTCTGCCACTGGGGACAAGAGAAATTACGGGACGACGACAGGTTTTTTGCACGCGTTCTATTAAGCGACGAAGCGTCATTCACCAACAGCGGTAAAATAAACCGGTGTAACATGCACTACTGGGCAACGGAAAATCTACGATGGCTGCGACAAGTGGAACATCAGTGACCTTGGCGGGTTATCTATGGTGCGGTATTGTGGGAGGAAGGATAATTGACTCCCATTTTATCGAAGGCAATCTAAATGGTGCAATGTATGCTGATTTCCTACGTAATGTTCTACCGATGTTACTAGAAGATGTTTCACTGCATGACAGAATGGCGATGTACTTCCGACATGATGGATGTCCGGCACATAGCTCGCGTGCCGTTGAAGCGGTATTGAATAGCATATTTCATGACAGGTGGGTTGGCCCGCACTTTCACCGGATCTGACGCCCTCTTCAAGCTAGACAAGTTTCGGTCGTTGTAGTTTTTTCGTTTGATTCTTATTTCGTGAGATATTTGGCCCGGTCACGATCAGTGGACCACCCTGTATACCCTACTAGGGCTTGGTAACACTACTAAACCGGAAAAATACTATCTAGTGGCTGGCTGGAGAATTGCATCTCTAATAATTTACGTACACGCCGATCGTCCGTACATGTGCGACGTTACATTGACAACCGGCCATGACTTCTGAGTGCTTCCTTTTTCCGTCAGGTAGTATGTGATGGAGATATTAATGATAGTGATGTACGTACTCGTAGTGTTTAATGCGCGCAGGTTGCCTGACATGGAGGTGAGACAGACAAGGATCGAGTGCATGTGGCGAATTTACGACTGTGGCGTGTTACACCGAGAAGCCTGCGTCTGATTTTTCTTCCTTTTCCATGCTCGTTTGAGCTGATTCCCAAACTGCTGAAATACCTTACCTGCTGGCTATAATTAAAATACTGCTACTGTTCGTGGTCCCATTGTCGTAAGGCAGCGAAACGTGGTAGATATGCAAAGGCTCTTATTGAAAAATCTTAGTAAGCAGCCGTTATTAATAAAACGAATATTACGCCTTTTCGCTTGTTTTACCTTTCCCTCCCGTCACCTGTACGTAATCCATCTTCCTTGTATTCACAGCGCCAGATTTCCAACTGGCTTCCAAACTTGGAACTATTTTACAATTTTTTTTATTTATTCGTTTTTGGGTTTCGGTTAAATTAATCTAGCCTTCTTCTTCAGAAGCATAAAAGTACTATAACGTGCCAGAGTAAGGCACACTCAACATTAAAATTAAAACGTATAGTACCGTGGTGCCATCTCGAACTAAAACTACTTAACTGACGTCCAGCTCCGGCATCTCTTCACCACGCGGTCGGTTGGCAGCGGCAGCTACATTGGTTCTGACCGTTGCACGCTGAATTGCACTGAGCACGTAGCAACTCGTGCGCGTGCGCATACAGAGAGTCAGGGCTGTATATCATTGGCTGTCTATATATCACGGATTGAGAACTGATAACCGCAATTGTAAGCAAACTAAACATTATGTAAACGAAGTCCCTATGTGTATTAACTATACGAAAATTGTTTTAAATGGTAGGAAATTTTCTTGGTTAGATATATAAAGTTTAAGGATAATCTTTACGAATTTAAGCACATATGGTAATCGTGTAATGTATCACCACCGAACATGCCTAATAGCAGGCATCTTACTTGTGTCACTTATTTAAAGCCTTAATCATTATCTATAATTTACTTAGGGTGTAACAGGGCGTACAACGCCTCTGTCATCACACTTACCTAGTACTGACCGTCGTAGGTCAAGCGTATTAATTAAAGTGTGACGGAAGGTACAACGTCTCCGTCATCACGCTTACGTGCAACTGACTGACATAGTCCAAGGATCCTAAAATATAATCTACGATGTACGTTAGACGGGAAATATTTTCTATAGGTAACATTGTGAGTAACGTGATACACATGTAACGTTATCGTTATCGTTATCTACATCTACATCTACATGGATACTCTGTAAATCACATTTAAGTGCCACCTTCACAATTCTCTATTATTCCAATCTCGTATAGCGCGCATAAAGAATGTGATATGTCTGCATAAGCAGAAGAAGCTAACGATCAAAGTCCGAAAACAATTTATTGGACTGTTCAATTAAACAAAACAAATTCTCCAAGTCTAACACCAATACACAACAGTGATCCGTCTTCGAATCCCAACTACATACAAGAAAAATACAGAAAATAACTGAAATAATTTCCTGCCAGTCTCCGCCAGAGACTTCTCCGATATACCAAGCCTAATCCAGAGACCAGCGAGAAGATCCAAACTGGGCTGCCAGGGCGGCAGCTATCCACGCCTGCTGGCGGTCGATGAACTGCCGATGTGCCGCCGAGCGCCGGCCATTATAGCGCTTTGGCGGATGAGTACCTCGGAAATATTTTCCATCACGTGGTTTGACATGTGAAAATAGTTCCTGGATCTGCAGCGATATCTTCCTTATATTTATGTGGGCCCTGGTGGCCGCTGGTGTCTTTGCTGTGATGCTGTTGTTGTTGTTGTGGTCGTTCACCAATATTGACTGTCGGTTGTGTAGTGCTTTGGTGTGCCTGCAAAGCGGCCAACCCGCGGCTGCAGGCTGTCAGTTTGGTTGCTGATACTCTAGGCACCGTGATGTCTGGTGGAGAAGGCCACAGCAGAATGAACACCTATATCTTTCCGTACGAGCTCTGATTTCCCATATTTTATCGTGGTGATCGTTCCTACCTGCGCAGGTCGGTGTCAACAAAATATTTTCGCATTCGGAGGAGAAAGTTGGTGATTAGAATTTCGTGACAAGATTCCGTCGCAACGAAACACGCCTTCTTTTAATGATTTCCAGCCCAAATTCTGTATTATTTCTGTGACACTCCCATTCTTCGCGATAATACAAAATGTGCTCCCTTCCTTTGAACTTTTTCAATGTGTTCTGTCAGTCTTATCTGGTAAGGATCCCACACCACGCAGCAGTATTCTAAAAGCGTAGTGTAAGCAGTCTCCTTAGTAGGTCTGTTACATTTTCTAAGTGTCCTGCCAATAAAACGCAGCCTTTGGTTAGCCTTCCCCACAACATTTTCTATGTGTTCTTTCCAATTTAAGTTGTTCGTAATTGTAACATGTAGGTATTTAGTTGAATTTACGGCTTTTAGATTAGACTGATTTATCGTGTAACCAAAGTTTAACGAGTTCCTTTTAGCACTCATGTAGATGACCTCACACGTTTCGTTACTTAGGGTCAACTGCCACTTTTCGCACCATTCAGATATTTTTTCTAAACCGTTTTACAGATTGTTTTGATCTTCTTATGACTTTGTTAGTCGATAAACGACAGCGTCATCTGCAAACAAACGAAGACGTTTAACGCTGCGCTTGTGCACACGATACTCATTAAAGCCTGTACTATGGTAAAGGATTTTTGTATAGAAATTGACCGCGTGTACCTGAATGGAGGCAAATTAGTCTTACACCCACTCGGTAATAACAATGATACGTCAAGCAAGTCAGAAATGCAACTACACGTCAGGACGGACAAGAAACAACACAGAAGATGCTACCAATTTGTTAATTATACCGTCGCCAGCCTAATTAGGCATTAACTGAGTTTCTTCCCTGTACAAGTTGATGTACGTTCATGCAAAACAACACGTAATAACACTGCATAATATGGTAAATCTTAGAACCATAAAATCTACTGAACTGATAAATTCACTTTCTATAATGATATGAATAAACCATAAATACATAACACCACACTACAATGTTTACTACAAAACTCCGTAGTGGCTATTGATCTGATTAAAATCAGGCATACGTTACCCTAGAAATAGCACTTTCGAAACACACACACAATGTCAATTTTGATAAAGGTAAAACACTGATAAATTTTGGTTTCTATTTTAGCTTCGACTTTGCTGGTCAAATCAGTTTAGAACACTTCAGAATTCAAATGAATAAAAAAAGGGGGGGGGGGGCTGAAACTGTTATGATCACTGTATTAAAACAATTAATTACTGAAATCATTATGCCCTCAAGATTTCCGATGTATGATTTACTACTCTTTTTGTCTTATTTCCTGCTCATTTAAATACCATTATAACTGTCTCGAAATAATGAAGTTTCATTACTAAATCAATATCAAAATTATCTTCCCACTTTGTCAGACCTTTGTTATTCGTCTATTAGTTCTTTAACAAAAAAAATTCTTTAAACATCATTCTAACATAGCTAGGTCTGCGGGTAATTATTATTAACACAAACTTTAATTTTTCCATCTTGGGACACTCGGATTGCACAACATTTGGAAAGGACCGTGTCTAGGTTAGTTGTGAGGATAATTAAATGATAGGACAGTTCTAGTAAAATTTAAGTTGTTATTGAATAGTATGGAACAAAAGTAACACTGGTCCACACGAATACAGTACTAAAAGTTTCAACCTGTTCGTATCGATGCGGCGGTTGGCGGGCGGCGAGATGGCGAGGCACGGAGCACACACACAACCACAGCACTGGCTCTTGATTTATCGGCACTTAAATTCTTCTTAGCGTCCTAATACTTTTCCATTTAGTGCCTATGGAATTTTGCCATGCTGTATAGGCGTCGGAACGGCATATCCGAGGCTCAATGAAACAACGTCTTCCGGGAGAGCCTCCTCGATCCAGAACGTGTTGCTCAGATCAATGCCTCACTCCGACTACGACTGCTGAGCCCGTTATGCCGTGCAGCGCCCATGTGCATTTTCCCGCGCTCGCCTGCCATCCACCTTTTACCGCTCCTTTACAAGCCGGGTATTCACCCGAGGTTTTGCACTCTACATATCCTAACACATTGCCTACGTATGGACCAGACGAACAGTTACAATTTTAAACATGTTACAATAATTTAAACGTTTCTTACATTTCAATTCTGTTATAATATTGCTTGAAATTTGACATAAACATTAATATTCACATCGAAATTTGTTTACAGTTTTCTTAACACAACGACATGAAAAAAAGAAATGAAATCAGAACATCGATTACACTAATTTATCGAAAATCATAAGAAAAAATTATTATATGTACAATAGTACAGCGTTGTTGTTGTTACAACGTCTGCTCAGATTGTCTCCCAAATCGTGTATATAGATAAGGAACAGCAAAGGACCTATAACACTACCTTGGGGAACGCCTGAAATTACTTCTGTTTTACTCGATGACTTTCGGTCAATTACTACGAACTGTGACCTCTCTGACAGGAAATCGCAAATCCAGTCACATAACTGAGACGATATTCCATAAGCACGCAGTTTCTCTACGAGCCGCTTGTGTGGTACAGTGTCAAAAGCCTTCCGGAAATCCAGGAATACGGAATCAATCTGACATCTCTTGTCAATAGCACTCAGCCCTTCATGTGAATAAATAGCTAGTTGTGTTTCACAGGAACGATGTTTTCTAAACCCATGTTGACTGTGTGTCAATAGACCGTTTTCTTCGAGGTAATTCGTAATGGCCGGCCGAAGTGGCCGTGCGGTTAAAGGCGCTGCAGTCTGGAACCGCAAGACCGCTACGGTCGCAGGTTCGAATCCTGCCTTGGCCATGGATGTTTGTGATGTCCTCAGGTTAGTTAGGTTTAACTAGTTCTAAGTTCTAGGGGACTAATGACCTCAGCAGTTGAGTCCCATAGTGCTCAGAGCCATTTGAACCATTTAAAATTTTTTTAAAATTCGTAATGTTCGAACACAAAATATGTTCTAAAATCCTGCTGCATATCGACGTTAACGATATGAGCCTGTAATTTAGTGGATTACTCCTACTACCTCTCTTGAATATTGATTTGACCTGTGCAACTTTTCAGTCTTTGGGTACGGATCTTTCGTCGAGCGAACGGTTGTATATGATTGCTAAGTATGGAGCTAATGCATCAGCATACTCGGAAAGAAAATATTTAGAGCAGCTATGTTCTACTTTACTTTGCTGCATAATTGTTAAATTCATGTCAATGACCGACATAGGTCACGCGTGTTACTTAGAGTGTGGCGGAAGGTACAACATCTCCGTCATCACGCTTACGTGCTATTGACCGACATAGGCCATGTGTACTTACCTATAGTCTACAATGTTAAGTTTATCTATGCTATTGACCGACATCGGTCATGCAATATGCTAAAAATTCTTAAACTATATTTTCGCAGCGTAAATAGGTTCAGCATTAACGCATTACAGTATCAGAAAAGTTTCAGTGCCATACGATAACTATAGCCCACATTGCATCTCTGTGAGTATCTGCACTGTAACTATAACCATTCGGTACGACAACAGAAAAACTTTTTTACTATTCACAGATACACAGAGCACACTATTTCTCTTAGGTCCATTACGACTGCCACGACAAGATGGCATGCTTTCGCAAAGTCAAAATAACATGTATTTGCCTAAGCACGATAACCAGCGGATCTAAAAAAATGGCTCTAAGCACTATGGGACTTAACATCTCTGGTCATCAGTCCCCTAGAACTTAGAACTACTTAAACCTAACTAACCTAAGGACATCACACACATCCATGCCCGAGGCAAGATTCGAACCTGCTACCGTAGCGGTGAAGCGGTTCCAGACTGAAGCGCCTAGAACCGCTCGGCCACACCGGCCGGCACCAGCGGATCTCGTATGACAGATTGAAAGTGAGATTTTTAAGATATAACATGCACAACATCTATGCTTCCCATCTAAATGTTACAATTAGTGTAATTGCTGTAATTCAGGGAGTTAATTGTGGCCGTTAAATACCTAATAAATGAGGTCGATCACTGTGCAATGTCGCTATGGCCTCTCATTAAAATTTCATCAGGTGAGCGGCTCAGATTCGAGTAATCTTGCAGATACAGAGCGCCGTAAAAAAAGTCACATTCCTGCGATATTAGGGTTTTTGTTTCGGGCCTGTCAGGCACGGGGTGCGTCCATTCACAATACCTGCGAATTATTCATTAAAATGTTGACAGAAATTTCGCGGGAGTAGGTGACAGCAGCAGTGGGTGGTGGTGTTCGGAGAGGGAGGGGTGAGGGGTGGGAGAGGCTATACTCGGCCGATGGATTCAATACATTGTTTGCCGGTAACGGGGGCACGACGGCGGGCGTTTTTAATTAAAACCTTCAAAAGGAGAGTGACGCGCGGTGACAAGTCTCGGGCTGCCCGAACTGCGAGGGCTTTGCAACCCGACAGAACCGTCCCTACTGCCGAGGGGGAGAGGGGAGGGAGCATGGAGGGAGGGAGTGTGTGCGTGGAAAATCACCTCAGACATCTCCATCCCTCGCCGCCACCGTGAATTCGGCTCAGTGTCATAGACATAGATTTGGACCATAGACTGAATGCACAGGCAGAAAGATTACACCTTTAAAGCGACACCTTTTACGCAGTATCTTTCAGCAACGGCAGACAATTTTTTTCCCTACAATAAGGGCATCGTTTTATTTAATTTGTCACCTTAGATTGTAAGTAGGCTGTTTAGGTTTCTATATTGGTAACGCCATGTAGCGCTCTATATGAAAATCACTGGCTGTGCTGTGTGCAGTCTGTGGCTGGTTTGCATTGTTGGAATATTCGCCATTGTAGTGTTGGGCTGTTGGCTGTTAACAGCGCGTAGCGTTGCGCAGTTGGAGGTGAGCCGCCAGCAGTGGTGGATGTGGGGAGAGAGATGGCGGAGTTTTGAGAGCGGATGATCAGTACGTGTGTCCATCAGAGACAGTAAATTAGTAAGACTGGATGTCAAGAACTGCTATATATATTATGACTTTTGAACACTATTAAGGTAAATACATTGTTTATTCTTTATCAAAATCTTTCATTTGCTAACTATGCCTATCAGTAGTTAGTGCCTTCAGTAGTTAGAATCTTTTATTTAGCTGACAGTATTGGCGCTCGATGTATTGTAGTAGTTCGAGTAACGAAGATTTTTGTGAGGTAAGTGATTTGTAAAAGGTATAGCTTAATGTTAGTCAGGGCCATTCTTTTCTAGGGATTATTGAAAGTCAGGTTACGTTGCGCTAAAAATATTGTGTATCAGTTTAGTGGTGATCAGAACAGGTAAAGAGCGAAATGTCTGAATACGTTCAGTTCTGCTCAGCTGTTTGAAAATTAAATAATGTAAGAGGTTTATCAGCACAGTAATTAATTAATTTTTCTAAGGGGACGTTTCAAGTTGTGTACTGGACTAATCTCGGCAGTTGAATGGCAAAGTGTCGTTTCGGTAATATAACTTAACGAATACTGTAATTCAGGTCCTTCATCTACATCTGTACAGAGTGGATGGCAAATAATACGGATAACTTTGACGGCGGAAAGCATACAGTAATAAAAACAAACACGATCCAGTAAACACGGATGATTAGTGGCTGCGGGTATAAAACATATATTGCTGCTGGCCAAACTTTCCATGTATAAGGTCGTGATCCACGAAAGTCTTGGTCCAGAACTGCGCTGGACATCTTCAGAGCCTTGAGGTTTTTAACATGGCTGTCAATCAGCGACTGTTGTATAATACAAAATTTTGAAATACACAGCCCTCAGTTTTGTGTTGACTGTAGCAGAGACCACATGGCAGCTCCTAGTGGCTTGCACCTCTGTTGCATTTTATTTTAATTCTGACTGTCTGACGCTGTCTGGTATGACCGCAGCTTTCGTACTTTTTTGGTACGTTATGCTGTAACATTTAGTTTTAATTTTGTCCGAAGACGGCGTCCCTTGTGACACCGAAACCTAGGTCACAAATTAATTGTGTTCGCGACTGAGGGCTGTGTTTCTCAAAATTTTGTATCTTCAGAGACGTTTCTTCTTCTTCTTTGAATCATGCCAACTGACGGGTCGGACATCTGAGAGCAAATATACTGTAGAAAATGGGGCGTGACCTGAGTTGCACGTGATAAGCAGAGTTAATCCTTGCGAAAGATCCTTCAGTCGCCAAGAGTCAACGGAGGAGCAACACCTCTGAAGACATCCATCGCAGTTCAGCATTAAACTTTAGGAACCGAAGAGTCACGTGGACGACGACCTTATACACCCTGCGTCAGTGTCATCCAATCGTGAAAGCCTCCATTTTGTCATAAAAAATACAGTTGGCTTGTTAAATTTAATCTTGTATGCCGAGATGTTTGGTAGTGTTGCGCTATTTTTTGATACCGCAGCCGTTTACAAGAGCCTGGAATCTATTTGTGCGGAGAGCTAGACAGCGTAGGAAGATATGCTGTGCAACAACCTTCAGTCCATCGGTTGCGGGTCCACATTCACCTTATTGGACGTTATTACATAGCAGGACATTACCAGTAGACGTCGTACTTAGCACCGAGTTGACGAAAACTTTTAATCATGTGCGCCTGATATCTCAGGTTGACCGCTTCAGACTACTTTTCCAGAGGAAGCACCACAAAAAATTCGAATTACTTGAGTCTGTTGGTTAAATTAACTTCATACAAGCTTGGAAGTACAGAGAGGCCTAATGTTAGTTTCATAAACGTCGTGACTCCTTCAAAGTTGACATTTTGCATACTGTCTTTTCTCTTGCCTTTAAATATCGATAACTGATTCACTTAGAATTACTATAGTCGTAGTTATTTCAGCAAAACTCATTCTCGAAGAAAATCAATCTTCTTCTACTAAAATCCGATTCAAAAGCAAATAAATGTTCAGTTTAGAGTTCTTGGCAGATAAATCAGTCTCATCTAACTTTGGAGTACGTGTTTTATTTGAACGTCGTCATTACAATAACGTCCGATGTTGATCTTAAGTCGTCAAGACAAGAACAAGAACAGAACCAATTGCCGTTACATGTTCGTTTACAACACTGATCGCCCGTTTTTTTGTTGTACATTTTATCAGGCTCTGAACAGTTGTATTTCTAGTGCTCCTATATTTTCTTTTATGTATTAACTTGTGGTTTAATCGTTAGTATTGTTATATTTGTTTCGCTGCTATATCATCAATGTATGGTTGTTCTACATTTCTTTCACTTAACGTTCAGTCGGCTCAATAGCTGTTAGCTACCGGAGTCCAAATACATAAATAAGTAAATATAAAAATACATTTTTTAAATTTTAATCAGAGGGCGATATCCACAGAAGAAAAAGAAGAAGGGAACTGCCATTACGTCACAAACTTGCAGCAGACGTTCGCCATCTTACATAGCCCAAAACATTAGGTTCATCGCATTTGTACCTCCATGGTTCAGCAAGCTGATACTTTGCTGTGACGTCCCTGTGATGTGCCCGTCCCCAGTTTCGGACGTTCAGGATATTTATCGATTTTTGCGGTCGTATCCCAGATAGCAACAGGTGCTTTGATTGTTTGGAGACGTAGATGTTTCATCAAAACTGTCGGCTTCCGTCGCTTATGAGTGTCGTAACCGATCCGTTAGTAATCTCAAGTCTAAAAGAATCAAATTTCATTAGTAATTGGAACAGTTCGAGCAAAATTTTATTTTACGTATATTAATTATGGTTGTGCTGTTTACTTTTGCTCTTTCCTGTGTTTTTAATTGCCTTCCAAACTGTAAACGCTCAGACATCCGAGCCACACTGTATCAACGGTTTATCCCCCCGCAATAGACGGCTACGTGACTGCACTTTTAATTCGTGCAGCGTCTCATGCCATAAATTTCTCTCACCCGTAATTATTCATCGTTCAGATTTCTCCTTCGTTAAAAAAAAAGATTCTGGCTTGAATAGCCAGTGACAGCGGTCATGTGTGTGTGAGTTCTGTGTGTATGATTGCATGAATGTGTGTGTGTGTGGGGGGGGGGGGGGGGGCGGGGTACGGTGTGTTTCCTTTCTGAGTAAGGATTTGGTAGAAAACTTATATTAACACGCTTTCCGTCATTCCTGCCTGCTGCTTAGTGTGTAAGTAACAATCTATCCGATTCACAGTACAGTTACTCCCTTATGAAGTTTGTTGTAAATAATCCACTGCACTTCAAAAGGAACGAGGATGTACATAGTTACAACACCAGAAGAAAAAAATGATAGTTACGAATCTGTATCCCAAAGAGGGTTTTCACAATGCTGCAACCGTAAGTTTTGATCACTTATATAGTGATATAAAATTCTGGACAAACAGCGAAGTAAAATTTGAACACATACTGAAAATATTTCTTTTTGACAAACTCTCTTATTCCAAAAAAGACTATCTATTATTGTAACGCGTAAATGGTGGCGGGTAGGAATTTCTGACGAAAATTTGTCGGTCTACTATTAAAAAACAAAAAACTAATAAATTATCAGCAAGGAGGCATCATTACAAAAAGATGTTAATACTAAATGACTCGTACCACAACATTACTTTTTAACGTGCAACTGATACGAGGAACATGAAAACAAAACAACTAAATGATTAATTTTTCATATATCACAAAGTATGATATAGACTTAAATACTCTGAATACCTCAAAATGAAATCCTAATAAAAAAAGAAAACAGTTGGTCAAAGTAGACGTACATCCGAATTGTGATATGTTTGGTTGCTGCTGAAAAACTGACATATGTACTGGCGAGAAAAATTCCGGGAAATGAAGCCAATAGGCTACTTGGGAAGACAGGCCTAAATCTAATCGGGGTTAGGCTATCATTATTAAAATGTTACTCATATTCATATTAAAGTAAAATATCCATCTTAAGGGGTCTTAGGCGTTTGAGAGCATTCCCTTCGTCACATTTAAAGCATTCCAAAATGCTGGAAGATGTTTGAAAAATTATATAGTTTTTTTTTTATCCTGCAAGCTGCTGTTTCTGGCCACACACTGAATAGGTGAGATTTAAAAGTGAGAAGATGAGCAAACTACAGTGAGACCAATGCGCTGGCAATCTAATAAAACAAGAACTCTATTCTTCGTGGAGGTATACTTCTTTGCTGTTCTGTTTCTTTGACATTTCAGTAATCATTCCCTTTGTCGACATGCACAAGATACGATAGCATGCCTTGCTTCTGTTCCCACTGTATAGGCCTACATTTATAGTCTAGCAAAGAACATGCTGCGGGTACAATAAGATATTTTGTGTATAGATTCAAGGTCAAGTCTCATAAACAGTTTAGGGCCCAAGTGTACCCGATACCTGTTGTGTACAAAGAAAGAGTAGAAGCTGAGATCGAAAGCATGCTACAACAAGGGATTATCGAATCAGCATCCAGTCCGTACAACAGCACTTTAGTTTGCGTTGAAAAAATGGATGGGTCAATTAGATTAGTTTTGGACGCAAGAAGGATTAATAAGATAATAGAGCCAGAGACAGATCGGCCACTGACACTTGACAAATTGCTACAAAAGTTTCACGGGATCAGAGTTCTCAGCTCAATTGATTTGAGAATGAGTTTCTGGCAGGTGGAGTTAGACAGGGGGTGTAGAAAATACACTGCTTTTTGTGCTACGGGAAATCGCATCAATTCCGGAAACTACCATTTGGGTTAAATGTATCACCCACGGCATTTATCAGAGCGCTAAATACTGTCATTCCTAATGAAGTAAAAGATAAGGTAACACAGTACGTGGATGATGTCCTGATAGCAGAAAGAAACTGGGAAGACCACAATAGAACGTTAAGCATATTGCTCGGTGCATTGGAGAGACGTGGGGTAACCGTGAATTTGGGAAAGTCAGAATTTGGACAAAAAGAAATCGAGTTTCTAGGTCACATTGTGACACCAGAGGGAATAAGACCAAATACAGACAAACTCGAAGCAATCAGAGATTTTCCGGTGCCAAGAACAAAACGTCAGCTACGGGGTTATTTAGAATTAATCAATTTTTACAGGAGGTTTATTAAGATTGGGGGTGCAGCGACACCCAGACTATGTCAGCTGACTGGAAAGAAAACGGTATGGAATTGGGACCTTGTCGAGGAGGAAGAGTATGAGGTGTTAAAGAAGGCACTGCTATCGGCACCTCTTCTCGGGCATCCAGACCTAGGAAAAGAGTTTTGTATGGCCACAGACAGTTCCCGTAGAGGACTTGGGGTAACATTGTTCCAAGAGCAAGAGCAAGGAGGAGAAGTAATGCAACAACCTACTGCATTTGCGAGCCGAATGCTTAGCAAAGCTGAGAGAAATTACACGGTAGCTGAGCTTGAAGCTTTGGCAATAGTATGGGGTTTTAGTAAGTTTAGATACTATTTGTATGGGAGGCATACTAAAATCTATACTGACCACAAGTCACAACAGTTTCTGATGTCGGCCAAACTTAACCATAGACGACTCGCTAGGTGGGCACTCTATTTACAGGAGTTTCCGTTTACGGTCATGTATATTCCTGGGCAACAGAATATAGTGGCAGATGCGTTGTCAAGGAACACAGTAGGTCATGGTCAATGCTTTGATGAGGAGGTAAACGAGAACAGATATGATATATTGTAGATGCAGGGCGTGCCGTTCGAGCAATACATAGGGGCGGTACTCATAAATATCGCGAAAGAGCAGGATAAAGACGCGTCATGGAGAGTGGTGAAGGACAGAGTTAGAGCGAACTTAGATGCCAATATAGCGCGCTTTTATACAATTCAGAACGGGGTCCTTTTCTACCGTAGAAATCCGAACACACAGGACTGGGTGTTATGTATACCAAATGAAATAGTCAGCAAGCTGATCTGGTACACGCACCTAAGTTACGGGCATTACGGGGCAAGGAAATGCTCTAAGAAGCTAAGGGAATCAGTTTATTTCATTAGTATGGAGAGGAGGATCAAGAACGTGCTTGCTAGTTGCAAATTGTGCCAGAAGGCAAAATCGTTAACTATCTCATGCAAAGCACCGCTTTTTCCGATAGTGATTGAGGGAATTCGGAGTAACAGATCTGTTTGGCCCGATACCTAAGTCAGTGCAGGGATATAGATATGTTTTAGTAACAGTGGAATTGGTGTCAAAGTATGTGACTTTTACCGCATTGAAACGTGCGACGGGAAGGACAGTAGCAGCAGCGATCGTTAAAAACTTTTTGCGAGAAGTAGGAACTGTAGAAAAGTTCATAGCTGACAATGGACCACAATATGGATCCAGACAATGGCTAACCACACTGAAGAGAAGAAGGATGAAACCGGTGTTCATATCCCGATATCATGCTGCAAGTAACCCCAGTGAAAGAGTGGTAAGAGAACTGGGAAAGTTGTGTAAGATCTATTGCCATAGGCAACATAGAAGTAGGAGTATTTTTCTCAAAGATTTTCAGGACATCCTCAATGAGCTACCACATAGAGCAACTGGTTTATCACCAATTACGGTACGAAAGAATGAACCACAACCAGATCGAGTCAGGAAGCTGGTAGATTTTCCGCGATCAGGAAAGCAGAGGCACACAGAAATTGTCAAGGTTGCGATAGAGCGTATTAAGAAAGCAGCTAAGGATAGGCAGGAGAAGCAGAAAGGAAGATACGTAAGATCGAATTGGCAGTAGGAGACAAGGTTCTAATTAAAACTCACCGATTATCAAAGAAGCACAGATTCCTAACTAGCAAATTCTTTACGGTGTGTAGTGGACCATTCAGAGTGAGGCGGATTGTCCATGAAAATGCTGTACTGATTGAGACGATCAAGGGAAAACAATCTCGAGGTCTTCATCACATTTCTAACATCAAATTATGGAAAAGTTAAAGATAGATCGAAAGTAGGCAATTTATGGTAGATAGTCAGTGTATTTATTTGTGGCGTGTAACGTTGTGTAAGGTCAAATCGAACACAAGAATTTTCAGGTGGGATGTCAGGAAGTACGACGGAATAGACTGGTCGAATGAGTCATGAACAGGAGTCGACAGAGTGGTGTATGTACGTATTTTTTGTCATGTGAATAAGGTTCAAGCAGAAACGACGTGATGGTTAATGAGTGGATAAAGATGGTAGATACAGAGAGAAGCGACGTGATAAATAGTAGTGGATAAATGTGATATTTAAGGAGAGAAGCGACGTGAAGCAGTGTGATTAATAAAGAGAGATTCGACGTGATGAAACAGTGGTAAATAAAGGTGAGTAGAACTAATAATGTGGAGATGTCTTAGAGGTATGTTACAGAGAGGCCTGTGTATGCTGCAATCGAGATTGATGCGAATGGCGAAGGAAGACCAGGAAATGATGGAGTAATCGACGGACGGAGAGCCGAAATACGAATGAAGAGATGAGGACAACTGCACAACGTGAAAGGACAGAAAGGGAGTATGAGATCCAGATGGTGAACGTTGTGGAATACTGACGTAAGATGTAATATAAGTGTAAATCTAATTCTTACCATAACATTTGCTATATGAAAAAAATAAATTTTGTTGTTGTTGTTGAAGCCTGGTACCAGTATAACTAATCAAAACGGTACCAAGGATATGTACAGTTATTTTGCAGGATGAATTATTTGTGTATTTTTTGTTCTTAGATGAAATGTCGCAATTCTAAAGTGATATTTAGCATGATGAATAATCGGTAAAGTGAATGCAGAGGTAAGCCAATGGAGAGAGGTGCCAGAGTGAAAGGACGTAATCGGAGACTGGAATGCTATCTCCGAAACAACTCCATGTGTTATGTGGTTGAGTATAAGAGAGCAAAGGTATGGTACGTTGACGTGCGTGTGGTGGTGTTAAGAATAGCTGACTTCTAGACCTATTCTGTTGGTGTATTAATGGCTTGAATGAGAAGGAAAATGTGGTGTCAGTTGAGTGAGAGTCGTAGAGTAGTGTGATCAATGCGCACACTCCTGTAAAGGGTATGCTACCGATCCATAACTAAAACATTATTGTGCTTTATCGTTTGATTTGGATGAACCTCGATGTCAGGTCAGGATATGACATCATGTGGATGGTACATACAGTCCTAGAAATGTTGTAATATATAATAAATGGTAAAATATGTAAAGTGATACTAATTTCTGTCTGTCACAAGCACAAAGGTGCATTGTATGTTGTAGATTTAGAGTCATCAGTTTCTAAAATGTTTATTGTGTTAGGATGTTAAAATAGTTTACTATTTAACATTATGTAGTAGGTAATCATGAGCTGTATAGATTGTTTCTTATTTTTTTGTTAGAACATTTTCAAGGGGTATTAATTTCAGTCTGTCACAAGCACAAAGGTTCATTGTATATTGTAGTTTTAGAATCAACAGTTTCTAGTATTTTCACTGTGATAGGATGTTAGAGTAGTCTACTATTTGATATTGTAATTATGTAAAGATTGTTTCTTATTCCTTTTTTTTTTTTTTTTTGACACTTTCATGTTTTGTATGAGGGACGACAGGTACAATCAATAGCACAAGTGTGGGCTGTATATAGAAAAGGGATAAATGTTGATATTGTATGTGTAGAAAACTAGGGTGTATGATTTTGTGTTTTTTGGAACAAAGATTCTTTTATTACCAATGTATCTAATAGATCATACATGTAATCAATGAGTATTTAAATACTGTAAAAATATCCTTTTGTCTGTAATCTTGTGAGATGCACGGAAGGGTGTGACTGATTGGGTGTCGTAGCGCTGAGGTGCTACGCAGAACACACCTATACCGCTAGTGGGAGGCCAAGCTGACGTCGCCATGGCAGAGATGACAAAGCCGCTGCACTCCCCACTCCACTGTCGGTCGGGGTACACTCCACGCGCCCGCTACAACAGGTCAATGGCCTTGGGCGACACACACCTACCACTGGCTGCCATTCATAAGTTGCACCACCCTTACGACTGGAGACAGTATCCCGCGGAGGCAACAGCGGGTGGTTTTTTTCTGCTCAACAGCTCGCGCGGCGGCGGAACGACGGCAGAATGAACGACGCGCGACAGAGTCTGGCGGGCATTTTTTAACAGCAACTATTAACTAGTACTGGACTGTGGAGCCATGAAACAAGATGACTGCTCGTATGTCTCCATAAGGTGGAAAGTGAAGGAGTGGTGTTTCCACGATGTGAGTGGTGGAAAAGATTTTGTCTTTAGCAGACAGGACGATTGTTTTGTCTTGTCTTGACCACTGAATGGCGGGATCCATAAACTTTTGGCAGTGACTTGTTAAGTGTGCCTTGCAAAATGCATGTGGGACACTTGGTATACTTAAAGAGGACAGTTGTCGTTAGGTGACTAATTATTGTATGAACGCAAGAAACTAAAGTGGGACATTTGTAGCAGGAGACATTTCTTTAATTGGTGCAGGAATAAGTGCTGTTTGTTGGAACTTATGACTTTAAATTACACCATGAAGTGAAAGGGCAGGACCGTGGATAGTAGTAGTTGCAGGGCCATTTCTGGACGACTAGATTCGTGTGGATGGTACTCTGAGAGTGACTATGACATTTGTATTTAATGTGTTCAAAATGCTGATTTGAGTGACTTAAAGACTTTTGTCTGGGTAACCATGGGAGAGCTTTGACACTGAGACAGTGTTTCTAGGAAAACCATCAGCAACTTTTTGACCCCAAGAAAATCACACAATTAAATGATTCCGTGTGACTTGCAAGATAGGGAATAATGTATTTATACTTGTAATTGTGTAAATTTTTTTTATATGTTTCATTCCTGAAGGGACAGCAAGTGTAATTGTATTTCAATAACATTTGTGTGTAGAATAGTTAGTGTTCTTTTGTTGTTGTTTGTTCTGGATTATTAAGTTCACGTAGGATGTTTAATTGAATATTTGGTACAATGATGCCTTAATTATTAGCCAGTGGCATAATACTAATGAAGCGGCTCTTGTTGCATTGGTCAGTAAGGTTGTCACAGGGGACAAGAGTTTGCATTGCACAACAAATATCGGAATTAACTGATGCATTTTGATGTCGTGGACAGTAATGATATTGTTGGTGTGTTGACTGAAGCCACTTATTTGCATTCTCACAGTGGTGATATTTCACATTAAAGTGTAACGAAGGCTAGTCGAAATGCAAGTTCTTGTTGTCTAAATGTGTAACAGAGAAATGAGAAGTAGAGTAAGATACGAGAGCTACTGGTGGATTTAAGCACTTATTGCTAACTATTTACTGTGTGTATTGATCAAAGTTGATAGACTGACTAGCTCAGCAGCAAGTATTTGTACTGGTGGACAAGGATAAGGGTAAACTCACAGCCGAGTAGTGGTGGCAATTGCTTGAGTGATGATAGTTAATGAGGTATGACATGATGTCTTAGATGAACTATATTACGTAACCAGTATGTAACTTGTGGTATATTTCATTGTTTTACTTCTCAGTTTTATTTCTCTGTAGGTTTGATGTATATTTTAGAGTAATGGTATGGAGCCTGACATTCTACGTGTAACTAGTGTACGCAATGTTTTTCTTTTGTTGATTTTGTTTTGTATTTAGACTTTGCTGTGTAAAGGTTTTTACCCCGCAATTTACGAATGTCAGATTACTTGCTGTGTTTGGACGGTGAGCTATTTAAAATTTCATGAGTACAATTAGTATTTTTTTATTTTGTTAGTGAAGTTTGGATTACTCATAAAAATAACGAAGATTCCAGTAACTAAGCAAATTTTTATCTCAACATTATTTTTTATTTGTATGGTGTAATGTTTTATTTGTCACTTGGATTGCTGTAAACTTGTATGTGTATGTTACTCCGGATTGTGGAGAGTACAATAATGAAGTAACTGGGTCAATAATTTGGTAAAGTAACAGCATTTGGTCGTCTATTTGAGGTCACCAGGGGCTAAGGTCTCCTCCTGGTTATTATGATGACTTGCTACGTTTGTTCAAATACAGTTTTCTTAAAAAAATGTTCGGAACTACCCTCGCATTACAAGGATAGTACAGTGCCATTTTCTTCTGCATGGGTAGCCAGTGGTAAAAGGGTACAGTACCGCCCGACATTGAAAATAGGTACAACATTCTTCGTTATTCTTGTCAGTACAACATATTTTTTCTAATAATAATTCAATTTCAATTAATACAGCGACGCCGGATACCAGTGTGGGAAAGAATGACAATTTATTTATTTAATTGATCACATGTGCACTCCCACAAAATAAATCCCTACATCCTGTTTGGTGAGATCTGTGAAATGAATGAATGTATGGTCGTCTGCTAACCGCAGATAGTGAATGTGAATATATGATCATCTTTGAGACGATCTTTTGGTCACCTTTGGTGGAACCAAAGAGATGAAATTTACCGGAGCTTTGAGTGGCTGAAATGAGGCTGACCAATGGGTAGCATGGCCTTCCCCCACCTCGACGGAGGTGCGAGATGACCTGAAGAACGGCCATGTTTCAACACTCTGCCGCTGGATCTAGTTTTGGTAAGACCTGTCTTAGGTGTGCTTCGTAAAGACAAAAGAGTGGAGACATGGTACGCACGTGAAATACTTAAGAGCAGTTTGGAATAATAATTTATCTATTTCAGGAACTTTTGTGGGGAGAATTAAATGTCAGGCAGGTAATATTGAGGGGATCGTAGAAATCTTCGGAAGTGACCAACGGTTACAATGAAACCACGTGTAGCAATAAGTTGAAATACTTCCGAGTGCTTAAGTTAAGCTGAATTACTAGCGTGTGTACTATAAGTTGGAAATATTTAAGAAATGGCGTGCATAGGACCTTAAATTAGAGACGAGTACTTCCACGTGGTGAGTACTGTGTGAGTCTCAATCTGTGTATGAGACAAAGGATAAAGAGAAGTACTCGTCCATGGTATCAGTTGAGGACTCTCGTGTGTGATGAATATGTTCTTAATATTACTTTGCGTGTTATGTTTCCGTGTGACGCTTGATTCAAACTATAATACTCTGAGAGGGAAGCAAGGTGAGTCAGCCGTCTATCCAGCAACGCCACTTGGCTTGCATTGCACAGGAAGACGTGCATATATCCTCCAGAGTTCGTAGTAGGAAAGAAAAGTTACAAAGTGTGGCAGTGTCGTATGAAACTGGGATGAATTTTAATTGAAGTGGGAAAGCTGAAATTGATGTGATTATAACGCTGTGACTATTCCTTATATTGAATTGTATGTTGCCAGTGTGATGTATTTCATGAAATTTAAGTATGTGTGGTTGGCATGGGAGAGTAACAAGATAGTTTCAGAGGCAGTGGGTTATGCATGTTCCTTTTTGTACCACTCGGTCTGGAGGAAAGTTTCGTGATGATGGGTGTGAGAGTCGAAGTGTGAGATATAGCAAAAGATCCACCATCCTATCCAGAAAGTGCACTGTAGCGTTAAATAATTACGAGACCATAAGATAGAGAA
The DNA here is from genome assembly GCF_021461395.2 of Schistocerca americana. NCBI lineage: Eukaryota > Metazoa > Arthropoda > Insecta > Orthoptera > Acrididae > Schistocerca > Schistocerca americana. Next base: position 499,442,691 of record NC_060126.1, on the reverse strand, counting down.
TCACCAATGTAAAGCCATGGCCACTGGACGGAATTTCTCATGTGTTACTGTTGTAGGTTATAGAATTAGTGTGTTTATGTTATAGAATTTATCGGAATAAATAAGATAGTGAAAAGAAAAAAGATTGGTGGCCTTTTCCTTCGAATAGTATGTTGTCATGATACCCAGAATTTATAATGTGTGCGCCATTCATATTCAGTTTGATGGCCACGTGTTGATCAAAGCCGTTAAATAAGAAACAAAATGTGGTATTGCCAGTGCGTAGTGAACAGTCAGAGTTGTGTAAATTACTAATAGTCATATCAGCGGTTCCGTTTCCGTTGCGTAATATCCAAACAGGAGAACAACTTGTAACTTAATTGTGAGTACTAGAGTTCATGTTACTCGATAAATAAGAATGAGTCCACTTGCTTGGCAGACCACTCATCTTGCAGGCCTGACTGCTTGATGCCACAGTATGAGCAAGGCATGTGGGTGTCTCTCAACAGGACAACTAAAATCCACCAATTCCTGTCCTACAATTATCTAAAATGAATATATATTTCATTGATCCTTGTCTTGCGATAATCGGGTAAAAAGACATTTCATTAGCTTACGAAACCTACTCATAACACTACAATTAAGGCGTGCGGAATTAACTGCTATGCATCACAGCACAGCAGGAACATGTGAAGGCAAGCAAGATTCCTTTAGCCGGCTTGGGATGAGCTTGGCTTATACAAGAGTAAAGCAGCCTTCCCGTCCTGCTGATAACGTGCAGCAGCTTGCCTGTCTGGCTGACAGGCAGCGGAATTATTACGTTCTTCTTAACAGAATTTTTGCTACGGCAAGTACCTTGCATTTGCGATGGAATAGTTTTGTCGTGGTATTTTCTCCAGACGATCTCAATAATTTTGAGGGAATGTCGTCTATTACAAATGCCCTGTTTCTATTACACATAGGCGTTAATTTGAGGAAGAAATTTCTGACAAGGTACGTTTCGAGTACAGCATTATATGGTAGTGAAATGTGGACAGTGGGAAAACCGGAGCAGAAGAGAATCGAAGCATTTGAGATGTAGTGGCACAGACGAACGTAAAAAATTATGTGAACTGGTAAGTTAAGGAATGAGGAGTTTCTGTGCAGAATCGGAGAGGAAAGGAATATCTGGAAAACACTGACAAGGAGAAGGGACAGGATGACAGGACATTTGTTAAGACATCAGGGAATGACTTCCATGGTACTGGATGGAGCTTTAGAGGGCAAAAACTGTAGAGGGAGACAGAGATAGGAATACATCCAGCAAATAATTGAGGATGTAGGTTACAAGCGCTACTGTGAGAGGAAGAGCTTGACACAAGAGAGGAATTCGTGGCGGGCTACATCAAACCAGTCAGAAGCCTGATGACTCAAAAGAAGCTATTTGCCTGTCATTTTGTTTACATTTGCAGGATGGTTCACTTAAGGGAAGACATAATGCTAGAAAATTCGTATTTTCAAGTTCAGGGAGCTCGTTCCAAGTTGAAACTGCAACCACTCTCATCCTTTACATTGCCCGCTATCTGTCTTGTTCATCACTAGGGCAAAGAGAAAACACTGTGTGACAGTTGTACGCTAGCCCAGCGGTAATATGTTTACCTTTCAAACGGAAGGCTATGGTAGCTGTGGGCTGAAATGTCGCTGGACACAAGTTTCTTACTTCTTCTTTGACAAAGTTACAGTCAACAAAGATATCTTTAGAGAACTTCTCCCTCAAAAAGTTTTTTGCTACCTTTGTTCAATACCCTGTAGATCTAAAATAGAAAAACTTACAAATTTACGCACCTGTTATTGCTGTTTGTTCTATTTCGCTATATGTCCGCGTGCTGTGCCGTACTCTATTGTTTGATTGGGTGCTGTACAACTTCAGTATGATTACAATAAAAGTAGTTCCTTATTATTAATTTAACAGGAGGTTTTATTTAGTCTCTCCTTTTCGCAGCCAATGATCGTTATTTTGTTACAGAAATCTCCACCTGGGAACGTATAGCAATGTTGTCTGTCATGCAGTGTAAATGGCACTCCGTTCATACACAAAAGTAATCACATATACCAGAAAACAAGCTAAATGTATGATAAGTAACCTGAACTAAACAAGAGTAATGATTTTTAATAATCTTCAAAGCTGTTTTATAATAGTCTCTTTACTAATAGCAGATCGTTTATCGAATTTAACGCTACTGTTATGCTAGGTAATAACACTTTTCTTTAAGTAAAATGAACAGTTTTATCACACAATACCACACCCACACAACACTAATGTATTTTTTCCATTCAAGATATTTCATGAATGTTGTTACGAGATAACCAGGCTTCATACATCAGCATATAAGAAATTGTATCACGTATAGTGCTGTTTGCATCCACAGAAGTTCACTATATTTAGAAATTATTCACAGTCTAACTGGAATTTATTACCTCAGAGTGGGTTCTGGGCTAACAATGCACAATCATTATCGCAATAATGATAAGCAACATTTATGTCTGTAAATAAAACCAGTTTAAAATTGCCGCTGCAATAGATCACTAACTTGGCTGCTAATATATGTCAATCACTTATCGATTCTCCTTCAGCACTGTTTCAGTACTAACAAATAATATATATTAAATCTTTTGTACCTTCACTATATGCATTAATATTTGAAAATATTTCTAAACGTTAATCGCTTATCATTCAGCATTTACCAAAAATCCGCGCTGTAGATCAATAGCACTAATGGCTCCGCTCCTTTGTAGCTGATCAGATAATTTAACATTTATATTGGTCGTGAATCACAATGAAATAAATCTCCTAACAAAGTAGATTCATTTCAAAGACACATAAACTCTATTCTTCAAATAAATTAGGAGCATAATACAGTTTTTAACAGACCTCTGTGTTACGAGACATCAATCACTTCCTATTAGTACAACAGTGCGAACAAGAAGGAGGATTATTCTAGGAGAATTATAGCTAACAAAAGATGTCGAGTTTCATTATCTTTTTCCATGGGTATTGTCTCAGATATAATTATTTTACAAAATATTAAATTGTGTCATTGACAATAATTATTCATTATTTTATTGACGACGAAATCCCTTTTACTAATATCACGAGATTGTTCATTCACATTCCACACACAATGCTATGCAAAACATCCCTAGGTCCACTGTTTCCGATGTGATACTGAAGTGGAAACGGACAGCACAAAATCGTACAGGCCGACCTAGTCTGTTGACTGACAGAGACCGCCGGCAGTTGAAGAGGGTCGCAGTGTGTAATAGGCAGACATCTATCCAGACCATCAGACAGGAATTCCATATTGCATCAGGATCCCTTGAAAGTGTTATGACAGTTAGGCGGGAGGTGAGAAAACTTGGATTTCAGGGTCGAGCGGCTGCTCATAAGCCACACATCTCGCCGGTAAATGCCAAACGACGCCTCACTTGGTGTAAGGAGCGTAAACAGTGCACGATTGAACAGTGGAAAAATGTTGTGTGGAGTGATGAATCACGGTACACAATGTGGCGATCCGATGGCAGTGTGTGGGTATGGCGAATGCCCGGTGAACGTCATCTGCCAGCGTGAGTAGAGCCAACAGTAAAATTCGGAGGCAGCGGCGTTATGGTGTGGTCGTGTTTTTCGTGGAGGGAGCTTCCACCCCTTGTTGTTTTGCGTGGCACTATCACAGCACAGGCCTACATTGATGTTTTAAGCACCTTCTTGTTTCCCACTGTTGAAGAGCAATTCGGGGATGGCGATTGCATCTCTGAACACTATCGAGCACCTGTTCATAATGCACGGCCTGTTGCGGAGTGGTTACACGACAATAACACCCTTGTAATGGACTGGCCTGCACAGAGTCCTGACCTGAATCCTACGCAACACCTTTCGGATGTTTTGGAACGGCGACTTCGTGCCAGGCCTCACTGACCAACATCGATACCTCTCCTCAGTGCAAAACTCCATCAAGAATGGACTACTATTCCCAAGAAACCTTTCAGCACCTGCTTCAACGTATGGTTGCTAGAGTGGAAGCTGTCATCAAGGCTAAGTGTTTGCTAAACACACATTGAATTCCATCATTAACGATGTAGAGTTCCACGAACTTGTAATTCATTTTCAGCCAGTTGTCCGGATTCTTTTGATCACACGTGTGCTTCAGGTACGGTTTCGATTCAAGCATCAGGCAACCATTTTTAGCAAATACTTTTCCCTTCTGGAACCGCAATTTGAACACTGCAGAGTACGGACCGTGGTTTCAGACCTACACTAAACGTGACGTTCCTTCGGTACTTGCTGTAGAAGAATCGGTGTGGGTTGGAGCCTCGGTAGTTACGCTAGGTAGAAACTACATCGCGTTTTTCCTTTCATGCTCGATTTCTTGTTATTAATGAACGAATCGTCATATAAGGCCACTTATTTCGTATTGAATCAGAATTTTAAATAATGCAGATTTCATGTTGGACTCGGTTCCGTTGGGTTTGACGTCCTTAAGGTGAAGCAGTTGCATCGTTTCTGTGTTTCCCCAGTATTCCAAACTGCCCAAGGTCTCCATGAGGTGCGTGTCTCGGTTCGAATCCTGGTCTAGCACAAAAGTGTCCATCGTGTCATTTCAGGTTGTAGCATTCGCACACCAAACTACAGGTGAAAAATGATTATGATTCTTAACATCTGTTTGGACATGTGCACATGTCGCTGGTAAAGTAAACCAACTTCTAGCGTCTGTTCGTGACTAGAAGTTAAGGACGATAAATACTGGATTCGACACCTGGTAGGTGATAGCGTTTCATCTCGTCATTTCAGTTCGTGTCAGTTTAACATTGGTGAAAAATTATAATTTCAAACATTTGATTGCGCTTACTTAAGAATCCGATTAGGTGCTAGGCTCGAATTCCCATCCAGCACAAAACTTGATGGCTTATCACTTTACGATTACACTTGCGTGCACTTCGTTACTTGTGACTGAAAAAATATTTAAAGTCTTTCGTAATTAGTTAGCAGGAAAATAGTTACTGAATTGGAGTGCCACGTCCCAGTACAGTACAACAATGTTCATAAAACGCTTTCAAGTTGGGAATTACATTTGGAAATCTCATTTAATGTAATAAATATGGGTATACAAGCGTAATGGTTATGCCACATCTAATAACATGTCTTTTAATATTTGCCCTATCGTGATATAAATTTTCGTATCGAATGATAGCCATACAGAGCAGTTATCATTTGTGGCCCCTTCGAATAGTCAAACGACTGTACCGAAAAGAGAGGAGTTGACCTACAAGACCCTTTCGCTATGTGAATTGCATTCAAATCAGGCGAAACGGAATTCAGGCCATTCGGATACTTTCGAGCATGATAGTACGTTTCGCACACTATCTAGACCTTTCATTCTTCCTGCTTCGAATATTTTGATCGAACTGCCTTTCTGTGCGGTTGTTTGATCACCTCCCTCGGTCCTTTGTTCTTGAGAAAAAAACGTTCTTATCGCTTGAACTCTTTGAACGGCATCCGCGCGCCAACAATGGGCTGTGGTAAACACTTTTTCTCTGTATTAGACTTTGTTGTATCATGTTTTGAAAGTAGGTTACTTCTCTCTGAAAGAATACCTGCAGTGAGCAAGTGTTAACAAAAAATGTTTCACATGGCTCTGAGCACTATGCGACTCAACTGCTGAGGTCATCAGTTGCCTAGAACTTATAACTAATTAAACCTAACTAACCTAAGGACATCACACACATCCATGCCCGAGGCAGGATTCGAACCTGGGACCGTAGCGGTCGCTCGGTTCCAGACTGTAGCGCTCAGAACCGCACGGACACTCCGGCCGGCAAGTGGTAACACCCCTAAGCATATCCGTTATCAGTTTACTGCTCTTTAAATACCATCGAAGTATTTTCTAAACCTACCCCATCGTCCAAAGGTTCAAATGGCTCTGACCACTATGGGACTTAACATCTGAGGTCATCAGTCCCCTAGAGCTTAGAACTACTTAATCCTAATAACCTAAGGATATCACACACAGCCATGCCCGAGACAGGATTCGAACCTGGGACCGTAGCGATAGCGCGGTTCCAGACTGAAGCGCCTAGAACCGCTCGGCCACACCGGCCGGCCTACTGTGTATCCGGCGTCCCAAGTAGAAGTGACCTTAATACACGCTAATATTTCATTATGTACGCTGTCAGTCTGATCCACGATCTCTTGACGGATAATGATATTATTTTTATAAATTTCCTCCGAAGCTACAACTTTCGTACTCACGAACTTCCGAGTCAAATTAAGACTATCCGTTCATTTGTGACTTCTCTTCTATAGACCCACTAGTGTGGTCTTGTAGCCTAAAACGCATATTCACAGCCTGAGTACGTAGGTTAGTTAATTCAGATTTTGTCTCTAACTCAAATTCTCTATTTTATGATTCATTTCTTCATGTAAAGTCTTTAATCTAACTACACTGCCGGAAAGAAAAATTAGTACATGTGTAAAGACAAAGTAGATTTTGATCCGATGACGGTACATGCAACGCTGGGGATGGTACATGTACTGATCATGGTTTCAACGTCAATCCCAAGCAGACAGAGTAGTGGCTTAGCTGCCATAGCGCCATCTTTGCCTACCATTTGATAGTACTCACAGCCAGAAGACTCAGTGTGGTGCAAACGTGTGAAGCTAGCAGGCAACCATGCCAGGGAGATTCACTTGTGCTTCGTATAGCCAACTGAGCGTGTTAGAAAGGGGTCAGATTGTGGCCTTTCCAATGGCGTGATGGTCCTTTCGGAAAATTTCCACACAAGCTAAACGTGCTGCATCATTTGGGCAACGGCGCTCGTATCAATGGTCAGTGGGTATTCTCATATCTGGAGACGAGTTTCTGGTCGTCCACGCAGAACAGACGTGCACCAGGATCGTCGTATTGTAAGGACAGTAGGGGCAGATCGTGTGTCTATAAGAGCACACGTGAGAAGGCTCGTGAGCCCAGACGCATCACGACGAGCTATCATAAACCGGTTATTAACAGTGGGTGTACTCTAGCCCACTCATACAACGGCGTCGTCGTACATGTCTCGACTGGTGCCGTCAGAGGATCACTTGGAAGATGGAATGGCGCTCCATCGTCTTTAGTGATGAAAGCAGAATCTGCCAGCACGTAAGTGATGGTCGTTTGCGCTTACGACGTAGACCTGCTGGACATTGACTCTTACAGTGCATTCGCCTACACTCATGCTCATATATTAAGGATAATTGCATAATGTGGTACCACACAACGTGGCACTACACAAAACTGGCGCTAATAGCATAGGCACATAGGGAACACATACGACACATATATGTAAGTCCACGGTATTGGTTTTGAGGAAACAGCCCCGAAACACATGTGCTACAAAACGCCATTGTTTCCTGCGCATGTACCCCGACATCAATACGGGATATTATCACTATGCACACGTACACAGGCCGCACAACGGGTTGGCATACTCTGGATCAGGTGGTAGAGCAGTTGCTGGGGTATAGCCTCCCATTCTTGCACCAATGCCTGACAGAGCTCCTGATGTGCCCTAGGGGTGTGAAGATGTGCAGCGATACGTCGACTGAAAGCATTCCAGACGTGCTCGATGGGGTTTTGGTCTGGCGAACAGGCAGGCCACTCCATTCGCCTGATATCTTCTGTTTCAAGGTACTCCTCCACGATGGCAGCTCGGTGTGGCCGTACGTTATCATCCATCAGGAGGAAGTTGGGACCCACTGCGGACATGCTGGTGCAAAATGACGTCCTGATACACCTGATCTGTTACAGTTCCTCTGTCAGAGACATGTAGGGGTGTAAGTGCATCAATCATAATACCACCCCACACCATCAAACCACGGCCCCCATACAGGTCCCTTTCAAGGACATTAACGGGTTGGTATATGGTTCCTGGTTCACGCCAGATAAAATCCCGGCTAGACTCACTGTTCAGACTATACCTGGGCTCGACCGTGAACATAAGCTGGGACCACTGTTCCAATGACCGTGTACTGTGTTCTTGACACTAGGCTTTACGGGCTCTCCTGTGACCAGGGGTCAGTGGAATGCACCTTGCAGGTCTCCAGGAGAATAAACCATATCTGTTCAGTCGTCTGTAGACTGTGTGTCTGGAGACAGCTGTTCCAGTGGCTGCGGTAACGTCCCAAGCAAGGCCACATGCAGTACTCTGTGGCCGTATGTGGGCGCTGATGGTGGGATATCGGTCTTCTTGTGGAGTTGTACACTGTGGACGTCTTGTACTGTAGCGCCTGGACACGTTTCTTGTCTGCTGGAATCGTTGCCATAATCTTGAGATCACACTTTGTGGCACACGGAGGGCCTGTGCTACGACGTGTTGGACCAGCTTCCAGTCGCCCTATTATTCTACCGCCCATAACGTCATCAATATGTGTTCTTTGAGCCATTTTCAATACACAGTCACCATTAGCATGTATGAAAACGTCTGCACACTCAATCGCTGCGCTGTACTCTGACATGCACCAACACACCTCTGTGTATGACGTATGTGGACTGCTGCCAGTGCCACCGTGTGACGACCGCATGTCAAATGCACCACATGGTCGTACCCCGAGGTGATTTAAACACGCAAACTGCCCACCAGAGCATTGTCTCACCATGTATCACCATTATCCCTAATTTATGAGCATGAGTGTAGAACACACCGGCCTCATCCCAGGCCTTACGGTTTGTGTTGCGATAAGCACCTTTGGTGTTTCTGGAGGGGACGCTAACAGCCGTTCGTTAAGTGTAGAATGCTGTTAGACCCATTCCTTTGCCATTTACGCAACAGGAAGGTGATTTGTTCTACATCTACATCTACATTTATACTCCGCTATCCACCCAACGGTGTGTGGCGGAGGGCACTTTACGTGCCACTGCCATTACCTCCCTTTCCTGTTCCAGTCGCGTATGGTTCGCGGGAAGAACGACTGCCGGAAAGCCTCCGTGCGCGCTCGAATCTCTCTAATTTTACATTCGGAATATCCTCCGGAGGTATAAATAGGGGGAAACAATATATTCCTCATCCAGAAACGCACCCTCTCGAAACCTGGCGAGCAAGCTACACCGCGATGCAGAGCACCTCTCTTGCAGAGTCTGCCACTTGAGTTTGCTAAACATCTCCGTAACGCTATCATACTTACCAAATAACCCTGTGACAAAACGGGCCGCTCTTCTTTGGATCTTCTCTATCTCCTCGTTCAACCCGTCCTGGTACGGATCCCACACTGATGAGCAATACTCAAGTATAGGTCGAACGAGTGTTTTGTAAGCCACCTCCTTTGTTGATGGACTACATTTTCTAAGGACTCTCCCAATGAATCTCAACCTGGTACCCGCCTTACCAACAATTAATTTTACATGATCATTCCACTTCAAATCGTTCCGCACGCATACTCCCAGATATTTTACAGAAGTAACTGCTACCAGTGTTTGTTCCGCTGTCATATAATCATACAATAAAGCGTTCTTCTTTCTATGTTAAGGGTCAGTTGCCACTCCCTGCACCTAGTGCCTATCCGCTGCAGATCTTCCAGCATTTCGCTACAATTTTCTAATGCTGCAACTTCTCTGTATACTACAACATCATCCGCGAAAAGCCGCATGGAAATTCCGACACTATCTACTAGGTCATTTACATATATTATGAAAAGCAATGGTCCCATAACACCTCCCTGTGGCACGCCAGAGGTTACTTTAACGTCCGTAGACGTCTCTCCATTCAGAACAACATGCTGTGTTCTGTTTGCTAAAAACTCTTCAATCCAGCCACACAGCCGGTCTGATATTCCGTAGGCTCTTACTTTATCAGGCGACAGTGCGGAACTGTATCGAACGTCTTCCGGAAGTCAAGAAAAATAGTATCAACCTGGGAGTGCGTATCTAATATTTTCTGTGTCTGATGAAGAAATAAACTAGTTGGGTCTCACACGATCGCTGTTTACGGAATCCGTGTTGATTCTTGCAGAGTCGATTCTGGGTTTCCCGAAATGACACGACACGCGAGCAAAAAACATTTTCTAAAATTCTACAACAGATCGACGTCAGGGATATAGGTCTACAGTTTTGCGCATGTGCTCGACGACCCTTCTTGAAGACTGGGACTACCTGTGCTCTTTTGCAATCATTTGGAACCTTCCGTTCCTCTAGAGACTTGTGGTACATGGCTGTTAGAAGGCGGGCAAGTTCTTTCGCGTACTCTGTGTAGAATCGAATTGGTATCCCGTCAGGTCCAGTGGACTTTCCTCTGTTGCTCCGATAGGATAATGCTCGCGCACACGTCGGCCGTGAAACTCAACGTGCTCTGCTCAGAGATCCAGCAACTTCAGTGTCTAGCACGATCCCAGGACTTGTGTCCAATAGAGCACGTGCGGGGTGTGATAGTACGAGAATAACTCTTACAGACCTATGTGAACATGTCGAGCAGACGTGGCATAACGTATCCCACGGCGGTATTCGCCATCTGTAAGACCCACAGGATGCCAGAGTCAGCACCTGCACTGTTGCCCGTGGTGACTACACGACGTACTAATAATGGTGTTTCATCTCGTGTCGATACCTGGTACTTAAGAGGTGCTTGTGTTACTGATCCGTAGATGTAATCATTTCATGTACTGCATATGCACTGTTGCACCAATAAATCTTCAGTGAACTACACCTCTAGAAGGGTGTACTAACTCTTAGGCAGTGTTGTATATTCTGATTAGTACTAGCTAACTTCTGGCTTATCTCTACATCTGAGGTCATTAAACTGGTTATTTCCATATTATTACTATTTAATTTCTGGTTCAGTATTTTGGCAACATAGGCCAATCATCCATTTTCATTACGCTGCCTGCAGGCAATTATAAATTCAAATCTCGGTTTATTGTCTTTGACCAAGTTAAATCTGTTTTCTCGACACAGTACAAAACACTTACATTGTTTGTCGAAACGAACGGCACACACCGAATAAATGCCAACTGACGGTGCGCTGGCTCGTAGTGAAAACTGCAACCCGCCAGTAGCTGGAGCCCCATCCGACTGCAGCTACTCGATAGAGGCGCGCAGATCTGGTCACTCACAAAGTCAGCTCTGCGGTGGCCTCACCACGACGCTTCGGTCGATGCTGTTGCCAGCCGGCAGCTACTACTGGGACGCCTTGTTCGAGAACGGTTAAGCCCAGCAACTACCGCCTGGACAGCTAAATTTCTCTATCGACAGCTCTCGACTACCACCACGCCAACGTGGCGTCTCGCGGTCGTTGCACTCCAAGTCCGCTGGCCTGGCTGCCACCACCAGGTGGCCACGCCCTGTAGCCGTCACTCGCCGGCCGAATAGGGAATGCAGTGTTCTCCACTGCTCCCCTCCCGAGCGTCAATCATTGTCTGTTCCTGAATTTCGTAATCTGTCTCTCTCTCCCTTCTCGTGAGTTTCTCTCCTGCGAATTTATGATCACACGTCGCTGTATCGGTCGCTGCAACTCAGCTCGCCGAGACTGAAACAAAATGTTCTAACTCTCTAAGAATGGTGCAGAAGATTCAGGGACCATGACGATAAATAATACTGTCTTTAAACTGAGCAGTACATTTCGACAAAAATTCACATGCACAATTAGCAGTTTTGAAAGTCGTTCAAGGTTGACATATCGTATTAAGCTCTTGAAAATGTTCACAGACGATTTCCATTATTTATTGCTAATTACGTAAAGTGAATTCCCAGCCTTAAAAGATGAATATAATCGTATCTTGCTATAAAACTTTCCTCTAATCCGACCCGACTGGGATCTCAAATATCCGATCTTGCAAGTGTTCCTTTTGCAGTCTCCTCTACAGGTGCACAGAGCTTTAACGAAAAAGTTTCCCAGAACGCCCAACTGACGTGGATTCGATCCAGTTCTCATATCTTTTAAACATGACGTCCATATATAGATACTTCCTCTTTACTTATTATTTGTTATTAAACACTGACCTACAGAAATTTCCCTGACAGACACAACTCAAACTTAACCTATTCATTTATTACCCACAATATACAAGCCCAACGCATTCTGACTTCTATACAATGACATGACTTCAAATAATTAACACAAAAGAATCTCCCTGAATGGCAAGAAATCCTAACAATAAAAAAAACACAAAAAATATGAAATTAAATAAATATGAATCTACCTCCAACCCCTGTAATTGCCTAAACTCATTTCAGTCACACCCAACAGAGGAATCCCCATTTTTTTTCGTAAGTCACTTACCTCACAGAAAATCTTCATAACACAAACTACAGCAATTACAGTAAGTAGCAACAACAGCCAGCTAAATAAAAAAATTCTATCTACTACAGACTAACTACGAGGAGGCAAACGGTTAGCGAAAGAAAGATTTTGTTGAAGAGAAAACTACGTATTTAGAAAATTTTACCTTATTCATGTGACATCCAGTTCCAAAAATTATGTATTTGTCAATAATTCCACTACCCGAACATTATCAACAACATCCTTCGTCATACATTTCCTTGCATATTTTCTTATAAACACATCATTTCATCTGACTTTACATTGTCCTACCAACAGAGCGCCGTCATCGATATTAACACAATCTATAACGCTGCCAACGTACAAACAGGCTACTTACAATATTTAATCGACGTGAATGTGTCAAACAGTACATGCCTACTGTTATTAATGTAGTCAAACATTATAGGGTAGTTTCTTCTACCCATCTGTAATTTACGTTGATTCACATTTAAAGCAAGCTATCTTAACAAACAGAAGTTTTTCCCAACACACGCCTAGAACTAGTACATCCACTCAGCGAGGACATTTACCCATAAACAACAGCGTCATCAGCAAACACCCTTAATCTGCTTGCCACTCAATCCTCATATCGTTAAGGCACACAGCTGGCCACTAAAATTACGTCATAAAGGTGGCATGAAATAACTTCATCATTCGGTAAGAGTACTAAATGATTGAGTATGCAAATAATTAGCATTTACAGGCAATTAAATAAATCAGCTAAGAATACGATTATGCAACGGGTTACCCTTTCGTAAATTACAGTCGAAATTTTTCCGTGTGTTGTTGTGTGCGCCTGTGTCTAGGATAAAATATTGTGTTACAACGCTTATAAGAAGGAGAAACTGTCTACCAACACGAATCTGAATCCGACATGAAATATCATGACCACAGGCACTGCCGTTTATCGTTCTGCAATTCGTGGACGCTACTCGTCATGCAGGAATCTACAAGACTAAGCAATTCGTTTGACTTTGCCACCGATGGCAGAGCTGATAGACATACTCGTATAAGGATTAATGACTCTACCATATAGCCACATGTGTTGGTAGCTACAACCACCGGGCATAAAAGTTGGCAGTATAACCGCTTGCAGAGCAGTGGCGGTCAGTTATCTTTGGGCAGCCACCTCAAGCAGATCATCGCCTCCAACGCTGCCCTTTTCGTTGTCAGCGAGTGTGCTCTGTAGTCGTGTTCAGTAATCTAGCATTCGTACAGCGGTTTTCACTTTACGTTTTATGACACTAGTTAGTGATATCGCTTTCACCGAAGTCTAAAAGACACCCCGATTACATTTTAATTTTCTTGTTTATCAGTTAGAAATAAACAGGGACTATGGTTATGTGTAAACAGAAAATTAATGGACTGTCTGGGAACACCTACAAACTGTTCCATGAAATTTCGGGCAAACATGCACTCTCCTGAAATTTCATGGAACAGATTATAGGCCGGATAAAAATTTTAATTGTACGTCGAGAAGCTCTGTTGCCCACGACGTAGTTGAGACACCTCAGACTGCTGCTTTAAACATTGGGAAGTCGAGGGTGAAACTTGTAACGCAGAGGCTTTGCAACCCCTCGGCAACTCATACGTCACTGCGTCTTAGATACGCAAAATATATCCTCAGTGGAGGGTGAGTCGCCGACAGTGGTGTTTTCATGTACCTCTGGACAGACGGTGAATTTTGGAAGTGCTGCACAGTTGTCCCCTTGTTGTTGTGGTCTTCAGTCCAGAGAGTGGTTTGATGCAGCTCTCCATGCTACTCTATCCTGTGCAAGCTTCCTCATCTCCCAGTACCTACTGCAACCTACATCCTTCTGAATCTGCTCAATGTATTCATCTCTTGGTCTCCCTCTACGATTTTTACCCTCCACGCTGCCCTCCAATACAAAATTGGTGATCCCTTGATGCCTCAGAACATGTCCTACCAACCGATCCCTTCTTTTAGTCTAGTTGTGCCACAAATTTCTCTTCTCTCCATTTCTAGTCAATACCTCCTCATTCGTTATTTGATCTACCCATCTAATCTTCAGCATTCTTCTGTAGCACCACACTTCAAAAGCTTAAATTCTCTTCTTGTCCAAACTACTTATCGTCCATGTTTCACTTCCATACATGGCTACACTCCATACAAATACACTGCTGGCCACCGTAAATGCAACACCCTGAAGGAAGCATCCGAATCAAGCGAAATTTACACCATGGGTTTGCAGCGATGAGATATGCAACTGATTAGAATTTCAGCGCAGACGCACATCACGCGCGCCTGTGGCGCCACCTCATAGTGTCATTTAAGGCTTGGCGATTTCGACGAGTGTACGTTCGGTACGTGTGTTTACCTTGTGGTTGTTTCACAAGACGATCAGTTATGCCTCGTAGACAACAGCGAACATCGTTTGATCAAGTATCCGAGTTCGACAGAGGAAGGATAGTGGCTTACCGAGATTGTGGATTATCATACAGAGACATCGCTAGTCGTGTTGGACGAAACCAAACAACTGTAATGCGGATATGTGACCGTTGGATGCAGGAGGGTACGACGGACCGACGTGGTCGATCGCATTCACCTCGGTGCACCACTGCACCAGCTGATAGGCAAATTGAGCGCATGGCAGTGACGGATCGCTCAGTGACATCCCGAACCATAACACAGCACATTGCGTCTGTAACGCATCATCCAGTGTCTGCGCGTACCATTCGACGCCGTTTACAGCAGAGTGGTCCGTCCGCAAGACGTCCATTGCTTCGTCTACCACTGACGCAGAACCACAGACGTCTCCGTCGCCAATGGTGTGACGACAGACGGATGTGGACGGCAGAATGGAATGACGTTGTCTTTACTGACGAGGCACGCTTCTGTCTGCAGCACCACGATGGTCGGATTCGAATGTGGAGACACCGTGGAGAGAGGATGCTGGACAGCTGCATTATGCACCGCCACACTGGTCTTGCACCGGGTATTATGGTATGGGGCGGTATTGGATATTACTCTCGCACGCCTCTAGTACGCATTGCCGGTACTTTAAATAGCCGGCGCTACATATCCGAGGTGCTGGAGCCAGTTGTCCTTCCTTACCTTCAGGGCTCGGCCACAGCCATATTTCAACAGGATAATGCGTGACCACACGTGGCACGCATTGTCCAAAGGTTCTTCGTCAATAACCAGATTGACTTGCTTCCCTGGCCGGCTCGCTCTCGGGATCTTTCGCCGATAGAAAACATGTGGTCCATGGTTGCTCAACGAGTGACCCAGATTACATCCCCAGCTGCCACACCAGATGATCTTTGGCAACGTGTGGAAGCTGCTTGGGCTGCTGTACCCCAGGAACACATCCAACGTCTCTTTGACTCAATGCCGAGACGTGTGGCAGCGGTGATCTCCAACAATGGCGGCTACTCTGGCTACTGATTCTGGCAGGAACCACATGTCACAGACGTCCGTAAACGTAATCATTTGATACTTGGTCAACATGTTATCTACAAAATAAATTTTGTTGTGCTACCTCTTGTCTTTCTTGGTTTTGCATTTACGGTGGCAGTGTACTTTCAGAAATGTCTTCCTGACACTTAAATCTATATTCGATGTTACCAAATTTCTCTTCTTCTGAAACGCTTTCCTTGCCATTGCCAGTACATTTTATATCCTCTCTACTTCGACCATCATCAGCTATTTTGCTCCACAAATAGCAAAACTCCTTTACTACTTTAAGTGTCTCATTTCCTAATCTAATTCCCTCAGCATCACTCGACTTAATTCTGACTACATTCCATTATCCTCGTTTTACTTTTGTTCATGTTCATCTTAAATCCTCCTTTCAAAACACTATCCATTCCGCTCAACTGCTCTTCCAAGTCCTTTGCTGTCTCTGACAGAATTACAATGTCATCGGCGAACCTCCAAGTTTTTATTTCTTCTCCATGGATTTTAATACCTAAGGGGATTTGTCCCCTTATGCCTCAGCAATAGCTACGAGGCGCTGCATTATGTTGAAAACATACTTAAATCAACCTGAGATTCCGCGTCTATTGGCCCACTCTCTTTAAGTTCGGACAATGGGTTTTTTGGTCATTGAGAGCTTCAACGTCAGGAAAATACAGTAACAGGTACATCGAACTCGGTAACATTGCGACAAGGTTTTGACCGAAATGTGGAAGATTCCATTCCAGCTGCTACTGAACGTAGTGGTTACAAACGGCTGCATGTAATAGCTCATGCCGACATAACTGCATGGACTACGTGACCATCCTTTGCTACTTTAGACAGGTGTATGAATTCAAGAAGACAGCTAGCCACCTAGCGGGAAGGGAGCAGAGCGATGTGGGATGCAAAATTCTCGCACTGCACCATTGTGTTGAGAATTGCTGGACGCTACCTCTCTCAGTAGATCGGTTGTACATTACACAAAAGACATGTCACTTGGGTGGCAGAGTTCGTATGGTGGGCAGATGAGGGACGCATAGTTAACATCAATTCCTCCTTGCCTCGATATTGGCTTGCTTGTCTGATACGAATAGAGATCATCAACTGAAGACATATATATAGTCTGAAAATAAGTCCGTGATTATATTTTGTCACTTTATTTTACAGGTCCGTCTTGATCACACAAATTTTTACGCTTCATTATAACCGGTTTCAGGTACTGTCATCTTCAGATCTGTTACAAACAAACGGTGTGTAACCAGTAAAAATCATTTTCCTGACGCTAAATCTATAAAGGACCTGGTGCTACATAAGAAAAGTAAAACGTGTTTACCGTAATTAACAGCCATGTATACCAGCCATGCATACTATAAAGTGTTTTGATGTAGTATCAACGTCAAACGAAACATTTAGGTACATAATAGGGGCTGCTGATGATCATAATGCGTCTGGCATTTATACGAAGAAACTGAAGCCAGCAGAGGGCACTATAGCTAGGTAGCTACATGATTACCTAGTATCGCAAATGTGATGGTCAAAATGCGGTACTGGTAGTCATTAATTAAAATGACTTCACATGGCAAAACAAGCTTCAGACAATAAATCATGTACTGACGTACTATAACTGGAATTAGGTCCGTACTTAAAATTCACATGTTGTTGTGGTCTTCACTCCAGAGACTGGTTTGATGCAGCTCTCCATGCTACTCTATCCTGTGCAAACTTCTTCATCTCCCAGTACCTACTGCAACCTACATCCTTCTGAATCTCTTTAGTGTCAGTTATCTTTGGGCAGCCCCCTCAAGCAGATCACCGCCTCCCACGCTGCCCTTTTCGTTGTCTGCGTGTGTGCTCTGTAGTCGTGTTCAGTAATCTAGCGTTCGTACAGCGGTTTGCACTTTCCGTTTTATGACACATTTCGAAAGCTTCTATTCTCTTCCTCTCTAAACTATTTATCGTCCACGTTTCATTTCCATACATGGCTACACTCCATACAAATACTTTCAGAAATGACTTCCTGACACTTAAATCTATACTCGATGTTAACAAATTTCTCTTCTTCAAGAACGCTTTCCTTGCCATTGTCAGTCTACATTTTATATCCTCTCTACTTCAACCATCATCAGTTATTTTGCTCCCCAAAGAGCAAAACTCCTTTACTACTTTAAGCTATCATTTCCTAATCCAATTCCCGCAGCACCACCCGATTTAATTCGACTACATTCCATTAACCTCGTTTTGCTTTTGTTGATGTTCGTCTTATATCCTCCCTTCAAGGCACTGTCAATTCCGTTCAGCTGCTCTTCCAGGTCCTTTGCTGTCTCTGACAGAATTACAATGTCATCGGCGAACCTCAAAGTTTTTATTTCTTCTCCATGGATTTTAATTCCAACTTCCTTTACTGCTTGCTCCATATACAGATTGAATAAGATCAGGGAAAGGCTACAACCCTGTCTCACTCCTTTCCCAACCACTGATTCCTTTACATGCCCCTCGACTCTTATAACTGCCATCTGGATTCTGTACAATTTGTAAATAGCCTCTCGCTCCCTTTATTTCACCCCTGCCACCTTCAGAATTTGAAAGAGAGTATTCCAGTCAACATTTTCAAATGCTTTCTCTAAGTCTACAAATGTTAGAAACGTAGTTTTGCCTTTCCTTAATCTATTTTCTAATATAAGTCGTAGGGTCAGTATTGCCTCACGTGTTCCAACATTTCTACGGACTCCAAACTGATCTTCCCCGAGGTCGGCTTCTACCAGTTATTTCCATTTGTCTGTAAAGAATTCGTGTTAGTATTTTGCAGCCGTGGCTTATTAAACTGATAATTCGATAATTTTCACATCTGTCAACACCTGCTATCTTTGGGATTGGAATTATTATATTCTTCTTGAAAAAAGATTAAAAGTGAAAATACTAATAATTTAAAGCTCCTAGTCTGGCAATGTAAAATATACAATTGTTTAAAAGCTAGTATAAAAATGATAAGATTAAAATCATCTCTATAAAATGAAATCTTCCAGCATGAGGAATCAATTACCGTGATCGAAATTATTTCAACGAAACAGTGACTGTTAAGTAAAAATTTAATAAATCAGTAGTTGATAGGGACACTACTCGAGGAAATGAAGATTTATGCATACAGAAAACGGGAACCGGAAAGACTGCTGAATGAACAGTATGAGTTTAACCTAAATGCTTATTTTGATGTATTCAGAAACCTACTAGTTTGAGCAGTGCCCCAGCGGATTGTCGTGCGGTCGTGTGCGCCGGCCGCCACCGACGAGGAGACTGGGGCTTCCTCCGCAAGTTCCACCTCAGGAAAACAAGAACGTCATACAGGGAAGCCACGGCGTGCCGCCATTGAGATCCCAATCGGAGTGTATTATCGACCAACGAGTTTTAAATCTTTTAGTTATTAGTCACTGTTTCGTTAATCTCCTTACAATTACGGTTACGGTAGTTGATTTTTCGTGCTGGAAGATTTCATCTTATAGATGTGATTTTAATCTAATGCTTTTTATACTGGCTTTCGCACAACTGTATGTTTTACTTCGCCAGGATAGGAGCTTCACGTTCTTGGTACTTACACTTTTCATGTGCATTTTAAGTATGGATCTAATTCTACGTATAGTGTGTCAGTACATGTTTTATGGTCAGACGCTTAATCAATGACCACGCTTTCCGCGTTTTAACCGTTACATTTGGGATACTGGTTAGTCATGTACCTAGCTATAGTGCCCTCTGCTGACCTCAGTTCCTTTGTATGGATACAAGACGCATTCTGATCACCAGAACTTACGACGTACCTACATGTTTAGTTTGATGTTGATACTACATCCTAATCTGCCAGGAAGTTTCATATCAGTGCACACTCCGCTGCAGAGTGAAAATCTCATTCTGGAAACATCCCTCAGGCTGTGGCTAAGCCATGTCTCCGCAATATCATTTCTTTCGGGAGTGCTAGTTCTGCAAGGTTCGCAGGAGAGCTTCCGTAAAGTTTGGAACGTAGGAGACGAGGTACTGGCAGAAGTAAAGCTGTGAGGACGGGGAGTGAGTCGCACTTGGGTGGCTCAGCTGGTGGAGCATTTGCCCGCGAAAGGCGAAGGTCCCGAGTCCGAGTCTCGGTCCGGCACACTGAACTTAGTTGGTTTGCGCACTGTTCTTATTTGTAACAGATCTTAAGATGATTGTAGCCGAAACCGGTAATAGTGAAGGTTAAAAGTTTGTGCGATGATGATAGACTTGCAAAATAAATAATAGAGATAAGCCACAATGCTCTGAGAGGAGAATTTTCATCTTTGGTGATCCATACAGAATTTGTTAACATCGACCCACCTCCCCTCCCCCCCCCCCCCCTTGCCGCACTGATGGATTGCTTGTCGAAAGCGAATATAAATCAGCTACAATGCTCCCGGAGGAGAATTTTCGTCCTTGCAGATCGAAAAAGAATGTGTTAACACGGTATCAGTAAATTGCACGGCCAGCCAGATGCCAGAATTAGAATCGGCTACTAAAGATAAGATTGCCCACATAATAATAGCACCAGATAGCTGGCTGACACCAGAATGAATAACAATGAAATCATCCATTCAGACTGGCATTTATTTCGCAAGGATATGCCAGACACCAATGGTGTCAGTTTATTTATTGCCGTAAAGTCCTCTATAAAATATAGTGCTGTTATAAGAGAACCCGAACGCGAAATATTCTCTGGGAATGTAAGTATAGCAAGTGGTCCAAAGACAGTAATCCGGTGCTGTTACAGACATACCTCAGGAGCCGTAGTGACAATGCCCTTCAGTGAGAAGTAGGGAAATTTTCAAGTACTCATTTCGTATGTAACGTACATGTATGAACTGCTTTCAGCATCACAACGCCACAGCTCCAAATATGTGCATAGTACAGACAAATTTTATAGTATTTCTTTTATGTTGAATCTGATTATTCGTTACTGTACTTTAGTTTTTAAGAGTACTGTAGAATTTTGCAGTCTGATATATATAACCTACAGAAATCGTCCTGCAAAGCTCTGGCCAGAGGGGCCGAAAGGTACGGTAAGGGTTTTGTTTTACACAGAAAATTTTAATTTTGATAGTGTTTTGGATGTCACACGGAAAAGTAAAATTTCAATAGCATGTGAGTTATAGCGGACAACATCTGTGCCAAAGAGGTTGCACTGTGAAAGACTGATAGTAGAACTGTGGCATGTGAGTGGAGTGCAGTCTTTGAGGGAGAGAGAGAGAGAGAGAGAGAGAGAGAGAGAGAGAGAGAGAGAGAGAGAGAGAGGGAGGAGTCGAGTTCTATCTCGTGATGCAGTAAGATGTGTTTAGGCTGTGCTGCGTGCCGGCAATAATTTTCTTATATTATTTTCCATATATGGAGAGATATTTTGAAAATTCATTGAGA
Source organism: Schistocerca americana (assembly GCF_021461395.2). Taxonomy (NCBI): domain Eukaryota; kingdom Metazoa; phylum Arthropoda; class Insecta; order Orthoptera; family Acrididae; genus Schistocerca; species Schistocerca americana. The sequence continues at coordinate 499,421,564 of NC_060126.1, read as the reverse complement.
GTGTAACGACTCTGTACTATTGTACATATAAGTAATTCTTTTCATCTGATTTTACGATAAACTTGTGTAATTGATGTTCTGATTTCTTTTCTTTTTGTTTCATGCCATAATGTTAAGGAAACTGTAAATAAGTTTCAATGTGAATATTAATGTTTATATCAAATGTCAACTAGTATTGTAATAGAATTGAAAAGTAACAAATGTTGAAACTGTTGTAAGATGTTTAAAATTGTAACTGTGTGTCTGGTCCATACGTAGGCAATGTGTTAGGATATGTAGAATGCGATACCTCGGGTGAATACCCTGTCTGTAAGGGAGTGGTAAAAGGTGGAGGGCAGGCGAGCGCGGGAAAATGCGCACGGGTACTGCACGGCACAACGGGCTCAGCAGTAGTAGTTGGAGTTTGGCATTGGTCTGAGCAACACCTTCTGGAGCGGGGAAGCTCTCCTGGAAGACATAGCTTCACCGAGCCTCGGGTATGCCGTTCCAACGCCCACACAGCATGGCAAAATTCCATAGGCACTAAATAGAAAAGTATTGCGACGCTAAGAAGAATTAAAGTGCCGATACATCAAGAGCCATAGCTGTGGTTGCATGTGTGCTCTGTGCCTCGCCATCTTGACGCCCGCCAACCGCCGCATCGATACTAGCAGGTTGAAACTTTTAGTACTGTATTCGTGTGGATCAGAGAGTGAACTGTGTTTCTTTGGTGCAACAATAACCTAAATTTTACCAGAACTTTTCCATCATTTAATTATCCTCACAACTAACATAGACAGGGTCCTTTCCAAATGTTGTGAAATCCGAGTGTCCCGAAATGAAAATTAAAAATTGTGTTAATAATAATTATTTGCAGAACTAGCTATATTAGAATGGTGTTTAAAGAAATGTATTGTTAATGAACCAGTAAATGAATAGCGAAGGTCTAACGAGGTCGAAAGATAACTTTAGTATTGACATAGTAATGAAGTATATTATTTCGGGACAGATTTAAAGGCATTTAAATGAGCAGTAAATAAGATGAAAGGTGTAGTAACTTATATACTGGGAATCTTGAATGAATAATAAATTCACTAATCAATTTTTTTTTAAATACAGCAATTTTAATCAGATTAATAGACAGTATAAAGTTTTGTAGTAAACATTATAGTGTGGTGTTATGTATTCATGATTTTCCATATCAGTACAGTATGTGAAACTATCAGTTCAATAGATTTTCTGGTTCTAAAATTCTACTATATTATGCAGTGTTACAACTTGTTGTTTTGCGTGAATATATACCAGCTTGTACAGGGAAGAAAGTTAATGCCTACTTAGGCTTGCGACCGTATTATTGTCACATTGGTAGCATCTTCTGGATTGCTTTTGATCCACCCTGACGTGTGATTGACGTATCATTGTTATTACAGAGTGGATGTAAGTCTGATTTGCCACCATTCAGGTACACGCGGTCGATATCTACACGAAACTCCTTCTCATAAGGTGAATCCCGCTCACTTACCATAGCACAGGAATTACAAGAGGACTTCAAAACGTACTGTAATAGCACATTTGCTGAGACATCCGAGAATAGTAATTAATGTGGCCAGGGATTTATAATTGGAGATTTTTATAATCATTTAACAACATGTGATTTACTGATTTTTCTAAAAATATGAATAGCATATTTGTTAGTAAGAATGTAAAGAGGATTTATTCAGGTTTTTCCACTATTAATGTGAGGTGACATTTTAATATTTCAAGTGTCAAATATTTTGTCTTCGTGATGTAAAGTTTGGTTAATACCGTTACTTTATTTTTTTATGAATCAGCATTCGTGTCTTTATTTCAAGATTCACATATAGAATTGTGCTTTCCCAAGTTTCTCAGTAACAGAATTGTAATTGACAATTATCACTGCAGTAATGAGAATTAGTACCACCAAAGTTCTGTGGGTGTGTCTACTGATTAAAACACACATTGCCCATTGTGTGGTTAATGTTCGAATTTTTGTTTTTGATCTACCATAACAGCAGCTGCCACAGAAGTTTTGGGACAGCAGCAGCACAGCATTTATTCATTGCGTGAACAGGTAGCAAATTTATAATTTACATGTGATACAATTAACATATCAACGGTGACATACTTTTCCGGACAGGGAATTTCTGTTAGTTATTAAAATTTATGATTTTTCTCGTAGTCAGTTTGTATTATTGCTAACAGTACAGTTTTCTTATATTTACCAGAACAGATGGTACTTTCAACCCCATGAAATTAAATACATGACAGCAAAGATATATTTGAAACAAAGTTTGAACGCCATTTGCTATGGACGTCTTTAGTACCGTGTAGTAATGTGCAGATCAGTAAGCACTTCCATGTCTCCAAGGATGTGCAGTTAGTCTTTGGTATCTAGTTTCATCTTTCGATAAGGACTGCAAAGCAGTATCTTGCTTAAACTCTGAGACAAGCCAGCCAATAGTATTTTTTGGTGGAGAGAATTTGTTAGCGAGGCCCTGCATGGCTGGAAACAAAGGGGAACACACTTGGTTACCTGGTGGAATGTACTCAACTGGTTAGTATAGATGCTTTTCCTGTGATGTTGAAAACGCGCGTTGAAGCAACACAGCCCAACATTGTAGTGCATGGTTTCTTGCTTACATGGCCTTTGCTCAGTTTTACTGTACTTTGTGTCATTTTCCGGCTCTATTTACGCTAGATACTTAGCAATTGCATTTCTTGTGAATAAGGACAGTCTTTTCGATGTGTTTAATTGAGACGTGAATTATAATAACGCGGCGGATACGAAATACAGAAATAATACGACTTACGTTCATAAATGGTTACAATAAGAGAGTAGGTATTGACATAGGTTTTCATAAATTACTGTGTAGGAATAGAAGTAAATTTAAAAATCAATTACACTGTAGGTAAAGGAAACGGAGATTGGGTCCTTTTTTACATACATACACTCCTAGAAATGGAAAAAAGAACACATTGACACCGGTGTGTCAGACCCACCATACTTGCTCCGGACACTGCGAGAGGGCTGTACAAGCAATGATCACACGCACGGCACAGCGGACACGCCAGGAACCGCGGTGTTGGCCGTCGAATGGCGCTAGCTGCGCAGCATTTGTGCACCGCCACCGTCAGTGTCAGCCAGTTTGCCGTGGCATACGGAGCTCCATCGCAGTCTTTAACACTGGTAGCATGCCGCGACAGCGTGGACGTGAACCGTATGTGCAGTTGACGGACTTTGAGCGAGGGCGTATAGTGGGCATGCGGGAGGCCGGGTGGACGTACCGCCGAATTGCTCAACACGTGGGGCGTGAGGTCTCCACAGTACATCGATGTTGTCGCCAGTGGTCGGCGGAAGGTGCACGTGCCCGTCGACCTGGGACCGAACCGCAGCGACGCACGGATGCACGCCAAGACCGTAGGATCCTACGCAGTGCCGTAGGGGACCGCACCGCCACTTCCCAGTAAATTAGGGACACTGTTGCTCCTGGGGTATCGGCGAGGACCATTCGCAACCGTCTCCATGAAGCTGGGCTACGGTCCCGCACACCGTTAGGCCGTCTTCCGCTCACGCCCCAACATCGTGCAGCCCGCCACCAGTGGTGTCGCGACAGGCATGAATGGAGGGACGAATGGAGACGTGTCGTCTTCAGCGATGAGAGTCGCTTCTGCCTTGGTGCCAATGATGGTCGTATGCGTGTTTGGCGCCGTGCAGGTGAGCGCCACAATCAGGACAGCATACGACCGAGGCACACAGGGCCAACACCCGGCATCATGGTGTGGGGAGCGATCTCCTACACTGGCCGTACACCACTGGTGATCGTCGAGGGGACACTGAATAGTGCACGGTACATCCAAACCGTCATCGAACCCATCGTTCTACCATTCCTAGACCGGCAAGGGAACTTGCTGTTCCAACAGGACAATGCACGTCCGCATGTATCCCGTGCCACCCAACGTGCTCTAGAAGGTGTAAGTCAACTACCCTGGCCAGCAAGATCTCCGGATCTGTCCCCCATTGAGCATGTTTGGGACTGGATGAAGCGTCGTCTCACGCGGTCTGCACGTCCAGCCCGAACGCTGGTCCAACTGAGGCGCCAGGTGGAAATGGCATGGCAAGCCGTTCCACAGGACTACATCCAGTATCTCTACGATCGTCTCCATGGGAGAATAGCAGCCTGCATTGCTGCGAAAGGTGGATATACACTGTACTAGTGCCGACATTGTGCATGCTCTGTTGCCTGTGTCTATGTGCCTGTGGTTCTGTCATTCTGTCAGTGTGATCATGTGATGTATCTGACCCCAGGAATGTGTCAATAAAGTTTCCCCTTCCTGGGACAATGAATTCACGGTGTTCTTATTTCAATTTCCAGGAGTGTATATCACAAAGTAATAGGAAGGACGCAAACACATAATCATAAACGCATATGGCGTACCACACGTTAAAACGGTTACTTGACGGAGAAACTGAAATGTAACTTGTCAAAATTGACAGATACGCTGTTCTAATACAGTTAACATGTGCTGTGCTAACCAAACTATGCAGCAGTGTATCAGAGGCAAGCATAATCGTTAAGGTTACGCTGCCACAGAAAGACATGCATGTCATGTCGTCCGTAAAATCAGTAAATAAAATAAACTTAACACCAGCAGTAATGACTGAGCGTTCGTAAGATTGTACCAAAGTATCGTAGAAGTTACAGGTTCTAAGTCGACGCACATACAACGCAAGATAAACAAGGCCATTTCTAGTACACAAGCCTGGGTCGATCTGTAATCGATCACAACTGGGTACATGGTCAAAGTGTCACCTAACGTTTCCGCTGGATATATTTCGTAAACCACATCAAATACTGACGAATCGATTCCACAGACCGAACGTGAGGAGAGGGGCTAGTGTAATTGGTTAACACAAACCATACAAAAATGTACGGAAGTATGTTTTTTAACAGAAACCTATGTTTTTTAAATGGAACCCCGTTAGTTTTGTTAGCACATCTGAACATATAAACAAATACGTAATCAGTGCCGTTTGTTGCATTGTAAAATGTTAATTACATCCGGAGATATTGCAACCTAAATTTGACACTTGGGTACCACTCCTCCGCTGTTCGATCGTGTGTGTCGGAGAGCACCGAATTACGTAGGGATCCAAAGGGAACGGTGATGGACCTTAGGTACAAATGGCTCAAATGGTTCAAATGGCTCTGAGCACTATGGGACTTAACATCTTAGGTCATCAGTCCCCTAGAACTTAGAACTACTTAAACCTAACTAACCTAAGGACATCACACACATCCATGCCCGAGGCAGGATTCGAACCTGCGACCGTAGCAGTCCCGCGGTTCCGGACTGCAGCGCTAGAACCGCACGACCACTACAGCCGGCGGACCTTAGGTACAGAAGAGACTGGAACAACACATTACGTCCACATGCTAATAGCTTTTTATTGGTCTTTTTCACTGACACACATGTACATACCATGAGGGGTGAGGTACACGTACACACATGGTTTCCGTTTTCAATTACGGGGTGGAATAGAGTGAGTCCCGACATGTTAGGCCAATAGATGTTCAATGTGGTGGCCATCATTTGCTGCACACAATTGCAATCTCTGGCGTAATGAATGTCGTACACGCCGCAGTACGTGTGGTGTAATGTCGCCGCAGGCTGCCACAATACGTTGTTTCATATCCTCTGGGGTTGTAGGCACATCACGGTACACATTCTCCTTTAACGTACCCCACAAAAAGAAGTCCAGAGGTGTAAGATAAGGAGAACGGGCTGGCCAGTTTATGCGTCCTCCACGTCCTATGAAACGCCCGTCGAACGTGTACCTCACCCCTCATGGTAATGTACATGTGCGTCAGTGAAAAAACCGATAAAAAGGTATTAGCATGTGGACGTAATGTGCTGTTCCAGTCTCTTCTGTACCTAAGATACATCACCGTTCCCTTTGGATCCCTACGTAATTCGGTGCTCTCCGATACACACGATCGAACAGCGGAGGAGTGGTCCTCAAGCGTCAACTCCGGATGTAATTAACATTTTACAATGCAACAAACGGCATTGATTACGTATTTATGTTCAGATGTGCTAACAAAACTAACGGGTTTCCATTTAAAAAAACGTAGGTTTCTGTTAAAAAACATACTTCCGTGCTTTTTCTTATGGTTTGTATTAACCAATTACAGTAGCCCCTCTCCTCACGTTCGGTCTGTGGAATCGATTCGTCAGTATTTGATGTGGTTTACGAAATATATCCTGCGGTAATGTTAGGTGACTCACCCTGTATATAAAATCTTCTGGGTATTAGGCCGCGTCATATTTCCTCTAAAATAATCGACGTTTCGAACCATCTGCTTGGATCTTCTTCAGGATGATTCCAGCACAGGGGTCGAACGTCGATTATATTAGAGGAAATATAACGCGGCCTAATAACCCAGAAGATCTTAACTTTAGTGCTTTCGCTTTGTCTGCCTGTTTGGGTAAGCAGAGCTCGGGACGTGCCCCTTCCCACATCCCCCAGGTGCCCAAAGTCTACGACACTAAGGAAGGCGACAGTTTCGCTCGAACAGCGGAGGCGTGCGCGAAACTGCTGCAGCGTGCTACCTGTACTTGGACAGAAGTGGAGCTGCGAAGCCGTGCCCTGTCTGTGGCGTGACACGAAGCGAATTGTCGTGTGTCGTTATCACGACGCAGCAAAACTGTCTTGTTTTCGCGTCACAGAATGGGCCGATACGGCCACAAGAAGGCAGACAGAGAGAAGAAGCTTTCGACACCGCAACGCACTGCGAATGCGGAACGCAAGGGCGACGAACATCATGTACCTGTCCCCCTTCTGTACATTCAAATGGTTCAGATGGCTGTAAGCGCGATGCGACATAACATCTGAGGTGATCAATCCGCTAGGCTTAGAACTACTTGAACCTAACTTAACGATGGACATCATACACATCCATGCCCGAGGCAGGATTCGAACCTGCGACCGAAGCAGCCGTGCGGTTCCGGACTGAAGCGCCTGGCACCGCTCGGCCACAGCGGCCGGCTCTGTAGTTTCCGTGCAGTAGAGGGTCGTGGGCATACATGTGTGATATCATAGCCAACTGCTGCAGGGAAGAAGTAGGCGCAGTGTCCCTGACTCAGACGCCATCGTCCAGCTGCAGGCAGCGAGCGTGGCAGACCACCGAGCACTGAAGAGCGATGTGGCAGACCACATAGTTGATCCACCTGCTGTTGAAAAGACGACCGCTCCGAAACAGCGCGAGAAGTTATCCGAGGGTCTGACCAGGGGGCTGCCTTGGATCTGTGATGAGAAGTCAGTCCAAGAGGAGCTGTTACTTGCCAGAATCCGGGGTGCAAATATTAAGTTGCAGTATCGGACGAATAAGAACAGGCCGCCGCTGTACATCTACATCTACATCCATACTGCGCAAGCCACCTGATGGTGTGTGGCGGAGGGTACTTTTACCTCTGTCGGTTCTCCTTTCCAATCCAGTCTCGTATTGTTCGTGGAAAGAGAGATTGTCGGTATGCCTCTGTGTGGGCTCGACATTTTATCCTCATGGTCTCTTCGCGAGATATACGTAGGAGAGAGCAATATACTACTTGACTCCTCGGTGAAGGTATGTTCTCGAAACTTCAACAAGAGCCCGTACCGAGCTACTGAGCGTCTCTCCTGCAGAGTCTTCCACTGGAGTTTATCTATCATCTCCGTAACGCTTTCGCGATTACTAAATGATCCTATAACGAAGCGCGCTGCTCTCCGTTGGATCTTCTCTATCTCTCCTATCAACCCTATCTGGTACGGATCCCACACTGCTGAGCAGTACTCAAGCAGTGGGCGAATAAGCGTACTGTAACCTACTTCCTTCGTTTTCGTATTGCATTTCCTTAGGATTCTTCCAATGAATCTCAGTCTGGCATCTGCTTTACCGACGATCATTCCGTTTTAAATCACTCCTAATGCGTACTCCCAGATAATTTATGGAATTAACTGCTTCCAGATGCTGACCTGCTATTTTGTAGCTAAATGATAAAGGATCTTTCTTTCTATGTATTCGCAGCACATTACACTTGTCTACATTGAGATTTAATTGCCATTCCCTGCACCATGCGTCAATTCGTTGCAGATCCTCCTGCATTTCAGTACAATTTTCCAATGTTACAATCTCTCGATATACCACAGCATCATCCGCAAAAAGCCTCAGTGAACTTCCGATGTCATCCACGAGGTCATTCATGTATATTGTGAATAGCAACGGTCCTACGACACTCCCCTGCGGCACACCTGATATCACTCTTACTTTGGAAGACTTCTCTCTATTGAGAATGACATGGTGCGTTCTGTTATCTGAGAACTTTTTAATCCAATCACACTATTGGTCTGATAGTCCATATGCTCTTACTTTGTTCATTAAACAACTGTGGGGAACTGTATCGAACGCCTTGCGGAAGTCAAGAAACTCGGCATCTACCTGGGAACCCGTGTCTATGGCCCTCTGAGACTCGTGGACGAATAGCGCGAGCTGGGTTTCACACGATCGTCTTTTTCGAAACTCATGCTGATTCCTACAGAGTAGATTTCTAGTCTCCAGAAAGGCCATTATACTCGAACATAATAAGTGTTCCAAAATTCTATAACTGATCGCCGTTAGAGTTACAGGTCTATAGTTCTGCACATTCGACGTCCCTGCTTGAAAACAGGGATGACCTGTTGTAGGGAAGCAGCCTACTCACGCCGTATAAAATTCACATCAGTCTTTCCTTTGTGTGCCAGCCTAGTCCGCTGTAACTAGCTCTGACATCATAAATGTTGCGCAATACTTTAAAAATAACGTAAATAACCTGAAACGTTTCTAGCACATCAGGAGTAATACTAAATCAATATGTGTTGAATATCAGTTCAATAACTTTAACCATTTTCGAAATTTGGACGTTTTTCTGTAAAAATCATTGGGGCAACAGAAAAGAGCTACAAACTTAAATACTTATATTTAGATTCCTTTTGCATAATAATTTAGTAGAAACAGTATTCTGGATCTCACAAATTAAAATTTTAGTTGAAATTCATGATTTTCTGGTTTTTGTCTTAGAAATTAAAGAAAGCAAGATAGATTAAATAGGCGAATTAATAAGGCTAGGATGTTTAAATTTAAGTAGAAGGGAGATCCGCTGTAATCATAATGATGTGAGAAGTTTCAATCGAATATCTATAAAACTGTAGCAATAGCGCATCTCCAAAGGCAAGTTCAGAGCTCGTATACTGCGTGTAGTGTAATTAAATTAATTCTCTCGCCCAAAATATTGGACTTAGCCACGTCAGACATTTATTATGATTACTTACCTGTGTGCTGAATGCACATTTAAATTGAGAGCTTCATCGGCCATCAGCAAAGGATGCGATGATTTATTCAATAACTTAAAGTGGTGCATTACTAGCCCAGCGGCTAGTCGGGAGAGCAATTTTGATCAGGCGTTCCCTTAGCCGTCCGCACCGCGGCTTTATATATAAGAACGCTGCGCGAGAGAAGAAAGGCCCCAGTTCTCTCCAGACGCTGAATAGCACACCACCTGTGCCGGGAGTCGCGTCGCGTCCGTATCATCGCTGTAAACAGCCTTGGATGCCGTATTAAGTTACTCGGGATACGCGTAACCATTAAATCGTTTTTGAGTGAAGTGTTAATTCTGGGATGACTTTAATGATCTATCTTCAGTTTTCGTATGTCGTATTTTCACCTGCCGTCGCGGGACAGACATTCTACCATTATTTAGCGTGGCGTTTGATGGACATTATCATCAAATTATGGCGAGCATTCACTTAAACAGTTAATTTGAACAGTTATAGTTGCATCGGCGCATTAGACTCTGAACTGCTCTGTTGAATTGTGTGGATTCTTCTTGGTTTGTGACTTTCAGAATATAGTGAACATTTTAGAGAGAATATCCAAGACAATCTCCTAATTCCTCAGAGCTATAAACTGTAGCTATAAGTGTATTTCTCAGATGAAGTGGGCACTAGGAATTCTAAGTAAAGCCTTCACGTTTTGCTAATCACTTTCTGGTTGCCAATATTGTAGTTAGAGAGCCAGTGTTGAGAATGGCAAACAACAGCATAAATAATAGGAACATTTAACAACAATAATTCCACCCGCCGCCCCACATATGGTGAATCGGCTGGGAAATGCATCTTTCCTACATAACATTCTACATTATATATTAACAACTAAATCCCACCCGCCGCCCCACACTGTGCCCATTTCCAATCCTTTGGAACGCTACGCTCTTCTAGAGACCTACGGTACACCGCTGCAAGAAGGTGGGGTGGGGGGTGGGGCGCAAGTTCCTTCACGTACTCTGTGTAAAATCGAACCCGTATCCCATCAGCTCCAGCGGCCTTTCCCCTTTTGAGTGATTTTAATTGTTTCTCTATCCCTCTGTCGTCTATTTCGATATCTACTATTTTGTCATCTGTGCGGCAATCTAGAGAAGGAACTACATTATCGTAGTGGAAACTGCGACGGATGGCAGCGACATCTTCCGGACACGGAAGGTCGTTGGCTTTCCTGTGACCGTCGAAGCTCTCCCCCTAGCCATGGACCCTAAGCCGCAGTGCTTTAGGTGCCAAGCTGAACGTCATGTGGCTCAATACTGGCGCAACTCGTCGCGATGAGTCATGTGCGCCGGCGCGCACGACAACCGCTCCTGTGAAAGGCGACGAGATGAGGCGCCAACTTGTGCTCGCTGCGGAGGACCACATATGGCGAACTGGTGTGGCTGCCCGGCCTTTGCCAGCAACGGCTGCACTGGAGACTAGGCGCAAACTGAGAAGAAAAGGCGACGGCGCCGCAACCACCGTGGAACAAAGGCGCAACGAAGAGGGGAGAAGATAGCTCCCACTCCCAGTAGGCTGGACATGGGTAGTTTACGAACGAACGGGTGCAAAGGAACGGTTCACCAAGATGAACGAAAGGACTGAGGAACGAATTCCAAGGAACGATCGGTTCATAGTTCACTTCGGTCGCGGCGGTCTACTTATAGTTCCCGGGAACGAGGAACGATCGGTTCATAGTTCAGTAGTTCACTTCGGTCGCGGCGGTCACTTCGGCAGTTTTCGTTCCAACCTCGGTCGCATACTCGTCTCAGTCTCGGTCTCCCTCGGCCGCACTCGTCATTCTTCGCATGACCACTTGTCTCAGTTCCACTTAGTTCAGTACCCAGTTGTTCGTTTCGTTCACTGCGCTCGCCTATTTTACATGTGTTCCAAACTGTTCTTGCACTTGGTTCTGGCTATTCAGCGTCCACGACCGGTAATCAAAAAGTATTTAATAGTTACGTAAATTACATAAAAATTACGTTGTATGTAATAGGTAAGTCTTTTCAAGTAACAAAAGGGCATATCAGCTCACTTCATTATATCGATGTCCGCCCCAGTAGCTGAGTGGTCAGCGTGACGGATTGCCGTCCTCTGGGCCCGGGTTCGATTCCCGGCTGGGTCGGAGATTTTCTCCGCTCAGGGACTGGGTGTTGTGTTGTGTTCATCATCATTTCATCCCCATCCGGCGTGCAGGTCGCCCAATGTGGCGCCGAATGTAATAAGACCTGCGATATGGCGGCCGGACCTGCCCCGCGAGGGGCCTCCCGGCCAATGACGCCAAACGCTCATTTCCATTATATCGATGAACAGCAGAAGACATACTTATAACAAGGCAAGTTTTTTTTGTTGTTCATATAGTTTTTGGTTTCATCGACTTCATTTAGCAGCTAACTTTCTATAATTTGCTTAATTTTTAGTGTAAGAAAATTCATATAAGACGGTTTTCGTGTATATTTCATATACAAAACATCACATTTAGGAAGTCTCTAATTATTTTTAATTTTGGTTGTTTCCAATTTGTATTACCTGCTAGTTTGGTTTCCTGGAAAGAAAAAAGTGGGTTGTGGGTCTTTTTGGCTCAGTAGGAAAAGCGGTGCCTCTCCATTTGAAAAGACATAGACTGCCATAAAATCGTATTTACTTATTATCTCAAAAACATTTGTTCAGAAGCGGCTTTCAAACCAAAAACTTTATTACTGCGAACTTAATTATTATTATTATTGCTGCATTAACTTTAATAATGCAACATAAGAACCTAACTTTTTCTAAGCGTGTGACGCAAGTATGAGAAGACCACATTTTATTTTATGCTTCCATAAAGTCTTTACTTCGCCTACGAACTCAGAGACAACGTGAAGTGTATATATTGGGTGTAAACGATTATTGTTTACAACGTAGCATAGCTATGTAGTGGAAGTCGAAACGGAAAATTTTATACACGACACTTATGGTCTATTAATTGGGAAACAGCCAGCAACAGGTGTTTAAGACTACATGAGCTATAGCCCATGCGCGTCGCGTGAGATTTTCATGTTCTCTTCTCCAACTCTCTATACACATCGTCATCGATTGTTTCGCAATTGTTGCTTGCATTAGCTCGTTACTTCTTCACTGCCTAATTATTACATGTATGTCTGTTTGTTATATCTGCTCGTAATGGGCAACACATCGTCCGTAATTGGCGAGCAGTCTGTACTCGGGGCCGGTTTTCCGTGCGCCACCCAATATTATTTCTGTGCGATCAGCCACACAAGGCTACGGTTGGCTAAACGAGGGGTTCTGCAGAATCACAGAAATAACTTGTAAAAGTGTGTAAGAGTTCTACATCTACATCTAAATTTATACTCCGCAAGCCACCCAACGGTGTGTGGCGGAGGGCACTTTACGTGCCACTGTCATTACCTCCGTTTTCTGTTCCAGTCGCGCATGGTTCGCGGGAAGAACGACTGTCTGAAAGCCTCCGTGCGCACTCGAAACCCTCTAATTTTACATTCGTGATCTCCTCGGGAGGTATAAATAGGGGAAAACAATATATTCCTCATCCAGAAACGCACCCTCTCGAAGCCTGGCGAGCAAGCTACACCGCGATGCAGAGCGCCTCTCTTGCAGAGTCTGCCACTTGAATTTGCTAAACATCTCCGTAACACTATCACGCTTACCAAATAACCCTGTGACGAAACGCGCCGCTCTTCTTTGGATCTTCTCTATCTCTTCCGTCAACCCGATCTGGTACAGATCCCACACTGTTGAGCAATACTCAATATAGGTCGAACGAGTGTTTTGTAAGCCACCTCCTTTGTTGATGGACTACATTTTCTAAGGACTCTCCCAATGAATCTCAACCAGGTACCCGCCTTACCAACAATTAATTTTATATGATCATTCCACTTCAAATCGTTCCGCAGGCATACTCCCAGATATTTTACAGAAGTAACTGCTACCAGTGTTTGTTCCGCTATCATGTAATTGTACAATAAAGGATCCTTTCTATGTATTCGCAATACATTACATTTGTCTATGTTAAGGCACAGTTGCCACTCCCTGCACCAAGTGCCTATCCGCTGCAGATCTTCCTGCATTTCGCTACAATTTTCTAATGCTGCAACTTCTCTGTATACTACAGCATCATCCGCGAAAAGCCGTATGGAACTTCCGACACTATCTAGTACGTCATTTATATACATTGTGAAACGAAATGGTCCCATAACACTCCCCTGCGGCACGCCAGAGGTTACTTTAACGTCTGTAGACGTCTCCCCATTGATAACAACATGCTGTGTTCTGTTTGCTAAAAATTCTTCAATCCAGCCACACAACTGGTCTGATATTCCGTAGGCTCTTACTTTGTTTATCAGGCGACAGTGCGGAACTGTATCGAACGCCTTCCGGAAGTAGCCGGCCGCGGTGGTCTAGCGGTTCTAGGCGCTCAGTCCGGAACCGCGCGACTGCTACGGTCGCAGATTCGAATCCTGCCTCGGGCATGGATGTGTGTGATGTCCTTAGGTTAGTTAGGTTTAAGTAGTTCTAAGTTCTAGGGGACTGATGACCACAGATGTTTAGTCCCATAGTGCTCAGAGCCATTTGAACCTTCCGGAAGTCAAGGAAATCGCATCTACCTGGGAGCCTGTATCTAATATTTTCTGGGTCTCATGAACAAATAAAGCGAGTTGGGTCTCACGCGATCGCTGTTTCCGGAATCCATGTTGATTCCTACAGAGTAGATTCAGGGCTTCCTAAAACGACATGATACTTGAGCAAAATACGTGTTCCAAAATTCTAGTTCTGTAATGAATAAAAACTCTATACTCCTGGGGGAGGCAAGTGCCCCCTCTTGGTGCCCTCCATCCTTCAGTCACCTACACTACTAGTTTTCAGTTTTTCATAAGAACCATATACCAAGCTAAAATGAACGGTGAACGAGTAGAAATGAACGGTTCCCAAAAAAGAACGATCAGCAGGGAACTAGTTCACGAGGATGAACGAGTTTGCCCATCTCTACAGCAGGCGTCCGGAATACCGCGCCAGTGAGAGTATCGAAGGGGACAGCGTGGAGGCGTTAGCACAGCAGGCCCCTGCAGGAGATGCCCGCCATCATGCTGGCGGGCGATGGCGGATGAGGCGATTGCAGCCTTCAAAGGCCACGGACGCAGATAGGGCAGCTTTTAAGGCCACCTTGTCTGCAGAAATGGAGGAGGCGTGCAGCCTACTGCGGCAATTGCGCTCGCAGCTGCTGCACGACATATGTGCGGACGCCGCAGGTGAAGTGAAGGCACCTGCCGCCGCTTCCTTTATGGAGCAGCCGGCGGTAAATTACAGCGGAGGGACACGTCGAAGAAGAACACGGGTGCCGCTGCAAGAACGCCGAAGCCTACCGGTTCCGAGCAGCTCTGCTCCGACGAGTGGGCTACCAGAGTGATCAGGACGCGCAAGAGTATTGGCTACGTCGTCCGCTACACAGGGAAGACTCAGTCGCGGCTCTCACGGAGCCGCTATTCTCAGAGAGCTTGGCTTCGACGCTCGCCCACCAGACACCGGTGGCCAACCTGGGGCCTTACCCCGAGACAAGTCACCAGTGAGCCAGCGCGTCAGGGGGATCTCACAGCCTACACTGCAGCACACCGTGCTGCAGCACCGGAGCGGACAAATCTCTTACGGCGAACATGTGGCTTCACATGGTATCCGCTTGCATGATACCCGTTTCTAACTTAACCCTTCCGTGGTTGATGGGTCATATATGTCCCACTAACTTTGAGCGCCAGTTCGAGTGTAGGGATATATGTTACCCAGCTCTGCACGGTGCTCCCATCTAGGGACGACTGTACTGATCCTAAGAAAAAAATCGGGACTGCACTGCAAAGGTAACAGAGAAGCGTTGACTACTTTTGTTGACTGGCGTGTACATATGGCCGCTGCAATGCCACTTATTTGTGTCATTCTTCAGTTTTCATCATTTCTCACTTTCCAGCGATGTCTGAAATAAGTAATTCATTTTATTATTAACTTAATAATCATTTTTTAGTACAAATACAGTGTGAAATGTACTTCTCAGCGACTGTACTATCTTATAATCGAAATAAAATTAGTGGGACACATGTGTCCCAGCAGACATTATTTGTAAAGATTAGCAAGACAATTGATTAATGGGTATTCATCCAGGAAGAAGAGGGGATCAGTGCCCACTTTCTTCCCAGCAAAGAGAGGAGTCTCTAGTGTGCCAGATGACGTCCGGCTCGTGAACATAGGCAAACATGTACTGAAAGACAGTGGCACTAGGAATCGATGCAGATTCTGCAGCACAAACTCTAAAGAGAAGAGAACAAAAGTTGTTTGCACTGCTTGTGGTGTACCACTCTGTGCCACACCATGTTTTTCCAAGTTTCATGGCATGTAACGTTTTGTAAGTTTTGATCATGTATCATGAAAACTGAAATGTAATTAATATTTTTTACACTGGCTCTACACAAATAAAAAGATTACATGCATGTACAATTTGTAGTTATTTTATTCTCTGCAAAATCCTGTTTATGGCTAAAATAATAAAATTACAAAATCTATCAGTCAGCAGAAAAGCGATCTTGCGTTCGTTCATGGGACATGTGTGTCCCACTTCCTGTTGTGAAAAAATGGAGAAATTAAAAAATATTTTGGTGGTGAAAATATAATAATGGGACTGAAAAGAAACTGTAATCACCTTAATGTTTTAAAAATCTGTAAAAAATGAATTTTATCCATGAAAGGGTTAAACCATCCTTGCAGCCGGCTAGTGTGGCCGAACGGTTCTAGGCGCTTCAGTCTGGAACCGCGCGACCGCTACGGCCGCAGATTCGAATCCTGCCTCGGACATGGATGTGTGTGATGTCCTTAGGTTATTTAGGTTTAAGTAGTTTTAAGTTCTAGGGGACTCATGACCTCAGATGTTAAGTCCCATAGTGCTCAGAGCCATTTGAACCATTTGAACCTTAACCAGGCGTACGTAAACATCGCAGTACCCACATCCTGCAAGACCAGACTTTAGTTAAAACTAACCCTTATGCAGAGATGGCAGTAGACGTTTTGTGTGAGCGTGGAGGGGCTCCACCTCGCAACACGACACTACGGCACAGGCAGCGTTGCTGCTGAGCAGTGAATGCACATGAGGCATGGACAGGAACTCGCATCTATGCACTGCGCTGTTGAAATAGATACGCATTATACAACGTAGACCTCATGCAAGAAATTTAATGATTTTTTTGACAAGGTTGTAAGAGGTCCATGACTAAGGAATTTGTTGCTAGCGCACTCGAGCAGATGTAATTTCGATGAATTGCTCACGCGCTGCCTGCGATATGTAAGCTATAAGAGAATCTGAGACCAGAGAACAGTGTTGACTGCAGTAGGAACTGTGTGTTAGTTGTAGTAGTAGCAGCTTTCAGTCTTGTGTGTGGAGTTGGCTGGGCTGGTCGTGGGAGCGATGGCGGTGCCTGAGCGTTGTAGTATAAGGTAAAAGCAGCCTCGCGCATATGTAGTATTGTTATATCAAGTCCCATGTAAATGCTTTTAAAAAGAAATCTCTTAATAATAATCTTTCTTATAAAAAGTAACTTTCGACAATCATTCAACTCAATTTAAAGATTTTACTAATTTCTCCAATCCTTGGTCATCCTGATTATTGTAAAGAAAAATCAGTTCTTTCTTTTTATACATGACAAATCTATCGGCCGGCTTATAGGAGCAGATATATACGCGTTATCTGGCGACCTTATTGAGGTAAGAATTTTCTATTTATTCAGTATGATCTTTCAGGGCCAAGACGCAGCACTGCTGACGTCCAAAATTCACCAGTTTAAATTCACAGTCATTATTGAAAGGTTATAAGTGAGCGACAATTTTTTATTGAGAGATTAGTCAAATTTTATTATTGGTAGGTTACGAAATTTTACTGTTGGTAGGTTTTGGAGTGTACCTGTTGGAAGGTTACGCTGAATGTGAATTATGTAAGTAATTACATTTTACTGTTGGGAGGTTTCGGAATTTTTCTGTTGGGAGGT
The DNA here is from genome assembly GCF_021461395.2 of Schistocerca americana. Lineage (NCBI taxonomy): Eukaryota > Metazoa > Arthropoda > Insecta > Orthoptera > Acrididae > Schistocerca > Schistocerca americana. The sequence goes on along the minus strand of NC_060126.1, from coordinate 499,404,161 downwards.
TACAGTGAATGTGAATATTATTCATATTATTTTATTGTGGGGAGGTTACAAGGTTTATGTTCATTGATTAAAAAAGCACGTGTACGATTCCTTACTTCGCCCTCTTAAGGAACCATTTTTTTCTTTCCTCGTAAAGCAGCCTTTGTTATTCCTCAGTGTTCAAGTTACCTACATATCAAATTTCATCGAAATCCATTCAGCGGTTTAAACGCGAATACGTAACCGATGGAGTTAATTTCGCATTTACTAACATTATCATGGGAGTATGGGTTAAACACGTTGAGTATTTTATAAGCATGGAAGTCCGGCTTTCACCCGGTACTGCGGCCGTACAGCAGTCGGCTTTATTGGCTCGGAGATCCCGTTAGGAATTTTCACCTGGTTGCTGCAAGTCTTTATACTTGACATCACTTACGCAACTTGCCTGTCGATGGTGATAAAAGCCGCGCGGGATTAGCCGAGCGGTCGGGGCGCGCAGTCATAGACTGTGCGGATGGTCGCGGCGGAGGTTCGAGTCCTCCCTCAGGCATGAGTGTGTGTGTTTGTCCTTAGGATAATTTAGGTTAAGTATTGTGTAAACTTAGGGACGGATGACCTTAGCAGTTAAGTCACATAAGATTTCACACACATTTGAACACATATTTGGTGATAAAATACACACACACACACTGTAAGTAGGCTGTTTAGATTTTTATATTGGTAACGCCACCGCCACGTAGAGCTCTGTATGAAAATCTTTGGCTGTGCTGTGTGCAGTCTGTGGCTGGTTTGCATTGTTGTCTGCCACTGTAGTGTTGGGCAGCTGGGTGTTAACAGCGCGTAGCGTTGCGCAGTTGGAGGTGAGTCGCCAGCAGTGGTGGATTTGGGGAAGTGAGATGTCGGATTTTTGAGAGCGGATGATCTGGACGTGTGTCCATCAGAAACAGTATATTTGTAAGAATGGATGTCATGAACTGCTATATATATATATTATGACTTTTGAACACTATTAAGGTAAATACACTGTTTGTTCTCTATCAAAATCTTTCATTTGCTAACTATGCCTATTAGTAGTTAGTCCCTTCAGTAGTTTGAATCTTTTATTTAGCTGGCAGTAGTGGCGCTCGCTGTATTGCAGTAGTTCGAGTAACGAAGATTTTGTGAGGTAAGTGATTTGTGAAAGGTATAGGTTAATGTTAGTCAGGGCCATTCTTTTGTAGGGATTATTGAAAGTCAGATTGCGTTGCGTAAAAAATATTGTGTGTCGGTTTAGTGTTGATCAGAATAGGTACAGAGCGAAATGTCTGAGTACGTTCAGTTCTGCTCGGCTGTTTGAAAATCAAATAACGTAAGGGATTTACCAGCACAGTAATTCAATAATTTTTCCAAGGGGACGTTTCAACACACACACACACACACACACACACACACACACACACGAGTGGAAAAAATCCTATATCCGATCCAGCCGGGAATCGAAGCCGAGACCCAGTGGTCGAGGGTTATCAACGCCAGCCATAAGATCCCAGATGTTGAAGCGTATGAGTAGTGTTGTTATGGTAAGTAATCGTGATGACGCTAAAATAAAATTTGGACTTTTTAAAATTATGAAGCAGCGTTAAAGTGACGGAAAAAGAAAATTAATAATTTGTAATTTGGTGCGGCGCCAATTTTGTAATATCTGCACGTGCAATAACATTTGCTACCCTCACGTCTCTGCATGTTATCCGTGGCTGTGCTCACATGTCAAAGTCAAATGCAGCCTCAGAAAAAGTCTCCCATGTTCTACATGCAAAGGCACGACGTCTGTTTACCGTACAGAATTTAACTGTCTACGTCACTTCGTCGTGAGTCTGCAAGCACCTAAAAAAGCTCTAAGAGACGGGTGGAGCTCAGCGGGTTAGAATGTGACGCGCTTGCGACCGATATTAACAATAAAAGCATTTTGAGAAAAAGTCAGAGGTCGAAGAGTTGATAGTTTTTCAGAGAGTAATTAGTATTCCATTTTACGAGTTTAATTTTTCAAATCAATAAATACCTAGCACTAATCGCTTTCTAAAGGAGTCTGTCTCTATACCAAATTTCAAAAAAATCTTTTCGGTAGTTTAGTCGTGAAAGCATACCAGACTGGTTTATTTCGTATTTATAATATTAGTATAGACATGAATTTGGAATTACGGATTGGCAATGCTCTAACGTCACACGATCTTCGTATGCCTCGTTCCTATTTCCGTTACGACCACTATCGCTACGTTAGTGAATATTGAACAGACAGAATTTTTTTCGCACTTACATTATTAACATGGAAATATGGTTTGACATTGCTGTAAAGTTAGGTAACCTCGCTCTGCCGTGGGGCCCAAGTTTGGTACAATCACTATCTCCACGTTCGTGACTGATAAATACGAAAACGTGGAACACAACCATCACTATAGCTACATTCGCACAAAAAAGTATTGGCACAGTTACATTTTAGTGTTTGTCGGTTAAACGAAACATATATTTCAGAACAGAAACCAGACACGTGCCACCTTACATTACATAGGTTACAAATACGCCCAAATCACCTGTCCGTAAAGTAACATACAGTGTTATGAAAAATAAACATCGCTCTTCTGCATCCAAAAAAAGTATTGGCACACGCGTATGAATCGGACAGTGTATTCGTTTTCTTCATTGATGTTCACCTTCTAATAGCTAGTGTGCATCCCTTCAGCATCTATAACAGCACGTAAACGCCTAGGAATCCTTTGTATTAAATTCCGGGTGATATCAGGGGTAATTTTCGACCATTCCTCCAGGAGCACTCTCTCCAAGTCGTTTTAACCGGACAGATGCCTTTTTCTGACTTGTGTGTCAAAATGATCCCACAGGTTCTCAATGGCGTTCAAATCAGGGATCTGAGGTGGTGTTAGAACCCTTGAGGGGGCAGTATTCAGTAACCACTCCCAGGTATTCATGGTGGTATGTTTTGGATCGTTGTCTTGCTGGAAATAAAACACCCCGGAAGGCCCAATGTCTGTGCACTAGCGTGTAAATTACCTCACAACACGTCGACGTATCTCATATGATGCATTGTACAGTGGATTACAGCTAGATTTCCAACGCCTGATGCCGGCAGACAGCCCTAGACCATGATACCGCCCCCACCGTGTTTAACTGTGGGATGCATGTGTTTGATGTCGAGGTGCGTATTCGGCTTGCGCTAAGCTTTCTTTCTTGCATCAAATCCGAACACATTGAACTTCGATGATTCGTCGCTAAATATCACAGTGTTCCAAAACTCCATCGGTTTGCTGATGTAGTTCTTGGCAAACTGCTGGCGTTTCTGCCGGTTATTTTCCGATTTATATATGTATATATATATATATATATATATATATATATATATATATATATATATATGTGTGTGTGTGTCTTTTTCCTAGGAGATCGTCCTTGCATGTCTGCCTCATTCAACACATTTCGTATAGTGTGAACACTAACCATCTTGTCGGACGTTGTCTGAACAATCTCAGCAGTAGTTGGTGCACTTGCAGTAGGTTCCTTCCGAGCAAGTGCGATCATACGGCGACGCTCGCGCGTTGTAAGCACATTTAGACGTTCAGGACGACAATTATTCAGTGTTGTCCCAGTCTCTTTATATTTATGAATCACGGCTCGTACCGTGGTGTAGTTAACAGACGCCTCTGCTCCGATTTGTCGATAGCTTCTCCCTTGTGAATGGAGCAATACCACTCTCTCACGCAGCGCCACTGAATGTTCCTTCTTCTTCGGCCCCATGCTGACCACTATCGCGCAATAGAGCAACATACACTACTGGCCATTAAAATTGCTACACCACAAAGATGACGTGCTACAGACGTGAAATATAATCGACAGGAAGAAGATCCTGTGATATGCAAATGATTACCTTTTCAGAACATTCACACAAGGTTGGCGCCGGTGGCGACACCTACAACGTGCTGACATGAGGAAAGTTTCCAACCGATTTCTCATACACAAACAGCAGTTGACCGGCGTTGCCTGATGAAACATTGTTTTGATGCCTCGTGTAAGGAGAAGAAATGCGTACCATCACGTATCCGACTTTGATAAAGATTGGATTGTAGCCTATCGCGATTGCGGTTTATCGTATCGCGACATTGCTGCTCGCGTTGGTCGAGATCCAATGACTTAACAGAATATGGAATCGGTGGGTTCAGAAAGGTAATACGCAATGCCGTGTAGAATCCCAACGGCCTCGTATCACTAGCAATCGAGATGACAGGCATCTTATCAGCATGGCTGTAACGGATCGTACAGCCACGTCTCGACCCCTGAGTCAACAGATGGGGACGTTTGCAAGACAAGAACCATCTGCACGAACAGTTTGACGACATTTGCAGCAGCATGGACAATCAGCTTGGAGACCATGGCTGCGGTTACCCTTGATGCTGCATCATAGACAGGAGCGCCTGCGATGTAGTCAACGACGAACCTGGGTGCACGAATGGCAAAACGTCATTTTTTCGAATGAATCCAGGTTCTGTTTACAGAGTCATGATGGTAACATTCGTGTTTGGCGACATCGCAGAGAACACACATTGGAAGCGTGTGTTCGTCATCGCCATACTGGCATATCACTCGGCGTAATGTTATGGGGTGCCATCGGTTACATGTCTCAGTCACCTCTTGTTCGCATTGACGGCACTTTGAACAGTAGACGTTACATTCCAGATGTGTTACGACCCGTGGCTCTACCATTCATTCTTTCCCTGCGAAACCCTACATTTCAGCAGGATAATGCACGACCGCATGTTGCAGGTCCTGTACGGGCCTTTCTGGATACAGAAAATGTTCGACTGCTGCCCTGGCCAGCTCATTCTCCAGACCTCTCACCAATTGAAAACGTCTGGTCAATGGTGGTCGAGCAACTGGCTCGTCACAATACGACAGTCACTACTCACGATGAACTGTGTTATCGTATTGAAGCTGCATGGGCAGCTGTACCTGTACACGCCATCCAAGCTCTGTTTGACTCAATGCCCAGTTGTATCAAGGCCGTTATTACGGCCAGAGGTGGCTGTTCTGGGTACTCATTTCTCAGGACCTATGCACCCAAACTGCATGAAAATGTAATCACATGTCAGTTCTAGTATAATATATTTGTCCAATGAATACGCGTTTATCATCTGCGTTTCTTCTTGGTGTAGCAATTTTAATGGCCAGTAGTGTACTAGCGACTGGGCCCTCAACAACACCCAGTGTCTGTTGGGTCAGCAAATGGCGTGCCGGTACCTGAAAACCCAGCAGTATACCGAGAGGTCACGCTCTGTGCCAATACTTTTTCTGTGCCGAGGAGATACATGTTTGCACTTAACACTGCATTTCTTTGTTAATGGTAGGCACTGTGGGGAGCATTGCAATGTCAAGTATGTAAGGTAGCGCGTACATGTGTTGTGTACCGGAAGGTATGGCGTTTGTAACCAGCGTTGATAAATACGCACGTGTGCCATTTTTTTTTCCTTTATTGTATTTCGATTCCCCCGAAGGGAGCGAGCTGGCAGCAGCTTATTACGCTGCTCTGCAGCCTACAGACTTTTTAAAAGGCGATAAAACGGTGGCTTAAATTGTAAAACGGCGGGAAATTGTGGTATGTTAAAAAAAAAAGCAAATGGTTGGCAAAGCTAATAAAATACACAGGAAGCAGACAGGGAACTTAGTAGACAGACAATTAAAAAACAGTCTGGTTTCTGTTCGCAAGAGATATAAAAATCACACACAACGAGAGTATGATGGCCATTCGTAACACTTGGAGGACACACAACACTGGACACTCACTGTAAACACAGTAGTAAAATGTCGGCACAAAGATAACACACCATTGGCGGGGGCAGATGGGGGGAGGGGGGGGGGTTGTACAGTGAGTTAACTGTAAGACGGCAGAGTTGGGAGAGGAGTGCGGAGAGAGGAGGGAGCAAGCTTTGGCTGGCGAGGGGACAGGAGCCTTTGGGGGTATCTTATCTCCCATTTCGTCTTCATCTACATCCTCTTCCATTTCCATAATATTGTCCTCAAGCACATCGCCCTTGTATAAACCCTCTATATACTCCTTCCACCTTTCTGCCTTCCCTTCTTTGCTTAGAACTGGGTTGCCATCTGAATTCTTGATATTCATGCAAGTGGTTCTCCTTTCTCCAAAGGTCTCTTTAACTTTCCTGTAAGCAGTATCTATCTTACCCCTATTGAGATAAGCCTCTACATCCTTACATTTGTCCTCTAGCCATCCTTGCTTAGCCATTTTGCACTTCCTGTCGATCTCATTTTTGAGACGTTTAATTCCTTTTTGCCTGCTTCATTTAATGCATTTTTATATTTTCTCCTTTCATCAATTAAATTCAATATTTCTTCTGTTACCCAAGGGTTTCTACTAGCCCTCGTCTTTTTACCTATTTGATCCTCTGCTGCCTTCACTATTTCATCCCTCAAAGCTACCCATTCTTCTTCTACTGTATTTCTTTCCCCCAGTCCTGTCAATTGTTCCCTTATGCTCTCTCTGAAACTCTGTACAACCTCTGGTTCTTTCAGTTTATCCAAGTCCCATCTCCTTAAATTCCCACCTTTTTGCAGTTTCTTAAGTTTCAATCTGCAGTTCATAACCAATAGATTGTGGTCAGAGTCCACATCTGCCCCTGGATATGTCTTACAATTTAAAACCTGGTTTCTAAATCTCTGTCTTACCATTATATAATCTATCTGATACCTTTTAGTATCTCTAGGGTTCTTCCATGTATACAACCTTCTTTCATGATTCTTGAACCAAGTGTTGGCTATGATTAAGTTATGCTCTGCACAAAATTCTACAAGGCGGCTTCCTCTTTCATTTCTTCTGCCTTCACTATTTCATCCCTCAAAGCTACCCATTCTTCTTCTACTGTATTTCTTTCCCCCAGTCCTGTCAATTGTTCCCTTATGCTCTCCCTGAAACTCTCTACAACCTCTGGTTCTTTCAGATTATCCAGGTCCCATCTCCTTAAATTCCCACCTTTTTGCAGTTTCTTCAGTTTTAATCTACAGTTCAGAACCAATAGATTGTGGTCAGAGTCCTCATCTGCCCCTGGATATGTCTTACAATTTAAAACCTAGTTCCTAAATCTCTGTCTTACCATTATATAGTCTATCTGATACCTTTTAGCATCTCTAGGGTTCTTCCATGTATACAACCTTCTTTCATGATTCTTGAACCAAGTGTTGGCTATGATTAAGTTATGCTCTGCACAAAATTCTACCAGGCGGCTTCCTCTTTCATTTCTTAGCCCCAATCCATATTCATCTACTATGTTATCTTCTCTCCCTTTTCCTACTGAGGAATTCCAGTCACCCATGACTATTAAATTTTCGTCTCCCTCCACTACCTGAATAATTTCTTCTATCTCATCATACATTTCATCAATTTCTTCATCTGCAGAGCTAGTTCCTGAACTAGAAGCGAGGAATCCGTGTTCACCTACTATGTTTCCTTCTCTCCCTTTTCCTACTGAGGAATTCCAATTTCCTCTATCTCATCATACATTTAATCAATTTCTTCGTCATCTGCAGAGCTAGTTCCTGAACTAGAAGCGAGGAATCCGTGTTCACCTACTATGTTTCCTTCTCTCCCTTTTCCTACTGAGGAATTCCAGTCACCCATGACTATTAAATTTTTCATCTCCCTCCACTACCTGAATAATTTCTTCTATCCCATCATGCATTTCACCAATTTCTTCATCTGCAGAGCTAGTTCCTGAACTAGAAGCGAGGAAACTTGGTACCGCACAGTGTACAGTTGTATTCGAAGAATATGAATAGAAGGCGACGTTAAAGTGTCTGCGAGAGAAGAGCTGCATGCCGCTACGCCAGGCTGAGACAATCGTTGCCGGAAATGGCGGCTTAGGAGCCGTCTCTAAGCCGGCCGTAATGCCGCAGCCGCGACTGCTGCTGGCTGCGCGACCCCAGTACAGCAATCGGCGCGACGGGGCCGCCTCACTCCGCCGCCTAATGGCGCGCATTGTCTACAGCCTGCAGGCTTCCACTCTACCGCGCTCGCCCGCTCCCATCCACGGCTACAGCTGTACTTTGCGGGGATTGCCGCCGCCGACTCCCAGCCTTAAACACGGAAGCCCAGCGCTTTACGGCGGGCCTCTGCGCAAAGACCGCGTGAATCGGGCTCAAGTAATAGCCAACAATTGTTCAGGGCATCCGCTGAATAACTGCGGCAGTTAGAGACTGCTTCGGTACCGATAAATTGTCTGCAGTGCTGATGGTGTCATGTAATAAGAGCTTTGTTTCATGTGTGTACCTGCATGGAGCAACAATGACCTACGAAACTGTGGACGACGTCTATGGAACATTATGCGTCCAAAATTGATGCAAAAACCTAGAATGCGTGTGATACGTCGTGGTATGGGAAAACTTAACCTAAACGTAAGGTAAGCAGAGGTCAAAGGCTGCACGGAGTAAAAGCGTACACCTAAATGAGGTCACAAAACACAATAAAATTTTTTTAAACTCCTGGCCTGAAGCGCCGTTGAACATTCACAACTGTAATGTCAGAATGACAACCTTAAGATTCAACGTAAGAGATGATCACGGTCTGAAGGACCCAACACTTTTGATTAATTGTTGACCAATACAATAAGTTACTGAAAGGAATGACTTTAATCATTCGGCCAGAAAGGCCAATCAAACATAACCACAAATGCCGTTTTGATAATGCTACAAGAATGCAAAACCAACAGTCAATTTACTTCGTCCAAAGGAGCAGTAAAGACCAAAAGACAAATTCATATACCAAAGGTTTTTTTTTTAATGAAACAAGCTAACAAGATAAAATTAATAACCAAAAAGGGGCTACTCGGCCTGAAGGGCCTGAATATCAGTAGTAATAAATATTTGAGAATGGTTGAAGTTAGTGAGTTAGTACTTGAAACCAGCCCGTGCTCCTGACCACTAGGAAAAATTTACAATCAGCTGTCCTGGGACTGCACGTTTTAGCAATATGGCACAGACCAGCAGAAAAACTAGAAACTTCACGAACGTGGCGAATCGTCCACATAGGGCATAACAGCAACTCTCTATAACACATAAAATAAAAATTACTAAACAATGAAACACATGGTTCAAAATATAACACCTATCCAGACAGGAACTGTTAATGATGCCCACTGCCCTTCGTAAATCTTCGATTTGGTAAATAAGACGGCCAGTACTAAATAATAATAATAATAATAATCAACAAATTGTAAAATACAAAATCGTTATTGCACTTGGATCAGAATAAAATTTCAAACACAGATAATATTTTAGGTTCAGTTATTAAGGCACAGAGAGTTAACACTCTTTCCTAGTAATAGTTACACTTGACAATATAATAGCAGATCATTGAATTGGGATTTCGGGCACGCCTGAACCTACTAAAATTGCGAAACACCATGGCACACGACCTTAGAGCAAAACACACCCGACGACACGGGCAGAAATTGAGTGAGACACATCAAGTCAAGAAATTCTCACCGGTAGTCCAGAAGGCAGACAAGCATTCGGCGACAGGTTTCAACCAGCACCAACTCGAGTTACGTAATCGCCCCAGTTCCGCCATAGCAACGCGGACGCGCCGCGTCAACACGGTTGCCACGCCGAGCTTCCATGGCACACAGACCGTCCAGAACGACTGCCGCCGTCCCGAGTACACACGCTCGTAGCAATCACGTGCGTTCACAGGAAGTTACACCACCTTTCCCGCTACATTGCGCTGCCACACAACCTGAAACTAAATTCCCCGTCTCACTCCGTCAGCAACACTCGATACTCTCGTCGTCAGCAGGTCTCCCACAGAACGCAGCGCCCTCCGAAATTTAAAAGCAACGTGGCAGAGCTAAGCCAAGGCTCCGGAAGACGACACACGACACCTAGGCAAAGATGAAGATGATACGCTTCAACTTTGTGCTGTGCAGCTTGCAGATATTTGTTAAACCATAACCTTACTATATGACGTCATTTTTCCGAAAACATACGTCGTTTATTTCAAAAAATTAGGCTGCTATTTGGCTACAGGAGAAAGTGCTCCACAATATCACATATTATATACGACATAGGAGCCAAGTATAACGGGTCTAAATTTACATCTACATACAAGCTACACAAACCATCGTACGATGCATGAGAGGGGGGGGGGGCGTACCTTGGACCACTACCAGTCATTTCCACTAGCAAACAGAGCGAGGGAAAAACGACTTATGGCTTTCATATGAGCGCCAGTTTTTCTCATCATGCCTTCACGGTCCTTCCGCGAAATTTACGCTGGCGGCAATACAATCGTTCCGCAGTGCCGGTTCTCTAAATTTGAGCAATGGTGCCTTGCAGAAGAACATCGTCTCACCTCTGGCAATTCTCTCTTGAGTTCACAAAACATCTCCGTAATACTTGCGTGCTGATAGAACCTATCGGTAACAAAACTAGCAGCTCGCCTCTGTCCGGAGTATATACAATTACATGTGGTGAATGTGATAAATTTTGTAATGGACAAGCAGGGTGAACCTCCAAAACGAGATTTAGAGAGCTTATTAACGACAGTGAAGCCAATCCTTCAGCATTCAGAGCTCGTTTAAGAGAGTGAAAGTTTTCTGCTGATGCCAAAATATCAATTTTCAATTCGTTTTTTTTATTTTTATTTTATTTATTTGTTTTTATTTATTATTCTATCTCATGGTCAATAAGATCCCAAAGTTTCCATGAAGAAACCGCATCCGAAGAGGACGAAAGACAATTGAACGTGTGATGCGACCTTTCTGCCATGCCTACTTTTTAAAACAACGCTTCAGTGATAGATAGGTGAAAAATTATTCCGTGGATTACTTTAAGCAAACCTGCACGGGATACATCTAGAAGACCGTCATATATACTCTTTGATTTCATAGATCACCTGTGACTCTATTCCGTATCTTAGAAGCAATCACAGTCCAGTTGCTTTGTTTATGAAGGAGAAATTCTTGTGTAGCCTAGTTCTATAGAAGGCGATTTACGCCAGCGTTCGATTCTTTCATCATTTAGTAATGCCACGGTGACAAAGTGCTGTAAAGGCTACATATTTCCACATGGTATCAACAGATGAACATTCTAGTCATCTTCAGTGACACATTAACTGGTGTAAATATCAACGGGCTCAGAGGAATAATAACGCCAACATTCACAAAGAGAGGCTCCTAAAGTGTATCCTGGGTGTATTAAATCCCAGTTACAGGTTTTTAGCCGATTCCGAACTTCTGAAAAGTATGTCCGTGGGAAACGCAGACTCCAAATCGGTCTTTAAAAGCACTCTTGTGGAAAACATGTCCTAAAATCCCACCCCACACCACCAAACCACGACCTACAGACAGGTCGCTTTCAAGGACATTAATGGGTTGGTTCCTGGTTCACGCCAGATGAAAACGCGGCGGGAATCACTGTTCTGACTATATCTGGACTCGTCTCGTCCGCGAACATAGCCTGGGACCACAGTTCCATGAGCATGTGCTGTGTTCTTGACACGTGGCTTTACGGGCTCTCGTGTGACGAGGGGTCAGTGGTATGCACCTTGCAGGTCTTCGGCCGAATAAACCATGTTTGTTCAGTCGTCTGTAGACAGTGTGTTTGGAGACAAATGTTCCCGTGGCTGCGCTAAGGTCCCGAGCAAGGCTACCTGCGGTATTCTGTGGCCGTCAGCGGGCGCTGATGGTGGGATATCGGTCTTCTTTTGGTGTCGTACACTGTGGACGTCCTGTACTGTAGCGCCTGGACACGTTTCTTGTCTGCTGGAATCGTTGCCATAATCTTGAGATCACACATTGTGGCACACGGAGTGCCTGTGCTACGACCTGCTGTGTTTAACCAGCCTCTAGTCGCCCTAGTATTCTACCCCTCATAACGTCATTAATGTGTGGTCTTTGAGCCATTTTCAACATACAATTACCGTTAGGACGTCTGAAAACGTCTGCACACTTACTCGCTGCACCGTACTCAGACATGCTGCTACACGCCTCTGCGTATGAGGCCTGCTGCCAGCGCCACCGTGCGAAGACCGCGGGTCAAATGCACAGCACGGTCATACCCTGAGGTGGTTTAAACCCGCAAACCGCCCACCAGAGCATTGTTTCACCATGTATCAGCATTATCCTTAATTTGTGAGCATGAGTGTAGGCTCTAAAATAAATATGTTAACAGATATGAGCAGTTGGTCTGTAGAAGTGATGTTCATAGTAGCGAAGGTGAACATGTGCTCATAGCCCTTAAGGCATACATTTTACAGTTCATGTTTACTAGACTTTTCTGCTTCGAGTGATCGAACCTGTCATATCCCAGGACAATGACCGCTTCTCTTCCGACTTTCTGTACAATACCTTCTGCGGGAGATGGCAGTACAAACAAATTTCTAATAGAAGTCAACAACAAGCAGTGCATCTCAACTATAATACTTACAAGGGAACCTCCCCATCGCACCCCCCTCAGATTTAGTTATAAGTTGGCACAGTGGATAGGCCTTGATAAACTGAACAAAAATCAATTGAGAAAACGGGAAGAAGTTGTGTGGAACTGTGAAAAAATAAGCAAAATGTACAAACTGAGTAGTCCATGGGCCACATAGGCAACATCATGGACAAAGTGAGCTCAGGAGCGTCGTGGTCCCGTGGTAGCGTGAGCAGCTGCTGAACGAGAGGTCCTTGGTTCAAGTCTTCCCGCGAGTGAAAATTTTATTTTCTTTATTTTTCCATAGTTATTATCTGTCCGTTCGTTCATTGACGTCTTTGTTCACTGTAATAAGTTTAGTGTCTGTGTTTTGCGACCGCATCGCAAAACCGTGCGATTAGTAGACGAAAGGACGTGCCTCTCCAATTGGAACCGAAAACATTTGATCGCAAGGTCATAGGTCAACCGATTCCTCCACAGGAAAACACATCTGATATATTCTATACGACACTGGTGACGGCATGTCCGTCACATGACAGGAATATCTTGTCGACCCACCTAACTTGTACACTTGGCGAAGAGGTAAAAAGATTCTTCTTGTGGATGTGATAATCACTCCCAAAAAAGTGATGAAAACATAAGAGTTTGTCACATAAACTGAAAATAAAAAATTAAACTTTCCACTCGATGGAAGGTTTGAACCAAGGACCTTCCGTTCCGCACCTGCTCACGTTACCACGAGACCACGGCGCTCCTGCGTTCCCAGTGTCCTAGACGTCGCCTATCTTCCCATGAACTACTCAGTTTGTATATTTTGCTTATTTTTTCACAGTTCCACACAACTTCTTCCTTTTTTCTCGATCTGTTTTCAGTTTTTCAAGGCATATCCACTGTGCCAACTTATAACTAAATCTGAGGGGGGTGCGATGGGGAGGTTCCCTTGTTAGATTCAGTGGTGTTTACATGCTCGTAAGATCACAAAGACGCCGCTTTTTGGCTCCCGGTTTTCACGCTAAACTCTTAGGAGTCCAACAGAATGTCTGATCGAATAGGTTGTTTTCGGCTTGCAAAATGGTTCTTCCGGTTCAAATTCTGATGATGGAAGAAATTCTCGCAGCTGGTGAGTAGTGAATTTTGAGTGACGCAGAATCCATGATCACGACTCTTCGCGCCGGCGTCTTGGGTTAAATTCCTCTCCGTACTCTCTGCCGCTGTTTATGGTGATCTGTCCTTGGGAGAGTTCATTAAGTTCGTTGGCTTTGTTGTTGCTATTCCAGAGAGTAGTTCACGTGCTGGCATGATATTAGGCCCTCCGCCTCCTCTGTATTCCCCATCAGCATCAGAAACACTATAGTAAACTCTACACTCGCCTATTGCTATCGCCTACACACAACATATACGTTTAAGAAACAACATGTCCTACGTGAAGGAAAGGTGCCATTAAGTGTGAAGAAAGTAAACGTGCACGAACGGATCTGCGAATCAAAAATGTTACCAGTCTCAAATTTCTAGCCGCTTTCTGATTTGTGGTGATGTAACCACATCTGAATCATGTAGAGGTAGTCTGGATTGGCTTGTGGAAGTATATTTTAGCCCCATCATAATGACTCCTTGCTGTTCCAGCTCTTTTGTGCTTGTGGTCACTCGAGTATCCTGATGTATATTTCACTGCAAATGACCAGGCTGGTTCACCCTCGCCCAAGAATGTATAGCAGGTGGAGGTGATCCCGCAAATCTCTTGTCTGTATCTCTGGTTGCGTGGTTGTTTACCTACGTCCGTGGTACGTTTATACCTCGTAACGGTGGCGATGTTACTAATTTTCGAGGATGATGGAGAAGAGCAAATATATCGATTTGACGTAAGGGACCCTGGTTAGGAAACGACCGAATCGAAAGTTATAAGCTAAAATCGTATGACTGTGGAAATCAAGTACTGATTCTGGTGTTAATGAAATTGTAGGGCAGGCAACTTCCAGAGATGCTAGTATGGACTCAAACAAGAAAATAATGTCGACTATAGATGGCTCTAAAATGCCTACGTTACGAGTTATGAGCACTTGTTCATCTTCGCTGCTGCGAAACACATCATTTCTACTGGACAAAAACCCATGGGTCTTAAGGTATGCATTTTAGAGCTCATATTTTGTGCATATTTTTTCCTTTTATTGATCCATACTACCTCCTTCCAAAATATGGAAAAGATTGCCTTAGAAGATACTTGTTTCGCAGTATTGAAAATGAAAAAGTGCTCATAACTCTTAAGGTACGGGTTTTAGAGCCCATTTTTATTCCACATTTTTTGCTTTCTTTGGTCCATACTACCAGCTCTGAAAGTTGCCTAACCTACAATCAAAGCAACAGCAGTGCTGCCATATGAATTCCTGTCAGAGTAATCAGAACGATGTTCTCGTTTAACTGTCGACTCGGCAGTTACCGGACCAGCATGCCTACTTCAAACTGATACTTTTACCCTTCTCTTTCATGCCTGAAAGTCTGCAACATCATCGCGGAGTCACGCTGCACTGAAGTCTGGCTGCTCGTGCAGAGCCAGAATGACGCGACGATGATGAAACAGGCCCACCATGTATTCCGGCGCTATTAACCAGCAGCGTGGTTACTCGCTACGATCCTCGCCAGTGGAGGACATCCAACTGATTTGTGTGTGGAACGGCGACCATCGCCGGCTGACCTGAAAGTTAATCTTTGACTGAAATTTTCAACAATAACTGTGTCACTGTTTAGAGAATTGCTACTCGTTTAGACAGTTTCTCGGACACCATGCATCTACATGTATATGTACATATATACTCTGCAAATCGCTGTGACGTGCATGACAGAAGGTACTTCTCAGTTGTACCACTTATTAGGGTTTTCTCCCGTTCCATCCTAACAGCGAGCGCCGGGAAAGTGACTGCCTTATATGCCTCTATCCGAAGATGTAACTAGTTTAATCTTATCTTCCCCGTCACTACTACAGGAACAATACGATGGGACTGTGGATATTCTTAGATTCCTCAACAGTGGTTCTTGGAGAGCTGTAAGTCTTGTCTTGAAGCATCTGCCAAGTGGTCAGCTTGCCTGTGACGCTCTACGCTGAACATTCGTGCTGTCCTTCTTTGTACAGCTAAAATACCGCTGATAGTGATATTTTGTGTGGATCCCACACGCTGGAGTAATATTTTACGATGGGTCGCAAGCGTGTAAGCGGTGTAGGCAGACCGCATATTTCCAGTTTCGTACCAATCAAACCACCTTATTTAGCCAGGAGGGTTGATTGTGATCTTACGAGATACTTTAAGATGTGAGATCTACAAGAGAGGACTTCAAAAGGTACTTATACTTATGGACCAGAGGCATGCAGATCATCACCACCACTTGACGCTTATAGTATTTTACAGTAATTTATCAGTGTTTCTTTGTAAATTAAAGGACAAAAGTTAACACGTTCGAAATGTACGACATTAGATGAATATGAAAAAAAAAAAAAACTGGCGAAATATTACCGCAGAGTGAATATATTGACGAACTGGACTTGTAAAGAGATTGCATTAGTGATACTGGAAGAATCTTCAAACGTTTTAACTATTTCCGATTCAATAACAGTTAAGGTAAGTTGTAAAATGTATTGCGACATTAGCAAGTGCCTGAAAAAAAGTGCTCCAGATAATCAGAACCTGACAGCGCCTACAGTGTCGACGTTCTATATTCAAAGGGTGCAGTCTGTACGTCATCGTATTTCAACTCGTGCGTAACCATTCTTTGTCGCGAACGGACCAATGTTACCATCGTCAGACGATCCACTTCGTTCTCTCTTCACACCGCTGCAAGTAATCCGCTCAACTGGCAATGTGGCCAGCTGCAGGGTGAAGGCTCACGGTGGGCAGCCATGTGTCTGCAGCGAGGCTGCACCGTAAACGCCCACACTGCAACTGGTGCAAACAGTTGTCCATTGCAGAAAGTACTCATAAACTAGCTGGCACGCCTCAACATTGCGTACTATGGCCGAATTATTTGACAGGGCACTTGATAAAATGGATCTCCAACCTTAGGTGCATAATGGAACCCATGGAGGAAAATATTGTCAGCTCAAAAATAAAGACCAGCGTACACTCAATACCTTTACCGGAATGTGCCTTCGATGTTCGAAGGGGGCTCTGATGGTGCCTGTTGAACGCATCGTGTGCAGTCTGTTGCAGTTCGTACCTCATATCGGTACGATGGAAGCCTGTTTCCAGCACGAGATGCAGCCCATCCTCCGCTCCTTCACATGATAGGGTGTAGAGATGAAGGTAGATAGAGTAGCAACAAAGGTATCATCAAAAATCATGACTTACAGCTTCGTTTGCAGAACTGATTGCTGTACTCTGATGTGGAGGCTAGTAAAACAATTAAACCATAGACTGACACAATTCTCCAAAGGTCTAACTCCGAAATCCACATTGAGGTGGAGAATTGTAGGCTTTATCTCAACAACTTTTGTATGCACTACTCACGGGGCATTGCTAATCAGACAGAAGATTGGTGATTTTATTTGATAAAGTGGGTGCTGTGAGAGAGGAATAGATAACCCAAATTTAAATAAAGAGAACATGCACTACTGGCCATTAAAATTGCTACACCACGAAGATGACGTGCTACAGACGCGAAATTTAGCCGACAGGAAGAAGATGCTCTGATATGCAAATGATTAGCTTTTCAGAGCATTCACACAAGGTTGGCGCCGGTGGCGACACCTACAACGTGCTGACATGAGGAAAGTTTCCAACCGATTTCTCATACACAAACAGCAGTTAACAGCGTGATGGTATGGGGTGCCATTGGTTACACGTCTCGGTCACGTCTTGTTTGCATTGACGGTACTCTGAACAGTGGACGTTACATTTCAGATGTGTTACGACCCGTGGCTCTACCCTTCATTCGATCCCTGCGAAACCCTACATTTCAGCAGGATAATGCACGACCGCATGTTACGGGTCCTGTACGGGCCTTTATGGACACAAAAAATGTTCGACTGCTGCCCTGGCCAGCACATTCTCAAGATCTCTCACCAATTGGAAACGTCTGGTCAATGGTGGCGGAGCAACTGGATCGTCACAATACGCCCGTCACTACTCTTGATGAACTGTGGTATCGTGTTGAAGCTGCGTGGGCAGCTGTACATGTACACGCCATCGAAGCTCTGTTTGACTCAATGCCCAGGCGTATCATGGCCGTTATCACGGCCAGAGGTGGTTGTTCTGGGCACTGATTTCTTAGGATCTATGGATCCAAATTGCGTGAAAATGTAATCACATGTCAGTTCTACTGTAATATATTTGTGCAATGAATACTCGTTTATCATCTGCATTTCTTCTTGATGTAGCAATTTTAATGGCCAGTAGTGCATGTCTTTTCCAGGGACAAATTAAAATGTTGGTATATTTGATATCTGCTATTGTGTCCATGATGGGTCCATTAATTAATAGCACTTACATGGCACGAGAAACAGAAATATGCTTGTAACCCGAAGTGAATAGCAACGAAACACTAGCCGGCCGCGGTGGTCTCGCGGTTCCAGGCGCGCAGTCCGGAGCCGTGCGACTGCTACGGTCGCAGGTTCGAATCCTGCCTCGGGCATGGATGTGTGTGATGTCCTTAGGTTAGTTAGGTTTAAGTAGTTCTAAGTTCTAGGGGACTGATGACCACAGCGGTAGAGTCCCATAGCGCTCAGAGCCATTTGAACCATTTGAACCAACGAAACATTAAATCCTAGTGTTCCGTAACTACCGTTTCGTTTTATGTAATCCGCAATACCTTCACATTCGAAACTCAAGGTTTTCAAATTCTCTCCCTCGCTTCGTGCAAACTATAGTCCCACAGAAAAGATGAACGGGACCTTTCTGTGGGAAATTTAATGTAGCTAAATTTTGTTCTGGGATGCGTCTTCAGTAGAGGCCGTCGTTTTCGAATAATTCAAGAAAAACGTATAAAAATAACCATCAAAAGCGTTTTCAAGAAGAACGTACGAAAAATTATCGTCAGGCGTGTTTTTCTTGAATAACTCGAAAACAATACCCTCGTCATAGGTATCCGAATAAAATGTTTAACTACATTAGATTTCCTACAAAACTGTCCTGCCCCGTTTTTCTTTTTTTTTCTTTTTGTTTTTGTGGGACTATAGTTTGTGCGTAGCGAGTGAGAGAATATAAAAATCTTACGCGTCGTATTTGTAGGTGTTGCAGGCTGCATATATCCCAGAACTATAGGCAGCTAAATCACCGTGTGTATCACTAGGGAAGGCTAGATGTTGATGGTATTGGTGCGTGTGTTGCAGCAAAGAGCTCCATAGCAGCTAAAGAATATGTGACTTCCTTTAAATGCGAAATAAACCGGTTGGTAGTAGGCATTAAACGTGGATCAAACATGGTAATTGGAAGGTTTTATAGACGACCTGGCTCAGTGAATTTTTTGTCAGAGGATTCTTGGAAAAAATTCAAGAATATTACGCTTGAGTTTCCTTTCACGCTGTGTGAATGGACGTGATTTCAATTTGTCAGCTATAGAATGGGAGGTTCACGTCATTAATACATGTGCCATGGACAGGGATTAGGGAGTGGTTGTTAGAAACTTCTTTTTCGAAAATAGCCGAGTGCAATTAGAAAGCGACGCGTTGCTAACGGTTTGAAAAGTGTATAGTTCTTTTTTCGTTTCCAAGTAGCGTCATCGGACGGATACGAATAATTATTGGCCCAGGTCGTTGATGTGAATCTATTGATAAATTGTGGAATGTGTATTAAGCCCGCGTGCTGTCTTTCTGGTGAACGAAAATCTCCCATTGTCATCAAAACGAATGCCACTAACAGCAGAATGCTAATATTAGAGGCTCCCAGATTTACGTCGTGTCCCTTGACTTTCGCATGATATTCGATTCAGTTCCGCACTGTCACCTAGTTAACAAGCTTGCAGAAAATCGATCATAGTTTATGACTGGACTGAGAAGTTCGTTGTAAATACACCTTAACGTGCCTCTCGTCACACGGCGACTTTGTCAGACGCAAAAGTTAACTTCGGGCGTACCCGAAAGAAGTAGTAAAGGGTCAATTTAATGATCTGTGGATTACTTCGGATGATCCAAAAGGGTTTGGTATTCTGATACTACACGTAGGTCTCAGAGCGGCAGGAAATAGTAGGGAAATGCAGGAATACCAGCACCAAAATACAGTACATTAGTTGATTTCAACCTAAGCAGACGTATTGCGCAGTAACAGCCACTTAGCCATTGTTGTAACTGGTCGAAGGGTCATGGGAAACAGTCACAGCCGTAAAATACCGATAGTACGCGACAGAAACCATTTAAAGTGAAACTATCAAATGGAAGTAATTGTAGGAAAGTAAGACACCAGATTTAGATTGATTGCAAGAATCCCCTGGTAATGAACATTACAAAACTCATTATACAGGTTCATGAATATTGCCTGACAGGAATAATAGTGGGTACAGAGTAGATACAAAGAAGAGCAACATGATTCGTCAGTACGCAAGTGTGACCCTGTCATACAGATTATTATCCAAATCCACAGACAGCCTCTACAAGAGAGGTATTTCACTGTTTAAACCCCGAGTACCCACCATCCAAGAAGAATGAGGTCAAATAGTAGTTTCTCCCACAGATATTTCGTGAAGCATTCACGGCAGTCAAATTAGACAAAATCTAGAAGAAAGGTTGGATTAGTAACAGCTGTTCTTCGCGAGCAACGTTAGTAAGTGTAACACGAAATGGTGGAAACGATAGTGCTACTATAGGTACCATCCACTGAATAATGTAAGTTGTAGGGCACAGTTATGTATGAGTCTGTCTAAGTGCTTACACAGTTAATGGTGTATCCACTTAATGCTTACGAGGCAAAGTTTGCATGAAACTTCCTAGCAGATTAAAACTATGTGCCGGACCAAGACTCGAACTCGGGACCCTTGCCTTTCGCCGGCAACTGCTCTACCATCTGAGCTACTCAAGCACGACTCACGACCCGCCCTCACAACTTCAATTCTGCGTGTACCTCGTCTCTTATCTTTCAAACTTCACAGAAGCTCTTCTGCGATCCTCATATCAGCGCACACCCCGCTGCAGCGTGAAAATATCATTCGGGAAACATACTCTAGGCTGTGGCTAAGCCATGCCTCCGCAATATCCTGTCTTCCAGGAGTGCTAGTTCTGCAAGATTCGCAGAAGAGCTCCTGTGAAGTTTAGGAGGTAGGGAACGAGGTACTGGCCGAACTGAAGTTGTGGGGACGGGTCGTGAGTTGTGCTTGCGTTGCTCACTTGTTAGAGCATTTGCTCGCGAAAGGCAAGGGTCCCGAGTTCGAGTCTCAGTCCGGTACACAGTTTTAATCTACCACGAAGTTTCATATCAGTGTATACTCCGCTGCAGAGTGAAAATCTCATTCTGCAAAGTTTTTATGTATGCACTAAACTG
The DNA here is from genome assembly GCF_021461395.2 of Schistocerca americana. Classification (NCBI taxonomy): domain Eukaryota; kingdom Metazoa; phylum Arthropoda; class Insecta; order Orthoptera; family Acrididae; genus Schistocerca; species Schistocerca americana. Next base: position 499,383,267 of record NC_060126.1, on the reverse strand, counting down.
GGGAGTTGGTCGTATTCAGGACATTAATTACTTATTACTAGACCGCGGATTTTAGGTAAAAACGTAAGTTATTCCTGAGTTCCTATTTGCATAAAAATTTGTACTTATGCGTTTCATGACTATTTACACTTAATAGCGTTAATTCTATAGGACTTAAAAAAGCCTATTTCTACGTTAGTGCCTATTTTTGCCTATTTCGGCTTTAATATCCTAAAAAGTGCCTATTTCATCATATAAGACAGTGGCTCCAAGTTTTTCCACACTATACGCCAGATGGAAAAAAATATTTTCTGCCCAGCGTGCAGCAAGGTGGCTAGTTGATATGTGCTCATGTTTCGTATTTGCCTAACATTTCAGTCGTTTTTATTTTTTTATATTTCTATCCCTGTTAATACCAATTACTCTTTATATATGTTTTATTATTCATATATAAAAAATAGATCACGGATCTTTAGGTTAAAACCTATTTTTTTCCTAAGCTCCAATTTGCATATAAGTTGGTACTTACGCGTTTCATGACTAGCTAAACTGAATACCGTTAGTTCTATAGGACCTAAAATTGCGTATTTCAACGTTGACGCCTAATTTTGCCTATTTCGGCATCAAAATCCTAAAAAGTACCTATTTCCTTAATCTGACAGTTCTTGTGTTTTCAAAGATTAGAAAAAGGAAGTAAACTTAGGGCTTTACGTCTCATCGAAGGCGAAGGTCGTTAGAGACTGCTTACAATTCCTTTGCTTGCCTTACTACCAACAGCACTCGGCACGGCTGAATGGTCATCCATCCAAGTACGTGACGAGCGCGACAGTGCTTAACTTCGGTAAGCGAATGGGAACCGGTCAAAGATCTGAGTTACACGTTAGAATCGAACGTGGGAGTACTAAATGTTATATTTGAAAATATTTAGTTCGTAGGATTCAGACCAGCTGTGTATTTTTGCAAAGAAACGGTTTCATAGGTCTTAAGTTGAGCACGGATTAAAAAATCACAATGTTAATCGTAGACGCCCTCTTTAGGTAAATTACTGCCTTTCGCGCATTTTCTCGCTGCTGTCTACAAGCAGTCCTCTCAAACTACTCTGTTTCGTGAAAGGTATTATACGTGAATTTTCCGGTTCGAAGAATAATTTGCCAGTAATGAGATGTTTTCATCTGAAGCACCGGTAGATTCCATTCGCTTGTTCAGAAGGGGCGGCCATCTGTCAGGTGCCATATGTCCAGCAACGAGTACGGTACTTCCCCTACCGCTCCCATGCACCGCAGTAAAAGGAAAAAAAAAAAAAACCAGGTCATTGTTCACTTTTTCTCAGCGAAAACAAATCAGTACGTTGTGTAGCGACCGACGTGTTAAGTGTTACTGACGTTCCAAGTGCAAAATAAATTCTAGTTTCTGTGTGAGAATACTACGCCATGCCGAAAACAGCTAATTCAAAGTCTACTCATATAAGGCAGTGGCTGCAAGATTTTCCGCATTATACAACAAATGGGAAAATTATTTTCTGCCAAGCACGCAACAAGGAGGTTAGTTGATGTTTTTCTTTGACTTCTTATTTTCCTGTCACTTAGGATTCTTTTTTATCGCTATCCTTTAGTAATACGAAATACTCTTTATATGCGATTCTAAACTGCATTTCCCTTTTCTCTTGTATTAGGTTTCGAGTGTTAAGGAATCTCACTTAACTCAGCATGCAGATGGAATCGCACATAAAGCTAATGTTGAACGAAAGTCAAAATTGAAGCAAACTCTTTTAGCCAATAAATCTGGTGAATCCTCCGAAAAAAAACGAGTTCTGCAGTGATTTGTGCCATGCACTTGTGGCAGCAAACATCCCCTTTCGGAAACTAGAAAACCCTATATTCAGAGGTTTTCTTGAGAAGTACTGCCATCAGTCTATTCCTGCAGAGTCAACTTTGCGTAAGAGTTATGTGGATTCAGCTTACAATGCTGCATTGCACAGAATCCGAGAAGATGTTGGAGAACCTTGTATATGGATTTCTGTGGATGAAACTACTGACAGTCTTGGCCGTTACATTGCAAACCTGATTATTGGCAAGCTAGATCCAGATGCTCCATCCAGGGCTCATTTGATTTACTCAAAACAGCTTGCAAAAACTAACCAACAAACAATAGCACAGTTTGTGAACAATGTGCTTAAGGAGCTGTACCCAAACGGAGTGGATGAGAATAACGTGCTTCTGGCCGTCACTGATGCTGCTGCATATATGATAGCAGCGTTTCAACTATTAAAAGTATTCTACCCATTGATGCTGCACGTAACTTGTGTAGTGCATGGGATCAACCGCATAGCAGAGCAAGTAAGGCTACAGTTTCCTAAAGTAAATAAAGTAATATCTATGGTGAAGAAAATTTTTGTTAAGGCACCATCAAGAATACAGGCATTCAAAGAACAGCTTCCAGATGTCCCATTGACGCCAGAGCCTGTTGTCACCCGCTGGGGCACGTGGCTGATAGCAGCAGAATACTATATTACGCATCTCTCAGCTGTCCAGAAGGTGGTTCAAAATATACCGGAGGGTGCTGCATCCGTAACTGCAGCAATGGAGTTACTCAAAGATTCTTCTTTAAAACGGGACTTTTCTTACATTAGGGCCCACTACACATTTATGGCAAGAATAATTTCACAATTAGAAGGCTCAGGGAGACCTATCTACGACAATATTTCTTTGCTTGAAGAAGTCAAAATGAAAATTAATGAAGCGCCAGGTGAAGTAGGGGGAAAAGTACGGGCAAAAATGCAAACGGTTTTGCAGAAGAGCACTGGCCTGAAGGAGTTGTGCGCAGCTGCCGACATGCTTAGTGGAAAATCCAGCACTCCTGACTGCAGCATTCCTGTCCAACATGTGCCGAAAATGAAGTACGCCCCTGTCACATCTGTTTATGTAGAACGTTCTTTTTCAGCGTATAAATTGATTCTGACTGACAAGCGCCACAGTTTTTGACTAGAAAACCAAGAAAAGATTTTGGTAATTTATTGTGAAGCCAACTATGGACGGAATATGTGAAACTACGAATGTATTAATTAAACCATTGCCACATTATTTTTTACGGAGATCTTTATCTTGCAGGAACTCAAAAATATTTGATGTTCAACATTAATGTTGTAGATTTCTGTACTCTGTAACTGTGTAAATATTCATTCTCCTTGTTCTAATGACTAATAAGATGTTCATACTGTCAACACTGTGTATTTTAATCTATTTTTAATTTCTCTGCATAATTTTTATTAGAGCCTATTTTAGGTTTTATATAGCCTAAATGAACTACTGAAGGAGCCTATTTTAGGTGCCTAAAACACACTTTTTTACGACCTAAAAATCCGTGGTCTATTTATTACTGTGAAATGATCCAATAGAAGCCACGACACGTGCGGAATCAGAGGATTCCTTCTCAGAAGTAATCAGGAATACTGTTAAAAGAACTTCAATACGTCGGCCTATGAAGTTACGAGCATTGGATGTGCAGAAAGTCATTCTTCATATTATTTGTTGGTATTATTGTTTTCCACTATAGTCAGTGGTTCTGGAGATAGTTTTAATGGACATTTGTTTTCTTGTCGTTTGATAAAAACGCATGCATATGTACCACGTTAGTGGACAAAGTGTATAGCTACCAGTTCCAACTATCTTAAATTTTCAGATCTATTTCCCTATTCCATTCGATCGCTCCATCCAATGTGCAGTGAGTGTCCAGTATCGCTTCTTTGTACTCTCAAAGGGAACAGTCAGTAACGACATGGTGAATCGACTTTAAGGATGCACCACTATCGGAATTTGCAAAACTAGCCCATCGACACTTGTGGATTAGGTAACAACAACGGACGTGCCCTGTTCGATTCCGTTTCATGATCCTCCATTGACGTCTGGGGCCATTGATTCCTTGTATCTTCATGAAAGGGTTTTAAATGTTGTTTATTGGCTATTGATGACTGCTGGAACTAGATTTTCCATGAATCCTTCACTCTGAAAGTGGATCAAATAAGGTTTTATTGATTAGAAGTGTGAATACTCTGCTTGTGCAATATCACAATGAATGGATAGCTGGGGATTCTTCTGAATGTTGTCCTAGACCTACAGGTTAGCGTATGGTCATCTTAGAGCTGAAGGTTGAATAATGCTGAGAACAGGAAGCCATAACATTTTTGCACTCTGAATACGCATCGTAATTGTTCGCATTGCCTCCTTGAGTTAGTCGCGTATTTTCCTGTTAAGTAGAGCAAAGACGGCCGCACCTGCTCCCATTGTCATGCAATTTTAAAAGTTACCAGAAACTCTTAAATAGCGCGGTAATGTCAGAGCCTTCCGTTTCGATTAAAACAGCGGGTCGAGAAGCGTTCAAGGTCGCTGTGAAATCGAAAGAAGAAGAAGGTGGGGTAATGGCTTCGGAAAAGGACCACGATCTGCCATACTACACGCACCCGTCTGAGGCACTAAAATTACCTTTCAAAATGGACCCAGCTTACCTCGAAGAAGAGCTTGAGAACCTGTGATTTGGCATCAGGGCGGTCTCTCGTAAGAAGACGCCCAGAAAGAGCAACCAAAGTCCACTAATCACGGTGATACTAGTGGAGAAAGTGGAGAAAAGAAAAATATTCCATCTGCAAAGCGTTGCAAATACACTCCTGGAAATGGAAAAAAGAACACATTGACACCGGTGTGTCAGACCCACCATACTTGCTCCGGACACTGCGAGAGGGCTGTACAAGCAATGATCACACGCACGGCACAGCGGACACACCAGGAACCGCGGTGTTGGCCGTCGAATGGCGCTAGCTGCGCAGCATTTGCGCACCACCGCCGTCAGCGTCAGCCAGTTTGCCGTGGCATACGGAGCTCCATCGCAGTCTTTAACACTGGTAGCATGCCGCGACAGCGTGGACGTGAACCGTATGTGCAGTTGACGGACTTTGAGCGAGGGCGTATAGTGGGCATGCGCGAGGCTGGGTGGACGTACCGCCGAATTGCTCAACACGTGGGGCGTGAGGTCTCCACAGTACATCGATGTTGTCGCCAGTGGTCGGCGGAAGGTGCACGTGCCCGTCGACCTGGGACCGGACCGCAGCGACGCACGGATGCACGCCAAGACCGTAGGATCCTACGCAGTGCCGTAGGGGACCGCACCGCCACTTCCCAGCAAATTAGGGACACTGTTGCTCCTGGTGTATCGGCGAGGACCATTCGCAACCGTCTCCATGAAGCTGGGCTACGGTCCCGCACACCGTTAGGCCGTCTTCCGCTCACGCCCCAACATCGTGCAGCCCGCCTCCAGTGGTGTCGCGACAGGCGTGAATGGAGGGACGAATGGAGACGTGTCGTCTTCAGCGATGAGAGTCGCTTCTGCCTTGGTGCCAATGATGGTCGTATGCGTGTTTGGCGCCGTGCAGGTGAGCGCCACAATCAGGACTGCATACGACCGAGGCACACAGGGCCAACACCCAGCATCATGGTGTGGGGAGCGATCTCCTACACTGGCCGTACACCACTGGTGATCGTCGAGGGGACACTGAATAGTGCACGGTACATCCAAACCGTCATCGAACCCATCGTTCTACCATTCCTAGACCGGCAAGGGAACTTGCTGTTCCAACAGGACAATGCACGTCCGCATGTATCCCGTGCCACCCAACGTGCTCTAGAAGGTGTAAGTCAACTACCCTGGCCAGCAAGATCTCCGGATCTGTCCCCCATTGAGCATGTTTGGGACAGGATGAAGCGTCGTCTCACGCGGTCTGCACGTCCAGCACGAACGCTGGTCCAACTGAGGCGCCAGGTGGAAATGGCATGGCAAGCCGTTCCACAGGACTACATCCAGCATCTCTACGATCGTCTCCATGGGAGAATAGCAGCCTGCATTGCTGAGAAAGGTGGATATACACTGTACTAGTGCCGACATTGTGCATGCTCTGTCGCCTGTGTCTATGTGCCTGTGGTTCTGTCAGTGTGATCATGTGATGTATGTGACCCCAGGAATGTGTCAATAAAGTTTCCCCTTCCTGGGACAATGAATTCACGGTGTTCTTATTTCAATTTCCAGGAGTGTATTATCCGTATTCAAGCACAGAAGTTTCGCAGTAGGGTCAACAGGTACAATGTTTTCGGTGTCAGGGCGTCAGGGCATAAACCATGTCGAAAGAATTTGCACCATGCCGCCCAAATGCATGAAATACCCAGGACCGGATGAAAGTCGTACTTGCACCGCAAAGCAACAGGAGACGTCCAAAGTCCGCAGCTCGTAGTCGTGCGGTAGCGTTCTCGCTTCCCACGTCCGGGTTCCCGGGTTCGATTCCCGGCAGGGTCAGGGATTTTCTCTGCCTCGTGATGATTGGGTGTTGTGTGCTGTCCTTAGGTTAGTTAGGTTTAAGTAGTTCTCAGTTCTAGGGGACTGATGACCATAGATGTTGTCCCATAGTGCTCAGAGCCATATGAACCTTTTTTTTTTTTTTTTGAGACGTCCAAGTGCTGCAACTGTACGCAAAAACACGGCGTCAGCCATCGCGGATATGAAGCATTCCGAAACACCGACACTAAATATCGAGGCAATAATACTCCGGCCAGACGTGTAACATCTGGTCCGAGTTTTGTAATGTAGCGAGGGAAAGGGTGGCCGCGTCCGCCCCTCAGACTTAACCGGCACAACAATACCTGGAAATTCGTGCTACTGGCCACAGTTCGCGCCCCGATGTAAACAACATCGGGCAGCCGACTGGAATGAATGGAATTTGCTCTCTCGCTCGCTCGTCTGTCAACGGGATGCCATGATCCCGAGGTGTGGGTAGTTCCAGCGCTGAAGTGCTTCTCCTACCGGCGTTGCGTGGTATGGTAGTGGATTTCTTGACGTTGTGATTGCCTTGACGGTTCGACTATGGTGTCACCGGACTAACCATGACTGCTGTGTCAGTCCACGTGTCTTGCGTGGCACCGTGGCGGCGAAGAGGCAGGAACCCCCGTGTGAAGCGGGTGTTGCTGCGTGTCAGCTAACTAAGGACACAGATCGCAACACTGCACTGCACATTAAGAATTTTTATGGTTAAGAATTTTCAACTGTCAGCAGATATTTTAACTCCACCCAATTTTAAATCAGTCAATGTGAAATGTCAGCTATCTTTATTGCATCAAAATATTCGAGGACTGAGAAATAAAATTAATGAATTAACTATCTGCATAGATGAATTAGAGTCTTCAAACCCAGCTGACATAATCTGCCTCTCTGAACATCATGTGACCACTGGTATAGAACTTTTAAGTGTTTCAGGGTTTAGGTTAGCATCTCATTTTTGTAGATCAGAAATGGAGAAAGGAGGAGTTGCCACATTCATCAGGAACTGTCATAAATTTAAGAACATAGACATTCATAAATTTTGCCTAGAACAGCATATGGAAGCATGTGCAACAGAATTAGATTTTCACAAAAAATCTTTCATAATATTAAGTGTATATCGAGCACCTGCAGGTAACTTTAATCTGTTTGTAAACCACCTTGAAGCTGTACTGGCCCATTTAACAACCAAAAACAAAGAAATAGTGGTTGCTGGTGATTTCAATGTAGATTTCCTTAAAGACTCTCCCAACAAGAACCTATTTGAGTTAGTAACACTATCATTCAACTTAATTCCCACAGTAAAGTTCCCCACTAGGATAACCACTTGCTCACAAACAGCCATTGATAATATCTTTATAGAAAAGTCAAATGAACAAAATTATATTACAAAACCAATAGTCAATGGCCTCTCAGACCATGACATGCAGTTCCTTCTGTTAAATGTTAATACTGAACAGGATATAAAATCTGTTAAATCTGAGCTCAAGAGGGTAATCAGTAAGCCAAAAATTGATTATTTTAGGACACTCCTCAGAGACATTCACTGGACTGATGTTTACAGTGCTCATGGCATGAATGAAAAATATAACATTTTTGCTAATAAAGTGCTTACCTTATTTGAACACTGCTTTCCCCCAAAACTTACCAAGGTTAGAGCAAAGTCTACAAAGAAGCCATGGATTACTCGAGGAATAGGGGTATCTTGTAAAACAAAAAGAAAACTGTATCTGTCAATCCGAAACATTTCCAATGTTGATGCTATAGCACATTATAAGAAATACTGCAAAATATTAAAGACTGTAATACGGATGTCAAAGCAAATATATTACAAGGAAAAGATAGTCATATCAGATAACAAAATAAAGACAATATGGGATATAGTGAAGGAGGAGACCGGTAGAACCAGACATGAAGAGCAACAAATAGCATTAAGAGTAAATGATGCATTGGTGACAGATGTGTATAGTGTTGCAGAACTTTTTAACAAACATTTTATAACTGTTACTGAAAAGATGGGGTTGTCAGGTTCGGTAGATGCTGCTATGGATTACCTTAGACCAGACATTTCAAGTAACTTCCATAATATGAATTTGACCCTCACTACCCCAACAGAAATAACGTCCATCATAAAATCTTTAAAATCAAAAACATCTAGTGGGTATGATGAAATATCAACAAAGTTAATTAAAGAATGTGATTCTGAGCTAAGTAACATATTAAGCTATCTGTGTAACCAGTCGTTTATCAGTGGAATATTTCCCGAATGGCTGAAATATGCTGAAGTTAAGCCACTGTTTAAGAAGGGAGATAAAGAAATAGCATCAAATTTCCGTCCAATTTCACTGTTGCCAGCATTCTCAAAAATTTTCGAAAAAGTAATGTACAGTCGTCTTTATAACCATCTTATCTCAAATAACATACTGTCAAAGTCACAGTTTGGATTTCTAAAAGGTTCTGATATTGAGAAGGCTATCTACACTTACAGTGAAAATGTACTTAATTCATTAGACAAAAAATTGCAGGCAACTGGTATATTTTGTGATCTGTCAAAGGCATTTGACTGTGTAAATCACAATATCCTTTTAAGTAAACTAGAATATTATAGTGTAACAGGAAATGCTGCAAAATGGTTCAAATCTTATATCTCTGGCAGGAAACAAAGGGTGTTATTAGGAAAGAGACATGTATCAAGCTATCAGGCATCATCCAACTGGGAACTGATTACATGTGGGGTCCCACAAGGTTCCATTTTGGGGCCCTTACTTTTTCTTGTGTATATCAATGACCTTTCATCAGTAACATTACCAGATGCCAAGTTTGTTTTGTTTGCTGATGATACAAACGTTGCAATAAATAGCAAATCAAGTGTAGTCTTAGAAAGATCAGCCAATAAAATATTTGTGGACATTAATCACTGGTTCCTAGCCAATTCTTTGTCACTAAACTTTGAAAAAACACACTACATGCAGTTCAGAACTTGTAAGGGGTGTCCCAAGAGTATATGTCTAACATATGATGACAAGAAGATAGAAGAAGTGGACGGTGTTAAATTCTTGGGATCACAGCTTGATAATAAATTCAACTGGGAGGAGCACACCACAGAACTGCTGAAGCGTCTTAACAAATCTCTGTTTGCAATGCGAATTTTGTCAGACATAGGGGATATAAAAATGAAAAAGCTGGCATACTATGCTTACTTTCATTCCATAATGTCATATGGGATTATTTTCTGGGGTAATTCATCAAGCCAAGCTAAAGTTTTCCGGGCACAAAAACGTGCAGTAAGAATTATATGTGGTGTGAACTCAAGAACATCCTGCAGAAGCCTGTTTAGGGAACTAGGGATACTAACTACAGCTTCCCAATATATTTATTCCTTAATGAAATTTGTCATTAAAAATATATCACTTTTTCAAACCAACAGCTCAATTCATGGAATCAATACTAGAAATAAGAATAATCTTCACAAGGATTTAAAGTCACTTAGTCTTGTACAAAAAGGTGTGCATTATTCAGGAACACACATTTTCAATAACTTGCCAGCAGCCATAAAAAGCTTAACAACCAATGAAATTCAGTTTAAGAGAAGCCTAAAGGATTTATTGGTGGCCAACTCCTTCTACTCCATTGATGAATTTCTTAGGAAAACCAACTGATTTGTATATAAGTACAACATAACTTCTGCACAATTTCAGTGCAGTAATGTGTTCACTGAAAATTTGTGTGTGTGTGTGTGTGTGTGCTTGTGTGTGTGTAAGTGTGTAAGTATAATCTAACTTCTGCACCATTTCAGTGCAGTAATGTGTTCATTGTAAATAAGTATTACAGTAGTTGTATTACATGTTTCTTACCTTATAAATAAATAAAAAACTTTTTTATTTTAAATTCAGTGCAATAGTATTTGTAAAATGACTCTTAGTGTTCATTAAAAAATGACGATCATTCCACTTGGGACCTGTGGAATGGTACATTAGCTTATTTGTTTTAGTTGTAAATATTTGTCATGTATTGTTGTTTTTCTGACATGTTCCACATCCTGGAGGACCTCCTCACTACGGATCAATTGGAATGAAAGTAAATCTAATCTAATCTAATCTAATAACGAGTGATCCAGAACTCGTGTAGGGGCAGGGTAAGCGGTTGTCGCTATTCCTGCAACACCTATGGGGCGGGAGTAGGGGAACTCGTGGTAGGAATTGGCTTGGGAGACGGACTGCGTCCATTGGATTGTCGGGCTGTTTTCTGAGGAATGTGACCATTGCCTCGGAGAGAGCATAGGTAGACTCAACTGGGGGAGGCTCGTGCGGAGGTGGTTCACACTGACCAGATCGGGACTCCCCCGCCGACGCGCAAGTGGCTGAGATCACAAAAATATGTTCCTAATCAGAGGGTGTGAAGATGGGGTGACTATTGATTAGTTTGAGATCCTTCCTCGCAACAAGGGGCCGGAGAACCGTATAATGCCTGACCGGTCCGTAAGGCTTGTGAGGAAGGAGAGGTTCGGGCCTTTCGGGAGGAGTGAATGGGTAGGGGTTATCTAGGCGCTGGGTATGACCCGTCACGATGATACACGGCCACCTTCTGCAGCGCGGGTTGCACACTGCGCGCAGTAGGGAGCGACAAGCATGCATACACCGCCTCTGCTAGAGGAAGTGTCTCAATGTGCGTCCACTCGTCGTGTGTTTGCAGCTCATCCTCCTCTTCGAGAAGGAGTGCAGACGTCTCCACATCCATCAGGGACGACACGCTCTGCCTTGCGTTGGCGGGGGGCGTGGGTGGCCCGTTTGGGTGGAGGCGTCCACCCCCAACCAGCTGTCTCACAGTGGACTTGGCGGCAGAGGCAGGCGTCTTCTTGAGCACCCGCAGCTCCTCGCGCAGCTATTGCAGCTGGCGGTGGCAGCTACCAGTTCTTCCTTCATGGCGGCCCTCTCGGCGCAAGGGCAGCGTGGATGGCAGTCAATGCTTCATCCGTGGCGGTTTCACGGCGGCGTGGCTTACCACACCCGCAAGAGCGCGAGTGAGTAGGGGGGATAAGACGGGTGAGGGTTGGGGGGGGAGGGGGAGGAGGGACGGCAGTCTTACGCTAGAGACGGCACCGCGAGGCGGGCTTCTTACTTCTGTAGCCTTTTAATACACTACTGGTCATTAAAACTGCTACACCATTAGGATGACGTGCTATAGACGCGAAATTTAGCCAACAGGAGGAAGATGCTGTCATTTGCAAATGATTAGCTTTTCAGAGCATTCACACTAGATAGCCGCCGCTGGCGACACCTACAACGTGCTGACACGAGGAAAGTTTCCAACCGATTTCTCATACACAAACAGCAGTTGACCGGCGTTGTCTGGTGAAACGTTGTTGTGATGCCTCGTGTAAGGAGAAGAAATGCGTACGATCACGTTTCCGACTTTGATAAAGGTCGGATTGTAGCCTATCGCGATTGCGGTTTATCGTATCGCGACATTGCTGCTCGCGTTGGTTGAGATCCAATGACAGTTAGCAGAATATGAAATCGGCGGATTCAGGAGGGTAATACGGAATGCCGTGCTGGATTCCAACGGCCTCGTATCACTAGCAGTCGTAATGACAGGCCTCTTATCCGCACGGCTGTAACGGAACGTGCAGCCAACAGATGGGGACGTTTGCAAGACAACAACCATATCCACGAACAGTTCGACGACGTTTGCAGCAGCATGGACTATCGGCTAGGAGACCGTGGCTGCGGTCATCCTTGACTCTGCATCACAGACAGGAGCGCCTGCGATGGTGTACTCAACGACGAACCGGGGTGCACGAATCGCAAATATTCATTTTTCCGGATGAATCCAGGTTCTGTTTACAGCATCATGACGGTCGCATCCGTGTTTGGCGACATCGCGGTGAACACACATTGGAAGCGTGTATTCATCATCGCCATACTGGCGTATCACCCGGCGTGATGGTATGGGGCCCCATTGGTTACTCGTCTCGGTCACCTCTTGTTCGCATTGACGGCACTTTGGACAGTGGACGTTACATTTCAGATGTGTTACGACCCGTGGCTCTACCCTTCATTGGACCCCTGCGAAACCCTACATTTCAGCAGGATAATGCACGACCGCAAGTTGCAGGTCCTGTACGGGCCTTTCTGGATACAGAAAATGTTCGACTGCTGCCCTGGCCAGCACATTCTCCAGATCTCTCACGAAGTGAAAACGTCCGGTGAATGGTGGCCGAGCAACTGGCCCGTCACAATACGCCAGTCACTACTCTTGATGAACTGTGGTATCGTGTTGAAGCTGCATGGGCTGCTGTACATGCAGGCGCCATCTAAGCTCTGTTTCACTCAATGCCCAGGTGAATCAAGGCCGTTATTACGGCCAGTGGTGGTTGATCTGGGTACTGATTTCTCAGGATCTATGCACCCAAATTGCGTGAAAATATAATCACATGTCAGTTCTAGTATAATATATTTGTCCAATGAATACCCGTTTATCATCTGCAATTCTGCTTGGTGTAGCCAATTTAATGGCCAGTAGTGTAGAAGCAGCTGTGCGATTTCGCGGCGCGGGCACCGCCGCAATTCGTGTACTTGGCAGCCACACCACGAGGCTTGGGGCATGTGCGTGTGTCGTGCGGCTGGGCACACTACAAGCACGCAACAGTTTCCTTGCGTGATTTGGCGATGTGCCCCATCGTCTGACACTTGAAGCTCTCTAGCGCGCTTCTTAGGGTGGCTTTCGCGGCCGCGGTCCTTCCCGATCACTTCCACTAGGAATTTCAGTGTGGCAGCAAGCTTGCTTCCTTTACCGCGTCCAGCCATGTCGGTTGCGTAGGTGAGCGAGCACGATCCTGAAGTCTCTAGCGCAGCGCAAAAAAGCCATATAGCCGTTAGTCCAGAGCTTAGCCGCCGAACTTGTTTGCTTGCTTTGTGTCATCTCGAAGCTGCAGCTTCGTCAGTTTGAAGGATTAGCAGGTGTAGCTGCGTTTCCTTCTTCTTCATCTGGTTGACTTTCAATTCATTGTGTCTTCGCTTATTTCTTATGGTTTGACACTCTTACTTTCCCTTCCTCTTGCTGTCTGAGCAGCGTTGCTACTCTCGTAGCAAGTCCGGCCATCTCGTTGTCTCTCGCCAGTGAATGTGGTTTCCCAGATTCCTGATGAGAGGATTCGTAGATCTTCTAATGTCGGCATAGAAGAATCTCACCGACTGCTTGAAGTGGTCCTTCAGCTTCGACATGCCCATTAGCCGATGTAGTTCGGCTGTGCTGAAGTCACGCGGAAGATGTGGTGCCAGTCTCAGGCACCTGTTCTGTATCTTCTGGAGACTGCTGATATGGGTCTCGGCGGCATTCCCCCACACCACGGCGGCGTATTCCAGCATGGGCCTGATACGTGCCAGATACAGCGTCTTTCCGCAGTGTGGAGACAGTGTGGTCGCGTGATTGAGTAAGGGATAGAGGAGGCGCATTCTGCCAAGCGCCTTACCCCGTATTTAGGTGACGCCAATCCAGTGTGACGCCCAGGTAGCGGACGGTGTTCGACCATGGGACGTGGCCTCCCATGATGCGGATTGGCGGCATAGCTTCAGGTATACATTTCCTTGTGACGATCACAGCCTGGCTCTTCGCTGCATTGCCCATCAGCCTCCACTTGGTGGCCGAAGCTCCTAGCTCGTTGCAGGCTGTTTGTAGTCTTCCTCGAATGAGATGTGGGTTGATGCTCTTGGTGTACAGGGCTCCTATCATCGGCATACTGCCCTGTCTGCACCTGTTGCGTTCATGGCATGTCCGCCTCAATAGGGGCCCCAATACTGAGCCCTGTGGGACTCCGGCGGCTATTCCCCGTGCTGTCGAGGTCTCGTCTTCTATCTTCACATGGAAGGTACGTCCCTCCAGGTAGGAGTGAATCAGGCGGGCGTATGACACCGGAACTCCCTGTACTAGTATCCTGTAGACTACTCCGTCGTGCCACACGCTGTCTAAAGCGCGGAAGACGTCAAGACGTACCGCCCCAAGGTACTCCCTCTTCCCCAGCGCCCCCATCGCCTGCTCCACAAGTCCTAGCAGTTGATGTGTTGTCCCGAGCCCCCGCGTGAAGCCTAACTGCTCGTCGGGATTCAGGCTTTCATCTCCGACGTGACGGCGCAGTCTCCTGACACAGATTCGCTCAAATACCTTTGAGACTGTAGGTATCAGGCTGATGGGCCGGTAATTTTGCGCCAGCCTGTTGTCTTTGCCAGCCTTAGGGATACCCACCACCTCCGCATGTTTCCAGGCCGAGGGGTAGTGGCCGGTCCTAAGGATGGCGTCGAACATCTTCGTCAGTAGTTTCACAGCATCTGGGGGGACCTCCTTCAGGATTGCGCCGCCGACGTTATCGCACTCACCCGCTTTGCACGTGTCGAGGTGCAGTAGCTGCCGTTGAACCTTTTCTTCCGTTGTGGATTCGATGAAGTTGTCAGGGTCTTCTGCAGCGAGGTATACACAGAGCCTATCTTGCACCATTCGAATATGGTCGTTATTTACTTCTTCGTCAACTAGATTGAAGTTGGGAGCGAAGGTATCTGCCAATACCCCAGCTTTGGCGTCAGGCTCGGCCACTGCATGTTGTCCAACGTGTATTGGCGGGACTCGTTGCCTGCTGCGAACGAAATGCTCGGTTGCTTGCCAAGCAGTGCCGTCTGCGATGTTCAGGGTCGCTATCCTCCCAGCATAGTCCCTGGTCCTGTGTTCCGCGACCGTGTACTGTACGGCGCGGCGCTTTCGGTAGATCCGATTTTTCGTTGCCGCCTGGCGGGTGACGTGCCACTCTCGGACCAGCTGGCTCTTCTCCCGGATCATCTGCAGGATGTCCGGCGGTAGGTGGGAGGGGAAATCCTGCGGCTTCTGACGCCTGTGCCGCGTTGCTGCCTCAGCCGCGCTGATCGCGAGATGCGTGAACGCTGCGAGTGTGGCGTCCACGCCATCGAGATCAGGATCCGGCTTCGCGGCGAGCGCCTCTGACAGGTTAGCCTTTGGTGGGACCTCGGCCTAGTAGGGGGCGAAGGACGGAGAGTGAATCCGCTCTCCCGGAATGAGGGTGGCATTCGCCGATAAGGGAGCAGGTGAAAACTTCGGTGATGGAGCTGTTGGACTAGTGCTCTGTGCTAAACGTAGCCGCTCAGATACTGACAGCTCTTGGTCAAGGGGTGGGACTGGTGAGCGAGTTGAATATAGTCTCCCCCCTCCCCCCCCCATGCCAGAGAGGCCGGTCTGGGCGGTAACGTTCTCGCTTCCCACGCCCGGGTCCCCGGGTTCGATTCCCGGCGGGATCAGGGGTTTTCTCTGCCTCGTGATGACTGGGTGTTGTGTGATGTCCTTAGGTTAGTTAGGTTTAAGTTGTTCTAAGTTCTAGGGGACTGATGACCATAGATGTTAAGTCCCATGGTACTCAGAGCCATTTTTTGAGGCCGGTCTGGGGTAAGAGACGGGCCTCCATTTTTTCACTCTCTTATGTATACTATGATGGCGGACAGTCGAGAGAGTGATAATGTGCTTGATGCTGGCGAAGTGCCAAACAAAGTGAACATTTCTGTCGCTGAACGACACTAGAGGTTCTTGAGACTGTTGGACTCGAGCATTAATAATGAAATACAAGCAATTATGCTATCAATCATATAAGAGACTATGTAGACAATTGGGCAATTGCCCACTCTCAGTTAGAAGGTAGGGTAACCGAATTAGAGAAAGAAAATGAAACAATGAGAAGTCAACCGGCTCGGACTTATGCTGAGGTTGCGAGAGCCCCAGTGGCCCAGGCACCGACAGCAAAAGAAGCGATACAAGAGAACATTAGGAAAGTAACGTCTACAGTGTTCATACATCTGGTACCGCGCGCCGCGGAATTTGAATCCGCGCCAGACGTCATGGACGTCGAAGACCCCAAAAGGTCTCTGCACCATCGCGCGGTAAGCTGTGGCGGCGCGCGCCTCCTGGCCCGCAAGTAGTGTGAGGGCGCCACAGTGGAACACGTGGTCCCAGCGGCCAATAGCGGCGCCCCCGATAGCGTACTTAAGCGCCTGCCTCTCGCTCAGCCAGCATCCCTCCAAAACCCAGGCGATCATTGTAGGCAAAACCACCCCTTCCTTCCGTCTCCTTGATTTCTGTATCACCATCTATGGCCGTCCTATCGCCCTCACTCCCACCCTTAAGTACCTTGGCGTCACCCTCGACCGCCGCCTCTCCTGGACTCCCCACCTCCGGACAATCCAAGCCAAGGCACGCTCCCGACTTAGTCTCCTCAAGCTCCTCTCCGGCCGTACGTGGGGTCTGGACACCTCCACTATCCTCCACACCTATAAATCCCTCATCCGCCCTATCCTTTGTTATGCCCATCCGGCTTGGATCTCTGCCTCCCCTACCTTTTATAAATCCCTCCAAATCCTTGAACGTCATGCTCTCCGCCTCGCCTATCGCATCCGTCTCCCCTCCCCCACGCAGATCCTGTGCGATCTCATCACCTTCCCCCACCTCCTCCTTTTCCTTGAAAGGATACGGATCCTGTACACCTCCCGCAAGCTCGATCCTCCTCACCCACTTGTCTCCCCGATCCTCTCCCACCCCCGCCTGCTGCCGCGCCTGTATTCGCTCGTCCCACCCGGTCTCCATCTCTCCACCCTCCTTACCCTCTCCCAAGGTGGCTTCCGCCAGCTCCCCCTCCCTGATGATGCCCTCCTCCCCTCCATCTACCCCTCCTACCAAGTTTGATCCTCCCGCCCTCCTCCTGTGCTTGCTCCTCTGGGCACCCTCCCTCCCTTCCCTCCCTTTTCCCTCCCTCCTCCCTTTCTCCCCCTTCCTCCCCTGGGCCTCCCCTCCCCTGTCCCTCTCCTCCTGCCCCCGCCTCCTCAGCCATTGGCATCCTTTTTCTCCCTTCTCCCCCACCTCACCCCTGTTCCCCTCTTGGCAGGTCCCCGGACTCGCACACGCTCAGTGAACATTCGCGCGCCGGAGATACCGCCATCGGTGTTTCGTGTGTGCCGTCATGTTTAGTGTTCAGTGTTTCACCGTCACACTCCATCGTTCACCAGTGCCATCGTCTTCTTCAGTGTTTGTGCGTCGTATCAACATTTTGAACATTTTGCAGTGTGGATTATCGTCTAGTGTGAACGGCTCTGTGTTTGTCTTTATGTGTCTACTGTTTTATTGCCCACCGTTCTGTAACTTCTGTGTCTTTTCAGTGTTTCTTCTCTTTGTGTATCCTCTGGCTGAAGAGCGGCGTCGTATGCCGCTGCCAGCCTACCTGATTGTTCAGGTGTTAAAATCACAATAAAGTAAAAAAAAAAAAAAAAAATAAAGCTCAGCCAGCACCTCCTCTCTTCATCCCGCCGCTTCCCCAGTTGCCCCATGCTCTCCCCTCCTTTTCCATCCTCATCCTCTCTGACCTTTCCCTCGGCAGGTCCCACCTGGTAGTTTTATTCTTCGTCGTGTGTGCTCCAAGTGGGTTTTAACTGTGTTGTGTTGGAGTGGTTTTTACCGTGGCCAACTTTTAACCTATGCATGCGCATCCAGTGTCTTCTCTGTGCTTTAAGAATCTTCATCCCGCCGCTTCCCTAGCTGCCCCATGCTCTCCCCTCCTTTTCCATCCTCTCTGACCTTTCCCTCGGCAGGTCCCACCTGGTAGTTTTATTCTTCGTCGTGTGTGCTCCAAGTGGGTTTTAAGTGTGTTGTTTCGGAGTGATTTTTACTGTGGCCAACTTTTAACCTGTGCATGCGCATCCAGTGTCTTCTCTGTGTTTTAAGAATCGCCAACTGTGTTTTTTTAACTTTCTGGTGACGTTTTTAACTGTCCCCAATGAACGTCTACATGTCAGTGTATTTTTACCTCCATTTTCTCCCCTTACTCTGTTTTATGTTCCCCTTTTTTATCTCCTTATGTTTGTATTATTTTATTCTTGTTTTAGTTGTCGTGTCACTCGGCTGAAGAGCCGCGGATTGTGCTGCTGACAGCCCTCCCCTGTCCATATGAGGCAGGGGAATGAAATCACAATAAAGAAAAAAAAAAGCTCAGCCAGACAGTCTAATCTCGCGTACGTCTGTGGACACATCACCTCGCATTAGACAGCTGACTTACTTACTTGTTATGTGTACGAGTGGACGTGTTTGTTAGATTTCCTTGTGATTCCGTTGTTCGATCTTGTTGTTGTTCGTTCTGTCCTTCGTTGGTAGCGTCCGTCCTCACCCGTTGTGTTGTTCGCGGGCCTCTCCGTGGGTCCCGCCGCGCTTTCCGTCATTTCAACAGCGCGACCGTCCTCGTGGCACTTACAACAAAAAAAGCTAAACCTGGTGAGGACATTAAGGCTGTAAAGTCAGCTTTTGAGAAGTGGGTTGATCCCAAGAAAGATAAAATAAAGATCAACAGTGTTCGCACTGCGAAGAATGTGCTGATATTACAAACGGCCTCACAAGAGGACAGCGAAAAGTAATCAACAGTTAAGTAACAAAGTTAAGTGCGAACCTCGACGTAAGCGTCGACCTTTGATGTGTTTGTATGACGTTACTACATTCATGACAGCGGACAGCTTGGTAGACGCAATATGCACGCAGAATTTTCATGTGTCAGTTACGAGGGGAGAATCTGATGAACAGTTTAAGTTACGTTTTAAAGTAGGTCGCCGTGAGAAGTTGACAGTTCACCATGTGGTGGAAGTCTCACCTAACTTATGGAAAGTACTAACGAGACCTGGCCGGTTGTATGTTGGCTATTCCGCACTGAACATTAAAGACTACCTGGCAGTACCACGTTGTACCAGATGCCAGGATATTAGTCACACTAAAAAGTATTGTGCGGAACCCAATATCATATGCGGCCACTGTGGTCTGTCTGGACATACTAGGAAAGACTGTCCTAATAAGGACAAAGCGGCCGTATCTGTACCACGCAGTAAAAGGGGCCGCAAGTGTGGTGGACCTAAAGATTGTCCAACCTACAAAATGTTTCTATATAGACTCATACAAAGAACCGATTGTCGCGATTTTTAAAATGGAACAAGTCAATGCAATGCGCAGCTAGATGGTTGCACATGAACTAAGGAAACTTGCAGAAGAAGATCGAATAGATGTCCTAATGATACAAGAACCGAACTCGTGTGTGGCTCGAGTCCCTGGTTTTCCCGCAACAGCACAATTGTTTCCCCATGAGTGCAATAATAATATTGAACAAAACTATAGAAACTACGAAAATAAGCCAATTCTATACCGAGCACATTACAGTTGTAAAATTTAATTTGTTGTCTTACAGTCTATACATTGTAAATGTTTACTGTCAATTCAGGCATGACATCAAGATTTAAATTGATCAGTTCCATTGGATATTAAGAATTTTTGCCGGCAGGCTATAATTGTAGCTATGGATGCTAATGCCAAATCCCCACTGTAATGCTGGAAATGCATATCCTCCTATTTCCATCTATTGTACTATAATTTTTTTCCTTATTTTGTTACCTGAAGATATGACATTTCTGTGTCTTTATATATTGTAATTGCTTTACTATTTGTATATACACTCCTGGAAATTGAAATAAGAACACCGTGAATTCATTGTCCCAGGAAGGGGAAACTTTATTGACACATTCCTGGGGTCAGATACATCACATGATCACACTGACAGAACCACAGGCACATAGACACAAGCAACAGAGCACGCACAATGTCGGCACTAGTACAGTGTATATCCACCTTTCGCAGCAATGCAGGCTGCTATTCCCCCATGGAGACGATCGTAGAGATGCTGGATGTAGTCCTGTGGAACGGCTTGCCATGCCATTTCCACCTGGCGCCTCAGTTGGACCAGCGTTCGTGCTGGACGTGCAGACCGCGTGAGACGACGCTTCATCCAGTCCCAAACATGCTCAATGGGGGACAGATCCGGAGATCTTGCTGGCCAGGGTAGTTGACTTACACCTTCTAGAGCACGTTGGGTGGCACGGGATACATGCGGACGTGCATTGTCCTGTTGGAACAGCAAGTTCCCTTGCCGGTCCAGGAATGGTAGAACGGTGGGTTCGATGACGGTTTGGATGTACCGTGCACTATTCAGTGTCCCCTCGACGATCACCAGTGATGTACGGCCAGTGTAGGAGATCGCTCCCCGCACCATGATGCCGGGTGTTGGCCCTGTGTGCCTCGGTCGTATGCAGTCCTGATTGTGGCGCTCACCTGCACGGCGCCAAACACGCATACGACCATCATTGGCACCAAGGCAGAAGCGACTCTCATCGCTGAAGACGACACGTCTCCATTCGTCCCTCCATTCACGCCTGTCGCGACACCACTGGAGGCGGGCTGCACGATGTTGGGGCGTGAGCGGAAGACGGCCTAACGGTGTGCGGGACCGTAGCCCAGCTTCATGGAGACGGTTGCGAATGGTCCTCGCCGATACCCCAGGAGCAACAGTGTCCCTAATTTGCTGGGAAGTGGCGGTGCGGTCCCCTACGGCACAGCGTAGGATCCTACGGGCTTGGCGTGCATCCGTGCGTCGCTGCGGTCCGGCCCCAGGTCGACGGGCACGTGCACCTTCCGCCGACCACTGGCGACAACATCGATGTACTGTGGAGACCTCACGCCCCACGTGTTGAGCAATTCGACGGTACGTCCACCCGGCCTCTCGCATGGCCACTATACGCCCTCGCTCAAAGTCCGTCAACTGCACATACGGTTCACGTCCATGCTGTCGCGGCATGCTACCAGTGTTAAAGACTGCGATGGAGCTCCGTATCCCACGGCAAACTGGCTGACACTGACGGTGGCGGTGCACAAATGCTGCGCAGCTAGCGCCGTTCGACGGCCAACACCGCGGTTCCTGGTGTGTCCGCTGTGCCGTGCGTGTGATCATTGCTTGTACAGCCCTCTCGCAGTGTCCGGAGCAAGTATGGTGGGTCTGACACACCGGTGTCAATGTGTTCTTTTTTCAATTTCCAGGAGTGTATATATTTACGCATTTATGTCGATGTATAATTGGTTTGTTTTGTAAATATTATTTGCATTTTTACGCTGGGTCTTGCCAAGGGAAAACTATGCTATCGAACGGTTACATCGATAGTTCGTGTGGAGAACCTAAGTGTTTAAGATCTTGGGTAGTGTTAACTCTGCCGCGTGGAGTGCGGGCAGAGCGGAGTCTGGCTGGAGTAGGGTGGTGGAGCAAGTGTGTGTGAGTGACGCTCCCGCGAGTTGCCACGCTTCCGGGGTTTGGCAGCATGTAAATGCGCTCGACATGCTATGACAGTTTCTGACACGGTGTCGCGGACGGGAAACATTAGCTGGCACACATCAAGAACCTGTTTCGCCAGGTGACCGTGTTGAGAAGAAGGTGCGTCAACACCCAGCATCTGCAACAGCTACGGCCGACATAAGTGATTGTCGGTCGCCACCTCCTCGATCGACGACTTCAAACCTTTAATCAACCAACAAGGAAGACTGAAAGCACGTAAAGTTTTAGAACTGGATGGCAGACCTCAGCTTTTCAAACTATTCCATTAGCAAACTAAAATACAGCAACTTAGCATGAACCTTAGTCGCTCATTGTCCCAATTCCATTACCAAGCAGGGTCCCTTCCTTTTCCGAAATCAACTCGAGTGTCGTTGAAATTCAAATGCCTGCATTAAAGTAATATCATTCCATTTTATATTGGAACAAATAAGCCCTCTGTCACAAATATTAAGTCAAAATTGACCAGGTTTCGACGCTACTATGAGCGTCGTCTTCAGAATTAGACTAACTGTTCTAAAACATATTAGGTATATAGTACATTAATAAAATTGACATGTGTACTGACTGGAAAAGATGCAGTACTTACAAGTAATATAATTTCAAAGTTCAGTTAAGGTATTCATAGCTTGCTGCTATATTTAGATTACACAAGCACAAATTAACAGTGCGAGTTTTGTTACCATATTTTAGCTTACCTGTGACTGCAGCTAAGCTTGGTACGTACTAAATTTTACTATTGTTAATTGTTCAGAATCATTTAATTGAAGTTTAAAGTTAAATCTCTTATTTCTAAATTGCGTAGATTCAAGTAGCTTTTGAAATGTTTGTTGAGGTAGCCCAATACTAACCTTATTTTATTGAATTTCGTAGTGCTTCAGAAACAGACTATTAATTTCAGCCACTGAACTAACTTTCAATTTTCCAGTTTTATTAATTATTTTGCTAAATTAAGTCGGAGTGTAGCGAAATTTACTACTTCTAACAAACATTGAGTTTTCACACAACACGTGTCAACCTTCAGTTGCCACGCTTTTAGTGCTCATTACATGTGCATTAACCTTTCATTTTCAGTTATTATAGTAGTTGTCCATAGGACTGGCGACCGTAATTTTCCTCAAATCTCAAATATCTAATTAACGCCAATTAATTGTTAATGTAACGACCAAACATTTACTTTCTTTATTAACTTTACCACTTTTCAAAATTAATTTCCACCAGTTTCATTTGCATTTTTCCTTTCATTTAGATGTAAGCCTGTCCTCCCTCTTTACCGACAGTTTAACTTCGGTGACGATTGCTTTTCCCAAATTTCCATTAGGTACTCGTGGTTTAATTTTTACTGTCATTAAGGTCGATAAGTGAGGGGGAGGTTACACCACTCTCGCATAGTGATGTGCAGCACGTTAGGGGTGCGGAGCTTGTTAATTTGATAATGGAAATGCACATGCATTTGCTAATCTTGCCGGGGTACCCCCCAACCTATTCAGGGAGGGCAGGTGCAACGTCGAATATTGATGTGACACTTGCAAGCGCGAGGGCAGCACCCCACGTCCATAGCTGCCAAGTAAGAGAACATGTAACCGTCAGTGATCACAACTGCATAACATTTGAAATAGCGACAACCGTGGCAGATGTGCCAAGTGAGTGGGTGGGACGGTTTAATTCTGCTCGGACAGACTGGGACCGACTTGTGCAGGTGTTCAGTCCTCCAGAGTTCACAGAGGACATAGAGAATATTGATGAAACTGTGGAGGAGCTTGTGAGGTGTGTGCAGACAGCTATCACAAGGGCTGTACCTCGAATAGCGAGATACATCTGCAGGGAGTCCACCCCGTCGACCCCTGAACTGACTGTGCTGAAGCGGTCGCTCAGGAGATCGCGAAGCAACTATCAAAGAAGCTTTGCCCACGACGAACGGCAATCTCACCTGCGTATTTATCGTCGTTTCAAGCAGAGATACAAGGATCAGTTGGACAGTATAAGGCGCCAGTCCTGGGAATGATCTGTGAATGATCAGCCTGGAACAGGCCCTTGGGGAGTCACTTACAAAATTGTATTGGAGAAAATTAGATCACCAATGATGCTGTCCACACTACGTGCCGGGGATGGTGGCACGACCAGGTACTGGACAGAAACAGGAAGACTGTTGTTGGAGACGCTGCTGTCAGGTGACATCGAAGAGCAGGATTCGTACGAGCAGCGGCAAATACGTCAGGCGATCTCGAATCAATACGTCAGTGACATAAATGTTTACCCTGCCTCTGCAGTAGAGGTAGAAGCAGCCATCTACACCTTCTGAAGAAGGAAGGCACCTGGTCCTGACGGCATCCCTGTGGAGATCTTACAGAGACTTGCGCACTTGGTCGCCCCGGCACTAAGTCGTATTTACAACATCTGTCTACAGAAGGGCTACTGTCCACTTAAATGGAAAACGACAGTAGTGATAATTATCAAGAAGGGCACTGACAAGGATCCAACGATGCCGAAATCATATCGGCCTATTTGCCCCCTGGATGTGATGGGCAAAGCTTTTGAGACTTTGCTGGCTGACCGACTCTTGGGTCACAGGGCTCTGCACGGTGTGAGTGATAGGCGGTTCGGCTTCCGGAAGGGTCTCTCCACTCAGGATGCGATCAACGAGGTTTGTCGGGTTGTTCACTCAGCCACATCAAGGTATGTTCTAGGTGTAATGATAGACATGTCAGGGGCCTTCGATAACCTGTGGTGGCCAGCACTCTTCTCTCGCGTTAGAGAGATCGGGTGCCCGCAACGGCTATATGGTTGTCTAGAGGCCTACTGTGATGGAAGAATTGGACCCGTTGTATCTAAAAGAATATCCCGGGGTTGTCCCCAGGGATCTGTGTGTGGTCCCATTTTTTGGGGATATCATCATGGAAACCCTGCTGAATGTCTTGCAGGGAGATACTACTGTTCTGGGCTTCGTTGCATATGCGCATGATCTCGTAATCCTAGTAGAAGGTGACACTCGTAATGTGATTGAGGATCCCTCGCGACTGGCTATTGGACTGCTAACAGATTGGTGTCAGAAGACTAAAATGTCTATTGCGCCACCGAAGTCACTATATATGCTCTTGAAAGGCAAGTTAAATAGGGACCCAACAGTCAGAATTAATGGCCAGATGGTATAGTTGTACCCGTGGTCTAGGGGTAGCGTCTTTGATTCATAATCAAATCGTCTTAGATCCCGGGTTCGAACCCCGCCACTGCCTATATATTGATAAATAATCAGCATTGGCAGCCGAAGACTTCCGGCATAAGAAGTCTGCCTCATTCTGCCAACGGCCTTGTCAAAGAGGGCGGAGGAGCGGATAGAGGTTCAGGGCACTCTCTTGTCCTAGGGGTGGGAAATTGCCCCTAAAGGAGGAAGAATCAGCAGTGATCAACGACATGAGGATGCAGAAGGCAATGGAAACCACTGCATTAAAGACACGTAACGTGTATCCACAGGACATGTGGCCTGTAATTGAAGAAGTGTCATGATGATCTCTCCATTGGCAAAAGATTCCGGAATAGTCCCCCATTCGGATCTCCGGGACGCGACTGCCAAGGGGGAGGTTACCATGAGAAAAAGATTGAATAATCTACGAAAGGATAACATTCTACGAGTCGGGGCGTGGAATGTCAGAAGCTTGAACGTGGTAAGGAAACTAGAAAATCTGAAAAGGGAAATGCAAAGGCTCAATCTAGATATAGTAGGGGTCAGTGAAGTTAAGTGGAAGGAAGACAAGGATTTCTGGTCAGATGAGTATCGGGTAATATCAACAGCAGCAGAAAATGGTATAACAGGTGAAGGATTCGTTATGAATAGGAAGGTAGGGCAGAGGGTGGGTTACTGTGAACAGTTCAGTGACCAGGTTGTTGTAATCAGAATCGACAGCAGACCAACACCGACAACGATAGTTCAGGTATACATGCCGACGTCGCAAGCTGAAGATGAACAGATAGAGAAAGTGTATGAGGATATTGAAAGGGTAATGCAGTATGTAAAGGTGGACGAAAATCTAATAGTCATGGGCGACTGGAATGCAGTTGTAGGGGAAGGAGTAGAAGAAAAGGTTACAGGAGAATATGGGC
This sequence comes from Schistocerca americana, assembly GCF_021461395.2. NCBI lineage: Eukaryota > Metazoa > Arthropoda > Insecta > Orthoptera > Acrididae > Schistocerca > Schistocerca americana. The sequence goes on along the minus strand of NC_060126.1, from coordinate 499,357,610 downwards.
TTGGGACAGGGAATGAAAGAGGAGAAAGACTAATTGAGTTCTGTAACAAGTTTCAGCTAGTAATAGCGAATACCCTGTTCAAGAATCACAAGAGGAGGAGGTATACTTGGAAAAGGCCGGAAGATACGGGAAGATTTCAATTAGATTACATCATGGTCAGACAGAGATTCCGAAATCAGATACTGGATTGTAAGGCGTACCCAGGAGCAGATATAGACTCAGATCACAATATAGTAGTGATGAAGAGTAGGCTGAAGTTCAAGACATTAGTCAGGAAGAATCAATACGCAAAGAATTGGGATACGGAAGTACTAAGGAATGACGAGATACGTTTGAGGTTCTCTAACGCTATGGATACAGCATTAAGGAATAGCGCAGTAGGCAGTACAGTTGAAGAGGAATGGACATATCTAAAAAGGGCCGTCACAGAAACTGGGAAGGAAAACGTAGGTACAAAGAAGGTAGCTGCGAAGAAACCATGGGTAACAGAAGAAATACTTCAGTTGATTGATGAAAGGAGGAAGTACAAACATCTTCCGGGAAAATCAGGAATACAGAAATACAAGTTGCTGAGGAATGAAATGAATAGGAAGTGCAGGGAAGCTAAGACGAAATGGCTGCAGGAAAAATGTGAAGACATCGAAAAAGATATGATTGTCGGAAGAACAGACTCAGCATACAAGAAAGTCAAAACAACCTTTGGTAACATTAAAAGCAACGGTGGTAACATTAAGAGTGCAACGGGAATTCCACTGTTAAATGCAGAGGAGAGAGCAAATAGGTGGAAAGAATACATTGAAAGCCTCTATGAGGGTGAAGATTAGTCTAATGTGATAGAAGAAGAAACAGGAGTCGATATAGAAGAGATAGGGTATCCAGTATTACAATCGGAATTTAAAAGAGCTTTGGAGGACTTACGGTCAAATAAGGCAGAAGGGATAGATAACATTCCATCAGAATTTCTAAAATCATTGGGGGAAGTGGCAACAAAACGACTATTCACATTGGTGTGTAGAATATATGAGTCTTGCGACATACCATCTGACTTTCGGAAAAGCATCATCCACACAATTCCGAAGACGGCAAGAGCTGACAAGTGCGAATTATCGCACAATCAGCTCAACAGCTCATGCATCGAAGCTGCTTACAAGAATAATATACAGAAGAATGGAAAAGAAAATTGAGAATGCGCTAGGTGACGATCAGTTTAGCTTTAGGAAAAGTAAAGGGACGAGAGAGGCAATTCTGACGTTACGGCTAATAATGGAAGCAAGGCTAAAGAAAAATCAAGACCCTTTCATAGGATTTGTCGACCTGTAAAAAGCGTTCGACAATATAAAATGGTGCAAGCTGTTCGAGATTCTGAAAAAAGTAGGAGTAAGCTGTAGGGAGAGACGGGTCATATACAATATGTACAACAACCAAGCGGGAATAATAAGAGTGGACGATCAAGAACGAAGTGCTCGTATTAAGAAGGGTGTAAGACAAGGCTGTAGCCTTTCGCCCCTACTCTTCAATCAGTACATCGAGGAAGCAATGATGGAAATAAAAGAAAGGTTCAGGAGTGGAATTGAAATACAAGGCGAAAGGATATCAGTGATACGATTCGCTGTTGACATTGCTATCCTGAGTGAAAGTGAAGAAGAATTAAATGATCTGCAGAACGGAATGAACAGTCTAATGAGTACACAGTATGTGTAAGCGTAGGCTTCCGCGGCCGTTGTCTTCTTCAATAAAATTCTTCAGGGCATCAGACCGCATCGTCATAATTTAAAATGCGCCAACGTTTCGGCCAGCGTTGCAGCTAGCCTTCATCAGGGCCTTACGTTAACTGCTAAATGAACACACTTGATTCCTTAAATAGCTGCACGAGAAAACCGTGTCGTTACTTGATTGGCTGTAAAGGGAGGAGGAGGAGGGGTGAAAGGTATGCTTTATTGGTGTTTCCTTTATTATCTGTCATTGGCTGAAATAGCTGTTTTCTATTGGTCTTTATATTAATCCACCCCATTGGAGGAGACGGACGAATAGCGAACAGGTGATGGCTGTGACGTCACACTGTTTCCATGCTGTCCAGAAGCCGGCTGCGGCGTGCCATTGCTTTGTGCGCTCGCGACCACTACTGCGGCTCTCCGCGTGTCTGCATGGGCCGCCACGGCTCTGCCGCCGCTCCGTAGCCCTGCTATTGCAGGCAGCCAAGACCTCGGAAGCTTGTACCCGTCTTCTCTATTCATGTTGGCGGGTCTTTTGGCTATTTCTATCGCCTCTCTAATCTTTCTTTTGAAAGTGAGAGGCTGTTTCGCCAGGACGCGGGCTTCTTGAAAAAATATTGGTTTCCCGCACTTGTCTCGGTGTTCCGCCACTGCTGACTTAGTGTGTTGTTTCAGCCAATGACAGATAATAAAGGAAACACCAATAAAGCATACCTTTCACCCCTCCTCCTCCTCCCTTTACAGCCAATCAAGTAACGACACGGTTTTCTCGTGCAGCTATTTAAGGAATCAAGTGTGTTCATTTAGCAGTTAACGTAAGGCCCTGATGAAGGCTAGCTGCAACGCTGGCCGAAACGTTGGCGCATTTTAAATTATGACGATGCGGTCTGATACCCTGAAGAATTTTATTGAAGGAGTACACAGTATGGTTTGAGAGTAAATCGGAGAAAGACGAAGGTAATGAGAAGTAGTAGAAATGGGAACAGCGACAAACTTAACATGAGGATTGATGGTCACGAAGTCAATGAAGTTAAGGAATTCTGCTACCTAGGCAGTAAAATAACCAATGACGGACGGAGCAAGGAGGACATCAAAAGCAGACTCGCTATGGCAAAAAAGGCATTTCTGGCCAAGAGAAGTCTACTAATATCAAATACCGGCCTTAATTTGAGGAAGAAATTTCTGAGGATGTACGTATGGAGTACAGCATTGTATGGTAGTGAAACATGGACGGTGGGAAAACCGGAACAGAAGAGAATCGAAGCATTTGAGATGTGGTACTATAGACGAATGTTGAAAATTAGGTGGACTGATAAGGTAAGGAATGAGGAAGTTGTACGCAGAATCGGAGAGGAAAGGAAATGTGGAAAACGCTGATAAGGAGAATGGACAGGATGATAGGACATCTGCTAAGACGTGAGGGAATGACTTCCATGGTACTAGAGGGAGCTGTAGAGGGCTAAAACTGTAGAGGAAGACAGAGATTGGAATACGTCAAGCAAATAATTGAGGATGTAGGTTGCCAGTGCTACTCTGAGATGAAGAGGTTAGCACAGGAAAGGAATTCGGGGGGGGGGGGGGGGGGGGCGCATCAAACCAGTCAGTAGACTGATGACCAAAAAAAAAAAAAGTATCACGACAGAGATATGCCCGTTACTTGGGGGTATATCTAGATGAGACATGGAGTTTCATTCCGCATATCGAGCAAATGACGACTAAGTCCTTAGCTCTGTTGAACAAAGTAATATCAGTTGGTCAAAGAAGAATCCATTTACCGTCAAAGGCAATAAATATTTATCATAACAGTAGATTGGCTCCAATAGAAGGGCACGCATCCAGCGTGTGGGCTCACAGGTTAGCTCTGGTGCTGCCTGCCGCTGCTGTCAGGCGAATACAGAGGAATGTGGGACACTAGTCCCACAGATGCACTGTTGGTAAACATGGGTCTATGTCCACTAGACTTGATAATAAGGCAGCACGCAGCCTTCTATTGGCTGCATAAACAATGTAAGTAGGCTGTTTAGGTTTTTATATTGGTAACGCCACGTAGCACATTGTTTGAAAATCACTGGCTGTGCTGTGTGCAGTCTGTGGCTGGGTTTGCATTGTTGTTCGCTACTGTAGTGTTGGGCAGCAGGATGTTAACAGCGCGTAGCGTTGCGCAGTTGGAGGTGAGTCGCCAGCAGTGGTGGATATGGGGAGTGAGATGGCGGAGTTTTGAGAGAGGATGATCGATGTGTATCATACAAAGACAATGATAATTGTAAATTCCTTTTATGATCTGCGTTTGTCTTCCTTTGTTTTTACCTTTTTGTTGGTTGGCTTTTGTAGGTTGCGGACGCAAGACGCATATCAAACTGAGGTCTGCTAAGAAATTGTAATTATTTATTAATCATTACTTGAGAATAAAGTTCATTATTATTATAAATATGAGTGAATAACTATTTGAAACTCTAATTCCTATCTCAATAAGCATTAACTGTGTTAATTATTTCTTTCCGCTGCAAGGAGTGCAGCCATTGATGATAGCGATTTATATCGCGTTTTTATCTGTGTTTTCCTTAGGAAAAAATCAAAGCTTTGCTTGATGATAATTAGTCTAAATAGTGCACAATATGAAAGTAAAGTTTAATAAGCATTTCAAATAGTTATCCTATTAAAAAGAAAATTTACTCTAGCAATAGAAAGCCTCTAACAATTGTCTGCCGCCATCTTAACAATTATCTCAGCGGCAAATTCAAATTACGCAATTCTGCAGACATAAATGCCGAAGGTAATAAAATTGTGTAAGAATAAATGTGCACCGGTGGTCCCGAACTCATTTTAATGAAAATAATTCGAATCAGATCGGTTCATTAAAAACAGTGCTCATAGCACGTTCGATATAAGAAAGTTTTCTTGCTGATGTATGGAGCCGAAATTAATTACGCACGAGTTGCGAAGAATATTGTTTCAGGTAACATACGTCAGTGTTGTGCGCGGCTGATATTCGGTGGTTTTAATGATCATTTTGCTGAAGATAACTGTTTCCATCATATCAATAGTTGTATAGAATCTGTTGTATGAACTGTGATTTAGTGACACTTACACAGCTTACAGACAACACTTTAACACAGCGTTGACTTGGATTTCTTTAGCAACTTGGGCAAATCTTTAGCTGGGAAAAAATTATTTGGTAATTACTCATGGTAATGAAGCAAGATTATCATTTTCATTTACAAAGTAGTTAAATACCAAACCACTGAATAAAAGAGCGAACGCCACAGCATGCCTCCTGCGGTAGTAATGGTACGATTCTGCTTTTTTCTTTGTTCCCTTTCTGGGAACGTGTTGCTGTAGGTTTGTGGACAGGGTGTGGCCGCCGGTAATGTATTACCTCACAGCCGGCGACTCTCCTCGAAACTAGCTCCCTCGACCGAGGTCGAAGTCGCATAACAGCTACCCGATGCTTTTGCGTCTTCATCATCCGTCGTCGTCCCGGAGCGAGACGTCGCAGGTAGCGGACAGGCCGTATCCGCCGGTATAACCGGGCGGCGACTTCCCCCGCTACTTGCGGCCTCTGCCGAGGCATTGGCCGCAGAACGCCGCCACCTCATCTGCCTTCCATCCTCCCCCTGGTTCATCACTGGCCGGTCCGTCGTAAACAGAGGGTCGGACGGGGCCGCCGACGGAGCAAGCTCCGCCTGGCGGCGATCGGCCACTCTGCACTCGTCTTCTGGTCGCAGGAAATCAGCCACCTCGGCTTCCGGGTCACACAGCCGGTCCATCTCGGTTGGGGATCCGGATGGGGGCCACTCCCTTCGCTTCAGCGTCGCGTTCAGCACGGTGCGCCATCTCTGAGCTCCTCTCCGGACGGTGCCACCAAACTTGTTTGGTTGCTTTGTGTCATCTCGAAGCTGCAGCTTCGTTAGCTTGAAGGTCTAATTGCTTTCCTTCTTCTTCCTCTGGTTGATTTTCAGTTCATCGCGTCTTCGTTTATTTCTTATGGTTTGCCACTCTTCCTTTCCTTTCCTCTTGCTGCCTGAGCACCGTTGCTACTCTCGTAGCAAGTCCGGCCATCTCGTTGTCTCTCGCCAGTGAATCTGGTATCTGGTTTCCCAGATTCCTGATGAGAGGATTCGTAGACCTTCTCGTGTCGACATAGAAGAGTCTCGCCGCCCGTTAGCCGATGTAGTTCGGCTGTGTTGAAATCACGCAGTAGACGTAGTGTCAGTCTCAGGAACCTGCTCATGATTTTCTGGAGACTGCTTATATGAGTCTCGGCGGCATTTCCCCACACCACGGCAGCGTATTCCAGCACGAGTTGGGTTGTTTGGGGGAAAGAGACCAAACTGCGAGGTCGTCGGTCTCATTGGATTAGGGAAGGAAGCCGGCCGTGCCCTTTCAAAGGAACCATCCCGGAATATGCTCTCGTGATTTAGGGAAATCACGGAAAACCTAAATCAGGATGGCCGGACGCGGGATTGAACCGTCGTCCTCCCGAATACGAGTCCAGTGTGCTAACCACTGCGCCACCTCGCTCGGTATATTCCACCTCGAGCCATTAAGATTGCTACACCAAGAAGAAATGCAGATGATAAACGGGTATTCATTGGACAAATATATTATACTAGAACTGACATGTGATTACATTTTCACGTAATTTGGGTGCATAGATCCTGAGAAATCAGTACGCAGAACGACCACCTCTGGCGGTAATAACGGCCTTGATACGCCTGGGTATTGAGGCAAACAGACCTTGGATGGCGTGTACAGGTACAGCTGCCCATGCAGCTTCAACACGACATCACAGAACATCAAGGGTAGTGCCTAGCGTATTGTGACGAGCCAGTTGCTCGGCCACCATTGACCAGACGTTTTCAGTTGGTGAAAGATCTGGAGAATGTGCTGGCCAGGGCAACAGTCGAACATTTTCTGTATCCAGAAAGGCCCGTACAGGACCTGCAACATGCGGTTGTGCATTATCCTGCTGAAATGTAAGGTTTCGCAGGGATCGAATCAATGGTAGAGCCATGTATCGTAACACATCTGAAATGTAACGTCCTCTATTCAAAGTGCCGTCAACGCGAACGAGAGGTGACCGAGACGTGTAACCAATGGCACCCATACCATCACGCCGGGTGATACGCCAGTATGGCGATGACCAATACAGGCTTCCAATGTGCGTTCACCGCGATGTCGCCGAACACGGATGCGACCATCATGATGCTGTAAACAGAACCTGGATTCATCCGAAAAATTACATTTTGCCATTCGTGCACCCAGGTTCGTCGTTGAGTACACCATCGCAGGCGCTCCTGTCTGTGATGCAGCATCAAGGTTAACCGCAGCCACGGTCTGCGAGCTGATAGTCCATGCTGCTACAAACTTTGTCGAACTGTTCGTGCAGAGGGTTGTTGTCTTGCAGACGTCCCCATATGTTGACTCAGGGATCGAGACGTTGCTGCACGATCCGTTACAGCCATGCGGATAGGATGCCTGTCATCTCGACTGCTAGTGATACGAAGCCGTTGGGATCCAGTACGGCGTTCCGTATTACCCTCCTGAACCCACCGATTCCATATTCTGCTAACAGTCATTGTATCTCGACCAACGCGAGCAGCAATGTCGCGATAAGATAAACCACAATCTGGATAGGCTACAATCCGACCTTTATCAAAGTCGGAAACGTGATGGTACGCATTTCTCCTCCATCCACGAGACATCACAACAATGTTTCAACAGGCAACGCCGGTCAACTGCTGTTTGTGTATGAGAAATCGCTCGGAAACTTTCCTCATGTCAGCACGTTGTACGTGTCGCCACCGTCGACAACCTTGTGTGAATGCTCTGGAAAGCTAATAATTTGCATGTCACACCTTCTTCCTGTCGGTTAAATTTCGCGTCTGTAGCACGTCATCTTCGTGGTGTAGCAATTATAATGGCCAGTAGTTTAATTAACAGACCAGAAGGGCTTTAGTCAGGAATGCGTGAAGGCAAGCCACTATGGGCTGCTCGTGCCTGTACAGCCACAGGTAGCAACGGACTGACAGTCCGTTTCAACCTGTGGCTTTACAGGTACGAGCTGTAAGTACTGCCTCTGTCTTTTATTGTTAGTCAGTCCTTACACTTTTTTATATAAAAATGTCTTTTCCCATAAATTTGTAACTATTTTATATACCATTTTGTTTTAATTCTGATGAAGGCACTCTTAGAAGTGTTGAAAGCTGGTTAATAAGACTAAAAAATAATAGTGACCGAGGGCTGATTTGTTTCAAGTTTCCTTCTAGACAATCAGAATCATAAGCAACTTGTAGATCCCAAAAGGCAACTACACTTATAGATTTCTCCTCATAGCCATTTTCGATACAAGTAGCGACAGACGGTTATAAATTTTCCCTGGTATCAATCCTAATCGTTGTGTAGGGACGTGTTGGTCGATTGCTTCAAAAAGTATATTTTGGATCAGAAACACAAGGAGTTTTTATATATGGTGCTACTTGGCGATAGCATCCGCCTTTGTGGAATATTTATTTGGTTTCATTATGGGTAATGCCTTAGTTTTCCTCAGCAAGTGTGGAAGATTTCCGGTTTTTTTGTTGTTTGAGAAGAAGGTGGCAAGCCGTTATACTGTAACTGGTCCACAGTGAGCTAGGAATTCAGGGTGTATTCCGCCAAAACCATCTGGTTTTCTAAGTTTCGTACTTCTGATTGCATCTTTGGTTTCGTCTTATTGAAATTGAGTGGAGAATTCCGAACTCTGTAGGACAGCTCTTCTTTTCGCATTCGGATTTAATCTGGTAACCCTTCTGGTTTGCTGCTCTTTCGTGTGTTTGATACCGAGTATTCAGCGAAGTCATTCAAAGTAATGGCGGTTTTCGGTGTTTTATTTGCGGGATTTGATGAATCTAGTTCTTAAACGGGCAGATGGTTCGTCTATACCATTTCACATATGAGATAAGAATATACTGGGTGATCAAAAAGTCAGTATAAATTTGAAAACTTAATAAACCACGGAACAATGTAGATAGAGAGGTAAAAATTGACTCACATGCTTGGAATGACATGGGATTTTATTAGAACAAAAAAAAAAACAATGTATTGGCTAGACGCGTGAAAGATCTCTTGCGCACGTCGGTTGGTGATGATCGTGTGCTCAGCCGCCACTTTCGTCATGCTTGGCCTCCCAGGTCCCCAGACCTCTGTCCGTGTGTTCATTGGCTTTGGGCTTACCTGAAGTCACAAGTGTATCGTGATCGACCGACATCTCTAGGGATGCTGAAAGACAACATCCGACGCCAATGTCTCACCATAACTCCGGACATGCTTTACAGTGCTGTTCACAACATTATTCCTCAACTGATAGTGGACATATTGAGCATTTCCTGTAAAGAACATCATCTTTGCTTTGTCTTACTTTGTTATGCTATTTTTATTGCTATTCCGATCAGATGAAGCGCCATCTGTCGGACGTTTCTTGAACTTTTGTATTTTTTTGGTTCTAATGAAACCCCATGTCATTCCAAGCATGTGTGTCAATTTCTACCTCTCTATCTACATTATTCCGTGATTTATTCAGTTTTCAATTTCATACTGACTTTTTGATCACCCAGTACAGAGAGAAAAAGAGACACAGCAAGCAAATGGTGTCCATGAGGACTAAATAAGAAGAACTTTTTCTGCTTTGCAGTTGAAGGATTTCTAAAACGGCGGTCAAATTTTGATTGTTTTGGTTTAGTACGATGTATTTGGTTAGGAATACGATCACAGCTTCAATTATTTTGAAAAGTTTGCGTTATTTTTGCTCTTTATTCTACATTCTGCTTTCCCCCACAGAAGTTCCTTTTCATTTCTCGGATGAAAAGCTGCATGTTTAAATTCTGAGAGCCACCGTACCAGAGATTATATAATTTGCAGCGTTTAACACTGGCGGCAGAGTCTTTTACCAGGTCTTGTATGAATTTATGCCGACTGCAGCGAAAGTGTAGTTAACGCTAGTTGACCGCCGTTTAGTATTAGGTCTGCCAACATAAAGCGTAATACTGCGAGGCTACGAGAGCACGGGCTGACCTGCATCTGTAGCGGCGCCAGTGATGGAGGCCGTCCCCTTCGGTGCTGTTGTTATTTGGTTAGCGTAACAGCGCCCGCGTCCGGAAGCTTTTGTTTGCGAACAAACGTCGGCGGCCGTTTGGTCGCTCGTAATCGCCGGTCCGGAATTTCTGTGAAGCCGCAGTCAGAATTAGCGCTAACAGCCCAGCTCGCCTGCATTGTGTCTGGCGCGGCAACGCCCACCCCGGGCAGCGATAACACAGCGGCACAGAAAGGCCCGCGACCGGATGGTTTCATTGGCTGCTCCCTTCCCGTGCGGTCGTAACGCTGCGCAACGGCGGGACCGCAACGGTGCGTCACCGCGCTAGCGACGCACGCCGAATGACGCTGCGAAAGAGCGACGACGGCGAATGCGTTGTGATCATTTCTGCGATTGGGCAGTATGGAATAAAGCCACATATTGCTTCCATTGTTCCACAGAGGTCAGTTGTAGTTTCGTTCACACCCTGTTATACAGGTACACTGTCTGTAGATTGAAGAGAGAACAGCATTCGCCGAATGGGACGTGTATGAACACATCTGCCGTTCTGGCACACTAAGGGTCCATTTTTTTCCCCCTCTAGCAGTGTAATGTAGCTTGCGGTGTTGTCCGCTGAGTCTGTTCGTGTGCGTTATTTTCGTTATTTGGAGACCTCCATCAACGGAAGTTGCAATATCACAATTTCATAATTCTTCAGGAAGTAAAAATAACTATTGCTTTCATTTGGTACTACTTATTTACACATTTTATTAAATACGCCCAAGTGACACAATATCAGTTATAGAAGAGAAACATGTGTTTAACATATGTTACCACATTCTGAAAGTTATTAAAGTTGCTACACCACGAAGATGACGTGTTAGTGACGCGACAGGAAGAAGATGCTGTGATACGCAAATGATTAGCTTTTCAGAGCATTCACACAAGTTTGGCGCCGGTGGCGACACCTACAACGTGCTGACATGTGGAAAGTTTCCAACCAATTTCTCATACACAAACAGAACTTGACCGGCGTTGCCTGGTGAAACGATGTTGTGATGCCTCGTGTAAGGAAATGCGTGGATTGTAGACTATCGCGATCGCGGTTTATCGTATTGCGACATTGCTGCTCGCGTAGGTCGAGATGCAATTACTGTTAGCAGAATATGGAATCGGTGGGTTCAGGAGAGTAATACGGAACGCCGTGCTGGATCCCGACGGCCTCCTATCAATAGCAGTCGAGATGACAGGCATCTTATCCCGCATGGCTGTAACGGATCGTACAGCCACGTCTCGATCCCTGAGTCAACATATGGGGACGTTTCCAAGACAAAAACCATCTGCACGAAAAGGTCGACGACGTTTGCAGCAGCACGGACAATCAGCTCGGAGACCGTGGCTGCGGTTACCCTTGACGCTGCATCACAGACAGGAGCGCCTACAATCGTGTACTCAACGACAAACGTGGGTGCACGTCATTTTTTCGGGTGAATCTAGGTTCTGCTTACAGCATCATGATGGTCGCTTCTGTGTTTGGCGAAATCGCGGTGAACGCACATTCGAAGGGTGTATTTGTCATCGCCATACTGGCGTATCACCAGGCGTGATGGTATGGGGTGCCATTGGTTACACATCTCGGTCACCTCTTGTTCGCATTGATGGCACTTTGAACCGTGGACCTTACATTTCAGATGTGTTAGGAGCCGTGGCTCTACCCTTCATTCGATCCCTGCGAAACCCTACATTTCAGCAGGATAATGCACGACCGCGTTTTGCAGGTCCTGTACGGGCTTTTCTGGATACAGGAAATGTTCGACTGCTGCCCTGGCCAGCACACTCTCCAGATCTCTCACCAACTGAAAACGTCTCGTCAGTGGTGGCCGAGCATTTGGCTCGTCACCATACGCCAGTCACTACTCTTGATGAACTGTGGTATCGTGTTGAAGCTGCATGGACAGCTGTACCTGTACACGCCATCTAAGCTCTGTTTGACTCAATGCCCAGGCGTATCACGGCCGTTATTATGGCCAGAGGTGGTTGTTCTGGGTACTGATTTCTCAGGATCTATGCACCCAAATTGCGTGTAATTGTAGTCACATGACGGTTCTAGTAACATATATTTGTCCAATGAATACCCGTTTATCATCTGCATTTCTTCTTTGTGTAACAATTTTAATGGGCAGTAGTGTATGATGATTACTTTGTCGATTATATCTGATGATTGAGATAAACTTCACACGGCTTTACGCAAGCTAAGCATATTGTGACAACAATGTATATTATGAAGATCTCCATAGATACGAGAAAAGAATTTTGGGGGAATAAAAGATATAAGGCCAAAATTTTCTTTTATATTATGGTTATAGAGAAATTAAAAAGTATTTGCCGTAAAAGTCTCTTTGGGTTGCTGCGGGATTCTAAAATTAATTTGATTCAATATTTCGACGATCCAGCTGTTCGCTATCCTCAAGAGAACGCCGCTGCTACTGAGGCCCTCTGAAAACAGATGCCAACGCTGTGAGTCGTCGTCCTACACAGTATAGACCTCCGTACCGCACTCGAGGCATTTGTCGCCCATCCCAGTTAATCCTCCTCAAGAATGATCAGGTGGCGGCGCCCTTAGTACAACACCGGCGGCAACGACATATCGCGCTCAAAGACTATTTTTGAGCACCCGGACTGGCTGCACCAAGGAACTTTCTGTTTCGGTGCGGTATGATACTGTGTTACACATCCTACTAAAAGAGAAGCCATTATCTATGTTAATTCAATTTTCTACCAACCTAATTTCAAAGGCCCCTTCGTAAAATACACTCCTGGAAATGGAAAAAAGAACACATTGACACCGGTGTGTCAGACCCACCATACTTGCTCCGGACACTGCGAGAGGGCTGTACAAGCAATGATCACACGCACGGCACAGCGGACACACCAGGAACCGCGGTGTTGGCCGTCGAATGGCGCTAGCTGCGCAGCATTTGTGCACCGCCGCCGCCAGTGTCAGCCAGTTTGCCGTGGCATACGGAGCTCCATCGCAGTCTTTAACACTGGTAGCATGCCGCGACAGCGTGGACGTGAACCGTATGTGCAGTTGACGGACTTTGAGCGAGGGTGTATAGTGGGCATTCGGGCGGCCGGGTGGACGTACCGCCGAATTGCTCAACACGTGGGGCGTGAGGTCTCCACAGTACATCGATGTTGTCGCCAGTGGTCGGCGGAAGGTGCACGTGCCCGTCGACCTGGGACCGGACCGCAGAGACGCACGGATGCACGCCAAGACCGTAGGATCCTACGCAGTGCCGTAGGGGACCGCACCGCCACTTCCCAGCAAATTAGGGACACTGTTGCTCCTGGGGTATCGGCGAGGACCATTCGCAACCGTCTCCATGAAGCTGGGCTACGGTCCCGCACACCGTTAGGCCGTCTTCCGCTCACGCCCCAACATCGTGCAGCCCGCCTCCAGTGGTGTCGCGACAGGCGTGAATGGAGGGACGAATGGAGACGTGTCGTCTTCAGCGATGAGAGTCGCTTCTGCCTTGGTGCCAATGATGGTCGTATGCGTGTTTGGCGCCGTGCAGGTGAGCGCCACAATCAGGACTGCATACGACCGAGGCACACAGGGCCAACACCCGGCATCATGGTGTGGGGAGCGATCTCCTATACTGGCCGTACACCACTGGTGATCGTCGAGGGGACACTGAATAGTGCACGGTACATCCAAACCGTCATCGAACCCATCGTTCTACCATTCCTAGACCGGCAAGGGAACTTGCTGTTCTAACAGGACAATGCACGTCCGCATGTATCCCGTGCCACCCAACGTGCTCTAGAAGGTGTAAGTCAACTACCCTGGCCAGCAAGATCTCCGGATCTGTGCCCCATTGAGCATGTTTGGGACTGGATGAAGCGTCGTCTCACGCGGTCTGCACGTCCAGCACGAACGCTGGTCCAACTGAGGCGCCAGGTGGAAATGGCATGGCAAGCCGTTCCACAGGACTACATCCAGCATCTCTACGATCGACTCCATGGAAGAATAGCAGCCTGCATTGCTGCGAAAGGTGGATATACACTGTACTAGTGCCGACATTGTGCATGCTCTGTTGCCTGTGTCTATGTGCCTGTGGTTCTGTCAGTGTGATCATGTGATGTATCTGACCCCAGGAATGTGTCAATAAAGTTTCCCCTTCCTGGGACAATGAATTCACGGTGTTCTTATTTCAATTTCCAGGAGTGTATGTTACAAAAGCCGGAAGTTTTGGCAAGTATTACAGTCTCGTCAAGTTTCATCCCGTGTCCCTAGTTTAAGCAATTTTCTGCTACTGCCGGTTTTTCCGGCTGTTGTAGCCTCGTACGACGGCGATGTTCGACGTACCTGTCCTGAACTGTGCTAGCCGAACGGCCGACATAAGCCTTCCCACACTGACACGGAATTTGATACATACCGGGCTTCCTAAGTTCCAAATCATCTTTCACAGAGTCGAGGAGTGCCCTAATCTCGGAAGATGGACGGTAATATGCTATCTACAAGATCAAGCTGTGAATGAAAAACAACTTTTAATATTTGGTACGTGTAAACAGAATTTAAAATATATATATATTGAGGAAAGAAATTGAAATAACATTTTATAAATCTATGGCAGTTCATATGAAGAGGCTTGCACAGGATAGAGTAGCATGGAGAGCTGCGTCACACCAGTCTCAGTACTGAAGACCACAACAACAACAACAACAACATGGAAGTTCATGTATTTCTCAACGCCAGTTGGACCCGGGCACTTAACCATACGACAGAGAAATTAAACTATCAGAAATGAGATTCCAAGCAGTTGTGAAAGAATGTACAAGACAAGATAAAATGTAGATTGGAAAAGGGCACAGGTCATCCCCGTTTTCAAGAAGGGACGTCGAACAGATGTGCAGAACTATAGACCTATATCTCAATCGCCGATCAGTTGTAGAATTTTGGAACAAGTATTATGTTCGAGTATAAAGACTTTTCGGGAAACTAGAAATCTACTCTATAGGAATCAGCATGGATTTCGAAAAAGACGATCGTGTGAAGTCCAGCTCGCGCTATTCTTCCACGAGACTTAGATGGCCAGAGACACGGGTTTCCAGATAGATGCCGTGTTTCTTGACTTCCGCAAGGCGTTCGATACAGTTACCCACAGTTGTTTAATGAACAAAGTAACAGCATATGGGCTATCAGACCAATTGTGCTATTGGATTGAAAAGTTCCTAGATAACAGAACGCAGCATGTCATTCACAATGGAGAGAAGTCTTCCAAAGTAAGAGTGATTTCAGGTCTGCCGCAGAGGAGTGTCGTAGGACCGTAGCTATTCACAGTATACATAAATGACCTTGTGGATGACATCGGAAGTTCACTGAGGCTTTTTGCGGATGATGCTGTAGTATATCGAGAGGTTGTAATAATGGAAAATTGTACTGAAATGCAGGAGGATCTGCAGCGAATTGACGCATGGTACACGGAATGGCAATTGAATTTCAATGTAGACAAGTGTAAAGTGCTGCGAATACATAGAAAGAAAGATCCTTTATCATTTAGCTACAATATAGCAGGTCAGCAACTGGAAGTAGTTAATTCCATAAATTATCTGGGAGTAGGCATTAGCAGCTATTTAAAATGGAATGATCATACAAAGTTGATCGTCGGTAAAGCAGATGCCAGACTGAGATTCATTGGAAGAATCCTAAGGAAATGCAATCAGAAAACATAGGAACTAGGTTACAGTACACTTATTTGCCCACTGCTTGAATATTGCTCACCATTGTGGGATCCATACCAGATAGGGTTGATGGAAGAGATAGAGAAGATCCAACGGAGAGCAGCTCTCTTCGTTACAGGATCACTTAGTAATCGCGAAAGTGTTACGGAGGTGGTAGATAAACTCCAGTGGAAAACTCTGCAGGAGAGACGCTCAGTAGTTCGGTCCGGGCTTTTGTTGAAGTTTCGAGAACATACCTTCACCGAGGAGTCAAGCCGTATATTGCTCCCTCCTACGTATATCTCGTGAAGAGGCCATGAGGATGAAATCAGAGACATTAGAACCCACACAGAGGCACACCAACAATCTTTCTTTCCACGAACAATACGAGACAGGAATAGAAAGGAGAACCGACAGAGGTACTCAAAGTACCCTCCGCCACACACCGTCAGGTGGCTTGCGGAGTATGGATGTAGATGTACATGTTATTTGAGAGTTAATAGATGGACCAATAATCGAAGTAACCGGTAAGTATTGAGCTGTGTGGAACGACCATCTAGAAATAATGTCAGAGCTGTAATTAGCACGCCCGTGTTCCCGGGTTCGATTCCCAGCGAGGTCAGGGATTTTCTCTGGCTCGTGATGGCTGGGTGTTGTGTGATGTCCTTAGGTTAGTTAGGTTTAAGTAGTTCTAAGTTCTAGGGGACTGATGACCATAGATGTTAAGTCCCATAGTGCTCAGAGCCATTTGAACCATTTTTGTAATTAGCACTAAGTGCCCTGTAAATAACTACCACATGGAAAAATAAATATTTAAAGGCAGATTACGGGATGGAAAAATAAGCTTATTCATGAGGAAAAAATGGATTGAATCTTAACTGAAAGTGAGGCTGGTGATGATTACGCAAAGAATAGATTAAGAATTTTTTTGTCATTCTGTACCTCAGGGGCTGGGATCGTTAGCTAGACCATGCAAAAGCATCAGATTTAATATCTCGTGCGAGGAAACTTGCTTTTACGAAAAAGACAGATTTTTGCACGGGGATCGAAAAGTGAACTATAGGTATTTCAGCGCGAGTCTGACCGTTAATACCACAGGTAACTGGCGCACACCGTCACGTGGGGGTTTTAGAGTCGCTGCGCGGTGGGTTGGAAGCGCGCAGAGTTAATTGCCGCAGTTCACTCTCCCGTCGCATTTAAATGCAAATTGTGCAGCGCGGACGTAAATGTTCAGCGTGGCGGTACAGCGGCAGGCATCAGACTATAGTATTCGGTTCAGCCACATTAAGCGCAAAGCGCACTGACGTAAATAATCCTTAGTATGAAATGCAGTTAGCCGCCACTCAGGTGTGTCTGCGACGAGCGTCAGGACTGCTGGCACTTAGGTGGAGAGTTATTTCCTACCGCTACAGTGCGCTTTACCCTCTGGAAGTTCCATCGCCAGTCAGCCCAAAAAGTACCGACGTTGAGACAGATAACATTCCTCAAGCTATAGTGCAATGGGAATCTGAAGCGGTAGGCGATAACTGTGTGCTGTGTCACTTCTAAACAGGAAAATTGATTGATCAGAAAATTTCGTGACGATTGGTGTGATCATAATTTCTTGTAAAGTTAAAAGTTGCAAACAGATGCAATATTCAGGTAGTATGAGCTGGCATGTTAAATTATAAATGTGATATGTGGAGTAGAGGATCGTGCTGATATTAAATTTCAGGATTCGACAGATATACAAAAGCAGCTGAATAGGAGTTAACCCAAGTTGGTTCTTCTCATTTTTGGTTAGGGGAAACTTCGTGGGAACGTAACAGATTGCTACACTGCGGGAAACAGGCTGTCGCTGTGACATCATTGTTTCGGTTTCCCTTGACGGTACAGCAGAAAGAGGCTCGCTGTCGTGGAAGTGTGAAAGGTGGCTACACTGAGTCGCAGCGCCAGAGATTGCGCCAAAGATTATTATTCCGCCGCCTCGACTGGGCGCAGTAGTAATTCAGAGTATGTAGAGGGCAGTCGTTGTTCTGTTGGGCGAGAGAGCAGACGATCTGAGTGTTGACTCAAATGTACTGTTCGGTTGGTGTAATGTATAGATGGAACCTGGAAATTGAAATAAGAACACCGTGAATTCATTGTCCCAGGAAGGGGAAACTTTATTGACACATTCCTGGGGTCAGATACATCACATGATCACACTGACAGAACCACAGGCACATAGACACAGGCAACAGAGCATGCACAATGTCGGCACTAGTACAGTGTATATCCACCTTTCGCAGCAATGCAGGCTGCTATTCTCCCATGGAGACGATCGTAGAGATGCTGGATGTAGTCCTGTGGAACGGCTTGCCATGCCATTTCCACCTGGCGCCTCAGTTGGACCAGCGTTCGTGCTGGACGTGCAGACCGCGTGAGACGACGCTTCATCCAGTCCCAAACATGCTCAATGGGGGACAGATCCGGAGATCTTGCTGGCCAGGGTAGTTGACTTACACCTTCTAGAGCACGTTGGGTGGCACGGGATACATGCGGACGTGCATTGTCCTGTTGGAACAGCAAGTTCCCTTTCCGGTCTAGGAATGGTAGAACGATGGGCTCGATGACGGTTTGGATGTACCGTGCACTATTCAGTGGCCCCTCGACGATCACCAGTGGTGTACGGCCAGTGTAGGAGATCGCTCCCCACACCATGATGCCGGGTGTTGGCCCTGTGTGCCTCGGTCGCATGCAGTCCTGATTGTGGCGCTCACCTGCACGGCGCCAAACACGCATACGACCATCATTGGCACCAAGGCAGAAGCGACTCTCATCGCTGAAGACGACACGTCTCCATTCGTCCCTCCATTCACGCCTGTCGCGACACCACTGGAGGCGGGCTGCACGATGTTGGGGCGTGAGCGGAAGACGGCCTAACGGTGTGCGGGACCGTAGTCCAGCTTCATGGAGACGGTTGCGAATGGTCCTCGCCGATACCCCAGGAGCAACAGTGTCCCTAATTTGCCGGGAAGTGGCGGTGCGGTCCCCTACGGCACTGCGTAGGATCCTACGGTCTTGGCGTGCATCCGTGCATCGCTGCGGTCCGGTCCCAGGTCGACGGGCACGTGCACCTTCCGCCGACCACTGGCGACAACATCGATGTACTGTGGAGACCTCACGCCCCACGTGTTGAGCAATTCGGCGGTACGTCCACCCGGCCTGCCGCATGCCCACTATACGCCCTCGCTCAAAGTCCGTTAACTGCACATACGGTTCACGTCCACGCTGTCGCGGCATGCTACCAGTGTTAAAGACTGCGATGGAGCTCCGTATGCCACGGCAAACTGGCTGACACTGACGGCGGCGGTGCACAAATGCTGCGCAGCTAGCGCCATTCGACGCACAACACCGCGGTTCCTGGTGTGTCCGCTGTGCCGTGTGTGTGATCTTTGCTAGTACAGCCCTCTCGCAGTGTCCGGAGCAAGTATGGTGGGTCTGACACATCGGTGTCAATGTGTTCTTTTTTCCGTTTCCAGGAGTGTATTTGAGAAAGGAGATGGGCTTTTGATTATGATGCTGGTGTAATGGAATATTTTCGTCAATATACAATGAGGTAAAAATCCCTCTTGCTCAGAGGTACAGTCAACAAAACATCTGGCTCGTGTTCATTTATTAGACTTGTAATTCTGGTTTCTATGTGCAATTATAGTATTTCTGGTTTTTCAATTAGTTCATTGTAAATGGTGTTTAAAATATGTTGTCGTATTGAGAAAGAACCGAGCCAGATACATGTGCGTTGAGTCACACTACCACACACAGAACAATTACACTTGTGCTCTGTTGTTTCGTAGCTTTTATAGTTGCAGGGGACTTAATTAATCAATTGTGTTAACTGAAATTCCTTGTCATTCTTTATGTTTATTTTATGCAGTCAGATTGCTTGCTAATAATAGTGAGGTCACACACCTAGTAAAATTATTGCATTTTAATTAAGCCCTCATGCAAGTGATATATGCGATGTGTTGAATCAGATGTGGGTGAAAGAACGCAGGAAATTGGCCAGATGGAGGATGGAAAGTAACGAATGCGTCTCCACGACCACAGGCACGAGCGCTGGAAATAGCCACTGAAGATGCTTTTCAGATAAAAGAAACGAAATGCGTTTGGCAATAAGCAAACTGCCTTCAGTTAGTTGCATAGACAGATCGTACATCATCGAAATTTAAAGCAAGTAATGAAAGACGGAAAACAGAAAACATGACGAGAGTGCAACTTGCTGCACAACAGAAGTCAGTAACTGAGTGCGGGAGGTGAGAGCTAATAGAAATAGCAATCACTAGCAAGAATGTGAAGTACGAACTTTGAGAGCAACACGCCACGTGAGAAAAACCGACTTTTCGGAGTTTAGCCGAGGTTGGCACTGAGCGACTCGGAGTCGGCGCCCTAATTATCTGACTGCGAACTGTCTGAATAGAAAAAGGATATTTAAAGGATTGTGGCGCGGTGCTATTTATCTCTTCTTACAGCCGGCCCAGCCATCCAACGGCACTTAAGAGGCTTCGGCCACGAGTAGCTCTGAACCTCCACGGCGCCTCTGCCCATCACATTCAGTTTCGTTCCCTTCTTCTACTCGGTAGGTGGGAGTGTTTCTGACCTTTACATTAACACACTCCAAGTTCTGTACCAAGCAGCGTTCAGCTGAAAGGTTAGCGACACTACCTTTCCTACAATGGCCAGCAACAACAGCGTTTCATGTCACTTGGCCTTGCCCTGAAGCCTCTCGTGAATGGGGACCGCTGTTTGAGCACCCAAATCTGTGTAAAGCTGTTGACGTTGCGGTTCACAGTGGCACGTATCTATGCTAAGACGTTTGTTTTTGTATCTCCTACAGTGACGCCTTGCAACAGCATCAAGGCAGTGTTGAAGTTACAAGTTAACGTCCTCAAGTGAAACTTCTCCCCTGAGACAGCTGATAGCGTTGCTGTTTACCTTCAAAAACCAAAACGCTAACATTTTTCCTGCTCCCAGCCTTCTGTCACTCATTTCCTGTCTTGGGGTTATCCAGCTGGCTTCCAACAGCCGTAAGATTAACACTGTACAAGTCGACACATCCTCAGTATATGACAACACCAACAGCAAAGTGCCAAACACAACACTGGACGCTGGATTGGCGCCGCTTGGCCTTTTCAGACGAGCCCCATGTCTGTGTTTGGTTTGACGGTCATATCTCTTTGTGCAAGCGCCAAGAAAAACGAACGTAGACCGACTACTTTCTCATCGTCATTCAATCTCATACATTCACCTCTAGACCGTATAACCGGTACTTTGGATATCAGCCACTAAAATTTTGATGGTGTATGGCCGGTGGCTGTATCCTATTATCGTTCCCTCCGTCGCATTACCTTTCAACAAGATGAGGCTAGACCGTATAATGCCAGTTCTGTCCTGACCAACGTCAATACAGTAGGTGTTCAACAGTTACCTTCATCAGCATGTTTTCGAAAACTTGTAATAGGTAGGGTTGCTAAGCATCTCAAGAACGTCACACTTGAAGAGCGCATGGCCGGCCCCGTTAGACCGTGAACAAACAAAAGTCCAAATACAATTAACGAATATGAAATCAGGTGACTGTTTCGGGTCTTTTTGAGACAAGAAACCAGGATTTTATCCATAATTTGTGTATCAGTTTTATTTCGAAGTATAGAAAGTTTCAACTGCAAATTAAAGAATCAAAATAATTATAGAGAGTAAAGAAACTGTATAATAAGATCTCCCGTAACAAAGATATGCATAAAGCCCTGAATAACCATACATGTAAGATCAAAATTACTGTGGAGTTTCCGATGAGATGGTTCTTTACCGCAAATAGATTTGTAACTTACTTTGCATACTGAGGTGATTTGGTGTAACATTTACCGAAAGCCAACCACCACGGATATATATACACATAGCTCTTTTGGCTGTTACCCATTTTTCTGCTGCATTTTTTCGGCATTCGTTCTTGCTCGTACCTTAGTTCCTCTACATACCGTGTTATGCTCCCGCCTCCACCAGCACTGTGTTTACAACGCATACGGCCCATAGCATTACTGCTCAGTCCACATGCCGTAGACACACGGGTCACACAGGCACGATGTATCAGCGTTCCGGCAAGAACGTAGGCGTTCCTTTGTGGTTCTCCATATCAGGTCGAAAGCTGATGAGCGCTTTCCCCAGTGCGCGGTCCTTATTTATGGTATCTTTGGTCAAGCGCGTGACTTCCAGCTAATGTCGTATGGTGGCTTTATTGTTATAGACTGCATGCACGTATGAGACAAGAGGTATTATCCCAGGTCGCGACAGATAGATGGAGTTCTTTCCTGCCACAATTTGGATGCTACACTATGTGATCAAAAGAATCCGGACATCTGGCTGGAAATGACCTACAAGTTCGTGGCGCCCTCCATTGGTAATGCTGGAGTTTAATATGATGTTGGCCCAACCTTAGCTCTGATGACAGCTTCGACTCTCGCAGGCATACGTTCAGTCAGGTGCTGCAAGGTTTCTTGGGGAATGGCAGCCCATTCTTCACGGAATGCTGCACTGAGGAGAGGTATCGATATCGGACGATGAGGCCTGGCACGAAGTCACCGTTCCAAAACATCCCAAAAGGTGTTCTATAGGATTCAGGTCAGGACTCTGTGCAGGACAGGCCATTACAGGCATATAATTGTCGTGTAACCACTCCGCCACAGGCCTTGTATTATGAACAGGTCCTCAATTGCAATGAGAGATGCAATCGCCATCCCTGTATTGCTCTTCAACGGTGTAGAGCAAGAAGGTATTTAAAACATCAATATTGGCCTGTGCTGTGATAGTGACAACAAGGGGCGCAAGCCCTCTCCATGAAAAACACGACAACGCCATAACACCACGGCCTCCGAATTTTGCTGTCGGCACTACACACGCTGGCAGATGACGTTCACCGGGCATTCGCCATACCCACCCCTGCCATCGGACCGCCACGCTATGTACCGCGATTCGTCACACCACACAACGTTTTTCCACTGTCCAATGTTTACGCTGCTTACACCAAGTGAGGCGGGCGTTTGTCATTTACCGACGTGACGTGTGGCTTATGAGCACCCGCTCGACCATGAAATCCAAGTACTCTCACCTCCCGCCTAACTGTCGTAGTACTTGCGGTGTATCCTGATGCAGTTTCTAATTCCTGTGTGATGGTCTGGATGGATGTCTGCCTATTACACATTACAATCCTATTGAACTGTGGCGGCCTCTGTCAGTCATCAGACGAGGTGCGCTTTCGTCCTGTACGTGTCCCCTGACCTGTCACTTCACTGTCACATCGGAAAGTGGACATAGGGATGTTTAGGAGTGTGGAAATCTCGCGTGCAGACGTATGACACCCAATATCCTGACCACGTTCGAAGTCCGAGAGTTCTGCGGTGCGCCCCGTTATGCTCTCTCACTATGTCTAATGACTACTGAGGTTACTGATATGGAGTACCTGGCAGTAGGTGGCAGCACAGTGCACTTAATATGAAAAACGTATGTTTTCGGGGGTGTCCGGATACGTTTGATCTCATAGTGTATTTGCAGTTCCACCTACGGGAGATGTCTGCCTTCATCTTGTTTTGGCATAGTCCCGACGTCTTACCACCGGTAAGCTGATTTTTGTGGTTTCATTCGATTTATTGGAGCTTAACGAGTTTATTAGATGTTTAATGGAGTACCTTATCGCTGTTCTCATGCTTCACGTTTCACTTAAACATGAAGGTTACCTGAAATAAGAAATAATACTATTGCAAATCATCAAGTGACTCACAACATTGGAATTTGTAAGCTTTGAACATGAGATATCGACTGCGAGAATGTTATCCTGAAACTGACTGCGAGAAAGTAACTTGAAGGGCCTACCTGGTTCTCTGTCTGTTTGAGCATTCGTAGCGGCAGGAGTACTGTCTGTAGAACGAAAAGCTAGTCCTAGTTTCAAATTACTACTTTTTATTCATTCGGTGATTATTTTCGGGGCGAGATCCATTTTCAAATATTCCTAACTAAGTGGAAGATGCACTGGAAATGTATACTGGACAGTTCTGACATCATCTGAAATGCGATTTTTGACTTTGTTATGAAAATCTGAAAATGGGTCTTGGCCCGAAACTAGATATCGAATGAACAACGAGTAATAATTTGCAACTTGGAATGGTTTTTCGTTCTATTCATTAACAAAAGTTGCTGACACAAGTTACTGTAACTTGCTGGCAGTTCATCAAAGGAGTACTGTCACCCGGATAAACTTGCCCTGAAAAAACTCAGTGCTCCACATTTTTATTATTTAATTTTGGGTTTACCTGTTGTACAATGAAAACATCGTGACACTGCTCTTTTCCTGAAAGCTCGTCGCATTTTCTGAACCGCAACTACTTCCCAAGATGTGCCACGTGCAATGCTCCATCTGTATAAAAAAGAAGATGAAGCATACTTCGTTCACAACAAAGTCTTTATACGCAGACAATGACTTGGAATGAATGATAACATGAAATGTAGTTAGTTTTCTGATTATGAAAGTTCTGTATTGAAAAATTATCTCTTTCTTTGATTCACAAACATTAACAAACAAAAACAAATTACTGTTTTTGAGTGGACAAACGTAAGTAACATCAAAAAATGATTCAAATGACTCTGAGCACCACGGGACTTAACACCTGAGGTCATCAGTCCCCTAGAACTTAGAGCTACTTAAACCAAACTGAGCTAAGGACATCACACACATCCATGCCCGAGGCAGGAATCGAACCTGCGACCATAGGGGTCGCGCGGTTCCAGACTGAAGCGCCTAGAACCGCTCGGCCACACCGGCCGGCTTTAACATCAAATAAGATGTTTCCGAAATCGCAATTCATAAAATGACATTACATATTCAGCACTTATTCCTACCTCCAGATTCAAATTGAAAATTATGCACAGCTGTTTATCTTTCCCTATACTCAAGGTTGTGGATGTCTGAATCAAGAATGGGTACCAAAAAGCTGCCGCTATAAAGCACAACTCTGAAATGAAATCCTCCTCAAATACTCATCAAAGTAATCATAATAAAATACTGCACTCAAAATGCTTGCATCTCTTTCTCCATCGCAAATAATAAACTTGTTCCAATTCTTCAGAAACTGACTTAACCGTGCCACCCGGTCTATGCTGTACTACTACTACTCACGATACACCTCTACATAGTGAGGCGGCGCAGTGGCTAGGACAGTGGGCTCGCATTCGGAAGGACGACGATTCTAACCCGCATCCGGCCATCCTGTTTTCCGTGACTTCCCTAGGTCGCTCCAGGCAAATGCCGGGATTGTTTGTTTGAAATGGAACGCCCGACTTCCTTCCCCATCCTTTACTAATCCGATGGGATCGATGAACTCGCTGTTTGGTTCCCCCCCCCCCCTCTCCCCCCATCGAATCAATCAACCAACGCACACACCACTGCCGACTACTGTGTCTCCTCATTTCTCGTTTAACATTGAGCATCATCTTCCGCACATCTTGCTAAGCAGAGATGGTCCAACAGAGTCTCCAGGCGACACAGCATCTCTGACCACACTGTGCGCTTATAAATTCTAGCAGTACAAAGGCTCTTGCATCTTCATGACATCCACAAAATAGGGAAATGTCCATCAAGTAATCTACAGCCCCTATTACAACCCCTCGACCTCTTCGGCCAGAATTTTGAAGAGTGAGATTTATAACAGGCTAAGGTTACTTTTCAAAACTCGTTAACGAAGCTAAAATTTGCTAAGTACTACGATGATGATAAAAAAGTACGTAAGTCCAAATAATACAGTAACAACAGTGATTACAAAATGAATAAATCGTTGCGCACAGGCACCCAAACATAGTCGTAAACATCAATGTCCATAAGATACAAGATAACAAATGCGAAAGTCTGTATGACGTAGAAATGCCAGAATTAGTGTTTTATATTTTCTTGTTATAAGTTCTTGCTATTTTGTTTTCATGAGATTAGTTGCTGCAAGAAAAACACACTGCACATAGTCTGTGAAACTTCTTGCTAAAAAATTAGTTTCGTCACAAATGTTAGGTTCGCACTGCACTAGTTTTTGTAGTCTTGAGTATATAGCACTGTCGTCGATAAAATAAATATAGCAGAATTCAGCAGTAGGGTGATTGTACACAGTACAGCACCAAAGTCTTGTAGAATCGGTTCCTGAAATGATCATTGTCGAAGACTCAGTGTAAGATAGTTGTTTCCATTACAATGACATCGACAACCGTAACTCAAGAAGATTAGTCCATGTGTGAGTAGGCTAGGAGCAGACTCGGAGGAAAATGTATCAATGTACTCAATTCTGCGCTGACAACCCAAAATCAAATATGTCATGCTGCTGAGCGTGCCGTTCCATATTTAACACAACACTGTTTTTTCACGGCAACTGAAGAGAACTACTCTGCCTTTGTTGTGAAATCGCACATTCTTTTGCTTTGTCGTACCACAGTCAAGCTTTCAGTTATAAAACTTAATCATATGGCTATCAAAGAATTACATAGAGGTAAAAGTTGTAACATTATTTTGTCGGCGAACATAAAACTTACAGACTTAGTTAACAGTGCTTAGTCAGAGTTTTACAAATCCTAATGACAAACAAATGACGTAATTCTATATGCAATAAACAGTTAAAAATGTGACTAAGTTCGTTCCTTATCAGCAAAACAAAATAATCTCAGTAAATAAGCATTGACATACAATGATATTATCAGTGAAAAGACATGTGAGAAATCTCAGTTACAAAAAGATCTATCTGCTTCTTACGGTCATAAATTAATGTTTCTTTGCTTAAAACTATCTTACATGGTGTGAAACACATCTACGATAACTCTAACTAAGAAATGCTCATATCTGTAGAATTTTACGAGCTCGTCTGACTACTAGGAAGGAAAGTAGACGAAAAGAAGAGAAAGGGTTCATGTTGTTCTACACAGCATGCTGTGTGTCGCTGATGTAAGAAATATGGTATTATTACGGAGACAGTCGACAGTCTGTCAAACATAACTTAAGTAATACAAGTGACATGTGGCCACAAGTGTATCTAATATATTGACTAAGAAATGTTATCCAAGAAATATTTGCTTATTGTACCCCAAGTACACTCCTGGAAATGGAAAAAAGAACACATTGACACCGGTGTGTCAGACCCACCATACTTGCTCCGGACACTGCGAGAGGGCTGTACAAGCAATGATCACACGCACGGCACAGCGGACACACCAGGAACCGCGGTGTTGGCCGTCGAATGGCGCTAGCTGCGCAGCATTTGTGCACCGCCGCCGTCAGTGTCAGCCAGTTTGCCGTGGCATACGGAGCTCCATCGCAGTCTTTAACACTGGTAGCATGCCGCGACAGCGTGGACGTGAACCGCATGTGCAGTTGACGGACTTTGAGCGAGGGCGTATAGTGGGCATGCGGGAGGCCGGGTGGACGTACCGCCGAATTGCTCAACACGTGGGGCGTGAGGTCTCCACAGTACATCGATGTTGTCGCCAGTGGTCGGCGGAAGGTGCACGTGCCCGTCGACCAGGGACCGGACCGCAGCGACGCACGGATGCACGCCAAGACCGTAGGATCCTACGCAGTGCCGTAGGGGACCGCACCGCCACTTCCCAGCAAATTAGGGACACTGTTGCTCCTGGGGTATCGGCGAGGACCATTCGCAACCGTCTCCATGAAGCTGGACTACGGTCCCGCACACCGTTAGGCCGTCTTCCGCTCACGCCCCAACATCGTGCAGCCCGCCTCCAGTGGTGTCGCGACAGGCGTGAATGGAGGGACGAATGGAGACGTGTCGTCTTCAGCGATGAGAGTCGCTTCTGCCTTGGTGCCAATGATGGTCGTATGCGTGTTTGGCGCCGTGCAGGTGAGCGCCACAATCAGGACTGCATACGACCGAGGCACACAGGGCCAACACCCGGCATCATGGTGTGGGGAGCGATCTCCTACACTGGCCGTACACCACTGGTGATCGTCGAGGGGACACTGAATAGTGCACGGTACATCCAAACCGTCATCGAACCCATCGTTCTACCATTCCTAGACCGGCAAGGGAACTTGCTGTTCCAACAGGACAATGCACGTCCGCATGTATCCCGTGCCACCCAACGTGCTCTAGAAGGTGTAAGTCAACTACCCTGGCCAGCAAGATCTCCGGATCTGTCCCCCATTGAGCATGTTTGGGACTGGATGAAGCGTCGTCTCACGCGGTCTGCACGTCCAGCACGAACGCTGGTCCAACTGAGGCGCCAGGTGGAAATGGCATGGCAAGCCGTTCCACAGGACTACATCCAGCATCTCTACGATCGTCTCCATGGGAGAATAGCAGCCTGCATTGCTGCGAAAGGTGGATATACGCTGTACTAGTGCCGACATTGTGCATGCTCTGTTGCCTGTGTCTATGTGCCTGTGGTTCTGTCAGTGTGATCATGTGATGTATCTGACCCCAGGAATGTGTCAATAAAGTTTCCCCTTCCTGGGAAAATGAATTCACGGTGTTCTTATTTCAATTTCCAGGAGTGTATATGCCTGATAGCGGATAAACAATAAAGAGTATAAAGAGTTACTGTACAAAAATTACTGCTACACATAATGGAATAATCTGGAATCATGTGATGCGAAGTGATGTTAACTTTCTGAGAAAAACAACTGTAAAATTAGGGACATGAACACAGGTATAATATTTCACAACCAGAGTGAACAAACAGTTATCTGCAGTGAAAAAAAAAATCGTTTGGAACATCACGACGAATGAAATGTTGCATATTCCCCACAACCTTATCGCCGGCCGGAGTGGCCCAGCGGTTAAGTCTGGAACCGCGAGACCGCTACGGTCGCAGGTTCGAATGCTGCCTCGGGCGTGGGTGTGTGATGTCCTCAGGTTAGTTAGGTTTAAGTAGTTCTAAGTTCTAGGGGACTGATGACCTTAGAAGTTAAGTCCCATAGTGCTCAGAGCCATTTGAACCATTTGAACAACCTTATCAAGAACTTTGTTTCGCAGTGCATATGAAACCCCTTCCTCAGCAAAATGGTTTCTAAATCTGAAAAACTACAAAGTGTTCATAGTAATCAAATCACAAGTTCCTTAACCATATTCGCGTCTTCCTACACATCAGCAGCACATCACTTAAAAACATATCACACAAAAAGGGAGAAGCGATAGAGGTACTCAAGGTACCCTCCGCCACACACCGTCAGGTGGCTTGCGGAGTATGGATGAAGATGTAGATGTAGACGTTAGAGTTACTCCAAACCCCATCCTGTGACTGAACTAGCATTACAAATGTGACATCAGTCACATCCCCTTTGCATGTGCTAAATGTGAGATTCACAGACTACCACTTTTGCAACAATCGTCTGAATCTAGAGTTTGTTACGGTTGCCGCAATTCTGCTTTCTTTTAGTAATTCTAAATATAATGAAAGGTTTTCACATTTTCACAAGCTGCCATCGTGTCTTTGTAGTAATAACTCAGGAATAGGGGCTATGTTAACCGTCATCTCATTTTAACACGTATTTTGTACGTATAATTATTTCTTTTGTGTCATGATCGACATTGTAGAGTCTTGTACCGTGGGAAGCTAGGGAGAAGATATAGTTTGGTGGCCGGTATCCTCATTATACAACACAACAGCGCACGTGTGTTAACAGCGTTCTTTATTTACAAGAACAGGATGCTACTTATCTTTAAGCAAGTTCATGTGTTGTGGTACAAGCTCTTCCGTAATAAACCACGTTAGGCGCACTGCTGGTGAAGCACAAGCCCCGCTATGAACACTACTCCGGTCACTATACACTGTGAAACGTCCCCTTTGAATATAAGGAAAGACTGTGCTGGTAAACTTCTACGTTATTTGATACCGAAACAGCTGAGTAAAACTGAACGTACTCCGACAGTTTTATCTTTACTTATTGTGACCATTTCCAAACTGACACACAATATTTTAGCGCAGTCCAATGTAACTTTTAATAATCCCTACAAAAGAATAGACCTGACTAACAAAAACCTATACCCTTCATGAATCACTTAGCTCACAAAAAACGTCGTTATTCGAACTACTGCGATACAGCGAGCACCAATACTGCCAGCTAAATAAAAGATTCTAACTACTGAAGGCACTAACTACTAATTGGCATACAGTTAGCAAATGAAAGATTTTGGTAGAGAACAAACAATGTATTTACCTTCATAGTGTTCAAAAGTCATAATTTATATATAAATCCTTGACGTCTATTTTGACTAATTTCCTTTTTCTTGCGGACACACGTCCTGATCGTCCGCTCATGTTAACATCTCAAAACTCTGGAATCTCTCTCCCCACATCCACTACTTTTGGCGGTTCACCTCCAACTGCCCAACACTACGCGCTGTTCTCATCCAACAGCCCAACACTACACTAGCGAATAATCCAACAATGAGTCCAACCATCCACAGACTGCACACAGCAGTCAGCGTTTGTAATACAGAGCACTACGTGGCGTCACCAACATAAAAATCTAAACAGCCCACTTACAACACTCGTAGCCAGTGATGTGAACTGACAGATGCCAACCAGGATGGTGACTGAGACTCTGAGACGGATACTGTGACTGAGCCCTCCGGTCCACAGAAGCGATCTAAATCTTTGCGATCGAGAGGGAGTTGGTAGCGTATTGCTGTCTTTAGTCTCTCTCCTGATAGGCGCGCTTTATCCAGCTCCTATTACCGATCTTCTTGCTACATGTTTTCCGACCGGTGTGCTGGCGACAGCTTACGCTAGCACCATTTCAATTTAGGCACCGAACATTTGTATCTCTGTTGTTCCCGTTCCTTTCGTTTTATTTCTCAGATTTGTGTTACAAGAACAATTAACTCTATTAAATCACCCCGTGAAATTTTAGTCAGGAAGTTGAGTACCTTCGTTAGAGGTGTATTTGCATCTCTATTCTTATTTGTGCAACAACACCTTGGCTAATCGTTAGCATTTTTCTTCCCTCTTTTTCTTTTAAATTACCAAAACTTGCTACCAGATATTTCACAAGCAAGTCATACATCAGCAGCCCTTCATTCAACTTACACCTATATGTTCTCGTATCTGTAGCATGTATCACTCACTTCTTAGCTGCCTCAGCTGTTGTTAGCTTGCGAAGAGCAAATGAAGAACAAACAAGGCATTTCTTGCTTTGTCAGCCATGCTCGTAATATTCACTCTGTTGTGACTTGGCAAGACAGCCAAGCCACTAGGAGAGGAAGCCGAAAGGCACGCGATTAAGCTCACGCAGGCTGGCGTGAGGTCTGGAACAGGTAAAGGAAGTTATAGTAGCAAAGAACGTACGTAGCTGCTGGAATACTTAACTTTAATCCATAATTGGTGAACATCGGTCTGACGGTACATGCATCACAAGATAAATAGCAAATGATAATGGCGCCTTGCTAGGTCGTAGCAAATGACGTAGCTGAAGGCTACGCTAACTATCGTCTCGGCAAATGAGAGCGTAATTTGTCAGTGAACCATCGCTAGCAAAGTCGGCTGTACAAACTGGGCGAGTGCTAGGAAGTCTCTCTAGACCTGCCGTGTGGCGGCGCTCGGTCTGCAATCACTGACAGTGGCGACAGGTGGGTCCGACGTATACTAACGGACCGCGGCCGATTTAAAGGCTACCACCTAGCAAGTGTGGTGTCTGGCGGTGACACCACACACTCCCTACTGCGTTTTCGGCTAACGGCTTGGCGTCGATCTTCGTTTTGACACTCTATGTCGTTCACAGCAGCATCCTGCCTAGTTCATGTGAAATAATTAGACACAAATGCCGACGAGGAACCTTAACCTTTGCGTGTTATTAGTTCAGCATGGGCGCAAAATACAATGAATTGTGAAAGCTGCAGCTGAAGCAACAACAGGAAGAACAAGATGCGTATGATAATAGGGGAAAGCTCCAACCTGACGAGAAAGTTAAGCTGCTGGGAAAGCGAGAATGCTCATAAGAGAGATTCCGGTCGCAATCTTTCCAGTCGGGAATCCGTCCCTGTAGTTTGTCGGTTTCATTAATGTTCACCCTCTACATAACCTGGATGGTGTGTTCAGGGTGTCCATAATTAAAGTTCCAGTTTCAAAACCCTGTAGAAAAAGAGCCACTGCTCAGAATGACGTCATATCTGTACAGCATAATTTTACATGGCGCTGTAATCGTCTTAACTTAAGTAGGGTCGGCTACAAATAACAGGTGAGTCACAATACAATCGTTCTTAATCGACAGCTTGTTCGGAATTGACCACAAGAAATTTTGTGGTATCCTTCGCCAGTGAACTTCAGTGAGTGATGCAAGAGTAGATGTTATCTATTGAAATTTATCTTAAGAAAATATCTTGAGCCAGACGCGGAATATTCATCAATGTAATTATTAAGGAATGTTTTATTTGCATTCGGATTCACAGCTGAAACAAATTTTCTGAAATTCAGTAATATGCTACACTGGATGGCGTTATTTGGATTACAATATCATCTTGTTCAAAAAATGGTTCAAATGGCTCTGAGCAGTACGGGACTTAACATCTATGGTCATCAGTCCCCTAGAACTTAGAACTACTTAAACCTAACTAACGTAAGGACATCACACAACACCCAGTCATCACGAGGCAGAGAAAATCCCTGACCCCGCCGGGAATCGAACCCGGGAACGCGGGCGTGGGAAGCGAGAACGCTACCGCACGACCACGAGCTGCGGACTATCCTCTTGTTTCGTATTCTTAACTGTTTTATAATTTCGGCTGTGTAGCCATTTCTACGGTGTAAGCTGTAACCTTTCAAACCGACATATCTGGGCCACAGTCATTACATAGTTAATATAATAAGACACCCAAGTACTGATTCAAGAAATACTTGGTGTCACGTTGATGAGTGTTCATGCTTAAAATATTACTATTGTCATTATTATTTGTTGTATGATGTTCATGTTCTTTTATGAGTGAAGGTACTCAGGAAATATATTTTTTTAAATTCTATTACTTGTCCTTTTCTTAGAGTGGGGTAATTTGTGTCTCTGTAAGAATAATTGTTTTTGTGACATTTCTATTGCCATGTGCTGATGGTCTGACATTTATATATTTGTCAGAAGCATGTAGTTTCTAATTTCAGTTTTAGTTTCTTGTCGGCTTTTTTACAATATACTGGTTCATTAGAGCATCCAAATACCAGTATTTCTTTTTTTTTTATTTCGTGTAGCGTGCGTAGCTTGCCCGCAGTGGGACATAAAACTATAATCTTCAAAAAATAGTCCGGATCCTCAAGCCGTGCCTTTTACTACAAGCAATCACATTTAAGCTGTACTCACCTACCAGTGGGTTCTGTCATAAGCTTCATAACCAAGAGACACAATCGTGATAGCCCGATAGTTCGTTAGTCTCACAGATTATGAACCAGCGCTTCGTAAGGTATTACGTAATGCCTGTTTTGGTTCTCTAGAGCACCAGCACAAAGTTGCGGAACCGGAACTACGTGCATATTTTTCGATGCGGCGCAGATTCAGTGTTAACCTTCTGATCACTCGTAGATACGACTGACAGGTTGTGATCCATATACGCCACGGCATCTATTTCTCATGCTGTGCACGAGACACACTTGAGGACATCGAGGAAGAAGGCGCCGGCAAGGCGTTCTGTATACTGGCCGACCACTGATACGACATTAAACGTGAGATCTGACCCAGCCAAACATGAGCACGGGACCAGTTTGATATGGCGCGACGTTTCTCTGGCGCGACGTTTCTCTCCGTGTTCTACTCTCGATAAGTGCTGAAGCACTCTGTAACCTTCGAGCTTGCCCAAATGTCATCGATGACAGCAGCAGCTACAACTCGGGAAGTTGCAATGTTATTCGCAGTTGGGGGAGGTTCACAAAGCATCGTATATAACACTGGCTCATATATAACACTGGCTCACAGTTAACACTAGTGAGTTTCACTCCATTTGTCAAAGGAGATATCGGAGTACCGATACTTTTCATTCTGAGTCCAATTGTAAAGCTGATCATTTGGTCAGGAATTTCAAGGGTCAAGTGAAAAGAAATTGTGAAAATAGTGACCCCTGAGGAAGTGCTTACATTCTCTTTGCTTCGTGTAGATCCACCCCATTAGACTGTCATAGTTTACACGAGATTCTGTACGGACGCAGGAACTATATGCAATTCGATTTAATGTACCAGACCCGGTGAGAGCAATTCCCACGGCTCTAATATTCCGCCATTCTAGGGATATGGACAAACACGGTTTAACCTCTCAACAGTTTATTTCCGTAAACTCGCAATAAGAATGTGACTAATCTCTCAATAAAAATGTGACTCATATATAACGTTTCAATAATTAACTGACTGTGAATCTAAACTGGTAAATATGGACGTCAGCATGCTGCGTCATGGCCCTGAAAAGTCATTCTGAGTAAACTGAAAATTCTTACCTCAATTATGTCACCGGATAACGCGTATATACGCGTATCTGCTCCTATATGAAATTTTTCTGGCACAGCCCAGTGCAATGCTGGTCGCCAGATTTGCATTGTGTAAAAGGAAACAAGTGATTTTTCTTTCCGATAATTGTGATGACCATGGATAGGAGAAATTAGTAAAATCTTTAAATTCAGACGAATGGTTGCCAAAAGTTAATTTTATAAGAAAGATTATTATTAAAAGACCTTTTTAAAATTATTTACGTGGGACTTGATACAACAAAAGTACAAAATCAGTTGTTACAAATTACATATGTGCACGACTATGAATAGTAATTCTTGGTTTCACCTAATACTACATCGCTTAGGCACCGCCATCGCTCTCCACGGCCGGTCCAACCGCCCGACTGCGAGCTACTACTCCTACTGCTGCCTACACTGCTCTGTGGTCTGCGATTCTATTGTAGCTTGCATATCGCAGACAGCGCGTGAGCAATTCATCCAAGTTACATCTGCTAAAGTGCACTAGCGATAAATTCCTTAGTCATGGACCTCTTACAACGGCGCTATTATCTTTGTGGCTTCTGGCTACCGCGACTTCAGGAGTTGTGAGAAACGAAGCATTTGGGGATGGCCGTTGACCACCTAAAGTAGCTACGTGCAATTCTGGTCATTAACATTGCAATACCACGCAACAAATATCAAATTGGCATGAAGTTACCGGTGGTAGTAATATAGAAAGTGGTAGATATTGTTAATCGTCGATGATTTTCTGGACCATTCGGAGATGAGCGCTCCTTTTCCGGCTGCAGCCCTGAAACAATCGTTTCATTCAACAGCACCCAAGAGCCTGTTGGCAAGGCGAAAGAGGTCGTAGTTCATTCTTCACGAGCAACAGTCATATGCAGCTGGGTCCCACTGTAAAATTATGGAAAGCTTATAAAATTGGATCAAACTCTGGTACGACAGAGCTATAGGAGTCCGGTCACAGACGTCTACAGTATTGGGGTGATAGCTGGGTGGGATGCAGTGGTGAGAACCTAGTTACACTTAAAGCACCAAGGAAACATAAGATTAGATTAGATAGATTAGATTAATTTTTCATTCCATAGACCCATAAAAGAGGTAATCCTCCTGGGTGTGGAACATGCCAGAAAAACACATTACAAAAATGTAATTAAGTTTCATTAATTTTAATGATCCTCAGTCAATAAACAGTAAATTTATGTACATGAATAAAACTTAAACTTCGAATATTTACAGGTTTAATACTTACATCTACTTTCATTAAATCCATCATTCAGACATTTGGTAGTTTCTTGGCTATTACAAGCAAGTATTCTCAAAAATTAAAGTAAATTATTCATTTCAGTGATCCTCATTTGGCAGCCGGAGTGGCCGAGTGGTTCTAGGCACTACAGTCTGGAACAGCGCGACCGCTACGGTCGCAGGTTCGAATCCTGCCTCGGGCATGGATGTGTGTGATGTCCTTAGGTTAGTTAGGTTTAAGTAGTTCTAAGTTCTAGGGGACTGATGACCTCAGTTGTTAAGTCCCATAGTGCTCAGAGCCATTTGAACCATTTTCGATCCTCAGTTAAAGAATAGTCAGATTATGTACAAGATTTAAAATTAAATTTCCACTATTTACAGACTTAAGACTTACATCTGCTTTCCATACATCCACCAGTCACACAGTAGGTAGTTAGTTGTCTGTGACAACCAGGTATTGTCAAAAATTAAAGTATATTAGATTTTCATTAAAATGGTCTACTGCACTTGTTGAGAAACTCATGGATGGAATAGAAGGAGTTGGCCACCAAAAATCCTTTTAAATTATGTTTAAATTGTGCCTTGTCTGAAATTAAACTCTTAATGGTTGCTCGTAACTTATTGAAAAGATGCGTTGCTGAATAGTGGACTCCTTCTGAGCAAGAGTAAGTGATTTTAAATGTTTATGTATATTGTTCTTATTCCTAGTATTGATACTGTGTACTAAGCAGTTAGTTGGATTAAGAGATGTATTATTTATAACAAACTTCATTAAGGAATAAATGTTATTAGAAGCTGTGGTTAATATGACCAATTCTTTGAATAGGTTTCGACAAGATGTTCTTGGATTTACACTACTCATTACTCTTATCATACGCTTCTGTATTCTAAAAACTTTTCTCTGTTTGTGGAGTTACCCCGAAATATAATACCATATGACATTATGGAGTGCCGGCATGCGCTCGTCTTGTTAATTACAGCCAATACAGCGAAGTGTCGGGTGGCGCCCTTTACATCACCACAAAGCAGCCACCAACCCGTGAATTCGAGCGGTTTCCAGGTCTGTGTACCGATTTCCGACGTACGCTCGTTGTCGTCGAAGATTTGCACTCAGAAGTGTCGCCACGGGTCCAATTGAAGTACTCACTGGCAGGGAGGGGTTAGCTCTCAGTCTCTGCTTAGGAGACAGGAGCCGCAGCATCGGTGTCAGGAATGGGGATGAGCTACAGCAATGGCCACCGTCTTGAAGGCAGATGATGGACAGTGTCCAGGTCAGGCAGGCCTCTGGAGTTGTGGTGCTGCTGGCAGCAGCAGCGACCATCCAGCCAGACTCCTGGTTCCATAGACCATCGATGACAGCTGGCGATGCCAAGGATCGACCACCATTGCCTCCTCTCGCACTAGACAGCTGGAACTGACACAAAGGCTGAGACTATGCACTCGGCAGTCAGAAATCAGCACTCAGCAATGAGACACTTACAAAGGGGGGTTGGACGTCAAACGGACCGACTTGGAGCAGGAGAGGCACCTCAGGACAATTTAATTTCCACTGTCTATACTTTTACAAATAAATTCATAAAACTTTGTCAGCATCTCCCAGAAGGATTCAGAATTCACACTTATAGCAGTGAAAGTTTGAAAACATAACGAAGTAATTTTTTTGCATGTGAAATTGTATCATTTTTTTCACTTACTGATGGCAGCATTTGTCACTATAGGTACTCTTTTCTTCATAAGTAGGAGAGATGGTTCGATGAATTTGGCACAGCATACAAACTATACTTAAATGTGTATGAAACTCTAGAATTTTCCAAATCTATTAAAAACTGTGGTAAAAATTGAGGTAATTAACTACAAAATTTGTGTTTTTTCTAAACATGAAGTTTAAAATACAACAGATCATTCGTTTTTTAATAAATTAAATAAATTATAGAGTTTCATACACCTGTAAGTATGGTTTGTATGCTGTGCAAAATTCATCGAAGAAAAGTGTACCTAGCCTTCCTTAATACAGTCTGCTTTCTCACTAGTATGACAGTATTTCTCAGTTTCCATGATGTCACTAGGCTTCTCTTGCAGACTTCGGTGCTTGCTCGTTCCCCGTGCAGCGACAGCTTCAGTGTTTGTCGCAACTTGCACAGCATTTTCCCATAGCTGACAGTCTACTGGTCATTGACACAGACGGTTTGGCTTCCAGATGCTACCAAGGGAGACGTGGACGAATTTTTTGGGTCTGCCGTGGGGCCATTACATAAGAGTTCAGTGGACAAATAAATGTTGTTTTTCCTAGCCTATAATATCCTCTTGCTCTCTATAGTATTACTTGAACAATTACGAAGACGACAAAAACAACATAAGAAAATCATAAAAAGTAATACAGCAATGTAAAACTTCAGTTTGAAAGTGGGACTGAATTTAGCTGTTTTCATGAGCACAGTTCCATTCTAGCCATATTTACAAATTCAATAAACTATAACGGGATTTCTGGGATGGCAGGGAGTTGGCGCCCATTCTCCGTCGAAAATGGATGCAAGAGCAACAGAAGAAACCGGTATGCATATACAAGAATCTCTTTACAGCTGTTTGTTCGGATTCATTAGACTTTGCTGCTGCCAGGATCGTTGACGAGAGGGACAAATGCGCTGTCATGGCTTGTTTGCATGCAACGACCTCTCACCCGCACTCGTACGTGACAGCGCAGAGTGTGCCTACCTCTGTGACTGCTGCTGGTGTCACGGAGAAGTCTCGTGTTACCGCCGGGCTCGTAGAGCCGAACAGTGGCTGTCATTGTGAACATGTTTGACTGCTTCTAGCTTCCAGTGGTACAGGGCGAGGAAGTCGTCAGCTGATACCTCGGCACAGCGGGGATGACTGAATAACCCGCATTGTACGAGGGCTGACTGCAAAGTAACAAAGTAATGCCTCCACCATCGTAACTCTTCAACAGTTGGCAGCATTGGTATGCGACAGGTAGTGCCTTGTTCCGTAGCCTTTTCTCTACAGCTCCAGTTGGCGGAAAGCCTTAGCACTGGACGGTTGTGTTGTTGCAGTGTAAAGTATGGAACCCTGCACAGACGGTGGGTCAATGCGATTTAAGCAACGTGCAGTCATTGAATTCTTGACAGCAGAAGGTGTCACCCCCAAAAGAGATTCATCAGAGAATGAAAACAGTTTATGGTGATTGTGTCCATGTGAGTACTGTGCGTCGTCGGGCGAGTAAGATTGAAGAAGTTGAGGCGGGAAGATCTGACCTGGGTAACAAACAAAGAGGTGGACGTCCTGTGACAGCAACCACCGAGTTCCACAAGCAACATATTGACAGATTGATTCAGGACTATCGTCGTTATCACTCAGAGAGAAATTGCAAGCACAATCGGCATTTTGCAAGAGCGTGTGGGTCACATTATTGCTTTTGTTGGCTCTCGGAAGATCTGTGCACGATGGGAACCCCGGGTGCTGACTCCTGAAATGAAAGTGCACAGACTTGAAATGCGCCAGGAAGTCCTTTCGCGTTACGAGAATGAAGGTGACGCCATTCTCCATTGAATTGTGACAGAAGACCAAAAGTCAAAGTATGGAATATCAACACAAAGACGCAGCCCTCAGGTGAAAAAATCATGGCCACAGTGTTCTGGGGCGCCGGCCGGAGTGGCCGAGCGGTTTTAGGCGCTACACTCTGGAACGGCGCGACCGCTACGGTCGCAGGTTCGAATCTTGCCTCGGGCATATATGTGTGTGATATCCTTAGGTTAGTTAGGTTTAAGTAGTTCTAAGTTCTAGGGGACACATTGCATGGGGGCTTAATTAAAAAGAATGCAAATATTTTTTTATTTTTTAGTAGCTGACTGTCCGGTTACGCAGTCTCGTAACCGGTTGGCCCTGACTGGTATTAGTACGCAATCTGAATGCATAGAATAACAACAAGAAATGAAAGAAAACTTCCGTTAACACAATTAATTAATTAAGTCCCCAGCAACTATAAAAGCTACGAAACAAAAACTACGAACAACAAAGCACAAGTGTAACTGTTCTGTGTGTGGAAGTGTGATTCAACGTACACATCTGGCATGGTTCTTCCTCAAAAAAAAAAGACATTTTAAATACCATTTACACTGAATTAATTAAATAAAACTGAAATACTACAATTGCACATAGAAACCCGAATTACAGTCTAATACATGAACACAAGCCAGATGCTTTGTTGACTGTACCTGTGACCAAGAGGCATTATTGTTTAAGACATTTGAAATAAAAATAAAGAAAATTATTACTTTCATATATATTGACGAATCATACACTCTGATCATTACAACATCCGCAATCGAACAGCATCGGCTGTCTCGCCCATCAGAACAACTGCATACAACATGCTCACAAGTAGTCACGGCTACATCGGAACTCCTACTGCCCACTTCTCAATAAGCACTCTCCACCACGACTTCTCGACAAGAACTCTCCACTACCACCTCTCAACAAACACTGACAGTGGAGGCGGCTGAATAATACTCTCTGGCGCAATCTCTGGCGCTGTGACTCAGTGTAGCCTCCTTTCGACATGACCTCAGAAGTTAAGTCCCATAGTGCTCAGAGCCAGTGTTCTGGGACGCAGATGATGTTATCCATGTTGATTTCCTTGACCGCGGAACAACAATAAATTCAGAGCGCTATCGCAACGCTGCGAACTCTGAATAGATGGCTAAAAAGGATCCGAAAGGAAAAGAGAAATGTTTTCCTGCAGTATGATATTGCCAAACCACATACCTCCCGTGCCACCACAGACTGAATCTCACCACCGTACGGTATCCTCCATACAGTCCAGATTTAGAACCGTCTGACTTCCCTCTGTTCCCGATTATGAAAGACGATCAGCAGGGACATCATTACGCTTCCGATGAAGACGTTGAGAGAAATTTGAGACTGTGGTTGCGGAAGCAGTGTGTCGACTTCTTCCGTGACGGCATCAGAAAACTTGTTCATCGTTGGTAGAAATGTATCCTGTTGGTTGGTGATTATTTGGAAATCACAATCTAAGGATTATTTCTGCGTTTGATTTATTAAAATATTGCCATCCACACCCAATTAACGAAGGTGGAGGCATTACTTTTCATTCAACCCCCCGTAGTTCCGTGAAGGCTGCAGAGTTCTGAGCTGGCCCAGCGCCTGGATGCTCGGGTGGGAGACAAGAATGCAAGGCCCGCGATGATAGTGGAGGCAGCGTCATCGGTACGGTGTTGATCAGCACAGGCTGGGCGTCATACTACTGCCTAGCTGTTCGATGATAACGTGCTGGTCAGGGAGTTAATTCCAGCTTGTCCAGGCCTAAGAGTCGTGTTTGTACCAGGGTTGAAACTGAAATAGTGGCAACTATTTATTAACAACCGGTAAAAAACAGGTACATGTTTGTACCTGTTACTGTCCTTAAAAGTAGTCACCAGCGTTGTTTAGAACCCCGTTGCCAGCGATGTGGAAGGCGTAATATACCGTTAGCAGAGCCTGTTCTGATGATGGTGCGAATGGAGCGATCTGAAGTTACGGTGATTCTCGTGTACGAATGTGATGGTGTTATCCTAACGCATTACGTTCCTCCACGGCAGACCGTCAATGCACAGTATTACTGTTCGGCTATAGAGCATCACCTGCGGCCAGCTTTTCGAAAGAAGCGGCTACATTTCCTGCGCGTCCCACCCATCATTTTTCACGACAATACGCGGGCGCATACAGCGCAAGCTGTGGCTGCTCTTTCGGTCGATGGGACTGAGAAGTACTGTACCATCCACCATACTCCTTAGACTTAAGTCCTTGTGACTTTGATTTGATACCGAAGATGAAGGAATCACTTCGTGGCATTCGCTTCAGAACTGTTCCAGAGATTCAACAGGCAGTTGACCGCTCCATTCGCACATCAACATTTTTTCTGATAAGTTTGTGTCAGAAATTGTCCGTCTGAATTACAATATCTGTCTGGGACCGCGCGACCACTACGGTCGCAGGTTCGAATCCTGCCTCGGGCATGGATGTGTGTGATGTCCTTAGTTTAGTTAGGTTTAAGTAGTTCTAAGTTCTAGGGGACTGAAGACCTCAGATGTTAAGTCCCATGTGCTCAGAGCCATTTGAACCAGTTGAAATATCTGATTCTGTCACTGTCAGCTCTTTTGCAACCCAAACAGGAAAAGTCGTGTACCTTTTAGTGTTTTATTTCCTAATGTAATTCTTTAAGTAAAATTTGATTTAATCCGAAGTCACTCCATTATCTTTGTTTTACTATCGTTAATATGGGTTTTATAACACCTTTCAAATACACAATCATTTCGTTGAAGTTATTTTCCAAGTATTTTGTTTTCACTTAATGTTCTTGCCAAAAGATACATTTCGCTTTTTATTTCGCAAGATACTTTAATCTCTATAGTGATCTATGGTTTTCTACGTGGCTGTTTAGTGCCCTTTATAACAAGCTTTCGCAGAACGGTATTTTTAGGTATTTATACAAATTTTTGATGGGATAGATTAAATTCTATGCAAGTATTTAGTTCACTGTAAATTTCATCACAGGTCATTTCCTGTAAAATACACTTAAAACACTTCTCGTGGAGTCATTAATTATTCCATTTGATTTCCACTGAGAAGCATGCATACTGCATACCGTGATTTGAACTGTTTGTTCCTATGCTTTCTGCCATAGTTAAGAAATTATTATTAAATATAATTTCTACCTGTGAACCATTAGTTATAGCCATTCCATTCAGTTCGATAGTGATGTCACATTTTTCTTTGTCTGGCTGTCCAGTCTCTCGTCTGTTTTTCGAAAACATTAAAGATTTTGTATGTTCTCCGTAAAATTTAATTGATTTTTATAATTTCTGGTTGGTTTTCTTTTGCTGCTTCTCGAGGCACCAATTGAACAATGTGAGTGATAGGCTACTACAATGTCTGCCTTCCTTCTCATTTATTGTGTTCTTTTCACGTTGTTCGATGCTTAGGACAGCGGTTTCTGAACAAATTGTGGGTTACTGCTCACACCCGGGAAACCTTTTTATGCTCAGTAACTTCGTAATTTCAAAGCGTGTGTGTGTTCTACTAAACACCGTCAAATGATTTTTCTAAATCTTCACTGGATTCAACTTTCCGTGGTCTGTCTTCTGAATCAAGCTAGAGGGTCAGTATCACCTGGAGAGTTATAATTTTTCTTGAATACATACCAAATGATACCTTGCACCATCGAAGCAACATTCATACACATCTGGCAATAGGCAACATATTAACCATTTCCTCGGAGGAAAGAATATGAAACTCGAAACTTCCTGGCAGATTAAAACTGCACGACCCGTCCTCACAGCCTTCATTCCGCCAGTACCCCGTCTCCTACCTTCCAAACTTTGCAGAAGCTCTTCTGCGAACCTTGCAGAACTAGCACTCCTGAAAGAAAGGATATTGCGGAGATATGGCTTAGCCACAGCCTGGGGGATGTTTCCAGAATGATATTTTTCTGGAATATGAAACTTCTTTGGCGACAGCTATCAAATGATTTGATTAATTTCGAAAATCGCAGGACGTTCTTGCATACCCAGCAGCAGCTTCACTGGTGTGCAAAACGTAAGGACAAATGCAGCTTCCGCATGATGTGCCACCGCCGCAGACGAGAGCTCTATGAGACTTGGACCATACATAGAGAGAACTGAGGTATTACAGAATAGGAGAAACGCGCGATTGG
Source organism: Schistocerca americana (assembly GCF_021461395.2). NCBI lineage: Eukaryota > Metazoa > Arthropoda > Insecta > Orthoptera > Acrididae > Schistocerca > Schistocerca americana. The sequence continues at coordinate 499,314,698 of NC_060126.1, read as the reverse complement.
ACGAATAGAAATGACACTTTTCTTGCAAGACAATAACTGCAATGAAGTCACCGCGATTTATGATGGCACCCTGGATATTACAAACACCTGGACGGAGTTCTTAATAAGGGTGTGATTATCCACATCTACATTTATACTCCGCAAGCCACCCAACAGTGTGTGGCGGAAGGCACTTTACGTGCCACTGTCATTGCCTCCCTTTCCTGTTCCAGTCGCGTATGGTTCGCTGGACGAACGACTGCCGGAAAGCCTCCGTGCGCGCTCGAATCTCTCTAATCTTGCATTCGTGATCTCCTCGGGAGGTAAAAGTAGAGGGAAGCAATATATTCGATACATCATCCAGAAACGCACCCTCTCGAAACCTGGTCAGCAAGCCACGCCGCGATGCAGACCGCCTCTCTTGCAGAGTCTGCCACTTGAGTTTGCTAAACATCTCCGTAACGCTTACCAAATAACCCTGTGGCGAAACGAGCCGCTCTTCTTTGGATCTTCTCTATCTCTTCTGTCAAGCCGACCTGGTACGGATCCCACACTGATGAGCAATACTCAAGTATAGGTCGAACGAGTGTTTTGCAAGCCACGTCGTTTGTTGATGGACTACACTTTCTTAGGACTCTCCCAATGAATCTCGACCTGGCACCCACCTTACCAACAATTAATTTTATATGATCATTCGACTTCAAATCGTTCCGCACGCATACTCCAAGATATTTTACAGAAGTAACTGCTACCAGTGTTTTTTACGCTATCATATAATCATACAATAAAGGATCCTACTTTCTATGTATTCGCAATACATTACATTTGTCTATGTTAAGGGTTAGTTGCCACTCCCTGCACCAAGTGCTTATTCGCTGCAGATCTTCCTGCATTTCGCTGCAATTTTCTAATGCTGCAACTTCTCTGTATACTACAGCATCATCCGCGAAGAGCCGCATGGAACTTCCTACGGGATCTGAGTTCTTGTGGCGGGGCGTTCCGTTCCTTCTGCACCGCGGTTAACAAATACTGGATGCAATGGTGCACGTGGACCTGCTGTAGTACCGCGAAGTCGAGGGAATGGGCAGGCTAGACCATTCGCCGAATGTCCTCTCGTTCCAAAAGCTCCTACTTTTGCGCTGTTCGATGTGGTCGCGCTTTGAGATCCATAAAAATGGAGTCAAAGCCGAATGTTCTCCTGGAAAATATCTGCATGGAGAAGGATTACAGAGTCGCATTGACGTTGACCGGTCAGTGGACACATATTGGGAGGTCAGTACTCCCATTCAACTTCATTTCTCCCATACCACAACGACTGCATCGTGAAAGTGACCAGATCGTCAATGTTTCAGGGTACATTATATGTTCACGCGTCTCACCATGTGAAGGTACGTAGGATTATCGAATATAACATTCAGACGTTCAAATGGCTCTGAGCACTATGGGACTTAACTACTAAGGTCATCAGTCCCCTAGAACTTAGAACAACTTAAACGTAACTAACCTGAGGACATCACACACATCCATGCCCGAGGCAGGATTCGAACCTGTGACCGTAGCGATCCCTCGGTTCCAGACTGTAGCGCCTAGAACCGGTCTGCCACCCCGGCCGGCTCAGACGTTCCTAATAATAAGGGGGGTAGGACGTGAAACGGGCTGACTTGGAGCAGGAGAGGCACCACAGGACATTTTAATTTTCACTTTCTATACTTTTACAAGTAGATTCATAAAACCTTGTCAGCATCACCAGGAAAGATTCAGGATTCACACTCGTAGCAGCGGAAGTTCAAAAACATAACAAAGTATTTTTTATACGTGTGAAATTTCATCATTTTTTCACTTACTACCGGCTGCATTTGTTGCTATAGGTACACTTTTCTTCATAAGTAAGAGAGACTGTTCGATGAATTTTCCACAGCATACAAACCATACTTAGAGGTGTCTGAAACTCTAGAATCTATTTAATTAATGAAAAAATTAATGAGGTGTTACGTTTTAAACTTTATGTTTAGAAAAAAATCAAATTTTGTAGTTAATTATCTTAATTCTTACAACAGTTTTTAATAGATTTGGAAAATTCTAGAGTTTCATACACCTGTAAGTATGGTTTGTATGTTGTGCAAAATTCATCAAAGGATCTCTCCTACTTGTGAAGAAAAATGTACCCATAGCAACAAATGCAGCCAACAGTAAGTGAAAAAATGATGAAATTTCATATCTAAAAAAAATTATTTCTTATGTTTTTGCACTTCCACTACTGTGAGTGTGAATCCTGAATTCTTCCTGGTCATGCTGAGATAGTTTTATGAATTTACTTGCAAAAGTATAGACAGTAGAAAATAAAATGTCCAGTGGTGCCTCTCCTGCTCCACGTCGGCTTGTTTGACGTCCTACCCCCCTTAACTTCATTTATGGATGGTATTAGTGACGATGCCTTGACTACGATTTTACAGGAATTGAAAACCGAGAATATTTCATTTAGTTATGCAACCACAGAAGACTCTATGGACTTCAGCTTTGTATACTCCATCTTAAGAGCTGTTCAGTTTTTGTATTCTGACGGTGTATAATAAAAATGTAACATTTCGTTGCACTTCATAGCACGAATGATTACATTAGTTTTAGAACCACTTTCCGGTTACTATTCAGTAATAGTGAGCATTCCTTACTTTACAGTAAGGCTAATATATTTTGAGGCTATTTTGTCGAAAATTGAAATGGTGAGACGATATGTGTGCAATAACACACGTAATTTGATTCAAAAGGAGTGATAAGAATGCTAACACAAACTGCTGTTACCGGTGTAGAACAGATACGGCGCTCTGCATTAAAAATTATAGTTGACTTTTGCTGTATGTGTGAAGATGGCTGTTATTCGTTCCGATGAAGAAACAATATATTAAAGCAATTTAAACATCCCTGTGAGATAAGAAATGAGATAGCGTTACAGTACTTACATGAAATATCATATATTATTATAGAGAACTGCAGATTGATTTTGACGAAGTTCATATTCCACGAAATATTGGGCAGGAATGCGTATTTCAAAGAAGGTACCGTACAATACCTAAATCAATATTACAACAGAATGTTCCCAAAGCATTAAAGCTTATATAAACAAGCAAATAAAACCGATCACAATAAAAAAATCTGGTAATATATATTTAGCATATATGAGAGATGGCTTTAGGTGCATGGATGACAGCTTGCTGGCACTTGGTACTGTGGTAATTATTATGCATTCTGTATTACATAAGTGACGAGGAAAAATTTTACATACATAAGTAATATGACACTCTAGACTTAATTACTGTAATTCTGCGTAATTGTTTGCTTCTAGTCGTATTTCCTCAGCTCAAAATATCAACTACTTTTGTACTACGAATTGTGATGACAGCATACTTTGTCAACTTTGTCGTAGTGTATCTGTTATTATCCCCGAATTAAACTGAGTTTTGATGCAGGTACTGTATAACACATACGCAAATTAAATAATTGGTATTTGGTGCTGATGCATGACGCTTTACAAACGGCAGCATTTAATACTTTTCATCAAATGGCTTTCGAACCCTTTGCTGTTGCGGAAACCAATTAGTCAGAACAGGCAGTGTCAGTATTAATGGAATATATGGCCTTTTATGAAACATTTTCGTTATGTAAATAACTTTTAAATTGTTTCACGCGGAAGCTGTGTAGTCATATAAGCTAATGAGTAGGAAATCAGTACCCATTACTCCCGCAATGTGATAAAAAACGTATGCCACTTTCGAATAAATGTTGTTAAATGGCAGTACTGATCGAAGATTTGTTGATTTTGCTACCAAATGTATGCACAGAATTTGAATGTAATCGTCGTAAATCTATGGTGTACGGTGCAGTGTTGTTTTGAACTGATTTAACCAAATACATCATCTCCAGTGCAAGCAAAATGCGGCCAGCAGTCAACGAGCAGGGTGAGGAAGAACGCGCATTTCTGCATAACGTATTCATTTACGTGAGACCGAAAACGTAAAATATAGAGGAGATGGGCACGCACTGAAAACATGGCTGTGAATGTGCACGTGCTGAAAGGCGCGCCTGTGTGTATGTATTTTCGATCAGCAGATGGAAAGAACCGTACTGCGAGAAAATAATAAAATCAGTGACCACAATGGACGAAGTTAAAATCGTAGCGGAACTGCAGCTTCCTGCGGCCACCACCAAGCGGTGCGGAAAAGCGTGGAGGTCATCTGGTGGTATTTTGCGTGAGTAATGACGCATCGGCGAAAACACCGGTGCGATTTTGCGCCTCGCTAGTGCGTGTGTGACTGGACGGCTCCCACATTTCACTCTCCGGCTCTTCGCGATCCTGTAATTTTCTTTTTTGAACACCGACAATGTATCACTACGGCATGTTGCTTACGTTTTCGTTGTGCCACGTTCATAGTTAACGAACAAACCAGTAACAACCCGATTCTTCAAAGAATCGAACAAAGTACATAAAACTGCTTCAGACGTTTTGTTACGTTGCAAATGAGTTACTTAATTAAATATTTGACGTAAAGCATGTAAGCGAGAAAAGGTTTCGAAAAGATTTGAAATTATTCTTAATGTTTGTCGGAAGAAGCTATCTGCTCTCAGTATGAAACGTTCGGTGAATATATTTTGTTAATTAGCTTTCCATTTTCTGTAAAAGCCAGCTTTTCACGCATCTCAATGTTTATGTCGCCATGTCCCCTGAAGAATGTATCGTACAGTGATATAATTTTGCAGGTACATTCAGTGGTGTATGTGGATGTCGGAAAAGCGTGTTGCGGATAGAATTAGTTGTAACTGAGAAATAAATTAAAATCGTCATATCTGATGTTGAAGTTCCAGTGAACACCATTTTAGGCAGAAGCTAGTTTTTCACGCATCTGAATGTATGTGACTATATATCTTCTAAATTATGTGTTGCATTATGATATAATTTTGCAAGTACGTTCAGTCGTACCCGCTGACGTTGTCGGGAAACTGTGCTGCGAATACGAGGCGCATTCAAGTTCTAAGGCCTCCGATTTTTTTTCTAATTAACTACTCACCCGAAATCGATGAAACTGGCGTTACTTCTCGACGTAATCGCCCTGCAGACGTACACATTTTTCACAACGCTGAAGCCATGATTCCATGGCACCGGCGTAGGCCTCTGTTTTGACCACTGGAAAATCGCTGAGGCAATAGCAGCACGGTTGGTGAATGTGCGGCCACGGAGAGTGTCTTTCATTGTTGGAAAAAACCAAACGTCACTAGGAGCCAGGTCACGTGAGCAGGGAGCATGAGGAATCACTTTAAAATTGTTATCGCGAAGAAACTGTTGCGTAACGTTAGCTCGATGTGCGGGTGCGTTGTCTTGGTGAAACAGCAAATGCGCAGCCCTTCCCGGACGTTTTTGTTGCAGTGCAGGAAGGAATTTGTTCTTCAAAACATTTTCGTAGGATGCACCTGTTACCGTAGTGCTCTTTGGAACGCAATGGGTAAGGATTACGCCCTCGCTGTCCCAGATCATGGACACCATCATGTTTTCAGCACTGGCGGTTACCCGAAATTTTTTTGCTGGCGGTGAATCTGCGTGCTTCCATTGAGCTGACTGGCGCTTTGTTTCTGGATTGAAAAATGGCATCCACGTCTCATCCATTGTCACAACCGACGAAAAGAAAATCCCATTCATGCTGTCATTGAGCGTCAACATTGCTTGGCAACATGCCACACGGGCAGCAATGTGGTCGTCCGTCAGCATTCGTGGCACCCACCTGGATGACACTTTTCGCATTTTCAGGTCGTCATGCAGGATTGTGTGCATAGAACCTACAGAAATGCCAACTCTGGAGGGGATCTGTTCAACAGTCATTCGGCGATCCCTCCTAAACAATTCTCTCCACTTTCTCGAGCATGTCGTCAGACTGGCTTGTACGAGCCCGAGGTTGTTTCGGTTTGTTGTCACACGATGATCTGCCTTCATTAAACTGTCGCACCCACGAACGCACTTTCGACACATCCATAACTCCGTCGCCACATGTCTCCTTCAACTGTCGATAAATTTCAATTGGTTTCACACTACGCAAATTCAGAAAACGAATGATTGCTCGCTGTTCAAGTAAGGAAAACGTCGCCATTTTAAGTATTTAAAACAGTTCTCATTCTCGCCGCTGGTGGTAAAATTCCATCTGCCGTACGGTGCTGCCATCTCCGGGACGTATTGACAATGAACGTGGCCTTATTTTAAAACAATGCGCATGTTTCTATCTCTTTCCAGTGCGGAGAAAAAAAATCGGAGGCCTTAGAACTTGAATGCACCTCGTAGAATCGGCAGTAGAGAACCAATAAATAAAACGCCATGTCTGATGCAGAGGTTTTACTGCATGATCAGCGAAACTGTAGTAAGCTACACATTTCCTTTCCTTTTATTAACAGGGGTGTTAGCGACAAAAGTTACCTGAAGGTTTGCGATTATGAGTATGTCGTTAAGTGCCCTTATTCTCAAAAGTCAGATTACCTGCACTCTTTCAGTTAACCCTACGTAAGTCAAACGCTCGGTTTCTATCTGAAATAGGTTATTCTATTGTGTTAAACGTCTAACCACTCCGTCTACAGGCCACAAGTGGCCAATCTGGACCATCCGACCGCCGTGTCATCCTCATAGGAGGATGCGGATAGGAGGGGCGTGGGGTCAGCAAACCGCTCTCCTGGTCGTTATGATGGTATTCTTGACCGAAGCCGCTACTGTTTGGTCGAGTAGCTCCTCAATTGGCATGACGAGGCTGAGTGCACCCCGAAAAATAGCAACAGCGCATGGCGGCCTGGATTGTCACCCTTCCAAGAGCCGACCACGCCCAACAGCGCTTAACTCTGGTGATGTCACAGGAACCGGTGTATCCACTGCGGCAAGGGTGGTAAACGTCTATGTAAGATTATATGTGTTAATGAGTTGGTTATTACAATATTTTAAATTTTTAAAACCTGTTACGTAAAATATGTAAATAGTGTTTTTATGCCGCTGGAGGCTGTTAGGTAAACACCTTGGCGTTGGTAGAGGGTTTCGCGGCAATCCCTTAGTAATACAGATGCTTTATAGCAGACAGCGAATATATGTTCTCCAGTTCTGGAAAATAACCGACAGTTTTTTTTTTTGTGTGTGTGACACCCTCTTCTTAATGTTAGATACACTTTTTGAAGGAATTACATTCTGCAACACAATTAAATTATACATTTTTCGAAACGCCGCAATTTTGTGCCACTCAAACGTAGAAGTTTCAAATCTGGCTCAAAGGTGCCTAAGATCTCTCTCAGCAGTGATGCAGAAGCATAGCGCCCTGCTACGTCACCCTACGGCTAGGTGACGCTTCAAACAGTAAATGCAGTTACGCCATGTGTCGACACATACGAAAATAGTCCACGGCACAGAAATTCATGAGAGGTATAAGGTGGCTTAATGATGTCGCATTCACACTAAATTTCTGCCCAATACCGCGTGGACGAGCCATACCATGGGAAAGTCATCACACCCCAATTTACCAACAGTTCCTCCCTTCCTGTGACGCTGTTACCATGGAGTTCAGAACCAGGGCACCCAGTGTTGCAACCACGCGGTTTTCTTGTGGATGACCAGGGGAAACATTTCACTCACATCGCCACTCAGAATTGACAAGAAGAAGCCTTAGCCGATAGCTTCATCGGCGTCAGTGCAGCCGCCCCTTCCCTTAGCGCGTTGATTTCCACACTTTCCGCGTTCGGAAACGACAGTTTGCAGTGTGATGAGTAACAGGACGCCTTCTTGACAACCTTTGACACTTCTGACACCACCCAGACGATTCAGCCCTTCTCTAGGGACATCGTGGGCCAGAAATCCCAAAGAACACTATTGCACCACTTTAAAGTGTAGCACAACAGCAGTCTCTGATCTGGTACACAGGGCAGAACCACTAGCTGGCTGCTGAAAACCTTTCGACGAAATTTGAACGTGATTGAAAGCAGCAAAGGGTGCTTGTTTTCTCAGCTCTCTTGTTTCGGGCCCTTGCGGCGTGATCATGGACATTTGCGACATTGACACGTGCATGATTAAAACGGCATAGGGTGCCATTAATCCCCCCCCCCCTCCCAGTTTGGCAAAACCCTGGGTGCCTCCAACGTTTGTTGACCACTGCGAAAGTCTATTCATACACGGTCACACTGCGATAAGAGACCTAGGTGTGTGGCAGCAGGCAACTCCTTGACAGCCATCTCATTCTGCAAGTAGAAGGGTAGTGGGGGGATGGGTGAAATTTTGATCTCTAAGTGATATCAAATTGATACAGAAATTAACTAAGTTGACCAATTAATTCGCTCTAACCACGCCCACTCTCCCACCTCCGACCAAGCCTACCCCCACCCCTGGATCACTTGATGTGTTTTTCTCAGCCTGCGCATCGCCCCCAGTCCCCTCCTTCCTCGCCACCCTCCACCTCCCCCCTTCCAAAAATACTCTAAGGCGGGAATTTCCTTGCCACAGGGCTGTGATGATGTCGTACCCCACCCAACACCCGGGAATTGGCGGGAAATAAAAAATCGCGGTACCCTTTCTGGGACTCGAATCCTGGTACTCCTGGACAGAAAGCGTAAGTGTACCTCTGTAATACAATTATACCACCAGAGGCGCTTGGAATTGGCGGAAATTAGAAATGACGATTCCCTTTCTGGGACTAGAACCCTAGTCCTTCTGAACGGAAAGCCCAAGGGCACCACTCCCTCCTCCACCCCCCTTCCTCCAACAGAAGGAAACTGTCCAGACGCATGAGAGGAAGGTTAGGTTAGTGTACCTTATTTATTTTGGTCGGGCAAATGATGTAAATATGGGTCATAATTACATAATTAGTCATAAAGATCAAGCCTAATTACACAACTACATGCATATCGCTACACAAGAACGGCCTAAAATCGCAATACTACTCAAAAACTGACGGTACCATACAAGTGGTGTTCTCGTGCTGGAAAAAAGTTTTACAGTACTACACCACAGCACGGACGTACACACTTTGCTCTTCACCTACAAGCTGGCAGGAAAAAGCAGGGGTGTAAGGAATTATCTTTATTTATTTTGGCTAGCAGCAACTAATGTTGGACAGAGAGAAGTTTAAAAAGTGTATTTCCTGTAAGCATGCACCTGAGCACATTATCTATCATTGAAGTCAGACTTCCTTGCAGACACCTGCTCAAAAACCACCCTGCAGCCCAGGTAACCAAAGCCAATACACGCTAACCACAACTGATGAAAAAAATGCATCACGGATCTAATTACACTTAAAAATTGTCCTGAAAAAAAAAAGCAACACTTGCAGTGAACGTGATAATGCAGTGCATGTACTGGGGAAAGACTTCAGAGGGGGTGGATGTTGAACGTGCGTTATCCTCAAGAGTCGTCCACAAACTGCCGAAAATCGAGGCCCTCTTACCTCCCTCCCTCCCTCCAACCAGCCACTCATGGTTAGGTCACAGGCTCTTTCCAAATGGTCAGCTGCTTCTCTCTGCTTTGCACTTAACTGCCCTTCCGCCTCTGCCGTGGCCACTAACCCCCTTGAGGTGGCGTTCCTTCACCAACACAATAGCACCTATAGTCAACTAAACAATAGGAGATGAAAGAACGGCAGCCCTGAGTGCAACGTGTCCATCTAAAATGTAGCGGCATAGTCCCTACATGCCGCCTCTGTGGTCAGGGAGTGACCACCCACAGACAAGGCACACCCCCAATGCCTCCGGTAGGCATGTTGTCCCGCAGTGGAGGAAACTTTTACTTAACATCGATGTAACTCTTTCTTGCAATCTGTTAAATGCATTTCTGGGGAAGGCTGGATCCGGCTGGAACAACAACGAAATTCCGGAGGAAGCTCCAGATCACTTTTCAAACGGCTAGCTGATCCACCGAATGCTTTTTCTGTCGCCCACTGCTGCCTCTGTGCAGTCACAGTTCTCACCAGGCCTTCTGCTGTCCTCCACAGTCACTCGCAGTATGTGGCCAGCCTTGAGACGACATCTATTGACCAACACACAAAAGGGAAATTTAGCAGCTCCATCCCACCCTTGTTCGGAGCGCGGCTCTGTCCAGCCCAGCGACCACCCACAGTAGACTTGCCGCCCCCCCCCTCCCCCCCGCCATTTTGTGAGGAATGTCAACGCTTCTCTTACAATAAAGCATCTATTGAAAAATGAAAAAACAATTGCGACGATAGTAAATGTCCTCCTTCCACGAAAATAGGTGCAGTCAATTTAATTTTAGTTTTATAATCAAACTGGTGTAGCTTTTATCTTCAACTGCAGGATACAATTCGTATCTCATTATTTTGTGACATCCAGCGATCTGTACCAATTACAAATGATCAGCAGAGACGTGTTCACAGTGTGTAAAATCAGATCAAAATTTGACTACTTTGCTGCGAAAACTACCGATAACCTCATAATCTCTTCGTTACTTCGAAACCATCATCGGCATAAAGACAGAGCGAGAGTTTAAACTCTAACAAAAAACATCTATATTAAGCAATATCTTTCAGCTCGATGGACAAATTACATGACCTAAGAGCGTCTCTCACATTCAGTGTCTGTAAATAAACTGTCAAGCACATGTGTATTAGAAACATTTCAGACACATAAAATAACGTTACAGAAAACAGTCGTTCCCGCCATTGGCTCACATGTCGGAGAAAACACAATCATTTCACATTCGACAACAACAAGCTATAATTCATGAGGACATACCTGTTTTGTAGACTATGACAGATCACGTTTTATCAGTGTGAAACTATATCGTACAAGCTTTTACATAACAAATCATGAGAGCCTGTCTCGTCCTGTGTAGCTGGGAGATTGAAATTTCGATAAAAGATATCACCGCAACGAAAAAAAAAAAAGAAATGCCTATCAAGAATCATTCCATGATGCCCTAGCCATCTCTTCCACCCACCTAGTGGCGTGTCATTGTTACCAAATTAATTAAATTGATCATGAGACTCACTTTGTTTTTTTTATGTTTGGTCATCAGTCTACTGACTGGTTTGATGCGGCCCGCCACGAATTCCTTTCCTGTGCTAACCTCTTCATCTCAGAGTAGCACTTGCAACCTACGTCCTCAATTATTTCCTTGACGTATTCCAATCTCTGTCTTCCTCTACAGTTTTTGTCCTCTTCAGCTCCCTCTAGTACCATGGAAGTCATTCCCTCATGTCTTAGCAGATGTCCTATCATCCTGTCCCTTCTCCTTATCAGTGCTTTCCACATATTCCTCTCCTCTCCGATTCTGCGTAGAACCTTCTCATTCCTTACCTTGTATGATGAGTAATTTTGTTTTTCCGCAGTTGGTTTACACTCACCAGATAGGTCAAATGGGAATCCATGGAGGGAAGACAATGTTCTTTTCAGGGAATGCTATTGAGAAATGACACTTAAAACTGACCACGGAGGGATTCTACAGCTCACAACATAAATTCACGTAAGGACAGCGCTATTGAAAGCACGATTGTAACGACTATGTTACCATCACCCAGCATAAGAAGCAGTCGTGAGTCTACAGGCACCCACAGGTCGCTGATTGCGTTACGATTCCTGGTAGAAATGCCGTGCCAATTTTAAATCAAGTCTATCCATTCAACCACATATTTGCGTTGGAACCTGTAGAGACATCTTTTAATGATTACAGCACGGATGAAACACATTCCTGCCACTCTCATATCTCGAAACGGGTCACCTGTTTCGAACCTATCTCCAAAGGATCCTATACAGTGAAAACTCCAGCGCTGTTTGTTATACAGTCCCTCTGCACCTTGTAGCTGCTCCTCAGTCTCTACCCGACCCTCACTTCAGCTCTGTCCATGCGATCGTCCCAGTTAAAGTCGGACCAGAACAGAAGTTATAGAGCGCTATATCTAAGACCTTCTGCGTGTCATGGAGAAATAGGAAGAGCTGAGTTAATGCGACAGGACCGCGTTTACACTTCTCAGTGGAAATGGGAACATGTTGTCGTAGCTCTGCTAACTGTTTACAGTGTGTAAGGCCAGCGCCAAATGAAGCTTTCCATTGCAACATGAAGTAGTAGAAAAGATAGTACAAGCCATTATGGTGGCTTTTCTTATTAGGAAAATTATGAAGACTCTACAACATACAGGACATGGAGGAAAGATGGGGATTTTGCTACTGCTTTGCGATACATCTCCTAACTACATACAGGTACTGCAGTCCGAGGGAGATCTGAATCTCTCAGGGTGCATTAATGTCTGTCACCCAAACATTCTCTCCCACTTCAGTGTTTTGTGTCATCCACCAGAAGAAACTTACGATCTACGATGGTATAGCACTGTATTTGCCTGCATCTAGTCATTTACCACAAAATATTCTACAGATACAGTGCATTTGTTCTATTTCTCTATACATGTATGTGTATGTCTGTGTATGAGTTGCAGATGGCTGCTGCAAACCGCACCCACCCAGTACTTCCGCTGATGGATGCACCTTTGGCTTCTGTCACAGACGCACTGCATTGCGGATCCCCAGTGGGAGGATGGGGTCGGGTTTATGGGAGTCTTCCACAACACCTGCGTAAATGTAGACATTCAGAAAAATAGAATACAAGTACTGCATCTATAGATTATTTGTTTGTGAGTGACTGGGTGTATTTCAGTAGAGTACTATACTGTTCAAGTAATATACACTCCTTGAAATGGAAAAAAGAACACATTGACACCGGTGTGTCAGACCCACCATACTTGCTCCGGACACTGCGAGAGGGCTGTACAAGCAATGATCACACGCACGGCACAGCGGACACACCAGGAACCGCGGTGTTGGCCGTCGAATGGCGCTAGCTGCGCAGCATTTGTGCACCGCCGCCGTCAGTGTCAGCCAGTTTGCCGTGGCATACGGAGCTCCATCGCAGTCTTTAACACTGGTAGCATGCCGCGGCAGCGTGGACGTGAACCGCATGTGCAGTTGACGGACTTTGAGCGAGGGCGTATAGTGGGCATGCGGGAGGCCGGGTGGACGTACCGCCGAATTGCTCAACACGTGGGGCGTGAGGTCTCCACAGTACATCGATGTTGTCGCCAGTGGTCGGCGGAAGGTGCACGTGCCCGTCGACCTGGGACCGGACCGCAGCGACGCACGGATGCACGCCAAGACCGTAGGATCCTACACAGTGCCATAGGGGACCGCACCGCCACTTCCCAGCAAATTAGGGACACTGTTGCCCCTGGGGTATCGGCGAGGACCATTCGCAACCGTCTCCATGAAGCTGGGCTACGGTCCCGCACACCGTTAGGCCGTCTTCCGCTCACGCCCCAACATCGTGCAGCCCGCCTCCAGTGGTGTCGCGACAGGCGTGAATGGAGGGACGAATGGAGACGTGTCGTCTTCAGCGATGAGAGTCGCTTCTGCCTTGGTGCCAATGATGGTCGTATGCGTGTTTGGCGCCGTGCAGGTGAGCGCCACAATCAGGACTGCATACGACCGAGGCACACAGGGCCAACACCCGGCATCATGGTGTGGGGAGCGATCTCCTACACTGGCCGTACACCACTGGTGATTGTCGAGGGGACACTGAATAGTGCACGGTACATCCAAACCGTCATCGAACCCATCGTTCTACCGTTCCTAGACCGGCAAGGGAACTTGCTGTTCCAACAGGACAATGCACGTCCGCATGTATCCCGTGCCACCCAACGTGCTCTAGAAGGTGTAAGTCAACTACCCTGGCCAGCAAGATCTCCGGATCTGTCCCCCATTGAGCATGTTTGGGACTGGATGAAGCGTCGTCTCACGCGGTCTGCACGTCCAGCACGAACGCTGGTCCAACTGAGGCGCCAGGTGGAAATGGCATGGCAAGCCGTTCCGCAGGACTACATCCAGCATCTCTACGATCGTCTCCATGGGAGAATAGCAGCCTGCATTGCTGCGAAAGGTGGATATACACTATACTAGTGCCGACATTGTGCATGCTCTGTTGCCTGTGTATATGTGCCTGTGGTTCTGTCAGTGTGATCATGTGATGTATCTGACCCCAGGAATGTGTCAATAAAGTTTCCCCTTCCTGGGACAATGAATTCACAGTGTTCTTATTTCAATTTCCAGGAGTGTATTTTTCTGTACGACAGATAAGAATAATACTCATGAAGGATTATCACTCTCCAAGTGATGGACATCTAGCACTCAAAATAGCTAAATGGGGTTAATTATGGCCCATCATTGTCGACCTTCAAGAGTATAAATGCGCGAAAGATAGGCACAGCAGGCTGCTATGGTTTATTTTTACTGGTGGATCTCGACAAATTCTTATATTCCTTACAGAATCACTTTGCGAAGCATTTTTCTGTATTTGTGGGGCTATAGCACTGTCGAAAATAACGTACAAGCAGTTGAAATCGAGATGTATAGTGCTGTCAGCGTTGGACGGTTGTGGTTCGAATGTATAACCTGCTAACTGTTTGTCTACAAGTTCTGCTGCCTGGGATGCGCACTCTGTAGGTACGGGGAAGGAAAAGTCTCTTGGTTCAGGGTGCTATGTGTAGTCAACACACTGTCAACTACTGAGTAACTTACTACTACGATAAAAAAAATACAACACATGGGAACTGTCCAGATGCAGGAGAGGAAGGTTAGTTTAGTATACCTTATTTATTTTTGTCGGGAAAATGATGTAAATATACGTCCTAAGCGGTTCTGAACGGTAGTGGGTCTGAAATGTTTTCCTCGGCCACTTATAAGAAAACCACACGATTTCAATGCTTAGATGCATAGCTTTGACCTCCTTCACAGAGGCGTCAAAATGAGAGGCGAAATGTGGGTAAGAGGGACTGTGATGACCTTCACATCGTATAACACGTCCATTGTGGCGGTCGGCAGTACGTTAAATATAGAGGAGAATGAAATGCGGGATGGCCAGGAGAGAAATATTAATAACAGAAATGAGAAATCATTCGCGAGCTCAGGTACATTTAATAAAAATAAGGAAAGTAATTACTGTAGGTGACACAGTAACAATATGAGCAAATTAAAATAAAAAGAAAATAGATCAAGTCTCAAGTGTTTGTACCTCAAGGCGACCCGATGGCACAGGCTGGTGTGTCACGTATAGAGGTTTCAAATACTAACCAAGATGATGATGCAAAGTAGCTATCTGTTATTATCACAGAAAACGGAGAGAATCCTGGGTGCAGGTCCAAGATCCAGGATGTGACCAAACACTCTGTGGCCCATTTGAAGAAAATTACAAAGCTTTTATCAGACATATATCTACTGTGAAATGCTTATTAGAGGAGGAACTCCATAATTATAAGGAAACTTTAACTTATAGTTTCTGGAGTTTTGTGTAGGGATAATTAAGAGATGTATGTAGATTCTGGTACTGAAATCTGTCTAACATTCGAAGAGTTGCTTACAACATGCAAAACGAAGGAAATATTACCAGTATTACCCGTAACTGGAGCTTATATAATCGGACTAGCCAGAAATACAGGTAAGCTAATTAAACAAGAAACAAGAATCCCATTACAAACTGGATATCTTTCTTACACCCAAACATCATTAGCAGTACGTGACATAAATATGAAAGTATTGCTAGTTTAAAAATTATTATTGAACCATTATTTAATACTTGACTTTTCCAGTAGGACTTTAAGATGTCATCTACATGATTTTAGGGCAGAAGTATGTTTTTAAGACAAATTCACCTGTAAATACAGAGTCTTCCATTCTAATAAAATACACATATTAGCACTAAGATATTAGTAGAGCAGAGTACTGAAGAATTTCAGGATCAATCCAGAAAATATATTCGAGTTAAAGGGTTTGAATGAAATTCATTGACATATAAACTGAACCAAGAGCTGTATGGTAATTTAAGTGCATACATTGTTGTCTTCTTCGACAAACCAGGTGGAATCATTTGTTATGTTTGCAGTTTTAAAATGAAAAAGACAGACTCTTTCTTCTGTAAACTATATCCAGTACCAATTATTCTCGAAAATGCTGACCAGGAGGAGATTAATAAAATGATAGACCAACATATAACTGAGCATATTATTAGAGCATATAATAATTCTCTATTGGTAGTGAATAAAGCTACAGGCCTTGTCCATCTTGTTATTGATCGAAGAACTTTAAATAAACACTTTGAAATAGAAACAGACCAGTCACCATAGATGAGTTATTAGCAAAATTTGCAGAAGCTAACTATTTTACTTCAACTGATTTAGCATATGGTTACTGGCAAATAAAATTAAGCAATGAAGCTAAACAATTTACTGCATATGAGCAGTATGGAATACAGGAGCAGTTTCAGGTACTCTTGTTTAAACTGATTATTACAGATCATCAGGCACTTGCCTTCTTAATGGAGAATAGATTATTACACCACAGGGTAATGTGCTGGGTACTTTTCTTCAACAATTTGTTATTGAAATTAGGTACATTAAATGATGCCAGAATGAAGTGTGGGGCACGTTATCTATGTTGACAGCAGGATTGAACGAAATGAGATGAACGAAAGGACGTGGCATTACCCATGCTACAAATATGTTAAGTATAAGTTATGCACAAGACGAAGTATCTATCCCAGCTAGAAGGATAAAGAAGCAAGCCAATGATGAAACGTATTACAAAATGAAATTTCAGCAATGTTAACAGGCATATTTAACACTGTTCAAGAGGCATACACAGAAAATAATAGATCAAATACTATGTTGGAGAGAACACCAAAATACTTCTTGATGGAAGCTATGTATTCCCCAGAATGTTTAATTACCGTTAATAGCGTTCATACACAATGGATATGGACATTTTGGAATTCGGAAGTGCATAGCAATATGAAGAAGTTTTATTCTTTTGAAGGTTTGAGTAAAAATGTCACACAAGTAATACGAACTTGCCAGACTTGTCAGAAAGCAAAAGAGGATAACCAGGCAAAGATTATACTGTGTTTTCGATTACATCAAAAGGATTGCATGGTTTAACAGCATCGAATTTCTACGTTCCTTTGCCAATCAGTGGAGTCGCTGTTACATATAGGTACATACTGATTGAATGTTGGTTCAAATACATAACCTCATATCTGATCAAACATGCCAACACCAATACAGAAATCCACTGTAGGCATAACTGTTTTGCCAGAGTTGAGAATCCATAGAGACTTTTAATCGATAATAGTCCACAATTCATAAACCATAACTTTAAAGAATTCTTAGCATGGGAAGAAATATGTCACATACTCATATCTAAATATAATCCAAAGTCAAACCCTTGTGACTTGTCGTGAAAGGAATTGGTAGATCAGTTGATACAACGTGAGCACAGAAAATACAAGAGTTCCAGATAATACTTAATGAAATTCCACATTTATTTAATGGTTTATCTCCCATCGAATTACTGCAAGGTAAATTCATAGGCAAGCCATTGTTGAAATTTTTTACATGGCCAAACTATGATAAGAACGCACAAGAGGAAAACTCAGAAGAAGCTGTATAAGAAAATTTATAGCAATAAGCTCATAAACCGCTGCGTAAATATGTGGAGGACTTGGTGTTAATGAAGGATGTACACCATAACTCAAATTTGAAGACATAAACACGCAAGCTCTTCCCTCGATATAGTACTCTTTACCAATTTCTAAATGTACCACGCTCCAAAGCAGTTTTCTTGTCCGGTCCAGATACCAGTCAAGAAAACGGACTATGTAATACTCTCGTGACACACAGGACACGGAAAAATGACACAATTAAGTCGTGTCACGTTTCGAGGGAAATAAAGGATACGGCAATGAAATAATCTATGACGTGCTAAATGACGCATACAAATTATGATAAAGGAACCTGGTGAGTTAAAATAGGAAGTAATATCGATGCACTTTGAAAACACTTTCATGAAAGAAGTAGAAAAGGAAATAGTTATTTATACTACAGGGCAAGGATACCGAGTAGAACGAAGAACACGTAGAGAAAGAAGGAAGAAGGTGTTGAAATCATAATACAGTAACATTTGACGAAAGGAATTAACGGACCTGTTCGTTCCTGCTCAAAAAAGTTGTTAAAGATGCTCACCAGTACTGTGCGGCAGAAACAGGGCGAACAAAGAATATGGACTTACCAAGGATGGCGTATTATCCCCATATACAGATCCTGGAGTGACTGATCTATACTGTAGATCGGGTCCATTCACAAGAAAAATGGTCTGTACCACTTTTATGAAACAGTTGTGGGTGGGTCACATTCACATACAAATTAAAGTAGATTGTGCACTGCTTATGTAAAAACGAGGTAGTTCAACTACGCTGCAATAAAAAAGAATTAAATAGGAGTTAATGTGGCGGGTGACAACACTAAAGAAGAGGATATCGTAAATAAGTAGAGAAGATAATTAAGGAGATTTATGTATCCACAGGCATCACTTGAAATTTAGAGATGAACTCTGCTGTTGATGAAGCACTAAATAAAACTAATTAATGTTCTTGTTCTTAAATATAACGATCGTTTGTAAGCTATACGCAAATAAAAGCAAATAGGAAGCTTGTCGCAAGGAAATAAAAGTGCAAAATTTTTTATCCATAAGGGTAATAATTACCTAAAGTGTAGTGTCGATAATTCAAGTGAATCTACATGTTACAGTGTTTAAGGAATATTTATTAATTGTATAACAAAATAATACAACAGTTATACATTGTGGGCACAAAGTGACAGCCTGGGAAATGAGATATAAGAAAATATAAAATCAGCTGCAACAATGCAGTAAGGAATAAAATGGACGTCAATGGAAATTTAATAAGAAGGCAACTAAGTACCGTGAAAAATGACTAAATTGTATATTATGAAAGAAAATGATAAAGCGACATCTTTAGCTTGAGTGCGAGGATATGAAGTGTAATTGGACGTCGTGAGTCAAGTCTTGTTCCGCTACATGAAGAATTTTCGTGTGAGCTAAATACACTCCTGGAAATTGAAATAAGAACATCGTGAATTCATTGTCCCAGGAAGGGGAAACTTTATTGACACATTCCTGGGGTCAGATACATCACATGATTACACTGACAGAACCACAGGCACATAGACACAGGCAACAGAGCATGCACAATGTCGGCACTAGTACAGTGTATATCCACCTTTCGCAGCAATGCAGGCTGCTATTCTCCCATGGAGACGATCGTAGTGATGCTGGATGTAGTCCTGTGGAACGGCTTGCCATGCCATTTCCACCTGGCGCCTCAGTTGGACCAGCGTTCGTCCTGGACGTGCAGACCGCGTGAGACGACGCTTCATCCAGTCCCAAACATGCTCAATGGGGGACAGATCCGGAGATCTTGCTGGCCAGGGTAGTTGACTTACACTTTCTAGAGCACGTTGGGTGGCACGGGATACATGCGGACGTGCATTGTCCTGTTGGAACAGCAAGTTCCCTTGCCGGTCTAGGAATGGTAGAACGATGGGTTCGATGACGGTTTGGATGTACCGTGCACTATTCAGTGCCCCTCGACGATCACCAGTGGTGTACGGCCAGTGTAGGAGATCGCTCCCCACACCATGATGCCAGGTGTTGGCCCTGTGTGCCTCGGTCGTATGCAGTCCTGATTGTGGCGCTCACCTGCACGGCGCCAAACACGCATACGACCATCATTGGCACCAAGGCAGAAGCGACTCTCATCGCTGAAGACGACACGTCTCCATTCGTCCCTCCATTCACGCCTGTCGCGACACCACTGGAGGCGGGCTGCACGATGTTGGGGCGTGAGCGGAAGACGGCCTAACGGTGTGCGGGACCGTAGCCCAGCTTCATGGAGACGGTTGCGAATGGTCCTCGCCGATACCCCAGGAGCAACAGTGTCCCTAATTTGCTGGGAAGTGGCGGTGCGGTCCCCTACGGCACTGCGTAGGATCCTACGGTCTTGGCGTGCATCCGTGCGTCGCTGCGGTCCGGTCCCAGGTCGACAGGCACGTGCACCTTCCGCCGACCACTGGCGACAACATCGATGTACTGTGGAGACCTCACGCCCCACGTGTTGAGCAATTCGGCGGTACGTCCACCCGGCCTCCCGCATGCCCACTATACGCCCTCGCTCAAAGTCCGTCAACTGCACATACGGTTCACGTCCACGCTGTCGCGGCATGCTACCAGTGTTAAAGACTGCGATGGAGCTCCGTATGCCACGGCAAACTGGCTGACACTGACGGCGGCGGTGCACAAATGCTGCGCAGCTAGCGCCATTCGACGGCCAACACCGCGGTTCCTGGTGTGTCCGCTGTGCCGTGCGTGTGATCATTGCTTGTACAGCCCTCTCGCAGTGTCCGGAGCAAGTATGGTGGGTCTGACACACCGGTGTCAATGTGTTCTTTTTTCCATTTCCAGGAGTGTATATTCGTGATGTTTAAGTAACGTTTGGGGGGGGGGGGGAGATCAAATATCGGCAGACCTAATGTGCTTGCCGTATCTGTTCCTATAGAAAGGGCGTACGAGGAAAGATGTGGCAGCCAGAAGAACGCTGACTACTTGCCAGGCGTCTGGTATGCAGTCCATGGACTAGAAGACGCGCATAGAATAAAAACAATTATGGAACCTCTTCGAAGAAAAACAAATCATAATTTTTGATTATAATGTAAGAAAACTTTGGCATTACTGTTAGATCGACGGCGCTCTTGTCTAATTTCATACAGAGAAAGAATGTATCAGCGTTATGGTAATGGATTGAATTGTAAATGAAATTATGAAATAAACATCTGGAAACAAATGATTAACAGTGAAAATATGTGTCCAATTGTCATTTGATAGTTTGGTAAGTCGTTAGTTCGCAAGCCTTAGCAACTTCCTGCACCGAAAAAAACGCTTCGCAGAAGTTCGCAGGCGAGTGGCACAGCATGCCTGCTCCGCAAAATTCTGCACGGTGACCGGAATTACATGCAAGCCAGATTCATAGAGGAAATGTAATCCATCAGTAGAACACTGAGACGCACGGTATAGCATGAAAGTGAAATAGTACCGTGCGATTCCAAAGTAAAGAGAAACAACTGACACAATCGAAACTCAAATGTATACTTCTTTCACCGTAAACTCTACGGTAAAAGTTCGTGCAGTGGCATAAATGTAAATAAATATGTTTATTCCACAATTAACCATGTGTCATTAATAATTTCCACCAATGTAGTCACCTGCCTTGCTGCCATCTCTTGGCAATCGTTCGTATCTTATCGTGGGTCGCTACTGACAAGGGAAGGCCAAGACGGGATTACCGATTTACTTCAAATTTTGTACACCTTAAGCAGGCCATTAAAGCAGCATAATGTACGAGTAATAAGATGCACTGCTCTGGAAGTTCCGATAAAATAGCAAGAGAAGTTTTACGCGTCAATTATGTAACTGATGTGTATGTGCAAAGAAATTTCTGTCGAAAAGTCATTGTGGTCATGTGGTTAGCAAGAGGATTGTGGTGGAGATGACGGATCGACTTACGCAAACACGTATCTTTTTAATCTACATTTTTATCATCACTGGTCACTTTATTTAATTTATATGACATTTGAGAGATAATATAATGAAAAGAACCACATACATTTTCATGAAGTTGTAGTGAATTTCATATGTTATTTGGCTAAAGTTTTCAATTACGAAGGAAGGCTTTGAAAAGCCCAAGCCAAACCTCGATAAATAATAATGCTAACGACGTGATTCAGAATCGGTAATAAAGTAAGTCACAATGTGTCAGACCAGAAGAGTGATGAACAATTGTTCGTTGGACGTGCTCTCAATCTCACCTGTTGCTGTGTAGTACTTCTCACTCAGACATAGAAAACGTAAACTGAAACTTCATGCAAGTAAATGTGGTTTTCTTTTTCGTTATTTTACTTATCATATGTCACATAAATGAAATATGACCGGTGACGAAAAAAAAAAAAGTTGGTATTTGCCGGTGGGGGTGGCCGAATGGTTCTAGGCGCTACAGTCTGCAACCGCGCGACTGCTACGGTCGCAGGTTCGAATCCTGCCTCGGGCATGGATGAGTGTGATGTCCTTAGGTTAGTTAGTTTTAAGTAATTCTAAGTTCTAGGGGACTGATAACCTCAGGAGTTAAGTCCCATAGGTCAAAAATGGTTCAAATGGCTCTGAGCACTATGGGACTCAACTGCTGAGGTCATTAGTCCCCTAGAACTTAGAACTAGTTAAACCTAACTAACCTAAGGACATCACAAACATCCATGCCCGAGGCAGGATTCGAACCTGCGACCGTAGCGGTCTTGCGGTTCCAGACTGCAGCGCCTTTAACCGCACGGCCAAGTCCCATAGTGCTCAGAGCCATTTGACCTTTTTTTTTTTTGGTTGGTAATTAAGTGTAAGCGGGAGCCTCACATACTAGCTCGAATGCTAAATATTTTTTTTTTTTAATGAAACCTCCCTGCGCCCAAAGGGGTGGGGGAAAAGTGGGCAGCGGTCGCAACCCGAGGCCTGGCTACCGTGTCCCGTTTCCACCCTCCAGGAACCAAGGAACAAGGAAAGCGTAGGGAATGTGGAGAAGAGCTACAACGAACATCGTTTATTTATTTATTTTTATTTTCGCTCTTTTTTTATTTATGTTTATTTATTTTTCTTTAAAGTCAGAACCGCCGTTAGTCTGTTATTTATTTATAGACATTTACACTTACACAATCATGATTTCGGCTTCAAAGTGCAATTATCATGTGTTTTAAGTGCTATAAATTGCCTGGGATGGCATAGTGTCGTATTAAAATACACTCGTATTAAAATACACTATTAGACACATTGTCTAAGAGTCGATATTTTAATACGACAGTATGCCATACCAGGCAATCTATAACACTTAAAACACTTGATAATGGCACTTTGAAGCCGAAATCATGATTGTGTAAGTGTAAATGTAACACAGAAAATAAATAACAGTCTAATGGCGGTACTGACTTTAAAGAAATATATTGTTACTGTGGTGCCGCATTATAAATTTTTGTCATTAATACCGCCGTCAGCCCCCGGTAGCTGAGCGGTCAGCGCGACAGAATGTGAATCCTAAGGGCTCGGGTTCGATTCCCAGATGGGTCGGAGATTTTGTCCGCTCAGGGGCTGGGTGTTGTGTCGTCCTAATCATCATCATTTCACCTCCATAGACGCGCAGGTCGCCGAAGGGGCGTCATATCGAAAGACTTGTACCAGTCGAACGGTCAACCTGACGGGAGGCCCTAGTCACACGACATTTACATTTGTTTGCAATTATACGACCTAGAATATCAGGAAGGCAACGGCCTTGCCGCAGTTCACACACCGATTCCCGTGAGATCACCGAAGTTAAGCGATGCCTGGCGTTGTCGGCACTTGGATGGGTGACCATCCGGGCCGCCATGCGCTGTTGCCATTTTTCAGGGTGCACTCAGCCTCGTGATGCCAATTGAGGAGCTACTCGACCGAATAGTAGCGGCTTCGGTCAAGAATACCATCATAACGACCGGGAGAGCGGTGTGCTGACCCCACGCCCCTCCTATCCGCACCCTCCTCTGAGGATGACACGGCGGTCGGATGATCCCGGTAGGCCACTCCTGGCCTGAAGACGGAGTGCTTTTAGAACACCAGGAAACCGGCAACACGCGAGGACGAGGGCGCAGCAACACGTCAGCCTAATTGAGGCTGTCAGTGTATAGTTTTTCCAAGAAGAACATTCCTATGACTAGTGAATATATTGGTTATAAGAGTGGAAGAGGCAGGGATCAACTCTTCATGACAAGGTCACCGCAGCTCTGGGAATGGGTTAAGAAAACACTGCAGAGGAAACAGGAGAAAAATTGTCTGTATTATGGATTGTGGACAGCTGCACAATGGCGTTCATTAAGGAACTGCCAAAAGACAAGGAAACTTTTCTCGCCATCAGCAAACAGGTATTGCGCTGCATGTCCACAAATACGCCTGACAGAGTTCGTCTTCGCTTGTGGGAAGTATCCCGCGTCCAGAAGAAGGAGCAGTTGAGTAGGTATCTGGTGAGCAGTCGTCCGGCTAATTAGGGACAACATCTGGCGCACCAGGAACCAGAGACCTCTCGCCGATCTGCGTACCAGACGGTGCTCCTCTGTGTCTATAACATCACACCAGTCGACACACAACGGGTGCCTGCGAGGTGAACCCTGTGAAGGCGTGACCAGCATACTTGCTTCCCATTGTCTGTAAGGCACCACGCAGACTGGACGTCAATGTCAAGATAAGGAGCGCACACCGATCGTCAAATGGCATGCCAGTCGACGTGGGTAAGCTTCCCGTCAACCCCATTTTGTGACCTGTGCTGCTGAAGGAAACCATAGATCGCCCTCGTGGATGCCAATTGAGCCAGCAGTATCACAGTACAGACGCAGCTCAGTTCAAGGAAAAAGTGGCGGAAGTAAAAGAAGGGCGGTAGGACTTCTGAAAGTTGGGTAGCTGCTGATAGAGAGTGTGGTGAAAGGCCTCCAGCAATAGGCTGGTAAGACACGTAGGATGGCTCTGAGCACTATGGGACTTAACATCTGTGGTCATCAGTACCCTAGAACTTAGAACTACTTAAAACTAACTAACCTAAGGACATCACACACATCCATGCCCGAGGCAGGATTCGAACCTGCGACCGTAGCAGTCACGTGGTTCCGGACTGAGCGCCTAGAACCGCGAGACCACCGCGGCCGGCGACACGTAGGACTCCGGCGCCACATCGTCATGTGAGAGCCAATGGAAAGGCTACCGCTCTGTCAGGCACATGATACAGACCTAAACCACCCCTGCTCCGCAGGAGGGTGAGGGTTTCTTACCTTATCTTCAACAGCAAGCCATGGCAAACATAAGAACGCGAAGCCGCTGCATGTGGTGCGTCATTGATGGCGGAATAAGAAGTGTGTATGCCATGTGGGGGATAAGCGACCCAAATGTACATTTATGTATTGCGTGCGTTGCAGAAGATCGAGATCATAAGCTTCGCCGTAGCTGGTAACCCATGCCAGTGTCTCCAGTGTCTCCCTGACCTCAGCACCGCTACGGAGAGCAGTGACGAGATCGCCTGCATATTCAGTGCAGCTGGCCTTGCGGTTCTGGGCGCTACAGTCTGGAACCGCGCGACCGCTACGGTCTCAGGTTCGAATCCTGCCATGGGCATGGCTTTGTGTTATTTCCTTAGGTTAGTTAGGTTTAAGTAGTTCTAAGTTCTAGGGCACTGATGACTTCAGAAGTTAAGTACCATAGTGCTCACAGCCATTTGAACCATTTTTTTGCATCGCAGCTGAATACATGGCCACCGAGAGACATCCCAGAGAAGCGTTGGCGGGGGCCGGACAGCAACGGATCCTTTGCGAATGCATATAACAGTGCAGAGAACCGGCAGCCTTGACGCACTGGTCGACGGATCGAGATGGGAGGAGTAAGAAGGCCTCTGAAGTGTGGACGAGACATAGCTCCACGAAGGAGACACATTACAACGTCAAAGATAGTATCGGGGTAGCCTATATAGCAGAGCACCCATTCCAGGAAGTATTGATCGAGTGGATCGAACGCCTGGCTGAAGTCACGGGCTGCCAAAAGTCCAGGCATACGACGAACGTGAGCAGGAGCAATTGCGTCAGGATAGCGGCAGAGGGCAGTGCGGATGTTATTGGTAGCTCCCCAAGAAGTTTGATCGGAAGAAACCACGTACCGAGCTGTCCGTTTAAACCGCGCAGCCAACAGCTGGGTGACGATCTTTGTATCGCTGTTGAGTAACATGAATATCGCATATCCATGACGTACCCCGAGGCTTGTAGATGGGAATGAGGAAACTATAGAGGAGACCGTCTGGAATCGGCACGAATGGTGACATTAGTTCTTGAGAAATATCCGTTCACACTGGCTCCAGAAGGAGACGAAATGTCCGATAAATCTCCAGTGCGAGACCGTCAATGCCAGGCGACCTGTTCGTAGAACAGACCCATCGTCGCATCCATTGGAATCGAGCCAAAGGAGAGTCTGGAGACCACCATAATGTTGGCAGTGACATTGTTCAGAGTAGAGCGTAACATAATGCGCGTGCAGGGCAGACCCGATATCCAATTGGGTATCAGAACGCTGCGCTTTATCGGTCATATGAACATAACCAGATTCCTCCGACGGTGGCGTCGTTCCACTATGACGTCACGCATAGATGGAAGCTCTTTCGCTAAACCACCATGTGTGCGCGCCCTGACCATAGCTCCTTCGAGGTGGCGGTGAGAGAGGGACATGAATTGTGCCTTGGCACGATTTGCGGTCGTCTGGTGCTCTGGCGAATGCGGCATCAGAGTACATTACAGTAGAGTGATTAAATAGGATTCCTGAGTCCGTTGCCGATAAGCCCCAATCTCCCAAGCCCATGAGTAGAGCAGGCTTTGCGCAGAGCACCCACCACGACAGGGCGGACTGATAGAGATCACGGCGTCGACGAGAAGGTGCCCACGTGGTCTCGATGAGCTGTCGGTAGTCGAGTGAATTTGTGTTCAGTTTCTATGTTTCACGCCTGTGCCACACCCATTTGCCGGAAGAAATTGATGGTGCTGATACACGCGTCAGTGTTAGAGAACGCTGTGGACCTAACTTCAGCATCCTGCATCCCATTGATAATATCGACGGAGATGTAAACATGATGGAGTCGGTTGGAAGAATTGCTAGTGAAATGCGTAACCCCGGACGATCGCCATGAACATGCTCTCAAGAGGGACTAGGCTGAAATGCTGGAGAACTGTCACTAGCCGCGCACGGAGAGTGACGTGGTAGTTGGTCTCTGGGTGCCTGGGTGCAGTTGAAATCGCCTGCCGTGATCAATGACTCCTGCCGGCCCAGGAAGAGAATCGTGACTGAGAATAAGGTGGAACGTTCACGGCGGCGACCAGATCCAGATGGCACATAGACATTAACGATCCTGACGAACGTGAGAGCCATACCTCTGGCATCAGGGAGACAGGCAACTGCTTCAGCGAGAATACCATCAAATAAGAAGATCACTACTCCACTACCACTAGGTGAAGCGTGAGAGACATGTGCTGTAAACCCATGGGGAGCACAGAAAGTAGCAAGATGCACTTCCTGAAGAAGAGCTACGTCTACTTCCACGGCATACACCGTGTCATGGAGTAAAGCCAGTTTGTGGCGTACGCGAATAGTGTTGACATAGACCGTGGGTATGTGATAAGTCTGTAAAGCTACCAGGGCTATGAGTACAGGCGATTAAAACACGCCGGCAGGGTGGCCGAGCGGTTCTAGGCGCTAGAGTCTGGAGCCGCGCGACCGCTACGGTCGCAGGTTCGAATCCTGCCTCAGGCATGGATGTGTGTGATGTCCTTAGTTGGGTATAAGTAGTTCTGAGTTCTAGGGGACTGATGAGCTCAAAAGTTAAGTCCCATAGTGCTCACAGCCATTTGAACCATTTGATTAAAACACGGCGGAAGCACAGGGAACTCCCTGAGGCCCCCACGGAAGGGGACATCACTGTGATGCGGAGGGAGACCACCAAGGGGTCACCTCCAGAATGTCCATCCTCAGCATCGACGTCGTCCGCCCAAGGGACAGACTTGTCACTGGGCCAGTTCAGTGGAACACTGTCAGAGGTGCGCCCACAGCGTCAGACACAGATATGGAGGTAACCGCATCAGACGCAGGCGGGGAAAGGTCGGTGTCCAGAGGTGCAGGCTGACTAGAGAAGGAGGCACGGAAGGACGTCGTCCCGTCAGGTGTCAGAGCGTCAGAGGACAGCGCACCATCGGTAGCACCGTCGTCATCCTGCGCAGACTTGCGATGGACGCAGTCATCAGAAAGGTACGGCGCTGTGTCTTCAGTTTCCTCGGCGACCTTTGCAATTAACATTCTGTTCCGTGTCGGAAGGCACGCGTCTATCGTTCGACATGTGGCCAGATGACAGAAAGGCGGAGGCAGGTACAGCTCCATGAACAACAACCATGCGGTCGGCAGAGACAGCTTGTGCCTGCTGACGGTCGTCGTTCATTTGTATGGCCTCAGGCAGGGGTGTAGGGGAGACAGGCGGTACGTCCATCTTGTCGTCGAAAGGAGCCTATATCGTTAACGTCTGATAACCCTTTGTTGCCTGACGGTACTTAAAAGTACCAGTAAGTTTTGACTCTAATTGTTTTCTCGTGGTGCAGTTTCGTGATATGAGAGCCTGTCGGTACGTAACAGTAACTCTGCTCTACTGTTTCATAGATGTTATTGTGCAATACATAGACCTCTCTGGCGGTCAGAGCTTGAAATTGTTTTTCGCGCGCTGCTGTGAAAGCAGAAGATTGTATGTGCTTGTTTCCATGGTTTTGCCTGAATTTGTGCGCAATTTATTGAAACTTCCGTTGAGTTTTCCATTGTACATACTTACCTTCTTTGTTTTTTTTATAATAGTTTGAAGCATTACGTTACATGTGAATGAGATAAAGTGGAAAATATAAAGCGGACTTATTAGTACCGTCAGGTTGTGCGAACACTTTATTGTAGCAACAATGCGTTTCCTCTCACTAGTTGTTCTGTCCACTTTTTCTCACACAGAAATCGGTAAATACATTTGCCTGTGGAACAATTAGAACAAACAGGAAAGGTTTGCAGGGGAATTTACCTAAAGAAAAATGTCTAAATCAAATCACAGAGAGTCATCTTTAGACCTAACAGTATTTCAATGGAAGGAAAATAAAGTAGTATATTTTGCGTCAAACTTCCATGGCATTGAACAGAGCGTAGTGACAAGAAAACAGAAAGATGGAACTAGTATGACTATAGCATGTCCAGTTATTGTATGTGATTGCAATAAAAACATGGGTGGTGTGGGTCATGCAGACAGATTACATTCAACTTATGATCTTGACAAGCGATCAAAGAAATGGTGGCACCGTCTCTTCTGGGGAGCAATTGAAATTGCTTTTGTCAATGCTTACGTCATTTTCAGTTACCTACATGGGGCACTGTCACTGCTGGAATTCAGGTGTGCTGTAGCACTAGGGCTAATGAATGAAGAGCAAGTGCCAAATCTCAAAAAGAGAAACTCTGGTAAAGATGAAATAACTCTCCCAAAGAGAAGGAAAGGTAACTTTTCTGTTCCGAAGGATGTACGTCTTGGCAACTGAGGAAACCATTTTGTAGTGTTCAGTTGTAAAAGAGGACGATGCGAAATGTGTGCGAAAAATAAAATTCAGTCGAAACCACATTCACAATGTAGTACATGTAAAGTGTATTTGTGCTGCAATGAGAAAAAGAACTGTTTCCTACAATTTCATGAGGTATCAGTAAATATGTGATATGTATATACTGTCAAAAATGTATAGCTACGTTACTATGTATTGTGAAGTTGCTCTAGAATAAATTTATGCGATATTTAAAAAAAAATTCAGAAATATCATATTTCGGTTAATTAATTTTCTAATGTAAAAATATTTAATATTTATGTGGAATAAGGTACAAGTTATAAAAATTGGAGCATTTTTCTGCGCATGTTGTGATTCTGTACATGGAGTCTGACGGTACTTCTAAGTACCAGGAGAGAAAAAAGTTGTGAAAAATAAAATAAAATTTTACAAAAAATCCTACCGTCATTTGAGGCCACAATAGCATAAATTCTGCAAAGAAAATGTTAAAAAGTAAATTTTTTCTAATGTCAGGAAACAAAGGGATAAAGGCGCACCGCCGCAGACGCGTAAGACAGAGGTAGCACAGTGCGCGCCGCAGAAAGAGGGACGTCTCCGATCGGCGTCTGAACGAGTCTACGTGGGAGACACTCAAGGCGGACAAGGCCTTCCTGACCACAACCTGAGCAGGTGCGCGGCTGGCCACCCTACATGACGACAGCCCTGGCAGCAACCAAGCAGGAAGGCACGTGTTTCCGTAGTTCAGTTTTTATCTGACGGACACCACTGAGGACACGGTGCGTTTCAAACGTCTTCCACGAAGCACGTGACTGACGACGTTGCCGTAGGGCCACCACAGCGTCCGACGGCACTTCGAATGGGAGTTCGAAAACCCGCAACGTTCGGAGGCCAAAACCAGCGTGATCAACCACTACAGTCCCCCTATATGTCCGTCAGAGTATCGAAACTTGACAACGTCGGCGCACAGCTAGTCATTCCCCAATTTTATGTACACAGTAGCGCTGAAGATCGAAAAATGTATTCCGAGAACGTCTTGTGGTGGCAGACGTATTTCATCCCGTATAAAACGTTCAACTTGTAATGGTACTTGAACTACGTAACCATTGCGGCACCTCACCTCAACCTCTCGATACCAGCAATATTCTACTGCGTTTCTGTAAAATAGTTAACATATTTCTGTGTCAACATTAAAAATGGTTCAAAGGGCTCTGAGCACTATGGGACTTAACATCTGTGGTCATCAGTCCCCTAGAACTTACAACTACTTAAACACAACTAACCTAAGGACTTCACACACATCCATGCCCGAAGCAGGATTCGAACCTGCGACCGCAGCAGTCGCGCGGTTCCGGACTGCGCGCCTAGAACCGCTAGACCACCGCGGCCGGCGACAACATTAAGATTGGATTTCATTAATGTAGAGGTACATTGATACATCGATATGTTTATATTGCAATGATATTATTCTTATGTGTATTCTTTCTTTTGTCACTATTATCTTTGACGTACTTGTAACTCTGATTTTTGGGTGCGTAAGCGGTTATTAGAGTGTCAAGTCTTGGTCGTCATGTTAAAAAGACGGAAATTGTAGTCAGTTTATGAAATGTGAACTTAAACAGCGAGGAAGATATTTTCAAGTATGTTTATATTGTGAAGTGATGTTGCAACAAAAGTAATAAGAAAGAAGTGTAACTTAAATTCAGAGTGCTGATTACTTTTTTACATCACCATTGTCCTAACTTGCAAAAGTTTCATATTCAAGAACGGTTTATGAAACACATCTATAAGACTTTTGTATATGGCAGCATAACACCTATCCCTCTTTGCATGCCAGCTTGGAATCATCACTACCTAGATTTTCGACGATTGAGCCATGAGTTCACAACGAGACCAGCGTGGGAAGCACGAAAAGATGAGTGCCACACATTTGTGTGGACTCATGGTGAAGAAGAATTGGATGTCTTCTTGGTGCACTTGAACAGCATTAACCCGAAGATACAGTTTACGATGGAGAAAGAGAGCAATGGTCAACTCAATTTCCTGGATGTGTCGGTAATTAAACGGGTGGATGGGACACTGGGCCACAAGGTATATAGAAAGAACACTCACACGGATTGATACCTCCACAAGGAATCTAACCATCATCCTAGGCAAAAAAGAGGTGTCATTAAAACCTTGGTGGACAGAGCCAACAAAATCTGCGAGCCGGCTTACTTACAAGATGAACTGAATCACCTACGGTCAGCCTTCATCAAAAACGGATATACAAGTAAGGAAATTGATCGAGCCCTCCATCAAAGATGAAAAGAAGCCAGAAGTCCAGAGCAACAACGGACACCTACTGGAAACGTTTTCCTACCGTTTATTAATAAGGTTACGGACGGTGTCGGGAAAGCTCTGGCC
Organism: Schistocerca americana; assembly: GCF_021461395.2. NCBI lineage: Eukaryota > Metazoa > Arthropoda > Insecta > Orthoptera > Acrididae > Schistocerca > Schistocerca americana. The sequence goes on along the minus strand of NC_060126.1, from coordinate 499,283,205 downwards.
AAGTATGGGATCGAAACAATCTTACAATCTTCAGACCCACCAACAAGATTAAGGAACATTTAAGAACTGCAAAAGACGCCCGACATCCCCTAGCATGTTTTTTGAGATGGGAATCATGAAATTAAATTTAATGAGACAAGCGTTCTAGCACGAACATCCCATTATCATACGCGCATATATAGAGAAGCAATAGAAATTCACAAGCACGACAACAATTTCAATAGAAAACAGGAAGTTTTAAAGTTGGACAAAATATGGATGTCGACGTTGCGCCAGCAGAATGACAATCGATTACTCTTAATGGAGAATGATGACGCCTTCCAAAGATAGGCATACCGTCGGCATCACGTGACGAATGGTGGTGCCCTCTATGCGCTCTATAAATGCGAGAGTACCAGCAGCCTCAGGGCAGCAGCCGGACGATCTCAGAAGATGTCTCCCGCAGATGGAGGCGAAACGTTAGGCGGAAATTTAAACATCGACCACGGCTTCTCAGCCCGGAAGTTTTAACTGAAGTCAATAGTCAACTGTTTTGAAACCATTAGACAAATTCCCTGTCTGATACACTTACCTTCCCTATAGTCAAACTGATCGTCATGTACCACATCCTCAATTTTCTTTTCCATTCGTCAGTATATTATTCTTGTTAGCAGCTTGGATGCATGAGCTGGTAAGCTGATTGTGCGATAATTCTCGCACTTGTCAGCTCTTGCAGTCTTCGGAATTGTGTGGATGATATTTTTCCGGAAATCATATGGTACGTCGTCAGATTTATACACTCTACACACCAACATGAATAGTCGGTTTGTGCTACCCCAATGATTTTATAAATTCTGGTGGAATGGTTTCTATCTTTTCTACTTTCTTTGATTTTAGGTCCTCCAAAGCCATCCTAGATTTTGATTCTTATACTGGAGCCCCTATCTCTTCTACATTGATTCCTGTTTCTTCATCTATCACATCAGACAAATGTTCTCCCTCATAGAGACCTTCAATGTACTCTTTTCACTTATCCGCTCTTTCCTTTGCATTTAACAGAGACATTCCCATTGCACACTTCATTTCTCAGCGACTTGTATTTCTGTATTCCTGAATTTCCCTTAATATTTTTGTACTTTCTCCTTTCATCGATCAACTGAAATATTACTTCTGTATCCCATGGTTTCTTCGCTGCTACCTTCTCCGTACCTATGTTTTCCTTTCCAACTTCTGTGATTTCCCTTATTAGAGATGTCCATTCCTCTTCAACTTTACTGCTTACTGAGCTATTCCTTATTGCTGTATCTGTAGCCTTGGAGAACTTCAAGCATATCTCGCCATTCTTTAGTACTTCTGCATCATATTTCTTTGCAAATTGAATCTCCCTGACTAATCTCTCAAACTTCAGCGTACTCTTCATCACGACCACTTTGTGATCTGCTCCTGGGTATGCCTTACAATCCAGTATCTGATTTCGGAATCTCTGTCTGACCATGATGTAATGTAACTGAAATTTTCCCTGATCACACGGTCTTTTCCAAGTATACATCCTCCTCTTGTGATTCTTCAACAGAGTATTCGCTATTGCTAGCTGAAATGTATTACAGAACTCAATTAGTCTTACTCCTCCCTCATTCCTTATTTCAAATCCATATTCTCCTGTAGCTCTTTCTTCTACTGCTTCCTGTACAACCGCATTCCAGTCCCTCATGACTATTAGATTTTCATCTCCCTTTACATACTGTATTACCCTTTCACTATCCTCATATACTTTCTCTATCTCTTCATCTTCAGCTTGCCACATTTTCATGTATACGTTATCGGAGTTGGTTTGCTGTCAATTCTAATAAGAACAATCCTATCACTGAACTGTTCACAGTAACACACTCTCTGCTCTGCCACCCTATTTGTAACGAATTCTACTCGCGTGATATCATTTTCTGCTGCTGTTGATATTACCCTATACTCGTCTGACCAGACGTCCTTTTCTTCTTTCCATTTCATTTCACTTATTCCTACTATATCTAGGTTGAGCACTTGCATTTCTCTTTTCAAATTTCCAAACTTCTGTACCACTTTCAAGTTTCTGACATTCCACGTCTCGACTCATAAAACGTTTTCCTTCCTTTGGTTATTAAATCCTTTTCACATGGTCACCCCCCCCCCCCCCCCCCCTTGACAGCCCCTCACGGAGATCCGAATATGAGAGACTATTCCGGAATAATTTGTCAGTGGAGAGATCATCATTACATTTCTTCAGTTGTAGGTCACATGTGTCTTTAATACATGGTTTCCATTGCCTTCAGCATCCTCAAGCTATTGATCATCGCTGGTTCTTCCGCCTTTAGGGGCACTTTCCCACCCCAAAGACAAGAGCTTACCCCAAATCTCTGTCCGCTCTTCCATCCTCTTTGACAAGGCTGTTGGCAGAATGAGGGTAACTGCTTATGCCGGAAGTCTTCAGCCGACAGTGTTGATTATTAATCTAAATTTAAGCAGCGGCGGATTTCGATTACGCGATTGAGAACGTTTTGAATACGAGTCGAAGACTCTACCAATAGACCACGGGTTCTGAATCGTTATGTCTTACAAATTTCATTTCGTTCCAGTGCTCCCCTTTTAGTGGGCTGTTTTCAAAATCCGTAGTGTAAATTCTGGTACCACCATAATTTATTATATTTTAGAATCACTTTTGTGGTTTATTTTTAGTTTTGAACTTTTTGATACATTCTGATCAGCTTTAAACTGTCAAGGCAAATAGGCTTTCCAAATTCTTACATATAAAATTACTTATTTAAATGCAACTGAGAAAACTTTAAGGAACTACGTCCGCAGCTCGTGGTGTAGGGGATAGCGTTGCTGCATTTGCATCATAGCGTCCTGGGTTCGACTCCCGGCCCGCTTGGGGATTTTCTTTGCCTGGGGACTGGGTGTTTGTGTTGTCCTGATCATTTCATCATCCTCATCATTTGTGAGAGTGACTAGATTAGATTGTGAAAAGACAAAGGACTGTGTAAAGATTGGGACTTTGTACGGGTGCCGATGACGGGGCAGCTGAACGCTCCACAAACCAAACATCATCGTCATAATTTAAGGAACTACACTTTTAAGTGAGATTTAAGAGTACACCGACATGTTGCTCATCTACATTAAAGGTGGACGACATGGGCGCTTAGTACAACGCTTATATGACGAACTATTTCCGAGTCGTGCCTGTCCATCACATGTCATTTTTGCATGAGTGGATCAACGACTTCGGGAAATCGGCACCTTCTAGGCTAATTGCGCCGATTGTGGTCGTGACCGGGTGGGCTGCGCTGTTTACGTGGCCGAGGAACCCCTCGACGAGCACCCGCAACATTACAGGTTCCGTGGACGTATTCGAGAACAGCATCATGCGTGTTCTCTATGAACAGAAACTACCTCAAAAGGTTGCAGACACTGGGCTCATCCGCTTTCGTGCCACTGACTGAATACTTTGCATAGTTCCTGTGGCGTTCTGACAGCGTTCCAGACTCTCCTCGTATCATTCTTTTCCCAGATGAAGAGCGTATCACAAACGACGGTCTGCTCAGACGTCGTAACAGTCACATTTGGAATGGGTATGACCCTTATGCGGCGGTGGACCGATTCGTTGGCCACCAGGGTCGCCGGATGTAGCACCTTATAATGAATTCTACTCTGTAAATGATGAAAGTCTCGTTTTTGAAAGGAAAATCCTTATGGCTTCATGGATCCTTTTTGTTACGACGTACTTCAAGGAATTCAACCATTAACTAATGATGTTGCCAAAAGCATCATCCGATTTACTCCCTTTTGAATACTCCTTTTGACTTTGCCTCCCCACTTGTGCTTATAAGTCCAAAAGTTCTAACACATTTTCTATCACTGATTTGTTCTTCGTAATTTAAAGGATTCATGCAACTTACTATAGATTTTGGATTCAAATCATCGAATAATGGAAAGTGTAGTTCATTTTATACCAAGACATCATCTATATTTCCTTGATAAGTCATATAATTTAGCTATACTCAAAACTTTTTATTCTAAATACATATATTTCTTCGCTTGAGTGCTGAAATGTAAAAGTTATTAGCATTGAGGTATGCGGATTCGCTTCTTTCAATTACTCTCTGATTCATACGGTGTTCATCCATGCTCATATACAGAAATGGATTTTTTTCACACAAAATTCCCAAACGAACATGAACCATTAAATTACTACTGAATCTATGAATATTACTTTCTTTAATCATTCATTAATAAATTAAAAACTCTTAACTTCTAATTATAACACCTATTCCTTTTAGAGTTCAACATGAATCAGTTTATCCTCGCGTTTGGTGCGAGTCTCTTACAAAGCATATCTGTATCGTCTATATCGATTTTAATTCTCGCGCCGACGTCAACTGTTTTGCGCGGGAAATTATCTTTGCGGCGTTAACCGTCACTCACGATTCACTACCACAACACATCCCTTCACACGTTTACACATGTAAGCGTTCACATGAGATTATATATGAATATTCACTCGGAACCTCTTTTGATTATTCAGCGTCATTTGCGGGAAACATTTCATTCTTCTTGAAGGTCAGTTAGATCCTTCATCATTCTTGATGACATTAGCAATGCTAAAGTTCTATGTTCACCCAAACCACAGGTGAAGCCTATCTCCACTATCTTCTTTACAACACTTGATAATAATAGTTAGTCACTATTTCTATACTCTGTGTCACTGATTAACTATTTCAATTAAAAGGTTTCTATCACTACACACACAGTTTATTGTTATGTTTTTTACGAGCGTTCATTTTGCTTTTGGCGCGACCAACAATGGGGAGCAGTATCGGCTTGTAGAGGGTTCGATCAAACCCCATTTCAACATGCGATCTATTTCTTTTTGAACTTGAGCCTTTAACCTCCAGGGAACAGGATAGAAAGTTCTACAATACGTTTCGTGCGGCTTAACGTAGAGATGGCATATGTATCCCTTAATAACTCCTGGCCTTTCATCAAACACGTTTTCCTACGCTAATAATAATTCTTTGAGCTGCTTCTTCTGCTCTTCAATAATGCAGTCGGATTCCTTTAACTTCTCATACACTAATTGACCGAAGTCTCCTTTGGCTTGGAACTCATTATTTACGTGCTGTTTAGAATTTTGTGCAGTCCTGATTACTTGCACACTGATCCCACTATTAAATTTTCTGGTAAGGCTTTCCTTTTTCAACAAGTCCAACTCAATTTCTTGTTTATTTACATTTAACCAAATTTTTCCTGTTTTAAAATCTATTCTGCATCCGTATTGACGTAGGCTGTCGCCTCCGATAATGCAGTCTACCACCAAATTTTTCACAACAAGGAATGTGCTTAATATTGCTACATTTCCGACATCTACACTAAGTAGTGACTGCACTTTTACATTAGCCGATCTAGCCCCAACGGCGCCTATTATTCTGCAATTTTGAACTGGAAAAATTGGTACTCGTCTTATATTTCTGATCTTGTTGAATAGAGCTTCGGAAATAACATTCGTGGTTGCAGCTGTGTCCAAAACCGCCACTATAGGTACAGTCTCCAAAATGACTTGCACTTCGGCTACTGCCACCTGTTCCTTATCCTCAACTTGGAGTTCTAAGTCCTCGGTCAATTCATCTGCCAGTAATCGTCCATCATTATACGTTAGCATGGGTACACATATCCTGTTGCCCCTCAACCAACTGTTGACCGCTCCTCCGGGGCACGAGTGAGTCCTTACAAGTTTGTTGGATTTTGATTCGCCTTGTGGTTGACATCGTCCGTCACTTCAGTAATTACCGGTTGATTTGTAGATGTCCGTCCCCACTGATGTTGGTTATTTGAATCTATTCCCCCCGGTTGATTCCACTTTCTATTACTGTTATTGTTCCAGGCTTGCGGTCTGAAATTCCTTTCGTTCCCCCATACGGGATTGTACCTTTTCCCATTCCTGTTGTTCCTTGGATAGCCCCTCGCAAGACTATTGCCGGTATTATTGTCGAAATTTTGAGGGGTTTCTCCACTGTTTATCGATCTCTGTGCGTTCCCTTGCCTACCATTTGGCGGAGGTTCTATCTCCCTATATTGGAATCTGTTGTTACGGGCTTTCTGGTTGCTCTCTTCTATAATGTCTATATGATCTAACGTCGTGAGGAACGACTCCAGGTCTTTATCGTTCCCGTAAATTAATTGATTCCGGATGTTAGTTGGTAATCTTGCCTTAAGTATGTTTATTATGTCTGGCAAAGGCATAGGTCTGTCCCAATATCTAGTTTTGTTTATGTATTTTTCAAAATACTTCCTAAGGATTCCTTTTGAAAAAGAGAAAGGCTCTGGGTAGAGCACCTCCTGCCTTAGGCGTTTCTGTACCCCTTCTGACCAGAATTTTGCTAAAAACGCTTTCTCAAAATCGTCATATGTCGAGCAAACAGAAGTCATGTCCGAGGCCCAGATCGCCCCCGAACCTTGTATATACCCAGTCACGAAACTGATTTTCTGCCACTCCGACCAATTTCTGGGTAGCACTCCTCTAAAACTTCGGATAAAAACAATCGGATGGACCCCCCTTTTGTCAGTGTTAAAAATCTGGAATTGCCGATGCTTTATCATTTTTTCTTCAGCATGGCAAGGACCTTCGTAATCTCCGTCAGATAAAACTTCACGCGAACAACTAGCTCGTGGCAATTTAATATTCGAGTTACTCACACAAGTCGGTATCGTGTGCGAATGTGCAGTAACTGGCTCTACAGACGCTGCCAACTTCTGCTGCTGGCCGGTATTCATTTGTTCTGAGCCTTGTTGTGAAACGCGTATCGACTCTTCTATCGTTTGTTTCCAATGCTCGAAATCAGCACCTAACTGCTGTCGCACTTCCTCAAGTCCTTTCGCAAACAAATTCTCTTCCTGTTTGCCACATAGACTCTGGAATGCTGCTTTAACATTTTGCTCAATGTTTTCACACATTAGTCTTTTGTTTTCTAATGTGATTTCGGATAATTTACCCGTTAATACATTAATTTGGTGGTCTATAACGTCCTGACCTTCTGTCAGATGTTCCACACTTTCCTTTAGGTTCGTCTGCGTACGTGCCAATTCAGGAAGTTGCGCAATTGCACATGACATGGCATCTTGCTTTTGTACTAATTGCGGAACCATTTCCACCTGTTCCCGTACGGTATCTATCTTAATAGCCACATACTCCTTCATTTCTACACGTACGCGTTGAGTAGATTCCTCACATTGAGCTTTAACCAATTCTATTTGTGCAGTTAATTTTCGTTCCGTCTCTTCGGCCTGATCTTTAAGTTCCTTTGTCTTCGCCTCTATCCGCTGCTCTAATTCGGAAAAACTGTCGTGTAACTGCTGCTTAATCTCAGCTTTCAAATTCTCCTGCCCTTCCGTAACTGAGGCTAACTTCGTATTCAAATCATTTTGCCCCTCAGTAACTGAGGCTAACTTCGAATTCAAATCATTTTGCCCCTCAGTAACTGAGCCTAACTTCGAATTCAAATCATTTTGCCCCTCGGTAACTGCGGCTAACTTCGTATTAATGTCAATTTTCAGATTTTCTTGCCCTTCAGTAACTGAGGCTAGTTTCGCGTTAATGTCGATTTTCATATTATTCATGCTCTCGGTTATCATCTGCATCTGTCTCATGATAATTACTAATGGATCTAATCCTTGTTGCATACCTGCTGTTACATTTCCAGCCATGTCCACAGGGCGTTCTATTGCGCTATCTGTAGCGATCGGTTCTACAACACTTCTTACTCCATCATTATCATCAGTGTTAACAGCTGAAGGCTGTTGCGTGTTGCTCCGCTCAGTTTGACTCATCTCAAACATTGCCCTGGTTAAAACCATATAAATGTTCTACAGTCAATATGTATATATCTCCCTTCACACAAGAATGCTTCTGTGGCTACTTTCTTATGGTACTTATACAGGTAAATGCAACTAGGGCAGGTCAATCAAACTACGTCTGGCATGAACACAATTCGTAAATGTTCAAATCTACGTTTACTTCCTCAATACTAGCAAGCTTTAATAAAAAATTATAGATCTGGCCTTTTTTTCTGCGCCCAGCGTGCTGCTTTTATTTGTAGGTGGAATTAATTTGGCTGGGAGTATTTCTTCTCTTTTCCAAGTTAAGTTGTCTCGTCGTAGTTCACATGAAACAGAGAACAAAATTATTTTAACAACGTCCAAAAACGTGTCCTGTCACGGTCGCCATTAGAATGAATTCTACTCTGTAAATGATGAAAGTCTATATGAATGCAGCTTGCCGCTAACTTGGTGTAATGTTTTGTCTGTACAGAAGTGTATCTGTCGCCTTTATCGCTCTTTCACCCTCACACATAAATCGGTACAATAAAGTCAGGGCTTCGTGTTTTCTTATTAGGCTGATCCGTGAAAAGACAGACAAACAATTATGCTAATGGAGGATTCTGAGTAATTTCTCGAATTTCATTCGCTCTCTCTCTCTCTCTGTCCTTTATCTGCGTACAGTTTAACTATATTATTTACGTGAAATCAGCCTAGTAGAATCTCTGGTGGAGCCCTTCGTCTTAATATTCAGCGGCTGGCTTGCTAGAAAAGATCTTTACATTTGTTATTATTATTAAGCGCTGCATTCAGTTGGGAAAATCGATCGTTTGAACAATTCGTTCAGTTTACGACAGATCTAAAATTTCAGATGTGGACGAAGCCTTTTTGGACGATTTATAAAAACTCAGAGATTGCAGGCTCTCTTCGTCACAGCTGAAACTCCCCAATTAATTACAGGGCCCAGACAATCGTCAATGATTCAGACAGAGAACTCATTCGTCATTCACTCTAGAATAAAATGGTCACAAACCATATTTCTGAGGAAAATTGTATATTGAATCCATTTCCGTACATGTTACGTTTTGTGTGGGTTCCAAGTCTCATGCAATTTGCTTTTACAGGTTTTTTCTTTATCTACCACGCTAGCGGCACAAACTTCCTAGCTCGCTTTAGCGCGAAGACGAGTAAATAAATCTCTTTTAGCAATCCGATAATCTTCCAACTGATACTTCCGAAGCTGTTCCTTTATCCCACTATAATAACCATGGAGCATACATTTCTGTACCTCTGTTGTTCCAAAGAATAAACGTACTAGAAAAATACCTTGGCGTCGACGAGCTGTCGGCGCATATATTACTAGAAAATCTGATCAGATACTTTTCAAACGTAAATACATGTGGATGATTTGGTTGACCATTATTAATTATTGCGTGGTAGAGGGTAATTTTCCGTGGGGAGATTACAACCTCTGGGCTTTTTCCTGTGGGGCTACATTGAGAGTATGGTTCACGAGACTTCTGGGCAGTCGCCTTTCACGTGTAATGGCTGCAGCGGAGGTCATTCAGTACACTCCAGGACTTTTGGACCGTGTGTATGTGAACATTGTTCGCAGGTACTCTTCTGTGCAGCGAAACTGATGATCGGCAGATCAAGCATATGTGGTAGTTCACGCACACACGAGCTGGTTGGTGCACTTGCAGCGTATGTTTTGACGTTCTTTCGAAGTTGTTTATCTCCCAAATGGCGCGTTTGCGAACATAGGTTTATTGGCAAAAATTGATGAGGTTTCTCTAGAACACATGTAACTGCGTAAAAGGGATTCTGAATCACCCTGTCTATCTAGTGGAGGCAAGCGAAACAATTTCGTCACATAATATTGTTAAATGGTTGTGACCTGTTGCTGTACGGCAGAATGAGAAATACATCGCGCTTATGTTACATTTCGTGTCCTTTGTATTTAATCTCTTATTGTTGCAGATAGTAATGTTCTTTACTTTTTCTTTTACCCCTATTGCAGATTCTGAAGATGGCAATTATAATCGAAACCGGAGATTATCTTCAAAAACCTGTGCAGTGAACATAATTGAATGAAACATTATGTAAATCATAAGAATCAATGGTTCGCATTGTTAGCTGTACTATCAACATCTCACGTTTATGCTATCGGCGACCGCTGTATCCAAATTTAAATATGCCAAGCTACACTTTCGTAATGGTAATAACGTTTAGAAACTTGCAATTTCGAGAGTCGTATGTATTTGAGATCTCTTTTTCTATAAAAATTCATTGAGAAGACTATTTTATAGAAGAAATCCTCTCTGTTTTTCCCTTGAATTCCGTATATCAACGACACTCTGTTCCATCCATTGCGTGGTCAATATACTTCGCTTTTGGTCGTCGTTTCACGTAACTGATTCTCATGTAAAATGCGCATATGTTACTACTATTCCATAGCTATTTCACATTCTTAAATGATCCAAATTTAGTTGTCCACGGAGCATTCTTCATCTCAAAACCATCGTTTCCTCTCTTCACCCTTAATCTTCGTCATCGGTGTCCCACATCCCTTAACGAATATCCTCCTGAATGGAACCATTTTGAGTTGACAGTTACAAGTTGCATAATATTAAAATATCAATATAGTAAACTTGTCTGCACCTCAGACAATAATGAGAAACAGGGAACCAGTACATATTTTTTCTGTCGTGTTTACTAACCGGTTTTTAGGACAGTGAATGAAGATATAAAAATTTATATAGTGCCTCAGTCATCCACCAGGGCTAAAGTAACCCCGGTTGTTTCGTTTACTCTACGACTGCCGGCCGTTGTAGCCGAGCGATTCTAGGCGCTTCAGTCCGGAACCGCGCGACCGCTACGCTCACAGGTTCGAATCCTGCCTCGGGCATGGATGTACGTGATGTCCTTAGGTTAGTTAGGTTTAAGTAGTTCTCAGTTCTAGGGGACTAATGACCTCAGATGTTAAGTCCCATAGTGCTCAGAGCCATTTGAACCATACTCTACGATTTATCCCTGAAATTTTGCCTTATATGAAACGGACATCTCTCAGTCCAGTGCCTGTATCCTCCGCAGAATGAAGGACGTCGATTTCCTCAAAGATTGACCACGTGAAGTTGTCTTTATTGGAAAGAGTTTCTGTCGGCAGGTATCGAGGCAGAATCAAGCCTGCCACGAGCAGTCGTATATCGCAGGAAGGCAGTGACAATTTTTTCCATTGATCACCACCTCCATACTTCCCCACTAGAGTATGCGACCAGGTCGATTCTGTTGAGGCTTATTAGTCTCCACAAAGTTCCTCTAGAAACTACTTTGGAATTAATTTTTCCTTTATTATTATTTTACACCACATTGGCCGGAGTGCTAAGGGTAGCTTATAGCGGGAGTATAGAAAAGATCACAACATTGAGGAAGCAAACAAAGGGCTGACGTTAAAAAGTGATGACTAACACGAGTAATCTAGTTCATTTATTTGTGTTATAGTCCTTGATTCTAACTGTTATGTTGTTACGTAGCAATAATAATTCAGCATTTCATATTCCATTCCATGATGGATAAGCACTGGACCGATCAGAGAATATATATCTGAAGGTATTTATAGCAGTGTAGATGAAGACATGAGGCTAGGTAACATAACTTATTATTTTTGCCAGTCGCTTCACTATTTTCCGGTGTATCTTACATTTGTTGAATGAGCTAGTATGTTACTTAGAAAATAAGGTGTACGATTTGTAAATCAACCTCCTACTTTCCAGTCACTGTATTTTTACTGTCGCTTACATCAACATTATTGGACTTAGATACCGGTAAGTTTTGCGAAATGGGATTAAATATGCAGCTCAAAACTGTGGCAAAAAATTAAAGATGTATTTAGAAAACAGAAAAGACGGATTCAGTAATTCTGTAAATCATGACCGAGGCACTAAAGTAGATTCGATAATAGACTTTGTTTGGTAGAAAATTTGTTTTCAAGCTCCCTCGTCTGTTACACAGTTTATCTCTTTATTAACGACAGTTTTCAAGTTCCTTTGTCTCTTACACACTTTTTTCTTTATTAAAGACACTTTTAACCTCCATAACTTCCGTCCTGCATTATATCAAAATATTCAGGATATTTCGCTCCCAGTAGACGATGAGGTCATAGGAGACGAATCAGAAGTTCCGACGGACAAGAAGGGGAAGGAAACACAAAGCCGTAACCTTAAGCAGAGTAGGGAAACTATGGACAACCTACATTACGGTACCTGAGAGGTGTATCTTCTTTCTCATATCTCGATTTAAGGCCATAAAAATTACCTACTGCACGTTGCTAATGCCGTGTACTCAGTTAAACAATGTATTACAGAGAAAGTTTCCACGTGAAGTTGGACACAGGTGCCTGAAACCTGTAATGGTTGAATAAGGAAACGACGTTCATAAAATAGTGAGTGTTGGCACTACATTTTTAATCACACGTGGGATTGCGCTACAGAAAAAAAAATGTATAGCCATAAAATACAACAAGCACACAGTTTACGTCTTGAAACTGCAATTGCAAAATATCTAGGTCCTTTTTACGACTGAGAAATCACTGCGTCTTCATCTAACGTATCCCTTCCGTAGAAAAAAGAGAAAGAACTATTAGATTATTTCAGTTTACGCGTTTGATTACGAAAGGACTGGAGTAAATACAGGATCTATGCTGTCCTTCGTCATAGACGTCACCAAAACGCCCAGGACACAGACAAACGAAACGTACAGATGCCATGGAGTGGGATTTCACTTACACAATACTTAAACTAGCTTATACTAAGAACAACACACACACATCCATACCCGAGGGGGGACTCGAACCTCCGGCGGGAGGTGCTGTGCAATCCGTGACATGGCGCCTCAAACCACTCGGCCACTCGGCGCGGCGCCAACGTACTTCACATGCTTCGATGGCACGTTAATTTATTAGACCCTGAATGATACAATTTCTGAAGCAAGATGAATTTAGATTGGTTACTAGAGCCTGCACTGCAGTCAATTGCAACTTAATTAACCCTTCAATTATACTTGGAATGTTTAGACAACCGGTGGCCATATGAATATTCTATAAGACTGAACAAACAAACACATTGCTGAATAGTCCAATACCAGAACGCTTCAGACAGATTTTCATTGACAGAAGATAGAAGTCTACAAGCTGTTGTTCAGAATAGTGCACATTCAGAACAACAAGTCAAATTCGGAGAAAATATTACCTAGGCGGAGTGTGTACGCTGCACAAGAATAAATACCATTCCTTTTTGCCGTGTAATTCATTCTTTCCAACAGCCCGTTACAGTTCCATATTGTAAATGAGGATGATAAGATGTTGAGCTCCATGTTTCACTCTAAACCAACGACTAATTAGCAGTTGTGCTGCACTTTAGTAGCTGTATAGCACAAGTATATGATATATGTACGAGGGTTGGAACTTAAATAGTAGCAACTATTTATTTACAACTCGTACAAAATAGAGACGTGTTTCAAAGTTTTACTGACCTTCAAAGTAGTCACCAGCATTGTGTATAACCCGTTTCCAGCGATGTGGAAGTTGTATGATACTCTTAGCAGTGCCAGTTGTGTTGACAATTGGAGCGGCTCGGTGTACTGCCCGAAGAATTTGTAGCACTTCTGAAGCGAATGTCGTGAAGTGTTTCCTTCAGTTTAGATCTCGGGTTGAACTTACGAGGGCTTAAGTCAGGGGAGTGCAGTAGATGGTATAGCACTTAGCAGACCCATCAGTCAAGCAAATCAGTACTGGATGACACTTTCTGCAGGACCTGACCATCATTTTGCAGGACAATGCTCAAGCACGTACAGTGAAAGCTGTTACTGATTTGTTGGACTGACGGGGCTGCTAAGTGCTATACCACCTACTGCACTCCCATGACTTAAGTTATCGTGAGTATAACTCGATTTCTAAACTCAACGAAACACTTCACGGCGTTCGCTACAAATTTGTCGGGCAATACACCGCGCCACTCGAACTGTCAACACAACTGGCACTGCTAAGAGTAGCCTACGACTTCCATATCGCTGGCAACGGGTTATACACAATGCTGGTGACTAATTTGAAGGTTAGTAAAACTTTGAAACACGTATCTATTTTGAACGAGCTGTAAATAATTAGTTGCCACTAGTAAAGTTCCAACCCTCGTATTTTGAGAAATTCGTCACAGATCTTTGAAAGCAGAATAAATCCTAAGCCCCAAACAGTTCTCAGAAAACACAGTAGATGGACATGTTGTGCATGTTCGTAATTGGTTTTCCGGGCATAGCTTCCTCTGGTCGACTTTTATAAAACAGCTGAACATCGTTACCAAACGTGCCGTGATCACGAAACTGGCACTGACTGTGGTAGTTGCAGATCGATTGTATGTAATGTGAATCTATGGCGACAGCCCGGAAAAGTGCAGTCATACGTTGTACTGCACATACTAACCAGAATGGGCTCGCATTCTATTAGCGTACCGTCAAATAACTGATGGTCGTCCAGAATAAGAATCAGTGTGGTCCCTAAATCAGTAAAGGTTCCTTTTAAATAATGATATATTTCTCCATCCTTCTTTCCTCCATACTAGCTCGTACTTCCGCGCAAAAGGCGTCATTGATGGTGTTACTTTCAATCCATTCCTTCCTCAGGAGATTCTTCTTCATTTTCATGTTTCGCGATGTTTAATAGGGCAAATGCTACGCTAACCTATGGATTTGGTCATCAGATGTGGGGCTGCGAACGTTTGGAAGATTACATTGCATCTTTTGCGCATACAGTCCCGTTATAACTGAGTTTTGCTGTTGAGCACATCACCAAAAGTTGAAGCTGTTCTTTTAGTGTGGTTTTAATTGATAAAAAGAAGTTCCTAAGCATATATTTCTGTTGTATACGGTCTGAATGTGGTAAGTGGAAGCTTCAATAGTCGCTTGTACTGCATTGGAAATACAAACTTTCATAACTGAGGAAGAAGCGTCGGTCAACTTCTGTAAAAATACAGACTTAGAGAGGAAACTAATGGTAATAAAATTCTTTAAACCTGGCGATTAACAAAACCTGAACTGCCAGACAAGTTCCGCTGATATTTCTGCGAGTTCGGGCTTCAGACAGTAAATAAAAATCAAAATATCCACGGGTATGCTGCCGGTCTATAGTGTCCAACGGGCACAATATTTTGGCGATCAAACATGTCGCCATCATCAGGTGAACTGACGGACTGAGCTCCTGTGAACGTGCCGGCACGGAGATCCGTACGCTATGACTGCTCAGAGGGAACTGGGTTCGGTCGCGGCGGCGGCCGATTTAAATACCCTCCGCCCGCGGCGCGCTCCCTCCGCCGTCCGCGCCCAGCGCCACGGTCGCGCGGTGGAACAGATTGCGACGGCGTCTGAGATGACGTCGGTGTGATGGCTCTGTCCGCCGTGGTCGTCACAACTATACGTCTGCTCGATTTACTCTTGACTAACCCGATCGCTGGTTCCCAAGCCTTGCTAAGATTATAGCCACAGTCACGGTTTATGAGGTCGTCATTGGTGCAAATTTCGATGGCCTCTCTAACAACGCTGTCCCAGTATCTCGACGTCTGTACCAGAATCCTCGTGCGGTCATACTCCATGGCGTGATTTTCCGACAAACAATGTTCAGCGACCGCCGACTTGCTCGGATACATCAGTCGAGTGTGCCTCTGGTGTTCACGGCATCGATCCTCGACGGTACGCATCGTCTGACCAATATACGACTTGCCACATTGACACGGAATCTGGTACACGCCGACCTTCCTCAAACCGAGGTCATCTTTGGCGCTCCCCACCAGTGCACGAGTTTTATTTGGAGGACAAAACACAGTTCCGACCCGGTGTTTCTTCAGAATGCGGGCGATTTTCCCCGAGAGTGCGCCTGTGTATGGAATAAATGCAGTGCCTACCTCCTCCCTCGTGACTTCATCCATCTCAACAGGTTGTGCTGCAGTGGTTGGGCGGAGAGCACTTTGAATCTGCCACTCTGAGTACCCATTTTTTCGAAATACAGTTCTCAGATGTTCCAATTCCTGGGGTAGACTCTCTGCGTCAGAGATAGTGCGCGCCCTATGTACTAGAGTTTTAAGTACCCCATTCCTCTGTGAAGGATGGTGGCAGCTGTCTGCATGCAAATACAGATCAGTGTGCGTAGCCTTCCGATACACCCCATTACCTAGGGTTCCGTCAGCCCTTCTCTTGACCAAGACGTCAAGGAAAGGTAATTTACCCTCCGTTTCAGTCTCCATAGTGAATTTGATGTTGGGGTGTATGGAGTTTAGATGTGTAAGGAAGTCAAGGAGTTTATCCATACCATGTGGCCAGATGACGAACGTGTCGTCCACGTAACGGAAAAAGCAAGTAGGTTTCCATACGGATGACGACAGGGCTTCCTCCTCGAAGTTCCTTATGTACAAATTCGCTACCACCGGTGAGAGTGGGCTACCCATGGCGACTCCCTCCTTTTGTTCGTAGTATTCTCCATTAAAAAGAAAATTCGTGGAAGTCAAGACATGCTTAAAAAGTTCCAGGGTCTTCTCGTCAAACTTCTGACTAATCAATTCTAGTGACTCTCGCAGGGGTACCCTCGTAAACAAGGAAACGACGTCAAAACTCACCATGATATCTGACTCATCCAACCTGAAGCTATCAAGGCGTTTAACAAAATCCACGGAATTACGGATGTGATGAGGGCATTTACCCACATAAGGACTTAATATTCCCGTCAGGTATTTGGCCAACAAATATGTAGGTGCCCTGATGTTGCTGACAATGGGACGTAATGGTACCCCCTCTTTGTGAAACTTCGGGAGTCCATATTGTCTAGGCGGTACCGGACCTTGGGGTAACAATTTCTTAGCGTCACCCTCCGGTAAATCTGCGTCCTTGAGAAGCGCCCTCGTCTTGTTCTCCACCTTCTTTGTAGGGTCAACGCTGATCTTCCGGTAGGAATCGTCATTTAGCAGGCTCTGCATCTTATCAGTGTAGTCCTTATGGGAGACAACAACTGTAGCATTGCCTTTGTCAGCCGGTAAGACAACAATTTCAGAGCGCTCCCTCAGATCACGAATGGCCGCCCTCTCTTTACTGCTGATATTTGACTTCATCGGCTTGGATTTCGTCAACGCACGACAAGTTTCACGACGTATTTCCTCGGCTGATTCTGGCGGAAGTCGAGCTGCAATCTGTTCAACAGCACTAACAATTTCTGCGACCGGAGTGAACTTGGGGGTGGGAGCGAAGTTGAGACTTTTCTGCAAAACTGAGACCGCATCATCACTCAACACCATGCCACTCAAATTGATGACAGTCTTGCACGGAACCTGCAGGGATGGTTTGTCAAGGAGACGTGAGAACTTAGCTGTTTGACGTCCTGTAGCCTTCTTATGGGCGGAATCAGCTGACACCCAGGTGACACCATCAATCCAATCCCAGGAACAAGAAGTGAACTTACTAGCCAGTTGCAAATGTAGTTTGAGTAATTCCTATGAGATAAACTCAAGGCTCCGGCGGGTGAATTGCACTCTCTCACGTACCAATGCGAGGCTGACTCGTTTCTTGATTCTCTTAGCTGCTGCAGAATCGATGTGATGCATAACCTTAGCAAAATTTGGAACAACATTCTCGGAACGCGGAGGGTATTTAAATCGGCCGCCGCCGTGATCGAACCCAGTTCCCTCTGAGCAGCCATAGCGTACGGATCTCCGTGCCGGCACGTTCACAGGAGCTCAGTCCGTCAGTTCACCTGATGATGGCGACATGTTTGATCGCCGAAATGTTGTGCCCGTTGGACACTATAGACCGGCAGCATACCCGTGGATATTTTGATTATCAAATACGCCGGGAGAAACTCAAGAATCACAGTAAATAAAAAGTTTGTTCACAAGACGTTCCGCGCTGTTGCGATTTCAAATTTGCCTTATGGCACGAGTAGTGCGCAGATCCTACTCGGGCACGAAACGAACCCTGTAGGAAAAATCTGTGATGTAGGTGAAGCATCGTACGCTTGGTCAGGATATGTACTTCCCTTTAATATAGTCTTGTAAATCGAAGAGGCTCCGACAGGAGGGCTAGTAGACTAATTTCTCCAATCGCAAGTAACTGTTCTACGTGTCTGATGTGTATGTGTTTTACTAAACAGAAGAATAACGATATGGACACAAACATCATTGATTATTATATGATCGGAGACTTTCCCGCCGCATGTGTTGCTTCCAGGGCTCTCGAGAGTCCAGGTGTGTGCGACCGTTGAAGTCCCACGATATTTCGGCGAGTAACCGTTCCGCCATCATCAGGTAGTTCTGATGGCATGGTCTGTCGGCTCTCTCTCTCTCACCTTTTACTTTCCCATTCTTGGGGAAGTGTATGGAGGAGTCAATAGCCTGATGGCTTTTACTCCAAATTATATGCTTGTGTGTGTCTTATTATCTCGGATAGTTTTGGCTGTCTGTGTATTGTTATAGTGCTCTGGTTGTGTCTTGTACTTGCATGAGGTAGGCGAGATGTTGAGTGTTTTAAGGATTAAGCACTGGTATTACAACTTGGACATTTTGGGATTTTTCTCTTGGACTTAGTAATCGAAGTTCGTCATAGAGCGTTTGTGCTTATCGCGGAACATGTCATACTGACCTGGGGAGTGGATGAGGTTATTTCCAGATCTGGGAGAGCTCTCATAGAAAGCACTTGACAGATTTTGGAATCTCTCTTTGAGGAGGGGGATTTCAGCAGTGGCGTGCAAGCCATCTGTTGGAAGCCCATGGAGTAGATGCTGAGCCCTTCTGAGGGCGCGGTTCTGCAGCCTTTGGAGCTTGTCCTGGTGCTGCATATTCCATTGTTGGACGTATGAGTCACTGATATACATTCACTCTTATCGAGCAGGAGAGGGATCAGGTTGTGTGGAGGATTGGGTATAGGATTGACATTTTGGCACAGACCTTCCTATGGACTTTCGCCCATATAAAGAGGTACTCATCAGCATTTATCTTCTTCTTCCTTCTCGTAGTCAAAACAAATGGCATGCTTGGAACAAGATTACCATAAGGCTGTGTAGCCAACAGTCCTGTAGTCTCAGCAATACTCCATGTCTTCCAAGCCAAAATGTTAGCATCTGGAAATGCTTCAAGGCCACCATAACCTGCTTGATTGCCCCACACAACAGCAAGTGTCAACCAGGTACTACCTCCAAACACTGCTTGTACATCACAGGTAAAGTTCAGATGGAGTCCACGAAAAACAGTTGGACCTCCAATCAATTGCTGTTTATTGAACTGCCCAGCCAAGTCAATGTCAATCGCCTTCAAACTACGAAACACAGGTACACTGCGCCGCCAGCGACGACGGTAACCTCGTCGCAGAGGCATTGCTGTAGCACGTTAACACAACTTTACCTGTGATGTACAACCAGTGTTTGCAGATAGTTCCTGGTTGACACTTGCTGTTGTATGGGGCAATCAAGCAGATTATGGTGGCCTTGAAGCATTTCCAGATGCTAACATTTTGGCTTGGAAGACATGGAGTATTGCTGAGACTACAGGACTGTTGGCTAAACAGCCTTATGGTACCCTTGTTCCAAGCATGCCATTTGTTTTGACTCGAGTCTCGAGTCCAAGGTTACGCCAAGATACTTGACGGATCTGCGCCAAGGGAGTCGGGATCCATGTAGGTGTAGGTGAAGGGGGAGGGGGAGGCATTGAGGGGGTCCACTTCTCCCGAGCCTATGGGTGATCAGCATAGACTGTCTTTTTCAGGGTTGATGGTGATACGCCAGCGATGGGCCCAGGTTTCCATGTCACCTGAAAGCCTTTGTGGCCTACGAATGACCAGGTACTTATTCCCATTGTGAGTGTAAAAGGCTGTGTCGTCAGCATACAGTGCAGTGTGCACCAGGGGAGCTGTGGGGGTGTCCGCAGTGTACAGACTGTACAAGACGGGCCCCAGGACCGATCCCTGTGGCACTCCAGCGCGAACACGCCTTTTGATTGAGGTGGCTGTTTCTAGATTGACAGAGAAATTTCTGTTCGTGAGATAGCTTTGGATTAACCTGACTATGCTTCCAGGAAACCCATGGGTGTATAACTTTGTGCCATGCTGAGTCGAAGGCTTTGGCTACATCAAGTAACACTATCCCGCAGTAGCCTCTGTGTCTGAAGCCCTCTGTGGCTGCTACCACCAGTCTTATGATCTGTTGTGGAACGGAGTGCTTCTGTGGGAATCCGAGTTGGAAATTCTGCAAAAATCGCTGGTTGGTGACGTGATCTCGTATGGGCATTAGGAGGAGGCGATCATAGATCTTGCTGAGTTGGCAAGACGCTAATCGGCCTGTAGTGCTGCGGGATTAAAGGGTCTTTCCCTGGTTTGAGTATCGCGACCACTTGCACGTGTTTCCAGTAAGCTGGGAACAAGCTGGTACGAGTACTCTCGTTGAACACGCTCGCGAGGTGTTTGATAGCCGAAGGCGGAAGGTTCTTAACTATCTGGTTGGTGACCCTGTCGTGTCTTGAGGAGGGATCTAATTACTTTTTCCACGTATTCGGGGGGGGGGGGGGGGGGGGCGGGAGTGGGACTTCGTCCCCAGCATTGAGGAAGACAGCCAGTTGACGAGGGACTACGTCTTCATGTTCTTCATCTTGGGGTTCTGGCGCTTGAAACTGCTTCTCCAAGGAGTCGGCGAGGGCGTTAGCCTTTTCAGCTAAGCTGTAGGCCAGACCCCGCTCGCCGTGCGCGTCTTTTGGTTAATTGCTTGGTTGCCTGCCAAAGTGTGTGATCGTCTACTGTGAGAGCTGTGAGGCGGTTTCGCCATTGCTGGTTTCTGTACGCATTGAGCGCAACCTTCAGCTCTAGCTGTAGACGATTGAGCAGCCTCCTGGTGGCCTGATTTCTGGTGATCTTCAACTCTTTTGCCACTCTGTTGGATTTTGGCTATTGTTGTTCCGGGAGCTGTACTTGAGGGGACGAGCCGTCCCTTTGTGGCGGAGTGGCATCTTCCACTGCCAGCAAGATGGCACTTGTCAGGTCTTGTAGCTCTTGTTCTACTGTTTCGGCAGTAGGTGGCGGAACGCGAGCGATATCAGAGGCGACAGTTTCTAAATATCGCTCCCGGTCTGTACATTCGTAAGGCGTCTGGTAATGTCGGAGTGCTACCCTTTCTCCCACATCGACCTCTAGAATCACTGGGTTGTGGTGGTCGGAGGACATTCTGTTGATAGCCCTTGCGGCCACAAACCCTGTGATCCTGATAGTGAGGGCTATGTCTAACACGTGTGGCCTACCTCCATTTTTTGGAAAATATGTGGGCTCGACCGGACCCCATGTTACGAAGTGATGGTCGCGAGGTAGTTGTTGAAGTTTGGGCCTGTTCTGGAGGTTAGAGTTCCAATCGGGGTGTTTGGCATTGAAGTCGCTTCCTATTAGGACTTTTCCTTGAATTTTTCCTAGAGCAGCTATGTCTCCCTCGTCTATCTCGTCTTGTGGGGTTTGGTAGATTATAACAATCGTTAGGGTCCAGTGGCAGTGATTACTTCCAAGCGCCACTGCTTTGATTTATTGGTAGCTGGTAAGTATACCTGGTGGTGGGGGATCCCTCTTTTTATGTGTATGGCCACTCCTCCGCCTTAGGTTGGCCTGCCTTTACGGTAGCTAATGTAGCTGGGAACTGTCGCTTTTATTCCCGGTTTTAGGTGCGTTTCCCCAATCATGCATAAGTCGATGAAGAACTCCTTCATGAGTTCTCTGACTCGACCACCGTCTGCGTTAAAGACACACTTTGTCAGGCCTTGGATATTTGGTCGTCTAACCGTGATGGGGTTTTGTAACTACTGAGAATGTTGCAGAGGGTAGTGACTGCTGGACTATTGTCTGAAGGGCAGCGAGGATCTGAGTGTTCCGCCTCTGGGCCTCCCTGACTAACTTCATCATTTCCATGACGAGGTTCATGGTCTGGACCATAACGCCTAACAACTGATCCGAGGGGGTGGACTGAGTGTGAGGTTCCGTAGAAATTCCCCTGTCTTGGTGGACCTGGTCATTGTTGGGTTTTTCCCGGTGCTCTTGCGTGTGTGTCTAGTGTTGTTGTGAATGGGCTTGCGTCGATTTCTCGACGTTTCTGTGGCTTTTTGGTGGAGAAACCACTTCCGCGTATGTTGCCCGCGTATGCAGCCCGGTTAGCAGAACAGTGCTTCTTCGAAACTGGACACAACGCGAAATACGAAGTGACCAATACTCTGGCCCTCACCAGCTTCTACTGGGGCAGCTTCTTCAAGGAGGCCATTGAAATTCGCGTAACGGAAAATCTCATAAACCGAGACACAGGTTTACAACTCTGTAAGGCGTGGAAAGCATTACTTAGTTCCGTCAAGGAGTTTCACCTCAAGAGTATACAAGATCCTTCCACGACGACCGCCGCGAACACTCCAGGGAATTCTGCATCTTCCAACAGCCCGCGCGACGCCGGGGTCGGCGGCCGCAATCGGACCGTCGGCGCAGGGAATCGAAGCCCGACTGGTGGACATAAATAACACCGACAATGAGCAGACAGACCATTCCATCAGAACCACCTGATGATGGCGGAACGGTTATTCGCCGAAATATCGTCAGACGTCAACGATCACATACGGCTGGATACAAGAGAGCCCTGGAAACCTAATTGATTACTACCAAATATGTTTACATAATTGCGTGTAATCTCTCTCGTACGTGAAATGGACAGGTAGAATCATTGTTCAGATTCGATGATGAAAGTGTTTAAGATGTTCAGTTTCGAACACAAAGGGAGCAACTGTGTATAATCCAGAGCACTAATTTTGTTTAATTCAGTATGGTAACCTACCACAGCGTGCAAAACAACCAACTGAGACTGTATTCGTACATAGTTACTAAAAATTACCAGCCCCAAGTACCTGTTTCGATACACTTTATTTAAGTAAATTACTTGTAACAGTTGAATTTTCTCATAATTAAAGTTTAGAAGGAGCATTAGCAATTGCTTCAGATGAATCATTGTTATTAAATATTCTGCAACTCGTAATAGTTAATAACTGACTTCATTCTTTCCAATTTACATCATCTATCGAGTCAAGCGTCGAATTCTGTGCAGACTTGGGTTGTTCGAAGAGGCGAAAAGAATCTTCTTAGGTCAAAATTGAACTTCAATTGAAACATTGACTATATGGAGCAGGTGCTTATTCTACAAATTATGACACATTAACATCACCGTAAATCAAATACTTCCACCATCATATCATTTAGAAAAAGCTTACACAAGGATAGTAGGAAAAAGAAATTGTCGACCTTCTTCTAAAATTCTCGAAACAACACGGTATCAGGGATGTCCCGTTTACTGCAGCTGTGACACCAGATATCGTTACGTGGATCAATGGGCAGGAATAAAACAACTCACAACAAACTCTGCATTTTGTAATCTGTTATTTGCAATTGTTTAACTGTGGAGAATTTGCGTTTGGAATTTATTTCTCATGATTCACCGTAATGAGGGCAATAACAGCATGTGATGTCCATATGACTTTGTGAGAATGTCGTTGAGTCAGTGACTACTTCACTGATGTATACAAAGTTTCAGGAACCTTATTATTCTGAATGCAAGCATGTCCAAAGAAACTTTGCATTGTAATTTCGAATAACACGAGCTTTGTATTACTTTATTCATCAGCCGACACCACGCAAACAAAACAAGTAAAATATCTCCCCTGTAAGAGAATATGCATAACTGATGCACGAGTATGGACGGTAGAGGAAAGGTTGAAAGGTTGACGACCTATGGAAGTTTGTGTCTGGCCGTGAGTCGTGCACGGGTAGCCAAATGGTAAGACGACCGCTCGCGGTAGGCAGGAGATTCGGGTTCAAATCCTGGTCCACCTCTATGACGCCAGTTGTTTTCGCGCCCGAAAACAAAACAAACAAACAAATTTTCAATGTCGTCATTCCATTCTGCACCTGATGGCTGTCCATATTCGTAGTTGCAAATACATTTAATGTTGCAGATATGTTTGGCAATTCCAGGAGTCGTTGCCTCCGAATGGGACAAGGGGCGACTTAATTAGATGACGCTGAGTGAGCAGCATCTCGGACACCGCTATCACACTACTAGAAACGTATGTGCAGGCTGCATGCGATTCGCCATAAAATACCTTTTAGACCAGGACATGCACTATCTGCAAATGCGTAGAGTAACCATACCAGTCATAACAGTGGAGATTTAAAATGTTATAAGGCGAAGAGATTTTGATTTTCTATGCTAACATGACTTGGAAGAGCAGTTGAACTGAATGGACAGTGTCTTGAAAGGAGGGTATAAGATGAACATCAACAAAAGCAAAACGAGGATAATGGAATGTAGTCGAATTAAGTCGGGTGATTTTGAGGGAATTAGATTAGGAAATGAGACACTTAAAGTAGTAAAGAAGTTTTGCTATTTGGGGAGCAAAATAACTGATGATGGTCGAAGTAGAGAGGATATAAAATGTAGACTGGCAACGGCAAGGAAAGCGTTTCTTAAGAAGAGCAATTTGTTTACATCGAGTATTGATTTAAGTGTCAGGAAGTCGTTTCTGAAAGTATTTGTATGGAGTGTGGCCATGTAGGGAAGTGAAACATGGACGATAAATAGTTTGGACAAGAAGAGAATAGAAGCTTTCGAAATGTGGTGCTACAGAAGAATGCTGAAGATTAGATGGGTAGATCACATAACTAATGAGGAGGTATTGAATAGAATTGGAGAGAAGAGGAGCTTGTGGCACAACTTGACCAGAAGAAGGGATCGGTTGGTAGGACATGTTCTGAGGCATCAAGGGATCACCAATTTAGTATTAGAGGGCAGCGTGGAGGATAAAAATCGTAGAGGGAGACCAAGAGATGAATACACTAAACAGATTCAGAAGGATGTAGGTTGCAGCAGGTTTTGGAAGATGAAGAAGCTTGCACAGGATAGAGTAGCATGGAGAGCTGCATCAAACCAGTCTCAGGACTGAAGACCACAACAACAACAACATGCTAACATGGTGACAAAACAGCAGTCAGTCATAAAGTCGTATTTCTCGCCAAACAAAGCAAATGAAGAAGCTGACAAGGAATACGTGTAGTCCCCAATCTAATAGATAGCAAACTCACTACATAACTAAAATAACTGGCAACACGTCTTTACAGATCAAAATTTTTCGCTTAACACCAACAGACCAAAATTCGATAGTCACACGCTGGAATGATTATAAGTGTTGACCCAGACTGGAATGAGCTGAGTCCACACTAAACACAATGAGTTACAGTTCGACTCTAAATGCTGTTACAATAACAACCGATGTAACCGCCGGAATGTTGAATGCAAGCATGCTGACGTGCATGCACTGTGTTGTACTGGTGCCAGATGTCAGTTTGTGGGACGGAGTTTATGCCTATTGCAATTGGTCGATCAGCACAGGGACGGTTAATACGCTGAAGTTGTTGTCCAGTGGCGTCCCATATGGACTCGATTGGAGACCGATCTTGTGACCCAGTAGACCAAACTAACCTGTCGATACTCTGTAGAGCATGTTGGGTTACAACTCCTGTATGCGGGCAAGTGCTATCCAGCTGGAAAACATCATCTGAAGTACTTTTCATGACTGGTAGCATAACAGGTCAGATGACCAGACTGACGTACAAATTTGGGGTCAGGGTGGATCGGATAACCACGAGAGTGCTCCTGGTGCCATAGGTAATCGCATCCCAGATCATAACTCCAGGTGTTGGTCCATTGCGTCTAGCATGTAGACAGATTGGTTGCAGGCACTCAACTTGTAACACGCCCGGGGGTGCTGATGGTGGGGGGACCCTTAAACTGTTTTTCACTCCGACCTTGCGCCCTGTCCACACCACGTACCTGATACTAGCGGGGCGGTTGTACTGTTCTGCTCCACACTGCTGCTGGCTTGCCAGAAATTACGAATCTAAATATGCAAGCGGGTTTAGGGGAGCCACTCAACATCAAACACAACACTGTCATTCATCTGGTACGAACAACTATATTCTGAGACGATAAGGAGCAGGTTGCGCTGTTTACACTGTAAGTCATAAATGTTTACGCCAGGTAACATATTGTTGCTTATCTGTCCACAATCTCACTTGGACGAGTGTACGAGTAACCGACACGACGCGGGTGGTTGTTGAAGATGCGGGGGCCGAATGATCGAACGGAAGTTCTTTCGCTCGTCACGCATACACAATTATCTGGCACCAGTCCTCCTTGTCACTAGTAATAATATAACACTGTTCATAAAAATTAAACTTTCATATCTCAGTTCTCACTTGTACGAGCGTGCGCGTAACCGTCGCGGCGCGGCTGAGTGATGACTATGCGGAAACGCGATGATCGAACGCACGTTCTCACGCTCGCTAACAAGAAACTGGCACCTGAATCCTCTCATTTGTGATGAGCTATATTGCTGATTGACATGAGTTCGTTCTGGGAGGCCGAACACGGAACGGATGATTGATATTGTACGGTAGGACACACAACAAGCGGATACACAAAATGCGTCATCGCGGCACTGCTCATATATAATTACTTCATTACGCGCTTTTCTCTGAATTCACTTCCATATTTCATCACTTCACTGTAATAGCACCTGTAGCAACACTTGTACTTGCATAATAATGCCTTTTACGTGTAGAGCTACCGACAGCACAGCATAACAGTTCCGTGTCCGGTGATCGACTCTGAAAATGCGCTGCCCGCAAAGATACTCCGCAACCAAGTCGGCGATATTACAATACGCTTACAAACTGGCCTCATTTTAACAAACGCATGGCCGTGAGTGGCACCGAGGCAGAACCAGCTGTCATCAGAGAACACAAAAGACCTACTACATGCCATCTAATAAGCTCGTGCTTGACACTACTGAAGTCGCAAATGGCGGTGGTTTCGGGTCCGTGGAATGCACGCAACAGGGCCTCATCCTCAGAGTTATCCTGAAAGTAGCCGATTTGTAGTAGTTCTTTGTGTAACTGTGATGCCAATAGCTGCTCATATTCCTGACGTAGATGTAGTGCGACGTGCCAGAGCCATATGTCGAACACGATAGTATACCTCCTCGATAGTGGCGGTCGGAGGCCGGTCTTCTTGCGGCCGTACATCCTTGCGATCACCGGTGCCAGCAGTCGTGCACATTGGCTACATTCATGCCAAGTCTTCCTGAAATATCACATAAGGAAAAACCAGCTTCTCGTAGCCCTATTACATGACCTCGTTCCAACCCATTGAGGTACTAATGTCTCTTCCTTGTTGCCTTAATGACGTTCTTAACTAACATCAGCTCACCACGACCATTGTCAAAGATAACTAACACTCACGGCCGTTACTGCGTGTATTTGAAGCAAACCCTATTTGCATCCTCTTGGTGGCGCAACTACCGCCACTCTTGTGACAGTGACGTGAAATCTGTATAGATGTAAAAACACGCCTACGAATTTGTTTATATCGCACAATTTTTTCTTGGTGTTGCCACTTTTTTGCCTCAGTGTAGTTCAGTTGATGTGTATTAATGAGCGGTATGAACTAACGTGTCGATCTCTTCAGTGGATTTATAATTATAGTTGGTATTAAATATGAACTGAAAATCCCTACAGAAATCTACTTGGCTCTGTATCTAATCACACACATCACTTTCACAGTATATCTACATATATCCCGAATTCGATCTCCTCTTCATGATGGTATGCTCGTATCACGCTTTGTAATTATAGTGCTTGGCGATATACATGTGCAAAAATGTACGGTGCTGTACAGTTAGTTGTGATCACTGCCAAGGGGACATAACATCACATCTTGAGAGCGTGCCGTATTTGACAGTTCGACGTGGTCCCAGTCCCATCGTATGGGTCCATCACGCCCCTCCTGCATGACAGAAATGCAGTGCAAACTAACCTCTGCGTTACTGTGTGAGTAAAAAAAATGACACGAACCCCTGCTGTCTTTGCAGTATGTTCTGTCACAAAGGTTACAGTAAAATACGACCGCTACCTCATCATCACTAATGACCTTCACGATAAAGAGCATTCATTACCTCACTTTTCGAACATCTTCCAACTTTCTTTGAATCTACTTTGGTGTGCCTGTGCCATGTTGCATATAAGTTTCTCACTTCTTATAGAATATTGTTATACAGATAGCACTGATATTCAGCAAATTCTAGCTGTGCAAAAACCATTATTTATATTCTGTAAATATTTAAATTTCAGAGATCTGTTGAGCACTATGCGGAAGGTAGCTAGCTCTGTATTATAAATAAAAGAAATAGACAATGTTTTGCTACCATTAAACGTACAAAGTATTTCACTAAATTTGTTTGCCTCTGTAAATTACGAAGTAATAGGCGACAGATGTATTTATTGCGGTAGGTCACCATAAGAAACGTTACACTGTCTGCGGAGCTATGAACATAGTTTATTGTGTTATTATCCAAACAGTTAGAGTAGAATGATACATTTTTAAAATTGAACAATAGTTGTTTCTATCATGCACTGGAATCAGTAACACCAGCTGTGTATACATCAATTTAAATTACATTCCTATCACTTTCAGTTTGTTAGCTACAACCCTTCAAAATTTCAGGGGCAGATACCACACACGCTGCGCATAACGCAATGCACCTTCTAAATGTGGCGCAGTCGAGTCGTAACGTTTCCGGTGTCACGGAGCGAGAAGCTTCCTCGATGCGCTGTTACACGGCCGACTGTCACCGCACACGGCCGTAGACCCAACAGTTCGAGAGTCACACAAACAAACGGGCCTCAATATAACACAGTTAGTGACATCGGATGAAGATGGCATACACGAACAACGAGTACACTGACATGTTGCTGATGCTCTTCGAGTGCCGACACGATGACGCTGAAGCAGCCATGGAGTACGCCGTGAGATATCCTGGAGGAAGAGCTCCGGCAGCCATTATGTTCTTACGTGCCGAACAACGACTTCGGGAAACAGGCAGTTTGGTAATGCGCTGCAGACGAAGAACTGCAAGAAGTGAGGAGACGGTGGTGTTTATTTTAGCTTCAGTATACTACGATCCTTATGTCAGCTTAACGAGCCGTTGCTGCAGTCGCTGGTGTCAGTCTCACATCTGTGTGGCGTATAGTACACGGCCACAGGTTCCACCCGTACCGCCTCTCACTGAACCAGGATCTGCATGGGAACGATTTCCGTGAGAGGGTTACATTTTGTGAATGGGCCATGCGTAATTTCACGCTGGAGTCATTACAAGGTTGGTTCAAATGGCTCTGAGCACTATGGGACTTAACATCTATGGTCATCAGTCCCCTAGAACATAGAACTACTTAAACCTAACTAACCTAAGGACATCACACAACACCCAGCCATCACGAGGCAGAGAAAATCCCTGACCCCGCCGGGAATCGAACCCGGGAACCCGGGCGTGGGAAGCGAGAACGCTACCGCACGACCACGAGATGCGGGCCATTACAAGGTGTTATGTTCTCTGATGAGTCCACGTTCACACATTATGGTGCAGTAAATCGCCATAACGTGCACTACTTGGCCGCAGACAATCCTCGGTTGGTACGACCTGTCGGCCGTCAACGTAGGTAGTCTGGTAATGTATGGTGTGGAATCCTTGGGGATGAAATCATCGATCCACACTATTTCCCAGGTACACTGACAGGTGAGCTATATCGCTCGTCTATAGTCGACAGTTTGGGTGGTCTCCTTGAACATGTGCGTCTACACACGAGAGTCCATATGTGGATGCAGCACGATGGTCACCCAGCCAATTCTGCACGTGCTGTTGTGGAAGAACTTAACAACAGGTTTGTAGGAAGGTGGCTGGGGCCCCATGGTTCTGATTCATGGCCCCAGGGTCGCCCGATTTAACACCATTAGATTTCTGTCTAGAGGATCGCGTTTGTGTCACTGATCCCACATCCTCAGGTAATCTAAAACGGCCCATCGAGGACGCATGTTGCTCCGTTGCTCCGTGACGCCGGCGACGTTGCATCTCGTCCACAGATCCTTTAAAAGGTGCATTGCATTGTGCATTCATGAAATGGACACACATCTGAACATCTCATTTAAATCAACTTCCCATCGCCAGAACAACCATTACCCACCACACAGCCATGTATTATGTACAGCGTGTGGTATGTGCCCCTGAAACTTTGAAGGGTTGTAGCTCCCAAACTAAAAATGATAGGAATGTAATTTAAATTGATGTATCCACAGCTGGTGTTACTGATTCCAGTGAATGATAGAAGGAACTATTGTTCCATTTAAAAATTGTATTTTTTTCCTGTAACTCTTTGAATAATAACACAATAAACTATGTTCATAGCTCCGCAGACGGTGTAACGTTTCTTATGATGACCTACCGCAATAAATATTTTCATCGCCTATTACTTCGTAACTCTCAGAGGCAAACACATTTAGTGAAACACCCTGTATATAGGGTGCAGAATAGAAATTTCACTCTGCAGCGGAGTGTGCGCTAGTATGAAACTTCCTGGCTGATTGAAAAGGTGTGCCGGATAGAAACTCGAACTTGGGGCCTTTGCCTTCCGCAGGCAAGTGATCGGTTGACTGAACTACCAAATGTAGGAATCGAGGTACTACTGGAAGTGTAGCTGTGTGGAAGGATCATGAAACTTGGTTGAGTAGCCCATACCCTAGAGCACGTCCACACGAATGGCAAAGGTCCTGAGTTCAAGTCTCGGTTCGAAACACAATTTTAATACATTGGGAATTTCATTTACAAGGTATCTCACCTAACATTCGTCAGGCGCCTTTTCTCTGGTGTTTCTGCAGATATTTGCAATTTTGTTTTTGCAACGTATATCTGGAGGCAGCCCAAAGGAATCCCGGCCGTTTTACCCTACGTACAACGCCAAGTATCGACAGAAAGAGTCGGTTCGTTTCCTCTTACAAGCTAAGTGATTTTTGTGTCCACAATAGAGAGCGTCCAAAATTAGTCTAGTGCGATAATTGTTTTCAAAACATGGCTCTGAGCACCGTGGGACTTAACTGCTGAGGTCATCAGTCCCCTAGAACAGAGAACTACTTTAACCTAACTAACCTAAGGACATCACACACATCCATGCCCGAGGCAGGATTCGAACCTGCGACCGTAGCAGTCGCGCGGTTCCAGACTGTAGCGCCTAGAACCGCTCGGCTGCCCCGGAAGGCGATAATCGTTTTATTAACATACACTCATCATATAAATTTTTGCATTACCTTTGGTTCCGAGAGTTCCGGAACCTGTACAGAAAATTGGAATAGAGATCATAATAAACATAATTTCCTTCTATTTTATTGCTCATGAAAACCACGCATTGTATGTCGTACCGCCAAACAGCGAGACCTTCAGAGGGGGTGGTCCAGATTGCTGCACACACCGGTACCTCTGATGTCCAGTAGCACGTTCTCTTGCGTTAATGCATGCCTGTGTTTGTCGTGGCATACTATCCACAAATTCATAAAGGCGCTGTTGGTCCAGATCTTCCCACTCCTCAAAGGTCATTGGGAGCAGATCCCTCAGATTGATTGGTGGTCACATCATCCATAAACACCCCTTTTCAATCTATCGCAAACATGTTTGATAGGGTTCATGTCTGGAAAACATGCTGACGACATTAGTCGAGCGCTGTCGTCATCATGAAAGAAGTCATTCACAAGACGTGCACGATGGGGGTGCGAACCGTCGTCCACGAAGACGAATGCCTCGCCAATATGCTGCCGATATGGTTTCACTATCGGTCCGAGAATGGCATTCACGTATCGTACAGCCGTTACCCCGCCTTCCATGACCACCAGCGGCGTACGTCGGCCCCACATAATGCCACCCCAAAACACCAGGGAACCTCCCCCTTGCTGCACTCGCTGGACAGTGTGTCTAAGGCGTTCAGCCTGACCGGGTTGCCTCCAAACACGTCTCCGACGATTGTCTGGTTGAAGGCATATGCGACACTCATCGGTGAAGAGAACGTGATGCTTATCCTGAGCGGTCCATTTGGCATGTTGTTGGACCCATATGTACCGCGCTGCATGGTGTCGTGGTTGTGAAGATGTACTTCGCCATGGACATCGGGAGTGAATTTGGGCATCTTGCAGCCTATCGTGAACAGAAAGAGTCGTAACACGACGTCCTGTGGCTGCACGAAAAACATTATTCAACATGATGGCGTCGCTGTCAGGATTCCTCGTAGCCATAATCCATAGGTAGCTGTGATCTACTGCAGTAGTAGCCCTTGGGCGGCCTGAGCGAGGCACGTCATCGACAGTTCCTCTCTCTCTCTCTCTGTATCTCCTCCATGTCGGAACAACATCGCTTTGGTTCACTCCGAGACGCCTGAACACTTCCATTGTTGAGAGCCCATCCTGGCAAAAAGTAACAATGTGGACGCGGTCGAACCGCAGTATTGACCGTCTAGGTGTGGTTGAACTAGACGTAACACGAGCCGTGTACCTCCTTCCTGTTGGGATGACTGGAACTGATCGGCTGTCGAACTCCCTCCGTGTAACAGGCGGTGCCCATGCATGGTTGTTTACGTCTTTGGGTGGGTTTAATGACATCTCTGACAGTTAAAGCGACTATGTCTGTGATACAATATGCACAGTCAACGTCTATCTTCAGGAGTTCTTGGAGCCGGAGTGATGCAAAACTTTTTTTCGTGTGTGTATAAATGATCTATTAGAAAGCGTCGGATGCTCTTTAAGGCTATTCGGAGATGATGCAGTTGTCTGTACCAAAGTAGCAACGCAGAAGTTAATAAGAATTTGCAGAACGACGTGCAGTGAGTTGATGAATGGTGCAGGCTCTGGCAGTTGACCCTGAACGTAAATAAATGTAACCTATTCTGCATACATAGGGAAAGAAATCGACTACTACACAGTTCCACTACTGATTACAAACAGCTGGAGACAGTGTCTGCTGTAAAATTTCTAAGCGTATCCATCCAGAGCGACCTTAAGTGGATTGACCACATAAAACAGATAGTGGGAAAAACAGACACACGACTCAGATTCATAGGAAGAAAAGGAAATGTAACTTACACAAGACAGGAGTGGCTTGTAAGGCGCTTGTTCGCCCGAGTCTTGGACTTAGTTCATCTATCTGGTATCCCTATCGGGTAGGACTGATAGAGGAGATGGAGAAGATCCAACGATGAGCGGCGCGTTTCGTCACGGGATCGCTTAGCTCGCGAGGGAGCCTTACGGAGGTGTTAAACAAACTCCACTGGCAGACGTTAAAAGAGAGGCATAGTGCATCACGGAGAGATTTACTATTGAAATTTCGGGACAGCGCTTTTCAGGAGGAGTTGGACAACATATTACTTCTCCCCACATACATCTCGCGCATTGACCACGAGGAGAAAATTCGAGAAATTAGAGGCAATACAGAGGTTTACCGACAATCATTCTTCCTACGCACTATTCGCGAGTTGAACAGAATGGAGGGATCTGATAGTAGTACCGAAAGTTCCCTCCACCGCACACTATTAGGTGGCTTGCGGAGTATGATGTAGATGTGGATGTAGCGCTACTTGTGCGAAAACACATCCCATATGGAAACGCTGATTCATTTACAAGTGATTTACACGGTTCCACATACAGTGCTCCAAAGAGATTAATTTCTTTTTCCTTTTAAAATTTGAATCCATAGCGCAACTAGCGCGACAGCACATCCGATATTGAATCGTGAAGCACCGACGATTGGCGAAAACCAGATGGAAATGAATAAAATGCATTGTTCAAAAATACATTATAAAAATAATAAATATTTTCGTTTTACAGATTAAATTTATTATACATCTCGACTTAGATCAGTGTAGCGTAATGCGAGAGCACACCTCCACATTAAAACATAACTAAGCTACTCTACGGCCGCCGACTGGTTAAACCGAACACATGAGCAAAACTTGCGTTACTTAACAATTTTTGAAATACACCATAAAAGTGTCAAACCCTTTCTTATTGTAGATTAAACTTCTTATTATCTTGCTGATCTCCTCTGTGGAATTAATGGCATTGCATCGTTTGCGTATAGAAAAGATACATATGGGCCAACCCAAACGCGGTGTACATGACATAGATGATGGCACTTATTCACTCCGCAATATCAAAAATGCCATGACTAACATTAGTCACAAGTAGCTGCAGTACACCAAAGTACTCAGGCGTTGCGTCAGCAATGACGCTTCTTGTAGTTGGCGCTACAGTACCATAGACTGCGCTCAACAGTCATACTTCTTTACATTGCACTTAAAAATTGTGCTAATGTATCGAATGCTTCCCATGAGTAATCGTCTCCACAGTTGACATTAATTTACACTCATTTCACTAATGCTAAAACTTACAAACCACAGTAACCATGATGTTTACATTAAGTCTTCCAATGAGTAAAAATCTTTACAATTTCATTACTACGCTATCATAAACCGTACCATTCGCAAACACGTAAGAAGAGCAAAATAACTGCCAGCTAAAATCAGCCTCTAAACTGAAGTAGTGACCAAAGAATTACGTGTGCTTCCAGGTACTCCGTCCCCTAGGTACAACACTGTCCAATACAGTTCTGCCAGGAAATAAAAGTCTTTTAGACATTCGTCAATGTGTATTCCTTCCTCGTTTTCCCATTTTTCCTGTTATGGTAACTCCGTGCCCCATTCAAATTTCACTTCTGATGGTTTCACTGTCCTAATCAAATCCGATAGAAACCATGACACTGACGTATTATATTCTTCAGTATTCTAAATTGTTTAAATTTTATGCCTCGTTTATATAGTGCTGTACTTAAAGAATCTGTTGAATCTAGATCAAAAACATCCCGTAAATTCTATGAGTCGTAGACACTTCACACTCCTTAGTTCGTCCACGATTTTCGTAAGGTTCGTTGTGCTATTCATATTTCTACAGCCAAATATTTCCTTTACCTGACTCAGATGCAGTGCTTCTTCTTTGTGCTTGATGAAAAATTTTGCAATCTTTAAGTAGATTATGGAGATGAGGCTGATAGGAATACTGCATTTTACCCCTTTTTTGTGTAGCAGAATAATATTACAGCGTTTTAAAGATATTTGTTTTCTTTCGTTAACAAACTATAAAACGTTTTTCAAGTTCCTCTAGCATAACTTTTCCTTGGTCCTTCATTATTTCTGTAGAAACACACTCATTTATTAGTACTTACCATTTCTTTACGCTCCAAATGGATACATACATCTCATGTGCCTCTTCTCTCCGATTACTACTGTTCTCATCAATAATTGATTGTGTTTGTGATTTGAATACAATACAGTAATTTAAAGAAGCTTCTGAATAGGTGTACAATTTTCTCCTGTTTCTATTTGTATTTTAAAAATGGAAATACTCATTCGTCAGATGCACACATTTTTATTAAATCAGCTTCTTGAATAGTTTTGGAAGATTAATTTGCTACCCACAGAAAATCATACAATTAAGCTTACATCAGAAAGCAATCGTCAAGCAAACTATGGAAGACGGAGTCTTACAAAAATGGTTATAGAATAAGAATTTAGTGATTACCAGGACTGGATGACAATTAACAGCAGATTGATAACAATAGCCGCACGGGGTAGCCGTGCGTTCTAGGGCGTCTTGTCACGGTCCGCGTGGTTCCCACCCCTTCGGAGTTTCGAGTCCTCCGTCTGTCATGGGTGTGTGTGGTGTCCTTAGAGTAACGCAGTTGAATTAGTGTGTAAGCCTAGGGACCGATGACCTCAGCGGTTTGGTCCCATAGAATCTTACCACAAATTTACAAAAAGTAGAAGTAAGTGTACAGTAATAAACAGATTATAATTGTACCTTCGTTAAAACTTATACATAGTACTGCCAGGCAGTTAAAAAGTAACGTAAACAATGCGAAGATATAGTGACCAAAAAACTTCGAATCATAAGTAAAATACTAAAAACCACGAGTTACATGATGCTTAGCACCATCGGACTGATAGTTTGACTATTAAAGATTTCATTTATATAAGAAGCAACCAGACTTAGTGTGCCTGAAAGCTTTCGAGGACTAAGCACAATGAGGGCACTCGTTTCTGTAACGTAAGTCAAACGAAGCTGAACATCAACCTTAAATAAATGAATCACCATTAAGACGTTATGTCACGTGCTAGTCAAGAGTATACATATACACACAAAATGGAATAGCTTGTAAAAAGTGGCTGAATAATGGGTACAGTTATCACGTTTATTCAATAAACGCCGGCCGGTGTGGCCGTGCGGTTCTAAGCGCGTCAGTTTGGAACCGCGTGACCGCTACCGTCGCAGGTTCGAATCCTGCCTCGGGCATGGATGTGTGTGATGTCCTTAGGTTAGTTAGGTTTAAGTAGTTCTAAGTTCTAGGGGACTGATGACCCCAGTAGTTGAGTCCCATAGTGCTCAGAGCCATTTGAACCATTTTTTTTATTCAATAAACAGCTGATGGTGGCGCCGTGGGCCGATGGAGAAGCGGCGCTACGTTGAACTTTCCAGTATCTTGACGTAGAGGCCGGCCGCCGGATACGAGTTTTCAGCGACGCAGGTCGCAGGTAGGTAAGTTGGTCCGGCTGAGACATACGACCCGACGGCGAGCGCAAGGTCCCAGTGCGTATTTACAACATGTCTTTCCGTTTAGGGCCTCTACCTGTAGTTCTTATAAATACTAGATACAACGCAGCACACCTACGTAAGACACTTGACATTTTTGTCAGATAATGGCGTAACGTATGAAAATGTATTAGGCATACTGACCACCGTAGAAACAGTAAGCCCGCGGGTCGCACTAGACATCACATTTAATACAAATCTGAAAAACATATATAAAAATAAATGAAATAACGTTAAAAAGCATTGAGACGTCTTGACAAGGTAACAAAGTTGAGGGTAATAACAGAAGCAAATGCAGTAAAAAGCATTAAAGAAATAGAGAGTTTACAAGTTATTTGAATCGACAGTTACAGAAAGGAAATAAAATTTTTAAAAAAAACCTGTTTCCAAACGAAAGCTGGTCATTCAATAGGTCTTTGGATCACGGACGGGAATGCTTATAAATTTCTATCTCTTGTAAAAGATTCACTTTGCACCCTTTATCCAATGTGAGTAATACTTCCATATTAAGTAACGAAAGCGATGGGTGTAAGTGCCTTTAGGCTTTAAGATGTTGGGGAGGACGACGGTTCAATCCCGCGTCCGGCCATCCTGATTTAGGTTTTCCATGATTTCCCTAAATCACTACAGGCAAATGCCGTTGGTTAGCACACTGGACTCGCATTCGGGAGGACGACGGTTCAATCCCGTCTCCGGCCATCCTCATTTAGGTTTTCCGTGATTTCCCTAAATCGCTTCAGACAAATGCCGGGATGGTTCCTTTGAAAGGGCACGGCCGATTTCCTTCCCCATCCTTCCCTCACCCGAGCTTACGCTCCGTCTCTAATGACCTCGTTGTCGACGGGACGTTAAACACTAATATCCTCCTCCATCCTCCTCCTCCGCAAATGCAGTGATGGGTCCTCTGAAAGGGCACGGTCGACTTCCTTCCCCATCCTTCCCTAATCCGATCAGACCGATGACCTCGCTGTCTGGTCTCCTTCCCCCAACAACACAACCCAACCCCTTTAATATGTTGTTCCAACGTTGTCTTAAGAGCATTCTCGCCGTCTATAAATAAATGTCCACGGAACCGCGCCTTAAATGCCCTGCCTGTTGGTCCTGCTAAGAGACTGTGTGTATGCTGCACTGAATATTGCATATCCCATATTTCAGATATTTATCAACAGAAAGTCTCTCTTTATGTATGGTAAGAAGCATAGTTAGATCATTAGTAGCGAACGCCACATTGAGACCGTATTTTTTAAAGCACCTCCCAATCCCATAGCATAATTATATGGTTTTTAGGTTTTTTATTCGTCTTGGTGTTTTCTCTCGTAGACAATTACGAACAGTTTTACTTAATTCTGAATATTCTGGTACTTTCCACT
Organism: Schistocerca americana; assembly: GCF_021461395.2. Taxonomy (NCBI): domain Eukaryota; kingdom Metazoa; phylum Arthropoda; class Insecta; order Orthoptera; family Acrididae; genus Schistocerca; species Schistocerca americana. Next base: position 499,245,372 of record NC_060126.1, on the reverse strand, counting down.
TGGTGTTTACTTGAAACTCTCGATTTTACTTTAACTAACGCAATACCAAGGGGTTAATTGTTTAAAATTATTCAGTAAAACTTAACCCAAAACCATGGACCTTGCCGTTGGTGGAGTAGCTTGCATGCCTCTGCGATACAGATGGCTATAGCGAAGGTACAACCACGACGGAGTGGTATCTGTTGATAGGCCACACAAACGTGTGGTTCCTGAAGAGGGGCAGCAGCCTTTTCAGTAGTTGCAGGGGCAGCAGTCTGGATAGTTGACTGAACTGGCCTTGTAACATAAACCAAAATGGCCTTGCTGTGCCGGTACTGCTAATGGCTGAAAGCAAGGGGAAACTACAGCCATAATTTTTCTTGGTGGCATGCAGTTTTACTGTATGGTTAAATGATGATGGCGTCCTCTTGGGTAAAATATTCCGGTGGTAAAATTGTCCCCCATTCGGATCTCCGGACGGGGACTACTCAGGACGACATTATTATCAGGAGAAAGAAAACTGGCGTTCCAAGGATCGCAGCGTGGAATGTCAGATCCCTTAATCGGCAGGTAGGTTAGAAAATTTTAAAATGGATAGATTAAAACTAGATAAAATAGAAATTAGTAATTTTCGTAGCACGAGAAACAGGGCTTCCGGTCAGGTGAATATAGGGTTATAAATAGCAAATCAAAGAGGGGTAATGCAGGAGTAGTTTTAATAATGAATAGATAGATATGAATGGAGATAAGCTACTACGATCAACGTAGTGAACGTTTTATTGTTGCCAAGTTAGACACGAAGCCCATACCCACCACAGTAGTACAAGTTTATATGCCAAATAGCCCTGCAGATGATGATGAAATTGAAGAAATGTATGATGAGATAAAATAAATTATTCAGACAATTAAGGAAGAAAAAATTTAATAGTCATTGTAGACTGGAATTCGGGAGTAGGAAAAGGAAGAGAAAGGAAAGTAATAGGTGAGTATTGACCCGGGGTATTGAATGAAAGAGGAAGCCATCCTGTGTAATTATTACAGAGCACCACTAACACTTGGTTTAAGGATCATTAGGGAAGGCTGTATAAGTGGAAGAGACATGAAGACACCAGAAGGTTTCACATTGATTATATAATGGTAGGACGGAGATTGGTTATGAACTCCAGATTAAAACTGAAGAAACTGAAAAAGGTTGGAATTTAAGGAGATGGGAACGGGATAAACTGAAAGAGTCATAAGTTGTAGAGTTTCAGATAGAGCGTAAGGGAACGATTGACAAGAACAGAGGAAAGGAATGCAGTAGAGGAAGAAAGGTAGCTTTGAGAGATGAAATAAGACAGCAGAGGATCAAGCAGGTAAAACGACGAGGGCTAGTAGAAATCCTTGGGCAACAGAAGACATACTGAATTTAACTAAATGAAGCAGGTGAGGAGTAATACAAACGTCTCAGAAATGATATGGTCAGGGAGAGCAAAATGGTTAAAAGGGAATGTAAGGATTTGGAAACATATATCACTAGGGGTAAGACAGATGACGCCTACAGGAAAATTAAAGAGACCTTTGGAGAAAATGGAATCACCTGTATGAATATCAAGAGCTCAGAAGGAAAATCAGTCATAAGCAAAGAAGGGAAAGCAGAAAGGTGGGAGGATTATACAGAGGGTCTATACAAGGGCGATGTATTTTAGGGATATATTGGTATGGAAATGGAAGAGGACGTAGATGAACATTAAGTGTGAGATACGACATTGCGTGAAGAGTTCGACAGAACACTGAAAGATCTAAGTCGAAACAAGGCCCCCGGAGTAGACAACATTCCGTTGGAACTAGCAATAGCCTTTTGAGAACCAGTCATGACAAAACTCTTCCATCTGGTGAGCAAGATGTATGAGACACGCGAAATAACCTCAAACTTCAGGAAGAATATAGTAATTCCAATTCCAAATAAAAGAGCTACTGACGATGTGAAAATTACCAAACTTTCAGTTTAATACGTCACGGCTGCGCAATACTAACACGAATTCCTTACATAGGAATGGAAAAATGGCTATAAGACGACCTCAGGAAGATCAGTTTGGATTCCAGAGAAATTTAGGAACGCGCGAGGCAGTACTGACCCTACGACATATCTTAGAAGAAAGGTTAAGGAAAGGCAAACCTACGTTTATAGCATTTGTAGACTTAGAGAAAGCTTTTGGCAATGTTGACTGGAACACTACTCTCTTTCAAATTCTGAATGTAGCAGGGATAAAATACAGTGAGCGAATGGCTATTTACAACTTGTAGAGAAACCAGATGGCAGTTACAAGAATCGAGTGGCACGAAAGGGAAGCAGTGGTTCATAAGGGAGAGAGAGAGGGCTGTAGCCTATGCCCGATGTTACTCAATCTGTATGTTGAGCAAGCAGTAAAGGAAACAAAAGAAATATTTGGAGTAGGAAGTACAATCCACGGAAAAGAAATAATATCTTTTACGTTTGCCGACGACATTGTAGTTCTGTCAGCGACAGCAAAGGACCTGGGAGAGCCGCCGAACGCAATTGGAAGTGCCTCGAAAGGAGGATATAAGATGGACATTGACAAAAGCAAAACGTTGATAATGGAACGTAGTCGAGTTAAATCAGCTGATGGTGAGGGAATTAGATTAGGAAATGAGACACTTAAAGTAGTAGATGATTTCTGCTATTTGGGGTGCAAAATAACTGATGATGGTCGAAGTAGAGAGGATATAAAATGTGGACTGGCTATGGCAAGGAAAGCGTTTCTGAAGAAGAGAAGTTTGTTAACATTGAATATAGATTTAAGTGTCAGGAAGTCTTTTCTGCAAGTATTTGTATGTAGCCATGTATGGAAGTGAAACATGGAAAATAAACAGTTTGGACAAGAAGAGAATAGAAGCTTTTGAAATGTGGTGCTACGGATGATTGCTGAAGACTGGATGGATGGATCACGTAACTAATATGGAGGTACTAAATATAATTGGGGAGAAGAGGAATTTGTGACACAATTTGACTAGAAGAAGGGCTCGGATGGTAGGACACGTTCTGAGGCATCAGGGGATCACCAATTAAGTACGGCAGGGAAGCGTGCAGAGTAAAAGTCGTAGAGAGAGGCCAAGGGATGAATACACTAAGTAGATACAGAAGGATGTAGGTTGCATACATGCAAGATGAAGAGGCTTGCATAGAATAGAGAGCTCATTCAAACCTGTCTATGGACTGAAGACCACAACAATAAGAACTGTGTATAATTTTTCGCAAAAAGTTCCGTATTCATGTTTTCAGGTTCAGGAGATTCTTATGCGTCCATAAATCATTAAAAAGTATATGGAGAGTAATACTTGACAACAATTAACGAAATTTGTATTTTTTATTTTTTATGTGGTTGGCTGAATGTACTCCTTCCCTCTGTGTACACAGTATGGAAAATGCGTTTCTATTGCTAAGCTTGTGCTAAAAGATATTCCCAGGTTCTTGACCCTTACGTCAGGACCTACTTAAAAATTATGTTGTTAATAAAAGTTAAGAATTAACGAGATTTGTTTCGTTTTAACGTTTGTCGTAGGAATAAAGTAGCCTCCCCCGTTTGTAATACACGTTAGCATTGGTATTGCTAGGATTAATAGCTGGGATGTTCCGTTTGAGACTTCATTTTCGTTTATTCTCTTTGAGCCAATAACCCCTACCTTGTTTTATCACGAACCCCGCTTCGCATCTGTCTCTAAGGAATACATTTGATAAGACGCTGCTATTTTTTCTGTTTTTAATCTCTTATTACTCATAATCAAGTGTTCTCATAATTTAAAACTTTTTATTCCTACTTGCAGTATTACTTATAATCTATTACTCTCATAATCAAAACTTTTTAGTGGTTACCTCCATCCCTAAAGTGGTTTAACATCATCACATCCTGTGCAGTATTTCTATTATTCCGTAAAAGCTGTCCTGTGTAGAGCACTGTAGGATGCAGATTCCTGGAATGTAGTTATTGTTGCCCAAGCAAACAAGTTTTCCGGCCGCGTCAGCTACATGAACGTTTCTCTCACTTTCCAGGCTTGAGTGATTTCACTTAATGTATAATAACGGACTGAATTTCTTTTATTTCCTCTAATATCCCAAAACCTTTTGTCCTTGGACAGCCGGTTTCGGCCAGCAATGGCCATCTTAAGAATTTCATGAGTACGAAAACATGCGTTTAGATTGTTACGAAGTGTACCTGTTCAATAACACGTCCTAAAATAATGTAAAACAGGTATGTCTCGATATGCTTGAGGCGAATGTTTTCATGTCAATGACTATCTGAAGATGGTCACTGCTGACCGAAACAGGTAGTTTAAGGACCAAAATTTCTGGAATCATTGGCGAAAATAAAAGAAATTCATTCTATGCTTCTTGGATCACTGTTTTATTCCGCGACCATCTTGCAACTTGTATAACAACCGACTGGCACAGTGTATGAACGTTTTCACTCAGCTCCCGCGTTTGAGATTTCAGCTGCGTGCTGCTTCTGCCTTTTCGGTTAAACATGAACCATGACTGAGACTGCCAGCTTTTTTTTTATATATAGAAAAATAACGTACCTTATTTTAAGGAAACATGAACAAAAATATATTTATTAAAATGAAATATTTTCAAAATATATTTACTTACTTAAATACAAATGTCTCATATTTATGGAAAAACTAGTAGAAGCCGACCTCGGGGAAGATCAGTTTGGATTCCGTAGAAATATCGGAACACGTGAGGCAATACTGACCCTACGACTCATCTTAGGAGCTAGATTAAGGAAAGGCAAACCTACGTTGTTAGCATTTGTAGACTTAGAGAAAGCTTTTGACAATGTTGACTGGAATACTCTCTTTCAAATTCTGCAGGTGGCAAGGGTAAAATACAGGGAGCGAAAAGCTGTTTACAATTTGTACAGAAACCAGATGGCAGTTATAAGAGTCGAGGGACGTGAAAGGGAGGCAGTGGTTGGGAAGGGAGTGAGACAGGGTTATTGCCTCTCCCCGATGTTATTCAATCTCTATATTGAGCAAGCAGTGAAGGAAACAAAAGAAAAATTTGGAGTAGGTGTTAAAATCCATGGAGAAGAAATAAAAACGTTGAGGTTCGCCGATCATATAGTAAGTCCGTCAGAGACAGCAAAGGACCTGGAAGAGCAGCTGAACGGAATGGATAGTGTCTTGAAAGGCGGATATAAGATGAACATCAACAAAAGCAAAACGAGGATAATGGAATGTAGTCGAATTAAATCAGGTGATGCTGAGGGAATTAGATTAGGAAATGAGAGACTTCAGCCGGCCGCGGTGGTCTCGCGGTTCTAGCCGCGCAGTCCGGAACCGTGCGACTGCTGCGGTCGCAGGTTCGAATCCTGCCTCGGGCATGGATGTGTGTGATGTCCTTAGGTTAGTTAGGTTTAAGTAGTTCTAAGTTCTAGGGGACTGATGCCCACAGCAGTTGAGTCCCATAGTGCTCAGAGCCATTTGAGAGACTTAAAGTGGTAAAGGAGTTTTGCTATTTGGAGAGCAAAATAGTTGATGAAGTTCGAAGTAGAGAGGATATAAAATGTAGACTGACAATGGCAAGGAAAGCGTTTCTGAATAAGAGAAATTTGTTTACATCGAGTATTGATTTAAGCGTCAGGAAGTCGTTTCTGAAAGTATTTGTATGGAGTGTAGCCATGTATGGAAGTTAAACATGGACGATAAATAGTTTGGACAAGATGAGAATAGAAGCTTTCAAAATGTGGTGCTACAGAAGAATGCTGAAGATTAGATGGGTAGATCACATAACTAATGAGGAAGTATTGAATAGGATTGGGGAGAAGAGAAGTTTGTGACACAACTTGACTAGAAGAACGGAACGGTTGGTAGGATATGTTATGAGGCATCAAGGGATTACCAGTTTAGTATTGGAGGGCAGTGTGGAGGGTAAAAGTCGAAGAGGGAGACCAAGAGATGAATACACTAATCTGATTCAGAAGGATGTAGGTTGCAGTGGGTACTGGGAGATGAAGAAGCTTGCACAGGATAGAGTAGCATGGAGAGCTGCATCAAACCAGTCTCAGGACTGAAGACCACAGACCACAACAACAACAACAACCGGTACTACACTACAAAATCATGTTTCAATAATAAAACAATTACTTTTTTACCCAAAAATTTGATACTGACCTTGTCTTCCCGCTGGTTTGCAACGATCATCGATCATTCTATTTTGGTAAATACAGAGGTGACGTCAACACAGTGCTTCTGATTCACTATATATGAAATGGTTCGTAATTTTATCCCTTGCCTTTAAACATATAAGGTCACTTTCGGAAGTTTCATCAATTAATAAAGTTTCATAATAATATTGTCAGACCTGCAGCTACTGTATATCGCACTGAATTTATCTTAACGATCACTTTTTGTCCGGTCATACGATTTCTTCCATCCCTATGCACTGCACGTTTCGGCATTTCGATCCAGACACAAGACTCACTATTATGAAAACTCCTACTCATAAACATGGACGAAAAACTGATCTAAAATCTGCTTATTGGTATTGAATTAAAAGCAAATATGAGAACGGCAGTAACAGTGGCGACAGGTGATATTTGAGCGCAGATATCAGTTATGACTTAACAATGGCAAAACGTTCGAGCGTTTTCGCTCAGAACCAAATGCGCCGAAATGTCGACTGTTTTCGTTCGGTTAATCCCGCAGACTGTTCTCACTCGAAATAAATGAATGAATAATAGTCGTACGGATATGTAAAACTACAACCGACTGAATGGACTGTTTTCATTCGGTTGCTTTCAGAGACTGGTTTCACTCAGTAGAACGAACGAATGAATGACCCAAACGAAACGTAAAACTAGAAGAGACTGAATTTATTGTAAACGAGGAAATTCAGGCAACGTCTGGCTTTATAGCTCCGATCATGTTCAGCTGTTTGCACGTAGACAACTTGCTGCACGAGGTTTGCTAAGGAGACGTTGACTTTAGAATGCTATATGCTTGCAGCATTTTTATAAAATGACGAAAAATTGCAGGACTCTAGTATCTGGAGACAGATTAGCGGAGTAAGATTAAATTGAATATAGTGACATTATAAGAGATGCACTTAAAAAATTAAGACGAAAGTTCCTCTTTAACTAATGATGAATAGAGAAATTGTGTCATCCTCAACATGAAAATAGATACCGAATGGATCCAGCAGAATAGTAAACAGAGCCTGTTTCATATAAAAATAATTCATCTGATGTAAGGCTGTACCCACATTCTTTCTTACACTATCTCTGCATCCCCCAACCTGTCTCACTTCCTCCCACCTTCTGTCTCTCTCTCTGTCTTTCTCTCTCGGTCTCTGTCTCTCTGTGTATATTCCTCTGTTCTAACCAGGAAGATTAGGAGGAGTTCGTTTCCTTGTTTGTAGGCTTATGTGCTTTGTTGGTTATGTGGATGGGATCATAAGTTTTTCTGAATATGTAGACAATATTTTTCTAGCACAGACATTTACATATCTGGATTACCTTATTTACCAAATTTCAGGTTGAAAACCTGAAATGTAATTTGTATGAGTGCAGCTTTTTCAGTACGTGAAGTTTATTTCGAGTAACGATGGTTTCACACTAACCCTACACCGTTTAAAAGCATATGAAATTCTACCAGAGCCAGTTAGTATGAAAGAGCTCTAAACTTTTTGGCCAAATTTAATTACTGCCTGTGTCCTATTCCTTGAATAGCTGACATGTCTTACTACTTACATCATCTGCAGCAAAGGGTTGCAACGGCTTGAGGTCACCTGCTTGAAAGCTAGTTTTCCAGCAGCTCTAGATTAAAATGAAATTGTCGTGTTATCTGGAGAGATAAATACTAGGAAAGAAACATGGCAAAGAACTAAATGCAATATTGAGTAGGAACTGTTATTTTCTTCAGACAGGAGAACAAATGAAAGCTTATGCAGTGAAGAAATGCACTGCCAGACAACAGCAGTGAATCACACAGAGGACATGAACGGATGTCAAAGTAACTTCGTCCATGTACACACCGTCGGCTAGTATGAAAATGATTTGAGCTGCAATTCTCTGTGACAGGCAGAACGACCGCTAGAGTACATTAGTGTTGATCGCTTTTAGTGTTGTTACTATGCCTGGTATGTTATACAGGGTGGTCCGAAACAGTCTGGAAAGGTTGTAAGGGTCTTGCAGGATAAGCTGCGCTTAGGATAACTGTTAAGAAAAAATTAGATGCGTTACACTTCGTCCATGTACACACCGTCGGCTAGTATGAAAATGATTTGAGCTGTAATTCTCTGTGACAGGCAGAACGACCGCTAGAGTACATTAGTGTTGATCGCTTTTAGTGTTGTTACTATACCTGGTATGTTATACAGGGTGGTCCGAAACAGTCTGGAAAGGTTGTAAGGGTCTTGCAGGATAAGCTGCGCTTAGGATAACTGTTAAGAAAAAATTAGATGCGTTACACCGTTTCCTATTTATTTAACATAGAAATTAGGCAATCAGGTCGTCGCACGCGTAAATTCAAGCAACTGCACGTGCTTAAACGCACTAATACACAGATATCTGTGGCCCCATGAGTTACTGTGCGTTGAAAACCTCATTACCAGTTAAAATGTGCCTTTTTCAGAAGTTACGGACGACGGCCTTGCCGCAGTAGCTACACCAGTTCCCGTGAGATCACCGAAGTTAAGCGCTGTCCGGCGTGGTCGGCACTTGGATGGGTGACCATCAGGGCCACCATGCACTGTTGCCAGTTTTCGGGGTGCACTCAGCCTCGTGATGCCAATTGAGGAGCTACTCGACCTAGTAGTAGCGGCTTCGGTCAAGAATACCATCATAACGACCGGGAGAGCGGTGTGCTGACCCCCACGCCCCTCCTATCTGCATCCTCCTCTGAGGATGAAACGGCGGTCGGGTGGTCCCGATAGGCCACTCGTGGCCTGAAGACGGAGTGAGCGCTTTTTCGGGAGTGAAACTTTAAGTTGCGCACACAAACGAAGGACACTTTTGGTGACATTGTCTCTCGCAGTCTGCTTGAATTTGTGTGCTCAACGACCTGATTGTTTCATTTTTACCCTCAGTGCTAAGTCACTCGAGAACCGCGCGACATGTCGAATCTTTTTCTGGGCAAGAACTTCTCAGCACAATCTACCCTGCAACATCCTTACAAATTTTTTAAACTGTTTCTGACCACACTGTATAAGAGGAGTCAATAGGGTCAGATGTTCATTGAGCACAGTAAAAGACACGTCGATGGTGCATACCGTTGTGAGGCAGTGTTATCAGTACCTGACTGTCAGAAAGGGGCCACTTTATGGGCCTCCATTTGCCTCGCTGGTCGAACTGGACTCACGGCTGGTATACTCTTTATCAAGGTTCCGGTCGACCACGTCCGATCATCACAAGAGATGATCGCCGTTTATGCACCACGCTCAACGTAAACACTTCAAACCTGTACCTGTTATCTGAGAACAAATATGAACACTCTGCGACATTGCATGTCATAATGTATGTCTTGGTCGCAGACTACCGCCAGACAGGCTAGGAAATTAGAGCCCCATTGAAAGGGCTGCCGATAACACCATAACAGCAGCATCTAGAGTGGGCCGTCACTGGGAAGTATGAACTGGAGATGAATGCCGTCATATTGTGTTCAGCGATGAATCGTCCGTCAGCATTAACCCGGATGATGTCGTTGGCGAGTATGAGGGGACTTTGGAAAAGGTTCCATTTTTCCAATGTGTTGACAGGCACAGCGATGTTACTTCTGGCGTCTTGGTGTGAGGAGACATTGGATATGGTTACATGTCACGGCTGGTCGTAATTGAAGAAAATTTTATGGTACAATGGTACAGCTCGGACATGTTGCATCTTCATGCGATTGTACTTTCGTACCATTTTTCAGCAAGACGATGTACCTCCTTACATCGCACGTGCTCGTATGATCTGTCTGCGTGATGTCAAGGTTTCCCCCTGGCTAGCATAATTTACAAACCTGTTCCTGATAGAACATGTGTGGGGCTGGCTCAGATATCAGTTCCATCCCACCCTCAGTAGCGAGATTACGTAAGACCTGTTGCAACAGTTGTGGCCCAGCTTCCCTGAGCGCAGGATACATCGGGTTTATGACGATGTTCCCAACCTCATCGCTTACACATCCAGGCCAGAGTGTTGCATTGCCATACTGATAACTGGGCTCATCCTACTAAGATCTTTGCAAATATTACTCGATTTTATAAGCAAATAACGTCACATACCCTCTCAATTGATGACGTTTCGTTTAGGTTCCTCTCCCCTCCACCTCCCCCCCCCCCCCTCCTTTCTGAGTGCGTCAATTATTTTGTCGGGTGGTGTACGAGGTGCGGCTAGAAAAAAACCGGACTGATGCTGGAAAAAACATTTATTTACTATTATTTGCAATTTCATGTTATCTCCTTCAATGAACTCTCCTCCTCGGTCTCTACACCGCTCCATACGAATTTTCCACTGTTCATAGCAATGCTGCAGATCATTTTCGGTAAGTCCATACATTACTTCCGTCGCTTTTTCTTTTACTGCTTCAACAGTCTCAAATCTAGTTCCTTTCAAAGCTGACTTGACTTTAGGGAAAAGAAAAAAGTCACAGAGGTGGATGATCTAAGATGGGAATGTTGTGTTTTGCCAAAAACGTCTTTACTGACAACGCACTGTGAGCTGGGACATTGTCTTGGTGAAGGATCCATGACTTTTTTCTCCACAAATCGTTCCGTTTTCTCCGTACTCGCTCACGTAGCGTAACGCTAATGTAGTAATTCTGATTCACTGTTTGTCCCTCTGGTACCCAATCAATGTGCACAATCCCTTTGATGTCAAAAAAAAAACAATCATCATTGCCTTGAATTTCGATTTTGACATTCGTGCTTTTTTTTTGTCGTGGAGAACCAGGAGTTTTCCAATGCATCGATTTTGTAAGAAGGTGGGATCACTTTCAATGTTTTCCAGGATGTCAGAACAAATCATTCTTCGGCGTTCCTTCTGTTCAATTGTGAGACACTTTGGAACCATTTTTGAACACACTTCGTTCATGTTGAAACTTTCATGAAGAATCTACCTAACACTTTCCTTGTCAACTCCTGTTAACTCAGACACTGCTCTGATTGTGAAACGGCGATCTTGTCGAACAAGTTTACCGATTTTTTCAATGTTTGCATCAGTTTTTGCTGACAATGGTCTGCCAGTGCGAGTGTCATCACTGGTGTCTTCGCGGCCATCTTTAAATCGTTTAAACCACTCAAACACTTGTGTTCGCGATAAACAATCATCGCCGTACACTTGTTGTAACATTACAAACGTTTCACTTGCAGATTTTCCTAGTTTGAAACAAAATTTGATGTTAACACGCTGTTCTTTCTGTACACTCAACATTTTCCGACGCACATACAAAACGTCAACTACTTAAAACAGACGCCATGGGCAGACTGAGTGCAGGAGGCAGATGAAACTCGAGCAGTAGGTGGAGCGAGAGTCACGTGACAGGTCACGCGACTTTCAGCCTTATTGCATTCGTTTTATTGTTTCACCAGTACTAGTCCGGTTTTTTTCTAGCCACACCTCGTATCTGGCAGGGTAGGAGATTTTCACATAGTATGCGTGAAAATTACATTTGTAACTTTTTTTCGAGTCGTCAGTCTTCTGACTGGCTAGATGCAGCCCGCCACGAATTCCTCTCCTGAGCCAACCTTTCCATCGCAGAGTAGCAATTGCAAACTCCATCCTCAAATATTTGATGGATGTAATCGAATCTATGTCCTCCTCTATAGTTTCTACCATCTACAGCTCCCTCCAGCACCATGGATGTTATTTCCTGATGCCTTAACAGATGTCCTATCATCCTGTCCCTTCTTCTTGCTAGTGTTTTCCATATGTTCCTTTCTCGCCGATACTGCGGAGAATCTCCTCACTCCTTGCCTTATCAGTGAGCCTGATTTTTAACATTGCTCTGTACCACCATAACCCAAAGGCCTCGATTCTCTACTGCTCCCACAGTTCATGTCTCCCTATCATACAGTGTTGTGCTCCAAACGTACGTTCTCGCAAATTCATCCCTCAAAATAAGGCCTTCGTTTGATATTGGCAGCTTCTCTTTGACAGGAATGCCGTACTGCCTGCGGTAGTCTGCTTTTTATGTCCTACTTGCTCCGTCCGTCATGAGTTATTTTGCTACCTAGTAGCAAGATTCCTTAACTTCGTCTGATTCGTGATCATCAGTTCCAATGTTAATTTTTTCGCTGTTTTCGTTTCTGCCACATCTCAATACTTTAGCTTTTCTTCGATTTGCTCTCAGTCCATTTTCTGCACTTGTTAGACTGTTCATCCTATTCTACACCTTTTCATTCACTTTCGTTGTAATTCACTTTCGCTGTAATTTAATTCCACTTTTGAATCTTTCTTTTATTTCTCTCATTGCTTCTTCTATGTATACAGGGTGTTTATGATTAAAGATAAACTTCCAAACGCTGTAGAAATAACACTACTAATCACAGTGACGTCAAACTGCAACAGAATATTATCGGAGAGGGGGAAAACGTATGCCAGAAGAAGAAAAAATATTGTTAACATTGATCAATAGAAGACACTGTATGCGTCAGAACACGAAAATGAAAACACGTGTTACGTGCACGACCCATTGGAGTTGGTATGAACTCGCCGGGAACACGGCTCTTCCTTCTTTCGCGTCTGTGACGTTCGCCATTACTCTCACATTGCAGGATCGCGCTCTCCTTGTCAAGCTGTATTACAAGAATGACGATTGTGCACACGTCGCTCTGCAGAAGTTCCGGACACTGAAGGGTTTGAAAAAAGGCGTTGGTCCGATGACTGCCGTGGGTCTGGAGAAACTGACTCGGAAATTCGAAAAGGCGGGTTCTTTTGGTGTGCAATCTGGAAGAGAGAGGAAACGAATTAATTTTACGTCAGTGGAAGCAGAGGCCACAGCAGTTCAGGAGCAGACGAGTGGTGGTGTGCAAACGTGTAGTGCACGGAGAATTGCCCGAACGTTGGAGATACTCGTGAGCAAGGTGCGTAAAATCCTACGAAATATCGTTCTTTGCTATCCATTCAAAATTACCCATGTGCACGAGTTGTTTCCTGTTGACCTGCCGGCAAGAGAGACCTTTGCTTTACAATTTCTTGCTCGCGTGGAGTGGAGAATGATTGGCCGTGGAAGACTTTGTGGACAGACGAAACCCATTTCCATCTGACCGGATATGTCAATGCACAAAATTAGCGAATATGGGCGACGGAAAATCCACACGCAAATCAACCAGTACCACTTCATCCTGAAGAGGTCACTGTGTGGTGTGGGCTTACGGCATCATTTACCATAGGGCCATACACTGAACAGTAGGGGCGAAAGACTTATCCGAGCATTTCTTTCTTGGTTTTAAATTCTTGTTTTTCTCTATTGGTTCCCATATATATTGAATACATATTACATACATATTGTATAAAGGAAATTCATTTAGTCTTCCTCTTGTCCCTAAGACCAAGGTCATATTCTGCCATAAGCCTGTCTTCTCCTCCCTCCTCTGCAACCGCTAATAAATCTCCCATTACTATTAGATTTTCATCTTCCCTTATAATTGAATTACAAGATCAATATCGTCAGACACTTTCTCTATATCCATCTCCTGCTTGCGACGTCGGCACGTGTACTTGAACTGTTGCTGTCGATCCTGATGAGAACAACCATGTCTGTGAACTATTCACAGTAAATCACTCCATCAAATGAACATGAAACGTCTCGTCCACAAGAAACCTTTGTCTTGGTGGTTGCCAGGTTTTGGTCAGTTGTTGGCACCTTCCGACCTGATACCACGATTGTGGCGGTGATCGGAGAAAGCGTTACGACTCGATAAACGTCAACTGAGGAGTTGACGTTCGTAGAGTCGTAAACCTTTTCCAGATTTGTAGCATCCCACGTTCATATTTATGACACACGATGCGCCAACTCGTAGAACTTAGTTGGTTATTCACTTTCCCTAATGGTCACCTTCCCCCTGGCAACCCGCACCCTGAGGTCCGAAGCGGACTAGCCTGGAATTTTTTGCCAATGAACAGGGTTTCATGATACTTCTTTTTCCAATTACAGGACACACGTCCTGTGGATGGAAATTATGTATCTTTAACGCAGTGGTTTCTGTTGCCTTCTGCATCCTCATACCGTTGATAATTGCTGATTCTTCCGCATCTTAGGGGATTTTTCCCATCCCAAGGGCAAGAGAGTGACCTGGATCTCAGTCCACTCTTTCGCCCTCTTTGACAAGATCGTTGGCAGAACAAGAGTGACTTCTTATGCCGGTAATCATTGACCACCATTGATGGCGATTTTTATTCAAATTTTAAGCAGTGGGGACGTTCTAATCCGGGACCGAGGACGTGTTTTGATTAATAGTCAAATACGCTATCCCCACTTGCAACTACATACTACGTAATTCTCTAGGAATGCCCATAAGCCGGTAATAGATCTGTCTGGTATCTCTTATCAGAGACTAACTGTAAACCTGTGAGTGTGCCTCCCGGGCTGCTATCCGTAAAGCATTGGAATGAGGTCCATATACCTTGAAATTTCGACAAATTCTGGTGTAGAAGAGTCACATTTCTGATACATATCCATAAAAACCAAATTTGCTACTATATTAATTCAGTCAATGGAAAGAATAAACTAGTTAATCAGTATTGGCACTCAGATGAGAAAATGTTAAATCGACACACATCAAATAATAATTTGAAGACCCTGCTCATCTACCTATGTAGTATATTCAACTTTTAATGAAAACAAATCCATCTTTAACATTTAAAGAAAGGTAGTAAGCACAAGGGTCCTGTTTCATAAAGACGTGATGATTAGCAGTTTTGAACTGTTCTTCCCCACTTATTTGAAACACTTGCCATAATCAGGTCAACAATGAAAAACGTAAAACTTGGAACACAGTTACCAACATTTTAGTATATGACATCTTCAACTTTTGTAATCCTGTCTTCCTCAGCTGTGTGTAAAATTAAGGTATATTAATAATTTTTACTTATGGACCGTCTGACAGCAACTGAATAAAACACAATTTTAGTGCCATACGCGTTTCGCCTTTATTTTCTGCAAGGCATCATCAGTGGCAGGTTGCGTGGACAATTTCCTACATATTACGCTCCTCTTGCATTTTTGGTGTTGTTCTTCTTCTTATGAACGCCAATTTGCGGTTTTTTCCCCATTCCACAACACAACAGAAACCAAAACATTGCTTTAAAACAAGCGTTCAGTGCATAGTGTTGTGGAATGGGGAAAAAAACCGCTAATTGGCGTTCATAAGAAGAAGAACAACACCAAAAATGCAACAGGAGCGTAATATGTAGGAAATTGTCCACGCAACCTGCCACTGATGATGCCTTGCAGAAAATAAAGGCGAAACGCGTATGGCACTAAAATTGTGTTTTATTCAGTTGCTGTCAGACGGTCCATAAGAAAAATGATTGATATACCGTAATTTTAGTATATGAGTTTGTCTCAGAAGGAGAATTGTCGTCACATGATATTTTGGCACACTTATCAAATATGGTTCTTGTTTAGAACTCAATGTGTTCATTATACTATTTCTTAATACACAGACACACAGCAAGTCTCTTCTGAGCTATACTTGCATCAGTATTATGTACGAATGCTCTTGAGTTATTCATGCGACAGTATTATGTAGTATTGTAACAGTTGTCCTCGTTAGTCCCTTCCACCGGGATTCCGAAGTTCCCGACAATACTGCCTCATGAGAGCTTTATAAGGATTTATGCTTAATATTTATTCTATGTTATCACACTCAAATAAAAATATATTGCCTGTGATCGCCCTCTCTCGCCCCTGCGTTAAGTTATTGTCCAACACCGCATTTTTCGTTGTTGCGTGCTGCACTGTCGTTGCCGAAGTTGGAGTTTATATGCTCAAACACATTGAGCAGGGTTCTGAACATTTCTTCATCAACACCAAGCAACCAAACAGTACTTGTTAGTACGCCTGTGGATGTTTGCTACGGCCGGCCGAAGTGGCCGTGCGGTTCTGGGCGCTACAGTCTGGAGCCGAGCGACCGCTACGGTCGCAGGTTCGAATCGTTTCTCGGGCATGGATGTGCGTGATGTCCTTAGGTTAGTTAGGTTTAATTAGATCTAAGTTCTAGGCGACTAATGACCACAGAAGTCGCATTGTGCTCATAGCCATTTTTTCTTTAAGTTTGCTACAGCAGATCCGGATGAGATCTACCGGTGCGAACGGACAGTCCAAAAACTGGTATTTCTGAGATATTTTCTCTGACATCTCTGAGATGAGGAAGTTTGTCCATCGCATAAACACGCCCCTCACCTTTGCCTGACCCTCTTGTGACCAGTAGCTGCCAAGGACCATTTTACGGAACTCGTCGTATGTCTAGAAGTTTCGTGTGAAATAACCGCATTCTTGCCGCTGCGTCGCCTTCTAGATAACTACAGACAAGGATTTGAACATGCTCAAGCCATGACAGATGTGTAGTATAATCAACGGGCATTCGGGTGAAGGTTCGAGATATTCTCTCTGAACATCTGAAATTTCCCCAGGCTGAGGAAATAGGTACGGGCGTTAAAGTTGGAAATCGAATTGCAAGTTTTCGTCCGACACCGACAGCGGTCGTGTGGCATGCGGTGGACCCAATGGGACACGCCCACTTAGCTCCGCCTCCAGTAGCTCCCGGCCACGAGGGGCCGCAGCCGTCACGATTTAGGACGACTGACAGCAGCCTCACGGCCCCCTTGCAGTTGGGGCAACATCGCTAATTGATACTACGCAGGGGCCACCTAGTCACGGCTACGACACCATCGTTCTTAGGATGAGATTTTCACTCTGCAGCGGAGTGTGCGCTGATATGAAACTTCCTGGCATATTAAAACTGTGTGCCGGACCGAGACTCGAACTCGAGACCTTTGCTTTTCGCGGGCAAGTGCTCTACCAACTGAGCTACCCAATCACGACTCACGCCCCGTCCTCACAGCTTTACTTCTGCCAGTACCTAGTCTCCTACCTTCCAAACTTTACAGAAGCTCTCCTGCGAACCTTGCAGAAAGGATATTGTAGAGATATGGCTTACCCACAGCCTGGGGGATGTTTCAAGAATGAGATTTTCACTCTGTAGCTGAGTGTGCGCTGATATGAAACTTCCTGGCAGATTAAAACTGTGTGCCGGACCGAGCCTCGAACTCGGGACCTTTGCCTTTCGCCTGCAAGTGCTCTACCAACTGAGCTACCCCGCCGTCACAGCAGAAGTAAAGCTATGAGGACGGGGGGTGAGTCGTGATTGGGTAGCTCAGTTTTAATCTGCCAGCAAGTTTCACCATTGTTCTTCCTTAATTCAAGGAGCTTCATCGTTGTTGCTATAGTACGAGCTGGTACATTATCCGTAATGAGTATTCGTGTGCTTGGAGAAACACGTAAATTTTCTGTTTACTGTTGTAAGTTGTTCGATAATCATTTCTGGTCATGCCCACTTGCCGTACCAGTCTGTAGCCCACCTCTTCTTACCACTGCGTACAAAGTCGTACAAAAAAGTATGTCCAGAGTGTTGGTACTACATTAGACGCGTGGCATTCACCAACGCCGGATGTAACTCAGAGTGTGCGACTTAGAAAGAGCATGCTGGCTCGTCCTACGTTAGGTAGTGGCCTGTTTTGAACACTGCTGATTGTAGCGTTCGAGCTAGCTCGTGTGGTACCGTCAGAGGCTCTCGCGTCGTTTTCGGCACCATACGCTGGTGGCAGCTAGCGTTGTAGATTTTCAAACTGTGTCATGAGCACGTCCTCAGTCCGTTGCTGCACCACATTAATGTCCACCTATGTTTCCTTAATTTAATACATCGCGCACTTCTTGTTACTCCGTAATTTGGACCGGAGACAACCTGTCCGTCCGACCTCATCTACATGTTGTTCTGTCCAGCCGCGGAGCAAGTGGTGTCGTATTTTCGTTGGAATCTCTTTGACAGCTGCCTCGATCGCTTTTTCGTTGTTTTTTGATTTCATCGGATATTTGCATGATACGCTTTCGTATCCTCAACTATTTTGTTCAGCTGGCTTTGTTGTTCAACAACAGCCTCAGTGATCTTCTTGTGTCCTTCAGTCTTCGCCGTATTCTTTATTTAAATGCTTTTTAACCGCTGAAATCCTTGTTTTAACTTTATCCTCTATTATTTTAGTGTTTTCCTAAATTATGGCGTCTCATTGCTTCGTGTGTTCTCATATGGGGCGACATACGCTTTGTCACGTTCATCGTTTATTTTCTGCTGTTTTTGTTCTCAATGGCCACGTTCCCTACGATCCGCCTGAATGTTTGCGTTAGTGTCCGAGTGAAGCTAAAACAGCTTAATAATGACTTTATACTTAACATTTGGTTTGCATAATTAAATACAAATAAAAAACCTTTTTAATGTGCATGCTACCCAGTTCGGGTGTAATTGACTCTCAGAATAAGATTGCTCGGTTACCGGGCATGAGCATTATGATTTTAATATACACTACGGCCCATTAAAATTGCTACACCACGAAGATGACATACTGCAGACGCGAAATTTATCCGACAGGAAGACGATGCTGTGATATGCAAGTGATTAGCTTTTCAGAGCATTCACACAAGGTTGGCGCCGGTGGCGACACCCACAACGTGCTCCCATGAGGAAAGTTTCCAACAGATTTCTCATACACAAACAGCAGTTTGACCGGCGTTGCCTGGTGAAACGTTGTTGTGATGCCTCGTGTAAGGAGGATAAATGCGCACCATCACGTTTCCGACTTTGATAAAGAACGGGTTGTAGCCTATGGAAATTGCGGTTTACCGTATGGCGACATTGCTGCTCGCGTTGGTCGAGATCCAATGACTGTTAGCAGAATATGGAATCGGTTGGTTCAGGAAAGTAATACGGAACGCCGTGTTGGATTCCAACAGCCTCGTATCACTACCAGTCGAGATGACAGACATCTTATCCGCATGGTTGTAACGGATCGTGCAGCCACGTCTCGATCCCTGAGTCAACAGATGGGGACGTTTGCAAGACAACAACCATCTGCAAGAGCAGTTCGACGACGTTTGCAGCAGCATGGACTATCAGCTCGGAGACCATGGCTGCGGTTACCCTTGACGCTGCATCACAGACGGGAGCGCCTGCGATGGTGTACTCAACGACGAACCTGGGTGAACGAATGGCAAAACGTCATTTTTTCGGATGATGGTCGCATCTGTGTTTGGCAACATCGCGGCGAACGCACATTGGAAGCGTGTATTCGTCATCGCCATACTAGCATATCGCCCGGCGTGATGGTATGGGGTGCCACTGGTTACACGTCTCGGTCACCTCTTGTTCGCATTGACGGCACTTTGAACAGTGGACGTTACATTTCAGGTGTGTTACGACCCTTCATTCGATCGCTGCGAAACCCTACATTTCAGCAGGATAATGCACAAACGCATGTTGCAGGTCCTGTACGGGCCTTTCTGGATACGGAAAATTTTGGACTGCCGCCCTGACCAGCACATTCTCCAGATCTCCCACCAATTGAAAACGTCTTGTCAATGGTGGCCGAGCAACTGTCTCGTCACTGTGCGCCAGTTACTACTCTTGATGAACTGTGGCATCGTGTTGAAGCTGCATGGGCAGCTGTACCTGTTCACGCCATCCAAGCTCTGTTTGTCTCAATGCCCAGGCGTATGAAGGCCGTTATTACGGTCAGAGGTGGTTGTTCTGGATACTGATTTCTCAGGATCTATGCAACCAAATTGCGTGAAAATGCAATCGTGGTGTCACCGCCAGACACCACACTTGCTAGGTGGTAGCTTAAATCGGCCGCGGTCCATTTAGTACATGTCGGACCCGTGTGTCCCCACTGTGTGATCGCAGACCGAGCGCCACCACAAGGCAGGTCTCGAGATACGGAATAGCACTCGCCCCAGTTGTACGACGACTTTGCTAGCGACTACACTGACGAAGCCTTCCTCTCATTTGCCGAGAGACAGTTAGAATAGCCTTCAGCTAAGTCCATGGCTACGACCTAGCAAGGCGCCATTAGCCTTACATAGTTTGATAGTTATCGTATGAAATGTCTCATCAAGAATGCTGTATTCACAACAAGGATAAATAAAAGTTAAGTATTCGAGGAGCTGCATACTTTTCTTATTAACATTCACTACTTATCCTGTTCCAGAATTCACGCCCGTCTGCGTTAGATAGCGTGCATTTCGGCCTCCTCTATCTACAAGGTGTTGGCACATTCGCCAACACATCAGCAATCACATGTCAGTTCTAGTGTAATATATTCGTCCAATGTATACCCATTTATCATCTGCATTTCTGCTTGGTGCAGCAATTTTAATGGCCAGTAGTGTAGGTACACGGAATTTGGAACGAGCGACAGTACTGCCTCCTACATTATCAGGGTTTGTTGTTGTTGTGGTCTTCAGTTTGAAGACAGATTTGATGAATGTCTCCATAATACCCTATCCAGCGCAAACCTCTTCATTTCTGAATAACTCACACATCCCAAATTCATTTCGACTTGCTTACTATAGTACAGACTCGGCCTGACTTTTCAACTTTTTACCCCCCACACACATTCCCCCAAAACAATTTTGATAATTTAATTATGTCTCAGAATGTGTTAACTGGTGTCTCAGTTTAGTCAAGTTGTCCCAGAAATCAATTTTTCTTCAATTATATTCAGTATCTTGTTATTCGACCTACTCAGATAATCTTCAGCATTCTTCTATAGCATCACATTTTAAAAGGTTCTATCTACTGTGAATTGTCTATCGTCCATGTTTTACTTCTTCACAAGGCTATTTTCCTTAGATATACCTCCGAAAATCTTTTATAACAGTTAAATTTATATTAGATAATAACAAATTCATCCTGTTCAAAAATGCTTTGCTTTTATTAAAACTGACAAGACAATATGCCACAGTGCTGCCACCTATTGCCGGCCGTTGTGACCGAGCGGTTCTAGGCACTTCAGTCCGGAACCGCGCTGCTGCTACGGTCACAGGTTCGAATCCTGCCTCGGGCATGGATGTGTGTGCTGTCCTTAGGTTAGTTAGGTTTAAGTAGTTCTAAGTGTAGGGGACTGATGACAGATGTTAAGTCCGATAGTGCTCAGAGCCATTTGAACCATTTGCTACCTATTGGCTGTGAGTCAACTTCTGATACATGAAAGATTGTTTTAGTGTGAATCAGATACTGACTTGACAGAAACTGTTGTTTTCAGTTCGTCGCAGCATTTATACAGGTTCTCTTACGACAAGCACAAAAATGGTTCAAGTGGCTCTGAGCACTATGGGGCTTAACATCTGTGGTCATCAGTCCCCTAGACTTTGAACTACTTAAACCTAACTAACCTAAGGACAGCACACACATCCATGCCCGAGGCAGGACTCGAAGCTGCGACCGTAGCAGCGACGCAGCGCGTAGAACCGCTCGGCCACAGTGGCTGGCGAGAAGCACATTTTTCGCAGTATTGATGATCCGACCGTCTATCAACAAGATCTCAACCGGCTCTTATTTCAAATTGTACAGTCAGAGTACTCCAAATGCCATGTAATCATTCTTCCGCCGACACAGCAATGTGCCTCTGTCTGTTGTGGGGATGCCATAATGTACTATTTTTTTCAGTTAATTGGGAAGTTAGAAACCTGAAACATCAGAGACAACACTGAAATATACTTTGGGTGCAAGAAAATTTCTGGAAGGGAATGTACACATCTACTTTTCTCTGCCTTAATTTGAAGTTTGGACGTGTTAGTGCCAAAGGAGGATCAGCATCAAAAATACCTTAACGTCCTAAAAGAATCTCATAACTGCAAAATATGATCATAATTATCCAGACAGCCGCATTGAAAGTATCTAACCAAAATTATATCCTTTTATTCTGTGGAAGTATCAGTGATAAGATTGTTCTAAATCAATTACTTAGCAAACCTGCATCTGACTGCGTCTGTGAACTTGTTTCTTGCACTCCTCCATTTTTCCATAAATGCAACATGTATCTGACTCAGCAATCAACTTTAAGAGAATAATGCCATTTGTGGAATGGCATTAAGATGGTACTGGAAAATTAACTTTTGGCCGTGATGCTTACTTGGTTCTTTCATTGGTGGGTAACTTCAGTTTACTACTCATTTTCATATTCATTACAAGCAAAGGATGTGGATTATGTTTCAGGCCGTTAGATTTAAACACAATGTTGATTTCAATATATATATTGTTAAAATTTTAAGTCATACACAAAACCTACCATTTCAAACATTTTCGTAGCACCAATCAAAATGTTACAAAACGCTTACTGCGTCCAACCTTGGACATACTAATCCTAAATCTGAACATTGTCTAACAAAAATCAATTTGAAATGATTATATATCTTCTCTCATTTACGTACTAAAGTTTGGTGCCAACCTAAACGCTGTCACCACACGTCTGCTTCCTCCGGGCACCAACCTGCGACTCCCCGTTTTTTTTTACTGCGCGCGCCCGGCTCTCTTAACCATCACAGATCCTCCTACTCAAAGATATTATACTCGTTCCACCTTGCGGTTGGCAACTATCGACTATTTTCTGGAGCTACCCTGACCAGACCTTAGCACATACCTTTCAGTTTGTGATGCGAAATTGATTACTAGGTGTCACGAGAGGTGGACTCGCGAGTAAAAAAGGAGGTGGGGAGTATTGTGTTGCCAGTGGAGACGTAGATACAGAAGAATGAGTCGGGCAGGAGAGGTTAGTGACTCCGAGCGTTGACTCGTTGTTGGATGTCAACTGAATAAAGCAGACATCAGGAACTTTTCAACCTTTCTAAAGCGGCCAAAGTCGCCTACAGGTGATGTGACTGTGAACTTAAATGCGAAGAAACAACCACGGTTGGACCAAGGCCACACTTCGAATACTGAGGGGCAGGGGCCGTCGAGCACTGTGGAGGGCGGCTGTATAAAGATGAATGAAATCAGCGGAAGGAACCAAAGAGCTACCTAGAGTCCAGCTAGCACAGTGCCTGTGCGTAGGGAGTTAAAAAGAATGGGGTAAAGTGGTCGGACGGCTCCTCATAAGCCACTCGATTCTGTAGCCACTGCCATGTGACGGTGTGAAGAATGTCGCCATTGGCGAGAGGACAACTGGTAACGAGTGATTTGGAATGATGAATCACACAGCACCCTCTGGCTGTACGATGGGAGTGTTTGGGTGCGTAGAGAACGTTACCTGTCGTCACGTGTGGAGCCACGTGTGAAGTGCTATGGCGATGATTTAGCGGTGACGGAGCGATTTTCGTGATTATTGCACTATACGCGGATGAATGTGAAGAAAAATGTACTGCATACAGTTGAGGTGCAGTCTGAAGACGACGATCATCGTACCAGCACGACAATGCAACCTGGCGTAAGGCAGCATCTGCGAGGCGTAAATGTGTGGACAATAACATTCCTGAAATGGATCTGCATGCGCAGAATCCCGTTATGAACGAAATGGAATAGCTCCGGGACGAGTTACAGCGCCGACTTCGCTCCAGACCCGAACGTACAACATATCTTCTTCGGTTTTCACTCTTGAGGAATAATGGTCTGTCATACCGCCACAAACATTTGGACATCTCCCTGAAAGTGCCCCGTTCTTGATTCAAGGCATCACAAAAGTAAAGGTGGACACAGCCATTAATATTGCCCAATAATAATCGTCAGGATACTTTCGACCACATAGTCTACTACGGATGCTATAGAGAATTTTACAGAATCACGCCCAATGGGGAATGTTACAGCAAAGTAGAGCAACATCTGTGAGAAAATTAGGCTATAATAGCTCATCTAGAGAAGCTTCGACGTTCTCTCCGTAAGGATTGTAAGAAATACTACGTGGAAAAAAAAAATCTTGAAATGAGAAAGAAGTCTTATATCCAGATGAATGTACTCAACAGTTGCAAGGTAAGCAGTGCTTACAGAGTATGAACTGGAACCAACGGCGAACTAATGGAAGGTAAGGTCCGTACCACAATGGGACACTAAGGGACCTTTGCTGGTAACACTCCAGTCTGCTGGTACATCTTCTAGCACAAAACCAGTTTTCAGTTTTAGTTTACTTTTAGTTCTGTCATGTTCCGTATATCATTTTCCCGATTATTTTATCGATATGATGTGGAACAAGTCAGATTACAAGATATATATGCACACGCAAAAAGTGCTAATATTAATATTACTGAAGTTTTTAGTTCTACACATGCAACTACATTTAGAGGTACATTTTTTTTATCATTTCTGAAACAGATCTCGTCCGTGGAGTAGAAGGAGTTGTCCAAAAGAAATAATTTTAAGCTAGATTTAAAACTTGATCTGCTATCTGCCAGACACATTATGTGGTTGCGAAAATGATCAAAGATTTTTGTTGCTGAATAGTGCCAGAGGCATTTCTTCAGTCTGCGCTCATTATCTAGCAACCATGCTTTGCGTGCGACTTGGAAATAAAAGGAGAATTCAGAAAAACAAGAAACCTCTGGTTCATACCTCCATCACTGGACAATGATTTAAAAATTACAGCGAAAAATTTTTCACTTACATGTAATTTCTGGGTTAGTGGAGAACTGCTAAGACATCTGAATAAAATGGACACTATTGGGTTAAGTAAAGGGATCTTGCTAGAAAAAAAGAATTTCGTGACATTAATCAGTAGCCAGTTATATTTGTAGTTTTCAGTGACATTTACAGTATTAGTTGTAAATGTAATATATACATACACCTGAATTTTTAGTATTTGTTTCAAAAGTTGTTTACATTGAAATGACGAAAGTCATGGGTTACCCCTAATATAGTGTCGGACATCCCATCCTTTTTCACAATGTACTGCAGCTGTTGGACATGGCAGGGACTCAACAAGTCATTGGAAGTCCCCTGGGTAAACATTGAGCCATGCTGCCTCTGCAGCCGTCCATATTTGCGAAAGTGTTGCCGGCGCAGGATTTTGTGCACTAACTGACCTATCGATTATGTCCCATAAATGTTCGGTGGAATTCGCGCGTGGCAATTTGGGTGGGCAAATCATTTGCTCGAACTGTTCTTCAAACCAGTCTAGAACCATTGTATCCTGGTGACATTGCGCAACATCGTCCACAAAAATTCCATCTTTGATGGGGAACATGAAGCTCCTGAATGGCTGCAAAGGGTCTCTAAGCAGCCGAACATAACAGTTTCCAGTCAGTGACCCAGTCCATTGTATGTAACCACGGCCCAAATCATTGTAGAGGCACCAACAGGCTGCACAGTGCCTTGTTGATAACGTGGGTCCATGGCTTCGTGGGGTTTGTGCCACACTCGAACCTTACCACACCTCTTACCAACTAAAAAATGGACTCATCTGACAAGGCCGCGGTTTCTGGGTCTCTAGCGTCCAACCGATACGGTCACGAGCGCAGGAGAGGTGCTGCAGGCGGTGTCGTTCTGTTAGCTAAGGCATCCGCGTCGGCCGTCTGCTGCCATAGCCCATTAACGTCAAATTTCGGTCCTAGCGGATACGTTCGTCTTACATCCCACATTGACATCTGGGGTTACTTCATGCGAACGCCGCTTCTCTCGGTCGTTAAGTGAAGACCGACGGCTACAGCGTTGTCCGTGGTGAGAGATAGTCTCTGAAACATGATGATCTCGCCAAAGTCTTGACATTACAGATCTCGGAATACTAAATTTCCCAACTATTTCCGAAATGGAATGTCCCATGGGTCAAATTCAAACTACCATTCCGCACTCAAACTCTGAGACATCCCCTGCTATACCCGCACGACAGGACAGATAGTTTAATTTGTGGAAAGGGGCCAAAATGAGTGATTGTAAGTTGCATTCGAACATACTACATTACTCATTTGATAAACGTTACAAGAGTAAAGAAAACATAAAAAACAGAGCAAGCCAAACATTAATTTTAGAACTTAATTCCCGGCTGAAGGTGCCATTCGATCTCACGCCTCAAGGGCAAAACAACTTTAATTTAAAATAGGCTGAGACCAATAACTTAAGATTCAAAATAGGAATTTGAATTTAAAAGGCAGAAGGCCTTATCTTAAAACATTTCTCAAAATTAGGCTGAAGACCCAGACAATCTCACGCCCTAAGGGCAAAACAACTGAAGATTAAAACTGTGGGCCGGACCGAGACTCGAACTCTACCTATGAGGTCGGGGCGTGAGTCGTGTTGGGTAGCTCAGTTGGTAGAGCACTTGCCCACAAAATGCAAAGGTCCCGAGTTCGAGTCTCGGTCCGGCGCCCAATTTAAACTGTCAGGAAGTTTCATATCAGCGCACACTCCGCTGCAGAGTGAAAATCTCATTCTGGAACTTTAACTTAAAATCGGCTGAAGGCCAGTAACTTAAGGCTCAAATCAGGAATCTGAAATTTTGAGGGAGAAGCCCTTATCCTAAAATTCCTTTAAATCAGGCTGAAGGCCCAAACAATCTGACTCTTTAAGGGTAAAACAGCTTTAATTTAAAATCAGCTGGAAGCCATACATAAACAACAAGGACAATTAAGAAACCGCAGCACATGAAACGGAGCTCAGAAGCTTTCAAAGATCGGCCTCGAATTCAAACATTAACACTCGCTTAGGTGAGAGAGGCAGTCGGCCCAACAATTCTCAGTCCGACGGGAACCCAACCGACAGACAGTCAACAGACGAAGCGACAGGATAACTTCCGCTCCACCCGACCAGCACACAACAGGGTGTTCGATGGAACAACGCAGAAGGTATCGGCGTCCACAACGAATTACACATTCAGCTGTCAAATTACACGCCGTTCTGGACAGCCACAACGTGACGAGAAAAATACACTGCCTGAATTTACGTTAACGGCCAGGGCAGGTAACCGGAACGTTAACGGCCACAAGGCAGAAGATTCCACTGGTGCACTTCAGTTCAAAATAATCAAGTTAAGCTAAATTCCACATGAGGGCGGCTGTAATTTCGCCAACTTGAAAACACACGCTGTTGCTCGCGGGAATGTCCCAACAACTCACAACGAAATTCAAACGACACAATGTGAACAGTGGGGGCTGGCTGGTAGATTAAGTAAAGACTCAAATTTCGTGTCCGGTATCGGTGAGCCACGGACCTCGTAGCAATGGGAACAGCCCCTCACGCCCCGACCGCACGTGGACCTTCCCGGTCACACACGCGCCACGAAGACTTCCTCGCTGCTCCACCCAAACCGACCAATTGCCCACACACGCACAGTGGTAAACTATAAGGGCGAGGCCAAAGATAGTACAAGGTTGCGAATATCGATACACGCTGCTGCTGCGACTCACGGAGAGAGAGGATAACAGCATAATCGCGATAACTCCGGGAGACTAATCACAGAATAGCAACCAAGGTTTAATGCATAGCATAACACGAGCCAGCCACGGCTCAGTCTGTTAATTCTCGTCGTGCAGCCATAATCACATCGGAAACTTTTTCACATGAATCACCTGAGTACGAATTAAAGCTCGGCCATTAGACTACGCTTTTATACCTCCTGCACGCGATGCTACCACCATCTACACTCCTGGAAATGGAAAAAAGAACACATTGACACCGGCGTGTCAGACCCACCATACTTGCTCCGGACACTGCGAGAGGGCTGTACAAGCAATGATCACACGCACGGCACAGCGGACACACCAGGAACCGCGGTGTTGGCCGTCGAATGGCGCTAGCTGCGCAGCATTAATGCACCGCCGCCGTCAGTGTCAGCCAGTTTGCCGTGGCATACGGAGCTCCATCGCAGTTTTTAACACTGGTAGCATGCCGCGACAGCGTGGACGTGAACCGTATGTGCAGTTGACGGACTTTGAGCGAGGGCGTATAGTGGGCATGCGGGAGGCCGGGTGGACGTACCGCCGAATTGCTCAACACGTGGGGCGTGAGGTCTCCACAGTACATCGACGTTGTCGCCAGTGGTCGGCGGAAGGTGCACGTGCCCGTCGACCTGGGACCGGACCGCAGCGGCGCACGGATGCACGCCAAGACCGTAGGATCCTACGCAGTGCCGTAGGGGACCGCACCGCCACTTCCCAGCAAATTAGGGACACTGTTGCTCCTGGGGTATCGGCGAGGACCATTCGCAACCGTCTCCATGAAGCTGGGCTACGGTCCCGCACACCGTTAGGCCGTCTTCCGCTCACGCCCCAACATCGTGCAGCCCGCCTCCAGTGGTGTCGCGACAGGCGTGAATGGAGGGACGAATGGAGACATGTCGTCTTCAGCGATGAGAGTCGCTTCTGCCTTGGTGCCAATGATGGTCGTATGCGTGTTTGGCGCCGTGCAGGTGAGCGCCACAATCAGGACTGCATACGACCGAGGCACACAGGGCCAACACCCGGCATCATGGTGTGGGGAGCGATCTCCTACACTGGCCGTACACCACTGGTGATCGTCGAGGGGACACTGAATAGTGCACGGTACATCCAAACCGTCATCGAACCCATCGTTCTACCATTCCTAGACCGGCAAGGGAACTTGCTGTTCCAACAGGACAATGCACTTCCGCATGTATCCCGTGCCACCCAACGTGCTCTAGAAGGTGTAAGTCAACTACCCTGGCCAGCAAGATCTCCGGATCTGTCCCCCATTGAGCATGTTTGGGACTGGATGAAGCGTCGTCTCACGGGGTCTGCACGTCCAGCACGAACGCTGGTCCAACTGAGGCGCCAGGTGGAAATGGCATGGCAAGCCGTTCCACAGGACTACATCCAGCATCTCTACGATCGTCTCCATGGGAAAATAGCAGCCTGCATTGCTGCGAAAGGTGGATATACACTGTACGAGTGCCGACATTGTGCATGCTCTGTTGCCTGTGTCTATGTGCCTGTGGTTCTGTCAGTGTGTTCATGTGATGTATCTGACCCCAGGAATGTGTCAATAAAGTTTCCCCTTCCTGGGACAATGAATTCACGGTGTTCTTATTTCAATTTCCAGGAGTGTATATGTGTATACATCTCCATCCCATGACTTTGGTCAACCCCAGTGTATAATAAAATCGAATTGAATATACTAAATAAATGTACTGGACAAAACGTAGGAAACCTGCATCATTTATTCGCATCTCATTTCTTAAAATAATTCAACTGTTTCTGACATCTCGGATACAATTGCATCACTTGCTACAGTAGGAAATGTAGCTTTGCTAGTTCGGTCTGGAGGTAGCTTTTGAGGAAGATATCATTATCCCAGATATTAATGTGCATTGTCTGAATTGTAAGGTTTTTGTGACTGGAGTGGAACATCAGCAACAGGATGTGAGGAAACCGAGAATCAGTAAGTTACACGTTCTGCAACTGGCCAGTATACGGAAATTGCACTGTTATACGTAGTTGGAATCATGTAGTAATGTGGAGGGGTGTATTCTTCGAAATGGGCTTCATTTATGACGCTTATGATTGCCATAGTGTTTTTTTCATTTTGCAGTTTGATTAGCCCTGGGACAAAGTGTCCCAAATAGATGATCTCTTTGGAATCTCACAAATAACGGATTCAGTGTCAAAACTGTACATAGCACTCACATGTGTCAAGAAAACTCAATTTGGGTGAGTGGCAAGTATTGTTTGGCCGTCCTGATGGTGCGTTCTGGTGCTGTACCAACGATAATGCGACGTTTCTTCTACTGCCTGTGCTGCTGGGTGGCAGACCTGTGAGGAGAACCTCGCAATGGCAGTACTGCTGTCAGAGCAGACACACCCCATCAAGGTGAAACATGTGTACAAATACATGTGAATTATGTTAAATGTATTCGACAAGTGTGTACGTAGGTGAATTCACAGGTAGAGAGGTCATCTTAAATCCCAGGAACGTTTTGAATCAAATTTGGTACAGTTATTAGTTATAACCTCGAAAGAAGTACTGTAGGAGTAATAACGACCACCCTCCCACTAGGATGAGCGTGGATAGAGATGGAGGAGGAAGACATGGACAGGCAGTGTCAGAGAAGGAGGAGATAATCACAGATAGGAGGAGAAGGTGATGGACAGAGGCGAGGGAGAGGGAAATGAACAGAAGAAGGGAAGAGGAATTGGTGGACAGAGATAGGGGCGTGGGAATTGGCCAGCAAAAGGGAAGAGGAGGAGTTGCACAAAGAATGGAAAGTGGAAGAGATGCATAGGGAGAGGAGGGAAGAGGAGGTGTAAAGAGAGAGGGGCAGGAGGAGATATACAGAGATAGGTGGGACTAAGAGATTGACAGAGAAAGGGAGAGTAGCTAATTAGAGGGGAGAAGGAGGAGATGGTCAAAAGGAAAAGGAGCAGATGGACAGAGGGGTGGGGAAACGATTGACAGAGGAAAGGGGAAGATGAAATGGGCAGAGAGAGGGACAGGAGGAGATGAGCAGAGAGTGGGAGTGAACGATGTGGACAATGTATGGGGATGGAGGGGATATGACGAGTAGAGAGGGGGAGTGAAGGATGTGGAAAGACTTTGAGAGTGGAGGAGATAGACAGAGAGGAGCTGAAGGAGGAGATGAAGAGAGAGAAGGGGGAAAAAGGATATGGACTAATAGAAGACTGGAATAAGTACATACCCAGGAAATGCTGAGTATTTCACCAAAGAAACTGGTATAGGCCTGGTATAGGCACGCTATTCAAATACAGAGGTATGAAAAGAGGCGTAATACGACCCATATAAAACAATAAGTGTCTGGCGCAGATTTTCGATCGCTAACTGCTGCTACAATGGCCGCTTATCAAGATATAAGTGAGTTTGAACGTCGTGTTATAGTCCGCACACGAGGGATGGAGCACATATTTCCGAGGTGGCGATAAAGCGGGGAAATGCCACGTACGACCATTTCACCATTGTAACGTGAATATCAGGAATTCGGTAAAACATCCAATCTGCGGCCAGAAAAAGATCCTTCCAGAACGGGACTAACGACGACTGAAGAGTATCCTTCAACGGGACAGAAGTGCAACCCTTCCGCAAATTGCTGAAGATTTCGATGTTGGACCATCAACAAGTGTCAGCGTGCGAACCCTTCAACGAAACATCATCGATATGAGCTTTCGGAGCCGAAGGCCCTCTCGTGTACCCTTGATGACTGCACAACATACAGCTTTACGCCTTGCCTAGCCCCATCATCACCGACATTGGACTGTTGATGACGGGAAACGTATTGCGTGATCGAACGAGTCTCGTTTCAGATTGTATAGAGCGTATGGACGTGTACCAGTAAGGAGACAACGTCATTAATCCATGGACCCTGCATGTCAGCAGAAGACTGTTGAAGCCGGTGGAAGCTCTGTAATGGTGTGGGGCATGTGCAGTTGGAATGATATGGCACCCCTGACACGACTCTGACAGGTGACACGAACGCAAGCATCCTGTTTGATCACCTGCATCCATTCATGTCCATTGTGCTTTCCGACGGACTTGGGCAATTCCAGCAGGGCAATGCGACACCCCATACGTCCGGAATTGCTACAGAGTGGCTTCAGGAACACTCTTCTGAGTTCAAACCCTTCCGCTAGTCACCATACTCCCCAGACATGAACGTAATTGGGCATATCTGGGAAGCCTTTCAACGTGCTGTTCAGAAGAGATCTCCGTCCCCTCGTACTCTTACTGATTTATGGACAGCCCTGTAGGATTCAGGGTGTCAGTCCCATCCAGCACTACTTCAGACATCAGTCGAGTTCATGCCACGTCGTGTTGCGAGCTCGCAGGGCCCGTACACGATTTTAGACAGATGTACCAGTTTCTTTGGCTCTTCATTATATGAGAGCTCTCTGCGCCACGAGATAGAATGGCTGGCGGGAGCCACACAGCCACTCATAATTAGCCTCTTCGCCATGTGATGCAATGTAGACATTGCGTAGTCCAGTTCCATCATCATTCATGCTGTAGTGCAGAGAGCCCGTGACTTGTTGATATCCAGAGATTGACTCAGTTTATTGCTGTATTACTTGCAATGAGTTTCTGTACGCTTGAAGAATAACAAATTGGGCAAATCATCTGTTTACTGTGTTAACTTCTTCGATAACCATTTCTGCTATCATCCAGCTTTCCTCCGAGACAGTTGCTGTACTGCTCTGTAGCTCACCTCTCCTTACCGACGTGTAAGAAATCGAGCACAGATAACACAGTTCATTGTTTAGTTTTATTTTCTGACAGAAAATGGGCAAAATGAAGAACCTGGGAATACTAGGTTTGTCAGCTGGTCAAAATAAAGAGAGAGGAGGGAAATGAAATGCTAATGTTTGTACTCAGTTCTACCAAAAGCTATTTGTTCAGAAGAGGGAAACATTACAGGAACCAAAGCAAGAGCATAATAAAGAAAGATACTTCATCAGGAGAACAGTTTCCATTAGACTCCAAACTCACACTTGGTAAAACGAAACTGTTCCTTTACCTTTTTTCTTCATGTTCAGGTACAGAACCATTGCTGGGTAACAGAAAGGCTGATGACAGTACACCATGACAACAGGATGTATAATGCAACGGAAGAACATGCATTACAGAAAGAGAAACAGTAAACAGACTTCATGACATGAAATTTAGATTGCACAGTTGAACTTGTGAAAAATGCAAATGTGCATGTAACGGCAAACGGATGGCGTGTAATATCTGTGTCACCAAACTAAGCAATTTCCCGAACAGAAACAATTTTTGAACATGTCAGTAAAGAGATTTTTACCAGATTACTATGAAATAAAAGTGTAAATGAATTTAAATATTGGCAGAAAGATATTCTCCCTTACATTGAGGCAGTCAGAAGAGGAGATATGATAGGAGAAGGCTATAGTTGCCTCTATAATTTTTTTAATTTGAAGAACGAAGTTACAGCAAGGACTTTACATAGTGACAGAGATATAATGTATAACTGGATCACAGAGTTTTTCTGTTATGGTTGACAAATGTGAAATTATACAAGAATTTTTACGATGCTCAGCAAAATTCAGAAGTTTGTGCTCAACATGCATTACAATTCAGGCAAGGACCAATGTTATCTAAACAATCTGTACCACAAGTGACAGCTGGAACTCTGGAGAACTTGGATATGTCCTATCCCCCCCCCCCCAATCTGTTACCTGTTCCTCAATGGGCGATTGCGGATATTGGTGTGAGGTGCCTATGTAAAATGAATAACTGCACTAGTGGAACATATTTTCATGTCATCTTAAAGCCATAAACTGCCAACTTATTATAATAACCATCACACAGGTATGATGCTGTTGGCAGAAGGTAAGCAAGTGAAGTCGTACTGATGAGTTGTGAAACCATGGAAATCCAAGCAGGGCAGAGCTAGAATGATTGTGGGACTTGGCTGTACAACTTTGCTCCCGCAGTATCCATGGAAAAAAATATCCCAATGGTACCAAAATTGGTAGAAGTGTTGTTGTGTCACACGTCAAATATGGCATATTGAAACTCGGCGAGAACTTTCCAAACGATTTATTTGCTTCCAGTACAGTGCTCCGTTCACCTCGGTTTGTATCACAGGGCCCCACAATGCTGAGGAAGCACCCCAGCAGCCTGTGCAATGCAACGCTGTGTTGTGCCGGCCTTGTAAGCCAGCTGCAGAGTTCCGATTATGTCAGGATGGCTGTGCCAGGAGCCAACTCAGCAGCCACCATCGCCGTTGACTCTGCGCTGCTCTGCTAGGAGCCCTAGGCTGGCTCGCTTCTGCCTGTTCCCACTGGTGTTGCTGAGAATGCAGCGGCAATGACTGCCCGCGATCCAGTGTCTGAATCTGCGGCCCTCGCCTCGGAAGTCTCTGGCATGTGTCGGGAGCTGAGACGAGTGCCCGCAGTAACGAGCCAAAGAGTGGCCCGCCCTGGGTGGCTGCAGACTCTGCGTCGGCCTCAGAGGGTCAAACCAACGACCCGCCATGGACGGGGACGCTGGCGTCGCATCTGTTGCTGAGTGTAGCCCAGTGGTGTGA
Source organism: Schistocerca americana (assembly GCF_021461395.2). Taxonomy (NCBI): domain Eukaryota; kingdom Metazoa; phylum Arthropoda; class Insecta; order Orthoptera; family Acrididae; genus Schistocerca; species Schistocerca americana. The sequence goes on along the minus strand of NC_060126.1, from coordinate 499,211,431 downwards.
TATGCCACTCCGTCCAGGAGAGCTCCCGCACTTGAATGAATCTCGTTAGAAGATGGCACCTATTTATACTCAGCTGTGTGGCTCTATTTCGCTAATGCACCACTTCGCGTCACATGTGCATAACACTTAGGTTTGCCATTGGCCCTCTTCTGCCCGTTATCTTCGCCATGGAAACTTCTGTGTGCTCCCCCTCTGGGAATTCTATGCCCCTGTCGCCTCTGTTTGCCTTTGCAACTGCTGGTATGCGTAACTTACTGCAATCTGACCCACACGTGGCTGTAACTCATGCTCCGAATATCGCACAAAACTAATTTTCCCTATCCTAGATGGTGATGCCGCTACAGAAGTGATGCGCATGTGTACATCAAACGATTACAATTTCAGAAAATCTGAATGATTTATTCAAGCCAAAGAGCTTAACAAACTGAGCAAGTCAAAAATGTGTTTGTCCATATCTGGACCTTTCACAAGCAGTTGTTTCGCTGGGCATTCATTTATAAAGTTGTTGGATGTTCCCCTGAAGGATATCACATCAAGTAGAATTTTGTGTCAGTTATTCAGGACAACGCAGCTGATGTGTGTTATTATTCAGAAGTCTCCTCAATACTTCACTATATCACAGCTGTAGGTGCAGTCTGTGAAAACTGTTCAAAATTCATGATCATGCTAAGAGTTTCGGTGGAACGGCATTGGCGACTGTACATTTGAATCGATTGCAATTAAGAGTCATAAATCCGTTTTCTACTGCAACATTGGTTAACTGTTTTACACGTAAGCTCAATACAGTGCGATAGCAAGCAGTGTCAAACGTTTAACAATTTTTTCCTCGCTGTGAGTGACCTTTTCCACTGAATCATGCAATCTACATGAGGATGTAAATAAACGGCTGGTGGATTTCGACGACTCTGTTGTGAAATATAATATCAGCGCGTTATAGTATTGGTTTTTAGGTGAATAATAGATCCATTTCAAAAACGAGATGTAAAAGCCCATATTGCTGCTCGTGATGCAAGATCACAGAGTCACTTTCATTCGATGCACGTTTGTGGATTTGTTACCTCCCAGTATTGCGTAATTTGATATATTGCAGTCCAGAGCTTACGATGTTGGCTACAGTGTATCAGAATGATGAATTCCGTGAATTGATGAAAACCAGGCATACGGGAAAGAGTAATTCATGGTCAACACATGGATGAAATGGGAACTAAATGTCCTAGTGCAATGCTGTAGTCGATCTAGACATGCTGATAATGCGCCTGTTACAAAATAGATTCAGTAACTAGCATCTTCTACTATTATCAGAACTTTTAAGTATGTATACTTTAATCCGTATAAACGTTTGAGACCGGAGTGCCTCGCATTGAGTCGTACTCGGATAGCCCCGTAGTAAGGTGGCTGCTCGTGACAAGCAAGATATCTGGGTTTGAGTCCCGGTCCGGCCCAAATTTTCATTGTCGTCAATCCCTTATGCAGCTGAGGGTTGTCCGCATTTGCAACTGCGAATACATTCGAAATATAAACATTGTTAACCTGAATTTGCATTACAGTCACTAAAAGACTGCTAAGCTGGACAATTGTGTCATAAACGTGCTAGTGATTTGCTGACGTTTACTGTCAAATGGACTCCAAACTGCACACTGTGAGACGGTGAAACTGCTTGAACTTATTTTGACTCATTCTGCATGCAGTGCCTTAGTTGACAGAAGATTTCCAGCCCTGGAATGATTGAACAACTGTACGTAATTCAGAAACTCAGGAACGCCTTACAAACTTAACTGTATTATAAGTTGGAAAGGTTCTCCCACGGCAGCCAATGTCTGAGTTTTACAACTAATTAACAAAAACGGAGGGTCCACCCTCTTTACGCATTAAAAATATCATTTTACTCTTTTGTAGCTGCTTACCTCAACAAATATTTCAGACCACGCCATTGCATATGTCTCAGTCAGATCTATGGTGTAAGTAAGGACAGAAGTTCATCGAAAAATCCGTCTCTACTATGTGATTAAGCAGTTCAAAGGGAAGTGGACACAAAGAGAAACCGATCTAAGGGCAGAATTTTTATTTATTTATTTATTTATTTATTTTTTTTTTTTTTTTTTTTTTGGTAGCCGAAGGAATACAGAAGTGAGAGGAAAGTTTACCAAAGCTTAGGTTTATGTGGTTTGCTGTAGATGTAATCGACGAGAGTCAACGTTGCTGCGATAACAGAGCTTCATAGCATGAGCTTATGGAAAGTGCCCGCTGTGTATTACCGACTAAACTGAACTGTAGAAATAAAACTTTTCAAACTTTCTGCACTGCTCGTACGTTGGAAGAAATCCGCCGTGCTTCCTTTTGAGCATTTAGAGGAATGTAAATATGAGCACAGGAGGAAAAGTAACTACAGTGTAAAACCAGATTATGCGGCTTCTTTGAAGATCGGCTGACCTAGCAATCTGCGCACTGCATTCTAATGTTTTTATATTCCTCCTTCAAGTTATTCTCCTCTTCTGCGTGTCCACAGTTGCTCTTTCTCCCGACTCTCCGCTGGAATTCCGCGCCGCAAGCTACTGTTTCGCTTGCGGTGGGACGTGCAGTAGATGGGACCTCCTTTGCTGCAGTGATAAAGAGAAGCCGCACGGCGGCGGATCGAAAATGCGAGGCACAAAGGGAGGAGGCTAAAGCCTTGGGTGGGGCCAAACGCAGCTTACGGCGCAGTAAAGGGCGGGCTCTCTCCGCCGTAGAGGACGACCACCGCAGGCGAGACCTAAAAAGAGCTATCGGTCCACTACCAGCTGAGTACTATGCTAACTGAAAGCTGCGAGAGGATATGCGACGTGGAGGTGGGAACTGTAAGGCAAATCTCACACACGACAAGGTGTCTGCTACTACTGCGCGATCTTCGGAAGGTTTTATGTGGGAATTTAACGAAATTCTGCTGAACTGGCTTGGAAACCTCTGTGGGTAATAACAGATGGTGTCCCACAAGGTTCTACCTTATGATTTCTGCTTTTGTTTGTAACCACCTGTTTACCAGTGGATACTGTGCGAAACCACCTTTTTAGGAGACTACGTAGCATACGATTGCAGTGACAGTTGTACGACCATACATGTGCTTAAAAATGTTATTAGGAAGGCAAAAAAGTATGTGGTATGCAGATAGAATAGCTAAGTCTCAGGATAAAATTAAAACCATATGGTCAGTCGTAAAGGAAGTTGCTGGTCTGCAGAGACAGGTCGAGGATATAGAATCAGTGCGTAGTGGGAATGTCCGTGTTACTGATAAGTTGCATATATGTACAGTATTTAATAATCACTTTCTGAATATAGCAGGTGAACTAAATAGAAACCTAGTCCCAACAGGGAATCATATAGGGCTCTTAGAAAAAAGTGTTCCGAGACTGTTACCTGAAATGCTCCTCCATGATACTGACAAGAGGGAGATTGAGTTAATAATTAAATCACTAAAGACCAAGAACTCTCATGGATATGATGGGGTATCTAGCAGAATACTGAAGTATTGTTCTACGTATGGTAGCTCAGTTCACAGCCATATCTGTAAGTTTTCCTTTAGGAGTGGTCGGTTTCCTGACCGATTAAAGTACTCGGTAGTGAAGCCACTTTATAAAAAGGGAGACATTGATAATGTTGACAATTTTAGACCTATTTCTATGCCATCGGTGTTTGCTAATGTTATCGAGAATGTTGTATATACAAGGTTACTGGAGCATTTAAATTCACATAATTTGCTGTCAAATGTTCAGTTTGGTTTTAGAAATGGTTTAACAACTGAAAATGCAATATTCTCTTTTCTCTGTGAGGTTTTGGACGGATTAAATAAAAGGTTGCGAACTCTATGTGTTTTCTTTGATTTAACGAAGGCTTTTGACTGTGTTGACCACAAAATATTACTGCAGAAGTTGGACCATTATGGAGTAAGGGGAGTAGCTTACAATTGGTTCGCCTGTTACTTTAAGAACAGAAAGCAGAGGGTAATTCTCCGCAATATTGAGAGAGGTAGTGATGTTCAGTCCCAATGGGGCACTGTTAAGTGGGGCGTTCCCCAAGGGTCGGTGCTGGGGCCACTGCTGTTTCTTATTTATATAAATGATATGCCTTCTAGTATTACAGGTGATTCAAAAATATTTCTGTTTGCTGATGACACCAGCTTGATAGTGAAGGACCTTGTGTGTAATATTGAAACAGTAACAAATAATGTAGTTCATGAAATAAGTTCGTGGCTTGTGGAAAATAATTTGATGCTAAATTACAGTAAGACTCAGTTTTTACAGTTTCTAACTCACAATTCAACAAGAACCGATATTTTGATCAGACAGAATAAGCATATTATAAGCGAGACGGAACAGTTCAAGTTCCTAGGCGTTCGGATAGATAGTAAGCTGTTGTGGAAAGCCTATGTCCAGGATCTTGTTCAGAAGCTAAATGCTGCTTTATTTACCATTAGAACAGTATCTGAAATAAGTGACACTTCGACACGAAAAGTAGTCTACTTCGCATATTTTCATACGCTTATGTCGTATGGTATTATTTTCCGGGGTAATTCTTCTGATTCAAAAAGGGTATTTTTGGCTCAAAAACTGGCTGTTCGAGCTATATGTGGTGTAAGTTCGAGAACCTCTTGTCGACCCCTACTCAAAAATCTGGGAATTCTGACATTGCCCTCCCAGTATATATTTTCTTTAATGTCGTTTGTTGTTAGCAATATTACCCTATTTCCAAGAGTTAGCAGCTTTCACTCAGTTAATACTAGGCAGAAAACAAATCTGCATGCAGAATGCACTGCCTTGACTCTTGTGCAGAAAGGAGTGCAGTATTCTGCTGCATCCATTTTCAATAAGCTACCACAAGAACTCAAAAATCTAAGCAGTAGCCCAAACTCTTTTAAGTCTAAACTGAAGAGTTTCCTCATGGCTCACTCCTGCTATTCTGTCGAGGAGCTCCTGGAAGAGCTAAAAAATTAAGCAAATTTCAGTGCTACATTGTTGATTTTCTTCATTTAAACTTACGACTTGTCACCTGAATATGTTTTTTTTTTTATATTTCATTTTATCTGTTTCTAATATCGTGTTATAATTTCATGTATTGACTCGTTCCATGACCATGGAGACTTCTCCTTAATTTGGTCCCACGGAACAATAAATAAATAAATAAAAAAAATGATGGAAGCTGTTGGCCTTGTTATCATACATACGAAGACAGTAACTGTTCCCGAAAGGACAGATACCGTTGATGACCGTGCATCTCCTCTAGAGTAAATGATACTTAATTGAAACCCTCAGCTGCCGACAGGTGTTGTTGATATACCTCGATGGGGACAACTGAAAATATCAGCTGTCCCATCGAGGTATATCAGCAACACCTGTCGGTAGCTGAGGGTTTCGATTAAGCTGATATTTTCAGCTGCCCCCATCAAGGTATATCAACAACACCCGTCGGCAGCTGAGGGTTTCAATTAACTATCATTTACTCTAGAGGAGCTGCACGGTCATCAATGGTATCTGTTCTTTCGACAACGGTTACTATCTTCGTATATATGCAGTAGTTAATGGCTACCCAGCCATTGGCCTTCGTCTGTGCGAATGGGCACAGGTTGCTCGAACTCTTACGGGAATCGTCACCTTAGTGTGCGCTAGTAATGAGTGGATGGGCAAATATCTATTAGGTACATTACATATGTAGATTGTGGACAGTTGGGAATGTGAGTCTCACGGGAAGCGTGCAAGGGATAAGTCCTTGCAGTCGCACTATTCATCTGTGTTCTCTGTGGCTCAGATGGACAGAGCGTCTGCCATGTAAGCAGGAGATCCCGGGTTCAGGTCCCAGTTGGGTCCCGGTCGGGGCACACATTTTCAGCTGTCCCCATCGAGGTATATCAACAACACCTGTCGGCAGCTGAGGGTTTCAGTTAATTATCATTTGTTATTATACAGTTCAGGTTTTGTGCGCTGTACATCGTTACTACTTGTCAGCTTTCTTTCTAAGCAAGCTAATAGTGTCTGGTTTCACTATGTAGTCAGCAGCAAGTACATATCGAGCCATATCCTCACTACCTTTCACACATTGTCATGTCGGTTTTTTTCTCATCATATAAACAAAGGAGGAGTGAGAAAAATGAATTCCTGAAAAAAGAATGGCTGTTGTGGCCTCAGTACATGCCGCAGAAATCAATAAAACTTGGCTACAAGATTGGGTTAGAGAAACTGAAAATAGCTTCCTCTTTCACTTTAAATTATCTACACGGAAGACTGGCATCAGTACCCAGAATGTGCTTGGCGGAAGAATAGTCACAACACTGGCCACTGTACTGGAGCATTCATCGCTGTTTCAAACAGGACGATCCTAAGGTAAACGGGCAAATGAAGCGGGATATTTTGGTCCAAAGGGAACATGACTAATGTGTGGATGGTGCAGAACAGTCAGACACGCCCCTCGTGTGACATGGATGAGACAGACGTGTGGTAATAGCTTCTGCTAAGAAAGAATCAGAACTGTTTCGCACAGCACCACAAACAGCTCAACTATGCCTGAAAGACCATTGAGTTCGCTGTGACACCACAGACGATGAAAGTACTCTAAAACATTTTTTTCTGAAAGAATTTCTTCTTACATTAATTTGACATATGGTAAATTCATGTTGTAAATTGTAACTATGTCAAGGAAATAGTAATCCCTATAAAGATCTTGATTTTGTAAACAAAGGGTTAACTGCAGTCCTCAGTCACTTTTGTAGTGCTTTAAATGACACAGAGGTGGACGACAGTGTCGTATTTAAACAGTTTCCACGTTGGGGTTAGGTTACAGGAACCTATGACGTTTCCCACACAGTAATGAAACGGCATCGAATACTACCGGAGGCGACTTAGAGTCATCAGCGGCGGCATCCAACAGCAACACAGCAATAGCAGCCAGCATGACCGGTAAGTGTTATCGTTAGGGCCGGCCGAAGTGGCCGTGCGGTTAAAGGCGCTGCAGTCTGGAACCGCAAGACCGCTACGGTCGCAGGTTCGAATCCTGCCTCGGGCATGGATGTTTGTGATGTCCTTAGGTTAGTTAGGTTCAACTAGTTCTAAGTTCTAGGGGACTAATGACCTCAGCAGTTGAGTCCCATAGTGCTCAGAGCCATTTTTTTGTTATCGTTAGTGGTGGAGCGTACAACGAATGAACAACTATCTGTTCTAAGTGGTTCAGATTATACTAGTGGCCCAATTATTCCTAAGTCTGTACGCGAGAGTGCCGAAATGGAATCTACTTGTGGCGCAGATAGGCCTAAATCAGGGAGGGAAAGGAAGCTTTCAGACAATACATCGATAAAATTAGTATAAATTTTACTAGAAATTCATTTTAGTATGGGAGCAATGCAGTTTAGCATCGGGACGTTTGATACTGAGCTACGTTCCGTAAAAACAGAGATAAGTTATGTCAAAACAGAACTAAGTTCAAAAATTGTAAATGTAGAGTCAAGCGTAACAGTAAATGTTAAAGCTGGGTGAGACAAAATTAGATCTGACATAGGAAGCATAATTGATTCAAAATTAGAAGGTATAAGGGCAAATGTGAGTATAATTTCTGAGGATGTTGGCCTAATTATCACAGGAGTCAATTCATTAGGAAAACATTTCTGAGAAGAGATACGGGATGAACTAGGTAATTATGCTAAGTATTGTATGATGAGACAAAATACGTTCGACTTAACAATTTGTCAGGTAGAGTAGTAGAATGTGAGAAAGAGCTGCTTAAGAACAGAGAACATTTTAAAGCCATATTAATTAAAGCAGCTGTGCAGCATGAACAGTAGTTTAAAGACGTGAGTGTAGAATCAAATTCTTTAGTAGAAAATCGAGCTGCTGCTGTGATAGTGTTCCATGAGGTAATTCAATAACGACGAAATGATGGAAAATACCACCCAGTTGATTTGGTTGCTTCATGTAGAGATGAACTTGTGAGAGGAATGTCAGAAGAGTAAAAAATTAAACTCACGGAAAGACATCTTGAGAGCAATGCACAAGCATGGGGAAATTTAATGAGTGTTTCATTTAGCACCTATGAAGTGTTTGAAAGTTGTTTCCTGAACAATTTCTGGACTGAAGCGAAGCAAACGTAACTTCAGAATGAATCCTAAGCGAACCAAGTTTCAAACATGGAAGTGAGTAGATGCGAGGTTTTTGTGTGCGTGAACTGGGTAAGATGATCCATATAAATCATCCACTGGGAATACTGAAGGAGATTTACGATGCTCAATAGACTATTACGGGAATTTCAGAATGGGATCTTGTCCACAGTGTGATAGATCCCATCAATGAATTTTTACATTGTATAAAGAAACTAGAACAGATGTTGAAATTCCAGCCACATAATTGGAATAGTAGACAGGGAAATGGGTACCAGAATAGGAACAGTAGTGATGTCCACAGTAATTATCGTAACAGGAATAAGTATCCCCATGATAATAATTATCAAAGAGGAAAAATTAAAACGGGAATTCTCACAATGGAAATAAAAATTGATATCGAAGATTTGAGGGGCAGCGAAATGCAACCCCAGGATACGAGGTCTTGAAATAAGAGATCGCCACATCTCAGATCCCGAGGTGGCGAAATAAACCAGTTTTGAAACGGACACATTATTTTATAAATTCTGATGGAGCCGAAAATTCGTCAAAGAAGCCAAAAATGTTGGAGAGGAGGATTGTAAGAACTAAAGATAGCCGGGAGATTAATTTTAAGCAGCGCAACCACGAAAAGGGCGCAAGAAGTATGGTAAAATGTGTTGAGAAATTTGATAATTATAATACGGTGCTGGAGAACTGATTTTTGTGGATGGGTAGGGAATCATGTGATGAGTTTATGCTTGTTGAAAGATTATGTGATTACTGACAGGCTGAGGTGGATCTGAATTTACGTACACTGCTGAGGCACTAATCTGTAGCAACAGTTATAATAGTGAAGGTGGAAATAATGTAGATGATTTTGTATAGGAGGAAGTAGACGAAGGTATTTGTGAAGGCGACGAAACATTAGTCTCGTCCGCCGGAGATGAACTGTATGGCGCATCGGTGGAAGTGTGTGAAGGTGTTTGTGAAGATGGAGTAACAAAGGTCTCACCAGTTGATGATGAATTTTATTATGTATCGGCGGATGTGAGTGATGTCATTTTAAAGGGAGGTAAAAAAGATATTTTAGGTGCTGAAGCTCGGAAGACTGAAGCTACCGATCTAGATATGTCGGAAGAAGGCATTTGTGCATTTTTCTACTGTTGGATGTGAATTGGTGGCTCTTGATGAAAGCATGAATTATGAGTGGATGTGGAAGGATGAATGTGAAACTAATGTGTTAGTTAACAGATATGAATGCAAATTTTTGGAGCAATCTGAGAGCAAAGAAAATGTAACTGAGCAAAAATAGATCTGGGTTCGGTGCAATCCGAGTGTACTGTGATTTCTATTGTGGAACGATGCATTAGCGGCAATTTATGTGGTGTAGGATCTTTTTACATCGATCAAGTGGAGAATGTGAAAATTATCTTGAACCTCCATCTGATGGTCCTCGACGTAAATAATCCCTCAGTGATATTTTTTGGCTGAAGAAAATTACCCTAATAGCATAAAACGATCAATTTAGTTTAAAGGCTTGTTAATTAATGGTCCATCTGGTCTCAGATTAGTATTAATAGAAAATTTATTGGCTACTCGAGTAATTTGTCGTAGGAATTATCAAATTAATTTAATTTCGATCCTTCTTTTCGATGGGAGCTGGCCAGTAAAGCCGTTGTGTCTGCGCTCTGGTTGTTGTGTCCTGAAGAAGTGTTGCATTATATGGTTTAACAAGAAATGTCATTCATCCAAACAGTTTTTTTTTGACAGAGATGGCGCCCCTCCATCCCCGCACCAACGTGGTGACCAGACCAAAAGTTCTACTGTCACCTCAGTCAACATGTTAGTTATCTAATGGGTGGATCACAGAATGCTGGGCTGTGATGTTATCCGTGCGTCTGGGTAAGACTACGCATTAACACGGTCCATCAGCTGATAGATAGTGGACGAAAGGCGAATGAGGGTAACAATTTGAAGAGCAGAAGGAAAAAAGTGCCAAGGCTCGTGCCGTGGGAAAAAAACCTCTGCGACAGTGGGATGGATAGTAAGAACAGGAGTGGCTTACTAGCTGCGACAGTTCACGCAAGGTTTGGTTTGTTAGTATGGGTATCATACATCATTACCGTGGCAAGCGATGGCGATGTATTCGAGGTTGTTGCAGCCGCTACATTCCTGTAACAATCAAGATCGTTATATAGTAGTGGGAGATCGGCCATAGATCATCTCACTGTGTGTGTGTGTGTGGGGGGGGGGGGGGGAATGGAGCTTGTCAGCATGTGGGGTACGGTACAGCTTCCGTGCGAGGTGCCAGTTATTTGGCAAGTGTGTTCCATCTGGATATCCAGTAATGGTGTCTGATTAACAGGGGCTCACCTGTTCCGTCGTATTTGCGCGTACTTGGCCATAGATGTTAGGTCCTTACAAGTATGTCTTTTGGTCTTTTATTTTTCCATCTATGGTTGTGGTCGTAGTTCCCCAGATTCAGAATAAATGGGTTCTGCTAAATCCAAACAGGTGACACATTTCCATTGGTCCAAAAACAATGATCTTGTGCTCACTGCATGCACCCATATTGGGAACCTGCAGGGTTATCTGCAGAGTCCCATTAACAACAATCTGAGTAGGACGATGTGTTTCCAAATACTTTTACCTGAACCGCAATTGACTCTGTCTTCAGACCGCCACAGAACACCAGATATCAAGCCTTAGAGAGCAGAACTCTCCGACCTCGACGTTCTGTGATGAGCCATGAACCTCCTACACCTTGTCGCCTACTTGTTGTTACCCCATCCTTCAGCCAGTTTCCATAGAAGCTCTTGACAGTAGGAAGCAAGTAGCCCATCAGCTTCGTTTCCGAGATTCTCATTCCCAGGATCCCGTCTGTCTCCTCCTTCTCCACTCTCTGTCCATCTCCTTTTGCCACCTCTTGGTCCATATCCTTCTGCTCCTCTCTCTGACCATCTCTTCCTTCCCCTATCTTGGTCCATGTGCTCCAATACATCCCAGTATCCTTCTCAGTCATGCCCACCGCCATGTATACTCTCTGGAATGCACTCTGATACTACACACAGCAGTCGTGCATGGTAGCCTAGATGCCAGGGGTTGCTAACAATTTTTTTAACCTATACTGGACATAGAAATACCTACCACCACAGTACTCATTTGCAGATAATAAGTACTGTGTGTACCACATTTGGTTGAAATCAGTCCAGTGGTTTATGAGGAGACATGTAAAATACGTACATGTGTTTTTACATGTATGGATAAGTGAGGTATTGGTTGTAAGTGTTAAGCTGAGGTGAAGAGAATGACACAGGAAAGGAATTCGTCGCAGTCGTGTCAAAGTAGTTGAAGACTTGTGGTAGAAAAGGAAAATAATGGCAAAAAATCAGCTGTATACTGAGACATAAATGCTAATGTAGGTAGCATGATACCGTATCTCCTCTGTAATGCACAGTTTCTGGTAGTGGGCTGAGTCCTGTTCAACGACATTTAAGGGTTTGGCCTGGTAGAAACCGTGTCTTATTGTGCGCTGCTGTGTATCGCCACATCCAACTGTATATGTTGGCCTGGAAATCACCCTTCAGACACACTTCAATACGTTAGTAGTTGTTAACTATGGTCATTTATGGCTTACAGCAAACTGAAATCCCTCCTTCGTGGGCTCATAAACAATCTGTCCTATACCAAGGTCCCATATGTCTTCGTATTTCGTTATTTACGACGTGTATCATCGCTAGAATGACGCCCCAATGGTCTCTGCTTTGTTTATATCCTCTCTTTACACACTACCTGCCCTCAACACCACCAAGCTACATACAGTCTTGAGGTGAGCAGCCTGCGTAATGTTTGGATTCGTTAGTGTGTATTGAAGTCGAATTATTATTAGCAGTGTCCATTGTCATTTAAGTTAGTTATGTCAGGTGCCGAATAGTTCAAAGAAATTAATTAAACTGGAGACCAGTTCACCAGCACAGTATATCACCTACATATGAAACTCAGTGATTGATTTGGCAATTAAGAGGATATTTGCATAAGAACACATGTCCAGAATTGTAAATGATAGATCGCCGCACCGCACATCCTACTTTACAAAGCAGGCAGTGTCCGACTTCTCCGCCTTGTCTGTTATTCACTTCTTATATATCTATAGACAACAAACGTTGTTAACACCAGCTCTGAGTGATAGTGTAACTGTCACACATATGTCAATCGAGAACGCAGTGGAAGACAATAAAATGGCACACTTGCCGTTACATGATACCGACGCACCTTTACACATCCAAGGTAATGCATGTGTTTTAGTGGGAAACACAAAGCTTGCACCTTGGGGTTCATAAGTAAAAATGGTTCAAATGGCTCTGAGCACTATGCGAGTTAACTTCTGAGGTCATCAGTCGCCCAGAACTTAGAACTAATTAAACTTAACTAACCTAAGGACATCTCACACATCCATGCCCGAGGCAGGATTCGAACCTGCGGCCATAGCGGTCGCCCGGCTCCAGACTGTAGCGCCTAGAACCGCACGGCCACTCCGGCCGGCGAGTTCATAAGTAAAATGATCGTCAACACAAATTGCTCGACTGCATGAAATATAGCAGACGTCACTATCACGAAGTAATTAAATCCCTACTTAACTAATGGCTGTTGAGGATACGTTACTATAAAAAACAATTGCGGGTGCAAAAAGAATGCAAGATTCGCCGAACTACGCACTCAGCAAGACTGACGCACATCTAGCCGTGTTTCTGGAATAATGGACTACGCCGTTAAATGTTTGCTCTCCAGTTCGGGATTACTTCGCTTCCCGCCGTGTCTATTATCTCTCTACACCTCCAGGTTGGAATTTAGGGACGTGCACATAATGGATCGTCTTTATTTGTGCTTAGCCTCAATTCGAAACTTCCATTAGCTTCTACCCTCGGATGCAGAATCGAGGGCCGCTGTTGTTAGCAGAGGTTGCTAGATGAATCTTATGGCGGAGCCATTAAGATCTAAATGTTTTCATGTTTCACTTAGGTCGGTAAGCATAGTTATGGTCTTTAGCTTGTGCGTATTTTAATGTAACATGAGCCATATCTGCAGTACCTGCTATGTTTATTAATGATCTTTAAATATTTATTTATGTATGCATTTAATTAGCCACCACTTATTATTTACTGTAAAAAAGTTCCAAGCACGACTTTTTGTTTGTGAATTTTAAATGATTATTTTTTATTCTCGAACAACACTGCTTTAGAACTAAGACGAATCATTAGCAATTATATTACTTTGTTGCAAGAATATAACGATATTTAATCTGACAATTTCCATTTCATTCTGTTACAATTATTTTCACTTTAGAAGTAAAATTAATCATTATCAATTACATTACTTTGTTGAAACAATACAACGACAGTTAATCTGACAGTTTCCTTTCTTTTCTGCTACCATTACTTAAGAGCACGGACCTCATTATGTTCACCGACTCGGTCGTATTTAGGACCCATGGTTTTAATAAGGCCCACTTGATGACAGACACTTAATTCTTTACGTCAGTAAAAGCTATGAGTTTCAAAATTTTTCCTTTTTGCTGTAATAGGGAAACAAATTGACTTTCAAGTACTGCAGGTAGCATTTCCTTGAATATTCTAATTACAAACATTGGAGCTGCTGAACCTTAAGCAGCACTGCTCATTTTTAAATTACTTCTTGATGCGTTTTCCTCTGAACCATTTGCATATTTTATCACTCTACCGTAACAGCACTTGTAGCAACACTTCAACTTCCATACTAACAATGCCTCTCACATGCAGAGCTACACACTACACAACATAACAGTTCCGTGTCCCGCGCCAGACTCTCTAGTCACGGATGTACTGTCATATCGCTGGTTTAGTTTGGAGTATCTTTGCGGGCAGCCGCGTCTGTAGAGAGTCGAGCGCGGGACACGGAACTGTTGTGTTCTGTAGTGTGTAGCTCTGCAAGTGAGAGGCATTGTTAGTATCATGTAACACGGCCAGGAGTACAAATGGTTGGGGGGGGGGGGGGGGTTTACTTTAAACTGGTTGTCGTTTCTGCTTTTCTTGACCGTGCGCCCTGTCCACACCACGTACCTGATAATTCCGCGGCGGTCGTACTGTTATGCTCCAAACTGCCGCTGGCTTGCCCGAAATTATCTATCGAATTATGGAAGCGGGTTTAGGGGAGCCACGCAACGTTAAAACACAACACTGATCGACGTCTGGTATGAATAACTATATTCTGAGACGATTAAAGGAAAATCGCAGGTGGCACTGTTTACATTCTAATTCGGAAATGTTATCCCAATTAATGGATGGTTAACAGTCCACAATATCATTCGGACGAGCGTACGCGTAACCGACACGGCGCGGGTGATTGTTGATGATACGGAAGCCGAATGATCGCACGAAAGTTCTTACGCTCGTCACGCACACACAGATATTTGGTACCAGACACTAGTAATGATATTTTATCACTGTTCGTAAAGTTAATTTTTCAGTGCTCAGTTCTAACTTGTACGACCGTGCGCGCAACCGTCGCGGCGCGGCTGATTGTTGATAATGCGGAAACGCGATGACCGAACGCACGTTCTCACGCTCGCTACAAATCACTGGCACTTGATTGCACTCTTTTATGGTAACTAATTTCTACTGATTCACATCAGTTCATTCTGGGAGCTCGAACACGGCGCGGATGACTGATACTGTACGGTACGACACGCAACGAGAAGATACACATATACTTTATCAGCAGCACTGCTCATTTTTAAATTACTTCTTGATGCATTTTCCTCTGAACCATTTGCATATTTTATCACTCTACTGTAATAGCACTTGTAGCAACACTTCAACTACCATACTAACAATGCCTCTCACATGCAGAGCTACACACTACACAACATAACAGTTCCGATGCCCCCAAAGATACTCCACAACTAAACCAGCGATATGACACACCAACCTTAGTTCTGAGTGGCGAATCTTTCTGGGACAAATGGTCTTTGTACGTGGTAGTAAACAGTTCCCTCACAACGCAAATTATTTCCGATGCTAAACGGTCATAGGCGTATCAGAGACGCGTCACTTTATAGCCAGCGGAAACTGCTATAATATTAGTGGTCTTATAATTCCTTACAACTGAAAACTGAAACTACATATTTGGACATTATCTCTATTAATAATAAATCTATAAAACGGTATTGTCCATTTGTTTCTCTGAACATGCTTCTCCAAAACTACACGGTGACGATTCCTCGGGTTTTCGCAGGTACAGTGAGCATAGGTAGATGTATCGTATTTGCTTTAGATCGTAAAATTAGGTAAAGGAAGAAAAGTTATCGTGACATAAAATTTTATCTAAAATCGTCTTACCTCGCTGTTTCTCCTTCTGAAGATGGTAATCAGCAAAACTACTGGACGAATTTTCAAGCAGTTTTCACAGATAACTCGATAAAATCGGTTTCGGCTCAATTCATTAAAATCGGATCACGGAAAATAGATCGTATGATCGAAGTTTTATCTAAAACCGTCATATCCATCTGTTTGTACAAGATAATCTCTTTCATGAGATTTTGACAGACAATCTGAAATTAGTTTGGGGCGCTGATTAGCCATCGTCTCATCAAAATCGTATCACGAAAAAAAAAAAACTTTTCGTAGTTGAAAATTACATCCGTACTATTATTATAGCGTGAAAGTACCTCTTTCTGTTACGATTTCACGACTAGCGCACTGAAGAGATTTAGATGAAATTTGCTATGGAGAGAGCACGATACCTGAGGCACAATATACGCTTCTTTAGAAAGTGAGTGGTAAAAGATACTTTCTGATTTGAAGAACATTATACGAATTAGAATATAAAAATTTGCTCTTTGTAAAAGCTGTTTACTCCTTGACTTTTGAGCTTTATCATGTGCTTTTATTGGTTGATCCGTGCTATGTGATACAGTTCAAAGTAATGAACACAATGTCTGTACAATCTTCAATGACTTTAAGCCACACCTCCACACTTCTAGTTACATAATGTACACTGCACACTTCAGTATGACAATGCACAGTGGCGGACTTCTGCCCATGCCCTTCCGTATACACTGTTCGGTAGCAACGCTGCGCGTGCCGACGAATCGTGCATGGGAGAAATTGGGAAGGGGGAGAGCGGGGCACACACCAAGAATGTGCTTACCCGAACCGTCAGACGTGTATGGGCAGCTGATGTTATTGCATGTTCACTAACTTATTTACCCACCATCACTCATCCTCACAAAACTGTTGATAAGCGAGTGCAGCCACAGGGAATAGTAACTATTTCTAAAAGGCCTTTTTAGATTCTAATATTATTTGTGAAAAGAAGAGGTGGGTGATAGAAAATAAATAAAACCGAAATGGTTAAGATTACAGTTACGAGCAGCAAATTGCAATCGACACAGGTAAGGTGTTCTGAGGTACGAGAAACAAACACAGTGTTTTATTGGCAAAACAGTCAGAAAATGTGACAAATCTATTACAGAGACTACTTACGTTATATGTGGCTGTCTTCTTCTCGAATACTGCTGTTTCGCACGGGATCCTTGCTAGACGGAATTGACAGAATCACAAAAAAAGTTCAAAGAAATACAGCTTGTTTTGTACAATCACGAAATGGAGGGCAGAGTGTCATGGACATGACAAACACTTGGCGGTGACAGTCATTAAATCAAAGGTGTTAATAGTTACGGCGAGACATTGTCATTATTTATCAATTACTTTCTTTCTCCCCCCACTGCAAAAATATTTTTTAGGCTGACGTCTACATAGCGAGAGATGACCATCCCGATAAAAGTATCTAAGTAGTCAACATGAAACATTTAGTTCAGAGGAGGAATATGTGAAATACAAATGGTAAAAATTCATAAGCATTGTTCGGTACTCTAGTATCTGGCGAGCAAGGTTTCAAGCTATGAGAAAGTATCACCGTAGTTTAACAGCCGTTGTAGAAAGTTGCTACGAAAGCAAAGCGAACTTCGTTACAGTTTTAAGATCTTTGCAAATCTTAGCTGACAAAGAAAAGGTACAAAAAGCGTAAATGAGCGTAAAGAAAGCTATCAGAGAAACGCCCAACCAATCTGAAAGTAAAATTTTTCCAGTCAACTTGGCGAAAAATCGTAAGAAGTATTTGTCATATGGAAAGTCAGTAAGCGAATAGATTACCTGTTCTGTCGTTCAATAATTGTACTAGTACCAGAATGGAAAACGGCAGAGGCAAGGCCGAAATACTATAAAATCGATCTTCCGAATCTGTTTCAGAGCGGGAGATCGTAGTATGGTTCCTTTTTTTACGTCACTGCATCGAGTATCGAAATGGTAGATATTGAGATACACGATCGCGGAACCGAAAAGACACTACAAGCGGTTTATAGTCAAAACGCACCTGCAAGAAGGTAGGAAGATTAGTTTTTAACATCCAGTCGACAATGAAGTCAATAGAGACGGTGCACAAGCTCAGATTAGAGGTGGATTATGAAGGAAATCGGCCGTGCCCTTCCAATGGAACCATATCAGGACTTGCCCCAAGCCTTAAAGTGAAATGAGATAAATCATAAATCTGTTTTATTGGACGGGTATTTAAGCCGTCGCCCTTCAGAATGCGAGTCCACTATACTAACCACTATGTCATCTCAGTGGGTAAAAGATACCGGACAAGTTGCCTGTGTGATAATTGTTTACCAACCTCTCTTGGATTGTGCTTACCTCATTGTCGCGACAACACCTAAAGCAGGCCAGAAGTTATTATATTAGTGCAACGGATTACGTTCGTGTGGTTTTGGGTTTCAATATAATTTCAGTTTAAAACAGACATATAAATTAGTCCCGGTTCGTCACATTTCCCTTCGCTGTCTGAAGATAAAGTTAACAGCGGTTCGCTGACACGCATTGCACCGTCTAGTCGTCAGCTGTCGCCACAGTTTACGAACACATTGGGCTTTTGGCAAGCAGCTACTTTAATTTCAAGTATGCATGCAATGGTGATATCTTACCGGTACATGCAGCTCAATGATTTGTTTCAGGAATCTGGTCAGAGCAGAGCTTAGCAGCGTTTCCATTATTGCGTCAACGAGCAATTTTAGGGCCAAGTCGAACTACTGCGTGGTGTAATATGTAAAAGAAAATATCCTGAACAATTTACTGACTCAACTCGCCCAGTCCAAGCCCCTAAGAACTGAAACTGTAAATTTACAGAGGGTGTTGACCTCCTGCTATAGGCATCGTTTAACAAGGAAATTCCACCCCAGTGGGGCTGAAAGAGCGTATGTAATGTTCTTTGGTAAATATGTCGATACTATGGAATTCTTTAAGTCAGGGTTGTGATAACTGGTATTCGATTTCTCGATATGAAATACAAAATACTAGCTTCACCGTTTTCTGAATCTTGCCCTCTGAGGGGATGAAATAGTGAGTGGAGCAACGACAGCCTTTTCCAAGCTACATCTACAGGAACAGTTATTTTACTTCTCGATTAAAAATAAAAAAATACGTGTTCTACTGTTTTTGGCAATTCAGCTCTTCAGAGGGTGAAGTAGGGAACGAAAGTTTTAATGCAAACAATTTTTACGAAACATTTTTTAGCTAAATCTACGAAAATCTGAATTTGGCTACGTGGTTAAAATAAATAAATGTGTGTTTCACTGTTTTTGAAATTTCAACCCCTAAGTGGGTAAAATTGGGAATAGAAATTTTCAGGGAAATATATCCTTAGATTAAAACATTTTTAAAGTTAAAGCTGTGGATATATCTACTTGCGTTCTCAGTTGGGAGTAAAGATATATGTGTTAGGCACTCACTCCGTCGTCAGGCCACGTGTGGCCTACCGGGATCATCCGACCGCCGTGTCATCCTAAAGGAAGGATGCGGATAGGAGGGGCATGGGGTCAGCACACCGCTCTCCCAGTCGTTATGATGGTAGTCTCAACCGAAGCCTCTACTGTTCGGTCGAGTAGCTCCTCGATTGGCATCACGAGGCTGATTGCACCCCGAAAAATGGCAACAGCGCATGGCGGCGTGGATGGTCACCCATTCAAGTGCCGACCACGCCCGACAGCGCTTAACTTCGGTGATCTCACAGGAACCGGTGTATCCACTGCGGCAAGGCTGTTGCCATATGTGCTAGGGGTTGAATGTTTTTCCGGAAATATCACCGCAAGAACTCACAAAACGGATTAATAGATACCTCCGACTTCAGCTACCAAAACTGTGTTTTGCTCAGAAGTAGACTGGGAAAAGAAAATTCTTCGATGGTCTGAATCAGCGTGATATATTTCGAAGGGGTTGGAGGTTACGAGCTAAATCAAGAAAACTGTTTAACATTCACCACAACAAATCGACTTTGTCAGAATTACGTAGAAAAAGAAACCGCTCTTTCATACCGGGTGTTAATTTTTGAATGAGCCTAGTATATGTTTAAAAAATTAATTTTGTTGTAATGGCTTTGCCAACGCGAGCGAAGCAGTGGACGCCAAACTAGTTTTTCTATACAACCGAGAAGTTGCATTAATAATCATATGCATTTTAACAAATGACGGTTAACCGTTTCAGATTATCATTGCTGATGTCAAAGTCGCCGAACATATCACAATCAGCTTTTCGCGTGTTCACTTATTTATCGCTGGAACCAGCTTCTACTATATTTTGGAAGCATTACGCATTTGAGATTGTACTGAATCATTACGCATCTGCTATAGGATATAGGCTACCCAGTAGTTATAACGAAAAGTACACTGCAGTAGGAAGTTTACACATGTCACACCACAGCACTTCAAACAAGAAACTTTCCCAGAAGAAGTTTTATATGAGAAATTTTCATGATCTGCAACTGAAATTCCGAGAGCGTTCTTCGGAAAATCTGTCAAGATATGCTTCCCCCCACAAACGTCTAGGAAGATTAGGACAAGTAGTAAATGCGAGTAATTAGAGCTAATATGGATGTTTACCAACAACCAGTCTTCCCACACGCCTTTCGCGAGTAGAACAAGGAAGGGGAAACACGTCATGGTGACAGAAGTACCCTCCGCCACACACCGTGAAGTGGCTCACGGAATACTAATAAAGATGTAGATGCAGGTATAGAAATTCTGTTTTCAAAAGACGAGTAGTGTTGTAGTCAGAATGTATGTGCGGCAGTCACAGAATAGTAATTTTTTCTGAGCAAAACACTGTACAATAAGTGTTTATGTGTCCCCCGGGAAGAAAGCGGAAAAAAAAACGCAGTAACTTTATCTTACGGGAGGCAGGCCGGCAGCGATGTTTGTCCTGTGTGAGATTCTTGGGGCGCTGCGATATGGAGTTTACCCGTGCAGCGCCCCTTTGTTTACACTGTGCACGTCGCTAACAAAGAGTTGAGCGGGGCTAACATAAGCCACTTTAATGAGCTTTGTTTGTGCTTCCTTCCCACTGCCGGCTCCACCTCTATTGTCCTGGAGCAAGAGACTTTTTCCACACGGTAGATCCCAGCTCCAGGTACCAGTGTTTACCAGCCGGCTTAAGTTGACCAATACGCTTAAGCTGACCAATATAAAATAGAGACGAGCCTGGATGAATTAAGTCAATTTGTAGAATATGGAACATTCAACATTTCTTAATTTACTTACACCAACTGTCTTTCTGAAGAAGGAATAGTGAGCAGACGTCATTGGCATGCACGTTGGGAAACGATGGAACGTTTATCTGTGTGGTCTAATGGGCATTTACAGGAAGAAATTTGTAATGTGAAAAATTTTTGTTCGTTGTTGTCAACTACCTAACAGAATAAATACAACTTCTTTCAATTTGCTACGCTTTCCACAGATTAATATGTGCTAGAGGGTGAATATTCTGTCGCAGTGGCTTCCAATCTGAGTGTAAAGGCAAGAGTTAGCTACCTTTATGTCGCATAGCTCACTTGTATGATTAATCCTAATGATATGGAAGGAGTCTCTTCATATTCATATTACACATATGTATGTTAACATGGCTACATGTTGACCATTTACGAGCACTTTTAAATAAATTTATGAATTAGCAGCTCATACGCACATTTTTTCACAGATTATGTACATAAAAATTCTTTTATGGCATAGAAGAATTTGTCAAAATTTTTTTTTGTTGTTTTTAAATTTTCCTTTGCCGTTAGTATAAGTGACTAAGAACTTTCGACGCAGCATTGTACACATCCGTTTTTGGTCTAAGGACAAATCTATTATGGAATAGTGAGTGGAATTTCTTACTTCTGGTTTTGTAATTATGTACATTCTATTCCTTTTGATCTGTATTGGGTTATTTGAAACAAAGATCATTAAGGAATAAATCCGCTGTGAAAGTGGGCAAGTTTATGACTAAGGTATTACTTTTTGACAAAAGCGAATCCTAGGTTTTTATTCTTAATTAGTGTAACCTAAGTTAACAGGCAACAGATATCTCAGCAGCAGTGCGTTCTCGCCTAGTGTTGTCATTAGTTGTAGAAGTTGCAAATACCTGTATTACACCTTAGCTGGTAACAAAGCTGTTTTTATATTTGGGAGGAGACAGGTGTTTGTGAGTTTCTTCGAAACTTTCTTCTACTGCTACTCTGACAAACTGAGTAACTGAAGATTTATCGACATTACTAAGTTATATTTCCTAACTATTCCGTAAAAAAGTTAAATTTAACTAACCTTGTATTCAGCCATTAGAAATCGAAAAAAGTTATTTCTGTACATTAAATGGTTAATTTTTTTGGTGGCACACATACCTACAGAAACAAGTATAACAATTGAAATCGTAGAAAACAAGTCTCATTAATGAAATTAGTGACACTTGTGAATAATCTGTAAAATAAGAGAATGTCTTATTTCCCAATATACCTGTGATTCTAAATATAACTTTTGGTAAAATAGTTAGTAAGAGTCTAAGAGTTTGATGTAATTACGTTCTTCAGAGCATATTGTGACCTTCTTTTTCTCAAACACTTCGACTGGTCAGATGCCTATATAACTGCATGACAGTTTTGTTTAATTACCGTCCTTAATCCAGGTCAGATATTATTTCATTCTTGTTTATTTTCATTGAGTTTAAGCCTAGAATAATCTGGATTTTTATAAGATTTGTAACATAAGTTTTTCACTATTGGTAAGTTTCTTGACAAATGTTTTTCTGCGTTGGAGAAAACAAAACTTATTAATTTGCAACAAAGTTACCACTTTGTGCCATAAAGAAAAACTAGATGAACTCAGCTTTGTTAAATCTGGTTAAATCTGACAGTGCAGCCTTACTGACTTAAACTGTAGCTATTTTAAATAATGTTCACCACTCACCAGCCCACTTCAATCAAGAGCTTCCATTAGCCATACGGTCAGTAAACAAGTGCTAACTCCCGCTATAGTTTTTAACAAACTTGTTCGATCTGACTATAAATGATACAGATTCGAAAAGAATAGTTCTATATTTAAGTAAGGAAACTTGGCTACGGAATTCTGAACGACAAATTAATGATTTGTAACTATTGCTGGTAGTCATTAAAAGTTAAGAGATGGCACTGTCAGAAAAATAAATCGCAACTCCAGGAAGAAGTTGTGCGACATGAAAGATGTCTTTTCATACTTCGCGCCAGCCGCATGAGAGTGTAAAACGCTGTAGCGGTCGTGAGCATTAGTTACTTTTGAGACTGGACGAGGTGAGTTGATGCTCGTCCAGAACGCCTTTAAGGCGATAAAGACGCCATAATCAGCATCTCACTGAGTTTGAACGATGTCGTATAATAGTGCTACAACAAACTGAACATTTCTTCTGCGGTAGTGCAAAAGACTTGGCTTTAATGTAGCCATTGTTGATGACTGCTGGCAGTGGTGGTCAGAGGAATGTACGGTTGCAAGAATATGGATCTCCAGACAGTCACGCGTCACTACCGAGAGGGAAGACGTTCGTGTTCGTCATACGGTTCTGGTGGATCGTAGTGCCTCTGCAGCAGCAATTAGAGTAGCAGTTTGCGCCATAGTGACCCAACGAACTGATACAAATCCGGTACTCCAAGGCGGCTCCGAGCCCGAAGTCCTGTAGTGAGAATTCCACAGACACCAAACCATCACCATTAGCGACTTCACTGATGTCAATCGAGAGGTCCTTGGAGCATAGGGTGGGGGTGAGTTATCTTTTCTTATGAAAGGTGGCATTGCCAGTGATTGTCGTGAGTTGGTTAGAAGGAGCCAGTTGAGGGCCTCAATTCTGAACTATCCCACGCACCCAAATGCACATTTGTACGTCAGTGTAGCGATTCGACTTATGTTGGTGCATTTCATGTAGAGCGTTCCAGAGCTGCAACAGGACAACGCTCGACCACACACAGCTGTCGTCATCCTCAACACGCTCTACATACTGCCGACATGTTGCCTTGGCCTGCTCGATCACGAGATCTATCAGTAGTCGACTACGTATGGGATATCATCGGAAGACAACTCTAGTGACATTCACGATCAACATTAACTGTCCCTGCATTGACCGACCAAGTGGAACAGTCACGGAGCTCCATTCTACAAACTGACAACTGGCACCTGCACAACACATTACATTTATGTCTGCACGCTTTCTTTCAACATTCTGACGAGTGCCACCTCTTCATACTTGCAATGGTTTACATTGCGCTTTCGTCAGCCTGTGATCTTACAATCTTATTCACTTAAATATGTTACCTAGACAAATATATTCCCGAAACTTCATTACTCTACATTACTTATTATTTCGTTTTGCGTTCCTTTTCCGTCAGTATATTTTCTCACATAATCCTCGATGTGAAATGATATTAGCCCAATCACAACGCAGGTACAACTTTGATAGTAGCACCTTGTTCAAAGTCACGCATAACACACAACTAAATAGAATTTTAGAGTCACTACGTAAACTGATCATCAAGTTACCATAAGTTTGAAGATTTAGCTATGAATAGAAATGGTCCTTCTGACTCGAAAGTATTAAAGTTAAAAAATAACTATACTTCTCTATTTTATTTAACCTTGCTGTGCAGTTTCGCAGTAGTGTGAACAAAATACTGTTTTAGAATTCTTAAAATCTTTTTCAGCCTATTCTCTTGCTAGTTCTTTCAATATTGTGGCATAAAAGTTCTAACTTCAGTGCATAGAGAAGGAAGCATGTTACACCCAGCGTGATTTAATTTAATCACAACCAACAAAAGTTTGACGTATCATATGTCCTCGGGAAAAATTACGGCTGTAGTTTCCCCTTGCTTTCAGCCGTTTGCAGTACCAGAACAGCAAGGCTGTTTTGATTAGTGTTACAGGGCCAGATCAGTCAATTATCCAGACTGTTGCCCCTGCAACCACTGAAAAGGCTGCTGCCCCTCTTCTGGAACCACACGTTGGTCTGGCCTCTCAACAGATACCCCTCCATTGTAGTTGCACCTATGGTATGGCTATCTGTGTCGTTGAGGCACGCAAGTCTCCCCACTAACGGCAAGGTCCATGGTTCATGGGACGATACATAGCTGTCACAATTATTACTTACATCAGTATGTATCAGCCAGTAGGCACTACACATCGCCATAAACTGTTGAGCTTGTTGTCAAATACACATCAAATATATAATAGAGCTTGACAAAATAAAGACATTCAAAAGTATATTTGGTAAATGGTATCAACCTATGAGCTTACCAAAAGTAAGGTCGTCAGGGTTACATAATTTACAATTTTAGCCATGTTTCGTATTATATCTGGTGGTCGTCAGATTTACATAATTTGCAACTTTTGCCGCATTTCATATTATGTCTGATACTCATGCTCCAAAACTTGCTTTTTAATACAAGGTTGTTGACAATAGTATCCATCAGGTAGTCCATGTGAAATCATAAATGAGGCAAATCACTCACTATGCTAGTTACACTAACAAGGACATACAAGTACTATGGATGTCATAGAAGTGGCTACTATGTAGCGTCATTGCTACAAGACAAGACTGTCAGATGGCACTAATAACCAATGAATCTTTATAATCTTGTGATTCCATAATGAGGTAAAGAATTGTAATCTAGCAAACATTTTATTTGATTTACGTGGAATTAGGTTCAGTTTCTACAAATTAGTGGTAACCATACACCAAACACAAGCTGCTCATTATGTGATACAAAATCAGGGCACACTGAATTAGAAGGAAGTTGGTGTATGGTCATAATTGAAAGAAGTACGATATTTTAAAATACAGGAAAACACGTTAGAGTCTATGATAAAAAAATTATCGAATTATGAACTGAAGTAATACTGTAACCCAAGTCCAGGTGCCAACTATAGTCAGTGTTATGAGTGGTTTTCATTACAAATCAATAAATAGATTGATATAACATAGGCAGTACAATTGAGACATTAGAACATACATTAAGAGTGGTTACAAAGACTGAAATTCATGAATATAATCATGGCACCATAGAATGTATCATAATACAATAATACATTAGTACATGTCAAAATACAAATTTACTGATGAACAATAAGCATTATTTTTGTCTATTTTGTAACATGTGTACAAAACCTGAAATAATATAAGTGTAGGTTAAGGTACAGGTGATACATGTGCAATGACATACCAACTAAGATGTCTCATAGTTTTAAATATTATTCTGTTCTAAAAATTATTACAGTCCATTTTGGCCTGGTGATACAGCTACCTTCTTATGGCTAATATTAAATACAGTGAAAGATTTTACAATGTTCATCATTAACTCAAGCATTAATAAAAATTATGAAATCTTGGACTGTTTTTAACATCAATCATAATTGTAAGGTTTCCTATAAAAGAAGCACACAACTGAAGTTATTTAATGTTGTAACCTGGCATACTGTAAATTGGCGCACTGGACCTATTAGATGTAAATTACAGTCATAAGTATCCTTATGCTATTGTATGATACAGAATAAGGTATCAACTGATCGAATGTGCAAAAACACAAAGTGACTGAATAATATTCAGGAAGTAAGATCTGAAGATGTGAGACACAGGAAGAGATACAATTCATATTTAAATCAGGTAGTAGGTGCTAAATACAGAACCACACACCAAGTAGTAGAGCTCACAGTTAAGTGCTTCATTTAGGTGAAGTGCTTATTAAGATTAATCATAAATTGCAATATTTGCATAAAATGTAATTGAACAATCAACCATACAAAACAAGGAAAACAGGAGAATCAAATAGTATCACAAAATCCATGTATCTATAATAAATAGTTGGTAGCCTTAAGATAAGGCACAAAGTGGCAAGGGGTAATAAAGATGGCTACATCTGAAATCAGAAAGGAATATAATCCTGATATTGCTTAAGTTCTATGTGTTACATACACAACATAGCATATAAGGTAATTCAAATTTTAGTGCTTTACATAAAATAATGTTCCGTAATGTTATAACACTTACGTCTAGGTACCAGGTACAAAGAGTTTATGTATGACCATTATTAAACTCAATAATAGTAAAAAGAAGTGTGTAAATAGCATACTGAAACCTTTAGATGTTAATGACAACCGTAAGTAATTATATGCCTGTGTATATGATACAGAATAAAATACCATCTGGTGGTACGTTGACTAGTAAGTGCCCTTAACTTCAAAAATATCCAGAGACCAAAGGAGACATACAATCCAAATGCAGCTCAAGGTGTAGGATTTGAGGCCAAAAATCTTAACACTGTAGCTCCTGATAAGTTAGTAGGATGTCCATCAGCTGCTGTATTTCTTTATGCTATGTTTGTAGACAATCTTCTTTCTCACAGAATCTAAAGATGCAAAAATGGCTAATAGCGTTAGTTGCTATATTTCTTTAAGGTATGTAAGTAGACAATCTTCTTTCTTACAGAACGTAGAGATGCAAAAATGGCTAATAGCATGAACATAAGAAATTAAACAATACAGGTATTTAGCAACTATGTAAGAGAAAGCCACATTAACCCCTACAAAAGGCACCTAGTGATGTCCATCATAAGCATAACAATCATTTATGGCCAATAGTCTATGTTCTATTAAATATTAGTAGCTATTATTTAAGAGAACAACATGTACTGGACTGACATGATAACTTTCATAATTAGATACTGTAAACATTGCATACCACATAATTGCATTCTGTTGTTGCTAACCTCTGACGATGGTCTCATATCCCATGGATTTGGTTGATAATATACATCTGCTACCCTAACATCACACGAGCATTAACTCTCAAAACAATCGGCCTCCACATCGGATCCACAATGCAGTTTTTCATCTGAAGAACTCAAGCTGTGTCCTTTTGAGACTCCACCTTATTGTGGCTTATCACACTGAAGCACAATAATGACATTATCTGTCTTGGTGCAACATTTAACAAAAGACTGTGGGCTGCCATCTTTTGATTACTTCAAATGCTACTCCACCAGTGAGTGGCTTGCCACCCTGCAGTGGGTAACGAAAAGCGTACATATTTCAATATTGTTCTCTCGGTGGCTTAATATTATCTAACTGGGAGTGCCTCACCTGATATACTGCTGATCCTTTACCATCACAAACTTTGTAAAAATCTTTTTCCAACCTGCCAGCTTTCCACCTTCACTATTCTGAGTATTTTGGAACCTAGCTCTAAGAGAAAGGAAAAAAATGTATAACAGCATCGTAACTGGAACATTTTTATGACTACTTACAAGGCATCATTCGTCTTTCAAAATATGAAAATTGCTCCTTACCCCAGATGTTGCACCCCCACCCTACAAACTTTCACATAGGCTCCCTTGGTCGCTCTGATAGCTGTTTTTAAGAACACCCTGGGCAATTCTTTCTAGTCTGTGAGTGAAAGAAAGAAACCACCCACCTGTTTGTGACAATGCGCTTTCACCAAATGGTGAAAATCCTAGGAAATTAGCCTGAATAGTTTGGTTATTTTCGGGAGAGGCAGGCAGATAGCTATCTTTTCCCAATGGTTTGTACTTCCACCTGCGCTCTGAGAACCTACTTTGGAAAGTACAATTCCAGCAGTGGAAACTGCCTGACAGAAGAAACTACCTACAAAATGCTCACATAATAGTTGGGGCTATGTTTAGAGTTGTGCTTGGTTCGCACACTATGCTCTCTTTTCTGAAGCATGAGGGAACAGTTTGCTGTGGGTGCTAGAAAGATGTCGACCTAAAAGAACACGAGCCGGAAGAATAGCTGCCACGTCCGGCTTGGGTCGAAACTTCATCTCCCAGTCTGTGAGAGTCCCTAGAGAGTGATGCAGCAGGGCATCTTGATTCACATCCACTGATTTGTCTAACCGCTGACTTCTCAAAACCTCACCTCACACAATCGAAAAATCCTGGTGATAACTGTCAATTGAAGGACTGGATAACCATGGAAGAAGTAGTACAAAAGATGTTTCACAGCTGGAAGTCGATCTCACACTTACCAAACTTTTATTCAGTTTTTAAAACCAACCTGCAATCCTGCTCCAGTGCTACTCTTAAAACAGAAACACAGAAAACCAACATGAAAAACTAAAGCTGGTGATGTGAGACTTCGAATAAAATAGTAAGACGACTGAAAGACGATAATAAGAGTTTCTCATCTGGTTAGCTCGCAATTTCATATTAACAAAGAAAAGCAAAACGTGAATAAATGAAAATAAAATAGAAAATAACACAATGATGACCACATTCTAGATGCAGAAACGAGTCAGTTCCGTGCGAGTTGCACAGAAGATGGACTCTGAAATATAATACCTCATGCTAGCTAAGATTCGGCATATAGAACCGTACATCTTCGAACACTGCAGTATGCACAGCACAAAAACCAGGAAGCGAACGTTTCCATGATGGTGATGCGAAAACAGACAGCCAAAGTTGCAACTAAAGTCGATGTTTATTTAGTCAGTATCCTATTTCAGACTATGCCCATTCTTAAACCAACCTATTTGCAGAAGTCAAAATTACAGTATATTCAAACGCCAGATTACATTAATTAAGAATTAAGAGCGTAAATGGCTAGCATATTGCAACCCGTACATATCAGTGTTTGACACTTTTTTTAAAATTCATTCCACTCCGTTCCTCCAAGCCATTCGTTACGTTCGACGTATTAATTTGTGTAACTACTTGACAATTATTAGTGGATGCTGCATGTTGAATGGGTCTTAGGTGAGAAGTCGTCTTGTCTAGAAATAAATTGGCTTTAGTAGTGTTTGAGATGATCTGAAACCTGTTTTATTCCAAGTGTCATGATGTTTCTAGCCTTGAGAGTGGCTTACGCGCGTTAGGTTGTGAAGTAGTCACTATAGTGTGCTATTTTATTGAGTTTAGCGTATTAGTTGTATTCAGATTGTAATTTAATCTCATTTATGTCCTGTGTAGTTTAAACAATTATTGTACGCTAAATATCTATGATGTTCATCCTCAATGTTATATTCTCTAAAAATGAAACTGGCTTTAGCAGTATCTGAGATGGTTTTAAATTTTTTTTCCAAAGGTCTTTGGGTTTTTAACGTTGGAGTGGCTTATTCTCGTTATTTTGTATAGCAGTTATTGCAGTGTCCTATTTGATTCAGTGTAATGTATTCGTTGTAATAAGATAATAATTTACGCTCATTTATGTCTGTATATTTTAAGTACTGATTGTACCCTAATTGGCTACGATCGTCATCCTAGATTTCTTCCGCACTGTAGCCTGTACTCACACCTAAGTTTTTCCTTATTTGTGGTTATATTATTTAGTTTAATCACTCATTACTCTACTGTGTGTGCCAGTTGGTTAGTCTACTTTTGATAAGATTATACCTCCTCTAAAGGATTTGTGTGTTTACACAAACAACTTTGTGGACATTTACAGTATCTTTTAAACGTCTGACCTGTGTGCTTTGAGAGCAGCCTATGATTGATAGAGTTAAATCCCAGCAGCTATGTTTTGCCATTTTATTTTAGGATACACAGCTTTACAAAAATTATTTTGTGCATAATTATGGAAAATATTTATTTTAATGCAGAGCTTGTATTTTACTCTCATCATTGGTTTGCGCATTTGTAGATAAGCATTAGAGTACATTCCTTCAATTCTTTATCTAGACTCCCTTGCCATCTATGCTGTCCATCTCTCCCGCCCTCTCCCGTTTTTATAGTGTCTTCCCGCAACTTTCGAACCTTCTCATCCAATCTATCTCATATACATCTTTTCCGTACCGCTTTCCTTTTCCCTCTTCCCGTTTCGCTTAACCTCTTTCCACACCTTCTACCCCTTCCCCCGCTCCTTCCTGGTCTTATATTGACTGTAAGTTTTCTATGGCTTATATAATTACTGTTTATTTAATTAAATTACTTCTTCATGTTATCCAGCTGTTATATCTCTCCGTATGCGAGACCTAGACCGCAACAGTTTTATTTTGTAAAAATGTTAGGCTTGTGGATATCTTTCCACGGCACGTTTTTTAAATTTTTAAAATATTTATTTTCGATTTATGCTCGTGTTTGGTGTCTTTGTCACAACTGTGCTAGGAAATGGTAACGCTTTTTAGACTCCAATTTAGGAATGCTCCGTTGCAGTTCTATGATGATGTATTGACATTTTCATGCCGTTGCGCATGTAGATTAGTAGTCAGTTTTACACTGTGCTTTATTTGGGTAGACAAGCACACATAGGAGACATATGTATGTACCACGTGTGCTAAGT
Source organism: Schistocerca americana (assembly GCF_021461395.2). NCBI lineage: Eukaryota > Metazoa > Arthropoda > Insecta > Orthoptera > Acrididae > Schistocerca > Schistocerca americana. The sequence continues at coordinate 499,180,697 of NC_060126.1, read as the reverse complement.
AATCGTTTTGTATATTGCTTGTTTTTAAGTTTGTGAATTGCTATGGAAACAACATTTCCAGAATTAGATGAATCACGGCCCGAAGAGGTCACCTTTTCTAGGTTTCCTAGTAGCTTCGAACTGGAACAGTATAATTCGTTAACGAACGTTAGTCGGGACAATACACATATGTACCCACTTTATTTACTGCTATTTTCGACAGACGTTTTACTTGGCAATTATTATGTACCGGTTGTGATATGCTATCCGTTTATGGTTTGCACCTGTATTTAAGGCAGACTTGTGTTTGGACATAATGGCTCAAATGGCTCTGAGCACTATGGGAGTTAACATCTGAGGTAGTCAGTCCCCTATAACTTAGAACTACTTAAACCTAACTAACCTAAGGACATCACACACATCCATGCCCGAGGCAGGATTCGAACCTGCGACCGTAGCGGTCGCGCGGTTCCAGACTGAACCGCCTAGAACCACTCAGCCACTCCGACCGGCGAACATATTGTAATTTTGACTTCTGTACATAGGTCGGTTTGAGAATGGGCCTACCCGAAACCCATCGATGATTAAATAAACATCCATTTTAGTAGCAACTCTGCCTATCTGATTTTCCGTCACAATCTGAAATGAATCGCTGTTTCACATCACCCAATACGCTGAAGTTCCACGTTCACCCTTCTACTCTGAACATCTAGTCCAAACGCTTGTTGCAAACGACAAACCGTGAAAGAGCCTTGAAATTGAAAACTAAGGTAAGCGCTGCTAAGATGGCTCTTCTGTCTGTCGTCATCTGGAGGAAAAAATTTGGCGCTCTATGGACAGGAGAGAGGAATGTTCAAAAATTTTAGAAAGGTTAAGATCTACATATTGCGAATTAATGTAGTTCAGTGGCAGGAGGAAGATGACTTCTAGTCAGGTCAATACAGGGTTGTAATTACAAAGTCTAGTAGGGGTAATGTAGGAGTAGCTTTAATAATAAATAAGAAAATAGGAGTGTGCGTACGTTACTGTGAACAGCATAGGGAAGGCATTACCGTAGCCAAAATAGACTCGAAGCGCTCACCCACCACAGTAGTAAAAGAGTATATACCAGCTAGCTCCGCAGATGGCGAAGAGGTTGAAGAAGAGTGTGACAGAGACGAAAATTTGCTATGAATGGCTGAAATCAGGTAGTAGGAAATGGAAGAGAATGGAGCATAGTAGGTGGATATGGAATAGTGGAAAGGAATGAAAGAGCAAACCGCCTTGTAGAATTTGACACAGAGCATAATTTAATCGTCGTTAAAACTTAGTTTAAGAGTCGTGAAGGTTATGTATGTGGAATTTTCTCATGTTACAAGGGAAACTAAAAGGTGATATTCTTGTTGACATCCTTTGCAGAACAGTTATTTACGATAGCTGAATTGGGTACCTGAGATTCTATGATGACACATAGCAATTTTTGCCATGAAACCGCCACTTCAAAATTCAGCAAGCACTCCACCAAAACTCCTCCAGCAACGTCTATAGGAAATATTTTCTGCCGAACTGGACAGTAAACATGTACTGTAGAAGTACTGGCATCTTAAGTGAGAACCTTCAGATTTGCCACTTTTATTTTAGCAATATATGTACTGAACTGAAACGAAATCATAAAACACTATGTGCAAGACAGTTTAAAAGTCACTTACAACTTACATTTAAAAATAGGACTCTATGATCATGTTTGGTTTGTGGGGGCTCAACTGCGCGGTCATCAGCGCCCGTACCAAATCCCAATTTTTTCACAGCCCAATTATTCAATTCTTCGCACAGTCCAATCTGGCCACTGTCACGGATGATGATGATGATGATGATGATGATGATGATGATGATGATGAAATGATGAGGACAACTCAAACACTCAGTCTCCGGCAGATGAAATCCCCAACCCGGCCGGGAATCGAACCCGGGACCCCGTGATCCAGAGACAGCCACGCTAGCCACCAGACAACGAGCGGCGGACAAGGACTCTGTGTTTTTCAAATACTGCATCACATTAAATTTTATATAACAATGCAGTGAGGTAGCAAAAGTCACGGGATAGCGATACCCACATATTCCGATGGTAGTACGGATTACACAAGGCATAAGAGGGAAGTTCATTGGCGGAGCTGTCGTTTGTGCTCAGGTGGTTCATGTGGGAAGGTTGCCGATGCGATAATGATCTCACGACTGGAATTAACAGACTTTGAACCCGGAACGGTAGTCGGAGCTACACGCATTCGACATCCAGTATCCTAAATCATTAGGAAATTCAATATTCCGAGATTCACAGTATCAAGAGTGTTCCGAGAATACCTTCGCTTAATGACGAGAGCAGCGAAGTTTGCGTACAGTTGCCAGTTCTACCAGAGAAGCAATACTGCGTGAAATACACTACTGGCCATTAAAATTGCTACACCAGGAAAATGACGTGTTACAGATGCGATATTTAACCGACAGGAAGAAGATGCTGTGATATGCAAATAATTAGCTTTTCAGAGCATTCACACAAGGTTGGCGCCGGTGGCGGCACCTACAACGTGCTGGCATGAGGAAAGTTTCCAACCTATTTCTCAAACACAAACAGCAGTTGTTGGGCATTGCCTGGTGAAACGTTGTTGTGTTGCCTCGTGTAAGGAGGAGAAATGCGTTCCATTACGTTTCTCACTTTGATAAAGGTCGGATTGTAGCCTATCGCCATTCCGGTTTATCCTATAGCGACATTGCTGCTAGCGTTGGTCGAGAACCAATGACTGTTAGCAGAATATGGAATCGGTGGGTAAAGGAAGGTAATACGGAACGCCGTGCTGGATCCCAACTGCCTCATTTCACCAGCTGTCGAGATGAGAGGCATCTTATCCGCATGGCTGTAACGGATCGTGCAGCCACGTCTCGATCCCCGAGTCAATATATGGGGACGTTTGCAAGGCAACAACCATCTGCACGACGAACCTGGATGCACGAATGGCAAAACGTCATTTTTTCGGATGAATCCAGCATCATGATGGTCGCATCAGTGTTTGTCGACATCGCGGTGAACACACATTGGAAGCGTGTATTCCTCATCGCCATACTGGCGTATCACCTGGCGTGATGGCACGGGGTGCCATTGATTACACGTCTCGGTCAACTCTTGGTCGCATTGACGGCACTTTGAACAGTGGACCTTACATTTCAGATGTGTTACGACCCGTGGCTATACCGTTCATTCGACCCCTGCGAAACCCTACATTTCGGCAGGATAATGCACGACCGCATGTTGCAGGTCCTGTATATTCTCCAGATCTCTCACCAACTGAAAACGTCTGGTCAATGGTGGCTGAGCAACTGGCTCGTCACGAAAGGCCAGTCACTACTCTTGATGAACTGTGGTATCGTGTTGAAGCTGCATGGGCAGCTGTGCTCGCACACGCCATCCAAGGTCTGTATGACTGGATGCTCTGGCGTATCAACGCCGTTATTACGGTCAGAGGTGGCTGTTCTGGGTATTGATTTCTCAGGTACTATGCACCCAAATTGCGTGAAAAAGTAATCACATGTCAGTTCTAGTACAATATATTTGCCTAATGGCTGGCAGGAGTGGCCGAGCGGTTCTAGGCGCTACAGTCTGGAACCGCGCGACCGCTACGGTCGCAGTTTCGAATCCTGCCTCGGGAATGGATGTGTGTGATATCATTACGTTAGTTAGGTTTAAATAGTTCTAAGTTATAGGGGAGTGATGACCTCAGAAGTTAAGTCCCATAGTACTCAGAGCTATTTGAACCATTTGCCTAATGAATACCCGTGTATCATCTGCATTTCTTCTCGGTGTAGCAATTTTAATGGCCATTAGTGTAACAACAGAAATAAGGTGATACGTACGACGAGCATACCCGTCAGGGCGCTGAGGCGAAATCTGGTGTTAATGGGCTAAGGTAGAAAACGAACAGCGCGAATGCCTTTGGTAACAGCGCGACATTATATGCAGCGTACCTCCTGGGCTCGTGACCACATTGGTTAACCCTAGAGGCGTGGAAAACCGCAGCCTAGTCAAGCAACCCTAGACGAGTGGGAAACCTTGGTCTGCTCAGGTATGTGCTGACTTCAGTTGGTAAGAAGTGACGACGGGTTTCGAATGCGGCACGGCTTCCAAAAAAAGCCATGGACACAGGTTGTCTACAAGGCATCATGCAAGTTGGTGCTGGATCCATAACAGTGTGGCCTATGTTTACGTGGAACTGACTGTACCTCCTGGTCCAACTAAACAGATCATCGAGTGGAAATGATAATGGCGGGCAAGTGGGAGACGATTTTCTGCCATTCATGGATTTTATGATGCAAAAAGCAATGGAATTTTTGAGAAAGTTGTTCGCTATTGGTTTAATGAACATTCTGGACAGTTCGAGCTAGTGACTTGGCCACCCGGATCGTCCGACATGAGCCCCACCGAACATTTATAGGACATAATCGAGACATCAGTTCGTGCACAAAATGCTGCATTGGAAACACTTTCGTAATTATGGTCGGCTATAGAAGCACCAAAACACAACATTTCTGCAGGAAACTTCCAACGACTCGTTGAACTCATGTGACGTTGAGTCTCTGCGCTACGCTGGGCAAAAGAAGGAAGACCGACATGATATTGGAAAGTATCCCATGAGTTTTTTCATCTCAGTGTGCTGTATAATAATTATAACGCATGATTCCATGCAGAGGTATCTATACATTCTGAGAAGAAGTGAGAGTTGAAGATTTTATCCAAACGCAGTAAAATACACTACTGGCCCTTAAAATTGCTACACCAAGAAGAAATGCTGATGATAAACTGGTATTCATTGGACAAATATATTTTACTAGAAGTGACATGTGATTACATTATCAAGTAATTTGGGTCCATAGATCCTGTGAAATCAGTACCCAGAACAACCACCTCTGGCCGTAATAACGGTCTTCATACGCCGGGGCATTGAGTCGAGCAGAGCTTGGATGGCGTTCACAGGCACAGCTGCCCATGTAGCTTCAACACGAGACCACAGGTCATCAAGAGTGGTGACTGGCATATTGTGACGAGCCAGTTCCTCAGCCACCATTGACCAGATGTTTGCAGTTGGTGACAGATCTGGAGAATGTGCTGGCCAGAGCAGCAGTCGAACATTTTCTGTATCCAGAAAGGCCAGTACAGGGCCTGCAACATGCGGTCGTGTATTACCCTGCTGAAAAGTAGTATTTCGGAGGGATGTAATGTAGGGTAGAGCCACGGGTCGTAACACATCTGAAATGTAGCGTCCACGGTTCAAAGTGCCTTCAATGCGAACAAGAGGTGACCGAGACGTGTAACCAATGGCACCCCATACCATCTACGCCGCGTGATACGCCAGTATGGCGATGACGAATACACGCTTCCAATGTGCGTTCACCGCGATGTCGCCAAAGAAGGGTGCGACCATCGTGATGCTGAAAACTGAACCTGGATTCATCCGAAAAAATGACATTTTGCCATTCGTGCACCCAGGTTCGTCGTGGAGCACACCATTGCAGGCGCTCTTGTCTTTGATGCAGCGTCAAGGGTAACCGCAGCCATGGTCTCCGAGCTGATAGTCCATGCTGTTGCAAACGTTGTCGAACTGTTCGTGCAGATGGTTGTTGTCTTGCAAACGTCCCCATCTTTTGACTCAGGCAGCCAGACGTTGCTGCACGATTCGTTACAGCCATGGTGATAGGATGCCTGTCATCTCGACTGCTAGTGATACGCGGCCGTTGGGATCCAGCACCGCCTTCCGTATTACCCTCCTCAAGCCACCGGTTCCATATTCTGCTAACAGTCATTGGAAAAAAAAATGGCTCTGAGCACTATGGGACTCAACTGCTGAGGTCATTAGTCCCCTAGAACTTAGAACTAATTAAACCTAACTAACCTAAGGACATCACAAACAGCCATGCCCGAGGCAGGATTCGAACCTGCGACCGTAGCGGTCTTGCGGTTCCAGACTGCAGCGCCTTTAACCGCACGGCCACTTCGGCCGGCAACAGTCATTGGATCTTGACCAAAGCGAGCAGCAATGTCACAATACGATAATCCGCAATCGCGATAGGCTACAATCCGACCTTTATCAAAGTCGGAAACGTGATGGTACGCATTTCTCCTCCTTACACGAGGAATCACAACAACGATTCACCAGGCAACGCCGGTCAACTGCTGTTTGTGTATGAGAAATCGGTTGGAAACTTTCCTCATGCCAGCACGTTGTAGGTGTCGCCACCGGCGCCGACCTTGTGTGAATACTCTGAAAAGCTAATCATTTGCGTATCACAGCATCTTCTTCCTGTCAGTTAAATTTCGCGTCTGTAGCACGTCGTCTTCGTGGTGTAGCAGTTTTAATGGCCAGTAGTGTAAACCAATATTAGTAAATATTATTGTACTGTATTGCTATGTTACGCTGTATTAACACAAAATTCACTGCCGGAAAAAAATTATTACACCTGGAAATACGATGTTCGTTTTGATCCACTGACAGCATATGGTACCTGGTGCACTGTAGATGTACTGATAAGGTTTCAGCGTCTTCCACCACCAGATAGCGTAGTGGCATACCTAATAGAGTTCCATCCTTGTGTACCCTTTCATGGGGAATGCTCACAGCCAGAAGGCTCAGTGCGGTGCACAGATGTGAAGCAAGCAGGCAACCATACCATCAGGCAACCGTACCATGGAGACACACTTGTGCTTCCTGTAGCCAACGGAGATCGTTTGAAGGTCTCAATTGTGGCATTCCGAGTGGCGGAATGATCTTTTCGTACAATTGCCACACACGATGGACGTGCTGTGTCAACTGAGAAACGATGCTGGGATCAGCGGTCACGTCAACATTCTCAAGGTCGTATACGTTGCTCTCGACGTCCACACAATTACCGAGGTCCGCGAGGAATGTCGTGCAGCCGTGGCTGATCGAAGAGCTAACACAGCACAGGTAAGAGGGCTTGAGAGCCGAGACGTGTCAGCACCAAATGCGAAGCGGTTATTAGCAGTGCGACTATGGGCACGCTCACCTCCGGCCCATATTCCACTCTAGCCACAGCATGGACTATCACAATTGTGTGCTTATGGAATATAGTTTCAGTTATGTGACTGGATTTGTGATTTCCTGTCAGAGAGGTCATAGTTCGTAGTAATTGACGGAAAGTCGTCGAGTAAAACAGAAGTGATTTCAGGCGTTCCCCAAGGTAGTGATAGGCCCTTTGCTGTTCCTTATGTACTTAAACGATTTGGGAGACAATCTGAGCAGCCGTCTTCGGTTGTTTGTGCGTGGCGCTGTTGTTTACTTACTAATAAAATCATCAGAAGATCAAAACAAAGTGCAGAACGATTTAGAAAAGATATCTGAATGGTGCGAAAAGCGGCAATTGACCCTAAATAACGAAAAGTGTGAGGTCATCCACATGAGTGCTAAAAGGAACTCGTTACACTATAAATCAGTCTAATCTAAAAGTCGTAAATTCAAACTAAATACCTAGGTATTACAATTACGAACAAAAATAGGAAAGAACACATAGAAAATGTGTGGGGCAGGCTAACCAAAGGGTGCGTTTTATTGGCGGGACACTTAGAAAATGTAACAAACCTACTAAGGATACTGCCTAAACTACGTTTTGTATTATCGCGAAATATGGGAGAGTGTGTCACAGAAATGATACAGGATTTGGGATGGAAATCGTTAAAAGAAAGGTGTTTTTCGTTGCGACGGAATCTTCTCACGAAATTCCAATCACCAACTTTCTCCTTCGAATGCAAAAATATTTTGTTGACACCGACCTACATAGGGAGGAACGATCACCACGATAAAATAAGGGAACGCAGAGCTCGTACGGAAAGATATAGGTGTTCATTCTTTACGCGCGCTATACGAGAGTGGAATAATAGAGAATTGTGAAGGTGGTTCGATGAACCCTCTGCCAGGCAAATAAATGTGATTTGCAGAGTATCCATGTAGATGTACATGTACGTGTACATTTCAACCTAAAAGAAAGAAACCACCGATGAACAAAAAAAAAAAAAAAAAAAAAAAAAAGGCTCTGAGCACTATGGGACTTAACATCTGAGGTCATCAGTCCTCTAGAACTTAGAACTACTTAAACCTAATTAACCTATTGACAACACACACATCCATTCGCGAGGCACGATTCGAACCTGCGACCGTAGCGGTCGCGCGGTTCCAGACTGAAGCGCCTAGAACCGCTCGACTACACAGGCCGGCCAACCACTTTCATTCTGCAAGAGCTATCTATCCCTCTCAGTTGTGGTTCCCTCAAAAGTATGACGATTAACACTTATGTAACGATAAACTAAAGTTAAATTGAACTTAGGCTGCACTGGAGTAGAAAGTAGAAAAGAGAATGAAATGTGGGGGAACCAACGATTACACACAGAGACTATGAGGCCATGGTCGGAAAAAAGTAAACGACGTAAATCATAAAGGTGTAGACTTCGTCAATGAGAAAATTATTAGCGGAAACAGTATTTTAGCGCGCTACTACCTAGGAACTGTTTATGTAGTATTAGAAGCATCACTGGGTGAGCCGAAACTACGTTAAGTGATATGACATGACTTGAAGGGTAAAGCTGCCGACTTCCAAACTAACATCCCTGAGAAAGAATGAGACGAGAGCAGAAAAACGGCACCCCTTCGCGGAACTGCCTCCTTATTAGCGTCTCCGAAACAAACGCAAAGAGTTCGGAAGAAAAATACAGAGGGAGAGGGGGAAAATGGTGGTAATTAAAAGACCTGTTTGTCCTTTTTTCTCTCTACATTTATTAGCAGTGCATTCAGGGCCACCTGCTCCCGGCTACAGAGACACGACTCCTGCAGTCAGGAAAAGTCCTGAATGACGAACTGGAGGCAGCATCTGGCGTGCATAAAGAAAGAGGGACTTTACTTTTTGTCGCTGAGTTCGCTGCAACCTCGTGTTTTTTGTGCTTCCTTTATTTTAACTTTTTCTGAAGGCTGTCTCCCTCATTTATTCTCTATCTCTCTCTCCGTACCTCCCCTCTCTCCATCCTTCTCTGTCTCTCTCTTTCTCTGCGTGTCTCTGTCTCTTCCCCCTTCCGCCTCTCTCTCTCAGTGGCTGCCGCCGTCTGCGATTTATGACTGGCCGGAAAACGGTGCCGACTGGCGTAATTAACTTTCCGCGGGGCACCTAATCGCGTCTCCACAGGCCTGCCACTCGTTATTCCGCTGGCCGCCTTCGTGCGACCACCGTGTCGGGCGTAGCGAAACGGTTGGCGACACTGAGAGACCCTAGGACGCAACGCGCGCGCGACCTTTCCGTCAGGCGCGGTGACTGACAGGTCGGGCTCATTAAAATTACCGCAAAAGGCAGCCGGGCTAATGAGAAGCTGTTTCCAGAGCCGCATAGCGTGTCGTCGCGCGGCTGAAAGCGATGACGGCCGACGTTTAATGGGGGAATGCGGAGGTGTAGCCCACGGCCTTCTTGGCGAAAACTGCGTTTTACACTTCGCCATTTCAGATAACTCGTGTGCTTCCGTGCTTCAGCAATCAGTTATAGATTAAAATGACTTTCCTGTGACCTAATTATAAGTCACTGTTTTATTTTAAATTGAAGGTATTTTCCTGCCTTTAAAAAGAGGCATAATTTTCGTTCTCTTCCAGTTCGTGTGATTCTGTACTGTTTCTCCTGGGTGGACTTGGGTTTAAAAAACTGTAAACTAAATATTACCATAAATTTTATAAATAATCGACAAGTACGCCAAAGAGGAAGAGACAGAACTACAATGGACATGTTATTCCATGGACTCTTGCACTTCTATGCATGAACTGTCTTTCCTTTGTCACGTGCTTATCTTATCTGCTTGGATTCGGACCTAAGAGGACGTTCTTGTGTAAAGCTCATCTTGCTGTATCAGCTTATAATGCAAGTTGTACTTAAAACCCGAAAAAATAATGGTTATTTTGTCAAAAGAATTTGTGTATGTTGTCAATCTGTTGTGAGTCTGATACCTAGACTGCCGTAAGTAGATATGGGCCTTAACAAAGAAGTTTCATTGTCAGGCGCCATCTTAGAAAAATTTTTAACTTTTTTTTTAGCTCATCTACGAGACGTGCCGTCTGTTAGGACAATTAACTTTATTTCAGATCCCACGAGACTGGAGGCAGCTACAAATAATTTAACAATTTTATTTACAGAGTTTCTTTATTTAACGATATAACATCCCAAGCAGAAAAGGTCTGGTCACAGGATTGCATTTCCATCATAGGATTTCATTTGTAGATGCTACTCTTGTTATATTGAGGAATCGAGACGAAACCACGATAAGTTACGTATTGCAGTAGTGTTCATCGAACAGACTTGGAAATATTCTCTGGTGCTATTAGCATACTACTTCTCACGAACGTGGAATAATATCCATAGTGTTGGGAAATAAGAAAACGACAATTAACTATCGACGATTACGTAACTACCCTGAGAACTGAGCTAGTTACTGAGTGCTTATACACGTCAGGCTAAATTAAACAACATATTACAACGAATAAAAATCTCTCGGTGTACATGCCGCGTCAATTCAGGGTAAAACTCCAAGCTTTCGACCACTACCTCCATGGTCGTCGTCAGGGCTAAAACTGACTGTCGTGAACTAGCGAGGCTCCCACTTTTATATGCAAAGGACGGCTTCTGATTGGCTGGAATCCGTCATAGCAACAGCGATATGGCGCGTAGTGACGTGGTGCCCTCTACTTCCATAGATGTAGTTTATATCCCGCGTTGCTTGCAGCGCCATCGCTTGAATCAGGAGGTAAAGTGCGGGAAGTTTTTCTCTGCGATTTTTCTTTGTCCAGTGCACTCTTCCAAGTGTTGCTAAGTGCATAGCCGTTATCTCCATTAAAGTTATTTTCGCTAAGTCTAATTTCGACTGCTTCCCGGATCACAGAGCCCCAGTAATTCGATGCGTGGGCTACTACTCTGGTTTCTTCAAATAAAATCTTATCCTTGTTGAGCAGGCTATGTTCAGCCACCGCTGATTTTTCCAAATACCTTGTAGGTGAGTACTTATTGTATTTTAATTTGCTATGTAAGTGCGGTAGCGTCTAGTGGCACAATGCATATTTTTTGTCTCTTTGGTCTACGTCGGAAGAAACAAACAAGAATATGTATGGCACAAGCAAAGTTGAGATGAATTGTGGAGGTGAGGAAAGATAAAACATAACGCCAGTAAGACGAAGACCAACGAAATTGTCAGTAAAAAAAATGTGGACACCATAGAATCAGCTTTTGATTTATTTCCTAAGAAGAACGTAGTTGATAAAATGCTAAAGTGGACTGAAGAAGAGGTAAGTCTTGTACATGACAGCTGATGGACACCAGTAGATGCCGCTGAACTGAACAGCTTTGTCGATGTCTAGATCCTAGCAGGTGCTCACAGGCCCCACAATGAAGCAATTACACATCTGCGGAATAACGAGCATGGTGGACCCATTTTTAGTGAAGCAATGGCTGGAGACATGTTTCTGCGTGAAGTGTTTGACAGAGCACTGAAATATCTATGTCGAAAGAAGGACCCGGGAGTAGACAACATTCCATTAGAACTACTGATAGCCTTGGGAGAGACAGCCGTGACAAAACTCTACCATCTGGTGAGCAAGATGTGTGAGACAGGCGAAATACCCTCAGATTTCAAGAAGAATATAATAATTCCAATCCCAAAGAAAGAAGGTGTTGACCGATGTGAAAATTACCGAACTAACAGTTTAATAAGTCTCGGCTGGAAAATACCAATACGAACTCCTTACAGACGAATGGAAAAGCTGGTAGAAGACGATCTCGGGAAAAATCGGTTTAGATTCCGTAGAAATGTTGGAACACGCGAGGCAATACTGACCCTACGACTTATGTTAGAAGATAAATTAAGGAAAGGCAAACCTACGTTTCTAGCATAGGTAGACTCAGAGAAAGCTTTTGATGACGTTGACTACTCTCTTTCAAATTGTGAAGGCGGCAGGGGTAAAACACAGGGAGCGAAAGCCTATTTACAATTAGTACAGAAACTAGATGGCAGTTATAAGAGTCGAGGGACATGAAACGGAAGCAGTGGTTGGGAAGGGAGTGAGACAGGGTTGTAGCCTATCCCCGATGTTATTCAATCTGTATATCGAGCAAGCAGTAAAGGAAACAAAAGAAAAATTTGGAGTAGGTATTAAAATCCATGGAGAAGAATAAAAACTTTGAGGTTAGCCGATGACATTGTAATTCTGTCAGAGACTGCAAAGGAGCATTTGAACGGAATGGACAGTGACTTGAAAGGAGGATATAAGATGAACTTCAACAAAAGCAAAACGAGGATAATGGAATGTAGTCAAATTAAATCCAGTGATGCTGAGTGAATTATATTAGGAAGTGATTTAAATGTCAGGAAGTCGTTTCTCAAATTATTTGTATGGAGTGTAGCCAGAAATGATTCAAATGGCTCTGAGAACTATGGGACTTGACATCTGAGGTCATGTCCCCTAGAACTTAGAACTACTAAAACCTAACTAACCTAAGGACATAACAGACATCCATGCCCGAGGTGGGACTCAAACCAGCGACCGTAGCAGTCGCGCGTTTCCAGAGTAAAACACCTAGAACCGCTCGGCTACGACGGCCGGCCGTCTAGCCATGTATGGAAGCGAAACATGGACGATAAATAGTTGAGAGAAGAAGAGAATAGAAGCTTTCGAAATGTGGTGCTACAGAAGAATGCTGAAGATTATATGGGTAGACCACAAAACTAATGAGTAGGTACTGCAGAAAACTGGGGAGAAGAGAAAGTGACTAGAAGAAGGGATCGGTTGGTAGGACATGTTCTGAGGCATCGAGGGATCACCAGTTTAGTATTGGAGGGCAGCGTGGAGGGTAAAAATCGTAGAGGGGGACCAGGACATGAATACACTAAGCAGATTCAGAAGGATGTAGGTTGCAGTAGGTACTGGGAGTTGGAGAAGCTTGCACAGGATAGAGTAGCATGGAGAGCTGCATCAAACCAGTCTCTGGACTGAAGACCACAACAAAAGCATGGCTGGAGACAGTTTTTACAGATTTCGAGACGCATCCGATTTGACGCCGCCGATGCGAGGCTTCGGGAACCGTGCTCCCATTAGCTGGGTCATACCAGATAAATATTTGAAATGTGTGTAAAGACGTTTCAAGACGCTTGTGTTCCTGACAACAACTTAACAATTGACGAACAACTTGTTACATTTAGTGATCGATGTCCTTTTCAGCAATACATTCTTTCAAAACCAGGAAAATATGGGTTAAAGTTATGGGTTGTAGGTGTTAGTACAAGATTTTACATACTCAGTCTGCAGATTTACAGTGGTCGACAAAAAAAATGAATCGCGTGAAGTTGGTCAAGGTACGATAGTAGCCTTAGATATGGTGAAAGGCTTAGAAAACGGAGAGAGAAATGGACCTGCTGACAATTTGTGCACAAGCCTTTATCTGGCGTCAGTACATTTGAAAATCGATTTTACACTTTTAGGAGCAATTACAAGAAGTAAAGGAGAGCTATCAGAAGCTTTCACACTGACCAAGAGCATATAAAAATTATTCCGTATTGTAACTTTGTTCAGCACAAAGCTTTCGAGGAGTGAAGTGGATAATCGTGAAGAACCCAAGCCAGTAACGATTCTGGATTATAATAAAACAGAGTGAGGGGTAGATATAATGGACAAGCTATTTAGAACGTACGCTACAAAGAAGGTGAGCATAAAGTGATATTATTTTAAAATGTGATTGATATTAGCGCAGTGGATGCGTTTTAACATGGATGCATCTTACACCAGGCTGGGCAGAAAGGAATAACAATAGCACTTTTATCAACAGCACCGACGAAGAAACGAGGATGGTGTCCATTTTGCGGAATATCTGTGCATAGAAAATATACTGATAAACGTTAGGAATGTGGACGATTTGTGTGTAAATGTGTTCGGTAATTGCTAGCCTTAAATGCAATGCCTCATAACTGTCAGTTTGGAATGTAATCAAAAGTATTTTTAATTTCATCAGAATCGTTACAAATGGTTAAAAATCATTGTGCATTTTCGTTGATGTTTATTCCACTACCAACAAGTTTTACAATATGAAAAGAATGTAAGGAATGTGATTATATACAACAATTGCTAAACTTACACTTCATAAAGAAAAGGATTCTTGTGCGAGTCACTAGAGACCTCAGAGGTACTCAGTCGAACAATGTATATCTGGTATTATGAGGGTTAAGCATTTCACTAGACACCTCAGAGGTACTCAGTCAAACGATATATATCTGGTATTATGAGGGTTAAGCATTGTGTACTGTGTAGAGAGGAGTCGATGACTTCATCAGCATGGCAATGCACCCTGTCACCAAGTAAAATGTGTGAGGCAGTGGGACTGCGGGCAATATCGTTCAGTAAATTCTATAGCCTTCCCAGAGTACTGATCTGAAACCACTGGAAAACCTGTGGGATAAAACGTCGACTTTGCTCCAGATCCCAGAACCTTAAAACACGAACGTAAATGGAAGAATCGGCTGCTATTCCTCCACAGACACTCAAACATCTCACTGAAAGTGTCATCCCCAGAGATCAAGGCGTCGTAAGGGAACCTCTTCCACCTTAATACGAGGCAACTCAATAGGAATCGCCTCCTCTTGTGTATTTAATGCACTAACTAAGCAAGAGCTTTCTCGTACTCTCACCTGCACCTATGGTTGGTACATATTTTCCTGCAATTCTTGCATCTGAACAAAACCTTCTCTTACGCTAGTCTTGCAACATTTATCCTCAGAATCCAACTTTATATTAGCCACCTGACCTGCCCAGGCTCTGTAGCCTTCTTGTTCTGTAGGTTACACGCCTGTCTAGTTTGCCATTTCTTTGGCATATTTTTAAAGAGGTCTCTACCAATAAAACCTCACATGGTCCATCCGATTCCCCTCCCATCTCACAAAATTTACCTTTCATTCTTAGTTCCAGACCTATTCCAAGACATAAAATGACTGTTCCATACGTTTGTACTGCTGGACTTGCAGTACCTTCAATTCTCATACTTTCTTCAGGTATTACCTGACGTGGCCTCACAGGCGCGTCGTATTAAACAAGCTAATGCGCGCCCATTTATCTAGAAACAGTTCTAAGGATTTTCTGTGCTCTGTGGGCAAGTGGACTCCAGTTTTACTTTTATAGTCGACTTCAAATACTGTTCAAAATTCGGCACAAGACGACTGTAATCATATACTTTCCTGTTGTTTCACAACTTCTTTTAATAGAATACTCGTGTCCTTAGTATATTTTCCAGTTATATGCGCAGGTTTATGACATGGATGGTTTCACTCTCTCACAGTGACCTTACTGTCTCAATAAACTGAAATTTTCACGTGTGACTGGCTTTGCAGTCTCTAACTTTCGAAATTCTGGAACTGACTCTACTTCACCAGTTCTTTTCTGAAGCTGGCAATCTTGCATTAAATACCTAGATTTGCCACACATTTTGCGTTTAATATTACTTTTACAATCCTTGGACACGCATGCAATACATCCACAAGAAAAACAGTTAATGGTAATTTTCCCCACTTTGAGCTATTGGCTTTTGTCACGAAATCCTTTGCTTCAGTACACGTAACTGCCAATTCTTCTGTCAAAGTTGATATAACAGTTTGAGTTAGGTTAATGTATCCTCCCCTTGCATGCACAAATATTTATATGCGCTCATCGTAGATTCCCTGAACGAATGCAGCTCTGCTTAATACTCTTTTTAATGATAAAGATCCCACCAGTGCTGACACTGGTGCTGTCCCATGGTTAACTTCACAAAATTTATGTAAAAATGAATCTAATTTGCTTGCCTGGTCGACAATCCATTCCTGATTTGATCGTCTACTGGGAAACATTTTACAAGCATATAAATTTAACGTACAGATACATGTGTAATTTTGTAACAAAATTTTTGTAGATCTTCTGACGTGGAAGATAATTAATGCGCGATAAGTTTACTTTGTACAGTACTCTGAATATGGGGTCTTTCAAGCTTTTAAGAAGATGGGATGGTTCACTACATGCACTGGTTCAAATACTCTGCTGACATTAGTTAAAAATTCATTTAACGTCATTGAAAACCTAGGGAATGAGTTTAAGGACTGCTTCACTATCAGAAACTGCTTTCCTAGTGAGGCCATGACTTACTTAGTTTATCGATGAGCCATCTAGAGACGAGTCGAGATAGTACCTCTGCTGCAGAAACTGCAAGTCAACTATGGTGTGTTCTGCTGTGATGGAAGGCACACAACTGTGCACAGCTGTGTTGTGCCGGGCTGTTTCCTACTGCCCACCTGGCCACAGCTGGAACTGGAGAAGATATCTTGTGCATTTTGCCTGTGGGCTGTGCTGTCACTGCTGGACATTGTCCTTATGGTCCTCTGAGGATCACAGTCTCTGCTCTGCCTCGTTGTCCCTCAACTATTCCTGCATTGTCATGGAGTTATATATGGATCCATAGATCTTTTCAAGTCTCAAGCACCTATGATGTATGCATACAGATAGAACGAATAAATCAAAATTTATATCAACGCCGAGATTCGAATCTGGGTCGTCTGCTCACAAGGCAGATGCACTAACCACTGCGCCACACCGCCACAGTGGCTTTGCAAAACAGCACGGACTATGATAGCACATATTTCTCCTCAGTCCCAGTTTTCTCAGCTCACTTGTTATTAGCTGTGAACTCAAATAGCATGCTGTTACACAAAAAGTTAGAGATGAATAATCTCGAGATTGTTGCTCTGATCTTGGAGGTTCTTCTAAGTGCAACCTTATGGCAGTATAGGTAATGTGAATAGCATCCATCTTCAATTGAAACTTATTAACTCCCAATGGATCATTGAGTACTTCGAACAACCGTGGCTGTATATCAGACTGAATAAGCCAATTCACAGCAGTTGTCATGTCACATCTATAGTGCTCTATGAGCAGATCAGGATGGAAGCTAACTGATGCTAAATTCCAGTTGTGAACTTTTTGTCCTACTTGTTGTCTCTCTGCCTGAGAATTTAAGCAGCAATATTTCGAACTAATTATCTTGGAGGTAAGGAATGAGCAACTCTGACAAATAATTGGAATTGAAGAACTATGTCAGATAAGAAATTACTATCAAATCCCATGAGGCAGCAACACACTGACTAGGTATGTTGTGCCAAATGTGCCTGAGTCCCGAGCTGCAAGCAGTGTTACAAGGTTCAGACCCTGAGGCCAACTATTGATGGATTCTCCAGCAGCCCTGGCTGCGCCTCTTCAAAAAGTGTACATGACACAACACCTGCACATCATGCACCGCTCTTGTGACTTGGGCTCTTTCTATCCCAGCTTTTCTGAAGCCTATCAGTGTGTAATAAAAACCTTTACTCAACTGGTGTTTAGACTTTTCTTTTGCGCTTCCTTACTCCCTATTTATTTCCTCCCTTTGGGAACAATGACGTCATGTTTTCGAGAGTCCAGGGAGTTTCCTCGGTTTCACCTTCCTAGATACCCTAGCTTGCACGCTAGACAGCAGTTCCTGCTTTGCTTACCCAAACTAATGACGAGACGTTTGAGTGCAACTTCATTTTAAGTAAAATGTTTTTATGGCTTTGTAACAGTGAGTGACAATGTTGGGAGTTGTTAACATGCCAATGCTATTGATTGGCAACTGTTGCTGCTGCATTGAATGCATAAAGCATGGTTAATAAAAGAATCAAATCGTAATATTTTGCTATCTCTGTTAGTTTCAAGGTTTCTTGTTGATTTTGGGAAATGGGTATTGAGATCTATAGTTTAATTATGTAAATGGTTTTTGTATTCCCTGTTGAAATCTCCAGTCTGTTTTTCAATTTTGCAGTTTCTGGATGTTGATATAACAGTGTAAGTCACATGAGCTTGCAAAGGCCCATATGAGTTTCTTTGCACTATTTCATTCTCTCTTTTTTAAAATCACATGAGTTGGGATGACTGTTTAAATTTCTATGTTGTTAAAGATGTGTTATTAGTTCAATTTAGTTTAGTGTTTTAATTTTATTTATATGGTCATCTAATTAATTTTTTAAAAATATAACACACATTAACTACGAAACGACATAATAGTGAACTATCACTACTTTATCGTAATATCTAAGAAGCTACCGAAAAAACCGATGAAATTCGAGAAAAGAGGAACACTTCATTTAGTACCAGCACAAGCCACCAGTCCTTAATTATAACACTGGAAATGACACCTTATTATTTCTTCGAATGTTACTTGTTTTAACTGCCAGCAGAGAAAGCAGAATTATTTTAATGAAAGAAGCTGAGACAGTAACTAGTGCAATTAAGAAACGATGGTTCTTTGCTAACTGGGTGATGTATGATCATGGGAAGAAATATCAGTATTTCAATGTAAGTATTTGTATTGCCTAGCAGCGATTTTTTTAAAAGTTATTAGACTATGTAAAATTAACCTTGAATAAATGTAGATTCTTTTATTAATCATGCTTTATGCGTTCAATGCAGCAGCAACAGTTGCCAATCAATAGCATTGGCATATTAACAACTCCCAACATTGTCACTCACTGTTACAAAGCCATAAAAACATTTAAATAGGAATCGGCTTAATCTATATCTAACCAGTAGTTTCCCAACAATAGGGCGCTATTTTGCAACGTAATTGTGGATGTGAAACCAATATACTTTGAGTAAATTTAATGAAACGGTTTTGAGTTTTATATAATAAACATTTGTGACTGTAGTAAGAGTGCTAGTAGACAGGGTAACATAAGTCTGCTATGTGTTGCATAGTACAACTGGACAATTTCGCTGTTTTGGATGCTTTAGAGAACTTAAAATTTCAGTTACCTTCCTCAATATTGATGGGTCGATGGAGATCTGTAGTTCGATGTGTAGAAGAGGGGTGTTATTCAGCTGATCGATGAGGAATCTCAAGTAAAGAAGCGATCATTTTGCATCGCCAAAAGACAGTGAGCGCTACCCACCCATGTATATGGCGGCAATCCCAATAACGGAAGACAAACTTAATTGACGGCTCTGTATTTCGCGCACACAGCACAGTTAAAAATCGTTCAGATTACATGACCAGGGAAACATGAAAATAGGGCATATGAGGACCCTTAATGTGCCTCTTATTAACCTTGGTGAAATGTGAGACAGACTGAATTCATGTTGTGTTGCACAATAAAAAAAGAACCAATAACTTTCACTACAAGATAAAAACTGCATGACAAAATAAACTATGAGACTATGTCACCATAGTAATAATAATGAAAACATTAACAACAATAGTAATAATGTATGCATATCCTAATTCTGTATGTATTTCTCATAGGACGCATGTCTGTCTTGTATGGAAAACTTTGAGTTTAGTAAGAATAACCTTTATTTCTGCACAGTCACTATGAGTTGTGCAAATGCGTTTCTGAGTCCACTGAACGACAGTTTCATTCAATCTGACCCATGCACAACACCTGATGCCTGTATGTGTGATAACCCAGTTGATTTGTGATGTCTTGTCCCAGTCCAATCTTGAATCTCATCGCCTGGGACATATCCTTCTGATTGATATTATCGGACAACCTCTGACATCAACAGTTAGTTACCTGCCCATTGGTTCAATTAGTAGCAGGCTTATAATGTGTCACCCAAATTATTCCAAGTTCTTTGTATAAGAACAATGACATCAATAGCCTACACTCATGAAGTAAAAGTCAAACAGCTATCTCTCTGTATCACTTTAATAAGCACTAGACTCAATGTAAAAACTAATACGATCTAAAACTGCAAAGCAAATTTTAATTTGTTTCAACTAAACGAATCTATTGGCATGTATGTCCAGAATGTAATAAGTACTGAAAAAATTTAGCAAGAAATGAAGGAATGACGGTTCTGAAAATACTAGTAAATGGTAACAATCATGGAAATCACTGAACTCTCACTGTGGTTGTATATCTGATGATGATTCAATGAATGGCGTAGTGAAGTAGACAGAAAGATTTGCGACAACACTGTTCAAGGGGAGTGTATAATATAACATTATAAAAGAGCATCCACAACCTCTCAAGCTCTAAGATAAATCAAATGTGAGTAATCTTTTCGTTATGAACTAGTTTTAAAATCAGTTACTGGGACCTATTCAGCTTGATACTCTCCTGTATTCATCGAAAACCTAAAGCTGTCACTGTGTAAATTAGATTAATTACATTTGATTCAAAGGAACAATAGATTTACCTAGCAATATCATTATTCCTTGTCCTAACATGATTTCAAATGTTTTTATGGCTTTCTAACAGTTAGTGACAAAGTTGGCAATTGTTAATATGGCAACGCTATTCACTGGCCATCGTTGCTGTAGCGTTGAATGTGTATTGCATGGTTAGTAAAAAAAATCCACATTTATTTACGGTTAAGGGTGATGACGACTCTGTTAGATGTAAAGCTTGGATAACAGATCTTTGCTTATTCCGAAAAAATAGCTCGTCTGCTCGTAGCAGAATAATGACCTCGAGAACGTGCAAAGTACACGCAAATCTAACTTCATTCTAAAGAAATGCTCAATCAGAGGAGCATAGTGTCTTATTATACAGACAGCTCCCACGCTATAATATAATATATAGATGGTAATCAGTTGCGGCTCATTACTTCCTTCAATAATATTTACTGACGGGCCAGATTCTGCGAGCTGTTTCCAGGCAGTATTATAATTATTATTAGTAGTAGCTTTATTCATGCGTAGCTCTCTTTTTAGAAGGATACAGGACATGTCAAAGTATTTACAAATTTTGACAAATTTAAAATAAGCTAATTCGTATACACATATATTTACATACTTCTAGTTAGAAGCAATCATTAGATTTACTCATGATATAGATTTTTTACAAATAACTTATTAAAAAATGTAATGCCACACTGTTCACTCATATCTCACTATGACTCACTGCACACACTATACACACATTGTTTCATAACAATGTGTAGAATGTATAGCATAACAGGTACTTTTTAGCTGCCTTTTTAAATAAGTGATTTTTGCAATTTCTTTAATCTCTTTTTTTAATTTAGTGTACAGTTTTATTCCTTGGTAGTAATTGCTGATTTGAGTTTTATGATTATTTTTTCTTGGTAAATGTAAGTTGACTCTATCTCTTGTTGCATGATCATGGACAGTGCTGTTTGTGCAGTAACTACTATTGTCATTTTTGATGTGTACAACTGACTGGTAAATGGATTCATGTGGAGCAATTAAAATCCCCAATGTTTTGAACAGATCTTTACAATGAGATCGACTAGTATTTTTGATTATTATTCTTATGGCTCTTTTCTGGAGTTTTAAAATTCTGTTCATATTTTGTGCATTTGTTCCCCAAAAAAGATTGCTGTATCTAAGAATTGAGTGTACATATGAATAATTTGTAACTAAAAGACACTGCATGTTTCACACTGAAGATAGGATTCTAAGGGTATAACATGCTCATGACATTCTGTTTGCAAGTACCTTTGTGTGTTCACATCACTTCAACTGAGAATCAGTTTTCATTCCTAGAAATTTTGCATTTGTTACACAGTCTGTAGAGCTGCCATCTACATTTAATTTAACATTGTCATTTTTTTCTCCCAAACTGAAATTCATGACATTGTTTTTCTTTATGTTCAATGTCACATTATTGCGTATTGACCAATCATAAACTTTCTTGAGAGTTTCATTTGCCTTCTCGGCAAGCAGTTCGCTTGTTTTCTCGGTGACTATAACACTGCAGTCATCAGCAAAGAGAATCTTTTCACCATAACACTACTGAGAAAGTGATTGATGTATATCAGGAACAGTATTGGTCCTAATGTGCTACCTTGCACATCTTTATCTTTCTGATAAATATTTTACTAAATGTTTGGATCTATTTGAAGTATGTGTTATCTCTACTCTTTGTACCCTATCTGTTAGGTATTACAAAATGACTTTTATCTTAATCATATGACTATTTATATATGTGTTTGGAGACAGAGAGACTGATTTTTGATTGAGACTTTAAGTCGTAACTGGTACCTGAATTTTGGTTGCTGCCTCCTTTAATGATCGGCGTCTGCACCAGTTGTTGACGTATTGCAATTTGGAGGAAGTTATTGTTCTTTAAAGTTTAAAATACGAATATGTTGGTTACTTGGCCGCATTGCGGATAGCTTTGAGCCCAAGTTTCCGTAGCTTTTGATACCTAAGGGACCACTGTTGTAAGTAAATAATATCAAACAGCAATCTGCTTTTCGTGAGAAAAGGAGATTACTTGGCACACAAACTTCCTCCAAACTACACGACCTGCTGCAGCAAAATTGGTCAGTGGAGTTCAGCAGCATACTATTATACAAGAAGACAATCGAAGTACTCCAATTAACAAATTATGAGAGGTTGTTACGTATTGAATGAAAATTATAGAGAAGGCATTTCCTTTCCTGGATTTTAGTGAACTTTGTGCACTTACATTTCTGTCGATTCACAGCTGGCGACGACCACCTTTCCCCAAAACAAGATATTTCAATTTTTCACTTCCAGAAAATTTGTATACATATATGTTTGGCAAATGTTACACATGCTTTGGTCGGTGTTATCACCGAAATAGCAATTTACAGTAAATGTACCAATACGTTCTGAGTGACGACCTAGCAACACGTCCTCTTTCCACAAGATACAGATTAACAGTCCTCTGTTTTTTAATAAATCAACTGTCTTCTTTTTTAGAGTCCATACTCAAAGATTCACAACTACTATCGTTGCGGGGATTGCGCGCTAAAGAGTTTGTTGCTGTACAGCTGCGCTTCACTTGGCATTTACATACATTACTGAGCTTCTCAGAATAAAATTAGGCACAAATTAGTTAAGAAAAAGGCAGTGAGGAGGCTCACATAACATTACAGTATGATTCAAACCAGTCATTAGCTACCCCTCTTATCTCTAATGTTCCTAATTTATTTAATAGTATCTTGTAGTCGACTGTATCAAACGTCTTAGAAATATACAAAAACATGCCTGTGATACAGTAACCTTTATCAAGAGCATCAAGTACAACTCTTGTGAATTCTACTATGGCTGACTCCGTATTTTTGCCACTTCGAAAACCAAACAGTGATTCGCTTAAAATATTGTATTTATTCAGGTAATTCGTTAATCTGTCTTTCATAATTGCTTCTATTACTTTTCAGAATTGTAACAGCAGAGAAACGGGCCAGTGATTTTATATGCCTTCTGCATTACCTTTCTTAAGCAAAGGTAGAGCTCTTGTCTGTTTTAACGGCTCTGGAAATGTCCCTAATATGAAGGATTCATTTATTATATTTGTGAAGGGGCCTTGTATAATTCCTATGCATTGTTTCAGTACATAAACTGATGCTTCATCAAAGCCTACTGACTTTTTATTTTTTAGTTTTTGAACAATTTGTTGACTTCATTCTCTGTGTTTGGAAGTAACATCATTGTATTTAGTGCAACATTATATACAGGTGTTATATTTGTTTCGGGGAATTTTTGCTGTAACTTCTCTGCAATACTTAAAAAATGCTCGTTTACATTTACTACCATCTCCTTCTCCCTTAGAAGTATGTTATTCTACGTTTGTTTGCCTCTCCCCGTTTCCTTTTTTTATAACATCCCAGAGTGCTTTGCTTTTATTCACTGCACTATATATTATTTTGTCATTAAATGACTTTTTTGCAGCAATCAGCACCTTCCTATAGATCTTTTTGTATCTATGATAGAAACTTAATAATTCTGGATCATTGCGAATCTTTTTCATGAAACTGAGATGTTTAAGTGTTTGGGTGGACTTCTTAATACCTGCAGTTATCCATCTCTTTTTGTGAGATGTTGATACAGACACGCATACTTTTGTAAATGTCTTTTCAAAGTTCAATTTAACCAATGTGGAGAATTTACAGAATTTCATATTCACACTGATTTCGTTATACACTTCATCGTAGCTTTGTTTTCCTAGTTCTTTTGGAAAATCTTTTATTTTGATTTCTGATAGATGTCGTTTGTGGGCTTGTAGTTTAGGGAATGATTCGATGTCTGATGTTACTGTTGTTATTTGACAGAGATGGTCTGATATTCCGAGATCTTTAAAAATAAAAATGTGTGTGAAATCTTAAGGGACTTAACTGCTAAGGTCATCAGTCCTTTAGCTTACACACTACTGAACCTAAATTATCCTGAGGACAAACACACCCACCCATGGCCGAGGGGGGACTCGAACCTCCAGCGGGACCAGCGGCACAGTCCATGACTGCAGCGCCCTACACCGCTCGGCTAATCCCGCGCGGCGAGATCTTTTACAGCTACATCACAGTTTTCCCTGTCGATATTTGTGACCACATGGTCAATTACTGATGAAGTCGTTGTAGTAACCCTTGTTGCAAGGCAGACTGCGGTTCATCTGATTATTCAGTTGGTGTCATTCATATCTTCTCGAGTCTGATTTACATTAGGTGAATTCCAGCAACCACTGTTATTTCAATAACACTGCCCACCCCTGTTTCCCTGGTAACCAGGATGATATCGATTGTTTTAAGTTCTTCTATCATTATTTATATTTCGCCGGGAAATGGTTAGTAAGTGGGTGTCATGCCTGGGTAATGTAGGTGACGACATCACTTGGTTAGCCCGATAGCCATTTAGCTGCGCTGGACTGTGATTCTGCACGCAGGGCTGATTTGTCTGTGACACGCTATTTAGGCCTTGATTGTAATTATGACTGACTTCTGTGTCTTCATAGATAAGGTCTATGGAGTCAAGTACAGACATAAAATGTGCTATCTTACCTTCTGGTACATGTATGACTTTCTTACGAATATCTGAAGGCAGCTTCGACTTCACAACTGGGAGTAATTCTCTCGTCCCAGTCGCGAGTTTTGTCTGAGTACTTCTCAAAATATCTTTGGACGCTACCCTGTTTAGCACGAAATTAATCATGATTGAATATCTACTTTCTAAGCTCTTCAGGGATCAACCTATTCAGAATCTAGATAAAATTGCTCTTTCAAATTGTTCATGTATTTGGTAAGGTTCTGCCATACGAGTTGCCTAAAGGGTGCCATTTCTCTGAATACAAACTGTTTTAGAGCGAGTATTTTGCTTTTCACTCCAGGATTGAAATAGCACACCTTTTAAAGGCTTTTCGAACAGAACTGGGTGACGAATACGGTTATCTTGTTAAAGTAATCGTAACTTTCTGTGCTTAAGTAAACTTCCCTCATGTGCGAAAGAGGACAGTGAAGGTGAAACTCGTAACTGGTACAACTTATGGTTCGGCGATAAGTTACCATTATTCATTCCGTTACAGTACATCGCGGAATGTGCTGCAGGACTGCTCAAACTACTTTTCTAACCTCCGACAATTCCTGTTCATGGTTGTGATTTTCACTGTGAATTGGTCACTCCATTCTGGCAATTACTTGTTTAAATTTTAGCTGTACGAATTCTGACTCTGTTGATTCACCGAAACTTTCTCTTTCGGGCATCGACATTATCATCAGTTCATTTACCACGTGTTCTAATTTTGTATTAATGTCTACGTCCTTGTGTGAAAACAATTGTAAAAGTCATCAACAATATGCTTGCACTGATCATCAAACTATTTTTGCACTTTAGCTCCCTCGATTTACACAAAAGAATGAAATTTATTTTGTGATTTTTATACCGTCCCTCTAACTATTTCTATTCCTTAGTCAAAGAATGCATAGCTTGTGGGCTTTCGGAAGACCACGATGAGCCATCATTACCTGTGAAAATTCACCTGTAAGTATTACATTGCAACGACAAATTGTTAAAATTAGTGGTCAATCTTCTTAAGCTATTGGATTGTTTTATTGAATTGGGCTGATGTTTTGTAAATGTTCGTTTGCTGTTCAGTATTAATATTTTCTGTACTGACTTGCATTTTCTGAAAACTTCATAACGGTTGCATAATTGGATCTAGGGACAGATTAATTATTTGAACGAGGAATATAGACCACTGGAACGTTTACTTCATACGAAACATTATTCGGTTGAATAATTACTTACCAGAAGAATTACGTGGTTGTACATCAATTTCATATAAATGATCTTCAACTATGGTATGTATATCAGATTTACAACGCTGTTCTAGATCGCGTTATGAATTAAGGGGATTTTCAAATTCTGCATTAGCGAATTCACTTTCTTCTGTGTCAAGTTCATTGGTACGACTTTCTTCCGTAGCCATTTTAGTATTCCCTCATGTATTCACCTTAACACAGGATGTAAGCAAAATAGGCGTATCTGTAGAAAAGAATTGCGAACGAAGGAAACTGCAGGTTGGAATATCAGCAAGATTAGGAAAACGATAGATTGCTACTCACCGTGAAGATGACCCACTGAATTGCACGCAGACACAACGAAAAGACGGTTAGACGTTGTAGCTTTCGGCCAAAACCTTCTTCCGCGAAGAAAACACACACACATTCACAAAAGCAAGCACACCTCACGCACATATGAGCGATGCCACCAGCAGCTCCAACCGAAAGGTTTTAGTTGTGCCTGTCTGCAACTCAGAGGGTCATTTTACGCTGACTAGCAACATATCGTTTTCGTAAAAGTGTTAAAAGTTTCTTGGATTACTTACGACCTGGCAAAGTAACTGCTTGGTTATAGTGCTTAACTTTTCTGATTATCTGAATCACGAGTGCGCTCAAGAATGTGGCGTGACCTCGCTATTACATTAGATGCTATTAAAACAGACATCTTATTACCAAAAGTAACTGAATGTTAAAAATTATCTTTTACGAAGTTAAAAAATTTTTTACTGCTAACAGACGAATATCTCAATGTCATACTCTGCAAGCACATTAATAGCAAGCAAAATAAATCATTTGTCCGTACCTTAAGTAGTGATGTATTCTTAATTTCGGCAGACCAATTCTCTTCTTATTAATCTTCTCGTAACTTGTTCTCGTTCTTATTAATTTGTTTTCCTTTTCATGAATCGGTCCAGTATTTCTTTTTTGGTCGTTGATCTGCATCAATGTGTCGAACATGAAACATAAAACAGACTATGGGACACACTCAAAAGACCACTAGCTATCTCAACATTTAAGTCATCCTTCTCTTTAGTTAAATGCTGAATGTTATTTGTTGTAACTGGCTAGAAAGACGAGAAAGCGGAATTATTTTAATGATGGTAGCAGATACGGGAATCAACGTGATCACTAAATGTTT
Source organism: Schistocerca americana (assembly GCF_021461395.2). Classification (NCBI taxonomy): domain Eukaryota; kingdom Metazoa; phylum Arthropoda; class Insecta; order Orthoptera; family Acrididae; genus Schistocerca; species Schistocerca americana. Next base: position 499,153,454 of record NC_060126.1, on the reverse strand, counting down.
GTTCATTGTTTTCAGGGTGATGTGTAACAGTGGGATAAAATATCACTGTTTCAATACCAGCATTTGCATTACGTGGCAATGATTTTAAAAGCTATCAGACTTCGTACAATTATTCGAGAATAAATGCTGGTTCTTTTCACTGAGAATGCAATATGCATTCAAGGCTGCAGCAGTGACTGTTGATCAATACCATTGCCATATTAGCAATTCCAATTTTCGTTCGTTGCTCAATGTCACAAACCTGTAAAAACATTTGAAATCACGTTATGACAGAGAATAATTACAATATAAGTATAGGTATTGTACGTATGAATCAGATTTAATTAATCAAGTTACAAAGGGCTCGACTTCTGGTTTATGTGCAGACAGAAGTGTTGCCAGAAAGAAAAAGATACATGCATCTCAGCCAGTCCTGGCAATTGCTTTAAAACAAATTCACAATTAGAAGCTCACACCGATTTTACTTGTGCTACAGATGTTTACTGTGTTATCTCAGATCTTGAGAAGCTGTGGATACTCTTTTACAGTGTTCTGTTCTACTATGTTTCAATTAATCTAAGAAACCTGTCAGGACGATGTAAAGCTCAAGGCAGAAATTTTGGCAAGTTATAGTAAAATTCATAACAGCGAAGTACTAGCAATTTTGCACTTCTGTTTACTTTTATCGAAACAAATGATTAATGAACTTTTCCACGCACAGTGTGATTTCCGGGAACACGAAAAATACATTACCATGCCTCATACTATGTCGGAAAACCCTTTGCATTCAGAACAGCTTCTAATGGTGTCGGAATGGATAAGTACAGATCTAGCATGGTTTTCAAGGTCATCTTCTACCACGCTAGTTGCAAGATTGTGGCAAGTTCAGGTATTGACGATGGAAATGAATAGCAATCACGTATCCTTCACTCCAAAGTGGGCCTCAAAGACTCAAAAATATTGAGATAGGGTGACTGTGGTAGCCAGGGGTGACGCGACAATTCATTCTCGTGCCCACAAAAACACAGCTTGACTATGCGGACTGTTTGAACCGGGACCCTGTCGTTTGGAACATAGCATCATCATTCTTGGAACTAACACTGTACCACGGAATGGATCTGATCAGCCGAAATTGACACATAATTCTTGGCAGTAATGCGACCCTGCACAGCAGCCATGGGGCCAAGGGAATACCGCAATATGGCGGCCGAAATCATCGACGAATGCCAGCCATGTCTCACTCTTGGCAGAAACCAGTCCACATTACAGGCTTGGGACGTAAATCTCAGCCAGAAATTGTATACAGTGTGAAACAAAGATTCATCCGACCGAAAGACTGTCATCCTTTCCTCGATAGCCTAGGTTTTATAGCTTAGACCTCACGTTTTCCTGTTACGGGTATTTGTACCATTTAGGCCTATCTGTGATTTTGCAATTACAGCTCCCCCTGCAGTTCCAATGTTATGCTGTTCCCTTCGAGTCATTTTGATGCTGAGAGGACTCATGAGTTTCTATACTCACTTCATCAGGAAATTTCGCAGCTGTACTCCTCTTATTTTTCATCACAATCTTCAATGGCCGTTTGTCACTATCTACACTACCACTCATTACTTTCAATATACCCAATAAATGACATCTAGTTCTCTGTAGAGAAGGTCTAATACCGTGGATACGGTTGACGATGCAAAGGAATAGTACAACAGTTATACACAAGTCATGATTTTTGTTTGTGGTTATCGAGATACAATAGAGTCCAACAAACAGTGTTGTGTAAATAAACGTTATGTACCTGTCTGATATATTTGTATACCTATTTGCCCACGGACGTCACATTTGGTACACCTGTGTTGTTCCCTGTAGTGATGTGATGTCCGCAGCGAACGGCAACCATTGCTACGATACACAACATGTGGTTCCTGCACGTCTGTTCCTTCGTGACACTGAAGTGTGCACATCGATAGAATGGCTCCACGAGTGGAGATATACATAGAAAAACGTGCTGCAATTGTAGCACTTACCCAAGGAAGTTTATCTATTCGCCAAAGTGCGAAACAGTATAGTGTGTCTGAGGGTGAGTGCAATACACACTGCACCGCCAGCAGACAACTGGTAGCAATAAAGACATACCACGACCAGGCTCACCTCGTAAAACAACCAAAAGCGACGACAAATATATCAGCATTGCCAGCAAGAGAAACAGAACCCAAAATTCGTGCAGAATTGGTAGAAATGAACACGACAACAGAATCTGTTGTAACAGTAAAAAGGAGACTGGCTGAAGCCGGCTTGAAAGGATGTGTTATAGGAAGAAAACCCCCTATAAGGTCCATAAATAAACAGAAGAGACTTAAATGGGCTAGAAAACATCGTAATTGGACATCGGAGGAGTGGACGAAGGTGTTATTCACCGATGAATCGAAGTTTGAGATTTTTGGAACAAGAAGGAGAATATTTGCTCGCCGATTTGTGGGGGAAAGGGTTGCCAAGCAGCGTGTTCTACCAACAGTTAAACACGGTGGAGGTTCTGTGGTGTCACCGCCAGACACCACACTTGCTAGGTGGTAGCCTTTAAATCGGCCGCGGTCCATTAGTATACGTCGGACCCGCGTGTCGCCACTGTCAGTGATAGCAGACCGAGCGCCACCACACGGCAGGTCTAGAGAGACGTACTGGCACTCGCCCCAGTTGTACAGCCGACTTTGCTAGCGAAGCTACACTGACCGATACGCTCTCATTTGCCGAGACGATAGTTAGCATAGCCTTCAGCTACATTTGCTACGACCTAGCAAGGCGCCGTATTCAATTGATAATTAATATTATGAAGCATGTACCGTAACAAGAGATGTTCTACAATTGTGGATTAAAGTTAAGTATCACATCATCTACGTACTTTATTTACAATTCTCAAGATATTGTCCTGTTCCAGACCTCACGCCAGTCAGCGTGTAATTAAACGCGTGCATTTCGGCCTCCTCTAGAAAAACAGTGTTGGCTCTTCTGCCAATACTACAGGTTCTATTATGGTTTGGGGATGTTTTGCCGGAGATAGAGTTGGCGACGTTGTGAAAATAGAAGGATGCATGAATCACAGGCAGTACCACCATATACTTCAGTATCATGCAATACGAAGTATATTGCGCCTAGTAGGGAAAGGCCTTACCTTACCAGAAAATAATGACCCAAGACATCGGTCGACATCACAGGAAAAACAGAAAGTACTGAGTAATCTGCGTTGGCCGTCCCAAAGCTCCTATTGCAATCCCATTGAAATGGTCTGGGATGAAGTGGACATACGTATCAGGGAAGTTATTACTTATTTTGGTGACATATTGAGGCTGCAGCTTAGCGTTCCTGTCAATGGAAACTTAACAAAATAAATTAGTGCCAAAATTAATTTACTGACAGTAAACCAGCAGACAGTACAAGCAGGCCTAATATCGTTTATTTCCGGTTGAAAATGCACAACATACTTTCTACCATGTCCAGGACACGTTGTTAGCTGCTGATATATTTCTCAGCTTAAAACTTCAAGCATACACAAATGTCAGCTAAATTAGCAGTGATTTAATGAAATCGGATACATATCTTTTAGACTAGTTACAGTCATTGGGAATTATAGAAGCAATAAATTCGACGTTAAATTGCTTGTACTGCATACATAGTACAAAATAACCGGTTGGATTGTGTTGGTCTGTGTCCAAACTGAAATGCCAGTTTTCCCTTCCTTTTGTCCAAACTTCGGTGAATACATTCGTTAGAAGAATATACTCAACTCCATCATTTTCGGTTGTAGCAAAATTAAGGTTTGATACCTTATAAAGGCACATGGCTAATATTTTCACAGTCATGCGTAAATATTGGATATATCACAACCAAATTCATTTTGGAAGGGACGTCACGTTTAGCTCCATAGAGACAGACCACCACAAAACTAAAGCTTCTTTGGAGATCTAATAGAGAGTTCCGTTCCGCAAATTCAGGACTATTGAATTACTTTCTAACTCCCATGTATCTTAATTGTTTTAGTTACTGCAATGGCACCAGTATGCTGTTGCTGACTTGTTGGTTGTCAAATGTGTTTGAATATTCAGAATAAATTTTCGCTCTGCAACGGAGAGTGTATTGATTTGTCACTTACTGGCGGAATAAAATTGTGTGCCGGAGGAAAAGTCATGACTCGTGCTTGGATAGCTCAGTCAGTAGAAGACTTGGCAGGAAAAGGCAAAGGTCCCACGACCGATTACCGGTCCGACACAAAGTTTAAATCTGCCAGTACGTTTCGTATCAGAATATGATCAGAAGCGCTGAATTATGTGTTTCTTGCAAAAAAAAAAAAAAATGGCTCTGAGCACTATGGGACTCAACTGCTGAGGTCATTAGTCCCCTAGAACTTAGAACTAGTTAAACCTAACTAACCTAAGGACATCACAAACATCCATGCCCGAGGCAGGATTCGAACCTGCGACCGTAGCGGTCTTGCGGTTCCAGACTACAGCGCCTTTAACCGCACGGCCACTTCGGCCGGCTGTTTCTTGCACATCTACCTCAAAGATTACTATACAAGAACAAAATATGTCCAACTTTTCAAACTGGAAGCCTCTAAAGTTTGTAGTTCTGATGATTTATCAGGCGAACTTCCAACTAGAAGAAAAGAACTGTAATGCGCGGGCATTTTTTTTTCTGAGTCCTCAGTTCTCTGACTTGTTTGATGAATTCTGCTAAGAATAGCCCTCCAGCACCAGTGTCTTCAACTCGAAGAGCAATTGTATTACTTGTTAGATGTACTCGAGCCTGTCTTTCCCTATATACACAAGGTGAACATTGTGAAACAGATAAATTACAGTAAAGTATTGCTGATTGGAAATCGAGGACAAAAGAGTCCCATGAAGACGTGTCTGGAAATGGACGATGTGCGTGCATTGACAACAAACCGTCCCGGAACACAGTACACAACTGCATCGCACCCACATCACTAACAGCTGTTCATAGTGGCCTCCGTGGGATTGTAGGTGATAGTGATACTAGCAGTTGTCACGAGGGATACGCATGATCGTACTTAGACTTACACCATGTTGGCGGACCATTTGCCTGGAGCTTGTGCTAGAGTGCGCGTCAATATCCTGTAGAACCCGGTCCTACAGATCTGGTGTAAGTTCGTCTGTCTAAGAGGACCACTGATCACACACACTCCCAAAAATGGTTTGACATGTTCTGTGGTGTGGTTGGTGTCCGTGAGGACACTTGTTTTTGTATAGCAGTGCTTAGTCCCTACTGTTTCCATCTGATAGGCTGTAGACAAAAGGGATCTCGCCTTGTTTCCTGCATGAATACCGGAGGGCCTTGCTGTGTACTGAACGCTACGTCATTCACACAGCCTGCAACACACAGGAACACACGGTACGTAGTTGGATGTCATTTGTCCGCTCTACCTACCGTGGCAGTGATGCTTTTCCGGAGACATGTAGGTATGACCCTTTTTTCTCCATTTTTGGTCAGGAGCCAGTCCGTGCAGTATGTCGGTTTGATTAAAGTTCTCACTGTACACTCTCTACAGCTCCCTCAAGTCACAGCGAAGTTATTTATTGATGTCTTAAAGCGTGTGTTGTCATTCTGCCCCTTGCTTCTCGTCAAAATTTCGGAACATTCGCTCTGTTCCTACACACTCCGGTTCTACAGAGGACATCTAGACATTTTATCTGTGTCGACCTAATTTCCAGCATCTATCTATAGCATCACATTTCCACTGCTTCGATTCTCTTCTTTTGAATTTTTCCCACTATTCACAGTTCACTTCAGTACAGTGCTGTACTCAAAAAGTACATTATGACCAATTTATTTCGCAGAGCTGTGCATAATTCGTGATTAAAACTGTGCTATTTGAATGGAAACTTGAACTGGAATTCTGGATCTTCGAAAATCAATGTTATGACACGTAATCGTTCAGCAGATTAGCAATGTATAATCAGTGCTTGTATTTTTAACTATTTTCCTACTTCGTGAATGTAAGCAAAACCTTTAAAGAGATGCGCAAATAATATTTGAGGATAAACCCGATTCGTAAACTATGACATCTGACGCATTATGTACACGGAAAGAACCTGGAGGTGAGATGCGCAAATAACATTTGAGGATGAACCCGATTCGTAAACTATGACATCTGACGCATTACGTACACGGAGAAGAGCCTGGAGGTGAACGGAATTAGCCTCTGATGGAGAAAATGTATTTATCTACGTGTGTGGGTGTGTATGTGGGTTTGACTTGGTTGGGCAGGCGAGTGTGGGTGATGGGCAGAGGGAGAGAGAGAGAGAGAGATGAGACGAGAGCAAGAGAAACATCGTGATCACTAGCGGTCGCCTGTGTGCGAGGGGCGACGTGGGTAAATCCCTGCGAGGAAGGCTTCTTTCTTATCAGGTTGGCTCTGAAAGGGACTTCCAGGAGCATGTGGCAGTGAAAGGTCCGAAGAGCTACTCACAGAGATGTGGGTGAAAGCAGTGCGAAATGGAAAGCTCGTTGCTGGAGAAGGCTTCGGTGGCCACGACGCCGGTCCCAAGTACATTAACTGCACCTGTACACTCGTAGATAACTGATCTTGAAAAGTAATTGGTTCATTAGACAATAGTTTTTCCTAAGGTGCAGGAAGTTATACCCGGACCAGAATGACAAAGTGATTGATGCGTAGGTGTTCACAACGCTGCTACCACAGCAACAGCCAATCACAGAACGCGGTTGGCCGCGCCTCCTGTTTCGTTTACCGTTGCCAAATCTTTCTGCTACTGCAGTTAGTAGCTACTGTGGTCAGTTGTGCATGACGCACGCGGCCGGTAACGTAAACAGTTGTGTAACCCGTTTCGGTTGTGTGTTTTGTTTCTACGGGTGGCGAGTTTATTTTGCGCTACAGAATGTCTGAAGATTGTAGTGGAAGTATGCAAAAAAGTGTGGCTGCTAAACGGAAAGTTCCTGTTTTACATGGTCTGACTCGTGAGTACATGTGTTCGATGCGAGATTATTTCGAGAAAGAGAGAGACAGTGGTGCAACTCTGCTGCCTTTAATGATGGTAGTTTAAACAACGGCAGACTCCTTAAAGATACACAAAAAGACTGTCATTAAAATTTGTAGGGGAGAGATACTGCGCAGAAGGGGAAGAGCATGGTTCATCCAACCTGCGGAAACCCAGAAAGAAGACGACAGAACCACATGTAACAAACCTGGACTCTTTCCATCAAGATGCTGTGCGTCGCCAAATATATGGATATTAAGAGAGAATACAACATCCAACAATTAAAAAAAAAAACTGTGGCCTACTCTTCGCGAGGCAGAGCCATTCAGTGGGAGCACGACGTCTTTGTTAACGGTAGTCAGAGCTTTTGGTTTTCGGTGTAAAAAATTAATGGACGGAAAATTATACAGGAGAGAGGCGAAATCGTAGCGTGCCGGTGTCGATTTTTAAGAAGTATAGTTAAAGTTATGTTTGAAGATGTGTCGCTGGACGAAACTTGGATCAACGCCGATCATTCCGTCAGAAAAGACTGGACTGATGATAGCGTATGTAGAAGTTCTGCTGTTCCAGTAGGAAAGTGCGCCAGAATTATTGTTTGGTATGCTGGAACTGTATCTGGCTTCGTACCTAACTGCCTCCTCGTTTACAAATGGAGGAAAACAAACGACTACGACGAGGAGATGAACCACGACAGTTTTCTGAAGGGTTCAGTGAGTAACTACTGGAAAACTTAAATCGGCCGTCCGTCTGTCATTGTAATGGTTAATGCCCCATACCATTCAGTTATTCAACATAGATCTCCAAAGATGGGAACGAAAAAACGCCGACATTGTTGAATGGTTTACACGCCACAACGTGAAAATTAAGGATGATTTATATAAGGCGGAGCCCATGAAAACTGTGAAAAAAAATAAGCCACTGTTTCAACAGTATATTGCGATTGAGGTTGCTAAAGGACATGGCCACAGGCTATCAGCCTTCTACCACACCAAGGTCTCTTTAACACCATCGAAATGATTGGAGCACAAATTAAAAATTACAAATAACGAAAGCTTCACTGAGGCAAAAATTCAAAGACTGTTACAGAGAGCAGTGGCACAAACAACGCCAGGAAATTGGAGAAATGTTGTACGCCACACAGGAAGGGTAATTAAAGAAGTGTGGACAGCGAAGTGAATGTCAAGAGTAATGCAGAAAATATAATTAATCCTGGGGCAATTCCAGTGGCTTGTCCACGGACCGTAGCTCAGATAACGACAGTGACAAGGAAGAAAGGGATTCTGAACTAAGTGGCATTTATCCTTTGCCTTAATTCGTCTTTATTTTTGTGTTTGAATTTCTTATTTTTGACGGAATGCTGTGTACTACAGTTGCACAATAAATATCACCTCATTATTAAGCAACGCTCCCCCGTACAAGTGTGACGGACTGCATTAACAATACACTCACTGGTAAGTACGCAAGCAGTTTATATTATGTTAATGGTGTTAGTTATTGTACGTACATAAACGATTCAAATCCATTTTGACACACGTTACGTATCGAATATCACAACTGAACGTGATTTATTATCGTTTTATATACGGAAGTGAATTTGTTAAGCCACAAGAATACATCATCGCCAACTTTCATGCTCAACTGTGCTTCACTGTCAATCAAATTGTTATTCTGATCCGGGTATAGATACTGATGATGTGTCACAAGAACTTATGTTTCTTCAAACTATCCACTTTCTTGTATTTATTCGTTACAAGATTCTGCGTACTTAAGCAGATGTGTTCTACAATCCACTAAGCAACAAGCTACATCAGTATTTGCGAAATCGTGCTGTGGAATGGTGGGAACTGAAACTGAAATGAACAAATTAAGAAGAAATATTGTACTACAGCATGTTTGACATGACATTTCAAGACTGCAGTGCAATTACTGACGAGGATAAAAAAATATTTTCTTATGCATGGAAGGAAAATATTGTAAATCTCGCAAGTTCAGGAGTCATATTGAGTAACTTGAAGGGTTTTTGGTGTTATCAATGAATCAAATTTAAATTGGAAGAATTGTGATGATGAGCCTAGACGGAAATCCATTGGGGAACATCTTTAATGGGGATGATTAGCTTTTGTTGACCAAACATCGAATTAAACACATGGTCCTGAAGCGTGGATAATGATTCATCAGACCAAATACATACTCAAGTTACGTAAGCTTCATATAAATCTACGGAAGATCATTATGAACTCTGTCAGAGATCACAGCAGTCAACACGACATAAATACGTCATGTTTGTATGTAACATAAAAGACATTTTCAAAAAATATTTTTGTAACCGAAGTACTCTAATACGGGGTGAGTCACCTAACGTTACCGCTGGATATATTTCGTAAACCACATCAAATACTGATGAATCGATTCCACAGACCGAACGTGAGGAGAGGGGCTAGTGTAATTGGTTAATACAAACCATAAAAAAATGCACGGAAGTATGTTTTTTAACACAAACATACGTATTATTAAAATGGAACCCCGTTAGTTTTGTTAGCACATCTGAACATATAAACAAATACGTAATCAGTGCCGTTTGTTGCATTGTAAAATGTTAATTACATCCGGAGATATTGTAACCTAAAGTTGACGCTTGATACCACTCCTCCGCTGTTCGATCGTGTGTATCGGAGAGCACCGAAATACGTAGGGATCCAAAGGGAACGGTGATGGACCTTACGTACAGAAGAGATTGGAGCAGCACATTACGTCCACATGCTAACACCTTTTTATTGGACCTTTTTATTGGTATTTTTCACTGACGCACATGTACATTACCATGAGGGGTGAGGTACACGTACACACGTGGTTTCCGTTTTCAATTACGGAGTGGAATAGAGTGTGTCGCGACATGTCAGGCCAATGGATGTTCAATGTGGTGGCCATCATTTGCTGCACACAATTGCAATCTCTGGCGTAATGAATGTCGTACACGCCGCAGTACATCTGGTGTAACGTCGCCGCAGGCTGCCACAATACGTTGTTTCATATCCTCTAGGGTTGTAGGCACATCACGGTACGCATTCTCCTTTAACGTACCCCAAAGAAACAAGTCCAGAGGTGTAAGATCAGGAGAACAGGCTGGCCAATTTATGCGTCCTCCACGTCCTATAAAACGCCCGTCGAACATCCTGTCAAGGGTAAGCTTAGTGTTAATTACGGAATGTGCAGGTGCACCATCATGCTGATACCACGTACGTCGACGCGTTTCCAGTGGGACATTTCCGAGCAACGTTGGCAGATCATTCTGTAGAAACGTGACGTATGTTGCAGCTGTTTGGGCCCCTGCTATGAAGTGAGGACCAATGAGGTGGTCGCCAATGATTCTGCACCATACATTTACAGTCCACGGTCGCTGTCGTTCTACCTGTCTGAGCCAGCGAGGATTGTCCACGGACCAGTAATGCATGTTCCGTAGATTCACTGCCCCGTGGTTTGTGAAACCCGCTTCATCGGTAAACAGGTAGAACCGCAACGCATTCTCTTTTAATGCCCATTGACAGAATTGCACTCGATGATTAAAGTCATCACCATGTAATTGCTGATGTAGCGACACATGAAACGGGTGAAAGCGGTGACGATGCAGTATGCGCATGACACTACTTTAACTCAGTCCACCGGCTCTCGCAATGTCCCGTGTACTCATGTGTGGGTTCATGGCAACAGCAGCTAACACACCAACTGCACCCGCTTCTCCTGTGACGGGTCTGTTACGGACCCATTTGCGTGCTACGACCATACCTGTTGTATACAGTTGGCGGTAGATGTTTTGCAAAGTGCGGCCCGTTGGATGCTCTCTGTCCGGGTACCGTTCTGCATACACCCTGCAGGCTTCAGCTGCGTTTCGTCGACACTCGCCGTAGATGAGTATCATCTCCGCCTTTTCAGAGTTCGAATACACCATGGTCACAGTTCGTACAACACTACACTATCACAGACGTCTGGTAACACGGTGTACTAGAGTTGGTCTGCGTGCGGAGACGAATGCAGAATAACAATATCAGCAAGCGCTACATGCGGAAACTGCGACAGCTAGACCAAACCACAACAGCGCACTACAGCCACACTCGTAAACACGGTCGTCAGCGTAAACATGTCCCTGCAGATGCTGCTCGCCGACCGTGGCCCGTGTTTGTTACAACACGCAACTGAACGTCGGAGGTTTGAAGCGTCAACTTTAGGTTACAATATCTCCGGATGCAATTAACATTTTACAATGCAACAAACGGCACTGATTACGTATTTGTTGACATGTTCAGATGTGCTAACAAAACTAACGTGGTTCCATTTTAAAAAAACGTAGGTTTGTGTTAAAAAACAGACTTCCGTGCATTTTTGTATGGTTTGTATTAAACAATTACACTAGGCCCTCTCCTCACGTTCGGTCTGTGGGATCGGTTCGCCAGAATTTGATGTGGTTTACGAAATATATCCAGCGGTAACGTTAGGTGACTCACCCTGTATATGATTTAATGTTCAAACATAAATCACATAAAAACCGTAAATTACGCTTGTACTTTGGCACTTATGAATTTGTTTCGGAAGTAATGCATCTTTGTGATGTTGACAAGTATGAAATATCTTCGCCATTACATGTTCTTTGACCTGGTAACCTAAGGGTCCATGTCATCTTGCTTGCTAAATTAGCTGTATGACTTGTTGTAATGTGGCTGTCTGCAATGAAATATACCGAGTCTTACAGAAATGTGTGTTTCCTTGGGCTACAAAGCAACAGAAGTCACGCGCCGTTTCCTCGTAGTGCAAGTATTTTCGCACCTACTGCGCCACCGGCTTTGTTTTGATCTGCATTCGTTCCGCTTGGCCATGTATCCTGCTGCGCAGAACGTGGATATCGAAGCTCCTACACCTCACCTACAATGGGACATTTAGTCGCTTCACCAGCACCTGGATTCCACAACACGTTTGCTGCAGTTTCGTCGCCTCAACCCTTTCACCACTCGACAGTACGACATGGGACTGCATACTCAGGCTTTGCCTCTCCAGCGAGAGTGCATCGACACATGCATGTCGAAAACGATACCGAGGAGAGCAAAGTTCCTGCATTTCATCATACTGACGTGGATTCTGCATTTCGTGTACAAACTATGTATCAGACGCCGGCAGCCCGGGCGACAGTTACAACAGTGCTGTGTGCAGCCTCGCCCTTTTTAGGACAGACTACGTGTACCGATCATGCTGCCGCGACGCCCAAATGCCTTACCGCTTCGTCGATTTACAAACTAGATAACGCCCAGTGTATATTATGAACACTTCCAGGCCAGTTTGCACCCCCAGTGACTGTTTGGCCTCAGTGCATGTTAGGGGCTCCTACCTGATGTGAAGAATGTGCTGCATTGTGATACTAACCGTTGTTTTCTTCTCCTCCGAACATGCTCGTTGCCCCGCCACTGCAAGTAAGCTTGCAGGGGGTTTTGGCTGCAGCTGTTGACCTGCTCGCTTTTAACATGGCGCTGGCCATGCCTTCCACATCAGCCTTCCACACCATGAACGTTGCATCAGACAGTTCTAAAACATAATTTCCTAGTACTTAAGTGCCATTCTCATCTGCTCCAACAGACTGGTCACTCGCACGCTAGCCGGCCGCGGTGGCCGTGAGGTTCTAGGCGCTTCAGTCCGGAACCGCGTGACTGCTACCGTCGCCGGTTCGAATCCTGCCTCTGGCTTGGATGTATGTGATGTGCTTAGGTTAGTTAGGTTTTTGTTCTAAGTTCTAGGGGACTGACGATCTAAGATGTTAAGTCCCATAGTGCTCAGAGCCATTTGAACCATTTGAACTCGCACCCTATGCAGTGCCATCTGTGTCGACCGCGCCGGTCCAGCGTCCACGTCATATGAGTGATACGAGGGACTCAGATACAGAACTAGCTGCGCCATCGTCGCCACCACCAGGCCGCTCACCCACCCTCCCCCACTATCCGAGGGCAACCCACCAAAGTGGTTTGCATTGGTGGAGAACTTGTTTGAAATGTGCTGTGTCCGTGGTCGTGCGGTAGCGTTGTCGCTTCCCGCGGCCAGGTTCGATTCCCGGCGGGGTCAGGGATTTTCTCTGCCTCGTGATGACTGGGTGCTGTGCGATGTCCTTAGGTTAGTTAGGTTTAAGTAGTTCTAAGTTCTATGGGACTGATGACGATAGATGTTAAGTCCCATAGTGCTCAGAGCCACTTGAACCATTTTGTGCTGTGTCACCGACAAGAGTTCAAAATTCCTATCCCTCATGAACCAACTGCATGGGCACACAGCCCTGTTCTACGACCTACATCTGATGCCGCCACTAACTCTGAAGTACGATTTCACAAAACAGACTATCATCGAGCACCTCTCGCATTCCCCACAAGGAGTTATTCGGTCAAAGCTATACGAGGAACATCTCGGTGACTGCACGCTGTCTCACCTTCGGCGCCAGCTACACAGTGAGCAGGTGATGCCAGACGAAACCCTGGAATCCACTGGATCGCATCAGCAGATGGCTGACGAGATCTATTCACTCACACACCAGCACCACCAACAAGATCTCACGCAACTGGTTGGCACCACCGCCCCGGTTGCTCGCCTGGCCGCTGGCCGGGCAGGCCGTGCTCCAACCCCTGGCTGCTGCGCCGCCTGGCACCCAGCATGCACCCTCTCTGTCCACCGAGCCGCTGCATATCGCGCCTGCGCCGACCACCTCAATGTACCAACCCGAACACATTGAGGACGATTGTCCGCCTCCCCTCCCAACTTACCCCCACTGTTGGTACCACACCATTTTCGGCGACATCGCAGAAAAGTGCCGCCCCGCGTGCATGTATCTGGCAAGCCAATCATCTGATAGGCGCCAACCCACGCTATATTCTGTCCTCGCCTCCGCGCCGTTGAACGCCCACCTTTACGTCAAACACTATTCTTCGAGTCCCAGCTTGCTCGTCGACACCGGCGCTGACGTCTCAACCGTACCTAAATCGATGGTCACACGCCTCCTCGCGAGTACAAGCTCTCCTCTGCGAGCCATGAGCTCATACAGACGTGCAGCTCTGTCGAGATTCAACTTCGCCTCTCTAACAGCCTCTTCCTCCCCTGGATCTTCCACGTGGCGAACATCACAGAACCGATCCTGGGACTCGGCTTCTTATCAAATGGTTCAAATGGCTCTGAGCACTATGGGACTTAACGGCTGAGGTTATCAGTCCCCTAGAACTTAGAAGTACTTAAACCTAACTAACCTAAGGAGATCACACACATCCATGCCCGAGGCAGGATTCGAACCTGCGACCGTAGCGGTCACGCGGTTGCAAACTGAAGCGCTTAGAACCACACGGCCACACCGGCCGGCAGGCTTCTTATCACATCACCACCTGTCTCCAAACGTCGTTCGAGGCTCTCTGTTTCACCACACCCCTAAGTCACACATCTCGTGTGAACGTGCTCCACCACCTGTTCCGAGTGCAAGCGCCGTTAACTGTTAAGCGCATCAGTGCATGGATCTTGGGAGCAGCACTTGTGCAACTGTGAATCGCATCCTGGCATAAAGTGTCAAGACGCGCCCTCTGCTGTGAGAACGCCGTTTCGAAATATCGCATTGCACGCTCCGAGGACGGGCTTGCTGCGATCACCGCCTGAATCAATTCACACCGCTAGGCTGCGCCGACACCCAAGCCTTCATACACTCCTGGAAATGGAAAAAAGAACACATTGACACCGGTGTGTCAGACCCACCATACTTGCTCCGGACACTGCGAGAGGGCTGTACAAGCAATGATCACACGCACGGCACAGCGGACACACCAGGAACCGCGGTGTTGGCCGTCGAATGACGCTAGCTGCGCAGCATTTGTGCACCGCCGCCGTCAGTGTCAGCCAGTTTGCCGTGGCATGCGGAGCTCCATCGCAGTCTTTAACACTGGTAGCATGCCGCGACAGCGTGGACGTGAACCGTATGTGCAGTTGAGCGAGGGCGTATAGTGGGCATGCGGGAGGCCGGGTGGACGTACCGCCGAATTGCTCAACACGTGGGGCGTGAGGTCTCCACAGTACATCGATGTTGTCGCCAGTGGTCGGCGGAAGGTGCACGTGCCCGTCGACCTGGGACCAGACCGCAGCGACGCACGGATGCACGCCAAGACCGTAGGATCCTACGCAGTGCCGTAGGGGACCGCACCGCCACTTCCCAGCAAATTAGGGACACTGTTGCTCCTGGGGTATCGGCGAGGACCATTCGCAACCGTCTCCATGAAGCTGGGCTACGGTCCCGCACACCGTTAGGCCGTCTTCCGCTCACGCCCCAACATCGTGCAGCCCGCCTCCAGTGGTGTCGCGACAGGCGTGAATGGAGGGACGAATGGAGACGTGACGTTTTCAGCGATGAGAGTCGCTTCTGCCTTGGTGCCAATGACGGTCGTATGCGTGTTTGGCGCCGTGCAGGTGAGCGCCACAATCAGGACTGCATACGACCGAGACACACAAGGCCAACACCCGGCATCATGGTGTGGGGAGCGATCTCCTACACTGGCCGTACACCACTGGTGATCGTCGAGGGGACACTGAATAGTGCACGGTACATCCAAACCGTCATCGAACCCATCGTTCTACCATTCCTAGACCGGCAAGGGAACTTGCTGTTCCAACAGGACAATGCACGTCCGCATGTATCCCGTGCCACCCAACGTGCTCTAGAAGGTGTAAGTCAACTACCCTGGCCAGCAAGATCTCCGGATCTGTCCCCCATTGAGCATGTTTGGGACTGGATGAAGCGTCGTCTCACGCGGTCTGCACGTCCAGCACGAACGCTGGTCCAACTGAGGCGCCAGGTGGAAATGGCATGGGAAGCCGTTCCACAGGACTACATCCAGCATCTCTACGATCGTCTCCATGGGAGAATAGCAGCCTGCATTGCTGCGAAAGGTGGATATACACTGTACTAGTGCCGACATTGTGCATGCTCTGTTGCCTGTGTCTATGTGCCTGTGGTTCTGTCAGTGTGATCATGTGATGTATCTGACCCCAGGAATGTGTCAATAAAGTTTCCCCTTCCTGGGACAATGAATTCACGGTGTTCTTATTTCAATTTCCAGGAGTGTACACCGCACCTGACAGCTCCGCCAAGAACAGCACATCTTTCTTGTGTGACTCAGGCCTCACACAGTGCTACCCCTGCCTCATCCGCCCCCATCAAGTGCGTTCCGCTCAACGTCTCTTTCACTTGTTTTGCCAACTGACACTCGAGCGCCTGATGAAATCCTGCTGTCCGGGCTCCGGCCACGCCCTCCGCCGCCAAGCGCTCGTCCGCCTCCTCGCATGGCTCGCTCCATAGCTGCACACGCGCCAGCAGCGCCGCCACCACTGAGCACGCCTCTCTCACACACTACGGACAATAGACAGCCTCTGCACGCCCTGCTGGCGCCCACCTCACACTTGGCACTTACAAAGTGCCGTCCGCACCGACATACACAGTCACCGAACATTCGGTTTCCACTGCCACGGACAGAATTGTTCACTGCATCACCACGTCCGAGGAGCCACCTATTTGCACAAGGCTCGTCACCTTTACCCACTCAAGCTATGCTCGGATCGCCAGCAAATACAGGAACTTCTTGAGGTAGGAAAGTTACTGCACTCCGATAGTAACAGGTCGTCATCCATACACATCACCCCTTAACAGGACGGCTGCTTTCGTATGTATGGCGATTAGAGACGTTTGGACGCCACAACTGTGATGTACAATTATCATAGACCGAACATTTCCGTCTTCACTCACCTTCTCGACAGTGCTATAAGTTTCGGCGCACTGGATTGCAAATGCGCTTATCACCAAATCCCAGTCGCACCCGAAGACATTCTGAAAACGGTGATTATCGGCCCTTTCAGGTTGTACGAGTACCATTTCATGCCATTCAGGTTAGAAAACGCAGCTCAGATGTGTCAACGCTTTATTGACTTTCTGTTGCTCCAGTTCGGCTTCTGTTTTGTGTATCTCGACAATATCCTGTTCTTCAGCAAATCTGCACAAGATCACGAATGCCACATCACGATTGTAAAGGACACTCTCTCATCAAACGGAGTCGAGATCAACACCGACAAACTGCAACTGCGCCAACAGTCTGTCCAATTCTAGGGACACACAGCCTCGGCCGCTGGTATACAACCCCCTGAATCGAAGTTGCAGTCAGTCTTATCTGTGGCACTCCTTACCACATAGAAAGAGTTCCATCACTCTCTGAGAACGATAAACTACTACCGTCCTCATTTGCCAGCAGCAGCCGACACTCAGGCTGCCTTCACTAATGCCCTCACCAGAAACCAAGCTTCAGTGATGCGACCCATTCCGTGGACAGAACCAATACACTCAGCCTTCCAGGCCCTGAAAGACTCTTTAGCATGAGGTCAAAAACTGTAGAGGAAGACAGAAATTGGAATAAATCCAGCAAATAATTGAGGATGTAGGTTTCAAGTGCTACTCTGAGACGAATAGGTGAGCACAGGAGTTGAATTCGTGGCGGGCCGCATCAAACCAGTGGGAAGATGGATGAAAAGAAAAAAAAAAGAGGTCATAAACTGCACCGATAACACAAAAGGACATCCGGGGTAAAGGTTCACCACTCACTGTTTCTCTCTACCACGTGAAAGCGGCGCAGTTTGCCCCAGCGTCTTTCACGCCCAACGAAATTATGCAGCCTCCCAGTACCGAGGACTCGCGCTCAAGCTAGATCCCTCAGGGCTGCCACCACAGCCCTCACCCAGACGCCGTTTCTCGGGATCCCGCTCTTTCTCTCTCTACCTTCTTCCCCTACCCCCTGAACTGGTTCCGCAAACCGACATCCCACCCAGACATGTGGGAGACATCACCATCTTCATAAACGACAACTACATCTCAATCCTGCTGCAAGACAACTGGTCCCAACCGACCAGGGACTCGGTTCATCAGTCGATCGCCGGCTCCCCCCCACCCCCCCGCCCCACTCCCGCGCCGGTGGGGGTGGGGAGGTTGACCACAGGCTCTTCAGGCTATGGTAGCCCACCCCCCCTCCCCTATGGAGGGTCACAGTTTGAGTGCTGCCATCCAATTGCGTGGGGCACACAGTCCCTCCTCACATCTCTCCATCCTCACGCACAGGCTGACGACTCATCTGCCCACACCACCTACAGAAGTCCTACATCGACCTCCCTGTCTGGTCCCTGCTGCTACAACCTCTGGAGATGGACATCCCCATCGCTGCTGTCTCCCTTGCCGACTTCACCGCCGGATACGCAGCTTCCAGTGCGCTCAAACCGTCCTCCACACAGCGGGGGAGGTGCTCTCTGGAGTGGAAGAGTGCAAACGACATATCTGCTTCATTGTAAGTTCTTTGGCTCTGTAACCTAATGGCCCACGCCATCTTGTTTCTTCATTTGGCTTTATGACTTATTGTAATTTCGACGTCTGTAATGAAATATGCCGAGTCTTACAGAAATGTGTCTGTTTCCTTGGGCTACAACCCAACAGAAGACACAAAAGCTAAAAGTGGTTGTTGAAACACTCGAAATAGGTGATGTATAATAACGTCGCTGGTTTGTTGGTGAATTCACATACTTAAGAAGAACTAAATCTCCTCTGTGATTCAACTTCGTTAATTGTGTATGTACATTTTACTGAAACAGCTAAAAATGTTATTCACTTAAGACTCTAATAATTCTCTATGACTTTTATACTTAAGATTCTGAACATAATCACCCAGACCGCATGATTTTATGAGGCGGAGCAACACGATATCAGAAATAATTCTACTGAAACAGACGTCACTCGATATATTCGACAACTTGTCTATCTATTTTACCCGCTGGTGACGACCAGTAACAGATTGAAGCGTCCTAATACGCCGTGAATGATGCTAAAAGTGCAAATTATGTCAACAGTCCCAGCTTAAACGTATTATGTGGTAAGACATTTTTCTCGCTTAGAAGAACTTAAGATTTGAAACTCCCAGGCAGATTAAAACTGAGTGTCTGACCGAGCCTCGAACTCGTTACCTCTGCCTTTCGCGGGCAAGTACTCTACCATCTGAGCTACCCAAGCACGACTCACGACCCGTCCTCACAGCTTCAATTCGGCCAGTACCTCATCTGCTACCTTACAATCTTCATAGAAGCTCTTCTGCGAACGTAGGTGGTAGATCACTTGCCCGCGAAGGCAAAAGGTCCCGAGTTCGAGACTCGGTCCGGCACACAGTTTTAATCTGCCAGGAAATATCATATCAGCGCACACTCCGCTGCAGAGTGAAAATCTCATTCTGGCAGCTTAAGATTTTTTGTCATGCCAGCAAATTTTCGTATGTGTGTTTGTGGCGTAGAAATATTTATTTTCAATCGATGACCAGAAGGAAATACTGCTCTATGTCGGATTCGTGTCGTCAATCTTGCTCATCTTCGTCTTGTGTTTATGCCAAAGTGTGTATATGCGATAACTGACCAAGAAAATGAATATTACCAAAGTCACTAACGTCCAGTCAATTTTCATGCAAAGGACGTGACTCTCTCGTCAGCCTATAAACTGTCTTCCATAAACAATTCTATTCTAATTGTATAGTAGAATTCATATCAGTGCATCGTTTAACCGCCCCTTAAGAGGAAAATTATTGACGGAAAATAATTGTAAAACCTTTCCAAACATCCATTTACATCCATTTCATCATGCTTGAAAGCTTTCTACCATAAGAGCAAGGAATTACATCTACAGGTTTTCTGCCGTATCCTAAGATCAACGTGATTCAATATTTCAGCGAACCAGCTGTAAATCATCTTCATTAGAACGCTGTTACTGCTGAGTCCCGCTGGAAACTGATGACAAAGCTGCAGATCTTTGACCTAAACAGGAACAAGATTTGCAGCAATAACATCAGTTTTCAGACGGACTAAACAGCAGCAGTAGCAACAGAAACAGGGTTCTTCTGAAGATGATATACAGTTGGATCACCGGAAAACTGAATCATGTTGATCTAAGGATCCGGTAGCAAACCCGAAAAGACGTTCAAAAATCGTTACGCCGGAAATCCTAAGGAGTCGCAATTTCATCTATTTTTTGAAGAAAAACGCTCAGTCGGAATGTTTTTATGGAACCTGCAAATTAAGAACTATTTCATCTACATTTATACTCCTCAAGCCACCCAACAGTGTGTGGCGGAGGGCACTTTACGTGACTCTTGGGATAGAACTGTGTTTCGTTCTGTAACAAGTCAATCTCAGACTGCGAGAAAACCGTTAAAGAAGAGAATCGGAGAGTTTGGATTGTGAGCATATAGGAGGACGTTGAAAACGGGTGAACAGAAGATATGAGGAGGTTCTTCACAGAATCTGTGTGTAGAAGACCATGTGGAAAACACTCGCGGGAGGACAGTACAACATATCTACGCAGGGTGAACATTAATAAAACCGACAAACCGTAGGGACGGATTACTGACTGGAAACCGAGCTAAAAACGTCCTATCAATATGTTTATGGAAATGGACGGTGTGCCTGCAACGACAACAAATCGTCCCAGAACACACTAAAAGAGCTGCGTCGCATCCACGTCGCAACAGATGATGTTCGAAGTGACCTCCATGGGATTGCAGCTAATGGGGGTAGTAGCTGCTGTCAATGTAGGATACCCGTAATCGTACTTTGGCTTACATCATGTTCGCGGGTCGCTTGCCTGGAGCTTGTATCAGAGTTCTTCTCAGTATCCTGTAGAATTCGTTCCTCCATATTTAGTGTAGGCACAGTCCGCCGCCTCCCTGTACGTTCATTTATCCGAAAAGACAAAGAGGGCTTGAAATGTTCTGTGACTTGGGTGGTGTCCGTGAGGGCACTTGTTTTGGTATAGCCGTGCCGCCTCTCAGCCGTTTCCATTTGCCTGATGTTACGCAAAACACCAGCTCGGCTTGTTCCCGACATGAATGTCAGACCACTCTGCTATTTACAGAACTCTGCGTCCATCACACAGCCTGGAACACCACACAAGGAACACACAGCGCGTGGTCAAAAGAACTGTCATTGTCAGCGATGCATCTCCGGACCCTTGTTCATATGACTTTTTCTCCTTCATTTCCAATCAGGAATCCGCCTCTGCATTTTGTCGGTTTTATTAACATATACCCAGGTTACTTCAGGGATTTCTCGTTTTTGATAATGTTCCTTTTAGTAACATTTAGAATGCTTTGTGCGCTGCTGTCGTTAGTTTGTTTTCTACTCCCAGTTGATTAGTGTTTCAAGAACTACTTTACTATTTTCCTCTAATTCAGCCCTTGTGTTACCAGATACTATAACTGTCAGGTGTTTATTATACTCCGAAGCTGGTTCAGTAATAGCTCTATGCCAACGTCCCAGCTCTCTCACAAACAGAACCTTGTGTGCAGCTTTTGGTGATGTATTTCACAATTTTCTTTCCAGGATGTTCTCACTGCATCTGCCCATCTGTGGAATAATCTCGTAGACTGTTATAGAGATACCACGGACAGACCATCACTGTTTTGAACAGGTGACGCCACCACAAATACTCAAACGCTCCAGTTACAGCAATCATTATGCCTGTAATATTCCGGTCCTCTGAGACATTCACAGAATTGATAGTGTGTCTTATCGTCTTCAGTGTGTTTTCCTTTCCTTAAACCATACTCCAGAGGACTCATGGTAACTACCAATCTTTTGCCCTCATGAGGAGGCACGGAAGCTTTTCCTCTACTTTGGTTAAAGCATTTACCACAATCGGCAAGTAAAATTTCGATTCTTTTTGGTTTTTGTCTTCCTCGTTTATTAGCATAACGATATTCGATGTTTTCCAGGTTCTGAGCAGCCAACTTTGCTAAAGACGTTCATTGAATAACACTGTTATATATGGCACAATTTGGTCCACTAGGTGATAGCAGCAGTTTTGACAGTCCTGGTGTTTCCTTCTTCTTTAACTTTATTATTTTCAATGTCACTTCCTCCTGGACAAGTGGAATCACAGGACTGTTATTCACATGCTGCTCCAATAAATCAGAGCGGAGATGCTGATAGAACCCTGAGTCTTCCATCATTGCATTGTCCGAGAGCTAATTTCAGAGTTGCTTCTGCACTGATGTCTGCCAGTTTGTCGTCATCGTGCTGTCGAATCTTCTCAGGATTTATAATACAGGGGATGATCAGACCTTGTTTGTCACAAGTTTGTATGGAAAACCCCAAACATCTGTTACCATTTGGTCCTTAATGTGCCCCTCTCATTTTTCTACTCTTGTTTGGTGTAGTAGCTCTTATATTGTTGTTTGACTGTTCGATAAAAGAAATCAGATTTCTTTGTAGTTCTGTTTTCCTTAAGGATCTCTATAGATTTTGAAACCCTTTTGGATCCCTAACAAACGTTGAGATCGCCCTGTCTTCTGCTGTCTGCAGCGCTCACACCAATAAGTCAGCTTTTCTGTCAATGTCAAGTTCTCTTCCTTGTAGTGGTTGTAGCTTCAGTTTGACCTTTAAAAGTTTCCAAATCTCTCTGCATAGACTGTGCAGTGGCTCGGGCTACATGTTAACGTCTGTGTCATTATCTGCGTTTTGTAATTGTGAAGTAAATGAGATTATGGCCACATGTTGTAAGTCCATCACAGACAATCCAACTTTCATTGTGGTCAATGACTGTCGAGTTTGTCAGGGAGATACCTTGTGCGCCCCTGGTAGCTGAGTGGTCAGCGCGACAGACTGTCAATCCTCAGGGCCCGGGTTCGATTCCCGGCTGGGTTGGAGATTTTCTCCGCTCTGGGACTGGGTGTTGTGTTGTCCTAATCATCATCAATTCATCCTCATCGACGCGCAAGTCCCCGATGTGGCGTCAAATCGAAAGACTTGTTCCAGGCGAGTGGTCTACCCGACGGGAGGCCCTAGTCAAACGCTATTATTATTATTATTGAGGGTGATACCTACATACGCTGCCGCATCTGCGCAATTTTGCAAGTAGGCCTATTCATGAGATGAAGGTCAAGCTCTTGTATAATTTCCGGAAGGCAGAATCCTCTTTCTTCCGTTACCCAGTTATGCCACAATGTTGATCTCGTGTTTGTGTACATTAGGAAAATGTTCCAGTCGTGCTGTTTTTAAGTTTTCCACGTCTTGATGTATCTCCTAACACTATTCAAAATATTGTCCAGTTATGTAAAATTTTCCTAGGGAGTCATTGCTCCTATTTCCACCGTGTGTTCGCCGCAGAGCCGTCGTATCTTTGTCACTTTTATGTCTTTATCTGGCACCATAATCGCGGCCATTGGAAGATGGCTTGGATTTAAGATCTGTGTTACAACTGGCACATGGGACAATGTCACGTTGCTGGACTATGGCTCCTATATACATATTATGTGTAGGTCCACTTCTCTTAAATACTTTCCCAAGTTCTTATATCACTATGGCAATGTGCATCCCATTTATCTGGCTGATTTTAATCAGTTGTGTCTGCGCCGTTGGGACGCGATATAATTGTAAGTGAATGCTACGAGAACCTAGTGAGCACATAGCTATGGGGCCAGTGTAACCCGAAAAGATGTTCAGCATCAAGGTTCTTCTGTCTTCCCTTAAAGACAATGTCAAGTAGAGCTTGCTGTTCCATGGTGTTTGCAGGCAAGACTGTTGACATTAAGCTCAATATGATCCACTTCCTCCATGACAGGAAAATCAATGGTGCAGACTTTTGTATGAATGTGCCTAACCAGGTGTCTTCTTGCTATGGTTAAAACCCGCATATACTCCAATTTAGCTAGTCTTTTTGCGTTTTCACACATCTCGTAAACAGGAAGCGGGTCTGGCTATAAACTCCTTCCATTTTTCATACCATCTCCATCACCGTGTCCTTTTCGTAATTCTCGTTGGCGTCTGTAGGTTCTATGGCCTATGTATTTCCATAATCTTCCTCAATTAGCTGCTGCGTGTTATCGTACCCCTTTAACATAACATGTTGCGTGCTGACACGCCTTGAATTTATTGCACTTTTTCTGAAGTTGACAGTATGTTCTTCTTTAAATCTTCCTTGTCTAGAGAGAGAAATGCTGCGCCTTCCTTGTTTTCGTTTCTTCTTAACACTTACAGAGACTCCACTCCTCTCCATTATTCTTATTATTATTGGCCTTTTTATTGTGCACTCTTAGCCATCTCGTTTCATCCTTGTGTATACGGTCAGTCACTGTTTCGGTATTTGTCGCAATGTCTCTTGTCAGTTTGCTCTTCACACTGGACCAGATATTTTGGCTCTTTCTGCATCTCGCTTCCTTTTCGGTAGAGGTTTCCGTGTCTTACAAAGATAATTTTTAATACGTTTGATCAGTGGCCTCGGGTTTTCTTTCTGCACAGTGTTCCATTTTCCTTGATTGTCGACCTGCTGTTTGGTGCGTTTATATATATACTCTGTGGTTTCCTGTGACGCTCGCCAGTGGATAACACATCCACATACGGTTCTTTGAATTTCCCACTCGAAGAACATTTGGTACGTTGCACGGACTTTACCTCATTTGGCTGCATGATTTCTTCCTTTTCGCACATGAGATGCCCACTGGAGCTGACTTGGTCTTTTTACACTTAGTTTTTACATGGTCACACTCTCCACAGTGGGAGCGCCTCGGTTTGTTTTCCTTACAGTACTTTGCAATAAACCTATGGTCGTGGCGGTTATAGTATTTGGCGACTGCAACGTAATCCTTCACAGCGGTTCATCGAAATCTAATTTATATTCTTTTCTGTGTAACCAATTGTGCTCCGACTTTTGGATTTACCTAAAGTACATATTTTACTGTCAGTTCCTACTGTGGACCTACTTAAAATCTGACTTTTGTTTTTTCTAAAAATGACTTCCTATCTGTCGTCCTCTTGAAGTACTTTTCCCACAGTGACTCAATAAATTCACTTTCTGGCATAGTGACTGGGACGTCATACACTATCACTTTCAGCCTACTCTTCCTAGGCTGCTCTTTGTCGTTTCTTTCCCTTTTTTTGTTTCAGCTCCCGATTTCTTCTTCTCTTTCTGTGTCAGTTATGATTACATTGTTTGCTGTCTTCATTTCCACGATACTTATCTTTCTTTTCTTCAGATAAATTAGCTCTGTTAGACGTGACTCTATTTCCTTTGACCTTTCTTTTCGTTGCATTTAGTGAATAGTGTGCTATGCTTGGCTTGTGTGGTCTCAATCTTCTATTTTGTGGCGACCGCTGAAAGTGTGGAGCTGTGGTTGCCACACTAGCGAACGAACGGACCTTTTTTTTTCTCTGTGCCTGGCGTTTTCTTTTTCTAATTGTACTGTACGCCCAGTCAGTTTTGCGTGTGGTATTACCCAGTGAGTAATTTTTTATTTCAACTCTAGCACTTTTGCGGCATTAACCCTTATGATTCATCAATGTACTGTATATGTCTTCCAGTTGTTATGACTCTATGTCGCATTGTTTCCGAGTGCTCGGAAATTTTTGTAGAGCTTCTTATCGCTCTGAAGTCGTGCAGCTTTACCTGCGATGGTCGTTTGCGAGATATCTGTCGCCAAATGTCGATTGCATGCACTTCCGTTCTCAGTGCTTTACGCTGGAAATGAATCAGAGTTCACCGACGGCAGCAATTCCACATAAGTATGAAACCAACTGGCGTCTAACCACAAGAACACAGTTTGGATCACTTTAGATGACGTAGATCACAGAGATCCTTTATGGGTAGCGACGAACCACCTGAGCAGAATGTACCATATTTAGTTAGATGTCTGTGCACTGCTGAAGTCCACGTATGTGGGTACAGAGAGTATATTGTCGGCAGGAAAGCTAAAAATGCAATGTATAAGGAACCTCATCAAACTCGCGGAGACATCTCATTCACAAAGACGATTACTCCGATACAGTCAGCATGAGTTCCTATGAAATCGGCTGACAATATGTGGTAACCTTTCAAGGTTTTCATATATTTTTTGCTATTGTAAATAATTTACTTTTACTCTACTGCAGGGCATCACAACATACGTGCTCGCGGAGCAAGCTGTGAGCAGCAAGGCGCAAGCACGGAGCAGCGCGAGCACGTTCCCCCACTACCGGACCAGAGCGGAGAGTGGGGAGAGTCACGTGGGGCACACAACAGTTGCCGCCAGTCAATGTAAATCCGCGGCCACCTGCAGGGATATCACTCACGAATTATTACTGCCACAAATGAAACAAATAAAGGAGAATGTACACGTGCCACATAATTTTATTAGCTAACTGTATGCCTCTACATTCGTATTAATTTGTGAACTGTTACACAATAAAAGGTGTCACTGAAGTGTGGGATTCTCAGTTATCTTGTACTTTTTGCCCTTTACAATTGAATCTATGTTCGGAGTAATTGTTCTTGTGCATTGTAGGCGCAGCGTGCAGTTTAAATTTCGGTCAGACAATGCGTTTCTGAGGCGCGTCTTGTTACATTTCATTGCAGAGAACAGTTGTTCACAAACATACGTGGAACCGAACATTGATATTATTGTAGCCGCCAGTTTGTGCAAACGAGGAAATCTATCCTGAGGGAAGTGTCTGTAGAATTCCAAAATGTTTTTCTTGTTCTGAAATTTGTCTCTGTATTCTCTGTCACACTGCAGGTCAATAATTTCTAGTTGCAGCTCAGGACGAATCTCTTCAATATTCGCTGAATATGGAGAGGAGAACAAGTCAAAATCACTGTCTAGTGCTGTCAGATATTGAAAGCGTTGTTCAAATTCTTCCTTAAGAGCAACTAAACTATGTGAAAAACGTTCACAGTCTTTGTGAACATCTTGCATGGATGATAATTTAGGAAAATGAGCTAGATTTCCTATTTCCAGCTGACTCACCC
Organism: Schistocerca americana; assembly: GCF_021461395.2. Classification (NCBI taxonomy): domain Eukaryota; kingdom Metazoa; phylum Arthropoda; class Insecta; order Orthoptera; family Acrididae; genus Schistocerca; species Schistocerca americana. Next base: position 499,126,637 of record NC_060126.1, on the reverse strand, counting down.
AAAGTGTCAATTTAAATTTTAAAAGCTCGTATTCGATCTATGAAATGAGTAATTAGCAGATCTTTACCTTGTAGTGAAATGTTCAAAGCATTCAGATGGCTAGTTAAATCTGGTAAGAACGCGAGATCACATTTCCATGAAGGCTCTTTCAATTCAGGAACACACATGTTATTTATTTCGATGAACATATTTATCTCATCTAATAGGCAAAAAAATCGATTTCATAATTCGCCACGACTAAGCCAGCGGACCTCGCTGTAACAAGGCAGGCTACCATACTGGCTTTCTACATCCTCAAGAAAGCTTTTAAATTGCCTGTGTTGTAGCACATGCTTCCTTACATAATTGGTTGTACGAACAACAACACTCATCACATTTTTACTCTTTGTACATAAGTTTTCCTGGTGGATCACACAGTGAACGCCCCTTATTTCATTCGGCATGGTCAGTTTTTGCATTTTCTCCTTCAACAGCGCAACGAAACCTGATTTTTTCCCTGTCATCGCTGGTGCACCGTCTGTAGACACTGAAACTAAAGAATTCCATGACAATCCTATATTTTCAACACATTCTTCAACACTACTTAAAATATCACCTCCGGTTGTAGTGTTCTTCATGGCTACTACATCGAGGAGCTCCTCCCTCACCTGAAGATCTGTATTAACACCTCTAATAAATATGGCAAGCTGCGCTGTTCCAGTGATATCAACACTTTCGTCCAGAGCTAGAGAATACGCCATAAAATCTTTACAGAAATTTGCAAGCTGGCTCTGGACGTCGTCTGCCATGTCCTGTATGCGACGCATAATGGTCATGTTAGATAATGGCACAATCCGAAACTGTTCAACTTGAGATGGACACAAATGTTTCGCTGCAACTACCAAACATTCTTTTATTAAATCGCCATCAGTGAAAGGGCGCAGGGATTTTGCTAAAAGCGAAACAATTTTGTAACTCACTCTGAGAGCTGCCTCAGTTGATTTTTCTTCGTCGTCCAGATCTTCTTCGGATAGCTTTCTTTTAAGTTTAATAACTTCCTGTGCACGATCTGGTCCATCACATTTTCCAAATAGTTCAAATGGCTCTGAGCACTATGGGACTCAACTGCAGTGGTCATAAGTCCCCTAGAACTTAGAACTACTTAAACCTAACTAACCTAAGGACATCACACACATCCATGCCCGAGGCAGGATTCGAACCTGCGACCGTAGCGGTCGTGCGGTTCCAGACTGTAGCGCCTTTAACCGCTCGGCCACTCCGGCCGGCACATTTTCCACTTCCGTAGTCTTTCGCGCGGTACGACATACAATGTCGCTGCAAATTAAATTTCCTAAAATAATTCAGCGTTTTGTGACATACTAAACATTTTGCAACACCATCTTTTTCTGTAAACAGATACAATCCCTCCCAATGGGGGTTGAACTGCGAAAGCATGGTTGGGGTGACACAACGGCGACTTGACATGATTCTTAACCAGCGAAGTGACTCTTAGAGCTGATCGCAGTACTTTAAACGTTACACAGTCAGCGCGAATTCAATAGGCACGCTGCGGCCCTATTCAAACGTGCGCGCGCTTTTCCCCTCCCTCCCCTCCCTCCCTACTCCTCGACCTTGCACCTGCTCGTGAGCACGTGCCTGAGCAGACGCGAGTACTCGCGCTCAAAACCGGCCAGTTGTTAAGCCCTGCTCTACTGGGACAAAGATGAATGAGCGCTCTCTACAGGTAGTGGATAAGATACTTCACTCTGTGTTCAGTTTCATCTGTGGTTCACTTACTAGTCAGTCAGTTATGCAGTGCTGGGACGTTCTTATTTGAGGCATGTAGCGACAAGTTGAGTATTTCAGGGAATGATACGTGTTATTTAAGAATTAGAAAGAAACTATTTGCAATGAGAACTTGTTTATAAAGCTGTTTCATTCTTTGTATTGAACTAGAAGGTTTCTCGAGGAATTTTTAAAGGTAATCAATGAGTGTGCAAGAATTCTGTTTGTTTTTTAGAACTATTAACTGAAGGATATCTACGTCCCTCAGAGAAGTAATAATATCTATGGTTAGTGTTAATTTGATGTCTCAGTTTTCTTTATGTCACAAATTACGCGGTTAGTTGGAATATCCTTAATTTATGTAATGAGGGAATTTCGCTGTTGTATAAGTCTTCTTACGTTGTACAGTCTTCTTCATCGATAATCAATGTTTAATTTTTGATGAGCTATATTCCTTAAAATGAAACCTATCTACATCATTCTTAGTAAAGTTACAATATTTTGTCGTATGTGCATTGCTCCTTATACCACATGCAGCAGCAGTTTGTTTCTGACCGAAATAATTAAATAAATAAAATGAAATAAAATAAAATAGAAATGAAAAAATAATATAAATAGTAGCTTATTTTTCTTAAGCCACCGCATCGGCTGATTTGCATTTCCTTGCGAGAACGTCAGTACATCGTACTCAAATTAGCATGTTGAGCAAGGGGTAAGTCATTTTTATTTCAGGGTTGATCTCATATCGCGTTCATACGAGGAAACAGTGCGAGTCAGAATCATCAGGTGTTGTGCTATGAAAGCAGATTAATTGTCAGTGAACAATGTTGGTAATTCATACAATTTTTAAGCACAATGGTAATTTATTTTAATCGGTATTCCAGGATAAACTTTGTACTTCATATCATGCAACTTCCATAATTAACTTCGGTACTGAATTCCAGTTCTATAGTATTCACTGAGCACTGAATTAGTTTCTCTCGACAGTGAATTAGATTTGCTTTCATAATTTCATATTCTGCGTGTCATTAAGTTTAAAGTTTTCTTTCACGACTCTGTTCACAAGCGCAGCACAGAATAATCCAACAGTAAGAATTAGTCAGCGGTTGAATATGAGATATCTGAAGTCCACGTTACACGAGGAGAAAGTTTTGAAAACAAACTGTTCGGTATTCGCACATATAGACAAACTTTTTTGTAGAAAGTTTACGACAGACTTGTAACCAACACGGACTCTGCCAGGACACTCACTTTTACGGGTACTCACTCAGAGCTCTCCCCATTTACTTCACAGAGGTCACTGGTTGGCGGTTTCGCTGTTGGTCAGCAGCAGGAGGTGCTCCACGTTGGAGGGCTGGACAGCTTTTAAAATTTAAATTGACACTTTGGGTGAGTCAGCTGGAAACAGGAAATCTAGCTCATTTTCCTAAATTATCATCCATGCAAATTACTGTGAGGAGCTGGTGGCGAGTATCCCACATTTGAGTACCAACATGCCGATAAACGAATAATTCATTTTTGCTGTTTGTTATTTAGCTTCTAGGGGGGATGGGACAAACCGATAACTTCTGCACAAAAATTAAGAAAAATAGCGCACTAATTAGGGCTCATGGTCACAGTTCTGAGAATAGTCACAAACATGTTGTATTGTCCTATCACCCCCTCATCCGAGCTTGTGTTTCATTTGTAATGACCTCGTCATAAAACTTTAATCTGTCTTCCTTATAGTACAGGGTGATTCAAAAAGAATACCACAACTTTAGGAATTTAAAACTCTGCAACGACAAAAGGCAGAGCTAAGCACTATCTGTCGGCGAATTGAGGGAGCTATAAAGTTTCATTTAGTTGTACATTTGTTCGCTTGAGGCGCTGTTGACTAGGCGTCAGCGTCAGTTGATGCTAAGATGGCGACCGCTCAACAGAAAGCTTTTTGTGTTATTGAGTACGGCAGAAGTGAATCGACGACAGTTGTTCTGCGTGCATTTCGAACGAAGTATGGTGTTAAACCTCCTGAAAGGTGGTGTATTAAACGTTGGTATAAACAGTTTACAGAGAATGGGTGTTTGTGCAAAGGTAAAAGTTCTGGACGGCCGAGAACGAGTGATGAAAATGTAGCACGCATCCAGCAAGAATTTGTTCGCAGCCCAGGAAAATCGACTCGCAGAGCTAGCAGAGAGCTGCAAATTCCACAATCAACTGTATGGAGAGTCTACATTGGCACTTATCTGTCCGTAACTACCTGAACGTCAACTACCCGAGGCGATGGATCGGCCGCCAGGCAGCCCGTGACAGAGCACTTCATCACTGGCCTCCAAGAAGCCCTGATCTTACCCCCTGCGATTTTTTCTTATGGGGGTATGTTGAGGATATGGTGTTTCGGCCACCTCTCCCAGCCACCATTGATGATTTTTAAACGAGAAATAACAGCAGCTATCCAATCTGTTACGCCTGATATGTTACAGAGAGTGTGGAACGAGTTGGAGTATCGGGTTGATACCGCTCGAGTGTCTGGAGGGGGCCATATTGAACATCTCTGAACTTGTTTTTGAGTGAAAAAAACCTTTTTAAATACTCTTTGTAATGATGTATAACAGAAGGTTATATTATGTTTCTTTCATTAAATACACATTTTTAAAGTTGTGGTATTCTTTTTGAATCACCCTGTATTTCGCCAAAGATGGACATTAGTGTTATTTCCTACCGATGTTTGCACCTACGTCATCCACAGCGCCTCTATGCATCGGCGGTTGATAAGGATACACAGCGAGTCAGTAGCATGCACTATATTGTGGCTAGCGTAGTATTTATGTATGTCCAAATGCCTGCCTTTCGCCAGTAAACATCTCACACAGGCTACGTGCGTGCCTTGTAGACTCGTAGGAAAACTCGTTGCCAGAGGGAAGGAGTGAAAAAGTTGGATAAAATGAAAGAGAAGTAGTTATAACAGCTCTTCGCCTAATTCTTGAGGTTAAGGTATCCCTGCGTGGCTCGAGGTTTGATAACGTATAGGAAGGCATGGAGGATTAGATTGGATTAGTTTTTCGTTCCATAGATCCGTGCTGAGGAGATCCTCGTGGATGTGGAACATGTCAATTTTTTAAAGCTGAAATAACAATACTAATAGTATGAATATATACAATACATTATTTGTTTCTATTAAAAAATTCGTCAATGGAGTAGAAGGAGTTGGCCACTAGTAAGTCCTTCAGGCTCCTTTTAAACTGATCTTTATTTGTAACTAAATTTTATATGTTTGCTGGCAAATTATTGAAGATAAGTGTTCCTGAGTAGTGGACCCCTTTTTGAACTAAAGAGGTAGCTGTCAGGTATTTGACTGCAGAAAAGTGAAGTTCTTACACAACTATTTTCTTTTTATTTAGCAGAGATATTAACAAAGGAATTATGACAGAATTGAAAAAAAAACCTCAAAGAAATCTCTCTCTCTCTCTCTCTCTCTCTCTCTCTCTCTCTATTTCCCGCGAAAGGCAAAGGTCCCGAGTTCGAGTTTCGAGTCTCGGTGGACAGTTTTAATCTGCCAGGAAGATTGTATCTGCGCACACTCCGCTGCAGAGCGAAAATTTCATTTTGGATACTTAAAACAGTTAAAGGGGTGTTGAGAGACAATTTATCACAGCTTTAACAATCGTCAAATAATCTATCACATTTATTAAAGCATTCTTCAATAAATTTTAACACAGTTAAAAACGGAACATTACAAGGCGGAATAAAAACTTCAATGATTAAAAGTAATAACGTAATTACGAACTACTTCTCCGTAGTAAGGCCGCCGCTTCAAGACGTGAGTCTAGGATGGCTCCTTTGCAGGCGAGCGTGCAGTTAGCAAATCATGAAGGCTGCTTCTCGCTATCCGGTCACTTTACTATAACTTAAGGAAAACGGAGCTATAAATATGCCGTATACTCTTATTTGAGTTTGCCAAGGCGCAACGACGGCCATAAATTAATAAAAACCGTTGGTACAGGTTTAACAAATGAAGCCCCACCAGGTTCAACATAATCCAGTTACGTGAATGTCACTCCGTTAGTGAAATACAATATCAGTAAAATATGAAATCATCAGTGAGATACGCCTCAGCAGCTTGCAGGTAAGAGCTTATAGAGTTCGGCCAGTGGGAACTTTCAGTCCACTGGCTTGCACTAAACATAGGCACGATTACTGGTGAATGCCGCACTTCGCCACTCGCCAGCCCACATGCTATAAACATTCGGTACGATCCGTCAGCCGTGTACTCACCGCTTAAACCAGGGGCGGCCAGGAGTGCCATAGTGCTCAGCTTCGCTAGACACCTCCCCCACCGTGACGTCACGTCTTCTGAGAGAGAGGACGTGGCAGGGGGGAGAGATTCGAACCCGCCGCATTTAAATGGCAGTGCAAGTGCATTACATACGACATGGTATTATATTTGACAATTGTCAACAGCATAAATCACAAACAAAACGAATTATCAATACTATTTATTTTTGGCGAGCTGAAGGTGCAATATTATTGTTATCTGGTGCAAACTATCGGCACACAGGCAAACGCAGACAGTTTCGCAGATTTTCCCACTGTAGATGTCACGTAAATGTGACTTCTTCAGTTTCATAATTGAAGAAAAAAAGCTTTCGCTGAAGTATGTCCATCGAAATATTGCAGCATTATGGAGACGTGGGAACTCTAACTGAGGAAAGCAATGTAGAAGTTCTGAACAGTTTAACGTAAGGGGGTTTCTTTTTAAAACGGGAGTTTCCATGTAGGTCAGTCAGTTATATCGGCACATGCACCGGGTCACTTTCAACTCTAACAGTAAACGGTCTCTAGAAAACAGAGGTAAGACTGCCAGCGTCCTGAACAGGTTTTGGAAACTATTCTTGTAATTATTTCAAGGCCACAGTTAGGTCTTCGAACCTCGCGTTTCCTTTAACGCCAGTGAGCTTAGCGAACTGAAATGTGTTTATCAAAATGTGTCCTTTCTTCAACGCGATTTTTAAGTGCATCTCCACCAAATCAGAAAGAAATTGTTCCTCACCTATCTATGCGTTTATGTGAGGAATGTGCAGTCAAGTGAACTTCAAATGCGAGGTCTGCAACCAAATCCGCATGTTCTAATTTTCGTTCCTGCACGCCCTTTTCCTTCATAAATTAATCAATAACGAGTTTAAAGTATAAAAATCGTTCCGGGCTAGCCCCTCGAATCAACTAGCTTGCTCTGCCGTAATACATACTTTTCGTTCGCTTCCATCGAAAACAGTTGCGACTGACAGTTGAATAATGAGTGCGACGTCAGAAATTTTACCATCCGTACCATCAATATCTTCACGTGCTGCATGCCTTAAAATTTAGTGCAGAGTGCTTCTTGATGTACTGATGCTGAGCAATAAATCAAATGGCGATTCTTTGCTCTTTCAATGCCAACCAAATCTTTAAATTCATTCTGCATGGTATTGTGATATCGTTCCCAACGAATTTGCAGTACCCGTCGGTTAGCGACTGCATGATGTACACTCATGCTCATAAATTAATGATAATGCCGATACATGATGACACAACGCTCTGATGGGCGGTTTGCTGGTTTAAATCACCTCGGGGTATGACCATGCTGTGCATTTGACCTGCGGTCGTCGCACGGTGGCGCTGGCAGTAGTCCACATTCGCAGAGGTGTGTTGGTGCATGTCAGAGTACGGTGCAGAGAGTAAGTGTGCAGACGTTTCCAGACGTGCTAATGGTGACTGTGTGTTGAAAATGGCTTATAGAACACATATTGATGACGTGAATACTAGGGTGTCTGGAGGCTGGTCAAACACAGCAGGTCGTAGTACGGACCCTCCTTGTGCCACAAAAAGTGTTCTCAAGATTATGGCAACGATTCCAGCCGACAGGAAACGTGTCCAGGCACTACAGTACGGGACGTTCACAGTGTGCAACACCACATGGTTTATTCGCCCGTAAAGCCTGGTGGCAAGATCACAGTACATGGTCATTGGGACTGTAGTCCCAGGTTATGTTCACTGGCGAGTCCAGTTGTAGTCTGAACAGTGATTCTCGGCGGGTTTTCATCTTGCGTGAGCCTGGGACCAGATACTAACCCCTTAATGTCCTTGAAAAGGAACTGTATGGAGGTCGTGGTTTGATGATGTGGGGTGGGATTATGATTGGTGCACGTACGCACCTGCATCTCTTTGACAGAGAAACTGTAACAGGTCAGGTGTATCGGGACGTCATTTTGCATCAGTATGTCTGCCTTTTAAGGGTACAATGGGTCCCACCTTCCTCCTGAAGGATAACGTACGGCCCCACCGAGCTGCGATCATGGAGGAGTGCCTTGAAACAGAAGATATCAGGCAAATGGAGTGGCCTGCCTGTTCGTCAGACCGAAACCCCATCGAGCACGTCTGGTATGCTCTCGGTCGACGTATCGCTTCACGTCTTCAAGCCCCTAGGACACTTCAGGAGCTCCGACAGGCACTAGTGAAGAGTGGAAGGCTATATCTCAGCAGTTGCTCGACCACCTGATGCAGAGTATGCCAACACGTTGTGCGGCCTATGTACTGTACGTGTGCATGGTGATCATATCCCGTATTGATGTCGGGGTACATCCGCTGTAAAATAGTGGCGTTTTGTAGCACACGTGTTTCGGGACGGTTTTCTCAACTTATCTACATCTACATGATTACTCTCCAATTTACATTTAAGTGCTCGGCAGTGGACTTACAGATCTGTATCGTGTGTGTTCCCTATGTGCCTATGGTATTAGCGCCAGTTTTGTATAGTGCCACGTTGTGTGGCACCATATTCTACAACTATCCTTAATTTATGAGCATGAGTGTATGTTGAAAATTCTCTTCTCTCTCTCCTGTTATTCCCATTCATTTTTAATATATTTGTAGGGATAGATGGCTGGTGTCTCTTTTCACTTAAACGCCTAGTGGAACTGTGAACGTCCTTCGTACCACGAGCCAAAAGCGAAGAAGAAACAAAGTTGACATAACGATTCTTTCCAACTTAAGAGCGTTGTGGCGACCGAAAAATACCACGCCGTAATACTAAATGAAATGTGGTGTACTGAATACTTTCGGGACGGAGCGAGCAAAGGCTACACAGGCAGAGCCTTGGCTCGTCAGTGGCCTGTACACTCTCCCACGGTGAAGTCTGCACGCAGTGGCCGGCCCTGACTGAGGCGTCAACATCAGGCAAAGTACCAAACAATGCAGATCTCAGGTAGGTGCGTCCGGCCGTAAATTACGTTATTCACGTGTTCCCTGTCGGGACACAGTGAAATCAGTCACCCGAGACGAAATACACTACTGGCCATTAAAATTCCTACACCTACAAGAAATACACATGATAAACGGGCATTCATTGGACAAATATATAATACTAGAACTGATATGTGATTACATTTTCACGCAGTTTGGGTGCATAGATCCTGAGAAATCAGTACCCAGAACAACCACCTCTGACCGTAATAACGGCCTTGATACGCATGGGCATTGAGTCAAATAGAGCTTGGATGGCGTGTACAGGTACAGCTGTCCATGCAGCTTCAACACGATACCACAGTTCATCTGGCGTATTGTGACGAGCCAGTTGCTCGGCCACCCTTGACCAGGCGTTTTCAATTGGGGAGAGATCTGGAGAATGTGCTGGCCAGGGCAGCAGTCGAACATTTTCTGTATCCAGAAAGGCCCGTACAGGACCTGCAACATGCGGTCGTGCATTATCCTGCTGGAATGTAGGGTTTCGCAAGGGGCGAACGAAGGGTAGAGCCACGGGTCGTAACGCATCTGAAATGCAACGTCCACTGTTCAAAGCGCCGTCAGTGCGAACAAGAGGTGACCGAGACATGTAACCAATGGCACCCCATACCATCACGGCGGGTGATAACGCCAGTATGGTGATGACGAATACACGCTTCCAATGTGCGTTCACCGCGATGTTGCCAAACACGGATGCGACCGTCATGATGCTGTAAACAGAACCTGCATTCATCCGAAAAAATTACATTTTGCCATTCGTGCACCCAGGTACGTCGTTGAGTACACCATCGCAGGCGCTCCTGTCTGTAATGCAGCGTCAAGGGTAACCGCAATCATGGTCTCTGAGCTGATAGTCCATGCTGCTGCAAACGTCGTCGAACTGTTCGTGCAGATGGTTGTTGTCTTGCAAACGTCCCCATCTGTTGACCCAGGGATCGAGACGTGGCTGCACGATCCGTTACAACCATGCGGATAAGATGCCTGTCATCTCGACTGCTAGTGATACGAGGCCGTTGGGATCCAGCACGGAGTTCCGTATTACCCTCCTGAACCCACCGATTCCATATTCTGCTAGCAGTCAGTGGATCTCGACCAAAGCGACCAGAAATGTCGCGATACGATAAACCGCAATCGCGATAGGCTACAATCTGACCTGTGTCAAAGTCGGAAACGTGATGGTATGCATTTCTCCTCCCTACACGAGGCATTACAACAACGTTTGATCAGGCAACGCCGGTCAACTACTGTTGGTGTATGAGAAATCGTTTGGAAACTTTCTTCATGTCAGCATGTTGTAGGTGTCGCCACCGGCGCCAACCTTGCGTGAATGCTACTCATTTGCATACCACAGCATCTTCTTCCTGTCGGTAAAATTTCGAATCTGTAGCACGTCAGCTTCGTGGTGTAGCAATTTTAATGGTCAGTAGTGTAAGAGGGGCTCTGGTCCCTCTCGTAACTCTCTCGTATGATACTGTGTACGGCTTAAGGTTATATTGTATAAAGTTTTTGTGCAGGGGTTGCAAAGGAACATAAATGTTTCCCGAAATCCCACTTCCAAGAGACACTGTTAACCCCGAATATACGGCACCCCTCGAAAACACGCTTAGACTAACCGTCTATCATAAAAACAACAGTGGTCTCTGTCATTTCCATGCAAAAGTCTAAAGTCCGCAACTGCTAGCTAGCGCCATCAGCTGGTGGCATTTTGTAGCTACATCAACAAGGGCTGAGTTGCGTGAAAGGTATAGCTGCAGTACGAATGTGTCTATTGCATGCAGGTTACTTTGTAAGCTGTGTACAGTGATATCATGAAGAGTACTAATGCCACGAATGTGGTTCAAATTTCATGAAATCGGGGTCGTCATTAGAGACTTCACGGATATACTATATAACATAATAATTCAGAAATATAGTGAGGATGACACAGAAATACGTGACGTTACACTTGATCAGTATAGTGATTTTGATGGACACAAAAAAACCTGGACGTGAAGGCGTCTGTTGAAGCGGTACACAACTTTCATCTCGAGAGCAACAGGAACGGTACCGCAGGAACGGTCTAGTCCTGGGCCGTGCAAGGTGCATGCACCGGTGCATCGCACAGTGCAGAGTGCAGAAGGCGGCTGCGCTATGTTGATGACGGTGCAGACCCCCCACTACTCGGCTTTGCGCAACAGCGCTGCCTCCCACTTCCTTAGCATGTGTTGCTCGCGCCGCCTGTCTCGACCTGTTTCAAAGCTTTTACCCTGTTGTCTGCGCCATTGCCAAATACTAATGTACACTAGGTGGAGAGCTTAGTTTGGTGTACCGGTACAAAAGAGATTTATATAATAACTGTAATGGTAACAATTTTAAATTTGGTGTCAACACAAATGTATCTTCCTATGTGCTCTTTATTTTATTTGCAATTATGCTACTAAGATCTGGAACAAGAGATTGGCTGACAGCAATTCTGAGAGATTTTTTAAAATTGCAATTAGAAATACTCGCACGCAATCTAGTTTTTGTACAAGACAAAACAGAAGAAAACCTTTCACATACACAAGTGGAACCAAACATAAAAATAATCATCGCTGCTTATCTGTGTAACTTGGGAAATTCTTCCTTCGGCGAATTCTGGTAGAATTGGAGCAAACCTTTTGTATTATAAAACACATCCTTTCGGTGAACATCGCTTTGCAAATCGATTATTTCGAAATGTAAATCTGAAGGCGCACTTTCAATATCCATCGAAAAAGGTTTCACAAAAACATCGAGAATTGGCTGCAGGTAGGTAATTTCCTGAAACAATAACTAAGTCAATGTTAATAAATGAAAGTAATGTAAGCCGTTGTTTCGAAGTACTAAAATGCGATAGATTTTAATAAACATATAATGTGTACTATTGGTTTTAATGTACTCGTAATGTTACACTTGCATATGTAACGCAATCTCCTTCATTTAGCTGTATTTCATTACCTGGAATCGGTCGTTAAAAGCATTTTCAAGGGATTGTAGCACCTCGACGTATTTTTCAAAGCGCGCTCCTTCCTGCACAGATGCTGTCAAACAAAAACATAGTACCGTTTTGATTAGAGCCGTTATAAATATCAGGCTGTTTTAATAAAGGCACAATTTATATCTCGCATACCTAGTTCTGGAAACTGTTGCGTATTTTTCTCTGAAAGGTTGTTTTTGAGGAGCTTCAGTTTATACTGGAAAGCGTTACTTTGCTGATCATATCGTTGATGAGATTGTTTTCTTTTTGAAGTTTCAGACTTAAATCATTTAGGAGAGCCATAATGTCTACTAAAAATCCTAAATCAGCTACCCATTCAGGATCATGAAAAAGTGGCTCCGGACGTCCTTTGCTCTCCAGAAACTGAGCCACAGTGTGGCGTAGTCGACAAATTCGGGAAATCACTTTCCCTTTGCTCAGCCAGCCCACCTCAGCGTGGTAGGGAATATCTGGATACTCCTCTTCAGAGGAAATCAAAAATTCTTTGAATTGACGATGAGTGAGTCCATGAGATCGAATGTAGTCCACGATACACACCACAACCTTCATCATATCTTGAAGAGCGATAACTTTCGCACAAAGAGTCTCTTGGTGTGGTCGTGCGGTAGCGTTCTCGCTTCCCACGCCCCGGTTCCCGGGTTCGATTCCCGGCGGGGTCTGGGATTTTCTCTGACTCGTGATGACTGGGTGTTGTGTGGTGTCCTTAGGTTAGTAAGGTTTAAGTAGTTCTAAATTCTAGGGGACTGATGACCATAGATGTTAAGTCCCATAGTGATCAGAGCCATTTTGAACCTCTTGGTGTGCAAAACAATGAACGGAAGGTAAATTCGCCATGGTAAGTTTTTTTCCGCAGTAGGCCAATATACCCATTTGCTTTACCGCACATTGCTTGTGCCCCGTCTGTGGTTTCGGAAAACAGCTTTTCCCAAGGGAGTCCTATTCCTTCAGCTGCCATTTCAACAGCTGCTAAAGTATCCGCCCCTGTAATAGGGTCCTTCAACGATATCATATCCAGGAGCTCTTCCGTACATGTAGGTCGTCGTCCACGCCACGCAAAAATATTGCTAACTGAGCCGTGGACTCATCAAGTGCAATGGCGTACGCTAGGAAGTTTTCAATTTTGGCCGCCAATTGTTCATGCAAATTCTCTGCAATGTCGTTGATTCTCCGATGTATTGTCATTCTGGAAAGTGGTATTCTGCTGTGGAAATGGAAATGAAGTCCCATGCTACTTTACAGAGCGTAGGGGAACGATGCGGGAGACCCGCACCGCCTTACTAGGCAAGGTCCTAATGGAGGTGGTTTGCCGTTGCCTTCCTCCGACCGTAACGGGGATGAATGATGATGATGAAGACGACACAACAACACCCAGTCATCTCGACGCAGGAAAAATCCCTGACCCCGCCGGGAATCGAACCCGGGACCCCGTGCTCGGGAATCGAGAACGCTACCGCGAGACCACGAGGGCGGTAGGCGGGAGCTAATGTGGTATTCATTGTATCTACTATGTCCAACATAATGTTTTTTATTAATGGCCCGTCCATAAATGGCCTCCCAGCTCTTGCTAAACGTAGAGCAACTTTGTAACTAGCTCTGAGAGTCCTTTCGCAACACCCCTCATCTTCTTCACCCACAGTAGAGAAAAAAGATATGTTAGAAATAATTCATGCGGAAACGAAAACTAAGGAATCTAAACAAATGTTATTTCGTTTCGCATGACCTTTAACCAAATATACATGCTAAAGTACTTGGAACAAACCTCGTTTGGAGATACATAATTCTCTTCTGCAACAGTTTGCAACTTCCGTAATTCTTCCTCTCTGGCATCCCCTGTTATACCACTATACTTTTCTGAATGCAATTTGCTGTAGTGCCTTTCAATAGACGATTTCTGACACACGTAATTAATGTACCGCAGATTAGACATTTGGCTTTATCGTCACAACGCACAAAAAAGTAGGAGAGTTCCCATTCCGGTTTAAATTGACTTTCGGCAATTTTCCCTTTTTTTTTGGAGCAGATGGTTCCATTATTCCGGTAACTGCCTTGCGCTTACGTATTCCAATGTTGACTAAGCCGGCTGGCAGCGCACAGCGTCGGCCTCACCTAGCAAGCCGAGTTGAGGCGAAGTATGCCGAGTTGAACCGATGCACTGTGCAGCCAGTCGCTGCACCTCGCTTTGCACACGTGCGGTTTTCCGTGTTTGCTCTAGTCAAAGTGAGTACGAACTATCTCCACCCAAAGAGTCGAGGCCCGGTGTACTAGAAGAAATGGATGACAGTTTGTTAGAGAACATCTATTACAGCATTGGCTTCAATTCCTGTGGCATACCAATGAGCCGTTATAAGTGCATTAAATGTAGGTCAGATTGCAGATTAATTCTAAATTATGCATCTAGCAAAACGTAAGGAGGAGCTCGTTTCAAAGGAAACAGACTATCGCAATTACAAACCATAAAATAGCGTGTAATATCGCAAAAGTGATAAAGTCGTACGGATCTACAGCCTATTGGCATCTGCAAATGTGGGCAGTAGAAGCGTCTAAATGGTTGACTTCGAAAATTTTAAGCTTCAGTTTCTTTTACCGACGGTCTTAAGGATGAATGTGGCATTTCATTCACACATTTTATTACATCTGTCACGCATAAAGACACAGAAGACGATAATAGTGTTGATCAGAAGACACGGCTGTTTGTGGAGGAATTGAACGTGTTTATAACAGAGCAGGGTGTGCAGGAAGGAATGATTGAAACAGTCGCCAGAGTCAATTCCAGTATGAAATATCTGCATCATCAACGCCGCCTCTTACTGCAGACAAAACTATAGCTAGTGTGCTGCACGCTACCTAAAGTTGAACCCCCATTGATGTTAAAAAAAAGCTCTCCATCTTCAGGCCACCTGTGGCCTACCGGGACCATCCGACCGCCGTGTCGTCCTCAGTGGAGGATGCAGGTAGGAGGGGCGTGGGGTCAGCACACCGCTCTCCCGGTCGTTATGATAGTATTCTTGACCGAAGCCGCTACTGTTCGGTCGAGTAGCTCCTCAATTGGCATCACGAGGCTGAGTACACCGAGAAAAATGGCAACAGCACATGGCGGCCTGGATGGTCACCCATCCAAGTACCGATCACGCCCCACAGCGCTTATCTTCCGTTATCTCACGGGAACCATTGGATCCACTGCGCCAAGGCCGCTGTCCCTCTACTGATGTGGCTTTATTAACGACAGACAGATTAGCAAACAAGTTGTACATCTATTTTCAAGAGGTACAAGGCACTTTCCGCCCAGATATTTCAAAGAAACTTGAAACACGAAACAGTCACGTGGAGGTAAGCGATTGTGGAAAAATGACTAAAGAATGCATGAAACGTTTTGTAACTTCATTTCTCAGTAAACGTGTCACTAGCTGTGTTATTCGTGGTCAGGTAATACTCATCTTACCCTTCTAGAAGCAAGTTTTCCAAACAAGGATGATATGCTAAAGATATTTTCACCGCAAGTAACCAAATGCTGTCATTCTCTAGATGTTTACTTCTTTCGGCAGTGCAAGTTCTACATCAGAAGGACTGTTGCTTTGTAAGATTGCAGTGTGCCAAACCACGAGTAAATAAATGATCCTTACTTCATCGTCACACTTCACTCTGTGACTTACATTCGATTTTATGCACCAAATTGTGCGCCTATGATGCAGCATGCTTGGCGAAAGGCGCGTTATGACATTGACAAACCGATATCGTCATTTGGTAATGAAATTACCGTGGCTTTTGTCAATGGACTGCTTGAATGCGAAAGTGACTGCACATTGTTCTCTTACACTTCGTTTTAACCACTTCATCGGAATCCCGCATCTGCACTACAAGTATTATTATAACTACTATGAGGTGTTTGGATAAGTGTGATTTGCGCCATTACAACTACTTTATGCAGAGGGTTTTTGGCACTGTTGATTGAAAATGTAATGACTCACTGACGCCACTGAATGACGTATAATTTCCCCATACATTAGTCATAAATTTTTGCTTTGTTTCCCTCTATTAAAATATCATTTGTGGCAAAATGGCAGAGACCACTGTGTTTTGTTACGATAGAGTGTTATTCTATGCACGATTTCGCGCAGTTCCGAGCGTTGGAGGTCAAAGGTGACCCTTGTTAGAGGACGGTGCTTCCAAGTCAGAACGCAGAACGATCTTTTCTCAGAAAGCCGTATCGTAACCGAAGTTCCACAAGCTTAATGCTCAGTGTCCTGTTACACAATATGTACAAAACTGGTGCTTCAACATGTTCATTTATGTAGCTTACACAATGTGCGGGCAGCATAGCATTACATTAACACAACACGATCGGATAACTCGTGATTTGCAGATTTCAGACCACCTGCAACGACGTAGTGAAGTGGGCGTAAAAATGGAAATTGGCTTCCAATGCAGTGAAGTGTCAAGCATTCGTCGTAGCGACACTGCCTGTCACCGAGAACTGACGACAGATAGATTTTCTGGCCGGAGTTGTTCTATGGAAACCACGCCCAAGTAACGAGTGGCATTACCTAGAGCCTTCTATGTTTGCACCAACATTTCGAGGAAGTGAAAACCAAAATGACGTGAAGGCTATGGCACCTTTGCTTTCTGCTAAACCCACCGGTAACAGTCTCACAGGATCTTGGGAATGTTCTGTACTAGATGCTGCTGCGCACAGATTTGGATTAGGTGGTTAATACACAAACCGGTGATCTGCTGAGAGTGGAATATCTACATGCCAAACACGCACAGTACCTAACTTACGATTTCCCTAAGGCGGGAATTCACCAAGGAGTCGGAATACGTCAGATATCGGTAGAAATTAGGCAATCGGTCAGTGCCCCTTCTGCGATATGAGACACATCCACAACCTCGGCACCACGATAAAGCACCACAACGCCACCGGATGGTCTCATTTGCTGACGGGGGTAACAGTTATTTCTTTCAACATGAGAATGTAAAATTTTCGTGTGTTTCAGGTTGTGACATTACAATATTGCACCTGGAATTGCTATATGTAAAGGGAGATGCACGCAGTTTGAAATTTAAATGCTGCACAATGCTCCAACTTTCTGTCGCAAAGTTCGACCTATAAGAGGATTTAAAGGAGCGAACACCCACGACGTCTTTCAGCGTGTTCTGATATTTCAGCAACGGAATTTGTAAACAGATGTTACCTCATTATTAATTACCTGTGAGTGCACAGCCCAGCTGGACGAAGACTGGCGAGATGTTTCCAAACAGCAGTGGATACCTGCCGGTATATTAATGGAAACAGGAGGTCCAGATGCGGGCAGCTGAGAGATGGCTGTTGAATTGAGCAGCGGTGGATAGCACTTGAATTAGTGCTCAGAGATGATGGTGTTCGCCACTCTAATAGAGGAATCCAAGCAAGCGTATATTAAAGACTCACAAAGGCGAACAAAGTTTGGATTCCAGATTCTTTACAGCGAAATAGAAAGGCTTCTCAGACACCATGGATAACATACGAAAACGCACCACGACATGAAAAAACAGGAACGTCATTAACTTTATCCCAGATACATTATCTACAAAAACGAGCTGTACAGAATTGTTTCGTGACTGACTAGCTGCAGTTGTAACCCCATGCAATCGCACACCCATATTATATGTTCAGTGGTACAGTACATTGGGCTTTAATATTAAATTTTATCCAGAATTTATGTTGTTTAAATTATGTAGTTACTAAAAGACTAAATCAGTGATGTTACAAATATTGCCTTCACATTTTATAATACACTACTGGCCATTAAAATTGCTACACCACGAAGATGACGTGCTACGTACGCGAAATTTAACCGACAGGAAGAAGATGCTGTGATATGCAAATGATTAGCTTTTCAGAGCATTCACACAAGGATGGCACCGGTGGTGACACCTACAACACGCTGACATGAGGAAAGTTTCCAAACGATTTCTCATACAGAAACAGCAGTTGACCAGAGCTGCCTGGTGAAACGTTGTTGTGATGGCTCGTGTAAGGAGGAGAAATGCGTACCATCACGTTTCCGACTTTGATAAAGGTCGGATTGTAGCCTATCGCGATTGCGGTTTATCGTATCGCTACATTGTTGCTCGTGTTGGTCGAGATCCAATGACTGTTAGCAGAGTATGGATTCGGTGGGTTTAGGAGGGTAATACGGGACGCCGTGCTGTATCCCAACGGCCTCGTATCACTAGCAGTCGAGATGACAGGTATCTTATCCTCATGGCTATAACGGATCGTGCAGTCACGTCTCAATCCCTGAGTCAACAGATGGGGACGTTTGCAAGGCAACAACAATCTGTACGAACGGTTCGACGACGTTTGCAGCAGCATGGACTATCAGCTCGGAGACCATGGCTGCGGTTACCCTTGACGCTGCATCACAGACAGGAGCGCCTACGATGGTGTACTCAACGACGAAACTGGGCGCACGAGTGGCAAAACGTCATTTTTCCGGATGAATCTAAGTTCTGTTTACAGCATCATGATGGTCGCATACGTGTTTGGCGACATCGCGGTGAACGCACATTGGAAGCGTGTATTCCTCATCGCCATACTGGCGTATCACCCGGCGTAATGGCACTGGGTGCTGCCCTGGCCAGCACATTTTCCAAATCTCTCACCAATTGAAAACGTCTGGTCAATGGGGGTCGAGCAACTGGCACGTCACAATACGCCAGTCACTACTCTTGATGAGCTGTGGTATCGTGTTGAAGCTGCATGGGCAGTTGTACCTGTACACGCCATCCAAGCTCTGTTTGACTCAATGCCCAGGCGTATCATGGCCGTTATTACGGCCAGAGGTGGTTGCTCTGCTTACTGATTTCTCAGAATCTATGCACCCAAACTGCGTAAAAATGTAATCAAATGTCAGTTCTAGTATAATATATTTGTCCAATGAATACCCGTTTATCATCTGCATTTTTTCTTGGTGTAGCAATTCTAATGGCCAGTAGTGTAAATAATGCAATACTTACGTTGTACGGATACGTGCTGAAAAGCTTCCGACCGAAGTGGCCAAGCGGTTCTAGACGCTACAGTCTGGAACCACGCGACCGCTACTGTCGCAGGTTCGAATCCTACCTCGGGCATGGATGTGTGTGGTGTCCTTAGGTTAGTTAGGTTTAAGTAGTTCTAAGTTCTAGGTGACTGATGACCTCAGAAGTTAAGTCCCATAGTGCTCAGAGCAATTTGAACCATTTGAACCATTTTGCTGAAAAGCTATGCCTTCCAATCTTTTATGTGGGAACTCTAAAAGCTTTTCAAATAAAGCAAACGTTATTAACATTTTCCACCTTTATTATTTACGTCTGCCTGTTATTTCTCTACGTTGTCACCCTTGCGACGAGCACATTTCTCCCAACGAGAGACCAGTGTAGTGGATCCATCTCTGTAGCATGTTTGACTTTGTTGGTGGAGCCGCAGTCTCAGCTTTACCTGCATCGTTTCACCACTGTCTACATCTACGTCTACTTGTACATAGATACTCCGCAAGCGACCGTAAAGTGCATGGCGGATAGTATCCTGTACCATCACTAGTCATTTACTTACCTATTCCACTCGCAAATAGAGCGAGGGAGAAACGACTGTCTAGATGCCTCCTTATGGGTGCTAGTTTGTCGTATTTTATCCTCGTGATCCTTACGTGGAATGTGTGTTGGGGTTAGTAGAATCGTTCAGCAGTCAGCTTCAAATGCCGGCATTATAAATTTTTTCAATAATGTTTCTCGAAAAGAACGTCACCTTCGCTCCAAGGGTCCCATTTGAGTTCCTGCAGCATCTTGGCTGTCAAAGTTAAACCCTCGAAAGTGTTCTTTAAGTTTTGAAAACAGATGAAAATCGGACGAGGCCAAGTCGGGATTGAATGGAGACAGCGAACCGAAGGAGTCGTATCGCTGAAGATGTCGCAGCGATGGTGTCTGGTCTGGCGTTGCCAAGTCGAAGCAGTGGGAGGTCCAAGTGTGGACGACCTCTTCAAATCCGAAACTCGATTACACGCTTTAGCACGCTTCTTGTAAGACGTCATTTACGTAAATCGGCCAGTTGTAAGCTGCTAACTGTTACAATCTAATTGCTTTCAACTATGGCTGAAGACGCCACATATAACACTATACGAAGGTACTACTACTGCTGCTGCTACTCCACAAAAAGAAAGAAAGATACTTTTAAAATTGATGGAAATTTTATTGATGAATTGCCACAAGCCCAGATAGCACTCTAAATGTAAATATAAAGAAAACTGTAGTCGACAAATATACACAGCTGCATTAACTAGGTCTCTAGAAGGCGTAGCGCTCCAAATGATGGAAAGGGCAACAGGTCATCCCCGTTTACAAAAGGGACGCCGAACAGATGTGCAGAACTATAGACCTATATCTCTAACGTCGATCAGTTGTAGAATTTTGGAACACGTATTATGTTCGAGCATAATGAACATCTGGAGACTAGAAATCTACTCTGTAGGAATCAGCACGGGTTTCGAAAAAGACGATCGTGTGAAACCCAGCTCGCGCTATTCGTCCACGAGACTCAGAGGGCCATAGACACGGGTTCCCAGGTAGATGCCGTGTTTCTTGACTTCCGCAAGGCGTTCGATACAGTTCCCCACAGTCGTTTAATTAACAAAGTAAGAGCATATGGACTATCAGACCAATTGTGTGATTGGACTGAAGAGTTCCTACATAACAGAACGCAGCATGTTATTCTCAACGGAGACAAGTCTTCCGAAGTAAGTGTGATTTCAGGTGTGCCGCAGGGGAGTGTCGTAGGACCGTTGCTATTCACAATTCACATAAATAACCTCGTGGATAACATCGCAAGTTCACTGAGCCTTTTTGCGGATGATACTGTGGTATATCGAGAGGTTGTAACAATGGAAAATTGTACTGAAATGCAGGAGGATGCGCAACTCTTTGACGCATGGTGCAGGGAATGGCAATTGAATCTCAATGTAGACAAGTGTAATGTATTGCGAATACATAGAAAGAAGGATCCTTTGTTGTATGATTATATGATGGCGGAACAAGCACTGGTAGCAGTTACTTCCGTAAAATATCTGGGAGTATGCGTGTGGAACGATTTGAAGTGGAATCATTATATAAAATTAATTATTGGTAAGGTGAGTGCCAGGTTGAGATCCATTGGAAGAGTCCTTAGAAAATGTAGTCCATCAACAAGGAAGGTGGCTTACAAAACACTCGTTCGACCTATACTTGAGTACTGCTCATCAGTGTGGGATCCGTACCAGGTCGGGTTGACAGAGGAGATAGAGGAGATCCAAAGAAGAGCAGCGTGTTTCGTCACAGGGTTATTTGGTAAGCTTGATAGCGTTACGGAGATGTTTAGCAAACTCAACTGGCAGACTCTGCAAGAGAGGCGCTCTGCATCGCGGATGATGCCGTGGTGTATCGAGAGGTTGTAACAATGGAAAATTGTACTGAAATGCAGGAGGATCTGCAGCGAATTGGCGCATGGTGCAGGGAATGGCAATTGAACCTCAATGTAGACAAGTGTAATGTGCTGCGAATACATAGAAAGAGCCTTTATCATTTAGCTACAATATAGCATGTCAGCAACTGGAAGCAGTTAATTCCAGAAATTATCTGGGAGTAAGCATTAGGAGTGATTTAAAATGGAATGATGATATAAAGTTGATCGCCGGTAAAGCAGATGCCACACTGAGATTCATTGGAAGAATCCTAAGGAAATGGAATCCGAAAACGAAGGAAGTAGGTTACAGTATGCTTGTTCGCCAATTGCTTGAATACTGCTCAGCAGTGTGGGATCCGTACCAGATAGGGTTGATAGAAGAGATAGAGATGATCCAACGGAGAGCAGCGCGCTTCGTTACAGGATCATTTAGTAATCGCGAAAGCGTTATAGAGATGATAGATAAACTCCAGTGGAACACTCTGCAGGAGAGACGCTCAGTAGCTCGGTACGGGCTTTTGTTGAAGTTTCGAGAACATACCTTCACCGAGGACTCAAGCAGTATATTGCTCCCACCTAGCCGGCCGGAGTGGCCGTGCGGTTCTAGGCGCTGCAGTCTGGAGCCGACCGACCGCTGCGGTCACAGGTTCGAATCCTGCCTCGGGCATGGATGTGTGTGATGTCCTTAGGTTAGTTAGGTTTAATTAGTTCTAAGTTCTAGGCGACTGATGACCCCAGAAGTTAAGTCGCATAGTGTTCAGAGCCACTTGAGCTCCCTCCTACGTACATCTCACGAAGAGACCATGATGATAAAATCAGAGAGTAGCGCCCACACAGAGGCATACCGACAATGTTTCTTTCCACGAACAATACGAGACTGGAATAGAAGGGAGAACCGATAGAGGCACTCAAAGTACCCTCCGCCACACACCGTCAGGTGGCTTGCGGAGTATGGATGTAGATGTAGATGTAGATGAACTGATTTCAGGGTTCTTTCTGCGAATGATCAACAAAGCTTAAATCATCCAGCCACACAGAATTAATAAAAGACAAATTCAGATAGAATGGTTCAGTAAAGGAGCTTCGTTGGGATATGTAGAACACATGGGGATTAAACTTTAACTAAGTTATTTATTAATGAAGCCCAGACGTTGGGTTCAAGGAAAGACAATGTACACAAAATTTTGCTGGGCTCAAACGCAAAAATCACATGACAATTTAATCATGACCAGGAAATTCACTATTTCATAGTCCATTCGGAAAAGTCTTGAGGAAAGAGTGGGGAACGGAACGTACATTATTCACATGCACACAACATAAGCCACGCTTGCAGCAGAACTCCACCAACGCTCTATGAATGAAACTGCGGTAAGGAGGTTTGTACCGACCGCGGGGTCAATATTAAATCTGAATTCAGAGAAAGATAATATAAACACAATTCTGTTCATAGGAAAAACGCATAAGAGTACCTGCTGAATGGAAACGGAACCATGAAAACGCGATTGAAATGAAAAAAAAAAAAAACAAAAAACGGTGAATTCTATACGCGAACGCGAACTGCACCCGCAAATCAAACAAATATTCAATTAAATGTAAATTTCAGTACCTAAGCACCCGGTAACTGAGGGTTCGTCAAGTGAATGCCACGTGGCTCCCACTAACAAAAGAACTCGCTAACCAAGAACAGAAAATGCAGATTATTATTCAGGAAGATTGCAAAATAGCCATCACTCACGGAAACATGAAATTCAAAAAAGAGTTTACTGATTCAGCAAGTGAGTTCTGAGTTGAGGGTTAGTTACAAGACACAAAGACACACGTGGAAACAGATCATCTGGGCCGGCCGAAGTGGCCGAGCGGTTAAAGGCGCTACAGTCTGGAACCGCACGACCGCGACGGTCGCAGGTTCGAATCCTGCCTCGGGCATGGATGTGTGTGATGTCCTTAGGTTAGTTAGGTTTAAGTAGTTCTAAGTTCTAGGGGACTTATGACCACAGCAGTTGAGTCCCATAGTGCTCAGAGCCATTTGAACCATTTTTTAGATCATCTGGTAAAGATATATTCACATCGCAAACAGGGGAAAACAATTCAGGAAAGGAACAGATAGTCATCGCATAGACTATAATTATTCACACATCGCCCAAATTAAAATGGCTTCAGTTCAATGTACCCATGACATAACAGGCCGTTCTCCACCACGCATTGTTCTGAAGGAACATTCCGACTTCTAAGTAATTATTAAATCTGGCTCTGCTAACATTTACCGCAAACGTATAAATGCAACGCTTCACTATTAATAACTGGAAGAGAAAATACGAGACCACTTCAGTTAGTCTGAAGCAAACTTACACATTTCGCAAGCGAAATTAACGAGACCAAGAGCGCGACTAACGGCTACGAAGTGAACTCACCAGAAGCCCAGGACAAAGTGCCTCCAGGGCAGTCTCTGGCGAGGGAGCTCCCAGGTGAGCGGAAGTGACCACAGTGTCCCTTCTCCCACCAACTTTACACAAAGCTTACCCTCGAACAGTGAGGATAAAGCTCTTTGCTTACTGACAGGATCCCAAAGTTGGTTACCCTGCACCAATGTAGAAGACCCACACTGCTAGTAGACAGAAAGCAGTAAGGCAGTGCCTCCCTTATAACCCAGATAAATACATATCCACACACACACAGTCGTAGCATAAAGGACAGGAAAGGGAACATGCTAATTTAGACTACACACGGTAAAATAGTAGGCACACGGTTCACAGATGAACACAAAGTGATTGTAAAATAAATCCTAATAAAGACTCAGAGTAAAATTTGCTTGCATTAAACTGTCAAATGAGCAATAATTGCTAATGAAGATGCAGAGTACAAGTTGTTTGCATTATATTAATACGCAAAATGTGAAATAGTTCAAATGGCTCTGAGCACTATGGGACTTAACATCTGAGGTCATCAGTCCCCTAGAACGTAGAACTACTTAAACCTAAGTAACCTAAGGACATCACACACATCCATGCCCGAGGCAGGATTCGAACCTGCGACCGTATCAGTTGCGCGGTTCCGGACTCAAGCGCCTAGAACCGCTAAGTCACCACGGCCGGCTGTGAAATAGTTCCACTTTTCAGTCTTGTTACAGAAAAAAACGAACAGCACCAACTTAAGGAGACGGAACTGAATTACGAAGCTAATTTAAATCGAAAGGATGCTACAAAACAGCTCTCAAGGTTGAGGTTGCGCATTGAAACGGCTGATGTAGAGTCTTTTCACAATAGGCTCGAAAACTGTGAACTCTGTATTGTATTAAGAAGCCAGTGACACTACACCTCGGGGGAAGTCAGTGAAAGCGACAGCAAATGACAGTGTAGATAACTTTGGGAGACACACAGGACGGAACGATTGAATGAAAGTCAAGCAGAATTTCTTGAAAGAATAAAGCGCAATTTGATTGTATATTACTGTATTTGTCTTCTGTACTGTCTATATTTCGACTTTTATGCCATTAGTGAGTAAAATGGCGAAAGTTTTCAGACCATTATCATATTATATCTTCTAAAGTCACTCAAATTCCTGGTTTAGGCTGACTTTACCAGTCAAAACTTTTAGGAGTGTACCCAAAAATGACATAAAAGGGGAAACCTAGATAGTACAAGAGATAAATCAGTATTATACAGTGAAGCGAAGTGATTGTATGGCATTTATTGACCGTGATATCCCCTTCGGGGCTCGGCCACCGTATTGCAAGTCTGTTTAGTTGACGCCACTTCGGCGACTTTTGTGTCGATGATGATTAAAATGGTGATGAAGGACCCACAACTTCCAGGCCTCTGTGGGGAATCGTGATTTATTCTTTCAGAGAATGTATGAAAATTGTTATTTGTTGAGGTAAAAGTATACTTCAGCGGAGGGATGGCTGAGTGAAGAAACCGAGTAGGTAAACATTAGAGACAGGTAGGTCTTCACTGTTTGTAGGTGGTATACAGCAGGAAAGGCGAAAGTTACTAACCGTACGGGAAGGGTGGGCACGGAATGTAGAAGTAGCATTTTTGTGTTGTGGACGCTGAACTTTATATTATGTATCGTTACAAAACTAGTAACAGGCGTAGGAACCGAACTTGGTTCTTCATGCAGTGATGTATTAGGGAAGAACTTGCGACGGATTTTTTACGTGCGTGCTTGCTATGCACCAATTGCGACGGATTGTACGTTGCTGCTGCAATGCAATTTCTTTTATAATTTTTGTTCACCAACCTCTTTACAGCGGTAGATCTTCGCACGTAAACTCCTAACTGCAGCTACTTACGTGATCACAGGAGAGCAGTGTTCAGGAAACTGTAACCTCATAGCTACACGCCGGAGGCCGCTATAAGTAAAATTTGCTGAAAATTGTCTATGCACTTTAAAGAAATGATTCGGAAAGGGGATGTCACTCGGCCTTTAAACAAGAAGTTTAAATTTAAACAGTCAATAGATCTTTATTGCCGTTAAGCAAGATCATCAGCCCACATTTACGAAAATTACTAAAGTTTCTGCTCACAGTTATCACCTTACCTAAAACAGCCAGAACTTTTACCTTCCCAAATTCCGAAACCAATTACTTGTAACACAGTCAATGATCGGCCAGTTACTTCTGCACACGATATTCAGTGGTTGTCTTTAGTAAAGGTTTATGCTCGCCATAAAATACTCACTAAGAATATACTCAGTACCGCCACGCTATATAATTCAAAGTTCACTCGCGATTTTCGTCGGAACGAATTGTCACAACACTCTAAAGTTTTCATAAACAGTTTCTGGTCACTACCAGATACCATTAACACTGGACCATAACACGGAAGTCATCCCAAGACTTCATCTTACACATAATGCGAAAAGTCACATCCAGCATAACCGCCTCCAATCGAAGCTAGTTCGCGACTCTCTTCTCACTCCCCCACCCTCCAAACTATATCTACTCTCTAGGCGGCCAACTGTCTCGCTTCTCATTGGCTGTCAGCACTTACGACCAATGAGAACTCACTTCTAGGGCGCGACTCGCGCCAAAATCTAGCAAGCACCAACCACTTCTCTAGGCTCATTGACGTCATCAAATTAAGTAACACAAAACTCTCTAATTAAATAAACAAAACAAAATGAACTATAAGCTTTACTCTACTTCTGGAAATTTATTATGTAGTCGCGAATGTTCTGGCTGTCTTATACATAAGCATACATACTTGGACACCCGACATTCACTAGTAGGGGAACCACTAGTGGATTCGTTCCCTCGTTACAGTTCCTGTAGAGAATTTACATGAATGATTTTTAATAATGCCGAACGTCTCACATACTCACATGCACGCATTCTCATTCACACGCACCCTAACACACAATACACATACTTACTTAGAATTCTTGAAATTATTATTATACAAAAGTCACAGAGATTTTCTGAAACTAAAAACTTTCCAAATTTATATATGAACACTGAAAGTGTTATCAAATCATCGTACATAGTCACTGAAGGTAAACTATTACATCACTGTATTTATTTAAATTCTTGACTGTCGGAAAATTACGTTTTTTTATGTAATTTTACTAACTTCCAAAATACAACTATTTTTGATCTCAGACTTTGACATATTGTTTGTTTTCACAACAGCAGGTTGTACATCAAATATGACGTTCCTCAGGTTATTCCTTTATTAGTTATTAATATTTTTAGTTTCGTATAATGTAAGTGGCCTGCCAGCGCTACTCCACTGCTTTCACACGCGCAGCTGCAACAGATGGTCGTGACGTCAGTCTGCAGGACACAACTCGTCCGTTACTGACCGTATAATACTCTACCGGCTTACACTGCAGCCCACATACATTCTGAAGTAAAGCTTTTAATAGACAAAATGGGTGATCGCGCACTAGTTGCGACGCCA
Source organism: Schistocerca americana (assembly GCF_021461395.2). Classification (NCBI taxonomy): domain Eukaryota; kingdom Metazoa; phylum Arthropoda; class Insecta; order Orthoptera; family Acrididae; genus Schistocerca; species Schistocerca americana. The sequence continues at coordinate 499,099,270 of NC_060126.1, read as the reverse complement.
CACACTGAATGATTTGGCTACCAGCTTGCTCTGCTATCCGAACGGTTTTGAGCTGCAAAATTAATTGCACCATTGTTTAAACAAGCATTTTGATGTGACAATGTAAACTACAGTGCTTTATAGTTGAATCATTCATACTGATCCCTTTATTTTCTGTCGTTTTATGGTGTAGTTAATAAGATCGCCAAAAAAGCATGTACACAGTGTGATCAAAAGTATCTGGCACCTGGCTGAAAATAGCTTACCAGTTCGTGGCGCCCTCCATCGATAATGCAGGAATCAGTATGGCATTGACCCATCCTTAGCCTTGATGACAGCTTCAACTCTCGCAAGCATACGATCAATCAGATGCTAGAAGGTAGCTTGAGGAATGGCAGCCCATTCTTCATGGAGTGCTGCACTGAGGAAAGGTATCGATGTCGGTCGGTGAGGTCTGGCACGAAGTCGGCGTTGCAAAACATCCCAAAAGTGTATATAGGATTCAGGTAAGGACTGTGTGCAGGCCAGTCCATTACAGGGATGTTATTGCGCGTATAGCTACGCCGCCACAGGCCGTTCACTATGAACAGGTGCTCGATCGTGTTGAAAGATGCAATCGCTATTCCAGAATTGCTCTTCAACAGTGGGAAGCAAGAAGGTGGTTAAACCTTAAATGTAGGCCTGTGCTGCAGTAATGCCATGCAAAATAACAAGGGGTGCAAGCCCCCTCCATTAAAAACATGACCACCCCATAAGACCATCGCCTCCAAATCTTACTGTTGGCACTACACACGCTGGCAGAAGACGTTCACCGGGCATTCCCCATACCTACACCCTGCCATCGGATCGCCAGATTGTGTACATTCCACACAACGTTTTTCCACTGTTCAATCGTCCAATCTTTATGCTCCTTACACCAAGCGAGGCGTCGTTTGAGATTTACCTGCATGATGTGTGGGCTATGAGCAGCCGTTCGACCATGACATCCAAGTTTTTCTCACCCGCCACCTAACTATCATAGTACTTGCAGTGGATCCTGATGCAGTTTGGAATTCCTGTGCGATGGTCTGGATAGATGTCTGCCTATTACACATTACGACCCTCTTCAACTGTCGGCGGTCTCTGTCAGTCAAGAGGTGAGGTCGGCCTGTACACTTCTGTGCTGTACGAGTCCCCTCACGTTTGCACTTCACTATCGCATCGGAAACAGTGGTCCTTGGGTTGTTTAGGAGTGTGGAAATCTCGCATATAGACGTGTGACACAAGTGACACCCGATCACCTGATCACCTTCATGAGTTCCTCGGAGCGCCCCATTCAGGTCTTTCACGATGTATAATGACTACGGAGGTCGCTGATATAGAATACCTGGCAGCAGGTAGCAGCACGATGCACCTAATACGAAAGACGTCAGTTTTTGTGGGTTTCCGGATACTTTTGATCACATAGTGTGTGTCCTTTGAGGAGCAGTTAAGGAACTGTTTTGCACCACTTTCTTTTTTCTTCTTTTTTTTTGTTTGTTTGTTTGAGCGAAGTCATTATTTCAAATCCGATCAGAGAGATCTCAAAGTGGATACTAGAGAGGATGTGCAAGGAGAGAAGCCACTATCATCGGATTCGCGAATACCCCTGAAGGAACAGCCAAATTGGCTCTGCCTTCACTGAAGGTCGGAAGCTGAGCCGTGTGTCGGCTCTCAACATATATCGCGCTGTAAAGATTGTTCTGAGTCCTTCCACTCCATCATTAATTGATTCATTCATATTTATCGCTATGCTGCGTCCGATTCTGTTGAGGCTGCCCTCTGGCGGCGTGTCTGGTATTATCGATCTTCGAGCCGTTGCTTCCTGTTAGCCTTGCGTAAGGGAATAAGATATTTGGGGGGATGGCCGGTTGGCTGCCTAGCGGTGACGAGTCGGTCGGTCGGTTTTTAAAATCGGGAATTAGAGAAAGTCGTACGAGGAGGCCGCGGCGCGGCGTGGCGGTGGAGAGTTGGCTGTTGTTCCGAGAAGCCGCGTGGTCTATCCTGGCAGTGCGAGACGAGTGGGACGAGTTGACCCGACAAGACTGCAAGCCTTTGCTGTGAGCACCCGGGGGCCACGGCTGTGGTTCCGAGTCACTACTTGGTGGGAGCGCCAATGAATGTCTTTAAATTTTCCGTCTGGAGGCGGGAATGATGGACTAGGAATTCGCCTAACCTGAGGAGTGGTATTTCGCCGCCGTGCGTGAAGAGACGACGAGGGCTCCGGTGACAGAGCGCGTGGCTGTGTGACTGTACCCAATTGGGTACGCTGGCGACGTGGACACGGTCGGGTGTGAGGAACCTTTGCATCAGAGTTCACCTGCTGTTTCTCTGATAAACTGCAAGTTAAGTTGGTTAATGGTTTAGATGTTAACTGAACAGTTTTGGTTTGTGCAACCAGCGTCTTTTCAGCCTTGTGGCCTCCTGCGTTCGGGTTTCCTGTACCTGTCGCCGGTGTACTTATAGACAGTGATCTTCTCCGCTTCTTATTATAACTGCCAAGGATTTGCGCCAAGAAGACCCGGCATGTCCACCTACACCTGTCACACGTGCAGCTCTGTGGCAGGGAGTCGTGGGGCAGCACACCGAGCAGTGACCCTCAGTCTACCTGGAGAGACGTTGGTGCCAGAGGGTGGGGGCGATGTGTGCGGGGGAGCTCGCATGCAAATCTGCCGGCCGGCTGCAGCTGGGGCGCCAGCGCGGCTGCCTGCTGGCTGGCTGTGATTCATGCTCCGCGGAACAGAGCGCCGCCTAATTACAGAACGCCTCGCCGCCATAATGCAAATGCCGGGAGGCGGCGCGGCAGAAGCGGGGGCGTCGCTGGCGGCCGGAGCGGGCCGTTAATCGCCTCCGGGCCTCCCAAATCCTTCCGCTCCCACCTAATGGTGTCTCGTCTCGATATGGTAAGGCGGAGCTTCTTCGTAACCCCTCGGCCAAGAATTAACCGAACGGCTCACGGATTTGGTGTAGTTATCGATAGCAACCCTCTGCAATCACAATCTTGAACGTGACTGAAGTCCAGGAACTACATATCAGTTATGATAAAGGATAAAAGCAGGCAACCAGTTGCCAAAAATTTATAGTGTTGACCTGGTTTAATTAAGGATGTACTCATCGGAATGAGTTAGAGGTACCTACAGAAATTATTTACTCGGCACAGAAGAGCAACACCCATATCAAAAAACTTAAATAGCACTACAAGGAGTAAAAACACAACTACTGGCCATTAAAATTGCTACACCAAGAAAACATACAGATGATAAATGGCTACTCATTGGACAAATATACTAGAACTGACAAGTGATTACATTTTCACGCAATTTGGATGCATAGATCCTGAGAAATCAGTACTCAGAACAAACACCTCTGGCCGTAATAACGGCCTCGATACATCTGGGTATTGAGTCAAGAAGTCTTCGGCCGCCAATGCTGATTATTTATCAAAGGTCAGAAGGGAATGGAAACCACTGCATTAAAGACACGTAACGTGTATCCACAGGACATGTGGTCTGTAATTGAAGAATTGTCATGATGATCTCTCCATTGGCAAAAGTTTCCGGAATAGTCCCCCATTTGGATCTTCGGGAGGGGACTGCCAAAGGGGGGGTTATCATGAGAAAAAGATTGAATAATTAACGAAAGGATAACGTTCTACAAGTCGGGGCGTGGAATGTCAGAAGCTCGAACGTGGTAGGGAAAGTAGAAAATCTGAAAAGGGAAACGCAACGGCTCAATCTAGATATAGTAGGGGTCAGTGAAGTGAAGTGGAAGGAAGACAAGGATTTCTGGTCAGATGAGTATCGGGTAGTATCAACAGCAGCAGAAAATTGTATAACAGGTGTAGGATTCGTTATGAATAGGAAAGTAGGGCAGAGGGTGTGTTACTGTGAACAGTTCAGTGACCGGGTTGTTCTAATCAGAATCGACAGCAGAGCAACACCGACAACGATAGTTCAGGTATACATGCCGACGTCGCAAGCTGAAGATGAACAGATAGAGAAAGTGTATGAGGATATTGAAAGGGTAATGCAGTATGTAAAGGGTGACGAAAATCTAATAGTCATGGGCAACTGGAATTCAGTTGCAGGGGAAGGAGTAGAAGAAAAGGTTACAGGAGAATATGGGCTTGGGACAAGGAATGAAAGAGAAGAAAGACTAATTGAGTCCTGTAACGGGAAGTTTCAGCTAGTAATAGCGAATACCCGGTTCAAGAATCACAAGAGGAGGAGGTATACTTGGAAAAGGCAGGGAGATACGGGAAGGTTTCAATTAGATTACATCATGGTCAGACAGAGATTCCGAAATCAGATACTGGATTGTAAGGCGTACCCAGGAGCAGATATAGACTCAGATCACAATATAGTAGTGATGAAGAGTAGGCTGAAGTTCAAGACATTAGTCAGGAAGAATCAATACGCAAAGAAGTGGGATACGGAAGTACTAAGGAATGACGAGATACGTTTGAAGTTCTCTAACGCTATAGATACAGCAACAAGGAAAAGCGCAGTAGGCAGTACAGTTGAAGAGGAATGGACATCTCGAAAAAGGGCCGTCACAGAAGTTGGGAAGGAAAACATAGGTACAAAGAAGGTAACTGCGAAGAAACCATGGGTAACAGAAGAAATACTTCAGTTGATTGATGAAAGGAGGAAGTACAAACATGTTCCGGGAAAATCAGGAATACAGAAATACAAGTCGCTGAGGATTGAAATAAATAGGAAATGCAGGGAAGCTAAGACGAAATGGCTGCAGGAAAAATGTGAAGACATCGAAAAAGATATGATTGTCGGAACGACAGACTCAGCATACAGGAAAGTCAAAACAACCTTTGGTGACATTAAAAGCAACGGTGGTAACATTAAGAGTGCAACGGGAATTCCACTGTTAAATGCAGAGGAGAGAGCAGATAGGTGGAAAGAATACATTGAAAGCCTCTATGAGGGTGAGGATTTGTCTGATGTCATAGAAGAAGAAACAGGAGTCGATTTAGAAGAGATAGGGGACCCAGTATTAGAATCGGAATTTAAAAGAGCTTTGGAGGAATTACGGTCAAATAAGGCAGAAGGAATAGATAACATTCCATCAGAATTTCTAAAATCAATTGGGTAAGTGGCAACAAAACGACTATTCACGTTGGTGTGTAGAAAATATGAGTCTGGCGATATACCACCTGACTTTCAGAAAAGCATCATTCACACAATTCCGAAGACGGCAAGTGCTGACAAATGCGAGAATTATCGCACAATCAGCTTAACAGCTCATGCATCGAAGCTGCTTACAAGAATAATATACAGAAGAATGGAAAAGAAAATTGAGAATGCGCTAGGTGACGATTAGTTTGGCTTTAAGAAACGTAAAGGGACGAGAGAGGCAATTCTGACGTTACGGCTAATAATGGAAGCAAGGCTAAAGAAAAATCAAGACACTTTCCTTGGATTTGTCGACCAGGAAAAAGCGTTCGACAATATAAAATGGTGCAAGCTGTTCGAGATTCTGAAAAAAGTAGGGGTAAGCTATAGGGAGAGACGGGTCATATACAATATGTACAACAACCAAGAGGGAATAATAAGAGTGGACGATCAAGAACGAAGTGCTCATATTAAGAAGGGTGTAAGACAAGGCTGTAGCCTTTCGCCCCTACTCTTCAATCTGTACATCGAGGAAGCAATGACGGAAATAAAAGAAAGGTTCAAAAATGGCTCAAATGGCTGTGAGCACTATGGGACTTAACATCTGAGGTCATCAGTCACCTAGAACTTAGAACTGCTTAAACCTAACTAACCTAAGGCATCACACACATCCATGCCCCAGGCAGGATTCGAACCTGCAACCGTAGCGGTCACGCGGTTCCAGACTGAAGCGCCTAGTACCGAAAGAAAGGTTCAGGATTGGAATTAAAATACAAGGAGAAAGGATATCAATGATACGATTCGCTGATGACATTGCTATCCTGAATGAAAGTGAAGAAGAATTAAATGATCTGCTGAACGGAATGAACAGTCTAATGAGTACACAGTTTGGTTTGAGAGTAAATCGGAGAAAGACGAAGGTAATGAGAAGTAGTAGAATTGAGAACAGCGAGAAACATAACATCAGGATTGATGATCACGAAGTCAATGAAGTTAAGGAATTCTGCTACCTAGGCAGTAAAATAACCAATGACGGACGGAGCAAGGAGGACATCAAAAGCAGACTCGCTATGGAAAAAAAGGCATTTCTGGCCAAGAGAACTGTACTAATATCAAATACCGGCCTTAATTTGAGGAAGAAATTTCTGAGGATGTACGTCTGGAGTACAGCACTGTATGGTAGTTCAAAATGGCTCTGAGTACTATGGGACTCAACTGCTGAGGTCATTAGTCCCCTAGAACTTAGAACTAGTTAAACCTAACTAACCTAAGGACATCACAAATATCCATGCCCGAGGCAGGATTCGAACCTGCGACCGTAGCGGTCTTGCGGTTCCAGACTGCAGCGCCTTTAACCGCACGGCCACTTCGGCCGGCTGTATGGTAGTGAAACATGGACTGTGGTAAAACCGGAACAGAAGAGAATAGAAGCATTTGAGATGTGGTGCTATAGACGAATGTTGAAAATTAGGTGGACTGATAGGGTAAGGAATGAAGAGGTTCTACGCAGAATCGGAGAGGAAAGGAATATGTGGAAAACACTGATAAGGAGAAGGGACAGGATGATAGGACATCTGCTAAGACATGAGGGAATGACTTCCATGGTACTAGAGGGAGTTGTAGAGGGCAAAAACTGTAGAGGAAGACAGAGATTGGAATACGTCAAGCAAATAATTGAGGACGTAAGTTGCAAGTGCTACTCTGAGATGAAGAGGTTAGCACAGGAAAGGAATTCGTGGCGGGCCGCATCAAACCAGTCAGTAGAGTGATGACCAAAAAAAAAAAATTGAGTCAAACAGAGCTTGGATGGCGTGTACAGGTACAGCTGCCCATGCAGCTTCATCACGATACCACAGTTCATCAAGAGTAGTCACTGGCGTATTGTGACGAGCCACTTGCTCGGTCACCATTGACCAGACGACTTCAGTTGGTGAGACATCCGGAGAACGTGTTGGCCAGGGCAGCAGTCGAAAATTTTCTGTATCCAGAAAGGCCCCTACAGGACATTCAACCTGCAGTCGTGCATTATCCTGCTGAAATGTAGGGTTTCGCAGGGATCGAATGAAAGGTAGAGCCACGGGTCGTAACACATCTGAAATATAGCGTCCACTGTTCAAAGTGCCGTCAATGCGAATAAGAGGTGACCGAGACATGTAACCAATGGCACCCCATACCATCACGCCGGGTGATACGCCAGTATGGCGATGACGAATAGACGCTTCCAATGTGCGTCCACCGCGATGTCGCCAAACACGGATGCGACCATCATGATGCTGTAAATAGCACCTGGATTCATCCGAAAAAATGACGTTTTGCCATTCGTGCACCCAGGTACGTCGTTGAGTACACCATCGCAGGCGCTCCTGTCTGTGATGCAGCGTCAAGGGTAACCGCAGCCACGGTCTCCGAGGTGATAGTCCATGCTGCTGCAAATGTCGTCGAAGTGTTCGTGCAGATAGTTGTTGTCTTGCAAATGTCCCAATCTGTTGACTCAGGGGTCAAGACGTGACTGCACGATCCGTTACAGCCATGCGGATAAGATGCCTGTCATCTCGACTGTTAGTGATACGAGGCCGTTGGGATTAAAGCACGGCGTTTCTTATTACCCTCCTGAACCGACCGATTTCATATTCTGCTAACAATCACTGGATCTCGACAAACGCGTGCAGCAATGTCGCGATACGATAAACCGCAATCGCGATAGGCTACAATCCGACCTTTATCAAAGTCGAAAACGTGATGGTACTCATTTCTTCTCCTTACAGGAGGCATCACAACATTTCACTAGGCAACTCCGGTCAAGTTCTGTTTTTGTATGAGAAATCAGTTGGAAACCTTCCTCATGTCAGGACGTTGTAGGTGTCACCACCGAAGCCAAGCTTGTGTGAACGCTCCGAAAAGCTAATCGTTAGCATATGACACCATCGTCTTCCTGTCGGATAAATTTCGCGTCTGTAGCACGTCATCTTCGCGGTGTAGCAATTTAATGACCAGTAGTGTAGAAAACTGTAGGATGTGTAATAACTATGTATAATAATTATGTGTTGTTTTTGGTTGTTCAAAGTAGAAAAGTATGTAAAGTGTTATTATAGGATAAGTGAACATTTTGGAGAGTTTGACACGTTAAGCCACAATGTTCTGAAGCGGCAATTGTCGAGCAAGGAAAGCTGTCACGTGAGTAGACATGGGTCACGTTTTGACCCAACGTGAGAAGGCCGATGACCAGTGGAGTTTGCGTAGCAGCAGTCAGCACTTCGACAGATCAACTACCGAGCAGATGGGCAATGCTTCCAAGAAGAACAACGACCATCGCAGTTCGCACCTCGGCGGTCAATGCCCCAGGAACTATCAGCATACTGAACTCACGTGCGTGACGTATCTGGCGATGCGGAGGAGGACGAAAGGGCAATGCCCGAACACGTCAGCATAGAGGTAAAACAATGGAAAGCCGCAACGTGTGTCGATATTGGTCACGTATTTGGTCAACGTGAGAAGCATTGATCAACGACCGAAGGGTCTGTCACCAGTGTAGAAATTTCACGACGTTGGCAAAAACACAGAATAAATATCTCTGTCGAAAAGGCAGAAAGAGATCCTTCCAGAGGAGGAAGAAGAAACGAAGAATAGTCGCCTGGAAGGACGGACCGATGGCTAGTCAGCGGGTGTCATACTTCGCAGCAACTACTTAGCCGCTAAGTTGCTCGACAGAAGAAGATGTCTGTACCGCCCCAACAGGGCAATGCAGAAGATGCCTTCCCAGATGTTACCAGAAAGAAGTTCGTGTGGTACTTATCCAGGTAGCTGGTGAGGAAGACACACTGTGTCTGGATGGGGGGATAGTGAAAACTTATGAGCTACATTGTATGAATGCATGGCGTCTGTTATTTCGGACATCTCTCAAGGTGGTTTGTCAACTGATTTCGCCGCTACGTGGAAACAGTGCAGTGCATGACACCTAGGGCGTGCGAATAGCGCAGAGGAGTACAAACTAAGAAATCAGTTCCATTATAAATGAGAATAATAATAACAAGAGACTAAGGTTAATAACGGAAGTATGAAGGCAGACAATACGAAGGTTGGAACTTAAATAGTGGCAACTATTTATTCACAACCGATACAAAAGAGTTACATGTTTGCACCTGTTACTGTTCTTCAGAGTAGTCACCAGTGTTGTTTAGAGCCCGTTGCCAGCGATGTGGAAGGCGTAGCGTACCGTTAGCAGAGCCTGTTCTGTTGACGGTGCGAATGGAGCGGTCTACTGCCTGTCGAATCTCTGGAACAGTTCTGAAGCTAATGCCACTAAGTGTTTCCTTCATCTCCGGAATCAAATCAAAGTCACAATGACTTCAGTCCAGGGAGTATGGTGGATAGTACAGCACTTCTCAGTCCCATCGACCGAACAGAGTAGCCACAGCTTTCGCTAATGCGCTCGAGCATTTTAGTGCAAAATGATGATTGGGTTGAGCAGAAGATGTCGCAAATCTGTTCGCAAGTGATGTTCCAAAAACGAACAGTAATACGACTTAAGTTATTGTGACTTGATTCCGAAGATGAAGGAACCACTTCGTGGCATTAGCGTCGGAACTGTTCCAGAGATTCGACAGGTAATAGACCGCTCTATTCGCATCATTAAGAGAACAGGCTCAGCTAACGGTAAACTACGCTTTCTACATCGCTGGCAACGGGTTCTACACAACGTTAGTGACTACTTTGAAGGACAGTAACAGGTGCAAACAAGTAACTCTCGTATCGGTTGTGAATAAATAGTTGCCACTATTTAAGGTCCAACCCCTGTAAATGAAATATATTGGAAAATTGTGTCAAATGAAACAATAATTGTATGCCCCAGCTGTCCAGTGCAGTTAGCATTAAAGTACTTAAACTGAACTGAATTAGCATAGTAGGAATAATAGCAGTTATGGAATAGAATAAAAACAATGAAAAGAGGAGGACAGCAGAGTATGAGCACTGTGTGTACAGACCTTCAGCCGAATAATGACAATATGTCAAACGAAGGTTTAAAGCCATTTGTGGGGCGGCGGGTGGAATTATGTCAATTTTAGGTTGTTTATATAAATGTTAGGTTTGTAGAATGTAAAACCAGTTCCTGTTATTTAGAATCTTATTTATGCTGTCTTTCGCCGTTCTCAACACTGGCTCTCTGACTACAATATTGGCAACCAGAAAGTGATTAGCAAAACGTGAAGCCTGTAATTAGAATTCCTAGTGACCACTTCATCTGAGAATACACTTATAGTTACAGATTATAGCTGTGAGGAATTAGGAGATTGTCTGGGATTTATAATCAAAAACGGTCGTGAAAAAAAACGTTCTGTATTCTGAAAGTCACAGATGAAAACAAAAGAATCCACACAATCTAACAGAGCAGTTCAGGGTCTAATGCGCTGATGCAACTATAAATGTCCAAATTAAATGTTTAAATGAATGCTCGCCATAATTTGATGATTAGGTTCATCAAACGCCACGCTAAATAATGGTAGAATGTTTGTCCCGCGGCGGCACGTGAAAATACGACAATACGCAAACTGAAGATCGATAATTAAAGTCATCGCAGAATTAACACTTCACTCGAAAACGATTTCATGGTTACGCGTATCTCGAGTAACTTAATACAGCATCCGAGGCTGTTTGTAGTAATGATACCGACGCGACGCGACTCCCGACACAGATGGCGTGCTATTCAGCGTCTGGAGAGAACTGGGGCCTTCCTCTCTCGCGCAGCATTCTTATATATAAAGCCGCGGTGCGGACGGCTAAGGGAACGCCTGATCAAATCGGCTCTCCCGACTAGCCGCTGGGCTAGTAATGCACCACAGTAAGTTACCGAATAAATCATAGCTTCTTTTGCTGATGGCCAATGAAGCTCTTAATTTAAATTTGCATTAAACACACAGGTAAGTAATCATAATAAAAGTTTGACGTGGCTAAGTAAAATATTTTGGGCGAGAGAGTTAATGTAATTACACTGCATGCAGTAGACGAGCTCTGAACTTGCCCTTTGGAGATTCGCTATCGCTATAGTTTTATGGTTATTCAAATGAAACTTCTCAAATCTTTATGGTTATAGCGGATCTCCATTCTACTTAAATCTAAACATCCTAGCCTTATTTATTAGCCTACTTAATCTATCTTGCTTCCTTAATTTTTAAGACGAAAACCAGAAAATTATGAATTTCAACTAAAATCTTAATTTGTGAGATCCAGAAGACTGTTTCTATTGAATAATTATGAAAAAGGAATCTAAATATAAATTTTTAAGTTTCTAGCTCTTTTCTGTTGTGCCAATGATTTTTACAGAAAAACGTCCAAATTTCGAAAATGGTTAAAGTTATCGAATTGATATTCAACACATATTAATTTAGTATTACTCCTGACATGCTAGAACCGTTTCAGGTTATTTATTTGATTTTTAATGTATTGCGAAACATTTATGACGTCAGAGCTAGTTACAGCGGACTGGCTGGCACACAATGGAAACACTGATGTGAATTTACTACTGCGTGAGTAGGCTGCTTCCCTACACATTAAAGAAATTTTTATTTCGCAAGTGCAGCTGATCACTGACAATGAAACCACCATTAAAAATGTATGCTTAATAATATCCAGTTCTTCAAGAATACCAGGCCATAACCTTCATTTTCATTGTGAAGGATATTTACTTCACCGAGTAAGGCCTAAGTAACTAACGTTAATTATAATTAATAATATGTTTTGCAGTTTCGTAAGGAATCTAGAAAGCTTTTTCCATTCAGCCAAGAAACTTAAATTTGAAATGAATTTAATAAAAACTATAGCAGTTAATAATGATTATGGGCATTCCTTAGTGGATAATATTTTCAAAGCAAAAACACCAGAATCACTTCTTAGGTAATATTGCTAATAATGACTCTGAGAAAAGGAAAAAAATTTAACTCAGTACCATACTCAAAAAGGACAAGTTCTTACAGAATTTGTCTTCTGCTAGAAAAAAGAAATGGGTGCAAAGTTCCCTTTTCGCTGATGGCAGTTTGCCGAAAACTCTAACTCACAATTTGAAATCTTCGATTACTTCTCTGCGTAATTCAGGGGTTTATAAACTCGCCTGCGACGCTTGCCCAGTTTATTGCATAGGATAGAATAGAAGAGCCATCAGCATGACACAAATGAGCATTTCTAAGCAATAAAATATAGAAAGAACACTAACGTATATAATTCGTTCTTTGCGGATCAGTTTGGTTATTGCAGCCAACAAATCGAGGGGACACGATGAAGTTACTATCCTCCATAAACAACACTAAGGTTACAGCTTTCACATTCTCGAAGAATTGGAATTTTTTAAGCATATCTCTATTAATGATGGTATCACTATCAATTAACAGCTAGATTTACAAAATAAAAATTTATTTAACGGGTTCAGACCTTATTCACACCTATATAGCGTACTGTCGTTTTTTGACTGAAGGTCTTTAACACAGTTCTTAAACGTTGTTGTCCTCCTCTCCTACTTTTCTTCTCGTCTTTGGTTCCTACTATGTTAATTCTGTTCTTTTTAATGCTAACGGAACTGAACAGATGGCGCCTACGATTAAGTTCCGATTTTACAGCATTTTCCTGTAAATTTCATTTCTTGTCTGCCTTTATGGCTTTGTTATTAAGCTTGATCTCTTGTTATAACTTTCATTTACAATATAACCGTTTTCTTAATTTGTGCCGTTCTGCACTATTCGCGCCCTGTAACTAGCACTCGCTGCGCCATTTAGTCGTAAGGTAACGTTTACTTGCTTGACTTGAGCACTTTAGCTTTTTTCCTTTTGTTACCGCACCACTGAATCTACGAAAGTAAGAATTTTTGTATTTTTAATATCGGTCGTGATACTTAACTTTTTTGATCTGGCTGTTATTCTCGTAAACCAATGGAAAAGGGAATCACAAGATCAAGAAAGAGTTGTGCGATACTAACGAAAGTTGGTAAGCTTTTCTACGTCTGAAAGAGGATGTCTATTAAGATTTAGCGCTGGACTTGTATTCGAGAGGACGACGATTCAAACCCGTGTCTGGACATTCAGATTTAGGTTATCTGTGATTTCCCTGAATCGTGAAGGGTATGTGCTAAGGTCTGATCAGGGTAGATCCAGAAAATAAAGTCGATAGTTGCCAACCGCAAGGTGAAATGAGTTTAATATCTTTGAGTGGGAGGATCTTTGGTGGTTAAAAGAACCAGGTTCAAAATTGCTCTGAGCACTATGGGACTTAACATCTGAGGTCATCAGTCGCCTAGAACTTAGAACTACTTAAACCTAACTAACCTAAGGACATCACACACATCCATGCCCGAGGCAGGATTCGAACCTGGGACCGTAGCGGTCGCGGGGCTCCAGACTGTAGCGCCTAGAACCTCTCGGCCACAACGGCCGAGGGTAATTTAGGCTAAGTAGTGTGTAAGCTCAGGGACTGATGACCTTAGCAGTTAAGTCCCATAAGATTTCACACACATTTGAACATTTTGAATATAGGATTAAAGCTCAATCCATCCAAAACCCATGCTATCTTGGTTGGTCATTCAATACTCATTAGCTCGAAATATCTTGAATTTCTACCATATTTAACACTAAATGAAATATCAAGTTGCATTCTTCAACAAAGAGGCTAGGAATAATAATGGATGAAAATTAAATTCACCTGGGCACGTAACTGCAAAGTGCAAGAAGGCGTCAGCATTGCGCATACCCTTCAAACGTATAAACAGCGCTTCCATCTCGATCTTAAAAGAAAATTGTACTAACACTTTAACTTCCGGATACTGATTACAACGATGTTATTCTGCAAAGGACTTTCTCAGGAAAACTCACGGTGCCTGGAACTGTTATGTGCGCCTGTGTTCTACATATCTCTTATGTTCGACGGCTTTGATCGTATTTCACCATCATATGCACACTTATCCTGGTTGCACGAAGACACGTGCAGAGATTTACATACACTCTACCTCCTCTGGTGTCTAATCCACGTGCAATGTCCCTCATATCTCTCCTGGAGCTTAACGGTGTAGTCGGAACAACAAGGCCAAAGCACTGATGATACGATAACTGGTATCATTCTGTACGAACATCCTCAGGGGACCGCTCCGGTCGCAGGTTCGAATCCTGCCTCGGGCGTGGATGTGTGTGATGTCCTTAGGTTAGCTAGGTTTAAGTAGTTCTAAGTTCTGATAACCTCAGAAGTCCCATAGTGCTCAGAGCCATTTGAACCATTTTGTGAACCATCCTCAGGTGACCTACGTTTCAACGAGACTCTCCTAATACATGTACTTAATATATGATATGCAACAGTCAAATTAAACATTCACTAACTGTCTTTGTAAATAATTTAAATGATTTAAAATGGATAATCACCCGATAAATCAATGAAAGGTACATGATGAAAAACGAGAAGTACTGTAATTCACCTGGCTAGGTGTGCCTGGTATAACAACGGCCAAGAAGACATATCGGGTACTTAGGACGATGCTGTAGGGGCTGATCAGGCACGGCCTCTCAACGCAAGAAGTAAACTTGTGAACAGCCTACTTCGCATCCGTGGAGTGCTTCAAATGGTTCAAATGGCTCTGAGCACTATGGGACTTAACATCTGAGGTCATCAGTCTCCTAGACTTAGGAGTACTTAAACCTAACTAACCTAAGGACATCGCACACATCCATGCCCGAGGCAGGATTACAATCTGCGACCGTAGCAGCAGCGCAGTTCCAGACTGAAGCGCCTAGAACCACTCGGCCACAGCAGCCGGTTAGTTGAGTGCGACATATCAATTATAAGACACCGTAATCGTCTCAAAAAAGCTAATCACATTAAAAGTGAGAATTTAACCAAATATTTTTTCACCCGTGCAGGGTCAACTTACAAGTATAGTACAAAATTACTACACAAATTACGCCATCAGTGCGTGAAAGAAATTGTTATACGAACGAATTACAGTGTTCTAGTCGAACGCATTGCAAATATTTTGTACAAACAGAAGTAGATCAATACAGCAACCAGCCACTTTTTAATGCGTTTTATTTATGCCAATATGCATTTCGGGTTTGCATCCATCTTCAGCTGGCAAATTACATGGATCTTCAGTTACTACAGTAGTACAATTTCGACAGGAGTTTGGATGCTGCAGCAGGCATTCTCCTCTCCTTGTTTTTCCTTGGCTTTTCTTCTTTCTTGCAACAACACAAACACTTTTTACCACGTATTTTACACAGGCACACTGCGTTATCCGCCATACGTGGTAGAAAGTGTTTGTGTTGTTGCAAGAAAGAAGAAAAGCCAAGAAAAAACAAGGATAGGAGAATGCCTGCTGCAGCATCCAAACTGCTGTCGAGATTGTACTACTGTAGTAACTGGAGATCCATGTAATTTGCCAGCTGAAGATGGGTGCAAACCCGAAATGCATATAGGTATAAATAAAACGCAT
This sequence comes from Schistocerca americana, assembly GCF_021461395.2. Classification (NCBI taxonomy): domain Eukaryota; kingdom Metazoa; phylum Arthropoda; class Insecta; order Orthoptera; family Acrididae; genus Schistocerca; species Schistocerca americana. The sequence continues at coordinate 499,083,688 of NC_060126.1, read as the reverse complement.
TAAAAAGTGGCTGGTTGCTGTATTTTTACAATGAAATATCATTACCCACGGCCACGGAGCTCAACAGTCCAAATATAATGGACAAATTGTTATTGTAGATCAGAACGATTATGAACAATACAAGAGAAAAAAAACCTAGTGCTCGTATACTTTCGACTGTCTTACATTGTTGCAAAATGTATTGCTGGCAGTGCTTCTACCAAGGGCACTCAACGAAATGAAACATTGTTCGTGTCGTGTTCCAACATGTACCTTTTCGCGTGTTATCGGCCGTTTAACCGCTAGTATTCCTGACATCGACAAGTTTCTGCCATTTTATGGGCTTTATTCCGATGGCTGCAGGTCAATATTCGACGTCACAGTCACTTATCACATATTATGTGCATGTTTTAGTAGCTTTCTGTATAATGCGTGTCTTGTTGAACTGCAGGTCACCTGAGGAGTTCTATGTAGAATGGGAGACGTTGCGGCTTAATGAATGCATTTAAAGTACCGTGCTGTGGTAGATTTCTTAAATTTATAGCAAGAAATGACATACTAAACTCTCCTTATACCGAAATAGTCGCGTACGCATTACCAAGCGGGGTATTCTGACTACCCCAGGCTGATTTTTTCCCTATAATAATGTTATCTGAAGGGCCACATGCCTGTGGTTTCATGAATTTGTACTAAAATGACTGACGTTGAATTCACACTCACGACTGTCTAATTTTTTTTTTGGCTTTATCATTGTTATCCAAGTCATTTATTGGTGGGATTGTCAGACTTCCCACTTGGTATGAAACGTCTTATTTGCTTATTTGTAGAAAAAGAACATGTTGGGAATAAATCTGTCATTCATCTTCTTTGTTGAGTTTTGCCATAGATCCAATGTTTGTTGCTGGTTACTATTGTTGAGTTGAATTTGACGTTCATTGTTGAGCTGACATTACACGAGCCAGTATTTCATCTGCAACTAAGGATGTCCAAAGGACTTTCTAGCTAAGATACCATGGAAATTCTATACAATTCTGATGTCAGTGACGATGAAAATGAATGGGACATTGATAATGAACTGAATGAATATATGGGACCTCTTGGCAAAGACCATATCATAGCATCAGATGAAGCTGAAGACGAAATATCAGAAGACACTACACATTCACGTGAACAAGTAGAAGAAGAAGAAGAAGAAGAAGAGGATGATGAAGAAGAAGAAAAAGACGAAGACACTGGAGATTTGTTCGTTTCTGGAAGTGGACTACAATTTTCTAGTGAACCACCGAACGGTGGACGGCGTCGACGTCGCAACATTTTGAACGTAACACCTGGCCCAGTGAATGATGGAAAAACAATCAAAACAATAACTGAGTCATTTTTATTGTTTATCTCTCCGGAAATCGTGCGCATCATTCTAGAAGAAACGAACAGGGAAGCCAAACGAGTAATTTCTTTGTGGAATGCAGCTCATTCTTCGAACAAAACGACATAGGGAGACATAAATGCAACTGAAGTGTACGCTGTATTAGCAATTCTAATAGGAGCTGGTCGAACTCATGGGCGTCGCACAAGTGCTTCCGATCTGTGGGAAGGGAATGTTCCCTTTCGACAACCATTCTTTTCTGCTGCCATGTCAAGAAACCGATTGTTGTCTGTACCGAAATTCGTGCGATTTGACAACAGAGACACAAGAGCACAGAGTTGAAGAAACCAAGGACAATATACAAGCCATCAGGGTAGTGTTCGACAAATTTCAATGTAACTTGTGCAATAACTTCTTTCCTTATGAATACGTGACTATTGATGAATGATTAGCAACGTACCGAGGAAACTGCCCTTTTAGGGTTTACATGAAGAGCAAGCCTGGTAAGTATAGCATTAAAATTTAGGTTTGTGCTGATGTGAAGACATCTTACTTATTACGGATCCAAATTTACACAGGAATGGTGGACAATACTCGGGAGGTGAATCAAGGACAGAGAGAGGTTTTGGATCTGACGGAACCATTTCTGAATAACGGTCATGGTGTAACAACTGATAATTTTTTCACCACTTTTCCATTGGCTGCTGAACTACTAAAACGAAACACGGCATTGGTCGGTACCTTGCGTTCCAATAAGGAAGAGATTCCGCAGGAATTCTTGCCAAACAGAAAGAGAGAAGTTCACTCTTCAATGTTTGGTTTCATAAATGACTTGACCCTAGTTTCCTATGTTCCAAAGAAGGGAAAGGCAGTAATATTACTCTCTACTCAGCATGATGAGAGACAAGTGAGTGGTGAAGAAAGTGAACACAAACCCGAAATCATACTGCACTACAACAAAACCAAAGGTGCTGTGGATAATGGGGACAAAATAACGAGAGAACACAGTTGTGTTAGAGGAACGAGGCGGTGGCCACTAAGAATCTTCATGGAAATCATAGATATTGCACCACTGAATGCATATATTCTGTACATTCAAAGATTTCCTGAATGGCAGAAGTATAACCGAAGCCGACGTAAACAATTCACGACTGAACTGGCATTTGGACTCAGCAAAGGCAACGTGGAAGAAAGAGCCAAAAATATCAACGCTCTTCATAAATATGTAAAAGATGCACTGAAAGCTTGTGGTGTTGCAGTTGCTTCAGCAGTGATCCAGACCCAGTGTTCCCAGTTACCAACGTCACAACGATGTCAAGGTTGCAAGAGAAACGAAGATCGGAAAACAAGATTCTGTTGTGTAACGTGCAAAAAAACCTGTTTGTAATACACGCAGAGAAGAAACTGTTACTGTGAAGTGCATGCAGTACAAAAATGCACTTGACTGAAAAGTTGAAAAAAAGTCTTGTGTTATTTTATTGCAGTGACTGTTGAGGTATATAGATTATTAATTTTCTGTTCGTTTAGTACTGAATTTAGTGAAAGATATAATTTTTTTCTGTATTTTGTATCTGTGACCTGATTAAATACTTCTAATAACCTGAAAAGCTATTTTTTCAATACAAAATAAAACCATTCATTGGAAATAACGAAATCTGAGAACAAATATTACAATAAAAGACAAAACTTTTTGGGGTAGTCCAAATACCCAGCTTGGTAGAACGGAGGTGTGAAAAAGCTTGGTAACGGGAGGGTTAAGGCTGATGGAGCGGTGTGGTCTATACATGTAGATGGCACGCTACCACAGTGACTGGCGTTGTCTCCTGCAGCTGATATTCCAGTCTGCCACTGTGCCCGTTTGCCGTGATGACGAAAACGCGCTTCTCTGCTGAGTAGCTGCCGTGGCAGCCAGCCCACGTGAATGGCCCGGTGCAGCACTTAGCGAGATTAAAAAACGCGCGCCACTTAGCGGCCCGGGAGCGCGCATTACGCTCGGGAAACCGCATTGTTTGCGCCGAACGAGTCCTCCAATACAATTAAATAATGGACGGAGCATTCTCTTTTTTTCTCAGAAAAAAAAAATATCAAAAATAATTAGCGTATTGACAACAGTGCATGTCGCAGCCAACACAGGGGAGAGCATGTGGCACTGTGCATCGCACATTGCAGCTACCTCAAGGATATCTCAGCTCGGCGTGCGTATCTCGCAGTGCTACCAAAGCGCCGTGCGTTGCCAGTCGGCAGTTTAATGCCACTAGCTTGCTCTTACGAATGATTTAAACGTTGCAAACGGGCGCTGGAGATTATACATGGCCACGTCAACAAGTAAAGGCAATACTTATTCTGCTCCATAGCGTGACAACACTATCGGAACAACGACGTATCTCAACCCCACTGTTAGTTTTATGCATTAGATGCGCTAGCTTAAAGAGCAGCTTTATTCGCAGTGATTCCAGAGCGTTTTAGTACGAGTGTCCCTTGTCCGTATGCACCAAGGAAGTAATCAGGGAAGTGTCTCTTTTGTGTACTCTGTAGGGACTAAAGCTCCGTAGGAATTTTTGTCACCGTCGATGTTGACGTCGTGCAAACTTTGGATTATTTTCTGCGACAGTTGCATGTACTGCGAGATACGATGCCAACTGCAGTACTGACTGTAGTGACTGAAAAACCTGACATCAGCGAGGATGTAGTGTAGGAAACGGTTGGTTGTAGCTACCAGTACTGTTGCCCACAAAATGTCATCTTGTATTCGTCACAAACCGGTCGCTGTCCCGGAAGCGTAGACGTGGTCACGAGAGGTAATTTGCAGACCTTGGCCTCAGTTCCGGGTCTCAGGATATTAAGCCTTAGGACATTACTAGGGTAATAAAACGTAGTACTGAAAGTTGTTTTCCAGACACACAATATAGTGCGGCACGATAGTCTATGGTTTACTTTCTAGGCTTATGACATGGCAGTTTCTTTCCATTAACAACAGCACGTACACTGAGCTTTTTATAGCAGAGTTAGCAAAAACAGGATTGGACCTTGAAAGAAGAGTGGAATATTTTTCTCAAACAGTAATACTACCCCACACTTTTATTTAAATGTGAATAAAATTTATATGTAACACACGTAACATATTCCCCATATACGCATCTGTCTAACAGCGTTTAACTTGTTTTAATCCGTGTAGTAACACTGCTCTTTCAAAATGACGTCTTTCTGGAGGAAATGTAACAATCGATGACGCCACAGGAACAAGAAGCCCATTTGGTAGTGGTGAGGCCCTTGAGTGGAGTGTCATAATACATTTTCCAGTGAATTCCTCGAACCTACATCTTATAAATCTGACATGAGATACACTGAATGGTTATTGTCACCAGGCACTGTTTCAGACTCCCACACAAATGTTGCGAAGGAATTGGATCGTCTGCCAGTAGAGGTCTTGAACAGCGTCAAAGCGCCTCACAGCCAAAACTGTGTGGCACGTAGGCGTAAAAAACTCAGTTTTACGGTGCCAGACGAGGTTCTCCGATATTATTAATCATTTAACATGTATATCTTCCGCTTCCTACCTTTTTGAAGTGTTTATTTTTGTCTCTATGAGTGCAGTAGTTCATATGGTTAGACATTATTCGGTAAACAGTTGTACATGTTTAGGAAACTTTACTAAATTCTTGTTTATGTTTTTGTTTGAAAACTAGAGGAAGTACTAACGAGAGTATGAACCTAATAAATGAGCGGTCTGTTTAGTCTTGGTTCATCGGAAATCTAGGACATTCTGTCGGAGGAATGAGTTTCGTTGTATCATACGTTGGTACATTACGTCAACAATGAGACCTAAGCATTATTCTTACAACATATTTGTATGTCCAGTGATAGACAAGACAGTGGTGCAGGATTTGAGTTGTTGTGAGGGATCCACTTTACGTGGAGCCAGATTTTCTAATATATTTAATGAAAAATGACATGTAATGGTTATCACATGTGGAAGAGATTGTATCTTTGACACCACTGAACCAAAGATGTTGCCTGAATGGCAGAATCGATTGTAAGTAAGAGGGCGCCCGGAACGCAGTAGCAGTTGCCGTTGCACTCTGCCATAGGTACGATGTAAGACTTTAAGCTAGTGGCTAGCTACGAGAATTTAGCTGTTGGCCTATGGACGTAGCATAATGCAGTTTTGTAAGGTAATGAAACTTTGTATATTTAGTTCTAACTATACAGGAACGCAATGTGGATTTTTGCTAATTCTAACAGTACCGACGCTTTCAATGTAGGAAACAATAGGTTAATCAGGTAGGCCCGATTTGTAATTTTGTGTGTTTTGTAATCGTGATGCAGACAAGTTAAATTTTGGAATCTATTTTGTTAAACGATATTAGACTTTTTATCATGTAACAATCCAAGTGTGTTTAATTATATCAGTAAGTGAGCATTGTAGAACAATTGAGAAGTTCACTGATTTTGAAGTTAATGTAAAATGTTGTATATCAGATTTTATTCTTTATTTTGAATACAAGTTTCAAACTGAACCTTTCGGTCTTAGCATATCCTCTTATCAGTACCTCAGCCTCTTCACATCTTGTTTATTTAAATCAAATGAATATTTTTAAGAGAAATGAGTTTTCAATCAGAGTAAAAAAATTTAATTTGCCATCATCAGAAAAGTATTAATGTCTGTATGAAGCTATTTTACGGCCGGCATTGCACCTCGCTGAGCAAAGACTGAATATTTTGTATGCCTACTATGGAGAGAACAGAATCTAAAGGTTACATCCGTTGAGACTCAAGAGCCTAAAAAAATGTATTTCATTGTTTATTTGCATAGGGAATTTTATCAGTTTATTGCATAGGGCCATAGAACTTGGTGCTCACGAGACTGAGTAAATTGCAGAGGGATTGATTTCATCACATGCATCGCATACTGGATTTCCAGATTAAGTTGTTTAATTTTTCTTTGGATTCCAGTAAAACTGATTAAGCACACAATCTGCTCGACAACGCATCACACAATATACATGCATAACACAGAATTATAATTTTTAAGAACGTTAAGCTTAGATATATTTTTAAAGAACGTTAGATTGTAATCAATGAGATGAAATGGTGGAGGAAGGGCAATGTGTGAGAGAAAACACACAGTCACTAGAACATAAAAGGTTACCATCTTAATCTCTGGGACATTAGGTACGAATGGGGAAACGGCATACTTTGACTTACCGCAGCTGAACCAGAACCGGTGTGGTTTCAGTTCAGAGTCTACATTGTGATAAGTAGTCTCTTGGAAAAGCTGTGAGGCATAATGTTGTAACCCTGAATGCAATCCCTCTAGCAAGGGCTGGTGAACGGGACAGCCTACACAACCAGGCGCAGCGAGACTGCCAGCCATCATTCTAGATCACAAGTCGCTAATAGCACGGATCTAGTGGTCGCACCACTTATAACGTGAACAAAAATTATGTGCAGCTGTGGAATTACTACACATCCACGACGTATCCGGCAATGTTGTTGAGAGTTTCCCTGAGAACGGGAGTTATGGAACAGAAATCCCAAATCTGGTTGAGCGAATGCTGATTTGATTCGTCCTCCCAGATTGCCGGAAGCCTAACCACTGCTCGATCTCGTTCAGTCTCTGATGAGGGGTAATATGCAGAGTTAAGGAATAGCTAGATGAGAGAATGGATAAAGTGTGGGTGGAGTGTTTGTAGTTGAGGAGTTGGTGGGGCGTGTGGCATGTGAAATACTAGGACAGAAAATGAGAGGTCACTGAAGTCGAGTTTGCGGATAGCGGTAGACATACAGAGATATTAGAATGAAATTTTAACTCTGCAGCGGAGTGTGCGCTGATGTGAAATTTCCTGGCAGTTTAAAATTGTGTGCCGGACCGAGACTCGAACTCGGGACCTTTGCTAAGCCATGTCTCCGCAAGATCCTTTCTTCCAGGAGTGTTAGTTCTGCAAGGTTCGCATGAGAGTTTCTGTGAAGTTTGGAAGGTAGGAGGTGAGGTACTGGCGGAATTAAAGCTGTGAGGACGGGGCGTGAGTCGTGCTTGGGGAGCTCAGTTGGTAGAGCACTTTCCCGCGAAAGGCAAAGGTCCCGAGTTCGAGTCTCGGTCCGGCACACAGTTTAAATCTGCCAGGAAGTTGCATACAGAGATATTAATTGAGTGCAAGGAGAGGTCCCTGCACACTTTCGCTAACTTGAGTGAAATTAAGGCATGAAGCAATTACAGACCCTTTCTGCGAGTGGGCAGTCAATGCGGAATGTTGAAAATTTGAGCCTGACCGTAATTTAAATCCATACCACCTGTTTTCTAGGCAGGTCAAAGGGGCACCACATTCGTAGTGTATGGATAGGATCAGAATTTGGGTCTGAAGGGACGCGTGCTACGTAGGCTTTGCAGTAGCGATGGTCAGTGTGACCGGATGGTGCAATGGTCAAAGCATCTACCTAACAAGCACGAGACCCAGGTTGGAACCCCAGTCCGGCACAAATTATCGCCTTTTCTATTATTTAAATAAGTGCTCACTCGCAATCAATATCTATAATTCTTATGTGTCTTAACGTGTGGAGGCTGCAGGATCAAAATGATCTCTGCCCTTTAGGACATGACCAAAAGAACAGTCACCTGATATATACAATTAAGCCGAGGACAGCCAATGATCTCTTCAATGCGGATGCACACCAGGCTCTATTCTTACGGGAATCGGCGAAATTCTGCCAGTGATAAGAATAGTGGGGAAGGCTCCATACGTTCATAGTGTGTTTATAGGTTGGGAATTTGGGTCTGACGGGAGATTTGCGAGGGCAGTCCGTGCAGATGCCATGACCACTGTGTTCGGATGGCGCGGTGTCGGTGCACCTGCTAGTAAGCAGGAGACCCAGGTTTGAATCCCAGTCTACCACAAATTTTCAACTTTCCCCTTTGATATAAGTTAATTCCCACTTGCAGCCAGCGTGTATAATTCCTATGTGTCTTAGTTCGCAGTCGCTGCTGCATCAAATGGTGTCTGTTCATTCGGACATGTCTGAAAGAACAGACACCGCATATATTCAATGAAATTCTATTGGCTGTGAACAAACAAAAGAGACTTTCGCGTTGGTATGATTAAAAATATAAGTGTAATGAAAAGGTTGAAACACGTCTACTTTAAGAAGTCTTACTGGGAAATACGAATTTAAAACAAGTGTTACGTAATTGTAATAGTAAATGAGTCAATTTGACAGAAAATTGAATAACAGCGACAATTCTGAACAAAATAAAAAACCTTTGTTATAGCAATAGTATGGGCGCAAAGTAAGGACAAAATTCTCCCAAGTTAGAAGAAATGATCTACTTGCTGCGCGCGTTTGTCAGCGATGATTACATTGTTCGGGAGAAACGGTTCTTAACAGTTCATGGGCAGGTTCCGGAAAAAGCTCTAGTTTATGTGTGTCCATAGCTTGGCGGCAATGTATTGGGGTGGCGGTAGCGCGTTTGTTGCTGTTAGAAGTAGTTTATCTTGTGGCGATACTGAAGTAAATAGTTCCTGTGAATTAGTAGGGCAGAGGTCATTCTTGGGAACCGGAATAAAATAATAATAGGATCCTTTTACCGGCCTCGCTATTCAGGTGATACAATTGCTGAATGGTTCAAAGGAAACTTGAGCTGGATTTCAAATGTTCAAATGTGTGTGAAGTTCTAAGGTACCAAACTGCTGAGGTCATCGGTTCCTACACATAAACACTACTTAAATTAACTTATGCTGAGAACAACACACTATCCACGCCCGAGGGAGGACTCGAACCTCCGGCAGGGGGGCCGCGCAATCCGTGACATGGCGCCTCAAACCACGTTGCCACACGGACCGGCTGATTTCAAACACGTACCTGACTCATATGACTATAATTGGTGGTGACTTTAATTTGGCGAAAATACATGTTTCATTCCGAAGGTATGCATTAAACATCATCCAAAATTGTGCTAAACGTATTCTCTGAAAATTATTTGGAGCAGCCAGTTCATGCACCCACGCGAATAGTAAATGGTTGTGAAAACACACTTGACCTCTTAGCGAAAAGTAATCCTGAGTTAATAACGAGCATCAAAACGGGTGCAAGGAATAGTGAACACTGTATTGCCGTAGCGAGAATGAATATTTAACACCCAAATCCTCCAAAAATAGACGAAAAATATACCTATTCAGAAAAGCAGATTTATATTCACTTGACGCCTTCCTCAGAGACACTCTCCACACCTTCCCAATTAACAATATAAGTGTACACGTTGTAACAACAACGAAGTTATACTATTGTACATATAAATAATTTTTTTTATCTGATTTTTCGATAAACTAGTGTAATTGATGTTCTGATTTCATTTGTTTTCTTGTTTCATGCCATTGTGTTAAGAGAAATGTAAACAATTTTCAATGTGAATATTAATGTTTATGTCAGTTGTCAAGCAATATTGAAATAGAATTGAAATGTAACAAATGTTGAGACTGTTGTAAGATATTTAAAATTGTAACTGTGCGTCTCGTCCATACGTAGGCAATGTGTTAGGATATGTAGAATGCAAAACCTCGGGTGAATACCCTGTCTGTCAGGGAGCGGTAAAAGGTGGATGACAGGCGAGTGCGGGAAAATGCACGCGGGCACTGCACGGCACAACGGGCTCAGTAGTAGTTAGTTGGAGCTTGGCACTGGTTTGAGCAACACCTTCTGGAGCGAGGAGGCCCTCCTAGAAGACGTAGTTTCATTGAGCCTCGGGTATGCCGTTCCAACGCCAATACAGCATGGCAAAATTCCATAGGCACTAAATGGAAAAGTATTGCGACGCTGAGAAGAATTAAAGTGCCGATACATCAAGAGCCATAGCTGTGGTTGTATGTGTGCTCTGTGCCTCGCCATCTCGCCGCCCGCCAACCGCTGCATCGATACAGACAGGTTGAAACTTTTAGTACTGTATTCGCATGGACCAGAAATGACTTATGCAATAATAACTAAAATTTTACCAGAACTTTCCTATCATTTAATTACCCTCACAACTTACCTAGATAGGGTCGTTTCCAAATGTTGTGCAATCCGAGTGTCCCGAGATGAAAAATTAATTTTGGTGTTAATAATAATAAGTTGCAGACCTAGCTATGTTAGAATGGTGTTTAAAGAACTGTTTTGTTAGTGAACCAGTAAATGAATAACGAAGGTCTGACAAAGTTGGAAGATAACTTTAATATTGATTTAGTAATGAAGTTTCATTATTTCGAGACAGATAAAAAGGTATTTAAATAAGCAGCAAATAAGATAAAAAGAGTAGTAACTCATATACTGGAAATCTTGAGCGCATAATGAATTCAGTAATCAATTTTTTTTTAATACAGTGATCATAACAGTTTTAGGGTCCACCCCCCCCCCCCCCCCTTTTTATTCATTTGAATTCTGAAGTGTTTTAAACTGATTTGACCAGCAAAGTTAAAGTCAATATAAAAGCCAAAATTTATCAGTGTTTTACCTTTACCAAAATTGACATTGTATGTGTGATTCGACAGTGCTGTTTCTTGGGTAACCTATGCCCGATTGTAATCAGATCAATAGACAGTACGAAGTTTTGTAGTATACATTATAGTGTAGTGTTATGTATTTGTGGTTTTTCCATATTAGTACAGAACGTGAAACTATCAGTTCAGTAGATTTTCTGGTTCTAAAATTCTACTATATTATGTAGTGTTACTACTTGTTGCTTTGCACGAATATCTGCCAACTAGCACAGGGAAGAAACTCAGTTAATGCCTAATTAGGCTGGCGACCATATTATTAACAACTGATAGCATCTTCTGTGTTGCTTTTTGTCCGTCCTAACGTGTAGTTGCATTTCGGACTTATTTGACGTATCATTGTTATTACAGAGTGGGTGTAAGTCTGATTTGCCACCATTCAGGTACACGCGGTCAATATATATACAAAAATCCTGTCTCGTAAGGTGAACTCCACTCACTTACTATAGTACCGGCTTTCATGAGTATCGTGTGCCCCACGCGCACGTTACAACCTGATGTGGCTTGAATTCAAAGAAATAGTGTCGGCAGCAATTGAGAGATTTGTATCAAATAAATTAACAAACGACGGAGCTGTTCCTCCTTGGATTCAAAAAATGAGGCAGAAAACTGTTGCAGAAACAAAGAAACAAACATGCCAATTTTAAACAGTCACAGAATCCCCAAGATTGGAGGTCTTTTACAGAAGCTCGAAATTTAGCTCGGACTTCAATGCGAGATGCTTATAGTAGTTTCGAAAACGAAACTTTGTCTCGAAACCTGGCCGAAAATCCAAAGAGATTCTGGCCTTATGTGAAGTATGCTAGCGGCAAGACACAACAATGCCTTCTCTGCGAGATAGCAATAGAGGTACTATCGAAGTCAGTGATACCAAAGCTGAGTTACTAAACACAGCCTTCCGAAATGCCATCACAAAAGAAGAAGAAGTAAATATTCCAGAATTCGAGTCAAAAACAGCTGCCAACATGAGTAACGTAAAAGTAAATGACCTCGGAGTAGTGAAACAACAATCACTTAATAATAGCAATTGTTCTGGTCCAGGCTGTATACCAGTTAGATTTCTATCAGAGAATGCTGATGCAATAACTCCATACTTGACAATCATTCGCTTGATGAAAGATCCATAGCTAAAGACGGTAAAGTTGTACAGGTCACACCAATATTTCAGAAATGTAGTAAGAGTAATCAATTAAATTACGGACCCAATTCATAACGTCGATATGCAGCAGGATTTTGGAGAATGTAATGTGATCGAACATTATAAATTACCTCGAATATAATGGTCTACTGACACACAGACAAGACGGATTTAGAAAGCAGCTCTTTTCTCGCATGAAATGTTGAGTGGTATTGGGAAGGGTTTTCAGATTGATTCCGTATTTCTGGATTTCCGGAAGGCTTTTTACAATGTATTGTGATAGCGTGCTTATGGAATATCGTCTTAGTTACCTGAATGGATTTGTGATTCCCTGTCAGAGAGGTCAGAGTTAACAGTAAATGAAGGAAAGTGATCCAGTAAAACAGAAGTGATTTCTGGAGTTACCGAAGGTAATGTTGTAGGCTCTTTGCTGTTCCTTGTCTATATAAACGTTTTGGGTGTCAATGTGAGCAGCCGTCTTAGGTTGTTTGCAGATGACGCTGTCGTTTATCGACTAAGAAAGTCGTCTGAAGATCAAAACAAATTACAAAACGATTTAAAAAAACATCTGTATGGTGCGAAAATTGGCAATCGTCCCTAAATAACGAAAAGTGTGAGGTCACCCACATGAGCAGTAAAAGGAATCCGTTAAACTTCAGTTACATGATAAATCAGTCAAATATAAAGGCCGTAAATTCAGCTAAATACCTAGGAATTACAGTTACGAACAACTTAAACTGGAAGGAAGACACGAAAAATGTTGTGGGGATGGCTAACCAAAGACTGCGGTTTTTTGGCAGGACACTTAGAAAATATAAAATATCTAGTAAGGAGACTGCATACACTACGTTTGTCCGTTCTCTTTTAGAATATTTCTGCCCGGTGCGGGGTCCCTACCAGATATCATTGACGGAGTACATCGAAAAAGGTCAAAGAAGAGGGGCACGTTTTGTATTATTGAAAAAACAGGTGAGAGAGTGACATTGATAATGTACGGGATTTGTGGTGGATATCATTAAAACAAAGTCTTTTTCGTTGCGGCGAGATTGGAATCTCATGGTAAGATTTCTCACGAAATTCAAATCTCCAACTTCCTCCTCCGAATGTATTTTGTTGACACCGGTCTACACAGGGAGAAACGATCACTGTGGTAAAATAAGGGAAATCAGGGCTCGTACGGAAAGATATTTGTGTTCGTCCTTTCCGCGAGCTGCACGAGATTGGAATAATAGAGAATTGTTAAGGTGGTTCGATGAACCCTCTGCCAGGCCCATAAATGAGATTAGCGGAGTATCGATTCAGTTGTAGATGTAGGTGTTGATGTAGATGTAGGTTAAACATGGAAAGTCAGCGTTGTCAGCCGTGTGGTAATGCATCTGCAGCAGAAAATTCCTTAACTCCGTCTGCTCAGTAGGAAAGCTCGGCTTGTCTCGTCTGGCACTAATGTCTCTTGAACAAAATTTGTATAGCAAAAAATCTGAATTAAAGTGATCCATTTGACATCTTGAAGGGCTGTGAGCAAAGCCCAAGATACTAAAGAACAGACGATTTTATTTTTCACTATAATTCACTTGTCACTGACTGGTGCAAAAGATTATGTCAGTTTATCTCTAGAGGAGCGAAATTGAAAATGGGACTCTGTTATCTTCAAGTATAGTATTCTGTATATACGATATTGGGGAGCATAATTTGTCAATTCCGGAAATGTATCCCACATTCATTCTTTGTATGTATTCTAATTTATGCCTATATTTCATGTAATAATTCGGCTGTCAGTATTTATGAAATTTCTATAAAAAAAGAGATAAAATACTTAACGTTATCAAGCACATGCGCCTGATTGTCAAATTCAGCAATGATTGTCATCTTCAGCAATAATTATCTCCCTAGCAGAGTCTTAAATAGCACACACTGCGATTGTCAAACACACATGGTCGCTTCTCGTACAAGTTGCATGTTTTTCATTTATCAGCAACTATATCTGCGATGTAACAGACTAGGAAGTAAACAAAGGGGATTTTGACTCAAATTTAAAGTAAATTGAAGATGGAGGGGGGAAGGAAGGAAAAGAAAGGGACGGGATCACTGATGTCAGTGGCATCGGGACACTACGCGGAGAAAGCGGCGACGAGTGAAATTGTGTACCGAACACACAGGATTTCTTACTTACTGTGCAGCTGCGTTAACGACTGCTCCGTACGGGACACAGCGTTATTGCAACTGCGCAGACTGTCTCTGCACGTCCCACGGCTGATGCATATTCTCATCGATAGCTACTTATCCGGAGACCCTGTCCATTTCCTCCATATTCGCTTTCTGGGGTTCCCACAGGAGGTCGGACGCATTTGTGCATCAGCAGGTGTCCGAAAGAAATGACACCACGCACTCATATAACCTTAAAGTGCAAAATAATTACAGGATAAAAGGGTTTTCGCACGTACATATCTCTTTGAGCCAAAAGTTCCTCCTCTTTTTTATTCCAGATGAACAATGTGGTCTTATTCACGTTGCACACTACACTGAAAGCCGCGGAAATAACGCGTACGATCACCCCTCCTTCTGGTAGTGCAATCATTTCGTGTTCTTCTCAGGTCTTTTGTTTATCAACAGTTGTTTCATTTTTTCTATAATGTTTCACGAGCACTGTTGACAGCCTGTTATACGGAAAGAGATACTGGATGAAAGATGGTCTTTTAATTGTTAAGTTGGACTCAGCGTGCCCTACAAATACCGAATATGAAAAAAAAACCTACAACAGGGATTGTTTGTTTCATAGAGTGTATTTTTACTAGTCAACCAGATAATTGTAATCTGAAGATGTGGCAAATTCCAGAAATGCAAAATAAATATTCTTTGCAGAAACAACAACTGCGCAGTTACGCAGTATTTTCTTAAGTATGTAACTAACAGATTACAAGTGTTTACTTGCAGGTTCCTATATGTCATTTGGCACTTTAACTCAACTAATTAAATTGTACGATCTCTCGCTCTACAAAATCTTATTACGAAGTTTCTCTTGTCTGATTTTATGTCATTTCCTGCTGTAAGTGCAAGAAAGCGATTGAATATTTGTACAAACCTGTTCCAGAAATCAATCGTCCGATAGCTAGAAGATGGTTTAGCTTTCACTAGAAATCAGGACGTATTGTACGTATTGTTATAAACTACAACTTGTTTGATTTTGATGCCACAATAAACACGTAGGAGCTGTTTACATTCTTTCCTCAAAACGATGAACCACCCACTTGTAAGCGTATACATTACTTGAACGGTACACATGAATAAATGTAACTGTACCCTCGCATCTCAGAGAACTTACCGTAATTACAGTAGCATAGATAAAAGAAAAAGCCACTTTTTAAATTTTGTCAGTAACTCTGTCTTATATCCAATGTTCACAATATGCTTTGACTTGTAGACAAGCCTGTAGAATTGTAATTTCAACATGGTGAGAATTTTTATACCATTTTCTTTGAAATCATTTCTCAACAAATGGTACAGCTTTAGCTCATAATCAGTACAGAGATACATTGCTGATAGAATCCAGTAATAACTAAATATTTATAATAGTAAACAATATTCACCTTGCGACAGCCAGGAAATATGAAGCAAGATTACATACATCTGTTGTTATATTTAAGAGAACTTTTCATTCTTTTTCAGTCTCCATCAATGCACGGTGGTCATCTGACACTACTGGCGATGACACTGTAATTTTGGAGACTGAATTCTTGGTGTGCAGCAGTTAGGAAGAAGAGAGCTATATTTTTCCAAAACTATTAGATTGCGTATCAAAGAAAGAGGAAATATATGGTCAACAGACTTTTTGCAAGGTTTTAATGTGTTTCTCTCAGTTTCTTAACATCTTTGTCCGCCTGTCCCGTTGTGTGTAAATTTGAGTGTTGATTTGTAGGTCAGTGAATCAGAATAATACACGTTTATGATAATGGGACACCTAGCCTCCTTACTCAAACTACATTCCGCGGAAATTGACATCAGATATTCCGTATCACTGTCAGTACTTCTGCGTTGCCAGGTACTAATGTGGACACGAGAACGCCATAAGCAGTTAAACTGTGTAGCCAGTTATCTGGGACCCAGAGCTGTAGCAGTGATGGAGCTGTAGCAGTGATGGAGCTGTAGCAGTGATGGAGTTACTCGTTACGTATTATGTGCCCAAAATGATTACTCTACCTAGGATGTTGCTTTAACTTCGACCGTGTAATTAGTGCTTTCATTCTGTGCAAGCAGTAAATCTCCAATATTTCATAAATCAGCTTTAATCGTCTGCATGCTTTACAGCTGAATTAATGTTTAGTTATTTGACGTTAAGTATGTAAGAGATAGATGTTAGTAACTATATTTAAAGCTTTCGGAAAGTCGCTATGTGCTCCCGTTATGAGACACTGGGTAAGTGTAGTCTGGACAATTAGCATTCCATCTCAAGCAAAAGCTAGTTTTTCACACTTCTCGACGTTTATGACTTTATATCTCCTCAACTGTGAGTTGGATATTGATGTATCTTTGCAGGTACAATCTGTCAGTTGTGAGGATACTATCTACAAAATGTGTTGGGAATAGAGATGGCACTAAAGCGGTAATGAATGAAGACTTCATGCATTATGTTAAAGTTGTAAGGCCTGAACAGTGAAAATGCAGTAAGCAATAATCTTTCTTCCAGTCTGCATTTGGCCAGGTGTCAGCGACTAACAGTCTCATAAAGGTTTCAAATTATGTGAAGAGTTAGTTGATGTCACTAAAGGCTCCAATTTTCAAATACTGGACGAATATATTATGTTTTTTTTTTGCTCATCGTCGTTTACACTGCCTCATGATATACTTGTAGTTTTTAAAAAATGTTCAAATGTGTGTGAAATCTTATGGGACTTAACTGCTAAGATCATCAGTCCCTAAGCTTACGCACTACTTCAGCTAAAGTATCCTAAGGACAAATACACACACCCATGCCCGATGGAGGAATCGAACCTCTGCCGGGACCAGCCACACAGTCCACGACTGCAGCGTCTTAGACCGCTCAGCTAATCCCGCACGGCTGTAGTTTTTAACTGCAATTACTTTCACAATGTTTACTCTAATGTAAGTTTATACCTGTTAATGTGTGTGTTCTGTCAGTGTGTGAATTTTTTAAAGTTGGTCACTAATTGTATGAAGTGCTGGAAACCGGTTTTTGTTGCCCCTGAAAGAGGTTAAACACACAACATCAAATTTGTAACTTGTGCCTGATCCATGTGTTAACAGTATAGTAGTAACATTTGTGCCATTAAATAGTCAGAGGTTTTTACTGATGGTTTCTTTTGTACAATTGTGCTGCGCTATGAATAAATACAAGCGTCGATTTGGGAAATTCCTCTAACCCTCACGCAACTATAGCTGTAGTAGCAATTTCTGACACCGAATGTAACAGCAACAACAAATGTAGCGGGAAGAGGTAGAAGCACTCACTCCATCTTCAGGCCACGAGTGACCAACTGGCCCATCTGACCAGCGGATAGGAGGGGTGTGGGGTCAGCACACTGCTCTCCCGGTCGTTATGATGGTATTCTTGAGCGAAGCCACTACTAATCAGTCGAGTAGCTCCTCAATTGGCATCACGAGCCGGAGTGCACCCAGAAAAATGGAAACAGCGCATGGCGGCTGGATGGTGACCCATCCAAGCGCCGGCCACGCCCAACAGCGCTTAACTTCGATGATCTCATGGGAACCGGTGTAGCCACAGCAGCAAGGCTGTTGCCTCAAGATGTAGAAGGCACCCTATTAAATCTCAGCTGTGTCTCCAAAGTGATTTATTATTTCCAGCTACAGTGCCCCCGTTCCTTTCATTCTGTGTCACCAGGTCCCACAATGCTGAGGACACCACTTTGCTGTCTGCATAATGGCTTGTCGTGGAATGGCTGCCTCAGGGACCCGTGCAACTCCCTTCTGTGTATTGGGTTTGTACAGCCAAAGAGTTGTGTTGATGTCTTGATGTTCCGGTAGCCGACGCAGCCGTCTCCGTCCCTGCCACCTCAGCGCCACTCGCTGGGGCCCGCTGTGTGTTTCTTTGCCAGCGTGGTTAAGATCGCATTGACAACAAGCGCCTGGGATCCAGCATCCGAATCTGCGGCCCTCGCATCACCATACTTCTGGCATGTGTTGGGAGCCAACAAGACTGCCCACAGTAGTAAGCCATGGCATGGTCTGCCACTGGCTGGCTGCAGACCCCGCATCAGCCTCAGAGGGTCTAACCAGCGACCAGCCATGGACTGGAATGCTGGCGCCCCATCTGCTACTGCATGTAGCCGGTGGTTTGACATGCCCTTCCATCCCTGTCACACTCGAATGCTTGGTTTGTGACTCAGCACCTAGTTATATGCCGCTGTGCGCCTCTGTTTTGCTAAATGCGCTGCTCTGTGTCACGTAATCATAGCACTTAGGTTAGGCAGTGGACCCCTTCTGCCTGTGACTTGTGCCATGCAAACTGCTGCGTGTACTTTTTCTGGCTGTTCTACGACCCTGTGGCCTCTATTTAACTTCGCAACTGCTCGTGTGCGTAACTCACTGTAAACAGGCCCGCCCCTGGCTGTAACTTGCACGTTCAGAAATATCACACGAAAACTGACTTTTCCTGTCCCAAATGGTAGTGCCGCTACAGCTGGAAGGGAGTAGTTAAGGGACTGATTGGCATGTAGGATGGCAGGTGCAGGTGATGTTGATATTTTGCAACGATTCTTCAAGGCAGGTCTACAAGACCTGATCACAGGCTAGAAGACTCAGCCCGGCAGGAGCTGTACACAAACGTGAAGTAATCAGGGCAGCACAGGGCACCAACGTGCTCTGGAGAACCCAAACACTCCAATTGCAACTTCACCTAGTGACCTATGTATAGGGGCCGATGTGGGCTGAGGAAAGCTGATCTACACTACTGGCCATTAATCTTGCTACACCAAGAACAAATGCAGATGATAAACAGGTATTCATTGGACGAATATATTATACTAGATCTGACAGGTAATTACATTTTCACGCAATTTGGGTGCATAGATCTTGAGAATTCAGTACCCAGAACAACTGCCTCTGGCCATAATAACGGCCTTGATACGCCCGGGTATTAAATCAAACAGAGCTTGGACGGTGTGTACAGGTACAGCTGCCCATGCAGCTTCAACACGATACCACAGTTCATCAACAGTAGTGAGTGGCATATTGTGACAAGATGGTTGCTCGGCCACAATTGACCAGACGTTTTCAATTGGTGAAAGATCTGGAGAAAGTGTTAGCCAGGGCAGCAGTCGAACATTTGCTGTATCCAGAAAGGCCCACACAGGACCTGCAACATGCGGTCCTGCACTATCCTGCTGAAATATAGGGTTTCGCAGGGATCGAATGAAGGGAAGAGCCACGGGTCGTAACACATCTGAAATGTAACGTCCACTGTTCAAAGTGCCGTCAATGCGAACAAGAGGTGACCGAGGCATGTAATCATTGGCACCCATACCATCACGCCTGGTGATACGCCAGTATGGCGATGACGAATACACGCTTACAATGTGCGTTCACCACGATGTCGCCAAACACGGATGCGACCATGATGATGCAGTATACAGAACCTGGATTCATCCAAAGAAATTCCTTTTTGGCATTCGTGCACCCAGGTTCGTCGTTGAGAACACCATCGCAGGCGCCCCTGTCCGTGATGCAGCGTCAAGCGTAACCGCAGCCACGGTTGATAGTCCATGCTGCTGCAAACGTCGTCGAACTGTTCGTGCAGATGGTTAATGTCTTGCAAACGGACGTCTGTTGACTCAGGCATCAAGACGTGGCTGAACGATCCGTTACAGCCATGTGGATAAGATACCTGTCATCTCGACTGCTAGTGATACGAGGCCGCTGGGATGTAGCACGGCATTCCATATTACCCTCCTGAACCCACCGATTCCATATTCTGCTAACAGTCATTCGATCTCGACCAACGCGAGCAGCAATGTCGCGATACGATAAACCGCAATCGCGATAGGCTACAATCCGACCTTTATCAAAGTCGGAAACGTGATGGTACGCATTTCTCATCCTTACACGAGGCATCACAGCAACGATTCACCAGGCAACGCCGGTCAACTGCTGTTTGTGTATGAGAAATCGGTTGGAAACTTTCCTCATGTCAGCACGTTGTAGGTGTCGCCACCGGCACCAACCTTGTGTGAATGCTCTGAAAAGCTAATCATTTGCATATCACAGCATCTTCTTCCTGTCGGTTAAATTTCGCGTCTGTAGCACGTCATCTTTGTGGTGTAGCAATTTTAATGACAAGTAGTGTAGTTACTAATGAGCACTCCACTTCTCCCCTCCAGCGGAACTACGTCAGTGCCATTGGGGAAAGACGAGTAAATAAGCGAGCCCAGAGGTTCAAAGCAGGGAGTTGTGTCACCATAGCGTGCGCGTCTAGAACCGGAGTGAGTGATGATTGTTTAAGTTGCAGGCCAACCACGACGATCTTTTGGTGATCGATATCGGCGGCCAACCGCCCCGCTGAAGCTACCTCTGACCTCCGCTGCACGAACGCGTCACTGCTTCGGATGGGCGCGTAGCACCTTGGAGCTGCATTGGCGCGAGGAACTAGAGGGCACCTAGAATCCGCTCTCTGGGTGACATCGTCCGACGGAATGCTAGCTGCTGTCCACAGGGACGTGCCGGGAAGCGAACTCGCGGTCTCCAGGGTGCAGAGCTGCCCTGGACATACGGTCGGAGCAGCTAAGGCTCACTACAACCCCGGCGATCGGCTGCTTCACTTCGGCGGTCTTCATGGGGTCCACAAGTCCCTCTTGAGGGAGCAGTCAGCCGCGTTCCGTGCATGAGCACAGTTAACACACGTGGTGGCCACCTAGCCGTGGCACGAACTATGTCCGCAAGGCAGGGCGACCTGACATCGTCGCTGCAATTCCGGTTTCCGCGTTGACACAGACCCACGCACGCTGCGCCGAGTTCAGCGTGAGACCGGCTGTGTACTTTGATGTAATAAAGTCAACGACGCAGTTTCCTGTGTATCTCTACACGCTTCGACGAGAGTCATCCCTCTCTCCCAAACCATACCTCTCGGTCGTTCTCATATATTACAACTTATGAGCTGGGGAGGTCTTTGTTCAGTTTGCCTTTGTAGTCAGCACATATGCCTGTAACTCGCACAAAATATTGTACCCATTCGTGAAAAGCCAGGAGTACTGCTAAGACACTGAAGAGCCAAAGAAACTGGTACCATACATGCCTTATATCGTGTAGGGTCCCCGTTAGCACGCAGCATGGACTCCACTAATGTCTAAAGTAGTGCTGGAGAGAGTTGACACCATGAATCCTGCAGGGTTGGCCATAAATGCATAAGGGTACGGGGGAGTGGAGATTTCTTCTGGACACATTGTTGCAAGACATACCAAATATGCTAAATAATGCTCATGTCTGGGGAGTTTGGCGGCCAGCGGAAGTGTTTGTAGTAGCAATTCTGGACCTGTGAGGGTCGCATGATTCTGCTGAAATTTCCCAATTCCGTCAGATTGCACAATGGACGAGAATGGATGCAGGTGATCTGACACGATACTTACGTACCTGTCACCTGTCAGAGTCGTATCTAGACGTATCAGGGGCCCCGTATCACTCCAACTGCACACGCCCCACACCATTGCGAAGCCTCCATCAGAATTAACAGTCCCTTGCTGACATGCAGGGCCCATGAATTTATGAGATTGTCTCCATACTCCTACACGTCCATCCGCTCGACACAATTTGAAACGAGACTTGTCAGACCAGGCAATATGTTTCCACTCATCAACAGTTCAATGTCGGTGTTGACGGTCCCAAGCCAGACGTAGAGCTTTGTGCCTGGGCGTCATCAAGGGTACGCGAGTGGGCCTTCGGCCATATCGATCATGTTTCGTTGAATAGTTCGGACGCTTACTCTTGTTGAGACCTTTGGAGAAATGAGAACCACTTGTATGAATATCAAGAGCTCAGATGAAAACCCAGTTCTAAGCAAACAAGGGAAATCAGAAAGGTGGAAGGAGTATATAGAGGGTCTATACAAGGGCGATGTACTTGAGGGCAACATTATGGAAATGGAAGAAGATGTAGATGAAGAGGAAATGGGAGATATGATACTGCGTGAAGAGTTTGACAGAACACCGAAAGACCTAAGTCGAAACAAGGCCCCCGGGAGTAGACAACATTCCATTACAACTACTGACAGCCTTGGGAGAGCCAGTCCTGACAAAACTCTACCATCTGGTGAGTAAAATGTATGAGATAGGTTAAATACCCTCAGACTTCAAGAAGAATGTAATAATTCCAATCCCAAAGAAAGTAGGTGTTGACAGATGTGAAAATTACCCAACTACCATTTTAATAAGTCACGGCTGTAAAATACTAACGCGAATTCGTTACAGACGGATGGAAAAACTGGTAGAATCCGACCTCAGGGAAGATCAGTTTGCATTCCGTAGAAATGTTGGAACGCGTGAGGCAGTCCTGATCTTACGACTTATCTTAGAAAGTAGATTAAGGAAAGGCAAACCTACGTTTCTAGCATTTGTAGACTGAGAGAAAGCTTTTGACAATGTTGACTGGAATCCTCTCTTTCAAATTCTAAAGGTGGCAGGGGCAAAATACAGGGAGCGAAAGGCTATTTACAATTTTTACAGAAACCAGATGGCAGTTATAAGAGTCGAGGGGCATGAAAGGGAAGCAGCGGTTTGGAAGGGAGTGAGACAGGGTTGTAGCCTCTCCCTGATGTTATTCAATCTGTATATGTAGCAAGCAGTAAAGGAAACAAAAGAAAAATTCGGAGGTGGTATTAATATCCATGGAGAAGAATTAAAGATGCTGAGATTCGCCGATGACATTGTAATTCTGTCAGAGACAGCAAAGGACTTGGAAGAGCAGTTGAACGGAATGGACAGTGTCTTGAAAGGAGGATATAAGACAAACATCAACACAAGCAAAACGAGGATAATGGAATGTAGTCGAATTAAGTCGGGTGATGCTGAGGGAATTAGATTAGGATATGAGACAGTTAAAGCAGTAAAGGACTTTTGCTATTTGGGGAGCAAAATAACTGATGATGGCGGAAGTAGAGAGGAAATAAAATGTAAACTGGCTATGGGAAGGAAAGCGTTTCTGAAGATGAGAAATTTGTTAACATCGAGTATAGATTTAAGTGTCAGGAAGTCGTTTCTGAAAGTATTTGTATGGAGTGTAGCCATGTATGGAAGTGAAACATGGACGATAAATAGTTTCGACAAGAAGAGAATAGAAGCTTTCGAAATGTGGCGCTACAGAAGAATGCTGAAAATTAGATGGGTAGATCACATAACTAATGAGGCGGTATTGAATAGGATTGGGGAGAAGAGGAGTTTGTGGCACAGCTTGACAAGAAGAAGGGACCGGTTGGTAGGACATGTTCTGGGGCATCAAGGGATCACAAATTTAGCACTGGAGGGCAGCGTGAAGGGTAAAAATCATAGAGGGGGACTAAGCGATGAATAAGCAGATTCAGAAGGATTTAGGTTGCAGTAAGTACTGGGAGATGAAGAAGCTTGCACAGGATAGAGTAGCATGGAGAGCTGCATTAAATCAGTCTCAGGACTGAAGACCACAACAACAACAACAACAGTTCGCACGCTGACTCTTGTTGATGGTCCAGCACCGAAATCTGCAGCAATTTTTGAAAGGGTTGCTCCTGTGTCACGTTGAACGATTCTCTTCAATGGTCGTTGGTCGCGTTCTTGCAGTATCTTTTTCCGGCTGCGGTGATGTCGGAGATTTGGTGCTTTAGTGGATTCCTGATATTCAAGGTACACCCGTGAAATTGTCGTACGGGAAAATTCCCATTCATTGCTACGTCTGAGATGCTGTGTCTCATTGCTCGTGCGTTGACAAAAACTTCACGTTAAAACACACTTATATCGTGATAACTTGCCATTGTAGCACCAGTAATCGGTCTATCTACTGTGCCAGACACTTGTTGTCTTACATAGGCGTTGCCGACCGCAGCGCCGTATTCTGCCTGTTTAGTATCTCTGTATTTGAATACCCATGCCTATATCAGTTTATTTGGCGCTTCAATGTATTTGCAGCCTTTTTAATCAGTTGTTGGTTCCTCAGTATTTATCTTGAAGATATAATTAACTACTACTAATTCAGTTTCTTTCAACTAAAGATATTACACCTACGTATTTTAGGCATATTCGGCGATCTGAAAGAAATGATTATTATCATAATTACCTGATAAATGAAAAGAGTTTCTTTCTGAGATGTTGAACATTATGTTCCAGGCTATTTGCAACTGTTGTAATTATTAGAGACTGTAACGTCCTCTGGTAGCACGCATCCAAAGTGAAAGTTAAAAGAACATTTCGGTTTATAATGCTACTGTAACAAATAATTTATAAGTATTTCTGTTAATTGAATTTCAAAAGGACACTTAATTTTGTAATGAAAAAGATAATTATGAATTTTGCTATTATGAATGTTTATTCAAAGGGTGTGAAATACTATCTGTGGCGGAGGATGTGAGAACCGCCACAGAGGAAATGATATGTAATCCAAACTGACAAAGACTGTACAAGAATTAGTTGAGGTATTAATAGGCAATATATTGTAATACAATCGCTTGTCATCTGCACGGCCTGAATGGGAGAGGAACCCGTGACGTTGCATTAGGCTATTAAGTAGTCTTCGTTTGTCATAAGTCGATGATCGACGCCATTTGTAGTTGGGATTGTAAAAGGTGTGCAAAGATTTTAATTGTTTCTGTCAAAATATATTTATGTAGTAAAATCTGTTTGTCACAATTACTGCAAAGTTCGCACCGGACGTTACCCATTTTATTTAAGAAATTTCAGCATTTTATTGCATATCGCTGGCGGTGCGGAGCTGCGCCGCGAGCGAACGGTCTGCAGCAGCGGCAGATTTAAATATACGATCGCAATAACGACCACATCCTAAAAAGGGTACTGGTAGAGGTGAACGAAATTTATAAAGTGTTTCTTTTCACAGAATTGCAGACCCAGAATAAAAGGAGATAGTAGATTATATCTTGTGCGTTCACAGGTGGACACAAGCTGCAGCTTTTGTAAATTTTCTTTCAAAAAGTGATTAATTCTGAACATATCGTAAAGTGTATTTAAAAGTGGATAATTTTTCAGGAGAGCTTAGCAATATTAAAAAAAAAAACATTTTCATATAGTAAAGATAGTCTTATGCTTCAAAGCTAGTTGGGGTATATCCAGTTAAACAAAAATCCACTGCAGCGTGAAAATGTTTGCTAAGTTCGATGGTCAATAATATTTTCATTCTTGCACAAACAGCATTAGTACTTGAACAAAAGTAAAACTTGAATAATTAATTTGGAATATTCTAAGAAATTCATTTTTATTAATCTGCAACAGAATATTTCATACGTAAAGTAATAATCACAGATGAAAAATTTATTGCAACCTTTCATTTCTCATGTCCATTCATGTATATGTTAAGTTCAGTCTCAACGGTTTCCGAATCAAATTGAACGCAAAAGGCATAGAAAGTTTAAAATCAGACGGTCACTTCCAGAATAATTAAAATAGACAGGATCGCATTAAAGGGCGATCGAAAAGTTTCTGTTCGAATGCTGTACCGCCCAGAATCGGTACGTCAATTAGGCAAAATTGTTACGAGCATTGAGGCAATCATCACACCGAGGCACCTGGGTGAAGCCTTAATTATTTTCTGGCTGTATTCCAATATCTGTCTTTCTCCATAGATTTTACCGTCCGCAGCTCCCTTATGTACCATGAAAGTTATTCCCTTATGTCCTAACAGATCTTCTGCCATCCCGTCCCTTCTTCTTGTCAGTGTTTCTCACATATTCCTTCCTCGCCGATTCTGTGCAGAACCTCCTCATTCCTTACTATATCTGCCCTCCTACTTTTCAAGATTCGTCTGTAGCACCACGTTTCAAATGCTTCGATTCTCTTTCGTTCCGGAGTTTCCACAATCCATGTTTCACTTCCTTACAGTGCCTCCTCAAACAAGGTCTTTGTTTAGTATCTGTAGAATTCTCTTGGCTAGGAATATCCATTATGCCAGTATTGGTCTGATGTCATGTTCTCCTTCCTCCGTCAATAATGGGTTAATTGACTGCCTAACTATCAGAATAATTTAATTTCATCTCCGTCGTTATCCCCTGTTCCGATATTTTCTCGCTATTCTTATTCCTACTACTTCTCATTACTTTTGTCTTTCTTCGATTTACTTTCAAATCAATATTTTGTATGCATTAGAATGTACACTGCGATCAACAGATCTTTTAGTCCTTCTTCACTTTCACTGAGGGTAGTAATGTCATCAGCATATCTTATCATTAATATCCTTTCACCTTGAATTTTATTTCCATTCTTCACCCCTTCCTTTAGTTCGAACATTGTTTCTTCGAAGTGTAGACCGAACAGTAAGAATGAATGACTACATCCCTGTCCTACATCCTTTTTCATCGGCGCACTTCGCTCTTAGCATTCCAGTCTTTTTACTAGCCTCGGGTCTTGATATCACCCGCAAGTAACTTACTCCTATATTTCTCAGAATTTCGAACACTTTGCATGATTTCACACTGCCAAATGCTATTCCCAGTTCGACAGATCCTACGAACGGGTCTTGATGTTTCTTCAGTCTTGCTTCCATTAGGAACCGCAACCTCAGAAGTTCCTCTCTGGTGCCTTTATCTATTCGAACGCCAAACTAATCGTCATCTAAGAGATCCTCAATTTTCTTTTTAATTCTTCTATATATTATTCTTGTCAGCACTTGGATGCATGAGCTGTTAAGACAATTGTGCGGTATTTCTCGCACTTTTCGTTTTTTGTAATCGTCGAAACAGTAGGGATGATGTTTTTCCGAGGGTCTGATAACATGTCGCCAGTCTCACACATTCTCCACACCAACGTAACGCAATTTTCCGCAATGATTTTAGAATTTCCAATGGAGTTTTACCAATCCTAATTTATTTGATCCTACGTCGTCCAAGGCTCCTTTAATTCCTAATTCTAATATTGGATCCTGTGTCTCTTCCCTATCTACTCTTGTTACTTCTTCCATCGCGTGATGAGACAGC
Source organism: Schistocerca americana (assembly GCF_021461395.2). Lineage (NCBI taxonomy): Eukaryota > Metazoa > Arthropoda > Insecta > Orthoptera > Acrididae > Schistocerca > Schistocerca americana. The sequence goes on along the minus strand of NC_060126.1, from coordinate 499,056,560 downwards.
TGCTCCCATTCATAGAGGTCATCAGTATACTCTTTCCATCTCGTCGCTTTCTAATCTGCGTTTAGCAGTGGAGTGCTCAGTTCAGTTTTAATGTTACCGCCCTTGCTAATAATTTCTCCAGAGGTTGGTTTGACTTTTCTACATGCGAGTCAGTCCTCCCGATTATTATTTCGTCTTCGATTTCTTCACATTTTCCATGCAGTCATTTCGGCTTGGCTTCCCGGCACTTTCTATTTATTTCATTCTTCTTTTTGTATTTCTGTATTCCTCAATTTACCTGCCCATTTTAGTAATTCCTTCTTTGGTCGATTGAATGAAGTATTTCTTCTATTATCCATGGTTTCTTCTCTTTTACTTCTCTGGTAACTATGTTTTACTTTCCAACTCTGTGACTGTCATTTTCATCCCTTTGAAAGATGTGCATACCTCTTTAACTGAATTTCCTGCTAAGGTATAGCAATGTCTATATCCCCACAGAGCTTAATGTGTAGCTTTTCATTCCTTAGTGCTTGCGTATCAGATTTCTTTACAAGTTGATTCTTACTGACTAGTCTTTCCAGTTTCAGCCTGCTCTTAATCATCACTGAACTGTGATCCGAGTCCACATCTCCTCCTGGGTACGCCTTACAATCCAGTAATTAGTTCGGAATCTCTGACTGACGATGAAGTAATCTAACTGAAAGCTTCCTGTATCTCGCAGTCTTTTCCAAATATATCTTCTCCTCTCATGATTCTTGAACAGGGTACTCGCTATTATTAGTTGAAATATACTGCAACTAAGTTATTCACTCTGCTCTCTCATTCCTGACACGAAGCCCATATTCTCCAGCAAACCTTTATTTCACTCCTTTACCTACATCCGCATTCCAGTCCCCAATGAATAAAAGATTTTCGTACCCCTCTACATACTGAATTACTCATTTGGTGTCCTCATATACTTTTTATATCTCTCTATATTCTCCTCCTGACTTCGGGATGTATACATGAAATGTTATTGTTGGTTTGGTGTCGATTCTGATGAGAACGAATCTGTCACTGAACTCATTCCCCGCCCTACCATCCTACTCCTAACGAATGCTACACCGGTTACAGCATTTTCTGCTGCTGTTGGTATTACCCTACACTCGTCTGACCAGGTATCACTGCCTTCTTTGCATGTTCCTTCACTGACCCATACTATATCTAGATAAACCCTTAGCTATTCTCTTTTCAGATTTTCTAACTTACGTACCACGTTCAAACTTATGAAACTCAATGCCCTCTTTCGTACAACATTTTCACTGGTTACTCAATCTCTTTTCACCGTCACATCAGCTTTGGCAGTCCCTTCCCAGACATCCGAATAGGGGATTAGTCCGGAATCATTCGCCAATTGTGAGATCATTATGACCCTACTTCAGGTACAGGCCGCACGTCCTATGTGGAAGCAATACGTGTATTTAACGCAGTGATTTCCATTGCTTTCTGCATTCCCATGCCGTTCATCATTGCTGATACTCCCATCTTTTTTAGGCAGTTTCTGAAATGAAGGGCAATAGATTGCCCTCAACCTCTATCTGCTCCTCTGCCCTCTTTCACAAAGCCATTCGGATAATGAGGGTGACTTCTTATGCTGCAAGTATCCGGCCACTACTGCTGACAATTTTTGCTCAGAACTGAAGCAGTGTGGAGGTTCGACCCGGGACTCAGAACATTTTGGTTCATAGTCATGGACGTCACCTCCCTTTTTTAAAAACTTCTACCGGGATTCGAACCAGGATCCTCTGCCCATTTTTTTCCTTTTAAATTTTTTTTCGTCACCTTCCTCGGCATTTGGTCAGGCTGGACGTCACATGACACCCCTTCAGGTTCACTGCTGAATGCTTCTCTCTTTATTATTTTTATTATTACGGAGGGCAGCCGGCAGCGAGCCCCCTAACCGAACACACTCATCTACCGTACCCGCTCCCTCAGCTATGAGTCTTCTCTCTGCAAAATGTGTTGTGAACAGAGTTGGTACTGAAGAAGTAAGAGATTAAAACGCCTTACCTGACCCTGATCTCAACTGCACGAACAGCGGAAATGTTTTAAGCGATAATCTGTTCACCAATTTGTGGGGGATGTCAGCGAGAAAAGTTTCATAAAGATTTTAAATGATACGTGGAGTTTGTTGGAAGTCGCTAAGAACTCTTCATTTCAAATACTGGATGAATACATAGTGAGTGCCTTTGCGGGCTCTCATATACGCTGCATCAGTAGATACACACATTCTCTAACTTTAATACTTGTCTTATCGTGTTAAACGTTTATCGTAAGGTTACACTTGTGAAAGAGTAGATAATGACAAACAAATTAGGTCATTAATCACATGAAATATTGGAAATTAAATGATTGTTGCCCCTGGAAGTCATTAAATAGGCAACCTGCAATTGAGACCCGTTGTCCTTTTGCAGGGTTAACTGTGAAGGGTGGTTCACTTAAACGTTTAAGCGCAAATATCTCTAGGACAACAGTACTTACTGAAAAACGACTTTCCTATCTATGAATGTAGGGAAAGGGCTCATGAACGGAAATCTTGTTGTTGTTGTGGTCTTCAGTCCTTAGACTGGTTTGATGCAGCTCTCCATGCTACTCTATCCTGTGCAAGCTTCTTTATCTCCCAGTACGTACTGCAGCCTACATCCTTCTGCATCTGCTTAGTGTATTCATCTCTTGGTCTCCCTCTACGATTTTTACCCTCCACGCTGCCCTCCAATACTAAATTGGTCATCCCTTGATGCCTCAGGACATGCCCTACCAACCGATCCCTTCTTCTAGTCAAGTTGTGCCACAAACTCCTCTTCTCCCCAATCCTATTCAGTACCTCCTCGTTAGTTATGTGATCTACCCATCTAATCTTCAACATTCTTCTGTAGCGCCATACTTTGAAAGCTTCTATTCTCTTCTCGTCCATGTTTCACTTCCATACATGGCTACACTCCGTACAAATACTTTCAGAAACGACTTGATGTTAACAAATTTATCTTCTTCAGAAACGCTTCCCTTGCCATTGCCAGTTTACATTTTATATCCTCTCTAATTCGACCATCATCAGTTATTTTGCTCCCAAAATAGCAAAACTCCTTTACTACTTTAAGTGTCTCATTTCCTAATCTAATTCCCTCAGTATCACCCGATTTAATTCGACTACATTCCATTATCCTCGTCTGGCTTTTTTTTATGTTCATCTTATATCCTCCATTCAGGACACTGTCCATTCCGTTCAACTGCCCTTCCAAGTACTTTGCTGTCTCTGACAGAATTACAATGTCATCTGCGAACCTCAAAGTATTTATTTCTTCCCCATGGATTTTAATACCTACTACGAATTTTTCTTTTGTTTCCTGTACTGCTTGCTCAATATACAGATGGAACAACATCGGGGAGAGACTACAGCCCTGTCTCACTCCCTTCCCAACCACTGCTTCCCTTTCATGCCCCTCGACCCTCATTACTGCCATCTGGTTGCTGTACAAATTGTAAATAGCCTTTCGCTCCCTGTATTTTACCCCTGCTCCCTTCAGAATTTGAAAGAGAGTATTCCAGACAACATTGTCAAAAGCTTTCTCTAAGTCTACAAATGCTAGAAACGTAGGTTTGCCTTTTCTTAATCTAGCTTATAAAATAAGCCGTAGGGTTAGTATTGCCTCACGTGTTCCCATATTTCTACGGAATCCAAACTAATCTTCCCCGAGGTAGGCTTCTACCAGTTTTTCCATTCGTCTGTGAGGAATTCGTGTTAGTATTTTGCAGCTGTGACTTATTAAACTGATGGTTCGGTAATTTTCACATCTGTCAACACCTGCTTTCTTTGGGATTGGAATTATTACATTCTTCTGGAAGTCTGCCTTTCTCATACATTTTGTTCACTAGATGGTTCAAATGGCTCTGAGCACTATGGGACTCAACTGCTGAGGTCATTAGTCCCCTAGAACTTAGAACTAGTTAAACCTAACTAACCTAAGGACATCACAAACATCCATGCCCAAGGCAGGATTCGAACCTGCGACCGTAGCGGTCTTGCGGTTCCAGACTGCAGCGCCTTTAACCGCACGGCCACTTCGGCCGGCTGTTCACTAGATGGTAGAGTTTTGTCGGGACTGGTTCTCCCAAGGCTGTCAGTAGTTCTAATGGATTGTTGTCCACTCCCGGGGCCTTGTTTCGACTTAGGTCTTTCAGTGCTCTATCAAACTCTTCACGCAGTGTCATATCTCCCATTTCACCTTCATCTACATCCTCTTCCATTTCTATAACATTGCCCTCAACTGCATCGCCCTTGTACAGACCCACTATATACTCCTTTCACCTTTCTGCTTTCCCTTCTTTGCTTAGAAATGGGTTTCCATCTGAGCTCTTGTTATTCATACAGGTGGTCCTCTTATCTCCAAAGGTCTCCTTAATTTTCCTGTAGGCAGTATCAATCTTACCCCTAGTGAGATAAGCCTCTACATCCTTACATTTGTCCTCTAGCCATGCCTGCTTAGCCATTTTGCACTTCCTGTCGATCTCATTTTTGAGACGTTTGTGTTCCTTTTTGCCTGCTTCACTTACAGGATTTTTGTATTTTCTCCTTTCGTCAATTAAATTCAATATTTCTTCTGTCACTCAAGGATTTCTACTAGCCCTCGTCTTTTTACCTACTTGATCCCCTACTGCCATCACAACTTTATCCCTCAAAGCTAGCCATTCCTCTTCTATTGTATTTCTTTCCCCCATTCATGTCAATTGTTCCCTTATGCTCTCCCTGAAACTCTCTACAACCTCTGGTTTAATCAGTTTATCCAGGTCCCTTCTCCTTAAATTCCCACCATTTTGCAGTTTCTTCAGTTTTAGTCTACAGTTCATAACCAATAGATTGTGGTCCGAGTCCCAGTCTGCCCCTGGAAATGTCATACAATTTGTAACCTGGTTCCTAAATCTCTGTCTTACCATTATATAATCTATCTGAAACCTGTCAGTATCTCCAGGTTTCTTCCATGTATACAACCTTCTTTTATGATTCTTGAACCAAGTGTTAGCTATGATTAAGTTGTGCTCTGTGCAAAATTCCACCTGGCGGCTTCCTCTTTCATTTCTTACCCCCAATCCATAATTGCCCACTATGTTGCCTTCTCTTCCTTTTTCTGCTATCGAATTCCAGTCACACATGACTACTAAATTTTCGTCTCCCTTCACTATCTGAATAATTTCTTTTATCTCATCATACATTTCTTCAATTTCTTCGTCATCTGCAGAGCTAGTTGGCATATAAACTTGTTCTACTGTCGCAGATGTGGGCTTCGTGTATATCTTGTCCTCAACAGTGCGTTCGCTGTGCTGTTTGTAGTAGCTTACCCACATTCCTATTGTTTTGTTCATTATTAAACGTACTCCTGCATTACCCCTATTTGATTTTGTATTTATAACCCTGTATTCACCTGACCAAAAGTCTTGTTCCTCCTGCCACCGAACTTCACTAATTCCCACTATATACAACTTTAACCTATCCATTTCCCTTTTTAATTTTTCTAACCCAACCTGCCCGATTAAGGGATCTGACATTCCACGCTCCGATCCGTAGAACGCCAGTTTTCTTTCTCCTGATAACGACGTCCTCCTGAGTAGTCCCCGCCCGGAGATCCGAATGGGGGAATATTTTACCTCCAGATTATTTTACCCAAGAGGACGCCATCATCTTTTATCCATACAGTAAAGCTGCATGCCCTCGGGAAAAAGTACGGCCATAGTTTCCCCTTGCTTTCATCCGTTCGCAGTACCAGCACAGCAAGGCCGATCTGGTTAGTGTTACAAGGTCAGATCAGTCCATCATCCAGACTGTTGCCCCTGCAACTACTGAAAAAGCTGCTGCCCCTCCTCAGGAACCGTACGTTTGTCTGGCCTGTCAACAGATGCCCCCCCCCCCCCCCAATTGTGGTGGCACCTACGGTACGGCTATCTGTATCGCTGAGGCACGCAAGCTCCCCACCAACGGCAAGGTCTATGGTTCATGGGGGGGGGGGGGGGGGGGGACGGAAATCTTATGACATTCTAAAACATAAACAAATATTTTTTCAACATAAATTTATCTTTTTTGTAATGTAAACCCCGTGGTATTTCTTACGCAACCAGTAAATCCAGAAATCACAAAGAGAATACCGTTGGCTGGATAGCATTACGTTAGTTACATCCAGAAAACCGCAAAGAGAAGTTGACGATTGAAGTATACGGAACGCCCCGCTATTGCACTTCCCAAGATGGAAAGTGTGAACCTCACGTTGCTCGTAATCACGCTGTGATTGACGTACGTAATCTTGGTTTCAGTGTTACCATGAGTGCCGACAGTAGTAATAGGATTTCCTGCCACGAACACTAATATGTACATAACTGTTTCCCTCCTGTGTGTTTTATTTATCTACGTACACACTACGGAACAGTACCGGTCGGTGTACGCCGACCTGTTACACTACCCAGCATGACCCGGTGACTCTCTAACGGGTCACAATCGGAGCTCACTACGAAGCAGGATGATCCGTGTGGAGATACGTAGAGATAAACTGGGCTGGTGTACTGCACACTTTAAGTGATACCAGCGTTGTTATGATATTAATTTATTTGTCCAGCTGATCTAGGCATTCGGCATGGTTTTGAGAAATGTATAAATGGTTGATACGTTATTATTATAAGGAAAATATCACCAAAATGGCACACGAGCGGCACGGCAGAAAGCCCAGCGTTACCGTGATATCACCCGGCCCACCCTACCTTCGTGAATACTGGTGGCAGGTTTCGTGCGACGGGATGCATGTCTCCATGAGCGTGGATCTGGAGCAAAAGTGTAACACACAAAGCAGCAGAAGTAGCTCTTCTGATGGCCGCTGCAATAAACCCTCGTTCCAGTTCTCGGGAATGGATAGACTGGTGGGAACCTCTCGAACAAGCGTGTTGTGTATTGTTCACAGGCATAAACACCACCCTTTTTACCACGTATTTCTAAATCAAGGGCTTCATGCCAATAGGCTTCAGATTCGCCTGTAACGCTGCCAGTGGGTTCTGCAGCAAGGCTATGACTTTATGTGTAGAGTACTGATTACCGATGAAGCCACGTTTACACATATCTGGAACGTCAACTTACACAATAGGCACAATTGTTCACCGGAAAGCCCACCTTGGCTTCCTCAAGTAGAACACCAACGACAGTGGACTGTCGACGTATAGTGTGGTATTGCAGTACAACGCATCGGTTCTACATCTACATCTACATTTATACCCCGCAAGCCACCCAACGGTGTGTGGCGGAGGGCACTTTACGTGCCACTGTCATTACCTCCCTTTTCTGTTCCATGGCACACTTACTGGGCGACAGTACAGGCAGTTCTTGAGATTTACGTTACCAGTAGTCTCTTCATTGTTATCAGATCATGTAGCTCGTAATCCGCCACCGCTTGAATTTTGGTTAATAACCCGCAAACTTCCGGCACAAGAAGTCACCCTCATTCGACCAACGACCTTGTCAAAGAGGGCGGAGGAGCGGACTGAGGTTCAGGGCACTCTCTCATCCTTGGAGTGGGAAACTGCCCCTAAAGGCGAAAAATCAGCAATGAACAACGGCAGGGGGTGCAGAAGGCAATGGAAATCACTGCATCAAAGACACATAACGCGTATCCCCAGGACATGTGGCCTGTAATTGGAAAAAAGGGTAATGAGAATCTCTCCATTATCAAAACATTCCGGAATAGTCCCCGATTCGGATTTCCGGGAGGGGACTGCCAAGGAGGAGGTTACCATGAGAAAAAGATTTAATAACCAACGGAAGGAAAATGTTCTATGAGTCGGGACGTGGAATGTCAGAAACTTGAACGTGGTACGGAAGTTAGAAAATCTTAAATGGGAAATGCAAACGCTCAACCTAGGTATACTAGGAGTCAGTGAAGTGAAATTAAAGAAGACAAGGATGTCTGGTCACATGAGCAGCAGAAAATGTTGTAACTGGAGGAGGATTCGTTATGAAGTAGATGATAGGACAAAGAGTGTGTTACTGTGAACAGTTCAGTGATAGGGTTGTTCTTATCAGAGTCAACAACAAAACCAAAACCGACGACGGTAGTTCAGGTATACGTGCCGACGTCATAAGCTGAAGATGAAGAGATAGAGAAAATATATTAGGATACTGAAACGGTAACACAGTACGTAAAGAGAGATGAAAATCTAATAGTCATGGGGGACTGGAATGCAGTTTTAGGGGAAGGAGTAGAAGAAAAGGTTACAGGTGAATATGGGTTGGGATAAGGAAACAGAGAAGAGAAAAACTAATTGAGTTCTGTAACAAATTTCAGCTGGTAATAGCGTATACTCTGTTCAAGAATGACAAAATTAGGTGGTATACTTGGAAAAGACCGGGTGATACGGGAAGATTTCAGTTAGATCGCATCATGATCAGACAGAGATTCCTAAATCATATATTGGATTGTAAAGCGTACCCAGGAGCAGATACTGACTAAGATCACAATTTAGTAGTGATGAAGAGTACGCTGAAGAGAGATTAATCATGAAGAATCAATACACGAAGATGTGGGACATAGAAATACTAAGGACTCACAAGACACACTTGAAGTTCTCTAAAGCTGTAGATACAGAATTGAAGAATAGTACAGTACACAGTACAGTTGAAGAGGACCAGACATCTCTAGAAACAGCAATCACAGGAGCTGGGAACGAAAACATAGGTACAAGAAATCGTGGGTAACACAAGAAATACCATAGCTGATCGATGAAAGAAGGACGTCGAAAAGGTTCAGGGAAATTCAGGAATACAGAAATACACATCACTGAGAAATGAAATAAATAGGAACTGTAGCGATCCTAAGATGAAATGATGGTATGAAAATTGTGAAGAAATCGAACAAGAAATGAAGGTAGGAAGGACTGACTCAGCATATAGGGAAGTCAAAACAATCTCCGGTGAAATTAAAAGCAAGGGTGGTAACATTAAGAGTGCAACCGGAATTCCATCGTTAAGTGGATTAGGTGGTATACTTGGAAAAGACCGGGTGATACGGGAAGATTTCAGTTAGATCGCATCATGATCAGACAGAGATTCCTAAATCATATATTGGATTGTAAAGCGTACCCAGGAGCAGATACTGACTAAGATCACAATTTAGTAGTGATGAAGAGTACGCTGAAGAGAGATTAATCATGAAGAATCAATACACGAAGATGTGGGACATAGAAATACTAAGGACTCACAAGACACACTTGAAGTTCTCTAAAGCTGTAGATACAGAATTGAAGAATAGTACAGTACACAGTACAGTTGAAGAGGACCAGACATCTCTAGAAACAGCAATCACAGGAGCTGGGAACGAAAACATAGGTACAAGAAATCGTGGGTAACACAAGAAATACCATAGCTGATCGATGAAAGAAGGACGTCGAAAAGGTTCAGGGAAATTCAGGAATACAGAAATACACATCACTGAGAAATGAAATAAATAGGAACTGTAGCGATCCTAAGATGAAATGATGGTATGAAAATTGTGAAGAAATCGAACAAGAAATGAAGGTAGGAAGGACTGACTCAGCATATAGGGAAGTCAAAACAATCTCCGGTGAAATTAAAAGCAAGGGTGGTAACATTAAGAGTGCAACCGGAATTCCATCGTTAAGTGGATACGTGGATAAGTGGAAAGAGTACACTGAAGGCCTCTGTGAGGGAGAAGATTTGTCTGATATGATAGTATAAGAAACAGGAGTCGATTCAGAAGAGATATGGGATTCAGTATCAGGATCAGAATTTCAAAGAGCTTTGGAAGACTTAAGATCGAAGAAGGCAGATGACATAGATACCATTCCACCAGAATTTCTAAAATCATTGGCGGACTATTCACGTCGGTGTTTAGAATGTATGAGTTTTGCGACATAGCATCTGACTTTCGGAAAATATCATCCACACAATTCCGACGACTGCAAAAGTTGACAAGTGCGAGAGTTTCTGACATGAATAATGTACAGAAGAATGGAAAAGAAAATTCAGAACGTGTTAGATGACGATCAGTTTGGGTTCTAGAAAGGTAAGGGCACCAGAGACGTAATTCTGACTTTGCGGTTGATGATGCAAGCACGGCTAAAGAAAACTCAAAAGACACGTTCATAGGATTTTTCAACCTGGAAAAAGTGTTCGACAATGTGAAGTGGTGTAAGACTTTCGAGAGAAAAAATAGGGGTAGACTATACGGAGAGACGGGTAATACACGATATGCAGAAGAGGCAAGAGGGAATAACTAGAGTGGGTGACCAAGAACTAAGTACTCCGATTTAAAAGGGTGTAGGACAGGGATGTAGCTTTTCGCTCCTACTGTCAAATCTTTACATCGAAGAAACAATGATGTAAATAAAGAAAGGTTCAGGAGGGTGATTAAAATTCACGGTGGAAGGGTATACTGATCCGATTCGCTTATGACGTTGCTATCCCGAGTGAAAGAGCTGAAAGCAACGAGCGGTCTGACGTGTACATAATATGGATTGAGAGTAAATCGAAGATAGGTGAAAGTAGCAAAAAGGGAACAACGTGAAACATAACATCAAGATTGATGGTCACGAAGTAGATGAGGTTACGGAATTGTGCTACCCAGGGAGCAATATAACCAATGGCGGACGTAACAAGGAGGATATCAAAAGCAGACTAGCACTGGCCAAAGTGCATTCCTGACCGAGAGACGTCCACTAGTATCAGACATAAACCTTAATCTGAGAATATATGTTTGCATCACAGCATTATACAGTAGGGAAAACCGGGGCAGAAGAGAATCGAAGTATTTGAGATGTGGTGCTACAGACGAATGTTGAAAATTAGGTGGACCGATAACGTAAGGAATGAGCAAGTTCTGCGCAGAATCGGAGAGGAAAGAGTATGTGGAAAACACTGACAAGGAGAAGAGACAGAATCGTAGGACATCTCTTAAGACATCAGGGATGCCTGCGATGGTACCAGAGGGTGCTGTAGACGGCAGAAACTGTAGAGGTGGATGGAGATTGGAATACATTCAGCAAGTAATTGAGGACGTAGGCTGCAAGAGAAGAGGTTGGCACAGGAGAGAAATTCGTGGTGGCAAGATCAAACCAGTCCCAAGTTTTAAAAAAAAATGTTGTATCAGCATGATGGATGCTTGGTGGGAAAATGCTCTAATAATTCCCAAATCGATGAATAGAGCAGGGAAGTTCAGAGATTTCCAGCCCAGTCGCCCGACCTCACCTCCAGTACGTTAGCAGGTTCCAACAACAATGGAGAACACGTAAGCTCTTGTTAACGCTCCACATGCAGCCGTAACACTATGAGTACTGACACTTGTGAGTCGATCAGCGTTGGAACGTGCACACCCGTGTCTCCGTGTAAATATGTCTCCATGTAAATAGCGATCTCTTTGAACGCATGCTGCAGCGTTTCTGCTGTGAGAAATGTGATTACAATTCGGCGTACATTTTGTGTGTTTCTGAGAAGACGCATGTTTGTTGTTACTAGTTACTACTGTAAGTTTGTGTAATCATTTCACCATGTGCAAAAGTTCAATTTCAACGTAGTCATTAAAATGTTCAGTGACACGTCCTGTACATGTCATGTACCATTATGTAACTGATGTTCAACTACGTACAACTAGCATTTACCCTCTGTTTGATCCTCGATCAGCCATTAATTATGTTTATACTGGCCGGTGATAGTCGGAATTTCGTTGCCAGATCATCAAAGTACGAACGAGTAAACCCCTTTCCTTATTTTTCATCGTGCGTGACAGGATATGTGTATTGTTTTCAGTCCATTTAATAACAGTGTAGTTAGCAACATGTCCAACGTTTCTCGCTTCGTAGGACGACAGTCATATCGCTTTTATGGGCAACATGAAGTTAATGCGCAAATCTCGGGATGTGCAATAGCGGCGCTTTCATTTATTTCAAGCGTCAACTTCGCTTTGCAATTTCTCTGGATGTAATTGACGTATTGCGATCAAACGAACATATTTCTTTTTGGGATTTTTCATTTTATTGATTGCATAAAAAATAATACGAGGTTTCTGTTTAAAAAAAAACGTAAGTCTATGTTGAAAACAGTATTTGCCTACGTTTTAGAATGTCTCCAATATTTACTTTCATGAACTCCTGCCCCACATTCATACTTGTCAATATCATTTTTCAGTATCTATTGTTGATCCCGAGATACTGTCGATGAAATGTTTCAGTCGGACACCCAGTATATTCTTAAGCTGTCTTAGCAAAGAGTCAATCGTTTTTTTTTTGATCAGTTCATTTGTATCGTTTTCTTCATTCAACGATGCTTCGTAGACAAGTAGAACAAAATATTGTACTTAATTCGTAAAAAAAGTCAGATACACTACTGCTATTTACAACCATTCTTCATCAGTTGTCAACTCAATACTGTTTTATCTTGAAGATAAGAATAACTAATACTAATCTTTTGAAATTAAATATTTTAATGCAAATTATAACACCTAATTGCTTTAGGTACATTTCGCGATCTAAAAGAGTAGTGGTATTAGCACAATTAATCGATAATTACAAATATTTTTTATTAGCAGGATGTAGAACATTATGGTTCTGGATATTTGCAACTGTAGTAGTTATAAGGGGCGATCAAAAAATTTCTCTTCATAGGCAATACAGGCCAGAATCAGAGTACCAATCATGCAAAATCAAGTGTGCACTGAGGAAATCTTCCATCAGAAACACCAGGTTGAAGATACCTCTTTGGCAAAACACCCTGTCCTGTGTGTTAAGGGGACATTGTATGTCCTATACCACCAATGTTAAATTATCGAATTTTGTGAGCCATTATCTTGGGAACTTAAGGACAGTATTATGGAAATGGAAGAGGATGTAGATGAAGATGAAATGGGAGATATGATTCTGCGTGAAGAGTTTGACAGAGCACTGAAAAACCTAAATCGAAGCAAGGCCCCGGGAGTAGACAACATTAACTTAGAACTACTGACAGCCTTGGGAGAGCCAGTCCTGACAAAACTCTACCATCTGGTGAGCAAGATGTATGAGACAGGTGAAATACCCTCAGACTACAAGAAGAATGTAATAACTTCAATTCCAAAGAAAGCAGGTGATGACAGATGTGAAAATTACCAAACTATCGGTTTATTAAGTCACTGCTGCAAAATACTAACGTGAATTCTTTACAGACGAATGGAAAAACTAGTGGAAGCCAACCTCGGGGAAGATCAGTTTGGATTCCGTAAAAATAATGGAACACGTGTGGCAATACTGACCCTACGACTTATCTCAGAAGCTAGCTTAAGGAAAGGCAAACCTACGTTTCTAGCATTTCTAGACTTAGAGAAAGTTTTTGACAATGTTGACTGGAATACTCTCTTTCAAATTCTGAAGGTGGCAGGGGTAAAATGCAGGGAGCGAAAGGCTATTTACAATTTGTACAAAAACCAGATGACAGTTATAAGAGTCGAGGGACATGAAAGGGAAGCAGTGGTTGGGAAGGGAGTGAGACAGGGCTGTAGCCTCTCCCTGATATTATTCAATCTGTATATTGAGCAAGCAGTGAAGGAAACAAAAGAAAAATTTGGAGTAGGAATTAAAATCCATGGAGAAAAAATAAAAACGTTGAGGTTCGTAGATGACACTGTAATTCTGTCAAAGACAGCAAAGGACTCGGGAAAGCTGCTGAACGGAATGGACAGTGTCTTGAAAGGAGGATGTAAGATGACCATCGACAAAAGCAAAACGAGGATAATGAAATGTAGTCAAATTAAGTCAGGTGACGCTGAGGGAATTAGATTAGGAAATGAGACGCTTAAAGTAGTAAAGGAGTTTTGCTATTTGAGGAGCAAAATAGCTGATGATGGTCGTAGTAGAGAGTATATAAAATGTAGACCGGCAATGGCAAGGAAAGCCTTCCTGAAGAAGAGAAATTTGTTAACATCGAGCATTGATTTAAGTGTCAGGAAGTTGTTTCTGAAAGTATTTGTATGGAGTGTAGCCATGTATGGAAGTGAAACATGGACGATAAATAGTTCAGACAAGAAGAGAATAGAAGCTTTCGAAATGTGGTGCTACAGAAGAATGCTGAAGATTAGATGGGTAGATCACATGACTAATGAGGAGGTATTGAATAGGATTGGGGAGAAGAGAAGTTTGTGGCACAACTTGATTAGACGAAGGGATCGGTTGATAGGACATGTTCTGAGGCATCAAGGGATCACCAATGTAGTATTGGAGGGCAGTGTGGAGGGTAAAAATCGTAGAGGGACACCAAGAGATGAATACACCAAGCAGATTCAGAAGGATGTAGGTTGAAGTAGGTACTGGGAGATGAAGAAGCTTGCATAGGATAGAGTAGCATGGAGAGCTGCATCAAACCAGTCTCAGGACTGAAGACCACAACAACAACAATCTTGGAAACTTTTAAAGACACCAAATTAAAATTTTCCAACAATTACTGAATGCACCTTTCTAGATACACGGAACTAGAGTTAATACTAAAATTGTACTGTGGGGCATGTTATCTTTTATATCAAACATTCAATTTTTGACAGTTTTGTACATTAATGAACATGAAAACAAAACAAATCAGGATATTTTAATTATTTTAGTTTCATATTTGGTGAATCTCACACTTAGCATGCTGTGAAAAATTTCTTGTTTCAACCATCAGTACTTTTTTTAGAAAACGGGCCATTAATTGCAAAAAATATAGTTAAGAGATACTGAGGTTTAAACCTTTTTTATTACAAATTCTTATACAGTCTTACATTTCTGCATCTTTTATGCACTACAATTGCCCTGGCCCATAGTCTGTGACTTCTTCAGTGTCACAACAGCCCAGTGCTTGCCTCTTCCTTTTCTTTCTTGCTTCTTTTGTCATTTGCTGAGCAGTTAACTCTGCTTCACATACACATAGCTCATGCAGTTCCCGCTTTCCTTTAGATCTGCTGTGTCCAAATCTTATCCATAACTCCTCCAGAACCTTCCGTCTTCTACAGTTCACAACATTCAAAGTTTTTACAGCATCAGACACTGCTAACTTTAGAGTCATTTGGCCAACAAATACAGTTTTAGGCACTCGGCACCACACAATATTAATGAAGGTATCATAAACATTCTGGGTCTTTCCACTTCTTTAGTAGCTCAGGATTTGCCAAATCTCTATCAATAGGTTTGATTGCCTCTTTTACTGTCAAAGGAAAAGAATGTTTATGTGTAAATTCATGCAGGATGCCAGAAAATCAGCTTGCTTATATTTACACCAATTGTTTGGTGGAGGTAGACACAAAGCATGATATGGCTTTTCATAGGTTGATATTCGGTAAAAGAAATTGCTCCACACAGGTCTTTTCATCTTCTCTAAAATGTCACAGTTATCTCTAACGCCCTTCCCATAATATTACTGTAATTCATCAATTACTTTGTCTATTAGTCTTCTAGCACATTTTATTGTGTTGCCATCACACAGTTTTGTGTTAACCAGCTTGGTTTTTAGGTTATGCGATGTCCTACACACTCAAGTTATTGTATAGAAACATCATATGGCTTACTGTTTTGTACAGGAATGAAAGCCTTGCTGTCTCCATCACCCAAGTAATTCACATATCTGACACGTCTCTCCTTCCGTGAATGCTGGAGAATGTTAACTGCTCCTTTTACCTCCATTCCTCCACTTGTGCAATCAAAATTGTTTATGCACTGCTGCTTCAGAAGTAATCTGTTCTTCTGGTTCACTGTACAACCTTGGCAATACTTACTGAGAACTTCAACATCCAAAATTTTTCGATTGTCAATACTTATTGCAGATGTAAAGTAATTTTTAGAACTATAAACACGCTTCCGTCAGGATACATCCACAGCAATGCTGATATCTTTGTCTCGCTCGTTTTGTTCAACTGCTTCTTATGTAGCAGCAACCACTGAATCTTCAGCCACAGCATTTACAGAGTCCCCAATTGCTGTTACGTGTTTCGTAAACCTAGAAGGTGGTTTTTGCAAATTCAACTCAGTGCAGAGAACATTACCGTCCCTTGCATCTTCGCCAATGGATCTAAGGCCATGGAACAGTCTCACATTAGTTTCATACAATTCGTTACCTGATCACTTTGATGTAGTATGAAATGCTTTTTCGTTTTCTCCCCTCTGTGCAATTAATAATTAATTTAGACACAGCACCTATTCTAGCTCCAATACCGTCATAAAGTTTAACTTCACCACCACAAAGACAGCAAGAGACAGTTTCAGAAAGAACTTCTGCAAGGATTTTCAGATCAATAATGACGTTTTCAGTAATATCATTAGTTTTACCACTGTCACTTGTTTCAAAAGTACTTTCCTTTTCGGTGCACTAGTGGCGTGGTCACTTGAGAAACATTATCATGGTTTTCTTCACTGCTAGCACATGTGTTTTCAAGTACTTCAGAAGAAAACGAAGGTCTCACATGTTTACCGCAACTATCCGTTTCTTGAAGTTACTCTTAGGAGCTTAGTCATTTTAATTACGTATAAAAAGCAACAGAAGTTAGCTTACTACAAAAACAGCCGATAATCACACTACCTTCAACGAAAACTAGTATCAGAAACAAAGGACTGATTTGTTTATTCGTAATGCCTACTTCTGAAACGTAGCAGTAGGTACAAACTAAAGCAATTCACTGCCTTCGAGACTGTGTAGTTTCCACGATATGACTGCTCAACTGAGGCAGTATATACGTAGCCACGAAATTTGACAGTCAACGTCAACATTCAAAATATTATTTGAAGGTCTCACAATTGTCTAATTTTAGTGTATTATATACCAAAATGTTCCGGAAAGTCCAAAATACATTATGGAGTAGAAAACAGAAAATGTAAAATTTCAACAAATTTCACGTACAATGTCTCTCCTTAAGAAGTCTGTAACTGCCTGCTGCACGTACTCGTCCGATAGAATCATCGACCTGACAATGACTTTTTTGAGGGATCGATGACATGATATTGCGTGGGGAGAGGTCAGGACTATAGGGCGGGAACTCGATTGTCTGTGACTTGCTGTAACTCCTGCGTTACATCATTTCAGATACTGTGACTTGCGTTTTTATGAAGCAGCAACACCTTTGGCGAACCATCCCACAACGACGGTTTTCAACAGACATGCTGCTCCATACATACTCTTTCTCCGATGGGTGTCTAACGGTCTTCGTCCTTCGGCAGCCAAGGAAAGAATAGCAGCACATTGGTCTCGTTTGGACACATTTGGTAATAACGTCACCTTTGTTCACATTTACGCATTTACTGTACGCACGTCGAAAAGACAAGGATGTGACACTAAAACCTTTTGTCGGTGCCAATAAACCCGCGTCGGAGTCTTTCTATCTTTCATATACCCTGCAGCAACGCCTGTAACATCAGAGCTCCATAGCTCTACTGACATAAGTTTTTCTGTTTTGTCTGTTCTACCTTTTATCATTAAGACATTTTAAATATTGTTTGATATCATTAACAGCACAAGAGCGCTCGATTTTTCCTTCACAAAAACTTTGATGTCGTGGTTTGATTCTATGCAATTTAGTGTATCTATCATTTAAATTCTGTGTCTCATTTGGAGGGAGACAAAACTCACTGTATATATTTGGAATTTGGGTCAATAATTTTTTGTAGAAATGTCAGTATGTGCAAATGTTCTATTTTATTTAATATGTTTGGTTGCTGTTATGTAAACTGCTGACCTTCACATAGGGTTCTTAGTTATTTCATATGTAAAAGGTGTTGTGGTTCCCCTCAGGAACGGAACTTTGTAGTGCGCGCAAATTGTGGTTGGCATCGATGGACGAGCTACCAAACTGTCAACTGCTCATGTAAAAATTGTCTATTGTGTTGGTGTCGAGAGAGGTTTTTTGTGCCGTTTTCAAATGTGTCAAAGCCTCAGATGGATGCAGTATCTAGCTGGAATTATGTTGGAATTGATAGAAATGACAGAATCCAGCAATTCTACTTGCAAATCCACCTACCAACACGCAATCACTGTAATGGAACAGAAGAACTATAGTAATGTACAGTGAAGGATCAGTTCATAGGATGTTATAGTGTACTCAAATATATGGCAAATTTTAGCTGAATTCTTGTACCTACTGTGATTTATCCTCAGTCATATATCCACTTAGGGTCCCTCCCACGCTAAAGTGTCCTTTATCGAAAGCATATTAAAATTAATATGGCAATAGAGTGTGCTAAAATTAATATCGTTTGTTGAAAGGATCTTACAAATATCTCAATTTTGTGTTTCACTACAGTAAAAGTTCAGAACTGCTGCAACTGTTGAGAGTAATATGTTCATGCTTTGCTAAATGGTTGTTTCACTAATGTAATGAAAGTGCAATTATTTTGGTCTACTACAGTGGTCAAGATTAACCCCCCCCCCCCCCCCATTGAAAGTAGTCCAAATTCTCAAAGTTATTTAATTATAGAAAGTTTCAATTACTATGGCTATACCTGTCAAGTTCTGTACAATATTCGGTTCCTCTTGTATATTAAAAGTGCATATTAATGGTGTAACAGGATCCATAGTTTGTCCATTGTGCTCATGATGGATAACAATTAACAGGAAGACCACTTTCTATGAAAACAGCAATTTCTATTATTCAGAGGAGAGTGAGAAATAGTTTACTAATGAACCTTTTTACATGTCAGCCAGAAAAAGTAATTGGTAAAAGAAAATACTGAACCTATGTCCATTTTATGATTCTGCAATGAATATTGGTAGTAATATTATTAAGACCATTCACTTTGACTAAGCCTTGAAGATAGTACTATGTATCGTTATCTGTTATATTAATGCAAATAGTATGTTCTGCTTTAACTGTCAGTTCTAACCTTAACGTTAACATATTCAGGTGCCAAGTTCATTACACTCTTGTGTGGCAAAGTATAGGTCGTGTTTGTCCGTTAAAGTTAATCATACTTATTTTCTTGAACAAGAATGTTAATCATTTTTATGCCTAATTAAGCTGGCGACCGTTTTCTTTATTCTTTGAACAGTGTGGATAAGTAAAATATTGTTTGTTTCTGTTTAAACATTTACGTAATTTTGACTTTCACTTCCGATAAGCCACCTCCGTTAGGTACATAGCGGTCAACACACCAAAATTCCTTTCAGAGGGTAACACTGCTCTGTTGCTTGATACCATTATTGCTTTAACAAGATAGTTCCACTTTGCGATCTGCCTCCGACTTTAAGGTTATGGTATAGCAGTAGCGGACGTTAGTGCTATACGCCTTAAAGGTGAAAGTTTGTCGACTTTTATAACTGGAAACAAGTTACAGCAACAATCGCAATTTCATTATTTTAAGACCACCACCTGTTTCGGACACCGAGGCTGATTTCACGCGGTTATCTGAGAAAAGATGCTCAACAATTTTTAATAAAGGTATAAATGGAATACGTTACATTAAAAGTGATTGTAACAACAAACAGTTTCAAAACCGCGCAGCATTGTGCAATAAATAATTTTCCATGACAACTCCTCCAAATTTTGAGCTGGTAGCGTAAATAACATGAATTTACGAGCCCGTTGTTGTGCATATACGCCGATGTAGGCCGGTAAGATGCCTCAGTAGTGGAAACTCTAACCTTTTAGAGTAAAATTAATTTTTTACACTTGTGTTCCAGTTTCAATTGAGCCGTCCTGGCTCGTTCGATGATTTTGCATCTTTGGCTACAGGCGCGATCCGCATGTCTAGTACCTGGTTGGCTTTTCGGTCGTGTGTTAGTTTAGTCTTTGGCTGTATTTTCTTGGAGTGGGTTGTTGACTACATGGGCAGACAGTCGCTCGCAGCTATGAAGAGAAAGACAAGAGGCAAACCTGACGTACTGTTATCTTTTCACGGAGCTCACGGGCGAACAATTTTCTAAGCGGTCCGTGGTCGTTAGAGTTGTGTTGGTCGGCAATACTTGTGCCTTATGTCTACGCAGCCCGTTTACCCGGCATTAAGTAGGCATAGTTGCTGATGTGGACGTCGCAGTGTTGTTCATTTTCTGGTGCCGTCTGTTCTGCCCTTTGGGGTAAAGTACTCGGTACTTGATTGACACATCTGCTCCCGGTGTTGAAGTTACTCCCGCTGCGATGGGTTGCCCGTAGTTCTCAGCCACTCTGTCTCAAGAAATAAATTTAACTTTTGGTACTTCTGTTTGGAATTATCTGAATGCCACATTTGATGTGTTTCAAAAATTCTTTTAATTGCAACTTGTTCAGTGTCTGTTTATCTTTTCATCTGATATTAATGGTATCACATGTTCTACGCCACCACGTAAATTAGTGACCACTGAGGTCCAAACTGAGTCGTATTTGCATTGGAAGTTGTTGCTTCCGTGACTGATGTAACGACCATAAAATTACCTATGTCTGTGGTAAACAATCGCTAGCGGCCCACTGTATATTGGCTCATTCGGGTAATTAAGTGCCAAATTCTATTGAGATTTTGCTCCTTTCAAGGAACTGAATAGTTATTGTTTCAAATATAATTGCCGACCATTGTGGCCGTGCGGTTCTAGGCGCTTCAGTCTGGAACCGCGCGACCGCTACTGTCGCAGGTTCGAATCCTGCCTTGGGCATGGATGTGTGTGGTGTCCTTAGTTAGGTCTAACTCGTTCTAAGTTCTAGGTGACTGATGACCTCAGATGTTGTGTCCCATAGTGCTCAGAGCCATTTGAACCATTTGAAACATAATTACTATTGTAGTTTTTTGATTGTTAGCCCTCATGATTTCAAAATGGTTCAAATGGCTCTGAGCACTATGGGACTTAACATCTATGGTCATCAGTCCCCTAGAACTTAGAACTACTTAAACCTAACTAACCTAAGGACATCACACACATCCATGCCCGAGGCAGGATTCGAACCTGCGACCGTAGCAGTCGCGCGGCTCCGGACTGAGCGCCTAGAACCGCTAGACCACCGCGGCCGGTCCTCATGATTTGCTTATCACCTTTTAAGTCAGTTAAGTTAATATTTTTGAGTAAGCTGTGAGTTCTTCGTTATGAAACTAATTTGTTACAGTTTATTGTAAGATTAATCGGTTAATTCTTAGTAATTCTTACCGTAATATCCTTGCTGAAATATGCAAGGTTTGTTTCGGACATGGGGCCACGCTCACGTTGAGTTTCTTGTCGTCGTCTGAGCATTTTCAAATGTTCAAATGTGTGTGAATTCCTAAGGGACCAAACTGCTGAGGTAATCGGTCCCTAGGTTTACACACTTCTTAAACTAATTTACACTAAGGACAACACACACACCAATGCCCCACGGAGTACTCGAACCTCTGGTGGGAGGGACCGCGCGATACGAGACATTGCGCCTTCAACCGCGGGGCCATTCAGCGCGGCGAGTATTTTCATATGATTATTATGGGTGAATTATCTATCTGCTTGTTTTCTCTCGGCTCTCCGAGCCGTTCGTAGCGTTTTCAGGCGCTGTCACGCGGTGTTACCTGCTACCCGCCGTTTCATCTGGCGTAGCCTGTCCCCGTTGCCTGTGTAGGAGCGCGCGTGCGTCGCGTCGCTTCCTGTTTCGTCGTAGCCTCTGAGACGTTGCTGTCTCCTGGCTTACTATGGCATCCCTCATAAGCTCAGTCTCTATCTCGTAGCAACCGGGCGTTAATTTAACCAGAACTCCCGTTATTCTGAACCTTCTTACTCAGACCTGGCGGCCTTACCCGCTCTTCCCTTGTGTTTATGTTTAAAGTTTCTTTTCACAGAATTGTTCTTATATTAGTGTAATTATCAAATTGTTACATGGTAATTTTTTCCACGTCAGTTTCTAGATTATGCCCAAAGGGCTTCTCAGATTGATAAAATATTGGATATCTGTGTTGAAAATTCTTTCTGTGCTCGTTGCATAACATATTAGTATTTAACGGGCCTCAGTTCGTCAAGGCGCAGACTTGCGTAGTTTTATGTTGCTACACTTCTTGTAAGCTATATTCAATAATGTCAAGCACCCCTTCTGCCAACCAAATGTAGGAACCGTAATATGTATCATCATTCCTGTCATTGTTTGCAGAGCGCTAAGGGGGTGTTTGGGTTACATTTGATAGTGCTATTTGCTTGTTAGTCCTTCCTGATTTGGTGCAATTTATTCGTTTAAATTAACTAATTAATCATCATTAGGATTAAATGAAGAGATGTTGAGTGATTGCCTGAATCATTCGTATTTTATTAGTTCGGTTTGGTTGTTTGGGGAGAAGAGACCAAACTGCGAGGTCATAGGTCTCATCGGATTAGGGAAGGACGGGGAAGGAAGTCGGCCGTGCCCTTTCAAAGGAACCATCCCGGCATTCGCCTGGAGCGATTTAGGGAAATCACGGAAAACCTAAAACAGGATGGCCGGACGCGGGATTGAACCGTCGTCCTCCCGAATGCGAGTCCAGTGTGTGTTTTATTAGTGTTTTTGTTATTTGTGCAATAAGAGATTGTCGGACTCTTGTGAAGTAAGAAATGACGTGATAAATGGTATGCGCCTTTCCCATGCTTGTTTAGTTGTTTCCTTATCCGGGGCCGTCCACTGTCATTTCATCAGTTTTCTTACGTAGCTACAAGTCTTTTCCTTGGGTGTCGCTATTACTACTTGTGACAGAGTTGGTGAAATCTATTGCTGCAACCCGAGAAGCAGTTTTTCGTTTAGTTTTTTTCTACGGTGTGACCATATTAACTCCGTAGGTGATGTGACCATTGTAGAGTGTGCCGGTACTCAGTTTTGTCGCCCAGATTTCTGATGTTTATATTTGCAGAGCCGGCACTTTGGTAGCGGAACTTTAGTTTCTCGGTGTCGTTCTTTCAGTCGCTGTGTGGCGGGCAGCAGGTGGAGCTCTCGCGTTGGACAATCGCAAGGCAGATACAGAACCAATCGCAGAGCGCTTTTCTGGATTATTTTCAGCTGTCAGGTGTGGGCGTTGGGGGCATTGCCTGAAGGAGCCGCCGCGTTCTCTAACAGAGGTAGTACGAGGTATTAGTAGATAACAATACCGGTTTGGGTGCGCGGCATAGGCTGTGAACTGAACGTTCAGCATAGTTCCCTGGGTCGCCCAAACTCCATGTCACCTGCTGTTACTGGGCGTTGGCGTCACGTTAGACGTCTGTGCAGCGTGACGCCAAGGGATCGAACATATGACTCCCAGTTTACGGCCTCGACCTGACGGAAGCTAGAAAAAAGGAGTATGGAGGCTAGAAAACCAGCGACGGTAGACAAGGAGTCAACAAATTCATCTCTGTACTCAAACAATGCGTTTTTACTACACGAAAACTGAAGTAGAGAGTGTGGTCTGTTCATAATAACTGAGGCACACGTACTGTGTAAAGGCGCTAGATTCATTACGTTGCAATTTATCGAACGCAGTCTGAAGAACAACCAGAGAAACAATGCTTTTTAAGTTTTCCGTTAATTAATAACTTTATTTTTTTCTATGTATTACCTGATTGTGAATTTCTGTTTCTTCCACGATGTTCATACCGGTTGTCTGTTATATTAAACGCAACGTTCATGAGATTATTTCCAATATCAGCAACACTGAGTCCTTCTGGGATCAGGTAGGAAGCAAAGGCGGATTTACCTTCTGAATTCTTTCTTCTTGTTTCTATGTATTCCTTGTATATGCTTCTGAAGTTGGTGTCTGGTGTTAATTTTAATGTTATACCTACAACAAACTGGCTTTTTACGTTAGGGTTCTTGAATGCAGCACTAACATCAAACGTATTGAATATGCTGTCTTGTTTCGATGATGTTTCTTGTTACTCTTTCCACAGAAGACATTCCATTTGTACATAGTTTTTTAACACAGATATACGTTATTGTTCAGACGACCTACTGAATCTTTTCTTGATGGTTTGAACCGTCCGCGCTGTTAGAAAATAAATTTTGCAACTAGTGCTGAAATAAGGCGACCGCACGCAATAATCGAGAAATCCCGGTCCGGCACAAATTTTCATTGTCTTCTTTCCATTATACAGCTAATGATTGTCCATATTCGCAAATACGAACAGATTTCATGTTATTCTGTAATATGTTTCCAGTTCACTAAAAACATTTAGTTTTGAACTGTCTTGACTGTAATGTCTAATGTTTTATAGCAGCGATTTTATGTTAACTTAACATGCACAATGGAACACAGGCACATCAGAAGCACGCATAAATCTTAAGAGATATAAAAGTAGCCTAAATTTGCAGTCTCCAATTTCAACATATAGCTAATGAAAAAGGTGACCGAGGAGTCCTTACAATTTAAGTGAAGGAGCACATTAATTCAAATGAAATGTTTACAACATGAAAGAATACGAATATTACATAGAAGAAGACACCGTAATAGAATAAAATAGCTGCCGTTTGACATGACTGCCCTCCACACCTAAGCAGAGATGCCACCCCTGCTCGGTGCATCTGAACATGCGCTTCAACATTGCTGGGGTAATTTTACGGAACGCAGCGGAAGTTCATCCACGTAGATGCTGCAGATCCCTAAATTGCGCCTGGCACATCTGGCTCTTGATGTGACTCCAATCAAAGAAGCCCAATGGCGTTGGATCAGGCACGTGCTTCCGCGAACGGAGTGGGAAAGTCTCGTTGAGGTTATCATACAAAAGCTACGCAAAGTGTTGTGCGACGCCGTTCGCCGAATCCAGAACGTTGTCGGATTACAGGAACTACTAAAGAAATGTCCAAGTACGATGGTGACATGATTCTTGCCGCGGCTAAAGAGAATGGATGGAAAACGCGCCAATGGATGAGGCTCAGCCGCTCATTTACCTTTGTAGTATTACGTTCCAATTTCATGGCGATGTGTGGTTGTTCATCAGCCAATATCCTTCTGTTGTAGCGGTAGGTGAAACAACAGATATGAAAGATAGTCTCATCACAGAACAGCCTCATCACTGAACACGCCGAGTATCAACGAATGTCCATTGTTTACTGCCTCAGTTGAATAATCCCACATGGCCACGTGCGTGGCATATTCCGCAGATTCAAGATGGACCACCTGTTTGGGATACGCCTTTTTCTTCAGTATAAAGCACAAGGTTTCCCACACAGTGGACGTCGAGATGCCGTGCTCCACGCTGAGATAATGTGTCGACGCTTTTGGACTGTGCAATTGTATCCACAGTTTCCTGCAACGCCGTCTGCCGTTCACAATATTTCTGGTCACAAATATTCCCAGTACGCTGGAACGTACTGAATAAATCTCTAATGGTTGTCATGTTGGGACTCCTGTACAGTAACGTCGCCAAAATCGTTCTTGAGTCTCAGCAAAGGGCAGTTGACAGAGTGTTCGAACTACGATACTTATTGGTTGTCGTGTTGTCAACCTCATTAAGACTACGTGCAAAAACGAGACAAAAATTAGCATAGTTCCAGAGACAGTTAGGGACTTCTCTAGCACCCTGTAATGTTTAGTTAATCTAGAGGATAGCGCACGAAATGTGTTACCATTTTGTTTTTGAACATAAACTTTATTGTCACTACAATCTGAAAGGAACATATACTACAATGAAGAGCCGTCCATGGAGATTTGTTCTAACTCAGTACATGTTCAATATATCCACCATATCGTTTCCTAACTTCCTTCAAACGAACACTGAAGTTAGTGATTACCCTACGGCACATGTCTTCCGTAATTTCACTGCAAACTTGAAGAATAAGTCTTCTGAGCTCCATTAAATCACGTGGACGTTTCGGGAAAATTTTTTCCTTTAGGTACCCCCAAAGAAAAACCTCACATGGATTGAGGTCTGAACTATTGGGGGGCCAATTTTGTCCGTAATTGAAGCGACCTGGAAACCTGAGTGAAATGATCCGCATGTCGAAATCCTCGTTTAGAAACTCCAACACAGTGTTTGCAGTATGTGGCCTTGCTCCATCTTGCATGAACCACTGCGTGTTGAAGGGCAAGGCAGTAGCAAGAAGCTGTGGAATGAGCTACTGCGAAGCATGCTCAAATAATACTCGCTGTTCACAGTTTCTTCAAAGAAAAAGGGTCCAGTAAGTCCGTGACTGGAAATTGCTGCCCACGCTGTTATCCTCGGAGCATAATGTTGTCGTTCATGAAGCACTTGTGGGTTTTCAGTGGCCCAAAAGCGTACATTTTGTTTGTTAACCACACCGTCAAAATGAAAATGCACCTTGTCTGAAAAGCAAACCTTGTTGAGAGTTTCTTCCCTATCCTCCGCCCATTGAGCAAACAGTAGTCTCTGCTGATTGTGTTCTTCAGTGAGCTTCTGTGCACAGGTCATCTTGTATGGGTACTTATGGAGGTCACTTTTAAGAATGCGTTGAACGGAGCGTCTGGATATTCCCAGTTGCACTGCTGCCTTTCTACACGATTTCCCGGGACTTCTCTGTACAACAACTCGTACCGCTTCAATATTCTCCGGCGAACAAACAGGCCTAGGCCGAGGTCGCTTCGCTTCCAATACTGTTCCTTCCTGTACAAATTTATCGTACACCTGTGGATGGTCTTCTTGCAAGGGACCCATCGTGTGTTAAACTGCTGTCGAAAACGCTTCTGAGTCACAACACGGCTTTTCGTATCATGTAAAAGTAACACAATTGCCGATCGTTGCTGTGTCGTCAGTCTTCCATTGTCAGCCAGTGCTGCTTACTGGTCTCCTAGCGGCAGTATCGTGAATTACACGTCATTTCGTAACTCATTTGTTTTTACAAGCTCTGCTTGTACTGCTGTATAGATCCAAGCGGGATATCTAATGTGCGCCGTAAATTGTGAAAGAAACAATGGGTAACGCATTTCGTACACCACACTGTATATGTGCTGTTATGAAACAATACATACACAAGTATAAATTTAAAACAAATTATTTATAGTTAATAATATAATTCTTATAATAATCACATACTCGTACAGTGCCGAAGATCTCTAAAGCTGTTGTGTGGAACAAGTCTGGTCAACAACAAATATTCACTGACTTGACGAAAGTCATTGGGTAGCGGTATGTACACATTATACCGATGGCGCTAGTATCGGGTTATACAAGGCTAGGGCAGCACTTTTGTGGAGCTGTCATTTGTACTCAGGCCAATCATGTCAAAATGTTTCCAACGTCACAAGCCGAGACGATGGGAATTAATAGAGCCGGCCGCGGTGGTCTAGCGGTTCTAGGCGCGCAGTCCGGAACCGCGCGACTGCTACGCTCGCAGGTTCGAATCCTGCCTCGGGCATGGATGTGTGTGATGTCCTTAGGTTGGTTAGGTTTAAGTAGTTCTAGGTTCTAGGGGACTGATGACCACAATAGTTAAGTCCCATAGTGCTCAGAGCCATTTGAACCATTTTGAATTAATAGACTTTTAATGCGGTATGGTAGTAGGAGCTAGACACATGGGAATATCCATTTCGGAAATCGCTAACGAAACCAATATTCCGAGATCCGCGTTGTCAAGAGTGTGCCGAAAATACCAAATTTCAGGCGTTACTTCTCACCCCGAACAACACAGTGGTCGGTTGGCTTCACTTAAGGACCGAGGGTAGCGGTGTTTGCGTAGAGTTGTCAGTGCTAACCGACAAACAACATTGCTTGAAATATCCGCAGAAATCAATGTGGGACGTATGACGAACGTATCCGACACGACAGTGCGGTGAAATCTGGCGTCAAAGTGTTATGACAGCCGACGACCGACGTGAGTGCCTTTTGTGACAGCACATTGCCAACAGTGCGTCGCATGGGGTCGTGAACGCATCGGTTTGACCCTGGACGGGGAAAGCCGTGGCGCGGTCAGATGAGTCCCCAGTTCAGTTAGTAAGAGCTGACGGTTGCCTTCGAGCTTGGCGCAGACTCCAACAAGCCACGGACCCAAGTGGTTAGCATGGCACTGTGCAAGCTGGTGGCGGCTTATGACGGTGTGGGCTGAGTTTACATCGAATGGACTGGGTCCTCTGGTCAAACTGAACCATCATTAACTGGAAATTTTTATGTTTGGCCATTTGGGTACCATTCAACGTTATTCACGGACTTCGTGTTTCCAGACAACGGTTTGCCAAGTCATCTTGCCTCAATTGTTCTCAATTGGTTTGAAGAACGTTATGCACGATCCGAGGAAAAGATTTGGTCACCGCGGAATGAATTCCATCGATCATTTGTGGGACGTAAGGGAGAGGTCAGATCGTCCACAGAATCCAGCACCGGCAGCACTTTCGCAATTATGGATGGCTACAGAGGCAGCATGGCTCAGTATGTCTGCAAGCGACAGTCAACGACTTTTCGAGTCCACGCCACGTCGAGTTGCGGCACTAGAAAAATGACGGACAAGATCTTAGGACTTCTGCCACCCCACAGTAAATTTCAATAGCAAAATACGGGTAATGTTTATTCTTAATGTAGCATAAACATTCTCTCACTCAGTTAGCAAAATTTTGTATTACTTTATTATTAGAGTCCCGTTGGCACACAAGTTAGCAGTATTGGCGTACACAAGGCTTAAAATGGCAGTACTTTGAAGGAGCTGTCATTTGTACTCAGCCCACTCATGTCAAAACATTTCCAACGTAATTATGGGCGGACGACAGGAATTAATAGCAGAGTATCAGTCCAGTTAAACACTAACGGGTTTGATAATCGACATAAAAGTTTTCTGGGTATGGTACCGCGTCATAATGCACAAAAAAAAAAAAAAAAAACTACTGCTGCTGGAGAAAAAAACCAACGTTTCGGCCACGGTTGCAGCGGCCTTCTTCTGGGCCTAATGGTGCATTCTAGCTACGCAGTGTCTTTTATATTTTGTTGTAACTATTCACTGCGCATGCCATTACGTCAGAATTTTAAAAAGGTAGTTAGTTTCATTGGTCACTTAAGGAAGAAGGAGAGGAAACTGGGGAACTTTATTTTAATAGATTATTGCGGTGGAGGGAGGACGTGACCTCTGTTGTCTGTTGGCTCATGTGTTGTGTACCATGATTGGTGGTCACCGTCGAATGAGAGGTGGCTGCTGTTTACCAACTGCTGGACGTCGGCCGCGCGGCGTCAGTTACTCGCCGGTGGTGCTCGGGCCTCGTGTTGGCAGTGCGGTCTGTTGCGCTCTGATGGCTGGCAGCCAAGATGGCGCAAGCCTGAGTCCATCCTCCCTGTTCACGTTGTTAGGGTATTTAAGTATTTCGATGGCCTCTCTGATTTTGCGTTTCGTCATAATTGGCTGCTTGGCCAACACATGGGCTTCGCTGGATTTTATTTCTTTTCCGCAGTCTTGCTGATGTTCTGCCACTGCGGATTTGTTGTGTTGACCTAGACGAATATAGCGCTCGTGTTCCCGAATGCGCGTTGCTATTGGCCTACCAGTCTCGCCGATGTATGCCTCTCCACATGCGCATTCCACCTTGTAAACGCCTGCACTGTGTAATGCATCCACCTTGTCCTTAGTGGAGCCTAGTACGTCCTGGATCCTACGACCACCATAGAAGACAGTGTAACGCCGGAAATGCATATCCTCCTATTTCCATCTATTGTACTACAATTTGTTTTCCTTATTTTTGTTACCTGAATATATGACATTTCTGTGTCTTTACATATTGTAATTGTTTTACTATTTGTATACGAGGGCGGTTCAGAAAGTAACCTCCGATTGGTCACAGTGCGGGTTGTGGGGGGAGTAGCGACGCCATCTGTGCGTTCACGCACTCAACAGGTCAGTCGGCATCAAGCCGTGGTCGAGTGAACGTCGTACCTGCGCTAGTTTAGTTTTTGTGGCAGTTTGAAATGTGTGCTGCAATAGAAAACCCCGCCAAATGTGAAGTGCGTGCTGTCATAAGGTTTTTTACAGCCCAAGGATATTCTGCAGCAGCTATTCATCGTGAGCTTTGTACCGTGTACGGACCAAGAGTTATAAGTGAAGGAGTTGTCCGTGAATGGGTACGTTTATTTAAAAGTGGACGAGAAAACGTTCATGATGAAGAGAGGAGTGGTAGACCATCATTTGTGACTGACGAACTCGTTCAAACAGTTGATGCAAAAGTTCGTGAAAATCGACGTTTCTCAATGTCGGAGTTGTCTACTGGTTTTCCACAGATTTCTAAGACTCTCTTGTACGAGATAGTGAAAGCAAGATTGGGTTACCGTAAGTTCTGTGCACGATGGGTGCCCAAAATTCTTACCGACCACCACAAAACTCAAAGAATGGCCTCTGCATTAGACTTTCTGTCACGTTATGAGGACGAAGGAGAACCATTGTTAAACAGAATCGTGACCGGTGACGAAACCTGGATTAAGTACGTGAACCCTGAGACAAAAGAACAATCAAAGATGTGGGCACATTCAAATTCGCCTACCAAACCAAGAAAAGCCTCGCAAGATTTTTCTGCCAGAAAACTGATGGCAACGGTGTTTTGGGATGCCAAAGGGGTGTTGTTGGTTGAATTCATGGAACGTGGTACGACCATTAATCAAGACGTGTACTGTGAAACAATAAAAAAGTTACGACGGGCTATACAGAACAAACGCCGTGGTATGCTGACATCCGGTATCGTTTTTTTGCACGATAACGCCCGTCCTCACTCTGCTCGCAGAACAACGGCCCCTATTGAGTCCTTCAAGTGGGACGTTATCAACCATCCACCTTACAGCCCAGACCTGGCGCCAAGTGATTATCACCTCTTCATGCATTTGAAGAAATGGCTCGGGTCACAGCGGCTTGATGACGACGAAGAGCTCAAAGATGCGGTCACAGGCTGGCTCCAGGCACAAGCGGGTGATTTTTATGCAGAAGGAATTTCAAAGCTTGTGAAGAGATACGATAAGTGCCTCAATCGCTATGGAGACTATGTAGAAAAATAGTGCAAAGATGTAGTTGTAAGATGTATATATTAAAATATTTTTATTTAACTTGGTGTATTTTTTTAAATAAACCGGAAGTTACTTTCTGAACGGCCCTCGTATATATATTTATGCATTTATGTCGGTGTATAATTGGTTTGTTTCGTAAATATTATTTGTATTTTTACGCTGGGTCTTGCCTAGGGAAAACTGCTATCGAACGATTACATCGATAGGTCGTGTGAAGACTCAAAATGTGTAGGATCTTTGGTAGTGTTAACTCTGCCGCGTGGAGCGCGGGCAGAGCTGTGGGAGTCTGGCTGGAGTAGCGAGTGGAGCAGGTGTGTTGTGTGACGCTCCCGCGAGATGCCGCGCTTTCGGGGTTTGGCAGCATGTAATTGCGCTCGACTCGCGATGATAGTTTCTGACGTGGTGTCGCGGACGGGAAGCATTAGCTGGCGCACATCAAGAGCCCGTTTCGCCTGGTGACCGTGTCGAGAAGAAGGCGCGCCAACATCCAGATTCTGCAACAGCGACGGCCGACAATGAGTGACTGTCGCCACCTCCTCGATCGACGGCTTCAAACCTTCAATCAACCAACAAGGAAGACTAAAAGCACGTAAAGTTTCAGAACTGTATGGCAGACCTCAGCTTTTCAAATTGTTCCATTTGCCTCGCAAAATTACAGCAACTTAGCATGAACCTTTGTTGCTCATTGTCCCAATTGCATTGCCAAGCAGGGTCCCTTCCTTTCCCGAAATGAACCCGAGTGTCGTTGAAATTCAAACGCCAGCATAATTCCATTTCACTGCTTTAATTTCAAAGTTCAATTTAAGTATTCATAGTTGGCTACAATATTAGATTACACAAGCACAAATTAAGAGTGCGAGTTTTGTTACCGTATTTTAGCTTACCTGTGACTGCAGCTCAGCTTGGTACGTACTAAATTTTACTATTGTTAATTGTTCAGAATCGTTTAATTCAAGTTCAAAGTTAAATCTCTTCATTCTAAATTGCGTAGATTCAAGTAGCTTTAGAAATGATTGTTGAGGTAGTCCAAGACTAACCGTATTTCGATGTGCTTCAGAAAGAAAGCTCACTATTAACTTCAGTCACTAAATTAACTTTCGATTTTCCGGTTTCATTAATTCTTTTGCTAAATTAAGTGTAGCGAAATTTATTACTTCTGACAAACTTTCAGTTTTCACACTACACGTGTCAACCTTCAGTTGCCACGCTTCTAGTGGTAATTATATGTATAATAACCTTTCTTTTTCAGTTATTATAGTAATTGTCCATAGGACTGGCGACCGTAATTTCCCCCAAATCTCAAATATCTAATTACCGCTAGTTGATTGTTAACGTAACGGCCGCACATTTACTTTCTTTATTAACTTTATCCCTATTTCAAAATTAATTTCCACCAGTTTCACTTGCATTTTTTCTTTCATTTAGATGTAACCCTTTCCTCCCTCTTTACCGACAGGTTAACTTCGGTGACGATTGCTTTTCCAAAATTCCCATTAGGTACACGCGGTTTCATTTTTCACTGTCATTAAGGTCGATAAGTGAGGGTGAGGTTACACGTGGCGACCTGGTGACAGGACAATCTTCAAATTTGAGGTTGTTCTGGACACGAATTTTGCATTGTACAAATCTCATAACAAAGTACTGGTTACGAAATGGTCGATACGTCAGTGAGAATATTAGTGTGAGGAATCCTAATTGGATTTGAGATTTGGCATTTATATTGAAAATTATGAAAATGAGTGAAGGCAACAATTACCAAAATTTGGTAGGGTTGGATAAGGAACAATCGGTCGAACAGTGGGGAACGCGCACCGCGGTACCCATTGTTCAGGGACAGGCGGCTAGCATGAAAGACGCGACCGCCGAAACGCAACAAAGAGCAGAAATGGAATTCCACACTTTAGAAAATGTTTCGGAGTCGGAAGTGAAAATCAAATGCGAATCCCTTGATGACGAATACGGGGGGACAATTAAAGAGGAAGCCGCTACGGAAGTAAAACCGGTAGTTTCCGGGAATGTAACTGATTTATTGAATGTTTTGATTAACGAAATCAAGAGTCAATCGGCCAAGCAAGAAGCTCAGTCTGAAAAAATTGAACGAAAGCTAGACAGTCACAACAAAGCTATTAATGTTGTTAACAACAATGTTGGAGTTGTTAACACAGAAGTTGATAAAATCAAAGAAGATATTGTTGTGATTAATAGCGAAATCGGTAATCTTAAACAGGAAATGATAGGCGTTCAGGCGGAAATTGCGAGCATAAATACTCGTTTTAATTCCGAAATTAGCAGAATCGAGAAAAGTGTAGGAGAATCAGTTACTCCGATCATCGAGAATAAGGTGACGGAACAAATTCAATTAGTGAAAAAAGAGGATCAAAAGAAGGTGGAAACTTTAAAGGCTTTAGTATCCGAAGTAGATACCAAAGTGACGAAGCAGGCTAATACCTGCGAAGAGAAAGAAAGGGAAGTAGAAACGCTTGCGACAACCACTTGCCAAGTAATTACGAGAGTGTCGGAATTAGAAAAGAAACTTGACGAAAAACAGAGCTATGTGCCAATCTATGCACACAGTTCGGAATTGTTGACGGAAGGGAGCGGTTCGACCCCTTGAAAAAAGGCGGTGTACACGCGACGGATTTCATTAAGAATTGTGAAAGAGTTTTACCCAGATCATGGACTAATGAGAGAAAAATTAATGGGATTATTGATGTGTTGGCTGGTGACGCCAAGCGTTGGGGCTTAAACCTCAACATTACGGACCTGACTTTTGACGAATTTAAAAATTTGTTTCTGGCTGAATACTGGTCAGAGCAAAAACAGCAAAGTGTCTGGCGCGAATTTGTCGTATCGAGGCCTTTCGATGCGAATTCGCGCGGTTCGATGAAGGAGTTTTGTGAGGGCTGGATCCGCAAGTTGGAATACTTGCGTGATCGCCGCACGGAATCCGAAATATTTATTTATTTATTTATTTATTTATTTAACCTGATCAGATTAGGGCCATCAGGCCCTCTCTTACATCGGACCAGTGTTCCACACATGCAGCATTTCACACATCAGAGTTACATCATGAACATAGTTTAAATGAGAAAATTAGCTTACTCTAGTGACAATATGAATAAAGAGTAGTGACTAAGACCTAATAAAGTAAATGCGGAAGTATTTTTACAACAGTTGCTATACATACAGATTATGATAAAAGCAATAATAATAACAGTAAAACGAAAAATCAAATAATAATGATAAACATGACTAAGACCTAATAAAGTAAATGCTGGCAGTATTTTTACATCAGGTGCTATACATACAGATTATGGTGAAAGCAATAATAATAACAGTAAAAAAAAAATCAAATAATAATGACAAACATGAGAAAGATTGGCAATAGTAATGAAGGTTTGTGCAGATGTACATTAATATTTTGGTGTGTAAAGTAGATGTTTACTAGTATAGCGAGTTTTGGGTAAGGGAGGTTTAAGGAGGGGGAGAGAGGGAAGTAATGAGGTGAAGTGCACTCATGTACAGAGGAAGGCATTACTGTTGCTTAAGTAGATACGACATTAACTGTTTTTTGAAGCCGGTCATGTTTTTAAGTTCTCTAACATAACGAGGGAGGTTATTCCAGAGTCGGGTTCCCGCTACTGTAAAGGACTTGGAGAAGGTGACTGAGCGATGCAGTGGAACGGAGAGGATTTTATTATTATGGGAACGTGTGTTTCTGTTATGTTGTTCCGACATGAGTGTTAGGGACGAGGAGAGATATGAGGGACAGTGTACATTTATAAGGCAGTAGATGAGACAGAGTGTATGGAAATCTCTGCGTTTGTCTGCACGCAGCCAGGACAATTTTGCATATGCTGGTGAAATGTGATCAAAAAGTCGAACGTCACAGTTATATCGGACGCAGGCATTCGTGACCAGTTCTAGACGTCGGGAATTTTCCTGAGAGAGGCCTTGTAGGATAATATCGCTGTAGTCAATGATTGGGAGTATAAGCGTTTGTACTAATTTCTTTTTCAGATCGAAAGGGAAGAGTTTTTTATATTTTTGAAGGACATGAAGGGATGCCGATGCTTTTTTGCACACTGCAGTTACGTGCTCTGTCCAATTTTGATTTTCATCTATTATTACTCCCAAACTCTTTGCTGAGGGCGAGAAGTTAATATTTGTTCCATTTAGGATAAGAGGTGGTACGGATTCCCGATGTTTTGGGCTAATGAGCTTAGAGTGACCAACAAGTACCGCTTGGGTTTTAGATGGGTTTAGTTTTAGACCTATGTCCTGTGCCCATTTTGACAGTGCATCGAGGTCAGTATTGAAATTTTCAATAGCTTTCTTGAGATTGCTTGGTTTCGTACTTAGATACAACTGAAGGTCATCAGCATACATATGGTATTTGCAATAGGTCAGGACCGATGACACATCATTGACATAAAGAGAGAAGAGTATAGGACCTAATACTGAGCCTTGGGGAACGCCTGACACTACCTGCTGCCATTGTGATTTTACATCCCCAGACAGGACGCGTTGCTGACGAGACGTCATGTATGAGCGAAACCATTGCATTGCGCTTGGTGAGAAATTTAGACCGCTAAGTTTGGCTAGTAAGATGTCGAAGTCGACAGTATCAAATGCTTTGCTGAAATCTAAGAAGCAAATGATAGTCGCTTCTTGTCTGTCCATGGCAAGTTTCAGGTCATCTGTCACCTTTATCAGAGCGGATGTTGTGCTTCGATGTTTACGGAAACCTGATTGGTATTCGTCTAGTAGGTTGTTAGTAGGTAGTTGGTGAGCTGGTCATGAACTATATATTCTAAGGCCTTTGATAGTGCAGGAAGAAGGCAGATGGGGCGGTAGTCAGAGGCTGCTGTGGCGATGTCCTTTTTAGGCAGTGGCTTAATTTGTCCCAGTTTCCAGGCCTCAGGGAAAACACTTGTGATTAATGAATCGTTGAAAATGTCTGTTATAGAGGGCAGTAGTTGGTCAATAATAAGTTTTACCATCTGGATAGTGATACCATCATGTCCAGTAGATGCTGATCTAATCCGCATTATGGCTTTCTTGACAGTACTGCAAGTGACGTGCTGTAGATAGAATTTTTCTTTGCTACAGTCGTTCATCCCAATGAAGTAATCAATGATTCTCTGTTCTTTTGCGGATCAATTTTGGTTGCAGGTTATGTGAAGAATCGGTTTAG
Source organism: Schistocerca americana (assembly GCF_021461395.2). Taxonomy (NCBI): domain Eukaryota; kingdom Metazoa; phylum Arthropoda; class Insecta; order Orthoptera; family Acrididae; genus Schistocerca; species Schistocerca americana. The sequence goes on along the minus strand of NC_060126.1, from coordinate 499,020,546 downwards.
TTCTTCAGCTGGGACCATGGGATTTTCTGCAACTTTTATTTTGCCTAAACCGAGACTACGGAGATTTTTCCACAGGACAGCTGGTCTACATATATTGTCAGCTAATGTACGGGCATGTCTGACCTTAGCGTTTCTCACCGCTTGACTGACTTTGTTTCGTTTCTGCTTGTATACAGCGTGATTTTCAGGTGTAGGGTGTATCTTGTATGCTCGATGTGCAGCATCTCTGAGATTCATGAGCTGTTTTAGTTCATCAGTCAGCCAAAGTGCAGGTTGCCTTTTTACTTTTCTGGTCTTTATTGGAGCATATTTGTCATATAGTTGAGTAATTTTGTTAGTGAAATCGTGGAGTTTGTCGTTTATGTCCATGAGGGGAGTAGAGGTCATCCCCCAAACTATTTCTTGTGCCTCAGTTTCGAGTTCAGGCAAATTTATGCGTTTGAGGTCTCGGTATGTAGACAGTTTTTGTTTCTTTCTAGGGCATTCTAGTGAATACGTCATGGAAATGATGTCATGGGCAGACATGCCAGGCGCAGATATTTGAGAGGTGCGGATTATTCTGTTCGGAGATTTCGTTGCGAATATATCTATGAAAGTGTGACTGGTAGTCGTGTGATGAGTAGGTGCCAGCTGAAGTAGCGTCATATTTGAGGAAGAAAGCATCCTCTTAAATTTCCCAGTGGAAGGACTATTGCACAGAAAATTAATGCTTGTGTCACCAGCTATAATTACAAGTTCATATGACGATTCGAGACTAGAGAGGGCAGTTTCGAAGCAGGCGAACCCACCTACTTTAGGAGGTTTGTAAAGGACACATATTAAGCACTTTCTGTTAAGTGATTTGATCTCTACGAACATATATTCCACTTGTTTATCTACATTGTTGTCGGATGTATGTAGTACTGTAGGTGACAAATCAGAGCGTATGTATGGCCCTACTCCGCCCCCTCGTCTGTTGCATCTGTCGTGCCTGAGAAAGATATAGCCATCTAGGTTTACGGAAGTTGTAGGAATACTTGGTTTGAGCCAAGTCTCTGACAAAAGTATTACGTGTATATCAGCAGTTTGAAATATATATTTGAACTCGTCGAAGTGAGCTGGCAGAGACTGGACATTTGCATGTGCAATATGCAGCTTGGTGCGTTCGGGTGTTGATTGCCCGAGGAGGCTGCCGACCGATGTTTGCGGGTCGTGGTTGGCGGTGATAAGAGGGTCTGGCATGAGGAATGCGGAAGGCGGGTGAAGGAGTGTCCTCCCAGTTCTGTGCAGTGAAAGCGGCCGGGGGGGGGGGGGGGGGGTAGGTCCCCGGGGAGACAACGGGATCTGCGGCCAAGGTCAGCGAGGTCTGCAACGGTTATGGAAGTAGCCGTGGGCTGGCAGGGGAAGGAATTTCGCTAAATACAACGGGAGTAATCTGCACGTTATGACAGAGTGTGATATTAATTGCACTTATGAGTATAACAACTAAAGTGTGATGGTGGGTTGCTAATTAAGGATGGAAGTGAGACTACCTTATGCAATAATTAACAAAATTACATGAGAAAAACAATTAAAAATGAAAATAGTTATGTGGAGAAACGAAAAGTTGATAATACAAATATTAACAAATATTACACGAGAAAAAATAATTAGAGATAAAAAAAATAGTTATTTAGAGAAACGAACAATTTGACAATACATTAGTTGCGATATGGTTGACAGTGTAAACAATATAAACATACAGGTTAGTGGCAGCAAGATTAGACATGATTTAGCTTCTAAAGCACAGGCTTTCGAGTTCATTAACACTGCAAATTGTTTTCTTTCCGTTTTCGGTCTTAACCATTATCCTGCCGTCATTTGTCCATACGTTATGCAGCCCAGATTTCGAAATCGCGATCTTCAAAATGTTTAGTCTTTCAGAGGTCAGATCCTCGCGTACTGTCAGACCCGACTTCGCGAGATTCTTCTTTGCTCTGAAGATTTCAGATCTCTTCCTATACGACATAAATTTCACTATTATAGGTCTTGGTTTTGTAGGACCTGGCGACCTACGACCCACTCTATGACTTCTGTCAATGTCACTCAGAGTCACCTGCACGCCTAGCTTCTCTTGGACAAGGTTTATCACAAGTTCATCTGTGTTCTCTCTGCTGCTCTCTGGAATGCCGAACAGCCTGAGATTATTGCGTCTCTGATATTGTTCGAGCTCGTCCGTCTTCTCGATCAATTTCTGTTCGAGCAGTCGTGCTTTCTCCTCACTTGCTTTTAACGATGTGTCCGGTGCACGGATCTCGCTCGCACTCGCCTCCAGAGTTTTCTGTATTTTGTCCGTCACTGCTGCAGTGACGGCATCAGTGATGGTTTGAACGAGCCCGAGCGTCTCCTTAGCCTGCAGCGCGGCACTCACCTCACCTCAGCCTTCACGAGTGCGGCGACGTCAGCGATGCCGGGCGGAGCGGCCGCAGCTCCCGGTGTGGACTCCACGCCTGCGCTGTCGCCGGCCTGGCCGTTGGCTGCACTGCGCGTTGTTCGGCGATTTTCCATTTTTAGTGCGATTCCGTGTAATTGGTGCTCAGTATGTGATGTAAAATAGGACACTCGGCAGTGGATATACGGCTTTAGTATATGTAGACTAGCCTAACTGCTTAAAACACCTCCAGATTTCACGCAAACTTGCGAGCCAAGCTAACGCACGTCACTCACTCGCCGCCATATTGTCAAGTCTGGGAACTCTACAAAAAGCTTCCAGATGATACAAAATGCTACGTAGGAAGCAATTACAGAACAATAAATGATTTCCTGGAAAGAGTGGAGGACGAGGACAATTGGCGCAATAATCGCGACAGTGGTAGAGGCCGTGGTAACAACAACGGGTACCACAGCAACCACAACAACGATAACCATGGGAATAATGCATACCGCGACCATGGCAGCAATAACAATAATGGTTCGGATCGTAATAACAATCGGTACAATGCAAATAATAACAGGAATGACGGAAACCAGTATCATACTAACGTGATACGGGCTTCACAGAATAGTATTAACGCCAGAGGGAGTGACCAGCAATATCCGGGGAGCGTATCTGCTGGGACGAGACAGGGAAACCATTAGCCGCGCCGGTGAGGGGCCGACCGGGCGTGGAGAAATTTTGGCGGCCCAATAACAGGAGAAAACCCAGGTGTCGTCGTTATGAAAATTCCGTATGGAATAATCAACGGCGGGAGAGTGTGCCAGTGTTAGGGGAAAGAAGTGCACCCACAAGTAGTAGATCAGCTGTAGACACGGCAGTAGAAAATACATTCACTTTCAGTGAGAACAATTTAAGCAGTGCTCCGGAAATCGATTATAAAGTGGCAGCTGTAACACCCACAGTGGAACTGGAGATTGAGTTTAAGAATGATTCGCAAGTGTTGAAAGAAGATCAGATGTCGGATAAAACGTCCGTCATCGAGCGAGGGGATGCAGAGAGGGATGAGGTCTGGTTAAGGCAGTTCGGTCGCTTATACGACGAACTAAGAGATTATAGGGGCCTGTACAGGAGAAGTGTTTATGGGGAGCGCGGGCAGGATTTGCCGCGTCTCGTCCCGCAGGACGATAGTGATTGTGAAGTGATAGAAAGTTCTGGCCCTAACCGGCAGACTTTACTAGAAATAGTTGATGTTAAGGGAGAGCACGAGCAAGATGCGTCGTGTTTCGTCCCGCAGGAGTTGAATGTTGAAGTAGTAACGGAAAGTTCTGGCCCTAACCGGCAGACCTTACCGAAAGTTTCAGTGGTAGAAGTAGCCGACCCATCCGACGCAAACCACCAGTTTAAACATTGCGAAAGTATTGAGGAGAAAGATTACGAGAATTTTAGTGATAGCCGGACACGATTGGTAGAAAAGCATGTGGATTACAGCGTGTATGAGGTTAGAGGTGACGTTATACGGCCAGACGGTAGCAGTGTGGGTTGCGCAGATCCAGAGGAAGTAATTTCAGATGCTACTGGGCACATTCTTCCAGGTAGATTGGCAGATGAGATCAATCTGACCAAAGTGGAATCAACGAAGGTGACAATTAGTGAATTGATAGCAAAGCAACACTCACTAGTTGACGAGTTACAGGAAAAGGTTTCGGTATTGGAGGCGAAGCTACAGACTAAGCCTCAGGACAAACGTGTTGAAATTAAAACTGTATGTGAACAGAGTCTGAAAAAGCCGCCAGATAAGCCGGATTTAGGCTCAAAGCCAGATGGTTTTTTCTGGAATGACCTGGATATAGACGAGGATTTACTGTGGGAAAATAATGAAACAGTCGAGGACAAGTGTAGACAGATAGTAGTGTCTGTTAATATGCACGAACTACAACTAAACGTGTTGATTGACACCGGTGCAGAATTGAGTGCTGTGTCTGGGAAAATATTTGAGTTACTGAAAGACAGACCTGGCATCGTAGTTATGCCAGTAACAGGAGTGAAAATTATCAGTGCTACTGGGAAGGCCAGTAAACCGGTCACAAAACAGATTTTTGTCAACTTCGAGATATGTGGGGCACGATTTGAACAAGAGTTTGTCGTCGTGCCAGACTTAACTACGGAAGTAATTATCGGGTTAGATTGGCTATTAAATTACCGTGCAGTGATTAACTGCGAAAGCAAAACTTTGACATGTATGTCACTAGATAAAACAATGGTAGTTGGTTTTGACGAGGCAGGAGACGGTGTGCATAGGCAATACCAGCCTATACACCTTGTTAACTGGCCGGATGACATTGACGTAGGAATGAGTTTGAACTGCCGTAACATGAGGAATTTCGGCATTGACAAAAGTGTAGAAAGTGAATTGGAAGAGACAATCAAATTCCCTCCACGGATTAACATTAGTATTGGTGTGAAAAAAGATCGTTTGCGAGAAGTAATGAAGCTTAAAGCCGATGCTCGCATACGTCGTCATGACGCTAAAGCGCGTTTTGCTAAGTTTGCGATCGGAGACTTAGTACTTGTAAAATCTCATGAGAAATCGAGCGAGATAGACAGTGAAATCTCTAAATTTAAGTTTGTTTATAATGGACCGTATAAAGTCATTGGTATACCTCACACAAATGCTTATTGCTTAGAGTATCCAAGCTCTGGAAGACGATTAGGTATACGGAATATAGTAGACTTGAAATTGTACCAACCTAGGATCGATTAATACCACACAATGGGTAATTTGTACAGTATGTAAATATAGAGTGTAAGATTTAAGGTTTGCTAGATTACCATGCTTTTACCTGACCAAGAGGACATTAAAGAAGTTGTAATTAATAAGTAATTAATTTTGACTAAATGATTTAAGAGAGAGTGATTATTTATCAATTGAAAAATCCAAGCTGCTAGTTTAAGTTTTCAGCTGAGTCACAGTAGATTAAGCAATGTAAATATGATTTTGTAACTAGCTGTAAGATTTCATGAATATGTGTTTTACTAGTCATTGCCGATGTACTTAGACGCTGTTTTAAGTTTTAGGCTAGTACATGCGTGTGATGATGGACAGTGTTGAGTTATCCACTGTGATAGTATTAATGGACTCCTTGAGATTACTCGGGAGTGAGTTTTTCCCAAAGAATTCAGTGAAGCGGACGTTCTGGAAATACCGTTAGACAGGCGAGTGAGATCAAGCGTGCCGCACAGGCGGGCGCAAAAATACTGACGAGGCGGAACCGCTGTCGGCTCTTGTGCCGCTGTCGGCTCTTGTGCCGCTGTCGGCATTCTTTGTACTTGCGAGTACGGAAGGCGGAGTTGTTTTTCTTCCCGGACAGCTGATATGAAAGAATTCTGTTGTCGATATTTATGTTTTTGTCGATCTGCTGTATATTATTTTCTTGTTTAGCGTTAAGTGCACACTCATGACGAGAATATTAATTATGAAAAGTTTATATAAAATACGTATTCTATGTAATTAATTATTAATTTGCGTATTTTGATATACCTGTTTTCTATGACCATGTAATCTGACTAATTTTGTAAATAGTATTCCATTTCTTGATACTGCTAGGAATTTAGATTTTTAGAATAGCTAAACCATTTTCTATGTTTTCTATGAATTTTAATATGTTGTCAACCTGTTTTATTTTGATCAAGATGACAGAGTGGAATAAGATTAGGAGTGTCTCCACTCAATTATTATCGTCTAAAAATTGGTTTATGGTTAATTAGGCGAATGCTAAATTTTGTTGATCTTTTGAGCATATGCATTTCCGCTGTTTCTTTTTTTTTTTGGACATTTTCTGAGTCTGTTTACTTTACACGAACATCCTCAGACTATGTGGGGCACGTGTAACGCCGGAAATGCATATCCTCCTATTTCCATCTATTGTACTATAATTTGTTTTCCTTATTTTTGTTACCTGAATATATGACATTTCTGTGTCTTTACATATTGTAATTGTTTTACTATTAGTATATATATATTTATGCATTTATGTCGGTGTATAATTGGTTTGTTTCGTAAATATTATTTGTATTTTTACGCTGGGTCTTGCCTAGGGAAAACTGCTATCGAACGATTACATCGATAGGTCGTGTGAAGAATCAAAGTGTGTAGGATCTTTGGTAGTGTTAACTCTGCCACGTGGAGCGCGGGCAGAGCTGTGGGAGTCTGGCTGGAGTAGCGAGTGGAGCAGGTGTGTTGTGTGACGCTCCCGCGAGTTGCCGCGCTTTCGGGGTTTGGCAGCATGTAATTGCGCTCGACTCGCGATGATAGTTTCTGACATGGTGTCGCGGACGGGAAGCATTAGCTGGCGCACATCAAGAGCCCGTTTCGCATGGTGACCGTGTCGAGAAGAAGGCGCGCCAACATCCAGCTTCTGCAACAGCGACGGCCGACAATGAGTGACTGTCGCCACCTCCTCGATCGACGGCTTCAAACCTTCAATCAACCAACAAGGAAGACTAAAAGCACGTAAAATTTCAGAACTGTATGGCAGACCTCAGCTTTTAAAATTGTTGCATCACAAAATTACAGCATCTTAGCATGAACCTTTGTTGCTCATTGTCCCAATTGCATTGCCAAGCAGGGTCCCTTCCTTTTCCGAAATGAACCCGAGTGTCGTTGAAATTCAAACGCCAGCATAATTCCATTTCACTGCTTTAATTTCAAAGTTCAATTTAAGTATTCATAGTTGGCTACAATATTAGATTACACAAGCACAAATTAAGAGTGCGAGTTTTGTTACCGTATTTTAGCTTACCTGTGACTGCAGCTCAGCTTGGTACGTACTAAATTTTACTATTGTTAATTGTTCAGAATCGTTTAATTCAAGTTCAAAGTTAAATCTCTTCATTCTAAATTGCGTAGATTCAAGTAGCTTTAGAAATGATTGTTGAGGTAGTCCAAGACTAACTGTATTTCGATGTGCTTCAGAAAGAAAGCTCACTGTTAACTTCAGTCACTAAATTAACTTTCGATTTTCCGGTTTCATTAATTCTTTTGCTAAATTAAGTGTAGCGAAATTTATTACTTCTGACAAACTTTTAGTTTTCACACTACACGTGTCAACCTTCAGTTGCCACGCTTCTAGTGCTAATTATATGTATAATAACCTTTCTTTTTCAGTTATTATAGTAACTGTCCATAGGACTGGCGACCGTAATTTCCCCCAAATCTCAAATATCTAATTACCGCTAGTTGATTGTTAACGTAACGGCCGCACATTTACTTTCTTTTTTAACTTTATCTCTATTTCAAAATTAATTTCCACCAGTTTCACTTTCATTTTTCCTTTCATTTAGATGTAACCCTTTCCTCCCTCTTTACCGACAGGTTAACTTCGGTGACGATTGCTTTTCCAAAATTCCCATTAGGTACACGCGGTTTCATTTTTCACTGTCATTAAGGTCGATAAGTGAGGGGGAGGTTACAACAGGCTCCACCCCAACGCGGCGAAGGCGTTTGCCTATTCGGTCAGTAACATTTTTCACGTAAGGTAAGCGCACTGTTGGCTGCAGTTTGTCTATTATCGACTGACTCAGGCCGCGGAAGCCTACGAAATTATATTAGCAACCTGTATGGGTTTGATAATGTCTGCTTGCTCTGACTTAACGTAATATACTAAGATAACTAGATGAGAAAAATCAACCGTGCACGTGTATTTTATTATGAAATTTCAGCGATTTACTGTCCTCTTTTTAAATCATCTTCTGGTTTACAGTCACAGCAAATACTGCTGACTCTTGCGGTAACAAAGTACACACAAGCAATCTTCTCGTTGAATGTTGACAATTTTGCGAGGGACAGCACTCGCACCAATGGTCCTGGGGTTACCAAGTAGTGGCGCTGCCTATTATGAGAACAGCATGATACTTGTACCTTCTGGTGAATATTGAAGTGGTGTTTTGGTACCGACATGCTCTTAGTGTACGGAATAACGTGTAGCTGCCCTGTTGTCGACTCGACGCTTTGTTTAGAGCGGACATCCACCGGCTAGGATCTCTTGGCTTCAGTCCATTTGAAGCTCGTAGCAGGAACTACGCTGTGATTGAAGTCTTTGCGTGTAAACCATGAATCGTGACGCTGCAAGTTGTCACAGTATCTTGCTGGCCTTCGACTTTAGTGAGCCGATTTACGACACCCATAAAGTGTCTACGTCGCGTTGCCAGTAATAGATACTGGGTCAAAAATTGCCCTCATAAAGCAAGCAGGTGACTACATATACAGTGCGATTCACGCCACTTTTGCAACGCGAGTGTTTCGCTAACGGTCCTGGGTACCGAAATGAAATTCCGGGCAAGATGAAAGTTACTTCATTACTTAGTTCATTACTCAGTTGTTTATTTTTCCATAAGTAGTTGACAAACTGACATTGGGCTTATCATCTTAAATGAGACAACATTTTAAAAATCAGCTGATTAATATCTACAGTAATATTATCTCTTTCTGTTTTCAGGCGGCCATTGACAACTTGTATAAGCTTGGAGAAATGTATGACAATGCTATCTTACATAATTATTTATTTACGACCGTTTTCGTTACTGTACAAGCGACAAAACAGAAGAAAATATAATGAACGTGAGAATAGAATACAAATCCAATGAAATCACAGAATAAAACTTGAGAAACTTACGAAATAATTTTACAGTGGTAACATCACGTGACATACTTGTCTTTAAGTATGAAGGATAACATGCTCATAGTCCAAACGTGAAAACATGTAACATAGATAAACCGTGCCAAACCAATGACTCTATCAACAGTAAGCAAAATAGTAGCAGCTAGCATACGGGTACGAGCCAAGACGTCACAAGTCGTTGGATTTTATTGTACAATGTTCAAACTTTGTTTGTACGTCTTACATAATTGTGATCTAATGTTATACGACACCTTGTGCGTCTGTCATACTATATATTATGTTTTAGTTGACAGGGTATTTTGAGCATATTTTCCTATTAATACTTTTGATTGTAGTCTGTACTTTATGTGTACATACACAAGGATCTATTATTACGTTTGTGCTTTTTAACAATCGTTGCCGGTGTACAGTGGTAAGCATCAACACCCTGCACCCTTGTGTTAAGAAGATTAGTAGTATGATTGCTATTTGATTACATTATGAAGATCTTCATCTAATTCTGTTTTTCTGTCTTGCAATTAAATGTGTTCTTACGTAGGATTCGGGATGTATCCTGGTTTAGGAGGATTTACTGCGTGATGAACTCCATATTTTCGCCTGGTTTTCACTTCTTGCACTTTATTGCAAGAACCAATGCTCGCTTATGTATTTAATTTCATTAACTTCATGTAATATTAAGTTATTCTAATGACTTCAAATGGAATTTTCCGAGTAGGTGATGTTGCTAGGTTACTGGCTGCACCTAGTGTTTGATACCTGATGTTTTAGTTTGTGCACAGTTTTTTTTCTATTATGATTTTATAACAAGAAATGTGCTGAATACGGGCACGTTGTAAATATATTTCACTCCGAAAAGCTTGTACCAGATGTTTGGGTTTGTGCACAGCTTTTCTGCTATGTTTATATGCCATATATCCGTAGGTAACTCGTTCGGCTTGTACATACGTTTAAAACACACTGTTTATTTTCATCATAGCCGCTTTTAGTGTTGTACATTGATACTAATTTACGACATAGTATCAGGCAGAAATAGTTCTGTGTTACTATGCACAAGGTTTGCCCTTATCTGTATCATTTCCTCTTAGTTTTGTAACATTTTGGATCGTACTTCTGTACTGGATTGGCAGCATTTTCCTCGTTGTTACTCGAGCAATTGGTTTAGTACAAAAAACTTACGTTGAATGGTTCCACAATTTATGACCACGTTATCCTTAATACGTGAAGACATTTACCCCATGTGATGTTGCCATTGTCAAATTTTTTTCGTGAGTGTCTTAAGTTACTCTGTGTAATGTGATTAGGTCTTGTGTTATGTTTTTGAGTTCGTTAATTCTTCTGTTTTGTTGCATGGTTCCACGAGGATGGTCAGTTGTGGAAACCGGTCGTAAATATATAATTTTATAATACAGTAATGTTTCATGTATCCTTCCCGTTATCATTTACACTATTCTTTTGCGTCACATTACTAGTCACTGCCAATACTACACACTTAACAGTATTCTGCTTACACACACATCACACACACAGTTTTACCTGGCTTCAGAAACTTGACATAACATTGTCCCATCCTACTAAATTCCTCATTTTATCCCCAAGCCACATCTGAAATACCTGAATGAGCACCTCACAACAATGAATGAGAAGTTGAATTCACGAAAAGACGAAATAGAAATATTCATTTCAGAACCTGAACCTAGGATCTTATAGTAAGGATCGCTTAACTATGCAACTTTAAGTAGAATGTTAATTTTTGACTAATGCCAACTCTGTATTATCTCAACCACCCTTCATTTTGTAGTAAGAATTATTTAAGTATTACTCAACAGACTTTCTAAATATTTTGAATTAAATTTTATTCCTTTATCAAAAGTGGTGTTTGGTGCGTTTTGTACACTTACTCTCGGCAAATGTAAGTTTAGTCTGGCTCTCGTCCCGTGAACACAAACGCTGCTCTTTCTGATATTATTGCTATTTTTTTTGATTGGTATATGTACTCACATGGTGCACTTAGATTTCCGTGATATTTCGAAATTTAAAACAATCGTTACAGGGAGCTAGACTACTAATTTTAGTTATTATTCTGACACGCTTTTCCTGTAATATTGAGACGGTGCCAATATGTGTGAGATCCCCCTAAAAGTCATACCACAGCATGTAGGAAAAATATTCCGAAATAAAGCATTGTCTGTTTAACACTCCTGAAAGACCTTGTATTGTAGGAGCTATGAAGCAGTCGTAAGATTCTGGAATAACATACAGACATCCCTTAAAACATATTTATTAACAAACCATTCGAACTCAACAGTTATTAAAAACATATTGTCATATCCCTTACATATGTTCTTCTTTTAAAGGGTAGCAATTACAAGGCTTCCACTAATTGTTAATATTTACACCCACTGAATATCAAGGGTAAAAATACCGGTGATACAGTGGTGTCAAATATGAGTCCACAACAACTATTACTTCAATTAAAAATTCCAACTCAGGATCGATAACTACCTGTGATACAAAATTCACAATCCCCAACGCTATCTTAAAAATTCATGGACTATCCCTTAAACAAATAATAGTAACAAAATGACAGAAAATCAAACCTAAAAACAATGTTCAGATAAATCAAATTTAACAAAAGCACTTGAAATACACAACAACAAATCATAGCGGGACCCCCATATCACAAATTTTGTATACATCACCTTTTCTCGTTCCAAAGATAACATTTTCTCTTTTACGAAACAAATTAGGTGCCAAACTCCTTCAGATTAACATCATATTAACAGACGCGAACTGCTGAATTTGACATCGGTAATTATTTAACTCAAGAACAAATGTGCAGCATTACAATTCACCCGCTGCTATCTCAGTGGATTTACAGAGCCGGAATCTTGCAATGTTATTTTGTTTCGGACTTCAGTCATGGGCAACGTTTCTGGCAATACATTACACGCATTTTTACATTGGCGTGAGAAGACTTCAAATATAAACCAGTTACGACTGGTCCCATTCAAGGGTACAGATTAATGTCTCCCACCAGGAGGAAACTCAATGACAACCTTTTAACATGAAAAAAATGAGCAGTTACTAGATAGTGGCACTAATGGCGCTTCATAAGGGCTGACTCAGTTACAATTTTGCAAGCCCAACAACTAAAACACACAGATGGGCAAGCACTGAATAATAAAGTTACTCAGATTCACGTGGAGATGCCAAGTACTCGTGTGTAAATGCAACTGGCTACAGTATATGACACCTGTACAGACCTCCAGCCGTTGCTTTAACCACCGATCCCCTTCGGGAAACACCAATACTGCGCAACCGAACCGCTCTTGCATGCAAAAAGGGAGCTTCTTTCCAAATTAATCGAAAGAAATAGAGGAGATATTAAAGTTTAGAGAAAAGAAATAAAAACATTTTGGTTCACTGATGTCAGTCCAATTCTGTTAAAGAGAGCAAGGACTTCGAACACCATTTCTGAAGTAGAAAGGACACAGAATGTAGACCAGCAACGGCAAAGAACCTTTTCAGAAGAAGAAAAATTTCTTAACATTTGATATACGCTGAAGAGCCAAAGAAAGTGGTACAGCTGCCTAATATCGTGGTACGTGTAGGGCTCCCCCCCCCCCTCTTGCCCCCCCCCCCCCCCCGAGAGCATGCAGAAGTGCAGCAACACTATTTCGCACGGCCTCTACTATTGTTTGAAGTAATAATGATGGGCATGATGGGAACTGACGCCATGAATCCTGCACGGCTGTCCATAAATCCGTAAGAGTACAACGGGGTGGAGATCTCTTCTGAACACAACGTTACAAAGCAACCCAGATATGCTAGATCATGTCTGGGGAGTTTTGCCATACGACCAATTTACCAGTGTAATGTGAATATATGGTAAAACATCAAATCTCTGACATCGTTGCGGCCGGAAAAAGATCCTGCAAGAACAGGACGAACAACGACTGAAGAGAATTGTTGAACGTGACAGAAGTGCAACCCTTCAGCAAATTGCTGCAGATTTCAATGCTGGGGCATCAACAAGTGTCAGCGAAGCATTCAACGAAACATCACTGATATGGCCAAAGGCCGACTCGTGTACAGTTAATGACTGCACGACACGGAGTTTTATGCGTTATGTAGGCTCGTCAGCACCGACATTGGACTGTTGATGACAAGAAACATGTTGCTTGGTAGGACGAGTCTTATTTCAAATTGTATCGAGCGTATGGACTGTACGGGTATGGAGACAACCTAATGAGTCCGTGGACCCCGCATGTCAGCAGGAGACTGTTCAAGCTGGTGGAGGCTCTGTAATGGTGTGGGGCGTGTGCAGTTGGAGTGATATGGAAACCCTGATACGTCTAGATGCGACTCTGACAGGTGACACGTACGTAAACATCCTGTCTGATCACCTGCATCCATTCATGTCCTTTGCGCATTCTGACAGACTTGGGAAATTCCAGCAAGGCAATGCAATACGCCGTACGTCCAGAATTACTGCAGAGTGGCTCCAGGAACACTCTTCCCAGTTTAAACACTTCGCTGGCCACCAAAATCCCCAGACATGAACAGATGTGGGAAGCTCTGAAATGTGCTGCTCAGAAGAGACCCCCACCCCGTTGTACTCTTACGGATTTATGGACTGTTGTGCAGGATTCATGGTGTCAATTGCTATCATCACTACTTCCGAGTCCGTGCCACGTAGTGTTGCGTCAGTTCCGTGTGCTCTCGTTGGGGGGGGGGGGGGGGGGGGGGCGGCTACACGATATTAGGCATCTGTACCAGTTTCTTTCGCACTTCAGTGTATATCCGATGTTAAGAAATTTTTTTTCTTCTGAAACCGCTTTTTGCCGTTGTTGATCTACATTCTGTATCATTTCCATTTCAGCCGTCATCATATATTTTACTTCCCAAAATGCTCGGATATGCTGTGTCCCATCCCTCGTGGGCCGATTATAAAACCACGTTCCAACTCACTTAAATCTTGATAACCTGCAATTGTAGCAGCAGTAGCCGATGTGCACCAGACACACGTTGTCTTATTCAGGCGTTGCCGAGTGGAGCGCAATATTCTGTCTGTTTATATATCTCTTTATTTGAACACCCATGCCTATATTATTTTCTTTGGCGCTTCAGTGTAGACTTCAGTGTTATCAAGTCCTTCCTTAAGATATGACCTGTATGGAAGTGACAAGTGGATGATAAACAGTGCAGAGAGTAAGAGAACCAAAGCTTTTGAAACGTGACTGCGGAAGAGTGCTGGATGAGTAAATCTTGTCAGTAGTGAGGAGGTACTGAACAAAATTGGGGAGAAAATTAATTTATGACATAACTTGACTAAAAGAAGGGATAGGTTTACAAGAGACTTTCTGAGACAGCAAAGGATCACCAGTTTAGTACTGGAAGAAAGAGGCGCGGCGGGGAGTATGAACTGTAGATGAAGATCAAGAGGTGAAGGAATGTACGTTGCAGTAGCTATACGGAGATGAAGAGGCTTCCACAGTACTGAATGGTATGGAGAGTTATATCACATCAGATTTCAGAGTGAGCACCACAATAACGCCAACAACAACACTCCTGTGTTATAGATGTTTCAGTCCTTCTGAGGAACTTTTGTTGTTGAGTTAAAGTAATTTGGAAACGTTTCTTCTTACATTCCCTTTTTTCTCTTGATGCAGACTTTATGGCCTCCAGTGTAGCTAATTGCCCCTGATCAAATTAATAGCCGGCCGGAGTGGCCGAGCGGTTCTAGGAGCTACAGTTTGGAACCGCGCGACCGCTACGGTCGCAGGTTCGAATCCTGCCTCGGGCTTGGATGTGTGTGATGTCCTTAGGTTAGTTAGGTTTAAGTGGTTCTAAGTTCTAGGGGACTGATGACCTCAGAACTTAAGTCCCATACTGCTCAGAGCCATTTGAACCATTTTGGACCCAGTTTAATACGCCATGTTGCATCTGTTCATTGGTGAAGTTAATTAGACGAAAGGGAAAGAAAGTAGTCTTTGTTCTCGAGAAACATGTACGTTATGCGAAGTCAGCAGACACGTTGTACAAGCACTCGAACGCCGTTAAATGTGGCGCGTGCGTGTGTCTCGGAGGAAGCAGAATTGGCCTCACTCTCAGAATTGCCGTCGTGAATAATGCTCCAGCTGAATCTACGGCCGTGCCTCACGTTTCCAACAGAGGGCGCATGGTGCTACACTTTGCTGCTTGGTCGACATTCGCATGCCCTCTGCTGCGCGCACCCGACGACGGGGGTCGTCGTAAAAACCGGAACGAGCGAGCGCATCTCTTCCAGACATCCGCTCCCCTCGCGCTTTCTCCCCCCCGTTTCCCTACCCTCTGTGCTCTGCTCTCGTCTGCGACGTAAAAGCGAATGAAATTTCAAAAACATCTACATGGCCCCTCGAGGCGTGCCCAGAACCGGACTGCCGACAATCCCACAGGACAAGCTGCGACCGAAATTGTTTGTCCCAGAAACTCCTGCCAGGCGTTCGGCGCAGTCGGGTGGGCAACACGCCAAACGAAGTTTCCAGCCGTAATATTTGCGTGGCAATGGTCGCTGCCGACACAGACGTGGCTAGTCTTATAGTGTCAGCAGGATTATTT
Source organism: Schistocerca americana (assembly GCF_021461395.2). Taxonomy (NCBI): domain Eukaryota; kingdom Metazoa; phylum Arthropoda; class Insecta; order Orthoptera; family Acrididae; genus Schistocerca; species Schistocerca americana. The sequence goes on along the minus strand of NC_060126.1, from coordinate 499,004,874 downwards.
CCCATTTGTAAATAAGGCGTTAAGCGATTCTTCTTTTGCGGGGGGAGGGGGGGGGGGGGAAACTAATAAAGCGGTGAACAAAAATTTCTTGTCACCTTATATATTGATTTCTGCGCAATACCTTTTTGAATTACCAAAAGAAAGTAAAAACAAGAGTTCTCCCGTGACTAAGCCCCCATAGAAGCAGTTAATGTTACCCCTTCCAAAGTGAGATATCCAAGATGGAAATCCTGTAATCTGCAAATCTTATCTGAGACCGAAAAAAGAAAAGTTTTCCTAATCTACAAGATATTATTTACGGAGTAAAACAGCATAACTTTTTTTTAAATTTGACAAAACAATAAAATGCCCGACGTCTGAAACAAATACGTAGTTCTGTCGCGTGTTTTTGGTCACGAATTTCGGAATAATTAATGAATAAATAAAATTAAAAATGTGGCCTATTACTCCTTGCGGACAAGCCCGAGGAGTAATTCATCCGGATTCAAGCAAGACATCTTTATTAGTGTTTCCGTAATCCGTTCCCAGCTTGGAATACTCCGTACTGCAGGAACACTGATAGAGATATCTTTCTGAAATTTTGCTGATATACACCATATTTCAAGCTGACTGAATGGACTGTGGACATACTAACGAAGATATCTCCCCGAAACTGGGACGATATACTCCTTGGGCACGTCTGGAAGGAGTGACAGGCAATTTTTATTTTCTAATTTATTCATTCGTTTTTGCAAGGAACGTTACCAAAACACACGACGCGGAGTGGCCGTTCGGTTAGAGGAGTCATGTCACGGTGTGCTCGGGCCCTCCCGCCGGAGTTTCGAGTCCACCCTGAGCCATGGGTGGGAGTGTTGTTCTTAGCATAAGTTAGTTTATGTTAGGGACCGATGACCTCAGTAGTTTCGCCCCTTAGGAATGCACACACATTTGAATATTTTGGACAAAAGTGTATATTTTTTTAAAACGCCTGCTATTTTATTATTTTGTTCTGCTTCAAAATCTGTGCTGTTACTCCGTACACAATATCCTATAGATTAAGAAAACTGTTTCTTTTTGATTTCGAATAATATTTGCTGACTGCTAGAATTTGTCATGGACGCAGCTCAATTTAGACAGAGCAACTTTAATTCCTTGGATATCTGACTTAATAATGACCGAGTTGCTGAACAAATCAGAAAATGTTGTCCAAGAGTCAACAAATAATGTGAAGAACGTTTGAAGTTCATTGATTCATTGGTTTCTCCAGAAAAAGTCATGAAAGCATTTACTTTATAGTCTGAGTGAGGAGAATCTACCGCGACCATTAAGGGGTTTGTTAGGCGATATCAAGTCACAAATCAGTTTCGTTTGTATTAAATTAGTCAGTACGTTCATTTTGTGAAGACAAAATGACGAAAACGTCGTGGTTTTGCTTCTGAAAAATGTAAATATAACAATAACGCTACGCTAATAGTTCTATGGCACGTCTTTAGTGTGATGAAATTCAGTTAACTGCCGTTATTACACCGCTCACAAGTGATTTATGATCTGTAGCTATATTGGTGCCTATTAGATACTATTATGCGCCATGGCGAGATGTCAGAATTATCTAACTGATGCTAGTTGGCCGTATTACATGTCACACATCTTGAGAGTTGATGTTTGTCTGAGGTTCGTGTAACACAGGGTAGCCTATCGGCTGCAGACTAGGAATCCACACTGCAAAATTTGAAGAGTAAAAAATGTCTTCTATGAATCATAAATGAGTAGACTTAACTATTTTTGCTGGTTTATTCTACTGGATTTCTAACTGGATAGCTGATGTGAATTAAGGTAGCACTTATCTCTCGAAACCCGCAATTCCTCACCAGAAATTCCCAGTTCTAATTTAGAGGGTATAACTTTTGCTAAACTGGTTAACTGAATTTCGGCAGTTAGAAGTGAGCTCCATTTCGCGAAAAGCTGATGTCTTCCATACGATATTTCATCTAAACCAGTAACCGTTTTTCTAACAATTTTGTTTTTCATTAGCTTCCAGTTAGTAAACGAGGATTCCTGAAATTTTCAATCTAAGGAAAACCGTTTTCAGATATTCAGTAACGGTATACTACGAGAAACGTGAATGAGGTATTAAGACCAATATCGAGTGACTTACATCTTACTGATTCTTGGCGGCTTAACAAGGTCACATGACTACTGTGAGTACTGTTTTAATCGCAAATGTGAAAGTATAGCAGAATGTTCTTTATTAAATACGAATGTATCCATGTAAAATTATATATTTTTGCCTTACTTCAACAATACAACTACCAGTCGGAAATATCTCCAACAACTGATGATCACTCCTTCGGCAGCACTGTGTGCCCGTCTTAGCACAATAAACAGAACGTCCGTGCAGCTTGTAACTACCGCACTTTGACCATCTCCGTTCTGGATTCCTGATAGATAAAGCCGCCAATACCACTTTTTGTTGAATTTTCACGACTTTTAACTTTGTCTTTGAAACTCAGTTTCACACTACTTTGTTGTAAACAAAAAAAATTACTATAATTTATACAAAAAATTGGCTAACTCCTGCGAATTATCACGATAAATTTGAATGACACAAACAGAATCTTACTTAAAAACATGTTTTCATATAACAAACATGACATGAAACCGTTATTTTACATTATATCATGGTAAGAAGCAAAACGAAGAAAAACTTTCTTTAGGCTACACTTTTTAGAGTTTTCAATAAACAAGAATCACTGATGATGGCACAGAGGTGTTGAAACATGTTTAGGTGAAAAGAAAAACAATGTTTTTGCAAACAGGCAGACCCCATATCCATAATTTAACTGGAAATACGAAAAGAAAGGACAAGAGCCGCGATCCAAAAGATGAATAATAATCGGACAGTATAACTATGCCTACAATAACATTATTTGTGTTAGCTAACTAACAGTACAATACTGACATAACAGAATGCAGAAAAAGAAGCATATACCTTTCAATGAAAAGGTCATTGCTCTTCTACATATAATCTCAAACATTTTGTTAGTTCTCCATTACCATGGATACTATTATCCTATGATCTTCTTTCCTCTTAAGTTTTCTTCTGGGGAAATACGTAAACAGGTAATCTTTTATCTCTCCTTGCATGAAACAGTTTTAATCCCTGGAAACTTTTCCAACATTCCTGTAAACCACACAGACCGATATGTTATTTTGTATCAGGTTAAAGGGACAAAGCACGTTCAATAGTTACGTACTTGCTCTGAGCGCGTTAAGAAGTAGTTGCGACATTCGGAAACTGTTACACTCTTCGCTGCTATTTCCCATGAACCGGATTTACAACTCTCAATTTCTAATGTGCTCCATTTTAAGAACCCCCTCACATCTTTAGATAAAAGTAACTAATTTACAAATTGTGTGTTCTACGAAATGGAACGTTGTTGTTATAGTACGGCCACAGACATAAGATATTCCATAACATACCTGACGGTATCGCTTACGAGAGTAAAAGGTCCAGCTTATCAGCAAACATATTTAGAAATAGGATTCACTGCTGACTATGCAAAGATGAAAATTAGGAATATGTGAAACATTTTATAAACGGTAAAACGATAAATTCACATAGTTTCGGTAAACGCTTAGATTACAGATGCTTGCGAACTATAAGATGAGTCGGGAGACTTTTATTCTTCATATGGCGCTAGGAAACTTTTCGAGCCCATTACTGTTTAGGTAACTATGGAGAGAGATCGGAAGGAGAATAAGTAGGGAGGAAGATGTAGTTATATGTAGGCATCACGAAAAACTTTTTGCCTTAGATGCAGATTTTAATGTTGAAAACTAAATAATGCTACGTTTTTGTAACATGTCTCATAATAGAGTTGCAAATTTAACTGGTAACTGACAAAGGATGAGCAGAATCTTTAAAATATAGGACCGCAGTCAGACTTCAGCCCCATAGTGTACTCGAATGAAACTGAAAGGACTGTCGCAGAAGCGAAAATTGCGTGTGACATGGCAAAAATGAGTTAACACGATTAAGGGGCTCCGGAACGCCCTATACTTGCAATGTTAAAATAACGCTTATAAATTACATCTTTTCTCACAAAGTATTTGAGGTAGGCAGTTGAACTTTTTGCAGATTATTTATTGGAATATGGGCTACAACTTAACACAGGGATTTTACAAAATTTTAGTTCAGTTATTAAAGATGATTTTTTTTTCAGTTGTAATGAAAATTCACAACATTTTTTTGCAATTTGTTATTCATATATTCAAAAATATACAGTTTTTTGGATAAAGGCTGTGTTAAATTATGCAGAAGGTACTGTGTAACATTTACTGAAAGTTTGAAACAAATATGTTTGGAACATCCTTAGAAAACATGTAATTAGTATGAGAAAATAAAAGTTTTGGGAATCGAGCGACAAAGATTGGATTAACTTTTTAGTGCATTATCTTCATCCTCTGCAAACTCCTCCTCCAGCTTCCTCTTGTTCCTCCTCCTGTTTACTCTTGCTTGTATTTCTAGACTCTTTACAGCCCTGTCTGCAGCCCGAAGGCGTTCCTTGTCTAAAGCAAGCATCGCTCGTACCATGTTAGAACCTATCTTCATTCCCATATTTCTAAATACCTTGCACCTTACAATGTTGCCATCATTGAAAGTCGCAACAGCATCATACACACCAAAGTGAAGTGTTTCTATTCCAACAAATACAGTCTTGGAGATTCTCGACCATATAACACTATTTACACTTTCATTGTGGTTTTGAGTTTTTCCGTGAATACACTTTTTCAACAGTTCAGGTGCTGCTAAGTCTCTGAAAATAGGTTTTATCACCTCCATTATTGCATGAGGCAGACTATGCTTATGAGTGTACACTTCACCAGTTAGCAATCCCTTGCTATATTTACACCAACTGTCTTCTTCTTTGGGACACATGCTATGTTGGGGATTTTCATCGGTTGAAGAAGTAAAAAAAAAAACAAAAAGCCCAAACAGCCTTCTTCATTTCGTTGACACTTGTGTATTTTGGCTAATAGCCATTCCATAATAGTTCTGTATTTTGTCAATTACTGTCAGTTAACCTTACCTTCCCATCCAACCCTTTAACATCACTGAGTTTTTGTTTTTTGTACGAAGCTTTCAGTCGCCGAAGTCTTGTTACCATTCGCTTCTGTACGTGTCCAATACACTCAAATTTCTGCACTACAACGTCATCACCATAGGGCTTCAGTCCTTGAACATGTTTGAAACTTTTAGAATCACCGTCACTAAGGTAATTAACATATCGCACTTTATCACACGCCTCAGAACGCTGGAATATACTGGCAACACCAGCCACTTCCATTCCTCCACTACTGCCACTATAGTTAGCTTTGCAATTATTTTCAAGTGTAACTTTATATTTTTGTGGACATCTATAATACTTTGATATTACTGCTACATCTAAAACTTTCCCTGTATACATACTGGTGTCAGATACTACACCATGAAGAGATGTGTGTCCCCGTTTATGCCAGGTACCATCGAACGCTGCAGTCAAATCTCTGATACCATTATTTTCCATTACTGCCTCTTCCACAGCGTTCTTCATAGAATCTATACAGACATCTTCTACTTTAGACCCTATTAATTTATTATAGGTCGTAAACTTGGTTGGGGGATTTGGAAGATTCATGATGCAACAGAAAATTGCACCTGCAGTAGCACCCTTACCAACTGAACGCAAGGAATAAACAAATCTAATGTTGTGTTCGTAGATTTTGCTACCATTTTCTTCAGCTGCAGTTACTGCAACACTGTTCCAAAAGGTGGTCATGTATGAACACTTATCACATTTCAGTTGTATTTCACTAGCAAGTCCTACGTGCTTTATTATGGAGAATTCCAGACCAACTTCACTACAATGAATACATCTTACACAGTTTGAAAAAATTCCTTTGAGAACCGACATATCAAATATTTCATTCACATCCGATTCGCCCATAAAACATTCATAGTTTTCACTCATTGAACCAAGCTTCTTCTGTGAAGTATTTTCTTTCCCACTTTGACTGCTATGGGCAGGTGTACTTGAGAGGTTAGGTTCACTCACTTGGTTATCATCTTTATTGTTTACAGTAATAACACATACCTTTGGCTTTCCAACATTTCTCCTTTTCTTAAAAACCTTCAGAGGATTTCTAATAACTTTACTTTTACTCGTTATTACACTTCAACAAAACAGAGAATCAAGAAACAGAATTAATTACGAATATTTTCGAGATAACGACAAAGTAAATAAACATGAAACAATCGACAATCACACCAGCGATATATATTGAACCATCACAGGTTAGCCACAACACATACTTTATCTCACATCACTAAAATGTACCTGATGAACACGGACGTTAATAATAACACCATTTGTCAGCAGTTTAACAGCGCCACAGTGGGTCACGCCCATGTAGAACACATTTCAAAAAAAATTTAAAAATAGATGTAGTCTTCGGAATTGAATAAATTATATATCTATTAAAAGGTAATAGTCTGCAGATTCAGAAAACGCAAAAAAGTAAAAATTGAACTTTTCATGATTTTGATCCTTTCCGGAGCCCCTTAAACCAATACGGTAATAAATTAAGTGAAGGGAAGTGAATTGTACTCAGCTGCAAAACGGAGAGTACTTGCTGATACTTAATGGTGAAAATAAGAAGGTAGACTCACAGAAGGCTATCGTACTGAAGGCAGATTATAGCGCCACATCGGCCTTAGACAATGTAAGTATAATAGAATTTTTTACCGTGGTTACAACAACAGAGGCCAAGAAAGATACAACCAGGCTGTTTTAGGTAGTCTATGTAAGAACAGTAGATAACTGCATGTTTCTCTTCAAAGAGGAAGAAACGTTTAACCACAAACTAATGATTTGACGAATCCATTCGTGAATTACGCTTCCGAGTAAAGCTTTACAGAAAGGAGAAATCTATATGTTAAATTCTAAGTACCGTCTGTTGCCCAGATTGTAGAATAAAAATGGTTCAAATGGCTCTGAGCACTATGGGACTTAACATCTTAGGTCATCAGTCTCCTAGAACTTAGAACTACTTAAACCAAACTAACCTAACGACATCACACACATCCATGCCCGAGGCAGGATTCGAACCTGCGACCGTAACAGTCCCGCGGTTCCGGACCGCAGCGCCTAGAATCGCACGACCAACGCAGCCGGCGATTGTAGAATAAGTAAGAAATTGAATAATAAAGTGAAGTCATCAAATACTTGTTCCTCAAATTATGAAATAAAACCGTGATTGAATAATAATCTGAACGATGTATGTATATCATCGCTCTTATACTGTTACAAACAGCTATGAATCTGTTGAGGAAAAATTACAGTAAAAGATGAGGCTTTGTCACTAACGTCATTTAACTTACACATTTACGTACAAATTTCCCCTAGACAAAAAAGACAGAAATCAGAACTATCTCGACACAGACATTAAAATAGCAAGAGGAGTAGTTAATGACGTAATGGACATGTTGGAGCTCGCACTGTCTTTCAATTATTTCACAATCAATGGAAAACTTTACTCACAGAAAGGATTGCTAATGGGTAACAGATTAGTTGGAACGTTGGCAGATAGTTTTATAAAAAATGCGAGAAACAAGGTCTTTTACAAAGATTCTGCTATTAAAGAGAAAATCAAATATTGCAGGAGATTGGTAGCTGATTAGATTTCATTATTCACAGGAGAGAAAAACATCACTGAAAAAGTAGCACAAAAATTACTTCTCTGTATGTGTCACCACATCGAAACTGTCTGGCAGTGTGTTCGCGTAACAAGAGATGTAAATGAAAAGAGATTTCCTCAGTTTGAAGGCGGGATAAATATTAAGAGGCCGTCAGCACCTAAGATTAATTTTCACTGCAGCCTCAGTATCTTACTTGTAGGATACTGAGGAAAGGTGTTTGGAATCGCTTCATTAACAAATATAAGGTTAAGAAAATGTAGTTCATGTGCACTGCTTACATACTGATATACACACACACACACATATGTGTTTCTTATTAACTGTCTGACAAGTTATCGATTAGATACTTACTGCTTCGTTAAGAAAAATGATTCATGATTACAAGGCCGAAAACTGAACAGTAAACCCTCACCGAGTCGGACTTCACTAAATTTTAATTCACCACAGTTCAGACTGGCTACTTATTGTGGGGTGAAAAACAACCTAACAGCAGAGCTGACATCGTTAGCGACAAGCCGCTGCATCCACCCAGAGTGTTACGCCAGACTTAGCGTTCTTAGGTCGTTTTTTACGACGTTTCTACTCATCGGGACAAAACGCCGAACGCTGTGCTAAGGCAGGACGTACTATCTGGAAAACGGAAAGGAGGAAACTGACCACCATTCACCATGGCAGAACCTCTTTAACTGCTGTAGGGCATAATGTTGTAAATCCAGATGACAGTAATCAGTAAGCCGTAAAATAAAAAGAGTTACCGTTAATGTAGCATACGACTTTCCAGTGTCATGCAGAGTTCCATTTTTGAATACATGCGTTAGGTAATGCGTGCAGTAGTGCGTGTACGAACCTTGTTTAGTATACCTTTAAAATACATATTGATTGAATTTGATCCTGTTAATCTTTATTGTGATATCGTTGCATTGCTTCGTTTCAAATTAAATTATACTGTATAATATTCCACATAATATTACAGTTCATCAAGGTTTTATTTAGCCGCTACATACGATATGTGTCGTATTCTTAATTAGAAGTACAAACAACTATTTCAGAAAACATTTCTATGGCACGAATAATTCCGACTGTGACTCGCCCAATTCAGTCCGAATTAGTGAGTTGTCACTGTATTTTAAACTGGTTAGTACCGATTGAACGGTGGTCTTGAAACGTACAATAAATAATGAATATGAGACTGAAAATTTCGGTGTGAGTACTATGACACTAATAGTAGGGAAAGGAGAATGAAACCAGTCGTAAAAATTCAAATATTGTGAGGAGGGAGACGTTTCAAGGATGTAATGTACAATCTTCTGCATTTTCCGTTCAAATAGAACGTGTGATAGTTTCTGAAGAACGACTGGACGTGAAATCGTGATCCCGCGAATACGCTACGCCTTGCACGTGGGGGAAATGACACACGTCGCACCGGGAATCGATATTCGGCTCAGAATCGGGTCACGAACAATGGCTCTGTCAAAACAGTAAAGGTCTGACAGGCAGTAAAATTCTTTATCGCCTATTTTTATGCGATACCCGAACGTGCCGCGGGTGATTTAGCCGGGCGAGAAATAGTCAATCCTCCCGTCACGCTGAATTTAAATCTTGTACTCCCTTCCCACGCTGTCTGGCTGCCCGATTACCACGTCGTAGCAATCGTACTGCAGTGTCAGCTGCAGGTGTCTTCTCGCTTAATATTTGAAGATGAAGTTCATCACAAAATAAATAAATAAAAGTAAAAAAAAAACAGCGGTCAAAACTGCTTCCGTCTACGTCTAGATATTCCATAACGAGTAAGTTGAGCCACAAGTTATCGAAATTGAAAAGCTTTTCTGTAATTTTGTATGTTGAAGATATTGTTATTCTCTTTAATACTGCCTTCTACAAAACATTAAATATTTCCTTCATCATTTTTGTTAGACTTATTTCATGGTTAAATGTTTGAACGGAGTGGGAACAGGACTCCCTATATATTACACAACGTGTTTTGGGCCTAAGAAGATGGTAAATGGACCAATTGGATATGAAATCGACCAGTGGGAGATCTAGTTTTGCAAATAAGGGTTTATTTACTTGCAGTTAATCAGGGTAGTTAAGAAACTCTTAGTGATTTAAGGGAAAAATTATAGAAATGTTCATCATCTAATGAAGAGTGAGAAATGGGCAGCTGAGTTAGCAAAATGACCAGTGTGATATCCAGTTTTGTAAAAAAAATTTAATTCCTTGAAATTAATCAGTCACATTAAGAAACAGTAAGTAGCAACTTGAGATAAAATTGCAGGATGGTTTTTAAATTTTAATTTTCATAGAACATCGAAGAGTAGAGAATGAAAATCGGGGTTATCGAACTGACCATCGTGAGACCTAGGTTTAGCTGCTTCAAACTAACCTGAGTAATAATGAGATATCAAGAAAAATTAAAACACCTTGCTAGCAGCCGCTGGAAGCTATGTAAATGAAGTATCAAGATGTTCATTTCTCAAGGGCTAGCTACTTCGCACTTACGAACTACCAACGGTGTGATACTTCTCAAAAAGGCATGTTACTAATTAAGTACTAAATTTAGGACGTATCGAGAAAGTAAGACACTAGGAAGGCAAATAATTTGTTATGAAGCTCATCTTTTCAAAGCCTAAGTATTTCGTGAATCAAAACTTGCATTGTTATGATAGTTAAAAGTCAAAATTACTTCCTTCGAAACAAGGTTATTTCGAGAACAGAAAACGTTATGAAAGCAAATGACGTGTCAATACAGTCATGCTTTCTAATAAAGACGTGCAAATAATGTGAAATAATGATGGTCAAACTGTTTGTAAACGATCTGTCTAAAAGTAAGAAATTAAAGAGAATCGAGAAGCCCTTGAATGATGCTCGAAATCATTTATAGAAAATGACGTGCTACTAAATAAATTATAGTTCAATGTTAAACTGAGAATCTTATAATTTTAAAGAGTACTAGATTAAATTCATCTGGCGGATTATGTAGACCATTGGGTCAGCTGTTGTGCGGTCTTAATACAATTCTGTCAGCTATGGCGGAATGTGTAAAAATCATCGAAAAAATTTTGAGTATAAAGAAATTTTCAGCAGAGAACCCTTCAAATGTCAGGAAAAGGAAAGTGCATTCTAAATCGGCTCCTAATTTGCTATGCATGATTTAGAACGTCATTAAAAGGCGGGTCAAATGTTTCTCTAATCTCTTTCAGACAAATCAATTCAAAAAACGAGTGACAATTTTCTTCAATTTTTTTAGCCGTATTTCATAATTTCTTTAAAATATGGCTCAGGTATGTCTAATTCCTTATGTCTGAGTGTCGGAAACATCTCCCATGCGGTTAATATAATCCATTCCTATGCACACAGCTGAAGCATGGAAATTCATATCAATGGTTGTCAAGAAAGTGATGGTGTTGCATCTTTTCCAAGTGTGTCAGCTGGGGTGTGGTGTCTTTCATTTTCTGGAACTCTCACTTTGTGAGCTCCATGATACCATGACCTGCCCTGAAACTAAGTATTAAGTAATATGATCGGGAAAAGATGTTTGAAATAATGGCTGCATTATACATGTCAGCAGGTTGCATTAACGTTCTATTACTAAAAAGCGGGTTCATTCTCTCAGGCCTGACAGAAGCTATAAAGTATAACAATATCTTAACTAAAATGCCTATGCTGTAATCTCACTGCAGCATTACATATGGTGCTGCAAAGTCCGCCGAATACACAGTTCCTGACTAACACAATATAGCTTCCCGTCTGTCAGCTAATTGCCTCAGACTCTTAAATAACCGAACTGCATTGTACAAAACAACTTCAAATGTGCGATTACTTCAAGTTGAGTTAATATGTTAAAAATATTTTATATGAAGCATGTAATTGTGAAAAAGTTTCAAATTATGTTTAACATTTGTTGTAAGTCATTAAGTGCTGTAATTACCATTGGCTAACTATAATACGGGTAAATTGCTCTCTGTTTAAAGCAAAAGCTTGTTATTCATGCATCTTCATGTTTATGACGTCATATCGTGTTGACAACATGTCTTACAATGATGTCATTTAACAGGTAGATTCAGATGCTGGATCAATAAATTCTGGGTAATTCGCCAGCTGTGAATTTCGCTGCTCCATGACATATAAAGAGTTTCTAACTTTAAACTTGTCTTACTGTGTTAAACTTTAAACGTTCGATTGTGCCTCTTAATGAGTTTATTGTGATATGTTTTAAATTTTTGAGTTCAGTCAATAACTGTATGAAACACGGAAAATCAAATTTTTGTTACTACTGGAAAGTGTTAAATAGGCGGCCTTCAGCTGCGACTGTTATCCATGAACCACAGAGTGGCTTATCCGTTTAGTAATACAGGTAGCCTGTGCCATCCCCTTTTCTCAAATAGCCCATTCTGTCACTAGTAGCCAATTTAAGTGCAAAATTCCCTGGCATGGTGTTGAAGACACCATAGTTGTAACCAATCAATAATCATTCAGTGAACAGCTGTAAAGTACACATGGCCATTATCAATTTATTTATTACACTCGCTCAATTGTATGCAGTTCACTATTGCTCAGAAGTCTGGCTTTGACATACATGTGCATAGTATACCGTGTGGAATTATCTATTGTATCGTCAAAAAGGTACAATGTTCGCCAAAATTTCAAAAGTTCTAGAAACGTTATTTTCGTCAAATCTCAACTGTTTCTGAATGGCTCAGATTTTTCACAATAATCAAATTAAATCATTTTCTCAAAACCACTAGTGCAACGGAGAATGCATTCTCGCAGTAGTAAAGTTAATACTCATTGAGGCTAGCACATGTTAAACTATTCTGCTTCCAGAAGGCACGTTCGTTCTCCTCTCTGTCTGGCTAGCACATAATGCTGGTCAACTTCATAGCTTTTTGTGGACAGGACAGTATAATCCCTCCTTGACGTACCCTCTATCCGAAGTTGCTTTAACCATTGCCAAACCGTATACATTCCAAAAACCATATCAACTCAGAATATCTCCATCTTTACATGTCTTAACGACAGAAGCTAACACTTTTGTTTCTAGACTACTTAAACTGACCATTTTACAATATTCAACTCGACACATTCACTACACTATCACACAATGTTTGTCACACGCTAATTCATAACAAGTTACTAAGAAATTCCAAGATTCATATATAACGTACATGATACATTCACTCTGTCCCCATTGCACCAGTGAACCTAAAAGCATAATAAAAATAATAATCTCAAACAACTGAAAGGTACAGTTACTGCTTGAAGCCAAAAACATAGAGAACGTTTTTATCACAAAATTTCCTACTAGCATAAATAAACAAAAAACTATTACAGAATATGAGCGATCAGAAGAACACAATCAGTTGTTGAAATAAATCAATACAATTTTAACAAGTGAAAATTGCATTAGAGCAGAATGTAGATTCCATGTACAGAGGGACTGGCAATCCTTCAGATATTGTAGCATCACAGGATTGCATAATGCTTTGCCTCCCCAGACTGTATCGATCACATCAAGTAAGACAGATGGTAGGACGAACCCCATCAGAGATCCTCCGTGCCAGTGACCTATTTCTTCGGCTGTGTCTCATACGCAGAACTGAATCGGCACGAGTTCCTTCACACTCCGACTATTTAGGGCAGTGAAAGCTGGAACGTTGTCACTTTGCTCCACCGAAGATTTGGGCTAATTCACGTGCTGACCCTTAGTGACGCATCTGTCAGAGACTGGTCGAAAGCCACCGCAATGGGACCTAGAGTTTTCCAGCGATATCCCAAGACATACCCGTTGACTAACTACGCTGAACGCCCAATCACTGTTGTCAGGGACTTTCAGTGGCATACACTTCTCGTCCCATACGCTTATTCACTGTATGTTCCAGGATTACAGCCAGGGCCGGCGCAAGGCACGTGCGAAACGTGCGGCCGCACGGGGCGGAAAATCTGCCAGCCGCGCCCCCCCCCCCCCCTCATTTTTTTTGTACCAACTCATCATTCATGCCCAAGAGGGTATTAGAAACCAAACGTCGGAGGGAGCGGGTTCGGAAACTGTGGCATGGCGCCTCGACTACCTGTCGGCCGCCCCTGTTGAACAAGGGGAGGGAGGAGGATTAATTTCTTCCTCGCCACTGTGGCAGCACCGTCGTGTTTACGCCGGAGGAACAGAGAGGGGGAAGCAGTCTGGCGTACACGCCAGTATTCTTATGAGTGGAGTGCTGCCAGCCTGTTACGCGCCGTGCGTTTACTCACAACTAATTTTGCAGAAGACGAAATCTAATTTGGAAATTCGAATGCATTGTTCGATACTGCGGTTACATGTTAAGCCTGAAGCAATTTTATCTAAACCCTTCAAAGGCAGTTTCCGATTGTTTTACTCTTCCCACATTATGGAAAAAAATAGATGAACATTACTACATTCAAACATGTCCAACACCTACAATGGCTAGAAATATTCCGAATGGGTAAATACGCTGCGAGTAGTTACAAGGGATAAAGACATTGCTAATAAACCTGGCATAAGTTGGGTTTCGACGTATTTTTGAAAATTTTGCTGTCTGTTTCTGAGTGATAGTCGGACGTTTTGGTTTTTGAGTCATGAAACACCTGTCTCCGTCTGCATGAAAAACAATTAAACTCTGACTAGCACTTTTGTTTGACAACACTACTCGCACACTATCACTTTGCCAACATTTATTTACCGTATAATGCGTGTGAATCCATGTTTCATCTTAGTAAACTACTGGTCGCTATGATTTTGATGAAAACCTGAGAAACTTTGGTCTTGTAGCAACAATGCCCTCTCGTCCGCACAAAATAAAACATTAATTTTGATATCTTCTAAAACGAAAATCCATAGAAATAACATTGCTTCTAAGGGTTTCCTTGCTAGGTTTGAAACTCATTTCTATTTGACAAAAATTGTGCAATTTTCGTAATATTCGTATTTGTTTCTATTGTCCGTAATGCTACGGAAATCGCTGCCTGATAATGCATTTATCCATATCATCGCTCACATAATTATTGTGAGTTTCTTGCTTCTTCTTCTTCTTGGGCGCTAGTTTAACCGTAGCCTCACTGTACCTCGTCAAATGACCTTTTTCTGGCATTGCCGCGTCACCACTTCGCCTTTCCAGGCAATAGGTATTATTGCGTTCTCTACAACGAAAACTACAGAATTCGTTTCGGTAGTTGGCCGAGGGTGTCAAGATTGGTCAGAAGCACTTTCATTGCGTTTCGTAAGAACAGAAGAATTGGTGCGTCCGAATTTCTTGCAACTTGAGATATAATAGGTAAGTGCTTTTCATATAACGCGCATGCACGTTACTTATCAGTTAGAATTTTTCTCCTTCAAGATTGCAGAATAGGAAAATTTATTTTTCTTATGATCTGTTACTTCAAAAATTGGCAAGTCGACAAACAAGCACGCCTCGTCCCAATAACTAGAATGAAAATAAGGCGAAGAAAAGTGAAGTTATACGGCGATGGCTAATTTGTTACCCCTTATTCCATAATCAAACACGAAAGAAGTGACACATGGAAATTACGACAGACGTCGAGTGGCAGTTCTTTGAAATGAAAAACTGCAGGGCAGTGAGTTAATATATTTCGACTAGCATTTGTACCCGTCGAAGCCCAGGTGTGTATTTATTGCATTATTATGTTATTCCATCTCATTATTCCTCTCTCCATTATCTTCCGCCCCACTCTTTGACCGTTTCACCTGCGTCTGTAGTGAAATTCGGCCTGAAATTCAATTTCACGCGGCTCAATTCTTATGACTTGATCTCTTGAACATTGTATCCTACAGTAATATAATTTTCCGTTTACGTGCAGTGGAATATCAGGAAATTGTCAGCGAAGTGTGTTGCAAATAAGGTTAGTACACTGACATCAACATTTAGTTTCAAATAATCGTTCTTTAGAAGCTGGATCGAAAATGTCCAACCGTAGAAAAAGACTGTATGGCAGTGAATAGAGGAAAAGACGGGAGCTGAAGGAAGATGACGAGAAGAAGCAAATGGATGCACTACAAAGATATTTCAAGCCAAAGAGAGAACGACGCAGCAGCGGCGAGTCTGGAAAAATAGACCGTGAAAGTACAGAAACTAGTGGAGCTACTGCAGCTACATCTTTATCTTCAGGACATGGCCAGAAAGTTGACGAACACAGTACTGCGACCACCGCATACAGTAGCAATGCTAGCGGTGGGCCATGTTCAACAGACCTCGTCTGGATTCAACACCTGCTTTATGACGAAAGCTCCGAGACTAAAACATGAGGCAGAACTGAAATTAGGCGACCCGATTCGGAAAATACCGGAGGAACCTCAGCCGAGGTACTTACCACTGGAGAATCAGATCCCGGGAAATGGCCGGAAATTATTACCGACTGTATTCCAACGACTTTGGTCATGCGAATTCCTCCCAAGCGCATTAAGAAAGCTGAAGAATGTCCTAAAAACGTGGACAACCGTCGTTTCAGCCCTCTGCACTACAGCTTTTCTTTGAAGAATTAAGAAGAAGCAGATAGATATTGGTTGGTGTACTCAAAGAGCAAGGATGCTGTGTTCCGCATTTGTTGCAAGCTTTTTTCGTCATCTACAGTAAAAATTTAAAGAACGGTATAAGCGACTGGCGGCACCTTGCTTCGTATCTGAAAAGTCACGAGAAGTCTACCGAGCATTTGAATTCACATAAAAAGTGGATCGTGTTTTCCGAGGGACTGAAAAAGTCACGAACAGTCGACGCCCATCATCAAAGGCTTCTGAATACTGAAAACGAACACTGGAAAATTGTTCTTGAGTGCTTAATAGCAATAATTCATTTCCTGGGTCGGCAATGTCTGCCTTTGAAAGGAAGTACAGATACACTCTTTCAGCCTGACAACGGAAACTTCTTGAAACTCGTTGAATTATTCGGAAAGTTCGACACTGTGATGATGGAGCACCTGCACAGAGCAAAGCAAGGTGAGAACAAGGGTCACCATTATCTTGGAAAAGAAACTCAGAAAGAAATAATTAATCTTATTGGATCATCTATAATCAACAACATTCTATTAATGATGAAATCTGCAAAGTATCCTCGGGCATGGGCGTGTGTGATATCCTTAGGTTAGTTAGGTTTAATTAGTTCTAAGTTCTAGGCGACTGATGACCTCAGAAGTTAAGTCGCATAGTGCTCAGAGCCATTTTTTTGCAAAGTATTACATTATAGTTCTGGACTGCACACCAGATATTTCAAAAGTTGAGCAGATGACAGTTGTGGTACGTTTCATCCAGGAGACAAGACTCGACAGGCTATACGATGTCTGAATTCGGGAGCATTTCCTGGGATTTCTTCCAGTGCCTAATTCTTCAAGCTCCACTTTGACGCAGGTCGTACTCAAGTTCTTAGAAGATTAAAAAAAATCCTATTGTGCAATATGAGAATGCAAGAATACGACAATGGAGCAGACATGAAAGGAAAGAAGTCTGGTCTTCAGAAAAGAATTTCAGATATTAACAAGAGAGCATTTTATATACCACGTAGCAGTCACTCATTGAATCTTGTTGTAAACGATGCCGCTATGTCTTCTAAATATGCTGTTTCCATGTTTTCGACAGTGAAAAGCCAGTATGACTTCTTCTCGTCCTCCGTTCGACGTTGGGATGTCTTGAAGAAGTATCTGTCTAACCTGTCGCTGAAGCCACTGAACGATACTAGGTGGGAAAGTCGCATCGATGCACTTACTGCCCTGAGGTTTTAAATTGGAGGCGTTTATGATGCACTGGTTCAGTTATCAGAAGAATTCGACGGCATGACCGCTCACGAAGCAACGTCACTTGCGAATCAAATAAAAAATTACACCTTTCTCACTTCTCTGGTAATCTGGTACGACGTTCGGGTTCTTCGCATCAGTATAGTCAGTAAGACTCTCGAGACCATTGACATAAATTCTAGAAAAAACGAAAGCATATTTTGGGACCTGCAGAACAGAAGAAAAGTCTGTGTCTTTCTTGACGGATTCCAAAGAATTGGCTACAGAATTAGAGCTAGAAGATCTAACGTTACCACGGATAAGTGTTTCCCGGCGACGAAGTAAGAAGCCAATACACTTTACCTATGAAGGAAGGAATGAGACAATAGATGACACAGCAAAAAGCTACAGGATTGAATTCCACTATTATCTTTTAGATATAGTAACCACATATTTGTGTAAGAGATTCAGTCAACTGAAATCTTATTGCGATTATTTTGATTTTCTCTTCGACATCGGTGAGCTGAAGCATGCACCTCCTGACAACCTCGACACAAAGTGTAGAAAGTTTTCGCAAGATCATGAGTCGAGCGACATTGATGCACTGGAGTTGAGGGTGGAACTACAGGTGCTTTCAACATCGTTGAAACCTGGAATAGGTCCAAAAGGACTCTGAAGTTTATAGGAAGACATAATTTTTGCCCTAATGTTAACATTGCTCTGGTAATTCTCCTAACAATCCCAGTGACAGTGGCGAGTGGAGAGAAGAGTTTCTCAAAACTGGAATCGATAAAGATATACCTCCGATAAACGATGAGCCAAACTCGTTTGAATGATCTTGCAACAATATCGATTGAGCACGAGCTTGCAGAGGACTTAAATTACACAGATCGTGTGAAAGAGTTTGCACAAGCAAAAGCCAGGAAGGTTAGATTTGTCTAGTATTTTTTTAAATTTTTGTATTATGATCAGCGTCTTGGTTATTAACTGTGTTCTTTCTTATTTTGTTCAACATTAAATAGTTATTGTAAATATTATTGTTCAAACCAAATTATCGTTAAATTGTAAGTAGATTTTGTTTCCCGTTGAATACATTATCTGTTCACAACCACAGAAAAATGTTTATTTACGTTAACTGTAAGTTCATGCCGCGCGTGATTAGCCGAGCGGTCTGAGGCGCTGCTGTCATGGACTGTGCGGCGGAGGCGGAGGTTCGAGTCCTCCCTCGGGCATGGGTGTGTGTGTTTGTCCTTATAATAATTTAGGTTACCTAGTGTGTAAGCTTAGGGACTGATGACCTTAGCAGTTAAGTCACATAAGATTTCACACTCATTTGAACATTTTTGTAAACTCACAAGGCTTATTAAAATCAGCTAGACATCTTCAATCACGTTTGACTCCATTTTTGAGCTGGTGCCCAACGACTGTTTTGTACAAATCTCTAGAGAATGTCACCAATCAGTCGCAATTTTTGTTTTTATTTTCCAGATGTACATAGATTTCGGGTACAGTGTGGCTATTCTCAATGCTTTGAGCTATGTTTACATCTATACCGCCAAGCTGAACGTAAATGTCAACATGACGGTTTGAATGTAAGCACATATTAAAAGCTTTGAGACTGGCCACTCAGTGGCCGAAACCTAGGTAGATCTGAAAAGTAAAAACAAAAATTGCGATTGATTGCAGACATTTCTACAGATTTGTTTAAATAAAATTCCACAAGCGTTTTGAAAAAAAAACTACGAGGGAGGGGGGCAATTTAGTAGCTCGTCAGCTCGAAAGGGCATGGGCGGCACTTGGGCTTGCACCGGTCCTGGTTACAGCTGTTATAGTCTGAGAAGTTGTACTATTTTTAACTGAGCAAAGTTTTTCTGTTGTTATTAAATCCCTCTACTGTGGAAGTAATTAATCATTGTTCTTGTTTACCTGTGTCTTAATGCTGATTATTAAACATCTCCCTAAGGGAGATATAGCACTAGACATGAAATATTTCAAAATAAACCCAACACTCACTGCTGAGTGATCGTCTAAAGCCGCCAAAGGATGGAAAAACTAAACTCGCAGTTAATATTTCCGATTTACGATTAAGACACTGCGAAAAGCGTTGGGTTCTGAAATCTGTGGAATCTTAAAAGTGTACACGCACGCACACACACACTCACACACACACACACACACACACACACACACACACACACACACACACACACACACACACACATTAAACAAGTGACGATTGCTATAACGCACCACGTTGAGTACTGAGATATGTGGAGTGTGGTAGACAGCCCAACCTGCTGCATATTACAACATTGTGACAGCTCTACATATGATCTCCATACGAAGTCTCTAAGTCAACCGCTATATTTTACATCCTGAACCAAAGTCTCCTACACTGTGTCCCAAGATGAAGTGTTTTCTCAACAGTCTCAAAAAATTATCCACATGGCATCTACCAATACTATCTTCATTCTCAACTGTGAAAGACCACGTAACCATCGTACACCAATAAAAATGTCTCTATAAATTGCTGGCCACTGTTCTTTTTGGTAGCGAGACGACAATTTTCGCTTATTAAAAATATTTTAGAATATTAACCAATCGTTACACTCATGAGCTTGTAGATCTTAAACTATTCTCAGTTACTCTTCCAATCTTCACACTATTAGATTTTGTAGCCAATGTGACCATCTCCACGTAATCACTTCATGGAATGTGGTGACCCAACTTCCATTACTCTGCTGTTTTTCAGGCAATCCAATCAGTAGCTCTCTTACAACATTTTAAGCCTGTGTTACTAACCTGGTGTGAAGCAGTGACTGCAAATTGCACCACTTTCTTTGTAAAAAGTGTAAAAACAGAAAATAATTAGTGCTTGCAAAGCACATTTCTTCAAGATTAATTTTGGTCAGGTGCCCCTAAGTGCAAAGGCCGATGCTCTCTTGAGTGCAGGTATCGGTCACACCACACTAAATATTTCTGTGGACATGACTCCTACAACACAGAGAGTGCATAGCATTATGTGAAAACTGCAGGAAGGCAATTGATGGGCACCAGCCCTAACAAAAGCTGGGTTGGTGTCCTGTACCTGATTTTAGCAGTGGCCTCACTGTGCGATTGCCTCTGAAAATGCAGGCTGTCTGAAAATAAGATCACTGGTCCGGTCTACTGCATCTGGCTAGGCTCATGTACCAAACTGAAATATGGAGAATACTATATGAGTGGTTGGAAATCCCTCATGCAGCTCCAATTTAGTGCCAGTTGGCAGGCTCCATCTACTTCTACTGTACCCATGATGCCTCAACTTTTGGGACTTCAGTTCAATTTACTAATTACAATTTCATCGAATTACATCTATAAATACATAAATTAAAATGATTAATTTTAAATGAATATAAAACAATTACAAAATCTCACACATAAGAAAGTTATAATTTTTTAAATTTTTAAATTTTTTTCGTCTCTTGATATCTACTAAATTTCATTTGTTTAAAAGTCTAACAAAGCTTTTACTTTTTAAAAATATTTTTAAAAATATTTTTTTATTTTTAAGAATCCAATAGATTTTTCGTTTTTAAAAATCTAATAAGCTTTACCGGTCTTAAAAAGTTCACATTCAATATACTTGTTTTCCATTAAAACATAAATCAATGACACATTCTTTGATTCAAAATCTATATCACCTAACATCGTAATCTTCTTTTAAAAGCATAAGATTAATAAAATTTGGAATTTTTTTATTGTAGTTCTCAGTATGTAATGTGTCTGTGACAAATAAGATTTTAGAAGATTTGTAAAATAACACTTGCGGTATTCCAGTTAAAATTTTCTAAGTCTTAAAAAGCATTAAAAATATCCATCAAAACAGAATTATTATTATTTATTTTTATTGTATTATACAACACATTTTTTTACATTTATATGACTAGCTGTCTTTTGGTATTGGATTTTTAGTAACCCATTTAAGTCTTTAATTTCTTGACAGCTTAGACATTTTTTAATTTCTTGAAAATTTTTTTTGTTTTCATCGTTTTTCAACGACAGTTATATTTTCTCATGTTCAACACTCAGAAATAGTGTTAAATGTTCTTTGTAAAACATATTTTACATGTACTCAAAGAATTTGACTTGTATTCTACGTTTTTTACCAGATTTCTGTAAAGTAAAATTTTCAGTTTATTACTCAATCTTACAATATTTAAAAATGTTAGATTCAAAAACTTCCACTAATTATGGAAAAATTTAACAGTGAAACAAAAAAATAAAAAGTTCTAGTAATTATTAATTTCATATTATGATGTTATTTTGGGTATCCAACTATAATGAGAATTAAGAAAATGAAGTTATTAAACAAAAACTGTATCATCTCTCTTCTTCAACATGATATAGATCTGGATACATAGTATTTTGCAGTTCTTGTTCAGAAAATTTGCCCTTTACTCCTTCTCCATTAAAACCTCTGAATTTATATGTTTGTATTAGACTAAGTAACTTTTTCAATTTCCAAAATACAGTTTAATAAACTTTCGGAAACTTTCGCCCACTGTGTTTTATAGAGCTATTTGTGCGTTTAAGGCATTTATTACATTTAGTATGATAATTTTCAACTGACGTTTCTTGTGGTTTCTAGTGAAATATTCCAATAAAATTGTCGTTCGCTGTGTTAAATCTCGTTCAAAGTTCTAGTGGGTGACTGATTTTTTGGTTTTATATAAGAAATTGTGTGAAGCATTTTTTGGTATCAGTATTAATTGTGATTTGGTAGTTTAAATAAAAGCAGTTACTTTCTTAGATGAGAGTGAAATTCTAGATTAGTATTGTCAGTTCTTTAAACAGTCCTGCTGTAGTAACGTAGATTTCAGTGTTTTACCATGAGTGCGAAGTGTGGGTTTTGTCGTAGGTTTGTGAGCAGTAGATAACGGTGTGAGAGTTGTTCAACGTATTATCGTTTAGGAGAATGTAGTGGGGAAGCCAATGGGCAATATAGCGAGATTGTCTCCTGGAAATGCAGAATTTGTAACATAAAAAAGTTCGTAGAGGAGCAGGAGCGTAAGATCTGAGCCCTTCAGATGCAGTTACAAAACGCGAAGGAGAATTTAAATAGAAGGAGGAAAGCGAAGGGCGCTGGGGAATGTGAATTGGTAGTTCGTAAGAAGGCAGCTAGGAGGAGGAGATTTTCAGACAGTTGTACTTTGCGTACGACCAATAGATTTGGTGCCTCTTGTAGCTGTAGGTGCAGCAGTTCTCTGCAGTTAGGGAGCCTAAGTCATTGCAAGTTCTGACAGAATAAGGTTTTGTTGCTAGATAGCTCGCATGACAGGGGTGTGGGTCAGCAGTTGCATGAAGTGCTGTGGAGTGAATACCAGGTCACCAGCATTGTGAAGCCTAGAGCAGGGTTGTCTCAGGTGGCTGTTAACGTGGGCGAATTATGTAGAATATTTTTGAAAGAGGATCAGATAGTGATTGTGGACGAATCTGGGAATAGTCTTGATAGAGACGGGAAATACGATGTACGTAGTGACCTGAAAAAGATACCAACTCAAACTGGTGGCATTAATGTGCACTTTTTGCAACTGTTTCACTGTCATGGTCGGCCTCATCTTCATGCTGCTCTTAGGCGTGTTAACGTGGGGCTGGAGAAGGCACTGATGACTGAGGCATGCTTCACACTGTAGTAGTGCCAGTTGAGTCTATCAATAGACTGGGTTTCACCAGGCATGGCCAGCATCTCAATAGGTATAGGAAGTGGAGGCTGGCAAAGCGTAAAGACGACAGCGCATTGGGCTGTAGTGGGATCACTCATGGAAATATTCCTGCCGTAGTTGGTGTTAGAGCTGCGACTCTTTTAGATTGAAATCAACTGATAGGGATCCATTCTTAAAGGAAGGCCCTCTAACAAAGTAATCACCTTCAAAGCAAAGGAGGGCAGGCACCAAGAAGTGAAGGAATTAGCATATTTCATTGAAGGTATATTGGAGTATCAATTAAATAATTTGAGACTTCAGAGGCTTCATTTACTAGGGTACAGATTAGCTGGCTGTCTTTCATGAAGAGTGGGGATGTGGGGAAGTGGAGAAGTAGCCATGTACGTAAAAAATAGTATTCGATATGAGTTCTTAGATGTATCACAGCACTGCACCAAACAGGTAT
The DNA here is from genome assembly GCF_021461395.2 of Schistocerca americana. Classification (NCBI taxonomy): domain Eukaryota; kingdom Metazoa; phylum Arthropoda; class Insecta; order Orthoptera; family Acrididae; genus Schistocerca; species Schistocerca americana. Next base: position 498,981,275 of record NC_060126.1, on the reverse strand, counting down.
TTGATTGCTGTGGAGGATCAGTTGCGTTTAGTGAAACTAAACTTCTACTTCTTGTTATTTGTAGGTCCCCTAACTCTGACTTAAGAGCATTTCTGCTCAAGCTAGAGAGGGTTCTTGGTTCACTTTATGAGAAGTACCAAAATTTAGTTGTATGTGGTGACACCAATACTAATTTTGCATATGACTGTGCAAGAAAAAGGATATTGGAAGATCTCCTAAATTCATACGATCTGAAGCAGGCTGTGTTTTCTCCAGCGAGGGTGCAGGTGAACATTAGCACATCCATAGACAATATTTTTATTCGTTCTACATTACTAGATTGGGATTCTGTTACTAAGAGAGTTAATGGCCTTTCAAACCATGATGCACAAATTTTAATACAAAAAAATTTTGTACTCAAACAAATGTTAAATATAATTACTAACTACGTAGAAAAGCTAATCCAATGGCCGTAGAGAGTTTTTCAAACCTCGTTAAGGAACTAGAATGGCAGGATGTTTATAGTGATGATAACATAGATCACAAATATAATGGTTTTCTTATCACATTTCTCATGCTCTTTGAAAGTTGCTTCCGATTAGAACGATCTAAAGAGGGTCCTAGCTGTAAACGGCAATGTGGGTGGTAAAAGGGTATCATGTAGAACAAAGTAGGTACTCCTTCAGAATGTTAAAAGTGATTACAATCGACCTACAGTAGTCCATCAGAAACAGTATTGTAAGGTGCTCAAAAATGTTATCAGGAAGCACAGAGAATATGGTGCAAATAGAACAGCTAATTCACAGGATAATATTAAAACTGTAAGGTCAATCGTGAGGGGAGTGTCTGGTCAGATGCACAAAGTCGGCGGTATACAGTCAGTTCGCAGTAAAAATGTTTCTGCCAATGATAAGTCTGATATATGCACCGTATTTAACAATCAATTTCTGAGCATTGATGGTGAATTATATAAAAGTTCAGTTTCTACAAGGAATCACGTAACTCTCTCGGAAAATGGCGTTCCGAGACTGACGTCTGAAATATCCCTCTGTGATACTGACAAGGGGGAGATGAATCAATAATTAAATCATTTATTTAATCGTGTGGCTAGGGCCCCCCGTCGGGCAGACTAGCTCGCCGGGTGCCGGTCTTTCAATCTGACGCCACTTCGGCGACCTGCAGTCGATGAGGATGATAGGATGATGATGAGGACAACACACAACACAACACCCAGCCCCTGGGCGGAGAAAGTAGTCCGCCCCAGCCGGGAGTCGAACCCGTGACAATCCGTCATGCTGACCTTTTTTTTTTCTTTTTCATTTTGTTCGTTGTTGATCGTTGTGTTTGGTCCTTGCGGACGTCACAATGACATCCGTTCAAGTTCATTTGTTGATCCTTCCACTCAGTTTTTTATTACAGAGGCCAACCGGCTCTCAGACTGAACACGCTGAGCATCAGTGTTCGCTTAACCAATTGAAAAGGCTGCGTATTTAAGAATAAGAGATCATTTTATTTCACTTTATTTGCTATCAAATGTACAGTTCATATTTTGAAATGGTTTAACAACTGAAAATGTTACATTCTCTTCTCTCTGTGAGGTACTGGACGCGTGAAACAAATGGTTTCGAACGCTAGGCATCTTCTTTGACTGTGTTGATCATAAAATATAGCTCCAGAAGTTGTACCATTATGGAATACAGGGAGTAGTCCACTACTGGTTCACCTTTTACTTTAACAACAGGCTGCAAAAGGCCATTCTCCACAGTGCTTATGATGGCTATGGTGGGGCGTCTGAGTACAGCCCGGTTAATTGGGAGGGGAGGGTGCGGCAAGGATGAGTGGAAAGCCCACGTTCAGAATCTTATTCATAGACTTAATGCAGTCATTTTTACTATTCGAACGGTATTTGAAATAAGCAACAGCTCGAAACGAAAAGTAGTGTACGTTACTTATTTTCATTCCCTTATGACGTATGGTATTGTATTTTGCGGTAACTCTTCCCCTTCTCAAAAGATATTTTTGGCTCAAAAACGATCGGTTCGGGCAATAAGTGGTGTAAGTTCGCGAACCTCTTGTCGGCTCCTGTTCATTACTCTGAGTATTCTGTTATTGCCTTCTAAACAAAAACATTCTTTACCGTCATTTTTTTGTCAACTGTGACGGCGTACTCCGAAGAATTAATAGCTTTCACGCAGTTAATAATAGGCAGAAATCCTGTCTGTATTTGGATCGCACTTCATTGACTCTTGTGCTGAAAGGAGTGCAGTACACTGCAGCGCCCATTCTCAATAAGCTACCACAATAATTCAAAAATTTTAGCGGTATTCCACGCATTTTTAAATCGAAACCGAAGAGTTTTCTCATGGGTCACACCTTCAATTCTGTTGAGGAGTTCCTTGAAAAATTAAGCTGATTCCTGTGTTGTGTTGTTTAATGCGTTTTCATAAACTCATGGCTCGTCTTTTTTTTTGGCATGCCTAAACATTTTATTTTGTCTGTTACTACTTTCATGTAGTAATTTCATGTGCTAACACGTCCCATGACCTTGGAGATTTGCTCCTCAATTTGGTCCTACGAAACTAGACGTGTTAAATAAAAAAGTAGGCAATTGGTCGTAGAGCTTACTTATGCCTCTAATTTTTACTTAACGGTACTGTTTTCCATTGTTTTCGGTGTGTGTGCCAGTGTGGAGGTGAACGTTCTGATACGGAAGCTCCAGTCAATGAGTGTGCCATATCTCATGTACACTCTCTTGTGACAACAGGACAATACATTGGTTGAACACTTCTGGTCTACATAGGACTGCGGCAAAGCTCCATCTCAACTCCTACTATGTATGTGGTGTACTCGTCAGAACTTTCCTTCAGTAAAAATCCTAATTTACGGTAATGATATCTGCATGTACACGTTTCTCTCTCAGCTTGAGGATGACGCTATAACGATAGAGCGGTGGACATATAGAACGAGACATGAGCTGGCAGATAACGTGTCTGTGGCGGTTGTCTTAACGTGACAGAGACGGACGATAACAAGCCCGAGATACGATTAGGGTCGTTCAACATTCAGTCGGGATTTCAGTCAAATTGCTTGGACTGCACAGCGACAACATACTGATGTAAGCACGCCATGTGGAATATTTGAGTTTTAAGATTTCACGATGACTCAATGTCACACTAGCGGTACACCACCTGTGGTGGGGAGCTGATGTTATAGTCCTACTCACTCTTTACGGAGGCATGATTCGTTCTTTGTTGGATTATGGGTACACGTTAGATGAAAATGACTCGACATCTCTAGTAGGTGAGTTACTCTGCAGCATCGATCCAAACGAAACTGTCTTTTTGCAATATATTCTGCAGCTATGAATATGCTTTTGTTGGAGGTAAGGGAGTTGCCCGTTCCGTCAGAGAGGACTTTCCTAGCTGAGAAATTCATACTTATCGGAACAGCTCAAACAGTTCATCCCCTTCGTAATATTAACTGTTTCTTTGAGGTACACAGTTATGTCGATAAGATTCGAAGGAGGAGGGGAACACTACTAAATCAAAGTTTCCGGTCGTAATTGTATGTCATACTCCTCGTCTTAAGAAACTCTCTAGCTACTAGATTTAGCTTAGAATACGAAGTACTTAACTACCAGCCCAAGATCTTCTATCATCCCTGAGAAAATGGGATCCATAATTCACTCTCCTTCTGGCGTCTCCCACCTCATTGCATCAACGTGGCCATCATCGATCGAAATATTCACTGATGGCTCCAAAATAAGATTAAGACGTGGCTCTGATTACTTCTGTGTGGATCCACTGTCTTGAATAATGTGTAACCTTCTCACGGAAGCCAGCACCTTCAGTGCCGAAGTTCTTGCAATCAAGGAGGTCTCCGATATGGGACAAGTCAGTTCGACACATTGTTTAGGATTCGAGGAGTGCACTGGAAAACACAGAAAAGTAGCAGGGGATTTCCAACACTGACAGCCACGTGTTCGATGCATTTAGCGTACCAGTGTGAAAGCCAACAAACGTGTCCCGTTGTTATGGATCAAGGAATACTCTGGTATTTCATAGAACGAGCTGGCGAACCACCTGGCAAAACGAAATGTGATTGCTGACCAGGCTAACTACAATTGCCTCCCACATATAGGTTTTGGTGCTGGCGTATGATTGGTCATAGACGTAGCAGATCTCACAACACTCCACAGGAAGACATTGTATCGCAACACAGTCGAGCATTCCCAAAAAGCCTGGTTCTCCCAAATCAAGCTGTCTCAGCATCATACAACTAATACAATGAAGAGCCAAAAAAACTGATACAAACTGCCTAATATCGTTTAGGGCTCCCGGGAGCACGCGTAAGTGTCGCAAAACGACGTGGCATGGACTGAACTAATGTCCAAAGTAGTGCTGGAGAGACCTGACGATAAAAATCCGGCAAGCCTGTCCGTAAATCCGTAACAGTACGAGGCGATGGAGATCTCTTCTGAACAGCACGTTGCAAGGAATCCCAGGTATGCTCAGCACTGTTCATGTCTGCAGAGTTGGGTGGCTAGTGGAAATGTTTAAAATCAGAAGAGTTTTCCTGGAGCCATTCTGTGGCTATTGTGGACGTGTGGGGTGTCGCATTGTCCTGCTGTAATTTCCCAAGTCCATCGGAATGCACAATGCACATGAATGGACGGAGGTGATAAGACAGGATGGTTACGTACGTGCAACCTTTCAGAGTCGTATCAGTGGTCCCATATCACTCCAACTGTACATACCCCACAGCGTTACAGAGCTTCCACCACGTTGAAAAGTCCCTTGCTGACACGCAAGGTCGTTGGATTCGTGAGGTAGTTTCCACACCCGTACACGTCCATCCTCCCGATACAATTTGAAAAGAGACTCGTCCGACGAGGCAATATGTTTACAGTCATCAACAGTCCAATGTCAGTGCAGACGGGCCCAGCTGAGACGTAAAGCTTTGTGTCGTGCAGTGATCAAGAGTACACGAGAGGGCCATCGGCTCCGAAATCCCATACAGATGATGTTCCGTTGGATGGTTTGCACGCTGTTACTTGTTGATGGCCCAGCATTGAAATCTGCAGCAGTTTGCGGAAGGGTTGCATTTTTGTCACGTTAAACGATTCTCTTCAGTCGTCGATCTTGCCGGATCTTTTTCCGACCACAGCGATGCCGAAAATTTGATGTTTTACCGAATTCCTAATATTCACGGTACAGTCATGAAATGGTCGTACGCGAAAATCACCATTTCATCGGTAACTCGGAGGTGCTTCGTCCCATCGCTGGTGCGCCGTCTATAACACCACATTAAAACTTACTTAAATCTTGACAACCTGTCATTGTAGCAGCAGTAACTCATTCAGCAACTGCACCAGACACTTGTTGTTTTGAAAAGGCGTGGCCGACCGCAGAGCCGTATTCTGCTGTTTACGTATTCTGTGTTTGAATAAGAATGCTACACCAGTTTCTTTAGCGCTTCGGTGTATAACGAGCATCTGGCTGGGTAACAGCTGTTGTCATTCACATCTTTACAGGATGGAAGTGCAGCCGTCTACCCTGTGCAATGCGAAGTCCATCCATCTGATATTTAAGATCTCAACCATTTGACACTAGAGTGTTCGTGTTATGACAGACAATCTTACAAGCTTTTCAGGGCCTTGATCAGAGGAGGAATACCCCAGCTTTCATCTGTGACGGGCTTGTTTCGACGGCTGTTCACAGCGGACAATGTTAATATTGGCCCATTTCTGCTAGAACTCAATACCCAGTTAAAAGTCAGATATGAAGGATCGAGCCTCAAAAGTTGTAACGCAGTCCTAGAGACAGCCTTGAATGTTTGATTGTACAAGGCATACAACGAAATTTAAGTGGTAGTACTGTAATGTCCTATGCATGTGCTGTATATATGATACTGGATAGTACATATGTAAATACTCACTTCTCTTGCTAAGTGGTTAAACTTGAACGTCATGAAATAAGTATATAAAAATAAAGTTAATTATGTTTTTGAGCATTTGTGGTCTACTATGGAGGGAGATGTTGCGGCCCCAGTAGCTCTGGTCACTTTGACCACATGAGGCATGGAGGGTGGTCCAGAGAAAAGCCCAGAGGCATTAGAGAAACAGCGGTATCTATAATAACATTTGTTCACCAGGATAAGTCTATTGCTTAATAAAGATGTAAATGCGGTGTGGCTAGGGCCTCCCGTCGGGTAGACAGTTCGCCAGGAGCAAGTCTTTCGAGTTGACGCCAAATCGACGACTTGCTTGTCGATGGGGATGAAATGACAACACTCATTCCCAGAGTGGAGAAAATCTCCGACCCAGCCGGGAATCGAACCGTGACCGTTGGGTATGACATCCCGTTGCGCTCACCACTCAGCTACCAGGGGCGTACTATTGAGGCCTCAGAGCATCACACAGCACCCAGATTTCACCGCATGCCGCTGAGAAGTAGTGCCACATTTCGTCAGCGAGTTGTAATGAATGAGTCGCAGGTCATTGTGCCAAAGCTGATCAGTAGTTACACTGGTAGCAACAAGGCGATGGACTGGTGTTCCCCATCCGAGAGATTCTGCAATACAGTGAGGCCTAACACCTCAGCACTCTGATAGGCAGGCCATCGTGCGACTGGGTGAGGATAAACAGCTTTGCGGTCCAGGATATACACTACTGGCCACTAAAATTACTACACCAAGAAGAAATACAGATGATAAACGGGTATTCATTGAACAAATATACTATACTAGAACTCACATCTGATTACATTTTCACGCAATTTGGGTGCATAGATCCTGAGAAATCAATACCCAGAACAACCACCTCTGGCCGCAATAACGGCCTTGATACGCCTGGGCATTGAGTCAGAGCTTCGATGACGTGTACAGGTACAGGAGCCATGCAGCTTCAACACGATACCACAGTTCATCAAGACTAGTGACTTGCGTATTTTGACGAGCCAGTTGCTCGGCCACCATTGACCAGACGTTTTCAGTTGGTGAGAGATCTGGAGAGTGTGCTCGCCAGGGCTGAAGTCAAACATTTTCTGTATCCAGGAAGGCCCGTACAGAACCTGCAACATGCGGTCGTGCGTTATCCTGCTGAAATGTAGGGTTTCGCAGGGATCGAATGAAGATTAGAGCCACGGGTTGTGACACATGTGAAATGTAACGTCCACTGTTCAAAGTGCCGTCAATACGAACAAGAGGTGACCGGGACGTGTAACCAATGGCACCCCATACCATCACGCCGGGTAATACGCCAGTATGGCGATGACGAATACACGCTTCCAATGTGCGTTCACCGCGATATCGCCAAACTAGAATGCGACCATCATGATGCTGTAAACAGAACCTGGATTCATCCGAAAAAATGACGTTTTGCCATTCGTGCACCGAGGTTCGTCGTTGAGTACACCATCGCAGGCGCTCCGGTCTGTGATTCACCGTCAAGGGTAACCGCAGCCATGGTCTCCGAGTTGATAGTCCATGCTGCTGGAAATGTCGTTTTTCAGTTCGTGCAGATGGTTGTTGTCTTGCAAACGTCCCCCATCTGTTGACTCAGGGATCGAGACGTGGCTGCCCGATCCGTTACAGCCATGTGGATAACATGCCTGTCATCTCGACTGCTAGTGATGCGAGGCCGTTGGGATCCAGCACGACGCTCCGTATTACCTTTCTGAACCCAGCAATTCCATATTCTGCTAACAGTCATTGGATCTCGACCAACGCGAGCAGCAATGTCGTGATACGATAAACCGTAATCGCGAGAGGCTACAATCTGACCGTTATTAAAGTCGGAAACGTGATGGTTCGCATTTCTCCTCCTTTCACTAGGCATCACAACAACCTTTCTCCAGGCAACGTCGGTCAATTGCTGTTTGTGTATGAGGAGTCAGTTGGAAACTTTCCTCATGTCAGCACGTTGTAAGTGTCGCCACCGGCGCCAACCTTGTGTGAATGCTTTGAAAGGCTAATCATTGGAATATCACAGCAACTTCTTCCTGTCGAATAAATTTCGGGTCTGTAGCACGTCATCTTCGTGGTGTAGCAAGTTTATTGTGCAGTAGTGTATGTCGTCAAGGTTAGGACTCGGTCACCTACCATGGGGCGGCGAAGAACTGCTACAGGTATTCATGAGCCCGGCTGGCTCATAAATACGCTGTGTGAAAGTTCCACGGTTGGACAGTGTGGAGATGCGTGCCTGCAGCTCATCTGCAAATGATTCTCAGTCTGAGGAGGGCTGGCAGCTCACCAGTCTTCCCGTCATCTACGATGTCGCAGTAGGCAGAAAAAGCGGACCACAGCTGTGATTTGTATCACGTTGGCCGCGTCTCCCGTCTTGTCAGCAAGTATACTCTGGCGATACAGACTGAACGTCTGCGTGAATGGATCGCTCTTTCAGCTCCAAAAGCCCCACAGTTTATGGTGCCAAGCCCATGTCTACGACGCGAATTTGCTCTCATTTACTGACCTCGTCAACGCTCCATGCCTTACTGTGGTGGGTCGATAATATCTCTGAGTTTTCGAGCTCTGGTATTTAATGCGACACATGGCTGTTGCACTAAGGGAATAGCAAGGTTGCCCGAGTTATTTACTGACGATCTCTAGCACTGAGGCGTAACATTTGTGCCCGTGTAATTTAAGTATTCCGAGCAAATGGCAGTTTCATTACTGATTTTCATATGATGGAGACTGTTCCCTGAAAATCCGACCTGTAATATAGTACAGGTTAAGTGAGAAGTCACCATAACAATTATGAAAGCTATGAATGTCAGAAATGATGACACTGATGCAATCTTGACCACACAGTTTTTGAACAAAACGACACTCTGTTTCCAACCAATATTTTAATGTTATACGATTCCTCATAAATAAAATTCGCTGTTAATGTTTTGTTGAGTTCCTCATTAATTTTGTATGTAGGACAATCTATATTATTAATTACTGGTTTGATTGATTTCTGTTATTTATGGAGTTTAACTTGTGATCTCAGGAGAGATGTTTGTGCCTTCAAAACCTTTAGGTACCTTTTATCTTTATCTGGAAGCAGAAAATTTAAATTATCTTTGTTCTCATCGGTTTTTAATGGAATGGCTTTGTAGAGTCCTTTTTAACGTCACGTATGTTACTCTTCATACGGAAGTTTCCAGGCTTTTGAATGTAGTCATTGTCATTAATCAGTACGGCTGCATCCCCCTTGGCCGGCTGGTGTGGCCGAGCGGTTCTAGGCGCTACAGTCTGGAACCGCGTGACCGAAACGGTCGCAGGTTCGAATCCTGCCTCGGGCATGGATGTGTGTGATGTTCTTAGGTTAGTTAGGTTTAAGTAGTTCTAAGTTCTAGGGGACTGATGACCTCAGAAAATAAGTCCCATAGTGCTCAGAGCCATTTGAACAATTTTGTATTCCCCTTGTCCACGCCAATAACAACAACTTTTTCACCTTGCAACTTACTACTTAGCTTTTGAATAACGTTAACCTCAGTGACATATTTTTCTGAAATTTTCTTTAGACCTTCTAGGAAGTTTCTGCTTTTCACCACTGTAATGAACTATTCACATCTACACAATTATGCTGCGCTAGTATTAGTCCTAGTCAAAGGAAAGGGAAATTTTGTCAGTATTTTATAAAGGCCTGGTTGGGTGATGAAATCTGGGGCAACTGGTTCAAAAATGGTTGAAATAGCTCGGAGCACTATGGCACTTAACTTCTGTGGTCGTCAGTCCCCTAGAACTACTAAAACCTAACTAACCTAACAACATCACACACATCCATGTCTGAGGCAGGATTCGAACCTGCGACGTAGCGGCCGCGCGGCTCCAGAATGTAGCGCCTAGAACCGCTCGGCCAATGCGGACGGCGCAACTGGCAGAGTATGGTAACAGTCAACAGCCAGCGGCCCAGGCAAGGTAAACATGGCACTTGCGGGCTTGGAGCTGCGAAGGCACTATTGCACGCACAATTTGTTTTCAGTGGAGCAAGAATGAGGCAGGAAACTGTAGTGTTGCTTTAAGTTATTGCGATGTATGAGGTGGAGCACTAGGCCAGAGCCAAGAGTGGCAATTTGTAAGTAGGTGACGTGTGGGAATTTATCCCTGCCATAGTTCCTGTCTCTCTCTGAGGCTACATCAAAATTGAGGGAAAAACTGATATAAATAGACAGACAATTTAAGGTTGGGACGGAGTGTGCCGGGTCAGTCGAGTGTCGGGACGGACCTGTGCTGGTCTTCGTTTGTAGGGGCCAGTATGGCAGCGATGTTATAAGTATTCTGCATAAACTTGTACTTTGTTTCTGTGTACTTGTGCAGGCTAAATTTTGCCTCTGGGGACTCATCACCGGGGCAGGATGGAACGGCAACCTGGAACCTGGAGATCGCATGGTCTGTCTGAAAGAGGGCAGTGACAGCGGTCTGCAGTGGGTGGGGGAGGGGCTCAGTTCCACTCGAGTCTACGGGCCACATTCGCTTCCCACCTGGCGTTACGGGGTCTGGGCGAGGCGTACGCTGTAGGAGGTGCAGCAGCGCTGCAACACTGCCAGAGACGGCTGTGGCTGTTGCCATCTGGCAAGCACACTAGCGGCAAGTTGCAGCACAGCATCCAGGAGGGTGCGGGTTCGAGCCTGGTCCTGTCATGGGAGCAGCGGCCGCCTGAGGGTCACGGGTTACCAGTACACGCACCTTCATCCCATGGTCAGACAGAGCAGGTCAAACGGGGCGGATGGTTGCGAGGACCAGGGACTGTAGCAGTCTCCACAATCGTGGGCAGCATTAGAGTGCAAGTCGCAACGCTTTGGTGTGTGGCGACCAGGAGAGTGCGGCGGACTTCCAGTGGGGCAGCCCTGGTGACTGTAGCAGCGGCGTCAGCACACCAGGAATCTGCTGAGCTGGCTGGACTCGCGGGACAGTGCGAGAGTGCCACGCTGGCACTACACTCCACCCATCGACTACTGTAAATTATCTGAATAGACAAATGTTACCGAATACCGCTGTATAACTCCGCACTTCCCCTTGACACTCTTCAACTTGTTCACCCTCATTACAAAATACGGTGTGGTTGGTCCCAGTTTCAGCTCTGCCATTTGGAGTCTCGGGATCGACACACCGACCCCACAACAATTCTCTTACTTCATCGGCCACACATAGTGACAGTGACTTTCAGCAATTTTGAAAAACACATGACATTGTTTTCCATGTTATTTACTAGTGAGGTAATTTGATTCTTCATTTAAGATGGTCGTATTTACGGATTTCTTACTGCTGGTAGTCAGTCGATTTAGAGTGATTTCTGCTGAGCTGATGGCCGCCACTACCAGACCACACTCCCAGAAACTGCTGGGCTAACCACTGGCAACCACCAGTGTCGTAAGATCCTGGTGCTCTCTCTAGTTGTAATAGAGCAGGGAAGTCCACACTTGTGTGCAGGACTGATGTTAAATTGACATTTGGCAACATTTCAGCATGTTGCATTCATTTCTGTCAAATAACGTCCTACACATCCCGCATCACATTACGAGTTTCCCTGTGCTTTGCCTTTCACAGTCTGACATCCAATGTAGAGTAATACCCAGTCAGTACCTGCACGCCTAATGCACGCCTAACATAACAATTTGCGTCTGGAATGCCGGCCGGGGTGGCCAAGTGGTTCTAGGCGCTACAGTCTGGAACCGCGCGGCCGTTACGGTCGTAGGTTCGAATCCTGATTTGGGCATGGATGTGTGTGATGTCCTTAGGTTAGTTAGGTTTAAGTAGTTCTAAGTTCTAGGGGACTGATGACCTCAGAACTTAAGTCCCATAGTGCTCAGAGCCATTTGAACCATTTGTATCTGGAAAACGGATGAGATTGACAAAACCAGGAGCATTCTTTTCCATGGTCAGTGCCCACTAACAGATGTTTGCCCTGCAGTCAGAGTTGTCCTCTGCCAGATGTTTCAACAACTATAGCCTGTGTTGGTGTCCTATGTTAGTCTGAAGAAATGCGCAAGACACTGCTTTGTCCGATTTTTATTTTTGCAGACACTTGGTATTCCTTTTGCCGGACCCATGGTCATCGCTGTTAGCACCAGAGTTGATGTACCTACGTCTGATGTTGTCTTTGCTCTTGAACGGTAAACGGAACCTATCCTTTTGAACTGATCGATAATTTTTGGCACAGTGTCATGCGTTACCAGAATTGAATGGTTGGTGGTACCACTTTCAGCCAAAGGGACAATGTCAATCCGTTCTTCTTTCCTTGTGGCGCTTACGTCCATTTGGTTCATCTTACTGAAAACGAAAAGGCAACGAGTCGCCATACTCACCACTCACCATGGTGGCTCTGGTGCCTTATATTGATGTGCAGTAATCTTTACCTTCCTCGTGCCACGTTGTCATCTTGATGGCCTCCTAAGCCCTAATTCGCTATCTTCCCCCTAGCATCGCCGGCAGCGACGCCCTCTCTCTTCGCTGGTCTGGACACCCCCCCGCCGTTCCATTGTCGGGGCTGCGCCGGCTCAACGCGGCGCGCACACGTCAGCGCCGAGAAAAACAGTCGCCTGTCGCCGCCCGCCGGATCGGCACCATTTATTACGGCGCAATTGTCAGCGCCCGAAAAGGGGATCTGCATCTATTTACGGCTCTGCCGGCAGAGACCATAAATTAAGCCACGATAGGCGACGGTCAGCCGAGCAGGAGACGTCAGGGGGAATTAGCATTTATTAACAAGACAGGGCACAGCGGTAGCACGCGACCCTTGACGTTACATGCTCGTTAATATTTTCTTTCCACAGGCTTGTCAGTGGGAAGATTTCCACACTGTACCTTAATTTACAGTCAATGCTGCACTACCTAGGGTGCATATTTCTCAGCTTGTATTATTTAGGACCAGGCAGCTTTGCTTTTTATCTTTTATCATTCGTTTATTGCATCAGAGAAATACACATTTTAAGACAAAATTTAACTACATGAAATATTGCTCCCTGTAAAGGATAACATTAGCAGTGACAAAACTTAGTTCTCTTAAGGGTTTCTACTGGCAATAAACTATAAGGAGGCAGTGTAAGGTTTATATCAATTTAGCTCAAACACGTAGCTAGTGATTGAATCACAACACAGACACTTTAACAATTTCGGCAACAAATAAATAGCGTGAATTTATACTCATAGTAACCAACTAATCAACAGCCTTGCCATTGAATAAGTAGTAGGCCATTTGGAACGAATTAGCAACACCCAGCAACTAGGGGGCTTAATACCAACAGTCTTTAAATGTCTTGCTCCCCATTAAATAAGCAAACTTACAGTAATTAAATGAATAACAAATCAACACACTACGCTCCACTCAAACTCTTCAGTGGAAGCCAAGCCAAAATGAAGATTCCATTACCTGACTAGCACTGAAGTCACAATAAAGCTCATCTCTGTGTTCCCAGACACACATGGGGCAAACTTATACAAGATTTTGAAGGGAGCACATCAGTTAAAGCGGTAGTGGAGCTAACTCGTGCCACTGAAAGTTAAAGTACTAGACCGGGGCGCAAGGCGGTATACAATGAGGTTGCCTTAGTGCTATACTGCACTCCAAAATATTGATTAAAATGACCAGTTCGAAAGCAAGTACACATAAACCGGCATTAATTAACGAGGGGTGACACCAGGTCGCGATGACAACACTTAATTGAAAAGACGAATGCCGGAGGCGGCAGTAACATCAAACACCTTCTCTGAGTTTTAACGAGGAGTCACTTCCCGCTATACATGAAAACGTTTAACCAAGCACAAGGAAGGAACCCCAAAGAGAAGATTCAAATAAAACCCCCAAAAGATTGTAAAGGACAGGGAACCCCAACTACTTAAATTTAAAAGAATTAGCTCTCTCCAAAGGCAGTGTAAACGCTAAGGCCACACTTATGGGCCACCAAAATCGGTTACAAAAGTCTTACACATTTGCTCCTTTTCTTTAAAAGAAACGCAAGGCTGCTTAACTTCTGCTGGACGTCCGGTATGGCTCGTGCAGGATTCACCAGGCAGCAACCCAAGCTAGGTGGTCGCAAGGCACGGAGAGCAAAATCGGGAGAGCAGACAGGCAGGCAGCCAATACATATCCTCCATGCTGAACTGGCAGGCCACGTACAACCAACTCCACATATATGTGATTGCTTCGCACCTCGTACCTCGCGGCGTCTCAGCGGGTAGCCCGAGAAAACGTCAACTGCCACTCGCCCCGCGAATGCGGAAAACAACAAGACAAGCAAAGATAAGAAACATCGAAGGATCGATAATGGACATCCAAGAGACTGGCGCGCCAGTAACCCGCGCCACGGCTCACACTGGATGTATTATTCAACAGAAAGAGCTTCACAAACTGAGCAGTTCAACAAAGCGTAGGTCCACCTCTGGCCCTTCTGCAAGGAGTTATTCGATTTTGCGTTGACTGAGAATTGTTGGATATGCTGGTGAGGGGTTTCGTACGGAGTTCTGTCCAATTGGCGTCTTAGATCGTCAAAATCCCGGGCTGTTTGGAGGGACCTGCTACTGATGTTCAAAATGTTCTCAGTTTTAAAGATAATCTGAACCCTTGCTGGCCAGGATAGAGTTTGGTAAGCACAAAGACAAGCCGTTGAAACTCTCGTCGTCTGCGGGCGGGCGTTAGCTTATTGTAATCTTAAGGTACCTTCACGCTGAAAACCAACTCCAACCAAACTTGGATGACAGCTGTTTTAACTCGAAGTTTAAATTAGTTTTCAACTGTTGTCAGCCGTTGTTTGAAGTCGCGAGTCTGAACAACTAGTTGAGAGACGTTTTGTCTCGAGTATGTAGTTTACGGTTAGTGAGCAAAAACACGGTAGAGTTGTGTGACTTGAGCGTGCGCATTTACTGTGTCGCCTGCTGTGTTTCTTCCTTCGTCTGCTGCGTTTCTTTCGGCAATGGCAACTCACGAGACGTCAACAGATCCAACAAAAATGGTTCAAATGGCTCTGGGCACTATGGGACTTAACTTCTGAGGTCATCAGTCCCCTAGAACTACTTAAATCTAACTAACCTAAGGACATCACACGCACCCAAGCATGAGGCAGGATCCGAACCTGCGACCGTAGCGTTCGCGCGGTTCCGGACCTTAGCGCCTAGAACCGCTCGGTCACCCCAGCCGGCAACAGATCCAACAATTCAGCCGTTTGTTAGAAACTGAAATGAGGAAACCTTTGTATGATCCTTCTGATTCTTTATATAAAGATAGATATAAAAGGAATGGTTTGTTGAAAGAAGTTTCGCATAAAATTGGTGTATCGTTTGTAGAGTGTGAATGGAAATGGACAAATACGAAACACATTACAATCTTGAACATTGTAAGACAGTCAAAATTAAATGTGGGTCTGGGACAACTGCGATGTACGTTCCGAAATGAATATTTTACGAGCATATGACGTATTTGGAAGGCGTTAACAAACCAGACAGAAAAAAATCTGTAATCGTAAGTAAAATGTCGTTCACTAGTGTAAATGAAGCTGCTAGAAATTTTGTAATTACAACTGTATTTTCACCTGGCATTTGTTTACTTCTCTTGTCATATCGTTCTGTCAACATCTGATACAAAGTGGTTTGAAATTTAATGACTTACATTGTTAATAACTAAAGCTATAAGGGCTTTGTTCGGAAGTTTCTAATTACATTAGTCTATTCACTCGATATTTATTTATTCGTATTTCTCTTGTCATTTTCGCCGGCCGAAGTGGCCGTGCGGTTAAAGGCGCTGCAGTCTGGAACCGCAAGACCGCTCCGGTCGCAGGTTCGAATCCTGCCTCGGGCATGGATGTTTGTGATGTCCTTAGGTTAGTTAGGTTTAACTAGTTCTAAGTTCTAGGGGACTAATGACCTCAGCAGTTGAGTCCCATAGTGCTCAGAGCCATTTGAACCATTTTGAACCTTGTCATTTCACTTCACCAACATTCGATACAAAGTAGATTCCAAATTCATTCCTTATATTCTTCGTGCGTGGCCTCCCTTTCTCTGAAGACATTTATTATACGGAGACATCCGCCAACTGCCATCAGAAACCCAGCCCGTTTCAGGAGCTTCCAAACCAAAAGTGCCAGGTGGTGAGTAAACCGTGCCACTTTACTTATTGCTTCTAAGGAAACTGTGCTAAGATACAGTTGCAGAAGTATTAATGTTGTTTTTTCAGGTCTTAAGTGCATAGTTGTCCAAAGACACAGAAAAACTGATTACCATGTTCCAAAAAAATCCTCCAGAATTCTTCTAGTGCGAGACATTCGGTAATTAAACATTCTTTCCTGGTTATCTTTCTCTTGACATCCCGCGTATGGTTTCATTATGTACTCTGAAACAGGAAAACATCGTCTCCCACCATAACAAAGGGCGAGTCTTCACAGTCAGAATCGATTTCCATTGCTTTTCTGTAACAAAAAATATAAACGCCGAACGTGTGTGAGCCGTGATTTATTTTCAAAGAATATTCTTAAGTATTTATTTTATTTACTAGCGATTCATCAAGAACAATAATACATTTAATGACACTATGTAAGCATGGAAGTAGTTGCCAGGGAGTAACTGATGAAACCATAACCAAATTCCTTTTAACAAATGGGAATTTTATTCACTTTAATAGTGCCTAAAAGCATTTTTTAAAGGAAACAGATTTAAAATTACAATCAGAAAGCACCCTCTAAATATCAAAGTTACAATTTATTCAGAGGCAGAAAGAAACCGGTTTTGACTGTATGAGCTTTCGGGCAGAGAACTTTGCCGCTCTGTCTTGACACAGCCGTAGTTACGATCGCTCACAACAGCCTCTGAAAGGCTACACTGGTGCAAATCTGTAACACACCAGATAACTTTAATCAAAGAGTTTTAACAATTTACACAAGCACTCAAACTATGCAAACCCCCCCCCCCCGTAGGAGGGATGGAAATGGTACAAAACAAAATATTAACCTTGCCACCGAAGGTGCAACTTGATTTTAACTCTAAGAAAAGTCTTACGGTGAAAGGATGGCAACTTTATACACTAAAATGATAATTTAAATAAAAGCCCATGAAATGCAATCTTATATAAAATTGTACAAGATTGGCCAAACAATAGTTAAGATGCTCTACAGTACACAGATACCGCCTCTCAACCTCATAGGCAATAATATCAAAGTTTCCAAAGATCAAAACATATTTCAGGTACTAGGCCGTTACACTCCAAGCAATAAATTCGTTAACACACCAAATACGACAAACATGACGGAGGCAGATACTAACGTACGGTAAATTGATAGGTAGACTACCGAACAACCCGAACCACAGGTTGCTCTAAACCGCCCCTACTCCAGAAGGGAAAAACGGACGACCCAATTTATAAACAACCACTTTCCCGCGGGTGGGCAAACGGAGAAGAATGGTGGGACGACGCCAAAGCAAAACGGCTGGTGACTTCACCAAGAAAACAAGTAGAATTTGACAAGAGTAAATCAAACAACATATCACCAATCACTTAACTTCTAATAAACTGCGACTTCTCGAGAAGACCTGCACAGCACCCTCAAATCGCTCTCCCGAACCGTCCGCTGCTAGCCACCTCAACTGACGCAGGGAGGCGCGCCGATCTCCCGTCTCAGGGCGTCGCAGCTCGCACCGGCCAGACCGATGTCGTGGGTTGACTGCTGTTGGTCTCGTGTCGACCGCGAAGTCACTACCCCTCGCTATACGCCGCGGCCCACTGGACTCACGTTGCGATCTAACATGTGCCGACGCTCAAGACGGACAAGTCATCTTGTGTCTCGGCGCGCGACCGACCAACCGATCGATCCAACCGCCAATGACCGTTGCCCGAGCAACTCGAGTAGACTGGCGGCCTAACGCGCAGACTCAGACGCAGGAACTAAGCCCCGACCGGGCGACCACTCGCTGAGTACTGTTACTGGCGGAGTGGAAAGACTCTCATTTTGCCGCCTTTAAAGGTTGATCCGAACGACAGACATACTAGCACTCCGAACGACAGACAGACACTTACTGCCTAACAAATGAGGACGAGAGACAGACTATTAAGCTGAGGACGAGAGACTGACCCTGAATGACTGACTGGCGACCTCATAGCGCCCCTTAAATAGACGTGAACAGGCAACCTTTCCCCTTTCCCACCAGAGGGACACAACAACGTTTCGATTGCCACAGCGGCGCCACCGCCAGAAACGGAGGGCGACTGCTTCACACTACGCACTGCAGCGCGCTCTTTAAAACAGAAATTTGTACCACGGCTCAGTGTGTTTACAAGACTTTGGAACTGTTGTCAAAATTTTCAACAGTTGTCAGCAGTTGTAAGTTTGCCAGACTCACAACAGTTGCACATTTGCCAAACTTACAAGAGTTGCGTGTTTTTGTTTGTATGAGTTGGTGTTCGGTGTGAAGATACCTTAATCCGAATATGGGTTACCGTGAAGGACAACGAAACCGAGCGTGGAATTCGCCGACGCACCGCTGTGCTGTAAGGGTCCCTCCAATAACAACAAAAGATATCCTCTTATGAAGAAAAGATCACTGTGCAACACTCCTGGTTGTCGGGGCGTGTGTGGGCGACAATCAGGTTGGTATTCGACCACCGTCTGGGGCTTCTCCTGACTGGAATGCCATTGACTGGATTAGGATTGACTTCAGCGATAAGTTTCGCTTCAGATGGAACCACAATTACCAGTGAAGACGAGTCTAGAAACGTTCCTTTCAGCGTTCGGATACCAACGTGACTTTCTCCCGCCATACGGCCCTGACGGCCACGACTGATGGTCTGGGGTGTCATTTAATTTCATAGCAGAACCCTAATTTTATCTTCCTCATCACAGTTACAGAACAGCAGTATACCAACGATACTCTACACCCCGTTATGTTGCTCTTCATGGCAAGCCATTCCAGGCTTACATTTCGACGAGATAATGCTCGCCCGCACACAGCGAGAATTTCTACTTCTTATCTTCGTGTTTGTTACACTACTGGCCGTTGAAATTGTCACACCAAGAAGAAATGCAGATGATAAACAGGTATTCATTGGACAAATATATTAAACTAGAAATGACATGTGATTACATTTTCACGCAATTTAGGTGCATAGGCACTGCGAAATCAATACCCAGAACAACCACCTCTGGCCGTAATAACGGCCGTCATACGCCTGGGCATTGAGTCAAACAGAGCTTAGAGCTGCCCATGCAGCTTCAACACGATACCATAGTTCATCAAGAGTAGTGACTGGCGTATTGTGACGAGCAAGTTGCTCGGTCACCATTGGCCAGACGTTTTCAATTGGTGAGAAATCAGGAGAATGTGCTGGCCAGGGTAGCAGTCGAACATTTTCTGTATACAGAAAGGCCCGTACAGGACCTGCAGCATGCGGTCGTCCATTATCCTGCTGAAATGTAGGGTTTCGCAGGGATCGAATGAAGGGTAGAGCCACGGGTCGTAACACATCTGAAATGTAACCTCCACTGTTCAAAGTGCCGTCAATGCCAACAAGAGGTGACCGAGACGCGTAACCAATGGCACCCCATACCACCACGCCGGGTGATACGCCGTTATGGCGATGACGAATACACGCTTTCAATGTTCGTGCACCGCGATGTCGCCAAACAGAGATGCGACCATCTTGATGCTGTAAACAGAAGCTGGACTCATCCGAAAAAATTACGTTTTACCGTACGTGCACCCAGATTCGTCGTTGAGTACACCATCGCAGGTGCTCCTGTCGGTGATGCAGCGTCAATGGTAAAGTCCATGCTGCTGGAAACGTCGTCGAACTGTTCGTGCAGATGGTTGTTGTGTTGCATACGTCCCCATCTGTAGACTCAGGGATCGAGACGTGGCTGCACGATACGTTACAGCCATGCGGATAAGATGCCTGTCATCTCGACTGCTGTTGAGACTAGGCCGCTGGGATCCAGCACGGCGTTCAGTATTACCCTCCTGAACCCACCGATTCCAAATTCTGCTAACAGTCATTGGATCTCGACCAACGCGAGCAGCAATGTTGCGATACGACAAACCGCAATCGCGATAGCTACAATCCGACCTTTATCAAAGTCAAAAACGTGATAGTACGCGTTTGTCCTCCTTACACGAGGCATCACAACAACGTTGCACCAGGCAACGCCGGTCAACTGCCGTTTGTGTATGAGAAATCGGTTGGAAACTTTCCTCATGTCAGTACGTTGTAGGTGTCGCCACCGGCGCCAACCTTGTGTGAATTCTCTGAAAGGCTAATCATTTGCATATCACAGCATCTTCTTCCTGTCAGTTAAATTTCGCGACTGTAGCAAGTCATCTTCGTGGTGTAGCAATTTAAACGGCCAGTAGTGTAACACCTACCTTGCCCAGCAAGACCGCCGAAGATCTCCCAGTTGAGACCGTTTGGAACGTAATGTAGGAACAGTACGTATAGGGCTCGCCATTTTGACGACATACCGTGCTAACTGGACAGAAGTTTGCGTGATATACCTAAGGAGGACATTCAGCAACTCTACCAATCAATGGCAAGTCGAATAGCTGCTTGCATAAAAGCGGGAGGTGGACGAGCGTGTTAGTGAGTTGACAATTTTGAATGTAATACCCTCGAATGAGTCACCCAATTTATTGACATCAAAGCACCATTTTCTCTATTAGAAAGAAGCTAGAGAAACATAGCACTTGGCATTCCTAGATGGAGCACTCGTTTCCTTTGGTTTTCAGTCATTCTCCCTTCTACATTTATCGATCGCACTGCAGTATCGCGGACCAAAAGAAGGAGGAGAAAATGCCTGGCTTACTTTATCCCCTTGTTAATACATTCTGTTTTCAAGTAGGCTGAAAGGCATACCAAATTTATTTCGAATTTTCTTATATAATCAAAAAAGAGTTAAACGCAACACTTATTGCAATACTGTTTGCCATAGCAGAACACCATGTACCAACAGAGTTAGCAATACTTGCTACGAAGAGTCGTTAATTAAAATTGATGCATATGACAAGCAAGGACATCTGCTTCATGAACTGTTACGTATATAGCCCCGATGCATTAATTTCTGAATTGTACAGCAACAGCATTAGTCATACCGTTTTAATCACCATATTGACAAAGTACAGTTATTTAATTAATTTGTTGTCTGTTGTGAAATAACGAGGTCCTCGCCTTATCTTTATGCGGACATGCAAAATTTCGCTGTCAGGTACACAGAATTAATAGTAAGGTGACACAGTGCAACCAAGACAGAACCAATTCGCATGTGTTCCAAGTATAACTTGTAAGGAAAGAAGTGAAATACAAACGAGGCCAAAGTTAAACAATAACACGAAATCAGTACCAAGCAAATCATGTTTAACAAAAACGCAATTTTCTTCTGGCGTAACTAGAGGGACGAAATTAGCCATGTACAAGCAAAACACTCAGTAATTATAACATTCTCCATGATGAAAGCTTGTTTGTGCTATGCGTTGAGAACCTATTTTTCGAAACGTTTTGCAGTTTTACTCATCTCACAACGTTCTGAGCTCTTCACAACCAATACATTCTTTTCTATAACACTATTATTTCAGTTTCGGTGAACGATACAGAAATGAGGCTTGAGGTACTGTAATTCGAACATACGAGGACGTGCTGAAAAGTAATAATGTGAAAAGCCTTACAAACTTTTTAAATAAACTAGAGACCAGTTTGCTGATACCGTCACTGTAGAATGTTTTACTTTGTTGCCGAAGACACAATCTCACCTCTGCTGACAACGCTTTGTAACGCTTCCGCCCTACTCGGACGTATGTTAGCTCTATAAAGCCTATACTGCAATAAGTTCACGGGCTTCACCTTATAAACAAGGATTTTAGTACATTAGTTGACCGCGTGTACCTAATAGAAGCAAGATCGGACTTGTACTCAGTCAATAACTACAGTGATGCAGTCAAGCAAATGTAAAGTATAATTACTCTTTCGCATGGACAAGAAGTACACACAGTAGATGCTACCTATAATTAACAATTCGGTCGCCAGCCTACTTAGGCAATGAGTGAGTTTTTCCTTGTACGAGTGGGTGCATGTACAAGCATAGTAACACGTAGTAATGATGCGTTATATGGCAAAGTTTGGAACCAAAAAAAAAATCCACTGAACTAAAGTTTTCACCTTTTGTATTAATTTGGACGAGCTAAAATTACACAACACCACAAAGTAATGATTACTACGAACTGCATTTTGTATATTGATCAGACCGAAATCGGGCATAGATTGCCCTAGCATCGACAATCTTGAAAGTACACACACAATATCACTATTAATGATGGACAAACATTAATACACTTAGGATTAATATAGACTTAGCTTTACTGGTCAAATCTGATCAACACATTTCAAGGTTTGAAAGAATGGACAAGAGAAAGGGGGGGGGGGGGCCCTGAAACTGTTATGGTCGTTATACTGAAACTATTAAGTACTGAAGGCAAATTACACTCAAATTTAGCAATCTATTGATAACTACTCTTTTGTCTTACTTCTGAATAATTTAACTGTCATTATTTCTGTCTCAAATTAATTAAATAACATCGCTAACTCAATTAAAAAAAAACTCTCTTCCAAGTTAGTCATACTTTTGTTCTTTCTCAACATTTGCAATAACACACCGGACTTTAAGCTTCTTTATAGCATATATTAATCTGCTGATAATTTTCATTAACGCTAACATTAAACTTTCAGTTCAGGATACTCGGATTGCACAATACGAGGTAAGGATCCTGTCTAGGTCAGTGATCAGGATCAGTAATGGCTAAGGCAATTCTGGTAAAAGTCACGTTATTATTGAACAGTTAGAAACAGTTTCGACACTGGTCCACACAGATACACTTCTAAAGATGAAATAAATGTTTGACCTGTGCAAGTCGGTGCGGCGGATGGCGGGCAGCGAGATAGCGGGCAGCACGGCACACATACTAGCACGGCTAAGGCTCACACAACATCGGCACTTTCCATCTTCTTAGCGTCGTAATCTTTCCAATTTTGTGCCTCAGAATATAGCCGTGCCAAGTAGTCGTCGGAATCGGTTCATCCGAGGCTCAATGGAATCCACTTTTCCTGGGTAGCCTCCTCGGTACAGTACGTGTACTTCCGACTGTTGCTCGCCTCCGACTGTGTTACTGTGCCCGTTGTGCCGAACCGCGCCAGTGTGCGTTTTCCCGCCTCGCCTGCCTCCACCTTTTCCCGCTCCCCTACAGGTAGGGTATTCACCACAGGTTTTCTACTACACATATCCTAATGCATTACCTACGTATGGACCAAGTGTATAAATTACAATTTTCACATCTTACAATAGTTTTAACATTAAATACACTTTCCTTTGATTACCACATTATTTGAAATCTAACATAAATAATAATATTCATTTCAAAAGTTGCTCACAGTCTCTTTAACATAACGATACGAACCGAAAAAAAGTTCAAAACATTGCTTACATTAATTTATCTAAATTCACAAAGAAAAAAAAATTATATGTACAGTTGTCGTTACAGCTTGATCACTATCGAAGTGAAGTCGTCGAGGGTGTGCTTTAATTTCGTAAACATATGCAAGTCTGTTCGAAACTGTGTGGACGAGAATCGATGACAGTGGACCCAAATCGTTAGTATTGCACACATTGTAGCGCTCGTCTGTGGTCTGGCATGCTTATGCCGAAGGAGGTGCTGCACGTGCGGACGAACTCTCTGAAAGACAAAAGCCACTAACCAGCCCAAATTTTTCCTGCATGACGAGGACACTTTTGAGCCCACATTTGGGTTTTCTGCTATAATTGAATCAACGGCTTGGGTTCTAACCGAGGCCAGCTTGTGGCCTATCCAGCCCGAAGGACCGGAATGTAAAATCGGGCAGCCACACCGGCGCAGGTTCATAGCCGCGCTTGCCAGTTGTAGATCATGTCATAGTACATGGCGTCCTCAAATTAAAGTTTCTAAATCTAATCGTATTTGCTACAAAAAAGAGCCAGTTAACTGATACGCGCTGCACTGGTACACTCGCTGGAGCCATACTAATAATATCGACGAGTGTAGCCGCCCGGTCTGAGGCGCCTTTTCACGGTTCGCGAGGTTCCGCCCGTCAGATGTTCGAGTGCTCGTTCGGTTATGGGTGTGTGTTATCCTTAGCGTAACTTACTTTAGATTAAGTAGTATGTAAGCTTAAGGACCGATGACCTCAGCAGTTTGGTCCCATAGGAACTTACCACCTATACCTATACCTATTCCATACTAATAGCACTTCTTCTTTGGCTGTACAGAGAAAAGATGAAGCCTGCTGTACACACTTGGTTAAAAGTCACAAAAGAGCACAGCAACCCACTGACCTGCCGTGTGGCAGTTTTCGCTCAATTGGTGCTTCAGATGCTAGGATGACAACTGTTTGGCACGATGGGTCTTGGAACTGAACATTTCTTCCCGATTTTCGTACACGATGGGTCTCGGAATGAAATATTTCAACCTGATTTTCGTGCCCACTACTTTCAACACTGACGGTTGACGTAGCATCCATATTCCATACATGCAAACAACTTACAAAAATTAATGGTTTTACTGTCAAGAAATACTCGTTGCACGGGTAACAACAGCCTATCTATCAAAGGAAAGGGGATGGAGCTGAAAAAGCAGTGCAGCCAGCCATGCATTTATAACCATACCTTATTCCACCAGTATCTAAGAATGAGAGCACTTAGTTGCCCAGTAATAACCATCTACCTATCACAGGGTGGGGGTTGAAAAAATAAGCAGCCAGTGATGCATTTATAAGCATACCTAATTCCACCAGTATCTTACTTGTCCAGTAAGAACCTACTGCCAATCAAAGGTGAAGGGGGGGGGGGGAGGGGAGTTTGAGCAAGAGCACTTAGTTGACCACTTACGCATGAAAGGTGGAGGTGGGTTGAGAGCACTTAGTTGCCCAGTAAGGTTCAAATGGCTCTGGGCACTTGGGACTTAACGTCTGAGGTCATCAGTCCCCTAGAACTCAGAACTACTTAAACCTAACTAACCTAAGGACATCATACACATCCATGCCCGAGGCAGGATTCGAACCCGCGACCGTAGCAGTTGCGCGGTTCCGGACTGAAGCGCCTAGAACCGCTCGGCCACCGCGGCCGGCTGCCCAGTAAGGACCACCTACCTATCAAAGGGAGTGGGTGTTGAAAAAGCAGGCAGCCAGTACCACCTACCTATCAAAATGGGGCGGGGGGAGGGGGGGTGGGAGGCTGGATGAAAAAGAAACAGTGCAGCCAGCGATGCACAAACGCATATAACAACACTTTAGGCAACCAGTATTCGAGAATGAGTGCACTTAGCGACTTGGTACAAATTTCACATATAATTACAAAGCTTTACAAAACTTTTTGTCGCTGACAACCCTCACAAAAGTGATGAAGGGAAACAAGTTCTTCGCTTACTTAACTGTCGCTGTTCATGCAGTTAAACTGCCGTATAGAGCATGGCACTTTGATTAACACTTCGTCACTACTAACTGTCTTTTGACGATGCTCACTGGAATACTCTATTTCAAACTCTGAAGGTGGCAGGGGTTAAATACAGGGAGCGAAAGGCTATTTACAATCTGTACAGAAAACAGATGGCTGTTATAAGAGTCGAGGGACATGAAAGAGAAGCAGTGGTTGGGAAGGGAGTGAGACAGGGTTGTAGCCTCTCCCCGATGTTATTCAATCTGTATATTGAACAAGCAGTAAAGAAAACAAAAGAAAAATGCGGAGTAGGTATTAAAATCCATGGAGAAGAAATAAAAACTTTGAGGTTCGCCGATGACATTGTAATTCTGTCAGAGACAGCAAAGGACTTGGAAGAGCAGTTGAACGGAATGGACAGTGTCTTGAAAGGAGGGTATAAGATGAACATGAACAAAAGCAAAACGAGGATAATGGAATGTAGTCGAATTAAGTCGGGTGATGCTGAGGGAATTAGATTATGAAATGAGACAGTGAGTGAAAGAGTTTTGCTATTAGGGGAGCAAAATAACTGATGATGGTCGAAGTAGAGAGGATATAAAATGTAGACTGGCAATGGGAAGGAAAGCGTTTCTGAAGAAGAGAAATTTGTTAACATCGATTATAGATTTAAATGTAAGGATGTCTTTTCTGATAGCGTTTGTATGGAGTGTAGCCATGTATGGGAAGTGAAACATGGACGATAAATAGTTTGGACAAGAAGAGAATACAAGCTTTCGAAATGTGGTGCTACAGAAGAATGCTGAAGATTAGATGGGTAGATCACAGTGTAACCTCCCCCCTCACTTATCGACCTTAATGACAGTGAAAAATTAAACCGCGTGTACCTAATGGAAATTTGGGAAAAGCAATCGTCACCGAAGTTAATCTATCGGTAAAGAGGGAGGAAAGGGTTACATCTAAATGAAAGGAAAAATGCAAATGAAACTGGTGGAAATTAATTTTGAAAAGGGGTAAAGTTAATAAAGAAAGTAAATGTGCGGCCGTTACGTTAACAATTAACTAGCGGTAATTAGATATTTGAGATTTGGGGGAAATCACGGTCGCCAGTCCTAAGGACAATTACTATAGTAACCGAAAAAGAAAGGTTATTACACATATAATTAACACTAGAAGCGTGGCAACTGAAGGTTGACACGTGTAGTGTGAAAACTGAAAGTTTGTCAGAAGTAATAAATTTCGCTACACTCTGACTTAATTTAGCAAAAGAATTAATAAAACCGGAAAATCGAAAGTTAATTTAGTGACTGAAGTTAATAGTGAGCTTTCTTTCTGAAGCACATCGAAATCCAGTAAAATACGGTTAGTCTTGGACTACCTCAACAATCATTTCAAAAGCAACTTGACTCTACGCAATTTAGAAACAAGAGATTTAACTTTGAACTTGAATTAAATGATTCTGAACTATTAACAATAGTAAAATTTAGTACGTACCAAGCTGAGCTGCACTCACAGGTAACTAAAATACGGTAACAAAACTCGCACTCTTAATTTGTGCTCGTGTAACCTAAATATTGTAGCCAGCTACTGAACTTTGAAATTAAAGCAGTGAAATCTAATTATATTATTTTAATGCTGGCGTTTGAATTTCAACGACACTCGGGTTCATTTCGGAAAAGGAAGGGACCCTGCTTGGCAAAGCAATTGGGACAATGAGCAACAAAGGTTCATGCTAAGTTGCTGTAATTTTGCGAGGCAAATGGAACAATTTGAAAAGCTGAGGTCTGCCATACAGTTCTGAAACTTTACGTGCTTTTAGTCTTCCTTGTTGGTTGATTGAAGGTTTGAAGCCGTCGATCGAGGAGGTGGCGACAGTCACTCATTGTCGGCCGTCGCTGTTGCAGAAGCTGGATGTTGGCGCGCCTTCTTCTCGACACGGTCACCAGGCGAAACGGGCACTTGATGTGCGCCGGCTAATGCTTCCCGTCCGCGACACCATGTCAGAAACTATCATCGCGAGTCGAGCGCAATTACATGCTGCCAAACCCCGAAAGCGCGGCAACTCGCGGGAGCGTCACACAACACCTGCTCCACTCGCTACTCCCGCCAGACTCCGACTGCTCTGCCCGCGCTCCACGCGGCAGAGTTAACCCTACCAAAGATCCTACACACTTTGATTCGTCACACGACCTATCGACGTAATCGTTCGATAGCAGTTTTCCCTAGGCAAGACCCAGCGTAAAAATACAAATAATATTTACGAAACAAACCAATTATACATTGACATGAGTGCATAAATATATATATACAAACAGTAAAACAATTACAATATATAAAGAGACAGAAATGTCATATCTTGAGGTAACAAAACAAGGAAAACAAATTATAGTACAATAGAGGGAAATAGGAGGATATGCATTTCCGGCGTTACAACAGAACTAATGAGGAAGCATTGAATAGAATTGGGGAGAAGAAGAGTTTGTGGCACAACTTGGATAGAAGAAGTGATCGGTTGGTAGGACATGCTCTGAAGCATCAAGGGATCACCAATTTAGTATTGGAGGGCAGCGTGGAGGGTAAAAATCGTAGAGGGAGACCAAGAGATAAATGCACTAAGCAGTTTCAGAAGGAAATAGGCTGCAGTAGGTACAGGGAGATGAAGCAGCTTGCACAGGATAGAGTAGCATGGAGAGCTGCATCAAACCAGTCTCAGGACTGAAGACCACAACAACAATTACTGACTGTATTCGCAACACATTTTTGAGGCAGTATTTCCATGTACCTCTTAATCTACTAGCAAATGTCGCCAGAGGTACGGGGGTGCTAGAATATAGACTGGGCAATGGGCACCGGACAGTTCATGGCTGCAGAGAGGCGCTGCGACAATCTGTAAACATTTTATTTTCCTTTGCCTCAGGCGATGCAGGTGTCCGTCGTCCCGCTCACGCCGAATTCTTTCCACTCGGCGTTTTGGTCGCTCTGCTTCGCTGAGGACGCAGCCAGTTGCCCGCGGCCCAGTTGCATCAGCAACGGCGAGACACGCTACCCCAGCAGCAAAGTCTTCGATGACGCCCGCGCTCCGGACTCGAGTGACACTCGCGCCAACGCAGACCAGTTCGCCGAGACAGAGGAAGTGGATGCTAGAGGGTTGATGTCTTCTACAACAGCCGGGATACGACCCCCTCGCCTTCGGGAACGAGTCGATCGTGCTGCTGGCTCTCTCCGACTCCCTTGTGAATTAAGGGGTCGAACCGTGGCCCCGCCACAGACTGGAATGGTTGTCTTCCGTCGGAAGCGTCATGTGAGACGCCCGTGAAGCACAGCACCGTCGTCCAAGAGAGCTGTGACACTAAAGACGCCGGTATTATTAGACTGCTCGCTATTGATACTCGACAGTGCGCATATGTTTCGCGAATGCGCGTCTAAAAGTCACGTACTGACACATATCAGGTTAGTGTCAGTGCGCTGGTTTCGATGGCAGTTTGCGGCAAGAGTTATTCGCAGTCTCGCTCAACACGCCGTTTCGGCAACCAGACATACTTCACTACTTCATATTGTAAAGAGTTATTATCAACAAACCAGTGGTTGATAACGGGCAGAGGTGAAATAAAATGTTGAAAATTCACGCTAAAACTGAAACATCCCCTTAGTAAAATCAGTGAATCACTTTACCGATAAACCCCTTTCGTTATTTGATTTTCAAACAGCTGAGCAAAACTGAACGTACTCAGACATTTCTCTCTTTACTTATTCTGATCATCACTAAACTGACACACAATATTTTTAGCACAACGCAATTTGACTTTCAATAATCCCTACAAAAGAATGGCCCTGACTAACAATAACCTATACCTTTCATGAATCACTTACCTCACAAAAATCTTCATTACTCGAACTATTGCAATACAGCTAGCGCCAATACTGCCAGCTAAATAAAAGGTTCTTAACTTCTGAAGTCACTATCTACTGATAGGCATAGTTAGCAAATGATAGATTTTGATAGAGAACAAACAATGTATTTACCTTAATAATGTTCCAAAGTCATCATATATATATATATATATATATATATATATATATATATATATCAGTTCATGATATTCAGTATTACAAATTTACTCTTTCTGATGGACACACGACCAGATCGTCCGCTCTCAAAATTCTGCCATCTCTCTCTCCCCACATCCACCACTGCTGGCGGCTCATCTCCAACTGCCCAACGGTATGCGCTGTTCGCATCCAGCTGCCCAACACTACAATAGCGAATATTCCAACAGTGCCAACCAGCCACAGACTGCACGAAGCACATCCAGTGATTTTCATACAGAGCGCTACGTGGCGTTACCAGCACAAAAACCTAAACAGCCTACTTACTTAGAAAACTATCCCATTAGGTAACATCGCGACAATATTATTACACGACACATATTTCAGGAGATATGGCGTCGTAAAAACACATTCGTGAAAAGCTGCTGAATCATTCATGACGTTTCAATTTAAAACGTCTTTACTAGTAAATCTATTCGCAGCACATTTCGCAGACAGTACCCACATATGCTGCGTAACGTGCCTAGAAATTGTAATACATGTTAGTTATGATCTGCAAAAAAAAAAAAAAAATACCGTGGGAATAAGAACCACCAGAGTCCTATTCGGACTGGCGTGATAGCGTGGCGAGAAAAGAAGGGGGGAGGAAATAAACAGATAAGACGAAGGTTCAAAAATGGCTCTGAGCACTATGGGATATAACATCTGAGGTCATCAGTCCTCTAGAACTTAGAACTACTTAAACCTAGCTAACCTAAGGACATCACATACATCCATGTCCGAAGCAGGATTCGAACCTCCGACCGTAGCAGTCACGCTGTTCCGGACTGAGGCGCCTAGAACCGCTCGGCCACCGCGGCCGGCTAGATAAGATGAAGGTAGAGATAGAAGCAGATAAAAGGGGAGGAGAGGTGGGAAAGGTGAGGGGGAGGGGCAAATGGACAGACAGTAGAAAGGAGGAGATGGACAAAGAAAGGGGGAGGAAGATAGGGAAAAGGAGCGGGCAGTAGGAGAGGAAGAGAGAGATAGGAAGAGGAGGAAAAGAAAAGAGAAAGGAAAGGAGATGGAGATAGTAGAGGAGGAAGTGGACAGATAGAGAGGGGAGGATGAGATGGGCAGAGAGAGGGGGAAGTAGGTGGTGAAGCAATAGAAGACTTGATTAAATACATAGAAATCCGGACGACGCCGGGCACTCGCCAGTATTAATATAAACGAAAGCCAGCTGTGAATACAATTTCATTTATAGGTACATTATTAATGTCTAATAAAATACTGTATCTCGTGTGTCTATGTCGAAACAATAAATATAACAGTACTAAGAGACAGACCTTCCAGTTCCGTAGTGCACTCGGGAAAAGGTGGCCTTTACGCCTAATAGTGTTCGCACAACAACCCGATTCTTACTAAGCGGACAAAAAAAAAGTAACAAAATTCTTACCGCATACGTCTGCAGTTGCAATAGGTTGGCAGAATACCAGCCTATTCGTAAATCTTCAGACCTACAGATGTAAGACTTTTAGTTGTGATTGTGTTTTATCAAAGTAAAACTGTTTCCAGTCTCCAGATAAATTTCTCAGCCAAAAAAAGCTTAAGTCGTATATCTTTATATTTTCGATTATTATAAATACAGTCGAAGTAGATGTGTTGCAACTGAGCTGCTTCTACCGAAAATTAGCTTTAAGAACAACACAGAACAAAAATATGAAACTTTACAGTCTAACAACCACGGAGATTTCACGTTGCTCAAGGTACATTGCAAAGCGTATACTCTAATATTTATAACATTTAGATGCCATTGTCAATACAATGAAGGAAAGCAACTCCGAATGCACAGTAGGAAGCAGCGCAACTCTTCAAAGCAGCAGTTTTCGTACGTTTCATGCTGGATGTTAGTCTTATTAATTGCGCGTCTTGTTTGCCACGTAATAAAGGAACGAGTGCCGTACTTCTGAAATAAGAGTGGCGAACGTGATTTCATGTTTGGTTTATGATTTCCATACAATAGTATCCACAACTACAAATGTTGACAATCTATCGTGAACCTCCACAGCCGCAACTAATTGATCGAAAAAAAAGCTATTTTATCAGAAATTTTATGGGAATCGTAAGGCAACATATGCAGCCAAATACTAAAACGTACGAGGGTCGCCCAGCGTGTAATGCACCATATTTTTTTCTTCAACAGTTTTTAACTGAACATATTTCTTCTGCAATTTTTCCATGTCCGCTTGTGGACTGGGTGTTGCGTTGTCCGCATCATCATTTCATCTCACCACCGGCGCGCAAGTAGCCCAATGTGGCGTCGACTGAAATAAGACTTGCACATGGCGGCCGAACTTCACCGAATGGGGCCTCGCGGCAAACGATGCCATACTCTCATTTCCATTTTCCTTCCCGTTGTATGCCCTGTCGGTATGACTCCTTGTTCTAACACGAAGCCGTTTCTTCACTGTTCGAGTCAGCTCCTCCTGCATCCTTAACATATCTTCCAAGAACACCATCGTTAAATGGGCCAAAAAAGTGTAATTCTGACGGAGCGACTCCTGTATCTGTTAAACCCTGTAGTGATGTGTTCTGAGGACCTCAAACTTGCGTCAGGCCAAGCGTTATGATGCTGTAACAAACAATCACCTGGGTTGTTACGGTGCCGAACTCGCTTAAAGTGCTTGCGGTATCACGGCATCACAAATGATCACATCCGCAAGTTATGTACATCACGTGAGGTTTGACAGCCGTAGATGGCCTCCCCGATAGCTGCAAATTATGGACCTCAGCCGAACCACCTTCTCTATAATGCCTTACCCTTCAAGCCAAGTGTCTAACAGTATTTCAGTTGCCTGAAGATCCTCCACGACCTGCACACTAACGTTTGTAAATGTTCCCAAAAGTTTCTCTCTCCAGGCAGTAAAAAATTCAATGACGACACGCTGCTTGTACCGTACATCACCTACAGACTTCATTACGAAACACTGCTGCAGCTATGCTGTGTATCACAGGTAAGGAAAGATTAACCTGGGAACTCCGGAAACTTCAAATAACGCGTACCTAAAGTTTTGGATTAGTACCTTTCTCATTGGCTGAGAAACAAATGTGGTGTATTATTTTCTGTGGGACCCTCGTATAATAATTTGAAATAATATTTCAGACCACGAGGTTTCTTAAAAGGTTAAGTTTACTTATTATGTCAGAAGAGCTTACATAACGTTAGTGAGCAAATAGACATATCGGTAGGTCATATTCTCCTATTTTCACGTTTTCTTGCATTTAGCTATACTTCTCGCTATATTCTTGTCGTTGCAAACAAAACGTATATGTAATTTCAGTAACACTGCAGAATGGCATACCTTATAACGAAATTATCATGCTCATTGAAAGTCTTGCTCCGCAACCTTAGCTGGATGGGTAGACAAGAACCATATTAACAGTAAACCAAACGAATTTCTTGGCTCCATCGTTTCAAAAAACATAAGAATTTATTGTTTCTTATTTTTAAATAATAGCATAGATACCAAGTTTAATACGTCAGCAACGTACGGGGCTACCATTCGACATGTCATCTTCTTCCGTCATAGTCAAATCCAAGCTAACCTCACCCCAGACGGTAAGGGCGAGGAGGGACAGGGGAAGATTAATATTAACGTTAACTCCAAAAATCAGTGGAGCTCAGCGCTACTCATTTTGCAGTGACAGAAATGCGGGATGTCTGTCTGTGTCTCTTTCAGGCCGGAACAGAGCACGAAACATTCATCATAGTGCGGTTAGAGCCAATCTGCCATAACACCCAGGATTTGCCAGGGGACGTTTAATGAAATGACGATAAACCTGAAGAGGATGGCCAGCCGGGGACGTTAATCACCGTAATCCAGAACAAAATTCCGTGCTTAAGGATACTGCATGTTAATTTAGTGCAACATATCCAATCGGTACTGGATTATGCATGTTGCGTTTACGTGTACCTCATAAAAAATTAATTAATTGTTTCAGCGGGTATGGGGTTCAACGATAAGCTGAGCATCGTACATCGGTTTTTGGTAATGTTAGAGGTTGTATTATTGATGATGATATGTGCGTCTTTTATGCTCAATGAACGAACCAAAACACATAACACAGTAGGCACTGTACGACAAAGGACAATTACGAGAGAACTTTAAGATGAAAGTAATTTCAATAAAACAAGGTAACCTTAACCAAGCTTGGCTATATCATCACGAAAATTAGTAAGATATTACACAATTTTAACTATGAACAGTCTGTGCCCATGCAGTCCCCTATCATAGAAAAGTGTCATTATAAGAGTGCCACATGGGCAGGAAGTGTGGCAGTAGGAGTAGACGCATAACGAAACCTTATTGAGAAATTATGCTGCCCTTAAATCCAGTAATATAACTGTGAATTCACAAAAAACAATAAATTTTGTCAGAGGAAGAAGGAAAATGGAGGCATTAATATGTGTACAGATTTGAAATATCATAAATTTTTCTGCATATCTACAGGCTACTTTTTCAAGGCTGCGAGCAGACGTTTGATGGAGAAGTTTTCATTAAATTGTCTTACTGATTTTTTATGTGGCAGCTTAAAGCATTTTTTTTAAAAAGAGATTGTAAACGGCCAGGGTCCTGTGAGACTGAGAGCGAATGTTGAGGCTACCTAGACTTTAAAACACGAACAATTTACGACTTATCTACCGAATTACTGCAGCTTACTCTTCCGTTGACACAGCCAAGGATAAGACAAATAATTCACAACGTAAAAAGAAAAATTAGTTATAATTCCTTTGTGGAGTTACCGTGAGACGTATAAACCTACTAACTCGATTTTATGAAATAAAGATATCTATTGAATGTAGCAGGTTAATTGTTAGGCACTCATTGAGTCAACGCACATAGAGTTGCCAAACATATGCAACTTATGTCGCCATGTCTGACACTAGCAGCAAGGGGAACGTGTTCCAGAGTCGAAGTGATTCTTCACGTGGACAACCTGGCGCTTCAAAGACCGACGCAGGCCTCCGAGTGCCGAAATACCAAACGAATAGGCTAACGAGTTTTATTACGATATCTGCAGTTAGTGGTCAGAGCTAAATTATTTACGAATAATATTTTGAGGTGACAGTACGGGCTTTCTGTTTTATGTATTATCTAAAATGCGGCTTCCACCTGTTTATCTTTTTCATAAATGACAGTCTGATACCACACTCCTTACAATTTTTGCTGAGAATGCTGTGGAAACCACTCCCAGACCAACGGTTGACAACTCTACTATCTGATCCGTATAACTGTTTGTATTGCGAGTCTAAATTTCCTAGTTCTTATTTTATTGGGATAGCAGTTTCGGCTATACGTTACTCAATCTCCAAGCCCCCTGACCGACGTGCAGGAAGATTCCCAGTCGACAGCTGTCTCGAGTAGAAACCTACGAATACCAGTCTTTGAATGCAAGCCATTGTTTTCACAAGGGCAAAGGTGGATTCTTCCTACACGTCGATAAGGGGGGCTTGAAGATGGCGTAATACATCGCCGAAACTAGTAGCCCAATAAAAGAAGAGTTTTGAAATTTAGACGGCTGAAAGGTGTTTTATTTGACATTCTGTGCTTAACATCCGAGGTCTCGCAACCATATGTTTCGCATTGTGTTTGATGAAAGAGATCGCCACAGCGACTCATAAAAACTGATTAAACAATAGACGGAGAATTGTTGAAAATCACGCCATTAATATTCAATACAGGGGAATATAAGTATAAAATTTTGTTATTGTGGGCTCATTGGTGTGATCTGTACTTGTACGAACGTAAACTGCATTCAGTTTTTAACATCTATAATGCCAGTAATAGAAGTAAAACTATATTAGTACACGGAGCAAAGCACATGAACACTTTTCAAGAGAGTTACTGGCGCTGATCAGTTGTTGCTTTGTTTCCACAGTTTCATCTAAACTATTTCAAAATCATTGTTGCTACTGTCCGAAGATAACTGTAGTTCCACGACAGTGTAGCTTGTGGCCATTAACTTCGATACGTTCTAGCCCCACTGTTGAGTTGGCCATCGTCTATAACGGCGTGCGCTGGTGTTTCGTACTGTGTGCAAAACACATGCTGCGTAATGAATAACTTTGCAGTTTGAGCTTCACGTCGAATTATTATTTTATTTGGCCCTTGGCGCATCACTACGGTAAATTTAAACATGCAGACCTGGCTTTCCGCTGACTGCATTAATTTATATTTTTCAAAAAGTAATGAATTATTTAAAACACAAATTTCAGTAGGACGTATGATTAGCAATAGCAGTGCCATAATGGCAAATAATGTCTCTGCCTCTTAGGTTGACAAACCAGTTTGTAGCTAAGTATAATGAGACCACCCACCCACCCACTCACCCACACACCCACCCACACACACACACACACACATATATATATATATATATATATATATATATATATATATATATATATATAGGCTGATGGAAATTAATGACAATTTTTGATAGGAACTCCACTATCAATTTACATAAATCTAGTCTCGGTTGAACATTCAGCCGTCTTCAGATCTGAAATGGGAACAGAAAATTGCACTAAAAGGGGAAGAACTATGAAAAGTTAATGAAAGTAACAACAAATATAAACTGGACCCGTTCACACCAATTACCGATTCGAGTACAGTGTCTGTCGTAAGACTAGATAAAGACACGTTGTCGTCATTATAGCAACAGCTGATATATAAGGTTTATCACATTGCGATAGTAGCAAGTACCATTACAATAAAACATTATGTAACGAAAAAATAAAGAAATAAACAGTCAAAGCATCACAAAATGCAACAACGCCAGCGTAAGTACGTGAGGAACAAACTTTTCTTATAAAAACACGTCAATGCTGTTAACACCAGTAACTTGTCAGTAAGATGTACTACGTCGCCAATTCAGAGTTG
The DNA here is from genome assembly GCF_021461395.2 of Schistocerca americana. NCBI lineage: Eukaryota > Metazoa > Arthropoda > Insecta > Orthoptera > Acrididae > Schistocerca > Schistocerca americana. The sequence goes on along the minus strand of NC_060126.1, from coordinate 498,944,914 downwards.
TAGTAGCAGTAGTAGCTTTATTCATCCGTAGATCTCTATTTTCACGGCTACAGGACATGTCAAAGTATTTACAAGTTAAGAACAAATTTAAAATGAGCTAATTCGTACACATACACATTTACACATTTCTAGTTAGAGACAATCATTATATTTACTCCTGGTTTACAATATTTTTTTTACAAATAACTTACTAATTCATGTAATGTCACACAGTTCACGCATATCTCACTATCAGTCACTGCACACGCTATACTGTTGGATAACATTTCACTCACTACATACACAAACACACACACACACACACACACACACACACACACACACACACACACACACACTCTGGCGATCTCTGGGCCATTGTCTGTACCACAACTTCCCATTTACTATCCTGAGAAACTAAGTCAGCATCGCTCTACAATGAGTGAGATGTTGAGCTTAGAAAGAGGAAGAGATGTTAGTATTCTGCAATGCATAGTTTGGGGGTAAGTTTTTCTAGAAAAGGAAAAAATATAGTGTGGAGGTGTTATGTGGAATGTTGGATGTTTTGTAATCATTATAATTATTTACTCGTATAACATTTTTTACCAAACCCCTGCTCTGTTTTATCTAAGTAATCATTCATGTATAAAGTGTATTGCATGACAGCTACTTTTGAGCTGCCTTTGTAAATAAGTGTACTTTTGAAATTTCTTTTACTTGTTTTGGTAATTTATTGTACAGTTTTATTCCTTGGTAGAAAATGCTGTTTTGAGTTTTATGTTTATTTTTTCTTGGCAAATGTAAGTTGAGTCTAGCTCTTGTTCGATGGTAATGGGCAGAACTTTTTGTGCAGTAATTACCAATGTTATTTTTGATGTGTACAACAGACAAGTAAATGTATTCACACGGAGCAGCTAAAATAGCAGCCAGTGGCAGAATAGGTGATTGGGGAGTACCAGGGAGGTTTCCGGCCAGGACGGTCAATAGTAGATAACATCTTCAGTCTCCGGCAGCTCACTGAGAAACTGGGTGAATATGGTAAAGATTTGCATATTTTATCTGTTGATTTTAAGAAGGCCTATGATTGCATACATCGCAAGAGCCTGCTCAACTGTTTAAGGGAGTTTGGCATAGCAGAGAAACTCATCAATCTGATAAAGATCTGTCTGAACGAAACACATGCAAAGGTGAAGATGGAAAATCGCGTAACTGAGGAATTTGAAATTGTGACAGGACTCAGGCAATGAGATGGGTTGTCCCCTATCCTGTTCAACTTTGCCCTCGAGAAGATCGTAGGCGAGACCTTCCAAGAGAACGAAGGGATTGTAATCGAAGGAAAGAGACTGGCATACTTAGCCTATGCAGACGACATCTGTTTACTCTCTAGGTCGGAAGAGGAGTTGGAGCAAATGACCAAAGCACTAAAGGAGGCTGCCAGTAAATTTGGGCTAAACATTAACGAAGCTAAGACAGAGTACCTCGTTATGACGCGTGGTCATTGTCAGACTGCTGATCATCTACAATCACTGCAGGTTGGGGACCATTCCTACAAGAGAATGCAAGAATTCCAATACCTATGGGCACTTTTCACTGAGAACTCGTCATGTGAAGCAGAGATCAATTCCAGAATACAAGCAGGAAACTGATCTTACCACAGCCTAGCACAACTGCTTCGGTCCAAATCTCTCTCCAGACAGTTTAAGATTCGACTGTACAAAACCCTGATCCAGCCTGTTGTTCTATATGGCTGTGAGACATGGAGTATCCGGAAACAGGACTTCCATAAGCTCCTTGTTTTTGAGAGAAAAGTGCTTCGGAAGATCTTCGGTCCGGTTCTGGATGCAGATACAGGGGAATGGAGGATCAGATACAACCAAGAGCTTGAGGAACTATACCAGCAGCCCAACATAGCAGGAACTGTCAAAGCCAAACGAATGCAGAGGGCCGGCCATGTGTCCCGGATGGAGGATCACAGATGGCCTCCGAAGCTCCTGGATTTCACACAAAGAGACCGCCAGGGGGACCCAAGAAGCGTTGGAGGGATGGACTCCATGAAAATTTAAAACAAATGTCAATAGATGTGGACGAATGGCGGATAGCAGCAATGGACAGAATACAGTGGAGGAGGAAACTTGTAGATGCGTGCGGTCCACTAGGCCTGATCACTTAGTAGTAGTAGTAGTAATTATTTCTTAAAAAGATGATAATTATGTAAAAGAGAGACAATATTTGTCTCACATTCTTCGTTAATCTATGTCATTCTTTTTTTTTGTTTTGTACCCTTTTGTCGTCTTCTTCTGATGTACGTCGCTGATGCAAAACGCGAATCGATTTGAGGTCTGTTGAATGAAATACATTTAATGTAAAATTATTGTACTTTTATGTTCATTTGCTGGTGAAAACAAATAGAGCCAAATACGTTAAAACTATTTATGATTAATTATTGAAAATTCACTTCCTCTTTTTTATTATAAATTTGTAATAATTGTTTTATCATAGCTGTAAGAAGCGCAGCCATTGTTGGTTACGATTATATAGCAACTTCGTCTGTACTTCTAGTTGAAAACAGCATGGGTTTGTGTTAAACTAATTTGGAAAACAATTTAACAATTTTTTTATTGGTGGCATCAATTTAAATGATTAATTGTTTACTGAGCAGAGGAAAATCTTAATTAAAAAAGAAATCCTCTATATTTTGTTGGCCGCCATCTTAACTTTTATCACAGCGGCAAATTTAAATTACTTGAAACTGCAAACAATATTCCGATGTGTAAGAAATAAATGTGCACCCGTGGTACTGAACTCTACTTATAAAAAAAAAAAAAAAATTAATCGATTCAGACTGCATTTTCTAAGAACAGTGCTGATGGTATTTATTGTTGAACAAGATTTCATTGCTGATGTATGAGGCCAAAATTAAACTACGGACGAATCACGGAGAAAAATATTTCTGGTAGCATACGTCTGTGTTGTGTGCGGGTGGTATTCTGTGGTTCCTTTTCATGATCAATTTGCTAAGAATAATTAAATCCATCGACGACAAAAATTATAAAAGCTTTGATGTACGATCTGTAATTTTAGTGATATGAACACAACTTACAGTCAATTTTATTACATTACGTCAGGTGGAATTCTTGTGCAATTCGAACAAAATAATTATACGGGAGAAGTTGTAGTATGAATAATGCATTATACAGGTGTATAATATTGTCATAACATTTACAAAACCAAATCAATGCAAGTGCTCAAAAAACAGAGTGAATTCAAAGCGCAGGATACCATAGAGCATCGTATCATCCATATTCATTGCATTTGCCCATTTTGATGATACACAATAACCGCCACAATTGTTATGGCTCTTTTCTGGAGTTTGAAAATTGTGTTTATATTTTGTGTATTTGTTCCATAAAAAAGAATGCCATAGCTAAGAATTGAGTATACATGAGAATAGTATGCAACTAAAGGACACTGCATGTTACACACTGATGATAGGATTGTAAGGGCATAACATGCTGATGACATTCTGTGTGCAAGTACCTTTGTGTATTCACACCACTTCAGCTGATATCCAATATTCATTCTTAGGCAGATTCATTCCTAAGCAGATTCATTCCTAGGCAGATTAACAGGCAGTTTCTGCTCATGCTAGTAGGAACGTGAAGTCCTGATAGGTAGCACTCAAACAGACATAATTAAAAGAACAAGTAATATAAATAGAGAAATACAGTGAATGAAAAATATGCAAAAGAAGTGATAAAGGAATAAACTTTATATCTTAACAGCGCAAATGATTTGGAAACTACATGCAATTTTGCGGGCAGATGAAATGAGTAGATAATAATGTATATAAATAAAACTAAAAAGAGAGAGGGAGCGGGGGCAATGAGTTATGAAGTAATTATAGAATTCAAAGACAACATATCATTGGAAATTGTGTCATAGCGCAGAGTCCACGGACATCATTGGAAGTAAATCGTAACCTGATTTGTAACCTCGATAGCTAGCCGAGAAATATGAAATTAATACAAAATACTTTTTTTACACACAACAAGGAAAAAAGTATATAATAATTAAATTAAAATAATACAGAGAGAACGTACATAGTGAAATGTGTAAAAAGATTATAATCCAAGGAAAAAGTGTGTTTCATGGCCCAAAGTTATGTAATTCTTTGGAAGTGTATCACAATACACATCAGTTTTCATAGATTAAGTAAGGTTGAATAGATGCGAGTACTTAAGCACCAAATGCGAGGTGCCTTTAATAGGTTCCACAACGAAACATTGTCTCGAAATTTGGTGGAAAATCCGAAGAAATTCTGGTCGTATGTAAAGTAGACAAGCGGCAAGACGCAGTCAATACCTTCGCTGCGCAGTGCCGATGGTACTGTTACTGACGACTGTGCCGCTAAAGCGGAGTTATTGAACGCAGTTTTCCGAAATTCCTTCACCAGGGAAGATGAATGTAATATTCCAGAATTTGAAACACGAACAGCTGCTAGCATGAGTTTCTTAGAAGTAGATATCTTAGGGGTTGCGAAGCAACTCAAATCGCTTGATACGGGCAGGTCTTCAGGTCCAGATTGTACACCAATTAGGTTCCTTTCAGATTACGCTGACACAATAGCTCCCTACTTAGCACTCATATACAAGCGCTCGCTCACCGATAGATCTGTACCTACAGATTGGAAAATTGCGCAGGTCGCACCAGTGTTTAAGAAGGGTAGTAGGAGTAATCCATCTAACTACATACCTATATCATTGACGTCGGTTTGCAGCAGGGTTTTGGAGCATATACTGTATTCAAAGGGAACGATCTATTGATACGTAATCGCATGGTTTCAGAAAACATCGTTCTTGTGCAACGCAGCCAGCTCTTTATTCGCACGAAGTAACTGCAGTTATCGACAGGGGATCTCAAGTTCATTCCGTATTTCTAGATTCCCGGAAAGCTTTTGACACCGTTCCTCACAAGCGACTTCTAATCAAGCTGCGGGCCTATGGGGTATCGTCTCAGTTGTGCGACTGGATTCGTGATTTCCTGTCAGGAAGGTCGCAGTTCGTAGAAACAGACGGTAAATCATCGAGTAAAACTGAAGTGATATCAGGTATTCCCCAGGGAAGCGTCCTGGGACCTCTGCTGTTCCTGATCTATATAAATGACCTGGGTGACAATACAAGCAGTTCTCTTAGGTTGTTCGCAGATGATGCTGTAATTTACCGTCTAGTAAGGTCATCCGAAGAGCAGTATCAGTTGCAAAGCGATTTAGAAAAGATTGCTATATGGTGTGGCAGGTGGCAGTTGACGCTAAATAACGAAAAGTGTGAGGTGATCCACATGAGTTCCAAAAGAAATCCGTTGGAATTCGATTACTCGATAAATAGTACAATTCTCAAGGCTGTCAATTCAACTAAGTACCTGGGTGTTAAAATTACGAACAACTTCAGTTGGAAAGACCACATAGATAATATTGTGGGGAAGGCGAGCCAAAGGTTGCGTTTCATTGGCAGGACACTTAGAAGATGCAACAAGTCCACTAAAGAGACAGCTTACACTACACTCGTTCGTCCTCTGTTAGAATATTGCTGCGCGGTGTGCGATCCTTACCAGGTGGCATTGACGGAGGACATGGAAAGGGTGCAAAAAAGGGCAGCTCGTTTTGTATTATCACGTAATAGGGGAGAGAGTATGGCAGATATGATACGCGATTTGTGATGGAAGTCATTAAAGCAAAGACTTTTTCGTCGTGGCGAGATCTAATTACGAAATTTCAGTCGCCAACTTTCTCTTCCGAATGCGAAAATATTTTGTTGAGCCCAACCTACATAGGTAGGAATGATCATCATAATAAAATAAGAGAAATCAGAGCTCGAACAGAAATGTTTAGGTGTTCGTTTTTCCCGCGCGCTGTTCGGGAGTGGAATGGTAGAGAGATAGTACGATTGTGGTTCGACGAACCCTCTGCCAAGCACTTAAATGTGAATTGCAGAGTAGTCATGTAGATGTAGATGTAGATGAAATCTTGCAAACACGCGTCATCGCCCGACGTCTGTGCCTTCCATAAGTAATGTGGACATGTAATGTGAATTCCGTTACATAAGGAAGCTAGGATCGGTCCTGGAGGTGTGGTAGCACAACCAAAGTTGTCGATACCGCCTATGCTGAGCACGTGACTGGCGTGTGGTGGCAGCGCTCTGCTGTGCTATGGCCAGTGTTTACGCCGACGATCGGTGCTTGCGGAGACGACCAGCATGTGTGGACGAGATTTACGTTCTGAGCTGTAATCAGCAATTAACCGCGCAAACACTATCGATGTGTGTTTGACCGCAATTCTTTACACCCCAAGGCATTCGTAATTCTTCAATGGATATGTGAAGAGTTAAAATTGTTAGATGAGATTGCCGACACTTCTCAGTTAGATCTTGTTCAGTATTCACTGTTTTTGAAACTCACCAACAGAGGCTTGTGTGAAATGATTGAGAAGGAAAATGGCAGTCCGCGAAAGTTTAAACACAGTGATGGAAGTATGAGTCACGTTAAGATTGTGCATTCATGGTACAGTGCTGGGAGTGTTAGGGTGTTTAACGTACCACCAGAATGCCCCAGTGAGCTAACTGCTAGTAGCCTGCCACTAAGAGGGGGTTCTTTTGTCTGTGACCAACGAGAAGTTTTCACATTAATGTAAATGGTTCAAATGGCTCTGAGCACTATGGGACTTAACTTCTGAAGTCATGCCCCCTAGAACTTAGAACCACTTAATACTATGTAAGCGTAGGCTTCCGCGGCCGTTGTCTTCTTCAATAAAATTCTTCAGGGTATCAGACCGCATCGTCATAATTTAAAATGCGCCAACGTTTCAGCCAGCGTTGCAGCTAGCCTTCATCAGGGCCTTACGTTAACTGCTAAATGAACACACTTGATTCCTTAAATAGCTGCACGAGAAAACCGTGTCATTACTTGATTGGCTGTAAAAGGAGGAGGAGGAGGGGTGAAAGGTATGCTTTATTATTGTTTCCTTTATTATCTGTCATTGGCTGAAATAGCTGTTTTCTATTGGTGTTTATATTAATCCACCCCATTGGAGGAGACGGACGAATAGCGAACAGGTGATGGCTGTGACGTCACACTGTTTCCATGCTGTCCAGAAGCCGGCTGCGGCGTGCCATTGCTTTGTGTGCTCGCGACCACTACTGCGGCTCTCCGCGTGTCTGCATGGGCCGCCACGGCTCTGCCGCCGCTCCGTAGCCCTGCTATTGCAGGCAGCCAAGACCTCGGAAGCTTGTACCCGTCCTCTCTATTCATGTTGGCGGGTCTTTTGGCTATTTCTATCGCCTCTCTAATCTTTCTTTTGAAAGTGAGCGGCTGTTTCGCCAGGACGCGGGCTTCTTGAAAAAATATTGGTTTCCCGCACTCGTCTCGGTGTTCCGCCACTGCTGACTTAGTGTGTTGTTTCAGGCGGATATATCTTTCATGTTCAGAGAGCCTTGTGCTAATCGGACGTCCCGTCTCACCTATGTAGACTAATCCACACGCACAACCAATTTCATACACGCCAGATGTGTGTAGTTTGTCAACTGCGTCCTTGGTAGAACCGAGCATGTCTGATATTTTGTTTCTGCTTCGGAAAATTGGTTTGATGTCGGCTTTTCGTAGAATTTTGCCAATACGTTCGGTGACCCCTTGTACATATGGTAACACAGCAATGCTCTGTGCCTCCTTCTCCTCTTCCCTATTAGTCTTCTCCCTTGTCGACATGGTGCTGCCTATCATCTGCTTCCCATAGCCATTAGTTCCGAAGATGGACCTGAGGCGTTCAAGTTCTGTCTTCAGATGTTCTTCGTCGCTTATCCTGTACGCTCTCTTCGTTAGCGTGAGCAGGGCGGACTTCTTCTGCGTGGGGTGATGGTGGGAGGAGGCGTGAAGGTACCTGTCCGTATTGGTTGGATTCCTGTACACTTTGTGGCCAAGTTTACCATCAGGTTTTCGATAAACTTCCACGTCGAGAAAAGGCAGCACCCCATTCTTCTCTGTTTCCATTGCAAACTGAATTTTCCTATGCTGTTGGTTAAGGTGCTTGTGGAAGTTCTGTAACTCCTCTTCTCCGTGGGGCCAGATGACGAAAGTATCATCGACATAGCGAAGCCAACAATTTTGGCGTAATGGTGCGGACTGGAGGGATGTTTCCTCAAATGCCTCCATGAAAATTTCTGCTGCGATAGGCGATAGGGGTGAGCCCATAGCTACACCGTCAGTTTGTTCATAAAATTGACCTCTCCACTTGAAATAGGTGGTCGTCAGACAGTGGCGCACAAGCTCACATATATCAGGAGCCACGCGTTCTTCTAGGATGTTCACAGTATCTGACACTGGGACATTCGTGAATAGGGATTTGGCGTCGAAACTAACCATCAGATCTTGGTCCGTAACACGCATTTCCTTTAGGAGAGACACGAAGTGAGTGGAATCCTTAACGTAGGACTCGGTTTGGTGCACTAGGTGTCGGAGCCTAGGTGCCAGTTCTTTCGCTAGGTAGTAGGTCGGCGAATTTATACTGTTTACTATGGGCCTTAAGGGGAAGTCGGTTTTGTGTACCTTCGGTACACCATATATCCTTGGTGCCTGTGTCACTTGCGGGATGAATCTTCTGGCCTTGTCGAAGTTGATTCTAGAGTGCTTGAGCAGTGCCTGCGTCGTTTTTATTACCTTGGCCGTCGGATCTCCCTGAAGTTTCTTGTAGATAGGTTCTGCGAGAATATCTTCCATTCGTTTGTTGTAATCAGTTGTGTCCAAGACTACAGTGGCGTTGCCCTTATCTGCCTGTACCACTACTAAGTGGGGGTTGTCCCTGAGTTCCTTGATGGCATGGTATTCCTCAGCGTTGATGTTTTGCTTCGGTGGCTTTGCTTTATTCAGAACTCTGACCGTTTCCTGCCGGATCTTCTCCGCCTCGGCCTGTGGCAGATGACGTACCGAAGCCTCTACGGATTCTATGATATCTTCTTTTGGAACTCGCTTAGGTGCGACTGCGAAATTCATCCCCTTGGCCAGAATTGCTGTGGTTGCTTCGCTCAAGGTGTGGCTGGAGAGGTTGACCACTGTCCGTCGCCTGTCCAGCGTCAATGTTTCGTCCGTGACTTTCTGTTGTAGTTTGTCGTACTTCCTCATCTGGCGGTTAGTAATACTATTGCTGGTCCTTGATGCTTGCTGAAAGGTTAACCTGTCGACTTTATCCCAGTCTTCCATCTGAAGTTTTCCGGCCAGAAATAGGTGCAGATCACACAAATTCCTGTTGTGAGCATCGAGACTTATGCGGATGTGGCGGATCCTTTCCCGTAGCAATGCTTTACTGGCTTTAACACAGATATTCCTCGCCTTGTTCGTTTTTATGTGAGACGTCAACAGCAAAGAATACGGCACAACACTCGTGTCTCTGCATCTCTTCAAAAAAGCAAGGTCATTCAGCAATTTACATCTTTTTAAACGCAGTGCTTCTAAATTCTTGATGTTTCCGTGGATTTCCTGCCCATACAGGTTGGTTAAATGTAAGCGTAGGCTTCGGCGGCCGTTGTCTTCTTCAATAAAATTCTTCTGGGTATCAGACCGCATCGTCATAATTTAAAATGCGCCAACGTTTCAGCCAGCGTTGCAGCTAGCCTTCATCAGGGCCTTACGTAAACTGCTGAATGAACACACTTGATTTCTTAAATAGCTGCACGAGAAAACCGTGTCATTACTTGATTGGCTGTAAAGGGAGGAGGAGGAGAGGTGAAAGGTATGCTTTATTGGTGTTTCCTTTATTATCTGTCATTGGCTGAAATAGCTGTTTTCTATTGGTGTTTATATTAATCCACCCCATTGGAGGAGACGGACGAATAGCGAACAGGTGATGGCTGTGACGTCGCACTGTTTCCATGCTGTCCAGAAGCCGGCTGCGGCGTGCCATTGCTTTGTGTGCTCGCGACCACTACTGCGGCTCTCCGCGTGTCTGCACGGGCCGCCACGGCTCTGCCGCCGCTCCGTAGCCCTGCTATTGCAGGCAGCCAAGACCTCGGAAGCTTGTACCCGTCCTCTCTATTCATGTTGGCGGGTCTTTTGGCTATTTCTATCGCCTCTCTAATCTTTCTTTTGAAAGTGAGCGGCTGTTTCGCCAGGACGCGGGCTTCTTGAAAAAATATTGGTTTCCCGCACTCGCCTCGGTGTTCCGCCACTGCTGACTTAGTGTGTTGTTTCAGGCGGATATATCTTTCATGTTCAGAGAGCCTTTTGCTAATCGGACGTCCCGTCTCACCTATGTAGACTAATCCACACGCACAACCAATTTCATGCACGCCAGCTGTGTGTAGTTTGTCAACTGCATCCTTGGTAGAACCGAGCATGTCTGATATTTTGTTTCTGCTTCGGAAAATTGGTTTGATGTCGGCTTTTCGTAGAATTTTGCCAATACGTTCGGTGACCCCTTGTACATATGGTAACACAGCAATGCTCTGAATCAAGTATGTTCATTTAGCAGTTAACGTAAGGCCCTGATGAAGGCTAGCTGCAACGCTGGCTGAAACGTTGGCGCATTTTTAATTATGACGATGCGGTCTGATACCCTGAAGAATTTTATTGGAGTACTTAAAACTAACCAACCTAAGGACATCCCACACATTCTTGACCGAGGCAGGATTCGAACCTGCGACCGTAGCGGTCGCGCGGTTCCAGACAGTAGCACCTAGAACCACTCGGCCACTCCGGCCGACCTCTGATTTAAAGAAAAGTATTCCATCCGAAGTTATCAATGGCGGGTGCCGTGCTCACAGTACTTACATTGGACTACGAGAAACATCTGCCATTTGACACTCCTCCGAACATTTACTGATAACCTGTACCCGTAAACTTTCAAACGAATTTTGGAATTGAACCCTGTCGTTGTATAAGGCATCCCAAGAGATTTCAAGTGGGCACCTGTCAGTTTCCGATGGCTCACCAGAAGATGACTGAAAGGCGCCCAATTGAAATACCGAGGGTTGCATTAAACGACGACCGGCTACGAGATCAAAATACACTACTGGCCATTAAAATTGCTACATCAAGACGAAATGCAGATGATGATCGGGTATTCATTGGACAAATATATTATACTAGAATTGACATGTCATTTTCACGCAATTTGGGTGCATAGATCCTGAGAAATCAGTACCCAGAACAACTACCTCTGGCCGTAATAACGCCCTTGATACGCATGGGCATTGAGTCTAACAGAGCTTGGATGACGTGTACAGGTACAGCTGCCCATGCAGCTTCCACACGATACCATAGTTCATGAAGAGTACTCACTGGCGTATTGTGACGAGCCGGTTGCTCGGTCACCATTGACCAGACGTTTTCAGTTGGTGAGAGATCTGGAAAATGTGCTGGCCAGGGCAGCAGTAGAACATTTTCTGTATCTAGAAAGGCCTGTACAGGACCTGCAACATGCGATCGTGCATTATCCTGCTGAAATGTAGGGTTTCGCAGGGATCGAATGAAGCGTAGAGACAAGGGTCATAACACATCTGAAATGTAACGTCCACTGTTCGAAGTGCCGTCAATGCGAACAGGAGGTGACCGAGACGTGTAACCAATTGCACCCCATACCATCACGCCGGGTGATACGCCAGTATGGCGATGACGAATACACGCTTCTAATGTGCGTTCACAGTGATGACGCCATACACGGATGCGACCATCGTGATGCTGTAAACAGGACCTTGATTCATCCGAAAAAATGACTATTTGCCATTCGTGCACCCAGGTTCGTCGTTGAGTACACTATAGCAGGCGCTCCTGTCTGTGATGCAGAGTCAATGGTAACCGCAGCCACGGTCTCCGAGCTGATAGTCGATGCTGCTGCAAACGTCGTCGAACTGTTCGTGCAGATTGTTAGATGGTTGTTGTCTTGCAAACGTCCTCGTCTGTTGACTCAGGGATCGAGACGTGGCTGCACGATCCGTTACAGTCATACGGATAAGATGCCTGTCATCTCGACTGCTAGTGATACGAGGCTGTTGGGATCCCGCGCGGCGTTTCGTATTACCCTCCTGAACTGACCGATTCCATATTCTGCTAACAGTCATTGGATCTCGACCAACGCGAGCAGCAATGTCGCGATACGATAAACCGGAATAGGCTACAATCCGACCTTTATCAACGTCGGAAACGTGATGGTACGCGTTTCTCCTCCTTACAAGAGGCGTCACAACAACGTTTCACCAGGCAACGCTGGTCAACTGCAGTTGGTGAATGAGAAATCGGTTGGAAACTTTCCTGATGTCAGCACGCTGTAGGTGCCGCCACTGGCACCAACCTTGTGTGAATGCTCTGAAAAGCTAATCATTTGCATATCACAGCATATTCTTCCTGTCGGTTAAATTTCGCGTCTGTAGCACGCCATTTTCGTGGTGTAGCAATTTTAATGGCCAATAGTGTATGTTGGAACATTCAGTTCACCGGGAAAATTTTTAAATTCACTACACACGTAAACGTCCACTGCAACTTCCGCACGAGAGTTCTGTAACCAGCGGCTGGAACTTTGTACGGTTATTGAGCGAAATAGGGGCTGGAAACGTGTCACAACCCCTGATGATGCCTCACGTCTACAATGTGGAATTGCTCGGTTGCATACGAGTGTCAGTGAAGTTCAGGAGCAAAAGGAGGTTTGTTCAACTTCAACACCCCCCACCGGATCACGTAGCTTTAGGAAACAAGGAAGAAAGAGCCCCTCTTAACCTGGTCTAATTGAGATTTCGGGAGAGATGTACGTCACTTTAGCTCCACCACCCCTGCCAGAAAACGTACTGCTGCACAAGATACCGTCAGAAAAGAAGAAAACACGCATACAGAGAAACAAATGTAAAAGTGGAAGGCAAGAGATACCTACTGCTTAGCCTAACACAGTCATTTCGAAAATGGAGGCGAATGTGAAACAAGCGACAAGTTAAAGAATGCAGCCGGCATACGAGAGGATGCAGAACCCCTGAAAACATAACTGCAAACTGCGAAAGAACAGGACGCGTTGGCCGCACAGCGAGAAGTTGCTCCAGCACTCTTGTAGGCACTCGCCGACAGCAGTCCCATCTGACAACTAGGCACACGCAGCCTAGCTCCCTGCCTCAGCAACTGTGGTGGCAGAAGAGCTTGCAGTCACAGCACATTGACAAACAAGGGTCGTGATGGAAACAGGGAGGGAAAGAAATCAGGTAGCTTCCCGGTCGTGGTCTATCACACTCAAATGTATGATATATGACGCTTCAACGAACTTACATCGTAATAACTTTGAGTATTAATCATATCATAACTGTCCTGATGATTCTGGTAATTGCCAAGAATGGTTGCCTATCGAACTCGCGGGGTCCAAACGATACATGTCGGACGCGCGATCGGAAATCGATCATGCGACTCTGGTGGTGGGCGTTGTGAGTATGTTTACGGTTGTCACTGCAGCGACGACGAAAGAAGAGCTTTACAAAAATACTTGTAATTACAAAGGAGACACCTTACTCGTCGTCGGTGCTGTCGTCATGTGAAAGTCCATTACGCTGGTCTTGATGGATAATTTGGAAGAGTCGAACCATGTATTATTCCTGATACTCGTTCGTTTTCCACACTGTCCGCAATGAAACTGTAACAGTATTTCAGCATCGAAACTGTTCCGACGAAGTTGTACACACTTCGTACCACCACAGTCTGCATAGTCCCTCCTTCCCTCGTCTGGTAGTACCCCATATTTGCGACAAAAAGTCGAACAGTTTTCTATGCTGCATAAGCATGGAATTAGATGTTGCCATGTAAGAGAATCCGCCAAAGATACGTCAAGAAAACCAGGCATCAAACTCACTGCCGACATAAATCGTCTGGGTTTCCCTAGGAACTCACAAGTAATTCTCGGAGATGTACGGCAACTAAAGGAACGACGGAAAATAGATAACAATGACGATCACAAATAATTGATCATAACGCTCGCCACCAGAGTCGCATGATCGATTTACGATCGCACGTTCGATGTGTATCGTTTGGACCCCGCGACTTCGATAGGCAATGGTTCTTGAAATTACCATGATTCTTTCCTTAGCTGATACGGTAACCTCTTCGATATCGCTTTACTGTAACAAGTCCTCGCTTATGACCTTTATGTCAATCTCTTCGTTACTCTTCAGATATACTTGCACTAGCACAGGCATTATGCCATTATGCTCCTTAATGGTACACCATTCAGCAATAACCAGAGCACACTTAGTGGGACAGCTATCTCTTGCACAGTTGAGCCGTGTGCTGTATCGATTCCTCGTCGAGTGGGACTGGCCGATTTTATTTATTGGACTGGAAGCGTGATAAGATTTTGGCTGTTGATGTCATTTTCACCACCTTCGCGGACCACCGTGCGATGACTGTCACCTTGAATCAAGTGGTGAAATTGTTTCGATCGCCTTGGATGCTGAATGTGGCACACTTGGAGAACCCCTCACTAGATAAAGTGACCCGGAAAGTGTGGACTGTAGGCACCGTACAACCGCGCGATACGCTTCCATTTCCGTATGGGTGATTCAACTGGCGAAGACGGGCACCGACAATCGTTGATACTGTTCTGTGCTGACAGAGAGGGGAATTTATGAGGTCTCAGGAATCTTACTACATACGTGACCTTCATGACAGCTCTCATTCAGGCATGTAAAGATGTAACTGTTACAGCTGAAGCAGCATCCAATGGACGGGTTAACGATCCTTCGAAGCAAATGAAATAATTTCTTTATATCAACTGATTAGACGTCAGACTCGCCGTAGACGTGCGTGTAGTACGTCTCTCACGGCGGATGACGGAAATGTTGTGACGGCACAGCACATATGGCACGACTACCACCAGTTATACGTCGGGCTATAAGAGGTACCAGTTTCTGCTGACATGTCCGCCAATTCGCTTATTCCGACCCTGGAACGTATACTTATGCGTGCACCTAATATTGCATTCTTAGATGATTTTCAATATGGCGATATTCATGATTTTATTGCCACATCCCCTTCTCGTAAAGCGCAGGGGCAGGAGTGCCTGCCAGAAGAATTTGATGTGTATTTTTTCCCTCTGTTGGGCACCACTTTTACGTTATATACGAACGAAGTGTTCGAAGGGATGTTGGTGCCATATTCTTTTAAGAATGGCAAAATTCCGTTGAGTTCTGAAATTTCTGGTCAGGAAGCAACGTAAATTTCTCTCTATTACCTTATTAAATTCGAATTATGGGACTGTGGAGAGTGCTGTGTGGTCTGTAGCAAGTTTTTGGCGACCATCAAGTTGTATTCGTAGTCCTACTATTCTGATCCTGGTAGTTGCATCTCGTATTGCCGCATCAGCGACCGCTGTTTGGCATTTTTTTGTGCTCCAGCTTTTTCGTATTTTGTCAGGGCGTTTGACAGTGACAGTCATTGCTCCCTGTTGCAGGTACTTTAAGCTTTTTCTCCCACGGAAGGGTCTTCTTTGAATTTTTTCGTGTATTCGACGTTCGGCGGCTGTCAGTGGCAAACTAACACCCCTGATTAACATATCCAAGGGTTTACTTTTCAGTGTCTTTATTTGTTCTACCACTTGATGCCCGCCGTATAAGGATCACGCTCGTTTACAATGATGACAAATCTTGAGTGAGACGATCTCGATGCGTGCATACGCCGAAGGTGTGATGGCGCTACTCGGATCTCCTTCTGGGATTCCGTTGCTGCAAGGTCCTGTGGATGGATTTTGACTTGTATCTGGCGCCCACATCAACCAAGGCATATGTGTGTGGAAGAATCTATGGGGTTTTGAAAATTCTATCACTTCGTGGAAAACGGTTGAGGATCGATATATTTGTTTGGGAGTTATAATTAATCCTCCTGTAATTAAAATGACTACACGTAATTGGAAGTCGGATACGGGGAAGATACAAAGTGCAGTCCTGCAACATCGCGTTCCTTTAACCTGCTTCAGAAAACTGGGATCCTGGATACCTATGTCTTGTGCAAAGCATATTACTTTCCTCGGAGGAGGAACCTGGCACAGTTGTTTACTCCTTTTCTATGGATGAATCAAACTGTTCGAATGCAAGACGAGGTGGCTGCACATGAGCATCCCCTCGCGTGTTTTGGACTTCATAATAGTCACAGAAAAACATCTGTGTTTCTTAATCGGCGAGCTGTGTTGATCATCTCTCACGCAGTCCACACATTCACATCTCGATTGTTTTACTGTATGTAGTGGGTCAGTCTTGATATACCTGTAAATGTCGGTCGATTAAATTTTCAGATAAAACATGTCCGTGAATTTTATATAGCTGTCAATACATTGTGGATGGTTCTCTACAGAGGCCGACACACAGTACTGAATTTTAGTTAATACGCCGGGGAGAGATTGACTGATCTGCACTTTGTTGAACGATCATTGCCACAAACGTCTGGGAAGACGGTATGGTTTCATCTTAGCGTTCTTGTTCTACCAATTGCGATGGCGTCCTCATGGAATGAAGTGGTACACAATCTATACAATGAGGTGAGAAATGTCATCGGATAGCGACGCAAGTGTAGAGGTGACGGTAGTATTTTTGAATGTGGAAAGGTACTTGTAGCTAGACACATGGGATATCCCATTTCGGAAACTGTTAGAGAAGTCAATAATTCGAGACGCACAGCATGGAGAGTGTGCCGAGAATACCAAAATTCATGAATTACCTCGCACCACGGAAAATGCAGTGGTCGACGGCTTTCTCTTAATGACCAGGAGCAGCGGCGTTTGAGTTGCCAGTGCTAACACACTTGCAACACTGTGCGAAATAACCACCGACTCAATATTGGACGTATCCATTATAACAGTGCGGCGAAATTTGGCGTAAATGGGCTATGGCAGCAGAGGACCGACGCGAGAGCCTTTGCTAACTGTACGACATGGCCTGAAGCGCCTTTGCAGGGCTTGTGCGATATTGGTTGGACCGTAGACGTTGTGAGAACTGTGACCTGGTCTCATGAGTCCCGATTTCAATAGGTAAGAGCAGATGATTGAGTGAGGAGCAGACCCCACGAAGTCACGGACCCAAATTGTCTACAAGGCATCGTGCAACCGTGATGTGGCTCTATAATGATGTGGTCTCTGTTTAGATGGAATTGCCTATGTGATCTGGTCTAATTAAAACAGCTGAGACCATTTTCAGCCATTCATGGACTTCTTGGCCGCAAACAACGATTGAATTTTTATGGATGATAACGCGTCGGGCCACATTTTTTCGCGATTTGTTTGAGGGACGTTTTGGACAATTTGAGTGGATGAAGGGCCACATAAACTGTCCAACATGAATCTGGTCGAACATTTATGGGGCATAACCGAAAGGTCAGTTCGTGCACAAAATCCAGCACCGGCAACTAAATAAGCAGCGTGCCTCAAAATTTCTGCAGGGTACTTTCAACGACTTGTTGAGTCTATGCCGCGCCGAGATGCTGCATTATGCTGCACAAAAGGAGATCCGACGTGACATTAGGACTTATCCCACGACTTTGGCCACCTACCCAAGGGATACACTTCGATTCTGATAGGCTTTGAATATGTTGTTGTGTAGAGCAAAATAATAGACACATATTTCCTATACATGCCCATACGACCGTTAAGGGGTGACACAGCCCGTTTAAAGAAAATTACAATGCTTGGCCCTACATTGGGAAAAGTGGCCACAGCTTCTTTGATGTCTTCAACAGTAATGCTTGCTACCAACAAGTGGCCAAAGTAGGTGCAATCGACACCACCAGAGTTGTCAATGACTTTGACAAAGGAAGCTTGCTCCGTTATCATTCTGTGAAAACGTTTAGGTTTTTCAACAGTTTGATGTATGTTAAGTCACACGTATACTTTAATTGCTTCACTTTTATGTGGAACAATAGGTTTCAGCGATATCATGGTTCAAGCAATGCCTTTTGGCTTGCACGTATAAGTCACTGCCTTTTCCTTGTATTGTTTCGAGTGTGAACCAGATACAGACATACCGCCCGATCGGGAAAACTGGTAACGCAACACGTCGGGAAAAGTGGCCAAGATGGCCAAAGTGGACAGTTTTGCAGTCGGATGGCCACTATTCAAGACAGTTCATTTTCAACCTGGTTATCCCAGTGAGATACAGCTAATTCCATATTTTATGCTCAGTATAACAATTGAAACTGAGATATTACAAATCGTTTTATGCTTAAAACTAATATCCGTTATTCTGCTCTTCTGTAAGGGTTTGCAAGTGCTTCAAGATACCAAGAAAACACCCTCAGAAAAAAAGCAACTAAAATGGGATCCTATTGCAATGCAAAAGACAATTGCAGCAGTAAATAATCATAGCATTCTTTTTACAGAAGCAGCTAAACAATTCAATATTCCTCCTAATACGATAAAACGAAGAAAAATAGAGATGCAGTTAGTAGTAAAAAGATTATGAGCAACTTAAGGGCAACGTTCAGTGAATAAGAAGAGGAAAAAAGATCTTTAATTATGGAAAAGCTATGTTATGGAATTTCAGTGAATGACCTGCTGCAATTAGCAATCCAGGTAACGAAATAACACACTGTTTCACCAAAGAAATGGCAGGCAAAGATGGGCTGGCGTGCTTTAGAGAACGGCATCCTAATATTAGTCTTAGGAAGCCATTATCCACCCCCATGGCTAGAGCACAAGCGTTTGACAAGGCGAACATAGACAAGATATATGATATCCTTAAAACATTGCAGGATAAATTATTTCATCCAGGTAATCCTATTTATAATGTAAATGAAATTGGAAATTTGTGGTAAGGACTATGAGACCAAACTGCTGAGCTCATCGGTCCGTAGGCTTGCACACTACTTAATCTAACCTAAGGATGTAGAGGGTTATCTCACTAAGGGTAAGATAGACACTGCCTACAGGAAAATTAGAGAGACCTTTGGAGAACAGAGAACCACTTGTATGAATATTAAGAGCTCAGATGGAAACTCAGTTCTAAGCAAAGAAGGGAAAGCAGAAAGGTGGAGGGAGTATATAGAGGTCCTATACAAGGGGAATGTACTTGAGGACAATATTATGGAAATGGAAGAGGGTGTAGATGAAGATGGAATTGGAGTTACGATACTGCGTGAAGAGTTTGACAGAGCCCAACAAAACTCTACCATCTGGTGAGCAAGATGTATGAGACAGGCGAAATACTCTCAGACTTCAAGAATAATATAATAATTCCGATCCCAAAGAAAGCAGGTGCTGACAGATGTGAAAATAACCGATAAATCAGTTTAATAAGTCACCGCTACAAAATACTAACACGAATTCTTTACAGACGAATGGAAAAACTGGTCGAAGCCGACCTCGGGGAAGATCAGTTTGTATTCCGTAGAAATGTTGGAACACTTGAGGCAATACCGACCCTACGACTTATCTTAGAAGCTAGATTAGGGAAAGGAAAATCTACGTTTGCAGCATTTGTAGACTTAGAGAATGCTTCTGATAATGATGACTGGAATACTCTCTTTCAAATTCTGAAGGTGGCAGGGGTAAAATACAGGGGGCGAAAGGCTATTTACAAATTGTACAGAAACCAGATGGAAGTTATAAGAGTCGATGGAAATGAAAGGGAAGCTGTGGTTGGGAAAGGAGTGAGACAGGGTTGTAGCCTCTCCCCGATGTTATTAAATCTGTATATTGAGCAAGTAGTGAAGGAAACAAAAGAAAAATTCGGAGTAGGTATTAAAATCCATGGAGAAAAGATACAAACTTTAAGGTTTGCCCATGACATTGTAATTCTGTCAGAGACAGCGAAGGACTTGGAAAAGCAGTTGAACGGAATGGACAGTGTCATGAAAGGAGGGTATCAGATGACCTTCAACAAAAGCAAAACGAGAATAATGGAATGTAGTCGAATTAAGTCAGGTGATGCTGAGGGAATTAGATTAGGAAATGAGACACTTAAAGTAGTAAAGGAGGTTTGCTATTTGGGGAGCAAAATAACTGATAGTGGTCGAAGTAGGGAGGATATCAAATGTAGACTGGCAATGGCAAGGAAAGCGTTTCTGAAGAAGAGAAATTTGTTAACATCGAGTATTGATTTAAGTGTCAGGAAGTCGTTTCTGAAATAATTTGTACGGAGCGTAGCCATGTATGGAAGTGAAACATGGACGATAACTAGTTTAGACAAGAAGAGAATAGAAGTTTTAGAAATGTGGTGCTACAGAAGAATGCTGAAGATTAGATGGGTAGATCACATAACTAATGATGAGGTATTGAATAGGATTGGGGAGAAGAGAAGTTTGTGGCACAACATAACTATTAGAAGGGATCGGTTGGTAGGACATGTTCTGAGGCATTAAGGAATCACCAATTTTGTATTGGAGGGCAGTGTGGAGGACAAAAATCGTAGAGGGAGATCAAGAGATGAATACACTAAACAGATTCAGAAGGATGTAGGCTGCAGTAGGTACTGGGAGATGAAGGAGCTTGCACAGAATAGAGTAGCATGGAGAGCTGCATCAAACCAGTCTCAGGACTGAAGACCACAACAACAACAACAATATAACCTAAACTAACTTACGCTTAGGACAACACACTCACCTATGCCCGAGGGAGGACTCGAACCTCCTACGGGGAGAGCCGCGCGAACTCTCACAAGGCGCCTAGACCGCACAGCTACCCCTCGCGGCTAATATAAATGAAACAGGTCTTCTGACAGTTCAGCCCAATAACAGAAAAGTGTTTGTTATTTCAGCTGATAGAGGTTTGCTGTCGACTTTTGTAGTGTGCATATCTGCAGGAAGAAATTTCATTTCCCCTTTTGTAATCTTCCCTGGGCGAAGACTGAAGGCTGACCTAAAAAGTGGGTCTCCGCCAGGAACCGAATTTCCGTGCCACCCTAATGGGTGGATACAGAGTGAAACTTTTTGGATTTGTCTAAACAACTTTTAAAACAAGCAAAAACAGCTGCTCTAGATACAGTTCTACCTATTAATCTTAGATGGTCACTGTACCGATACTAAGAACGTAGGTTTCATTGATAAGGCCAAAGAAAATCATACAGCTGTTTCGTTCTTGTCCTTGCACTGTAGTCACAAACTCCAACCTTTGGATGTGGTATTCATGTCTCCTTTAAAAACCTTCTACGCACAAGCTTGTGGAAGAATTCTTCGTAATAATCCATGAACAATTATTAAAAGTGTCAAATAATTGGGCTCTGGGGTGTAGCGTTTCTTCGCGCATTCGTTCGAATGACAGCAATCAATGGCTTCAGAAAATGTGGAATTTTTCCTCTACATCGTAACATGTTTACCGATGAAAACAACATTACAACTGATGTTACTGATATCCCTTGCTCAAATACTGTTTCCTCTCACTGCAGAACTGCTTAGTCTTCTGCAAGCGCTGGTGCCTCTGGGCGCCAAGCTGCCGTGTTTTCTTCAAATAGTCCTAGTGGTTCATTTTAAGAAACAACTCTGGAGCTGTTTTCAAGTGCAGACTGCCTTCATATGATTGGTGATAAGTCTTCTCGAAGAAAAGACACTCCTCAGCGCCCGACCACGGAAGAATAGCATTAACATTCGAAATCTCTTTACCGATATGATTAAGATTTATTCTGTTTGGATGAATTAATCATACTAATCGTATATTTGAGTAACCAACAGGTAGGTTCCACTTAAGGCTATAAGATGCAAAACCTTTGCCTAGGAACAACGTGCGAATCGAAGAGAAACTCGGAGTAAAAGAGACTGCCGTAATCACTTTAAGCCCTTGCAAGAAGCTGTCGGCTGAAGCTAACCGAAAGAAAAAAGACGAGCTTTTAATGAAAAAAAGGAAGTTGGAAGAAATACAAACAGAAAATATTCTATAGTGTAAAACAACACAAAATAAGGTAAGAAGTGAAAAGTGGGACCAAACGCTAAGAGAGCTTCTGCCAAAACGAAACTTCTTCAAGAATAAATGGGAGGAGGAATTTCCACTGATGGGGACAGTACCACAGACTGCTTTTACTGCAAGGAAGCCTTTTATAGATCTACAGAAAATGAAGTATTGATAAAACCTCTGAGCTGTATAACGCTGTGCTCATGAACTGTGCACTGGATACGATGAGGACGGTGACAACTTCACGTGCAAATTTCGTACGTGTATTAACATTTTTTCTGAGTGGATAAACGGTGAAAAATATTAGACTCAAATAGTAATCCATAGTTAGTCGTTGATTTCCCAATTTGCTTAGTTAGGAATAATTAATACTTCTCCTATGTTGACCTTTTTCTGCCAACAATGCATTGCAAAAGGGTTACTTTCTCCTTTGTGTTATCGTTCTGCTAATTATAGTCAATGGTGAAATAAAATCTATAAGGTTACCCATTTTAAAAAAAAATAATCAGTCTATTTGGGAATGGTGGCAGAGAGCTGGCCTCTATATCCCATTAGGTAGGGAAAAGTGGACGATATGTAAGCATTCAGAAAAACGTTTAAATATCCTATAAAATATACTTTTACCTTAGCTATAAATATTTGGTTGATACCTCACAGTGTGTCGGTGGGTTTGTTTTCAAGATTTTCCTCTCCTTGGGCTGGCTGCTTTCACCACTGCTTAGGAGTCAAGTCTTTATTTTGGAGTTGTGGCATCGCCCAGCCTTTGGTTGTCCTGCAAGACAGCAGGATGCACCGATCCTTTCTTCAGCGTTTTATTCCCCTGTCTTTAGTGTGTGAGTTGAGAACAGAAAAAGAAATACTCCATCGTGCCTCGAAACATAATACCGTAGGGACCGAAGAAACAAGAATTGACCAAGAGAGGCAGAGAGGAAAGGAAACAGAAGGAGTTTGAAACCACTTAGTGGAAGTAATGTCAAACTCATTTCTGAGCTCCACAATCTCTAACCCGTGTACTCTCAAGGCGGAAGCCTCCTAAGAGGATGCAGATGTTGTAAAACATTGTATGTGAAGAAACAATGTTCACGACACGTAAATAAATGTAAACTTCTGAAGATGGAGTGAACATAAAGTGAATGTACTCTCAAACACAAGTGTTTTGAGGCATAATTTGTTGTCATTGCGTGTCGGGAATCGGGTGCCATTCATATCGATGGGTTACCCCATTGCCTTTAACGTCAGAGAAACTATAGTTTTGAATTCATGCGGTAGGAGCGCTGCTATTATGTCACTTGAAGAGGCGGCCCGCGATCTTAACTATGTATGGGAATCAGGCCCGTTTTTCATCAAAGGTTGTCCATGCCTGCTTTAGGGGTTCATCTGAAAAACTATGGAATCCAGTAAATTATCGAACGATATGTTACGCTGTCTTGATGTCCATTTGAAAGGCAGCATTTTGCCCCTCTCTACTTTTCCTCTCAAATCACTCTTTTTCTTTGTTGGCTCACACTTGCTTTTGACTCGGCGGTATTACTTTTGAATATTTTCGTCTAGCTACTTGAACTCCTTCCTGTTCTTTAGCTTGTCCAAGTTGTTGTTTTACCTTTTTCTTCCTTCTATCACATGCTAATTTCAGTTTTTCTGCGTTCCTCTCAATCGTCCAAACATGCGATTATGTTTTAGCTTTGTCACATGAAACGATTGCATATGTTGTCGACATTGCTGCGATTTGACCTTTCTGGTGTTCTCGAGTCAAGAAATGGTCCTGTCCAATATCTGTATCACCATATTCGTGTCTCTCACAAGGATGACTGTCATCGGCTATTTATACAAATGCAATCAATTTCGTTTAGAGCCTTTCCGTTGTGCAAACGTGAGATCTTCTTATGAATTATCTTATCATGAAAGAAACTGATGCCTGTAGGGAGTCAGTGAACACACCGAAAGTTTATCTTGTCATTTGGGTATTCTGTTGTCGTCAAGCCGTTCGTTGTGGCCGCGCGGCTGGAGGCGCCATGTAACGGATTGCGCGGCTCCTCCCGCCGGAGTTTCGAGTCCTCTCTCTGGCATGGGTGATCTCAGTATAAGTTAGTTTATATTGGTTTAACTAGTGTGTAAATCTAGGGACCGATGACGTCAGCAGTTTGCTTCCTTAGGAGTTCACACACATTTGAACATTTGTTGTCTCCAAAGGGCCAACGCCTGACTGAAAGCCACATGAAGTGTGATGCCATGACTGGATATTTCACGAAAACGTCACAATGATGTTCGTAATATAGCCTCATTCTCTTCATCGTTTGAGTATTCCGTTGGTGAACAGACCTGCAAAATAGTGGTTTTGATTTAAATAGAATCTAAATGTTAAGTTACGATTCGATTATTGACTATCTTTCGTCACATCAGAATCTTAGGTGCTTTTTGACTTAGTCGAAAGTCATTCACACGTTGACGATGTCGCCCGGAGTAGAGAACTAATTTACCATCGCTGACTATTTGATTATTGCTCGTCCAATGAACATGTTTCAAATAGCTCTGAGCAATATGGGACTTAACTTCTGAGGTCATCAGTCCCCTACAACTTAGAACTACTTAAACCTAACTAACCTAAGGACATCACACACACCCGTGCCCGAGGCAGGATTCGAACCTGCGACCGTGGCGGTCGCGCGGTTCAAGACTGTAGCGTCTAGAACCGCTCGGCCACCCCGGCTGGCCAATGAACATGACAAAGGCTCAGTGCGTGTAACGTACACAGAGTAATCGCTCAAGCGGAGTAATTGTTCAAGCAGGTCTGTTGGATTTAAGGATAGCACTTCGTAAGCTGCAATCCAGATGATATTTTTTGCAGTAAATGTTGAATTCCGTGTTATAGATTGCTGGATACCAAGTCACGCCATTCTTGCAGTATATTATTCATGTCACTGTTTAGATGCTTGTGAATTCTTATCAACGAATTACGAGAAGGATGGAACAGAGATACTTGAAAAAGGGATTACTAGAAAAATAATTCAGCTTTCGACCGAGCTCTTCTCAGTCATCGTCAAGTGGTAAATGTCCACAGGAGAATGGCTCAGGAGAGCTCGGTCAAAAACTCATAGTATTTTGGGGTACCCATGATGTGTGTGTGTGTGGGGGGGGGGGGGGGGGGGATAGCTGTTAAGATCATACTACAGACGACTAGAAGGTAAGAGGTATTAAGTACATCCACTGTAATATACAGCAAACATCAAAAGTAATTGGAAGGTGAAGGCAAACGCTTTTTGGAGACCTATAGAAAATGAAATTTGCACGGGCTAGCGAAATGAAGTTCCCACATTTCCACGTACAGATATCAACAGTGATACGGACTACATAAAAATAAATTACCTAAAACGAAACAATATCTGTTACTGATAAATAAATGAAACAAACTTCTTATGAAAAAGTACTAAGTGCGAAAGGTTTTTGCGACAAAAAAAATTAAGAAACCTTGAACAGAAAAGAGGGAAGGGCAACATCGTAAGAATACAGAGCTCTGGACATATAGGAAACAGCAAAGAAAGGTTGAGGATTTAAGTTGTCATGTGGCCTCAGTTGACCAATATGAAAAAAAAAAATGGATCAACGTCAGAATGAAGAAACACGTACAAGAATGAGATTAAATCTGCTGCAGGTCCTGGATGTTATTTTTTTGGGAGGGGGGTGGGGGTAGAGACAAAAATTCGTCTTATTACAGGCAAATTTTCAATTGTAAACCCATAATTTTGTTTGTTGCAAAGTGGATTTGATTGTTGTACGGAGTCTGGGTACCGTATGTGAAGCTAGGGTGACGGTCGCGAATAACGTATTGGTGTGGTGTGAATGCCATGCGTGCAGCGATGGAACCACAGTGACGGCTCAACAAACAGAAAGGCCGTCACGGCTACTGGCAAAACAGTTTACATTTTTTTTTTCTTTTTCGTGCTGCATAGGCCCGGACGCCGGAGAGAACCAATTTCGGCGGTGGCGTGCGTGGCGCGGCCGGAGGCCCACGCGAGCCCTGCCGTGCAGCCCGCCGCGGCCGTGATTGATGGCCGCTCATTTCACGCCGCCGCCGCCGCACTGTCCTTGGCGCTAGCCACGCTCTACGCTCTGGTTGGCCCCGCTGCGCCTGCTGCCACCTGACAGCGCTACTCGTTTATTCCGCCGCTCCTGGCGCCTGGGGCCCTGCTAGGCGCCGAACACCCGTGATGGCTCGCGGCGAAACCTTCACGCGATTCCCCGGGTCCTGATACTCGCCGGGGGACACACCACCAGATGCATAATCAACCGAAACTAGCGTTGCCAGGTGACCCGATTTTTGCAGGAAGCTACCATGGTATATTAGATCACTAGATGTCGGTCCTTTTGGTACATATTTTGCATCGACTGTAAACAAGCATGTCTATCAACTACAGACTTAAAATTTTGAATGCAGCTCAGAACTGGATGACAGTGCAATATTAACTCGATGTCTTGTCTTTGTGAAACATAGGCATGGGGGTGGAGGTGAAAAGTATTGGCTGCGCCTGACAGCTGACCTGCAGGATTTTTTTTTTCTTTATTGTGATTTCACTCCCCTGTCCACATATGGGCAGGGGAGGGCTGTCAGCGGCACAATAAAGAGGAACTTAAAACAGAAAATGGGAGAAAATGGAGGTAAAAAATAGACTAACACGGAGACGTTCATGTAGGACAGTTAAAAAAGTCACCAGAAAGTTAAAAAACACACTTGGCGATTCTTCAAAACTCAGAGAAGACGCTGAATGGACATGCACAGGTTAAAAGTCGGCCACAGTAGTAAAAACACTCCGGAACAACACACTTAAAACCCACTTGGAGCACACACGACGAAGACTAAAACTGCCAGGCGGGACTTGCCGAGGGAAAGGACAGAGAAGATGGAAAAGGACGGGAGAGCATGGAGCAGCTGAGGAAGCGGCGGGATGAAGAGAGGAGGGGCATCAGTGGGTACACGAAGAGGCAGGAGACATGTGGGGTGGGAGATGAAGAGGGAAGACAGGGCAGGAGGGAGTGCAGAGACACTGAAAGGAGGCACAAGAGAGGGAGGGGGAGTAGAAGGAGGAGGCCTCTCAGGAGGGGTAGGAGAGGGAGCCCTGAGGAGGAGGCAGGAAGATGGGGCTAGAGTTGGTAGGAAGGGTAGATGTCAGGGTGAAGCTCATCATCCGGGAGGGGTAACGGTGGAAGTTCCATTGGGAAAGGAGATGGAGGTTGTGGAGATGGGGAGAGGGAGGGACTCAACGGTAAAGGCGCGGCAACTGGTTGGGGGTGGAGAGGAAGAGAGACACCAGGGGGTGAGGGGGATCAAGGCGGCGGACACCAGCAGGACCAGTGTGTTGTGTATGAAGTACTGCGATGGAATTCGGAAGATCCAGTATGGAGAAAAGGGGGGGGGGAGGAAGAGACTGTCTACGTGTGTGTGTAAGTGTGTTCGTTGGAATTGAACCGTAGTAAAGTTAGCTTTGAAAAGCTCGCCGGTGCGCGTAGCGTTGTAACATCCCCACAATAAATTATAATAAATAATATAAATAAATACCCTCATTCAGTGTAACCTCCCCACAAAATAATAATAAATAATATGAATATGATTCTAATTTAGTGTAACCTCAAAACAAAATTCTTTCACAGTGTAACCTCCCCACAAAATTCATTTGCATTTAATCTCCCCACAAAATTCGTTCCCATTTAGCGTAAACTCAAAACAGAAAATTCCTAAACCTCTCAACAGTAAAAATTACAATTATGTCATTCACATTCAGTGTAACGTCCCAATAAAAAAAATCAGTAAGCTGGTAATAAAACAATGTAACTAACCTCTCAAATTGTCGCTCACTTATGACTTTTCAATAATTTGTGAATTTAACCTGGTTAATTTTGGACGACAGCAGTGCTGCGTCATAGCCCTGAAAGATCATTCTGAATAAAAAAAGGAAAAATTCTTACCTCAATGACGTCGCCGGATATATCTGCTCTTACAATAAATTTTTCCGGCACAGCTCTGTGCAATGCTGGCCGACCGATCTGTCATTTATCGAAGGAACCAACTGACTTTTCTATTGCAATAATCGCGATGATCATGGATGGGAGAAATTAGTAAATTCTTTTAAATTGAAATGAATGGTTGTTAAAAGTTACTTTTTATGAGGAATATTATTATTAGGAGATTTTTAAAACATTTACATGCGACTTGAGATAACATTACTACATATGCGCTAGGCTGCTTTTTACCTTATACAATAATACTCAGGCTCCGGCATCGCTGCACCGCGACCGTGCCAGCCAACACGATACACCAGACCAGACCAGAGCAGACTCCAGACTAGCAACAACTCACTGCTACAGCTATACAGTTCCTACTGTAGTCAACACTGCTCTCTCGTCAGAGACCTTGCATATCGCAGGCAACGCATGAACAATACATCGAAATTACATCTGCTCGCACCTCTTACAGCGTGTAGCAGTCGCCCTCCGTTTTCTGGCGGTGGCGCCTTTGACGCAATTGAATGCTTCGATTTCTCCCTCTAGCGGGAAAGGGAAAAATTGGGCTGTTCGCATGGGTTAAAGAAGTGGCTGTATGGGTCCTCGTGAGAGTTGCCAGTCGGGACATCAAGAAGCGACTTCCCTGCCGGTGCTAGACGGACATCACGCATACCGCGGCATCAGCGTAAGCGACGCCAGCAGCGGCTCCGTGGTATGGGGCGTTAACTGCTCGTCGCGAAAGGAATCTTCCTGAGCGTGGGTCTGCAAGGGGCCTAATCGGCAGTTCGGCCGTGTGCTGTCGACCGGCGAGGAAGTTCTGAAAATCGGCGCGCCTTCCTGCGTCCGTTGAAACGGCTGGCAGCGGGCGGCTCGGCAGAGCATTTGGATGTGCTGCGTTGTTTCAGTCCTGGGAGTCGTAACGCACCAGAAGTTGCGTATTGATTGTTAACAGATTTTATGAATTTTAACTGAATTCAGTTCACTTATTCTTGTTAATTATACCAGCCGTATTTTTTCTGGGGGTTTCCCGCCGTTCATTCTCGTCTGCCCACCCGCGGGAAGGTGGTGATACTAGAAAGGGCGGTCCGTTTGTCCCCTTTTGAGGAAGAAAGGGGGGGGGGGGGTGAGTCAGAGTAAATCTGTGGTTCGGATTGATTCTTTCCCCACCAAGCTTACCTATGGGTTTATCCGACTATTAGCCTCTGCCATGTCTGTGGAAGTCTAAGGCACCAATGTCTGTACTGTTTAAAATGCAAGGCTCTAAGACCTGATCCATTCTCTCGCCTGCCATAACTAGTATTGCTAGACTCACGTGTAAAAGGTACTCTAAGAAAGAAGAAAAATTCCTTTTGCCTCGTGGTAAAAACTAGTCAATTGCATAACGAATTCCTGCTTATCCGGAAGCTGTAACTTACGTAAATTTGTGTTTATGTATATTTGGCTATAATCAAGCAAGGTTGTTAATGTACACCGTAGTGGATTTTTTTTATATTGTTTCTAGTCAGCAAAAAATGTTATGTGTTTTTCCAATTCAATACCTTAAGGCTTTTACTCAACGTGCTTATGTGTTTTATGCGGGTACTTGGTTATTAGTGTGTTTTCTTGCCATGCAAAAGTTTGCCATTTCATTCGGGTAGAAACTGATGCCTTGAAAGGAGAATGTTGTAAAAGTTCGCAAGTCCTACCTGGCGAGCGTGTGAGTTTGCCGTAAGTTAACTGGCAGAAATTTGTAAAATTTGATTTCTTATATATTTTGGAAATATTAATGTTATTGACTGTGAGTGCCCTCCTGTGTGCATGACTCATGCGTTTCGGTTTTTCTATTTTGGGAACTTTTTTAAACAAGATTGTCTTTATATGTTGCAGACAAGTTAGATTCTGCACCATTTAAGGAATGGAGTTAAATTCACATGTAATTTAGCTGAGCTGGAAATATTATACAGCGTCGCGTTGTATACATTAAATTGCTTGGCTGTGCTTGCCTCTTACTGGCGTGAAATTTTTTTATTATAATTTAATAATTTGAAATTTCTTTCCTATCCTAAATTGTGACCTACTTATTAAATAATTGTTGGTTTTTTTAAAAATATCGTAAAATCTAGCACCAAATTTGAATAAAGAGTGTTACTGAAAATTGTGTGTAATTTCACCAGTTATTCCTTGGCACCTACTTCCCACTTTACATTTTGTGTATTGATTGAGATTAATAACCTTTGGTGAACCAGTAGTAATTTTACAGTTCACGAATGTAGCAATTTATTTCCAAATAAGCACCCAATGAACAAGAGATTTGAATTTTTAAACATATCACAGAACTGATTGTCACAGCAATAATAACTCTCTTTCCTGTCTGTTGTGTGGTGGAGGGTGTTTTATTTACTACTGAGATTTCTCTATGAGCTAGAGACTTGACACTTTCAATATAGCTCATAACTGGTTGGTAACACATTGTTAACTTGCTTCCTTATCAGTTGTACTGCAGACGGTACTTTCTGTGCCACTGTCAGTTGGAAGATTGATTATGGGCAAGCCTGTGTGTGAGATCTAATCTACATTTTACCACCTCAGTCTTTTCGCTAGATATATGTAGAAAGATATATTTGGCGAGTAAAAGATGAAGAACAACAGAATTAAACCTGTATTTATCACATACCTGTAATATAATCTTATTAAAACATTTAAAGTCAAGTGAAAAATTTTCCACGCACGAATAAACACCAGAAATCAATAATTTAATTATTGACGTTTCAAGATGTCTCGTTTTCAAAACAGACTAAAAAGTATAAAATGATATCTCACAGACCCATACACATTTCTAATGAAATAAACATACTCTTGAAAATCTGTGAATGTGAATTTCTTATTGCTATTGTGTTGGTGACTTCTGCCACCCAATGTATCAGGATGAACAAATGTAGTGGGAAGAGGTAGAAGGCATCATATTAAGACTCATCGGAGCTTTCCAAATGATTTATTTGTTTCCACAACAGTGCCCAATTCCCCTCGGTCTGTGTCATAGGGTCCCACAATGCTGAGGCAACCACCCCAGTGACCCAGTGCAACACGCTGCTGTGTGTTGCCCTTGTAGGTCTGCATCTTCAGGGCTGTTCAGGCAGCCAGCTCAGCGGTCTTTTTCCCTGTTGACTCAGTGCTGCTCCGCTGGGAGCTGCCAAGCAGCAGCTGCTTCCTTTCATGCTACCGTAGCTGAGACCGCAGCGACCACAAGTTCCCGCTATCCAACATTCGAATCGGCAGCCCTTGCCTCAGGATGCCTCTGGCGTGTGTTGGAAGCCAGAACGACTGCCGCGGTAGCGGGCAATGGAGTGGCCCACCACTGGTTGGCTGGCTACGGACACTGCGTCAGCTTCAGAGGGTCGAACCAGCAACCCACCGTCGACTGGAACGCTGGTGCCCCATCTACTGCTGTGTGAAGCTGTAGGTGTGACATGCCCCATCGTCCAGGAGAGCTGCCACACTTGAATGACTCTCGTTAGAAAACAGCACCAATTTACACTCGGCTGTGGCCCCCTGTTTTGCCTAGGTTGCGCCAGTGGGCCCCTTCTGCCTGTAACTTGGGCCATGTGAACCACTGCGTTTATGCTTTTCGGAGGTTCGACCAGCCTGTGGCCTCCATTCTACTTTGCAACAGCTGGTTAGCATAACTAACTGTCAACAAGCCTGCACCTGGCTGTAACTTATGTGCTCAGAAATGTTGCACCGAATCTAACTTTCCTACCTTAAACATCGGTGCCACTGCACTATTAAAATAGCTGCAACATCAGAAACGATACATATGGGGTGCACGTATTATAAATTTGAAGCAACAATGGTTCATCTCCTTACTGTTATGCTACATAGTAAATGATGCACAAATAGTTCACTGCCTTGCTGTTTCTCTCATCTACTGCAACTGCCCCACAGTTTTTGTTCAAAATTTTCGCCTCTCTTAATAATTCACAATCAAAAAATTCGATGACTGTATATATGGGATTGGGAGACATTATTTACTCTTAGTCTGTTTTAAAAACCTAATAAATTGAAAAATCATTACTGTTTAAATAATTAATCTTTTCCCCGCAGCATCTCTCATGAATGTATGATGCACATGTATTGGACACAATTCCTGCTGCACGCTTTCAACACTCAATTATTCCTACCCCCATATCTCTGTGGACCTCATCCACCCACCCCTGCATTTCTTACTCACAACTTTGTCTCTCCATCTCCGTGACCATAACCTCCTCTGCCTGTCTTTGTCCAACACCTCCACCCTCTCCACCTCTCGCCACACTCCTTATCCCCCATCTGTTCACATCCTTATCGCCCTCTATATGTCCATCTTCTCTACCCACTCTTCTTTTACCACTTTTGCACTGTTCTTCAATGCCTTTCACCTGCTGACAATCTCTTCCAACCCCCTCCCTCTTCACAGCTCCTTCTCTCCCTTTGTGTGTCCACCCCCTCCTTGCCCCTCTTTCTTTAATCTTCCCTCCCCTTCCTCTCTCTCTGCCCGTATCCTCCCCATCCATGTGTCACCTTCTTGCTCCTCACTCTGTCCATCGTGCAATCTCTCTGTTGAACTCATACTCACCACTGTCTCCTCCCAGCTCTCCCTCTCTGCTCAGCTATCTCTACCAACATTGTGGAGCCTATGCAGGGCCTGCTGGTACCTCACTCACAACACACCTCCTCTCTCTGACCATCTCCGCCTCCCTTCTCACTCTGCACATTTCCTTGTCTCACTTTCTCCCATTGCTTTCTCACTAAACCCTCGGTCCATCTCATCCTCCCCACTCTCTCTGTCTACCTTACCCTTCTCCACTCCTTCACATTCTCTCTGTCAGTCTCCTCCTTCCCTCTTTCTGTCTATACTAAACAGAAAAATCTTCCTACCTTTTTTAATATTTCTATATACGGCTGAAATCACCGATGCAGTAACCGCTTTATGATCGCTGATTCCCTGTTCTGCGTTAACTGTTTCAAATAGTTCAGGTCTGTTTGTCACCAGAAGGTCTAATATGTTATCGCCACCAGTGGGTTCTCTGTTTAACTGCTCAAGGTAGTTTTCAGACAAAGCACTTAAAAAAATTTCACTGGTTTCTTTGCCCCTGCCACCCGTTGTGAACGTTGGAGTCTCCCAGTCTACATCCAGCAAATTAAAATCTCCACCCAGCACTATACCATGGTGGGGAAATCTACTCGAAATATTTTCCAAATCATCCTTCAGGTGCTCAGCCACAACAGCTGCTGAGGCCGGGGGCCTATAGAGACATCCAATTACCATGTCTGAGCCTGCTTTAACCGTGACATTCACCCAAATTGTTTCACATTTCGGGTCTCCGTCAATTTCCTTCGATACTATTGCACTTCTTATCGCTATAAAGACGCCTCCCCTTTCACTGTCTAGCCTGTCTCTGCGGTATACATTCCAATGTGAGTTTAGAATTTCATTACTGTTTACATCTAGTTTCAGCCAACTTTCTGTCCCTAGTTCTATGTGGGCATTGTGACCGTTTATTAATGAGAGCAGTTGTGGGACCTTTCTATAGACGCTCCGGCAGTTTACTATTAGCACATTAATGTTGTTATTCCCTGTTGCATTTTGCCTACTCCCACTTTGCCGCGTCTCAGGAGGCGTCTTGTCGGGCCTAGGGAAGGAATTCTCTAACCTAAAAAACCCACATGGGCACTCCACAAGTACTCCGCTACTCTTGTAGCCGCTTCCTGTGTGTAGTGCACGCCTGACCTATTCAGGGGGACTCTAAATTTCTCCACCCGACAGCGGAGGTCGAGAAATTTGCACCCCAGATCTCCGCAGAATCGTCTGAACCTCTGGTTTAAGCACACTACTCGTATCCAAACCAGACGATCGCGATTCTGGAAACGATACTACAAATAGTTAGCTCCTATTCCACCCGGCGAGCGAGGCTTTCCGCCTTCACCAACTCTGCCAACCGCCTGTACGAACTGAGGATGACCTCTGAACCCAGACGGCAGGAGTCATTGGTGCCGACATGAGCAACAATTTGCAGTCAGGTGCCCCCCAGTCCTCTCTATCGCCGTCAGCAGGACCTCCTCCACATCTCGGATGAGACCCCCCCCCCCCCCCCTGGCAAGCAGACAGAGTGAACACTGGCCTTCTTCCCCATCCTTTCCACTATTTCCCTAAGGGGCTCCATCACCCGCCTAACGTTGGAGCTCCCAATAACTAATAAACCCCTCCCCCAGTGTGCCTGCCCCGACCTTGCTGAAGGAGCGGCCACATGTCCACTCACAGGCAGAGCGGGCGATGCCACATGGCCAGCCTCCACATTGACCTTCCGTCTCGTGCGCAGCGAACGCCGCTGTACCCGCCACTCCCCTAGGGGAGAGGGTGGCCCAACCGCGCCCAGTGCCCGCGAAGATGTCTCGACAGCAGGGACAGTAGGTGAAGCATGTAACATCTAGAGTGTACCATGTGACGCACCAGACTCCCCACTGCCTCTACACTCCGAGGCAGCAAGCTGAAGACGGCTGACCGCGGCCTTCAACACGTTCAGCTGATCGCGAACAGTGGCCAGCTCCTCCTGAGTCCGTACACAGCAGTCACACATCCTATCCATCCTAAGAAATCAATTCACTGTAGAGAGTCAATCAACTTTTAACGAGACTGCTAATTCACTAAAGGCGGCTGATAGTTAAGTAAACACGGAAAACAGCACTACCTGTCTCCGGAGTGTATTCAAAACAAACACTAGCACTACTGGCACTATGGCTGACTAAAGGAACTCTCTCTGACTGTATTCAAACACAGCGGTGTACCATAGGTCTCAAGAAGAGCGTAGCGTTCCAAAGGATTGGAAAAGGGCACAGGTCATCCCAGTTTTCAAGAAGGGACGTCGAACAGATGTGCAGAACTAAAGACCTATATCTCCAATGTCGATCAGTTGTAGAATTTTGGACCACGTATTATGTTCGAGTATAATGACTTTCCTGGAAACTAGAAATCTACTCTGTAGGAATCAGCACGGGTTTCAAAAAGACGATCGTGTGAAACCCAACTCGAGCTATGCGTCCACGAGATTCAGACGGCCATAGACACGGGTTCCCAGGTAGATGCCGTGTTTCTTGACTTCCGCAAGGCGTTCGATACAGGTCCCCACAGTCGTTTAATGAACAAAGTAAGAGCATATGGACTATCAGACCAATTGTGTGATTGGATTGAAGAGTTCCTAGATAACAGAACGCAGCATGTCATTCTCAATGGAGAGAAGTCTTCCGAGGTAAGAGTCATTTCAGGTGTGCCGCAGGGGAGTGTTGTAGGATCGTTGCTATTCACAATATACATAAATGACCTTGTGGATGATATCGGAAGTTCACTGAGGCTTTTTACGGATGATGCTGTGGTATATCGAGAGGGTTTAACAATGGAAAATTGTACTGAAATGCAGGAGGATCTGCAGCGAATCGAGGCATGGTGCAGGGAATGGCAATTGAATTTCAATGTAGACAAGTGTAATGTGCTGCGAATTCGTAGAAAGAAAGATCCCATATCATTTAGCTACAATGTAGCAAGTCAGCAACTGGAAGTAGTTAATTCTATAAATTATCTGGGAGTACGCGTTAGGAGTGATTTAAAATGGAATGATCAGATAAAGTTGATCATCGGTAAAGCAGATGCCAGACTGAGATTCATTGGAAGAATCCTAAGGAAATGCAATCCGAAAATAAAGGAAGTAGGTTACAGTACGCTTGTTCGCCCACTGCTTGACTACTGCTCACCAGTGTGGGATCCGTACCAGATAGGGTTGATAGAAGAGATAGAGAAGATCCAATGGACAGCAGCGCGCTTCGTTACAGGATCATTTAGTAATCGCGAAAGCGTTATGGAGATGATAGATAAACCCCAGTGGAAGACTCTGCGGGAGAGACGCTCAGTAGCTCGGTACGGGCTTTTGTTGAAGTTTCGAGAACATACCTTCACTGAGGAGTCAAGCAATATATTGCTCCCTCCTAGGTGTATCTCGCGAAGAGACCAGGAGGATAAAATCAGCGAGATTAGAGCCCACACAGAGGCATACCGACAATCTTTCTTTCCACAAACAATACGAGATTGGAAGAGAAGGGAGAACTGAAAGAGGTACTCAAGGTACCCTCCGCCACATACCGTCAGGTGGCTTGCGGAGTATGGATGTAGATGTAGATGTAGATATATCCACTTTTTCTGTTTCTCAGTACACATCCTCCTCCCCTCCCCCCCCCTCCCACTAATCAATATTCTGATACCTTTCTCCCATGTCCATCCACATGTGAAGCCCATGCAAAACCGATTGGTAAAGCCTGCTGATACTTCTTCTATGACAAACCTTTTGTGAAGGACAACCTACAGATCGATGGCTTGAATATCATTTTTTGACCTTGGAGCACTGGCTGCCCTAAAAATCGAGTCTATAAGTTGAGCTGAGACATCTTTGACCCAAGTGTCGCACAGGCAACCTACACTTTGCAGGTAGGAAAACAATTTGTTCCAAGTGACATGGAGGATATTGTGCAGAGTTTGTCGATTAAGAAGGCCAGTACTACCTCTACATAACATGCCTGTCATGCGGGGCAACCTACATGGCAGGGGTTGAAAACAAATATGTCTCCATTCATATGGGATCCAAGAGATTCAAGCCCACATCGTGACAACTCTCATGAAGTGTGCTGTTTGTGTGCTAAATTTGGTGGTAATCAACGGATTGGTTCTTGAGGAGATACTAAATGTATGTATAAACTTGCTGCTATACTTATACACTAACCTTACACCCAACTACGGTGTGTGACACATATACTGCACACATCTCCTCCTAACACCTCCTACATCAACCTCTTCCACCACTTGCCTCTCTCTTCTCATCATCCTCCTATCTCTATCCATCTATTTGTTCCTCCTCACTATCACTGTCTCTCCACCTTCTCCTCCACTTGTCTTTCTTCATTCTTCTATCCTCTCTCTCTGACAATGTCTTGATCATGCTCCCTCTGTTGATTTCCTCTTACCCTTTCGTCAGTCTCTTTCTCCACATCTAACCACCTACTATTCCCACACTTGATCTCTTGCTCCCCTCCCCCTGTCTCAGTCTCTCATCCCTCTATGCCCATCATCCCAAGCCATTCTCTGTCAAGTTCATCCTCCCCCATCTCTCACTATCCATCGCCTGCCCCACTCCTGCTTAGCTGAGCCATCCATATATGTAGGCCTTGTAAAGCATTATGATACTACATGCACAACACACCTACTTCCCTCTCTCTACATAATCTCTTCCCACTTACTCTGCTCATCTCATTCTCACCCTCCACCTCATACTCCTACCTCCAGTTGTCCATCTCCTTCTTCCCACTCTCTGTCTCTTCCAGTTCTCGTCAACTCTATCTCATCATTTCATCCAACCCCTCTCCCTGCCAATCTCCTCCTCAGTCCCTTTCTGCCCATGACCTCTACCCTTCCTTCCTGGCCTTTTCCTTCTCTCCTTATCTCTGCCCATCTCCACTTCCTCTCCTCTCCTTTTCCCATCTCCTCTTACTCTCCCTCTTTCTTTCTATCTCCTCCTCCCTGTCTATGCCCATCTTCTCCTCCCCTCTCACTGTGTCCATCTCATCCACCTTCTCCTCCCCTGGGAAAATGATTGGGTACTATGTTCTTAAATGGTTTTCCGTCAAGTTCATGGTGGTAACCAAGAAAGTTACAACAAAGTTCGCCAGCAGGTTGCATTCAGCCAGAGGCATACATGGGTGTCTCAGTGCAGGTCACACCTACACGTTTAGAAAACTTCACACATGCTTGGCTTCCATTGTTGTGTTATTATCATTATGTGGGAGAATTCTTAACTCCTCTTCCATTGCCCACCATATGCACACAAACACACACACCTGTTGCGCATTAGCTGGTTGTAACTTCTCTTGGTGCACCAGTTAGCCCTTTATTTATATTCCAAGCTGATGGACGCTCCTTGGACACAAATTTCATCTGTGCTCCCACATGTAGGTTTTGTGCTTACATGTATAGTGTGGAAGGTAACACACAACAGTTTTCGATGTGTGGTTTTAACCCACGAAAATGTTCTGAACCCATTCTGTCGGTTGATATGCGTCTGATAAGTAATTTATAGAATGCAAATAAGTTTTCAAACACATTAAATAGCACAAATATGAAGGAACCTATACGCTAGTTAGGTATAGGTACAAAGTAATTATGCTAAAAAACTTCAAAGTTTTCAAATTTTTTAGTATTTTCAAGAAATGTGAAATGCACAGTTCTTTATTGTGGATGTTAACCGTTTGTTGTCCAGTTTTTGTACTGTGATTCTTTTTCATGTCCCAATTTTTAGGTCTTGTCCCACCGATTACTTAAATCACCAGTACCTAAGCCACAATTATATGTAAGTTAGATTTGGATAATAATAGAAACTCATATAATCAGCAATTAGTTTTTTTTATTATTAGCCTTCGGTTAATTTATACATAGAGGAAGTTCCCATTTATCGAGGTTAGTGTGGATCTGAAGATGCATAACGTAGAGAAAAATATGGGTGAACCAGTTTGATAGTTTGATACTGACTCCAATCTGATGGATCAGTAGTCGCCAGTTCTGCGCATTATCATCAGACAACATCTGTTGAAGTGCCTACTGAGGTGGCGTGGATTTGGTGCTATGATGTTATGATTCGGTATTATTTGTGGCCTCAGAGACTCTTAGAGTCTCGGGTAACATGGAGCTATTAATTGTGAATTTTCACAAACTATAAATTCAAATAAAGGTTTGTCAAGTTGTTTTTAACTGGAATCGAATATTTACCGTATTTACAAAACATGCTGCAACATATAAGCCGTACTCGCTGGAATCTATGGAGCGAAATAGGGGATTGGTTAGCACACTGGAGTCTTATTCGGGAGGATAATATTTTGTATCAAGCCATCCAGATTTATGATTTCCATGATTTACCTGAATTGCTCCAGGCAACTGCCAGGATGCCTCCTTTGAAAGATCGAGGCCGATATCCTTCCCAAACGTAGAAACTGTTGTACCAGACGAAAATTACTCGTGAGTACATTGATGGGTTATTTACTCTGGGAAGAGGTTGAGTGTTTTCTAAAACTCATAAAATATTAGTTGACTTCATTAAAACACAGACCATATGAAGGACTTAACTTTGGCATATCCATTTCCTCAGGAATGGCATGGGTATTTATAACTGTCCCTCTATATTAATATAGCACTTGCTATTGGCAATATACCGCTCTCTTCACTCGAAGTTTAACTGAAAATAACTGTGGTGTCACCGCCAGACACCACACTTGCTAGGTGGTAGCCTTTAAATCGGCCGCGGTCCGCTAGTATACGTCGGACCCGCGTTTCGCTTCTATCAGTGATTGCAGACCGAGCGCCGCCACACGACAGGTCTAGTCTAGAGAGACTCGCTAGCACTCGCCCGAGTTGTATAGCCGACTTTGCTAGCTATTGTTCACTGACTATAGACGCTCTCATTTGCAGAGACGACAGTTTAGCATAGCCTTCAGTTACGTCATATGCTGCGACCTAGCAAGGCGCCATATTCAGTTACTATTGATATAGATATTGTGACTCATGTACCGTCAAGAGCGACGTTCATCATTAATGGATTAAAGTTAAGTATCAAACGAATTCCATCCGCTTTCTTAATTCTAATTCCCTGTCATGTTCCAGACCTCACGTCAGTATAGTCCTTCCTTCCTCACGCCAGCCTGCGTGAGCTAGAACGCGTGCATTTCGGCCTCCTTTCGTAACACGGTGTTGGCTCTTCTGCCAACACTACAATAACTTTCATGTAGGGTACTGAAGAATTCAATACTTGCACTGCTGGCCTAGACGATGCTGTCGTCTTTATTCATGATCACAGACTGGGATTGTAATCATGTAAATCATGGAGAGAAGTCCGTCTGTAAAAACCCTCATATTGGGAATAGATAAGCTAGATTTGAGACTCGAACTGAAAGTCTCTTTGTGGCAGGACAGTCAGTGGCTAGCAAGCAAAATGTTTGCATCTTACGTGCTGAACGAGGCAACAAGAGCTGCTACATTAATCAATATAGCCTCTGATGTGGAATAAATTTGGTTAATTATTAACAGCATGTATTTTTTATGTGTGTACAACGAAAATCATACTCTAAGAAGAGAATTTTCAAGGATCGTCATACAGGAAGAGCAATGGATGCTTTTTTGAGTTGCCACAAGAAATCGCTACGACCAACATCTTTGTCTCAAATAATTATCTGAGTACTCTGTAGTTGCATGACTAGTCATTTGGTTTCATATCCCAATAATAATGACACTTTGTTTAATCTTTCTATCGGAGACTTATATTTAATCCCAAGTTATTTAGGTAGCATGATCTTTTGCCAAGTGCTTCAGTGTTTCAGGGTATTCCATTGTATTCTACTGAACGGTAGTTGGTTCCCTTAACAACATTTAATAAACTTGATGAAGTTGTAAATTTGATCATGATTGAGTTAGCCTCGTTTCTGAAGTACTGTATGTAGTTTTCGTAAAAGGATAGCTTAAGTTTCACAAAAGTACAGTTGCAAGGAAATAATGTAAACTGTTTTGGTTAAATGTCACTCTTATTATAATGTCAATACGACGTTGAAATTGTTAGCATAAAACGGGGGTCATTCAGAAATGTTTGTACGGGCATGTAAACTGGAAGGGCTAACTGAAGGAATAGTTTCTGTAAATTATTTTACAATAGTACTTACATTTCATATTGTTGTTAACAGTGACTTATCATTGTGTCTTAGCAGACCTGGTCAACTTTGATCTGAATCTAGGGACAGATTACTTTTTCGGCCCCCTTGCTAGTTGCTGAAGCAGTTTTGTACTCTAATCTGTAATAAGAGTAAATTATCATTTCATAACATTTTTTTGCTACAATATCTAACTAGTTCCAACTATATAGACCCCGGCACACAGTTTTAATCTGCCAGGAAGTTTTATATAGACATGCTAGATATAGGGACCATTTGCTTCATTTGTTCTCCATCCCGTATAAATTAGTGAATGGCACTTCAGAAAACCAATAGTAATTGGAATAGAGAACATTATTATCAGAAAACCATTTCCGTGACAGAATCTCTCTAATAATTGAGCTGATAATTAAACGTCATATCCAAGTTAATAATGTTCCACCACTTATAAAAGTGTACCTGGAATGACCATTGGCTTTCTGCTTTAATATGCACATAGTAAGTGTTACTGAGAGCCAGTTGTTATCAAAATGTTATAATACTTTTGTGTAGGTCATGTCCACTGCTACGTAGGTTGGTCTGTCATGTCCTACAAGCAAAAATAGAATTTCTGTATCGAGTAAACGAAATACCAATAGTAGCTTTCTTTATCACTGATAGAACCTTGGTTCGGATTCTTTTTGTTATGCTATGGCTTCCTTTCAATAGAAATCTTTCGAGAAACGGAAACAGTCCGATATCTTTCCATGATGCACGATCGCGGTGAAATTAAAATTCTTTCACGGGGATAACATTATCGGTGAAATGGTAATTTAGTGGTATCCAGCAGTGTTCTACTGTCACTCCTCCTCCCAAAACCTCTGCACCGCTGTCGTCTAGGGTGGTGGTGGTGGCATGTGAAGATGGCAGGAGAAGGGCTGAATGCGGAAGCATACCAGGAGATAGGCAATACAGCGGCAGCTGAAGCGATCCCCTCGCCCGCACACCGGTATCCACGTTGCAAGTGAGCGGGAAAATCGGCCGAAAAATCGATCACATTGTACACGCCAGCGTCCATAGACCCAAAGCTGTGGTCAGGCGAACAGCAAAGGGATATTCTGATGCGGCGTGAGGGCCATTCTGGGGGAGCCTATCCACGGTTATTGGTTGAGGCTGCCAGGGGTGGGAGCCGGCATCGGGGACATCAGCAAAGCTTGTGGGTCGGGGTGTCGATCTCCGTGGGTACCACTCTGGACGCTTCCAGCCGTGACTGGCGGAGGGGTAGAGGTGACTACTGGTGTGAACCCCAGCGGCATGCTGGAACTGTGGGCAATTATTCCGCAGCAGAAACACTGACATACTCGGAAGCGTGCTGCAGCTGGCTGTGATGGTGCCAGTGCAGTCCAGTGGAAACTAGCACGAAGTAAGATGGACGTCTCGTGGCTTTTGTTACGACACAATGCTCCCAACGCTGTTTGTTGCCAAAAACTTTACAAAAGACTTCACTCAACAGCTGAACTTTTGCCTGAGCTGGCGGAACGAATTGTTTCCTTAGTGGCCGCCGAAGATGTAAAGGGGTATGGTGATGACGCCATTATGATAAATTTACCGGTGACTTTCCATCACGTGTGAAGGTACGGTAAAAGCAAAGAAAGATCTTTAACGTTTTCTCCCATGTGTGGGAGTTTCTGTGTGTCACTTTTAACATTCCAATGAAAAGCTGAGCTTTGCCGTTAAACTGAGGGTGAAAATGTGAAGTAGTCACTCGATAGATGCTGTTGGAAAATAAAACTATTGAAAATCAGCTGACGTGAATTGTGGCCCATTTTCCAGAACAATTACTTCAGGAAGTCCTTCAAGACAAGAAAAAAGATGAAGCTTCTACCGTAATTTGAGTAGTGGGGGATATTACGGGGACAACAAAGGAAGAATTTACTGTGGAAACGGAGTATTCTTTTATTTCGACCTCCTCAGTTTCATTAATATAAAATTCAGCTGTAGTGGTTACCGGTTCAGGGCTGACACAACAATTGTCAAACCTCACACCTTGCTATTAACCGTAAGTATTCGCAAAAAGCACACCAAAGTACTTTGGAATCACGTTGTACACCGAACATTTACGGTTGGAAACAATTTTAGTTTTAACTTTTACTAGGCAGAGTCTCCTCTTTCAGTAGCTGTCTGTTACTTTTGCTGCTTCACGAGGAACAAACTTGTTGATGCGAGGCTTGTTAATACTGGATGTTACGTCCACTCATGCAATAAATCCTGATAGTCCAATTGATAATATGGTGTAAATTATACCTTATGTTCCCAATGATTCGATTTTCCCTCTTTCTTGACATACTGAGAAAAATGGATAATTTATTGCTATAAATTATCCAGTTTCCGCAGTACTGAATAGCTGCGGAACTACTGTCTCACGGCAGCATGCCTCCAGTATGCAAGAAAATTTGCTGTATGTGTCTACCACCAACAACCATTACATGTCTTAGAATGGACCTGCAAATCATTATGGATGCATTGCCAAAATCTGGGTTGACGTGGCCACCCAAAATAGCGTTGCAGGGGAGCTGCTTACTGTTACACACAAATATTGCAGTGAAGTCTTTTCCTCAATCTGGTCGTGTGTGCCCTATGCTCTACCAAGTACAATGATATCGCGCACGTTGTT
This sequence comes from Schistocerca americana, assembly GCF_021461395.2. NCBI lineage: Eukaryota > Metazoa > Arthropoda > Insecta > Orthoptera > Acrididae > Schistocerca > Schistocerca americana. The sequence goes on along the minus strand of NC_060126.1, from coordinate 498,901,679 downwards.
TTGTTTGAAGTGTTCCTCAATGACTTTGCTGCAATAAAAACAAGCCCCCCCCCCCGGCAGCAATACACCTTACCACGCTGATATCGCGCGACGATGCGGAAAACAATGATGCACCACTCGGTGGGAGATAACCGATCACTCATGGCGCACACGCAGACATTGCACTTCAACCTGAATAGCTGAGCCGCTGCAGCGGCACGCCGGGAATGTAGAGGAAAATTTCGAGAACTTTCCAAATCTCTCTTATCGAATTGATGATTCTTCAGATTAATCAAACGGCTGTGGCATTATCGACTGGTAACCGAGTGAACATGTCAGCATTTGAATTTTGGGCAGCGGGCATGTACAACAACTCATACTGATAATTAGACAATATCAGAGCCCAACATTGTGCAATTCTCGCGCTCTCCGTGGGGGGACAGGCTTCGATGGATTGGGCAAAGCCATTAAAGGACGATGACCTGTAATTAAACAGGTCATCGGACATTAGAAGTGTTGATGGAATTCGATAACATCACAGATGGTGACAAGTGCCTCTTTTTTAAGCAGACTGTACCATACTGTGCTTATTAATAGTGTTCAAGGCAAAAGCAATAGCCCTATCAGAAGAGTCAATTGTCTGGAGGAGCACAGCTCCAATGCTGTAAGAAGATGCATCCACAGCAAACACCATAGGTTTACCTGGAGCAAAGTGAATCTAACAATGGTGAATTAATAATGCGTACTTTATTAGCTGAAATGCGTCCTGACATTTTCGGGATTACACAAAAGGAAAATTTTTGTAGCACAGCCGGGTCAGCGGAGAGGTAATTTACACACCATTTGTGATGAATTTAATGTAATAGCTAAGTTTCCCTGTGACACCTTGGAGCTCCTTAATGGTATGTGACGCCAGTACATCTCTAATAGCACACAAGTGCAAAGTATCAGGGTGAATATCCAGCCCATTTATGATATGTCAGAAGAAGTCAAGTTCTTCTTCGAAGAAGGGGCACTTTTCCTTGTTGCACTTTGAGCGAACTACAGAAAGAACCTGAAACAAACAATCCAAATTTGCCCAGTTTTCAGCATGCATACGACCTGTGATTAGAATGTTGTCCAAATAGTTTGTATAAGAAGGGATTATTGAAGTCAAATGCTGCAGGAGCCTTTGAGAACTAGTAGGAGCAGAGTCAGTTCCCAACCGTAGTTTTGTAAACTGGAACTAAACAAAATATCGCTTGGATTGCTCGTCGAGCTGTAACTATAAGTATGACTCACGTAACTCAACCTAAGAAAATTATTTGTCGTAGTCTGTCCAGTAATTATTCTAGTCATGATAGGGGAAATTAGTGAGAATTTATGGACTTACTGTTGCTTTAAAGTTAGCATAGAGACGTAAGCTTGCTGAGGGCTTTTTGAGAATAACTGGGAGTGATGCCTATTGACTTGCAGAATCAGGTTGGGTAACACTACTCTTTTTCTATCTTTGCAGCCCCTGATCAACGTGCTCACAAATAGCTTGTCGGCCTGGTCTTGCACGAAAGACTCTTGATTGTGCATTATTTTCAGCAGTAATATGCGCCTCAATATCTTCAGTCCCTTCTAAACCTAGTTTAGGCAGTTCCTTGTACTTCTTACACAAGTAAGAAAGTGAGGCACTGACACACTGATTTCTAACATAATCTTGCATGCACATGTGGAACAAATTTGAAAAGTCTAAACCATAAATGGTCGCTGTGTTTGTAGAACTGAGTAGATGAAACAATACGCATTTCATAACTAAACAAAAAAGTTGCTGGCAAAATGCACACAGCAAGTACTGGAATTTCGTGACCGTCGTAAGCAGGTAAAGTCGAAGTAGGCCGCTGTAACTATGGGCTGACGATCCTTTCATGTGTGTCTTTATTAACAAGGAAAACAAATGCACCAGTGCACAGCTGCAGTTTAATACCTCATTTGAGCCACTTGTAAGTGGACAAGAAGTTTGTTCACAAGTCTGCGTACAGCAGCAAAAGTTTTCCACAATTTGGAAGTGCAAGCCGTTGCTTGCTTCGACTGTAATGGTCTTGCCGTGAAAGCTTTAAGGTACGCCTTTTTGTCCGTGAGCCTTTCCGACGTCGGTCGTTGAATGAGCCTGGGCCACCTTGTAAACAAACTATCTGAATATGACCCAGCTATCCACACCGGAAACACTTTGTGTCAGAACAAGAACAACTTTTCCGGCAGTTATGGTAAAGAACTGAGGACTGGAAGTTTATACCTCTAGGTTTACTGTCTACCTGAGCCCTGTTCTTAATCACTTTAACAGTATCATGGATTTTAGACTCAATGCCTTGTGCACTGTTAACAACATAAATACACGGAGATCAAAATCACCTTCAGCTGTGTTCACAGTAGTTTCAAACTGCACAGTAGACGCAACTGTTTTAAGATTGGGATCTGGCAATTCTAGAGAAGTAGCGCAAGTGGATGTATCTCACAGACGGTGCTTGGTTGCATCACGTCACTTGACTGCTATAACTGAGTTCACAACACTTGAAACGACAGTTTATCGTTAGTCCTCTTACTACAACAATTCTCTGTTTCTTAATCTGTGCTGAGTATTGCTTGAGTGGAAAAAATTTAAACATAGCTGCCGTGGCATGAACCCGACGGTCGTAATGTGTGTTAAGCAGCCGAACCAGTTGACCGTAGCTAAGCGTTTTGGGATACAGTTGTTGCGTACATTTAAACATAGTACACGTCGGCTTCAATCGTGGACGGAAAAAATGTTTTGTCCCCATGCCTGTAACTTTGTATGCCGTGAAGTGGGTATCAAACTGGGTCCGATATTATGACCATTTCTGTTCTGTGGTACCTAAGAGGCGAAACTTGTGTACACCAGCTGGTTGTATAGCCGTTTGCTGTGATACTAATGTTCTCATGAGATTAACACTGAGCAGTCGATCAAATACTTGCGCGTCAAACTGAGGAATTCCGTTTAGAGACATTTCCTGTTGCGAGTTAACGAACATCTCGCTCTCATTTAAGTATATAGTCTAAAGAGTCAACCTTCAGGAATTGTGATACGAACCCAGTCGTCCAGATGGGGAAATTTACAGGCGTCTATTTAGCTGTACTGTGTGACTAAGACAGACGAGAACCTACATCGCAGGGAATCTCCGTAGAAAACGTTTGTGGCCAGAGAGACGTAGCAGTGTTAAATATGGCGGACCTAAGATCGGCCATAAAGGGAAACATTTATTAAAACTATTCAATTCTGTAGTAATGCGGGGAACGAAGCCACAGTAATTATAGTCTATCATCCTTCATAAAATTTCACGATGAGCCCAATAAAATCTGAGTGGTGGTCATATCTATAATTGTTTAGGATTTACTGCCAAAGTGAAATTAACAAGTTTTGTAACAAAGACCTGAATGCTAAAATCTGAACGCTTAGGTCGATCTTAACGATCGACATTTCATATAGAAGAGCATTCTTAAAACGCCAAACGTTGTAAATATCAACTCTGTAACTTTATTTGTTTGAAAGATATAGTAAATTTAAATTATCAGTATTTACAGTTAAGCATCAGATCGTGATTTCCTCCACACGAAACAGATTGAACGATGACCGCATGACACCTAATTAAATCATCAGGTAATAGAATATTTGTTGTGAAGTTTAGTGCATAATAGTTACTTTGTTCTTTTTTTATTTATCAGACAGGACATTGGTGCAAGGCTAATGGCCGTCGCATTCAAAGTTAAGAAGGAAATTGTATTGGTCTTTTGTAAAGGAATTTAACGTTCGTTATGTAATGGATATTATTGTTACTTTATTTAGAACATGGAAGTGGTCAAGCTTTGATTATTTAAATATGTTACAATGAAAAATAATGTAGAATAAACTGTAGACAATCAGATAGGTGACTTCAGGGAAGGGAACTGCCTAATCAGTTGAGCGAGGATATTCGGCGCGCGGGAAACGCTGCCGGGGAAGAGGGACGTGCTGGTGCAGACGCGAAAGCGGACAGTTTGGCTGGAGACACCAAAGGGTACAGTTCTGGTCTAGACATCAAAGGGTGCAGTTGCGACTGAGACGCGAAAGCAGACAATCGGTCTTTAGGAGCTAGGAAGTGAGGCGACTTAGAAAATTTCGCGTTGTGTGGTATCGTGGGACTTAAGGCCTGGCCAGACAGAATCCGGCCTGCCGCTGCGACGGACGGCGCAGCGGTGGGCCGGACCCACCAGCGGCCAGGGACGCCACACAGGCAACGGCCGGCCGGCCGGACGCAGCGACTCTTGATGTGTCAGCTGTGTTACACTGTGGAAGGGGCCGAAACCCCATTATTAAGCTTGCATACTAAATGCTATTTCAATATTTGATGTATAATGTATAGCTAAAAATAGTCCAGTTACGATTTGAAATACCAAGCATAACCGCGTAGCGCGATTGTCTTGGCGTTAAACGATTTGGAATCCTCACACGGGACGCGTTATCTTTGTGCGAGTTTATTATTATTATTTTTTTTATTGCAGAAATGAGTAGCTCGCACTAGCGACACGAAATGGCACCAAGAAGAGGAGATGTTGGGTGCATGACATTAATAGCAAGAGAGAAAGCTTAGGAGAATATCATCGTCTGTGTATTGATCTAAGAGTCTGACGAAGATAGGTTCTTCAAATATTTTCGTGTGTCGCGAGAATTTTTCGAGGAAATGCATCGCCTGATAAAAAGGTAGCACCGAGAAGTGCACAACGAACTGGAGAAAGCCAAATGATACAAGGCACAGGCTAACCATTTGTCTGCGGTAAGTTTTACCGTTTGTGGACTCTTTGTGCTTCAAACAGAAGTCATATAAATTATTCCATTTCAGTTTTGCTATATCATATGAAAGGTTCGACGGAAGAAAGTGCTATCCCACAACGTAGTTACGAGTGGAGTGATAAATTTATTTGCAGTGTTTACGAATACAGCAAACGATAGTAACATCTAGTTCCGTATGTCCCGCTAGAGAGAACTTTCTACTTAATAGATTGTTTTCTTTCATTGTATTCATACCACTGTCATTGAATTTAAACATATCTTTGGTCGTTAACTTATCCATTCGTTCTACCGGCATAACAGATTTTAATCTTTTCCAGATACTTGACTACAGGCGACAGTCACCAGACCAAAGCTTTTTCTTTTCGGTTAGGACGTTCAACAGTCTCCGCTATTGTGAAATAAGTGTGCCAGGCAATATGGACTGTTCTACAGCCCAAGTATTTACACACTCCTACAACAGAGATGTGGAAGAAATCTGAAGAAGGATTTCTAGAACTTTGGGGGTTTCCGAACTGCCTTGGAAGCATAGACGGAAAGCCTATCAGGTTAAAATGCCCGAAGGATAGTAGATCCCAGTTCTTCTGTTACGAACAGTTCTTTTAGCTAGTTCTCCTGGCGATCGTTGATCCATGCTACGGAGTTTACAGCAGTTGATATTGGAAGTTATGGACGTCACAGTGACAACACTATTTCTGAGAATTCAGCTTTCTATCAAGAGTATATCGAGGGTAAAAGCATTCTACCTCCAAATCGCGTGTATCAGACAAAACATTGTATTCTCTCACCTCCTCTGTAAGTCCTTCTGTGTCCATGATGCATGCACTACGAGCTGCGAGACGAAAACCGCCTCACGCCGCTGCTTCCAGTGTGACAGCAGAGCGGTTGAGTGCTCCAGCAGAGCCAAACAGCCGCTCCGGCTTGCGGCGAATCTGTAATCTGTGACAACCTGGCGGCGGCCGGTGCGTCAGAGCCGCTCTCTGTGTGACCGCCGCCATACAGTAACGAGCGATTCAACAGTGCGGCCTGCCGGCTGCGGCTCAAGGCCACAGGCCCGACGGCCTGGCCGCATTTTGTCTGGCCAGGCCTTTAGTCTCTGAGCGGTGAGCAGCCGCGCACCTGGTGTGAACTCTAACTTTTCGTATAAATATCGAGGTGGAGTGTTGGACTTGTGTTTCGCGATGAGATTATGAATGATCGAACTGTGTCAAATGGATATGCGCTCGAATGTAATAGTAATTCTATTTAGACCACTTGCGCTATTAGTTTTCTTTCTCAATAACCATATTCTAACCAAATCCCAATTGCGTGGCCTACATCATTTATGAGTCGTTAATTTAGTTCCCGGTATTATTATTACTGTTAGTATATGATACATTAGCCTTGCTTCATACAATTTTGTAAACTTGCCATCAGCCAGACAAGTTAACCAAAGGGTCACAAGCGTCTAATTAAGGGCGTGTAATGCGACACGTGCGGTTCAAACCCTAGACGAAGAGGAATCGCATGTGAGCCCGAGCATCTTACGGATGTTAGCTCAAACTGTGGAGCCAAAAAATGGTTAAACAATTGGTATGCTACATACAATGAATTAAAGACACAAGGTATAATGCAAACCCTGGTGTTAATCGCTTGAGAGCCACGTGCACACAGCAACACTTTGCGAGCACGCAAAAATATTTTATAGAAACGGTACGTCTCGGCACCATTTTTTGTGACGGATGAAAACACTCTCGTCGGTACAGTGGCGGGTCCTATTCGTCCACTCCTTGAGGAAATGTATCGGATACTATAACCTATAAGATATTAGTTCACATCATTATAACACAGATAAGATGAATTGCCTAAGTATGGTGTAACCTATTTGCATAGGAATGTCACGAGTGTTTATAACTATCACTGAACGTTAACATATAACTTGATACTGACAAGATACTAGATTCTTCATCTGTAGTGTAACTGACAGTACCTTGTATGTAGAGTTCTGAGTGATCCAGTGTTCGCTGAGCAGTATCGTTTCTGTCGATGACTGTGTACTGCGCTGACAGTGAGCGGTGCTGTGCTCGGCCGTTAAGTGAGAGAGCAGAAACGGCAGGGTAACGAAACTCTTCTGGGCGTTTCTGGGCCGGCCTCGCTCATTCGTATTGCGGTTAGCAATGACTATGTTCACTTGTCATTGCGATGCGAGATACCAACATTGTTTTCTCACTTAGCTCTTTGCACGACACCACAGGAACAATCCGAGCTTCTGCTCCGTCGCTACTGACGTCGTAGTTATCGAGACGTTAAATTTTAATTTTTATTACTTCCTGGAAACTAGCCATTTATTCAGGAAATTGATCTTCAAATTCACTGTATATACCATTACTTGCTTTCATTTCACTTTCGGGAAATAATCGTCCCAAGGTTTTTCTAATTTTATTCACTTTTTTTTCCCTGACGATGGTTCGCATTTCCTGGTGAGTCTAAAACACTGTTAAAGTCAAATGAATTCCGTCTGGCATAATCTTATAACTGATCAATAAATTTAGTGACTTCATGCGCGTGGAAAAGGGTTTCTCTATCGCCTCCTATTCGTTCTCTTTCTCCACCAAACACGCTATATATGGGGCACTTACATCCTCTAATCACAGTTCATAATCACTATTCAAGTAGTCTTAGATATATTTGTCACTTACGTCTTCAGTACCAGCTATTTCTGCTCTATTCGAAAGTAATCGCTCTTATTATAACAGAACAATTAATGCTTCGTTTTGGAGCTTTTAAAAAATCGACAAACTTCGCACAGATAATACCCACCCAGGTAATCGTAAGCTCTGTGTATTGACAACAGTCAGTATTTCAATGTTACCTACACTAATGTCAACATTAATGCTATTACAGAGGTGAAAATTAACTTGTTTCGAAAATAAATCGTGCAAATACGAAAATCTGTAGTAAAGTTTGTTGTATGTATGGATTGCGGTGTATTTGTCCATTTCGCTGTCCGTAATTTCGGTCTTCCTTCTTTTCAGTTACTCTCCATCCTGGCGCTGAAAACCTGTAAGCGGGGTGAAGAAGAAATGGACAGAAGAGAAGAGACGAGGTGAGGAAAATGGTAGAGAGAGGAGTTGAGGAAGGAAGATAGAAGAACGATTGGGGTTTCATGTCTTGTCCCAGTGTTTTCCTGGGTTGATTTAGGGAAATAACAGTCAACCTAAATCTGGACAGCCAGACGTGGCTTTGAACTGTCGTCATCCAGAATGTGTGTCCAGTGTGCTCACCACTGCGCCACTTCACTCAGTGAGACAGAGGGGTGAGGAAGAGGAGGACAGAGGATAGAGAGATGGGGATGGAAGAGAAGTACAGAGAGAGTGGAGAGCAGGAAGCGTACCTCCGCTCTTCTTCGGCTCATTCCTGAACCTATATGGCACTCTAGTGACGCCTGTAACAGGAATGATATTTTGACTTAGATTTTCCAGATCCTGATAAAATGGTCACTCATTAACTCGTTGATAAGTTTCACATCATCTGCCAAACAACAACAATAGTTTCAACCAAAATTGAAACACGTAACACTTATTGTCTGGAAAGAAATCGTGTGGGGAAGAAACCATCTGGCTACTACTGGAACTGGAGTCACATAGGAGATGGAAAGAAAGAGGGAGAGGACGGGGTAGACAGAGAGTGGGAGGAAGTAACGGACTGAGAGTGGGAAGAGGAGTAGGTGGCGAGAAGGGGTTAGAAAATGAACAAATAGCGGGGTGAAGAAGAAATGGACAGAAGAGAAGAGACGAGGTGAGGAAAATGGTAGAGAGAGGAGTTGAGGAAGGAAGATAGAAGAACGATTGGGGTTTCATGTCTTGTCCCAGTGTTTTCCTGGGTTGATTTAGGGAAATAACAGTCAACCTAAATCTGGACAGCCAGACGTGGCTTTGAACTGTCGTCATCCAGAATGTGTGTCCAGTGTGCTCACCACTGCGCCACTTCACTCAGTGAGACAGAGGGGTGAGGAAGAGGAGGATAGAGGATAGAGAGATGGGGATGGAAGAGAAGTACAGAGAGAGTGGAGAGCAGGAAGCGTACAGAAAGGGGATGAGGAGGGGATAAAGATGGGGGGAAGAGATGGAAGACAGAGGGAGAAGATCGAGGAGGTGGACAAGCAGTGTGGGGGTGGGGGGGGGGGGGGAAAGAGATCGTTGCAGAGGGGAGAAGGAGAGAGACAGGTAGTAGTGAGAGGGATATGTGGACAGAGGGAGGCAAAGGACGACCAACCTTCCAGCACCTGACTGAACGTATGACTGCGAGAGTGTAAGCTGTCATCAAGGCTAAGGGTGGGCCAACACCGTACTGAATTCCAGCATTACCGACGCAGAGTGCCACGAACTGGTAAGTAATTTTCAGCCAGGTGTTCGGTTACTTTTGATCACATAGTGTACATAACGTATAGCTGGGACTATCTCTTAGCAAATACCCCAAAAGATCTTGACCGACTTACTTCAAATTTCTGCACAGCACTCTAATAAATATTCATATCTATATAGGTCATATATATCTTTAAATTACAAGCCAACAGTGAGCAAGATAGTGCTGTGCTCTGCTGTGTTGTGAAATTCGGCGTTTTAACTACGACAGCAATGCATTTAAACCATTGGACAAATTTTTTCGCCTATACATAATCGTTTTCATTACGTATAATTTTCAAAAGAAGTTGTATAAGCAACTAAGTGCGGTTTCTAGAGAAATGATTAAAATACTGTTACAGAATCAGAATCGCCCAAAACTTCGTAATCATACAAATTTTCAGATTAAAACAACACGAATTACGGTCATTGTATGTGGTATCTGCACAGATCCAACAGCATCAATGTATACCAATGACTGCAACCGATTTACCCATTCATCTTAAGCAACTTCAGTTACCAATCAAGATTTCATTGGCAATAGCAATATACAAGACTCAAGATCAGAGAGAAGGAGCCAACAGGAGGTGGAGAGATGCGGGGAGAAAAGGAAATGGGCATGTAGAGAGGGGAGGAAGAGATGGTCAGAGTGTGGGGGTAGGATGAGGTAGAAGACATAGGGAGGAAGAGTAGATGGAAAGAAGGAGGGGCAAGGAGCTGATGGAGAAAGAGAGGAAGAGAAGCAGAAGACAAAGAAAGAGTGGAGTAGGAAGAGATGGAGAAAGACATAGAGGAGAAAGAGATAAACAATGTCAAGGGGGAGAAGGAGATTAGAACATATAGCTAACTTACATACATATATATCAATTGCGAGGCACTGTCAGGTTCGCTAGGTAATAATACCACTGAACTTAATCTCCCATTTATTTATAGTTAATGAAGGCAGTGCTTGAATAATAGGGTAACAGCACAGTATTCTTGCATCAAAATGTAACGAAATTTAGATTAAACTTCACTGGAGTAAAGTAAATTTTGCTAACACCAGCTGTTCTACATCTACATACAAACTCCACAAGTGACCGTATGGGGCATGGAGAAAAGTACCCTCTACCACTGCTGTTCATTTTCACTTCTGATCCATTCGCAAATAGAGCGAACCAGAAAATCGATTGTCTACATGTCTTCATACAAACCCAATTTATCTTGTCTTCACTTTGTGGTTCTTAGACGACATGCATATTGGTGACAATAGAAACGTTCAGCATTTAGCTTCTAATTCTGGTTCTCTGAAGTTTGTCACATTCGCTCCAGGGATTCCCATCTGAGTTCCCCAAGCATCTCCATAATATTTGCATGTTGTTTGAACCCACTGGTAGCAAATCTGGGACTCTGCTTCTGAACTTCGTCGATGTCCTCCTTTAATCCAACCTTTTGTGGGTCCTAAACAATTGAGCAGTACTCAAGAACGTGTTGTACTAGTGTCCTATATGCAGTCTCCCAATAAACCAAAGCCAACCATCTGCCTTGCCTACTACAATCCTTACATTGTCACAACTAATGGCCCTTGGTCTATGAAGCTGTCCAAAAGCACAACTTACTGAGTGCTCCAAGTTCTACTTAGGACAGTAACCCACCTCCTACAAAACATCATAAGAAAGAAGGGTCTACATGCAATCATCAGAAGAAGCAAAAGTTCAGAAGACATCTCATGGACTCACTAAATCTCGATCTACGAGGTCTCCCAACACCAGTTACCCACTAAAGCAACGCTGCTATCAGCCCACTACGACACTGCCCAGGCAATTTTCAGAGTTAACATATTCTGTACAACGGCACTTAAAAATCAATAAATCTCACAGCTTGATAATAACAAAATAAATTTCTGTATGGTACACACAAAGTAAATAATTTTCACAGAATAATAATAAAAAAATTACTTTCTGTGTGGCACATACAAGATAAATCATGCTAACAGCTTGACGTTAATGGGACGAATATTAACTAATTAATTCCAGAAACAGGCACCTAGGCTATGGCTAAGCTATGTTTGCACTCCGTCCTTTCTATCGGAAGTGCTAGTCCCACGTGGTACGCAGGAAAAATTGTGCGACTTTTGGAACGTAGGAGGTGAGACACTATCCAAAGTAGACTTGTGGGGACACTTAATAAGTTGTGCTCAGGAAGCTCGGTCCACAGACCACTTTCCAACAAAAGGCAAAGTTCCAGGTTCCAGTCCCAGCCTGTCACAGAGCTTGTCCATAACATTATCTCAACATGTCACACTGTACACACAGACCATCTAAGTGGAATTTTACTTATGAATCATCACACTGCATGCAAGGCCTGCACTGTTCACTGTACACTATGTTGCATCGTTAAACCAAACAAAAGCACTGTCGATCACTCTTGCACCTTTCTAGGGCACCTCTTTAAATATGAAACCAGCTGTTTGTGTCTCTTATGGAATCGCCATCCTTTCACCTAAGAGAAGTCACCAATTGTCCCAGCGGGTTGCTTGTGCTCAAACAGCGGCCACAGCCGATCTGACCATCAGTCAGTTATCAAACTTGGCTTCTGGGCCTCCTAGATTTGGACAAGGCTTTACTGTGCTGGCAGCCCACAGACTGAGTTACTTTCTTTATGACCACACAGCTGCCACTGCGCCCGCAGTGACATCCTTGGTCTGCTACACTGACTGAAAGAATGGCCAAAGTCTCAACACTGATCTGGTGCCTTGCCATGGGTCATCAAGGCTGGTACAATGGCTATCAGCAGAGGCTCTCTTTATTGTCATGGCATCATCCTGCGTCACTGTCCGCCCCTCCAAGCGTAGGACATTTCCGCGGCCACCCACAGTTTGGTCACATCCAGCGCTGAACACCCGCGACACTGCCGACTTATTAACTGCTCCCCGTTCATGGCACTCACGTCCGTGAAGTGCGTCCACACTGATGTCTGACCTCCTCCAGTGTAGCGCTGCTGCAGGTCAGCTCAGAGCAGTACTCGCTGTCGCACCATCCCCAGTGCCCTCGCCATACAGTCATGCAGGTATGTGAGAGCAGTGGCGTGATGGCTGGTTTGTTGAGACTGGAAGAAAGATGTGCTGTGCATTAGAAAGTCATAGTACAAACTTCAGCGACATATCAGCCCATTTCTATAATGCCTGAAGCATTTCCACCAAAACTGGCACATGTACCACTTGCAAGAAGGAGAAAAATAACTGTTGCAGTAAGACTCCCATAGCAGCCCTAAGGCTGAACAAGGGGGAAAAAGAGTGACACTGAAGCATAGCTCAGGAATGGCTGGAGGTCTTTCGGCAAAATTTGTTTCATACCTGATTCATTTCTTCTGTAAAAGAAGTCCTGGAGTAAGATATCGCTATTAAGTCTAGGAATGGCTATGGGGATAAGAAGGGGCTACATTAAAAAATGATTTAAAACAATACGTTGGCGTTATGCTCTTGTCTTCAGCTGGATTGAAATAATTTAAAATTACAGAAGGCAGTTTGGGTCTTAGTAGTGCCACTCAGTATTTCAAGCAGTTTGTGAGAACGAGCAGTGTAGTGAGCCAGTATATCAGATCATACCTCACAGCTAATACCAAAGATACAGGGTGTTACAAAAAGGTACGGCCAAACTTTCAGGAAACATTCCTCACACACAAAGAAAGAAATTATGCTATGTGGACATGTGTCCGGAAACGCTTACTTTCCATGTCGGAGCTCATTTTATTACTTCTCTTCAAATCACATTAATCATGGAATGGAAACACACAGCAACAGAACGTACCAGCGTGACTTCAAACACTTTGTTACAGGAAATGTTCAAAATGTCCTCCGTTAGCGAGGATACATGCATCCACCCTCTGTCGCATGGAATCCATGATGTGCTGATGCAGCCCTGGAGAACGGCGTATTGTATCACAGGCGTCCACAATACGAGCACGAAGAGTCTCTACATTTGGTACCGCGGTTGCGTAGACAAGAGCTTTCAAACGCCCCCATAAATGAAAGTCAAGAGGGTTGAGGTCAGGAGAGCGTGGAGGCCATGGAATTGGTCCGCCTCTACCAATCCATCGGTCACCGAATCTGTTGTTGAGAAACGTACGAACACTTCGACTGAAATGTGCAGGAGCTCCATCGTGCATGAACCACATGTTGTGTCGTACTTGTAAAGGCACATGTTCTAGCAGCACAGGTAGCGTATCCCGTATGAAATCATGATAACGTGCTCCATTGAGCGTAGGTGGGAGAAACTAAAATGAGCTCTAACATGGAAACTAAGCGTTTCCGGACACATGTCCACATAATATTTTTTCTCTATTTGGGTGTGAGGAATGTTTCCCGAAAGTATGACCGTACCTTTTTGTGACACCCTGTATATTTATGTCGTCTCTGCAGTCATATGGTGTCACACAGCAGAGAAGCACATACACACACATCAAAGAAAGTCTTGTATCACCTTGATTTCCAGAACTCCTGAAGACAACCTAACCTAACCTAATTGAACCTAACCTGTTGAATGCGGGTACCGTATCACAGACACAGCCCCTTTGACAGTTGAGAGAGGTCACTAAACCCGCCCAAAATGAAGACAACCATGCATGAGCAGTGCCTAATTAGACGGAGGGGGTCCGACGGCCGGTAGGTTCCAGTCATTCCACCGGGAACGTGGTACATGACTTGTGTTGTCTGTAGTTCAACCATGCGTAGATGGTCAATACCGCGGTTCCATCGTCTTTGCAATGTTGCTTTCTGCCAGGAAAGGCTCTCAACAAGTGAAGTGTCCAGGCGTCTCGGAGTGAACCAAAGCGATGTTGTTCGGACATGGAAGAGATACAGAGAGACAGGAACTGTCGATGACATGCCTCGCTCAGGCCGCCCGAGGGCTACTACTGCAGTGGATGACCGCTACCTACGGATTATGGCTCGCAGGAACCCTGACAGCGACACCACCATGTTGAATAATGCTTTTCGTGCAGCCACAGGACGTCGTGTTCGACTCAAACAGTGTGCAATAGGCTGCACGATGCGCAACTTCACTACCAACGTCCATGGCGAGGTCCATCTCTGCAAAACACGACACAATGCAGTCTTGTACAGATGGGTCCAAAAACATGCCGAATTGACCGCTCAGGACTGGCATCATGTTCCCTTCACCGATGAGTGCCGAATATGCCATCAATCAGACAGTCTTTGGAAACGTGTTTGGAGGCAACCCGGTCGGGCTGAACGCCTTACACACACTGTCCGTCGAGTGCAGCAAGGTGGAGGTTCCATGATGTTTTGGGTTGGCATTATGTGGGGCCGACGTACGCCGCTAGTGGTCGTGGAAGGCGCCGTAACGACTGTACGATACATGAATGCCGTCCTCCGACCGATAGTGCAACCATATCGGTAGCATTGACGACAATTCGCGCCCTCATCGTGCACATCTTGTGAATGACTTCCTTCAGGATAACGACATCCCTCGATTAAGGTGGCTAGCATGTTCTTCAGACAGGAATCCTAACAAACGTGCCTAGGGTAGATTGAAAAGGGCTGTTTATGAACGATTTGACCCACTAATCACTCTGAGGGATCTGCGCCGAATCGTCTTTCAGGACTGGACAATCTGGACCAACAGTGCCTTGATGAACTTGAGGTTAGCATGCCACGACGAATACAGGCATGCATCAATGCAAGAGGACGTGCTATTGGGTATTAGAGGTAGCGGTGTGTACAGCAATCTGGACCTTCCACCTCTGAAGGTCTGGCTGTATGGTGGTACAACATGCAATGTGTGGTTTTCATGAGCAACGGGTGGAAATGATGTTTATGTTTCTCTCTATTCCAGTTTTCTGTACAGGTTCCGAAACTCTCGGAACCTAGGTAGAACAAAACTTTCTTTGATGTTTGTATACATCTATATATGAAATATGTCGGACGATACAGGTAAAGAGCTGCGATATATATACAGGGAGGTCAGGAACAGTTTGAAAGGCGTTTGTAAGTGTGTTGCAGGGGAATTTGTGCTGAGGAATAATGGCTAAGAAAAATGTTTATACATTACGCTGTTTCCGAGTTCGTTAGCATTGAAGTTAGTCAATCAGGCTGACGCGCACACAAATTGAAGTGACCTGAAACAGATGGTGTTTCTTTCCATAAAACCGAAAAAGAGAGTGATAGAAAAAATTGGACATCGTGGGGGAGGGGGCGTTCTTTCGTAAAAGTCGATAAGCGCATTTTCTCTCGTGTTAAGCTATATATCTGCAATTTCGTGTCTGCAACATGTAGCTGCAAACAGCACGAACAAAAGCTGCTCAAGACGTCTTTCACGAAATCCCAGTTCCGATGGAAAGCAACGTTTTGTTTCCAATTACAAGCAAAATGATTTTTGTAGTGGAATTTTGCGTGCCCATTCGACAAAGCGTTCCCAAACAATTCTAATGCAGTATTCGTTTTATTGACAGGTGTTAATAGGGGCAGTAGAACACGAAGAATGACCAGTACTCTAGCGGGGACTAGGAAGTGCTGTTTATGGCAGTAGCATTCAGCCTAGGCAGTGCTATCACTGCTTAAATACTGGTTCTTATTCGTATTTTATCGCCCCGGTTAATACATATCGATAAAACGAATATCGCAATAGACTAATTTGGAATCACTTTATCGAAGTGGCACGTAACATTCCACATTATAAATCTTTTTGTCTTTAACGTATAAGAAAACGGCACTTTCCATCCACACTCGACGTCGAATAAATGGCTTGCTTTGTGATGTTCGTTTGGGCTTACTCCGCATGGACTGGTCACTGCAAAAACGAAACTGCAAAATATCTGCCATAATGCTAGAAAAAATGCGGCCGGTTACTCAAGCAGGGAGGCCCCGTACATTACAGTTCATTCAAACTAACTCGCAGCAGTATGTTCATAAGTGTAGCTAAAGCAAGGCCCAGGCACTTTGTAGTTACGCATGCTACATAGAGGGCGACAGTTACCGAACTGTTGTTATTGTTGTTGTTGTGGTCTTCAGTCCAGAGACTGGTTTGATGCAGCTCTCCATGCTACTCTATCCTGTGCAAGCTTCGTCATCTCCCAGTACCTACAGCAACCTACATCGTTCTCAATCTGCTTAGTGTATTCATCTCTTGGTCTCCCTCTACGTCTTTTACCCTCCACGCTGCCCTCCAGTACTAAATTGGTGATCCCTTGATGCCTCAGAACATGCCCTACCAACCGATCCCTTCTTCTAGTCAGGTTGTGCCACAAACTCCTCTTCTCCCCAATTCTGTTCAATGCCTCCTCATTAGTTATGTGATCTACCCATCTAATCTTCAGCATTCTTGTGTAGCACCACATTTCGAAAGCTTCTATTATCTCCTTGTCCAAACTATTTATCGTCTACGTTTCACTTCCATAAATGGCCACACTCCATACAAATACTTTCAGAAACGACTTCCTGACACTTAAATAACACACGGTTTGCTTTAGGACGGTAAAACTGTATGGTTCGCCACAGGGCATGCCATTGGGAGTTAGTATTCACCGTGTTGGTTTGGTTTAGCGACTAGGCGCACTTTCATTTGGATGGGTTCGTCAATAAGCAAAATTGGGCCATTTGGTGATACGAGAATCCGCATTTCGCGATCTAAACGTCTTTTCACCCACAACAGGTGACTATGTGATGAGCAATATCCAGTCACGGGATAATCGTTGCGATATTCCTTGATGGCACGGTGTCTACCGAAACGTAGGTGAAGATTTTTGAAGATGATTTCATCCCCATTATCGAAAGTGATCCTGATTTCGACAAGATGTGGTTCATGCAAGACGGGGCTCGACCCCATCGAAGCAGGAGAGTGTTTCAAGTCCCGAGGGAGCTCTTTGGTGACCGCTTTCTGGCTCCGGGGTACCCAGAGGACACTGGCTTGGGCCTCTATTGGCCGCCGTATTCTCGGGATCTGGACACATGAGACTTCTTTTTGTGGGAATGTATTAAAGTCAAGGCTTACAGTAATAACAACAAAACCATTGCTGAGCTGAAAATAGCCATTCAAGACGACATCGACAGTATCGATCTTCCAACAGTTCAGCGGGTCATGCAGAATTTCGCTATTCGTCTGTGCCACACCATCGTCAATTGTGGCGGGCTTATCGAACATATCAGAATCTAAATTCGAATGTCTGTAGTGACGTTTACATACTGAATAAAGAGTGTGCATGGCGTGGTTTGCCACTAATTTTAGTTTTTTCCATGTAAAAACTGTCACTCCGTGTTAGGGTTGCCGTTATTTTTCCAATTTCTGAAAGTTAAAAAACTTCAATTCACGTATATCGTTCTAATAGTCTATTTGAATAGTGGTAAGTATTACAGAAACAAATGATTAGAGCTGCAGACAAGTAAACAGTAGAAAGAGGCGGATACTGTGCAAATGGTGTCGGCAAGAGTGGTCTCAGACAAAGTTCAGCATTAATCGTCACTCACGGACGCTTAAGAAATTGATCGACCTACGATAACAGTAAAGTATCTACGAAAGGAGTAATTTCGGGAAGTCCTTCAAACATCAGCATCTTTGGAAGAAGAATAGGCCATGGATGTTTACCAAACATTGGGCGCGTGGTATATAACCAAAAACCATGTTGGAACTGTGTTTTGACACTACTACAGTGAATGCACGTCTACTAAATGATGCCCTTACAAATCTAAAAAAATATTTATTCGTGCAATGTTATACTTTTGTTACAATCATCTCATTTTTGAACTAGTTTTTGGAATTGTTTCAACTCAGTGATAGTGAAACCACTGGTCCAGACGTGCTGCTCTTCGGAAAGTTTAGAGAAAAATGGATGAAACTCGATACGAAAATGTATGTGACTGGTACCAACGACGTGGCCGATGAAGTCCATCCTGTTACTGAAAATCTTGAATCATATCTTTTCACTCAGAAACAACAGTTAGATAATGACTTTGAACATTTGGGGCCAACTGGTGACCTACCGAAAACACATAATTATTTCATATGCCACGAGCCTTAAGCAAACCTTGGTGCTTGATAGTTATCCGTATTCCAATTCCAAATACACTGAAACGTCCCCTTTGGAAAATTATGAATTATTGTGCTTCTACACTTCTACGTTATTTGATACAGAGACAGCTGAGTAAAACTGAACGTACTCAGACATTCCTTTCTTTACTTATTCTGATCATCAATAAACTGAAACACAATATTTTTAGCGCAACGCAATCTGACTTTCAAAAACCCCTACAAAAGATTGGCCCTGACTAAAACAACCTATACCTTTCGTGAATCACTTACCTCACAAGCATCTTCGTTACTCGAACTACTGCAATACAGCGAGCGCCAATACTGCCAGCTAAACAAAAGATTCTAACTACGGAAGGTACTAACTACTGATAGGCATAGTTAGCAAATGAAAGATATTGATAGAGAACAAACAATGTATTTGCCTTAATAATGTTCAAAACTCATCATATATATATATATATATATATATATATATATATATATATATATCAGTTCATGATATCCAGTCTTACAAATATCCTCTTTCTGACGGACACACGTCCATATCGTCCTGTCTCAAAACCACATCCACCACTGCGGGCAGCTCACCTCCAAATGCAAAACGCTATGCGCTGTTCACATCCGACTGCCCAACACGGCAATAGCGAATATTCCAACAATGCCAACCAGCCACAGACTGCACACAGCACAGTTAATGATTTTCATGCAGAGCGCTACGTGGCGTTACCAACATAAAAACCTAAACAGCCTACTTACAATACCTCTTTCTAATCAGCTTTAGTTACTTTATTGGGAGATAAATTCCCCATAGTGAATATGTATTCCTCTGACTTGAATCTACTGTATGCACGTACCTGGCTTCTGAAGAACCGTTCAATCATTTCGTACTATTAAATAAACTGACAAATTATCAGAATACTCATCTAGAAGTCATTACAAATGCTGCGAAAAGTCTTCCAAGGGTACAGCTTTTAGAAAGGAATACTAGTGCTCTGTCCCTATTTGATGTTGAAGCCCCAACAGCCTTCTGAGGATAATATAGCACAGTTTTCGCTTCAGTCTGCGAAGATGAAGGAGAAGTAATACACACCGAAATACACTCCTGGAAATGGAAAAAAGAACACATTGACACCGGTGTGTCAGACCCACCATACTTGCTCCGGACACTGCGAGAGGGCTGTACAAGCAATGATCACACGCACGGCACAGCGGACACACCAGGAACCGCGGTGTTGGCCGTCGAATGGCGCTAGCTGCGCAGCATTTGTGCACCTCCGCCGTCAGTGTCAGCCAGTTTGCCGTGGCATACGGAGATCCATCGCAGTCTTTAACACTGGTAGCATGCCGCGACAGCGTGGACGTGAACCGTATGTGCAGTTGACGGACTTTGAGCGAGGGCGTATAGTGGGCATGCGGGAGGCCGGGTGGACGTACCGCCGAATTGCTCAACACGTGGGGCGTGAGGTCTCCACAGTACATCGATGTTGTCGCTAGTGGTCGGCGGAAGGTGCACGTGCCCGTCGACCTGGGACCGGACCGCAGCGACGCACGGATGCACGCCAAGACCGTAGGATCCTACGCAGTGCCGTAGGGGACCGCACCGCCACTTCCCAGCAAATTAGGGACACTGTTGCTCCTGCGGTATCGGCGAGGACCATTCGCAACCGTCTCGATGAAGCTGGGCTACGGTCCCGCACACCGTTAGGCCGTCTTCCGCTCACGCCCCAACATCGTGCAGCCCGCCTCCAGTGGTGTCGCGACAGGCGTGAATGGAGGGACGAATGGAGACGTGTCGTCTTCAGCGATGAGAGTCGCTTCTGCCTTGGTGCCAATGATGGTCGTGTGCGTGTTTGGCGCCGTGCAGGTGAGCGCCACAATCAGGACTGCATACGACCGAGGCACACAGGGCCAACACCCGGCATCATGGTGTGGGGAGCGATCTCCTACACTGGCCGTACACCACTGGTGATCGTCAAGGGGACACTGAATAGTGCACGGTACATCCAAACCGTCATCGAACCCCTTCGTTCTACCATTCCTAGACCGGCAAGGGAACTTGCTGTTCCAACAGGACAATGCACGTCCGCATGTATCCCGTGCCACCCAACGTGCTCTAGAAGGTGTAAGTCATCTACCCTGGCCAGCAAGATCTCCGGATCTGTCCCCCATTGAGCCTGTTTGGGACTGGATGAAGCGTCGTCTCACGCGGCCTGCACGTCCAGCACGAACGCTGGTCCAACTGAGGCGCCAGGTGGAAATGGCATGGCAAGCCGTTCCACAGGACTACATCCAGCATCTCTACGATCGTCTCCATTGGAGAATAGCAGCCTGCATTGCTGCGAAAGGTGGATATACACTGTACTAGTGCCGACATTGTGCATGCTCTGTTGCCTGTGTCTATGTGCCTGTGGTTCTGTCAGTGTGATCATGTGATGTATCTGACCCCAGGAATGTGTCAATAAAGTTTCCCCTTCCTGGGACAATGAATTCACGGTGTTCTTATTTCAATTTCCAGGAGTGTATAAAACCTTCATTTAGAAATATGTAATTCTCGTCCTTTGTCGCTACTGCTACAAACAGTTTTCTTCAGGATATTTTCCATCAGCGTCGACTTCCTTGACGGAGATCTGTTAACACGAAAGGATGATATTCGCTATAGAATTTAGATTCGAGAACTTTAGAAGACAGTACGCGTACGATGAAAAATCTATCGAACTCATTGAAGATTACAAGAACATCAGCACAAAATATGGAACAGTGAAATAAATAGCATTCCAAATTATTACTGGAGATAAAAATACTCAACTGGTACCAAAGTCTTTCTAATGAAAATTTAATTCCGTTGTCTGCTCACCCACGTGTTATTTGTTAGGGATATTTGGCAAAATATGTTTTGTAAAAAATACTTCGGCGGCTTTGATGCATTCTCATACATTTATTTCAGAATAAACAAATATTGGCGAAGGGCTGGAGTGCACCAATTCTGAAAGGAATTAGTTGACATAAATACTGTTCGAATTCAGGATTTTCGGTGTCGCTTAGCATTTTCCAGAGTGAGCAGATATGTCATGTGGTTTTTTCTTCTTTTCTATTGGAACGGGACTGCGAGGTAGGAGCAGCAAAATTTTATCTTCGGAGAATTTACGTACAGTCTTGGGTCACGCTGTCGTACAACTCCGGCTGGTAGTCCACCATACACACTTACACCCTTCAACATGTACTTAAACACACAGTAGGCCTTAAAAATCATCCGCCAAATATTGTCCCAGATGTAAACTAACAATGGCACCAATTTTCTGTTTATGAAAAAGGGTTTGGCGAGGTACCCATTGAATGTCAGACAAATGACGGAACGGGAAATCTCCTCCAGGTTATTCCCGTTTACCATTTCACCTAGCATGTGGCTGAAAAGAACTAGGCTCTACGACATTTCGGATCTAAGTCAGCCTGCTTTGCACTTTGGGATAGGAAGTGAATTTTGTGTGTGAAAAACAAAATAAGGATAAAGTACAGAAAGAAGAATAGAAAGTCTCAAACACACTTTCAGAATGTGACGTGGATCGGTCAGTGTGGTTTGTAGAATGATGACAATACGGAAATGGCATTTAGTATATAATATAGCATTACAGTTTGGCATTAAAAACAAGGTGTGTTTAAATGAGGGACTTGTTATGTGGTAACGTACTACGTGATTTGATTAGCGTTTGGCAAGAAGTTGGTCTTACTTTTGATTTCTATCGAATGTAAGAAAAATTAGAACAGAACTGCCTTCTCTTATGGTGAAACGTGTGTACGTTAGAACATATGATGTTTGGAATTTACACACTCTTACCTACGAGCAGTTTACACGCGGAAAACTTATTTGGTTCTTTTATGTATAGAGGTGTAAAGGTTCACTGGTTTATGTCTCTCATATTCGCAATTTTTATAAGGTCGTTGCTTTGCTACGGATCTTTCAGTCCTGATATAGTTTCGTATTTGCGTGCTACCCGGTAATGCCCTCATCAGGCTTGAAGACCACCTCTATGGTATCTCACGATACTGTATTGAAGTCTTACATTTCCATTACGTGCAGAGCCATTTCCATTATTACTACTTTGATTCCGGTATAGCTTTTAGCTTTGTAGGCTATTTCTATCCATTTTTATGTTCAGATCGTTTTCTCCGTCAAATAATGAATGCCTCCATATCGTATTATCGGTACTTTTGTCAAAGCATCTGCAAATATTAAGCTTCGTAGAAACTACAATGCGCTATTATGCGAAAGGGCTGCTGCACAAATAGTTTACGGTATGCTGTATAAGTAATTAGCGGGTCTGTAATACTATTTGTTTCCTTTCATGTCTTTCATTGGCATGAAACGACGTATGGGATATTCTGAATAATCTTCAGTCAATGGTTGAACTACACCTGTCCTCTGCTACGCTGCAGAATTTCTCACAGAAGCACTACAAAAAAAAGTCTCTAACTACAATTTTTGTGCAGATGCTAATTCCACATTCTCAGTAATGGATCCCTAGTTACCAATGTAGCGCATCTTTGCACTCGGTCTCCGTGAAGGTGCTCTGCGGAAAGCCAGAAAGCCAGTATTCATGAAATATACCGTTCCTATTATAGACATCCGTTACGTAGGTATCCATTCATGAGAGGGTGTTCCACGTCAGTCGCAAGCTTCAACTGCTTCTACTTTTACTCTGACACTTTAATTGAATACTTATATTTTGGATATCACGAGAACAATAAAATTTATTGTACCCAAAGAGTGGATTTATCCTTCACTCCTTTATTTAGCCTTGATTTCAGTCTGACCTTATTTGCCTGGTTACAAATATTTGTATCTACTTCAGTATAAACCCTCTTCAAACTATAAGGGGCGACCAAAATGTTTCAGTTAAAAGACTGACACCATGCCTACATGTTGGTGCTTATATACTCGCATCAGAGATGTGCTGGGTTGTGTATGGGCAACGCCCTTAAACGGTAACAGTTTTATCACCTCTTGTACTTTAAAGTGAGTGAATAAGGAAGTATTGCCCTCTTATTCCTCTCCTAGAGTATCAGTGCGTACGAATTGTAGCAAAAAACCGTAATATTCCGATTGATGTTGAAACACTGAAACATTTAAGTTCTTCTCTGGAAATGCCGGGAACAGAGCGGGATGGCTGACCGGCGAGCAGAAAGCCAGCGGGAGACAAATGCTGACCGAATGGCAGTAAAAGCGGACGATATTGCCATACCCTGTGTGGGCTCATCATTCAGAGAAGCAATGTAACAACATGACAGCATAGCGACTGTGCATACGGTTACAAGAAAGCTCAGATCTAACTCGATATTAACTACTGGCTTACTGAGCTAGCAGAAAACAGCGCCTGAAAGCTGAAGTTGTGACATCCTGAAGTGACCAAGACCTCTGGCGAGCTCATAAAACTTGTAACACCATAGCTTAGACATTACATACCTTTTGTTTATTCATTTAACTTTCTCTTTTGTTCAAAATCCTTCGTTGAACTTCTGTAATTAGTGTATGGTTAATTCGATACTGTAATGAAGTGTAATCTCTGTAATATGCACAATATGAGCATATGATATGTTTTGTCTTTCTCACATAATCTCCTTGGTTGTCATTAAAATTGAATAATTTTGTTTAAATATTTTTTTTGTAGAAATGTCAATATGTGCAAAGGATCTGTTTTATTCAATATGTTTGGTTGCTGTTATGTAAACTGCTGACCTTCACTTAGGGTTCTTAGTTATTTTGTATGTAAAAGGTGTTGTGGTTCCCCTCGGTAACGGAACTTTGTTGCCCGCGCAAAATGTGGTTGGCATGGATAAAAAGGCGGAACCAAGAGTCAGTCGGGGATGAGCTACTGAACCACCAACAGCTCAAGAAAAGGTTGTGAAGTGTGCTGGTGGCGAGATGGGCCTTTTGCACCGTTTTCCATTGTGCCAAAGCCTCAAATGGATGCAGAAACTAGCTGGAATTATGTTGGAATTGATATCTATCATCGTCACCAAGAAATGTCAGAGTCCAGCAATTCTACTTGAAAATCCACCTACCAACATGCACTCACCATCACATTGCGCAATCACTGTAAATGAACAGAAGAACTATGGTAATGTACAGTGAAGGATCCGCTAATTGGATGTTATAGTGTACTCAAATACACTCCTGGAAATGGAAAAAAGAACACATTGACACCGGTGTGTCAGACCCACCATACTTGTTCCGGACACTGCGAGAGGGCTGTACAAGCAATGATCACACGCACGGCACAGCGGACACACCAGGAACCGCGGTGTTGGCCGTCGAATGGCGCTAGCTGCGCAGCATTTGTGCACCGCCGCCGTCAGTGTCACCCAGTTTGCCGTGGCATACGGAGCTCCATCGCAGTCTTTAACACTGGTAGCATGCCGCGACAGCGTGGACGTGAACCGTATGTGCAGTTGACGGACTTTGAGCGAGGGCGTATAGTGGGCATGCGGGAGGCCGGGTGGACGTACCGCCGAATTGCTCAACACGTGGGGCGTGAGGTCTCCACAGTACATCGATGTTGTCGCCAGTGGTCGGCGGAAGGTGCACGTGCCCGTCGACCTGGGACTGGACCGCAGCGACGCACGGATGCACGCCAAGACCGTAGGATCCTACGCAGTGCCGTAGGGGACCGCACCGCCACTTCCCAGCAAATTAGGGACACTGTTGCTCCTGGGGTATCGGCGAGGACCATTCGCAACCGTCTCCATGAAGCTGGGCTACGGTCCCGCACACCGTTAGACCGTCTTCCGCTCACGCCCCAACATCGTGCAGCCCGCCTCCAGTGGTGTCGCGACAGGCGTGAATGGAGGGACGAATGGAGACGTGTCGTCTTCAGCGATGAGAGTCGCTTCTGCCTTGGTGCCAATGATGGTCGTATGCGTGTTTGGCGCCGTGCAGGTGAGCGCCACAATCAGGACTGCATACGACCGAGGCACACAGGGCCAACACCCGGCATCATGGTGTGGGGAGCGATCTCCTACACTGGCCGTACACCACTGGTGATCGTCGAGGGGACACTGAATAGTGCACGGTACATCCAAACCGTCATCGAACCCATCGTTCTACCATTCCTAGACCGGCAAGGGAACTTGCTGTTCCAACAGGACAATGCACGTCCGCATGTATCCCGTGCCACGCAACGTGCTCTAGAAGGTGTAAGTCAACTACCCTGGCCAGCAAGATCTCCGGATCTGTCCCCCATTGAGCATGTTTGGGACTGGATGAAGCGTCGTCTCACGCGGTCTGCACGTCCAGCACGAACGCCGGTCCAACTGAGGCGCCAGGTGGAAATGGCATGGCAAGCCGTTCCACAGGACTACATCCAGCATCTCTACGATCGTCTCCATGGGAGAATAGCAGCCTGCATTGCTGCGAAAGGTGGATATACACTGTACTAGTACCGACATTGTGCATGCTCTGTTGCCTGCGTCTATGTGCCTGTGGTTCTGTCAGTGTGATCATGTGATGTATCTGACCCCAGGAATGTGCCAATAAAGTTTCCCCTTCCTGGGACAATGAATTCACGGTGTTCTTATTTCAATTTCCAGGAGTGTATAAGGTAACTTATACTCGAAGTCTTATACCTACGTTGACTTTTTATCCCATCACACAACCACTTAGGGTCCTTCCCATGTCATACATGCTTACCGAGTGTCCTTTATTGAAAGCATATCAAAATTAATATGGCAAGAGAGTGTGCTAAAATTAATTTTTTTTTTTTTGGAAGGATCTTACAAATATCTCACATTTGTGTTTCACTGCAGTAAAAGTTCAGAACTACAACTGTTGACAGTTATATGTTCATGGTTGTTAAGAGCCTGTTTCACTAATGTAATGAAAGTGCGTTTATTTTGCTTTACTACAGTGGTCAAGATTAACCACCCTCCCCCCCCCCCCCTTCCATTGAAAGTAGTCCAAATGCTCAAAGTTATTTAATTGTAGAAAGTTTCAATTACTCTTGCTATTCCTATCAAGTTCTGTACAATATTGGATTCCTCTTGTGTATTAAAAGTACATATTAATGATGTAACAGGATCCATAGTTGTCTATTGTGCTCATGTTAGATAACGATTAATAGAAAGACCACTATCTACGAAAATAGCAACTTCTTTATTCAAAAGACAGTGAGATGTAGTTGGTCAGTGAACTCCATTTAATTCTCATTCTAAGTAGAAAGGTGTTTAGTAGTGAAAGACGTAATCTGTGCACAACAACTTATTTTGCTGTGAACTATATCCATATTTCATGTCAGATAGGAACATGTTTTAAAAGTAATATTGAACTTATGTCCAATTTGTAATGACCTCAGAAGTTGAGTCCCATAGTGGTCAGAGCCATTGGAACCATTTATGTCCAATTTAAGATTCTAGAGTGAACATTAATAGTAACGTTATTGAGACCATTCAGTTTGACTATGTCCTCAAGGTAATAGTGTGTTTCGTTATCTGTTATATTTATATAAATAGTTTGTTCTGGTCAAACTGTCAGCTCCAACCTTAACGTTAACATATGCAGGCGCCAGACTTCATTGCACTCCGTGTGTCAAAGTTTAGGTTGTTTTTGTCCCTTAAAGTTACTCATACCAATTTTCTTGAACAAGAATGTCAATCATTCTCTTGCCTAATTAGGCTGGCGACCGTTTTATTTATCCTTTGATCAGTGTGGATAGGTAAAATATTGTTTGCTACTGTTTAAATATTTACGTAATTCTGACTTTCACTTCCGATAAGCCACCTCCGTTAGGTACATCGCGATCAACACAACAAAATTCCTTTCGGAGGGTAACACTGCTCTGTTGCTTTATACCATAATAGCTTTAACAAGATAGTTCCATTTTACGATCTGCCTCCAACTTCAAGGTTACGGTAAAGAAGTAGCGGACGGTAGTGTTATAAACTGTGGCTCATTTGGTCTTCCTTGCAGAACGATAAAGTCGACGGCATAGCCCGAGAAATACATGTACCTTAGCTTTCGGGGCATAGTTCTCAGCTGTAGTTCAGTGTTGCAGCTAACTAGTACCGAGGTGGAACCTACGACACACATATGTGACCTATTTGGATGACTGCGACCTACAGTGCCTCTGCCAGCTAGATCCCGAAGCCGAAAGCTGCTGCGTATCCTTCGTCACCTTCGCTGGTGGGAATACTTTGGCGACATTCAACATTAGTGCTCTAGAGGCCAAAGATGTGGTCACAATTGTCCTACGAGGAGTGCAGTAATCGTTGCGCCACGACTAGCAACAATGGCCAGACTGCTGTGTCGCGGGTCGATCTCTGGCAGAGAAGACGTGAAATAATCTCAGCGGCTACCGCCACCACATCCAGAGCTGTAGGCTACCTTGCGCAATCTATAGTATCAAACATACGGCACCGGTAACCTGGTAGCAATGTCACTGATAGCCCTGGAAGCAACGTTAGTAGAATGAGATTTTCACTCTGCAGTGGAGTGTGCGCTGATATGAAACTTCCTGGCAGATTAAAACTGAGTGCCGGACCGAGACTCGGACTCGGGACCTTTGCCTTTCCCGGGCAAGTTCTCTACCAACTGAGCTACCCAAGCACGACTCATGACCCGTCCTCACAGCTTTACTTCCACCAGTACCTCGTCTCCTACTTTTCAAACTTCATAGAAGCTCTCCTGTGAACCTTGCAGAACTAGCACTCCTGCAAGAAAGGATATTGCGGCGACATGGCTTCTCCAGAGCCTGGTGATGTTTCCAGAATGAGATTTTCACTCTGCAGCGCAGTGTGCGCTGATATGAAACTTCCTGGCAGATTAAAACTGCGCACGTGTCTGACTCACCACAACAGCTGCGACTACTGTCAACGTATACTGACCTCTGTTTAATAAATGTCCCATTAGTACTTTTGGGTGTTCGGCAGATCCTCACCACCGTCTTCTGCACGAAGCTCTATTGACAACTGTAGAGTCCATGGTGCCAGCTCCCCATATTTGGTGTCAGCAAGTGGTCGCCAGTGGGAGACACGTCTACAGCGGGTGCCACCGCTGCACGTCTACAACACTAGCAGCCAACATTGTCTAACGAGCTCCACTTTGAGCTCGTCTGCTACAGTTTGTAATTTGCGACTGTGCAGTGCAGTGAGTGACTGCTTTTGTTGACCTCCATTTCTATTCATTTATTTGTGGACATGTCGAGTAGTAGGGACATTCATAGCACTTTTAGAGTGTCATGTGTTAAGCTGTAGCAGCGTGTGGGCCTGTCAAAGTTCGATGGAAACCTTAGGGAACTTAACTAGCAGCCAGTGAGGTGCTCATAAGTAGTAAGGCTACATGGGTGTCAGTGCATTTTGTTAGTGCCGGTTACATATATTCAGGGGCCAACTTGATTCGTTTATGACCACCTCCCCTCCCATCCATCTTCATCTACATCTACGTTATTACTCTGCTATTCACAATAACGTGTGTGGCAGAGGGTTCAATGAACTACCTTCGAGCTGTCTCTCTACCGTTCAACTCTTGAACTCGGGAAAACCGGGCACCTTAATTTTTCTGAGCGAGCCCTGATTTTGTCGTGATGATCGTTTCTCCTTATGTATGTGGGTGCCAACAGAATGTTGTCGCAATCGGAGTAGAAAACTGGTGATTTGAATTTCATGAGAAGATCCCATTGCAATTAAAAACGCCTTTGTATTGATGATTGGCACTCTAATTCGTGTATCATGTCTGTGGCACTATCTCCCCTACTTCAAAATAATATGAAACGAGCTCTCCTTCTTTGTACTTTTTCGATGTCATCCGTCAGTCCCACCTGACGCGGATCCCACACCACACAGCAATACTCCAGAATAGGGCTGACAAACATGGTGTTAGCAGTCTCTTTAGTATACCAGTTGCACCTTCTAAGTGTTCTGCCAATGAATCGCAGTCTTTGGTTTGCTCTACCCACAACATTATCTATGTGATCGTTCCAATTTAGGTTATTTGTAATTGTAATCCCTAAGTAATTATTGCATTTAGAGCCTTGCGTGACTTATTGCGCAATGGAAATTTAACGGATTTCTTTTACTTCTCATTTGAATAAATTTACACTTTTCTTTATTCACCTATTGTTCTGGTAATTGATTTAAGACATCTTGGGGGTTGATTTATGACCCACGGGGTTAATCAGTCCTCCTTTCACACCCCTATGGTAATCCCCTCGCCAATGGTTTAAAAATGGCTCTGAGCACTATGGGACTTAACTTCTGAGGTCATCAGTCCCATAGAACCTAGAACTAATTAAACCTAACTGACCTAAGGAGATCACACACATCCATGCCCGAGGCAGGATTCGAACCTGCTACCGTAGCAGTCGCGCGGTTCCAGACTGTGGCGCCTAGAACCGCCCGGCTACACCGGCCGGCCCCTCGCCAATACAAGCACACATTTGATACCTAATTTAATGAGTAACAAATTAAAGCGATAAAATTAACTAACCCCTCCTCATCTGGTAAATACCACAGCCCCCCTCCCATCACCACTCCCTCATCCCCATCTCAAAATTGGCAGGAGAAGGACTCAACCTATCGTGGAGAGGAACGACCTCATGACAGTAATTTCAAATCAAAGGCAATTACATAGGCAAATGGTGTACTGTTTTTTTATAAAATTCCATTATCCGGGGTTCGACCACTCTCTTATATGCTGGGAGAAGCTCGCCATTCTCTGCTGTTTCGTAAGTTGCCGGTCTTGTAAAATTCAGCGAAAAGAAATAATTAAATAAGTCACTTTCACTTATACTTGCGCAGCTAATACCGTCACTAAATCAACGTCAGCATAACTCCTGTACGTAATTACACTGTTAAAAATCATTGGACTTCGAACTGACTATAGGGCAGACATGGCACGAGCCGTGCTTGCTGAGACACTGTGCATTCACGCTGCAGCTCCATTGCGTATTACAACACATACAGTTCCGTCTCATGTGATAAAGCGTCAGCTGGTGGCAACTCTTTGACAATTCCTGTCGAAACACATGAACCCTCTCTCCCCCTCCCTCACCCCTGAGCTCTCTCTCAAGTGGCCACTGGCTATCGCGTGCCACTGCTGGGCCTGTAAACTCCGTTGATCGCAGCTGGACCGAACTGCAAAGCAGCATTTACCTGTGAAACACCCAAGCCTTCTCCTGTGGGATACCGGCACATTTGAGAATTCCTTTCAAGGCAAATGCCTGAGTGGTAATCATTCCATAAATACACTGAAGCCAATAAACTGATTGACTATTTCATTTCTGGTCACGTGATCGGAATAAGGGGCATAAGGTGGATGTGGTAGCTCACCGGCCTCAGTCACAATCAGCCTCTGGAAGAAGACGAACCATAGAGTGTCAACAGCATCCAAGATCCTCATGTACCTCTCTATTGCAGAAGAAGATTCCTCCCAGTGCTCTACTGCTTTTTACTTCAACTTACACTGAAGAGACAAACAAACTGCTACACCTCCTTGATATCGTGTAGAGCCCCGGCAAGCATGCATAAGTGCCGCAACATGATGTGGCATGGACTCGAGTAATGTCTGAAGCAGTGCTGATGAGAATTTATACCATGAATCCCGCAGGGCTGTCCATAAATACGTAAGAGTACGAGAGGGTGGAGATCTCTTCTGACAGCACGTTGCGTGGCATCCGAGATGTACTCAATAATGTTCATGTTCGGGGAGTTTGGTGGCCAGTGGTAGTGTTTAAAGTCAGAATAGTGTTCCTGGAGCCACTCCATAGCCATTCTGGACGTGTGGGGTGTCGCTTTGTCTTGCTGGAATTGCTCAAGTCCATCGGAATGCACCACGGACATGAATGGATCCAAGTGATCAGACAGGATGCTTACATACGTGTCAGCGGACAGAGTCGTATCTAGACGTATCAGGGGCCCCATATCACTGCAACTGCACACGCCCCACACTCTTACAGAACGTCCACCGGCTCGAACAGTCCTTTGCTGACATGCAGGGTCCATGGATTCATGAGATTGTTTCCATACCCGTGCTTGTCCATCTACTTGATACTATTTGAAAGGAGATTCGTGACATCAGGCAACATGTTTCCAGTCAACAACAGTCCAATGTCGGTGTCGATGGGCCCAGGCGAGGTGTAAAGCTATCTATCGTGCAGTCATCCAGGGTACACGAATTGACCTTCTGCTCCAAAAACCCATAACAATGATGTTTCGTTGAATGGTTCGCAAGCTTACACTTGTTGATGACCAAGCACTGAAATCTGCAGCAATTTCTGGAGATGTTGCTCTTCTGTCACGTTGAACGATTCTCTCTTTTCCTCATTGGTCTCACTCTTGCAGCATCTTTTTCCAGCCACAGCGGTGTTGGAGGTTTGATGTTTTACAGGATTCCAGATATTCACGGTACACTTGTGAGATGGTCGTGGAGGAAAATCTCCACTTCATCGCTACCTTGGAGATGCTGTATCCCATCGTTCGTGCGCCAACTATAACACCACGTTCAAACTCACTTAAATCACTTAAATCTTGATAACCTGCCATTGTAGCAGCGGTAACCGATATATCAACAGAGCAGTACACTTGTTTTCTGAAGAACGTAGGCTTACGAGGCCGGTGTCATAGTGATTAAAATTCTTCTGCGTATTATGCCGCGTCATTGCTAAAGACTAACAACAATAATAAACTAAAACCGACGTTTTGGCCGAATTGCAACGACCTTCCTCAGGCCAACATCACTTTATCTACTATAATGAGTTGTGTGCTGCGGATCTTTTGTGTAATTTCTTTCAAAATTGTTTAAATGACTCTGAGCACTGTGCGACTTAACTTCTGAGGTCATCAGTCGCCTAGAACTTAGAACTAATTAAACCTAACTAACCTAAGGACATCACACACATCCATGCCCGAGGCAGCATTCGAACCTGCGACCGTAGCGGTCGATCGGTTCCAGACTGTAGTGCCTAGAACCGCACGGCCACTCCGGCCGGCTGTTATTTCTTTCACAAGCCAGGATTAACCATTTCGATTTTAGCATTAAGGAATACCCTATTATCGGCTTGATCTTTAGCTAGTTCTATGTAGCTCGACCCTCCATTTACTGGATCATAGACGTGTGTATGGATGTCCAGGTGTAGTAATCGGACTGCTTTTAATGGCAGATCATTAACAACTTTAACGACCTCTGTTTCCACGACAGGAAGACATGCTCTTAGGAACCTAACAGGGTCATGGTATCCTCCTGTGGAATTTCGATTCTAGTGAACGAGATTCGCCCCTCAAAGGCTTCTGGAATCACCGAGAATTCTAACTGTGGTATGGTGTCACTGACATGATGTCCGTCACTAAAAGAATGGGAGAGGGAACTGCTGCTAGCCATGGTATCGTCGCTATTACTAATGCTACTGCAGTTAGATGACGAAGCCACTTGTGATAAAGTATTGAGAGGCATGTTTTTTTTTTATTTATTTATTAACAAATTATAGACCTGTATCTTAGTGTTTAAAACAAGTCGTACATCTTACAATTTTCGTTTTTCATCTTTTTACAGTTTTCTTTTCTCTTGTTTTATCTACAACATTTACAAAGAATGATACTTTTCAAAATAACAATAATTTAAGGTTGAAATATAAATAAAATTTTGTGGTTTTTTAAGAAGAATATAAAAAGAAGATAGGATAGAGGAGAGATTTGTTAGTACCCTCACCGAATGTGGCTGACGGTGAATACCTTTGAATGGCTTCTTCGAGCCGTTGACCGCCAGTTACACACACACACACACACACACACACACACACACACACACACACACACAAATTATTAGTAGAGAAATAATGTTGCTTTTCCTGTTTATTACTAATCCTATGTATAAACTACTTTAGGTGCCCATCCATGTACAGCATTTGGTGTTTTCTTGGCTAGATCGCCAGCACTTTAGCTTATTTATTGTCACATCTCAGCTTCCTCCTCCTGTTCCTCCTCATTGTCACTATTTTCGCTGTCACTGTGGGTATCGCTGTCCACCCTTAGGAGATTGTTGTTACGCTGCACATAGGCATGTCTGTAATGTCGTGTCCGCATGTACTCTTCATGTGTTGTTTTTGAAATACTGTTTATCAATGCATTTATTTGTGCCCATTGTTCTTCGTCTCTTATTGCTATGTATATATCTATGTCTTTATCTGTGTAGGCTGAGTGTAGTGTATGTCTATTGTTCACGTATTGCCCGCAGAAAAAGACAGTGTGTTCTGGGGAACCTTTTTCCCGGCATGTACATGTTGGTGTCTGCCTCAGACTCACGCGGTTTAAGTGCATGGGATAAGGTCCGCGACCGGTTGAGAAATGTACCATATCGCGGCTGGGATCAATATGTCTCATTCTCAACCGCTCCCTTATGTCAGGGAGGAAGTTGTGCAGTCTACGTCCCTTATCACTTACATCCCACTCACCTTGCCCATGTATCCAAACGCCAACTTTTAAGGTGACGTATCGTCATTATCGGCACACCGGTTATTGTGTGTACTTTATCTAGTCTCCCCACCTCACCAGTACCTTGCAGCTCTGTATTTGAACGTGATATCTTTGGGGCATATTCCGAGCAGCACACACAGTGCATCCGCCAAGATGGTACCGAAGGCTCCAGATAGCCTAAGTAGGACACTTCTCTGCCCTCGTCTGACAGATGCTTGGTGGTGACCACGTTCACTCTATGTGCCCACGTGCTAGTTACGAAGCTGAGTGCTGATTCGAAGAGTGCACAGTAGAATGTACGTATGACTGGTAGAGGTAGTATGTATTGCTTTCAATTTACCCTCACCAGTTTGTGCAGTATTTTTTCTGATTTGTCTGTTGTTCGCATTATGCGTTCGTGGAAATTCAATTTTTCATCTGTGTGTATCCCAAGATAGCTCGTAATGTGTGCTCGTTTGATGTTTGGGTCCCCAATTTTAACCGAAGGATTCCTTTGGAGTGATCCTTCCAGTAACGTGTATGTTGTCTTGTTTTCAGCTATCTTGAGATTGTTGTTGTGACACCACTGAGTAATTGTTTGTAGTATTCCACTGGCTTTCATTTATAACTGGGCTCTATTGTTTGCAGTGACTACAACTAATAGGTCATCTGCGTGGGCGACAATTCCGTCTGACCTATCATCCCCATCCAGAAGTTGTGGGAGGGGTTCGATTGTTATGTCCCAGAAGATGGGGCCGCAGATCGACCCTTGAGGACAGCCTTTGGTAATTCTTTTAGTTACTTACCGGCTGTCCATCTGCGATTCGACTACTCGGTCTTTACAGTAGTCTAGAACACTGTTGTACAGTGACTGCGGTACCTCCAGATACCTTAGCCTCTGAAACAGTGCGGGCCACCAGAGATTATCAAATGCTCTGGCAATGTCAATCATTCTTGCCATGGCGTAAATCTGTTTTGTGGTGGTAACTATGTGCAGAGCCTCGTTGATGGCATCATCTATTGATCTGCCAGTTCTAAAGCCGAACTGGTGTTGGCTCATACCCCTGGGATCTCCGTGTGTTTGCAGGCGCTTACACAGTAGCTTCTCCTGAATCTTTGCTAGGGTGTTTATGAGACATATTGGCCTGAACATCTTTGGATCTGAAGGATCCCTATCCGCTGATTTCTTAATAATGACTGCTTTGGAGGTTTTCCATACTGTAGGTACCCTGCCCAGCCGCAAGGCATAGTTCAGTAACGTTGTTAGGAACGGGGTGATCTGTGGTGCTAGTTTTTTCAGTGTTACCGAGTGGATACCATCTGGTCCATGTGCTTTCTTGTTTTTGAGCTCTGAGATTGCTAGCGGAACCTCCTCTTGCGCAAAAGCACAGGTGACAGTTGCAGTGGTGTATGTTGTGTGTTGGTTTTCTCTTAGTGTTGCTTGATGTTAGGTGTCTGTATCGATAACGTCGTCAGGGAGCAGTTTATACAGCAGAAACTCCGCTGTACTCCTCCATCCCCTCGTCATGTGCCATACCTTGCAAGATCGGCGAGGACGAGTCGGCACTGCATGCAGGCCTCTCTCCCTACCTGTGCATGCGGGAACACAAATGGGCTGGCACGTCTGCCTAGCATTGCGTGCGAAGACGCGATTGAAAGATTTTTTAACAGAGTAATTATCTGCAGTGTGCTATTTGACATAGATTTCTTGACAGTATTACTTGCGTGATCCCAATAAACGACCTATTTAATTACTTCAGTCGATGTATTCTACAATACCTGCATCTTCCAAACAGCAGAGAATGATGAACTTTTCCCACCTTATAATAGACGGATTCATCCCTTGCGAACTGAAGTTCATAAATAAACATTATAGCCTTTGCTATTATTGGCCACTGATCTGAATTTCCAGTCATGAGTAGTTCCTCCCCAGCACACACTGAGTACTTTTCCTGCCAATTTTCAGATTGGGGGTGTGGGGAAAGGGAGTGTGGGGTTTGGGTGAGGACTGGGGTTTTACCAGAGGGAGAGGTGATAAATAATTTAATAATTCAATTATTTACTTAATTAATTTGATATCAATGGTTTATCAGTGAGCGTATTTCCCAGCAGTGTTGGGGAGGAGGAGGGAAAGGGAGAGAGGTGGGTGGTTCCAGAAGGATAGATTATCGCCAGGGCGTCATAAATCAACCCTGATGGTGTTATAAATCAATTAAAAGAACAATAGGTCACAGAAGGGGAAGGTGTTCATAAATCAATGAAGTCTGCCCCTGAATATATGCAGCCCACACAAGCAAAATGCACTGACTCTTCTGTTGCCCTGCTACTCCCAACATAATTTGTCTGGTCATGAGTTGCTGTGTATTCAGGCCGATTTGGCTGTGTCTATTACGTGTGTAAATTTTGTCCACAGGAAACAGCAATGTGGAGATCCCTGTTGGGCCATGCTACAACGCAAGGTTTAGTGTAGGATGGGTTTTGTTTGTGCATTGAGGGTACAATTTGCATATTATTTCTTATATAGCGGCAGTTGGAGGTCATACAATTGCCATTACCAAGTACAGCAACGTTGCACGTTATGACTGAAGCCTTGAAACAGCAGGTAGTCACGTTGTTGAGAATTACAGCCGAACAGAAAAGCTGAATAATGAATTACTATCGAAAGTAGCAACTTATGAAGGCATTAGTGGGCAACCACAATCTGATTCGTGAGAGAATAAATCCCTGTTAAATAAACCTGTTCGTTCCACTCATCCTGTTGCAGATAATTGATAGCTCTTCTTTTCCTTGGGAAAATGGCCAGGATGCGTTTGTTTTTATTAGTGATGTGAAAACTCGCGGAAACTGAGAAAGTGGTCTGATAATACTTCCTTAAACGAGGCAAGTTTACTAGCAGTCGGTGAGAAAAGGTTGTGCATTTTGTACAATGAGAACCTGAGCAAGGAGCAAACTGGTTGGTTAACGGACTTGTCCAGTGCTATCGTAAATAAAACAGTGACTGGTTTTTTAGGGAGAAACTCAGTGGTTTGTTTGAAAAACACTGCGAAAACTTGAAGCCATTCTGGAAGAGGATTAGGAGGATTAAATTACAAAGGGATGTAGAAATCAGAGACTGAATGACTCATCCTGCTTTAGATACATTTGTCAGGTGCAATTTTGCTGGAATATTAAGAAGACTGTGGATGGAGAACCCAAATGATTTGCCTGCGGCCATTAGAATTGCGAGGCTGGGAAATGTTGACATTGCTAGTCAGAGGTAGGGTGGCTGGTGTTTTCTCTTCCGAGGTAAAGGGTTGTAGATATGAGCATATGGTCCACACAACAAAACAAGCCGCAATGGTATAAGTAAGGATGTTTACGACATGGACGTGTGATTTCGAAGCCAAAATCGGGGTATACAGCATCCATGAAAGTGTTATTTATATGGAATTGCGGGTGCCTTACTAATTGAACGGCATTCCAAGTAGAAGAAACGATAGAAAAATGTATGTAGAGACCGCATGCTGCTTACTGGACGCGATAACAGGAGGAAAGATAAATATTTGGTGGAGACTGGTGTTCATGTATTGGTCGTCAGTATGGACCTCTTGGACAGAAAGGGACTGAGGAGTATCCAAACCAGGTTATGTGGGGTGGATAACAATGAAAAGATGTCATTGGGGACAAAACTGATCAGTTTTAGCGCTGAGCCTAAGAGTTTTCATGACCAAATATAAGTGTCCCGCATGTTGGTAAGGGTTCTGTACGCTCATAGGACTTCACTTTATTGATAAACGTCGTGCAAACACCGACTTTCTGCAATTCGCAAGTGAGCTAGGTGGGACTTTGTTTCCACTAAGGGCTACAGCTGCAAGTGTTAAAATGTAAGATTCACCGATTTCGATGTAGGCACCGAATAACTGAGGGTGCTTCACATGACAGCAAACCGCAAGCTACAATGAAATGGGCCTGTGATAGTGTAGATATGGACATACCGAGGGAAGCGTTGTTGGGCGAAGGAGAATGCAATGGGCCGGCCGCGGTGGTCTAGCGGTTATAGGCGCTCAGTCCGGAACCGCGCGACTGCTACGGTCACAGGTTCGAATCCTGCCTCGGGCATGGATGTGTGTGGTGTCCTTAGGTTAGTTAGGTTTAAGTAGTTCTAAGTTCTAGGGGACTGATGACCACAGCTGTTGAGTCCCATAGTGCTCAGAGCCATTTGAACCATTTTTGAGAATGCAATGAAGAATTGGATAAGTCACATTGCTTCGTACCCAGAAGCGTAGGATGTTTCAGTGAAACGAACAGAGATTTTATGGTTCCACTTAGTCCTGATAGTCTTCGTATGGATCAGATAAGCGTATCAAAGAGTTTATTGGGTTAACGTCCTAGGTGATGACGATACTATTCATAGGTCAAGTAAGAACCTTTGCTGCAAGCTAATATTTGATGCATGTGCATTACGTGAAATGGTACACACTTACAAGGAATCAAGAAGGCTGTCAAAGCCCTGTTACTAGAGTTTACTTATTTATTTAATCCACGTAGTGCATTCCCAGCAACGCCAGTCACGCAGCACAAAATACCGAAAGGTACCAGTTGTCCATCATACAGGCTGTTCCATTTATCTTGCTCACCTAAAAGAACTTTTTTTCTGATGCATTAAATGAAAAACTGTTTAGCCAATGGTTATTTTTCACAACGTTGGATAATGCTTCCCGAGGGTATATGTTTTATCTAAGCCCCACAGACGTTGGTGATGCAGTTAGAGGTTAATTTTTTTAAACGGAACGATGTACATTTTACTCGAGAATTCACTCACCCTCTCTAAGAGTTATTCAAAAATATGTCACAGTGTACCATTTTATTTACGAAACTAGTAGCTATGGAAATAAGAAACAATACATAGCTTCTCGAATTCCTCGCTTCAATGCATTTCATTAACTAAATCATTTAACATCTTCGAGGCACGTTTCAACATTTTACATATTAACAATAAACACTGAATACAGAAATACAGCATTGTAATTTGATCTTGTTATTGTACAATACCGTACTACAGTACTTATGACAATGCCGAAGAGACGTGGCCCTTCGTAGCAACTTTTACTGTGATACTACCACAACGTGAAAAACAGAGCGTTCAACTTATATGACCAAAATTGTGACCACTGGCAAACATACATTGCGTCACTCTGTGAATGAAGGATGCCCCACGTTGTGCTACTACTTCCTTTGTGATTGCTGTTGCTGCATGTCCTCTGGTGTTATTGGAACATTTCTGGTTGACAGCATCTCTGACTGCTCCCCACAGAAAGAAATCCATCGGTGTAAGGTCCGGAGATGGGCCAGGCCAACTAACTGGCCCACCACGTCCAATCCACCTACCAGGATATGTACGGTCCTGAATTAGTCGTGCTCGTAACGCATTATGTGCAGGATGTCCATCATGCTGATACAAACAGAGTATCCTCTGATTCAGAAGTTCGGCATCAAAGAGAACAGGAACAGTGTGTCTTAAAAATCGGGCATATTATCTGCGATTTTGGTTGCCATTTACAAAGGAAGGCCCGGTAACGGTATCGCCAATAATTGCGCACCAAACGTTAATGTTACATGGACGTTGATGCTATTGACTATACCTTTGTTGGACAATAACACCTCGTCGGTAGAAAGAATATCTGTGAAGAAATTGGGATTAGTCAGAAGTAGTTGCTGAACCCACTGACAAAATTGAACCCTATTGTTGAACTCATTTTCGTGAGGTTCTCGGTGTAAATAAACACTGTGAAGATAAATTTGTGACGTTGCAGAATACGATGTGCGCTTGTTTTTGAGACATCAACTTCATACTAAATTCATCGTGTGCTGACCTGACGATTCACGACTAAGACAGCGAGCACAGCCACCTCAGCAGTTTCGTCTATTCGTGTTCTACAACGATTTCTATGTCTTGCATTTAAACTGCTCGTTTCACATAGACGAGAAACTAGACGACCAAACATCCAGCGAGAAGGCGATAGCTTGTCAGAGAATCGTTTGCTGTGCAGTAGTTGCGCCTGAACAGAATTTCGCCCACCTATAGAAAATTACAGTGCAGGTAGGCACAGTATAGAACAAGATTGACATCATAACATAATCATATTGTTCTCTAACAGTACTGAACACAAAAATGCAAATTACTAATTTGTTTTCTGTTAACGTTCTTTCTCCGTATATCCTGCTCAGCTGAGTGGTAAAATGTTTGCCTCTCATGCAGCGGGCCTGGGTTCCATTGCCGGCCGGGTTGGAGATTTTCTCGGCTCGTGGACGGGGTGTTGTGTTGTCGTCATCACTGGCACGCAAGTCGCCCAATGTGGCGTCGACGGAAGTAAGACTGGCACTCGGCGCTTGAACTTCCCCTGATGGGGCGACCCGACAAACAATACCATACGCTCATTTCACTTCGTTTCCGTAGATAAGCAGCATTTCTATTTTATCAACATGCGCGTGCATCATACACCACTACACAACAAAAATTGTATTCACGATTTGGACTACCCCTACGCAGTTGCTAAGTTACTCTGATGCACAACTACATTGGTATGAAACGTACTGTAACTGTAAGCTAAAGCAACAACAAATGAGGTGCGCAGGAAGGAGGGGGCGGGGGAAAAAAGAGGAGTACCTGTGTTTACATGAGTCGGAAATCATAAACAAAACCCACACTTTCACTACAGCACTACACTGGATATGTAATATGTAGAATCAAGACAGTAAACAGCTCGGTTTCTTCACAACCTGTGTACTCTTTATCGCTTGCACACCTACATTTTATTTACAAAAATGGTATAGTGTGATACATTTTTGAATAGCTCTTGGCGAGCGTAAGTGTAATCTCACAGAAAATGTACGTGGTTATATTTAAAAAATTTAACATCTTCGCCGCGTCTCCTACATCTGTGGGGGTACATAAGACTTGGACCCTCAACAAGAACACCACAATGATGTTAAAAAACATTAGTTGAAACACTTTTTCCATTAACACATCAGAGAACATTTATTTTATGTGAGCGAACTAAATTGGACACCCGTTACAGGAGACCATACAGGGTTCCAAGATGTATGCAACAAGTGAGTGAAAAATTTATTGACCACCAAGCGGCTGATGGGGCTATTGCACTTAGTGACAGGCTATATCATGCACCCATTGTCCGATTAAATAGCACTCATGACAATGCGTCTCCCTGATTTATTCCAGTTCTTATCGGCCAAGGTTCGTGAGTAGCGTGCTCCAATGCTTACTATCGCTCTTCTTACTGACATGTATTAATCATTTCAGTGAGAGTTATTGGATTCGGAACTCCTTCAAGGTGTTGAAGGGGCTATATGGATGAATACTGAAAAATCTATGAACAGTAACACGTATTTTCTATTTCTTACCCAATATTCTTCTAGATTAACAGTTACAAACTCAAACAGGAATGCTCACATAGTCTATGTTGTGGAGAAGGCGGAACGGAAATTCAGTTTTATTGGCAGCATAATCCGTCGATGCACTAAATAGATCATGTACATTACGCTTCTCCGTCCTCTGGTAAAACAGTATTAAGCGTTATGGAGTCCCTACCAGATAATATTGACGGATGACATTAAAAAATCGAAAGAAAGGCAGTCCGGTTTGCATTATCATGAGACAAGGGAGAGATTTCACGGGGGATGATACGAGCTTTGGGGTGGCCAACCTACATATGGAGAAATGATCACCATAATAAAATAAGGGAAATCAGAGTTCGCTACGATTAAATAGCACTCATGACAATGCGTCTTCCTGATATATTTCAGTTGTTATGGGCCAAAGTTCGTGAGTAGCGTGCTCCAATCCTTACTATCGCTCTTCTTTCAGACATGTATTATTCATTTCAGTGAGATTTATTGGATTCGGAACTCCTTCAAGGTGTTGAAGGGGCTATATGGATGAATACTGAAAAATCTATGAACAGTATCAGGTATTTTCTATTTCTTACCCAATATTCTTCTAGATTAACAGTTACAAACTCAAACAGGAATGCTCACATAGACTATGTTGTGGAGAAGGCGCAACGGAAATTCAGTTTTATTGGCAGCATAATCCGACGATGCACTAAATAGAATATGTACATTACGCTTCTCCGTCCTCTGGTAAAATAGTACTAAGCGTTATGGAGTCCCTACCAGATAGTATTGACGGATGACATTAAAAAATCGAAAGAAAGACAATCCGGTTTGCATTATCATGAAACAAGGGAGAGATTTCACGGGGGATGATACGAGCTTTGGGGTGGCCAACCTACATATGGAGAAATGATCACCGTAATAAAATAAGGGAAATCACAGTTCGCTACGATGAAATAGCACTCATGACAATGCGTCTCCCTGATTTATTCCAGTTCTTATCGGCCAAAGTTCGTGAGTAGCGTGCTCCAATCCTTACTATCACTTTTCTTTCAGACATGTATTAATCATTTCAGTGAGATTTATTGGATTCGGAACACCTCCAAGGTGTTGAAGGGGCAATATGGATGAATACTGAAAAATCTATGAACAGTAACAGGTATTTTCTATTTCTTACGCAATATTCTTCTAGATTAACAGTTACAAACTCAAACAGGAATGCTCACATAGAGTATGTTGTGGAGAAGGCGCAACGAAAATTCAGTTTTATTGGCAGCATAATCTGACGATGCACTAAATAGCTCATGTACATTACGTTTCTCCGTCCTCTGGTAAAATAGTACTGAGCGTTAAGGAGTCCCTACCAGATAGTATTGACGGATGACATTAAAAAAGTCGAAAGGAAGGCAGTTCGGTTTGCATTATCATGAAACAAGGGAGAGATTTCACGGGGGATGATACGAGCGTAGGGGTGGCCAACCTACATATGGAGAAATGAGCACCGTAATAAAATAAGGGAAATCAGAGTTCGCTACGATTAAATAGCACTCATGACAATGCGTCTCCCTGATTTATTCCACTTCTTATCGGCCAAAGTTCGTGAGTAACGTGCTCCAATCCTTACTATCGCTCTTCTTTCAGACATGTATTAATCATTTCAGTGAAATTTATTGGATTCGGAACTCATTCAAGGTGTTGAAGGGGCTATATGGATGAATACTGAAAAATCTATGAACAGCAACAGGTATTTTCTATTTCTTACCCAATATTCTTCTAGATTAACAGTTACAAACTGAAACAGGAATGCTCACATAGAGTATGTTGTGGAGAAGGCGCAACGGAAATTCAGTTTTATTGGCAGCATAATCCGACGATGCACTAAATAGATCATGTACATTACGCTTCTCCGTCCTCTGGTAAAATAGTACTGAGCGTTATGGAGTCCCTACCAGATAGTATTGACGGATGACATTAAAAAAGTCGAAAGGAAGGCAGTTCGGTTTGCATGATCATGAAAGAAGGGAGAGATTTCACGGGGGATGATATGAGCGTTGGGGTGGCCAACCTACATATGGAGAAATGATCACCGTAATAAAATAAGGGCAATCAGAGTTCGGGTAGAAATATTTAAATGCTCTTTTCTCCTGAGAACTGTTCGAATGTGTAACAGTGGAGAAATAGTGTGAAAGTGGTTTGATGAACCCTCCGTCAAGTACAGCGGAGTTGTCGTGTAGATGCAGCAAATTTTAATTTCACAGTTGCACAAAGAGTTGAAATTTCTAAGAGATTAACATTAGTTTGGTTGCTGCTTTGGTTTTACGGAAAGGAAACTATCGTTGCATCAGTTGCTAACTACAAACTGTACCTACAGACAGTCAACAGCTGCATGAAGAATATTGCAGAAGCCATTAAGTCTGAAGTATGCAGTGGATTTATAACAGGCCGTTCATTAACAGACAATACGTTTGTAAGTCAAAACATTATATAAAAACGAAGAGGATTTTATATAGGATGCCATATGGCCTTTATCAACTTTGAGAAGGCTTTTGATTGTGTAAGCCATGATTTTCTTTGAAAGATTATGTCCGATAATGTTGATATCCTTATCATCTAACAGACGTACTAAGAAGACTTTAGAAGAATCTGCGCACTCTAATAAACAAAGGTAGGAGTCGTTTAAAAGATAATTATTAACCAAGATGTAAGAAAAAGGCGTGAAATATCGCCATCCTTTCTAAAATTTATATTGACTTCTTTCTTCGTAAATGGAAATGTAAAGTATACAAAGAACTTACGACAGCTAAAGAAGGATACTTTACCGTGCTACTGCTTGCAGACGATGTCGTTATTATTCAAAAGACTGGAGATGACCTCCAAAGTTCAGTACACCAGCTGAGCGAAATATGCAATAAACACAGGTATCAGATTTCTAATAACAGAACGAAAATAATGGCATTTCGAGGAAAATATCTAGTCAGATCAAAAACTCTTTTGTATAATTCACTTTCAGAAGATGTCTCTGAAATCTCTTGTTTTGACTGTGCTACATGATTTGATTTTGACTCTGATAGTGAAAATAAAACACACAAATTCGACACTGTCTATGGTACCATTAGCACACCGTTGGGCTATAAAGTACAAAATGAAACTATCACGAAATTCTACAAAGTGATGGCGGTTCCTGTGTTATACTGTGGGAACCAAAGCTGAAATACCACGAAAGAAGAATAAAAAGTTCAAACAACAGAGATAAGTTTCCTAAGGGAGGCATATAGAAGAAGAAACAAGATTACATATCAAGAAATTAGAAGAGAATTAAATATATGGAAAATGAATGAATCATTTTTAAAAAATCGTGAAGCCTGGAGACAATGCCTTATGAAAATGCCACGTCACACAATTCCACAATAGATCCTGAACTGAAGGGAAATTAGATACTGGAAGATGTTGAAAAAGGCACAAAAGATTGTGTTTGTGAGTTTGGAATAGGCAACAGCTTAATCTTTGA
This sequence comes from Schistocerca americana, assembly GCF_021461395.2. NCBI lineage: Eukaryota > Metazoa > Arthropoda > Insecta > Orthoptera > Acrididae > Schistocerca > Schistocerca americana. The sequence continues at coordinate 498,857,156 of NC_060126.1, read as the reverse complement.
AAGGAAGATGACACGTTGTTCTTGTAACAAAGTGCACTTATCTTTGCACACTGAAGGAAAAACTCTACACCAAAAAAGTAATTAATGTAGGCTAATGATGTTTCAGGAATAGGGTTGCCTAAATAATGTATTTAAGTGATCGACATTGCACCTATATTTCAGGTTCAGCTCTAAAATATCTAATGTTATCTTAAATTGCAGCGCAGTGTAATTCGAGTGTGAAGTTCAGAATATATTTCGGTAGTTGCTTTGTCACTACTTTGTGAGTAAAGTGGAACCACGTGTTGATCAGTAACTCTAACTAAGATCATCAATCTTAAAGGCGAATGTGCGTGAGATTATGACGTCTGGTCATGACAATATTTTTCGATATAGCAACTTTTCTTTATGTTCAACCCACGTGGGGTGTACTTTGTGAGACCAGTACCACGTGCTTATACGATAGTTTGACCCATCAGGTTAATATTAAGACGATAGTAAGCAGTTCGAGGTTTCTCTTTTGTAAATTGCGTTTCGATGTAATTTATTTTAATTATCAAAATTATTGTGGAGTAACACTCTTTGTGTAAACCAAGTTGTCCACGTGAAGCATGTGGTGACAGCATCAAAGTATCCCTCAGCTATTCTTTTCGGGAACATTTCACAGAGAGTTAGTATGCATTTAGTATACCAGCGTGTGGTAATATCATGACGGACAGGATTGCGCTACGAACGTAACTTCTTTGGGCGAAAATTGAATCGGTTGGTTGTGGTTAATTTCCTCTTGCATATGTTTCAACGTTCTTCGTGTGCTATTTTATGAATGCAGTGTTGTATGTAGTCTCCCAATCTTGGCTCCCTATTTGATCTGTTCCATAAGATTACAAACTCACATCTACAGAATCATAAATAAGGCACCCGTTTAGTTATGAATCAAGTTTAATATGCTGAAATTTCAATGGTCAATGTTAAAATAAATGTCTAAATATAAACTGATTTATTTCTTTTTTTTTAAATTGTCCTTTATATATATATATATATATATATATATATATATATATATATATATATATATATATATATATCACTGGTTATCGTAAGATGAGTACTAAAAGATCATAATTAATGTTAGTTTGGTTGGGAATTTGGTAAGCTAGACTGGATACCTGGTGAAACAGTTGCATAGTAATGCAAGGTTAACTTCCTCAGATAGCTCACAGCTTTTAACCCACTTTTATGGTCTTGAATAGCAGCACTGCTTGCAGAAGAAATTAAAGCAACAACGTTACACATGGCGACCCTGTTCTGTGATTCCGCTAGACTCTGGAATCTCTGAAATGGTCGACTGCAAGCGTTGTATAATCTTAATTTTTTTCCCTGCAGCGCTCAAACAACTTCTGCGTTGTTTCTGAGCAGACTTTCAAAAGATTCATGGTGTTGTTGAGTGGTGTTGTGTTGTTTGTCTTGTTTTGTTTTCTATATTTGTGTGCTTTATATGTATGTGTTTTTTTTGCTCGCTTGTAAATTGCACTGTCCTCGATTAAAGATATAAATTTGCTTTGCGTGTGATAAAGTGCGTACTCGGTTGGGTACCTTTCATGTGGCTGTCGTAATTTTTGGGGGATACATTTATTCTGATTAGTGTGTTGCGTACCGGGTATAAATTGAACTAATGCAGACACCTAACCAAGCTAAAAGTAGGCAGTCCAACGACTTAAGCAACGTGGACCAAGGGGAGAATTTGATTTCGAATATTAACACATCAGACGGTTCCAAAAATGCAATGGGAAATACTTCAGAGGAAATGCAAAACAGGACGAACGGGCTCACAGCAGAGGCAGAAATTAATTTGCCTCCAACTAACCAAATTGATTTGGCAGAACTCATAAAAGCCTTATTGCATAAAAATAAACAAAACGCAGAGAAATCAGAAAATTCGTTTCGAGAACAAAAAGAATTATACGAAAAATCGATCCGAGAGCTAGGTGAACAAATGACACAGAAATCTAAAAAATCGATCCGAGAGCTAGGTCAACAAATGACGCGGAAATCTGAGAAATCGATCCGCGAGATAGGCGAACAAACGACGCAGAAATCTGAAAAATCGATCCGTGAGGTAGGCGAACAAATAGACGAGAAACTAATCCAGCAGACAAATAAATTCGACAAGTCGATGCAGAGAGTGTCCAATGATATCTCACAAAGAATAAACAATCTGGCAAGTGAAATAAAAAGTGATATAATGAAAGAACTAGGCCATACATTTGAACAAATCGATGATCGTCAGCAAGCCTTAGAACAGGGCAAGAGGAGTCGCTATGCTGAATCGAAAGAGAGCGAAGAACAGCTACTTAGGAATTTCCAAGCGCTGAGAGAAGATTCCCAAAGAGAACACCAGCAGGTACTTTCCAAGGTCGAGGAGGCGGAAACGCATTGTCCCACGTCCATTAGCAACACAGTAGCGGACAACAGTCAAGCGATTCACGCACTAGAACAGCAAGTAGAACAATTGAAGCAGACTGGGGCGGAGGACAACAGACAAATACATGATAAGATTGCGGCATTAGCGGACCTCGTAGGCACGATGAAGGTGACAGAGAGCGATAACAATACTACACCGGTAGCGGTTGTAGAGACCGAAGAAATGCATTCGCTTCCTAGATTTCAGAAGGGACAGTTCGAAGTGAACACGTTGCACAAAGCTGTAACAGGCGAATTACAAGAACACGTGGTGCATCTGGAAAACCACATGGCGTGTGGTTCCGAACTCGCCAATAGCACTAAAAATAGCTGTACGAACAGTACAGAGAGGGACTCCGGCCACGAGGGAGATTTAGACGACAGAGAAGACTGTATTTTGAGGGGTAGACATGAGAAAAATCGAAACATTCAAGGGCCTCACCGGGAGGAAATGCGGGGATTTGATTTCAAACATTTCCTTACGGTGAGAAAGTTTGAGATATTTCGAAATTCGCAAAAAGGAATAGATCCACGAGCATGGCTCGAGCAATTTGAGTTTTGTCTTCCCCCCGACTGAGCAAGTTCACATAAGATAGAATATATGTGTGGCTATTTGGAAGGCGAACCGGCGATTCGCATGAGGTCGGCAGCGCGTCACTGCAACTCCACTCGGGAGTTTCGACAAGCCTTTCTGTCCGCCTATTGGTCGGAAGCGGCACAAGATAGGGTCAAGCATGGCATAATTAAGCTGCCAAATTTGAACCAGTCTGGTTTCGGCAGCCCAGCACGCCTATTCGACCACATGCTGCAGGCAAATCTATTTTTATTCGCCCCATACGGGCCTGCGGAACTAATTAGGATATGCATCACCAAATTGCCGATGCACTTGCGCCACCTCATTCTTGCGGGACGATGCAAAGAGGACGTGGAAACGTTTAAAACACTGTTCCAAGAGTTGGAATATAATACAGCAGAAAGCCCGCCTAATCAGGCACAAAGTTATTACGGGGCACAGCAGCGCGATCGCAGTCGTGGCCGTAGTACTAATCAACGGCGTGACTGGTCGTCGCGACGCGAACAGAACAATAATCGGGACCGGACGTATAGAAACTGGGGTAACAGTCGCGAACACAGGTGGAACAACGGAAATGATCGAGAACGTGGACGGGATCGTGAACGCAACAGTTACGGCAACCAGAATCGATACTACGGTGAACACGGTGGGAATAGGACTGTAGGCGGAGCACCTCATGATGTTGACATTCGGCCGGCTAACCCTAGACATAATCCAGCAAATGGAAATGAACAAAACCGGCAATGACAAACGATCAGCGGAGAAGGCGCCCAATCGTAACAAATGAACGACATGGCAAAGCAGTGCATACGGTATATAGAGAGGGAAGATATTAGAGAGGATTTGTTGCAAGAAACTACGAGTGCTAAAATTTTGGGAATAAATCCAGTCGTGACAGTCGCAGTAAACGAAATATGTTTTAAGTGTGTCATTGACACTGGAAGCCCTTTCTCGATAGTGAGCGAGGCAGCATTTAAAAAATGCCAAGGGACTGGTACTTGGCCTGTTTTCCAAGTGCGAGGAATAAAGGTGAAGGGCGCAATCTACGGTAAGAGCGTAGAAATCCGAAGGCAGACTCGGCTTAATTTTACCTGCCAGGGAAGAGACTTTGAGTACAACTTCTTTGTGCTCCCAATGCTGAATGTGGCAATGATTTTAGGAAATGACTTCATGAATGCCCACCATGCAGTAATTTACATGGGTGGAGGAGTAATGACAGTTCAAGTTGGGGATCAGCCAATTAATTTAGTATTTGATGAATGCATATTACGTGCCGAGTCAGAAATTAGTTGCCTGAAATTTCAAGCTCAAACCGAGTCGCAACCGAGACTGGAGCTACTCGTGAACTATGTAAGTGAGTCGTGCTCTACGTCTGGTGAGCAGGGGAAAGATGTTGCTTTTGCTGATGCACTGAGAAAGAGCATCGCGGGTGTCAGAACCACGGACAGGAAAAGGAGAAATTGTATTGCCTACTTAGGAATCATGAACGGGTATTTTCTGAGACTCCGGGGGCAATTAAGGGTTTTACTTACCAATTCAGAGTACGGGACCATCAGAAGTTTTTAGACCATGCCCTATTCCCGTGGCGTATAAAGCCCAGGTGGAGAAGGAAATAAACAAGATGTTAGAACAAGGAATAATTGAGCGGGCAGTAAGCTCGTACAACTCACCCTTGCTTGTCGTACCAAAACGCGACAACTCAGTTCGTTTGGTGCTAGACTCGAGACATAAACACAATTATTATGTCGGAAACGGACAGGCTCGAGAGCCTTGAGGAACTCTTACAACGTTTCCACGGGGTAAAGGTACTATCATCTGTCGACCTCCGTTCGAGTTTTTGGCAAATCGTGCTACAACCATCTTGCAGATTATATACAGCGTTCCTGTGTTACGGAAATTGTTTCCAATTCCGGCGTCTCCCGTTCGGACTAAACGTCTCATCAGCTGCTTTTATAAGGGGATTAAATAGCATTTTACCTGATGATTTGAAACAGCGAGTGACAATTTACGTGGATGACATATTAATTGCGGAAAAGTCGTGGGAGGACCACAATGAGGTTCTGAACAGACTACTGGATGTTTTTGAGAAGGCAGGTGTAACAGTCAACTTAGATAAGTCACAGTTCGGACGAGAGAACATAAAATTCTTAGGCCATATTGTCTCAGCAAATGGAATACAACCTGACCCGGAGAAAATTGCGGCGATAGCGGAGTGTGCAATGCCGACAAATAAAAAACAGTTGCGAGCATTCTTAGGCCTGTGTAATTTTTATAAGCGATTTATAAATTTTAGTGTACTTGGTACACCCCGTCTATGTGGACTAACAGGGAAGAACGCTTTGTGGGTCTGGAACCAAGAGGCACAGGGTGAATTTTATAAATTGAAAAAGGCATTGGTAGAGGCTCCCATCCTCGTGCATCCCGACCCGACACAAGAATTCTGTTTAATGACGGACAGTTCCTTGTCAGGATTAGGTGCGGTACTGTTTCAAACGGAAAGAAATGATGATATTACAACTTGAAAAACAATCTCGTTTGGGAGCAGGGTGCTCTCTCGATGTGAAAAAAATTATTCCGTGACGGAACTCGAAGCACTCGCGATAGTTTGGGCATTCTCAAAATTTAGATATTTCTTATTTGGGAGAACCACCAGGGTGTACACTGACCATCGTGCACTCCAATTTCTTATGAGCACAAAAATCACGCATGGGAGACTAGGACGCTGGGCTCTGTACCTACAGGAATATAATTTCACTGTAGAATACATTCCTGGACAAAAAAATGTAATTGCTGACGCTTTATCGCGCATTCCTATAGGTTTGGTTCACACAGAAGAAGGGGAACTCTGTGAAAATAATTTTAGCATCCTATACTTACAGAATGTAGTGTTCGAGAATTTTGTTACCACCTCTTTAGGGAATATAGCGGACGAACAGGATAAGGACGCAGTATTGAAAGATATAAAGAAGAAGTGGGAGGACAAGGAGAACGTAGGAATACGCCAGTACTACCTAGTGCGCAATAGAATACTATTAAAGAAACGAGCCCCGGACGACTCCAGATGGTTGTTGGTGATTCCGGAGGAACTCGTAAACAAAATTATATGGTACATACATTTGAGTTATGGTCACTTCGGAGCACAGAAATGTTGTGAAAAACTGAAAGAGACATGCTATTTCAATAAGATGCTACGGCGTATTCGTGGTGTACTTAGAGTGTGCGGACCTTGTCAGCGAGCAAAGGCGGCCACAGTGACTTATGCTGCATCATTGCACCCGATAATACCAAGCAAACGTTGTGACCTCGCGGCCGTGGATCTATTTGGGCCACTAATACGATCTAAAGCAGGTTTTGCATATGTTTTCGTAGCGGTGGAGCTAATCTCCAAGTTTGTGTGTCTGACTCCGTTGAAGCGAGCCACAGGAAGGGCAGTGGCAACCGCATTTGCAAAGCAGTTTCTGCATGATGTTGGGAGCGTGAAAAGGGTTATCTCGGATAATGGACCACAATTTAGATCGCAATACTGGCAGCGGATGCTTCGAAGGAGAAGAATTAAACCTATATATATATCTCTATTTCACCCCAGCTCGAACCCCAGTGAGCGTATTATGCGTGAATTAGGAAAATTATGTACGTTATACTGCAGTCGTGATCACCGATCGTGGGACATACACCTAAAAGGATTTCAGAACATAATTAATGAGTTGCCTAATACGTCAACAAAGCTTCCGCCAATCACTGTGCTAAAAAACAAGGAGCCCCCGAGCAAAATCAAAGAGGTGGTGCCTTGGCCACTAGAGGCGAGACTACGCCGGAACGCAATTGTTGACTTAGCTTTACGCAACATCAAGCGTGCAGCAGAAGCCAGAGTCAAGGCGTATAAGAAACACGTGAGAAGACAGTGTTTCATGTAGGACAAAAAGTTCTTATCAGATCACACAAGCTGTCTAAGAAACGGTCAGGTGTCTTCAAGAAATTTTTTAATCTCTTTAGCGGCCCGTATTGGATAAGGAATATTCCCCATGAGAACGCCATAGAAGTGGAAACTCTTCGATCGAAGAAATCAAAAGGGCTACACCATATGTCAAACGTAAAACCATACATTGAGCAGAAAGGACAGTGAGGAGTAGAGAGGACGGTGAAGAGAAACAATTGATTAGTTTACATTTGTGATAAATGCATTTTGAATAATATGTTAGTAAAAATAGTGATAAAGATGTTTCTATGTGATTGATTGAAGTGATGTTTGTAGTTTTTTTTCTTTCCTTGTGCAATTAGGATTTAGGTTGGTTCAAATGTGAAGACAAACGTTTATTTGTGAACGAGTGAAATGCTGTTTATGTTTTTTTTTTTGTGTAAATTGAAACGAGTCGCTCCTGAGGGAAGCAAGATCTGTGTTGAATTAATGCAAAACTCAGGGAAATATCCGATCTGTGGGTATTATGGGTCTGGCAAACCCAGGTCCCCAGCTGTTAGTAGCCTTGTTTCCGATTTTCTGCTTTCAGTGCTACTATCTATCTATTACTATTCTATATCTGTCAGTATAAATGAGGATCTCTTACTATAGTATGCGTGCTGTATCAATATTTTAAGATAGGAGAACTCTGAGAAAGGAATGAGTAAGATTAGAATCTTGAAAACAGGATGCAATAATACGATTGTTTAACCAATGGCTTCCCAATATACGCTAATATGTTAAAATGATGATATATGTCTTTTTTGTTCTTTATAGCTTAGTACGTAAAGTGCTGTCTGTGGATTTCGTAAGTAGATTGACTCCCTTCAAGGTCAAAGAAGAGTTGTGGTTTGTGTAATTTACGTGGCCCTGAAACATTATTATTGTAGTCAAATGACGAGCAGTTTGCCAGCAAATGGAGAATGGAACAGAAATATGGATCCTTTTTGTAGTCTTAATTGATGTTGAACCAGAGCCTGAAAAATTATTCTGCATTAATACTTGTCCTAGAAAAGTGACGTTTATGTGCTTTGCTGATGCTGTGAGCATAACAGCTTACTGTTTTCGCTGGTGCGGGATGCACTGCAGCCTATATCATTTGTACTGAGGAAATTTCTCTCTTGAATGTAGAGGAAGATTAAATAATTTTGATTATGGGACCGAAGGAAAGCTTGGTTTAAGGTAATAAGGATGAAGCAAAACATTTGTCATTTAAACTACAGGAGGATTCGGATCTTTTGTGTCTGTTGTAAATTGTAAGTGTTAAGATGAAACTGTTTTACAGAATAGAGGAGACCACAATTTTGCCATTCATGAGAAATGAATCCAGAATAACCACCACAGGCGAAATAACTGATTTCGAAGCGAAAGGTAACTTAAAGAAGGAACGAAATGGGTAAGAAAATGTAGTATAACCTGTACAAGGAAAATATTTTTACCCTGCTCAGAGTCATCTATGTGATTAATTCTTGTGATAACGTAATTTTAGATGAAATTTTCTTACTGTTTTATGTGTGAATATATGAGTATGATAAATGTATAACTGCGAGTCTCTTATCAAGTGTGTCAACTGGTATAAATGTTTTGGCGTGTAAATAACCATTGTTCTTTTTACTGTGTATGTTTAAGGAAAGTTCTCCATATTTATCATGTGACAAGACATATGCGGCGAGCGTCAGGAAGAGGACGAATTAGAACAATGTTGTAGTGGTGTAAACACTGTTGAGGTAGCATTGCAGTAGCTTGTTGGATTAACTAGTAGTGGACAGAAGTAGAATTTTGAGTAATAGATGTTTATGGGTAGTTAGTTTGTAGTATAGACAACAGGTGTGCATCTGTGTGTGTGTGTGTGTGTGTGTGTGTGTGTGTAAATAACATGTGAACCCTATGCTGCCCTGACCTATACTTGCACAAGGCATAATCCTATTCATTCTAGTGAATTAATAAGTAGCATTTGATTTGTTAAAACGGAAGTGAACCACATTAGTGATGTAGATTTAGATATTATATTGTCAGTTCATTTAATTTTTATTTTTATACTGTCAAGTCATTTCACTTTTATTTTTTATATTGTCAAGTCATTTAACTTTTATTTTTATATTGTCGATTCATCTAACTTTTTTTGTTTAAAAAAAATTAAGTCTCACTTTTGTTGTTAAAAATTGTGAAACACAATACTAAGTGGTATTATGTATGACATTTTGTAATCACATAACTATGATGAACAATTTCTGTGAATGCAGTTGAGAACGTGTAAGTGAACTGGCTAAACTCTTCCGTGACAGCGGGAGCAGCGAGGAGGACGGCTAGTTGTAAACTGGTGGGTTTCCCAGCAGGACACACTGTCAACCGGGCCACTTTGGGAGCGCGGTCACAACAAAAGAAGGGTACGGGACAAACACTTTCCCTTGTACCCAGAGCTAATGGCCGGGCTCACCAGTGTGACCTTTCGTGGAGGCGATGACCTGAGATGGCCGAGCGGTCCACCGTGCGGAAATCCACCTGCTGACAACGCACTACACGCACGCGACCGTGACGAGACGGCCGCGGTGAAACGACAGAAGACAGGGGATAAAGGGGTGTGGAGCCTTTTGACACGTACTGTCCAGAGAAATTGGCAGACTTCAACTACGCCTATCAACGTTTCCTGACCGATGCCCACTGTCAAGCGACAGTAAATCATGGTTCGATGTTCTCTGGTCGCTAAGGGTGGCACAAAGAAGAGCCATTAAGTGTCATCCTTGCCCAGGAATATCAACCTGGTGTGTCAAACCGCACAAATTTGACAACACAAACATGGAACCAAATCGAGATGTATGTGACACGGGCCACCAAGAGAAACTTCATGAGAGGGCAGAGACGGCGGGATTGCACGCAACAGATGGACAAAAAAACCCTACTGACAGCTGCGGCGACGAACCCCCCCCCCCCCCCCTCCCCTTATATTGCGCCTCGGGACAGTGGAACTACTGAGTGTGTCAGTGAACAGTGATTATACGGTTCTTAGTTCAATGCATATACGTGTGTTTCTGTCAGGGAAACTTTGACTCGTGTGTTTTGCAGGGGTTCGATTTATTGGTGATTATTAGACTGACTCTTGTATTTTGCTCGTGTTCTATTTATTGCTTTTTTTTAGACTTTGACTCTTGTATTTTGCAGGTGTTTTATTTATTGGTGTTTTTTTTTTTTTAGACGTTGACTATTGTACTTTCAGAGCTGTTTTACTGATCAATGTTTGTTCTTGTGTGATGTATTAGATTTGCGATATTTCGTTTCGTAAATTGATTCCTGTGGCATTGCTTCATTTATCAGTCAGATAGCTATTCATTCTCATTGGACTGTGATCGATTAGCCTTTGCATGGGGCATATTTATAGTGAGGAACCCCATAAGGGTAACAATCACATAATTAATTGTATTTTCAGTATAATGACACAGTGCTCATTGTTTGCTAACTAACTGAAATATAGTAGAGTGATTAAATTAGTGCCACAAAGTTATTTTAATTCTACAAATTATTAGTTTTATAAAATATAGAATTTTTTTGCGATAACCACTATGTAAAACATGTTTTTTCTCTTATCTTTTTTTTTTGCCTTTGCGGATTGTGCATTCCAATGTTCTGCTTTATTATACTGATATTATTGTTTTTTTAATTGCTGTGGAACCTTTGCTATTTTCATAAATTTTACTTGTCAATAAACAGTCATAAACTTTCCTGTGAGCAGTTGGCTCTTGCAATGAGTAAATACTGGTGAACTCCATAAGGGTAACAACCAGAAATTGTATTCATATTAATGACACAGAAACCATTGTTTTTACTTGCTGACTGAATTAGGTCTACACTATCTTTTAAATAGGTGTCATAGATTGTTATTTTCTCTTAGAAATTGGTAGATTCTATAGATGTGTTGAAATTATTTTGTTTTAGTAAGTAGCTGGTGACCTTTGGCCTTTTCTTTACATTTTTGGTTTAAGTTGGGTGTGAGAAGCCTGCTTGGGAATGTCCTAACATGGCCAGAAAATTTCCCACATCGTCTTTTCCCGGAGCTTTGGGGTTATGAAACGTCTCTGTTGGATTCCTTTCATGTTAATTTCTTAAATCTGTTGTCATTTATGGCATAAATTCCTCTTCTAAATTTACTGTGGCGTTTCTGACTATCTGGGAGGAGACTGAGTAGTGGAACGTGTTACTTTTACACATGAACAAAAACGATCTGTCACACTACTACACTATAAAACACAGTTTATATGTAATTCATGTCACACAGTCTCATACGGAACCTACATCCGCTTTCTTTTGTATGCTGTATATGATAAGATACTGTCATCCCCCTCCCCTTCTGTGTGAGAGGATGGATGAGCAAATGTATTTCTAGTTGCATGCTCGATGGTAGCAGACAAGCCTGACTGCTAGAGAACAGTAGGACCAACGTCGGAACAGGTAGCTACGCTTTCTAAAAGCAAAGAGGTTTCTATCCTTAGTACGGTCCTGTCCGTCCCTTGTCATGTTGGTATAGGAAGCTGCCTCTCTGGCCACTTCCGTTTGTACTTGTGAGCCACCCTCAGGAAGGGACCACGTCAGTCTGTCCGCGGCGAGCGTCTGAAGTGGTAAGATCTCCGGCTAAGCGCGTGTCTGCTAAGTCCGTAGGACTATGGATTTCTTAAGTTCAGCCTAACTGAAAATTTAATCACCTTTATTTCAGGTTTAGCTCTAAAATATCTAATGTTATCTTAAATTGCAGAGCAGTGTAATTCGAGTGTGAAGTTCAGAATATATTCTGGTAGTTGCTTTGTCACTACTTTGACAGTAATGTGGAACCACGTGTTTATCAGTATATTAAGACGATAGTAAGCAGTTCGAGGTTTCTCTTTTGTAAATTGCGTTTCGACGTAATTTATTTTAATTATCAAAATTATTGTGGAGTTACACTCTTTGTGTAAACCAAGTTGTCAACGTGAAGCATGTGGTGACAGCATCAAAGTATCCCTCAGCGATTCTTTTCGGGAACATTTCACAGAGAGTTAGCATGCATTTAGTATACCAGTGTGTGGTAATTTCATGACGGACAGGATTGCGCTACGAACGTAACTTCTCTGGGTGAAAATTGAATCGGTTGGTTGTGGTTAATTTCCTCTTGCATATGTTTCAACGTTCTTCGCGTGCTATTTTATGAATGCGGTGTTGTATGTAGTCTCTCAATCATGGCTCCCTGTTTGATCTGTTCCGTAAGATTACAAACTCACATTTACAGAATCCTCAATAAGGCACCAGTTTAGTTTCGAATATGCTGAAATTTCAATGATCAATGCTAAAATAAATGTCCAAATATAAACTGATTTATTTCTTTTTATTTAAATTGTCCTTTTATATATATATAAATCACTGGTTACCGTAAGATGAGTACTAAAAAATCATAATTAATGTTAGTTTGGTTGGGAATTTGGTAAGCTAGACTGGATACCTGGTGAAACAGTTGCGTAGTAATGCAAAGTTAACTTCCTCAGATAGCTCACAGCTTTTAACCCACTTTTGTGGTCATGAATAGCAGCACCGCTTGCAGAACAAATTAAAGCAACAACGTTACAATGTCGTCGTCCGTTGTTGTGCCATATGTGCTCCACGGGAGACAGCTCTAGTGATCGTGTAGGATGAGGTAACATGTCAACAATATGTAGAGCATGTTGAGTTGCAAAAGCGGTACGTGGGCAAGCGTTATCTTGGTAGAATACCCCACCCCGCCATATCGATTCATGAATGGCAGCACATTAGGTCGAACACCCAGATTTACGAACACTTCTGCAGTCAGGGTGGGTGGATAATCCCGAGACTGCTCCTGCTACCGTACGGAATCGCACTTCAGACCGTAACTCCAACCGTGGCTCCAGTGTGTCTAACACGCAGACAAGTAGGTTGCAGGCTCTCAACTGGCTTCCTTCTAATAAAATATGGTCATCACTGGCTCAGAGGCGGAACCAGTTACCATCAGAGAACACAACAGGCCTCCATCCTGCCTTCCAATGACATCTCACTTGACGCCATTGAAGACGCAAACGGCGGTGGTTAGGGGTCAGCGGGATGCACGCTGCAGGGTGTCTGACTCGGAGATTTCCTTGAAGTAAACGATTGGTTACAGTTCGCTCTGTCACTGTAGTGCCAATTGCAACTCAACTCGCTGCTGCAGATGCAGTACAAAGCACCAGAACCATACGTCAAATACTGTGGTCTTCTCTCTCGGTAATGCCGTGCACGTTCGGAGTCTGGTGTCCTTGCGACTGTACATTCCTGTGGCTATCGCCTCCGGCAACATTCCTGCCAAGTCTTTTTGCAACATCGCAGAAGGAACTTCCAGTTGTTTGTAGACCTATTACACGGCCTCGTTCGAACTCAGTCTGGTGTTGAAAATGGCTCTTTCCTCGCCTTAGAGCTACTCTTGATTAACATCAACTGACTACATCAATCTCAATGGTGACTAACGCTCACGACCATTACAGAGCGCATCTCTTATGCGACTGGTGCTAAATCTGAATAGATATCATCTTTCAGGTGTAGAAACACGCCCGTCAAATTTCGTTTATGTCGCACACTCGCTTCTTGCTATTTTTTCCGCCAGTGTATAATACAGTGCAGTTACCCTTTTTACACTACTGGCCATTAAAATTGCTACACCAAGAAGAAACGCAGATGATAAACGGGTATTCATTGGACAAATATATTATACTAGAACTGACATGTGATTACATTTTCACGCAATTTTGGTGCATAGATCTTGAGAAATCAGTACCCAGAACAACCACCTCTGGCCGTAATAACGGCCTTGTTACGCCTGGGCATTGAGTCAAACAGAGCTTGGATGGCGTGTACAGGTACAGCTGCCCATGCAGCTTCAACACAATACCGCAGTTCATCAAGAGTGGTGACTGACGTATTGTGACGAGCCAGTTGCTCGGCCACCACTGACCAGACGTTTACAGTTGGTGAGAGATCTGGAGAATGTGCTGGCCAGGGCAGCAGTCGAACATTTTCTGTATCCAGAAAGGACCGTTCAGGTCCTGCAACATGGGGTCGTGGATTATCCTGCTGTAATGTAGGGTTTCGCAGGGGCCGAATGAAGGGTAGAGCCACAGATCGTAACACATCTGAAATGTAACTTCCACTGTTCAAAGTGCCGTCAATGAGAAGAAGAGGTGACCGAGACGTGTAACCAATGGCACCCAATACCATCACGCCGAGTGATACGCCAGTATGGCGATGACGAATACAAGCTTCCAAAGCGCGTTCACCGCGATGTCGCCAAACACGGATGCGACCATCATGATGCTGTAAACAGAACCTGGATTCATACGAAGAAATGACGTTTTGCCATTCGTGCACCGAGGTTCGCCATCTCGACTGCTAGTGACACGAGGCCGTTGGGATCCAGCACGGCGTTCCGTATTACCCTCCTGAACCCACCGATTCCATATTCTGCTAACAGTCATTGGATCTCGACCAACGCGAGCAGCAATTTCGCGATACGATAAAGTGCAGTCTCGATAGGCTACAATCCGACCGTTATCAATGTAGGAAACGTGATGGCACGCATTTCTCCTCCTTACACGAGGCATCACAACAACGTTTCAGCAGACAACGCCGGTCAACTGCTGTTTGCGCATGACAAATCGGTTGAAAACTTTCCTCATGTCAGCACGTTTCAGGTGTCGCCACCTGCGCCAGCCTTGTGTGAATGCTCTGAAAAGCTACTCATTTGCATATCACAGCATTTGCTTCCTGTCGGTTAAATTTCGCGTCTGTAGCACGTCATCTTCGTGGTGTAGCAATTTTAATGGCCAGTAGTGTAATTTTATAAGATTCACTGTTTAATTCCATAGTTATCTCTAATCTATTCCCACACATTTTCCCGGTAGACAGGTGGTAAAAATGTTCTTTAGTGTGCAAATGCGTGTCGCTAGTTTCATTCTTCGAGGGACGCAGGACATATCTCCTCAAAACAGATGTTTTTATGTCTTTTTTTTCCAAGAATCCAGTACACTACACAAATTACCACTCTTTTGGATACAAAATCCTATTCTGCAACATAACCTCCACTCTTTGAGACGGCCTTACGGCACCTTACTGGTTCGGCCTGTATACCCACACGGTCGGCGTCGGAGCCAAGGAATCGCCGCATCTGTAACCTTACTGCTTCCCGTGGAGTACTTCCTCCATTGTACCAAACAGATGGAAGTCGAAAAGTGTGAGCGAGGATGAAGAACAACAGTCCTTTGAAGGCTTGGGATCTCCCCTCGGGTCGAGCAGGTATTCTTGTTTGGATGATGACAAACACCCTGTCATTTGTTCACTGTCAGGATTCCGTAGATAGTAAGAGCATATGAACTATCAGACCAATTGTGTGATTGGATTGAAGAGTTCGTAGATAAGAGAACGCAGCATGTCATTCTCAATGGAGAGAACTCTTCCGAAGTAAGAGTGATTTCAGGTGTGCCGCAGGGGAGTGTCGTAGGACCGGTGCTATTCACAATATATATAAAGGACCTTGTGGACAACGTCGGAAGCTTATTGACTCTTCTCGCGGATGATGCTGTAGTATATCGAGAAGTTGTAACAATGGAAAATTGTACTGAAATGCAGGAGGATCTGCAACGAATTGACACATGGTGCAGGGAATAGCAATTGAATCTCGATTTAGACAAGTGTAATGTGCTGCGAATGCATAGGAAGAAAGATCCTTTATCATTTAGCTACAATATAGCGGGTGAGCAACTGGAAGCAGTTAATTCCATACATTATCTGGGAGTAGGCGTTAGGAGTGATTTAAAATGGAATGAGCATATAAAGTTGATCCTCAGTAAAGCAGGTGCCAGACTGAGATTCATTGGAAGAATCCTAAGGCAATGCAATCCGAAAACAAAGGAAGTAGGTTACAGTACACTTGCTCGGCCACTGCTTGAATAGTGCTCACCACTGTGGGATCCGTACCAGACAGGGTTGATAGAAGAGAGAGAGAAGATCCAAGGGAGAGCAGCGCGCTTCGTTAGAGGATCATTTAGTAATCGCGAAAGTGTTACAGAGATGACAGATAAACTCCAGTGGAAGACTTAGCAAGAGAGACGCTCTGTAGCTCGGTACGGGTTTGGTTGATGTTTCGAGAACATACCTTCACCGAGGAGTCATGCAGTATAT
The DNA here is from genome assembly GCF_021461395.2 of Schistocerca americana. Lineage (NCBI taxonomy): Eukaryota > Metazoa > Arthropoda > Insecta > Orthoptera > Acrididae > Schistocerca > Schistocerca americana. The sequence continues at coordinate 498,841,005 of NC_060126.1, read as the reverse complement.
TGCTCCCTCCTACGTATATCTCGCGAAGAGACCATGAGGATAAAATCAGAGAGATTAGAGCCCACACAGAGGCATACCGACGACCTTTCTTTCCACGAACAATGCGAGACTGGAATAGAAGGGAGAACCGATAGAGGAACTCAAGGTACCCTCCGCCACATACCGTCAGGTGGCTTGCGGAGTATGGGTGTAGATGTAGATGTAGATGTCAGAAAGGACCCTACAAAGCCATTGCATAAAGAACCGATCAGAACGAAGAAAATTTGAATTTTCTGCTTGCAGATAAAGATAAAAGGTACATAAATGTTTTTAATGCACGAACATCTGTCCTGAGACCACAAATTAAAGTTCATAGATAACAGATATCAATCCTGCCAGTAATTAATAATATAGATTGTCCTACATACAAAATTAATGAAGAATTCAACAAACCATTAACAGCGAATTTTATTTATGAGGAATCGTATAACATAAAAACATTGGTTGGTAACAGTGTCATTTTGCCTAAAAACTGTGTGTTGAATATTGCATCAGTGTCATCATTTCTGACATTCACAGCTTTCATGATTTTTATGGTGACTTATCACTTAACCTGTACTATATTACAGGTCGGATTTTCAGGAAACAGTCTCCGTGATATGAAAATCAGTAATGAAACTCCCATTTGCTCGAAATACTTAATTTACATGGGCACAAATGTTACGCCTCAGTGCTAGAGATCGTCAGTAAATAACTCGGGCAGCCTTGCTATTCCCCTAGTGCAACAGCCCTGTGTCGCATTAAATACCAGAGCTTGAAAACCCAAAGATGTTATCGACCCGGCACAGTAAGGCAAGGAGCGTTGACGAGACCAGTAAATGGGAGCAAATTCGGCCATGCGCCCAGAGCCATCGCTTCGTAGACATGGGCTTGACACCATAAACAGTGGGGCTTTCGGAGCTGGAAGACAGAGGAAGTCCTAGGAATGATCTACTTTTCGGCAAAAAGAAATTCAGTAAATGATTTCTGCTTGGAAAGCACCTCCGTTACAGTTTTGTTTGATACTTATCGGAACTTCATGAAACTGAAGAGGCTGAAGCGGGTATATTTCACGATGTTCCACAAGAAATCCACCATTTTTCCACCAGAAATTGGTCTAGAAAAAGAATGTGTGGCATTATTGAATGAACGTCACTCGTATTACGCCGACACACCCATCTGCCTACACGGTTGAGCTACTGTAGAACAGTGGATCATACCTCTGCCGAGTTCATGTTAGCAACTCTGTATACAGCGAAAGATACGCAAGCACGGAAGGCGGAGATCTGGCCGCTGCGAGTGGTGCAGCAAATTCGAGGCACCCGTCGATCACGCGGCCACACGGCGCCAACCTGCTCCTCTTGCTGACGTCTGGCCCGCTATCTGCTACAGCGCCGCAGTGTCGCATAACAATTACACTGTAGCGGGTGGGTAGGGGGGGGGGGCGGGCGGCCAGGGCAGGTGCGGCAGATTTACGGGGCAGATAGCGGCGACCGCGCGACAGCGCCGCGGCCGGCTCCGCTCGTAGCTCTCTCTCACCTGCCCTCTGCGGTTGACCCACTTCTCGCTGCCGGCGGTGCGACCTCGCCGCTGGCGGAGGGGTCGAGCACTACACTCCGCTCAAAATTACTTTGCGGTTGTCAACTAGGAAGCAAGTAGCGGGGAGACACCGAGAGCCGAAGTAAGCGTCCTTGGTTGCCCAACGTACAACCCGTCACATCAACACAAGGCCCTTGGTCTATGCTGCAGGCTGGTTGTTACCCCTCTTTAATCGGCCATTACGTGATAAAATTTTGCTTGATTGCGCTTAAACGAATGCAGGGTCTACACTTTATCTGTTACTGCTGTTCAACAGACGTTGGGTAGATGTATGTGACGCGAGAAATGCATGCTTGAACATAAATGCAGATGCCAGTGAAGATTGCAGTTCACAGTGTTGTAAAAAAAATGGAAATGGCGAGGCAGGATTTGAACCGTTCAGCGGATTTGTTCCCGGGACGCTCGGCAGTTAACTTGATCGGCTGTAGATGCAAGACCACAGTTGGTCTGGTAGCTTGTGCCGTAGAGGAGGTTAAAGTCTATTTTTCCCACCCTTCGCCTTTAGAATTCTCTCCTGATACGATTTTTTTTTGTGATTAGCTTTTCGAAAGGAAGTGATGGTGCAAATTATAAACGAGGTTCCCATTCTGAAAACCATGTGGCTTTCAGATTGATGATTGGTTAAACTTTCCGCAATTTAAACTCGTAATTAATGCCAGGAATTGTAAAGTCACTGCTTGCACACAGGTCTGCAGATCTTAAAAGGACGAACGTATCTTCCGCATAATGTGCCACTACCGAGTAACATACAGTAGCTAGATGAACGAAAGAACGCCTACAGAAATCTACAGAAGGTAACTGAAGGAAATATGCAATGAGACGAACACAAACGACACTTTTATTTAAAGGTAATGATTATACTGAAGTCATTTGCGATTCGTGATGCTCCCCTGGGCATTACAAATGCCGGAAAATGGTTCTTAATAGGGCGTGTAATCACCACAGACAGAAATACGTGCTCTACAGCACTTCTTCTCGGCAATCCTGTTCATCAATCAACCAAAAAGGTATCCCTTTTGAAGTATTTTGAATATCTCTATGCTTTACTTCTGCATTTAACTAGCAAAGAGTTGACCTGAAACTGACTTAATTTTGGGGCACTGGCGCGTGTTACTAGAGGACAGCACTAACGTGTTCAATCCATGTCCCAGTATAAACACGTATGTGCGTCAATACCCTTTCCTTCAACTACCGTTCGCTGACAAGAGTGTTACAGTTACAATTATTGCAGTGAGTCTAGTAAATACGGAAAACTGAATTAGGTGCGAAAGGCGTTTGACTAGTATAGTTTCGTTACCGTGTAACGCCGGAAATGCATATCTTCCTATTTCCATCTACTGCACTATAAATTTTTTTCCTTATTTTGTTACCTGAAGATATGACATTTCTGTGTTTTTATATATTGTAATTGTTTTAATATATATATATATATATATATATATATATATATATATATATATATGCATTTATGTCGATGTATAATTGGTTTGTTTTGTAAATATTATTTGTATTTTACGCTTAGTCTGGCCTAGGGAAAACTATGCTATCGAACAATTACATCGAAAGGTCGTGTGGAGAACCAAAGTGTTTAGAATCATTGGGAGTGTTAACTCTACCGCGTGGAGCGCGGGCAGAGCAGAGTCTGGCTGGAGCAGTGCGGTTGAGCAGGTGTGTTGTGTGACGCTCCCGCGAGTTGCCGCGCTTTCGGAGTTCGGCAGCATGTAATTGCGCTGGACTTGCTATGATAGTTTCTGACACGGTGTCGCGGACGGGAAGCATTAGCTAATGCACATCAAGAGGCCATTTCTCCTGGTGACAGTGTCGAGGAGAAGTCGCGCCAACATACAGCTTCTGCAACAGCGACGGCCTACAATGAGTGACTGTCGCCACCTCCTCGACCGACGACTTCAAACCTTCAAGCAACCAGCAAGGAAGACTGGAAGCACGTAAAGTTTTAGAACTGTATGGCAGACCTCAGCTTTTAAAATTGTTGCATCACAAAATTACAGCATCTTAGCATGAACCTTTGTTGCTCATTGTCCCAATTGCATTACTAAGCAGGGTCCTTTCCTTTTCCAAAAGGAACCCGAGTGTCGTTGAAATTCAGACGCCAGCATTAAAGAAATATCATTCCATTTCACTGCTTTAATTTCAATTTTCAGTTAAGGTATTCATAGCTGGCTACAATATTTAGATTACACAAGCACAAATTAAGAGTGCGAGTTTTGTTAGCATATTTTAGCTTACCTGTGACTGCAGCTCAGCTTGGTACGTACTAAATGTTACTATTGTTAATTGTCCAGAATCATTTAATTCAAGTTCAAAGTTAAATCTCTTATTTCTAAATTGCGTAGATTCAAGTAGCTTTTGAAATGATTGTTGAGGTAGCCCTAGACTAACCTTATTTTACTGAATTTCGTAGTGCTTCAGAAACAAATCTCACTATTAATTTCAGTCACTAAATTAACTTTCAATTTTCCGGTTTTATTAATTCTTTTGCTAAATTAAGTCAGAGTGTAGTGAAATTTATTACCTCTGACAAACTTTCAGTTTTCACACCACACGTGTCAGCCTTCAGTTGCCACGATTTTAGTGCTAATTATATGTGCAATAACCTTTCTTTTTCAGTTATTATAGTAGCTGTCCATAGGACTGGCGGCCGTAATTTTCCCCAAATCTCAAATATCTAATTAACGCCAATTAATTGTTAACGTGACGACCGCACATTTACTTTCATTTAGATGCAACCCTTTCCTCCCTCTTTACCGACAGATGAACTTCGGTGACGATTGCTTTTCCCAAATTTCCATTAGGTACACACGGTTTAATTTTTAACTGTCATTAAGGTCGATAAGTGAGGCGGAGGTTACAACCGTTGTGCCTTCGTTCATGTAAAAATTATCATTGAATTTTATAGGACTCAGTAATTCGTTCATGCTTCTATGAAGGAGGAGTTTTTCATTCATACAAGATTACATATTGTCAGATTCGTTATCCGCTAACCTCTGTTCTTTTGTGTATCTGAGGCAGCAGTACCATTAATTTCCTTTGGGCTTACAAACTTTACCACAATGGTTCTTGAAGTTGAGCGGGTTTGTGACAAGTTGCACCTTAATAGTCAAGTATCTGATATTCAGTTGCGTAAAGTAATTCGGTGGAGAAAAGTGTAACTTTATTTCAGTTTCAAGTGTAGGCTAAATAACGACTACACAAGCAGCCAAATCGCAAAGCTAATTTCCAGCACACTATGTGATCAAAAGTATCTGGACACCACCAAAAACATACGATTTTCATATTAGGTGCATTCTGCTACCACCTTCTGCTAGGTACTCCAGATCAGCGACATCAGTAGTCATTAGACATATGAGAGAGCATAATACGGCGCTGCACTTAACTCACAGACTTCGAACGTGCTCAGGTAATCGGGTGTCACTTGTGTCATACGTCTGTACGCTAGTGATGAGATTTTGCTTCTTTCCTCTTAAACGAATGTAGGTTCTACACTTTATCTGTTGCTGCTGTTCAACAGGCGTTGGGTAGATAAACGGGACGCGAGAAATGCATGCTTGAACATAAATGCAGGTGCCAGTGAAGACTGCAGTTCACACTGTTGTAAAAGAAATGGAAATGAGAGTATGGCATCGTTGGGCGGGATGCCCTATTTGGCGACGTTCGGCCGCCAACTGCCAGTCTTATTTCATTCGACGCCACACTCGGCGACTTGTGCGCCGGTGATGAGGATGAAACGATGATGAAGACAAAACAACACCCAATCCCCGAGCGGAGAAAATCTCCAAGCCGGCCGGGAATCGAACCTGGGCTCGCTTGCATGGGAGGCGAGTACGCTACCACCCAGCTAAGCAGGCGGACTACACTGTTGTATTTGATCACGAATTGTACATGGGTAATGTCTTCAACATGTTGTATGTGTTGTATTGTATTGTATCTTAACTGGGGACCTAGAAATGACGCAGAGGCTCCGTCCCTGCCGCAGCCGCAGTGGTCCACAACCCCACGACGACTACCGCAGTCCACTTCACCCCTCCGCCGCCCCACACGGAACCCAGGGTTATTGTGGGGTTCGGCCTCCCCCCCTCCCCCCCTCCCCCCCTCCCCCCCCCCAGGGAACGTCTCACACCAGACGAGTGTAACCCCTATGTTTGCGTGGTAGAGTAATGGAGTAATGGTGGTGTACGCGTACGTGGAGAACTTTTTTGCGCAGCAATCGCCGACATAGCGTAACTGTGCCGGAATATGGGGAACCAGCCCGCATTCGCCGAGGCAGATGGAAAACCGCCTAAAAACCATCCACAGACTGGCCGGTTCACCGGACCTAGTCACAAATCCGCCGGGCGGATTCGTGCCGGGGACCAGGCGCTCCTTCCCGCCCGGAAAGCCGTGTGTTAGTCATCATCAGAACAGTGTTGTGTCGGAGCTCAGTGAATTCGAAAGTCGTCAGTTTGTCGGAAATCGTGAGGGAGGTGCTCCTGTAATCAAGGTAGCAGAATCGTTTCGTGTTTCAAGAGGCGGGATTCGGTGATGTGCGCATGGACACTCTGGAAGGTCGAATTACTGCCAAAGATTTTGTCGCATATTTCGTATGCTGTTAGTACCCCAACGGCTTGAATATTCAACTGCAAATAGGAGAGAGGTTCTATTACTGATTACCAAATAGAAAGGAGGACCCATTATTAAATACGTCAGTCTACGAGCAAAGATGTATGCTACTCAAACTAAATCAGGATGCCTAATGTGCAAAACAAAGCGTGTAAAACAGTCTTCCGTTAATGGGTTAACGATGGATGATTAAAGGCAAAGCAAATGCAGGCCGGTAATTCGAGCAGTTGTGCAGTATGTAATTCAGTTAAAGGGCCATGTAGTTACTGTTAATGACACAGGCTATATTTATCAGCACAGAATGATGAACATTTCCTACTTACAGATAAGGTGAAAGATTTGTACATCGCCTTGGGATCACTACCGCCTGTATGACGACTGAACATCATTTCATTATGAATAACGTACGAGTGAGTTCTTAAAGAATGGAAAAAAGTGTACATGTGAAAAAATGTTCAAATGTGTGTGAATTCCTAAGGGACCAAACTGCTGAGGTCATCAGTCCCTAGACTTACACACTACTTAAATCAACTTAAACTAACTTATGTGAAGGACAATACACACCCCTGCGCGAGGAAGGACCCGAACCTCCGGTGAGACGGGTGTACATGTGAAACAGTTTAATATGTTATGTCAAAATTGTAAACCGTAACTATTAAATTGTTATGTAATAGATTTTTTATGTATGTGTGAATAAACGTAAAACATTAAATGTGATTTAATTGCACATGTGTATGTGTGTGTGTGAGAAATATACAAAATGTAAAAAAAAAAACATGGTTGTAAAAGTTTTACAAATGTAACACGAGTGATTTACTGAATAAAAGTTTTTAAAAAATATAATAAATGTTATAAACTTGCTAAGTGCCTATTTTTCCTTTTGTATTAATTACAATCTTCTGTTATTTTAATTCTTCCACCCTCCCCCTCTCTGTCCATCTCTTCCTGTGCTTCTCTCTGTCTCTCTCCTCCTACCCTTCTCTCTTACCAACTGCTCCTCCCTCATCACTGTCCATATACTCTTCCACCTCCTTGCATCTGCTCCTTCCCTCCCTATGCATCTTCTTCTCCCACCACTAACTACATCTCGACCTGCCCCTCTATCTATCTCACCTCCTCCATCTATTCACCGTTTATATGCCCCCCCCACAAGTCCATCTCCTCCCCCCCCCCCCTACACCAAGTCCATCTTTTACTCTTCCTTCTCTCTACCCATCTCCTCCTCTCACGTCTCTCTTTTCATCTCCTATTCTTAACTTTACCTGTCTATTTCCTCACTCACTCTCTGTTACTCTGCCCTGCTGCTCCTGTTTCTGCCTGTCTCTCCACCCTTGACTCTATCTCCTCCTCTTTACTTTCCCTGTACATTATCTAGTTTCCCCTCTATAGTTCATTTCCCCTTCCCCTCTCTCCGTTAATCTTCGTCTCCTCGCTATCTGTGGCCATCTCCTTCTTCTCTCTCTCTATGTGCCCAATTCCTTCTCTCCCCCTCTGTCTCTATGTTATCATCATGAAGCCAATAGGAGGCTGATGCATCTTACCCTACCGCATTCTCTTCCAGTTCGTCACTAATATGTGTACCAAATTTTATTGAAATCATTCTAAGGGATTACAATGAGCTCCTTTCAAATGTGTGTGTCACATGTAAAATATATTTCGTATACATTTTACGTATTACATACGTATAGAGAGTTTCGCCCTGCAGTTTCATTTTCATGCCGCTCAAAGTTTATCACATCGTATCTCGTGATATAATTTCGCAGTTACATCCAGTATTACACGAGGGTTGTCCAGAAAGTAAGCTCCTATCGGTCGCGAAATGGAAACCACTGGGAAAATCCGGTAAAACTTTGCACAGACATGTTGGGCAATGTCTCTAGTACGCCCGTCGATCGTATCACGTCACTCTTTTCAGTTTTCAGTGAAAAGTGAGCACGTAAAAATGCGTGGGGAATAGTGTCTCCCGCCAAGTATGAAAGGCTGGTTAGAGATTTCGCCTATGTCATGCAGCCCGCATAACACAACTTTCGAGCAGTTCCTTCTTCATGTTAATTCTCGTCCGCAAACTCTGCAGGGGCAATGAAGACGCTCTTGCAGCGGTTCCGATGAGAAGTGTATGATCACCCACAATACAGTCCGTAACTGGATCCCCCTGAGCCTCATCTCTGCTCACAAGAACTACTGGCTATGAAGACAAAATTTTCCCACAGACAACGAGCTGGAGAGCAGTGTAGATAACTGGCTGAAAGCACAGGCGGCTGGTTTCTATGACGAGGATATTGGAAAGTTGATACAACACTACGACAAAACTCGAAGTTGGAGCGGCGACTATGTAGAGAAGTAGGTGGAAGGTGTACCTAACTGTTGCAAATAAAACGTTACTGGTTTTCACTGTGGATTTCATTTCACTACCGATGGGAACTTACTTTCCGGACAACCCTCGTATGTGGCTGCTATCTGTGAAATTAATTGTGAATAGAGTTAGAAGTAAAGAAATAACAAATTAAAACGCTATGCCTTATGCAGCAGTTTTGCTGGAAAAAAAGCGAAAATGTAGAAAGTAATGAACATTTTTCCTTTCACCAATTTGTGGGTGAGAGTAACAGAAAGTGTGAAATTACGTGTAAAGTTTGTTGCCAGCTTTCGTTTTCAAACATTGCATGAGTAAAGAAAGGGTTATCGCACGTTGTGAACTACAGTGCTTTTTCACCCCCGCTGTTACCCATTTTATAGGTAGGTGGTTCTTACCTGCGCAGTCATTCTTTCCAGACAGTAGGCGACATGTGTACCAAATATGGTTCAAGTCAGGCCAATGGTTTAGGAGGAGATGTGGAACATTCACATATATTTACGATCATTTTTATAATATGTATGGTTTACGGATACCGATTATGTCCATTTTACAGATCATCGTTAGGTTATCAATAAGCACAAAAGGTGGGTTTCCTGATTCGCGATCATTAAATGTCTTCCTTCCTAAGGATGTTAATCTGAAGGTCGTAAACGAAAAAGAAACCACTGTGAATTTGCCAGGAACAATATTCGCCTTGCACACCAGAGGGAGGCTGCCCTTTGTAACATTCCGTATTACCACGTGGAACTTGGGTGACGTGGTTCTCTTAATCTTCTAGATAGCGCGCCTATTTTCATAGCACACTCAGGCCTTTTTACTAAGATATACATGTATCAGCAAAATCGCTGTTAAATCTTAGTTGAACTAAACAGTGACAAAATAAACTTACATTTTAGAAGCCAAATCGCTGTTTAACTAAACAACAATAAAATAGACTTTCATTGTTTCAATTCGTTGCCGCGTACAGGTATTACCCCACAGTAACGAACCTCTCGGTGCATTAAACAGCGCAGCAGCATCAGATCCGAGACAAATCTTTATATCATTGCTGTTTATGTCGTAGACAACTGCCTCATTGTGGGATTGTGCTGCTAACTTGGAATCTGGGACATTTTCTTGAACGGAACGTAAATTTTTTTCTCACCTAACTCGCTGTTTATTTTATATTGTTGCTGCCCTTGTGAACCTATGAGAACACAACTTATCACTGTGTTAGCTGAAGCAATAATGAAGGAATTGGTAGGGGCTTGCAGTTGTGAAGCAACAAAGGAAAGGAGCGAGACAATGTTACTTGTGGTTGGTGCACTTTATATATAGGTGCAAATGCTCGAGGGTTAAACGACTTTTGGGTGCAGAGTAACGCTACTGCTAAGGCGCTCCCTTGTTTGTGAGGCCGTACAACGGCGTCACAGTGATCTTTCCACGGAGCCATCAAATTGCAGCTCACGGCGCATTTATGTGAGCTCAGTGTTGACTCGAGTGGTCGGGATTCTTTCCTTAACAAGGGGAGAACTGCTTCGTGCGTGCGGTTATATCTGCCACAGCTTAGCTCGGTTCCCTTGGCTCTCAGTCTCCAGTCTCCAGTGGTGTTGACTTGGCGGTTCGGCAAGCGCTCATAGCTGACAGATGTTCTTCTGGGGTTTGACTGATTTCTTGGAGCCTCGTGTGTAATGGTCGATGTTTACATCACAGGCCCTGCCTTCCCCTGTTGGGTACTTGCAACGTGTCCTGCCTGTGCGTTGACGTGTCATATTCGGGAGATGGACTTCGGGCGTGTTCCTGCTGCTTTTGCTCGTGGACATGGCCACATAAGCCGACCACGATTCGCTTTGGTCTGATAAAGAAAGATCTCTAAGAACTCTGAGCAAAATTTTTTTTGGCCGTTACTTTTCATGATTTTCAAGACAACAGCCCCCCCCCCCCCCTCTGTGCAGCTAATTCTGAGTATCTTTTAGCAGCAAAATAACTCAGGTCGCTCTACTAACCGTTTATGGCCACTGTCTAAATCAAGGAATTATTTAACTGTATCAGTTTCAGGAGGTGTGTGTGCTTTTTAAATTAAACTTTCCATTTTTGCCACTTCCGGAATTTAAGTACCTTTTGTGTATTACATTTTCTAACATTCGTACTGGAGGCCAAATTGACTCAGTTGTATATCCTTATGGTTCTCTCGTGTTTGCGGATCCACGTACAACTTCCCAATCACTTACGGTGTAAATTTAATTTGCACTCCCTGTGAATATTTTAGAATTTGCCGTATTGTCTGGAAGGTTGGTAGAAATTGAGCCTTGATTCTAATTGCCCAATTCATGAGCTATAGGCTCTCCGACTACCTGGGATTTTGTTGCTCATAAAAGTGTTTTGTAACGCCTTCAAATTGCTCCACCGACGTAAACACTGTTTTAAATTTTCGTTTTTTCTGAGATAACGCACAGCAGTGTAATAGTAATTCCATTTGGTCTCTTCACAGTCTTGCACGTAAATTTAATAATTCTGCTCTAATTTTTCGTCTATGTGATTGATATAGTTGGTGCAAAGCCTGATTCACAGGTGCGCCTCTTTTTAATTTTCTGTTTTCTATAACGGCACTTATTAGTGAAATAAAAGCTCCTTTGGGGTACTTCACAGGATTGAGTGTAAAATTAATAATATATACACTAATTTTTCATCTATGTGATTGATATTTTTAATGCAAAAGTCTTCTTCACAGACATGTAGTATTTTAAGATTTCCTGTTTCTTATTACTATTCATGTATGTGAATTAGTATTTCCATTAGGCTCCTTCATATCGATTTATGTAAAATTAACTTTTTCACTAATATTTCACCTTCGTTTCTGTGTAACACATCTGTACATCATATACTGGAAACTTGATTAACATATATCCGTAATGGACAAATATAAGAAGGGTTTTTGCACTATTCAGAATATCCACAATAGCTGCAATGGGTGTGTCAAAGACAACATTAAGCCTGTTCATTGCAGTGTAATATAAATGTTCGTTAAAATCCGTAGCCGCTGCATATTTACCTTTCCAGCATGTTGACAGTGCCTGCCGAAGTGGCCGTGTGGTTCTAGGCGCTGCAGTCTGGAACCGCGAGGCCGCTACGGCCGCAGGTTCGAATCCTGCCTCGGGCATGGATGTGTGTGATGTCCTTAGGTTTGTTAGGTTTAAGTAGTTCTAAGTTCTAGGGGACTGATGACCACAGATATTAAGTCCCATAGTGCTCAGAGCCATGTTGACAGTGTTACGTCTTGCTTCTTTCGCACGTTTTGCATGGGTAACCCAAACACTTTACTTTTTATCAGGTTTCTTTCCCTTGTGCTGGGATCATAGTCACGTAAATCTTTTTATTATATTCGAAATTGAATGTACAGGCTTCTTATTTTTATTATAACAATATCCATCATAAAGCCATTATCAGGGGACATACTGCGAAAGGCAAAAAATAAAGAACAAGGTGTATATACAGAATGAACTAATATACCATATGCATGTTAGTATACTGCACACGTGCTAGAAATAATAACACATCACTTATCGTGTGCTTGTTAAAGCCTGACTTGTACTGAAGCACACTGTAAGTCTGTAACGTTCTACCGTAATGCGCTTTTTATTATTCAGCATGTTCTGTAGCACACGACAAAGTTGCTATAGTGAAAATAAATAATTTATACAGTCTATGACGAATATGATGCCTTTTAAAGAATACTATTTATTAGTTTGAAGACACTTTTCACCTAATAATTTGTTGCAAACATATGTTATTGAACATTAATTTGAAAGTATGGTTTCTCCAACGAGCTTGCCTAAATGATAAAATAATGTGATTTCTGTTTAACCCGAATTTATGTAGTGAACACTGTTCAAGACTTCTGAATATAACATCGAAAAGAAATGCTTTGGTTTATTACATTCAGATGGTGGTAACTTTTTTCTAACCAACGGAAAATGTACATTAAAGTCATATATACTCTTGGGATATTAGTGATCCACTAATGGGATGTAAACTACGTCAGAATGCTTTGCCACGTTTTCTACTTTCTGGAGAAACTTGTACAAAATTGGACACCAGGTGACCTTGTCAGATAGCCCAGCTGTAAAAACTATTCCCGTGAATACGTATAATATAATGTTCGCCAATTTTGTCGTCATAAGTGGGTTCAAATCTGCTATTGGCAACAGCATGACTGTGTGAACAACGGGTGAACAACAAGAAATGCTTCTTTCAGTAATCTGGAGTTATTCCGTATCGGTAATTAGCTGAAGTTCAGCGCTAGTAATTTTCAGAAGAATGTGAAATGCAAAACTAGGTAAAGTTACATAATAAGCAAGATCCAGTTCATTAGTCTTAATGCGTAGACCACTATAGTCTTCGAACACGGCAGGAAGGAAGAGCATGCAAATTTTCAATTAAAAATCGGAATAGTCTCCAAGTGTTTTGCACATGAATGTATTCTACACACTGAACACTCTTTCGTACTCGTCTTCTGATATCATTTCACCTGTTAACGAATTTTTAAACTTTGGGGTAAACAATCTTAGTTCAAAAACGATTCATTGCTTACATGCTCATGCAGATAAGCTACGTTCTGATTAACTAAATGAAACAAGTGATTAACGGGAAGATATTTCTTCGTTATCTTGAGTTCCTCTGATTTCAGTTCTGATGCATATTGTTCGAAGGAGCGCAGCAAGAAAAATAGCAAATCGACGAAGCGGAAATTTATATTTCAGTGCTCTCTTCTCAGTGCATTACTTCAGCACTGTACATAAATGATTTACCCATATTAGACGCCAACAGAGAAACGTAGCGTGGATTTTGTCTCTAACTTTTTTGCCATCATATGTTAACGTTTGCTCAGATATGTTTGAGATAATGAAATGGCCGTCGCAGTTGATCAGATTGTCGAATGTGCTGGGGACTGTACAGTGAGGTACGGGTTTCACATAGCAGCTGACATGCACAACACCTCAGTAAGCACAGGCGAAACGAAAGTGTCCTGTGTGCTTAACATCTCCTAGATTACACAGTTCCTAGAAAATATGGCAGATCTCTGCCAAGTAAAAGAACAAATATTTTGCGATACTTATTTTCATTCTTTTACGTTCTGCTAATGCCTTGGACAGCCTTTATTTTCTTTCACCGCAGATTAACTATTTCTTTCGGTGACCAAATGGCGTTCTACGTGTTTCCTTAAGAGTTTATCAGTGACATTCGTAGAGAATAAATTATCCCTAATTTCGGATGGCAACCCTAGTAGTTATCCCATCTGTACATATTCGGCTTCTAAAAGATGACTCAGTAGAAACCCTTCCAAGATCACTGACTGTATCTAATTTAACAATATAAGTGCCGGTTCAGCCATTATTACAAACTTGATGCAAAGAAAATGTTATTACTACGTTAGTGTCAAAGTTAATGACAATGTCAACAATGTTCAGTCTACTGACAGACTCATCTGTCGATGGTCTACGTTGGTCTCCAGTTTGGTACTAATGGCACCCACTGCAATTCTTTGACTGCAGCTCCGAGTGGGTACTAGACAGCAACTGCTAGCCGATTCTGCAACGAAGCATGGCTGAGTTTCAACGAGTAGGTGAATTTCGGAAAGTGAATGTAGTAGTATTCATAGAGAGGGCAAGGTCTCAGGCGAATGGAAACTTATAAATGGAATGAGACTTGAAATTAGAAAGAAGTATAACAAACACTGAGGAATAGACTGCGAATGACATGCATAAGCACAAACACTTTGGGTGGGAAGAAGAAGAAGAATCAGCTGATGAAAGATGTAAGATATATATACAGGGTGGTCCATTGATAGTGACCGGGCCAAATGTCTCACGAAATAAACATCAATCGAAAAAACTACAAAGAACGAAACTCGTCCAGCTTGAAGGGGGAAACCAGATGGCGTTATGGTTTGCCCGCAAGACAGCGCTGCCATAGGACAAACGGATATCAACTGCTTTTTTTAAAAATAGGAACCCCCATCTTTATTACATATTCCTGTATAAGCTAAAGATATATGAATGTTTTACTTGGACCACTTTTTTTGCTTTGTCATAGATGGCGTTGTAATAATCACAAACGTATAAATACGTGGTATCACGTAACATTCCGCCAGTGCGGACGGTATTTGCTTCGTGATACATTACCCGTGTTAAAATGGAACGTTTACCAATTGCGGAAAACGCCGATATCGTGTTGATGTATGGTTGTTGTGATCAAAATGCCCAACGGGCGTGTGCTATGTATGCTGCTCGGAATCCTGGATGACATCATCCAAGAGTCCGGATCGTTCGCCGGATAGTTATGTTATTGAAGGAAACAGGAAGTGTTCAGCCACATGTGAAACGTCAACCACGACCTGCAACAAATGATGGTGCCCAAGTAGGTGTTTTAGCTGCTGGCGCGGCTGATCCGCACATCAGTAGCAGACAAATTGCGCGAGAATCGGGAATCGGGAATCTCATAAACATCGATTGCACCCGTACCATGTTTCTATGCACCAGGAATTGCATAGCGATGACTCTGAACGTCGTGTACAGTTCTGCCACTGGCCTTAAGAGAAATTACGGGACGATGACAGATTTTTTGCGCGTGCTCTATTTAACGACGAAGCGTCATTCACCAACAGCGGTAACGTAAACCGGCATAATATGCGCTACTGGGCAACGGAAAATCCACGATGGCTGCGACAAGTGGAACATCAGCGCTCTTGGCGGGTTAATGTATGGTGCGGCATTGTGGGGGGAGGATAATTGGCCCCCATTTTATCGATGGCAATCTAAATGGTGCAATGTATGCTGATTTCCTACGTAATTTTCAACCGATGTTACTACAAGATGTTTCACTGCATGACAGAATGGCGATGTACTTCCAGCATAATGGATTTCCGACACATAGCTCGTGTGCGGTTGAAGCGGTATTGAATAGCATATTTCATGACAGGTGGATTGGTCGTCGAAGCACCAGTTCTGACGTCCCCGGAGTTCTGTCTGTGGGGAACGTTGAAGGATATTTGCTATCGTGATCCACCGACAACGCCTGACAACATGCGTCAGCGCATTGTCAATGCATGTGCGAACATTACGGAAGGCGAACTACTCGCTGTTGAGAGGAATGTCGTTACACGTATTGCCAAATGCATTGAATCATCTTGAGAATTTACTGCATTAATGTGGTATTTACAGGTAATCACGCTGTAACAGCATGCGCTCTCAGAAATGATAAGCTCACAAAGGTACATATATCACATTGGAACAACGGGAATAAAATGTTCAAACGTACCTACTTTCTGCTTTTTATTTTAAAAAACCTACCTGTGACCAACTGTTTGTCTAACATGTAATACACAAAAGGTACTAAAATTCCCCATCATATTTCGTTTTCACATTTTAGTGAACCTAGTAATGTGCCCTCAAGGACGTGCACAGTCAAGAACATTATAATTCAATCTCAATGCTGTCATCATAATTCACTTCTCCGCGTTTTAAGCAGTAGGAGCTCTCTTGCCGGTGTTACCTCTCTGCATTTCATCACCAGTGTCCTGCATGGGTACGTTGGTTGGTTTCTTGGCATTAATTGCATTATTGTAGTGGAATTAACTCCCAATGTCTAACTATCTCGACCGTGCAGTGTTTAGCAAGACTTGCAACGGGACTTTGTAGCTCGCCGCGTTGCTTAACAAGGAGCAGAAACCCGCCATGGCCTATCAGTCGTCTACAACTGTCTCTGCAAAGCTAGACGTCAAAGAATGTATGCTGCCGTATTCATGATATTTAAAGCTTATGCGTGGAGTAGTGTATACCTTTGTAATGTCGATATTTTGCAAAAAAAAAAAAAAATAAAAATAAAAATAAAAAAATAAAAAAATAAAAAAAAATAAAAATAAAAATAAAAAATTGAAATCTGATCGTCAGGAGTGGGCTTGCATAAATTTTGAAATATCTGCTGCTACATTCTGTTTCGCTATTTTTACTAGTCTGTGTTAGTGAAATTCCGATCCATCCAGCTTTTCTTTCATTATCAGCGTGAATAAAATTCCCATTTTCCTCGCTTTTTAAATTTTGTGAAAATAAGGTATCATTCCATTTTTAAATAGTCGGTATCGACGAAATTTTAACCCGTTCCAGGCTATAAAAGGTTTGTATGAAGCAAATTCCGATCCTTTCTTTTTTCAATGTTCTGTGCAAGTAAGATTCCTATCCGTCTGTTTTTTTAAACGGACTGTGTGAAAGAAGTTTTGAACTGGTCTTCTACGAGTATTATGTTAAGGTCAATAATTATACTCATTTTTGATGTGATCCGCAGTATATGGGCAGTAGTTCATTGTGGTATAAATTGAGCCGTTCACTGATAATCAGTTTCGATAGCAATTGAATTTGTAGCTGTCAGCATGCCTCTCAGTTCCTATGGACGAATGAAATCAGATGTTTTAATCGCATCAACGTATCCACATAAATCGTCGTTACTGTAAAAAGGCAATCTGAAGTTGAGGCTGTACTGAAGAGCACATTAAGACATCTTTCTCAAACGCTACACTGGTTTCTACTATGTCTCGACTCAACCTTTGTATCCCCGTTGTTAGCTGTCCAACTGCATTCAGACTGCTGATGTTACGTGCTTCGGCTCGTAGAATGTTACTCTTTCTGCTGAAGACATGAATGAGCCGTCTAATCCGAATTATTTTGCCAATGGGGAGATTTTTTCAGTTAGAGACCGAATATCCTGTGGACGCACATTACGCGGTGCAGTGGTTTATGTTGCATTCTATATCCTAATGTCACTGGTCGTTGTTGATTCTTCCGCCTGTTAGAGATAATTTTCCACCCAAGGGCAAGAGGTTGCCCTCATGATCTGCCCGGTTCTTTACCCTCTTTGACAAAGTAGTTTGCATAACAAGAGTGACTTCTTACACTGGAAGTCTTCACCATTACGTAATAAATATGACAGTGTGACTGTAAGGATCAGTGATTTGTGATGAGAACGAATGTAAAGTAAAGTTTTTCCATTTTGTTTAGCTGAATGTTTGGTATATGCACCCTAAACACCTGTTCAGGAGAATTATATTTCTGTATGTCTTAGCTGTTAATTTGAAAGCTGTTACCAATGAAATCCATCTCAGGGACACAGTCTTCATTACACAAAATAATTTTATCTTTGTATCTCCAGTTTTGTAGATAATTATTGAAAACCTGAGACAGTGTATCTTGAATTTCTAAGAATTATATCCTGGATTCCAATAATGTAAATATATTCTCTTCGATTAATAGCATTTTGTTTGTTCAAAATAAGAAGCTGGTTTGATCAGAAAACGTGGTTACAGGTTAACAATACACGTAGCGATCTTTCTCTCCTAATGAAACCAAACCGGCGACCGTTCAGCTACTTCCACACAAGCGAAGCTTTATGAATCACTTTTGAGTTGAGTTATCTGATGTTAGAGATTGGCAGAGTTCTGGTTGGAGCGCAAGAAAATATGATACATTGTTATGATTTACTTATGAATGCACCTAAATTCGTTAACAAGTAAGATCCCTCATACTGAAATTTCGGTAACGTCATCAGGTACTGAATTGTGTTACGTATTGCGTATACTAACTTAAAATTTATTTGCTGTAAGTAAAACTAAAGCATGGCACAGCTTTGCTACAAAACACAGGTGCTTGTTAGATCTCTGTGGATTGAATAGCTTGCGAATTTGAGAGAAAAGAATAGAATGTAAAATTACACGTGTGCTCCTCTAACCGAAGTCTTAAACTTAAAATAACTTTTAACACGGTACGTTGTTAGTTTTTACAGTATCGAGTTTAGTCTAGAGGCAAGAGCAACCCAGCTGTGCTTGCTTAGCCATAGGTGAACCTGTCCCTACCGTACTGGGATACGCACTTCATGATGATAGTTGAGAGACATCAGCTTCAAGTTATTTGTGCTTAGGTTTTGTTGCTTACTGACTGGAAATTTGCCTTCTTCAATGTAGTTGCTCCACACACAAGCGAGACAGAGCATGCAGACCAGATAACGTGTGCGTTGTTGTAAAGTGCCAAGGAAGGGTGTCACACTGTTTGGTGCCACGATTGGGATGAAAGGAAGTTGGTTAACCAGATCGTCAGACTGTTTCGTTACCGAAGCTGAGATTCCTTAGCAACGCAACCGGATTCGCGTCAGACTCGATCTTTAGTACCCCACCTTAGGTTTCCACATACTAGGTGAAACGGGACATACTCCAATACAACGTCGAACTTGCTTCTGGAATCTCGAGACTAATGAAGCTAGTGCGAAAATCCGAAGATTACGCTAGCCCCCAAGTTTATCTAAACTCACTCAAAAACTGTCATCGTACTTGCCGTGACCACATACTTTAATAATGAAAATTTCTTTCTTTCGGCTTCGCAATCTTCTTTCAGTTGACTCGATCTGTTTATCACAACTGATTGTCGTGTAACATTATGACTATATCTTTGTAATATTAGGTGGAGGGTAGTAAAAATGAGCAAATTAGTAACTGTGAGTTACAGATGGGTTTTGGGAGAACAAGTGCAGAATGAAATACGAGGGCTATCCACAAAGTACATTACGTTTTGGAATTAAAAATAAATAAAGTATTGGAAATTTTTATTATTATATACAGATGAAAGCCACACTTAAATACTACTTTTCTACACAGTTGTCATTTAAATTAAGACACTTATCATAGCGATGGACGAGCCTGGAAATTCCTTCGTCGTAAAATTCACCCGCCTGCGCCTTCAACCACGTGGTTACCTCTTCTTGAAGCTGTGCGTCGTCATCAAAACGCTGCATAGCCAACCACTTCTTCATTGCTGGGAATAAGTGGAAGTCGCTCGGTGACAGGTTGGGACTGTACGGCGGATGAGGAAACAACTCCCACTTAAAAGATTCGAGAACTTCACGAGTGGCATTTGCCGTGTGGGTCCGGGCGTTGTCGTGAATCAGCAAGATCTTTGAGCCCAACTTTCCTCTGCGCTTGTTTTGTATTGCTCTTCTGAGGTTTTGCAGAGATTGGCAATACCTTTGGGAGTTTATTGTAGTGCCTCTTTCCAGGAAATCCACAAAAATCACACCTTTTCTGTCCCAGAAGAAGAGGTAACCACGTGGTTGAAGGCGCAGGCGGCCGAATTTTACGACGAAGGAATTTGCAAGCTCGTACATCGCTACGATAAGTGCCTTAATTTAAATGGCAACTATGTAGAAAAGTAGTATTTAAGTGTGGCTTTCATCTGTATATAATAAAAAAAATTACAGTACTTTATTTATTTTTAATTCCAAAACGTAATGTACTTTGTGGATAGCCCTCGTACATTGCCAGATTGGTCATCAGGCAGGCACCTGAGGTCTGGACTAAGGTTGTGATCGAGTGATGTGACGCAATGGTGATATAAATGTACACTGCTTTGCGAAAGCTTGCAGTTCAGTTGCGATCGAATCGGATTAACTGCTGTCCACTTGGTGCGCACGTCGTACAACGCAGCCTCTTCTTAAGAAAGGTGTCTGCAATGACTCAGATAAGTAAGAACTCTCTTTGTATATAGTATATCTGTATTATTTTATTAACGTGTCAATCGAACTGTGAAATGTTGACGAGAGTCATCTAGTACCGCACACCGACCTGTACTCGACAGAATAATAAGGTACAAGAACGATAAAATTCAATTCCAAAACAACTTCTCCAGTGAATTTTGAAGACTAAAGCGGAGTAAAGAATTGATGACAATGAAAAGTTCCAAATACACATGAATTCAGTACTTTCGTATCAGTAACAAGACAACGTCGAAGCAGAAAATTAAAAAAATACGAACTGAACAACAACATTAATAGAACACTGGGCCTTTAATTACTATGTTCAGACACAAATATATAAAATTACGGTACAAATAATTATCGCAGTAGTTTTCTTCGTATTAATATTTTCCTTTTTTTTTCGGAAGATGTCGGTGAGGATTCCGCAACAATGACAACTGTATCGAAAATGAACACTGTCAACATCTGTTGCACATCTCTTTTTATTTTAAACCACGACCTGCTGCTGCCCTCAAGACCCTTAACTACTAGTTGCTAAAAGTGCTTTACAACAGAATTAAACAAGTGATGAAGAATGTAACAATAAGCATCATCAAAACATTTGGTCTACACACTTCCCACATGTAATAATATAAAGAAAAGTACTGTGAACTCATCTACTATTGAAATGGATATATGTTAGTTAACTAAATAAAGTAGAAAAACAGCTTCTGTATGAACATAATAAAAACACGTTAATAGCATAGATATGGTATGAAGTCGGTTACAGTCTAGGAAACTGACACATGTCTCCTGAACTTACATGTCAGACGCCCTGAGAGTACACGGGATGACTGCTCGTATCTACCACTGTTGTGACTTAAAACTAATTTTCCAACGCGAGACTCTGAAGATTTAAATTTCTCATTTACACAATTCAGGTGGTACATTTGAACTAAGGCAGAATAAATACTGGAACACTTCTCTATAATCTTAAATGAAAGAATATTTGTAAGGAATAAACTTCAATTTACCACCTCAGTACAGTTATTGGCGAAACAGCGTACATCTCCAGGAGTTAAAAGCGGTTGTGACCTCTTTCTCTGTTCCAGCTCACGCCTCACGATAGTATAGTTCCCAGTTCTCCTCCAGTTCCAGTGAAATTCATTGCAGACACCTTTTAGTATCAACATTTCTACAGCGTGGATTATCACAAGTTTATACCTGCCGGGGTATTGCTTCAAAATCGATGTCTGCTACTCCAAATCAGCGACTAAAGCGGCTTATCGATGCCCTTCAAGCGACTTCAAATGTTAACTTTGACTAACTTCAAATGCACTGAAATTCATAATAACCTCCTCTCAGTATCACCATTTCAGCAACGTGGATTACCCGAAGTCCTGGTAGTGGTTTCCTTCTAAATCGACAGCTGCTACTCGACTCCAAATATGCGACTGAGAACCCTTATCGCTGTCCTACAAGGTTCATGCAAATTACTTGAGTTTACATTCAGCGAGCTCTTCAGTTCATACGAATTGTATTACACCCACATTTTGTGGCGGTTATTGGATAGAAACAAGATATGATTCATAGAAGTATTTCTTGTACCGTTGCAGCTCCAATTTTGGAGTCTGTACAGTTAACAGCACTCGCTGGACTATTCATGTAGAGCTATAAAGCGGCTAAGGATGGAACTACTATGAGTAATATATTGTTAATAACATAATAGTGTACGAGTAATACAGTATCTATTAGCACAAAATGGAAACATTATACTTGAAGTAACACACTAGATTCAAGTTCTGGAGGACAGCTATTAAAACCCATCCGGCAATAGAGCTTTAACTTTCTCCGCCCTTTTCTTAAATCCAATAAGGCGAAAATCGAGATGGTTCGTATGTGATAGAAAGGAACGAAATAATTCCCCATCCGTCCAAAATCGAAACATATATTGCATGTTTAAGATTCCCTGATTTCACAAAGTCCAAATGTTATACTGTTTGACATTAATCTTGTTAAGCACGTGAAGTGAGCCAATATTGGTTTAATATGAAATATTGATTACTCTAACAGGAATTTACATAATAGGATTGGTGGTAGTAGTGTTCAGAGACGGAAGGGCGTCTCAGATTTTTCTAATGAAATACGGTCCGGTAAGTATGATGTTACACCCTGTGATTCCATATCACTGTGGAATTGGATGCCGGATATGTAGACGGGACAGCATAAGACAGTAGAAGAACATCATGGGAGTCGCATTCACTGTGCTCAAACTATAATGTTATGGTGATAACCCCCCCCCCCCCCCCCCCCGCAAAAAAAGACGATCTGAGAAGTGCTGCAGTAGGATCTAAACAACAGCCAGCGAAAGTGGCGCTGCCGTTAAGTGGAAACAACACTGTTGACACGCTGATCTGATGTTAATGATGAAGCATTAAGTCTTACGTCAAGGGAGGCATTCAGAGGCTTGGAAGCGTGGTTCATGACACACAACGAATTATGCATTGTTTTAAAGCAATATTTATAATCGGTCTCTCAAGAAGAAAAAAGACTAATCCACTTTTTATTGCAAATTCTTACATTTACAGAATGCATTAGACACCGTTCTTCTCAAGCTACATTCAATCAAATTTCGTGCTATGAGGCAACGTCGCAATTGAGAAATTGGATTAGTCGTTTCCTGTCAGTTACGTCACAGTTCGTGGTATTTGACAGGTTGAAACGTCCCTTTAGAAAAATTATTGAATTACTGTGCTGATAAACCTCATACATTATTTTATTTTGAAACAGCTGAACAGAACTGAACGTACTCAGACATTTTGCTCTTTACCTATTCTGATCAACACTAAACTGACACACAATATTTTTAGTGCAATGCAATCTGACTTTCAATAATCCCTACAATTAATGGCCCTGACTAACAATAACCTATACCTTTCATGAATCACTTACCTCACAAAAATCTTCGTTACTCAAATTACTGCAATACAGCGAGCGCCAATACTGCCAGCTAAATAAAATATTCTAATTACTGGTCACTAACTACTGATAGGCGTAGTTAGCAAATGAAAGATTTTGATAGAGAACAAACAATGTATTTACCTTAATAGTGTTCAAAAGTCATTATATACATACACACACACACACACACATATATATATATATATATATATATATATATATATATATCAGTTCATGACATCCAGTCTTACAGATTTACTCTGATGGACACACGTCCAGATCATCCGCTCTCAAAATTCCGCCATCTCTTTCCCCACATCCACCACTGCTGGCGGCACACCTCCAACTACGCAACGCTACGCGCTGTTAACAGCCAACTGCCCAACACTACAATAGCCAACAACAATGCAAACCAGCCACAGACTGCACACAGCACAGCCAGTGATTTTCATACAGAGCGCTACGTGGCGTTACCAATATAAAAACCTAAACAGCCTACTTACGAGGTTCGTCTAGTAAAAGCCAAGTTATATCTAGGGTTTCCCAAGAAATTGTTAAAGGCTTTCTGCTCTTCTTAACCTATATGAATGATGTAGAAGATAATCTGAAGAGACCTATGTAGGCGTATGATGCTGGCTTTGGACGTCTGGCAAAGTCATATAAGAACAAAAGGAACTGGAAGAACATTTAGACGAGATATCTGCTAGGAGCGAAAAATGGGAATTGACAATAAACAATAATCCAAATTAGTACTGAAATAATTCTGCTAAATTTCTTTGACATAATAAATACCTCGAATTTAAAGCCTAATCATTTAAGCAGCAACAACTCAAACTGGTACCAATCACATGAAAAATAGTATGGAGAAGGCGAACAAAGGACTTTATTTTATTGTCCGAACGCTTAAAGGATGCTACAAATCTATTGTCTATAATACGCCTAACCATTCTCTTCTAGAGTATTACTGCGCGATATGTGACTGTTTTAATGGAAGACATAGAAATAGTTCAAAGAAGGGCAGCCATTTTTGTATTGTTGCGAAGTAAGTGTGTGGGTGCCACACGTATGATAAGCAAGTTTGTATGGCGTTTATTAAAATTGGAGAGATTTTCATTGTGGCGAGATGAATTCCAAAAGTTTCAATCAGTAACATTCTCATCTCAATGTCAAAAGATTTTTATGGCCACACCGCCTACGCAGGGAGAAATGACCATCGTTAAAGAATACGAGTGATCAGAGCTTGCACTGAAAGTTAAGGTATTCACTTTTTCCACTTGATGTTCGAGAATGGAACGCTCGAGAAGCGTTTGAAATGGGTTCAGTGAACCCTGTGCCAAACACTTAATTGTAAGTAGCAGAGTAGTGTTATACACGTAGATATGGATGTTCATTAAGCGTGTGATTAATGATTGACGTAGAAGAGTGTCCCAGGTCGTAAGGAAATTCTTCTAAGCTTATCAACCTAACGCCAGTGGACAAACATATTATAATTGATATGCACTACATCTAGAATAGGGATCAGCTTTATGCTCTTCTTCAGTTTTTTATCGTTTGAGTGGTTATTGCCTTCCATGTTCAGCAGATGAATTAATTCAGTGAGGGGCTATTTACCTTTTGATTGTGTTTTTTCGCTATGTAAATTACCCTACATTCCTCCTAGTCGTTCCATCTTTAGCCGCTTTATAGCAGTAGATGACTCGTTCAGCAAGTGCTGATACCTGTAGAGGATGTTTTTAGGAACTGTACAGCTTTTCTATCCAATAACAGTCACACTTTGTGGCTGTAATCCTGTTTGTAAGAACTGAAGAGATCTCCATGTTTTAACTGTTGAAATTTCCAGCATTATGTAGAGGTGCAGTAGAACCAATGTCATCAACAAATTTTCCGTTCCCACTTAAGCAAGCTTCTATAAAGACAATCAGAAGTTCCTCCATATTTTATCTCATAAGACATTTCAGTAACGTAAAAAATATCATACTTACAAGAAATTTCCGTATCTTCTCCACAATTTTTTGCTGATATTGGCGCCCCTCGTTGAGATATGGGATCGCTGTAATGTATAATAAAGTGACTTTCATGGAATGGTGTTTATAAATCCTGAAAGCTGAAGGAGAAATCTCGGATCGCACGCATACAAAGTTTGACGAACGTTTTTATGAAACGACAGAGTTAGCAGACGGATTTGTCACTGTACGAAAGCTGCAGGGTGAATGTCGATAGCTTGTCAAATGTGGGAAGTAAAGCCCGCAGCTCCAGTGCCGGAAGCAAACATCAAACGCGCCAGTGACATGATTTGTACAGACTGTGACGTGACATCTGACGAAATGTGTGCAAAAGTTCTAAGCCTTTGAACTGTATGATTATTTTTATTACAGTAACGGTACTGAGGGTCCTATATGCTGCATATTGCGAATTCTGACTGGCAAATATAAAGAAGAAGTGAATAAAGGCTATGAAGTTTGCTGATGGCATTTTAATTCTGTCAGAGACAGCAAGTGACGTACTAGAACCATTCGGCGGTATGGCTGGTGCTCTGAAAGGAGTGTATGAGATGATGATAGCAAAGGTAAAAAAAGGGCAATGAAAAGTGAACTAATTCAGACTGGCGATCATGAGGCAATTACATTATGAAATGAGACACTAAATGTATTAGGTTGAGTTGTACTGTTGGGGCAACAAAATAACAGATGGCGGCCGAAGTACAGTGGACATGAAGTGTAAACTGGCAATATCAGGGCAGGAAATCGTCAGAAACAGAAATTTGTGAACTCCGAATAGCAGTTTTAAGTCGGAATCCAAGTTATTATGAAAACATCCCCCAGCCTGTGACTAAGTCATGTCCCCGCTATATCGTTTCATCCAGGAGTCAAGTCCCGAAAATTTCGCAGGAGAACTTCAATTAAGTATGGAAGGTAGAAAAAGAAGTACTGGTGAAGGTAAAGCTTTGAGGACAGGTCAAGTCGTACTTGTGTTGCTCAGTAGGTGGTCCACTTGCCCGCGAAAGGTAAACAGTTCGATTCTCGATCCGGCACACAGATTTAATCTGCCAGGAATTTTCAAACATTTTAATGTTGGGAAGTAATTTTTAAGGTTTTTGTAGCTAGTATCGCCCTGTATGGACGATAAACAGATCACGACAGAAAAGATCATAAGCTTTTGAAATGTAGTGCTACAGAAGAATGCCGTAGGATTGGATGAGTAGATCGAGCAGCCAGTGAGCATGTAATGAACTGAATTGATGAGAAAAATATGTATGCTTAAACTTGATTAAGAGAACAGTTCGGTTAATAGAACGCATTCTGCAAACGGAGGTAAGTGTGGAGGAGAAAAGCTTGTGGAGGGAGACCAAGGCTTGAACAGAGCAAGCAGATTCATGTGGGTGTACAAGGGTGCGCTGAAAGGTGATGCCTCAAAATTTTTATGTGCAAACTCTTAAAAGCTTTTAAATAAAATAAACGCTGTTAACTTGTACCCCTTCATTGCTCGTGTCTACATATTTACTTCTCAACGTGATTACCTTGGTGACGAACACTTTTCTCCTCAAAACCGTTTCTTGATGCCGTCACTGTACATTCACATCTACATGATTACTCTGCAATTCACATTTAAGTGCTTGGCAGATGGGTTCATCAAACCGCAATCATACTATCTCTCTACCATTCCACTCCCGAACAGCACGCGGGAAAAACGAACACCTAAACCTTTCCGTTCGAGCTCTGATTTCCCTTATTTTATTTTGATGTTCATTCCTACCTATGTAGGTTGGGCTCAACAAAATATTTTCGCATTCTGAAGAGAAAGTTGGTGACTGAAATTTCGTAAATAGATCTCGTCGCGACGAAAAACGCCTTTGCTTTAATGACTTCCATCCCAACTCGCGTATCATATCTGCCACACTCTCTCCCCTATTTCGTGATAATACAAAACGAGCTGCCCTTATTTGCACCCTTTCGATGTCCTCCGTCAATCCCACCTGGTAAGGATCCCACACCACGCAGCAGTATTGTAACAGAGGACGAACGAGTATAATGTAAGCTGTCTCTTTAGTGGACATGTTGCATCTTCTAAGTGTCCTGCCAATTAAACGCAACCTTCGGCTCGCCTTCCCCACGATATTATCCATGTGGTCTTTCCAACTGAAGTTGTTCGTAATTTTAACACCCAGGTACTTAGTTGAATTGACAGCCTTGAGAATTGTACTATATATCGAGTAATCGAATTCCAACGGATTTCTTTTGGAACTCATGTGGATCACCTCACACTTTTCGTTATTTAGCGTCAACTGCCACCTGCCACACCATACAGCAATCTTTTCTAAATCGCTTTGCAACTGATACTGGTCTTCGGATGACCTTACTAGACGGTAAATTACAGCATCATCCGCGATCAAGCTAAGAGAACTGCCCTGGTTGTCAGCCGGGTCAATTATATAGATCAGGAACAGCAGAGGTCCCACGACGCTTCCCTGGGGAACACCTCATATCACTTCAGTTTTACTCGATGATTTGACGTCTATTACTACGAACTGCGACCTTCCTGATAGGAAATCACGAATCCAGTCGCACAACTGAGATGATACCCCATAGGCTCGCAGCTTGATTAGAAGTCGCTTGTGAGGAACGGTGTCAAAAGCTTTCCGGAAATCTAGAAATACGGAATCAACTTGAGATCCCCTGTCGATAGCGGCCATTACTTCGTGCGAATAAAGAGCTAGCTGCGTTGCACAAGAACGATGTTTTCTGAAACCATGCTGATTACGTGTCAATAGATCGTTCCCTTCGAGGTGCATCATAATGTTTGAATACAGTATATGCTCCAAAACCCTACTGCAAACCGACGTCAATGATATAGGTCTGTAGTTCGATGGATTACTCCTACTACCCTTCTTAAACACTGGTGCGACCTGCGCAATTTTCCAATCTGTAGGTACAGATCTATCGGTGAGCGAGCGGTTGTATACGATTGCTGAGTTGGGAGCTATTGTATCAGCGTAATCTGAAAGGAACCTAATCGGTATAGAATCTGGACCTGAAGACGTGCCCATATCAAGCGTTTTGAGTTGCTTCGCAACCCCTAAGGTATCTACTTCTAAGAAAATGATGGTAGCAGCTGTTCGTGTTTCAATTTCTGGAATAATAAATTCTGTAGAATAATTGACTTCCCTGACGGAGCAACACCATCACCTCAGCTAGCACTGCTTCATCACTATCAATGTTTAGCCCTCGGAGGTGATTTTTAAGTTTTGTAAACAGATGGATACCTGATGGGGAGAAGTCGGGACTCAATGGAGGACGATCAGTGATAGTCAATACAAGGTGTCAGATTGTTGCAGATTTCGCGGAGCCGGTGATTGGTCTGGCGTTGTCATGCTGTAGGATAGATCGCTCCGTATGTGGACGAACTCGTCGAATTCTAAACTCGATTAGGGCACGCTGCTTCTTACGCACCGACGTAGTCACGTTACACACGGCGATGTTATACTCTATAATTCGAAGCCCTCTAGTGGCAAACGGCTAGAAACATATAGACGTGAAGAATAAAACCGCAAATTGTCGATAACGTTTGCTTCTTTCCAAAGCTATTGTAGGCAGCAGTTTCCTCAACGTTTTATTATGATTGGATATCTTTTCCCTCACCAGCGGATTCGCATTACCACATTTCCATGGAATTTTTCTTATGGAGTCACTCCAAGTCACAGGTGTATGAAACCACAATATATAGTAAGGAGCATGTTCTTGGTACGGACGTATCTGACTCGCTGCTCAAAAGACAGGAAGAATGAACAGAGTAAGAGCATATGGACTATCAGACCAATTGTGTGTTTGGTTTGAAGAGTTCCTAGATAACAGAACGCAGCATGTCATTCTCAATGGAGAGAAGTCTTCCGAAGTAAGAGTGATTTCAGGTGTGCAGCAGGGCAGTGTCGTAGGACTGTTGCTATTCACAGTATATATAAATGACCTTGTGGATAACATCGGAAGTTCACTGAGGCTTTTTGCAGATGATGCTGTGGTATACCGAGAGGTTGTAACAATGGAAAATTGTCCTGAAATGCAGGAGGATCTGCAACGAATTGACGCACCTCGCATGGAAAAGCAATTTATTCTCAACGTAGACAAGTGTAATGTGCTGCGAATACAGAGAAAGAAAGATCCTTTATCATTTAGCTACAATATAGCAGGTCAGCAACTGGAAGCAGTTAATTCCATAAATTATCTGGGAGTACGCATTAGGAGTGATTTAAAATGGAATGATCATATAAAGTTGATCGTCGGTAAATCAGATGCCAAACTGAGATTCATTGGAAGAATCCTAAGAAAATGCAATCCGAAAACAAAGGAAGTAGATTACAGGACACTTGTTCGCCTACTGCTTGAAAATTGCTCCCCAGTGTGGGATCCATACCAGATAGGACTGATAGAAGAGATAGAGAAGATCAACGGAGAGCAGCGCGCTTCGTTACGGGATCATTTAGTAACTGCGAAAGCGTTACGCAGATGATACATAAACACCAGTGGAAGACTCTGCAGGAGAGACGCTCAGTAGCTCGGTACGGGCTTTTGTTGATGTTTCGAGAACATACCTTCACCGAGGAGTCAAGCAGTATCTTGCTCCCTCCTACGTATATCTCTCGAAGAGACTATGAGGATAAAATGAGAGAGATTAGAGCCCACACTGCATACCGACAATCTCTCTTTTCACGAACAATACGAGACTGGAATGGAAGGGAGAACCGATAGTGGTACTCAAAGTACCCACCGCCACGCACCGTCAGATGGCTTGCGCAGTGTGGATGTAGATGTGGAATATCTGAGGGTTGCAAAACTTCTTGCGCCGATATTAAGCATGATTTGAGACTGCTGTTCGCCGTAATAGACAAGGGTAAAACACTAAAAATTCTGTCTTACCGCTGTTTCATATTCATACATTAAGTCTTCATGTAGCAACAACATCAGAGAATAACATCCCGTGGACGACAAAATCATTACAGATGCAATACAAACTCAGGAAAAACAACTATGGAGAATGATATTGACATGTGTCTGCATATATTTAATACGTATGGCGCTCTCGTATGACGAAATAAGTTTACGTACGAGAACTGAAATTGCAGCTGAGAATTCTGTAGTAACAAACGACACAAGCTGATTATAATCTTGTTTTTCTTATTCTGCAAATAGTCTCAACGTTGAGGCCATTATCAGCCACAAGGCACAAAATTCCACTCGTGCTCTCGAATTGTAGTCAATTGTAGTTAATTGCATCGATAGGTGGCTAAATTTCAGCAGTAGACACACTCGGTGTTGCTCACAGGGAAACCTCCCCAGCAGCAAACCAACGAAACGGACCACGACAACCTGAATGGACGTGGCTTGGGTAGTTGAAACCACTACTCAACTTTGACGTCCTGGATCGGTGAACCACGAAGCTCGAAGTGATCGAACAGCTCCACACACGCTCCGATACTGCGCAGGGACCACGAGTGGACCCAGCCGACTGCACCGCTCGGAGATAACTTTCCTCGTCCGCAACAACCGACCGACTCCTTCATATAGTCGTGAGTAGAAATAAGGCCTACTACACACACAACCTGACAAACACCTGCACGAAGACCTGAACGATACCCAACAGTAACTGAGCACACATGAAGACAAATCTGGAGTCGACACACACACACAGAGCTGACTCATGAACGATCGGCGAGCCAAAACGCTTCATCCGGTTGGACGACCGACCGACGATCCACCAAAACGTTGGCCCAGCTCAGGTGATGCGTGGCGGCAATGGTCGGGCGAGCCATGTCGACGCACGCCTCACTACTCCAACCCGACTGCACTAGTGCCGCATTACAACTCCCCGACTGGCAGGTCCGGACTGCGCTACAGACGCGTTCCAACAGACTGGCAACCGAACTCGAGACCCGATCTCCCGACACAAACTGCTTTACGACAGACAACGACCGGGAAGTAATAAGAGGTCAGCAAAGATACTACGAGAGGGGATATATAGATACGCGCTGCTAATGCCACTCACGGTTATGCAAAACAGCAACTCAGTGTCAGTAATAATTTAAACTAACGCAGTGAGGTGGAAATACGTTAAAAACAGAATGTAAAGTACATGATGGCGGGAACACGAGCCACGCACGGCTCACTAACCTCTGCTCACATAAGGAAGAAAACATTTTGGCGCAGACACCGAGCTACAGACGAGCGTAGAGAATTGGTAGAGAGCAGAGGTGGCAGCGTCCTATGATGAGGGTATAGGAAACTTGTACAACGCTACGAAAAATGCACAAGTCGGAGCGGCGACTATGTAGAGAAGTAGCTGGAAGGTGTAGCTAACTGTTGTAAATGAAACATTTTTGATTTCCACTGCGGTTTGCATTTCGTGCCCAATCGGACCTTACTTTCGGAATAGCCCTCATATAATTACGTTCACTATATGTATATCAATGAGAAAAAAATTAACAGTATTAGCTGTAATGTGTTTGTAAACGTAGATTATTTCTTCTATTTATTGTCGTATACATTTAAATTTCTAAACTGTGTTCTGCTAAAACATGTTTGTATGTCATTGATAAACACAACGCATACAATTAGTCATGGCATAAATAATTCTCAACAACAAATTAATTCGCTGCCACATACCACCCACATTTTTTACAAATACATTAGCTGCGATTGATAGATGAGATAACAAACTTTAGATTGGAAGTCTTTTGCCATTTACCAAATAGCTCCGGTGCAGCATCACACAATCCGTTCGTTCTACTAAAATGAGGTGAGGTGAAATGCTGCGAATGAGTTGGTTTCCTTTGTGTGTAAATTCATTGCCATCTGCAACGGCAAATTAAACCCACAGCGAAAGACGAAAACTATTTTTAATACTGTATACTTTACCATGAAGGCAGTGGTTATTTGCAGCGTATGATATACTCCGTCTTCTTGTGGCACAAAAAAAAAAAAATATTTTGAAGGCATTACACTCCGTTGGACGTTAGGAGGCGTAATGTATGAAAAGATGATTTAACATGAGGTGCCTCTAGTAACGGCGAACATATTACAGGGCATAGTAATGGCATTCGTCGACCTATCGAATAAAGACAGACAGAGTATCTCCCATGCATCGAAATCTGTTCACCAGTTTTGGCTCTATGATAAAATGATCGTAAAGTTCCATAACAACTTTTATCATAGGCAGTAACTCATCAGCAATCTAGGGAAATGTTACCGCAGTTATGGTATTTGTCTGCATATTTCTTCTCCTCGGAATTGCTACAACCCGTTTGAGAAATTCGTTGAAATTATGTAAAAGGTCTTGATTTACTGGAAAACGGAGCACCGCATCGACGTTACAAGTACTCCACTGAGTGCTGAGTGATCTTCGTGTGCCCCCTAAAGACTTCCGAATCTAGATCGACAAAGGGAACGAACGTGGTAACAGGCGATAATGCAGTCTCTTCGCTGATTTCCTGACGTGTAATATGAGAAACTTAACACTGATATTGGCCGCTTCTAAATAGTTTCAGAAACTAGCATGTCTTCCGCCGTTTATGCGACAAGCATTAGTCATCATTCCGTAGCATCGTGGCACAACCCAGCCGGTTGAGTGGCCGAGCGGTTCTAGCCGCTACAGTCTGGAACCGCGTGACCGCTACGATGGCAGGTTCGAATCCTGCCTTGGACATGGATGTGTGTGATGTCCTTAGGTTACTTAGGTCTAAGTAGTTCTAAGTTCTAGGGGACTGATGACCTCAGAAGTTAAGTCCCATAGTGCTGAGAGCCATTTGGCACAACCCAAAACCCGGAAAGTACGGACCGCTGCACTTCCGCAAACTGATTGTAACAGTAGAACATGAAACCACTTTTAGTGGCGTGCTCCTAGTAAAAGAAGTATTTTTCCGCTTCAAACTGCTGCGAACGCAGTTCCCCTCCATTAGTATTTGTAACGACTGCTTTGCTGACTGCGAGACAGGTATCCACATAGTCTCTGTTGGTGCCTCAATTTTCTTGTTTTTAATTCCAATTTCTTATGAATCGTCCCCTTAGGAAAATTAATGAATTACTGTGCCGATAAACCTCTTACATTATATGATTTTCAGACAGAGAGCAGAACTGAACGTACTCAGACATTTCGCTCTTTACCTGTTCTGATCAACACTAAACTGACACACAATATTTTTAGCGCAACGCAATCTGACTTTCAGTAATCCCTACAAAAGAATGGCCCTGACTAAAAATAACCTATGCCTTTCATGAATCACTTACCTCACAAGAATCTTCGTTACTCGAACTACTGCAGTACAGCGAGAGCTAATACTGCCAGCTAAATAAAAGATTCTAACTACTGTAGGCACCATCTACTGATAGGCTTAGTTCGCAAATGAAAGATTTTGATAGAGAACAAACAATGTATTTACCTTAATAGTGTTCAAAAGTCATAATACATATATATATCAGATCATGACATCCAGTCTTACAAATTTACTGTCTCTGTCCAGATCATCCGCTCACAAAACTCCGCCATCTCACTCCCCACATCCACCAGTGCTGGCGGCTCACCTCCAACTGAGCAACGCTACTCGCTGTTAACAGCCAACTGCCCAACACTACAATAGCAAATTACAACAATGCCACCCAGCCACAGACTGCACACAGCACAGCCAGTGATTTTCACACAGAGTGCTACGTGGCGGTGGCGTTACCAATATAAGTACCTGAACAGCTCACTTACACTTGTTGACTGTGCTGATTTCGATGTGAAGCTTGTTACGGTGTAAAAAAATTGCTCTGAGCACTATGGGACTTAAATTCTAAGGTCATCAGTCCCCTAGAACTTAGAACTACTTAAACCTAAAGGACAGCACACACATCCATGCCCGAGGCAGGATTCGAACCTGCGACCGTAGCAGTCGCGCGGTTCCAGACTGTAGCGCCTTTAACCGCTTGGCCACTCCGGCCGGCGTTACGGTGTAAATTCCTGATATAAAATTACTGTATAAAAAATTCGAAAGTAGCGAATGATAGGGGAAGCAAACTCATCGTACGTGTCGCAGCGTGTCATATTTTCAGAATAAACGGTGCCGCTCCTTCACGAAAGTACTCTGACGTAAGCGCCTTCCGCGGACTTATCGTGCACTTCATAGTAACTGGTAGGTACCGTCTAGAGGTTACGACGAAATCTGTGGTCTCACAAGAACCGCGTTAAGACGCATCAGTGTAGTGCGCAGTAAAGCTCTTCAAGGAAGAGCCTGCCTAAGTGGTGCAAATGGTAGAACTAGTAACGACGGCCAGAAACATTCATTTAGCAGACGTCACTCTCCCGTTATCTCAGCCCTGTCCAGACTGATCTCGAGAGGTGACAACGTCAGATG
The DNA here is from genome assembly GCF_021461395.2 of Schistocerca americana. Classification (NCBI taxonomy): domain Eukaryota; kingdom Metazoa; phylum Arthropoda; class Insecta; order Orthoptera; family Acrididae; genus Schistocerca; species Schistocerca americana. The sequence goes on along the minus strand of NC_060126.1, from coordinate 498,806,551 downwards.
TCCACCGTCTGCTCTTAGTCATATCAGATCAACATCGAGTGTGCTTCGCTACACCTACGTCTGGCTTCACTGTAAGCCACCGACCACCTGTAGCAAAATAGTATCCTATCATTCCATCACGCACGCGAAGCTACCTTTCATTACCGTCTAACTTCCACCTGTGTAAGACATTCCGCATTCAAAGGCATGATGACTTTGTAATGCTACAAAACCGATCTTTAGTTACAGGCACAATGTTTTCAAATACCTGCCGCACTTTATACGCTGTCAGCAATTAAGGAATACCACTACTAAACACAAATTTACACTCTTCTGTAGGTTGAGTCTGATACCTATCTGTATCATATATTTCACGAATAATATGAAGGCTTAATCAAAGGCCACATTTTCCAACGCATCCAGGACTACAATACAACAGGAGTCTTCTGCTTCGAGTCTTAATCGGAGTTCAGATAACTGAATGGCTAAATAGAGAAGGCTCCTTTTATATCCGCCTAGTAGTTCTTTCCTCCGCTCATCAAGCAGGTCGTGCAGGCATCATCCCCTCCAGGAGAACATGGGTGAACGCCTTTCATAAAACAGAGATACAACACAACCACGATGTTATTGTACTTGGCCTCCTCTGCTCTCTAATCTCCGATGTATTATTTTGTAAATAATGGACGGGGACCTGGCTGCATATTTATTTGTTGTAAAGAAGTAGTTAAGCCAATACTAATTCTGTGTATAGAGTTTAGCATTGACATGCGAGGACAACATGTTTTTGCACAATAGTGTTCTATATTTAAATATTTGTATTAGTAAGCAAAAGAAATAACCTACGTTTATAACATTATTAAATATCTTGGGGTGGTCCATTGATCGTGACCAGGCCAAATATCTCACGAAATAAGCGTCAAACGGAAAAACTACAAAAAACTAAAGTTGTCTAACTTGAAGGGGGAAACCAGATGGCGCTATGGTGGCACGCTAGATGGCGCTGCCATAGGTCAAACGGATATCAACTGCGTTTTCTTAAATAGGAACACCCGTTTTTATTACATATTCGTGTAGTACGTAAAGAAATATGAATGTTTTCGTTAGACCACTTTTTTCGTTTTCTGATAGGTGGCGCTGTAATAGTCACAAACATATGGCTCACAATTTTAGACGACCAGTTGGTAACAGGTAGGTTTTTTAAATTAAAATACAGAACGTAAGTATGTTTGAACATTTTATTTCGGTTGTTCAAATGTTGTACATGTACCTTTGTGAACTTAACATTTCTTAGAACGCATGCTGTTACAGCGTGATTACCTATAAATACCACATTAATACAATAAATGCTCAAAATGACATCCGTCAACCTCAATGCATTTGGCAATACGTGTAACGACATTCCACTCAACAGCGAGTAGTTCGCCTTCCATAATGTTCGCACATGCATTGACAATGCGCTGACGCATGTTGTCAGGCGTTGTCGGTGGACCACGATAGCAAAATATCCATCAACTTTCCCCACAGAAAGAAATCCGGGGACCTCAGATCCGGTGAACGTACTTCGGCGACCAATCCACCTATCATAAAATATGCTATTCGATACAGCTTCAACTGCAATAGAGCTATGTGCCGGACTTCCATCACGTTGGAAGTACATCGCCATTCTATCATGCAGTGAAACAACTTGTAATAACATCGGTAGAACATTACGTAGGAAATAAGCATACATTGCACCATTTAGATTGCCATCGATAAAATGGCTGCCAAATATCCTTTTTCCCATATTGCCACACCATAAATTAACCCGCCAAGGTCGCTGATGTGCCACTTGTCCCAGCCGTCGTGGATTTTCCTTTGCCCAATAGTGCATATTATGCCGGTTTACGTTACCACTGTTGGTGAATGCCGCTTCGTCGCTAAACAGAACGCCTGCAAAAAAATGTCATCCTCTTGTAATTTCTCTTGTGCCCAGTGAGGGAACCGTACACGACGTTCAAAGTCGTGGCCATGCAATTCCTGGTGCATAGAAATATGGTCGCGTGCAATCGATGTTGATGTAGCATTCTCAACACCGACGTTTCTGAGATTCCCCGTTGTCGCACGATTTGTCTGCTACTGATGCGCGAATTAGCCGCGAAAGCAGCTAAAACACCTACTTGCGCATCATCATTTGTTGCAGGTCGTGGTTGACGTTTCAGATGTGGCTGAACACTTCCAGTTTCCTTAAATAACGTAACTATCCAGCGAACCGTCCGGACTCTAGGATGATGTCGTCCAAGATACCGAGCAGCATATGTAACACACGTCCGTTGGGCATTTTGATCACAATAGCCCTATATCAACACGATATCGACCTTTTCCGCTATTGGTGAGCGGTCCATTTTAACACGTGTAATGTATCACGAAGCAAATACCTTCCGCACTGGCGGAATTTTACGTGATACCACGTACTTATACGTTTGTGACTATTACAGCGCCATCTATTAGAAAGCGAAAAAAGTGGTCCAACTAAAACTTTCGTATTTCTTTACGTACTACACGAATATGTAATAAAAATGGGGGTTCCTATTTAAAAAAACGCAGTTGATTTCCGTTTGACCTATGGCAGCGCAATCTAGTGGTTCAAGCACAGCGCCATCTGGTTTCCCCCTTCAAGCTAGACGAGTTTCGTTCTTTGTACTTTTTTTCGTTTAATGCTTATTTCGTGAGATATTTGGCCCGGTCACTATCAATTGACCACCCTGGTGCTTCTCGAAAATATGTACGAATGTTAATATGTTATTCTACAAGTGAAACTAAAGGAAGAAGTTTACATAAACATAGGTCCGCAATTGATTTGTTACAGAGTTATGGCTGACAAAAGATTTTGCCTGAAATTTAGCAACTTCGCAAAACTGTACGAGATTAAGGTAAAGCATGATTTCCATTTATTTTGTTGCTACTGGTGTGGTGAATCTAACATGTCCCAGACGTGTATCTGCAGTAGTTTATCAGAATGTCCAGAGAAACAAAGAAGTAATTTCGTAAAAATTTTAATTTATTAACTACATGACCCAATTTGCTTTTTAAATTGCAGACAATTGCACAAAATTTTTCAACAGAAGTTATAGAGAATTTAATTTTGGAAAAATCATGGTAATAACGTTAACTGAAACTGTATGAATATTTCAGATAATTCCCTTTTATTAACACCATAGGAAAGTGAATTCATGTTAAACAGGAGAAAACGATACTCAGTTTTAATGGATTTGTACAATGTACATCCAATTTCACAATACATTCACAATAAATGTTCAAAAAAATCTCCACGGAGTTCAATGAATTTAGCTGCACGTTTATGAACAGATTTTGTAGCTCGTTTCCGTATGACAGGCTTGCTCTTAATTTCGTCTATTGAATTCATAATACGAGCAAGTAATGCTTCACATGTATTGACTTGGTCCTCATACAGTATGTCTTTCATCCATCCCTATACGCTAAAATCAATTGATGATAAATCGGGCGATCTGGGTGGCCACAGACGTGTAACACCAAGACTAATCCATTTCTGGGGGAAATGTTCATTTGAATGTGTATTAACGGCGTCGGTGAAATGTGGAGGGGCGCAATCATGTTGAAAATACATTTGCAATCGTGTAGCCAGTGGAACAGCTTCGGGCAAGCGGGAGATTTCTTCTGGAAGGAATTGTAAGTACTTTTCGCCAGTTGGATGTCCTGGGAAAATGAATGGTCCAATAAAGTGTGTGTTGATTATACCACACCACACACTTACGCTAAATTGCTGCTGGATATAGCTTCGCACTGTTGCATGTGGGTTTGATTCACATCATACACAGCATGTTGTTCTCAATGGAGAGACGTCTACAGACGTTAAAGTAACCTCTGACGTACCACATGGGAGTGTTGTGGGACCATTGCTTTTCACAATATATATAAATGACCTAGTAGATAGTGTCGGAAGTTCCATGCGGCATTTCGCGGATGATGCTGTAGTATGCAGAGAAGTTGCAGCATTAGAAAATCGCAGCGAAATGCAGGAAGATCTGCAGCGGATAGGCACTTGGTGCAGGGAGTGGCAACTGACCCTTAACATAGACAAATGCAATGTTTTGCGAATACATAGAAAGAAGGGTCCATTATTGTATGATTATATGATAGCGGAACAAACACTGATAGCAGTTACTTCTGTAAAATATCTGGGAGTATGCGTACGCAGCGATTTGAAGTGGAATGATCACACAAAATTAATTGATGGTATGGCGGGTGCCAGGTTCAGATTCATTGGGAGAGTCCTTAGAAAATGCTTACAAAACACTCATTCGGCCTATACTTGAGTATTGCTCATCAGTGTGGGATCCGTACCAGGTCGGGTTGACAGAGGAGATAGAGAAGATCCAAAGAAGAGCTGCGCGTTTCGTCACAGTGTCATTTGGTAAGGGTGATAGCGTTACGGAGATGTTTAGCAAATTCAAGTAGCAGATTCTGCAAGAGAGGCGCTCTGCATCGCGGTTTAGCTTGCTGTCCAGGTTTCGAGAGGGTGCGTTTCTGGATGAGGTACCGAATATATTGCTTCCCCCTACTTATACCTGCCGAGGAGATCACGAATGTAAAATTAGAGAAATTCGAGCGCGCACGGAGGCTTCCCGGCAGTCGTTCTTCCCGTGAACCATACGCGAGTGGAACAGGAAAGGGAGGTAATGAAGTGGCACGTAAAGTGCCCCCCACCACATACCGTTGGGTGGCTTGCGGAGTATAAATGTAGATGTAGATTTAGGTGCTATGTTAATTGTTATTAGCATCAGTTGTAAACTGTACCTCATCAGTGAATAAAATGTATTTGTGTAACTGCCGATTAGAGTTTAACCTGCTGCACAACTCCAAGCGAAGGGTAGGATCTCTAGGATAAATCACGAACTTTTTGTTTGTGGTAATCATAGAGATTATTGTACTTCAGGTTACGCCATACCTTAGAATGTGAAATCCCTAATCGTTGAGAGATAACGTCATGTACTGACACCAGGGCTACGTTGAACAGCATCCACAATATCTTCATCATCGTCTTCATCATCGTCTTCACGTATCGAGCGCTCGTACTGATTATGAAAGCTAGATAGAGAACCTGTCTCCCGTAACATTCGAAATACTTCACTAATGGTTTGTGCATTTGCATAAGATACGCGATACTCGTTAACTACAGCCGTAGCATTACCATAACATTTGCCATAAATGAACACCGTATCGGCGTATTCCTCTGTCGTATGTATGAAAGGCATCCCTATTTCATAAATCTACAAACTACAACAATCACTAAGCGGTTTCTTTTAAATACACTATTGCTATTATGTTCTTTCACTGAACAATATAGAAAACCAACTCGTTTCAAGGTTAGGAAACGACGGTAACAACTCACTAACAGTTGCCAACAATTACATAAACTTTTCTGCATTCTTAATGGAAAGTAAACAAATTTACTTGTATAACAATATTTGCTTCTCTGGATGTTCTGGAAAACTACTGCAGATACACGTCTGGGAGATGTTTCATTAGATTCACCAGACCAATAACAGCCACATGAATAGAAATCATGCTTTAGTTTAACCCCGTACAGTTTTGCGAAGGCTTCATATTAGCGAAGTGGCTAAATTTCAGGCAAAACTGTAATTAGCCGTATCTACGTAAGTAAACATTTGCAGACGTATGTATATGTGAACTTTTTCCCTTAGTTTTAGGGAAACTCGGGGCAGAAAGGGGTAGCGGGGCACAATGGGAAATTGCTCTTTTCTAGACTGGACAGTGTTGCAACCTGTTGTATGGGCATGTAACTATTTCTTTGAATGGAAGTGAGGGCAGCCATTCTGGCTTAGTTTGAAGTGCGAGATCTAAGTGAACTGCTGTCCGTCACGTTACCACTTGCGTTGTTCTAACGTTTGGTGAATTTCAACGCCAGGTAAGCTGTTAATTGTTAATTGTATACCTTACAATGACACATTTCCTTAAAGTTCATGGCATTTGCTAAACTTTAGTTATTTAATGCGTTTAAATACGTCAGTTATTACACTCCATAAAAGTTGTTACCCTCAAAAGTGATCTTGGGGCGGAACGTGACGGGATAGAATGGAATAGTGTCCCGTTCCGCCCCGTCACATTTTCATGCAAATAGAAAGCAAACCCAGCCTGGATGTTCATGGATGCCAGACTCTCCCAACCAGCTGTGTTCGCCGAACAACTCAGCTTTCCAGATATCGCCCGAGGCTGTCATTCCAATTCCACTAATCTTTCAAAATACTCGGCGGACTACAAGACGAAAAGGAAAAACCGTCGTATTAACAGATTCTCCTTGTAAGAAGGAACTGCAGAATGCTTTCGCACGTTAAGCAGGCCTACAGAAATGAGGATGGCGCGCAAATATGAACAATGTCAGGACAGAGAGGTCAGGTGCAATGCAACTTTAGGCAAAAATATCAAACTGTAAACCCAAAAAAACCAAAACAGAGGAAATCAAAGACCTTAAGAAAAATAAAAGGAAGAAGATGATGGAGAAGAGAGAATCAGAGAGAGAGGATGCTGAGTGTCTCTGCTGTGGGGACCTCTACTCCGTTTCTATTGAGGGCTGGGTCGCATGCAAGAGTGGTCACACAATTCATGTGCTGGCATAGTCAGTGAAGATGAAGAGGAAATACTGATTTGTGACTTTTGTCGAAAGGGCTACAAGTTAGTGGTTTGGTGGTACTTAAGCATTGTACATTTTTCAGAATAACATTAAAATATTCTCTTATTTTGAAGAATGACTTTTTAATTGTTTAAATTACACATTCCTTAGTCTGAATTGCCTGTTATATAACATTTTGTCATAGTTTAATACGAATTCATAATTCAAATTCAATGTTTGTGCAATGATTTAACAAAAAATACCCTTATCCCATTCTGCCCCGTGGGTGGGGCGGAACGGGAAATATGCAAGACTTCCTTTGAAAAATTGTAAAAAAATGCAAAATGTATTGTTTTAAGTGATTTTAAAATAAGGTACATTAGGATACACTACAAGGTGTTTTTGTATCACTTTAAGAGGTGTTTCCTTGTGTTCCCTTATTTTATAGAAATTGTTAAAGTATCCCGTTCGGCCCCGAGTTCCCCTACTTGTAGAATAACATATTAAAATATTTGCATATCTTCTTGAATTAAGGAAAACTCGCCACACAGTGAATGCTTTCGGAACAACTCTGCATATACTGTCAGTGGTCGAGCGCGTCATCTTTAGAAAGCACGATAAAAATTCACTAGAAGTCCACAGATCCGCTCTCACTCCCAAGTGGAATAATTCTGTAGTCGACTAAAATTTCCCTTGTGTATCCTGGGCGGTACACCACGGAGTTACACGTCGCCTCCACAGAGTCTGGCGACGCCGACCTCGCCGAAGTCAACTTGCCTGTAGCGGCAGAGAGCGTTGTCGGCAGGGCACTGTCTTGCTACGCCAGATCGCGAACCCCTGCATCGCCTCGCTAATATTGATCCATTCTTCACTGTTTAGGCCACCACTGGAATCAGCGAAGTCAGTTATGCCCTAAGTCTCAAGTCGGCGGTAGCGTCAGTTCCGTCCGGCCGTGTGAGCGGTTCAGTCTCGTTGTTGTTGTGGTCTTCAGTCCTGAGACTGGTTTGATGCAGCTCTCCATGCTACTCTATCCTGCGCAAGCTCCTTCATCTCCCAGTACCTACTGCAGCCTACATCCTTCTGAATCTGCTTAGTATATTCATCTCTTAGTCTCTCTCTACGATTTTTACCCTCCACGCTGCCCTCCAATGCTGAATTGGTGATCCCTTGAAGCCTCAGAACACGTCCTACCAACCGATCCCTTCTTCTAGTCAAGTTGTGCCACAAACTTCTCTTCTCCCCAATCCTATTCAATACCTCCTCATTAGTTACGCGATCTACCCACCAAATCTTCAACATTCTTCTGTAGCACCACATTTCAAAAGCTTCTATTCTCTTCTTGTCCAAACTATTTATCGTCCATGTTTCACTTCCATACGTGGCTACACTCCATACAAATACTTTCAGAAACAACTTCCTGACACTTAAATCTATACTCGATGTTAACAAATTTCTCTTCTTCAGAAACGATTTCGTTGCCATTGCCAGTCTACATTTTATATCCTCTCTACTTCGACCATCATCAGTTATTTTGCTACCCAAATAGCAAAACTCCTTTACTGCTTTAAGTGTCTCATTTCCTAATCTAATTCCCTCAGCGTCACTCGACTTAATTCGACTACATTCCATTATCCTCGTTTCGCTTTTGTTGATGTTCATCTTATACCCTCCTTTCAAGACACTGTCCATTCCGTTCAACTGCTCTTCCAAGTCCTTTGCCGTCTCTGACAGAATTACAATGTCATCGGCGAACCTCAAAGTTTTTATTTCTTCTCCCTGGATTTTAATACCTACTCCAAATTTTTCTTTTGTTTCCTTTGCTGCTTGCTCAATATACAGATTGAATAACATCGGGGAGAGGCTACAACCCTGTCTCACTCCCTTCCCAACCACTGCTTCCCTTTCATGCACCTTGACTCTTATAACTGGTTTCTGTAAAAATTGTAAATAGCCTTTCGCTCCCTGTATTTTTCCCCTGCCACCTTTAAAATTTGAAAGAGAGTATTCCAGTCAACATTGTCAAAAGCTGTCTCTAAGTCTACAAATGCTAGAAACGTAGGTTTGCCTTTCCTCAATCTTTCTTCTAAGATAAGTCGTAGGGTCAGTATTGCCTCACGTGTTCCAGTATTTCTTCGGAATCCAAACTGATCTTCTCCAAGGTCGGCTTCTACAAGTTTTTCCATTCGTCTGTAAAGAATTCGCGTTAGTATTTTGCAGCTGTGACTTATTAAACTGATAGTTCTGTAATTTTCACATCTGTCTACACCTGATTTCTTTGGGATTGGAATTATTATATTCATCTTGAAGTTTGAGGGAATTTCGCCTGTCTCATACATCTTGCTCACCAGATGGTAGAGTTTTGTCAGGAGTGGCTCTCCCAAGGCTGTCAGTAGTTCTAATGGAATGTTGTCAACTCCGGGGGCCTTGTTTCGACTCAGGTCTTTCAGTGCTCTGTCAAACTCTCCACGCAGTATCATATCTACCATTTCATCTTCATCTACATCCTCTTCCATTTCAATAACACTGCCCTCAAGTACATCGCCCTTGTATAAACCCTCTATATACTCCTTCCACCTTTCTTCTTTCCCTTCTTTGCTTAGAACTGGGTTTCCATCAAATTCATGCAAGTGGTTGTCCTTTCTCCAGATGTCTCTTTAATGTTCCTGTAGGCAGTATCTATCTTACCCCTAGGGAGATAAGCGTCTGCATCCTTACATTTGTCCTCTAGCCATCCCTGCTTAGCCATTTTGCACTTCCTGTCAATATCATTTTTGAGACGTTTGTATTCCTTTTTGCCTCCTTCATTTACTGCATTTTTATATTTTCTCCTTTCGTCAATTAAATTCAATATTTCTTCTGTTACCCAAGGTTTTATACTAGCCTTCGTCTTTTTACCTACCTGTTCCTCTGCTGCCTTCACTACTTCATCCCTCAGAGCTACCCATTCTTCTTCTACTGTATTTCTTTCCCCATTCCTGTCAATTGTTCCCTTATGCTCTCCCTGAAACTCTGTCTAACCTCTGGTTTAGTCAGTTGATCCAGGTCCCATCTCCTTAAATTCCCACCTTTTTGCAGTTTCTTCAGTTTTAATGTACAGTTCATAACCAATAGATTGTGGTCAGAGTCCACATCTGCCCCTGGAAATGGCTTACAATTTAAAACCTGGTTCCTAAACCTCTGTCTTATCAATATAATCTATCTGATACCTTTTAGTATCTCCAGGATTCTTCCATGTATACAACCTTCTTTTATGATTCTTGAACCAAGTGTAAGCTATGATTAAGTTATGCTCTGTGCAAAATTCCACCAGAGGGCTTCCTCTTTCATTTCTTATCCCCAATCCATATTCACCTACTATGTTTCCTTCTCTCCCTTTTCCTACGCTCGAATTCCAGTCACCCATGACTATTAAATTTTCGACTCCCTTCACTACCTGAAAAATTTCTTTTATCTCATCATACATTTCTTCAAATTCTTCGTCATCTGCAGAGCTAGTTGGCATATAAACTTGTACTACTGTAGTAGGCATGGGCTTCGTGTCTATCTTGGCCGCAATAATACGTTCACTATGCTGTTTGTAGTAGCTTACCCGCAATCCTATTTTTTTATTCATTGTTAAAACAACTCCTGCATTACCCCTATTTGATTTTGTATTTGTAACCCTGTATTCACCTGACCAAAAGTCTTGCTCCTCCTGCCACTGAACGTCACTAACTCCCACTATATCTAACTTTAACCTATCCATTTCCCTTTTTAAATTTTCCAACCTACCTGCCCGATCAAGGGATCTGACATTCCACGCTCCGATCCGTAGAACGCCAGTTTTATTTCTCCTGATAACAGATAGAACTATCAGTCTCAGCCCTACCAATTAGCGGTACCAGCAGAGTCGACTCAGCGCGCCACGCCAGCAGCCATGACCCTCTCCATCGTTGTCTGCACCACTAGCAGCATTTCAGCCATTACATACCGACAGCACCGGTGCACTAGCAGCCCAGGTCTTAACGCTGCCAGCTCTGGGGTTCGTCATGTAGGCACATGACCGACATCGTCACAGGAGAGATATTTCTGCTGCATGTAGTTGTGCGTTTGGCGTAGCGCCGTATAACGATCCTGCCTTGGAGGCGGTTAAGTGGGAGATGTGTCTCAGAGCTGGATAGTGACAGATGGTGACGCGAGACTGGACGCTCACGTAGTTTATGTATCAGCCGATAGAGGACAATATCGGATAGGGGGACTGTGATTTTAGTTTCGATTGTTACCACTAGAGTGCACTAAAGTAATAGAATGTTTTTCATAAACTATTCTAGTATTTTCATAAGTGTTTTTATGTCTTATTGTGTATGTAAAATTTTATAAATTTGTTTTAACAATATGAATGATGCCGTGAGTGTGGTTTAAGATTAATATGAAGGTAATTGTTTAACGAGTATGTAGTAAGATTTAGTGTGGGAACATTTCGAAGAAGCATGGATATGAACAAATTGGATTTTTGTAGAATAGATTTGTAAAGTAAGTTTATGGTAAAGGGAAAGTTAATTCAGGTGTAAATAACAACAGTAAATAACTTTATGCGTAAGCAAAACTTCAGCATATTAGATTATTACGTCGGTAAAAAGTGCAGTCGTTAGGTTCACTATTTTGCGATTGGTTATTGATGAAAATCGCGGACTGACGCGGGAGAATGTTGTTTTGCTATTGGCTGTTGAGTAAACTGACCAATGGTAAAGCAATATTCTTCGCGCGCCTTTCTCTGCTGGTAGAGAGGACTTAGAGTATTCTAGAGAAGTGTCGGAGCCGAGCCGTGAAACAGTTCTGACGTGTGTAGTAGTAGTTCCGATGGAAATGATAAGTAGCCGGATCTAGCAGTGTTTCATACACCAAAAGTGTGGTAAAGTGACGCCATAATTACTCCGATGGGCGTGTAGAAATTTCGGAATTTTTAAGCGAATTTTGTGACGAGAAAAGACATATATTCCACGTGGCATATTGAGCAGTTCGGTGGCTAGAAACTGTGACTGCATTTGGTACCGACAGACCTAATATTTGGCGAGCATTATCAATCAAAAACAATCTGTATTTTTTTTGTAGCAATTACGTTTTCGGGAAATACAACACCATAAACTTGCTAACGTGAGTGAAAGGAATTGTGAGTGACCGTGTTAAGACTAGCACGGGCTTGGCAATGATACTTGTTCACTTAAGTTTCGGAATGTATTAATTGAGGACAAAATTTCCAACCTTTCATTTGTGTGAAAACTTTCTCCCGCAAGTGATTTAAATCGCAGCCTCGTTCACGTCGAAGTACAGTAGGTTTCACTCGGCTTTCCTACTGATGATCTGCTGAGACAATTTTCACAGGTAGGTGCAGGTTCGTCGTAAAGGGACGGAATGAACCACGCCGCCGCATGCGGATGTTCGTCAAATAACTTTACAGTTGGGTTTCATTTTGCAAACAAAGTTATGCTTTTAAAGTGTCTTCGATCACTCCTCAGAAAGAGGATACTTGAGCATCCATCCATGTTTAGCCTCTCAATACGACCGTCGTCTGTCAATATTTAACTCGTAATTAGACTTTAGTTAAAGGAGACAGCGTGATTACGACCTGATTCGTTTTCACCTTGGGCACTGCGAGCATCTAATACATATTGCGACCACCATCTGATCGTTATATTTAGCAGTTCTCTCCTTGCGGTAACTGGAACGTACAAAGTTTTATATTACGGATAGTTCTCTTTCTGTCAGCAGGTCATAGTCGTGAGGTTAGTTTGTGACTATCTATGGTATCAGTTCTCACAAAGCTCGGGGCTCGAATCGCGACCGGAACGGATATTTTATCCGCTATGAACTGGGCATGGATATTGTCCTCATCATCATTTCATGAACATCGACGCGCAAGTCACCGAGGTGGCGTCAGCTAAAGCTCCGTAGAAGGGGACTCACGGCCAAAAATACCATATACTGAGTTCATTTCGTTTCTCTTCCAACTGAACAATATGAAGACACTTTACAGACATCTGAACTTTCCACTTACGCCGAAAAGGAAGAATTGCATCTCTCCCTTGAGCAATTACTTACCAATCCGGGTACCCACATGAACGAAGGAGAACAAGTAGAATGTGAAGCCGTTGGATGGAAGGGCCACCTGTTTGTTAACTGTGTGACCAGAAGCAAAAATCTGGACGGCCATTACTTGTGCCTAAACATGGTGACTTCGTGACGAATTTACAGACCGTCAGGGATGATGCAGAATAGCATACGCATCAGGTTGAGCTAAGGCACCCTGGTCAGGAAAAAACCAAATGGAAAGTAATAAAAGAAAAGCGTTCTGATATCTCTTACAGTGGAATTCTTCAGCTGGATGCTCTTTGGTTTCCGTATTTTGGGTGTAGGTAGTATGGGCCAAAACAAAAACAAATTCTCTAGTAAACATGGGGCCTAAAAGGCGAACGTTAAGAACTATTAGCACTTTTTCGGTAGAATGATGTGTTTCAGAATAGGAAAGATCAACACGTGCTCATAGGTCTTTACAGTATGCACTGTAATGTTCATATTAACTGAACAGTTTTTTCTTATTTTGATCCATACTGCCTCTTCCTAAAACATCGAAAGCATAGAGCTTGCAGTAGAACAGGTTCCCTGCCAAAGGCATCAGAAAGATTTTCGCTTATAATTTTCGACTACATCGTTTCCGGATTAGAGTCTCTTACCTCGAACTATTACGTTTACCTTTCTCTATCATCCCCGAGATCTGCAGCATAATCATGGAATAACCTTGTGTGACGCGTGACGGTAAGGTCAATACTATAAGACCGCCTACAATTCCAAGAAAATAGTGAGTAAACTGAACATTATTTTCCCTCGTAGACCTCTTGTTCCTCGATGATCGTCGGACCAGTACAGCAGTTGATAAACTTACCTATGTTCTCAGAGAAGGTCTTACATTGGTCACGTATTTGTTTATGCAATACTTCTCGTGTTTCAAAATCTACAGAATATCCACGAGCACGTAATGCGTCAAAAAATTTTCTTCAGTAAAGCCCAGTTTTAGGCTATAATACAACATACCATACTATAACTGGATGACAGTTTTCATGATTTGTCTACTGTGTGTGGATGTGCACTGCTATGTGTGAACAATAGGCTTTGGATATGTAGTATTATTTGGCTATGTAGTCTTATTCTTTTCTTCTTTCTCTTTTCCACTTATCTCGTTTCTTCACGGGTTCGGCATCATTATGAATCGGATTAAGATATGTTAATATTAGAGAGTGCCCGGATACCCTTTCCATCACCAACTTCTTACACTTTCGGACGAAAGTCGTGTCTGCAACAGTCTGCATCTCTTCCATCTGAAAATTTGTGACTGTGCGAACTGTGTAACTGATGCACATCTTGAGTACCAGCCCCGTATTCACTTACTGGGATACGGAAAACCGCCTAAAAAGCACATCGAGGCTGACCAGCACACTCGTCCTCATCGCTAATCCTCCATGTGCATTCGATCCGGGCCCGGCTCACTTGTTGGAGTCCCAGAAGCCGAGTGCTAACACACGTGGCTATATGGACGCATAATTTGTGGATTCTGACTGTCCTCCAATACATAATTTTATGCTGCACTTCTGCTTGTGGCCTCTTACAGTATACCATATCAAAAGATGAATAGCGTCATGCAATCAAGTGACAAAAGTCATGGAAAACGTTTCAGTATCGTGTCGGATCTCCGCTTTCCCGGCGTAATGCAACAACTGAAAGGGGCATGGATTAGACAAGTCATTGGACGTCTCCTGCAGGGATGTTGAGCGTTGTTGCCTCTATAGCCGTCCGCAACTGCGAAAGTGTTGCTGATGCTCGAAATAATCTCTCGATTCTGACCCATAAATTTCCGATGAGACTCACATCGAGCGATCTGGGTGGAAAAATTATTCGCTCAAATTGTCCTGAATATTCTTTAAAACAATGGCTAACAATTGTGGCACAGTGACATTCCGCATTGTCATCCATAAAATTTCCATCGCTGTTTGGTGCAAACAGTCTCCTAGTAGCCAGACATAATCGTTTGCAGTCAGTGGTTGATTCAGTTGGGCAAGAGGACCCAGCTCATTCCATGTAAACACAGCGTACACCATTACGGAGCCACAACCCGTGACTTTTGTTACATCAGTGTATTACCAGCAGAAATCTGATACTTGAATTTTGATGCAGGTGATATTATTTTATTACTATTCACGTATGGGCCCAGTAGGACCAAGCGAGGTACAATCTATTAATGTCACGTTTGATTATGGCCTTTCTTTGTGCCCAAATTTGTTTCATCCTTTCAGAATGAAGTTTCTTTCTTTCATCGGACCACGGAGTTCCAGTGCGTTTTCTAATTTCCCACTGGCCAACTTTCCAATCAAATTTCTTTTGTCTGAATGTTTTCCTATCTGTAAGGTCTGCCTGAGTTATACCGGCTGCTTTAAGATCCTCCTTAATCAGAGCAATCCATTTCATTGGCTCAGTTTTGGCCTTACTTCTGTTTTCGTAGAATTCTACTATTTGTTTGGTCAACCTAGTGGGCGACATTCTTTTAATGTGCCCATAAAATTTAAATCTTCGTTTCCTCATGTCACCATGTATGTCTGTGTATTCTTCTCTTTCCTTATTACTTCTCAGCTTATAAGTTTCTCCATCAGTAATTCTGGGGCCTGATATTTTCCTAATAATCTTTCTTTCTTTCTTTCTTTTGTATTTATTGAAGATCCTTCTTCCTATTTAAAAATAAAATTTCTGCTCCATAAAGACATACAGGTTTGATTACTGTGCTGTAATGTGTAAGTTTAATGAATTTAGATAATTAGTTTTTATCATAAATATATTGCGTTAACCTGAATGAAGTTGTCATTTTTTGACTGCGAACTTTATTTGCAACATTTTCCAGACCGTTTTCTTGTACGGTTTCCCCCAAGTATTTAAACTAAGATACCGTTTTTATTTTTCCATATTTCGTGTTCAAAGATTTTAGTGCTTGTTTTTTGCATGTCATGTACTCCGTTTTTCGAGTGCTATTTGTAGTCTTACCTTTTCTGAGACTTCCTTATCAATTTCGTTTTTGACCTCTGGTAACATCTCTAGGTAAAATTGCCACGTCATCTGTAAAGGCGAGGCAATCTACTCTAATAGCACTTCTACGTAACTTGATTACGTAGTCTATATTTTTTATCGACTTTTCCTCTCGCCATTCTGGAATTGAATTTCCCAAAACACAGTTAAACAGTGATGGAGAGAGTGCATCTCCCTGTCTAACACCAGTCTTTATTTCAAATGGTTCAGAAATCTCTCCCATGAATTTAACTTTAGATTTAGTATCGGTTAACGTCTCCTTAATCAGTGTAAAGAGTTTTATTATCTAGCCCTTTTTCCTTTAAAATTTGGAAAAAGAGATTCACGATCAACTGAGTTGTAAGCCCTTTTAAAATCAACAAATGTACATACAATATTGTTATTAGAAACCCTTCTGTCTCTGAGGATTAGTTTTAAAAAAAGAATTTGTTCCGGACGGGATTTATTTGGTCTAAAGCCTGCTTGGTATTCAACAATTTTAGGTTCTAGCTGTTCTCGGGCTCGATGAGGTAAACACTGCGAGAGAATTTTCTATGTGACTGGGAGGAGAGAGATTACTCGGTAATTACTGGCATCGGTCCTATCCCCTGTTTCATGCAATGGCTGAATTAGGGCAGTTTTCCAGTCCTCAGGTATTTTCTCAGTTTACCAGATATTTCCTATTCGTTGAGTGCTCTTTTGTAGTGTTAGGGCCAGCTGATTTTAGTATTTCTGTGATTATACTATCTTCTCCGGATCCTTTATTGCCTTTAAGACTCTTAATTTGTTTAGTTATTTCGATTTCGTCAGGTGCTTTAGGGTTATGGTTGGTGTTATTAATCTGCTGTGGTGATATTAATATTCTGTGAGCACTACTGATTCCTTGACTTATGGTTGCCATTCTGCAACCATATTATGTTTTATATCTGTTGTTCTTTAGTGTTCATGTAAACAGAACCGGATTGGATTCTATTCTTAATGTTTAATCAGTGTCTGTGTTGTGATGCCAACCTGAACAACACAAGTCGTGTGATTACGTAAAGGTTATCTGATGAAAGAGTCACCAAATCAATCTGAAACAGTATAACTCTACCGAAACTGAAAACGTAAGACTGTATACTAGATAAATATCCTGCGAAACTCTGAACTACACAGTGAACAGTGCTACAATGCGTAACGATACAGTATGTGAGTTGTAGTTCCAACTTACAGAAATGATAGAGTAAAACTTCTACAAAAAATTACAAAACGTATTTTGAAAGAATAGCTCGCCAAACTGCTTTTATCAAAATTCTCTGGGAAATTACGTATGCCAACAAGCTAAACAGAATTCCAAACATTACGTGATGCATACGTGAACTTAACATTACGCTGTAGGAATAAAGATGCTTGCATAATAAATCTGAATTGCAACGCCTGACTGTGAATGATTTTATTGTTTCCTGGTCCTAATAAATTGTCATGACTTACCTCGTGGCAACGGAAACACAGTACTGTTCCAAATTGGTGAAAATAAAAATACAGTACAGCAAGAAACCAGCTAAAGGAAAGGAAATCTTGCGCAAGTGCAATGCAACGACGAAGAGCTGCGTTAAGCAGATTGTACTTCATGTAGAATGACGGCGACACGGAAAGCAATACAGTCTTTGTCGTAATGCGGAACGGAGTGATTTATCGAACGTCCAGACCAATTTGATCATGGGTTTTAGGGCCAATCATGTAAGCATTTCAGAAACGGCTCAGTCTGCAAAACTGTTCTCAGGCCGAAGTGGTCGAAGTATACCGTGCTTAGCAACGTGGTGTAAGTAGCGTGAGTGAAAGGCTGTTACGTGTAAGAACCGTGAAGCGCACTTTGAATGTGTCCTGATGGCTAAAAGAGCCACGCGCACTTTGAATAAGAAAGTGCCATCTGACATTGGAATCGACGTAAAAGACTGGGTAGCCAACAACTATAACCACTCGACAAACAAGAGTTTGCGCTGAGTCGGAAAATTAATTAATTTATTCATAAGAAAAATTCACAAAGGAACATTAATTTTAAACTAACTGATAAAGAATTGGATGTAATTATTAATATGATACAGGCAATTTCACGTGAATCACATACTGAATAAAGTAAAGAGTGCGTGAACACTGTGCATAAGTGCAGCTTGCAGCAAAATTCCTGAAATCAAGATGTATTCCAAAGCATTTGTTTAAAAAGAAAGGGACACTGATTATTGGACCTGTGCGCAAGGAAACGCTATGGATGGTCTAATAAGGAAAGCTACAAGGTAAATGGCGTAGGTAAGGGAGACGTGACATTGGTGCGCTGGATAAAATTGGATGAAAAATTATTCATTCCTTAAAACATTGATGTAATGCATCTATAGAACTGCTGTTGCCCGGTAACTAAGTACAATTGCTTGTGAAACGCTATGCATTTCGCAACAGACTCGTGTGCCCACGTGGTTAGCGGAGACACAGTTTCTACGTACCGTGGCCAAATTTTACTAAAATCAAACAACGCAGTCACGAACAATTAACATTTTACGGAGGAGGGATTTGAATAGACAAATGATAATGGCAGAGGGCCAAAAATTCTAATATTAACTCATGTGGATGGTTCCCAACGGACATAAAGAAATGAGACAAAGAAAATTCACAGAGAAGTCAAGTCTGCATTAGGAATCAAATCGAAGGTCTGCAAAAGCCTTGCAGTTTTTGCTGCAACCCATCAAATCAATCTTTCTCAATCTTTATAAGATGAAACGCGAGACCAAAAGCTAAAACCTCCCTTCTTGCTATGAGACAACGCGCCACTCGATTAAGTCAACTCACCCTTCTTCGAAGCGACCTCGGCTGCAGACCCTCGGCGAGCTGGAAGCAGACTGCCCGTCTCACACACTACAACGTCTCCCACGCGACCCCGTGGCAGGACAACCCAGAGATGAGGCTTCCACCACCAACGTAACACCGGAAACTTTCACATAAGAGGGGCACACCTCTTTGCTTACCTGTAAACTACAAGGGTTGTCCATTCTGTACAACTACCGCTGATTCTCTGCAGTAGACTAAACCACCGTACAGCAACATGAAACACACCCACATTCATCCACTCACACATGCCAGAGAACTCTGTATCATTGGAAAGTAAATAAAATGATAATGAAAGGGGACTACAAGACCCTTTCAATGGCGCTAGAGAAAACCGGTGTCAAGTCAAAAGTAGTGCGCCACGGGCCTTAGACAACATTGGTGAAAGATGGCTGCGGAGATGTGTATCGACGGCCAGACTAGCAACTGTTGAGCTGTTGACCGCTCAGATGAACCAAGGGGCTACCGATCGTTCAGTTAACGACCGTCCAGCTAACGATGATGCGTATGCAGCTCCGCAGCAGGCGATTTGCACATGCATCCATTCTGAGTGCTGTTCGTCGGTGATGAAGGCTGGAACCAGCACGCCAGCAACTCAGCTGGACGTTCACTGAATGGCGACAGGTGGGTTTTGCAGATGAATTACGTTTTACGTTCCGTCGACGTGAAATGTCTGAAAGGAAACACTCTGCAAGAATCCTCAAAAGGGTGGAGGCCAAGGAGGTAGTGTTTTCGTACCATTCGATGCAGTTTGTATTTTTGTCGGCGGGATAATATCTACCAGCAGGACAGTGCAACGTGTTGCACAGATCAGACTTTACGGGCGTGATTCGAAGAGCAGCAGAATGAGTTCGCCCCACTTCCCTGGCTACCAGATATCCCGGATTTAAACACAATCTGGGGCTGTACGCCCCATTGATCTCCAACCGAGAAACCTAGCGCAGTCTTGCCTCGACACTAGGAGTTGGCATGGCTCCGTGTTCCTGTTGGTACCTTCCAGAACCACTCAGACTCTCTTCCTGCACGTGTAATAGCGGTCCACGCAGCAAAAATTTATGGTTCAGGTTTTGACACGTGTCACATTAATGTGGCAGGAAAGTGTAATAAAAACACAGCGTACGCCCTACAGAAGCGAATTAGCCATTATAGAATGTGTTCCAAACCTTGTTTACTACAGATTATCGTACTGAGGAGAAATATTTTTACTGTAAAAGTGTAGGATTGGAGTAACAGTAAATATTGTATCTGTCACGTGGCATCACTTCGCCAAAAAAAAAGGAGTTTCAAGCAGATTATCATTTGACCAATATTCAGCAAATTTATGTGGGTTAGTTCTTACCGTGAGAAGAGTTACTAGCGGAAACATATTTCAGTTGTACCTGTATCACTGTACTGCTTCTAACTGGCCGCTTACGGTCTCACGCGCCTTGCCACGTTTCGCGCGGCTCCCTCCGTCGGGGATTCTTCGAGTCCTCCCTCGGGCATGGGTGTGTGTGTCGTCCATAGCGTAGGTTAGTTTAAATTTGCTTAAGTAGTGTGTAAGCCTAGGAACCGATGACCTCAGCAGTTCGGCCCCATAGGAACTTACCATCAAGAGTGCTTCTAACACATTTTCTCGTGAAAAGTTGTAATCTGAACAGACTAGTATCTATTAATCGTATCTCAATTATCGAGGCTGATTCTATCCGTGAACAGTGCCTGGAAAACTTATAGGTTCTCATGTTAAGAGTCGCACCTGATAGTGCTGCATCAAGATTCTAAACCCTTAGATTCAAATCCTTCCTGTACCTCTGAAAATGACCTTTAATTTGCCATACTTGGTCTTTGCGGCGCCACGGTTCTTTCCGTCCCTTTACGACGTACCTGCACCTACCCGCGAACATTGTCTCAGCAGATCATCAGTAGGAAAGCCGAGTGAAACCTACTGTACTTTGACGTGAACCAGGCTGCAATTTAAGTCAGTAATCTACGTTTCGGGAGAAAGTTTTCACGCAAATGAAATTTTGGAAATTTTGTCCTCGGTTAATATATTCCGAAACTTAGGTGAACAGGTATCACTGCCAAGCCCGTGCTTGTCTTAACGCAATCACTCATAATACCTTTCACTCACGTTAGTAAGTTTATGCTGTTGCATTTCCAGAAAACGTAGTAACTACAAAAATACAGATTGTTTTTGATTGATAATGCTCGCCAAATATTAAGTCTGTCAGTACGAAATGCAGTCACAGTTTTTAGCCACCGACCTGCTCAATACGCCACGTGGAATCTATGTCTTTTCTCGTCACAAAATTCGCTTAAAAATTCCGAAATTTCTACACGCCCATTGGAGTAATAATGGCGTCACTTTACCACACTTTAGATGTATGAAACACTACTAGATCCGGTAACTTATCATTTCCATCGCAACTACTGCTACAGACGTCCGAACTCTTTCATGGCTAAGCTCCGACTCCTCTCTATAATACTCAAAGTCTTCTCTATCAGCAGAGAAAGGCGCGCGAAGAATATTGCTTTACCATTGGTCAGTTTACTCAGCAGCTAATAGCAAAACAACATTCTCCCGCCTCAATCCGCGCTTTTCATCAATAACCAATCGCAAAATAATAAACCTAACAACTGCGCTTTTTACCGACGTAATTTTCTAATATGCTGAAGTTTTACTTATGCATTAAGTTATTTACTATTGTTATTTGTACCTGAATTAA
Source organism: Schistocerca americana (assembly GCF_021461395.2). Classification (NCBI taxonomy): domain Eukaryota; kingdom Metazoa; phylum Arthropoda; class Insecta; order Orthoptera; family Acrididae; genus Schistocerca; species Schistocerca americana. The sequence goes on along the minus strand of NC_060126.1, from coordinate 498,785,278 downwards.
CTTTCCTTTTAGCATAAACTTACTTTACAAATCTGTTCTACAAAATGCCCTTTGTCCATATCCATACTTCTTCGAAATGTTCCCACACTAAATCCCACTACATAACTCGTTGAACAATTATCTTCATATAAACCTTAAAACTCACTCACGCATCATTCATACTACTAAAAAACATTTATAACCTTTTACATACACAAAAAGACATAATAACACTTTATGAAAATACTAGAACAGTTTATGAAAAACATTCTATTACTTTAGTGCACTCTAGTGGGCACAATCGAAACTAAAATCACATTCCCGCAATCCAATATTGTCCTCTATCGGCTGATACATAAACTACGTGCGCGTCCAGTTTCGCGTCACCATCTGTCACTCTCCAGCTCTGAGACACATCTCCCACTAAACCGCCTCCAAGGTAGGATCGTTATACGGCGCTACGCCTCGGTCTTCATTATCGCTATCAGTCATACTTACGGAAGGCAAAATTTGACTAGTAGGGAAACGGCTTTTCGGCAACTGAGATGCCGAGTGACGAGCTTCAATATACACAGTGACCTCAGTTTCAAACGAAGAAACAGAAAACTCTCTCTCACTGACACTTTCCACGACCGTATAATCCATTTTCACCTCAGCCAACACACGATTACACAATTTCAAACACAATGAAACAATATAGGGCAAGCTACGAGGCCGAGAAACTGCCGCTTCTGCCGTCTGAGTCACATCGAGGGACCGCTGGCATCCCTACGAACCATATGGATGCTACAAGAGTCATCGTGTTACCACGTCGTTACTATTTGCTAAGGAAAGATGCAAACAGATATGTACGGCTTTAGCACTCCTGGCACGCTCAGCTCCAGTCGCATGTATACACCTGAGGTGACAAGAACCGTTGGATAGCGATATGTACACATACAGATGGCGGTAAACGGCGTATGCAACGCATAAAAGGCCAGTGCTGTCGGAGCTGTTATCTGTACTTATGTGATTCATGTGAAAAGATTGCCGACGCGTTTATGGGCGCACGGTGGAATTTTACACACTCTAAATGAAGAATGGTAGTGAGAGCTAAACGATAGGACGTTCCATTACGGAAAACGTTATTGTTGTTGTGGTCTTCAGTCCTGAGACTGGTTTGATGCAGCTCTCCACGCTACTCTAACATGTGCAAGCTTCTTCATCTCCCAGTACCTACTGCAACCTACATCCTTCTGAATCTGCTTAGTGTATTCATCTCTTGGTCTCCCTCTACGAGTTTTACCCTCCACGCTGCCCTCCAATGCTAAATTTGTGATCCCTTGATGCCTCAAAACATGTCCTACCAACCGATCCCTTCTTCTAGTCAAGTTGTGCCTCAAACTTCTCTTCTCCCCAATCCTATTCAGTACCTCCTCATTAGTTACGCGATCTACCCACCTTATCTTCAGGATTCATCTGTAGCACCACATTTCGAAAGCTTCTATTCTCTTCTTGTCCAAACCATTTATCGTCCATGTTTCACTTCCATACATGGCAACACTCCATACAAATACTTTCAGAAACGACTTCCTGACACTTAAATCTATACTCGATGTTAACAAATTTCTCTTCTTCAGAAACGATTTCCTTGCCATTGCGAGTCTACGTTTTATATCCTATCTACTTCGATCATCATCAGTTATTTTACTCCCTAAATAGCAAAACTGCTTTACTACTTTGTCTCATTTCCTAATCTAATTCCCTCAGCATCACCTGATTTAATTTGACTACATTCCATCATCCTCGTTTTGCTTTTGTTGATGTTCATCTTATATCCTCCTTTCAAGACACTGACCATTCCGTTCAACTGCTCTTCCAAGTCCTTTGCTGTCTCTGATAGGATTACAATGTCATCGGCAAACCTGAAAGTTTTTACTTCTTCTCCATGAATTTTAATACCTACTCGGAATTTTTCTTTTGTTTCCTTTACTGCTTGCTCAATATACAGATTGAATAACATCGGGGAGAGGCTACAACCCTGTCTCACTCCTTTCCCAACCACTGCTTCCCCTTCATGCCCCTCGACTCTTATAACTGCCATCTGGTTTCTGTACAAATTGCAAATAGCCTTCCGCTCCCTGTATTTTACCCCTGCCACCTTCGGAATTTGAAAGAGAGTATTCCAGTTAACATTGTCAAAAGCTTTCTCTAAGTCTACAAATGCTAGAAACGTAGGTTAGCCTTTTCTTAATCTTTCTTCTAAGATAAGTCGTAGGGTCAGTATTGCCTCACGTGTCCCAACATTTCTACGGAATCCAAACTGATCTTCCCCGAGGTCCGCTTCTACCAGTTTTTCCATTCGTCTGTAAAGAATTCGCGTTAGTATTTTGCAACTGTGACTTATTAAACTGGTAGTTCGAAAACGTTAGGGAATTCAATTTTCTGAGATCCGCTGTGTCAAGAGCGTGTCGAGAATACCACATTTCAGGCAGTACCTTTCACCGCGAACAACGCAGTGGGTGACGGCCTTCACTTAACCACATAGAGGAGCGGTGTTTGTGAGAGCTGTCAGTGCCAGCAGACAAGCAACACTGCTTGAAATAACCGCAGAAATCAATGTGAGACGTACGACGAACGTATCCGTTGGTACAGCGCGGCGAAATCTGGAGTTAATGGGCTGTAGCAGCAGCGACCGACGCGAGTCCCTTTGCTGACAGCACGACATCGTCTGCAGCGCCTCTCCTGGGTTCGTCACCATATCGGTTGGACCCTTGACGACTGGAAAACCGTGGCCTGGCCAGATGAGGCCCGGTTTCAGTTACTAACAAGGGAACCTCCCCATCGCACCCCCCCCCCCCCCCCCCTCAGATTTTGTTATAAGTTGCCACAGTGGATAGGCCTTGAAGAACTGAACACAGATCAACCGTGAAAAACATAAGCAAATTATACAAACTGAGAGGTCCATGGCAAGATAGGCAACATCAAATTGAAACTCCGGCATAGAATATGTAATAGTAGGAATAAATTTCAGGATTCAGGTGTATATAAAATCAAATGTAATGACTGCTGTAAACAATATATAGGGCAGACTGGTAGGAACTTTGAAACCAGATTCAGGGAGCACACCTACTCTCAAAACAAAACAGCTTTTGGGGCGCATATGGCTGCGACAAAGCACTCAGTCACGAATATTGAAAACAACCTAGACATCCTGCGTAGAGCTCACAAGGGACGGTTTCTTAACATTTTGGAAGAGATCGAAATATACACCCACAAAAATAAAGATCCGGATTTAATCCTCAACGAACAAAGCGAATTCAATCATAACGCCTATTTTAGCATTTATGACGACCTACTAAGATGACAACTGTTGCGTATGGAGATCCAGGCCGAGGGATGAGAGATGGTGCGCGGTGGAGAAGCCGGAAGACGCGTGCAACGCCTGGCGTCGTTGACGGGGCCCTCCTATGCGGCCCTCTTGCCCGCGGCGATGGACAGCAGACGACTGAGCGGACCGCGGCACAACACCAAAGTGGCGGTAACCACGGAAGCAGACCGTAGAAGAAAACAAGTTCACACCAGCACCATAGATATATAAATCGCCCTATGCCTTTTAGATCGTATAAAAATGATAATTTTACTGTTTTTTTATCCTGACAAGTACAGATTTTAGCTTTGACATCTACATATTTTAATTAAATATTTTTAATATAAAAAGATCTACTGAATACAGTATGTGCAAATGGAATGTAACAAATGTACCAGACGCCACCTGTCGGTAATAGTGTTGTAATTAATATAAATGACGTGCACTCTGCCAACCAATTTTATGTGACGTAGCATGTGAAAGTTGCTGAATTGGACGGGTTACTCCTGTAACTTAAATATCAGGTACGTTCTGGTACATTTGATGTTGATTAGATAGGATGAAAAAGATTTGCTTTCGTGAAATAGTAAATTAGTATAATTATTTTTACAGATCTGAAGATGGTTCTGAATGAACCGAAACCGGTCATATGAATAATAAAAAAAATTTGCAATCAAGACGGATTTAAAGTAACATTATAAAATCACTGATTGCTGTTATCCCATAAGACATTATGTCTGTTTTTGCAAACATCAAGGAGATTCTGAGCTCAGTAGCACGATGGTCCCGTGGTTAGCGTGAGCAGCTGTGGAACGAGAGGTCCTTGGTTCAAGTCTTCCCTCGAGTGAAAACTCTTATGGTTTCATCAGTTTTTTGGGAGTGATTATCACATCCACAAGAAAACCTAAATCGGGCAAGGTAGAAGAATCTTTTTACCCATTCGCCAAGTTTACAAGTTAGGTGGGTCGACAACATATTCCTGTCATACGACGCACATGCCATCACCAGTGTCGCATAAAATATATCAGACGTGTTTACCTGTGGAGGAATCGGTTGCCCTATGACCTTACGATCAAATGTTTTCGGTTCCCATTGGAGAGGCACGTCCTTTCGTCTACTATTCGCACGGTTTTGCCGTGCGGTCGCAAAACACAGACACTAAATTTATTACAGTGAACAGAGACGTTAATGAACGAACGGACAGATCATAACTCTGCGAAAATAAAAAAAGTAAACTTTTCACTCGAGGGAAGACTTGTACCAAGGTCCTCTCGCTACACAGCTGCTCACGCTAACCACGGGACCACGGCGCTCCTAAGTTCAGACGATCCTTGATGTTGCCTATCTTGCCCATGGGCTACTCAGTTTGTGTATTTTGCTTATTTTCTTCATAGTTCCACACAACTTCTTCCTGTTTTCCCGATTGATCTGAGTTCAGTTTTTCAAGGCCTATCCACTGTGCCAACTTATAACTAAATCTGAGGGGTGTGCGATGGGGAGGTTCCCTTGTAAGAGCTGATGGTAGGGTTTGAGTATGGTACTGACTCCACTATGGATCCAAGTTGTGAATAACGGACTGCGTAAGCTGCTGGTGGCTCCATAATGGTGTGGGATGTGCTTACATTCCATGGAATAGGTTCTGTGGTCCAATTGAGCCGATCATTGGTTGGAAATTGTTACGTTTGGCTACCTGGAAACTATTGTCAACTGCTCCAGGACTTCATGTTATGAAACAATGATGAACTTCTTTTGGATCGCAATGAGACATGTCACTGGTGTACTATTATTCGCGACTGCTTTGAAGAACTTTCTGGACAATTGGTGCTTATGATTTATCCACCCAGATCGCCCGACATGAATCCTGACAGTATAGAGACATAATGGAGAGCTCATTTGTGCACAATATGCTTCATCAACAACACTTTCGCAGCTGTGGACGGCTATACAGGCAGCATGGCTCAATATTTCAACTACTTGTTGAGTCCATGCCACGTCGATTTCCTGCACTACGTGGGGCAAAATGAGGCCAGACACGATATTAGAAGGTATACCATGACTTTTGTCATCTTTTTGTACGACGTTAGCACTGGAGACACGATGATTGTGCACGGATATTTACGTCGCTAGCAGTTAAACGAGTGATTACTTAATATCGTGTCGATTTCAAGACATGCGCGGAAAACGGGTTGACCCTCAAGTGTAAAAGCTAATAGATAAGTGTTGCCGTCTGTTGCTGGGTGCGGTAAATATCGAAATTGACATTTGTATCACCCCTGAATATCACTTAAGGGTTAGACCAACGTTAATTTTGATTGTTTCCGTGCCCAGCAACAGATGCCAACACTTACCTCTAAGCTTTTGCGTTTTAGGGTTATCACGTTTTTCCATTATTGAAGGTCGTTTTAAATTTTTCCCAATCTGATGTCGAATATATCCACACAAATAGCACTCTGCACTTGGGAGACAAAACGAAGAGTAGTTTTGATACTAACCTCAGAGCTCACAGTATGTTATGGCTCAAATGATTCAAATGGCTCTGAGCACTATGCGACTTAACTTCTGAGGTCATCAGTCGCCTAGAACTTAGAACTAATTAAACCTAACTAACCTAAGGACATCACACACATCCATGCTCGAGGCAGGATTCGAACTTGCGACCGTAGCGGTACGCGGTTCCAGACTGAAGCGCCTCTAACCGCACGGCCACACCGGCCGGCACAGTATGTTATGATCTCTACATTTATAGTTCCGGTAAAAAGAGCATTAATGTTAGCAGATTTACACAGAGTTTTATTCGTACATGTGAATGAAAATGAGCTTCAGAGGAAGTTGAAGTCAGTTACTGTAATCTGCAAATTCAGATATGTACTCCGTGGTATACGTTTCCCTTGTTCAGAATTGCCTGGTAGGCTCTCGCATACTGGTCAACAAAGCTTCTGTGCCTTAGGCGTAGATCTAGACGCCTCCACGACGAGAATTCGCGAAGCGCGAAACAAATGCGCGAGGCGTTGCCCCATACACTTCCTCCGAAACACAATATGCGGACACTGATTAATTCACAGCACTCTTACCCACACAGGATCAGTCTAAATAAGGGTCGGCAGGCTCACTGTATCCGGCGAGACAGGGTTGAAATTGTCACTCGATACGACTATACGAGTATGCAGCCCAGCAGCAGTACAGTGGTTTCAAAAGTGTCTCAGATCAGACCGCTGAAAACGAACACTGCAAAGATTCACTACGTCGTCACCAATCAGTGTCTACCATCTTCTTGATAGAAAAACCGCAGAATCACACTACAAAGCAAATCTTCTGGTGAGTGATGGAATAAGGGCTGTAAGTGACAGAAAATCCGGTTATTAATTGTTTTGGAAAATATGTTACATGTTGAACAGCGAGCCACCACCCAAAAGCAGGCACCAGGAGCTGGAAGGAGCAAGCATGGGCGGTGAACGTGAGAAATCAGTGAGCCGGACAGCGCTGAGCCTGCAGATACTGTTGCTGTGCCAGATGGAGGCCTGTTTCACGCATGTACGAAGCGAGCTTTTGTCGCTCATTCATTCTTGGCTGACGTAAATATTTTATTTCACGAGGCGGAGCCTAACGATATAATTAATGGAGAGCAATGAAAATTAGGTGAATACGCTTGTCTACGTAACATATTTAAGTGGTAAGCATTGCAAGATCACAGGTTAATTTAAGCACGAGATAAGCCATTGCAAATGTGAAATGCTGGTACATTAGTATCCGGTATCACTGCCAGAATGTTGAATCCAAGAATTCAAACGTGCATGCGTTACATTACACTGATCCGGGATGTCAGTTTGTGGGACTAAGTTGCACCCCTGCTGCATTTGGTCCCCCAATAAAGCACAACAGAACTCCCCCCTGGCCTCCAGTGAGCTCTCGCTTGACATCATTACAGTCACAAATGGTGGTGGTTTGGAGTCAGTGGAATGCCCGGTACAGGGCGCCTGGATTCGAGCTGTCCTTGACGTAACCGACTTGTAAGAGTTTTTTGTGTCTCTGTCGTGCCAATTGTTGCTCATATTGCTGACAGGTACCAGAATTATCGAACAATCAGCTTAACAGCTCATGTATCCAAGATGCTGATAAGAATAATACGTATACACAGAAGAATGGAAAATAAAATTGAGGATATTTTAGATGACGGCGGTCAGTTTGGCCTTACGAAAGGAAAAGGCACCAGAGAGGTAATTCTGACGTTCCGGTTTATAATGGAAGCAAGACTAAAGAAAAATCAGAACACGTTCATAGGATTTCTCTACCTGGAAAAAGCGTTCGACAATGTCAATGGTGCTAGATGTTCGCATTCTGAGAAAAATATGGGTAAGCTATAGGGATAGACGATTAATATACTGGGTGTTTCAAAAAGAATAAATGCGTTTCGAATGCATACGTTTACTAAACTGAGACATACGAGTATGAAGCTTTATAGACTATTAAACTTTGAGACATACGAACTGAAGCTTTACACACGTATTTGCGAACCTCTGACGTTCAGATTACAGATGTTCTATATGTCCTCCATCAGCGACACGAACAATATCACATCGATACTCAAATTACTCCCATACTCGGGAAATCATGTCCTTGGTCACTGATGTTATGGCAGTACGGATCCGGTTTTTCAAGTTTTCCAGGTTCTGTGTAAGTGCTGGTACATAAACGTTGTCTTTAACGAAACCCCACAGGAAGAAGTCAGAGAGTGTCAAATCAGGTGACCGCGGAGCCGAGCTGAGACATGCTAAGTCTCCAGCTCCTTGACGACGAATCCAACGTTTCGGTAGAGTTTCATTCAGACATTCACGCACTTGGCTGGGGTGCCCCGTCTTGTTGAACATTGAAGTTGTCCACGTGCAGCCTCGGAAACAACCAGTTTTGTAACATAGCGAGATACTGCTGACCGTTAACCGTGTTTCCATCAAATAAGAATGGGCCGCAAACAGATGATCGGGACACCGCAAGAAACACATTGACTTTGGGCGAATCTCGTACATGTTCAATGGCCGCAGGTGGGCTCTGTAGGCCCCAAATTCGAACTTTGTGTTGTTTACCTGACCTCTAACATCGAAAGTCGCTTCATCACTGAACACGATGTGTTGTGCGAAAGTGTTAGCATTGTCAATAGCATCAAGAATCTCGTTACGAAATGCCACACGTTTGCGTTTGTAATCAGGACGCACAGCTCGTAACAGCAGTAACTTGTACGGCTTCATAACCAACCGACGTTTCAACACATGGTAAATTGTTATTGTAGGCAGTAGTAACTAGCGACTGCCACGACGACTTGAGCTTGAAAGACTATATTCGAAAGCAGCTTGAATTCGTATAACATTTTCTTCAGGAGCACGTGGGCAGCCAGGTCTCTTTCCTTTACATACATCCTGTATCTAGAAACTGTCGGTGCCATCTGCGAATTTTCCCCCCGTCAGAGGATCAATTTTTGATCAATTTGGTACCTCAACCCGAAACGTCTTTGCACTGTAATCACCGAATTGCACTATGCAAACTCTACAACACAAAATGATTCCTGCTGCGGAGTACCCATTTTAAACATATGACGGTTACCAAGCAAAACGGAAGACGACTGACAAGGAATTCGTTAGTGATCACATCAAACCAATCAGAGGACTGATGACTCCAAAAAAAGAAAAGAAAATAAATTGCTACTGCAGATGCAGTGCGATGCGTCAGAGCCACAGGCCGAACACGATGGTCCTCCCCGGCTGTAGTGCCATGTGGCCATCTGGAGCCCGGTCTTCCTGTGACCGTGTATCCGCCTGACCACCCCTTGCGTCAGGTATGTACACTCGCTACATTCTAGCTACGTCTTTCTACAATACTGTAGAAGGAACATCCATCTTCAAGTAGCCCTATTAAACGACCTTGTTCAAACTCAGTGACGTGTTGACAATGAGGTCTTTGTCGCCTTGAAGGCATTCTTGTCTAGCTTCAACTCAACGCGTCTAGTCTCAAAGGTATCTAACGCTGACGTCTATTTGAAGCAAACTTGATTAGTATTCTCTTAGTATCGCTACTAGCGCCACTCATGTGACTGGCTCGAAATCCGAGTAGACATCATCTTTCAAATGCATGCTTATCGTCTTTCGTTTATGTCGCATAACTCCTTCTTGGTGCTCCGACTTTTTACCGTTAGAGTATTTGAAATTAAGATTGATAGTGAGTGAATTTGTTTAAGGGATAGATAGTACGACCCGCATGTGCCATGCGGCGGGTGTATCGGTCATTTATTCGCCTGCATCAATATAACTGAAGTAGCAAGTGTCTCTTCCATCGAGCTGACCGCTGAATGTCGGTCCGGTGGTGAAGACGATGGTTGTATCGGCCTGCGGAGCAGCTTGGAGAAACGGTGTTTACGGGTTGGTTCGAGGAGTGGGCTGGGTGTGTGCCGAGCAGTGGTCTCTATACTACCTGGATGTTGAACTTCAGCTGTCTGATCGTGCCAGTCACAGATGCTCCGACTTCGTTTCTTGGCAAATTACAACATGGCTGCTGGGATATGTCACGAGAACACGAAAAGAAAGTACTTCTCGATTCCGCTCCCACATCAGCCCATTACATCACATATCGACATAAAGTTCATAAGAATAAGTCAGTCTGCAATTCTTTGTCACGTACAGACTGATGGAAATTAGTTTGCCAAACTACAACATGGCGGACGATGCAAAGCACGCGTGTCTGCAGACACGCTCCAGTCCTATACTCAGATACCAGACTTCTACATCCAGGATGTATAGAGATCACTGGTGCCGAGCAGCTGTGCTGGGTTGTTGTAGTGAACTTGGCTTATGAATGCTGGCAGCGGCAAGTGTTGTTTGTACGGCACAATGCCGAGGTACTTCTGTGTGGTTCTGATAGTATTCGCAGGACATGTCGACGTCTGGCTACATACTGACGCAATTGTGCAACTGCAGCGCTCACGAAAAGCTCGCATTTGGAAATGCGGAGTTATCAAGCCCTAGGGATTCGCTCGCCCTACTATTCACTACCAGTGAGGCAGTAATGAAGACTGCTTAATGTAAGTGAGTGTGCCATTGTAGAGAGAGAAGGTGGAGGAGGAAATTTAGGAGGAGACTAGTGGTTAACGTCCCGTCGACAACGAGGTCACTAGAGAAGGATTACAAGCTCCGGATGTAGAAGGAAAGCGGTTATGCCCTTGGGAATTAACCATCCAGACCATTGTAGCAGTTATTGCGCCTTAATTATTTGCGTGTGCACGTTTTGTCAGATATTCTTAGACACCCGATTTATGTGCTCATTAAACTAGATGAATCAAATCTTACTTCTGTTGCAGCTCGTGTGTGAGTTTGATTTTAGCCTTGGCGACGTTTTTTGATTATCATTGTTTAGTGTTAAGATATTTTGTAACCGACCCCCAAAACTATCCTTTAAGTTTCTAGCGACGTTTACTTAACTTTGTCTGAAAGAGCAAGAGTCACTGATCGGTAAAAAATTTATGTACCTGTCAAAAATGGTTCAAATGGCTCTAAGCACGGTGGGACTTAACATCTGAGGTCATCAGTCCCCTAGTCTTAGAGCTACTTAAACCCAACTAACCTAAGTACATCGCGCACATCCATGCCCGAGGCATGATTCGAACCTGCAACCGTAGCAGCAGTGCGGTTCTGGACTGAAGCGCCTAGAACTGCTCGGTCACAGCGGCCGGCTTATGTACCTGTCGTTTTCACGATGTTTGTTAATGTCTAGACGTTATTGCAGTAATTGTAAATTCGGGCAGGGCTGTGTCTACTGATTTCAATACTTGGTTGCCTAGGTGACTGAATTCTGTTCTTTGAATTTTACTTAAATACTGCTATTTACCGTGTACTCCTGATTACGTGCATAGACACACTTGTATCTTAATGGGAGTCAGTTGACACCGGGTGACGGTTGGTCGTGTGGTCGAGCTCATTTTAAATCTGTGCCATGCTGCCCTCTGTAGAGACGTGTTGTCGCCGGTAAAGATAACTATAACTAAAGTGCTTGTGTATGGGCTTTTCGACTGTCGGATTAGTTGTTCTGGTGACTCATTTAGTTTCTTTGAATGGTATTTTCTTGAAGTTTTAATACATTCTTTTCAGGCTAACTAATATTACCTCAGCAATGGACGTTGTTACGGTCCCAGTTTTAAACTTAGGCGTTAATGAAAGTCGGTTACCTGTTATTTGATTGCACCACTGAACTAACTGAAATTAAGGTAAGGCTTCAGTGTCGAGAGGTGGTTATTGTATACAATGACCAGCCAGAACATTATCTCCACCTGCCCGCATCTCGTGGTCGTGCGGTAGCGTTCTCGCTTCCCACGCCCGGGTTCCCGGGTTCGATTCCCGGCGGGGTCAGGGATTTTCTCTGCCTCGTGATGGCTGGGTGTTGTGTGCTGTCCTTAGGTTAGTTAGGTTTAAGTAGTTCTAAGTCCTAGGGGACTGATGACCATAGATGTTAAGTCCCATAGTGCTCAGAGCCATTTGAGCCATTATCTCCACCGACCTACTGTCGACATAAACCTGTCCAGGTGGAAGCAGCAATAACTGACGAGGAATGACTGCTCGTCACGCATACGCACCACGCATACAGTACCAGTGAGCGTGCTGTTGATATGTAGAATGGGAAAGGCGGACGATCTGTTTGACAGAGGGCAGATTGCGATGGCCTGGAGGCCACGCACAGGCACTTAGAAAACTCCACGACTTGTCGGGTGTTGGAGGACGCTGTAGTGTCTTTAGCACGTGGCGAAACCAAGGTGAAACCACGTCCAGATGTCGTGGGGATGTGCGTCCATACATCATTACAGATGTCGGACGTCGTTGGGTAGGTAGACTGGTAAACCAGGACAGGCGGCGAACTGTGGCGGAGCTAACATCAGGCTTTAATGCTGGACAGAGTACAAGTGTGTCCGAAGACGCTGTGCACCGAACACTCCTAACGACGGGCCTGCGCAGCCGACGACCCATCCATGTGCGAATGTTAACACCACGACATCGGCAACTGCGCCCGATATGGGCACGTGTACATCAACACATCTGATGAACTCTCGTCCCCTCTTCATCTTGGCGATGTGAGGGCACGAATCCGTCGTCTTCCAGAGGAGCAGCTCCTTGACACCCGTACTGCAGGACGGAGACATGCTGGATGCAGTGCCATTATTGTCTTGGGAACATTCACGTGGACAACGGTTGTTTTAGTAGATCTGTGGATCTCAGGCAAGACAACATGACAGGCAAGGAGTATCTTACACTGCTTGCGGACGAGGTACACCTCTTCATGACGATCATGTTTCCCGTCGGTAATGGCATTTTTCAACTAGATAATGCGCCATGTCAGAAGGACAAGAGAGTGATGAAATGGTTCGAGGAACACAGTGGCGATTTCCAGTTGATGTGCTAACCGACCCCCCCCCCCCCACTCCCCCCCCCCTCCCCCCCCCCCCCAACTCACCAGTTCTGAACCCGATCGAACACACCTGGAATGAGATTGAATTTACGGGAATTAGGTGACTTGTGTGTGCAGACGTAATGTCAACTCCATCTAGCGACTTATCAAGGCATCATTGTTTCCAACCATGACGCGTCGCCCCTGTTATCCGTGGCAAAGTTGGTGTGGGTCATCGGTGTAATTCTGATAGACTCGTTTTATGTTTGCCTTGTACTGTACGGTTATTGTTGGCGGGTTTTCGGGTCACGTATATCATATCTAGCCTTGGCTGTCAAAAATTTCTTATGTCATCCTATTGAGGACCAGTCAGTGTTACATGATTTTCCTCACCGGTCATGGTTCCAAAATGCTTTCTTTCTTTAAGTTTCCCGCACTTGACGTCAAGCTACTCTACAATTTCGGTTTGTTTTAATTATAGGTGTTGTGTTTTCGAAATCCCGCAGTAACATACGTCGCGTCTAACCTGTATTACATTTCTGGATTGTGTTAAGTAAATTTCTGTTTTCTTAAAAGTGATATACCTACGTCTCAGTTATATTATATCTTTTGATAGTGTTTAGGTTTATTCCTGTTATCTTAAATGTTACATACTTCAAGTCTGAACTGTATTATCTCTAGGAATTCTGTTTAAGTAAATTTCTGTTTCCTTAAAGCTCATATACAGCAAGTCACGTTTTGCTGTATTATATCTTTTGGTTCTGTTCAAATAAATTCCTATTTTCTTAAAGATAGTGTAGGTCACTTTAACTTGTGATATACCTTTGATACACTCTAAGCTACGTATTGCCTTTGTAGAAAATGACATACGTCACGTTTTGTTCAATTGTACTCTTTGACATTGTTGCAATGAATAACGGTTTTATTTCAGGTGCTAAACGTCACGTCTGAGCTTTAAAATTATCATGTATGCTAGTTTCAGACGGAGTTGAAGGTCAATGGTTTGGGCCTACTGTAATTTAATACTGCTTCCGCTGATTGGTGTCATTAATGTCTTGATAAAATAATTTTTTTATTGTTTTGTGAAGACTGTTCACAGTACGTTGTTGCTATTTATGAGCCAGTAACTTATCACTTCCCTTACCCGCCATATCAATGTACATAATACATTTTGTTCGGGAAGGATACCGATGGCTATTTTTGTGTCCAGGTTTTCACCGATTTTCTTTGAGGTGATGAGGGGATTTGAGTGACAGAGTGATTACTTATTTTCACTTAATTTCACCGCAGTGCAGCGTTCCTACTTTTTTAATGAATGTTTGGGTACTGAGCAGGGATATTTTTTCCTTTATTGTGACATTACTTTTTGGAACTGAAGGCAATAATGCAATATCCACGTAATTCACGTTCACATAATTTAGAGTAAAACACAGGAAACTGTACACAAAGTGGAGGAAAATTGTAGTCGTTTTTGTCTCTTCCTAACCTTTATCTGTGCCACCAGAACGCCGTAAAATCTTATTACATAACCAAACGAATATTTACAAAGAACTGAACTCGTCTCTCTTTCGCAACCAAAAACCCTTTTTTTTAATATAATTTCAAATAATTAAAGAAGCAACTGTTGGCACTTGGATGGTGAATATTATGTGAATTACAACAAATTAACGATACTTGTATAAAAGTCATTGTTGTGGATAATTTATTATCATTCACGCTTCGCCTTCTGATATACTGGAAGCAGCATCCATCCGTAACAGTTCTGCCGCAGACCAACTTCAATGTCTGAAAATGGCAAGCTACTCGGATATAACTGGTAGAAGCGCTGTATTAAGTTTTTTGTCAGGCTTTCTGAATGACAAAATCGCGATAGACACTTTCGCAAATATTTTCGGGTACCATTTGCCATTCTCAGCACTTTCTCGAACAATTGGATGAATGATACCGTCAGAGGGCACGTCGCACTGTAGAACCGGAGTTGTGTGGAGAGGTTGGGGGGGGGGGGTGTGCAGGGGTCAGCACATCTACTGAAACTCGGCACTATGGTCTTTGAACCATTCCATTACACCCTTGCCCTTCTGACATGGCGCATTATCTTGTTGAAAAATATCGACGGAAACATGATCGTCTTAAAGGGGTGTACGTGGTCTGCAACCAGTGTAACCACTTGGGTTGTCACCACAGTGACAAAATCTCGATTACCGAACAGGGATTTGAAGGTAGGTGCTCCATAAGCAGTTAGCCGTCTTCCTCTGTCTACGACCTACAAGATGTCTTGCATTTTGCTCTAGCAGATCCCTGCGTGCCCATTTGTAGCTCTCTTTTGACTACGGGGTACGTCTCTAACCTGGTGGGCGTGGCAAAAACGGTAGCCGTCGAGGGATTGACGAATGTATCTGTCGCACGCTGCCTCATCTCTGAGTTTTACGTATACGACACTGGCCACTATGGATAGGTAGATCCATATCAGCTCCCAGGAATCTAGTTTCACCGCTTCGAGCATGAAACGTTCGATTTCGTGTGCTCTAAAAGAGCCATCTTCCTCTGTGGTAATCAATGCGCCGCTATGCGAAGCGAAGCTCGCGCTGATGGAGCGCGGCCTGTACGCTATGCACATCCGAGCCCCTACAACGCCGAAGGCGGACTGTGACTACACGAGGCTTTGTTAATTATATTACCATTAAATGCAATTTAAATTAAAGAATTAGACGTGATGAAAGAAATATAGATTACAGATTAAGTATGAGTGGGATTGAACCGGGCCGGCCGGAATGGCCGAGCGGTTCTAGGTGCTACAGTCTGGAACCGCGCTACCGCTACAGTCGCACGTTCTAATCCTGCCTCGGACATGGATGTGTGTGATGTCCTTAGGTTAGCTAGGTTTAAGTAGTTCTAAGTTCTAGGGGCCTGATGACCTCAGCAGTTAATTCCCATAGTACTCAGAGACTTTTTTTATTGAACTGGCGCCTCATCGGTCGTGGACGTTCCAGGACACCCTTTCAACTGCAGCGGTGATCCGTTCACTCAGTTCTTTTTATTACGGAGGACAGCTCACACTTTGATTGAACACGCTGATCTACCGTGCCGGCTGATCACTTGATCACCATGAACTCTATCATCTGGAATCTACGGCCCATTACATCAGTTAGGTAGCAGACACGTAAAACTTGTCTTACGATTTCCTCGGGATTTCCCGAGTAGTACACCTTACTACTAGCACGTAACGTTGTTTTAAAGGCCTACTAAAGGTGTACAAAGTTAGAAGTAAATCTGTCATCCCAAAGATGTGGCCTTGCGTTGTCAGTATGTAATAGTGAATACTCTCCACAGGACTGCACAAGATGACAAAACAAGTTTCTCAAACAATGAAATACGACAAACAGACAGTGTTAAGTTTTTAGTAATATACATAGATCACAATCAAAACTGGAAAACCAACTGCCCAGATTTACTGAAGCGCCGGCCGGAGTGGCTGAGTGGTTCTAGGCGCCACAGTCTGGAACCGCGCGACCGCTACGGTCGCAGGTTCGAATCCTGGTGCGGGCTTGGATGATTGTGATGTCCTTAGGTTAGTTAGGTTTAAGAAGTTCTAAGATTTAGGGGACTGATGACCTCAGAAGTTAAGTCCCATAGTGCTCAGAGCCATTCGAACCATTTTTACTGAAGCGCCTTGGTCTGGCTCTGAGCACTATGGGACTTAACATCTACGGTCATCAGTTCCCTAGAACTTAGAACTACTTAAACCTAACTAACCTAAGGACAATACACAACACCCAGTCATCACGAGGCAGAGAAAATCCCTGACCCCACCGGTAATCGAACCTGGGAACCCGGGCGTGGGAAGCGAGAATGCTACCGCACGACCACGAGATGCGGACGAAGCGTCTTGGTTCACCTATGTTTGAGCACGCATGATAACTGCGATAGGTGATTTAAAATCGAATAAAATAGCTAATTATGAATATTTACCTGCAGTTACTATTTATATTATCATTTTCAGGGAAAACTTGAGAGGTGGCAGAAGCCCCTTCTCATATTTCTATCTTACTCTGAGTAATTCGATTTTCCTCTCTAATTGCAAGCGGTGAAAGGTTGCTACTCCTTCACACACGGACATCCCACGCAGCGTCTCTCGTCACCCGGGTGGTCCTGTGACAGGTGGTAACTGCTGATCTCGAAAGGGTTAAGCCGACGGGTGTGAGGGAGTCGAGTGAATGCTTTCCAGACGCCGACATTGTCATAATAGCGGTGGAGACACGCCCGCAGGGGCCTGAAGGAACGGCTGAGCCAGAGATTCCGTTACTTCACAGAAACTTTGCGAAAACACTTTTTGGCGGGCTACCAGCGAGACGTGGGAATCACTTGTGTTCACAGGCAGCCTTGGCGGGCAAATTCCCGCGTTTTCTGGAAAATCGTAACTGTGATTGGCTTGCTCAAGCCATACCTCCGCGACGTAGCAAAATCGGCGCAGAAATTGGCGCCAAGAATTTCCATTGGTGGAATGGTAGTGCTTCGGCAATAGAGTGGGATTTTCCGCCGGTTTTCGAGTTGCTGATTGGGACGTATAACCACTGCCACTGTCGTGGGGGCGGGTATGTTCTGTGTTCGGTTTGAACGGGTGCTCTTTTGGTAGTCGGTTCTCGCCTTTCTGTCGGTGTAGGTTACAAGACTGAGCTCTCGCTGCTTTGGACAGCCTGCCTTCTGTTGGCTGTCTAATATAATTTTATTTGATTGTAACTATTTAACGAAGTTGCTGAAGTTTCGACTTCAATGTAACTTTCCGAGTACAGTTGGCAATTGAGCGTTCTGCGTACAAGGTGGCTATGTTGTCTGTCTTGGGCAGTTTTGGCTAAAGTGATTGTATCAGAGTTACTGTGTGACTTCGCTTGTTAAAATCAGTCACTGTACCGTCAGTGACTGTGTGGCGAGCCTCCTTTGTCTCCGTCAGAGGCGCATTTGTATTGATAGGAAGACTTCAGTCTGGAACAACCAGACCAGGACAATTGGTTTCGGGGTATACTCGCGACATTATCATCACCACGACGGGGCGTCGAAGCAGCCAGCCATCACTTCCGTTACGCCAGATCATGTCCTTGCAGTTAAGAAGACAGCTTGGTAATGTATGTCCGCAGCACCAACAGACTAGGGAATTTGCACTGTGATAATCAGAGCTCAGCAGAGCGCACCTGTTCGTCTTTTCTAACTTTGTTCTACCTTGGTGTTCATTGTCTGAGTTACCACTACCATAGCAGCAATTAATGTTAAGTTGGCTGGGTGTCTCTCTTAAGATTTGAATTGCAAGGAATTGGCTCCTCATACCACTTGGTCATAAATGTCACAATCTAGTTTATGGACAACTTCACCATGACAGCATTTATTTGAGCATCCAATTTGAGGTATTGTAAATGTTTCATGTGTTTTGTTTATGATTTTGAGTTTAGTCATAATAAATCAAATTGTTATTTTGGACAGTACATTCATTGTGTTAATACATATAGCAATCCTTTCATTTCTTACTGTGTTACTGAAACTCTCCTTTATTTAATTAATGTCTATCAAATTAAATTATTGCATGTGCCAAACTCTTTTCTACTCCACTTGCTGGGTCGATTACAGTCAGTTCGCGTTTCTTCTTAATCCATGTGCAACCGCAAAAGTAGGAGTTAGAAAAGGGGGGGCTTAGAACATCACTTCCATATGAAGATTCGAGAAGAATTTAGTGTTAAATACACTGCTAGCCCCGGCACCTCGCGTAAAATGGCGACCCTTAGCCTCGGATCTTTCCTGTGAATCGCTGATAAGCAAATAGTATTCTTAGTAGGAACATTCAAATGTTTTGTCTCTACTTTTTTTTTAATGATTAATACCCACGTTATTTTTCTTGTAGTTCCGTGATTAGTTTTAAGTAGCGGCGCATGATTACTGTTTTTGTTTTCAGCGTATATATTTGTTTGTTTGTTCATTGTTTTATGTGTTTCTTTGATATGGGTTCCACACCACATCACATTTGTCGGGTTTGTGTGCAGTTTCTGTACCACAACAAATCGTGCATGTAATTACAGCGTTGGAACGGCGTTGTTGGAATTTTATGTCTATGTGGAAAAATATATGGAGTAGATTACATTTATTGTGCATTGTAGATAAAATTAGTTTTTCATGAATGATCACGAGAAGTAAGGCACGACTATTATCCAGCGAAGCTAAAACAAAAGAGGATAGCATAATGGATAAGGGGCAATTTACTGACGGGGATAGGTTCTGAGATGAGATGGGTACATTTTTAGCAGGACAGGACGACAGGGTCATTGATGAGGAAGGTGATTTGTACGCGATCTTAGAGCAACGTTGCGGCCACGATTATGATAGTGAGGTAGAGGATGAAACAGAGACAGGCACACAGGTCGAGACGGCAGCAGAAGTTAATAATTAAACGAACGAGAGCAGACAGGGGCCAGCTCGGTCACGTCAGAGCTCTAGCGCCCAGGTGTCCAGAGTTACATCGCCCATTTTTGAGGAGGATCAAAAAGATGACATAAACCCAATACTGAGCTTCCTATGATGAATGAAAGAAGGAGCTGACGAACAGCGCAAGAAGGAGAAGGAAGAAGCTGAGAAACAGCGTAAGAAGGAGAAGGAAGAAGATGATGAAAACGAAAGAAGGAGAAGGAAGAAGCTGACGAACAGCGTAAGAAGGGGAAGGAAGAACCTGACGAACAGCGTAAGAAGGAGAAGGAAGAAGATGACGAACAGCGTAAGAAGGACACTCAGGCAATAATTTCGGATATAGGAGAAATTCGAGCGGAATTACTAACAATAAAGAAAGAATGTGGAGAAGTAAAACAAATGTCAATGGCTGCACAAAAAGTAGCAGGCCTAGCCAAAACGGCTGCAATAGGGGCAATGAAAGTCGCGGAAGCAACTTCTAAACTCGCAGGGCGCTTGCGACGTACAACACAATCCCACTCAAAATCCCTAGCGTTCTTAAAAACTCAGAGTAATATCGCGGTTGCGAACACCACGAAACGAATGGAAGAAGTAGAGAGTCGGATAGCAAAACTAGAGCAAAACGGGCACACGAGCGCTGCGGGTTAGGATGCCAATGATGGAGTACACAGAATTGTGTCTCCGAGGAAAAGCCCGCCGTGCTCTAGTCCAATGACCGAGTGCGGAACTAACAATGCAGATGCAGATACAGCGAGTAATAGCTCCAATAATTGTAGCCCACTTAGGAGAGTGAATTCTGAGTGCCACTTCCACTGTGATACAGAGGTAGCACATCACAGTTATCAGCAAGATAGAACAGGACACTCAGCAGACGTGCAAGTATCGGAAACGTGTGACAACACCAGTGCGAGGATCAGACAGGATTTTGATCAGAATCACTTCCTGTCGATACTAAATTTCCAGAAGTTCAAAGAAAATGGAGGGTCGATGCATCCGAAGAGCTGGGTGATGCAGTTTACAAATTCATTACCGGCATCATGGCCAACCCAGGCAAAATTAGAATTCGTGTGTGGACACATCGAAGGCCAAGCCGCGGAAAAGATACGGGGTGTGGCAGCGACGTGTCGGACCTATTAGGAATTTGTTGGTGCATTCCTGCGGACCTACTGGTCAAAGGAAACGCGAGACAGGATTAAAGAGGAAATAATATTTTGTCCTGAACTGGAAGTGTCCGGGCATAGGAGCGCAACCTAATTTCTTGATGATTTACTCAAGAAGAATCAATTTTTAGACAGTCCATATAGCAACGGAGAAATCATTAAATTTTGCTTTTCCAAATTGCCAGTTAGATACCAACAGACACTTGTCGGGAAGTGTGGATCTGACATAGAAGCATTCAAGAGTCTATTGCGCGAACTCGTAGTAGTCTTTGATAAACAAGACGCAAAGGACAGGAAGAAGGGGCAATGTAACAAATACCACGGGCCAGGTAGGGAAGACGACAACAGATCGCATAATCACACTAGTCAGTTAGGAAACCAGGGTTACGGAAGTCAAGGTTACGCTGTTCAAGGTTATGGAAACCAAAGACACGGAAACCAGAACGTCAGGGAACAGTGTCAATCTAGACAAGGAATCTGGGATAGGAGGAATAACGAAGGCAAAGCTACCGTAATTGGAGAGAGCGAAACCAACGACAACAGTGGAGCCAGGAGATTGAAACTAGACCCGCAAATCCTAATGCACGTCAGAGGAGGGGGAGCTTAACAAGGAATTGACGCCAGAATAGTGCGAACTCAGGCCCCCGGAATTTCGCACGTAATCTCGGACCTGGCCTACTACGGATGATAAACTACGAAGATTTATCAGAAATCCTGCTCGAAGAACATAAAACAACTCCTCGACAGGATCGCGCAGCCTCTTATCACAGTAGCAATAGCTGAAAAGAGTATGAATGCGATAATAGATAGTGGAAGCTATATAACAGCAATATCTGAGGCAGCATACAAGAGGTGCTCTCAGGAGGTGGACTGGCCTGTCCTATCGGTTAAGAAAACACAAATAAAAGGGTCATTAGCGGGTAAATGTACGGAGGTCACCCAACAAACAAGACTGGAATTCTCCTGCCAACGACACAAAATAGAGTCTAACTTCTGGGTCGTGCCAAATCTGGCGATCGACATGATAATAGGAACGGACTTCCTAAATGAACATGAAGCGATAGTTGATCTAGAACGAGGTGAAGTGGTTTTGAGGAAAGGGAATCCCGTCCACATTAAGTTCGACGACCAGCCGATCCCAGCTCTACTACCGTCTAACTGTGTACGGATAAACTATGCCTGTCTGAAAGACAGAAAGGAAGAACAGGTCGACGTTGCGGGTAGGGGAGAGAACACGGATGAGAATGAAGTCGGAATAATGAGAGAAATAAAGGAGAAAATAGGAGAAAAAGTGGAAGCAATAAAGAATATAAGGTGCGACCACCGCAAAGAACTTCATAAATTACTAGTAGAACATGCGGAGTTTCTCATTCCCAAGACAGGATCAATAAAGAACTTTCAATATGAATTCCGTGTACGTCCGCACAACCAGTTTCGTGTGCCACCCTACCCAATCCCCTTGGCATATCGACAGTAAGTAGCAGCTGAAATTACGCGAATGCTGAGTGAAGGAATAATAGAACCTACGGCTTCAGCCGATAATAACCCGTTGAGAGTAGTCGAGAAGGCAGATGGTAGTATTCGTTTAGTCTTGGACTCGCGACAAATTAATACCATAATAGAACCCGAAACAGACAGACCGGAACGATTAGAGGAACTCTTACAAAACTTCCATGGAATACCAATCTTCTCATCAGTTGATCTAAAATCGAGTTTCTGGCAGATCGAGCTCCACCCAAATTGCAGACGGTACACAGCCTTTTTAGCATTTGGAAGATGTTACCGGTTTCGCCGTCTACCATTTGGTTTGAACATTTCGTCTGCCGCATTCACTCGGGGGCTGGGCGGCATACTAAACGATAATTTGAAACGTCATGTTAGCAGCTATGTGGACGATTAGCTGATCGCGGAGAAATCTTGGGGAGAGCACAATGCGGTCCTCGATGAACTCCTTGCGACATTCACGGAATACGGAGTGACTATCAGTATCGAAAAATCGAATTTTGGGACGTCCTCTTTCAAATTTATAGGACATATCATCACGGAAGAGGGCATTGCGCCAAATCCCGAAAAGATCGAAGCGATTGAAAAGTTTCCCATTCCTACGACAAAGAAGCAGTTAAGGGGGGTTCTTAGGGATCATAAGTTTTTACAACCGCTTTATACATGTCAAAACTCAGAGCAGTCCTAGGTTGCATCAACTTACAGGAAAGAAGATTCCTTGGGAATGGGATGAGGCGGCCGAATCCGAATGGAAAGAATTAAAATTCGCATTATTTCAAGCACCCATCCTCTCACACCCTAATTTAGCAGAAGAGCTTTGCATAGTAACGGACAGTTCATACTCAGGTCTGGGTGTCATGGTGTTCCAAGACTATGTACATGAAGGAAACAGGGTGTGGAAGACAATTGTGTTTGGTAACAGAGTACTAGCCAAGAGTGAGGGGAATTACTCAGTAACCGAGTTAGAGGCACTGGCTATTGTATGGGCGTTTGAAAAATTCACATACTTTCTGTTAGGTCGCAAGACGAGGGTCTACACAGACCACAAAGCACTCGAGTTCCTGATGACAGCAAAGCTTAATCACAGGCGGCTCATTAGGTGGGCATCATATCTGCAGCAGTACAATTTTTCGATAGAATATATCCCCGGCAGTCTGAACATTATTGCAGACGCCTTATCACCGTCACCGATCGGATTTGAGCACAACATGGAAGAAGATCTGGAAGAAAATCACTACTGCCTTTTCTATATGCAGAAAGTAGCCTTTGAAAATTTTATTACCTGTAGTATGCAGGACATCAAGAAGGAGCAAGACAAGGACCCTGTCCTAGTGTTATTGAAACAGAAATGCATAGACAGAAGACACGCCACCGTCAGGCAGTTCTACCTCTTGCGGAAAGGCATAATCTTCCACCGAAATTATGCCAATGACACTGAATGGGGGTATGCATCCATGAACACCTAATAAACAGTGTTATATGGCATACTCACATCAGCTATGGACACTTCGTACCACGCAAGTGCAATCTCAAGCTAAGGACCATGTGTTACTTTAGAAACATGGAGCGTCGAATTCGGAGGGTACTGTCTATGTGTAAAGACTGCCAAAAGGCTAAGAACACCACTGTGAGCATGTAGGCATCATTATACCCAATCGTACCGACCAAATTAGGACAATTAGCGGCAACAGATTTGATGGGACCTTTGCCAAGAACAAGAAGAGGATATACCTACGTATTAGTGTTTGTTGAACTAACGTCCAAATACGTTACCTTTACCGCACTGAAGAGGGCAACAGAACGAACGATATCACGAGCCCTAATCCGGGATTTCCTACCACAGGTTGGTCATGTGAGTAGAATTATTTCTGATAACGGGCCACAGTTTAAGTCAAAAACCTGGAAAGAGACGTTGCGTCGATGTAAAATTGATCCCATTTTTATATCTTCACACCATCCGAGCTCGAATGCTTCAGACCTGGTTATTATGGAACTCGGAAACTTGTGCCGGTTGTACTGTAACAAACAGCACACGACATGGGACGTTTTCCTTAAAGACTTCTAGGAGGTGATCAATGAGGCACCCCATGGGATAACAAAATTGGCACCCATTACAGTACTGAAAAACCGGATTCCTAGGGACTTGATAACCGAGGTCGTAAACTTCCCACCAAGGGCGCGAACGCAGCACCGAGCCATAGTGGATTTGGCTCTCAAGAGGATACGGGCTGCAGCAGAGGTCAGGAAGAGACGTGCCGACAGGGGAGCTCGTCTACGACACTTCCAAATTGGACAAAGGGTGCTCGTGAAGTCATTCCGACTCTCTAACAAACAAAAACTGAAATGCTAAAAATTTTATTCTGTTTACAACGGCCTGTACCGTATAAGGATAGCAGCTCACTACAATGCTTATGAACTGGAGACGCTGAAAGGAAAGAAGTCCATAGGACTCCACCACATCTCTCACATAAAGGAGTTCGTGGAATAGTAGTAGTGTAAGTGGTGTACATAGTAGAATAGGCAAATATATGAACCTTTCTTCGGGGAACAATAATCGTTGCATTAATAGATTAAGATTGCTAAAGTATTAACACTCTGCGTTGTCTCGCATAAGAATTTACTGCTGCTATCCTTTTTTGTTTATGTTCGCGACTTCCAATGTCGATGGAGTAGGAGACACTACCTTTCCATGAGAAATGTTTTTGTCCTTTCCTGTCTGGTGTCCATGTTGAGGGATAATGATGAGTGAGGAGATGTCGCACAAACGGGCGCATACAATAACGTGCTCTTAGAAGCGTTCTGAGAAGTCGTGATACGCTCCATAGCGGCCACGACCAGATTGTGAGACGTTCTTACCAATGCTCGCAGGCACGCGTCAGTGCACTGCAATATTGTGGTATATTGCGTGATTTAGAGGATGAATATGGACAGTATAGTTTTTACAGTGATGCGCCAGCATCGTTGTCTTGCAAGTCGGTGTGAACCTGTGAGCGTTTGACTCCGATGGTGCCCTAGACGGTAGAAATGTGGGCATAAAGCCTACCATGCCAATGTCCTGGTTGGGGATTTAGCGTACTGCTTGTGACTGTCACAGATGAATAACCAAGGAATTATACTTGGAGATTCGTGACATGCTGTGTAGCTGGTGTGTGGTAGGCGACGGAATCATCAACAGGAACCAGTCCTGGCTTGGTCATATTACATTGCCTCTGGAAAGGTGTGCTTTGATCGCGAAACCCGCATCACATAGAAAAAGAAGTTGCAACTATAAATTTATTGTCTTGTATAGCCATGGCTAACCCAGTCTCTGGAGTTTCAGTGAGGCGTAGTGAGAACTCGGAGGCCATGTCGTACAGCGCGCACATCACTGTCGTCAATAGTGGCGAGCAGTGAGACATCTCAGCGTAAGAGTGTTGTATAAGGTAAAAAAGAGAGAGAGAGAGAGAGAGTACCATATAATAGGATAAGTTAAACGTCAGGATTTAACAATAACTAGATCCTTAATATTGTGTGGGTTTTCTACCAAAAGTGTTTGGCGCGCGCCTGTTGGGATGCTATTTTTCAGGTCACCAAACCACAGACCCGAGATGGAGGGACGACGGGCGAGCGAAAGTAGAATAGTTGCATGTTCTTTATAGCACAGTAAAACTTCGACCTGCATAATAACATAATTTATTCAAAAGACATAGGATGTAGATCGTTGGCAAATGGTAGTTAATCCTTGAGCATGTCTACTGTCGATCTATATAATTAATAGTAATATTATTGCGGGCCCGCACATTTGGTTGTTCATCCAATATAGCACCACACAGTTGTGAGATCGTTCTCTACACAAATATCAAGATAGATTATTTCCATGTCTAGATTAGATAAACCAAGATTTTGTTATAATGATGGCCATAGATTGATAACTATAAAATTAAAGTAAGAGTGTCTGAAATGACAGACCATCAATGTATCGTTATGTAAATTTATTATAACATAGAACGTCATGGGGAAAAGTTAGGCACAAGATTTTTGTCATAACTGTGCAGATGACGGGAATCGTGGCAATGCAGAGGCCGGCCAGAGCAAAAAACAAGAGGTCATCGGCCATCTGCAAGAAGGGGAGCGTCAGCGCGCCACCTGACGAGAAGGGTGCGGCAGCGTCTGGTCCTACAAGCTGACAGTCACCGGGCCGTATACCTGAGGGATTAGGCGGCAGACAGCCCTCGGTGGGCCCCAAGCGAAAGTGTTGCTGGCCGTTGACACTGACACGCGGCAGCCATTTGGAGGGATTCCCTGCGGCAGTTGTTGTGAGTACACGAAGATCACGTAAGGTGCCAGAACCTGCGCCTCATGTGTCTCAGGACAGAAAGGGACACTATATAATCACCTATCTGAGTTTTTACAACTCACTAGCATTGGCAGATCTGCACACACAAAGCAGTCTCGTGCCACAAACTCTAACAAATGAGTTGTCTCATTTCTAACTTCTCCTCTCACTTAGAGAGCAGTTGTAGCAATCGTCGCTCCTAGTTCGATCCTGTCTGGATGACCTCACACACTTGTGGAGTCACTCAACGTGCCATCATCCCTCGTCGAACTGCAATATTGGGAAACGTAAAGTACTGTCCAGGGAGAGAAGAGACCTGGACTAGTGATGCATCCCAACTAGTAGACCTCAGAGACAATTAATCGACGTGAGAAGAGCCTATCACTATGTCTTCCTACCGTAATGCCGTGATCATATGGGTGGGTCTTGCTGCAGTCTCAACAGAGTACTGCAGATGCTCCAGCACAACCTGTTGCTGTTGCAACAACATAGCAACAACACCCGACGTTTAGCACTATGTGATGTCAGTACTGTGTCCCATCCCAAAAGCCCCCCTTCGATGCTCAAGACACGGAACCACGTGCATCGATGCATATGACTCAACATACCAACCCCATAAGAGAAACTAACGAATTTGTAAAGTGCTTCGAATATTTCTAAGAATGTGATTTAGTGCCTCATTCTCAGCACAGTCGTGAACATTGTGCAATATACAAGCACAACTTGACACCCCAGGAACCTTGCTTTTTCTTAAATTTCTTTCTCTAGTGTTGTTTCTGCAATGTATGTTATACCTTGTATGTGTTTGTGAATTGCACTGTAATTCTTATGTAAGTGATAGAGTAGGGCGCACAAATTACAAATTTCTGTATTGTTCTCTACACCATGTTTTTTTGTATTCTGTGTTTTTTGTTGTGTGTATGCAAACAATGTGCCTGAAGTCCCCATAAACTGAAGCAGATACCACCACTGTCATTGTGAATGGACCATCAGTTCAGGGAACATTTTGTAAAGGTTATTCTTGCTGCAGGGAGACAGAATGAATTGGAGGTTGTAATTAGATTCTGAAAGCTCACAAAGAGATTGCTAACTTAAATATTATCACGTGTGATTGAGTTCAGGTTAGTTTAATGATGGAACTTGTTGTAACATCTTGGGCATTTAATTGCGGAGCACTCCAACTCTGATTGTAAAGAATAAACTGCTCCATATTTGGCTCACATGCCCGGGCCATATTTAGAGCCTGAATGTCTGTGTGAATCGGTGTTTGGAAGGGGCTCCCTGGGTATGGATGTGTGATGTGAGTGTTTGAGTTCCATATTAAGAAGGAGAAGTTGGCTACATCATAAATAATCCTCTCTCTGTGAGCTCCATTTTTCAGTTCCAGTTATTTTTTTATAGATTGTGGCATGTGGAGTCAGTTTGCAACATTGTTCTTGGGCGATTGACTCACTACCTTGCTCCTAAGTGAGCCAACCACTCACCAATTACAATCTAAAATGGCGTAGGGGCTATGAGAGGTGGCAGAAGTTCCCTCTCATATTTCTACCTTACTCTGAGTAATTCGATTTTCCTCTCTAATTGCATGCGGTGAAAAGTTCCTATTCCTTCACATGCGGACTTCCCGCGCAGCGTCTCTCGTCACCCGGGTGGTCCTGTGACAGGCGGGCACTGCTGATCTTGAAAAGATGAAGCTGACGGGTGTGAGGGAGTCGAGTGAATGCTTTCCAGACGCCGACATTGTCATAATAGCGGCAGAGACACGCCTGCAGGTGCCTGAAGGAGCGGCTGGGCTTGAGGTTCCATTACTTCGCAGAAACTTAACGAAAACACTTTTTGGCGGGCTACCAGCGAGACGTGGGAATCACTTGTGTTCACAGGCAGTCTTGGCGGGCAAATTCCCGCGTTTTCTGGAAAATCGTAACTGTGATTGGCTTGCTCAGGCCATACCTCCGCGACGTAGCAAAATCGGCGCAGAAACTGGTGCCAAGTATCTCTATTGGTGGAATGGTAGTGCTTCGGCAATAGAGTGGAATTTTCCGCCGGTTTTCGAGTTGCTGATTGGAACGTTTAACCACGGCCACTGTTGTGGGGGCGAGAATATTCTGTGTTCGGTTTGTACGGGTGCTCTTGTGGTAGTCGGTTCTCGCCTTTTGGTTGGTGTAGGTTACAAGACATAGCTCTCGCTGCTCGGGACAGCCTGCTTTCCATTGGCTGTCTAATATACTTTTATTTGATTGTAACTGTTTAATGAAGTTGCTGAAGTTTCGACTTCAACGTAACTTTCCGAGTACAGTTGGCAATTGAGCGTTCTGCGTACAAGCCTGCTATGTTGTCTGTCTTGGGCAGTTTTGGCTAAAGTTGACTGTATCGGAGTTACTGTGTGACTTCGCTTGTTAAAATCAACCACTGTACCGTCAGTGATTGTGTGGCGAGCCTACTTCGTCTCCCTCAGAGGCGCATTTGTATTGATAGGAAATCTTTAGTCTGGAACAACCAGACCAGGACAATTGGTTTCGGGGTATACTCGCGACATTATCATCACCACGACGGGACGTCGAAGCAGCCAGCCATCACTTCCGTTACGCCAGATCATGTCCTTGCAGTTAAGAAGACAGCTTGGTAATGTATGTCCGCACCACCGGCAGACTAGGGAATTTGCACTGTGATAATCAGAGCTCAGCAGAACGCACCTGTTCGTCTTTTCTAACTTTGTTCTGTCTTGGATGTTCATTGTCTGAGCTATCACTACTGTAGCAGCAATTAATGTTGAGTCGGCTGGGTGTCTCTCTTAAGATTTGAGTTGCAAGGAATTGGCTCCACATACCACTTTGTCGTAAATGTCACAATCTAGTTTATGGACAACTTTACCATGACAGCATTTATTTGAGCATCCAATTTGAGGTATTGTAAATGTTTCATGTGTTTTGTTTATGATTTTGAGTTTAGTCATAATAAATCAAATTGTTATTTTGGACAGAAGTTTCATTCTGTTAATACGTAGAGCAACCCTTTCATTTCTCACTATGTTACTGAAACTTTCCTTTATTTAATTAATATCTATCAAATTAAATTATTACAGGTGCCAAACTCTTTTCTACTCCACTTGCAGAGTCGATTACAGTCAGTTCGCGTTTCTTCTTAATCCATGTGCAACAGCAAAAGTAGGAGTTAGGAAAGGGGGGGGGGGCTAAGAGCATCACTTCCATATGAAGATTCGAAAAGAATTTAGTGTTAAATACACTGCTATCCCCGGCACCTCGCAAACTTAAGTTACATGTCAAGTATTTTCGGAGTACAGAAGTGTATTATAAGAGCTTTATCCTATGTTAATTCGAGAACATTCTGCAGGAACGTCTTCAGAATACACACACACAAATATATATATCGGGAAAGACTCAAGTATATAGAAGGTTACATATTTCCACCTGTATTCAACAACAGATCCATCGAGCCACCTGCCAGAGTACATTATGGCACGCACATAAAGGAGTAGAGTCCAAAAATGCATAAATTCACTAAGGGACTTTCTGTTGGACAATTCTTCTATGCCAGTGCGAGGTCACTTGCACAGACACTTTTAAATTTAGTGTTTCAGGTTAACGTGTAACCGAATTAGCACTGTTATACAGTAATGCCATTTCACTTACATGATATTAAATGTACACCCTTGACATCTTTCTACATCCAGGCGACCAGTCTCTGGGGGATCTTTGGAGTGCGATTAGTGCAATGTGACTGTCATCTAAAAATAAAAGGATATTTAAAATAACATCATTCCTAGCAAAATTAACCATATATACAGGGTGTTACAAAAAGGTACGTCCAAACTTTCAGGAAACATTCCTCATACACAAAGAAAGAAAATATGTTATGTGGACATGTGTCCATAAACGCTTACTTTCAATGTTAGAGCATATTTTATTACTTCCTTCAAATCACATTAACCATGGAATGGAAACAAACAGCAACAGAACGTACCAGCGTGGCTTCAAACACTTTGTTACAGGAAATGTTCAAAATGTCCTTCGTTAGCGAAGATACATGCATCCACCCTCCGTTGCATGGAATCCCTGACGCGCTGATGCAGCCCTGGAGAATGGCGTATTGTATCACAGCCGTCCAAAATACGAGCACGAAGAGTCTCTACATTTGGTACCGGGGTTGCTTAGACAAGAGCTTTCAAATGCCCCCATAAATGGAAGTCAGGAGGGTTGAGGTCAGGAGAGCGTGGAGGCCGTGGAATTGGTCCGCCTCTACCAATCCATCGGTCACCGAATCTGTTGTTGAGAAGCGTACGAACACTTCGACTGAAATGTGCAGGAGCTCCATAGTGCATGAACCACATGTAGTGTCGTACTTGTAAAGGCACATGTTCTAGCAGCACAGGTAGAGTATCCCGTATGAAATCATGATAACGTGCTCGATTCAGCGTAGGTGGAAGAACATGGGGCCCAGTCAAGACATCACCAACAATGCCCGCCCAAACGTTCACAGAAAATCTGTGTTGATGACGTGATTGCACAATTGCGTGCGGATTCTTGTCAGCTTACACATGCTGATTGTGAAAATTTACAATTTGAATCGAGAAAGTACAGTACATACTGACGAAACTAAAATGAGCTCTAACGTGGAAATTAAGCGTTTGCGGACACGTGTCCACATAACATCTTTTCTTTCGTTGTGTGTGAGGAATGATTCCTGAAAGTTTGGCGGTACCTTTTTGTAACACCCTGTATATACTGTTGAGTGATGATAGCTATATACCAAATAACAGTAATACTCTCCCGTTTGTCTGTTTGCTTGAACACTCAAATCTCCGAAATTACTAGATAATGTTCAAGGAGTGTTCACAGATAACTTGAGCGTACCTTGGGGCAAGGTACAGGCTTCACTTCGTGAAGACAGAATGAAGGAAAAGAAGGTTATCGTAGTTTAAACTTCTGTTTAAAATCGTCTTCTTGGGTGGTTAATCATCATGATGTAGTACACCAGAGAACGAACAGATGGCGCCGTTTGTTTCATAGTACAGCAAAAACCAATAGATGGCTTTGTTAGTTTTTTAACTCTCTGACAGAAGTATTTCCGGAAGTTTGTGTCAGTGACAGAACTAAGCGAAGCAAATGTATCTTTAGGAACCCAAACTAACGTAGAATTCATTTGGCTACGATATAGGGATTCACTGTTTCACTTAGTGTATCAAGACCGTAGTGACATTAATTTGTTTCTTTCAATAAGCATTATTAATGTTCTTTGCTAGGAAAAAGATTCAAAGTTTGCATTGTGATTTGGGGTCAGTTTATTAAATATTGATCTAGTTTTGTTTATAAATAAAAACCCCCGTAAAAAGGTTGAGCTTTTCTCAATACACAGGACCGTCTAACAGACAGAGTATCTTGCTGCCTAAAGAATCAAATGAAGGTCATGAGGCGGGACCTGCTGCGGCTTGAGAACATTAGGCTTCAACTGTATCTTTGGAGACTCTTTCCACAACCGAGGTGTAACGTAACTCTGATCGAGAACGTCATGGATTATCTCGTTCCTCAAAACCCTTCACTCAGAGAGCGTTATAGTTACGTCCCTCCTTTACTTCCTTCCAACACAGCACCATAGAAGCGGATATTTTGACGGGAAATGGCATGAGGGAGCGGGTTTTTAAAGCCCGACTCTCGTTTATTCGTAACAGTTTACCACTTCACTCTAACATGTAAAGTACCAGGTGAGATTAGTTATGCTATGTACATAACCAAAGCACAAAATCAGGCGCTGCATGTTGCAGGCGTGTAATTGAGTGTCAGTTGCTTTTCGCAAGGCCAGTTCTCCTGTGTTAGCGAAGTAAACAAGCTCTCCATTTACGCCCACAGTCACACTACTTCAAACACTGTGCACAGAGAAGCTTTATAAGTCAAAAATAAATTCCACGTGTATGAAGTGTGCGGCGCACTGATAGATAAATGTCAGTGTATATATACACTGAAACGCCTAAGAAACTGGCAAATGCATACCTATTCAAATACAGAGACATGTAAGCAGGAAGAATACAGTCCTGCGGTCGGAAACACCTATATAGGACAACATGTGTCTGGCGCAGTTGTTAGATCGGTTACTGCTGCTACAAAGGCGTGTTATCAAGATTTTAATGAGTTAGAACGTACTGTTATAGTCGCCGCACGAGCGATGGGACACAGTATCTCCGAGGTAGCGATGATGTGGGGATTTTTCCGTACGACCATTTCGCGAGTGCACCGTGAATATCAGGAATCCGGTAAAACATCAAATCTCCGACATCGATGCGGCCGGAAAAAAAGATCTTGCAAGAACGTGCCAACGGCGATTCAACGTGACGGAAGTGCAACCCTTCCACATATTGCTGCAGATTTTGATGCTGGGCCATCAACAAGTGTCAGCGTGCGAACTATTCGACGTAACATCATCGATATGGTCTTTCGGAGCCGAAGGCCCACCCGTCTACCCTTGATGACTGCACGATACACACCTTTTCCAGTCAGTTGGACCAGTCAAAACCGACATTGAACTGTTGATGACTGGAAACATGTCGTCTGGTCGGACTTGTCTCGTTTCAAATTGTATCGAGGAGATGGATGTGTGAGAGTATGGAGACAGCATCATGAATCCATGGACTCTACATGTCAACAGGGGACTGTTGAAGCTGCTGGAGGCTCTGTAATGGTGTTGGTCGTGTGCAGCTGGAGTGATATGGGTTCCCTGAGACGTCTGGATAAGACTCCAACAGGTGAGACGCACGTAAGCATCATGTCTGTTCAGCTGCATCCATTCGTATCCATTGTGATTCCTACGGACTTGGGCAATTCTATCAGGGCAACGCGACACACCACACGTCCAGAATTGCTATAGAGTGGCTCAAGGAACACTCTTCCGAGTTTTTAACACTTCCACTGGCCACTAAACTCCCTCGACATGAGCATTACTGAGCAATTGTGGGAAGCCCTGGAACGTGCTGTGCTCCAACCCCTAGTACTTCTAGGGATTATGGTCAGCGCTGCAGGATTCATGGTGTCAGTTCCCTCCAACACCACCTCAGACTTTAGTCGAGTCAATGACACGTAGTGTTGCGGCACTTGTGCGTTCTAGCGGCGCCCCTACACGATCTTACGCTGATGTACCAGTTTCTTTGGCTCTTTAGTGTATGTAATGAAGGCCCTACTAAAAGTTGTGAGCAACCCACTGTTAAAATTTGAACACTGTGTACTGGCTCATTGTGATGTCAGTAGCGTGTATCAGGTGACCACAAGCAGTACTTCGAAAAAGACCGACATCAGTACACCGTTTCGACATTATTCTGTCATTGAATTTCTTTTGAAAGTAGTAAAATGTGCAGTTATAATTCACCTCAGACTTTGACGTGGCTACGGAACTGTGTGAATAGGTGCCAGCACTGCTAGGAGATGCATCAAATATTTAAAAATTGAAAACTTGAGTATCCAAGATGATTCTTTTAGCAGTCGTCCTCGAACTACCTCTACGATAAATGATAAAGAAAGTGCCGGCAAGTTCATTAGGTTAGACAGGCGTGACGCAGTGAATGAAATCGCTGCAGAACTTGCAGTAGGACACAGTGCGTTGCGAGAACTGAGTCTAAGTTTACGTTATCGAAAAGATCCTGCCACTTGCATCCCATTTTCATTAACCGAATAGCAAAACCATCAGAGAAAAACCTTTTTCAAAGATTTAAAAGAGCGGTGCTGATTTATTGATGACAGGCAGTAGAAACTGATTCCACCATTTTGAGCCTGAAAACAAACGTCTGCTATGGAACGGCACCACTTGGATATGTCATCGAAGAAGGGAACGAAGAGAACGGCATCTGCTGGGGAAATTATGGGCAGTGTGTTCTAGGATGCGTAGGACCGCGTTCCGATAGACTTTTTTTGATTCTGTACAAACCGTAAATTAAGCTCATTAACTACAGACGCTATTGAAGGGACTCATGGCACTGCACGGTAAATGCCGCGGAAGACCATCCTACAACAGGGTAATGGGCGTGCTCACAATTTTCAGTAGTTGCGGAGAAGATCGCGGCATTTGGGTGGGGAGCTCTTCCTCATCCCTCCCATAGTCACCACTCGGCACCATCCGGTATCCATATTTTCGGTTCAAATGGTTCAAATGGCTCTGAGCACTATGCGACTTAACTTCTGAGGTCATCAGTCGCCTAGTACTTAGAACTAATTAAACCTAACTAACCTAAGGACACCACACACATCCATGCCCGAGGCAGGATTCGAACCTGCGACCGTAGCGGTCACTCGGCTCCACACTGCAGCGCCTAGAATCGCACGGCCACTCCGGCCGGCTTTTCGGTTCAGTTAAGGAGAAGATGTGAGACCAAAGCTAAGAGATCATGGCGAATGTCTGGCAAATAATGCGTCAGTGTCCTCTAAAAGATGGAATGAAGTTCTACGGTACGGGTGTTTTCAAACTTGCAGAATGATGGGAAAATTTTTTGCCAGAAAGCGGAAACTACGTACAAATGGGACAGTCTGCAACTCGAAATTGTACAGGGTGATTCAAAACGAATACCACAACTTTAAAAATTTGTATTTAATGAAAGAAACATAATATAACCTTCTGTTATACATCATTACAAAGAGTATTTAAAAAGGTTTTTTTTTCACTCAAAAACAAGTTCAGAGATGTTCAATGACCCCCTCCAGACACACTAGCAATATCAACCCGATACTCCAACTCGTTCCACACTCTCTGTGGCATATCAGGCGCAACATTTTGGATAGCTGCTGTTATTTCTCGTTTCAAATCATCAATGGTGGCTGGGAGAGGTGGCCGAAACCCCATATCCTTAACATACCCCCATAAGAAAAAATCGCAGGGGATAAGATCAGGGCTTCTTGGAGGCCAGTGATGACGTGCTCTGTCACGGGCTGCCTGGCGGCCGATCCATTGCCTCGGGTAGTTGACGTTCAGGTAGTTACGGACAGATAAGTGCCAATGTGGTGGCGCTCCATCCTGCTGAAATATGAATTGTTGTGCTTCTTGTTCGAGCTGAGGGAACAGCCAATTCTCTAACATCTCCAGATACTGTAGTCCAGTTACAGTAGCACCTTCGAAGAAAAAGGGACCAAATCTTTATTGGCTGAAATGGCGAACAGATGTTCAACTAAATGAAACTTTATAGCTCCCTTAATTCGCCGACAGATAGTGCTTAGCTCTGTCTTTTGTCGTTGCAGAGTTTTAAATTCCTAAAGTTGTGGTATTCTTTTGGAATCACCCTGTATATTTTCGCGTACGAACTGCATCACAAAATATATAGTAACTAAGAAAAGCCAAGTACATAATTTAAAATGCAGGCTGGGTTCGAGTCAGTTATAGAAATATACAATCAAAACGCAAGATGTGTCATATATCTCTTATCCAGAATTCGGTGTGCGCTGCCGCTGTCTCGGTATAGTGCAGAAGGTCATCTTGAGTGCGCTCTCTGGGCTGTTCAGCCTCGCATTCTTATAAGGTGTTTAGATAGCGCTGTGTCCGTACAAATTCGGTTCATCGTTTTACAGAGCCACCAGTCTAGGTGGGAGCCGTGAGTAGAGCTCCCTCTGGGATAAGAGCTTCTGGTTATTCTTCTTGCCATAAGGATTTTATGGAAGTTTCGGTTGTTTGTACTTAGTATATGAAACTGCATCTAGATTTAAGTCTTTTGGCCATTAGCTGATGTTTGTGTACCTGTTGACACTCGACATTCGTCTGTTTCACCTTTTTTTTCAAGCTCGGGAATGATCTTCTGACATTTGGTGGGGCAGTACCCGATAATGAATATAAATGGTAGACTCTAGGAGCCACCAGGTGGCCAGCTGTCTTCCTGCATATCGTTTAGGACCGCTTCTATTTTTCTAGTGTGGCGAGATCTTTCCCGAGCTGTGCATCTGTAACCAGCAACCGAAGAGCAGATGGTGAGTGCTGTTGAATTGAATACGTTCACGTTTTCGCCCCACTTCGCAGATGTCGAATTATTCAGTATGCCATTATGTGTTTGTATTTTAGCTTTTCTTTCCTCGATACGCTCCTGAAATGTTGTGTATCTGTCGAAAGTGATGCCCAGACAGGATGGATGGAACAATTGTTTAACAGCGTACCATTCCACATGATATTTAGCTCCTTTCCTGCCTCCCGGTTGTTAAGCTCAAAAAGACGCACTTGACTTTTACTGAGGTTCAGTTTTAGGTGATTATGCCCGTAACAAACTTCCTGGCAGATTGAAACTGTGTGCCAGACCGAGACTTGAACTCGGTGCCTTTGCCTTTCGCGGGCAAGTGCTCTACCATCTGAGCTACCCAAGCACGAGTCACGCCCCGTCCTCACAGTTTCTCTTCTGCCAGTACCTCGTCTCCTACCTTCCAAACCTTACAGAAGGTCTCCTGTGAACCTTGCAGAAATTGAACTCCTGAAAGAAAGGATATTGCGGAGACATGTCTTAGGCACAGCCTGGGGGATGTTTCCAGGATGAGATTTTCACCCTGCAGTGGAGTGTGCGCTGATATGAAACTTCCTGGCAGATTAAAACTTTATGCCGGATCGAGACTCGAACTCGGGATCTTTGCCTTTCGCGGGCAAGTGCTCTACCATCTGAGCTACCCAAGCACGAGTCACGCCCCGTCCTCACAGTTTTACTTCTGCCAGTATCTCGTCTCCTACCTTCCAAACCTTGCAGGAGCTCTCCTGCCAACATTGCAGAACTAACACTCCTGAAAAAAAGGATATTGCGGAGACATGGATTAGCCACAGCCTGGCGGATGTTTGCAGAATGAGGTTTTCACTTTGCAGTGGAGTGTGCGATGATATGAAACTTCCCGGCAGATTAAAACTGTGTGCCAGACCGAGACTCTAACGCGGGATCTTTGTCTTTCGCGGGAAAGTGCGCTACCATCTGAGCTACCCAAGCGCGACTCACGCCCCGTCCTCACAGCTTTACTTCTGCCAGGTCCGGAGTTCGAGTATCGGTCCAGCACACAGTTTTAAACTGCCATGAAGTTTCATATCAGCGCACAGTCCACTGCAGAGTGAAAATCTCATTATGTGCGTAAGTTTGTGAGCGTTGTGAAGTCTTCGCTCAGGCCCTTTTCAATTTCATTAAGAGGTTTTTCATGGTACGTGACTTACCTATCATGTGCGTAAACAAAATATTTGGTCTTTTCACCGATTGGTTGCTCATTAGCACATATGTTGAACAGCAGTGACGACAGCACAATGTAGCAACCTATCCTTCTGATTTTTCCATCTCATTTTCTTTTGTCGCTATTCGAAGAAGACTCTTGTATTTAACAACAGTGCCCTAAGAACCCCTCCCAGTTTGTTACTGTTTGTCACCGGACGTAAAGTAGAGATGAGAGTTCGCAGATTAACAGTGGGAGTCATACCAGAAGTGCAGAAGCGTGTCCGAACGCCACTCCGGTCGAGTCTGATACCAATCTGGTATCATTCCATGAACTCTGCTACCGAACGAGTTAGATCGGATAAATATGCAAACTTAGAATGATATACTTGGTTTTTCTACAAAATAAAGGTAAACAGTGTAACCTCCCAACAGTTAAAATATGTATATTGCATTCACATTTAATGTAACCTCGCAACACATAAATTCGGTAACCTACCAATAATAAAATGACTAACCTCTCAATAAAACTGTGGCTCACTTATAACCATTCAATAATTGACTGACTGTGACTCTAAACTCGTAAATTAGGACGTCAGCAGTGCTGCGTCGTGGCCCTGAAAGATCATTCTGTATAAATTGAAAATTCTTACCTCAATCAGGTCGCCGGATAACGCATATATTTCTGCTCATATAATAAATTTTTCTGGCACAGCCGAGTGCAATGCTGACCGATAGATTTGTCATGTATAAAAAGAAACAACTGATTTTTCTTTGCAATAATCGGGATGACCATGGATTGGAGAAATTAGTAAATTCTTTGAATTGAGATGAATGACTGTCAACAGCTAATTTTTTTAAGAAATATTATTACTAAGATATTTCTTTTTAAAAACTGTTACATGGGACTTGATATAACAGTACTACATACGCGCGAGGCTGCTTTTACCTTATACTACAACGCTCAGGCACCCCCATCGCTCCCCACGACTGGCCCAGCCAACTCGATACACCAAACCGCTAGCTACTACTTACTGCTACTGCCACACAGTTCCTACTGCAGCCAACACTGCTCTCTGGTCTGAGATTCTCTTATTGCTTACATATCGCAGGAAGCGCGTGAGCAATCCATCGAAATTACATCTGATCGAGTGCGCTAGCAAAAAAATTCCCTGATCATGGACCTCTTACAGACCGCTAGCTACTACTTATTCCTATTGCCACACAGTTCCTACTGCAGCCAACACTGCTCTCTGGTCTGAGATTCTCTTATTGCTTACATATCGCAGCAAGCGCGTGAGCAATCCATCGAAATTACATCTGCTCGAGTGCGCTAGCAACAAATTCCTTGATCATGGACCTCTTACAACAGTATTCAGAACTGTTGTTCACTTTTTTCAGTAACGGCCTATTGTATATACAAGGTCTAGTTTTGGAAAGTAAGGAACGATAGGTCGCGAAATGGAAACCACAGTGAAAATCGAAACTGTTTTATATGCAATGGTTAGCTACAACTTCCAACTACTTAGCTCCATAGAGACAATTACGAGCTGTATTGTGGGTAATCGACATTTCCAATTGAAAACGATGCAGGAGCATCTACACTGCCCCTGCAGAATGCGGCTGAGAATTGTCTTGGAGACGAAACCGCTCGACAGTTATGTAATGTTGGTTGCGTGGTTTCAGACGTAATTTCTCACCAGGCCCTCGTACTTGGCAGGACACACTATTGTTCTAAGTATCTTTATGTGCTGCCTGTGTTCTCGACACCAAAAAGATCGACGTAACGTGATCGACGGGCATACTAGAGACACTGCCCAACACATGTGGAAAACTTCATCGGATTTTCACTGTGGTTTCCATTTCACGACCGATCATTCCTTATTTTCCGAATAACCCTCGTATATTCCTATTAGTATAGTATAGTGAAATCGTCGATGGTGTTTACATGTCAATGGCACGTTAAATGGGTACGCCGTATTCGGTGAATATTTACTATTTGCGCGATATACGAGAGAGAATTGTCAGAGCTTGTGCTTTTATAAGTGCCGAAGTGATATGGAATACCACTCAATCCATCATAATATTTCAGCACTGCATTGATACCAATGGTCATCACTTCCGAACAACTTCTGTAAATGGGCGTTGATGCCACCCTTTTGACCTTCGTTGACCTTCAAAGACCTTACTCTTACACATGATTGGATTCGTCTCGATAGCCACAACCAGAAAATAGTTACCAAACCATAGCATCCCATTTAAGAAAAAACAAAACAATGTTGATCTCTGACGCTATCCCTCCGTTGTCCCATGCAACATCTGTCCCACAAACTTTTCAGCTCCTATCATACTTTCGGGGTAATTCTAGGTGTCAATAGTTAGTGACTCGCCCTGCATTATATGTTACCGTTCATGTGTAGCGGGGGACAACTTTGAAATCGTCAATGGGAACCCATGTTTTTCATTCCAGATTACGATTCTATATCAGAATCTTCATACGCTGTGTTTGAACCATTTCTTCGCTTCGTTTTGTAATCGGCTGAATAGAATTGGGTATACAATCATAATTTACGACACTCTACTCAATGGCCCTTGAATATCCAATGCCACCTGAGACCGTATCTCCTCGCTGCGAGGATAGGGCAGGACAGTATTTCATAATTTATAATGAAAATCCCACTCACAACGTTGTACTTCTCCGACATATCGAAGAGTGGACTAATCCGGCGACATCAAATCCGGCGGCCTATCGGGCCTATTAACAGCACCACCCCTGCCGAAACCACTGGCCAGTGTAAAAACTGTCTGATACCTCCGTGATTCGGTTCCATAATGCGGTAGCCAACTGCCCTGCTGAAACCACACGCGTTGTCGAACTTCCAGCGGTAGAACCGGTAGTTTCTGTTCCCAAAAAATTCGATATTTGCGTCCATTCGACGTGCCATTTATAAAATACCGACCAATGAATTTGTACACCGTGGTGCTCGACGATACTCTAACCGACCAAAGAAGTTGATGGTCTACTTACCATGTCCAGTTGGGTTTGTCTACACTTCAGTTAAGCACGTTGCGCCGATTAATTCTCCCATTGTTTTTGAATGTGGACCCATCCGAAAATAGTACCTCGGGAAAGAACGTCAGGGTCGTTTGCATTTTTAAAAGTATGCAGTCACAAAACACTACCGGTCATGGAAATCGGCGCTATGAAGTTCTTGATGCAGTGACACTTGGTACGGATGGTAGTTATGATGATGCAGTAATGTGACAATACTATCTACGAATATACCGGAATATCAGTGTAAATGGCAGGCTCGTTTTCGTGAGTGTAGTGCACAGCCGCTAGTACAGCTATTTTATTAGCTTCTCCGGTATCAAGTCTGCTTTATTTCGTTTTTCCGGTCTGTACGCTGCCATTAGGCAAAAAGGCGTTCACAACTTTGTAAAAGAAGGAACGAGAGCGAGGTTTCTCTGCGAAACCCTCGGAACAGCAGCCTCAACATTTCTCCTGCATTTTCCGTGAATCGTGATCATTTGATGTTTTTCGTTCTGTAGTTGCAACATTCATCGTCCACTTGCACGTCTGTTCTCCAAATGATAGGTAGGTTTGCAGGTAATAAACAGTGCTCAAGTATTGTAAAGTTTACGGCTGCTATCTGTTCTACCCCTGCACGATATGTGAGTTCCGTTCGCAGCGAACTGCCTACTACGATAAGTCGTAGTTCGCTACACGGCCACGGGGCGTTTCTAGTAGTTCCCGGTTCGATACGTCGAAGGAATACAACGCCGGCGATGGGGTTTCGAATTAGAAGTCATGAAATACTCGCCTGTCCAACTCCCGCAGCGTGGAGCTGCAGTCCCACGTGCCACTGGATATTCAAGGGCCACTAAGTAGCAAGTCGTTCATTTCGAACGTGTGCCAATTTCTGTTCCTCCGATTACAGTGCCCTCTGCAGCGAGCTTCAGACAAATAGTATGTAGATTTTGCCGTAGAATCGTAATCTGCAATAAACATTATGGGTTCCCATTGAAAATTTCAAAGGTGGCCCCCGCCACCCACGTACGGGTTGAAATGGCTGGTCGATTGTGGTATCTTTGGATAATAAATAGTATCAGAATAAGCGTTGAATGTTAAATAAGGTTCTGTTTGAAACTGCTTTATTTCACAGTTATGCAGTACAGTAGTGACCACAAGTGCAACAAAACAACACAAAATTCATCCTTCTTCGAAAACAGGGACACAAAGGGACCCGAAATTCAACATAGTTTAGTGTTTTACATTCACCGCAGAACATGTTGAAAATAATGTCCAAGTACACGAAGATAGTGACATGCTCAACGTCTTTCGTATCTCGGAATGCTGCAGGCTCCGTTCAGCTCGTTCTGCAGAGTTGCACAGTAATTTCCAATTCGCTGCCGTAGTGGTGCTAAATTCTCGATTCTAACACAATATCCGAGAGCCCTGAGACGGCCGCGAAGATAGAAAGAAGTCCAGTGGGTTAGGATCCGGAGGATAGGCGGGCCAAGCAAGATTCTTGCCTCCTGACTAAAATCTGCAGAGCCAGTGTCGTGCATGTAAGTTGTTTCGTGTAGCGATTGTGACATCATGAAGCACATCACGCAGTCTATGCTACAAAAACTGTCTATGCATTCGGCCATTGGCGCGCTGTGGAATAACATGTTGCCCGAGCAATTGAGTGTACACTATGCCACACTAAATGGTCACTACGAAACGTTGATTATATTCTCGTACTGCATTACGCGAGGGTTCTCATACACACCGACGCGACGCACAGCGCCACACAGTGCAACGAACCACATCGAACTAAAGTAAACAAATGGTTCAAATGGCTCTAACCACTATGGGACTTAACTTCTGAGGCCACCAGTACCCTAGAACTTGGAACTACTTAAACCTAACTAACCTAAGGACATCACACACATCCATGCCCGAGGCAGGATTCGGACCTGCGACCGTAGCGGTCAGGCGGTTCCAGACTGTAACGCCAAGAACCGCTCGGGTGGTCCATTGATAGTGACCGGGCCAAATATCTCATGAATATCAAACGAAAAAACTACAAAGAAAGTAACTTGTCTAGCTTGAAGGGGGAAACCAGATGAGGCTATGGTTGGCCCGCTACATGGCGTTGCCATGGGTCAAACGGATGTCTACTGTGTTTTCTTCAATATGAACCCCCATTTTTTGTTACATATTCGTGCAGTACGTAAAGATATATGAATGTTTTAGTTGGACAACTTCTTTCGCTTTGTTATAGATGGCGCTGTAATAGTCACAAACGTATAAGTACGTGGTATCACGTAACATTCCGCCAGTGCGGACGGCATTTGCTTCGTGATACATAACCCTTGTTAAACTGGACCGTCTACCAATTGCGGAAGAGATCGATATCGTGTTGATGTATGGCTATTGTGATCAAAATGCCCAACGGGCGTGAGCTATGTATGCTGCTCGGTATCCCGGACGACATCATCCGAGTGTCCGGACCGTTCGCCGGATAGTTCCGTCATTTAAGGAAACAGGAAGTGTTCAGCCACATGTGAAACGTCAGCCATGACCTGCAATAAATGATGATGACCAAGTAGGTGTTTTAGCTGCTGTCGTGGCTAATCCGCGCATCAGTAGCTGACAAATTGCGCGAGAATCGGGAATCTCAAAAACATTGCGGTTGAGAATGCTACATCAACATTGATTGCACCCGTACCATATTTCTATGCACCAGGAATTACATGGCGACGACTTTGAACGGCGTCTACAGTTCTGCCACCGGGCACAAGAGAAATTACGGGACGACGACATATTTTGCACGCGTTCTGTTTAGCGACGAAGCGTAATTCACCAACAGCGGTAAAGTAAACCGGTGTAATATGCACTATTCGGCAACGGAAAATCTACGATGGCTGCGACAAGTGGAACATCGGTGACCTTGGCGGGTTATCTATGGTGCGGTATTATGGGTGGAAAGATAATTGACCCACATTTTATCGAAAGCAATGTAAATGGTGCAATGTATGCTGATTTCCTTTCTACCGATGTTACTACGAGTTGTTTCACTGCATGACAGAATGGCGTTGTACTTCCAACGTGATGGATGTCCGGCACATAGCTCGGTTGCGGTTGAAGCTGTATTGAATAGTATATTTCATGATAGGTGGATTGGTCGTCGAAGTACGTTCACCAGATCTGACGTCCCCGGATTTCTTTCTGTGGGGAAAGTTGAAGGATATTTTGCTATCGTGGTCCACCGACAACGCTTGACAACATGCGTCAGCGCATTGTCAATGCATGTGCGAAAATTACGGAAGGCGAACCATTAGCTGGTGAGAGGAATGTCCTTACATTTATTGCCAAATGCATTGAGGTTGACGGATATCATTTTGAGCATTTATTGTATTAATGTGGCATTTATAGGTAATCATGCTGTAACAGCATGGGTTCTAAGAAATGATAAGTTCACAAAGGTACATGTATAACATTCGAACAACCGAAATAAAATGTTCAAACATACTTACGTTCTGTATTTTAATTTAAGAAACCTACCTGTTACCAAACGGTTGTTTAAAATTGTGAGCCATATGTTTGTGACTATTACAGCGCCACCTATCAAAAAGCGAAGAAAGTGGTCCAACGAAAACATTCATATTTCTTTACGTACCACACGAATATGTAATAAAAATGGGGGTTCCTATTTCAAAAAA
The DNA here is from genome assembly GCF_021461395.2 of Schistocerca americana. Lineage (NCBI taxonomy): Eukaryota > Metazoa > Arthropoda > Insecta > Orthoptera > Acrididae > Schistocerca > Schistocerca americana. Next base: position 498,741,254 of record NC_060126.1, on the reverse strand, counting down.
CGCAGTTGATATCCGTTTGACCTATGGCAGCGCCATCTAGCGGGCCAACCATAGCGCCATCTGGTTTCCCCCTTCAAGCTAGAAAGTTTCGTTGTTTGTAGTTTTTTCGTTTGACGCTTATTTCGTGAGATATTTGGCCCTGTCACAACGAATGGATCACCCCATATGCGTATGTGGATGTGTTTGTTTGTTTGTTTTGTAGAAGAAATGAAGTTTCTGTGTGGTTCCGATTCCAAACGAAAGTAATAGCCCCCTTTTACTCTTTTCTGTTGGGCGTTTGTGGTGATCGTAATTTTCTGGGTAAAACAATCCATCACCCACAGAACTATGTGAGCTCCACGTTTTAGTATTCAAACTATCTTTCAGATTTTTTACGACCATGTATTTTGTAGCTTAAGACTAAATCACCGCTTAGCACTGTCCATTTGGACAGAATCCACGTTTCAGATCGCGCGACTGAAATAACCAGTGTAATTTGATTCGCCTGCTAGCGTTTCTAGACTCCAGCTTAGAGCGTCCCCCATAAGCACCAGCGTACAGGTAGATGTAAATCTGCGGTATTCCGCCTCGTCCATTTCTTGCAGTGTAGAACCGGGCGCTGTGGGCTCGGAGATTCGCCGGCCACAAAACGTTACTGCACGGCGCGACTTTCCCGGTGGGGAGTACGCTGGGCTTATCTAACCCCCAGGGGATGCCGGGGCGAGACGGTATCGCGCCTTGGCCGGTGCAAGAGCGCTGCCGTAACGCCGGCTTCCAGATAAACGTTTTCATATCGCAGCCGCCGCCACCGCGTAATTGCGCCGGGCGCTCGCGAAAATAGCTCCCAAACACAGAGACTCCTGCCAGAAGATGGGCAAGGCGCTGAATGTGCGGAAACACCGTCCTTCTACGTTAGCGCCCGGTGGCTCTAGCAGACTGTTGCAGGAGAAAAAAACGCAAGAGTCCTTCGTGCTCATGAGCAGTGGGATTATCCCGCTCTATACATTCCATCGGGTCATACATAAAGGACTTCAATTACTATATTGGATAATAAGTTTGCTTTAATTTACGTCTATGGTCATAAACATTTTCTTAACAGATTACCGGTTTCGGTCGTTAATGACCATCATCAGATCTGCAGCAGAAATTGGAAAGAACATAAATACACTCGCAAACTGTATAGATCTCAAGAAAAATACATAGACCATAATGGAAAGTAGTACTGACAAAATTTACATTTGTGCGCTTTAAATATGAAGAGGCAGTCATGTTTCATAAAAGCAAAGTCCTAATGTATTGCAGTCATAGTGGCATCGTCAGATGTTAAATGGAGAGTTGCACCAGCATCGTCAAATACATATAAATAACATCACATGTACGAGTCATGTTGTCAGTAGTATTACTGTTTAAAACAAGCTGTCGTACAGTACCCACCAGATGTCGCTAATGTTGGCATACACTAGTTTTCAACAATTAATTGAAACAGCGGAAACAAAGGGGGATACAATAGTTGATGTCTGTAATAAGCTTATAACGTATAAAAGGCATTAAAGTAATTTTTTTTTCTTTTTCTTTTTTTATTGTTATTTTAACACCGGAACAATCAGGTAGGCTGGCAGCGGCTTGCTACGCCGCTCTTCAGCCATAGTGTTGACAATAACAGTACAATAATGGAGAATTAGAAGTAACATAGTGACGGGCAAAAAATAGTGGTCACACATACACAAAAAACACGGAGCCGTTCACACTCGACGATAACGACACTGAAAACACGGTGACACGGCGCACATAACACTGATGAACCCGACGGCACAAGTGAACGTAGAAGCGTGACGGCGGACACTAAAAACACAAAACGACGTCACACACACGAGACACTGATGGCGATGATCTCCGGCGCGCGAAATTCCACGTGGCGTGTGCGAGGCCGGGGACCTGCCAAAATGGGAAGAAGGGCGAGAGGGGGGAGGGGGCTGGAGAGGGGGAGAGGGGAGAACAAAGATGCCAATGGCTGAGGAGATGGGAGGAGGAGTAGAGGGACAAGGGAGGGGAGGCCCGGGCGAGGAGTGGTTACAGTAATAAAAATCAATAAAAAGAAGAACACGACAAGAGTAATATTGTTAAAGAGAGGAAGAGTTAAAAAAACGGTGGTTGACATGTGCTCTAATGCCAGTATTCTAGATAAAGACATCAATATTAAACACCGTTGATAGTGTACCGGGTAATATTAAACAACCATAAAACAAACCGCTAAAAGAGCCACAAATGAAAGGAAACATAGTGCTGCACATAATCAGCGCCCTCTGTTGGCGCTGACGCCAGAATTCCGCACAGGCGGGAAGTGGTTGGAGGAACGTGACCGGCAGAGGGCCCCTAGTACCCTGCGGTACTCCGTTGCAAGAAAAGAATGATAAAATTCCGTAACAGTGAATGATCTACATTATCTGATAAATGTAGTCTACAAAATGAATGGAGAAGGAACAAGAACATACTAGAGTCATGCGTCCAATGTATAAAAACGAAGTAAATATGTGATGCACTCAATACTAGGTGAACTTATCAACACACTATACATAACAGAGGCGTGCAGTGATTAGAGTTACCACCTATGCCACATACTCCCACAACCAGGCCCACTTCACCTTCACCCCCCTCACCACCCTTGTCTAACTCTCCACTCCCATGGCACAACAACCGTACCGTATCCTGTACCACAACATTCGCTCCCTGCCCACCCACAAACTCCTCTTCCTCCACACCCTACGTCAGCACCGCGTGGATGCCTTCGTCCTAAATGAAACCTTCCTTCAACCCCGTCTCTCCGTCTCCACGGCTTCTTACACTCTACACCGCACCGATAACCCGTACCCTCTCGCGCGTGGCGGAGTTGCTATAGGCCACCTCAAGCACCTACCTGTCCGGCCCCAACCTCTCCTTAACAATCCTGCCGAGCATCTCACCCTCAGCCTCTTCTTCCCCACCCTTACCATCACCTGTGCCACCATTTATGTCCGCCCTCGCACCCCCATCCCGTACGATTTCCTGGCCCACATTGACCGCACCTTCTCCACCTATGTGATTCCCGCTGACCTCAATATCCACAGCCGTGATCCTGCCGACCTCCGGCGGTGGCATCAGTTTCTCACCACTCTCCAGGGAGACCTGGTTCCCCTGCCTCAGCACACCCGGCCCGAATCCAACACCACTCCTGATGTGGTCCTTGCCTCTCCAAACCTCCTTGGGCACACCACCGCAGATGTCCTTGACCTCATTGGCAGTGACCATGCTCCTGTCCTCCTCACTATCTCTAACGGTCGCCATCCCCGCCACGCTCCTCGCCCTGACGTCCCTCCTAAACTTGTCCATGATTACTCCCGTGCCAACTGGGATGCCTACCGGGATTCCATTCACACCCAGGTTGACGGCCACGACCTTACCCTCCAGTCTCCTGATGACATCGCTCGCGCTGCTGCCTTCCTGCACCAGACATTGTCTGACGCCGTCGCCACCCATATTCCCACCAAAGCCATCCACCCTCACCGCCCCGCCCTGCCTCCACAGGCCATCCTTCTCCTTCGAGAGTCCCGCCGCCTCTACCGCTCTTTTCTCCACACTCGTGACCGGGATACACTTACCCGCCACCGGCAATTACAGCGACACATCCGCAACCTGCTTGTTGCGAAGAAACGCCGAGCCTGGCGCCAGACATGTACACGACTCAACACCACGCTCCCCATCAACTCTTCCAAGTATTGGTCTGCCTTCCACCGCCTTACTGGGAACCGCCCCACCCCCAGTACCCTCTCCTTCTTAATGACCGTCCCTTTCCTGACAACCTCAGTAAGGCCAACCACTTTGCCTCCCACCTCTCTGATGTTTTTTCCATCCCAGATGATCCCCACTTTGATTAGTCCCTCTTCCCTGATGTCATGGACCGTACGAATACCTCTGTTCCTCCCCTTGCTCCTAGCTTCCAGTACTTGGGCCACACCCCACCTTCTGCACTTAACACTCCCATCACTACACAGGACATCAGCCTCACACTCCGCACTAAACGCAACACTGCTCCCGGCCACGACTGCGTTACCTACCGCCACCTCAAACACTGCCCTCCCTCCTTCCTTTCCCTCCTTGCCACCCTCTACAATGTCATCCTTGCCACTGGCTTCTATCCCGACCTGTGGAAAACCTCCCGTATCCTGATGTTCTCCAAACCCAATAAGCCTCCATCTGATGCCTCTTCCTATCGTCCTATCTGTCTCACATCGGTGTTCAGCAAGCTCTTGGAATCCATCCTTTCCCGGCGCATCCATCTCCACCTCCACCAAAACCACCTCCTCCCAAACACCCAATGTGGATTTCGACCCTCCTTCTCTGCTGATGACCAACTCCTCCACCTCACTCATCTCCTCTCCCTCCAGCTTAACTCCCGTCGATCCGCCATTTTTGTCTCACTTGACCTCGAAAAGGCCTACGACCGTGTCTGGCATCCCGGTCTCCTGTTTAAACTCCAAACCTACGCCCTACCTGTCAACTACATCCGTCTGGTGGCCTCCTTCTTCTCCCACCGCCCCTCCTATGTTACCGTCCATCATGCCAATTCCCACACCTTCTACCCCTCTGCCGGTGTGCCCCAGAGCTCTGTCCTCTCCCCTCTCCTCTACCTCCTGTACACGGCAGATATGCCCCAACCCCCCCCTCCAGTACACCTCTTGCAATATGCTGATGACACCGCATTCCTCGCCCTCGCTCCTACCCTCCAACGGTCCCAACGCCTTCTCCAGAATCACCTTGACCTTTTTGCTGCATGGTGTAACCAATGGCTCCTGAAACTCACTCCTTCCAAGACCCAGGCAATCATCGTAGGTCGTACCACTCGCTCCTTCCGACTCCTGGATTTCTCACTTACTGTCTGCACACGTCCTGTTTGCCTCACCCCCACCCTCACCTACCTTGGCCTCACCATTGACCGTCACCTCACCTGGATACCTCATCTCCGCTCCATCCAATCCAAAGCCCACAACCGCCTCCGACTCCTCAAACTCCTCTCTGGCCGGACATGGGGGTTGCACCCCTCTACCATCCTCCACACCTACAAATCCTTCATCCGTCCCATCCTCTGTTATGCCAGTCCTGCCTGGATATCTGCCCCCCCCAAATTCTATCAGTCCCTCCAGATCCTTGAGCGTCATGCACTCCGCCTCGCCTTCCGTATCCGCCTCCCGTCCCCCATGCGGATCCTCTATGATCTCATTCCTTTCCCCCATCTGCTCCTATTCCTCGAACATATCCGCATCCTCTACACCTCCCGCCGTCTTGAACCCCCTCACCCCCTGGTTGCTCCTCTCCTCTCCCGTCCCCGCCCCCTGCCACGTCTTCACCGTTGTGTCCCCCCTACCCTCCATCTCTACACCCTCCATCTCCTTTCCCAAGGTGGCTTCCGTCACCTCCCCCTCCCGGATGATGCCCTCTCTCCCTCCATTTATCCTTCCTATCAACTCTGATCCTCAATCCCCCTCCTTTCCTCTGTCCTTTCCCTGGGCTCCCTCTCCCCCCCCCCTTCTGTCCTGTTTTTCTCCCCACTAAACCTCTCCCTACCTCCCATCTCCCCCCCAGTCCTTTTGTATTCCCCTCCTCTGCCTACCCCACTCCGTGTCGCATCTGCCCCCCACCCCTCTTATGGGTCCTCATCCTCCTTCAGCCCCTTTCCCGGCTCCCCCCTTCGCTTTTACTCTCCTTTCCCCCCCTTTTTTGTTTTCCCATCTTCTGTCCAGTTTCCCCCCCACCTGCTCTCGACTGTGGTGTCACATTTGCCAACTTTTTAGTGCAGTGTTCCAGTGACTATTCAGTGTTGTTTGTCTTTCTCGTGTTGCGAACAGAAACCATGCTGTCGCTCGGTGTGAATTTTATTTCCTTTGCGAACAGAATCCAGACTGTCGCCGTGTTTTTTTAATTGTCTATTGTTTTCCCTGTCTACTTCGTATGTATTTTTATTAGCGTCATCATCCCTGTGTTGTTGTTTTAAGTTCCACGATTTCTTTTCGCCTTGTTACTCTCTAAGTCTCCGATTTTATCGCCTGTTTTTTTATTTGTTCTCTTGATCTTTGTCACAAAATCTGTCGGCTGAAGAGCGGCGTACTAAGCTGCTGCCAGCCCGCCCCCTTCGGGGGGAATTGAAATTCAATAAATGAAAAAAAAAAAAAAAAAAAAAGTGATTAGAGGCCCCCACCTGCCCGCATTGTAGGCAAGTGCACTTCCTCCGGCAGTGCCCTAACCTTCAATCCCCTCCCTCCTGCAATACCTGCAATCTCCCCCATCCCACCTACTCCCAAACGTGTAAAGCTCGACCCCCTCCGACCACTCCTGAACTCACCGTCCCTGTCCGTCCTCTGGACGCCCCCACCCCTCCTGGCAATTCCCTTCGTCCCCCTCCCACCACTGAGGACATCATCAGGTTTCTCACCATCGTCCTTCAAAAAGTTCATCCCTTTCAGCGCCCTCACACCCTCCAACAGATCTCCCTCGCTGCCCATTCCATATTCCACCTCAAGATGTACGCCACCTACTCCAACAACCAGGCCCATTTCACCTTCTCCCGTCTTGACACCCTCGTCTAAATCCCTGTCATGACGCGACAGCAAAGTATCCTTTTCAACAATATCCGCTCCCTTCCCGCCAACAAGAACCTTTTCCTGCACACCCTTGCCACCCACCGCGTGGATGCCTTCCTCCTCAATGAAACCTTCCTCCAACCTCACCACTCCATCCACACCTCACCCTATCTCCTCCACCGCTCCGATAATCCCCTCCCAATTGCGCGTGGCGGAGTTGCCATTGGTCACCACCGCCAGATCCCCGTTTGGCTCCAACCTCTCCTTCCTGACCCCACCGAACACCTGATCCTTAGTCTCTTCTTCCCTGGCCTTACCGTTACCTGCGCCACCATCTATGTCCGCCCTAACGCCCCTATTCCCTTCGACTTCCTCTCCCACATCGACCGTACCTTCTCCTCCTACCTGATCGCCACCGACCTCAACATCCATAGTCGTTCCGCCGCCCAGTTACGGCGGTGGCATCAGTTCCTCTCCTCCCTTCAAGGCGACCTCATCCCCATCCCCCAGCACACCCGTCCCGAATCCAACTCCACTCCTGATGTTATCCTCTCCTCCCCTAACCTCCTTGGCCGCATAACGGTGGATGTCCTGGAGCCTATTGGTAGCGACCATCTCCCTGTCCTCCTCACCATTTCAGACGGTCGTCGCCCCCGCCCCGACCCTCGTAATGACCCTCCCCCTAAGTACGTCCATGACTATTCTCATGCCGACTGGAGTGCCTACCGGGCTACCCTTTCCACCCTGGTCGATAGCCACCCCTTCACCTACCACCACCCTGTTGATGTCACCCATGCCGCCTCCTTTCTCCAGCACACCTTGTCTGAGGCCGTGGAGGCCCACGTTCCTACTGTCGCCGTCCACCCCCACCATCCTACCTTACCCCCACAGGCCCTCCTCCTCCTCCATGAATCCCGTCGTCTGTACCGTGCCTTCCTCCGCACGTGTGACCCGGACACACTGCGACGCTACCGGCAACTCCAGCGACACATTCGTAATTTGCTCGCGGCTAAGAAACGCCGGGACTGGCGACAGACATGCACCCGTTTCAATGCTACCCTACCCATCAACTCGTCCAAGTTCTGGTCAGCCTACCGTCGCCTTACCGGAACTAAACCCTTCCCCTACTATCCTCTTCTCCATGATGATCACCCTTTCCCTGACACCCTTAGTAAGGCCAGTCACTTTGCCTCCTATCTCTCCGATGTATTTTCCATCCCCGATGATCCCCAGTTCGATTATTCCCTCTTCCCGGATATCCGCGATCGGACTGACACCTATGTCCCTCCCCTCGCTCCTGGTTTTCAGTACTTGGACAACATTGCACACACAGAAGTCAATGCCCCTATCACTACACAGGTTCTCATTGCTACACTCCGCAAAAAACGCAACACCGCTCCTGGTCACGATCGTGTCACCTACCGTCACCTTCGTGAAGCTCCTATCTCTTTCCTCTCCACCCTGGCCAGGCTCTACAATGTAGTCCTGTCCACCGGTTACTACCCCGACCTGTGGAAAACCTCCCGTATCCTCATGTTCCATAAGCCTGGCAAACCACCGTCCACCGTCTCCTCCTACCGTCCCATCAGCCTTACCTCGGTCTTCAGCAAGGTCCTGGAATCTATCCTCACCCGACGCATCCACCAGCATCTCCGCCAGCACCGCCTCCTTCCTGTTACCCAGTGTGGCTTTCGGCCGTCCTTCTCTTCCGACGACCTTCTCCTTTACCTCACTCATCTCCTTTCCGAACAGCTTAATTCCCGTCGCTCCGCGATCTTCCTCTCCCTGGTTCTCGAACGTGCTTATGACCGCATATGGCATTCTGGTCTCCCCTTCAAGCTCCAAACCTCCGCCCTTCCCATTAACTACGTCCATTTGATCGGCTCCTTTCTCTCCCGCCGTCCTTCCTCTGTCACCATCCATCACACAGATTCCTACACCTTTTTCCCCTCTGCCGGTGTGCCCCAAGGCTCCGTCCTCTCCCTCCTTCTGTACCTTTTGTACACGGCGGACATGCCGCCGCCGTCAGCCCCCGTCCACCTTCTCCAGTTTTCCGATGACGCCGCCTTCCTTACCCTGGCCCCCACCCTACAGCGCTCCCAACACCTTCTCCAATCCCATCTTGACCGGTTCACTGCTTGGTGCAACCAGTGGTTGCTCAAGGTCAATCCCTCCAAAACCCAGGCGATCATTGTAGGCAAAACCACCCCTTCATTCCGACTCCTTGATTTCTATCTCACCATCTATGGCCGTCCTATCACCCTCACTCCCACCCTTAAGTACCTTGGCGTCACCCTCGACCGTCGCCTCTCCTGGACTCCCCCCCTCCGGACAATCCAAGGCAAGGCACGCTCCCCACTCAGTCTCCTCAAGCTCCTCTCCGGCCGTAGGTGGCGTCTGGACCCCTCCACCATCCTCCACACCTATAAATCCCTCATCCGCCCTATCCTTTGTTATGCCCATGTGGCTTGGATCTCTGCCCCCCACCTTTTACAAATCCCTCCAAATCCTTGAACGCCATGCTCTCTGCCTCGCCTATCGCATCCGTCTCCCCTCCCCTACGCAGATCCTGTACGATCGCATCCCCTTCCCCCACCTCCTCCTTTTCCTTGAAAGGATATGGATCCTGTACATCTCCCGTAAACTCGACCCTCCTCACCTGCTCATCTCCCCAATCCTCTCTCACCCCCGCACGCTGCCGCGTGTGTATTCCCACGTCCCACCTGGTCTCCATCTCTCCACCCTCCTTACCCTCTCCCAAGGTGGCTTCCACCAGCTCCCCCTCCCTGATGATGTCCTCCTCCCCTCCATCTACCCCTCCTATCAACTTTGACCCTGCCCCACCCCCCACTTCCGGTGTCCTTTCCTTTAGGCACCCTCCCTCCCTTCTCTTCCCTTCCCTTCTCTTTCCTTTTCCCCCATCCCCTCCCTCCACCCCTCTTCCCCCGGGCTTCCCCTCCCCCTTCCTCCCTCCCCCCCCTATCTCCCTTGCCCGTGGGATCTCCGCTCTCGCCTCTCGCTCTCCCACTCCCCTTCCTCCTCCTCCTCTCTTGGCAGGTCCCCGGACTCGCACACGCATAGTGAACATTCGCGCGCTGGAGGTCATCGCCATTAGTGTCTCGTGTGTGTGCCTTCGTTTGTGTTTAGTGTTTGTTCGCCGAAACGCCGCCACTGTTCACGTGTTCCATCGCCATCATCCCTGTTTTGTGCGCCGTGTCGACTAGTGTCAGTGTTGTTTTCTCGTCAGGTGTGAACGGCTCCGTGTGTTTTGGTTTTTGGTGTCCACATTGTTTTGCCCGCCATTTTTGATTGTATTCTCTGTGTCCCCTCTATTTATTACTTATTGTAAATCTCAAGGCTGAAGAGCGGCGTACTCAGCTGCTGACAGCCCGCCTTGTGTAAGGTGATAAAAATTACAATTAAAAAAAAGTGATTAGAGACAGATAGAATCAGCAATCCGGAATTGAAACATTTACCGAGAAAGTCTGTTGTGTTTCTCACCCGGATGGTGAACAGCTGCCTCAGGACTGGATACTTCCCAGAGGCATGGAAGATTGCCAGAATAATGCCAATACCAAAACCGGGCAAGGATCTCTCACACCCTGACAGCTACAGACCCATAACTTTGCTGCCGACGCTGGGAAAGGTGCTGCAACGTGTCCTACTGAAACGCATGCTGGATATCTTTGGGGCACACAACATCATCCGACCGGAGCAGTTTGGCTTCCAGGCGAAGCTATCGGCTGAGTTACAACTACTGTGCATCACGGAATCTGTCCAAGACAATTTCAGCAAGAAACGACATACCACTGGAGTCTTTCTCGATATAGAGAAGGCTTACGATAAAGTATGGCGACGCAACTTGATCTTCAAGCTCCGACGTACCACGCCCCTACCAGACTGATATTTAAAACTTCTCGACAATTTTCTTCAGGATCGCAGATTATATGTTCGCATTGATGACAAGAATTCAACAACACGGCCTGTCCTTGAAGGACTTCCACAAAGATCGGTCATATCTCCACTGATGTTTAATTTATACATTAACGACCTCCCGACGGTGCCACACGCTACTGCCAGTTTCTATGTCGACGACACAGCGCTCCTGACTGCAGGCACCAGAATGGACCACCTCGTCACACGGATGCAGCGCCAACTAGATTTAGTGGACCACTGGACCCACAGGAACAAAATAACGGTCAATGCAGAGAAAACCAAAGTTATTGTCTTCACACGTTGGACACCCATCGTCAATGGACGCCTACGGATATCAGACCAGCCACTCCCCTGGGCAACAACTGTAAAATACCTGGGAGTGCATCTGGACGCCAAACTGCTGTATAGTCATCACATTATGGAGGAGAAGACGTCTGGCCTCAAAATGCTGGGAGCTCTCCTCCCATTTCTGAAGAGCTCATACCTCAGCCAACGCACGAAACTCCAGTTGTACCATGCCAAAGTCGAACCATCTATTTTGTATGGATCGACCTCTTGGGGTACTACGTGTGCCACTAACTACAAGAAGTTACAGGTTGTGCAAAGCAGATGCCTACGATGGATCACTGGAGCCCAATGGTGGATCCGGAATCATGACATTCATCGAGCCTTTAGCGAATCTTACCTCTCAGACAAGGTCAAGGAGAAGGCACGAACCTTATTTCGGAAGTTGGACATGATATGTGACAGTACACCACAACTCACCACAGAAGGTACGGTAGAACCCTTACGCAACCACAAATATAAAATACCGAAGTCGATAGTATTTGAGCCTCCGTAATTGATATCCCTACGTAATTCTCCATAATTTAAGGACATATAGTCCTTTAGCACTTCTACACACATGTTTTCAAACACACACCAAAAGCAGCGAGTTAAAGGACCCTTCCGTGTGCCCAAACTAAAGCTGAAAGAAGAATAAATAAATAAAGAGAAAATTTTTACCCTTTCCATTCCCTACAGAAGTAAAAATCAACGAAATTGATCAGACTTCAGCACCACCACAAAAAAAAGTGATTGGAGTAAAACATTATCAAAAAAAGCGTAGTGGGCATTGGGCAGAAAGTCATTTTTCCAGTTAAGCAGTTTAGTTGGTTCTCCATTTTTTTTGCTCTATAAATTTCAAGCTCCTCTAACAGTTTAAGAGCATAATCTTTTTGCACTCTATCAAGAATACGCATTCAATTCTCAATGCTCCCTATGGCTTGACCAGTTTCAGGTAAGTGCTGTCCTAAAGCCGTTTTGTTTCGTGGCTGTGAGTGTCCTTTAAACCTTAAGTTAAAAGAGCGGCCTGTTTGACCGATATAATATTTGTCGCAATTACTGCAGTCAATCCTGTAAACTCCAAAGCCATCTAATTTATCATAGTTCCCTTTCAGTTTATGTTTTATTCGTAGTTTAAGGGTGTCATTAAGCTGAAAGCCACATCTGACGTCAGAATTTTAAAAACATTTTTCTATTTGCAGGGACGTTGGATAAAATGAGATATTGACAGAATAATTTTCTTTGGGATTATCCTAACGTTCTATAACGAAACCACCTCAGTACCATGCCCGTAAAGGGGTGGCAACGATGCACGCAGTGGTGTCACGAAATTGGTGGTGACAACTGCCGACTTGTAACCGCCGACCCAAAAAACATTCAAGACGTTTTACAAATTCTTTTGTACGGTAAAATATGTGTTTGGTGCGTGACTACAAAAATTGTACTTTTTTTGTTTTCATCTAACGGGTTTACACGGGGAAAATGTGTGACAACTTTGAAGACCGGCCGCGCTGTCGAATGTCTGGTCACAAGACGTAACGCGCCGAAGGCCATCGTTCTTCAGAGCAACGATCACATATTGTCGTTTTTTCCTTTGTGGGACATTTATCGTAACATTTGATAGAACAGTATTTAGCTTAGGGCAGTTTTTGTCAGACTGCCTTGTTTATTCAGATGTAGGAAGCTTACACAATGAAATAAACGTTTTTGAAACTGGAAGCTAATGCTGGATATGCATAAAGGTGGCAACTGATTTATCTGAAAAACGTATTATAATTTTTTATTATACGCTGGAACCAGGAGTGGTGTTTCTGAGTCGTACTACGTAATTTTAGTATATTACGAGGCGTGATTTTTAAGTAACTACCGTTTCCAAATTTAAAAAAAGACGTGCTAAGATATCTCAGTAATTTTATTTTTACATGAAAGCCTGTACCTTAATCTACGGACTGACGCCATTACAGTCTGATTATTCCTCGTTGTGTACTGAGTGTTTAGGATGCCTCTTATAATCGTGAGTCCTGCCGACTGTGAAGTACGGGCTGTTATAAGATTTCTTAGTGCTAAAGGCCTAAAAGCGATCGATATTCATCGTGAGATCTGTGCGGTTTACGAAGAAAACATTATGAGTGATGGAATGGTAAGAAAGTGGGCAAGAGCACTTAAAGATGGCCGCACAAATGTGCATGACGAACAACGGAGTGGGCGTCCTTGGGTCGTTAATGAAAGTTTGGTGCAGGAAATCGACAATAATGTGAGAGAATACAGACGCATTACGATTTCCTCCTTGCGGGATGACTTTCCTAATGTTTCTCGTAGTATTTTGTATGACATTGTCACCGAGTACTTGAATTAACGAGGATCGTGCGCACTTTGGGTACCGAAAATGTTGACGGATATGCACAAAACTAAACGTTTACACAGTGCATTGACTTTCCTTGAGCGGTACCACAACGACTGTGATGATTTCTCAAGCCAAATTGTTACGGACGATGAAACATGGGTGCCCTACGTCACACCAGAATCAAAGCAACAGTCCATGGAAGTTGAGCAAGGGCATCGTTTTGCGGCAAGACAATGCCGTCCACATGTGGCGAATCACACCAAAGATCTGATCACATCTTTTAGATGGGAAACTGTAGATCATCCTCCGTACAGCCCCGATCTTGCGTTGAACCGAGCGAGGTGGCGCAGTGGTTAGACGCTGGACTCGCACTCGGAAGGACGACGGTTCAATCCCGCGTCCGGCCATCCTGATTTAGGTTTTCCGTGATTTCCCTAAATCGCTCCAGGCAAATGCCGGGATGGTTCCTTTCAAAGGGCACGTCCGACTTCCTTCCCCGTCCTTTCCGTAATCCGATGAGACCGATGACATCGCTGTCTGGTCTCCTTCCCCAAAACAACCAACCAACCAACCATCTTGCGCCCAGTGACTACCATCTGTTCCTGCACTTGAAGAAACACCGGGGCGGTCAGCGTCTTCAAGACGATGACGAAGTCAAAACCGTGGTGATGCAGTGGTTAACAAGTCAGGCGGCAGACTTCTATGAGGACGGTATTCAAAAACTGGTACAACGTTATGACAAGTGCCTCGATATTGACGGAATTTATGCAGAAAAGTAGATTAAGATACAGGCTTTCATGTAAAAATAAAATTATTGAGATATCTTAGCTTTTTGTTTTAAAGTTCAAAACGGTACTTACTTAAGAACGCGCCTCGTACTTGGACATTCCAAAGAACTTTAAGACGGCATGTCACGGAATTGGAAATTTGTGGTAAGGACTATGGGACCAAACAGCTGAGGCCATTGGTCCCTATGCTTACTCATTACTTAATCTAACTTAAATTAACTTACGCTAAGAACAACACACACATGCCCGAGGCAGGACTCGAACCTCCGAGGGGGAAGCCGCGCGAAACCTGACAAGGCACCTCAGACCGCACGGCTACCCCGCGCGGCCCATAATTCGGTTTATTATTAATAAACTCTGCACAGAAGTTCTGTGACCCTCACTGGTGCTTTAGTGATGCCTGTAGACAACAGACAGACTTCAAGTTTATTATAGTCGTCATCAGTGGCCGAGCGCTTCTAGGCGCTTCAGTCTGGAACCGCGTGACCACTACGGTCGCAGGTTCGAATCCAGCCTCGGGCATGGCTGTGTGTGATGTCCTTAGGTTAGTTAGGTTTAAGTAGTTCTACGTTCTAGGGGACTGATGACCTGAGCTGAAGTCCCATAGTGCTCAGAAGCATTTGAACCATTTGAACAGTCGCCGCGCGGGATTAGCCGAGCGGTCTCAGGCGCTGCAGTCATGGACTGTGCGGCTGATCCCGGCGGAGGTTCGAGTCCTCCCTCGGGCATGGTTGTGTGTGTTTGTCCTTAGGATAACGTAGGTTAAGTAGTGTGTAAGCTTAGGGACTGATGACCTTAGGAGTTAAGTCCCATATGGTTTCACACACATTTAAACAGTCGTCATCCCTGTTTACGTATGTTTTTGTCTCTACCTTCTTACGCCATGGAAAACCAAACCTGCAAATCCAAAAGTTGAAATTATCGTTTTGTGACAATGAAATATTTCCGCGCACGCTAGAGAACACAGAATTGGATGAAGATTCTTCGGTGCCTAAACTGTTATGTGGTTTTCGACGAACTTGGAGGAGATAAAATAGTAAAAACAACGACTACGGCTACAATACCACATAACGTATTTCGTAACTTCAAGGAGAAAATATGAAAATGCAGTAAATGAAGCAGGCAAAACGGAATACAAACGTCTCGGAAATGAGATCGACAGGAAGTGAAAAATGGCTAAGCAGGGACGGCTAGAGGACAAATGTAAGGATGTAGAGGCTTATCTCACTGGGGTAAGATAGATACAGCCTGCAGGAAAATTAAAGAGACCATTGGAGAAAAGAGAATCACTTGTATGAATATCAAGAACTCAGATGGAAACCCAGTTCTAAGCAAAGAAGGGAAAGCAGAAAGGTGGAAGGAGTATATAGAGGGTCTATACAAGGGCAGTGTGCTTGAAGGCAATATTATGGAAATGGAAAAGGATGTAGATTAGATGAAGATGAAATGGGAGATATGATACTGCGTGAAAAGTTTGACAGAGCACTGAAAGACCTAAGTCGAAACTAGGCCACGTGAGTAGACTACATTCCATTAGAACTACTGACAGGGTTGGGAAAGCACGTCCTGACAAATCTCTACCATCTGGTGAGCAAGATGTATGAAACAGGCGAAATACCCTCAGACTTCAAGAAGATTATAATAATTCCAATCCCAAAGAAAGCAGGTGTTGACAGATGTGAAAATAACCGAACTATCAGTTTAATAAGCCACAGGAATACTTTACACACGAATGGAAAAACTGGTCGAAGCCGATCTCAGGGAAGATCAGTTTCGATTCCGTAGAAATGTTGGAACACGTGAGGCAATACTGATCCTACGACTTATTTTAGGAAATAGATTAAGGAGAGACAAACCTACGTTTCTAGAATTTGTAGACTTAGAGAAAGCTTTTGACAATGTTGACTGGAATACTCTCTTTCAAATCCTAAAGGGGGCAGGGGTAAAATACAGGGAGCGAAAGGCTATTTACAATTTGTACAGAAACCAGATGGCAGTTATAAGAGTCGAGGGACATGAAAGGGAAGAAGTGGTTGGGAAAGGAGTGAGACAGGGTTGTAGCCCCTCCCCGATGTTATTCAATCTGTATATTGAGCAAGCAGTAAAGGAAACAAAAGAAAAATTAGGAGTAGGAATTAAAATCCACGGAGAAGAAATAAAAACTTTGAGGATCGCAGACGACATTGTACTCGTAATTCTGTCAGGGACAGCAAAGGACTTGGAAGAGCCACTGAACGGAATGGACAGTGTCTTGAAAGGAGGATATAATATGAACATCAACAAAAGCAAAACGAGAATTTTGGAATTTCGTAGAATTAAATCGGGTGATGCTGGAGTAATTAGATTAGGAAATGGGACGCTTAAAGTAGTAAATGAGTTTTGCTATTTGGGGAGCAAAATAATTGATGATGGTCGAAGTAGAGATGATATAAAATATAGACTGGCAATGGCAAGGAAAGCGTTTCTGAAGAAGAGAAATTAGTTAACATCGAGTATAGATTTAAGCGTCAGGAAGTCGTTTCTGAAAGTATTTGTACGGAGTGTAGCCATGTATGGAAATGAAACGTGGACGATAAATAGTTTAAACAAGAAGAGAATAGAAGCTTTCGAAATGTGGTGCTACAGAAGAATGCTGAAGATGGGTAGAGCACATAACTAATGAGGAGGTATTGAATAGAAATGGGGAGAAGAAGAGTTTGTGGCACAACTTGACTAGAAGAAGGGATCAGTTGGTAGGACATGTTCCGAGGTATCAAGGGATCACAAGTTTAGTATTGGTGGCCAGCGTGTAGGGTAAAACTCGTAGAGGAAGACCAAGAGATGAATACACTAAACAGATTCGGAAGGATGTAGGTAGCAGTAGGTACTGGGAGATGAAGAACCTTACACAGGTTAGAGTAGCAGGGAGAGCTGCATCAAACCAGTCTCTGGACTGAAGACTACAACAACAACAACATGGAGAAAGTAACTCAACGGGTGGTTGATGACATTTTTGTCTACCCTCAAGGCAAGGAAGTAGCCTCAATTACTTACTTTACCATTCATGTGTGTTTCTTGTCTCCAGGCAACACGTCAGTGGATTGCTCTTGTCTGTTGTCGAAGTCAATCAGATTTTGGTTTAGAAATGGAATAAAGTAAGTTGATTTGAAGCCAATTTGACTATTTTTCGACTTTGACTGTCTCAATAAGTATTTCAAGGTTTTTTTAAATTACCGCTACCAGTCACATACTTTGTTAACTATTGTATTACTTATTTATTTAGCGACATGTTTCGGGGGAATACCTCATCTTCAAGCTAAATGGCATTACAAAAACCATTTTACAATAAGGTCATACTGATGTTACATAGTCTTTTCAAAAATGCCAGAAGAACTCTAGAAGAACAAAGATAACCACAGAATTTATGGAAAGACTATGTAACATCAGTATGACCTTATCGTAAAATTGTTTTTGTAATGCCATTTAGCCTGAAGCCGAGGTATTTCCTCGAAACATGTCGCTAAATGAATAAATAATACAATAGTTAACAAAGTTTTAGCGGTAATTTAAAAAAGTTTTACACAAGTAGGTTAATATTAAAAAAATACATTCGAGTGATCGAATCAGGAATATTTGCGTCCGCTCTCCCTACCAACCTACCATACGCCACGGGATGTGTCATAATAAAATCAGGCCACTGGCACGGGCCTCGATTGGCCGCCGTATTCTCCGGATAAGAACACATGCCACTCCTTTTTTTGGGCTGCAGCTTCGATATTCCGATAGTTCAGCGGGTCATGCAGAACTTCGGTACTCGTCTGCACATCATCACCAATGATGGCAGGCATATCGAAAATGTCATAACCTAAATCCGAATATCTGTAGTGACGTTTACATATTGAATAAAGTGTGTGCACGCCGTAGCTTGTAACTAATTTACATTTTTCTTCATATCTTTCAATAAACGTCACCCTGAACGGTCTTGGGCAAATGGTCAAAGATTGTTGTTGCTGCGTACTGAATTCCTTTCTTAACCACGGGTACCTTTAATAATCGATAATAAAGGTCGTTTCCTCCTCTGGTGTTGTCGGTATGGTCATTACTGTTCCTCTTAAATTATGATGGGTTATTTATGACCTATTTCATTAGGGAACACGTTTAGTGTGATAGTACAATTAAAATGCCCAACTTCACGTAGAGGTACCTAGAAGACGACGGCGAAATTACAGCTCGTTTTTTGCAATCAATACTTCCTTTCTAAGTAATGAGTTACCACGGAAAATTACTCTATATGGTATTACTGAGTGGAAACACGCAACATATGTAAGGGATCTGATTCGTTTATTTCTAAGACAAGTAAAGATACGAAGATGCCTGCGACGACCCCTAATTTTTCTTATCCTCTTTTCTCGGTCTCGTTTTGACGTCAGCTGCGTGCACCTGGTTTCCAAACTACCTCTTTGTCACAGGCATTTCAGTCTGCCTTCACGAATCGTTTCCATAGTACTTGCGTTTTGATCTTATCTACGTGTAACAAGGAAAGTGGTTGTGTCGTGCCACTTTCACGCTCGTATCCGAGTAGCAAGTGAGTGAGTGACAATTTGCTCACCATTCCGACCCCTTCCCCCCCCCCCCCCCAATTAAATTACCCACGCTGGCTATCGTTCGCCACGCCTGTTCGTCTATTCTTCGCCTGTATTGTTTATTGTAGTCTGTAATCGTGCAGTGGAGTGCTTCTTGTCAAAACTTTTATACGTTTTATTGTGTCACGCAGCCGCCAAAATTTATAACTTAATTACAGTTTGTTAAAGTAAATGACACCACGACAGAGTGCAAACAATATTTTAAAGATGTGAGTTTTTTTTTTGCTATTCATGTGATTTACTTAAACACGCCGGTTCTCACGAAACTGTTGTAGAAGGAAAACAACATATTATCTGCAGGTCCTCCGTGCAGCTATAATAATACCTACGTGAGTGCCTCTGAGCAGGTAACGCCCATCTCACAAGACTTTCTGCAAACGTGATGTCAGGTTGACGTCACACGCAATATTGAACACCGCCCGAGTTTCTAACGACTCTGAGACACAGAAGAACGTGAATGTTAATTGTTCCTCGTTTCATCAGCAGCAATTTAGGCCGTCCTCTTCGGCTGCCTAACAATACACTCGGAAATCGCCTAGTATTCATTTCAATCTTCGTCCTCTAATGACTCGGAAATGTAAATAACATCGAATATTGCAGAACATATTTTGGTTATATTCATAAGAAAGTGCCAGATTGTGTTAAAAACGCGATGATGGAAAAAGAAGTACGAGGGCAGCTCAATAAGTAATGCAACACATTTTTTTTCTCGGCCAATTTTGGTTGAAAAAACCGTAAATTTCTTGTGGAATATTTTCAAACATTCCCGCTTCGTCTCGTATAGTTTCATTGACTTCCGACAGGTGGCAGCGCTGTACAGAGCTGTTAAAATGGCGTCTGTAACGGATGTGCGTTGCAAACAACGGGCAGTGATCGAGTTTCTTTTGGCGGAAAACCAGGGCATCTCAGATATTCATAGGCGCTTGCAGAATGTCTACGGTGATCTGGTAGTGGACAAAAGCACGGTGAGTCGTTGGGCAAAGCGTGTGTCATCATCGCCGCAAGGTCAAGCAAGACTGTCTGATCTCCCGCGTGCGGGCCGGCCGTGCACAGCTGTGACTTCTGCAATGGCGGAGCGTGCGAACACACTCGTTCGAGATGATCGACGGATCACCATCAAACAACTCAGTGCTCAACTTGACATCTCTGTTGGTAGTACTGTCACAATTGTTCACCAGTTGGGATATCCAAAGGTTTGTACCCGCTGGGTCCCTCGTTGTCTAACCGAACACCATAAAGAACAAAGGAGAACCATCTGTGCGGAATTGCTTGCTCGTCATGTGGCTGAGGGTGAAAATTTCTTGTCAAAGATTGTTACAGGCGATGAAACATGGGTTCATCACTTCGAACCTGAAACAAAACGGCAATCAATGGAGTGGCGCCACACCCACTCCCCTACCAAGAAAAAGTTTAAAGCCATACCCTCAGCTGGTAAAGTCATGGTTACAGTCTTCTGGGACGCTGAAGGGGTTATTCTGTTCGATGTCCTTCCTCATGGTCAAACGATCAACTCTGAAGTGTATTGTGCTACTCTCCAGAAATTGAAGAAACGACTTCAGCGTGTTCGTAGGCACAAAAATCTGAACGAACTTCTCCTTCTTCATGACAACGCAAGACCTCACACAAGTCTTCGCACCCGAGAGGAGCTCACAAAACTTCAGTGGACTGTTCTTCCTCATGCACCCTACAGCCCCGATCTCGCACCGTCGGATTTCCATATGTTTGGCCCAATGAAGGACGCAATCCGTGGGAGGCACTACGCGGATGATGAAGAAGTTATTGATGCAGTACGACGTTGGCTCCGACATTGACCAGTGGAATGGTACCGTGCAGGCATACAGGCCCTCATTTCAAGGTGGCGTAAGGCCGTAGCATTGAATGGAGATTACGTTAAAAAATAGTGTTGTGTAGCTAAAAGATTGGGGAATAACCTGGTGTATTTCAATGCTGAATAAAACAACCCCTGTTTCAGAAAAAAAATGTGTTGCATTACTTATTGAACTGCCCTCGTATTAACAGGTAACGAACTACGAGACTACATTCAACTCCGTACACTAGGGCTTGGTTATCTAAAATCAAGTGGTTTCACCTTAGCAGTGTGTGTGTGTGTGTGTGTGTGTGTGTGTGTGTGTGTGTGTGTGTGTGCGCGCGTGTGCGTGTGTGTGTGTGTGCGTGTGCGTGTGTGTGTGTGTGTGTGTGTGTGTGTGTGTGTGTGTGTGTCTGTGTACTAGGAAGATATGTATTTTAGAATTCGTTTGCCATGTATAAGGCGAGGCAATGTAATGTAAGTATTCTATAACATATCGATGTTTTCGTTTCGTAAGCATTTAATTACGTAACTAAATACCTTTTACTTGTCAGTACCACGACGTTGGCACCCACTTAGATTCGTCCAATATACAATGGCCTGGAACAGCTCTATCTGAAGATGTAGCTGCAATGGATCGTATGGTAGTTAATGGTGTGGTAAATACTTTTCGCATTGGAAAAGCTGTTGATTGCATATTATAGCTATACAGTCTCCTATCTTACTTTAGCTGCTATGTGGTTGAGAGGAAAAGGTTGACAAGAACTTCCTTGTAGACTCAGGTGCTGATGGTGGAGGCAGATTCCACATTCCTTAATTTCCCGAAAGCATTCAACGCACTGCCCCACCGCAGAATCTCAATGAAGGACCAAGCATATCGAATAGTTTCCGAGATAAGTGAGTGTCTCGAAGACTTCTTAAGTAAAAGAACCCAGAGCGTTGTCCTGGAGACCGAGTGTTCATCATAGCATCGTTTACCGTCTGGAGTGCCTCAGGCAAATGTGATAGGACCGCTTTTTCCAGTATACACACAAATGATCTGACCGACAAGATGAATAGCTGCATGCTATTGTTTGGTGACGATGTGGTGGTTTAAGGGAAATTATCGTCGCCGAATAACTTTTGTAGGTTGCAGGATGACTTATACAGAATTTCTGTTTGGTGTGATGAATGACAGCTTTGCCCTAGATGTGGGAAAACGTGGGTTAAAGCAGATGAGTAGCAAAAACAGCCGTGCAGTGTTCAAATACTGTGTTAGTGGGTGCCGAGGCACATCGACGTCGATTGAATATCTAGACGTACGGTTGCAAAAGTGACGCCTGTGGGCTGAGGATGACACGGCGGCCGGTCGGTTCCGTTGGGCCTTCATGGCCTATTCCGGCGGAGTTTAGTTTTCTGCGGTTGCAAAGCGATGTGAAATGGAACGACCGCGTAAAGTGTTAGGGCGAATGGTTGACTGAAGTTTACTGGGAGAATTCTAGAAAAGTGTAGTTGTTCTCTGAAGGAGACCTTGTACAGAATGCTACATTCGGACGGTTCAAGAACATCACTGACATCTAGGAAGACTTGCTGGCTTTCAGCTGTGAAATAAATTTGACTGTAGGTGAAAACAATAACCATATATAGACCTGCGACAACACTGAGGCGTTACCATAGAGATGTATAAAAAATGATGTTACGTGACTGGTTGAGGCAGGCGCGTGGAAATGTCTGCTGAGCCCTCAACAACACTCAGGGATATTCGCACGCCATTTCGACTATAGTGCTAATCATTTATGTTCCAGTGTTAGGAATCCGCACGACGTCGTATTAAAGGCAGACATACAAGCACTTCAAAGATGAGTCGCAAGACTCGTTACCGGTAGGTTCGATCAACACAAGAGCATTGCGGAGATGTTTCGTGAAGTCAAATGAGATTCTCTCGAGGGAAGGCGACGTTCATTTTACGAAACTCCATTGAGAATCCTAATTTTATTTATTTATTCGTCTGTGTTACGACTTCTGCACCACTTGTTAGCAGCAGACACAGTGACTGCTCCAAAGACTGAGGCAGCGTGGAGTTTTATCATTATTTATTGAACTTGCTTTACAATTTCACCCTCGTCGTCGCTGTCCAGCCCTGCGGATCCCTCCGCCTGGCTGCTGCTGTGTTGATTCTCCGACAATGCTGATCGCACTCGGAGCCTCAGGCCACCAGTGCTCCGCTGAAGCCAGGATGCCCTGTGGTCGAGATGAACTCGGCGCCCCAGTACGGGCACGATCACGGAGCCGCGTCGCCGTGAGGTCAGCTGCCGACGCCTGCTGCACTGGCGGCTGGGAAGCCGTCAGTCGTGATGTTCGTGAGGTCCCATTATGGACAGACCACGCGCCGTGGGACCGCGTTGCTGTGAAGTCCGGGCGTCAGTCCCCGGCGGCGCCTGTGACCGAGACCGCGCTGCGACCGGTCCTGCTGGAGGTTCTCGCTGTAGTTAGTCAGCCACGGTGCCGACCGAACTTGGGCCGATCTCCACAGCTGAAGTTGACATCTGGTGGCGAACAGATGACTCCTGCGAACTGGAACAAACTTCCGGAATCGTCACCTACGACGATTGAACATTCGGACACGGACCACGTCCGTCCTCAGATCCGAACTGCTTCCTAATGGTTTCTGTCTGTTGCTGCCTGCGCTCCACTATTTATATCCGGGAGGAGGACGTTTTTTACCCTCATTGGTAGCTTTTTGTTATTACTCCCGCTGTGTATTGCAGCATAGATTAGCGTGCTGGCCTCACTTCTCCTTACTCAGTACTTTCCAGGTTTCGCTCGGCGCTCGGTCTGTGTGCATCCTTGCGTCAGCCGATTGGTAGACTGCTGCTGTTAGCAAGGCTATCTCTGCGTGCTTACTTCGCAACGCCTCTATTGGCGGCGTGCCTCTGTTTTGCCATTCTCCACTGCGTGAAGCAACGCTTACTACATGTGGGCGGAACATATGGCTCACATGCAATGTAAAAATACAGGTGTGTAAAATTAGTATACGTACATGACAAGAACACACAAAGGCAGGACTAAATACAAAAGTAACTACATGTCAATACCTAAATTCCTGATACATCGTCAGCTTTCATGAGGTCACTCCAACTCTCCTGATAGGAGTGCAAGGGACATACATCTCCAATGTGCACGATTGGTTTGGAGTCCCACAGTCACAAACCGGAGACTTTGTAGTTTCCCGTTTGTAAAGTGACTCTGTGCATCGACCATATCCAGTGCTAAGTGTGTTCAATTTGGCCCACAGTTTCCCAGTGTGACAGCCGTTTAGCCACACTGGGGCACAGTACTCGGCTGCTGAGAAGACCAGCGCAATGGACGATGTCCACAAGGTATCTCCTGAGTTTCCCATGCCATTCCACACAATATTTGAATAATATTGTTACGAGTTTTTATTCTTGGCAGTGCTATTTTGAACATGTTTGTACATGAAAGCTTGCGATCAAGGGTGACACCAAAGTACTTACGTTACTTGTAATGGCAAAGAGTCTTTCCGTTGAGTTTCAATCTGAGCACCATATTAGCTTGCTTGTTGTTCATGCGGAATGTACATACTTCCGCTTTAGTTGTACTGGGTTTAAGTCGTCACTTTCTAAAATACGTTCTCATAACTGCTAGATCTTCTGTGAGAACTGTCTTCCCTTGTCAGAGACCTTTGGTTCTACAAGCAAGAGCGATATCGTCCTAGTAGCAGAATTTTGTTGACCTGGTATTGGGGTGACAGGTGATATATATAGGTTCAATATTAGGGGGCCTAAAACGGAGCCGTGAAATAGACCATTAATTAATTTCCTCTCCTTGCTCCCATTTTCTCCCAACTAAATGCGTAAATACGCATTGTTTATCACGGTGTTGATGAGAGCTACAGTTTTTCGGCATCGGATTGTTCTAGTAATTTGTATATGATCCCTTCTCTTCAGACTGTGTCGTACTCCTAGGTTACGTCTATCAACGCGACAGATATCTTCACGTTTCCTTGGAAGCCACGCTCTATGGAAGCTGTTAGGGCCAGCAACTGGTCATAGAAACATCAGTGGGGCCTGAAACCTGCTTTATCAGCTGGATCATGTTCCAGAACAAAGTCGCTAATTCTATTATAAATGATCCTCTCCTAGAGTTCGTAAGTACAGCTCAAAAAGCAAATTGTCCTTAAACGTTTAGGGTAGTCAGCAGGTTTACCTTGTTTCAAAATTGCCACTATTTCTTTTCTCTTTAGCTCATTGGGCAGTGATGCATTATCTGTGATGTTGGAGAAGAAGCGGACAAGCCATTTTTTTTCACCATAACCAATGCTTACCAGAAACTCCGTGTGTATATTATCTAGATCATTGGCCTTATCACATTAAGCTTGTTTCAAGGCCTCATCCAATTCACGTAGTGTAAACAGTGAAGAGGAATCGGATTTGTTTGGGCACTGAGCTTTGGAGAGAGGTGAGTTCTCGTTTTATTTTGGAAGTATGTTGTTTGTCACGCGCTGATCTAGGTGTACCAACTATATGGTTAGCGATTTTGTTTCCTGAAATACCAGGTTCTTACTGGGTTTATTGGAGGCCCCGCCAAACTTACGCTGAAGACTCTATGCCTTTCTACCTGAATGTTTTGAAGTTTACATTTTCTACCTTCTCGCACCATCGTACCCTTCTAGCAGTGTCAAGACTTTGGACGAGGTCATCTGCAATGACGCTGTCTCCGGTTTCGCTATACTGTTCGTAAAATTGTTCGCAATGTTTATTTCACCCTGATACATCCACAAGGGATAAACATCTCAGCAGCATTAAGAACAGCCCCGAAATATCGAGGGTAGTCTTTGGTTCCTTTGGAATAAAACTGATAGTATTTAATTAGGTGGTCGGCAAAACTCCGCCAGCCAGCCCTGCATAGATGCCATCTCGGTCGCGGTACAGATATCGCTATTGGAAAAGAGAGTCACATATCGAGGATTATTGTCCTGTGCTGGCTGCGTAAGAATGCTTAGAATCTGGTGTCTCCCGCAGGCTGCAAATCGAGCCTGCTGCCACGAGCCGGCCGCGGTGGTCTAGCGGTTCTAGGCGCGCAGTCCGGAACCGCGCGACTGCTACGGTCGCAGGTTCGAATCCTGCCTCGGGCATGGATGTGTGTGATGTCATTAGGTTAGTTAGGTTTAAGTAGTTCTAAGTTCTAGGGGACTGATGACCACAGATGTTAAGTCCCATAGTGCTCAGAGCCATTTGAACCATTTATTTTTGCTGCCACGAAAGTAGATCTCACGTATGGACATTAAGACAATAGAAGAGGTATTAGGGCTCATACGGAGGCGAACGTACTGCCGTTTTACCCTTGCTCCTTTTGTGAGCGGAACCGGAAAGATAATAGCGAGTAGTGGTAGAAGTTACTCTCCACCGTGCTCTGTATGTAGGCTTGTAGAAGATGAACGTAGATACATAAGCAGCTTGTTACGGCTGTGGTTACTGAGCACATGCAAGCACGAACGAAATATCAGACGACAGTAAAATCTGTGGGAGCAAACGAAATTATCGGCCGAAACGGCATCACATACAGTTTTGTATGATGGACCATGCATTTGTTCGTGTTAGTCCTCCATTTGAATCACTTTTGGTGGAAACAATGTAAGATAGGAATTTGTCAAGTTATTTTTCAACTCTGGAAGACATGAAATCTAACTTATTATTTGTATAATACAGTCAACCGACTGCAACAACCTTAAACTGGCTTCAACATCGGCTATGAGTGTCTTCACGAAAAATCCGGACAATTACCTTAATCGAATACAAAACATTAACATAGAGAAAATCTAAGATATATCACATGAATCGGATTTGTGAGGAAACTGTTCTCACATTTAGTAAGAGTTGAACAGATTTAAGAGCAAAATTATGTCAACGTGATCGATTGCCGAAATATTGTGTCCTATGCACACTCATACCAGGCTGTTCACCCGAGATTTATTTCGTCAAGCCGGCCTGGGTGGCCGAGCGCTTCTAGGCGCTTCAGTCTGGAACCGCGCGACAGCTACGGTCGCAGGTTCGAATCCTGCCTCGGGCATGGGTGTGTGTGATGTCCTTAGGTTAGTTAGGTTTAAGTAGTTCTAAGTTGTAGGGGACTGATGACCTGTGCTCAGAGCCATTTGAACCATTAAAATGCATGCATCTGGGAACCTCCGATGACGAAAGAGCTAATATGTCTCACTATCACATTTTGATCACAGAATGCTTTTAGTGGATTAGTAAGATGATAATTTTTTGATATTGTGTAGAAACATTCATAGTCCTGAGCATCTTTGTCGTGTAGTTTCCTTGAAATAAGTGCATTTGAACTTGACACATTCTCTGGTTTCTGTCACAGTAAAAAAAATATCTCTGAACTGAGGATTCAGATGGGCGGAATGGTTATTGTGTTAAAATATATTACCACCGTGTTCACGTGATCTGGGGGTGCCGTACGTTTTCCGTAATGCGTCCTGAAAGTTTTGAATGTCATTCATTATATAGCTAATACTGACAGATTCCATTCGTAGGTGTTGTGAATTTGGTATAGGCGTTTTGTAGACTCCATAATAATTCGATTTGATTACTGGAATGAAGAGAAAAATTAACGCGTATCAATATATTGTTTATTCCTTGCTACTGTAGCGTTATCTTGAAGCTGCGAGAAAGGAGGACAGGCGCTCCAAGGCGTGGAAGCAGAGACGATGCTGAGGGCAGACGAAACTGGGAGAAATATTGTTACATGAAGTAAACCGTAAGAGGAGAGCCTTGAAAAAATGCAGACGCCCCCAGACTCGGTCCCAGGGCGCTAGTTATTCTTCATGGAATTAACATATAACTTGATAAGTCGTCTAGACGCTGTGGTACGTTGCACCGTAGAACTTTGTATCCAACAGGTACGTATTAGCGTATAAAGCCAGCTTGATACGAGCCCTGAGAACAGCAACGTCAGTAGGATCACAAGGGTTAGAAAGAGAGCGAAAACGCCAAAAAAAAAACTGTTTATCTAGCAGTCCCTACTCCTGGGAGCCCGAGGGGCGGGGCTAAATTGCGTATACCAAGAATGTTGCAAGCCTTATTTGGCACAGCTTTCAGCTGAACAATGTTCATACCAAATACGGACTTAATTAGTGCTACTGCATTAACATCCCCGCCCTAGGAGCAATAGAGTGGACCTAACTAAACCGTGATTGGCTGGCGCGTGCAAGAGACCTGCGGGTTTGGCTGGGTGGCTTTAAAAGTGGGAAAAACAGTGCACCCACGCCACTCTTTAAAACGCCTAGATTCTGCATTTTGGCAGAGTTCTCAGTTAGACGATCTGGGGGCCGAATCCGCTTCCGTAGACTCCAGCCTCGGTCCAGCTTCGCGTAAGTCTGCTCTCTCACTTGGAGTGCCTCAGTGAACAGTGTCACATTCAGTATGTTTTGTTTTGCAACTAAGTTGTTGCCTTAATATGCTGCTGGTGTTTGCTACTGTGGTAAGCATCCACTCCTGGGACTTCTGCACTGGCTTCTGTTGTAACAGTGCTATTCATGCTTTTTCTAACCCTAGAACTAGCCTCCAGTCTATTAGTTAGTCCTGTCTGGAATAAACAACTCTTTCAAAACCCTGTTTGTCCAAGAGTCTCCACAACGAGTTCCCTGCCAAGTCTCACAACCTGCATTTCTAGTAAATGCCTGTACCAGTGTTCGCTCAGATAGAAGAAAACAATGAATTGCCTTCACTGCGAATTGTCCTTCTGCCTTCTGCTCTGTACCGCTCGCGAGCGCAGACTGACCAGTGACCCCTTTTCTCCCTCTCCCACCTATGACAGCACACGACAGCTGCACCCTCACTTCAATGTGTGTGGTGTGTACCCTCACTTCCCGTCACGTCACGTCTCGTCAATTCACTTATCCCAGAACCGAACGCCGGAAGTGAGATTATAGGTCATCATTCATGAGACAAAATGTGAGAGCATAGTGTCGGAATTGAGGAACTAGCAGCGAAAAAGTTTATTAATGATCAAAGCAAATTTAATAATGTATGTTCTTGATCAACTTTGTTTGGTAAAGTGCTGAGAAATGAAACAAAATTTCAAAATATCGACTTTTATTTGCTAGGGAAAATACGTACATACGAACATATCAAACACTAGTTACAAAGGAATAAATGGAGCCTGTTTACCTTATGCGTTATGTTATTTTTTCCCTTTCGTGACTAATAACGTCACAGACATTTTTCTGCTTCGTTCAAGCTGACCTTCTTAATTAAAATGTTACATAATGGAAATTGCTTCGGCTGCTTATGTTCCTATTTATATACACTGTGGGCATCAGCTCTGTTCTGTTAGTGTAAAACCTACGTAGTTTATCACTTTCAGATACCTGATTCTACTTTTGTAAGAACATTCAATAAAAAAAGATCCAGATCATCTAGGAACATTTGCAGTTTGCCGCGAAAGAGAAGGGCAGTAATAAAATAAAGATTATGAAGACACAAAATCACGGCAAAAACAGGTAAACTTACGATGTCAGCACACGACGATACCGTCACAAGTTGCTTTCAGAGAAACCACGGCGACCCGCGACCTGACGTCAGGTGACCTGACCCGGCGTGACGAGTCGTCGACGACGTATATGAATGCCTCCATTGGGAATGCTTTGTAGAATGTTTTGACGCGACGTCACTTGACGTGATGGCCGACGTGAACTGGTCTTAAACAAAGAGCATCATCCCTAGATCACGTGACAATTCCACCTTAATGTTGACCATATGCACAGAACGCAATGCTCACCCCAGAGATTTTTGTGCTGTATGGTTTTTAACAGAAATGTGTAAGTAGGCTGTTTAGGTTTTTATATAGGTAACGCCACGTAGCGCTCTGTATGTAAATCACTGGCTGTGCTGTGTGCAGTCTGTGGCTAATTTGCATTGTTGTCCGCAATTGTAGTGTTGGGCAGCTGGATGTGAACAGCGCGTAGCGTTGCGCAGTCGGAGGTGAGCCGCCAGCAGCGGTGGATGTGGGGAGAGAAATGGCGGAGTTTTGAAATTTGTGAGACTGGATGTCATGAACTGCTATGTATATTATGATTTTTCAACACTATTAAGGTAAATACATTGTTTGTTCTCTATTAAAATCTTTCATTTGCTAACTGTGCCTATCAGTAGTTAGTGCCTTCCGTAGTTTGAATCTTTTATTTAGTTGGCAGTAGTGGCGCTCGCTGTATTGCAGTAGTTCGAGTAACGAAGATTTTTGGTGAGGTAAGTGATTTGTGAAAGGTATAGGTTAATGTTAGTCAGGGCCATTCTTTTGTAGGGATTTTTGAAAGTCAGATTGCGTTGCGCTAAAAATATGGTGTGTCAGCATAAGCACAGTCATGTATAATTTTTCTAAGGGGACGTTTCAAATGTTATAATTACTTAACGCGCCCCAACCCTTTTGTGATGTTCAAAGGTCATTATCAAGCTACACTTCAGTTGACTTTTTTAACTAATTTTATAGAATCTGTAGTGTTGCATTCCCGCCGCTAAGTTGTAGCGTTATGTAGGTGAGAGTAGGAGTGGATGCGAATCATCATCGTGTGTTTAGTACGTTTGTTCGGAGTGGTCAGTATTAAGAGATATTTTTTCCATAATGTTTCTTCAGAGCTATATATGTGTCATATATCTTCAACCACTATCCTTAGATGTCGGAGAATGGAGCTAAACTTGCTGAAGATTCTCTTTTCGTCGTATTGACATATAAGCAATAGAAACGTACATCAGTTCATTTATTTATTTACTTATTTTAGGGTGCTGCTCTGCTCTGGGGGTCACATATTGCAGTAAACGTGTTATTACTGAATTTTGGGTCATACACGTACCGTTACTCAAACTAAACTTTGTATTCTCGTAGAAATAAACAGGCAAGGGTTGTTGAGTTGTACTCTTCACTTTGTACATTTGGTTAAAATTCTTTAATCATAGCAAAATTGTTTCGCTGATCATGTAAGTTTACGTAAAACAAATTCTCTGGAGAAGTTCATTAATAGTCTTCCAACTTTTAATACCTTAACTGTCTTTAATTTTCCAAAACATCTTTCAGACATCGTGTACAGAAAAAATGTTGTGAGTCAGCTTTATTATATAATCCCCTGCCATATCCGAGTGTTATATTTTAAGAACTGTAAATAGTTTGGAAGATTAAACAGTGTGGCAGAAAAACACACAGTAATCAATTCGGCTCTTACAACATTTCATCCACTTAAAACAACAAAATTTCTTTACTTTTTTTTAAAAAATAAATTACAGTAACTAAACGTGAGTAACGCTAACGATCCCAGTTGCAATTATTCTGAATTCAGGCCAACGGCTGGAAGGTTTTCAGCGAACGGTGCTCACCAAACCCGTCACAACAGGAAGAATATGACAGTGGTCTCCTGTGCTCTTCCTCGGTGGCATTTCACCAGAAAAAATAAATACAGTTCTGTACTTTCATTCGCTCCTTCGACATTAACATACAAAAAGTGTCACTTATAAAGTAACACAAACTCACAGACGTCACTCATTTCTCCCGGGAGTGCGCTGAGAACTGTGGCACAATTCAGATATATGTGTACCTACAGAAGCTGACAATTTTTAACGTGTCTTGTGTGGATTTCAAACATAGAATGAATAAGGTTCAATGTCTGTGCTCTCGAGGAAAGTACCTTTGATGCCCAGGTCTGCATTCCAAAATGTTTCTTCCTAATAATTCACCAAAAACATTCTGCATTCGAAATAAGCAACTTACAAATATTCTACCTATCGAATTTCGATTTAGATAAAAGAAATCGGATACTCAATTCTGTGTGCTATACGATGCAAAAATAGTTTCGAAAGCCTGCTGCGTAATAGGGCGCAGCAGCTATTTAACCGTGAGATGTGTCGCCTTTCTCCTGTTTTGTCTACAGCTGGGATGAGTTCCGCCTGCAGCACAGAGAGACAGCCGACGGAACGAGAGGAGATAAACACCCGCTGCCAAGTTCTCCCGTGGGAATTAGCTTATGAAAGCGCGCAGACCGAGTCGGCTCGCCAGTACCGTTCTGCGTGAAAGCCCGAAACATCCACGCAAACTGCCGGGGATCGTGCGGAATGAAAGATTTATTACTCTGCGTCTCATCAAAGCTTCAGTGGCGCCAGCCTCGTCCAAGACCGGCGAAATTCACATGGAGCAAGAGGCTCCAAAACGCCGTGACAAGCGAGCGGTGATGCAGCCCATGCCGATAAGCAGAGCTAAATTATTCACCGAGACAGCAATCGGTGTAGTCGTCGACACGGTGCCTATGTTGGAAAAGACTCAACAGCAACGGCAAGCTGCAGTGTGGCTAAAGAGTAGCGAAAGTTTGTGTGAAAGTGAAAGATTTGTGCCACTAAAATGATTAAATACGACACTATAAGTCTTCAACCACATGTCACAGCGTATGTTGATAACAACAGCGACAAGTCACTAAATTTATTTTTGTACGTTACAGTAATAACGTGAGAGTTTGATAACAGCATTGTTAAGTTATCTGCACAAGAAAATCTTTTGTTGAAATAAATCGGGAGACTTAAGTGGCAGCATCGGATTTGTGTGTACACACAGTGTTTACAATGAAACTTCCGCCACTTGAGTAAGTGAAGACGTAAATTTATTTACTGTATGAGTGACGATGATGATGAAGTTCCATGCTCCGTGACAGAGCGTAGGGGACGATGCGGGAGACCCGCACCGCCTTCTAGGCAAGGTCCTAGTGGAGGTGGTTTGACATCGCCTACCTTCGACCGCAATGGGGATGAATGATGATGATAAAGACGACACAGTAACACCCAGTCATCTCGAGGCAGGGAAAATCCTTGACTCCGCCGAGAATCGAACCCGGGACCTGGTACGCGGGAAACGAAAACACTACCTCAGGACCACTAGCTGCGGACACTGTATGGGTACCCAAATTCATAGGAATGATTTTCAGACTTTTCACTGCAACATTTACGTTGTTAGTGTCATGAGTTACCGCTAGGCACCAGTACAGGCACGGTGATGCAAGGTTGCTTCAGTGTGCATAACAGTTGAGGGCAGTCACCATGGATCTGGACAAGGTGAGCAGGGCTTTACTTGTAAAGCTGCTTCATCAGAGGAACAGCAATAGGACTGTTGCTCTTCGCGAGTATCGAGGATTAAAGGAATACGAAGAGATCCTCTTTCCTGGTAGAGAAATCACGACGCAATGTGCGACCTGCTAACGGTGCGCGAGCTGTGAACTGTGCCATGACAGCTGGACATTCCGTGGTCCACCGTTCGAAAAGAGCTGCTAAGGATTGTTCAAATTGTTCAAATGGCTCTGAGCACTGCGGGACGTAACATCTGAGGTCATCAGTCCCCTAGAACTTACAAGGGAACCTCCCCATCGCACCCCCCTCAGATTTAGTTATAAGTTGGCACAGTGGATAGGCCTTGAAAAACTGAACACAGATCAATCGAGAAAACAGGAAGAAGTTGTGTGGAACCATGAAAAAAAATAGTAAAATATACAAATTCAGTAGTCCATGCGCAAGATATGCAACATCAAGAAACATGTAGGCTCGGAAGTGCCGTGGTCCCGTGGTTAGCGTGAGTAGCTGCGGAACGAGAAGTCGTTGGTTCTAGTCTTCCCTCGACTGAAAATTTTACTTTCTTTATTTTCGCAAAGTTATGATCTGTCCCTTCGTTCATTGACGTCTCTGTTCACTGCAACAAGTTTAGTGTCTGTGTTTTGCGACCGCACCGCAAAACCGTGCGATTAGTAGACGAAAGGACGTGCCTCTCCAATGGGAACCGAAAACATTTGATCGCAATGTCTTAGGTCAAGCGATTCCTCCACGGGAAAACACGTCTGATATATTCTATACGTCTGATATATTCTATACGTCACATGAAAGGAATATGTTGTCGACCCACCTAACTTGTACACTTAGCGTATGGGTAAAAAGATTATTCTACTTTGCCCGATTTAGGTTTTCTTGTGGATGTGATAATCACTCCCAAAAAAGTGATGAAAACATAAGTGTTTGTCACATAAACTAAAAATAAAAAATTAAACTTTTCACTCGAGGGAAGACTTCGACCTAGGACCTCTCGTTCCGTAGCTGCTCACGCTAACCACGGGACCACGGCGCTCCTTGACTTCCGGTGTCCTTGATGTTACCTATCTTCGCATGGACTACTCAGTTTGTATATTTTGCTTATTTTTTTCATAGTTCCACACAACTTCTTCCTATTTTCTCGATTGATCTGTGTTCAATTTTTCAAGGCCTATCCACTGTGCCAACTTATAACTAAGTCTGAGGGGGGTGGGATGGGGAGGTTCCCTTGTTAGAACTACTTAAACCTAACTAACCTAAGGACATAACACACATCCATGCCCGAGGCAGGATTCGAACCTGCAACCATAGAGGTCGCGCGGTTCCAGACTGAAGCGCCTAGAGCCGCTCGGCCACAACGGCCGGCGCTAACAATTGCGAAATTGTATGTCTAGTGCTGTTTCAGTGACATGGATGAAAATGGTTGTCAAACTGAACAACGTTTGTAAACTGGAATGTAAACACGATTCGCAATTAACAAATGTTATACCGCGTTGCGGAAATTAAAATTTGTCTCTGTCAATGGTTCATTCGTTAATTTCCTTCCCTGTTTCCTTAAAAATGTTTCCAGAACGTTTCTTCGTCCTACGATCTCCCGTTTTTCATTGAGGCACTGTCAATGTCCGGAAGTTTGGTCCACCCTGCATATACTACGCAAGCCACCATACGAAGCGTGGTAGAGTGTAGCTTCAACCAATTTTATTCATTCCCTGTCCGCCCCAGTAGCTGAGTGGTCAGCGTGACGGATTGCCGTCCTCTGGGCCCGGGTTCGATTCCCGGCTGGGTCGGAGATTTTCTCCGCTCAGGGACTGGGTGTTGTGTTGTGTTCATCATCATTTCATCCCCATCCGGCGTGCAGGTCGCCCAATGTGGCGCCGAATGTAATAAGACCTGCGATATGGCGGCCGGACCTGCCCCGCGAGGGGCCTCCCGGCCAATGACGCCAATCGCTCATTTCCATTCATTCCCTTTCCTGTTACTCTCGCGAATGTAACGAGCGATAAGACCCTGTTTATGTGCTTCAGTACGAGCCCTGACTTCCCTTGTCTTCGTGGGCCTGAAGCGAATTGTATCCTGGTGACATTAGGATCGTTATTCAATCTGTCGCTAAAGTCTGTTCTCTAAAAAATTTTCAAAATTATCGCAAAGAACTTCTCTTTCGTCCAGGGATTCCCATTTGAGTTAACGGAGTATTTCCGTTAATGTATCCTTTTACTGAGGAGTAATCGAAGAGACTTTAAAAGAATAACTTTAGTATCAAAATGAAACTCCATTATAATGTCCTCGGATGAATATCAACACAACTACGAGGAATGGAACTCTAATAGTGGCAATTATTTACTTATAGCTCATACAGAATAGATACGTGTTTCAAAGGTTTTCAAAATTTACTGACCTTCAAAGTAGTCAAAAGCAATGTGTATAACCCATTGGTAACGATATGGTAGTCGTAGGATACTCTTAGCAGTGACAATTGTGTTGACAGTTGGAGCGACGCGGTCTGTTGCCCGACGAATTTGTAGCAGTTCTGAAGCGAATGCTGTGAGGTGTTTCCTTCAACTCAGAAATCGAGTTGAACTCACGAGGGCTGAAGTCAGGGGAGTGCAGTAGGTTGTATAGCACTTAGCAGCCCCATCAGTCAAACAAATCAGTAACAGCTTGCACTGTACGTGCTTGAGCATTGCCCTGCAAAATGATGCTCAGGTCCTACAGAAAGTGTCATCGCCTCTGTCTGTAAGACGGTCGTAGGTTGTGTTCCAAAAATGAACAGCATAGAGACCGAAGTGATGACACTTTCTGCAGGATCTGACCATCATTATGCAGGAGAATGCTCAAGCACGTACAGTGCAAGCTGTTACTGATTTGTTTGACTGATGGGGCCGCTAAGTGCTACACCACCTACTGCACTCCCCTGACATAAGCTCTCACAAGTTCAACTCCATTTCTAAACCGAAGGAAACACTTCACGGCACTCGCTTCAGAACTGCAAAAAATTTTTTGGGCAACAGACCGCCCCACTATAGCCGTGAACACAACTAGCACTGCCAAGAGTATCCTACGACTTCCACATCGCTGACAACAGGTTATATACAATGCTGGTGACTCCTTTGAAGGTCAGTAAAACTTTGAAACACCCATCTATTTTGTACGAGATGTAAATAAATAGTTGCCACTATTAATGTTCCAACCCTCGTATGTTGTTGTTGTTGTGGTCTTCAGTCCTGAGACTGGTTTGATGCAGCTCTCCATGCTACTCTATCCTGTGCAAGCTTTTTCATCTCCCAGTAGCTACTGCAACCTACATCCTTCTGACTCTGCTTAGTTATTCATCTCTTGGTCTCCCTCTACGATTTTTACCCTCCACGCTGCCCTCCAGTACTAAATTGGTGATCCCTTGATGCCTCAGAACATGTCCTACCAACCGATCCCTTCTTCTGGTCAAGTTGTGCCACAAACTTCTCTTCTCCCCAATCCTATTCAATACTTCCTCATTAGTTATGTGATCTACCCATCTAATCTTCAGCATTCTTCTGTAGCACCACATTTCGAAAGCTTCTATTCTCTTCTCGTCCAAACTATTTATCGTCCATGTTTCACTTCCATACATGGCTACACTCCATGCGAATACTTTCAGAAATGACTTCCTGACATTTAAATCAATACTGCATGTTAACAAATTTCTCTTCTTCAAAAACGCTTTCCTTGCCATTGCCAGCTTACATTTTATATCCTCTCTACTTCGACCATCATCAGTTATTTTGCTCCCAAAATAGCAAAACTCCTTTACTACATTAAGTGCCTCATTTCCTAATCTAATTGCCTCAGCATCACCCGACTTAATTCAGTACATTCCATTATCCTTGTTTTGCTTTTGTTGATGTTCATCTTATATCCTCCTTTCAAGACACTGTCCATTCCATTCAACTGCTCTTCCAAGTCCTTTGCTCTCTCTGACAGAATTACAATGTCATCGGCGAACCTCAAAGTTTTTATTTCTTCTCCATGTATTTTAATACCTACTCCGAATTTTTCTTTTGTTTCCTTTACTGCTTGCTCAATATACAGATTGAACAACATCAGGGAGAGGCTACAACCCTGTCTTACTCCCTTCCCAACCACTGCTTCCCTTTCATGTCCCTCGACTCTTATAACTGCCATCTGGTTTCTGTACAAATTGTACCCTCGTATATGCAACAGAAAGGCGTGTGATGGGTGGTATAGAACAGGACGAACTGGACGGGACTTGCCGTAGTGGACAGCTATGACGGAGCTGTTGGTACATATACCTAGAGGTGTTGGGCATTACTGACTTCGGACGATTCGGCGTTGGCCAGGCTATACAAGGAAAATATCTCGGCGTTTATGAGAGCCGTTTGTGTACGTCCTCTCGCTGGGGCTGCTGCCCGCGCCGCCTGCATGGTGTGCAGTAGAATCGACTACCAGGCATATACAGCATCTATAATATCATTTGTTCATCATACATACCGGTAGAAAAGCTAGCAACACGCCTCTGAAGTACGTTGTATTCCATTAATTCAACCTCGAGGGATCCCAAACATTCGAGCAGTACGCCACACAAGAACGTGTCACACTGGTGTTATATACATGGCCTCTTTTATAGAAGCATTACACTTTCGTAGCATTATTCTAAACCTGAATCCCCCATTTACCTTCCCTAGACCCAACCTGATGTGCTCCTACCACTTCATATCGCTTTGCAACGTTACTCCTAGATATTTAACCTATGTATCTGCGCCAGAGAATGGTTCAAATGGATCTAACCACTATGGGACTTAACATCTGAGGCCATCAGTCCCCTGGACGTAGAACTACTTTAACCTAACTAACCTAAGGACAACACACATATCCATGCCCGAGGCAGGATTCGAAATTGCGACCTTAGCAGCATCGCGGTTCCAGACTGAAGCGCCTAGAACCCCTCGGCCGGCCGGCGCCAAGCAGCACGCCACTACTACAGTATCCAAACAACGCTGCATTGTTTCTCATACTGGCATTCATTAACATATTCTTCTCATATTAGTGTCTATTCGCACCATGTAATGAGTGCTTTCGACAGTGGATCTCAAATGATTCTAGATTTCCAGAAGGTTTTTGACCCCATCCCTCACAAGAGATTTCTAATCAAATCGCGTGCTACGGAGTATCGCTTCAGTTTTGCGAATGGAGTCACGATTACCTGTCAGATGGGTGACAGTCTGTACTAGTAGACGGAAAACTACCGAGTAAAACAGAAGTGATATCCGGCGTTCCTCTAGGAAGTGTTACACGCCCTCTGCTGTACCTCATCTGTGCAAATGTTGTAGGATACATGACCAACCCTATTCCATTGCTTGCAGATGATGCTGTCATTTACCGTACAGTAAAATCGTTAGAAGATCAAAAACAATTGGAAAATGATACGGACAAAATATCTGTATGTTGTGAAAGTGGCAGTTGTCTCTGAATAAGGAAAAGTGTGCGATCATCCACACAAATACGAAAAGAAATCCATTGAATGCCCCGCCCGGTTGGCTGTGCGGTCTAAGGCACTGCTTTCTAGGAGGGAAGGAGCGCCTGGCCCCGGCACGAATCCGCCCGGCGGATTTGTGTCGAGGTCCGGTGAGCTGGCCAGTCTGTGGATGGTTTTTAGGTGGTTTTCCATCTGCCTCGGCGAATGCGGACTGGTTCCCCTTATTCCGCCTCAGTTACACTATGTCGGCGATTGCTGCGCAAAAAAGTTCTCCACGTACGCGCACACCTCCATTACTCTACCACGCAAATGTAGGGGTTACACTCGCGTGGTGCGAGACGTTCCCTGGGGGGTCCACCGGGGGCCGAACCGCACAATAACCCTGGGGTCGGTGTGGGGGGGGGGGGGGGCGGAGGGGTGAAGTGGACTGCGGTAGTCGTCGTGGGGCTGTGGACCACTGCGGCTGCGGCGGGCACGGAGCCTTTCCGTCGTTTCTAGGTCCCCGGTTAAAATACAATACAATACAATACAATCCATTAAACTCAGATTACACAATGAAATACATAAATTTAAAGTCTATCCATTCAATTAAGTTTCTCGGGAATACAACTATGAACAAATACAATTCGAACAATCACATAGACAACGTCCCGAGGATAGCAAACCAATGACTGCGTTTTATTGGACGCTCATTATTATTGGCAGAGCTTTTAGAAGATGCTACAGGTCTCCTAAAGAGACCGCCTACAATATGCTCGTTTGGCCTTTGCTAGAGTAATGCTGTGCTGTATAGGATCCTTACCAGACAATATTGACGGAGGAGATCGAAAAAGTTCAAAGGATGCTTCAAATGGCTCTGAGCATTATGGGACTTAAAGTCAGTGGTCATCAGTCCCCTAGAACTTAGAACTACTTAAACCTAACTAACCTAAGGCCGTCACACAACACCCAGTCATCACGACGCAGAGAAAATCCCTGACCCCGCCGGGAATCGAACCCGGGAATCCGGGCGTGGGAAGCGAGAACGCTACCGCACGACCACGAGCTGCGGACCAACATGCAAAGAATGGCAGCGTGTTTTGTATTATCGCGAAATAGGGGAGAAAGTGTCACGAATATGATCAGCGTGTTGATGTGACATTGTTGCCAACATACATAGGGAGAAATGATCTTAACAATAAAATAAGAGCTGTCAGAGCCCAAGCGCTGTTAAAGAGTCTAAAGGTAGAGAAGGTGGGAAGGTGGTTCGATGTACCCTCTGTCAGGCACGTAAGTGTGCATCGCAGGATAATCACGTAGGTGTAGGGGTAGTGTTAGTTGGCGTTCATCACACCAAATAGAAATTCTAATAAAAGCCACTCTGTACCTCCTAAAATAATGACTCGCTCCCGTACACTACAGCGTTACCAGCAAATAATCGCACACTGCTTGTCATCCATGCGTCGTATGGATAGAGGGATCAAGATCGGTCTTTACACACTTCCTTGGAGTAATCCTCAGGCTACCAT
This sequence comes from Schistocerca americana, assembly GCF_021461395.2. NCBI lineage: Eukaryota > Metazoa > Arthropoda > Insecta > Orthoptera > Acrididae > Schistocerca > Schistocerca americana. The sequence continues at coordinate 498,701,752 of NC_060126.1, read as the reverse complement.
CGTCTGTGTTTCGAGACCATTTATCCCTGGAAACACTGATCCAAGAGAGTCACGGGTTGTTGTCAGAACGAGCCATAACATCATCCACCTGAAAAAACGAGTGCATTACCTGGTTTACGGTAAAAGCTTTTACAAATTGTTGCACCATCTGCCATGTAGCGTTCACAGTAAATATAGCTACGAAACAGTGTGGTGAAGATTCTCACACTGCACACCTTCTTATCTGTGCTACAGAACTTCTGAAGCAGATGTATACTGGCGTAGTCACCAAGGTAGAAATAATTTTGAATCAAGTAAACCAACGTCCAAAAAATGGCTCAGAGCACTATGGGACTTAACTTCTGAGGTCATCAGTCCCCTAGAACTTAGAACTACTTTAACCGAACTAAACTAAGGACATCACACAGATCCATGCCCAAGGCAGGATTCGAACCCGCGACCGCAGTAGTCACTCTGGTCCAGACTGTAGCGCCTAGAGCCGCTCGGCCACTCCGGCCGGCAAACAAACGACATTCTGCCCATGAAGAAGACTGGTAGAAGTATTGTGAACTTACTTTGCCGGCCGGAGTGGCCGTGCGGTTCTAGGCGCTACAGTTTGCAACCGCGAGACCGCTAAGGTCGCAGGTTCGAATTCTGCCTCGGGCATGGATGTGTGTGATGTCCTTAGGCTAGTTAGGTTTAAGTAGTTCTAAGTTCTAGGGGACTAATGACCTCAGAGGGTGAGTCCCATAGTGCTCAGAGCCATTTGAACCATTCTTTGAACTTACTTTTTTAGATAAATTCACAGAATAGTCATACAAACATATCCTCTTTCGACCATATTGGCTATCTAGAGATACTACACTCCTGAAAATGGAAAAAGAACACATTGACACCGGTGTGTCAGACCCACCATACTTGCTCCGGACACTGCGAGAGGGCTGTACAAGCAATGATCACACGCACGGCACAGCGGACACACCAGGAACCGCGGTGTTGGCCGTCGAATGGCGCTAGCTGCGCAGCATTTGTGCACCGCCGCCGTCAGTGTCAGCCAGTTTGCCGTGGCATACGGAGCTCCATCGCAGTCTTTAACACTGGTAGCATGCCGCGACAGCGTGGACGTGAACCGTATGTGCAGTTGACGGACTTTGAGCGAGGGCATATAGTGAGCATGCGGGAGGCCGGGTGGACGTACCGCCGAATTGCTCAACACGTGGGGCGTGAGGTCTCCACAGTACATCGATGTTGTCGCCAGTGGTCGGCGGAAGGTGCACGTGCCCGTCGACCTGGGACCGGACCGCAGCGACGCACGGATGCACGCCAAGACCGTAGGATCCTACGCAGTGCCGTAGGGGACCGCACCGCCACTTCCCAGCAAATTAGGGACACTGTTGCTCCTGAGGTATCGGCGAGGACCATTCGCAACCGTCTCCATGAAGCTGGGCTACGGTCTCGCACACCGTTAGGCCGTCTTCCGCTCACGCCCCAACATCGTGCAGCCCGCCTCCATTGGTGTCGCGACAGGCGTGAATGGAGGGACGAATGGAGACGTGTCGTCTTCAGCGATGAGAGTCGCTTTTGCCTTGGTGCCAATGATGGTCGTATGCGTGTTTGGCCCCGTGCAGGTGAGCGCCACAATCAGGACTGCATACGACCGAGGCACACAGAGCCAACACCCGGCATTATGGTGTGGGGAGCGATCTCCTACACTGGCCGTACACCACTGGTGATCGTCGAGGGGACACTGAATAGTGCACGGTACATCCAAACCGTCATCGAACCCATCGTTCTACCATTCCTAGACCGGCAAGGGAACTTGCTGTTCCAACAGGACAATGCACGTCCGCATGTATCCCGTGCCACCCAACGTGCTCTAGAAGGTGTAAGTCAACTACCCTGGCCAGCAAGATCTCCGGATCTGTCCCCCATTGAGCATGTTTGGGACTGGATGAAGCGTCGTCTCACGCGGTCTGCACGTCCAGCACGAACGCTGGTCCAACTGAGGCGCCAGGTGGAAATGGCATGGCAAGCCGTTCCACAGGACTACATCCAGCATCTCTACGATCGTCTCCATGGGAGAATAGCAGCCTGCATTTCTGCGAAAGGTGGATATACACTGTACTAGTGCCGACATTGTGCATGCTCTGTTGCCTGTGTCTATGTGCCTGTGGTTCTGTCAGTGTGATCATGTGATGTATCTGACCCCAGGAATGTGTCAATAAAGTTTCCCCTTCCTGGGACAATGAATTCACGGTGTTCTTATTTCAATTTCCAGGAGTGTATATTCCATAAGTGGCAATTGGGTGACAGAGCATTCATGACGTCCGTTGTTTTTGTTCTCAGATTTAGTGACATCGTTTGACATGAACACTTTTTTCGCGTATTGACACCTGTGACTTGAAGTGTTTGAAAGTCATTCCATCTCCGAAATGGCTACTGTTGGTTTCGTAGTTTTACGATAGTGTCCATATAATAAATAATAGTGTGCGATGTAAATATACCTCGTCAGATTACAAACCAATCGTCGAGACAAAGACCTGCAGGTTTCCACTGTGTGAAGGTAACACCTGCGAACTTTACTAATTCTATAGGGATGGACCTACACTCACGCAATACCGTGTCAACACTACCAACGGAGAAGCCAGACTGACTTCACAGATGTCGCATAGAGTCTGCAACGCTAACAGAATTTGGATCTGGCACCTCGGTAAGTTACTACCACATTTCCTTTCTTCGGTAAGTGGTCGTACAGGCGATTAATTTTTAACTTGTGGAGTTCACTCTGGCTATGTGAAGGCACACTCCTTTTGTTCTCCAACGGCAACTCAATATTCAGATCTTCAACAGTGGAGACACTTGGCGTGGTGACATGGACGTCCAGCGGCCTCCGAACGTAAGTTATCAGTGACAGCTGGCCTTATTATGTTTGACTTCCGTGGGTGGTTGCGTCAATAGTGTTCTTTACTGCAGCTGGGGACACGCATTATGCCATTCCTAGATGGCGTGGGACATTATACCTTAAATACAACTGTGGATGTAACTGCGTAGCGCTAAACCGATTGAACGAGTCTCTGAGCGATTGCAGTAAAGCAGCTATACCAGCAAAATGGGCTTTCAAGGTGTTTCGCAAGCTTTTCAACTCCTCGATATATTTTAATTTGCTTGAGTGTTCCTTTCAGTATACATAATTATTTTAGCTGTGGATGCCTTAGCCGGCCGGAGTGGCCGTGCGGTTCTAGGCGCTACAGTCTGCAGCCGAGCGACCGCAACGGTAGTATGTTCGAATCCTGCCTCGGGCATGGATGTGTGTGATGTCCTTAGGTTAGTTAGGTTTAAGTAGTTCTAAGCTCTAGGCGACTGATGACCTCAGAATTTAAGTCGCATAGTGCTCAGAGCCATTTTTTTACTTATAAGATTGTTTACTACTGAGCTATGACTTTTACGAAACGGGGCGCTAAGTTGCAAAAGGCGACTTTCCCTAGATTTATGTAATTCGATAACAACTTTTTATACGCGTGTGATAATTCTTATACAACGTATTAAGGCAATAACATGAAACCTTGATCCTCATTTTTATCAAACGGAATTCACTTTTTCTCAAAACGTTGAAATGCAGCATCTAATCGGAAGATACCTTTTGTTTCGTCCAGGCAGCGTCCTTTCGGAAATAGCTCAGACAAGACATAAAGAGTTGTTTCGTGCAAGTAAAGCCTCTATAATCTTACCATGGCGTTATATGTGTCAGTCATCCATACTCCCACACGGAATTATATCCGAAGCTATTAATGATTATTGGTGTCTTTCTGATGGTGTTCAACATTTTTTGTGATGTCCTGGGTTAATAGGAGCACACAGCCATTGGGCTTTAACCTTTTCCTTCCGTGTATTCACACATTCGCACTTCAGAGGAATTTCCGCTCTCATTTTCTCATTTGTTATTTCATTAACTCTCCTATCTATATTTCCTATGCATGGATTGGTCATCTCACTCTTCACGTTAAAAAAAAAAAAGGGCACTCCGTCTTCAGGCCACGAGTGGCCTACCGGGACCATCCGACCGCCGTGTCATCCTCAGTGGAGGAAGCGGATAGGAGGGGCGTGGGGTCAGCACACCGCTCTCCCAGTCGTTACGATGGTATTCTTGACCGAAGCGGCTACTATTCGGTCGAGTAGCTCCTCAATTGGCATCACGAGGCTGAGTGCACCTCGAAAAATGGCAACAGCGCATGACGGCCTGGATGGTCATCCATCCAAACGCCGACCACGCCCGACAGCGCTTAACTTCGGTGATCTCACGGGAACCGGTGCATCCACTGCGACACGGCCGTTGCCTTGTGTGCCAGACCGAGACTCGAGCTCGCGACCTTTGCCTTACGCGGGCAAGAACTGTACCGTCTGAGCTAACCAAGCCACTCTTCACTTTAGTAAATTTAATTACAATACATTCGCAGCGTTAATTACAACATTTCTAAATATCTTCCTCAACTAAATTTAATTACAGAACAGTCGATAAAGCGCACTAACGTGTAAAATGAGTTTGTAAAACCAATTGGTAGTGTTCTGCGATGATTAGGAAGTAATGAAGTTGCTCAGTCACAATGTGAAGGGCGGTGTCAGAAGGGGAAGGAGACAGCAACAAAGGGAAAGAGACTGAGAGGCGAGCAAGCAGCAGAGACGTTATTCAACCCAAAGACTGTGCGCGCGGAATTCCAAGGCGGCACTTGACGCGCCGCAGGTGCAACTGCTCGTTCCCTGAGAGCGGCGACAGACGTGATTACAGCTGCCTTTGTCTGCAGCGCTGTCTGCTCCCTCCCTCGGGCCGAAGACTAGATTTATGTTCTCTCTTTCAACTCCAACCCTCTACATCGTCCAATTTCATTTAACGTTGTGACTTTGAACAGAAGCTAACCGGAATGTGAGCACTGTAAAGTAACGTCATCATTACCATCTCCCGATAAGAGAATAGGCCGGCCTGCTTGATCCGACGTCAGATTTGTGGGTTCGTCGTCGTCGGTCATATAACATGGCTAGAATTTCGTAGTTACAGTCTTGATTATTACTACACTACTGGCCATTAAAATTGCTACACTAAGACGAAATGCATATAATAAACGGGTATTCATTGAACAAATATATTATACTAGAACTGACATGTGATTACTTTCTCACGTGATTTGGGTGCATAGATCCTAAGAAATCAGTACCCAGAACAGCCACCTCTGGCCGTAATAACAGCCTTGATACGCCAGGGCATTGAGTCAAACAGAGCTTGGATGGCATGTACAGGCAGCTGCCCATGCAGCTTCAACACGATACCACAGTTCGTCAACAGTAGTGACTGGCGTATTGTGACGAGACAGTTGCTCGGCCACCATTGACCAGATGTTTTCAATTGGTGAGAGATCTGTAGAATGTGATGGCCAGGACAGCAGTATCTAGAAAGGCCCGTAGAGGGCCTGCAACATGAGGTCGTGCATTATCCTGCTGAAATGTAACGTTTCGCTGGGATCGAATGAGGGTTAGAGTCACGGCTCGTAATACATCTGAAATGTAACGACCACTGTTAAAAGTGCCGTCAATGCGAACAAGAGGTGACCGAGACGTGTAACCAATGGCACCCCATACCATCACGCCAGGTGATACGCCACTATGGTGATGACGAATACACGCTTAGAAAGTGTGTTCACCGCGATGTCGTCAAACACGGATTCGATCGTCATGATGCTGTAAACAGAACCTGGATTCATCCGAAAAAATGACGTTTTGCCATTCGTGCACAGGTTCATCATTCAGTACACCTTCGCAGACCCTCCTGTCTGTGATGCAGCGCCAAGAGTAACCGCAGCCATGGTCTCCGAGGTGATAGTCCATGCTGCTGTAAACGTCATCGTACTCTACGTGCAGATGGTTGTTGTCTTGTAAACGTCCCCATGTGTTGACTCAGAGACCGAGACGTGGCTGCACGAACCGTTACAGCCATGCGGATAAGATGCCCGTCATTGATTTTCCTACTCGGGTGGTAAAGGATAGCAGCTCACTGATAGATAACTTCTTTATAGACCAAGATAAGTTTAACCAGATAAATGCTCAGCCTGTTGAGAATGGTCTTTCTGATCATGGTGCACAGCTAGTTACAATATATGATGTAGCCCCATTCAGCAATACTAAACAGTCCTCCAAAGTAGTACGTTCAGTCAACGATTTAACAATTGCAAATTTCAGGGAAAGCCTACAGCAGTTAGACTGGGATGAGGTGTACCGTGAACCTGATGCCAATTTAAAATATAATTTATTTCATGACATTTTTGTAAATGCATTTGAAAACAGCTTCCCCAAGAAAATAGTTAAATATACTCGTAAGAAACCTTGTTACAAACCATGGCTTACTAAGGGTATAAAAATATCTTGTAACCGGAAAAGGGAAATGTATCTGATGGCAAGAAAGAGTAGTGACCCAGAAACTATCAAAAATTATAAAAACTACTGTGTTATACTAAGAAAAGTTATTAAAAAATCCAGAAGTATGTGTATCATGTCTGAAATCAGCAACTCTGATAATAAAATTAAAACAATTTGGAATATTATTAAAAGAGAAACAGGTCAACCAAGAGCAGAGGAAGACAGTATTACCATCAAATTGAATGAAAACTTTACGAACAAAAAGTCAGAAGTTGAAAATATTTTTAATAATCATTTTCTAAATGTTGTGGATATAGTAGGATCCAGATGTTCATTAGAAGATGCTAGGCTGTTAATGGAAGAGGCCATACCTATGCAATTTGATACAATTGAAATCTCACCCACTTCTCCCTCTGAAATTAGGAAAATAATAAACTTACTTAAAAGCAAAAACTCACATGGAATTGATGGCATTTCCAGCAAAATACTAAAAGCTTGTTCTCAACAGATAAGTATGATTCTCAGCCACCTGTGTAATAGCTCTCTGGAACAGGGCATGTTCCCTGATAGACTGAAACATGCTATTGTTATACCTTTGCATAAAAAGGGGGATAGATCTGATGTCAACAATTACCGTCCAATCTCCCTTCTAACAGCTTTATCCAAAATTTTTGAGAAAGTAATGTATTCAAGAGTAGCTTCACATATCTGTAAAAATGAAGTACTAACAAAATGTCAGTTTGGTTTCCAGAAAGGTTTTTCAACAGAAAATGCCATATATCAAGATTTTAAACATGGCTGCAGCAGCAACTGTTAAAATTCTTCACAATAATTAAGAATTTTAATAAAAAAATTCTATCCTGCAACTGTTTTTGGCTGCCATCCTTTATTGTGAAAAAAAAAATGCCATATATGCTTTCACCAGTCAAATTTTGAATGATCTGAATAACCGAACACCACCCATTGGGATTTTTTGTGATCTCTCAAAGGCTTTTGATTGTGTAAATCATGAAATTCTGCTAGGCAAGCTCAAGTATTGTGGCATGAGTGGGACAGTGCACAAATGGTTTAATTCGTACCTAACTGGAAGAGTGCAGAAAGTTGAAATAAGTAGTTCTCGTAACACGCAAAGATCAGCACATTCCTCAAACTGGGGAACTATCAAGAATGGGGTTCCACAAGGGTCAGTCTTGGGTCCTTTGTTGTTCTTATTATATATTAATGACTTGCTATTCTATATTCATGAAGAGGCAAAGTTAGTTCTCTTTGCTGATGATACAAGTATAGTAATCACACCTGAGAAACAAGAATTAACTGATGAAATTGTCAATACTGTCTTTCAGAAAATTACTAAGTGGTTCCTTGTAAACGGACTCTCACTGAATTTTGATAAGACACAGTACATACAGTTCCGTACAGTGAATGGTATGACGCCATTAATAAATATAGACCTTAATCAGAAGCATATAGCTAAGGTAGAATATTCCAAATTTTTAGGTATGTCCATTGATGAGAGTTTAAATTGGAAGAAACACATTGATGATCTGCTGAAACGTTTGAGTTCAGCTACTTATGCCATAAGGGTCATTGCAAATTTTGGTGATAAACATCTTAGTAAATTAGCTTACTACGCCTATTTTCACTCATTGCTTTCATATGGCATCATATTTTGGGGTAATTCATCACTGAGGAATAAAGTATTTATTGCACAAAAGCGTGTAATCAGAATAATAGCTGGAGTCCACCCAAGATCATCCTGCAGACATTTATTTAAGGATCTAGGGATATTCACAGTAGCTTCTCAGTATATATACTGTCTTATGAAATTTGTTACTAACAACCAAACCCAATTCAAAAGTAATAGCAGTGTGCATAACTACAATACCAGGAGAAAGGACGATCTTCACTATTCAAGATTAAATCTAACTTTGGCACAGAAAGGGGTGAATTATACTGGCACTAAAGTCTTTGGTCACTTACCAAATAGTATCAAAAGTCTGACAGATAAACAACAAGTATTTAAGAAGAAATTAAAAGAATTTCTGAATGACAACTCCTTCTACTCCATAGAGGAATTTTTAGATATAAATTAAGAAAAAAATAATATTAAAAAAAATAAAAAATAAAATAAAAATAAAAAATAAAAAAACAAAAAACCACAAAAAATAAAGTTCTTATATTAACTTAAGTATGTTGTTAAATTAACCTAATTATGTCATGTATTCGAAAATTCGACTCGTTCCACATCATTACGAAATATCGTATTCATGATCCATGGAACTAGTATTAATCTAATCTAATCTAATCTAGGCCGTTCTGATCCAGCATAGCGTTCCGTATAACCCTCCTGAACCCACCGATTCCATATTCTGCTAACAGTCATTGGATCTCGACTAACGCGAGCCATGTGCAGTCCTTATTTGATTCCAAGTATTTCATTCGAGGTACATGTTTTTATTTTGTTAAGATCATCCAGGCTTCTCATAAGCAAGCCTGGTACTGAACTGTCTTTTTTTAATACGACTAAACGATAGTTCGTTTGGCCGGCCACGATGGTCTAGTGGTTCTAGGCGCGCAGTCCGGAACCGCGGGACTGCTATGGTCGCAGGTTCGAATCCTGCCTCGGGCATGGATGTGTGTGATGTCTTTAGATTAGTTAGGTTTAAGTAGTTCTAAGTTCTAGGGGACTGATGACCACAGAAGTTAAGTCCCATAGTGCTCAGAGCCATTTGAACCATTTGAACAGTTCGTTTCGTGTTTTGTATCCCAATTTATACCTTACTAGCTGAGTACCCAGCAATGCCCATGTATGTATTTATTACATCTTCTATTACTCCAACTCTTTATTCCTCCTCACTCTGTTCATCTCATATTTCACCCCATCTCTGTCCATTTCCTCCTACTCTTTCTCCCTATTCTTCTCGTCCTCTTTTATTTCTCTGTCTATTTCTTCTCTTCCTCTCACTTTCTTCCCCTAAATTATATCTTTCCATACTGTAACTCACATGTGTACTACATTTGGTTCCAGTCATACCAGAGGTTTCTATCCACGGCTTTGCCCACATAAACTCATATTTTCTGACATATTTCACACGTATTAGTACACATATTTCAACTGTATCTCTAGCGAATTTCGTTCTGCAGTTTCATTTTCACACAAATTTCTGTTAATGACGTTTTCTCTCCTGCACTATATGAAGTACAGTGATACAGTTTTGCAAGTGCCTCCTATTGTATACATGACTACTGTCTGCAATATGTGTTGGGAACATAGTAATAAAGAAATGATAAATAAAAACGTCATGCATGATGCAGCAGTTTTTTAGGCATCTTAGGGTCTATGATATCGTATCATCTAAACTATGTGTCGTACAGTGCTATTTTTTTCTCAGTAACATCAGCGGCATACGTTGATATCGTCTGCGGAAAGTATTGTGAATAGAGTTCCAACATCGAAATAATAATTTTAAACGGCTTGCATAAAGTGGAAGATCTTCACGCATCTTAGTGTTTGTGATATCATATCCCCGGAACTATGTGTTGTACAATGATGTAATTTTGCTGGCACATCAAATCAAACTTGTGAATACTATCTCCAAAATGTGTTCTTAGTAAAGAAGGTATACAGTAAATCGTGATACATGGCGTAACAGTCTTTAATGCATATCTATTTGAACTTTGGTTTTCATTCGACTACACATTATTCCTTCCTTCTGTTAATACCTACTGTAACTAAATAAATTTCTACAAATAATTTCTAGGAAAATAAAATTTGATATGAACATCATAAAAATATATTCATGACCAGTTCAGAAAATACCGAAAAAATCTTTTTTCAAGAACTTTTGTTTTACACAGAAACACCGGCGTATATAAATTGTCACTTGTAGTTAAGATGCAGATACGCATTTTACAAATAGGTAGAAATATGTCAACGAGGCACTGCGCTCCATAAATATCTCAGGTCGGTATTTTATTTATCTGTTGCACTAGGCAATTTCCAAGGTCGGAAGTTATTGTACCAGTGAAGATATACAGTTCAGACTTTACGTTAGTTCCTTCTGGACGTTTTCTATAACATTTCACACTCTTATAGCGACAGTTCTCATGAAAAATAGCGCACTCACTAAGAATTATATGGCACAATTCGGGTCACAAGAGACAGGTACACATGCTGCGCCCAGCAAGAATTTCCAAAGACGCTAAGGAACAATACAGATGCATAAAAATACAAACAAATATATAAAAAATCGTGCCGTTAGTGTATCGCGATCCAAACTACTGAATGGTCAACGTTTACCGCCCATCATAACTCAAGTGAGAAAAAAAGTAATTATTATCTAATGACAGCAAGCTCTCCATTTCAGTAGAAACAGAAAGAAGCAGCCAATGATATCTGCCAAAAAAAAAGCATGGCTGCGACGCCATATAAAAAAAATACTCTTACTGTTATTACTGATAATGTACTCACAGTCGGTATCACTCTTCAACTAGACCGCGAAATTACGAAGGTATCTGACGTCAGTAATTGATAATTTTTCTGTTTACCACGTATACTAATGTCAATAAATTTGTGAAAAATCTAGGAGGCAGGAATAACCTTTGAAAACGTAAATCTGTCGACGTGAAGTTTGAGTTCCTTGTCATCTTGACAGGGCTACACAAATCTAGCATGTGCATCAATTTTCTTTGCTGCTTGAAGGGGTCATCTGTATCCGAAAGTGCTCTGCATGTTCGAAAGATGGACTGCAGGTTGCGGTTGGCAGTGACAAGAGAGAGCCAGGGAAGTGCGTTCCGTAGAGTGTGTAAGTAGCCTGTTTATATGTTTGTATGTTGGCAGCGCTATAGACTGCATTAATATCACTGACAGCGCTCGGCTTCCTCGCCCAGAGACTCTGTGGCTGGTCGGACTCGCACTTGGAAGTTAACAGTTACCAGTGATGGAGGTTTCCAGTGTTAGCGCGAGTGGACGGTTTGGACTTGAGTCCTTCATGAAGATTTAGTATTGGTTTGAAATGGATAGTAAACTCATGACTGATGTATCTGCTAATGTATGGGGAATGGAATTATTGATGATTATAAAATTTTGGAACTGGATGTCACATGGTTATGGTAAAATCTGCTAAATACATTGTTTGCTCTGCCACAAAATCTTTACTTTGCAAACCATATCCCTCCTTGTAGTCAGAGCCAACAGTAGTTAGAATCTTCTACTTAGCTGGCTGTAGTTGCTACTTGCTGTATTTGCTGTAGTTCGTGTTACGAAGATTTTCTGTGAGGTGCGTTACGAAAAAATGGGTGGGCTTTTGTTAGGGTTTCTTCCAGCTGAGGGTCATTCTTTCGTGTTAATTATGTGCAGTTAGATTGCGTTTGTATATTGCGGGTCATAAAGGAATAGGAGAAGTCTGAGTTGTAAATGTCAGGGACAGTTCTGTAGGTCAGTGTTAAAATGATAAAAATAATTAACGGGACATTACGTTCAGTTGCACTCAGTTTCACTCAGCAGTCTAAGAAGATTCAGTTGCATTCAGCAGATTCAGATATAAACGTAGAAGTTTCACCTCACATCCTTAGCCGAGGATACTTCGCTGGAATCTTCTGATTTTCTTGTAGTTTGATTAGTTAGTGCATGATTAGAAATTAGTTACTGTTTACTGCTAGCGCGTAATTGTATATGGAATTTCCTTTGTTGTTGTATTTTCTTATTGTTGGACTGTGTTATAATGAGGAAAGCAATTGTGGCATGCATGCGGATTTGCACTAAATATCTCGCAGTTGCTTTTGCAACTAATCAGATATTGATTATTTTGACTGCTATTTTAGTGTTTCTTCTTATTTTTGCTTCTCAGATTGTGTTTTTTTGTGTTATTGTGTGAAATAGTGTGACAATCATGACGTGTGGAAAGTGCAATACTAGGCTGCAAAGCAGATTGATAAATGACAGCGACGACGAGCATAGCTTGTTAGTACAACCTTGTAACGAATAGACAACTGTCCAAGATCATAATTTGATAATAGTGCATAGGGAAATGGATCAGGCAGTAAATAACGGTGTGGACATTGCAACAATCAGTGAACAGGGAAGTATTGTCGATCGATCAGTCGTAACTGTTCGCCTCAGGAATGCTAAATAATATAACCAAATCTTGCAAATACCTTAGATTCAGATTTCACGTCATTACACTTTTTTCTGTTAAGTCAAGACTCATTTTCTGCTTTTAAAGTATAAATGTTGCCGGTGCAAACCCAATGACGAAAGACACTGTGGAACATGTTTCAGTCACTACTGTATTAATATTGCAAATAATTCAAACAAAGGAACAAAATCAGAAACATATATACCAAAAGCTTCAAAAGTTAGACACAGCGGTACAAATTCAGAAACGAATACTGAAGCAACTCCAAAAATAAGACACAATTGAAGAAACACTTGAACAAACAAAGATTTAACCTGAGACACTCGAAATTGAATCGAAATATCTAACAGTTGCTGAAGATGTAAGAACACAAATTTGTGTGCTTTTTCAGCCTATTTTTTCATGGTAGGAAGACACATTACAGAATCATTAAGCAGTCACAAAAGAAGTGCAGATCATTGTGCACGAAAATCACGACACCTTGCAGGTTAAAATTAACTCTGTTGCAGCTACCAATACTGTCAGCAACTTGTAAAAAATCAGGAAAACGTTAAGGCAACAGAAGATACGATTATGACACAAAACTAGCATGGCAGTAATACATGATATTTCGGATATCTTGAAAGGAGGCAGGAGGGTGCACCAAATTTTGAGATGGATCCGCCGACACGATGTAAGAATGACCGATTTCCGACTTGGCGTCATGATGACTTTGACTATGAGCTCTTTATCACAACGTGTAAATTTAAAACATTCAATAATTCTAGTAATAACATATCTCCACAGGCTTGGCTGCATCAGTTTTCTTATTGCTTTCCTCCTAATTGGCCATTAGAGTACAGAAATAAATTACAAAAGTTTATACCACATTTCTCATGTAAAACCATTTATTGAGAAATAATTTGCTCTCTGACTTAGTCTCTTCCATTACATTTTTCACTTCAAGTTACTATTACGCTTTGTCTCATGTCGCATACAACGATGTTTTGAAGTCAACTATCTAATCAAAAACCTATCGAACATATTAAGACTAAATCAAGGAACATTTACAATAAACCGACCCGGACTATTTTTCGGCCAATGTTCAGAAATTTGTGGAGCAAACCACAGATTTATACCAATTGTAATTGAAAGAACTTTTATAGGGAACAGACGACACGATTTTATCTTGTGTACATTTTTGCTTGTTAGGTGCACGATTATGTAACGACTATATGGTTAACTTTCTTGGAACATCTACTGCTAATGAGATTTTACTGTTACCGTTTGGTTTACTTGGAAAAATACTTTTATCTAAAATACTTTCTTGGGATCACAGATGAGGCAGTATTTGGTTCGTTTGACGATTAAGGATTATAGTTCAACACTACTAATGTGGCCGGCCGAAGTGGCCGTGCGGTTAAAGGCGCTGCAGTCTGGAACCGCAAGACCGCTACGGTCGCAGGTTCGAATACTGCCTCGGGCATGGATGTTTGTGATGTCCTTAGGTTAGTTAGGTTTAACTAGTTCTCAGTTCTAGGGGACTAATGACCTCAGAAGTTGAGTCCCATAGTGCTCAGAGCCATTTTTTGAACTACTAATGTGTGACAAAATTTTCATTATTGCTTTCCTGCTGCACCTGTTTTATGTTGGCAAAGTTTTCTTTGGTCTTCTGGAAAGCAAAACATGTTTCGGTGATGACTTTTGTGGCATAGCTACAATGAGACAGGTATTTTCGTAACACAACAATACCTTACAGTATAATACTTTCAAGGTCACAACAATGAAAGTAATAACTACGACATTTATATGCACAGGTCTTTACTTTTGTATATGACAAGGTAAGTTCACTGATTTTTGGACAGTTTTGCTTATGAACGACGAAAACTACGACACTTGGCTCATTTTTACCGTTAGGCAATGACAGAAATTTTCTTACAACAAGAAGCATAGTTTAGCGCTACATGGCAGGCATTTGAGTGATTACTTTTTGTACTTGGAACATTTTTAGAAACATTTTGAACTACAATGATACAGAGAAGGTTTACGGTGATACATTTCATTCTGCAGTTTTAATCTGTAGCATGTGAGGTATAATTACGTTATCCACCATGGGGGTACGCCAACTTTGTGTACCGTGCATGTGGCAAGCGCAAGAAGCCCTAGCTAATAAATTATTTGCTTATACTGTTTTACACATCAGTACCATATTTCCATAACACAGAATTACATATACACAGTTGGAATACATTGCATTTAGGAAATTGTACTTTTTCTGCATTTTGTGGACTGTTCACATATATTTTCAGAAACATTGTGATGCTGCGACAACTTTGGGTGAAGTATTTTGTATGTGATCATTAGTTCTGAAGTACATTTGAGGTAGGTGACACTACTGAAACGAGCAGAGAGCACTTTTTTTTTTTTGGTGATTTTGAGACTATTGAAGGACGCTACGACCATTTTCAGCTTTGATTCATGTGTTATGATATTATTACGATGGCAGTGTGTATTATGATGTTGAGATATGTTTATAATCAATAAGGATAAGCTATGTGAAGAATATGATTATGCTACATGTTTATTATGATGAAGTATTGAAGAAATATCGACGAATATATATGCATGTAATAAGGTGATGAATAATGAGTAGTGGTTAGGGACACTGGTTTGTGGAAAAGAATGTTGGAAACCAAGAATTGTACTTTAAGAGTTATGAAAAGTGAGTATACATGTGAATGTGAGTACCAGAATGAGGACAGAATTTTAGAACACTGTTATTGGTGAGATTTCGTATCTACACACTTCTACTGTAATTTTTCAACTTGTGAAGTTTTTTATTTGTATCAGACTGCTATTGTTGTAAATATTTGGGTAATGAGTTTATGTGACCTTGACATAATGCTCTGCTGCGACTGGTTGTGCGCTAGCCATCTGGGAAAACACACTGTTGTGCTGCCTGTCAGCTTTAATGGTGTCGCTTCAGCCACTTTTAAGCTCACCACACTCCCGCAAGCGTCTGCACAGCTGTAGAAAAGAGAGACCATTGACCTCACTATTGATATTTCATTGTAGAACACACCACAAACGCGGCACACTATCACTTGGAAACATATGATTATACTTTGTAGTTAGTACTTTGTGCTACTTACTAAAATGCTTGTGCATTGACGAGAAGTAATCTTACGTTTACACACCTGATTATGATAAGTGTCTACGAAAGTTGAAGGAATTTTTACTGACTAATGAAGTGCCACATGGCTGCTGAATGATGATTTTATGTTTTGCTTTCTACATATATGCTTATTTTATTTGATATTGTTTCTAGATGCGCAGCAGCATTGGTTTTATAAAATAATATTTAATACATATGCTAATGTTAACACTTTCTGTCAACAGATGCATTAAATAACAATTTTACTATCCCCATTCTTAAAAAAGAGCTCTTGGAAAGGAAAGAATATTAAGAAGGAGAAGGGACTAGTACCAGGTACCTGGAACTGTATACATAGTTTTCGTTTCAAGGACTTGGTAATTTTTTGGTAGAATACATTGTTGTGGTGCACCACTTTAGTGTTACGATGTGACATAGAGACTAAGATGTGAAGAGACATCTCCCTTATCTGCATTGCTGTCCTTACTTTAATATTTTTTGCTTGTGCTTTGTCATGTTTAGGTATAAGTTATTGAATTTGCTGCTGCTATTTGTCAGGCAATGTCCTACTGAATTTTACTTTGTATTACTGTGATAAACCAGTTTTATCACTGATTTATTTTTCTTTTTTGCTGCATATTGTCTTATGTTCGTTGTAATGTGGCATTTTCTTTGCTAATTTAGATATGCTTCTGCTCGATTTGCCAATTTGCACTTTTGTCATCGCTGTTTGTGTTAATTGTTTTGTGCTGCTGCATTGCTTCATTGCCAGCTGGGGTGGACGAGCGGTTCTAGGCGCTACAGTCTGGAACTGCGCTACCACTATGGTCGCAGGTTCGAATCCTGCCTTGGGCATGGATGTGTGTGATGTCCTTAGGTTAGTTAGGTTTAAGCAGTTCTAAGTTCTAGGGGACTGATGACCTCAGAAGTTAAGTCCCATAGTGCTCAGAGCCATTGGAACCATTTTTTGCATTGATTCATTTTCAAGTTAAGGTATCTGAGCTCAGTAGATTGAAGTTAGCTTAAGAGGGGGTATGCTATATAAAGAAATGAGTTATGATGAGTTTGGAAGAAATGCATTGAGATTTTATAAGGAACAGTTTTGGCCAAAGAGTTTTGTATAATGAGGAACAACTATTTTGAAAGAGGAAATGAACAGATTTAAGTGGTGTATAGTGACAACAGTTCAACGTAGAGTTTTCTTGGAGATGAATTATGAGGCATGGAAAATATAGTAGTATAAGCACTGGTTGAAAATATAAATACAGATAGTGTGCTTAGATAGGATTTCTTTTGTGGAAACAAATGTTGAAGTAAGAGAGGTATATTAAGTTTTGGTTGGAAATGAAATTGTTTTCGTAATAACTTAAGAAGGTATGATCATGAAGAGTATTACTGAAAGGAGAATAATGAAACAGAGGTATAAAATGGTCACCACAAGTACTGCAGTACCAAATGTTACACTGAAAACAGACCCTGTCCTTTCTTTTATGTTATTCTGCTGTGTTTATGTGTACTCTAGTGTCTCTGTGTTCTTCCTGTCTCTGTGTGTTTACCAGATAAGACAAGTTTGGTTGATTTTTTCTTCTAATATTAAGCTGCATTCACTATAATGAGGAATAGTGTTATCATCAAATCTAATTTGTTTTTGTACAACATTCTTTACTTTAGGAAGATGTTCAGACAATATTTATTCTGATATGTTTCCTTTTAATGCTCATGTGGCTAATTAATGTTAATAAGGATATTCTTATTTTTCTTTTAATTACTTATGTCGCAATTCCTGTAATGCTCAGATATATTCCAATTTCTATTCTTTTTGTAAAGCATGTATAACTACAAATGTTATTTGTATTATCATGTTCTTTATTATAATGATGTTTTCTTTATATTTGTAATTGAATTGGTATACTGTTAAATCATAATTGTATTGACACAAGTTCTTCAAGTTAGGTACATAGTAGGGATTCATTTTCATACACACATTTGTCTGTTGTTCATATTATATGTATCAAACCTCTGGGATTATATGACTAAGGATATTCTTATTTTTCATTTATTTACTTATGTCACAATTCCTCTAATACTCCTATATATACTGATTTCTATTCTTTTTGTATAGCATGTATAACTACAAATGTTATTTGTATTATCATGTTCTTTATTATAATGATGTTTTCCTTACATTTGTAATTGAATTTGTATACTGTTAAATTGTAATTGTATAGACACTAGTTCTTCAAGTTAGTTACATAAGAGAGATTCATTTTACTGCACACATTTGTCTGTTGTTCATACTATATGTATCAAATCTCAGAGATTATAAGACTTTGTTTGTGCTTGCATGTGTGTTGATAATTCAGCAAGGGGTTGGTTAACAGCATTGCTAGTTCTAAGGATATTGCAAAAAAAATTGTGAGTGCAAAAGTGGTGGTTCATGGTCTTGTTAGACTATCCTCAAGACTCTTGAGTTGTGATTGTCCACACACACAGTCACGATGGATGGCTACAGGCCACTTCTATAATGAGTACAGTGGCTCTGCACCTTTAGTGGCCCATTACTACCAGAACCTCTACAAGGAATACTGTGGGTCTGCTCTGTGGTGACCAACCAATCCTACAAATATTCTTCAAGATTTCTACTGTTTCTGCTGTAGATCTGCTCTGTTTTGACCCATTGCCAATTTTCTCAACTGTAATCTTCATGACAAGTGTCCACACTGTGTTTCCATGTGGAGGTCAACACTACGTCTTCAAGACTACATGGTGGTCCGCTACTTACATGTGCATTTTCCTTTATTGATCAGACTTTGTGCATAAAACTGACATAGACTTCTCTCCCAGTGAATGATTAGGACTGTCCTTAGGGACTGTGAGGAGAATTTTTGCCTTGTTGACCGACAGTACAGTACTAATTGAGTGAATCTGATCTGTTTGATTGTTAATATACAAAAATTTTTGCAAGTTAGAATTGGCCACTGCCCAAAATACCTTGTAAATTTTTTTGAGTGGAGCACGAGGCCTATGGAAGTAGCCTGTTTATATGTTTGTATGTTGGCAATGCTATAGACTGTATTAATATCAGTGACAGCGCTTGGCGCCCTCGCTAAGAGACTCTGTGACTGGTCAGACTTGCACTTGGAAGTTAATAGTTAGCAGCGATGGAGGTGAGAAGTGTTAGCGGGAGAGGACGGATTGGACGTGAGTCCTTCATGTAGATTTTGTATTTTCTGTGGGGTGAGTTAGGAAGAAATGTGTCGATTACTTTTAGGATTTCTTCCGAAACAGGGTCATTCTTCTGTGTTAAATATTTGTTTTTATATTGTGGGTCATAAATGAATAGGAGAGGTTTGAGTCGTAATTGTCAGGGCAAATTCTGTAGGTAAGTGTTGAAATGATAAAAACAAATAAAGCATTCACCAGTTTAAACAGGTCAGTTGCATTCAGAATTTTAAGTAACAATGCAGAAGTTTCAAGTGGCATAGAGGAACTGCGATGGTGGAATGTAAGCAATCAGACATCAAGTAAAACGTGGACTTGAGCGATCAGCGTGAAATGTTTTCTATTTCAGCTCATATACTGTAAACGAATAAAAGTCACACAAGTAACTGATCGTACGTCACAGATGCGTATAATTGCACTGTAAAGACATTAAAATGTTAAATTCAATCTAAGATGATTACTTCGTTGAAGAAGATCTCTAGACAGTTGCCTTCTCGGTCGCTATAGGTTTGGTTGATATACTGTTTATAAAGACTCTAAACCATTCGCCACTGGTTTTGCTGTCCTAAAGCGTTTCTGAGATTCACACTGAAACGTTTCACGAGCGGGTGTGAAACTGAAACGAATACGAAAGTTGAAAGACTCACGAATTCCTTAATTAAACATACTATATTACATTTGTCAATAATGGATCGAGAAGCTCTACCAAACTGTGCATTAATATTTGTCTAAGGACAATGTAATTGTGCAGTTCTTCACCTTAAATATCATACTATCATATAATACATCTTCATGCTATTTGATACCACCTCCTGAGAACACATCTACATCTAAATTGCAGCATTCCCACTTATTAAAGAAAGATTAATTTTCCGTATATATCCTTGATAATGACGGTTAAACCGTTATTTTCCCTTTGTTAAATTCACATTGCTGTAAGTTCTGTGGTAGGCTTTCGGATTTACGTCCTTAGCACCGATTTTTCAAATGACGGGCCTCCAGTGGTTGTACGATCTTTCATTAAGAACTCAATGTGAAGGAATATTATACAAAAGAAGCAGAGTACCTTTAATTCACTTGGGGGGAGGGGTGGGGGGGGTAGTAGGAAAGCACCAGTATTCTGACTGGTTTAATGCAGCCCGCCACGAATTCCTCTCCTTTGCCAACCTCGTCATCTTAGAGTAGCACCTGCAATCTGCGTCCGCAATTATTTGCTGGCTTTATTCCAATCTCTATCTTCTTCTACATTTTTTACTTTCTACAGCTTCCCCTAATACCATAGAAGTTATCCCATGATGTCTTATCAGATGTTCTAGAATCTTGTTCCTTCTTCCTGCCAGTGTTTTCCATGTATTCCTTTCCTCGACGACTCTGCGGAGAACCTCCTTATTCCTTACCCCATCATTCCAACTATTCTTCAACATTCTTCTGTAGCATTCATCTCAAATGATTCGAATCCCTTCTGGTTCAGTTTTCTCACAGTCCATGTTTCATTGCCATACAATACAGTTCTCCAAAGGTACATTCTCACAAATTTCATCCTCAAATGACTAGTAGTTTCTCTTTACGAGGACTGCTCTTTTTGCCTGTGCTAGCATAATTTTGACGCCCTCCTTTCCTCATACGTCATGGGGTATTTTGCTGCGTAAGTATCAGAATTCCATAACACCAATCCTGATAAGTTTCTTACTGTTCCCGTATCTGCTACATCTCATTACTTTCGTCCTTCTTCGATTTATTCTCAGTTCATATTCTGTTCTCATTACGTTCACTCAGGATAGCAATATTGTCACCGAATTTTATCATCGATATGCTTTCTCTTTTCATTTTATTTCCACTCTTAAACATGTCCTTCATTTCTGTCACTGCTTCCTGCATATACAGATCGATTAGTAGGGGCGAAAGATATCATTTCTGTCTTACACGCTCTGTAATCGTTTAATACTGTTGAAAACCCTTTACAGGCCGAGAAAGCCTATCAACTTGTCTTGATTTTTCCTTACTCTTGCTTCCATTACCAAGCATAACGTCAGAATTCCCTCTCTAGTCCAACTAATCGTCATCTATAAATTTTATTTCCATTCTTCTGAAAATTATTTTTGTCAGCAAGTTGGCTGCATCAGCCTTCGAGTTGATTGTGAGATAATTCCAACACTTGTCAGCTCTTACAATCTTTGGAACTCTGTGGATGATATATTTAAGAAATTTAGATGGTATAACGTAAGAATCTTATATTCCCTGCACCAACGTGAATCGTCGTTTTGTTGACATACTCTCCAATGATTTTAGAAATTCTCATGGAATGTCATCTATTCATTCTGCCTTATTAGCTCTTACGTCTTCCAAAGCTCTTTTTAAATTGTGACTATTATACTGAATCCCCTGTCTCTTCTATGTCGACTCCTATTACTTCTGTTATGTCCCATAGCGCTTAGAGTCATTTGAACCTGTTTATTCTTCTATCACAAAATCGGACAGGTCTGCTCCTTGATAGAGGCCATTGACGTACTCTTTCCATCTATCATCTCTCTCTTTTATGCTATTGACAATGGAATTTGAAAGCTTATTTAAGTTGTGTTGTAACAAAAGTAATCATTCTTTAACATTAATTAATGGTTGAGAAGTATTTTGATCCATTAAATTTCAGGCATGCAGCCGCGCCAATACAATTTCTGCCGCTGGTATTTCGACCTCGTATCATCCAACCATACTTAGAGTGAATAATTCCCTTTGCAATCTTAATGTTACCACCCTCGCTTTGTATTTGACCGGATGTTGCTTTCACTTTTCTACATGCTGAGTCAGTCTTTCTAAGAATCGTTTCTTTTCCGACTTCTTATTACTTCTCATGCAGACATTTCGTCTTAGATTCCTTCCACTTAACATTGACTTCATTCCCCACTCACTTATATTAGCGTAATGGTTCAAATGATCCTGAGCACTATGGGACTTAACAGCTGAGGTCATCAGTCCCCTAGAACTTAGAACTACTTAAACCTAACTAACCTAAGGACATCACACACATCCATGCCCAAGGCAGGATTCGAACCTGCGACTGTAGCGGTCGCGCGGTTCCAAACTATAGCGCCTAGAACCGCTCGGCCACTCCGGCCGGCGTATTAGCGTTATCCTGAATATCCTTGCCAGGTTTGTACGTCCGTCTTTCATCGATCGACTTAAGTATTTCTTCTATAATCCATGGTCTCTTTGTAATTATCTTCTTTGTACCAATGTTCTTTTTTTCCAATTTCCGTGACTGCCGTTTTTATACGTGTCTGTTCCTCTTCAACTGAACTGCCTACTGAATTATTCCGTCCTCAAGCGTATCTCTTCATTCCTTAGTGCTAGCGTTCCCACTGCTTTGCACGTTCATTCTTCGTGACCAGTTTCTTGAATTTCAGCCTGTTCTTCATCACCGCTAAATTGTGTTCTGGGTGTGTATCTTCTCCTCGGTGCGCCTTACAATCCTACATCTGATTTCGGAATCTCTGTCTGACCATGATGCAACCTAACAGAAATCTTTAGGTATCTGTCAACTTTTTCCAAACATATCTTCTTCTCTTGTGATTCTTGAACAGAGTATTCGCTTTTTATACATATAGATCGAAACAGCAAGTGGACATCTGTACCAAAACCATGCTTCTGTAAACACGATGGGGAAATTAAAAGTAGCCTGGACCAGTGGATACGATTGTACTTGAATTTGTGGCAGCATTATATTCTAGCAGCATAGAGCAACTGCTCATACAGCCGGCCAAATCTTGGAGCACATTTACACACTCTTCACGCCTGACGGTGATGTTAGCAGAGGTCAGTCAGGTCGCGAAACTAGCTAGTCACACACGACACCTGATGTGTCAGTGTGAGACTACTTTATGTAGAGAGCCCTCGGGTCTGAGGAGTATCGCAAAACCCTCATAGTCTTCACGAACTTCAGCAGAACATTTCGGCTGAAACTGCAGCTATTCCATGAGTCCAGTTGGTATCCACCTTCATGAACTTACCAACCAGGGTCCTAAAATGCCAAGAGATGAATGGTCTTTACGTTCAACATCTGCTAAAGTCAGTTTACTAATGTGTTCCTTTTATTTATTACTATATCTTCCTGCTCTAGTCCCGAAAATACTTTTTCTACGAATCTCATAGATGTGTACCACTAAAGTTACCTTCTTGGCTACATTTTTTGTACTGTATAAATACTGTATAATATCCTCTGCTTTACATAATGACAATTTCTGTATACCAACAAACAGTTCTGTATTATTCATTTGCTTGAGTTTTTCTGTTTTCAAAAATACCTTAAGCTTTTGGTTTTATTATTAACTGTTGTTTAATTCAATTTATTCTGTTATAATGTCTCAAACTGGCATATTCCTCCCATAAATCTAGGACCTTGCCGTTGGTGGGAAGGCTTTTGGGCCTCAGCGATAGAGAGGTATCTGTTGAGAGGCCAGACAAACGTATGGTTCCTGAAAAGGGGCAGCAGCCTTTTCACAAGTGGCAGGGGCAACAGCCTGGAAGATTGGCTGGTATGGCCATGCAACATTAATCAAAACGGCCTTGTTGTGCTGGTACTGCGAACGGTTGAAAGCAAGGTGAAACTACAGCTATAATTTCTCCCGAGGGCATTTAGCTTTACTCTATGGTTAAATGATGATGGCGTCCTCTTGGGTAAAATATTCCAGAGATAAAACAGTCTCCCATTCGGGTCTTAGGGTGGGAACTACTCAGTAGGACGTCGTTATCAGCAGAAAGAAAACTGGCGTTCTACGGATCGGGGCTTGGAACGTCAGATCCCTCAACCAGGTGGGTAGGTTAGAAAATTTAAAAAGGAAAATGTACAGGTTAAAGTTAGATATAATGGGTATCAGTGAAGTTCGGTGGCAGGAGGAACAAGACTTCTGGTCAGTTGAACACAAGGTTATAAATATAGAATCAAAATGGAGTATTGCAGGAGTGGGTTTAATAATTAATAAAAAACTAGGAGCGCGTGTAAGCTACTACGAACGGCATACTGAACACATTATTGTGTCAAAGATAGACATGAAGCCCGCGCCTACCACAGTAGTACAGGTTTACATGCCAAATAGCTCCACAGATATCGAAGAGATTGAAGAAATGTATTATGAGAAAAAAGAAATTATTCAGATAGTGAAGAGAGACGAAGATTTAATAGTCATGGGGGACAGGAATTAGATAGTAGGAGAGGGAATAGATGAAAGAGTAGTAGATGAATATGAAATGGGGGTGAGCAACCAAACAGTAAGCCGCCTGGTGGAATTTGGACAGAGCACAACTTAATCAAAGCTAACAATTCGTTTAAGTAACGTGAAAGTAGCTTGACTACGTAGAAAAGGCCTGGAGACACTGGGAGGTTTCAGATAGATTATGTAATGGTAAGACAGAGATTTTGGAACCAGGTTTTAAATTGTAAGACATTTCCAGGGGCAAATGAGGACTCTGACCACAGTTTGTTGGTTATGAATTGTAGATTAAAATGGAAGAAACAGCAAAAAAGGTGTGAATTGAAGGAGGTTGGACCTGGATAAACTGAAAGAATCAGAGGTTGTAGAGAGTTTCACAGAGAGCATTAGGGAAAGATTGGCTAGAACAGGGGAAAGATATACAGTAGAAGAAAGATGGGCAGTTTTGAGGGACGAAACACTAAAGGCAGCAGGGAATCAAGTAGGTAGAATGACGAGGGCTAGTAGAAGTGCTTGGGTAACGGAAGAGAAGCGAATTTAATTTATGAGAGGAGAAAATATAAAAATGCATTAAATGAAGTAGGCAAAAAGGAATACAACCGTCTCAAAAATGAGATCGACAGGAAGTGCAAAATGGCTAAGCAAGCATGGCTACACGACAAATGTAAGGCTGTAGAGGCTTATATCACTAGCGGTGAGATAGAGACTGCTTACAGGAAAATTAAAGAGACCTTTGGAAAGAAGAGAACCATTTGTATCAATATCAAGAGCTCAGATGGAAAACCAGTTGTAAGCAAAGAATGGAAGGCAAAGGTGGAAGGAGTATATAGAGGGTCTATACAAGGGCGATGTACTTGAGAGCAGTAATTAGGAAATGGAAGAGGACGTAGTTGAAAATGAAATGGGAGATATGATACTGCGTGAAGAGTTTGACAGAGCACTGAAAGGCCTAAGTCTGAACAAGGCTCCAGGAGTGGACAACATTCCATTAGAACTAATGACAGCGTCGGGAAATGGTTCAAATGGCTCTGAGCACTATGGGACTTACCTTGACAGCCTTGGAAGAGTCAGCCGTCATAAAACGAAATTCCCTCAGACTTCAAGAAGAACTTAAAGAAAACAAGTACTGACAGGTATGAAAATTACCGAACTATCAATTTATTAAGTCATGGCTGCAAAATAGTAACACTAATTCGTTACTGACGAATGGAGAAACTGGTAGAAGCCGACATCAGGGAAAATGAGTTTGGATTCCGTAGAAATGTTGGAAAGCGTGGGGCAATACTAACCCTACGAGCCGCGCGGGATATCCCGAGCGGTCTACTGCGCTGCAGTCATGGGCTGTGCGGCTGGTCCCGGTGGAGGTTCGAGTCCTCCCTCGGGCTTTGGTGTGTGTGTTTGTTCTTAGGATAATTTAGGTTAAGTAGTGTGTAAGCTTAGGGACTGATGGGCTTAGCACTTAAGTCCCATAAGGTTTCACACACATTTGAACATTTTGACCCTACGACTTACCTTAGAAGGTAGATTAAAGAAGGGCATATGTACGTTTCCGGCATTTGTAGACTTAGAGAAAGCTTTTGACAATGTTGACTGGAACAGCCTGTTTCAAATTCTGTAGGTGGCAGAGGTCAAATACAGGGAGCGAAAGGTTACTTAGAATTTATACGGGAACCAGCTGGCAGTTACAAGAGTCGAGGGGTACGAAAGGGAAGCAGTGGTTGGGAAGGGAGTGAGACAGTGTTGTTCGATCTGTATATTAAGCAAGCAGTAAAGGAAACAAAAAAACAAAAAAAAACAAAAATGGAGTAGAATTTAAATTCCATGAAGATGAATTAAAATGGTTCAAATGGCTCTGAGCACTATACGAGTTAACTTCTGAGGTCATCAGTCGCCTAGAATTTAGAAATAATTGAATCTAACTAACCTAAGGACATCACACTCATCCACGCCCGAAGCAGGATTCGAACCTGCGACCGTAGCGGTCGCTCGGCTCCAGACTGTAGCGCCTAGAACCGCACGGCCACTTCGGCTGGCAAGAATTAAAAACTTTGAGGTTTGCCGACGACATTGTAATTCTGTGACAGGTTGTAAAGGATCTGGAAAAGCAGCTGAACGGAATGGACAGTGTCTTGAAAGAAGGATATAAGATGAACATCAACAAAATCCAAACGAAGATAATGGAACGTTGCAGAAATATATCAGGTGATACTATGGGAAATGGATTAGAAAATGAGTCACTTAAATTAGTGGATGAGTTTTCCTATTTGGGGAGCAAAATAACTGATGATGGTCGAAGTAGAGAGGACATAAAATGTAGACTGGCAATGGCAAGGAAAGCATTTCTGAAGAAGAGAAATGTGTTAACATATAGATTTGTCAGAAAATCATTTCAGAAAGTATCTGTATGGAGTGTAGCCATGTATGGAAGTGAAACATGGACAATTAACATTTTAGACAAAAAGAGAATAGAAGCTTTTGAAATGTGGTGCTACAGAAGAACTATCGTTGTCGGTGTTGGTTTTCCGTCGATTCTGATGAGAATAGCCCTACCACTGAACTGTTCACAGTAAATCTCTCGCTACGCTATTTTCCTATTCATAACGAATCCTACTCCCGTTGTACCATTTTCTGCTGCTAGTGATATTACCCTGTACTCAGATGACGAGAAATCCTTGTCTTCGTTCCATTTCACTTCACTGACGACCACGACATGCAGATTCACAAATTGCATTTCCCTTTTCAGATTTTCTAGCATCCCTACAACGTTCAGACGTCTGACATTCTACGCCTCTAGTCGCATAACAATACCGTTTCGATGGTTACGCAATGTTTTTCCCAAGATCAGTTCTCTTTGGCAGTCCGTTCCAAGAGATCCGAATGGGGGGCTGATCAGCAACCATTTGACAATGGCGAGATCATAATGAGACTGTTCCAAATACCGATTATATGTCCTGTGGATACGTATTATGTATCTGTAACGTTGTGGTTTGCATTGTCTTCTGCATTCCCACGCTGTTGATCATTATGATTTATCTGCGTTTTCGGTTTAGTCTCCCATCCCGAGGGCAAGAGAATACCCTGAAGCGTCGTCCACTCTGTAGATATTTAGTCGGTGTTTCTTCAACGCTGCTTTTCATCTGCTCAGTAACCACCTACCAACGCAGCGTGAAGGGGTCAGACATCAAGAAGCTTACAGGGATAGCTGGCCTCAATGTTAGTGATGAAAAGTTATAAGCCGCCCCACAGCAATCTCGGTGGTCTTCGGTGGATCCAGGCAGGTAGCTTTAAATACTGATGCTAAATGTTTGCTCAGAATTTCACTAATTCACTAACTGCAATCCAGGACACAGGGAACTGTTGTTTCGGAATACCACCGAGGTACTCACTTTCCTTTCTCCATTAGTCCAAAATTTCTCTCAATTTCCTTTCCATTGGGGCGGTAGCATGAGATTTGTTGAATTTTGTGTGAATCGGAAGATATGAATTTTACTACGTCTGCAATCCTCAGTCCCTCATAGGAGAAAAGCGACTAGCAAGATTGACTCCTAATAACTCCATTGCTTCTTCAGGAGCACGAACGGCCTCAGTTTATGACAACAAAATTTTAAATAATCACGCTTCGAAAAGGCTCATCTCAAACAAACTGCTTGGACTGCTGGCATATTCTGTACCACCTAGTCTGCCTTCAGTCCAGTTGTAGTACAGATTTTGTGGTACACAACCATAGGAGGAAGAAGCTCCATCTGCGTTCCCGTTTACGATTAGACTGATTGAAGCTCGAAAGTGATTTTATACCCCTTTCGTATTTCTGGACCCAGAATCAAAAATGGCTCGGAGCACTATGGGAGTTAACTTCTGAGGTCATCAGTCCCTAGAACTTAGAACTACTTAAACCTGACTAACCTAACGACGTCATACACATCCACGCCAGAGGCAGGATTCGAACCTGCGACCGTAGCGATAGCGCAGTTCCAGACTGTAGCGCCTAGAACCGCTCGGCCACCCCGGCCGGCGGACCCAGGATCATCTGTAATGTGTAACTGTAGAAATTTGTGCTTTAGAGACCTGAAGACAAAGTTCAACATTACTGAAGAAGTTAAAAATGTCAATACGGTTGACTTTTAGTATGGACCGCTTTATATTGGACACAGTTCTGTTGGCGCGGTTGTTTCGACCTACGAACGAGTGAAGGAAATCGGAATCGAGGGTATTCTCTTTGAAGACGTCCGCAGCTCGTGGTCTAGTGTCTAGCGTTGCTGCCTCTGGATCACGGGGTCCCGGATTCGATTCTGGGCCGGGTTGAGGATTTTCTCTGCCCGGGAAATGGGTGTTTGTGTTGCCCTCATCGTTGCATCATCATCATCATTTGTGACAATGGCTAGATTTGGACCGTGAAAAAAGTTGGACTGTGTAACAATTGGGACTTGGTACGGGCGCTGATGACCATGTAGTTTAGCGCCCCAAAAAACCAAAAATCACCATCATCATCTTTGAAGACAGGTAGTACTTTTATTTGTTTTTTGAGGTATTTTTTGACAAAACCCTTAACGTTCATCGTTGTCACCGGAAATCCCTATTGCCACCGTTCGATGAGATTCAGCAATGATGGCTTCTTCAGTTAGGCTCAAAACAGTCGGATGACCAACGGTGCCGATATTCTTTCTAAGTAGCATTGCTACAAGCGTTGGCAAATGTTGTTGCTGCCGCCCTCTTTGACGTTCCCTCTTAACCGACACTTATGACCTTTTCCATATCCTTCTTTTTAAAGTTGGCATGTGATCTTGACTCAGACGTTTTATCGTATCTTCTTACCGTTTATGATAGTTGATTACCTGCAGCAATGGAAACGATACTTTGCTTGGACAAAAATCTTTATTGGAGGCAAAATAAATGAAATTACTCTAGTGTAGCTTGTCCAGGTAGCCGCATGGTGTTCAAGTAGCCCCGTTTTACGGTACTTACAAACAGAAAAAAAAGAATCTCGATACTTTAGAGATGATAATTCATACCCCATGAATATTACTCCTACACATCAACTTAAACTGTAATAAATGTATCATTAAAGAGCTCAGTGCTTCAGAAACTTTTACTTTCCGCCTAATTAATAATATGTGGAAAACCGAAATCAGTATTATATATTTATGTTTTATGTTTCCATTCATTAAATTCTTATTATGTAATTTTCTGGGTTTTCGTTCCTCTGGTAAAGTATTTAAGCACAAAAGCGAGCAATAACATAAATAAGCTGTGATTACCCACAGATTTCCTTCACAGGCCGCTCTTAGTAGCTATATAGTTTAACCACACGTTCACTGTATACATGCGTTTTATTGTGTTACAATACTAAAAGAAAATATGGTTTTCGTTACGCATTACAAAAACTGTTAACAGTTCACAAAGGAGGTCAGTAAGAAACCACAGAAATATATCATCATTTTTCCAATAAATTTCAAAGCCTGTTAGAATCAACAGCATACACGAATTTTCAGCGAAAACGTGATTGCATTTAGAGTTAAAATAATACATTTGAATGAGTCACTAGTTAAATTAGTAGCGTTAAAAGCTTTTATCTTCCTTCCTATTAATGTAACTGAGTGTTATATTTTATAACTTTAAGTATCTAGCATGAAGCGATACTCACAAACAAATCACGCATATACAGCCTTTAAATTGACTTGGTCTTTATCATTTACATAAAAATTGTGTAAATTATATGTAGAATAAGTAACTAAACAACAAGCAAACCCGGCGGTTACTCGAATTTAGCCACTGCGTAAATGATGTACGATAACTATCAAACGGCCACTGTGCGAATCTACGGTGACAGTGCCGAGGCCTACAAAAAAAAATTAAAAAAAATAAATAAAAAACAGATACTTAAAGAGTACACCAGAATCTACTTGATGCAGTCAGTAGTCGTACGTTGATAGTCTATGAACAGCAAAACTGCATATGCCTAACAAAGGGGAGAGCCACGTGTAATAAAATTCGAGCTGGTACTGCGTTCATAACATATTTTCTTTGAATCGAATCCTGTGGGACGGAATATTTGTTTCGGATTCCTGATCCTTTTGTCGCAACATGTCCTGAGCTACACTCTGCGTCACGCATTCACGGCCCACTGCGCCATTTTGATCACATTTACTGACGCAATCACAACATGTCAGACAAATGTTCAGCGATCAAACCCGAGGAATTTCATTCTAGCATCATTTTAAAATGTTTGCTATGAGTCGGGTGGAATTCATTCTATGTGCGCTGAACTAGAGATTTAATTTGTCTCACAAACAGACGTTTTTGGACATTAATTATTGGCTACGGGTTGTCGCTTTCGCTGAGAGGTCTGCTCATCTGAAATGGATAGAGTGACACGAAGTGCAAACTGTGTTATATAAGCAGTCTTATAAAGTATTACCCTGTCTGAACAGTACGAATAACTGTGGCAGCCACTTACTTCCTTTTGAAATTATTATCTTCGAAAACGTTTCGTTCCTCCCGTCACATTTTGCCCCCCATGTGCTAAAAATACAGCGTACGGTTGGCCACTGCAGCGGCCATGGTTACAACTGTTTTGCTACTTCACATGTAGTAGTACACTGTACAGTTATACGTGATAACCGAGAAAGTTTCAAATGAAACTGGTGGAAAATGTGAAATGTCCTCCTATTCCTCACCGAACTTTAAAATTCCAACCCCGCCAACAAGATTTACACTTACGGTGACTAAACCAAATCTCTTTAAGCGAATTCTGGGACGGTCCGTTTTAAAAGGACGCGACCAGTCCATGGTGATAGTCCATCTCTAACAACTTACTGTCGACCGATTGCTAAAACACAAGTCTTTCGGTCCTTGCTTCTTACAGGGATGGTTCTAAGCTGTGGCTGAACTGTGGTATCTACGGCGACCGATCACTGATAAAACTACGTCGACCGTAATACATTTGTTGTTCGAGTTCTTCGTCTGGCTGCCTATCTGTACGGACAAATAACATCACACACTGTTCAGTCTGATCGAGAATAGTTTTAGTTTCTGATGTAATCCTTTTCTTTTAACAAGGCCAGATCCACTTCGATCTTGCTTTGAAACACTACTGCCTTCCGAGATCTGATACCATAATGACTGCTTTGGAGTGAGGAACGCATTTATTCCTTTAATTAGTCTTGTGCCAGCTCTCATGAGACCAGCCACAACAATTTTTTCTTTCATCAATCTCGGAATATCGCTAGCACCTAGCTTTTTTGTTGGGTATGTTCCAAACTCCCCGGTAGTTTTTAAATTCTTCAGGTGCCTCGCATACGATGGAAGGTGTTCCTTGATGTCTTAACGTCCTATTATCCTGGCCGTTCTTGTGAATGTTTCCCACATGATCCTACACTCGACACTTCTGTCTACATTACCATTGCAGCAATGCTTATCGTCTTTCTGTTGGATTGCATGTAAAACACAATCATACGTTTCTTTTCCAGTGTTCCGGCAGTTTATGGTTCATATCACACAGTGCGGTGCTCGAAACGTACATTCTCAGTAATTTCTTCCTCAAATTAATGTCGAAGTTTGATACTAGGAGACTTGTTTTGGCAATGAATGCCCTTCTCGCAAGAGAAACCTTTCTTTTTGTACTCTACTTGCTTGTCCGTCGTGTTTTCCTTGTTTGTAAGATAATTCACTTCACTAATTCAGCCGGCCGTGGTAGCCTAGCGGTTCTGGACGCTTCAGTCTGGAACCGCGCGACTGCTACGGTCGCAGGTTCGAATCCTGCCTCGGGCATGGATGTGTGTGATGTCCTTAGGTTAGTTAGGTTTAAGTAGTTCTAAGTTCTAGGGGACTGATGACCTCAGAAGTTAAGTCCCATAGTACTCAGAGCCATTTGAACCATTTCACTAATTCGTGGTCGTCAGTTTTCATGTTATGTTCATCGCTAATCTCATTTTTGCTGCTCCCAATTTATAGTCGTTCTTCGGTTTACTCTCCATTCATAGTGTCTTCTCGTTGGAATGTTCATTCCACACATCAACTCCTGCAAAGCTTCCTGACTTCCAATGAGAACGGCAATGACGTAAGCGATTCAGATCATCAGTATCCGTCATCCTGAATCTATTCCCAGGCTTAAACATTTTTCTTCTACTTCTGTCTCAGCTTGTTCCATGTAGTCATTGAAAAGTACAGATGAATCACTACATCTCTCTCTCTTATACTGTTTCTAATCCGAGCACTTTGTCCTTGATCTTCCATTTTATGTACGAGGAGACGTCAAAAAATTTTATTAGACACTACTATTGTTGGTCAAATAACTCCTGACAAGGGAACCTCCCCATCGCACCCCCCTCAGATTTAGTTATAAGTTGGCACAGTGGATAGGCCTTGATAAACTGAATACAGATCAACTGAGAAAACAGGAAGAAGTTGTGTGGAACTGTGAAAAAATAAGCAAAATATACAAACAGAGTAGTCCATGGGCCACATAAGCAACATATTGGAGTATGTTACTTTAGAAGCGCCGAGATCCCGTGGTAGCGTGAGCAGCTGCGGAACGAGAGGTTCTTGGTTCAATTCTTCCCTCGACTGAAAATTTTAATTTCTTTATTTTTGCATGGTTATTATCTTTCCGTTCGTTCATTGACATCTCTGTTCACTGTAATAAGTTTAGTGTCTGTGTTTTGCGACCGCATCGTAAAACCGTGCAATTAGTAGACGAAAGGACGTGCCTCTCCAATGGGAACAGAAAACATTTGATCGCAAGGTCATAGGTCAACCGATTCCTCCACAGGAAAACACATCTGATAAATTCTATACGACACTGGTGACGGCATGTCCGTCACATGACAGGAATATGTTGTTGACCCACCTAACTTGTACACTTGACGAATGGGTAAAAAGATTCTTCTATCTTGCCCGATTTAGGTTTTCTTGTGGATGTGATAATCACTCCAAAAAAAGTGATGAAAACATAAGAGTTTGTCACATAAACTGAAAATAAAAAATTAAACTTTTCACTCGATGGAAGATTTGAACCAAGGACCTTGCGTGCCGCAGCTGCTCACGTTACCACGAGACCACAGTGCTCTTGCGTTCCCAGCCTCCTTAATGTTGCCTATGTTGCCTTGAACTACTCAGTTTGTATATTTTGCTTATTTTTTCACAGTCCCACACAACTTCTTCCTGTTTTCTCAATTGATCTGTGTTCAGTTTTTCAAGGCCTATCCACTGTGCCAACTTATAACTAAATCTGAGGGGGGTGCGATGGGGAGGTTCCCTTGTGAGCAAGATTTCTTTCGCAGTGGCTTTGTTGTGTAAAACATTCTCCTATCTCTTATCGGTTCAATTATGGGGAAAGCCTTACAACGTTACGACGATTACCTCCATCGTCTTGGTCGGGAGCAGCTGACTGCCTCAACTGCTGCTATGGCGGCGTTATATAGCGCACAGATGGATTCCGATTCGTCCGCAGGTAAGTAATGCTCCCGTAGATGGTGTCAACGCGTGCGCTGATGGCTCCACAACTCACGTAGTAGCGTAAACATTGCGACGAATATCTCGCCCTCTTCTCTGCATCGAGAGCTTTCTTCCATGCATCGCTAAGATCAGGGCCGGCCAGAAATTCTGCACGCGTGCGGTGCTCCTGCACACGTGCAACTTCCGGGTCACAGCGTGCACGCCGCAGCCGTCAGCGTTCACGTAGTGCATGTCTCTACGCACAGATGTCGCTTTATCCACTTGCTGGGATACTCTGTACCGGCGCATTCTAGTGCTCTTTCCACAGCTTGCAAGCCAACCATGGGAAAGTATTTCGCGTATTAAACATTAAAAATACTGTAACAGTCTACTCATCGAGACGTCTACTTTTATGTTATCAGTTAAAACCAGTAAGACAAGTAATATAGTTAACAACCGTGGGTTTTTATTAAGGCGGCTTGACTGACGGCACGTAAATATGCGTAATGTTTTTGATCTAGTATTCAAGAAAGAGAGCACTTTGCGACTTCCAACGAACCTTATTCATGATTTCAAATAACATTAAACTAATGCAAGGTTTCCTATAACTAATTCTCGGTGCCCTCAGTTACTCCCACATAATTTCTGTCTTACTGGCCTCTGAACAGAATGATAACCGCAGACCTCTCGATGATCACCTGTTATTTCAATACCATTATTGCTATATCTTTCATCAGTTCCGTCTGAAATCTGCATAATAACCGACAATTAGATGAATGTTACGTTTTATCAACGTCAGCTGAGCGTACCCCTTCACACATTAAAAAAAAAAAAAAACCCTAAATGTAAGTATACATTGGAACAATCGGTTTAATGAGCAACTTTCCTGATAATAATGTAACATGGAGCAGAATGAGGCAATAATGCACAGTTAGTAAACAATAATTTTTAATTATTAAAGGAATAAATCCAAACACGTCTATCACTGGTCATGAGAAATGATAATCGAGTTGATGTGTCTCACCCACTTTCTTAAGGACATTTAATTTTGCTTGCCTTTCTTCACTGTTGAGTACACTACACTCGTCTTTGTGATATGTATTGTAGTGTCTTTCAATTGGAAACTGACGCTGGCCGCCTATTATTCAGCGGCATAGCAAACACTGTGAGTTTTCACCAACGGCTACAAAAAAGAATTGCAGTTCCCAGTAATTTTTAAACGACTGATAACATAGATCTCCCGTCCTTTGCTTTTCCACAGTACCTGCCTTTTCTCAGTACTTCTCCGTTAAGGTTGCGGTTACCAGGGGTAAAGGAGAGTGGGTATGTTGCGCTCTTGCTTGTACCACATAAACATGGAAGTGGAGCCGCCGCCGTTCATTTAGGACACGTGTCTAATAACAGATGTCGCTGTCGCTCGCATGCGCACATGTGCAGCACTTCCGCACGTCTGCACACTGTGCAGCGTTTAGCCGGCCCTGGCTAAGATCATATCATCTGTGGCGGTTGAAGTTCCCTCTTACATTCTTATTTCTAGTGCCTCTTTTATAACGGAAAGCCAGTATGCAGGGGCCTGGGACGAAACTTCTATTTCTTCAAGCAGTATTGTGTGTTTGTTTGTGAGGCTGTGCTCAGCAACTGCAGATCTCCAGCTCTCGGGTTTTGATATACTGTTGATAGTCTGCACAGAGGTCACCCGCCAGGGTAGCCGAGGGCGCTAACGCGCTGCTTCCTGGACTCGGGTCGGCGCGCCGGCCCCGCATCGCATCCGCCCGGCGGACTGACTACGAGTGCCGGTGTGCCGGCCAGCCTCGATGTGGTTTTTGGGCGGTTTTCCACATCCCGCTACGTGAATACTCGGCTGGTCTCCACGTTCCGCTTCAGTTACACTCGTCGCAGCCATTTGAAACACGTTCGTACTACTTCACGATTTACATTAGATGCAGACAGCTGGGGTACACTGATTCCATCCTTCAGGGTACCGGGAGGCGGTAGGAAAGGCATCCAGCCACCCCTAAACCTAACCTTCCCAAATCCGTTCTGAACACGCCGACCCTGGGATCGCTGCAGGACTACAGCGTCAGCGAAAGAAAGAAAGAAAGAAAGTCTCTGCACAGAGGTCGGAAATGATAGGGTGGACTGACAGAATTTCTTCTGCATTCACAGGGGATGTTATAAACCCCAGGGATCGTGAGATCGAGACTGTTCTAACGGGGTGTAGCATCGCCTTTATCTTCTTAGGAGGTCGGAATTCTGCATCTGAAGTAAGTGTACATAAAGAACAGCTATGGTTCAAGTAATATGAAGCCAACGCTCTTCAAGAAAAGGATACGTGAAAACATTCGCACGATGGACCACCGATTATATTCCTCCTTTTTTTGCGGCGCTGCATCGAGAAAAGTAGTCCTTGGAAGACGAGATGTCAGAGACATACTTTCCGACTTCTTCAGAAGATGAAAAAGTTGCAACATCTTTTTAGGGACTGTCTCTGATTCAGTATCTCTGGGATCTATAAAATCTCTTGTGACTGCGGAATCAGTTAGATTGATCAGTCCGTCCGTACCGTTTTCGACCGCTTGGCAGAACATCAACGGCCTATTAAAAATCGATGCAGTTGCTGAGCACGGTCTGTCTAATGAAATGTGGCCAAAATTTGTCCCAGGCTCATAGAAACTGCAATTCTGCAATTAAAAAGGCTGTCGACATATGAATGTCTGATCATCAATCATGACAGTGGATATAATCTTAGCGGCACATGGAACCTTCGAGGGAGAGTCAAATGAAAACCTTAAATTTCTAATAATAATTCGAAATTTCGCGCCGTTATCCTGTAAGTTGGTAAGCGTGCTACAAACAGCGTGCAGAACGGCTTTTAGGTGGCAGGATAGTGCAGATGCACACATACCGTCGCAGTATCAGTATAAAGATGGCCACCCCACTTGCGGCTTGCACCAAGGAAGAACAGCGTTCTGTTATTCGGTTTTCGCGTTGTGAAGGTGTGAAACCTATTGAAATTCATCGACGAATGAAGATTCAGTACGGTGATACATGCTTTTTACAGCAGTAAGTCTACGAATGGAGTAGGAAGTTCGCAAATGGTGTGACTTCAGTGGAAGATGCTCCTCGTCCAGGTCAGGCTTGCAGCAGTTGAAGCCATAGTGAAGAAACACCGCCGAGTGACACTGAATGACATTGCAACATGTTCACAGATTAATCATGGGTCAGCACACCACATTATTCTTGATGTGCTCCAGTTTCACCAAGTGTGTGCAAGATGGGTTTCATGGCAGGTGACTCCTGAAATGAGAGAACGACGTGTTGATGATTGTGAAGAAGTTTTTCGGCGCTTTGAACGAGAACGTGATGGCTTCCTTGCAAGAATCGTTACTGGGGACGAAACGTGGGTTCACTTAAACCACCCGGAACTGAAGAGAGCGAGCAAGGAATGGTGCCATTCCACATTACCAAAGCCAAAGAAGTATCGAACAGAACCATCAGCAGGGAAGGTTATGCTGACTCTCTTTTGGGACGAAAAAGGCGTCGTTTTGGAGCATTACATACCTAGAGGGACCACTGTCACCAATGCATCATTCACATATCTCCTAACAAATCATCTGCAGCCTGCAATCAAATCAAAGCGACGTGGATTGCTGTCAGGAGGTGTCCTGTTGCAACATGACAGTGCAAGGCCCCACACTGCCCGTACAACAGTTGCAACCATCACATACCTGCATTTTGGGTGTCTTCCTCATCCACCATGCTCACCAGACCTTTCCCCAAGTGATTTCCATATGTTTGGACCACTCAAAGACGCAATGGGAAGAAAGAAGTTCCGTTTTGATGAAGAGGTACGCCACGCGGTGCATGAGTGGTTACGCGGACTACCAAAATATTTTTTTTTCTAAAGGAATTGCATTGAGCGTGGGGGAGATTATGCTGAAAAGTTATACAGCTGTGTACCACTTCTGCACAATAAATAATATTTTTAAAAATATTTGAAGTTTTCATTTGATTCACCCTCGTATCTTGACATCGTGTGAGACGGCATTACGTAATTGTCGACCTATTAGAAGCCGTCAGTAAGTTATATAGAGCCA
The DNA here is from genome assembly GCF_021461395.2 of Schistocerca americana. Taxonomy (NCBI): domain Eukaryota; kingdom Metazoa; phylum Arthropoda; class Insecta; order Orthoptera; family Acrididae; genus Schistocerca; species Schistocerca americana. Next base: position 498,664,146 of record NC_060126.1, on the reverse strand, counting down.
CTGCAGTGGCATTTTAGGCGGTCAGTTTCTCCTGACGAAAGCGATGGCGGTAACCGTTCAAAGTTCGAGGTTTCACCTTCAACGGACACGGCAAGAAGTCCGAGATTGTTGTATACAAATAACTCTTATTGAATGCTACACTATTTCTCGAAATGATCCAGATATGAGACTATTAATCAACAAAATCATCAAGTCTCTGTAAGTGGCAGTGGGGATGTTTTTTTAATGGTTCAACACCTCGACGTTAGAAATCTGGTTCTTGGTCAAGGAGTACTGCTGTGTATTTCCTGATCGTTGGACTATTTCATTTTCCCCAAAGGTTGTTTCAGCTTACTGAAAGATGGAAATTGGGTAATGCGAGATCTAGACTTCCCAGTCAGTATCAGTCACGTCTCTGGGGCCTTAAATTGTTGGTACCGTTTCAGTGCGCTTGGATGTGACCTTTCATTTTGTTCGTGTACCACCGCATATTCTGCGTGTAGTTTAGACGTTTTGCCTACAGTACTATACCGCATACTTCAACTGTGAGGTTGGTTTCAAACTAACGTGCCCTTCACTCCCTCACTACGATCCAACTGTTATCCATATCGCAACAGACCTGTGTCCACAGGAAATCTGTAACATGTACTGTCTTCTGGTAATGTACCATTCCTGTAGCGTAGTGATCTTAATGTAGAACGGCATGTGTAACTTACCATCTGGCGTCCCTGCTAACTTTATATCGTAAGAAGCATGGAGTCAAAGGCCGATGTTGAAGTGTATCACAGCCTTTGATGCCTCACCTTTCACTGATGCAGGACGTTAGGTATGAGGTGAAGACCCCGTTTTAGTGTCTTGGTTTTGCAGTGTATCGCCGGCCGAAGTGGCCGTGCGGTTAAAGGCGCTGCAGTCTGGAACTGCAAGGCCGCTACGGTCGCAGGTTCGAATCCTGCCTCGGGCGTGGATGTTTGTGATGTCCTTAGGTTAGTTAGGTTTAACTAGTTCTAAGTTCTAGGGGACCAATGACCTCAGCAGTTGAGTCCCATAGTGCTCAGAGCCATTTGAACCATTTTTGCAGTGTATCACTTGCCACTACGTGTAAATGAATTTAGCAACTCTTGCTAAGTGTCAGTGTTTTATTGGTGGTTGGTGCAACTGTGTGACCGACTTACCCAAGCAGTACCTCATTTCACAGTTCCCACTTTGTGGAGCCGTTGGCGGCAGTCACCGATACATTTTGGTATGACAACGCAACTACCTACAAAAATGGTTCAAATGGCTCTGAACACTATGCGACTTAACTTCTGAGATCATCAGTCGCCTTGAACTTAGAACTAATTAAACCTAACTAACCTAAGGACTTCACACACATCCATGCCCGAGACAGGATTGGAACATGCGACCGTAGCGGTCGCTCGGTTCCAGACTGTAGCGCCTAGAACCGCACGGCCACTCCGGCCGGCCGCAACTACCTACACTTTCCAGAATAAATAACTACACTTGGTTTGATGTTACATCTTTTGATATGTTCGATGGTACTAACACGCTATATCTGTTACATGAGTGCTTCAAAGATGCGGTAATGTTAGAGGGAAAATTATATTAAGACAGTATAGATTGACTATGTAGTCTATTTCTATCGTATAGTGATCACACTGGAATCCTTAACCCCAGTGGTATGATCTTGTTTGGTTATCTTCTTCTTATTTCGAATAACCCTTTTGGGGGGTACGATGAATCAACTTTGGCTACTCTTCATTGTATTAGATTTCCGTAGTTTCCAAATTTCCTTAATCGTTTTTGATTGTTGTTCCCTTTCTTCTTGAGTCCACTACCATCTAGTTGTTTTCTTTCTCTCCTGAAATTCTGCCTTTTGAACAGCCTTTCTGAAAAGTGTTCTGTTTTCTATTGTGTCTATTGTAATTCCAGCGTTTTCCCTGTCCTTGTCAGTCTCTACGAACCATGCGGGCTTGGATTTGTAGCTATTGAGTAATGTTAATAGCCGTTTGGATAGTCTGTTGTTATCCATTCTGAATATATGTCCAAAAACTATAGTCTCCTCTTCCTCATTACATCAGTTAGTTTTTCAGTTTTCAAGTATAGCTCTCTGTTTGGTCTTAACCTGTATTCAGAATTTTCGTTTCTTTTAGCTCCCAGGATTTTCCTTACAATTATTCTTTCGGCATTCTCTAGGTTTTCAAGATCTCCATTTCTTGTTAGTTTAAGTGTTTCTGCCGCATACAGAGCTTCAGGACTGGCCACTGTTTGGTAGTGTCTTAGTTTCGTGTTCCAGGCCAAGGATGTTTGTTATAAGCGTTTTTGGTCATATGAAACACTCTTTCCATTTTGTGCTCTCTAGTTTATATAGCTGTCTTTTCTTTTGCATTGTATGTCATCCCTCTCCTATGTAATTAAAGCAATCTGTTTTGTGTATTGTATTGATTTGAACTGCAATATTTTGAGAAGTGTCACAGTTGTTTGTTATGTACATTGCTTCTTCAAAGGCTATTTATATTCCTACTTCGACTGCTTGTTTTTGCACTTCTCTTATTTGTTATTGGGCATTATCTAGCTGCGGCTGATCCCGGCGGAGGTTCGAGTCCTCCCTCGGGCATGGGTGTGTGTGTTTGTCCTTAGGATACTTTAGGTTAAGTAGTGGGTAAGCTTAGGGACTGATGACCTTAGCAGTTAAGTCCCACAAGATTTCACACACATTCGAACATTTCAACATTATCTAGCGAATCTGTAATTAATTCCATGTCATCTGCAAAACTAAAAAGTCGACAGTGATCTTTTTTGGATTTCTTCCATGTTGAATCCCTTTAGTATTGATGGCCTTCCTCAATTCTCGAACTACCTTCTCTAACACACAATTGAAAAGCAGAGGTGGCAAACCATCTTCCTGTCGAACACCTGACTTAATTTCAAACGATGTTAGGTTATCTATTGCTTGATGATAGCATATTTAAAAGTTAAACAGGTGGAAGAAACAAATGCGAGCACCATAGAGAAAGAAATAATTCATCTGTAAAAATCGGAACAAGTAGTGGGACTGCCTTCAGTTTTGTGGCAGCAGCGAAGGTTCGTGTGCCGGTGTTAGGAAGTTTGTGTTTGTGTACAGTGATGTTCTCGTTGCAGTTTGGTACCGACGTATTCTTCTGGCCAACTGCAGCATCGTCGTACCTGTAATATGACAAAGTCCTGACGCGAGAGGTCAATTTGGATACGAAATCTGCTTCTCGTGTGCAGAGACATGTGAGGTTTGTGTGTTCGGCTTTCCTGTTTTCGTCGGTTACAAGGCTGTAGGCTGTACAAGCGCAGGTGGGGGTGCAGTCAGGTTTGCTGTAATACAGGGGATCGTCAATATTGCATTGTTTGTGTACTTAAGTCAAGCCTACCATAGGTGGTTAACTGTCCCTAAGTAAATGTTTTTTGTGCTTCCACTTGTGCTTATGATCACAGTTCCCAATTTTAGGCTGCTTAGTTGATTCGGGGGAGGGGACCAATCAGCGACGTCATCGGTCCCCCTTGGATTAGGGGAGGATGGGGAAGGAAGACGGCCGTGCCCTGTCAAAGGAACCATCCCGACATTTGTCTAAAGAGATATAGTGAGATATAGTGAATGCAGGTTTGAACCGTATATATGTCCAGTATGTCCAGTTTTAGGGCAGAGGAGTTTTTTGAGTGTGTCGAGTTCTTGTACATTCATGTAGGGTGCTTTTAGAATACTTCTACAAAAGCCTCGATGCGGAATTCCTCTCTGCATGCAGAAAATCTGCATGAGAAAATCTGTAAAATTTTGTGCACCTCAAACGAACTGAATTTAATATCGCTGTAAAAAGTAACAGATTTCTGTTACTTCCCTGTTCATAAGGAGGCGACAGATCGTTTATTGGACTAAATTTTTAAATAAAACAGATATCAGTAGGAGAATAATTGTGAAGCAAACGCCCTACCTGTCTAGAGTATGTCGAGAACTACAGAACTGAGCACCTGACGAAGGGATGGCTGTTTTGTGGTGCTTCGAAATAAAGTTAGGAAATTTCTCTCCTCCAGCGTTAAATTACTGAGTTACGCATCCCCTGTGGAGTTCTCTAAGGGCTATTCAGGTGTAAGGTCCGTATCGTTGCCGCAGGGCCTCGTTACAAGCCCCGGTCAGGTTGCACTAAGTTAAGGACCCAGAATGAAGTCTTTCGTCCACTTGCCACCCGCTTTCCTTTCGCTCAATTTCATATTAAGTTAGTTTTTACGGCTAATTAGTACTGTCTCTAATTAGAAAGTAAGCCGGAACTCCCGAGAAGAAACGTGAACTCTGCCTGAGAAAGTTTCCGAGGGCTTTCAGTGCCGCAGAGGGCTTCTCGGATTCGTAGGACAAGAGACCTACGCACCACAATCTTCTTTCTCGTCGCGGACTTCTTCCCTGTCCTCTCTCTGCAAGTAGAGCAATTCTTCCCCCTTACCTCTTTCGTACTCTTTGCTCACGGTCCCGTTCCGCGCTTTGTTCCTCTGCTGGCTTAAGTCTATTTGGTCGACTTTTCTTTCAACTCCATCGCTCCCCTTTTTTCTTATCCCTTCCGTTCTCTGCCCACCAGTTTCCCAAAGCACCCCACTCCTCCCCTGCATTTTCCTTTCTCTCTCTCTCACTCCAGCTTGCGCAGGGGGCGAAGGGGGCGGAGAGAAGGGAGTCGAATGAGGTGTGCTCCGAATATTTCCGCCGGCACGTCCGGCGACATTTCTGCAACACCGGTCGCCGACAGCAAAGTCATCGCCAGAGGAGGTAAAAGAAGTGGTGACGTCAGCGGAACGAGGTGACAGGGATGGCTATATACCTCTGAATCAACGTCACAGATTTCACTAACCCTCTCCTCTAATCTCCCTCGTCGATAACCCCACAGTTTTCGATATTTGTTGTTGTGGGTATCAGTATGCGGACCAATGGTTGCAGGGAACCAGCACTTGAAACGCTATAGAGACTACTTACGGCTTACGCTGTACGTCAACGGAACATTTCGAGGAGCAGAAATGTCCCGTTATAACTTAGTTGGTAACACCATTCAGTGAACCGGCGGCGTCGCCTATAATTCCATAGCACAAATATCCCGTCTATCATCTACATTACCCTGCCTCCAGTCGCAGAGGAGAGAAAAATTTTATTTCCAGTATTTCATGTACTTAGTGGTTTAAAATTTTCCCACAGTCTATTCATTAAAAGGTACAATCGTAAGTGAAAGTTTTAACTACGTGAGAACAAAATTTAGAAACCGTTCAGGCCCTGAGGCTGTGTAATCCAAGAAGTCAAATTACTCAGCTCGCGTTAGTACAGTTTTTGAGAATGAGACCATTTGGCGATTGCCAACATCTTTATCCCCCTCCTGAAAACAATGGAAGGACGAAACATTTATCGCTATCTCCATTTTCGCTGTTTATTCATCGAAACTTTAGCATCAGACATGATGATTTAATTTGTTACTTCTTTACTACTAACTCTATTCGCAACACATTTTACAGGCAATATCCACGTATACCACTTTTGAATGTACCTGCAAAGTTATATCGCTGTACAATGCATAGTTAACGCTTCACAAACATTAAGATTCCTGTAAGGTTAGCTTTTCTTGATACGGAGTGCAAACTTTTCAAAATAATGAAAATACTTCTCAGTACATGTATAAATGTTTGTAAAATTTAAAAAAATCCTCGCTGGAGATAATTTTCACCTTACTTTACATTTAAAGGCGCATGATTATCAACTTCAAAAAATAAACGTGATCGTCATAATTAACGTTGTGCTTCGTACAAAAGGCCGGCCGAAGTGGCCGTGCGGTTAAAGGCGCAGCAGTCTGGAACCGCACGACCGCTACGGTCGCAGGTTCGAATCCTGCCTCGGGCATGGATGTTTGTGATGTCCTTAGGTTAGTGAGGTTTAACTAGTTCTAAGTTCTAGAGGACTAATGACCTCAGCAGTTGAGTCCCATAGTGCTCAGAGCCATTTGAACCATTTTTTCTTCGTACAAAAACATGTGACACAGTCGATGCATTTAGCAGAGCTCAGAAAACTTTTCGTTTGTAGCAGTATTGTTGTTAGTATTTCGTAATAATTTAGCTACGTCAATATCTAGACGTTTCTAACTGAGTTTTTGCTGTTTCCAATTGTTTAATACTCCCGAATCATAACAGGTTCATCTGTGTCGGCTTCTTGTCATAATGACAATCAACCGCGACGGTGTGATTTTATTAGGTTACTGGCACAGCTCTTCTGTTGCTTCATAGACTGCTAGCACTAAGTTCATATACGGAACCGTTTGTTACATAAGTGTTTAGTCTTACCCGCAAGTACCTTAATAACATGGATCAAGGCGAAGGAAGCAGCGGATGTGCTCGAAATACTGAACAACAGCGATTAAAACGGGAAATGAAAGTTCTGCGTCTAAGGACCATCGAATTTAGAAGAAAAAGAGACGAGATTTGGAGGCGAAAAAAAAAAAATCAAATGTGTGTGAAATCTTATGGGACTTAACTGCTAAGGTCTTTAGTCCCTAAGCTTACACACTACATGACCTAAATTATCCTAAGGACAAACACACTTACACATGCCTGAGGGAGGACTCGAACTTCCGCCGGGACCAGCCGCACAGTCCATGACTGCAGCGCCCATACACCGCTCCGCTAATCCCGCGCGGCTGGGAAACGAATCACAGAAAAGAAACATCTGGAATACGGCGGTCATAGCCGCAAACGGAAACATTTCTTTTGCGTATCCAACCACAAAGTTCTTGCATGTTTAATGTAAAGTATTCAACACCTTATCTCATTTGTAAAATAATCGGACGTTTGAATCTGATATCTGTATTGGAGTTTAATTCCTTAATGAACTAACAGTGATTCCCGAAGCCGGGCGGGGTGGCCGAGCGGTTCTAGGCGCTACAGTCTGGAACCGCGCGACCGCTACGGTCGCAGTTTCGAATCCTGCCTCGGGCGTGGACGTGTGTGATGTCCTTACGTTAGTTAGGTTTAAGTAGTTCTAAGTTCTAGGGGACTGATGGCATCAGAAGTTAAGTCCAATAGTGCTCAGAGCCATTTGAAACATTTTTTGATAAAATCCAGCAATGTTCGGAATCTCTAGCTTTTGATTTCTTTCTATCTGAAATATCAAATCAGCTTTGTCAGAGAGTGAAACTTCTGTTCTATTACAATTACTGATTCAACGCTACCTCTTAAAGTTTAATTATCGGCGATGAGGGACACGTCAGGAACACCAAATACTTTTTCATTGTCCTGTAAGAAAGTGTTGATCATCTCTGAAATAGCGGTCACGGGATTTATAAGAATGTACAAGATATTCAGCATTTCAGTAAATTGATGTATGAGCTCTACGGTTGCTAGTAGCATTGTGACTAACAGTAATTGAGGGGGTCGGCGAAGAATGTGCTAATCCTTAGTTTAGTGAACACGTTAAAGCAACTGGTAGTTCTATGTCAACTACCAGAAAGTATTTGTTGACTTTATTTATTGTTTTACCTTACCATATTCATTTTGGTTTCTTTGAGAGAAAGCAGTGCCATCACCTGGCATCCATATAGCAGTGATGTCCTTTTCTTGTAATCTAGTACAGAGATAGAACCTTGGCGATGATGTTAATGACGGCAATGATCCATTTAGTGATGGCAGGGATGTAGACTCTGATTACGGATCAGGGAGTACATCTGACGATGAAGATACCGCAAGTATCCGGCAACATTATGTTGCCACCAGCCAAACCTCAAGCTCTGGACACGGCTACCGTCAAACTTTTGGGGACTTCCTTAATATTAGAAACATATAAAAGCAGTATAATATATATCATTGAACTCGGTAAGACAGTACCTGTCACTATTGCGTTTTGCGTCTCAGCAACAGAAAACAACGTTGTGTGAAACAGAGAAATGGCGATGTTTCCGAAGACATCATCTTCAAACATGATAACTACCTGAAAGGAGAATACCCAAACTCCTTGTCAACGATCGTCATTCATCAAGTGAACGCAGACATTTAAATGTTTCATCATGAGAAAGAGGGTGAGAGTCAATTCCTAGCACCTTAGAGTTAGCAAGCACGTATGATGGACTACATCGTACCCGGAAACAATAAGTCATGTTAAGCTGTTATCGCTTAAACATATTTACTCATTTGAAATCCTTAACTGAATAACGAAGAGAGTGGAGGTCCAGAATTACTTTATTAGCGTTTTGACTGCACCTACCCAAAACTCTCATAAATTTTTTATTGAGTGTTTAACGAATTTCGAATTAGATTTTAACTGTGGGATAAGTTCTATTGCCGCTATAAGAAAATGAAAAAGAAAATTCGGAAATATTATGTGCGTTGTAAGTAGGCTGTTTAGGTTCTTATATTGGTAACGCCACCGCCACATAGCGCTCTGTATGAAAATCACTGGCTGTGCAGTGTGCAGTCTGTGGCTGGGCGGTATTGTTGGAATTTGCTATTGTGGTGTTGGGCAGTTGGCTGTGAACAGCGCGTTGCGTTGCGCAGTTGGAGTTGAGCCGCCAGCAGTAGTGGATGTGCGGAGAGAGATGGCGGAATTTTGAGAGCGGATGATCTGGACGTGTGTCCATCAGAAACGGTACATTTGTAAGAATGGATGTCATGAACTGCTATATATATATTATGACTTTTGAACACTATTAAGGTAAATACATTGTTTGTTCTCTATCAAAATCTTTCATTTGCTAACTATGCCTATCAGTAGTTAGTGCCTTCAGTAGTTTGAATCTTTTATTTAGCTGGCAGTAGTGGCGCTAACTGTATTGAGTAGTTTGAGTAACAAAGATTTTTGTGAGGTAAGTGATTTGTGAAACGTACAGGTTAATTTAGTCATGGCCATTCTCTTGTAGGGATTATTGAAAGTCAGACTGCGTTGCGCTAAAAAATATTGTGTGTCAGTTTAAGCACAGTCATGAATAATTTTTCTAAGGGGACGTTTCATATGTCGACCCTAAGCCGAGGATACCTCACTGAAATCTTCTGATTTTTTCTTGTAGTTTGTGTAAGTAGTGTAGCTATTGTTTATTGCCAGCGCGTAATTGTAATGAGAATCTTCTTTGTAGTTGTAGTTTTTCATTGTTGTACAGTAAAACAGTTGTGGCATGCATGCAGATTGGCACCAAGTATTTCGCAACTGCGCTTGCAATTAACAGGATATTATTTTCAGTGCTATGCTAACGTTTCTTCTTATTTTGCTCTTCAAATTGGGCTTTTCTGTGTTATCAGCTGAAACATCGTGACAATAATGGCGTGTGAAAAACGTAAAACTAGGCTCCTAAGTAAACTAAGTAATGACAGTGAAGACGAAAGCAGTGTGTTAGCGCCACCGTGTAATGAATTAACTAATGTTCAAAGTAGTAATATGGTAATTGTGCATAGGGAAATGGAGCGGGCTGCAAATAATGGGGTAGACAGTGAAACAATTAGTGAACAGGGAAGCATTATCGATCGATCGGTCGGCAACAGCTCTCTTCAGGAATCCGAAATGACAGGACACTATCTTGCAAATACTGTAGATTTTGCGTCCTCACCGGTTTCTCAAATAAGTCAAGACACCTATTCTGCTTTTCAAAATGCGAATATTGCCGGTTCAAATGCACTGCCAAATAGCACTGAGGAACATGTTTCAGACACCAGTGCATTGTTATTACAGTTAATGCAACAAATGGGACAAAGGCTACAAAAGTTAGACACAACGCTTGAACAAAATCAGAAACAAATGGGACAAAATCTTCAAAAGTTAGACACGATGGAACAAAATCAGAGACAAACACAGCAACAGCTTCAAAAGGTAGACTCAATGGAACAAACGCTAGAAAAAACACGTGAAGGTTTAACTGCTGAGCTAATGACGTAAAAACACAAATTTGTGAGCATTTTTAACCTATTTTTTCACGTCTTGAAACTGCATTACAGAATCACGAAGCAGCCATAAAAGAACTGCAAACTATTGTTCATGAAAATCACGACACCTTGCAAGCTAAAATTGACTCAGTTGCATCTACCAATTCGGTTATGCAACTTTCAAAAACTTAGGAAAACTTAAAGGACACAGTAGATACGATTTCAACACAAATGGCTACTCTGAAACTTGGTTCAGAAAAACACACTGAGGAAATTTGTTCACTATCAGAGAAAGTAGCCGAACTTTCAGATCAGTTCACTAACTTATCTACAAAGGTAGATGATGATCTGAATGACACAACACCTGTAGCCTTCACTGACACTGAAGAGTATGAACAAATTAGAAAATTCAAACAAAAGCAAAATCAAATCAATACACAGTACAAAAGAGAGAGCCGGGAAGTACAAGATCAGTTGGCACAAGTAATACAAGAATTCCATATTTCAGAGGACACTCGCGCTCCAGTACGGGAAGAGGGACATAGAAATACGGAACAACCACAAAGTAATAACACAGGACACTTCGGAAATTATGAAAGAAATCGGCAAGGCGCATTGAATTTTGAGAGGGAACCGCCGAAACGAAGTAACAATGAGCGATGTGCGACTCGCCGACACGATGATTTTGACTATAAGCTGTTTATTACTACACGTAAATTCAAAACATTTAAGAATTCCGGCAACGACATTCATCCACAAGCGTGGCTTCATCAATTCTCTCATCGTTTTCCTCCCAACTGGTCATTAGCGCACAGTTTAGAATTTATGAGTGGCTATTTAGAGAATGAACCAGCTGTAACAATGCGATCGGCCATTCACGATTGTCACAGTGAAGGAGAATTTTATCATGCCTTCCTCTCAGCATATTGGTCTCAAGCTACACAAGAACGAGTAAAACATAGCATCGTTATGATGAAACATTTTGAACAATCTGAATTTTCCAGTCTTGTGAAACATTTTGAAGACATGTTGCACAAGAATCAGTACCTGTTAAATCCATACAGCCCCTCAGAACTCATCCACATTTGCTTAATCAAATTGCCTGAACATTTATGACATTTTATTTTGGTTCGACGTTGCAAAGACGACATTGAAGCTTTTCAGGGACTGTTACAAGAATTGGAAATTGACACTTACAATCACGGAACGCGAAAACAGGAGCACAACAATTACAGGTCACATCCGCCACAATTCCGCGATGACAGAAATAGTAACTGGACACGACATGGCTGTTCTTACAACGTAAATCGTGACCAAAACAGACACCACCTGTATGACAACCGTTGGCACAGTAGTAAGAATTACAGGGAAAGATCACCTCTCCACAGTAATGACTATCACAGAGACAATCAGAGAAACCGACAATATTGGAACCAAAATAATTGTTATCAAGGGAGACAGAATAACTTCAAACGCAACAGTCCACCGCGCAGCTACGATTCCGGGAGAAATTCTCCACCACGTGGCCGACAAGAAAGAAACTATGGAATCTACTGACATGACGACAGACTATATAATCGTAACGACAGACCTGAATTACATCAGAACTGACGGAATTCAAACAGGGCAGGGCCCTCTTGACAAGGTGAATTTGTAGAAGTTAGGTCTCCTAATCCTAATAACGACGCGCGCCAACAAAGAGACAGACAATGACTCGCACCGCAGGCAGCCACGTGCGCTGGCTGGCTCAGCGAAAAATAACATAGACGCTAGCTAGCCTTGAGATAAATTTGAGCATCCCTTCCGACGTATACAACATGATAATTGCTATGAAGTTTAAACTCTGTG